>NC_090265.1:1621565862-1624108362 GCF_040414725.1 Anabrus simplex | reverse complement strand
TTGTTTTAATGTAGACGTCATAGGGTTTTTATCTTATGTAAATAGGTTAACATTTATCATGATATTTATATAATTTGCTTGTTTTCCAAGTTCTTTGTACAGCTGAGGATGACGCAAAAATGCGTCGAAACTAGTCCTGAATAATTTAGAATGTTGTACTTACATCTAGACAGCATTATTATTGTATTGAATAGGTGGACCCTAAAAAGTTTAATCATTGTATCGTTTGAAGTCTTTTTCTTCTTGTCGTTTTTCCCAGCATGATGGTAGGGGGGGGGGGGGTGCACCTTTCCGCATCTCGCTATCCACTTCGTCCGATCTGCAGCATCAGCAGGGCAGACATTGACGGTTTGCGTGACTTCTTGCAAGCAATCCATCCATCTCTTCCTCGGCCAACCTAGTCCTACTGGACTGAGAGTAAGATCCCATCTTGCAATGCTTTCAGCGTCCACACTGACCACGTAACCATGCCAGCGAAATATAGCTTCCCTTTTCTTGTCAGAAATGGAGACAATTCTGAAGGTTTCATTTCTGATATGGTCGAGTTTGATTACTCTCATGGACCATCTCAACATTTGCATCTCCATTATGGGAAGCATCTGCTCGTTTGTCATCTTTGCTGGCCAACGTTCAGACCGCCACCGGACGGATGATGGTGCAGTGTGTCTTTGACTTGAGCCGCAGAGGGATATGGTCGTAGAGGACAACCATGACTTTGTGCCACTTCATCCAAGCCGTATTAAAATGAGCTCGAGCATCCAGGAGAGAGCCATTGGATGATATGTGGGAGCCGACTACTGTCTGATAAGGTGATGTAAAACCTTGATAGGCAGGTAAAGTTAGCGCTAGTTATTTGAAGGAGTAAGAGGGCTGAACTGTCACCGGACCAAATGGTAATGGTCGACCCTTTCTTATAAAGGGCCACATAAGGCGCATTCTGTACTCACTGTATTACTTTCTCGAAGGAGTATTCCTCTACCAGCGTTACGCGTTGGCTGAAGAAAACTGTCACTTAATACATTCGTTGACTGTATGGGAGGAGGAAGTGCCAGCGAATACTGTCCAATCATTGGCTAACCTCGTAAACACAGCATCTCCCAGAAGCACAAGGTAAGCTCCACATTCGCTATACGTGTAGCAACTAGGTTGCCGTTGAGAGCTCTAATATCTGCCGGCCTTTCAAATGAACCTGTCAAGGCATACACCAGTACCAACAGTCTGTACGCCATACTCCCAAGTATTTCGTCTTAATCAGGGTGAGCTGCAGATCGGAGTTTTCCATGGACTTAACCAGTGTCTCGAACCTATCTCGGGTCTCACTAACCGGCGTTACATATCATTTGAATTACTAGAGAGAATTTTAAAAACACAACATATTAAAGAGGAAGTAAATTCTATGAACGAAATACTAAATTGATAACAAGCAATAGTTAAACCCATAAAGATGATCCCCGCTGTTAACACAATCAAATCACTGCATCATGTATGTACACAGTTTGTACCAAGTCAAATATGAAAGTCTATTGCACTCGTTACAAAGCTCATATTGGTGCCTCACTATTACGGACCTAAAGTCTACGTAGTGCTTTTATCTGCTCAATTAAATCCCACTGTAATGGCAACAGGGATTAAAGTGCATTTCCCTGTTGAGAATAAATTGATTAAACCTGTACCATAACATGACCTGTTCTCTTATGAGACTAATGCATGAAAACATGTAGAAAACCACAAATAGTTCTCGTAAATTTGATTGTGAGTAATATAATTCCTGGACTGTAAAGAAAACAAAACAAAATTTGAGTCGTTCGTGGTATTTTGGTAAGTTGCACTGGAAATACAGTATACAGAACGAATTGCTGTAATCAACGATTCGGGTACTTACGAAATCGGAACATGGGTAAGCAAGTGTGTACATTGTATCAATCACCATATTAGGGGGAGTTTAGATGTACATATTGAGCCAAAAGATGGGGATATGGTGACGTTAAGCTGTAATAATTATTGACGATGGTTTTATTAAGTAACTTAGAAATACATAAATAAGTAATGGCTCGTAAAACTTCAATGGAGGTACTGACCTTGGCGTAGTCCTTCAGTCGTTTAATTTCTTCTTCCAAGATAGCAGGTTCAATCCCAACTGAGGGCGGTTGCAATTAAGGGTGTTTAAATGCGATTACTTCGGCTTTATACATGTTAATGAAATGCAAAGAAGAACTGTTATAATATTTGAAGTTAGAACGGATCTTTTGAGTTTCTGAAACTAGTATTTAAAACTTATCATTAGACGTCCATTGATAATAGCTAGCCTCTAAAGAGCGAGTGAGTTTCATCAGTAATGAAAAGACAGATATTTACTATCAAACAACAACGTTGTAAATTCAATAACAAGTAGTTATTATGTATGTCTTCAAATAATAATCTAACTAATGTTATTTCTGGTAAACATGATTGGATTAGTGATGAGCGTATTAGATCATTTCCGCTCAAGCAACAATAAGTCACAGCTTATTCGCTTTACATCTATTATACTATATCATATACTTCTTTAAGTATAATAGTGAAAACTGTAATTCATTGCTTACAATACAAACATATTTTGACTTACCGAAGGCTCTTTATTGTATACAAGTCAATATGCGTAAACATAACAGAAGTAAGTTTCTTACAGCGTAAGTTATATTTAAAATTAACTGGATTTCTGACCACTGGGAAATAAAAGAATAACACTTCTCCCTTAATACACTAATGAACGTTACCGTTCACTGACCTTCACGGCCTGTGGCGTAACCACAACGTTGCTGTCGCTGAAGCGCACACATTGATCGCTCGCCCGCCCACTAATATGCTGCGTGTCCGCACCTCTAGTCTAGATGATCAAGGCCGGACATCCTTCCCGACGTTACGTGATTTTTTCAGGTAATAAATCCCCTATAATACTCTGCAATTCGAATCTCAAGTATTCGGGTGAAAGGAAACGAACAATTAAACCATTCCGACAATACCCCTCATCAGCGCATGCCAAACAATTATTATTATTTTTAGTAATGGTATTTGTTTTACGTCCCACGAACTACCTTACGGTTTTCGGAGTCACCGAAATGCCCGAATTTAGTCCCGCAGGAGTTCTTTTACGTGCCAGTAAATCTACCGATACGAGGCTGACGAATTTGAGCACTTTCAAATACCACCGGACTCAGCCAGGATCGAACCTACTGGTCAGAAGGCCAGCGCCTCAACCGTCTGAGCCACTCATTCCAGCATTATTATTATTATTATTATTATTATTATTATTATTATTATTATTATTATTATTATTATTATTATTATTATTATTATTTACCTATAAGGAGCACTGGGTTAAGCTTCTATATAAATTGGAAATAGACGCGTATAAGGACAATCACAAGGATACTTCTTGGATAGGTGACAGAAGAGGTCTTTCATTTTTCGTGTGGACTAATGCCACTGAAATGTCCTGCAGTACATAAGCAGTAAGACCTGTTCCGTCATCATAAGGTACGGTCATTCATCGCGACCGCTCTACGGAAGGCTCACTGGAAAGTGCACGAAGAAGTACAATGCATCGCGGAAGATGGTTGAAATGAGTAAGTGGATAATGTTGATATCAAGCGTAAGGAGAAGAAATGCCTTCTATTGGATCCCACTGTATGCCTCGAAAAGAGCTCACAGCAGACGTCACTGGTGTACGAGTAGTAGAAAGCAACTTACTGCTCATGTGTATCTCACTTAAGTGAAAGTTACAATACTATTAAATACACAGTACGTGGGAAGTGAGACGCCTTCTCTATAGGGGCAGAGGAACCTCCTTTTACGACACAAGGTCCTTACTCAAGAACCTGGGATTCATGCTCAAGGTATCCAGCATCTACCCCTTATGTTTCTGAAGGATTATTTATTTATTTTATTAACATATTTGTATTATGTGTATTAGTTGTCTTTCAGTTTTTAATTTTCTTTTGTTGTAGTTTGTAATGTTTTTTCTTGTTTACTGCTTTGTTTTAGACTTTTCTCCGAAGAAAATGTATGGATTTCTTTTGTCTTCCGGATCCATGTAGTCATCTTCAAGTGAGGTCGGACGATTCTCTTTCAGAAATGTATAGGGCCTATTATTTGGGATGTTATGGATTATTATTAGGCCCTATTATTATCATTATTATTATTACTATTACTCATTTAAGGGTCGTGTGGAATATCGCCCAATGAAAGAAAGGAAATAAAGCTAAAGGCCACGAAGATTTAAAAAAGTAAACTCTACTATACCCGTAATATTAAAAGAGGCGTTTTGACAGATAGGGCTGGAGAGAGGAACATTGCACGTGCCATTGCACAGTGTTGCAACATTTCTGCATTCATTTTCCCTTCCCTTCGCTTGCGGTTCACTTGTTCGTTCGTTCGTTCGTTTGTTACTTTCTTTCTTTCTTTCTTTCTTTCTTTCTTTCTTTCTTTCTTTCTTTCGTTCTTTCGTTCGTTCGTTCGTTTGTTCGGACCGCTGTGTTCTGTACATAACTCAGATGTGAGAATTTTGGCAAATCCAAGCAACACGAGCTGGCTAGCAGGCTTATCTCCATGGCAACCACAGTGGACCCGCCCACGTTTCCATGGAAACGATATCCCCCCACACCCTTCTACCCAACCAGGGAGGCAGTAAACGGACCTCCCTCTAAGAACTGTCAGAACACATCTGTCAATATTACAACTATACAGTAAGCCTTACAAACTTAGTAGCAACCAGATCAAAAGCGAACTAACGTTAACGAAAGGAAGGCAGATAGTGCATGCAATATCAGAATCACCTCTAGGCCCCATTGCCGCCCTGCACGTTCATAATTCAAGAACACTTACGGAGAAAAATAAATTCAACGAAACCCCGATCAGACACTCCCACTTCCGTATAAAACTCGTTTCTCCTCAGGTTCCAGAGCACTTGCTAGCTTAAGAAACTCTTCTTCGTGGAAATGTTCTTCGGATAATTTTTATTAATACCTGGAAGAAATGGGAAATGTTATAGAAGAACTCACCTCCACTTTACCTGGAGCGTACAGTTATGGATAGTATGTTCATATTCCAACTTGTAACCGCGGCCTTAAACAATGAATGATGACTATTACCTGGACATTTTGAAAATGCTTATGAGTACATGCACGTTCACATTCCGAGGAAGAACATAACAGCGTATTTGAGCGCAGGGTGAAGGGAGGTATATTCTTGATACAAGTAAGTTCGTGATAGATCCTTGAACAGGTATCATGAACTTCCCTATTGTCGACTATTTCAACATTACTACTAGTTCTCTGAGTTCTCAACAGATGTCTCTACCTACTTAAATTGGTCTTCATCGCTCTAGTGGACACATTCGTTCTCTTTTGCATGCATAGTTGAAACTTTTTCAATACATAAAGATCCACGCCCTAGTGGTAACTGATAGTACCGATGCATAGAATACTGAATAGTCCCCTTGAAATTCATAAGCACAACACATTTTATATGAAAAGAGTATTTCAATGTAATGGTCGTAAAGTACAAGGTGTTTCTAAAACTACGGTAAATGGATCGATTTCGCAACAGCAACGTGTTGTTACACTGCATGCATCGGCATGTGAATAGAGAGACATTTTGTGAAGCGCCATGTGGGGTTGAACACATGGAGCTGAAGCAGAGTAGTCTGCTGCGGCCAGTCGAACGCAGAGCGTGTGACGACTCACGTCATAGTTGAATGGAACAATGCATAAACATTCTAGAAATTGTGTGTACATTTGTATGTGATGGTGTCATGTTTTAATACGATACTCAATCCACTGTAAATTGTAGTATTAAGGCATCTGAATTATATAAGGGATGCTAAGACAATAGTAAATAATTTCGTGTGGCTATTTCTAGCCGAGTGCAGCCCTTGTAAGGCAGACCCTCCGATGAGGGTGGGCGGCATCTGCCATATGTAGGTAACTGCGTGTTATTGTGGTGGAGGATAGTGTTGTGTGTGGTGTGCGAGTTGCAGGGATGTTGGGGACAGCACAAACGCCCAGCCCCCGGGCCATTGGAATTAACCAATTAAGGTTCAAATCCCCGACCCGGCCGGGAATCGAACCCGGGACCCTCTGAACCGAAGGCCAGTACGCTGACCATTCAGCCAACGAGTCGGACAAGACAATAGTAATCTACTAAAAGTCATAGTGTAAAATTTTGAAATACTTAAGGTAGGCTACGTGTGAATTTGTATATGACGGTTTTGTAATGTTAAGTTAGTAGTAAGCTCACTCTATAGTACTGTAAGCCGTAGTGTTAAGCACTGGAAATACTTAAATTGTGTGTGAATTCGTATATGATGATGCTGATTTTAGAATGTCAAACTAGTAGCATTTCTTGTAACATTTTCCTTCCATGGAATTGCTTGTGGTAGTAGTAGTAGTAGCAGCAGCAGCAGCAGTCACCGGGATATTTTTCAGTTTGTTAATAATAACATCAAGTTTTGTTATAAATTGATAAAAACGGCGACGGAGACGCATGCAATGTTTGTACAAGTGTACGGAGCAGAATTCGTAAGCAGGAAATGTGTTTACAACTGGTTCAAATGGTTTCGGGGTGGACAGGAAACTTAATGATGCGCCACGTCCGGATCGGCTGTAAACAAGCAGAAGTGCCGAGATCATTGAGCAGGTGCGAGAGATGCTGGCACAAAATCGGGACTATCCCTGAGAAGAATATCAGAGGAATCAGGGATTAGCAAGAATGGTGTGAACACTTCATTCACAGCAATGTAGGAAAGCAGAAAGTCTGTTCTGCATATGTGCTGAGCACATTGACTGAGAAGAAGAAGGCAACACGGATGGAAATTGTTGGAGATTTCATTGACACGTGTGACCGAGATCCAACGTTTCTGAAAACCATCATCACAGGCTATGAGAGCTCGTGCTACCAGTTCGATTCGGAGACCAGGCGACAATCAGTGGCATGGTGTCCACCGCGTTCCCCACGTTACAAAAAGAGTTCGCCTGCAAAATTGCAGGATCAAGACACTGTTGATCGTCTTTATCGACAGCAATAGCATGATCCGCCGGAGAGTGAATTTGTTAACGTCGCATTCTACGAGAACGTTTTTAAATAGCTGCTGCTACGCATCCGGCGTATTTCGACCAGATTTGTACATGGCTGGAAAGTGGAGTTTCCTCCGCGACAACGCCCCACGTGAAACTGCGATCCGTACGCGCCACTTCTTGGGTAAGCGGCACGTATAAGCCATCACACACAGAAAGCTAAGCTATGCTACGCAACCCAGCGAAAAAAGTAGCTCCATTGGAGTCACATGGAATGACACACAGAGAGTGCTATGCTAGGTTACGCTAACCTAAGCAGTGCCAAGCTAAATTTTACAGGTCGCCAAGGTGGAGATTAGCTGTAGCTGGCTTCGCGCATGCGCACGATCACTTTTTTGCCCGACATCTAGCAAACAGTCGTTTCTTGTGTGTGTCTTTCGTAACTTACCTCAATGAAGTAGCTACTATATTGCTTAATTGATTTTGTGTTTGTTAATCGTCATGAAAGGCAGACGAAAGGAAGAAAGACTGATTGAAGAGGTACAGAAATGCACTTGTCTGTCTATCTATTTATTTAACTATGAAAGACAACCGTTGGCAAGAAATAAATGAAACTCTGGAAATGAATTTTGCGTATCATGTATTGCTTTTACATACATTTGTACCCTACACTCTATAATTTGGGTACTTCATATTCACTTTTCCTTAACATCATCCTCAGTAATAGACGGAAGTTCATGAAACCGTCCCTGATTTAGATGAAAATAATTTTTAATTCTTCATCTTTTCCATGCAATGCTTGAATCGAATAACGGAATTCACCATCAATTATTCTTCCTCCAATTTCGCTTATAGAGAATCTTCTCCTCTTTCTGTTCCTCTTTCTTCGTCTTCCACGACAGCCTTCTCTTCAATTAATCCTCCATCTTTAAACGACTGCCTAGCATAGTTTAGCTTAGCTTTTTATTCGTGACAAATCACAACGTAGCTTGGCTTTACTTAACTTAGCGTAGCTTATCTTAGCTTTCTGTGTGCGGTGGCCTTAACACCTCTCGAACATCCACTGCCCGGATCTGGCGCCTGCAGACTTACGTAGTATTTTCGTTTCCCCGCCTCAAGGGAATCCTGCAGGGCACCACATTGTACTGACGTACTGGACAACCTACGACGTGTAACATCAGTGCTTCGATGGATTCCAAAAGACGCCTTCGCTGTCAGTTTCCAGCAGCTGTATAGACGTTGCCGGAAAAGTACTGGGGCCAATGGAAAGTTCTCTGAAGGTGACTAAGTTTTTTGCTTGTAACTTTAGCGTTCGTTGTGCTATGTTATCATTCATCGAAATGTATAAACGCAACTTGTGCAGTAAGGTAAGGGTGTATTCTGCCCAGAGGCAGGTCCGAACCTCCGCAGAGGTGTGCCGGAGCCGGAGTTTACGTACGGTAGGGTTGCCAGGTCCTTTCCGCTCCTCCATTCCCTTAACTCCCACCAACAGCGCGTGGCAACCCATCCAAGTCTTGACCACGCCCAATGTTGTTTAACTTCGGAGATCTCACGGGATCCGGTGTGTCAACACGGCTACGGCCTTTGGCCCTTGTACAGGGTGGTCAAAATAAAGCTGGCCCGGAAAATATTAATAAGACTGGCGCAGAATTGACCCTTGTTAATGAACAGGAGAACTTCCTATCACAGGAAATGCTGGAAACCGTGATTTCGATACACCAATCGGCTGCTGTCACATGTCTGCGCGTGCGCATCTCCCGAGCTCGCCGCTGTGTTATTACGTGCGAGTGACTGAGAGAGAGGAGCAGACTACCGGTGGTTTCTGAGTGAAGTGGAGTCAGAACTTTTGAATCCTCAGTTTTTCATTTCTTCGGATGAGACCATTTCCACCATCTTCTGTGATGTTCATTAATACGAGTCAATCCAGCGTCATTCCTATTGTAAATAATTTCTGGGATAGTTCTATATCAATGTTGCCAACCCATAAACCTTTTCTCCACTAAATTTTAGTTGAAAATCCGCTAAATTTCGATTGAAGCAAAACGGTATATACCAGCTGTTTTAGTAGAGGAAATTAACTCAACACTCACCAGTTTCAGAACAGGAGGCCATCACATTCTCCTCCCCGCACCATATGTTCTGAAACAGATGTGATTGGTTGTAGTCCTGTGGTTTCATATGAAGCCACATGGTACTATTCTTTTTCAAAATATATCTTGGCAGTTCACAGCAGCAAAGCTCATACGGAAATTTTAAAATCTATTTCGAAAGTTATTTTCACTTTTATTACTGTTTTCATTGTTTTTGCCACGAACCTGCTACGCAGCTGTAGCAGGGAGAGAGGTGATACTCCCACGTGGCGCGTCCCAGGTGGCGGATAGGGGGGTCCTAACCGTCTTGTCGGCGGACTTGAGGGAAATACCTCTCGCGAACCAAACACACACCCCCTGTGGGTGGGGGAGGCAGACGAATAATACACCCACGGTATTCCCTGCCTGTCGTGAGAGGCGACTAAAAGGGGCGACCAAGGGATGATTTTATTAGAACCATGAAACTACTTTTGATTTGATTAATACCATCACGCGCGGAACACCATGGGTCGCTTTTACTTGCGAGTAGTACCACTCTGTTAGGTACTCAATAGTTGTGATTCGTAGCACTCAAGCGGGGTTCGGTGTGGGTTTGCAGTATCCGTGAGTCGTACCTATGTGTGCAACACCACGGGTCTGGACGTTGCCTGTGAGTTGTACCACTGTATGAGCAACATCGTAGGTCTGCGTTGCCAGTGATTAGTACCCACTATGTGAGGAACACGACGGGAATGCCGACTCCCGTGATTAGTACACCTAGGTGAGAACACCATCGGTTTGCGTTCGCTATGAGTGGCGCCATTGTGTGAGAAACACCATAGGTCTGCGTTACCTTTACGACGTACAATACTTGTGAGTAGTACCTTAATGTTTGGAACACCGTGAGTTTACGCTCCCTTTGATTAGTACCGCAGCTTGAGAAATACCATGGTTCTACTTTACTCGCGACATGTACCATTCTGAGGGGCCTTAGACCTGGAGTTTGGACCCCTTTAGACATCAAGAATCCTCGATTCAGGATTGTGCTTCATGAGTGGGCCCTTGGTCAGTAATGAATTATCTATGATTTTTTTAGTTGGATCCACTCCTTTTTTGTTTGCTCGTTTTTGTTCTTGTTTTTTTGTTCATGTCCATCCATTCCTTCTTCATGACGATTGTTTTATTTTGGTCAGTGGACGATTTTGAATTTTTTGTTGTCATTTCATTTCGTACCATTAGGGGCCGATGACCTCGATGTTAGGCCCCTTTAAACAACAAGCATCATCATTGTTTTTGATAAGTGCGGAAAGGAATAATGCCTAACAATTTCGCATTTTACACTGTCAATAGATGCACCGTCCGTGTTTGGGATCGATGAGAAGCTCAACCAACTAGTTTTTTAAAGTTTAATTATTTGACCACTCTTCATGAAATATCTGACTGTACTTTTTAACCTTTTATTTCGATATATTGATGTGTCATATATAATCTGATGTCAAAAGAAACACGATATCAAACACAACACTACCCGGCTCATGAAGAGTATAGTAACGATTGCAACAAATTCTGACTGAGGCTGTGGGCCAGAGCTCGACTAGTAAACGAGTGGTAGTATGCTGCATAAGTTCAATACAATGGGATTAAGTAGACTATGATACCGTAGCAAGTTCTATATTTTTTTTCTCCGCTGAAAATCGTTAACAGAAGTTTGAAAATCCGTCAAAAAATTCGCTGTCCGCTAAATGGAAAAGTTATCCGCTGTTCCGTTTAAAAATCCGCCGAATTTAGCGGAAAATCCGCTGAGTTCGCAACACTGGTTCTATTTTTCCCACCCGGTATAATAGCCCACTTTGTGTGTAATGTATGAAAATCTTCGCGTTAGATATCTATCCCCACCTAATACACGGTTTACACGCGGTCCCTTGAAGAATATCTTAATGACTTTTTATTGAAAATAAACAAATAAATTAAATGAATAATGTGCAATGCGTTTGGAGAAAAATCATTCTGAATATGCAAGTCTTGGCATTCAAAAGGGGTCTGTGTTTAAAAGTAAGTATGATACCTTGTTTGTAAGCCTCAGACAGGTCAATGCTTTCAGCTTCAAGTGTTTGTCTTAAAGTTCAACTACCAAAGTAAACCACTCTGTGCTTTCTTTTGATATTCAAATCATTACGAGCCAAGATTATCGTACGCGTGAAACAGCTATTTGTCAGCTCGGTACTATAATCCTGAACACGCTCTCCGTGACCGGTCATTTAGCGCACATACATTGAAATGAAATATAGCTGTGCTACACAAAGACAGTGAGTATTCCCTCGCACGAGGTATTAAAAACACTCTTCAGAACAGATGAGAGTGTCTGTTACATCGGATAAACCAATGTCAAATAAAAGCGTTACTATTCAGCGGTACGTAGCCGTAAGTTCTGATCAAGGTTAGAGTTCTGATACTATGTTTCACTTAAATTAATTGTCAGTGATAAATGATATAGAGGCTCGCTAGCCGAGGCGGTAAAGACACACTTGCTTCACTTGGAAGAACGTAGGTTACATTTCTCTTAACCTTATAATACTCATAATGATCATCTACTAAAGGCAATGTTTGTTGCTGTAGCCAAATCTGGCGATCTTCTGCTAGGCTTTTCACGTTGCTGTATGAGCCACACGCCAGTTCCTAATGTATGACGTCCTTGCTCGTCCCCTGGGTCTCTTTCCCAGTACTTTACCTTCAGTGATGTTTCGGAAAAGAGAGTCATGTCTCAGTACGTGTCCAAGGAACTTTGTTTTCATATTTATTTATTTATTTATTTATTTATTTAAAAACATCGATCCTCTTTTAAGTTTCTTAAAACATGATCACTTGTTTTACACCCATCCAACTTGTTTTTTGGAATTCTTCTCCAAAACCACATTTCGGCAGTCTCAAGTTTTGTTTCTTCCCGTTTCCCTAATGTCCAGTTTTCTCCTCCATACAGTAGCACACTCCAAACAAAGGTCTTGAGAAATTATTGTCTGGTCCCCAAACTGAGATAGTTGTTTAACAAAAAGTTTTTCTAATTTTGGAAGGCTTGTTTTGTTATCACTATTCTTTTCTTGATTTCTGAAAGGTACCTGTTATCAGAGGTAATTACACACCCAAATAGAATAATTCTAAGACTTGTTCTATCGGTGTGTTATTTAATTTTAAGTGTTTTCTACCTGTAGGCTTCGTTATGTCTGCTATCACGAATTTTGTTTTCTATATATTTATTTTAGTTTAAAATTTTGTAAGGATTTGTTGAATGTTTTTAGCATCTTACTCGCAGCCTTTTCGGAATTAGCTAACATAGCAATACCATCTGCAAAGCGGATACTGTACACCTGAATACCAGTAATACTGACATACTACTAGAATACTAACATACGTAAAATTAACGTGTATGCGCTATGTAAGTGCGCACTGCTCTTTCCCGCGTTACCCCCAGTAGACCACCTCCATGCAGTGCTGCCATTGATCAATGTGGATGATTCCACCATAACATTTAGATTCACGAGTGAGGAGCGAATGCCGCGAGAGTTCATTTACGTTAAGTCACTGCGATTTTTTTTTAACGTATTGGTAGTAATGACGCATTATCGTTGGTACGTAAAACTTGCGCATTATTAGTATGTAACAGGTACTTGGATGTTGTCGTGTGCAGGTAGGTTGCTCATTCCGGATGGTTTCATTATAGTTATTAGGCATGTGCCTTTCCAGGACACAATCAAATCAAAATCACGTTACTTGCAAATGAGGTGTCTACCTCGGTGGCAAAAGGTACACGAAAATGCATTATTAACGAGCACTAAATTTCAAATTGACAAAAGAAGACATTTTCCTAAATTACAGTATTTTACAATGTACACCAACAATTTTTCTATTAAACACACAGCTCATCTATATAAAAAAAGTTGTAGGGGGTCCGCTGTCTGTAATTTCTTTTGTTTTGCCAATTTTTCAGATATTTATCCGTTTTAGGTCAACTCAAGATCGAATCAGTGGTTCTTACTTTTCGTGTCTGTTTGTTTGTCTGTTTGTCTGTTTCACCATCACGTCGAAACGGCTGGATAGATTTCAACTAAACTTCATATTTAGAGTATTCTCATCCCAGGGAAGGTTTCGATATGCATATCATTTTAAAATCTTTGAATAGAAGGGGGTTTATAGGAAAACCAGAACGGTTTTCCTCCATTTTCTCTTATAGTATTGATTTTCTGTTAACTCCGTGGACCGTACGAGAAACGTCTCTTCATTATGAACAACTTACGGTATGTTCATAATTTACCTTACTCTTCACATGCCGGAGAAATTTACTATTTTCTGCGGGTATCATGCTCTGCATTGAGTGACCGACAGACCGACAGTGAACCTACAGGTTACCATGGCAACGTCTCTGACTGCTTGCCAGCAGGGATGTAACGTATTGCCATTTTCCTCATCATGCTTTTAAATTCGTGGTTGTTCCTTGGAAGGCAAGAGAGGCATCAATCGGCCTATCTGCGGGATATTGGCGGAATATCGTTGGAAGTTATAACCGCCCTCGAATAGATTAAATAATAACACCATTAGTCATCTTCTTATCTGTTTACCTAAGAATCACTGCGCCTAAATTTCTCCTCTGTTACCGCTTTATTATATCCATAACTCACACCAGCATAATTTATTGAGGGGCATTTGATTTTCCAATACATTCACTTGGCATTTACATATTTGTCGTAATCCAGGTGTCCTCAGTTATAATCCATTTTCTATTAATTTCAACTTTCATAACTGTATTATTTTCTTCCTTAATTACTCCGTATGTACGCGAGTGCTAGAATCTACTGGATATATTTCCACCAAACTTCATATATAGAATCCACCTCTCCTTGGGTAGGTTTTAGGGCAAATATTGTTTCTAAATCCCTGAACTGACTGAGGGTTTATACGAAACCGAAACAGTGATTTTGCACTCCCACAAATTATACACAACCAAACTTAATGGAAATCTACCTGCCTGAATGGAAATTAATTTCTAAACCTTTTTTCTCATGTGCATCATTTCGATACGATGATTAATAAGGGAGATATCTACGGACCGTTTTTCGGTACAAGTCCCATCGGACTTACGAGCGGGTGCCTGTAAAGCGTAGCCTATTTCTTACAACTTGAAAACGTCTGAAGATATTCGAACCAAAATTTATATTTAGCATCCATCTGTCCAAAGGTAGGTTTTAAAGGTCAATAAAATTTCATGTTCCTGGAATGGACTGGTGGTTTATAGGGAACAGAAATGGTGATTTTACTCTTCCACAATATATACAGTACAAGACCAACCTGAGTGGAAATCGACCAAACGTGATGGAATTACATCCTTAAAACTTTTTCTTCATGTGCATTTTTTCGCCAGGAGGATTAATAAGGGAGATATCCTGAATGGTCAGTTTTGCAGGTTAAGTCCAGTGTACATAGCCCAAAAGGTGTCGTACATGGAGCAGATTCTTTATCTATCTATATAAATAAAATCGTAACGATTGTGTGCCTCTACATTGACTATTTTGGTGAAATTTTCGCACAACTACCCGTTTAAGGAGTACTAATGACCATCTGTATATTTTTTTGGTTTAGTTTCCTGAAAGTCCTAATTTTTACCCCCCCCCCCTCTTCCAAAATTCAGATTGCGGCATAATCTGGCAGACGAAAAAGAAAATGGAAATTTGACAAAATTAAACGTTTTAGCCTGTAACGGACGGAAAACTTCCAAGAACTTTAAATTTTTCACTTTTTTATCCCCGAAGAATATCGAAATATGGAGGCAATTTTTATGATGGTGCAGACCTTCAGGAAGTCCTATCACATAACGGATTGCACAATCTCCGTTCAACTGTACTCCCATTTAACTTCTACTAAGTGTAGTTCTTCTTTTCTTTATTCTTTTTTGGTGGTTCCGTGGAAGAGTGCGGAAATGCCACATAGTTTTACCTCAGAAAGGGACAAACGTCAGTTAGGAAGGCTGCTCTCTACGCGGGCGTTTGAACGTTCTAAGTTGTAGTTGTCCATTTTCAAAATTCCCAAACAGCCTTCATTCAGAATCCCTTTCTTCCGTTATCAGCATTTATGAAAGCAGTCAGTTTCAACGTCGAAGGTCGTACAATTGGTCGGCCTTATGGAACAGGTGATTTGGATTCGGCTGGCTTGCTGAGTAGCTTAGACGGTAGAGTGCTGGTCTTCTAGGTCATCATAGTTGCTGGGTTCGATCCTGGCTGTGTGTGATGGTATTTGAAGGTGCTAAAATATACCAGCCTAGTGTCGGTGAATTATCAGCATTAAAAGAACTCTTGCGGGACAAATTTCCGACAATCGCGGTGTCTGAAAACTATTCAAGAAGCTAGTGAGACGTAAAACCAATATCATTAAATTCCATTCCATTCCCGAGGTCCGTCGTATTTTCATCTATTTCGTCTATCTAAAATTAATGTTTATAAGAACATATCAAGGCCGGTAATCGGGAGATAGTGGGTTCTAACCCCACTGTCGACAGCCCTGAAGATGGTTTTCCGTGCTCCCATTTTCATACCAGGTAAATGCTGGGGCTGTACCTTAATTAAGGCCACGGCCGCTTCCTTCCCATTCCTAGGCCTTTCCTATCTCATTGTCGCCATAAGACCTATCTGCGCCTGTGCGACGTAAAGCAAATAGCAAAAATACATATCAAGGTAAAGAGAATATTTTCCCTCTCCTGGTTGATAGGGGCATTAAAATACACCCACAGTATATCCTGCCTGAAGTAAGGGGGGACTGAAAAATGTAACCCCAAACTCGATAGTTGCAGTCGCTTAAGTATCCAGTAATCGGAAGATAGTGGGTTCGAACCCCACTGTCGGAAGCCCTGAAGATGGTTTTCCCGTGGTTTCCCATTTTCACATCGGGCAAATGCTGGGGCTGTACCTCGATTAAGGCCAAGGCTGCTTCCTTCCCACTCTTAGCGCTTTCCTGTCCCATCGTCGCTATAAGATCTATCTGTGTCGGTGCGACGTAAAGCAACTTGTAAAACAAATCGTAACATGGGAGCTTGGGTTGGCAACTACAGGGCCCATAACTGAGTCTGACTTTGTTTACACTTGTATGTACTAGACTTCTAACTTCCATCTTCCCTATCTGACCTCCCTTACTTCCGACTCCACGGACTAAGTTTCTGAAGTCTAGCGTTTACTTCATTTCCACGTCCTTCGTTAACCTTTCCTTTATCAAAAAGGCCTTCCCTCATTCGATGAACGAAATAATAACAAGGATCCTGATAGGCATAGATCGTGTCTTCGTCGTTAGCTTCTCACAAATATGGCCGTTGTTCGATTTTCGAAATAGAAAGTCATGAAATAGCGGTCCAAATTTCACATAAAACTGTAGGCATAGATTCCACGGCAGCCTTATATAACCTGAGGGTCATAGTCATATAAAACGCCAATCTTGCTTTTAGAGGGTGTAAAACGAGTATGATCTATAAGAATTCAATTGGGTGGAAGGAATCGGCTGTGGCCTATTAATTGTAGCTATCCCGGCATTCTCACGGAAGTGGGAAACCCTGTGGGTGTGGGCGGTAGAATAACACACACGGTATCCCCTGCCTGTCGTAAGAGGCGACTAAAAGGGGCCTCAGGAGCTCTGAACTTTGGAGCGTGGATTGGCAACCTCGGGGGCCTTACTTGAGTCCTGGCATTGTTTCTACTCACTTGTGCCAGGCTCCTCACTTTCATCTATCCTGTCCGACCTCTCTTGGTCAACTCTTATTCTTTTCCGACCCCGACGGTATTACGTATCGATCCCTAGGGAGTCTTTCATTTTCATGTCCTTCGTTCCCCTTGTACTTCCTTGGCCGATACCTTCATTTTTCGAAGTGTCGGGCCCCTTCCATTTTCCTCTCTGATTAGTGTTATGTAGAGGATGGTTGCCTAGTTGTACTTCCTCCTAAAACAATAATCACCATCACTACCACGACCACAGGAAACCATTCTCAGGACAGCCGACAGTAGGGTTCGAACCCACGCGTTTTCCAAATGCAGAGCTTGGCTCCATAGGCGTAGAGCATTAACACGTGCGACCTCTCTCTTGGATGATTATTATTATTATTATTATTATTATTATTATTATTATTATTATTATTATTATTATTATTATTATTATTATTATTATCTTTAACCGATATGTCTCGTCCTAAATGAGGGCTAGTTCTCTAGAAAGCTCACTCAATTTTGTAAGAAATATCAACACAGCAACTTCCATGAATTTTTATTAATTATGATCAGTACATCCCTGTACAGTTCAAACAAATAAGAACTCATCCTCTATTAATCGTGCTCTAGAACCTATAATGAGTAATGATAAAAATTTATTTCTACACATGACAGAATAATTCTGAAATGTACATTAATTTTACAGTTCATAGTCTTTAGACTGATTCAAAGAAATGTGATGTTCTGTAACTTACTATTATTTAGTAATATTTCTGAAAAATATTTAATTATTCTACGTTCGTAAATCACATTTAAAGAAAATATCCATTCTAAATACTTCATACACAGTGTCAGCATTGAAACTTAATCTACTAACGTGTAAAATCCAGGCCTACTTTATTACCAACCTGCACATCATTAAAGTCATACTTTAAGTCCTCGTTTGGGTAAACTAATCAATTTCTGTTTTTTTTTTTTTTTCTGCAGTACAATACGTGCTCTACCTGAGACGTCTATACTCTGGACAATGTATGGAATTCAGAAACTTGAATCTTACTGGTACTACAATCATGATAGATGATACGTTGCACGAAGTCTCTGTAGTGGTTATTAACGTATCCCAATGCCCTCGTTAACGTTAGGAGAAACGAACTCGGAATCAGATACAACAAGGTCATAACACACGATAGCAGTACATGCAAAGTGGGTCGCCTTCCGGGTAACTGTATAATCTCTCAACAACTTGACAAGTCGTAATGTCTCCCAACCAGTTTCTCTCGTCCTACATGGGAGCTTGTTTGCTGCAAAGCGCATCCTCTTTCTAAGTAACATCTACACCAAGAATTTTTATCGATTTTTACTCTTTGTGGTTAATTAATACTGGTGCATTTGAAATAAATTGCAATTCAACTTCTGTTAATCACGCCTCAGGACAGAACTGAAAGCAGCACCGTTCGGAAATCCGAGGTTCGAATCCTCACGATAATATCAAACCAAACCAAACCAAACCAAACCCCATGGCACTACAGCCCTTGAAGGGCCATGGCCTACCAAGCGACCGCTGCTCAGCCCGAAGGCCTGCAGATTACGAGGTGTCGTGGGGTCAGCACGACGAATCCTCTCGGTCACGATAATATCACTCTTCAAAATTACCTTCAGCCGTAGGATATATTACATATCGGTAACACAAATCAAACAAACGTAAGTGAAAATTAATTTTAATTTCAAGTTTTACCTGATATTTTTCTTTAATTTATGACCAATATTTTTTTTTTTTAGATTCGTCACGTTCTCTTCAGCCTTCACAATAATGGTATATTTTTGTTTCGTCTATTAATATATCTGGATGTGACTCTCTGTAGTCCCTACCCAGTAGCATTCATGTAATGTTCCTGATCTCCTGTGATTTGATTAATGAAAAAATGAATGGCCGGAGTTGTCTCATTTAGGACAAAGGTCTCCGACAGTGGAACACTATCGAGGTCTCATACGGTGAGCTTCACAAACCATTCTTGTTAGACAAGATTGTATATAGGGAATAATTAAAAGGCTTATAAATGACATGCGTTTGTGTTTATTTATTGATTTATTTAATTAACTTTCATTACAAGTTCTTTGGTAATATCAAAGAAAATCATAATTGATATTAAAATAATATTCTTATAGACTATTTATATGTAACGTTTCTTAATTTGCTCTAGATTTTAAGTGCACAAGAGTGACGGAATTTCGTTCTGAAAAGGAGTTCTCTGATGCCGTAATAATCCCACTGACCTTCCGCAGTCAAACATTTTTTAAATGCCATTCGACTTCGCCTGGATTCATTCTCCTACAATTAGCCAACTGCGACGCGCAACCTGTGAATTGTGGATGGTCCTAAAAAAAGTGTATGATAGAGGCATTTGTGAGGTAAACTTCTTTAGAAAATTGATTTTAAATATTTTAAATTGTGAAGTACTGTTGGTTAAACAATTACACGAATTACAACCAAATTTCTCTCTCTCCTCCTCTCTTTCTCCCACCCTGTGTGGTGCGTGTGTATGTGTTTTAACGGTTTAACATCGCTCCAAGTTATGCAGCTTTTCGGCAACGATGGTACTGGATGGGGCTAGAACTGGAAGGAAGCAATCCCAGGGAGTATAATAATAAAGATAATAATAATAATAATAATAATAATAATAATAATAATAATAATAATAATAATAATAATAATAATAATAATATATCGATGATGATAATTAGGAGTAGGAGACAGAACTACAATATTAGTTGAATAATAGTGAAGATTGTGACTTTTTTCTTAGTTGGCGTTGACGAATTTCTTACATTTAATTCGGATGTAAGAAACTAGTTGTTACAAAACAATTTAAAAGTAAGGGGAGTTGGCACAATTAAAAAAAGGAAAAATATTGACAAATTTAGGTCATCATCCCAAAATTTACTATCTCCTGATTAAACTGGTTTACCTTTTATTAAGTAATAACGCGTTCGGAAAACAAGCTTTTGATGTTTATTTGGCTATGTATGTATGTTCTGTCCTAAGCCCTAAGGCTGGTTGGATCCTCAACAGCTCTGCCATCAGCTGTCATAGAGGGAGTGAGGTAGTTTCCCGTTGCTTTCCTCGCCGAACCAGAAGTTGCTATTACATATCAGTCTGCCAATACCACTGAAATGCATGCATCAACCGACTCTATGAGCAACATTTTCACACCACTCCTTGTACTAATAGGACACAATAAGTAAGTAGGCCTAAGTCGTAAATAATTTCAGAGAATTAGGATTTTTTTGCTAGGGCATTACGTCATAGCATGGAGTGGCTGCATGGCATTACTAGCATCGCTCATACCTCAGTACTTTCACATTGTCAAAGCCAAGGTTAAGACTGAGACAGGTCAATGAAAGTAACAAAATTGTTCTAGCCTATACCAGAAGACATAGTGCACTGTAAACACTAGGTCCCGCCAGCAAAGGCATTATTTGGCTATAGCTAAATATATTCTCTCTTTTTTTTTTTTTTTTTTTTACATATCTTGAAAAATACGCGCATAAAATCTAAATATCAACCTATTGCCTCCCAAACTACAAAATAGATAATTCATACATCTCATCATAAGTGGATTAAATAAGACAACTAAAAGAAACCAGTGAACCTAAATTGTAGCATACATTTTCTCGCTGTATAGATTAGACATTCTTACGAACCGAGTGAGTTAGCCGTACGTTTAGGCTCGCGCAGCTGTCAGCTTGCATCCGGGAGATAGTGGATTCGACCCCACTCTCGACAGCCCTGAAGATGGTTTTCCGTGATTTCCCATTTTCACACTAGGCAAACGCTGGGGCTGTACCTTAATTAAGGCTACGGCTGCTTCCTTCCCGCGCCTAGGCATTTTCTGTCCCATCGTCGCTATAAGACCTATCTGTGTCGGTGCGACGTAAAGCAAATAGTAATAAAAAACACTGTTACGAAATATTACTCTTTCCCTCAAAAGCTGTTTTTATTAAAATAAAATCATATATCTATGATATGTCCGCTTCTGTGGTGTAGCGGTTAGCGTGATTAGCCGCCCGGGTTCGATTCCGGGCTCTGCCACGAAATTTGAAAAGTGATACGAAGGCTGGTGCGTGCTCCCTTCAGCCTTGGGAGATCAACTGAGTAGAGATGGGTTTGATTCCCACCTCAGCGATCCTCGAAGTGGTTTTCCGTAGTTTATCTCTTCTCCTCCAGGCAAATGCCGGGATGGTACCAACTTAAGGCCGCGGCCGCTTACTTCCCTCCTCCTTGTCTATCCCTTCCAATCTTCTCATCCCCACAAGGCCCCTGTTCAACATAGCAGGTGAGGCCGCCTGGGCGAGGTACTAGTCCTCCTCCCCAGTTGTATCCCCGCCCAATATCTCACTCTCCAGGACACTGCCCTTGAGGCGGTAGAGGTGGGATCCCTCGCTATGCCCGAGGGAAAAACCAATCCTGGAGGGTAAACGGAGTAAGAAAGAAAGAAAGAAAGAAAGAAAGAAAGAAAGAAAGAAAGATATCTATGATATTCAAATCAGGAAGGTCACTTCACCCTAGTTCAGTGAGCTTTATAAAGTTAACGAAATCAGGTCTAAATATTTCAAAATTTTAATTAAGGCGCTGTACGTTTGTATCTGTCTCTCAAAACAGGCTCGAGCTACCACCGAAATGTTACTCTCGTTTATGACTGTGACCATACTGAAACTGCAGTGGTATGGTGGTGATGAGTAATGAGAATGACATTCGGAGTACGACTAATGCATCTGGGTGCTTTCAAAGGACCTGCTCATAAGATCGATCAAGCCGCTATAGCACTTTCTCGTCCAGCGAGGAAAGCAGTGACAAACCATCTCACTCCAATATGTGTTGTATGCCTCATTATAGCACCGCCATTGGTTTTTGCGATTTCTTTATAACCGTTTAAATTTTAGTGGTGTTTTTTCATAACCAACCAGCTTCCCGACTGAAATCTTAAACAGACAGATACTGTAGCTGAGGAACTTTCAGAAATATACTCCACCACCCATGGTGCTACAAACCTGCCAAACAGGCCACGTCCTGAAAACTGACCACTGATCAACCCGTGACGAATCACTCTGGCCCTTAATCGTGGCTTTCTACACCGGTGCCTCTATCCCTCCGTTAGACAGCTCCTCCACTCAATTATTCTCACGTAGGTCAAATAGAAGAGATCTAAGTCAACATTCCTGGCAGGGATTCGAACCCACTAGATCTTACGTAAAAGATCGCTACTTATGCATTGTGGGACCTCTTTCAGAAATGTAGGGAGATGTCTGTAACACCTTTAGTCCGGAGGCAGGTTGCATCCTCAAAACACACCAGCACAGGTTATGTGGGGGGGGGGAGTCGACGGCTGTACCACAATGAACTTGGTTTTTTTTTACGCCACACCGACACAGTTAGGTCTTATGGCGACGATGGGTTAGGAAAGGTCTAGGAGTGGGAAGGAAGCTACCGTGGCCTTAACTAAGGTTCAGCCCCAGCATTTGCTTGGTGTGAAAATGGGAAACCACGGAAAACCATCTTCAGGGCTGCCGACAGTGGGGCTCGAACCCACTATCTCCTGGATGCAAGCTGACAGCTGCGCGTCCCTAACCGCACGGCCAACTCGCCCGGTACAAGGCATGATGAGGATAAAGTGGTTTGCCTTTGCTCTCGTAACTGGGCCAGAAAATGCTACTTAATCACGATCGGCCGTATGAGTAATTCCTCTCATAACACTCAGATGCACTAGTCGTATTCCGACACCCACACCTCAGCAGCTTCCATGCTGTAACAGCCATTACTCAGGCTTGAGTGGAAGCTACACTTTACTCTGTCCTGTGCCAAGAGACAGATGCAGGAATACTACCTCCATCAAGAAAGCAACGGGCAATATTTATGCATGAGAGAGCATTGCTCCTCACCCGTTGAAAGAGATTCATAGGTCGGCCCTTCCACCATGGTGAAGCATTCATACAATACCAAGATAAATCCCACTATATTACAGCATCAATTCAGCATGTGTAATCAGAAATAACATAGGTCAATCTAATAGCAATATGATGACAGACAGTTTACGAATTAATTGACCTCAAGGCATTGCCACTGATAGGTATTGGTATAGCTTCTGTATTTGTAATGCGAGTCAATATCCCAGGACTATGTCCGCAAGCCATTATCGTCTCGTGAACGGGGGGGAATCCAATTGATCCACGCATCGTAACTTGCCTCTCATTAATATTCCTTACAGCACGCCTCAGTCAGCATAAACGTTATGCTTCGCTCCCGTCTACCATGCGGTAATCGTGAGTTTGATTATGATTGAGCATTAATGTAGTCAGCTGGTGTGACGTCAAGAGCACACGCGAGCTGAGGTCCTTCATAACAGACGTAAGATACAGGCTATTGAAGGAGTAGAAGATAAAGGCTTTCATTACATTATTATTATTATTATTATTATTATTATTATTATTATTATTATTATTATTATTATTATTATTATTATTTTATGCGAATAAGCCCATTAGGACTACACAAGGTAGCCTACTAAGAGGCGCGCATTTGCCTTCTCCTGTGCCCATATTTCTTTCATTCTTTTACTATGGGCTTCCTTTCTGTCCTCAGACCAGGTTGTTCCAGTCTTCTTCTTTGGACTTTCCTCTTGGTCAACTTGTCATTTGGGAATTTTGGATCTGAAGGGGATCCTTTCTTGGACATCTGCTGGTGTAGTTCCTGCCTGTTTCAAACAGGGTTTGATTTCGCCAATCCATTTCATTGCCTCTATTTTAGCTTCACTCCTGTTTTCATAGAATTCGACTCTTTGCTTGGTATGTCTGTCTGGATGCAGTCTTTTAATATGTCCATACAATATTAGTCTGCGTTTTCTAATGTCACTGTGAATATTTTTGTATTGTTTGATTTTCTGTCTGCCTCTAAGTTGGTATTGTCCGTCGGTGAGTTTTGGACCTATAATTTTTCTTATGATTTTGCGTCCCTTTTCTCAGTGTTTCCAGTGTCTGCTTTCCTGTTCAAAATTAGCGTCTTTGGTCCATAAAGTAATTCTGGTTTAATGACTGTGTTGTAATGTCTTCGTTTTGAGTAACTGGAGATACATATTTTGTTATAGATATCCAGTTTCCATCTCTTGACGTCCAATTTAATTGGCTTTTGTTTCGAGTCTATCTTCCTGAATTATTTCACCAAGATACTTAAATTTTGTTACTCGTATATTTTTTCCATATTTTTTCTCCATGAATTTTGGTGCTGTTTGTTGCACGTCATGTATTCTCTCATTTCAAAAGATATCTGAAGGCCGAAATTTTCTGCAATTCCTTTCAGGAAATCAATCTGATTCTGGGCTGTTGAAATATCACGGGTTAATATTGCTAGGTCGTCCGCAAATACTAGGCAATCTATCGTTAGTTTTATTCTGCCTAAAGTGATTAGTTGGTAAATTTTGAGCACCAATTTCTGTTTGATCCATTCTCGTATCACTTTTTCAAGGACACAGTTGAAGAGTAAAGGTGAGATTTCATCTCCTCGTCTTACTCCCGTTTTGATTTCAAAGGGATCTGAGGTTTCCCCCATGAATTTAACCTGTCTGTTTTATTATTGCAAATATTTTCATGTCTGAACATTGTTCTTTCATTATTTGAAAGAGTGATTTGGGATTAACTGAATCAAAGGCTTTTTGAAATTATTATTATTATTATTATTATTATTATTATTATTATTATTATTATTATTATTATTATTATTATTATTATTATTATTATTATTATTATTATTATTTCCGGTCCCATGGATGAACGATTTCCTTTAGTCATACTGTCATTTAAAGACAAGCTTTCTAACATGATGTGGTCTACCTAGCCGAGGCAGTAAGGATGGTTACGTGCCAGATGCGACCGTGCCGGATGCAACCCGGCCATTATCGTGCCAATAGCGACCGAGCAGATAAGCATCGTGCCGCATGCGACCCATCAGTCACTTACAATTGATCTGCATTAAGGGCTGTCACCAACTGGCAGATTGCTTATAAGTAGCTAACTTGGTCTTTTCTAAAATACAGGTCTGACACCGTGGTCAGCAGGTTCGAGTGCCGTTGGTCGATAGAAAAATGTAATAATGTTGCTCTCTTTACGTCCCAGTAACTACTTTTATGGTTTAAGGAGACGCCGAGGTGCCGGTATTTAGTCCCGCAGGACTTATTTTACGTGCCAGTAAATCCACCGACACAAAGCTGACGTATTTGAGCACGTTTAAATACCACCGGACTGAGCCAGGATCGAACCTGCCAAGTTGGATTCGGAAGTCCAGCATCTCAACCGTCTAAGCCGTCTGAGGCACTTAGCCTGGATGAAAAAGATCACCATCAGAATGTTGGCCGGCAGGGTAGGAAAGTTGGCGGTAGACAGTTTCTAATCACTAGATTGCATGCCAAAAGCCTGGATTCAAATCCAAACCTTTTCGCAGTGTTCAAATGGAGTGAGGGGATATGATGCTGTTGATGGCGATTCGGCCGTCGAATGGCGACGTAAAGCATTGAGCAGACCCCTTGGTATTATTCGAGAGGAGTAGGCTACGTGCCGAAACCGGGTTTCATCTCTCCCTACTTCATTATCATAATTCCATATCCAGACGCGCAGGCAGCCCACGGGCGTCAGGTAGAAAGACCTGCACCAGGCAAGCCGAACACGTCCTTGGACACTCCTTGTACTAATAGGACACAATAAGTAAGTAGGCCTAAGCCGTAAATAATTTCAGAGAATTAGGATTTTTTTGCTAGGGCATTACGTCGCACCGACACAGACAGGTCTTAAGGCGACGATGGGATAGGAAAGGGCCAGGAATGGGAAGGAAGCGGCCCTGGTCTTAATTAAAGTACAGTCCCAGCATTTGCCTGGTGCGAAAATGGGAAACCACGGAAAAACATATTTAGGGCTGCCGACAGTGGGATTCGAACCCACTGTCTCCCGGATGCAAGCTCAAGGCCACGCACCTCTAACCGCATGGCCAACTCGCCCGGTGGGAAAAGACTTAAACGCATCACCATGTTTCGTGTTGTAAAACGAGTTTCCGCCAGAAGTGTTATTTAAAGTAGGGGCAGTAGCTGTTTATAGGATTTATTGAAATGGCATTGCACTTCGTTTAGCTTACCTTATCTTGGGTGATGACACAACTTATCAAATGACAATTTGCTTGTCAACGCCGGTCTCATCCGGCACGGTTACAGATTATGCGGTCGCTAGTGGCACGGGTCGCATGCGGCACGGTCGCATCTGGCACGCCACGGTAAGGATGTACTCTGTTCACTCCGAAAGACGTGAATTTGATTCCCCGTCAGGAATTTGAAAAGTTTCCATGCAAGATTTCCACTCCTGGAGGTGCACATGTTCGGAGAAGTCTTTGATGTTGGTGTACAATATTATCATAGGAGCTGCCTGGCCGAGGCGGTAAAAGCGTGCTCGGTTCGCCCGGAAGGACGTGGGGTCGAATCCACGTCAGGAAGTCGTAAAATTTAAGAAACGAGTTTTCCACTTTCGGAGGTGCATATGGCCCTGAGGTTCACTCAGCCTACACCAGAAATGAGTACCATTACGGGCCGAGGTTAACAATGGTGGAAGCCTTTATCTTTTCACTCCTCCAAGGGCCTTCATGGCCTGTACGGAGGTGACTTTGCTTCTGTACGATTATCATAAGTTTTGCTACAATTTTGACATTTTCAGGTGAATTAATTGGACACATACATCCTTTTCGTTATTTCACATTTGGCTGATAATCCCTTCAACAAGGGGCAAGTTGGCCGTGCGGTTAGGGGCGCGCAGCTGTGAGCTTGCATCCAGGAGATAGTGGGTTCGAAGCCCACTGTCGGAAGCTCTGAAGATGGTGTTCCGTGGTTTCCCATTTTCACACCAGGCAAATACTGGGGCTGTACCACAATTAAGGAAACGGCCGCTTCCTCCACTTTCCTAGGCTTTTCCTACCCAACCGTCGCCATAAGACTTATCTGGGTCGGTGCAACGTAAAGCAAAAAAAGAAAAAACTTTTCAAGTTTGCGCATTGAAAACAGTGAATTAAATCATTCGTCCACCTTCTTCAAAAATTATTCTCTCTTTAACGAGTTTCGTCCTACTTTCAAGTTTAATTACGGTAATTAAATCAATCAACTCCTACTCAGACTTATTTTGCGTAGAAAAGTATATTTATTTTCCTTTATGTTTTACTGGGTACTCCACGGAAATATATATTGTATTTATGTAATATATATATATATATATATATATATATATATATATATATGTGTGTGTGTGTGTGTGTGTGTGTGTGTGTGTGTGTGTGTGCTTTTACACGGAAATGATAGGTATGACGTTAAATAAAATAGTAAACATGTCGAATGTCATAAAGAAAAACTGTATTTAAAGTTGATTTCTGAACAGTAAGGACCATCAAGATTAAGTGGGAGTGTTTATGACTGCCTGAAAAAGAAGCCGTCACGTCAGTGGATGGTTTTCTCTTTCTCCACTGGGACATGATAGCGAAGTGACATCGTTGCTGGATTCTTGCCTTAGCGGCAGTGGTTTAATAATAATAATAATAATAATAATAATAATAATAATAATAATAATAATAATAATAATAATAATAATAATAATAATAATAGTTATGATTATTATATACTTATTAATTATATGATATTACAATGTATATAAGTATTTATTATTATTATTATATTTGTTTTACGGCCCACTAACTACTTTCACTGTTTTCGGAGACGCCCATGTGCCGGAATTTTGTACCGCATGAGCTCTTTTACGTGCCAGTAAATCTACCAACACGAAGTTGACATATTTGAGCACCTTCAAATACCACCGGACTGAGCCAGGATCGAACCTGCCAAGTTGGAGTCAGAAGGTCAGCGCCTCAACCGACTGAGCCACTCAGCCCGGTAGACAGTGCCTGAAACCCCGGCTAATACACTATTGTCCAAAAGTTAAGCATAAGTTTCGAGTAAGCAGGGCTACAGGAAAGAGACCGCAAATCGCACGACATATGCACCTACCATTACGTGTCGCTCTGTATAGGAAAGGAGTGTTCCCTGCTTTGACTAGCGGCGTAACCGCAAGGTAAACACAGTCAGTGCCTGCGCCCCATATTCCTTCAGTCGTGTTTGCCCTGTTATAGTGTGCGGAGTGTATCCCCGTGGTGCTCGTGACAACATAATGGCACAACGACGCCATTGTGACCCCGTTTTGCAGGGCAGAATACTCGGCCGCCTGGAAACAGGCCAGACACAGACCGAAGTCGCCGTATCCTGGAATTCCAGGCTTTGGAGACGATTTCGAGACACAGGAGATTTTAGTCGTAGGCCAGTGCCAGGTCGAGCAAGGGCAAACACCCCTCAGCAGGACCGATATCTGGGCTCAACCGCCCGACGAAATCGGAGTGCACCTGCAAGACAATTGTCAGCGGAACTTGCAGCTATCTCAGGGGTTGCCGTATCTCGGCAAACTGTGTATCGGAGGCTCAGAATAGCAGGGCTGTTTGCCCGACGTCCAGCGGTGTCCATCCCGCTCACTCCAGCACAGAGACGGGCCCATTTACTGTGGAGCCGTCAACATCGAAACTGGACCATGAATGAATGGAGCCATGTGCCCTTCGCAGATGAATCTCGCTTCAGTTTGCAGAACGATTCCCGTCGCACATTAATCTGGAGAGAACCGGGTAGCCGATACAACCACAAGAACATCGTGGAATGGGACCAGTATGGTGGTGGTGGCGTCATGATGTGGGGCGGCATCATGTTGAATGGCTGTACGGACCTGCACATCTTCATGGGTGGTCCGAGGAACACTGTTAACGCTCGGAGATAGAGGGATGAGGTACTGAGACCACATGTTTGACTCTTCAGAGGTGCGGTTGGTCCAGACTTCCTTTTAATGGACGATAATGCCCCGACCGCACCGCGCTGCTCGGGGGAATGAAATTCTGGCTGGGGAAGACATTCATCGCATGGACTGGCCAGCGAGGTCTGCGGATCTGAATCCTATAGAACATGCCTGGGATGCATTGGGGAGGCGAATTGCATCCCGTCAGTCTCCACCAAAGACCCTCCAAGACTTACGCATTGCCCATCTGATAGACAGCATTACACGTCGCTACGGAGCATGTGCGGTAACCATACACCCTATTAACAGCATATTTTGTTGTGGAAGACATTGCCAAGTTTTGTTAGTTGTTGTCAAAGGTGTACCTTAGCTATCAGAACCTTTTTGACACTGGGATTTTTTGCACAATTTGTGTGACATGGTGTGTGAGCCAGCTTCCGTTTGTTTAGCAATCCGTCTAACATTCCTATCAGGCGATATGGCCTCTTTTAGTGATTATGCTTAACATTTGGACATTAGCGTACCATGAGGGTAGTTTGAAATGTAAGGTCGTGATTCCCCGTATGATTGATGGTCCCATAGTGCAGCAGCCATGCAAAACTACAACATTTCTCTCTGTAGTACTTTAATCCGCAGGGAGTTAATTGGTTACGCGGTGTGAGTCGAGTAGTTGTAAGCCTACTTTCGGGAGATCAAGAATACGGGTACGGGACACATATGTCCCGCTTGGTTTCCGTGACAACGTCGCGTGACATTCCTATTCGCATTCCTCCTTCCAATAATACCAAATGTCTCTTACCTTACCAGCGTACTGGCCTCCGGTTCAGAGAGCTTCGGGTTCGATTCCCGGCTGGTCCAAGGATTTTAACTGCTCATGGTTAAAATACACTGACTCGAAAACTGGGTGTTTGTGTTCGTCTCATGTGTATAAGTTCATATCATCACGTCGTTTCCTAATTAATGTATAGTTGAGAAACTTACAGTGCTGGCTGCATAGTCCAATAGACCAAATGGCAAACATTTCTTAAAGAAAACCAGGGCAATGTCTCAAAGCATTTTTGAAATTTTGTACGCCGTGTTTCTGCCCTAATTATACAAGGTCTAACGCAATGGTACCGTTATGTCGGGTGTAAGATTCTCTATTCAATAATGCATACAGTACATCAAAGATTGGAATTTACTTTCAGTAGTCGATATGAATGCAATTTAGAAACACTCTATTTCTGACCCCGACATACCTTTTGTTCCTACGAGTCATGGGTCAACCTTCGTGGTATCTTCATTGAATTGATATTCAGATCCAAATCTCTGATTCTTCAAAATGATCAAAATTCAAGTTTGCGCCCCTCGCATCTGCTGTATTTAAACTTATTAGTGTTACTTATAGACCTTATAGGGTCTACCATCGAGCGGAAGTGGGTTCTAACCCCACCGTCGGCTGTTTTGAGAAGGATTTTCTGTGGTTTCTCCTTTTTAACTTCCAAAAAAATGCTGCGTCGGTTCCTCTTGATAGGCCATAGACGATTCTTTCTGCCTCATTACCTCATTTAATTCACAATCCTTCATTTCACCAAGTCCTCAACTGAGGTTGGCGTCAAGAAGGGCATCCGCCCGTGAAAAGGACATGGTATAAAATTTAGTCTCACCTCATCTCCAACCCCGTATCAGGAAACAGTACTAAGGGGTCGATAAACATACACATTGATATGTTTTATACCATTTCCTTGAGGGGGCCCAATTTTGTGTTCTGCAGGTGGGCCCGTATCATATTCGTTACCCTTCTGATCGTGTACCTCAAAATCGTCATATTTTTAAAGCCTTTCATCACCTCCTCTACTTAACTGGGGCCTACGAGATGTCATATTTTTCCCTCATTTCGCCCACTTTCAAGCAAATTGTATCTCAACCACTCGGATCGGAATTCTAGTTCCAGATTTATCACCCCGAATGTGAGAACGTAATTTCGTTGCACTAGATTCAAATGTATGTTACCTAATTTTGTAGAGGTTTCACATCAAAGGGTCCCCTTTAGTAACAATTATCACAATGAAGACACATTTGTCGATAAAGTTACCTAAAGCTAGTCCCTACATTATAGGAAGCCTACTCACGCAACCTTTGTGGTATCGTGTATGTATCATTCTCCCCGTGAACTGTTGTGGACCTCAGGGATATGGACTGTGTATCCAGGGACATCTTCGCAGACTGGAGCAAATCCATTGGGAATCCCAGTGAACTATTGTCCCTACAGTGTGGAGTACAATACACTACCCCTATCCACGCGTAGTTTACAGATACTATACAAACAAGACGTTGATTGCTTTGTGCAGCTGTCAATGAACATGTCTACCTTCTGTAAACGATATAACTAACCAACCCCATGGCACTACAGCCCTGTAGCCTACCAAGCGACCGCTGCTCAACCCGAAGGCCTGCAGATTACGAGGTGTCGTGTGGTCAGCACGACGATTCCTCTCGGCCGTTATTCTTGGCTTTCTAGACCAGGTATGAGGCAGGCACGCTACCCCTACACCACGGGGCCGGCTCTGTAAAATATATACGCAGGTAAAATGCTACTGGGATGTGAAGGTACTTTGTTTCGTCATAAATCCACTTCTCGCCTTTGTTTTCAAGAAAAATATTTCCCGATTCATCTTGTATCTAAAAATGGCCCGATTTTTCCCCAATCTTTTAGAATTCCACTTCAACCAAAAGCAAAATCATCTCAATTTTTTTGTTTTTACGCCCCAGTTACTATTTTTGACGGTTTTCGGAGCGCCGAGGTGCCGGAATTTAGTCCCTCAGGAGTTCTTTTACGTGCCAGTAAATCTACCGACACGAGACTGACGTATTTGTGCACCTTCAAATATCACCGGACTGAGCCAGGATCGAACCTGCCAATTTGGAGTCAGAAGACCAGCGCCTCAACCGTCTGAGCCACTCAGCCCGGCAAAGTCTATGAAGGTACTTGGAAGAGTGGAAAGAAAAGACTTCCACTGTTCGTAACCTCGCCACTAAATAAGATGTAGTGGAATGCTATATGTCCAGTCGCCTATACCCCAAGAAATTAACCTGGTACTCAATTTTTGGCATAGGCTAAGTGAATCTCAGAGCCATATGCCACTTCAGAAGTATAAATCGTATTTCTTAAATTTTTGGACTTCTTTGTGGGAAAACGATGCAACGTCCTTTCAGGTGAACCAAGCTTTTCCTTACCTCCTTAGCTAGGTAGCTCCTAGATTTATACTTAATTTTCCCACGAGGTATGTATGGGCAAACTCCGAACCACTTGATAAGCAACCCGTAAAGCCAGTATATATTCCATGCACATCGAAATGTATCGGTATATGTAGCTAAAAGTGGGCAATGAGTGCAATGGCAGTTGCCAATTCTTAGGAAAATACTGATTGCGGTTCATATCTACTTTAAACTTCAGTAAACTAATCATAATTTACAAGATTGTACTTTCACATTCGCAATCTGGGTTTATATTAGTCATAGCTACTTTTAGTTAGACCAACAGATGTTCGTCATTAAAACGGGATCCGTATTTCGACTTGACATAGTTTCTTTTTTATCCCCTGCCTTCCAATACCCACACATTTTTTTTCATTATCATAAAATACAGAGCACACACTCATTCATTCATCCATTAGTTCATCTCTCTACTCATTCGTTCAGGCACATACCTCAGATCCAATCATCCATTAGCAGCACCTTCTCCCGCATTCATGTATCCATACATCTAATATATCTATTTTTCATGTTTTCATTGCCATTTCCATACCACCGGGCGAGTTGGCCGTGCGGTTAGAAGCGCACAGCTGGAAGCTCGCATCCGGGAGATAGTGGGTTCGAACCCCGGCCGCTTCCTTCCCATTCGTTGGGCTTTCGTGTCCCATCGTCGCCATAAGACCTATCTGTGTCGATACGACGTAAAGCAAAATAGCATTTCCATACCTATACGAGTACTTACATTCACAATCATCTATCAAATTGTTCCCCTATCTACATCATCATAATGTCCGCCTCCGGACGGTTAGCACTATTAGCTGCCGTCCTCAGGGTTCCGGGTTCGATTTCCGGTATTGACGGAAATTTACGAATGGCAGGAGGGCTGGTATGAGGTTAAATGGTACAAGCAGCTCACCTCCAAAGGGAGTGTGCCTGAAAAGAGCTGCACCACCTCGGGATGAGGACACGAGTTTACTTTATCGTCATCATCATCGTCGTCGTTGTCGCCGCCTCTTCATGAATCTACTTAAGAAGTTAATGGGGAGGGACTTATGGGGAAGATTTAATCTCAGCTAATGGGGTTTACGGGTTGGTGGGTGGAAAAAAGAAGAAAACACATCTCATTTATCATATTATCCGTACACCAGTCTTCCACTATCACCTTGTTCATTACGCACCCATAAGTACTCACAAACGGCACACTTCACCTTATGTCACATAACAAAGAGCCACACTCAACCTGCCTTAAAATCTCATCTAAATACACTCCTTATTTAGCCAAGAGGCCGAACATTATCTCACCCTAATTACTAGCTTGTATTTACCCTTCTTACGCTCATCTCACTCACCTTTTAACAAGTCTAGTTCCCCTGGCCAGGGAGAGGGCGTTACCCTCCAGGCGGCCTGCCTTACCCCTTCAGGGTAAGGAATGAAATGTGCCTTATATAGATAGATAGATCATTTTTGAAAGCAGTTGATCACTAAACTAAGTAGAAGAAAACATACCGAAAACTTATTAGCACTTCTGAAGATAAAAAAAAGCAAAGGTCACTGTCTCCTTTGGGAACGCAGGAAATCTGTCCGTCCCATTCATCATGAAATTTGCATTTAGGTGCTGATTTCTTGTACATTGAATATCCCTTGGCGACTTTCAAACTGGAATAGCGCCATTGCCCGCCAGGTTTAAAATACGAGAGAGTGACGGAGGAATGAAGACTAACCTCCCGCAGTACTATCCCTTTTAATTTGCGCGAAGTGAACCACTTGTGGTTCATAAACCCGTAACTGCCCATGCATATCATAAATTATACCATTGATAGCATTAATGGTCATTACCCCTTACTTCCAACTCTGTCCCCTGGAAAACGAATATCGAACTATCACTCTGGAGCAATATCCCAGATACAATGGCTGTTTCCTAAATGCCTCATTTTTTATATTGGTAGTTAAAAATGAATTATTGTATTACGAGCTACCAGCATTTGCCTGGTGTGAAAATTATAAACCAGGAAGAAACATTTTCAGGGCTGCCGACGCTGAAATTCGAACCCACCATCTCGGTTATAGAAAGAGTAAGCTTATAACTTTGCGTGTTGATTTCGTGATCGTAACTCCGGAACCTCCAGTTTTACGCGGAATTCAAGCCACAGGAATAATATACCGGTATCGGTATTTAATTTGAAATACCATACATGCGTTTGTCGGGATTCGAGCCACGACCACCTTGGGATAATGACACTGAGCTAACACGCACAAAAAATGTACCAGTAACCAGTATTAAGTGGACATCATTGACGTTTGATAATCAATGATACACCTTGAACTTGGAAATATATTCTCATTTTGAAACGAAATGCTCCTACCGCAAATCTCGATGATTGTTAAGATATCAGCTTTATTGAATGACTAAATATTTATATAAGACAAATGAAACTCCGTCTGTATAAGTGGACAAAGGAAGATATGTATATGAGAATGTAATATAAGCTTATCAGTCATCTGCTGGCTGTGTACCGCACGATCTTGCGTGCTCTCATTATCATGTGATCCATTAAACGTATCTCATCAGTGACGATGGCATGACGCTTTGTAATTAGTGAAGTGTTTGCCTTTGAAGAAAAGGTAACATGGATTGTCAAAGAGAATAAGAATAATAACAACACTCTGCTACACCATGCAGTGCCTCAGAGCTGGACGAGATTGAGACAGCCTTCTGTCCTTAAGTGAAGAAATTCTAAAGCATTCCTTTTTGAATTTCATTGAGTGTTATCTATCGCCTTGTTTATCCTTTTGTGATAATCTGCCGCCACTTTTCTCTGCTACAAATATGAAAAATGTTACTTTCAGTAGTTTTATGTGGAGCTTTAACATCTGTAGCAAACTCTAAATATATCTTATCATGGAGCGTCTCGTGTATGGCAATGTCTGCTGGATGGAATTTTTTTACGTTAAAGACGCCAGGTTGACTGTGTGTTTTTAGCCGATTGGTCGCTATCTCAAAAATTAAGATAAAGGTCAAAACTCTTAAAACTGAAATGGAAAATTTTGTGTGGACTTATTATAATACCTATTATGTACAATAACGTGGTTTTATATTACAAAATTCTTTTTTCAGCTTTCAATTATGCATTGACTTCAGCCGAGATTGAATCCACGATGCCACTTCACTAAACATTCCACATAGTTACTCTCAGGACTGATAATTTTGTTTCCATATCTCCCAAATAACCTGGGTGTAGCTCATCCTTCCTTAAATTTTATGGTTTCTACGTCCATATTGTAACAGGTCGATTGTGATAGAAAACTTATGATGAAGTGAGCCCGCAGGCGCTACTCTATAATATTCTTGTATAGTCTGTGTGTGCTACGTCTGTACATGTCATGTGGTTATTAGAATGTGTTCAGTTCCTCTTTTAAATATTGAAGTCTTCAGAGTTTGGCAGACAGTTCATGTTCTTTACCTGTAAATGAAAAGCAACATTTTCAGAACTAAGCCGATGCCAGTTTGGAAAAATCTAATAGAACTGAATATAGATAGGAAATACAGATTATTTCTCCCAGGATGATAATAATAATAATAATAATAATAAAAATAATAATAATAATAATAATAATAATAATAATAATAATAATATTTTTGCTATTGGTTTTACGTCGCACCGACACAGATAGGTCTTATGGAGACGATGGGATAGGAAAGGCCTAGAAGTGGGAAGGAAGCGGCCTTGGCCTTAATTAAGGTACAGCCCCGGCATTTGCCTGGTGTGAAAGTGGGAAACCTCGGAAAACCATTTTCTGGGCTGCCGACAGTGGAGCTCGAACCCACTATCTCTCAGATGCAAGTTCATAGTTGCGAACCCTAACCGCACGGCCAACTTGCCCGGTAATAATAATTAATAATAATAATAATACTAATAATACCGAGAGAGTTGGCCGGGGGAGTTAGCGGCGCGCAGCTGTGAGCTTGCATTCGGGAGATAATGGGTTCGAACCCCAAACAGCAGTCCTGAAGATGGTTTTCCGTAGTTTCCCACTTCCACACCAGGCAAATGCTGGCTGTACCTTAATTTAGGCCACGGCCGCTTCCTTCCCACTCCTAGCCCTTTTCTATTCCATCGTCGCCATAAGACTTAACTGTCGGTGTGATGTAAAGCAGAATGTAAAAAAAGAAGAAAAAGTCGTATGGCCTCAGCTACTCTGCCATTTAGATTGCCTGAGCATCAATTGCGACGTTCCGTTTTGCTCTACCAAATGGCAGGGTATACCAGATCTCTGCTGGGCGATCTCTGTATGACGCTTAATTAATTTTGTCGGCTAAACACTAAAAGTGTCTCGAGATCTTTTGCATCGTACGACATGGAGTGTCGAATGGGCTTTTCTCTTCTTTTCTTTCGTCCTTAAAAATTCCGACTACCTCTGTCAGATTTGAACCCACGATCTTAGATGGTCAAATCGAATCGTGAATCGTAGCAAAACTAATGTGAGTTCGCAGTAGCGATCAACAGTACCCTACTCTGTAAGAAAGAAGTGAGTTCTCTGACCAGCTTTGCTGTGCGGGAGTGAAAGCTGGGTGGACGCAGATATATTTTTCATTATTGGTAAACACAGACGTGAAGGGAAGAGGAGATGACTGCGAAACAGACAGCCATTTCTTCTTCAGCAGTCAGCAGATGGCCGCGGAACTCTGCAAGGAGTGTCTGTGTAGAAAGCAGCTTTCTCTTTTACCGGAGCAGAGGCAACGTCTGATGCTATCAGAATGATGCTGTTTGTCTTGAATTCAATTTCCTTTTTGCTTGGGTGTGTATATTTATTTTAGCAGAATATGTCTTAAAAAGCACTCCCAATACCACGTCCTACGAACTCTCTCTCTCTCTCTCTCTCTCTGCTCCTCCAAGAATTGATTTTTGTTGAGTGGAGCATTAATGCCATTTTACAGCAAGAGTGGTACTGAACACGAACTGAATTTCATTGAGCACCATCCTAAGATACATATCCAGTCTGAAGGTAAAATTCAATTGCAACAGGTCCTTACAGTATCTCGTACCCCTTTCTCATCAACAATTGAACTTCCAGAATTATTTACACACGTAGTTAATAATAATAATAATAATAATAATAATAATAATAATAATAATAATAATAATAATACCGAGCTCGATAGCTGCAGTCGCTTAAGTACGGCCAGTGTCCAGTATTCGGGAGATAGTAGGTTCGAACCCCACTGTCGGCAGCCCTGAAAATGGTTTTCCGTGGTTTCCCATTTTCACACCAGGCAAATGCTGGGGCTGTACCTTAATTAAGGCCACGGCCGCTCCCTTCCCACTCCTAGTCTTTCCATGTCCCATCGTCGCCATAAGACCTATCTGTGTCGGTGCGACGTAAAGCAACTAGCAATAATAATAATAATAATAATAATAATAATAATAATAATAATAATAATAATAATAATAATAATAATAATAATAATAATAATAATAATTGTTGAGAATATTTTAAAAATATTCAACACCCCTTCTCGAAGGCTGAACCAGTTTCAAGCAGCAAGCTTGCTTCAAGCCATTCAGAGCCTTTTTAATATGGCACACACAATCCTTGTTCAGCATCTTCAGCATCCTCTTGGCTTCAGCTATGATCTCGGATGTTGCATTGCTTTCCTGTACGTTGAATTCGAGTGTTTCCCCGGTGTAGTTTGGAACTTCCATAAAGACTTCATCTTCAACAATTCCATTTAAGCATGCAGTTGCTCCATCGAATTGTCGGACATATATTCCGTGATGCGCAGCGAGTGCAATAGCCATTCGTATTGAGCTGAGTCGTGTTACTGGTGCGAACGTTTCAGTATAATCTATACCTGGCCTCTGGAAAAAAACCCTAGCCACGACTCAAGCCTTCCTTCTTGTGATCTCGCCATTTGCTCCGTACTTATTCCTAAGGACTACACGACTTTCAATTGTCGTCCTATTTTCTGGGCGGTATTCGAGATCCAAGGTCTCGTTTCTTAGAATAGAGTCAAATTCATCTGCCATCGCCAGCATCCACTCATTTTTCTCTGGATGTGAAAATGCCATCTGAATTGGAACCTCAGCCGGACATACTGAATCAATTTGTTCTCCATCATGTTCCTGGTAAAGCTTTCGAGATCTTCCTCGTGTTCCCGAACGAATCATTTTTGGTCTCCCTGGAACATGTCGAGATTGTCCTATTTATGATTCTCATTCTGGTTCATTTTCAAAACCAAGAAATTCCTCTTCTGAACTATCCTGATCTTCGATGCTTTCGGTATGTTCTGTGTGTCTAGGAGTTATGTTTACATTAATGAAAGGATCAACCTGCTCTGGCTCTATGTTGGGGTGATCATCATCGAAGTGCTCTTATTGAAGAAATACATTTGTAGGCCGACTTGGGGAAATATCATGATTGCATTTCTGCTCTTTTGTATTTCCTTTCAAAAACTTGACGTCAAGTGAGATTTCCATTTTTCGTTCCTGTGGTATCCAAATTCTGAAACCTTTGGACTGCTCCGCATATCCGAGGATATGCTGTACAGTAGTCCGATGATAAGTTTTGCGTAATTACATGGCTTTGAATACCAGGAATAAAGATGTAATAATTATTATTATTACCATCATCATCATCATCATCATCACCACCATTAGACTTATTTCGGCTGCTTTGCTTCTCTTCCTTGCATTAGGTTCCACCATAAACACTGCTTTGTTCGACCGTACTTATAATACGCTAATTATGTGCGACGTACATTAAAGTACTGTTGTTGTTGTTATTACTGTACCGGGAGGTACACCTCTACTCCGCTTATTCAAAATCAGCGCCTTAATAAACTCCTCTATCGATCAAAAGTGGAAACTGATACAACATGAACTTAGAACTTTAATCAGAAGATGTCAATACCGAAATATTAAGTAATTTTCTCCTTGTTTTGTTCTGCTATATATCAAGAAGTTTGGGCATTTTTCCACAGATGACGCTACCAAGAAACTCTGCCCATGCATTCTGGTGCAAGGTGAAAGAACTTAAAACTTAAAGAAGTTTTGTATTTCTAGGTTGTCCATAACTGACTCTATGTTCATTTACTTTTGGGTTGGCAACACCTCTTTTTCTTTCCGCCAGTTTTGAATCTAGCCAATCAGGAATTTCTTTAATTAATGTTCAACCTATCACAGGCTTCTTGTTCTATTCTGAGTGTAACTTTTGAGATTAACCAATAAAATTGAGAAGGTGTGGCCGGTTTACTCTTGAATTATCTCGAACCTTCCCTGAGGGTATATAAGTTGCGGCGTTTCGTGTTTCCTTGCCAATTTATCGTCGTCTTTCTAAGTGTGTGTGTTAAGGCAGGAGGTGGGGCGCCTCTTTATTCTGCAGCCAGAAAATCTGCAAGGTAATGGCCACATAAATTTTCTTTTCTGTAGCTATCTCCGCAACTTTTTCCGAGGGGAAGGTCCGAATCTTTAACTATGTAGCAAACTTTGCTAAAATGTAAATCGTCTTTCGGCTAATGTAAAAATTTCATAAAGTCTTTAACTGGAAATCGGGGATAGAGAGTGAGTTACCCTCTCGAGCTCTCCTTCATCTTGAGTTGAGGTGACTTCGTTTTGCAACCTTTCGTTCCTGTAATATGTTAAAGTTATTTCCATACGAGCCACCTCAGTAGTTTGTGACTAGTCCCAGTTTCATCGGCCGAGAGCCCTGTAGGTTTTTAAATTTATCATGATCTTGGAGTGCTGTGTACGCCTCCATTCAGTTTGTGTTCGGGCCGTTTATTTAACCTTTAAACTTTCTCGCAAAGGCCTTGTAGGTTAGGTACTAGATACCCCTGTATAAAAGATTTCAAATGGTATATTGTGCCTTAAGAGGCCAGAGATTGTAAGATTTTCATGTAATGTTGCCTTGGGTAGGCTGGAGGAAACTGAGAGCCTGTTAGCTCTTTTCAAGGTTTTGTAATGATGAAGAGTACCTCTGGAAGGCTAGATATTGCAATTTAGGGAGCAAGTGCGCTTGGATTACGGGATATCTGTCCTTGGCTAAATGAATCCTTGTTTTGAGTTAAAGTTGTAAACTGGACCCGGTATGTGTGGAATTGTAAAACTTGGGGCTTGAAGCCCAGAATCTGTCAAATTCACTAATCTTGGATTTTCCTAGTCTGTTTTTTTTTTTTTTTTTTTTTTGCTAGGGGCTTTACGTCGCACCGACACAGATAGGTCTTATGGCGACGATGGGATAGGAAAGGCCTAGGAGTTGGAAGGAAGCGGCCGTGGCCTTAATTAAGGTACAGCCCCAGCATTTGCCTGGTGTGAAAATGGGAAACCACGGAAAACCATTTTCAGGGCTGCCGATAGTGGGATTCGAACCTACTATCTCCCGGATGCAAGCTCACAGCCGCGCGCCTCTACGCGCACGGCCAACTCGCCCGGTAGTCTGGTTTCAAGACTGCTCTTGTACCTGACATGTTGTTATGTTCGCTAAGTGAAAATTTGTTAAGTTGTTGTTTTTTGAAGAAATATAACCTTCAGTTCAAGTTTAAAATCAATTTTTATATTGTAGATAGACCCATTCACCCCGGCACCTTCTAAACCTCTTTCTGCTCCACCGGTATCCCCGTAACAATTACAACTATTGATTTCCCACATTCTACGAGTAACAATCTTCAATTGATAAAAGAGCACTCAGACAAACATTACCCAACTTCAAACACTCCATTCCCCAGATAAATTCCACAAACTGTACAGTCAACAGCCTGTATTTAAAAATCAATTAGTCAATACTGTCTGCATTTGGGGCAGTCGCCTAGGAATTTATTCTGTTCATGTCAATTGTAATATTTTTTATAATAAAATGAGTTTACTACCTGGGTTTTAATATTTCTTACTTTGAGTTTAAAATCTCGAAACCCAACCCTGCTCGGTGCATGGCATCTGCTGAACTAGTCAAAAACACTCATGGGTTTTAATGTACCATGCTTTTAGTTTAAAATCTCTAAAGCAGAGCCTTGCTCCGTGCATAAATTGTGTTGGGGAGTTGTCCGGTACTTTAATCGGAATGATATTCGTTGGCTGAACGGTCAGCGTACTGGCCTTCGGTTCAGAGGGTCCCGGGTTCGATTCCCGGACGGGTCGGCGATTTTAACCTTAATTGGTTAATTCCAATGGCACGGGGGCTGGGTGTATGTGTTGTCTTCATCATCATTTCATCCTCATCACGACGCGCAGGTCGCCTACGGGTGTCAAATAGAAAGACCTGCACCTGGCGAGCCGAACCCGTCCTGGGATATCCCGGCACTAAAAGCCACACGACATTTCATTTTCATCGGAATGATGTTAATTCATACTGGGTGAAACGACTCACACTTCATTTGACTTTAATCTCGGTTGTACCGAGCAAGTGGCTGTGTGATATGGGTCACGTAGCTATCAGCTGACATTCGGAAGATACTGGGTTCGAGCCCCGCTGTCAGCAGCCCTGAAGATGGTTATACGTGGTTTCCCATTTTCATTCCAGGAAAATGCTGGGGCTCTACCTTATTTAAGGCCATGGTCGCTTCCTTCGCACTCCTAGCCCTTTCCTGTCCCATCGTCTGTAGGAGAAAGTAAGGTATTCAAACATAGATGTCCACACTATGGTAAGATTCACTTCCATTACACATAATCATAGGAAAATGAACGCAACGAAAAATTGTTCTAGTGGACTGCAAACTCGTATATGGCTGGAAGGCGTGACGAATTTTAAGGAAAATAATGGATAGTCAGAGCCTTATCTGATAGGCGGTACTGTTTCTTCAGTGACGATATGTTAATTGATCATTCAGTCAAGTTCCATGTAGTATAACACAAACAGTTTCCTTTGTCAGATCATAACAACGCGTTTTTGAATTGCAAGGAATGATGTGTTAAGATTGCAGTTAATCCTCAGTTAATTAGCACTCTATGTACTGCCATGGGGTTGCACTTAGTGACAGAATAAGAGAAGAAGATTCCACATTTCTCACATATGTAAGCTCTTGCAGAACTACCATGTGGTAAATCATATCACACAATGCTTTCAGACTGATGATAAGCCTGCCACCACCGTAATTTGTTCACCAAGCAAGACCACGAATATTCGTCCCTTGCAAACAAGGGCGAGTTTTCATTAAAATGGTTATATTAAATTATACTAAATTAATTAAATTACTGTGTGAACAAACATTTGAGCCGAGCCAACATAACAGTAGGATTAATTAAACAGAGAACGTGGTCAGGCTTCACCTATACAACGTCGTCCTACAGTTAAGGCTTTCTAAGGCTTCTCTTATTGAGGATGTACCGGCATACTCATCTCAGAAGGATTTATTATCTCATCGGCTAGCATATTTGATTAATTGTGGGTAATGCTGCAGTGCAAGGAATGTAAACGGTACTGTGAGGCACCCAGACAATAATAATAATAATAATAATAATAATAATAATAATAATAATAAATATCTTGGTTTATTCGGTAATGAATCTAGAAACCTATTAGCTCTTCAAAATGTAACATAACAGATCATAGGGTTACAGAAAATTCCGAGAAACCTCAAGCAGTGGAGTTATAAAACAAAGAAGAAGAAGAAGAAAAAGAGAATGCTCCCTGTGCAGGATATTGGGTAAACATTTGCTAAAAGTAGCAAGTTGCAATCTCACCTTCAGGGAACTAGTTATTTCGATTGCTTAAACGCGAGGCACACTAGTCAACGTATTTGCTGTTGATGGGATATTTATTTATTTATTTATTTATTTATTTATTTATTTATTTATTTATTTATTTATTTATTTATTTATTTATTTATTTATTTATTTATTTATTTATTTATTTTTCGGCTGGCCGATAGTTGGCGAAGTACACTTCGGCGGGCTAAGTGGATCACATGGTTGAGGCACTGGGCTTCTGACCCCAACTTGGCAGGTTCGATCCTGGCTCAGTTCGGTGGTATTTGAAGGTGCTCAAATAAGTCAGCCTCGTGTCAGTAGATTTACTGGAACGTAAAAGAACTCCGGTGGGACTAAATTCCGGTACCTCGGCGTCTCCGAAAACCGTAAAATTAGTTAGTAGGAGGTAAAGCAAATAACATTATTATTATTAATTTTTAAGCAGCAACATTAATGTTTTACGCATTAAAACCCTAAATAATGGGCAAATGGTTAGTTATTTCGCCAAATAAATTCCGAATATGCATATTTAATATTATTTTTGTACCTGATAGACCATATGCATTTTCTTTTTAACTTAAACTTCTCCATGAAATTCGGCAGTTTCCACAGTACCCACCGGTGAGCGCCGTTCGGCTGGGTATTTGCAAATTCATACTGGATATCAGAGTGTGCGACTGCTGCTGGTTAAAAATTACACTTCAAAGAAAGGTATAAACAGAGACCAGTTTAGAATAAATTCGCTGTATGGTATCATATAGACTATGGAAACGTTACTGTTCCGCGTAACTGTAAAACGCAGTGGAATTTCTTCCATACTTCAGCAGTTTGTAGCATATGTATTTTTCGTCTGGAATGTGGAATGCTATTCGTTATGTACAATGCTTACACGCGAGGGAATTGTCAGTCAAACGCACGAATTGTCCTCTCTGAATAGATATACAATCATTTAAAAAAAAATACAATCCTGTAAACTCCATTTATAATTTTGTGTATGTGGGGGGGGGGGAGTGAAAATTAGTTGTCTGTTAAATGTAGTCCAAGATACTTCACTTCATTTACTGTTCGTAGACTTTGTAATTCAAAATTTTACGTGGAACAAATACGGCAATTTTCTCGTTTAAAAGACATTAAAACACAATTAGAGACGTTAAATTATAATAAATTTACCTTCAATAAAGCAATGCAATACGTTGTTTAAATGCAGCTGTACTGTAGAAGGTCGCAATCGTTACATGAATAATAATAATAATAATAATAATAATAATAATAATAATAATAATAATAATAATAATAATAATAATAATACCGACCTCGATAGCTGCATTCGCTTAAGTGCGGCCAGTATCCAGTAATCGGGAGATAGTGGGTTCGAGCCCCTCTGTCGGCAGCCCTGAAGATGATTTTCCGTGGTTTCCCATTTTCACACCAGGCAAATGCCGGGGTACCTTAATTAAGGTCACGGCCCCTTCCTTCCACTTCCTAGGCATTTCCAATCCCATCGTCGCCATAAGACATACCTGTGTCGGTGCGACGTACAGCAAATAGCAAAATAATAATAATAATAATATACAAGGTATGGTTGTGGCAAGGTGATGAATAGTATCGCTGGGTTTTTGTGACAACTTTGTGCTAGGCGACTTTGGATGAAATGAAAGAGACGTTGAAATCTGGGATGAATTATGATATAACAGTTCAATCCTATTCGAATTCCACTTTCCAGCGATACCAAACACGGTAATGCTTTGAAACATTTTTTTAATTTTCGAAATTTAGTTCATATACTTATATTTTTATTTTTGCTACGGGAGTGGTTTTATGTCTTAATAAAACATCGAAGGTTTTCGGAGACGCAAGGATGGGAAGGGGCTAGGATTATAATGGTGTCCGGTATGCTCTTAATTAAGGTACGTGGTATGAAAGTGGGAAAGCAGGAAAACCATCCTCAGGGCTGCCGACGGTAGAATTTGAACCCACCATCTCCAGAATGCAAGCTCGCAGCTACACAGTGGCCAATTCGCTCAATAGTACATCATGTAACGTCTGCACTAATTGTCCTCAGTATTAGCCTTATGTCCGGCGTAAGATTTTCTATTCATGGATACACACAACACAGGATCGAACTCTACACTGAGCAGGCGTTATAAAGTAATTTAATAAATTCTTACATCATCGACCTTTGCATATCTTGGTCCTTAAGTTTCTTAGGGCACCGTTGTTGTATCATTGTTTTGGGCTCAGAGACAAATTTCTAATCATACCTCACGCGATGGACTGGCATTGAAATTTAGATTATCAAATCGTCGAATTTTGAAAAAAGTCTTCCAAATCCGAGGCGCTCTCTTGCCTTGTTATACTTTTATGATTCATACCATTTTGTTATGTGAATGTAACGAGTCAGATGCTCTATCTTTGCAGATTGTAATCATCTCGGTACAAAGGACGTGTCACAGCTCAATGACAAAACTTCAAGAATCGACGTGTTACTTGAAAGAAGAAAAAGATTAAGCCAACATGGATCTCGAAATATATAATTACAGAGCTACCTAACCTTCAGTAATGTTACTGCAATCCGACAATCCCAACACTGTTGTGCTGTTACACTGAATACATCTGTAATGCCAGCTAGGACACTCTCTTCACGTATCAGATGAAATGTTTAAAGTGACCTCCTCTTCTTTGAATAGACCTACAAGCCTCCGTTTATCATCGTATTGAGTGCCGAACACAAGGCGCGCACTATTCAACATCAGCAGCTTCGAATATACGCTAGACTTTATGTATACCTAAAAGTATAAGTCCAGGGATGGGGTTTAAGTTATGACTAGCGCGTGGTGGTCGAGGAAAGGTTCGGTAACTCTGCAGTTATTGTATTTCCGAACTCATATCGTCATAACCCTTCTTTGTATGAGAAATCTATTCCTGAAGTTCAGCTCCCGAGTTTTGATACATTTTGTGTATTTTAGTTTCGGAGCTGTTAAGTGCAAATCAACTGTACAGCTATCTCAAAATCGTCCCTGTTTCTAAGTCCTCCCTCACCCCATCTCACGTCGTGTCGACTGTCATAATTATCTCAGATTACCAATCAAACGGTACCTCAACCATTTCCCAATAAGCCGGACTGAGTAGCTCAGACGGTTGAGGCGCTGGCCTTCTGACCCCATCTTGGCAGGTTCGATCCTGACTAAATCCATTGGTATTTGAAGGTGCTCATACGTCAGCCTCGTGTCGGTTGATTTACTGTCATGTAAAAGAACTCCCGCGGAACTAAATTTCGGCACCTCGGCGTCTCCGAAAACCGTAAAAGTAGTAGTGGGACGTAAAACCCAATAACATTATTATTAAACATTTCCCAATCAAACGGTACCCCAACCATTTCCCAGTCAATCGGTACGTCATCCATTTCCCAGTCAAACGGTACCCCAACCATTTCCTAACCAAACGGTACCTCAGCAGTTTCCCAATCGAACTGTATTGAACCATTTCCCAATCAAACGGTACGTCATCAATTTCTCAATCAAATGGTACCTCAACCATTTTCCAATCAAGCCGTACTCTACCTACTTCCTAACCAAACAGTACCAAACAATGCTCCTAAGCATTCTGATCGGATCTTTAGTTCAGGACCTATAAGCGCGGACCTGAGCACATAATTTCGTTACACTTAATTTAACATTTATACAGACTTGTTTTCAACATTTTATCCCTTCAAAGACAAAAAAAAGAAGTAATGTATTCATACGTAGTAACACTAAGTCATCTTGTACCAATATAGGTAGTGGTTGTTTAAAGATACTGATACTTAATCAGTATTCAGGAAATTTCGCTAGTATTTGAATGTTTGAAGAGAACTACGTTGTGAGACAAAAGAAAACCTGATGAAGCCCACGAGCTTGTTCGTCAGCCTGACTCTTGAGAATTATTACACTTTATATTTGAGCCGAGTGACGTGTGAAGTGCGCAGGCTTCTCTCAGACGAGAAACAAGTTGGCGTTCCTTAGCAACGACGTGCCTTCTCAATTACTAAGGCTCTGCTAATTATTACCGTGCTCATACAAACATGCCTCCTTCTCATTAATTAGTTTTCCTTCTGAAAAAATGTAATAAATATCTCGATATGTAGGATGAATCCTTGAAATTTCATTACAGAGAGAAGGAATGTATCCTGAAGCATACTTGTTTGCTTGGCAACTTTAACCAACCTCAGCCAAATGGATGGTGAAGGTTGCAATAGTCTTTTTTTCCTCTGTATTTCATTATGAGATTAAAGCTTGCACAGAGTAGAAGTAAATTCTTGCCTCTCTTTTTTTTTTTTTTTTTTCAGTTCCTCGAACACTTACAATGTGAGAACATTTGCGAGAAGAATTTCATATACATTTTACATATGTACACTCTCTTTAAAATCCATATTTGTGGATCTTTACCAATCTCCTTCGTAAGACCTATTTGTGACGTTGCGACGTATTTGATTCTGGCTAGATAAAAACCGTCATTATACCACATTCGGCGTGAATTACTAACTGATTTAGAATTATTTCCACCAAGTTCGCCTGTTCGATACCATCTGAGTTAGTTAACTTTCGAATGGCTCTCGAAAATATCCCTGTCATTGTTGCTGATATGTTAAAGAGCTGCCATTTTGAAGTACTAAAATCACCGTGCTGCGGGGCTAAAAATTCGGCGTGGTATCACGTCTTGTGAGATGTTTTTCATTCGTCTCAGTGTTTCCTACACGTGTATAGCAAGATACTCGTATAATCAACCAACTGAAAATCTAAGAAAATCTTAGCGCGAGAAAGTGAAAAAAGTATCCAGTCTTTCGTAAATTGTCGTGAAAAATGGACAATAAATAGTTTCTACATAATCGAGAAAGCACTTGGTAGGAAAGAGCGGCTTGTAAAAAATTTCAAAACGTTCAAAATGTATAATGTCAAGCGTCAGAAGGTTTATCTGCAGTGTCTCAAACTTAAGGCGGCCGTGCATCGTGAGACGAGTTCCACGCTGCTGAATCCCCAGCCAAACACATTTATTCTTCTCCTGCTTATTATTATTATTCTGTTTCTTCTTCTTCTTGTAGTGCATTTTCCATTACTGAAGGTTGGTCACAATCACAGCGAAGTCTGTACGATGTTCTGCTGTCCTTATCAGTCTACTCGAATCTAGTCCTGTCCAATCCCGTACGTTCTTCAGCGAAGAGTGTTTCCTTCAATCGCGACCTCTACGTCTGTCAATTTTTCTCTGCATGATCAATGTAAGTAGGTTGTAGTTTTCATTCTTCATAATATGCCCAAGGTAGGCTGACTTTCTTACCTTGATTGTACACATCAAAATTCGTTCCCTCCTCATGCGTTTGAGTACGGCAGCATTGGAGACGAGGTCAGTCCACAAGATCCGTAACATCCTTCGGAACACCCACATCTCGAAGGCATATATTCTCTCAATATCAAAATTCTCTAGAAATAGCTACGCCTATAAAATAGCGCAGGAAACCTTCTTCATGGAAGACATAAAGCACATTTTTGGTCTACCGGAAACGCGTGCATATAAAACTATCATCGAGGAGAGACGGAAAAAAGCCGACGATATACCCCCAGGAAATAATGGAGACTGGTGCAATGAAGTCAGAAATTTGGAAGGGACCGAATTTCAAGCTTCGACATCTATATACACGATTCGCTGTCCACGGGTTTCATGGAAGGATCTGCCAGAATGAGACATTCCATGAACCCAAGGAGGATTGCGTCTGCAAGAAATGCAATAATCCATGCTCTAAATACCATTTAGTGGAATGTGTAAACAGACCTCAATTTCTAATTACAGAAATGACAGAGTGGTGAAAAACTTGATTGTACACATTGTGTTTAATAAATTAATTAATTTATTCTTTTAATGGTGTTACATTTCAGAGTCCATGTTTCAGCGCCCTACAGGAGCACTGAATATACATAGCATCTGACGAAGTTTGGACGTGTCTGCAAACTAAGGCTTCTGTCACACAGTACATTGCTCATTTTCAGAAAGCTGACAGAGCCTTTTCTATTCGTACACTGGTCTCTAAATCCGGATTTAATTCCTCAGTAATCAAGCTGCCAATGTACTTAAACTTCCGCACTTGTTCAACTGGTTCATTACATTTTTAATATGCAAAATTTAAGGTGGGGATATCTTGTCGAGTTAATAATAATAATAATAATAATAATAATAATAATAATAATAATAATAATAATAATAATAATGCTATTTCCTTTACGTCGCACTAACTACTCTCACGGTTTTCGGAGACGCCGAGGTGCCGGAATTTCATCCCGCAGGAGTTCTTTTACGTGCCAGTAAATCTACCAACACGAAGCTGACGTATTTGAGCACCTTCAAATACCACCGGACTGAGCCAGGCTCGAACCTGCCAGGTTGGGATCAGAAGGCCAGCGCCTCAATCGTCCGAGCCACTCAGCCCGGCATTTGTCGAGTTCATACTGGGAGTAACCCTTAAGAGCGTGTAAGAAAGAAAGCACTGATTACAATTAATAATATTGATATCGTTTCGTACGATGAATTGTAATACTTTAAAACGCTCATTTCGGGCTGTTTCACCGCTGATTACATACTGTACATCGTTTTTGACGACTGCAAAAAGTGTCAAGACTCCAGCTTTTAAAGACTACTGCACTTTAGCACCTTCTGGTATAAGTAAAAATCCTAATCATTTTTAAAAGACAGTACCCATGGTTTTCACATTCATTGGAATATAATACTGAACTACACAAACATTTTTTATCATATCACCAACATAAACAGAACTTGTCCATGTTAATGTCAGTCCTAAGTCTCTAAACAGAAATAAGCTTCTTCTTCTTCTTCTTCTTCTTCTTCTTATTCTTCTTCTTCCTGGCTTTATACGTGGTCGGCGCTATATGTGCGTTAAGCCTATTTTTACGGCCGGATGTCTTTGCAGATGCCAACTCTCTGTGGAATGTATTCGCTGTTGTGTGCATCCTAAATACTTGAAATTATCTACCTGGTCCAGTTTTACATTATTGATCTGACATTCGATCTTTCTTAACTTTTTTCGCTGGTGACATCACTGTAGTCTTGGAAATGATAATTTTCGTATTATATTTTATTGCACCTATTTTCAAGACTAATTTGTCGAGATAGGCCGAAAAGATTACTACTTTTTTCTACCTGCTACTTTATATCTTTCAGTAGTTGATCCATATAAACTATAAACAAGGCAGATGAAAGATTACTTGCCTAACCCCTGTAAGTACCTTGAACCAAGAACTGATCTACCATAATTCTCACCGGACAACATAAATAGGTTTGACTTATTTTAATAATCTGCCGTTAATCCCTCAATCCCTCAGTACGGCTAACATCATTTCCCTCAGTACTCTGTCATATGCCTTCTCTAGATCTACGAAACATAAACATAACCGTCTATTCCTCTCGTAACATTTTTCAGTTACTTAGCGCATATACAGAAAATCTGGTTCTGACAAGCCCCTCTGTGGTCTGAAACCACACTGGTTTTCCTACTACGTATTCTCAACCACTGATCGTACCTTCCTTTCCAAAATGACAGTAAACACCTTGTCTGGTATACTGATCAACGAAATACCTCGATATTTGTTACAATCCTCTCTGTTCCCTTGCTTGTAGATAGGTGAAATTATTGCTTTTGTCCAATTAGAAGGAACCTTGGTAATATTCCATACTATTCTTATTACTGTATGAAACCATTTCATTCCTGCCTTCCCACTATATTCAAGTCAAACATTATGTATTCCTGCTGCTTTATGGCAATGCAGTTTATTTACTATCCCTTCCACTTCCTCAAGCGTAATTTCGCCAAGATCATTGCTCTCCTCGCCATGAACTCAGTCGTTCGCGACGTTTCCTTCAATCTGTCTAGTGATTCCCTGTGATCTGCTATCAGTTCACCTGATTTATTCAATACACTTTCCACTCGATTTGTTCTGGGTGATTTCCGACAAAAGAGTAGCGTTACAAAAATGTTGCAATGTTTGGGTTGGGAAGAATTGAGAGAAAGAAGAAGAGCTGCTCGACTAAGTGGTATGTTCCGAGCTGTCAGCGGAGAGATGGCGTGGAATGACATTAGTAGACGAATAAGTTTGAATGGCGTTTATAAAAGTAGGAAAGATCACAATATGAAGATAAAGTTGGAATTCAAGAGGACAAACTGGGGCAAATATTCATTTATAGGAAGGGGAGTTAGGGATTGGAATAACTTACCAAGGAAGATGTTCAATAAATTTCCAATTTCTTTGAAATCATTTAGGAAAAGGCTAGGAAAGCAACAGATAGGGAATCTGCCACCTGGGCGACTGCCCTAAATGCAGATCAGGATTGATTGATTGATTGATTGATTGATTGATTGATTGATTGATTGATTGATTGATTGATTGATTGATTGATTGATTGATTGATTGATTGATTAATTGATTGATTGATTGATTGATTGATTGATTGATTGATTGATTGATTGATTGATTGATTGATTGATTGATTGATTGATTGATTGATTGATTGATTGATTGATTGATTGATTGATTGATTGATTGATTGATTGATTGATTGATTTGAATTCTTGTTTTCCCCCTCCCTTCTAAGATTCTTTATTACTGAGTGGAAATGTTTCCCTGCTGTTTGACCAAGGCTTTCCACGACGTACAGTCTCCGGGAAAGATCCCATATCCGAACATTCCCATATCGGCACAGCTAGGTAGATCCCTGCCCACATCCAAAGCTTAGAAGGGAAAAGAGGAGAAGGAAGATAATGGAGGGGGTAACTATTGCTGTGCTACTCACTTGAGATCTTAACCCGCAATACAGTTACAATTATGAGGAGCCGACGTGAACACTTCCGTAGCAACTAGCGAAGTTAACGTTCCTCCCCTCTCACTCACGTTTCACCACAAGCAGTCGCCCGTATACGAAACTCATTGTGTGCGTAGCTAAGGTTTTGTGCCCTCAACTAGTAATGTACTTCAATCTCTAACCACCAGCATCCCAATAAGCATAAGCTATCCATACACTAAATCACAAATATATTTCTGGTGGTGGTGGTGGTTATTATTTTAATGGGAAGTACGGCCTGATAAGCTTCGCCTGTTAACTCTAACTGGAAGAGAAAAATGAAGAAGTCCCACATTTCGAACCATGAAGGTATTCGCGAAAGAATTTGAAAGACCGCGAAGAGTGTGGCAATGGAAGGCTCCCTAGGCTAATACCCTCGCGGTCGGAAGAGAACAAATGCTGACCATAGGAGGTCAGATAGGAAAGATAAGAGAGAGTAAGCTGGCACTTTAACATACAACTCCTAGGCATTTCCTATCCCATCGTCGCCATAAGACCTATCTGTGTCGGTTCGACATAAAGCCACTAGCAAATAAGAGAACATACAAACTTAGGTTTCCATGGAAGACTGTGATGCCTCTCAGCGTTCTGTCTGCAATGCTATGTGAATTAACTAAAATCCTTCACAATATTATATTTTCAACCAACACTGTGACCTTTCTTCCACACCTATTTTATTTCAAATTGAGTTTAAAAATCGTAATCTTTGGTCTTTCTCTGCTTTTCTTATTTTCCTTGGCTGCGTCTATATTCTCTTAGGTTACTTGTCCTCCATTCGTCCGGCTCATTGGCTGAATGGTTGGTTAGCGTACTGGCCTTCAGTTCAGAGGGTCTCGGGTTCGATTCCCGGCCGAGTCGGGGATTTTAATCGCTTCTGATTAATTCTTCTGGTTCGGGGACTGGGTGTTTGTGTCATCTCCTCTTCATATTCACACAATACACTACACTACCAACCACCACAGAAACACGCAATAGTGATTACATCCCTCCATATAGGGTTGACGTCAGAAAAGGCATCCGGCCGTAAAACAGGGCCAAATACACATGTGCGACGCAGTTCGAACCCGTGACCCCACATGTGTGGCAAAAGTTCTAGGAGAAGAAGAAGAAGAAGAAGAAGAAGAAGAAGAAGAAAAAGAAGAAGAAGAAGAAGAAGACTTGTCCTTCATTCGCTTCATATGAATCACTACTGAAGTTGGTTCGTGAGAATCAGCTTCATCCATCGAATTTATTACTAACACCTTATCTCTTCATTCCGATTTCCTCGTCACAATATTTCCATCATTTTGTACCAGACGACGTGTGGAAAAAATTTAGTCTCGGCCATGTGCCTTGTGGTCACCAAGACAAGTTGAGAAGGCCTGCAATGTCGCTACTTTCAGGCGCCCCTAAAGACATTCAGGGGATGTTTGGATATATTCCATGTCTCCAATGTCTCCACGCACGCAAGTTTTTTTCAAGTTGTTTTATGGCGACGATGAGACAGGAAAAGCTAGGAATGGGAAGGATGCGGCCGTGCCCTTAATTATGGTTCATCCCCAGCATTGGCCTGGTGTGAAAATGGAAACGACGGAAAACCATCTTCAGGGCTGCCGACAGGGGGTTCGAACCCACTATCTCCCGAATACTGAATACTGACCGCACTTTAGCTATCGAGCTCGGTACATACGCAAGAGAAAATGTCTTCTTGACAGGGTGTTGGTAATTTACACTTTCCTTCAAATGTTCTTAACTACGGAGTCCTGAGGATCACCATATAAACTCAACAGAAAACACTTCAACGAGGTGACTTATATATAATCAGAGCAATGTTGTGAATTTAGTTTAATGGTATGTTGCTGATTTTCTATTCTCTCTTGTGATTTGCGAGTAATAACAGTATCAGAACGTAATTTAAGCACACTATTTACACCGTTTTGTTTACAAAATAACTTTCAGTTTGTGAAACCATTAAGCATAAACATAATATTCAATATTGTTTGCATATAAACAGTGAATGAATTGCAAACAATTATTTATCGATACTCGTTTTTAAACCATTAATTGATGATGTTTTGGTACTCCGAGCCGCAGAAAGCCACATTTTAACAGCTTCATCTGCACGTTATGTTTACGAAAGGGAAGAGAATTACGTTGATGCAAGACTTTTCAGTTCAAGAGCTTCCTTCCAGGTGTCCTCATCTACCTACGCGCCAGGTTAACTTATCTAAACGTCCTTTATTCAATGGACTATAGATTTCTTACTAATGTGATATTTTATCTGAGTTTACAGAATAATCTTCACATTGGAGAAGGCGTGCAAGATTAAAACAAATGTATCTAAAAGAAAAATAATGGAGTCCATTCGAACGAAGTCAGGTGATGCAGGAAATATTAAATTAGGAAATGAAGTCTTCAAGGAAGTAGATAAAAATAGTTACTTGTGTAGTTAAATAAAAGACGATTACAGAAGTAAGGAGGACATAAAATTCAGACTAGTACAAGCAAGGAAGGCCTTTCTTTACTCCCATCAAACAAAGATATAGCAATTAGACAGTATTTGAAGAATTTCGCCTGAAACGGAGCATTGCACGCAAGTGAAACATGTAAAAAAAACGTAGTTCAGAAAGAAAGAGAAATGTGGTGTTACAGAAGCCTGGTGAAGGTGATATGGATAGATCGAATGGCGACTGAAATACTGAATCGAATTGGTGAGTGGAGACCAATTTGGTGAAATCTGACCAGAAGAAGAGAGAGAATGATAGGACACATCTTAAGACACCCAGGACTTGTTCAGCTTGTTTTTGAGGGAAATGTAGGCGGTAATAATGGCAGAGAAAAACCACGGCTTGAATATGGAGTAGATGTAGGATGCAGTTACGTAGAAATGAGAAGGTTAGCACAGGATAGGGTGGAATGGAGCGCTGAATCAAACCAACCTATGGACTGATGACCCCAACAACAACGGTACACTCCGACGATACACTAGAGCTGTTAATTCTGGGCAGTACAGTAATTACATTCTTAAAAGTTGGAGCCAACAGATGTTTATACGTGTATTAGAATCATAGATAGTCCGTGTACTGGTTAATTGAAGTTCAAGTTATTATAGTTATAAACGTGGCCTTGAGGTGAGCTACAGTAGCAAATCTCATAGCGAGAGTAGATTTAATGCTACGTAGCTGGCAAATATTATAAAAATGAGTATGCATAAGAAATAACAATATTACAAAGATGAAGAAACAACGGCTTCTCTGGTCTAAGACACCGTTCTTCTGCTGGCCTGACATACAGCAGTTTTGGGCGTCTTTATCATAGAACAAGACGGCAAAGTATTGATTACTAATATTTGAAAGCTAGTTCCCCACTACGGAATAAATAAATAAAAATGAATCGTGAAGCGATTCTTGAATGTAATGCTCATAACTGTCGTCCAGCGCAAGGGATGAAATCTTAAATGGCTGTAAAAATTCCATTTTGAATATCAAATAAGATTCCATGATATCAGGTAGGTCTTCCATCCTAAACCAAACCATTGCTATCTGAATTATAGAGACGTGATTTTTTTTTTTTTTTTTTTGCTATTTGCTTTACGTCGCACCGACACAGACAGGTCTTATGGCGACGATGGGACAGGAAGGAGCTAGGAGTGGGAAGGAAGCGTGGCCTTAATTAGGTACAGCCCCAGCATTTGCCTGGTGTGAAAATGGGAAACCACGGAAAACCACCTTCAGGGCTGCCGACAGTGGGGCTCGAACCCACTATCTCCCGAATACTGGATACTGGCCGCAATTAAGCGACTGCAGCTATCGAGCTCGGTGATTTTATTTATTTTTTTCTCACTTGCATTGCTAGGATTCGAACCGTGATCACGTTGGTGAGAAGTCACCCTGCTATCTTGTCCTCCCCACAACATGCACACCGTGCCGAGTATCACATGTCCGTATACCAAAAATGAATACAAATGAGAATGAAGGCGGTGGGGCAGAGAACTAACCACGCTATACCACTTACTGCTGAGGTTACGATGCCTGGAACCCTTTCCTTCCTCTCTTCCTGGTACCTTTATGGCCTGTAACACGGATGACTTTTACATTTCTCGCAAGGGTTCATGTACTTTCCTTTATGGCCTGCCAACCATAACCATTATGTTATTCTACCTCTGTTTTGCTGGCGTTTTCTAAATTATCTGGGATCGGCACTGATGTGGATTTCTTTTGCTAGTGGCTTAACATCGCACTAACACATTGAAGATTTTTGACGATGGAAGCATGGGAAAGCAGTAGGATTGGGAAAGTAGTGATCGTGAACTTAATTAAAGCATAGCCCCAGGATTTGCCTCATATGAAGATAGGAAACCACGAGAAATCATCAGGGTTGCTGAAGGTGGGATTCGAAACCACCATCTCCGGAAGGCAAGCTCACAGCTACGCGACCCTAACCCCACGGCCAACTCGCTCTGTTAATTTGGATTAAGTCCAGTTTTATGCCCGGATGCCCTTCCTGACGTCACATTTCTATGGAGGGATATTTCACTCTTGTATATTTCTGTGGGGTTTATTTAGAAATGTGTTGCATGTAGATCAAGACGTATATTAAGACCATCACAAATACCCAGCCTATGAGGTAGAGTAACGGACCAAACGCAGATAGAATCCCTCGCCCGGCCAGAAGTCGAACCTAGCGCCCTGAGAACAGAAGAACACTGCACTGGCTGTTCAGCAAAACGGCACTCTTATGTCCTGTGGAATATCGATCATCATTACATGATCACTATATCGGAGGGTGGGAGTGAGCGTGTATAACTCAGTGACTTAGCTTCTGCCTTTCCAACCGAAAGACTGAGGTTCGAATCCCGATCAATTCTGGGTTGAGGTTTTCATCTCAAAAATCACATTGCGTGAGAAAGGGCATCCGGAAAAGCACAATGAGTCTGGATTGTTCCAGTGACTCCAGGAGTAATTGGGATAAGCTTGAAGAAGATTCCGTGATCAGTATTTGAGCTTCAACGAAGAGGAGTTGAATAATGCATGCTCAACCAATCGAACAGCTATGTCAAGTGTGGCCTGTAATAGTTCGTCCATTTAAAATATTGTGAACACAGTGATGTTGGTTACAGAGAACCGCCACACATGCTACACTCTATCTCATTCAACCAGAAATGAAAGGAGTGGTTTCGAGCATTACACGGAGTGACGTTAAATATACGCAAATGTTATCTCATAATGTAATTGCACGTTTGATATGCGGTGTAATATGCTGAATGTTCTGGCGAGCGCAACAGGTGTGAGATTCCCACTCCTGCGACCTCTCGTTGGTGATGTGAGTATTATTTTCATAGCGACTACAGCGTGTAAGAATAAAGTACGGCCAAACTTTCAGCACACATTCTTCACACGTAGGATAAAATGTTTTATATGGACATGGCTCCGGATACACTTTATTTCCCTGTCAGAACTCATTTTCTACAACTTTACGTAGTACATTAAACATGGGAAATACACGGGAACAGGACGTACCAGCATAACACATGAAACTCTTTCTAACATGAAATGTCCAAAATGCCCTCCGTTATCATTGAAATGCTTTTTTTTGCTAGGGGCTTTACGTCGCACCGACACAGATAGGTCTTATGGCGACGATGGGATAGGAAAGGCCTAGGAGTTGGAAGGAAGCGTCCGTGGCCTTAATTAACGTACAGCCCCAGCATTTGCCTGGTGTGAAAATGGGAAACCACGGAAAACCATCTTCAGGGCTGCCGATAGTGGGATTCGAACCTACTATCTCCCGGATGCAAGCTCACAGCCGCGCGCCTCTACGCGCACGGCCAACTCGCCCGGTCATTGAAATACTAAGAGTATTGAAGTGATGTTTCGTCAGGTAGCGGAAGAGTCTGTCATGCTGTAGGAGCTTGTGTCAATGCTAACAGAGGGCATTTTGAGCATTCTTGAGATCTCTAAATGCATTAATTATACAGCCAAATACAAGCTACAAAATGCACGGTTCGGGATGTGGGGTAGCGTGCCTGCCTCTTACAAGGAGGTCCCGGGTTCGATTTCCGGCCAGGTAAGGGATTTTTGCTTGAATCTAAGGACTGGTTCGAGGTGAGGTGGCGGCCGTGGTCTAAAAAACCAAGAATTAAGGCCGAGAGGATTGGTCGTGCCTACCACACTACACCTCGTAATTTGCAGTCTTCGGACTGAGCAGCGGTCGCTTGGTAGGCCATAGCCCCGTAGGGGCTGTTGCACCATGTGGTTTGGTTTGGTTTGGTTTGGTTTGGTTTTGGGTCAGAAGTGGCTAAAGAACTCCTTGGGATCATAATGTAAATATAAGTCCACAGCCTGTTTCCAGTCAATCTAGCGGCGAGGATAGGAATTGTACCGGCTGCCGAAGCCTGTCGCACTCCTCTAGGGCAACGAGTAATGACTGAGAGATGATATGAAATGATAGTGGAGAGGGTTGCTGGAATGAATGATACACAGGGAAAATCGAAGTACCCGGAGAAAAACCTGTCCCTCGTACGCTTTGTCCAGCACAAATCTCTCATGGTGAGAGGCCGGCGTGTTGCCGCCTGAGCCATGGAGGCACTTAGGATCATAATCCGACAGCCAATCGTCTCTTAGTTTAAAGATCACTGAGCAAATCACTGTCTTCATTTCACGGCAGGTTGTCGACCATGACGGTGTAATTATTCCCTTTTAGAGCTTCACCTTTCATGGTAACACGTTTCATGCTCTTCATTTCCGACTCGTTGATAGATTTTCTTCCTACTCGAAGGGGTGGAACGGGATTTACTCACCCTGGAAAAACCTTTGAAGAGCTGTCTAATATATGATGCAGCGGACCCCTTCATAACAGCGAAAGGAATCTGCTGAGAATGTCGTCAATTTGACCACGTGCTGTCATACCTGAAGGTCATCTGGTTGGGCAGCAGCCATCTTGGCATATCAAGGCCCTCAATAGGCATTATGGGCCATGTGTTTGTTTGAATTATAACTACTACCACTAAATTATTTTCGTTCCTCTCCTGAAGGGTGAAGCGGGCCACTTAGACGGTGCTGGCGTCTCTCAGGTCGGGAGATTTGTTACGGTGAAGAAGATGCTCGGAAAAGGTGAGGATGTTGGCGGTCGTAGCCTATACTAGGAATGTCCCGGTATTCGCCTTAGTGCAGGAAAATGCAAAACTACGGAAAACCATTCTCAGGACAGCCAACGGTTGGGGCCAACCGTGAGGTCCAACCCTATACCGTCTCCCGAATGCAGAGGCGTAGAGCCACGGTACAGCCGTGGCCACCCCTCCTCTGCTCCGTTGGCCGGTCAGAGTGCAGAGCTGTTGGACCACGGACCAGCCGTGGCCAATTATGAGCCGAGAGGCACTCTGCACCTACCGACCATAATTATGAAATAATTCGTCAATCCGTTATTTACATCGACGGAATTCTACCTAAGTATGTTTATAAATGAAATAATAATAACAATAATAATAATAATAATAATAATAATAATAATAATAATAATAATAATAATAATAATAATAATAATAATAATAATAATAGAACGAAGTAATTCTGAACCTTGCCCTCTCATTGAAAGTAAAAAATGTAGGCTGCTGGAAGTTGGAAAAGAGCTTCAGGAAATAGGCATCACATATGACATTTTATTAGACAGATCTAAATTCAGAAAATCAGACGACAATCACCGCTTAACACACCATCCGAGCACTATCATCAATAAAACCTGGTCAGAAGATCGCAAGGAAAGCCTCAGCGAGAAGATTAAGAGATTTTGGGAGAAGTAATAATAATAATAATTTCACGTGGCTATTTCTAGCCTGGTGCAGCCCTTGTAAGGCAGACCCTCCGATGAGGGTGGGCGGCATCTGCCATCTGTAGGTAACTGCGTGTTATTGTGGTGGAGGATAGTGTTATGCGTGGTGTGTGAGTTGCAGGGATGTTGGGGACAGTATAAACACCCAGCCCCCGAGCCACTGAAATTAACTAATGAAGGTTAAAATCCCCGACCCGGCCGGGAATCGAACCCGGGACCCTCTGAACCAAAGGCCAGTACGCTGACTATTCAGCCACCGAGTCGGACGTTAGGTGAAGTGAAAGGCAATGACATATCTAAATAAGTTCAATCGCGCTCCTAAACTGGGGATAACGAAGAAAGTATAATAATAATAATAATAATAATAATAATAATAATAATAATAATAATAATAATAATAATAATAATAATGCAAAAAGGTTCGAGCAATGACGGGAGTGTACTCAGAAAGGAGATTTACGTACTAAGTTACGAATGAACTCGGTGAACGTAGCTGTACGCATCAAATAGCTTCAGTGTTGGGGTCATGCGAGGCGAATGAAGGAGGTTACCTAGGAGATTAATGGAATCGGTCATGGAGGGTAAGAGAAACAGAGGGAGAACAAGACGACGATGGTTAGACTCAAATTATTTCATGACTTATTGGTTAGAGGTGTGGAATTACGTGAATCCAAGGTATTAGTTGCAAATAGAGGATTGTGTGTTTAGGTTAATTATAGGGGCTTGCAGACTGAACGCTGAAAGACATGGCAGTTAGAAGAGAAGAAAAAGAAGAAGGTGGAGATAGAGAATAGAGAGTAGGCTAGACGGAAAGTGCTGGCCTTCTAACCCCACGTAGGTAGGTTCGCTTACACCTCAGTTCGGCGGTCTATGAAGGTTCACAATCAATCAATCAATCAATCAATCAATCAATCAATCAATCAATCAATCAATCAATCAATCAGTGACCACAGATCTGTATTTAGTGCAGTCACCCAGATGGCAGATTCCCTATCAATTGTTTACCTAGTTTTTCTTGAATAAATTCAAATAATTTGGAAATTTGTCGAACATCTCCCTTGGTAAAACATTCCATTCCCTAACTCCACTTTTATAAACAAATATTTGGCCCAGTTTGTCCTCTTGAATTCCAAGGTCCTCAAATACTCCAACCTCCTGTCGCGAAATTTACTGGCAGGTAAAGAAATCCCTTGAGGCTTAACTCCGGCACCTTCAAGTTTAATAATAATAATAATAATAATAATAATAATAATAATAATAATAATAATAATAATAATAATACCGGGCTGAGTGGCTCAGTCGGTTAAAGCGCTGGCGTTCTGAACCCAACTTGGCAGGTTCGATCCTGGCTCAGTCCGGTGGTATTTGAAGGTGCTCAAATACGTCACCCTCGTGTCGGTAGATTTACTGGCACGAAAAAGTACTTCATCGGAACTAAATTCCGGCACATCGGCGTCTCCGAAAACCGTAAAAGTAGTTAGCGGGACTTAAAGCCATTAACAATAATTTGTCCTATAGGGCCTACTTCCGGTTAGTGCTAGCTCCTGCCGATCCAGTATGTCCGGATTGAGAAATAAACGTGTTTCCGCTGACGGGTATCACATGTTTTATTTTGCAGTTTCAAACCGTAAAAGAGGTACCAGGTATATATATGGCCTCGTTGTTTAGTTATGGGGTCCCAATTTCCTAAATGAATAATATAGTCTCTTAAGAGTAAAATTGGTGAACGTCGTTCAGTAAATGGTGATTCATGACACACCAATAAGTAGTGACATCTGAACTCAAGAGAAACTTGGGGTATTTGTGCAGGAGAAGGTGGGAAACTTGTGTGGACTTGATGAGCGAGAGTTGAAGTTAGAGAGTTGGAACGGCACAATGCACACATTCCAGGCGTAACGGTGCGCGCGAAATAGTTTGTCGCCCATATTACATATCGACAGTCTACTTCCTCCCTTGTCCCCCAAATAATACTGGAGGACAATGTGTTAGGAATCCCGACTCTGTGTTTGGAGTTTATTGCAGATTCCTCGTGATTCCGCAGCAAAGCGAGGGAAGTGTGTATACGGGCAGGGTCTGGTTCACAGACTTCAACGGAGAGAACCATATTTTACTCCACTTAAAATATTTACTACTACTACTCTCTCCATCTAAATAATAAATTATTATTATTATTATTATTATTATTATTATTATTATTATTATTATTATTATTATTATTAGGGGCTGCCTGGCCGAGGTGGTAAAGGCGCGCTCGTTTCTTCCGGAAGAACGTGAGTTCGATACTCCGTCAGGAAGTCGTAAAATTTAAGAAACGAGATTTCCTCTTCCGGAAATGCATATGATCCTGGTGTTCACTCAGCCTACACCAAAAATGAGTACCAGGTTAATTCCTGGAGGCAAAGGCGGCCGGGTGCAAAGCTAACCACTCTACCCCACCAAGTGCCGTGGTTACGGATGGTGGAAGCCTTTACCTTCCACCTCTCCAGGGGCCTTCATGGCCTGTACGGATATGACTGTGCTTTATTATTATTATTATTATTATTACTATTATTATTATTATTATTATTATTCCTTGCCCTTTCCGATTTACTTGGGCTCAGCATCCTGTACGGATGTAGCCCAGCTTCACGGCCAGATGCCTTTCCTGCCGCCGACCCGATGTGGAGTAATGTATTCACTATTGTACGTTTATCTGGTGGTTTGTAGTGTGATGTGTTGTATGTAAATGAAGATGTGTATTAAGGGAAACAGAAATACCCAGTATCCGAGCTAAAGGACAATGTTAAAATCCCCGACAAGGTCCGAAATTGAGCCCATGATAACGGTGCGCCCACAATAATGGCAAGAAAATTAGAGAATATTCACGACAAACTCAGGAAATTGCTTGATGATTTTCGTGATGAGTCCATGGAGTATGAGAATGAGGAGGAATGGAATCTCATGGTAAGCCTAGCAAACCTAAGTACGCCGTTTGCAATAAAGAGCTATAAATAGAACACGGAAGACCCCATGGAGGATCCCACTGCTCAGACCCACAAGAAAAAGTCCCGTAAAGTAGCTTCAAGTCAACTTCAAGTCAAGATTTATTTCTTACTTGATAATTCAACTGAATTATTTGAAGTTGGGCCGATGACCTTAGATGTTAGGCCCCTTTAAACAACAAGCATCATTATCATCATCATCATCATCATTATTTGAAGTAATTTCTTATGCAACAAAAAGTGTGTAAGTATACTTCTATTCATATATTATGTGTATTATAGTGAAACAAGTTGCGCCTAGTGAGTTCAATTTCTTTCCCTAATTCTTACTTATAAAAGTTGGTAATCCAAGCACTAATATGGACTAAAGCCAGTTTATAGGCCGGGTGCTCTTCCCGATTCAAATCCTATGTATGTAGAGAGTTGTATTCGATAATGTGTATTTCCTCCTCTGCGAACCATGTGACCTTGCCGCGGTGGGGAGGCTTGCGTGTCCCAATGATGCAGATAGCCGAGCCGCAGGTGCAACCATATCGGATGGGTATCTGTTGAGAGACCAGACTAACGAATGGTTCATCGAAAGGGGGGTAGCAGCCTTTCGGTAGTTGCAAGGGCGGCAGTCTAGATGATTGACTGATACGGCCTTGTAATAATACTCAACATGGCTTAGCTGTGTTGATACTGCTACACGGCTGAAAGCAACGGGAAACTACAGCCGTAACCACCTCCCGAGGACATGCAGCTCTCTCTGTATGAATGATGTACTGATGATGGCTTCCTCCCGGGTAAAATATTCCGGAGGTAAACTAGTCCCCCATTCGGATCTCCGGGTGGGGACTACACGAGAGGGGGCGATCATCAGGAAGACGGATACTGACATTCTGCGAGTCGGAACGTGGAATGTTAGAAGTTTGAATCGTTGTGGTAGGTTAGAGAATCTGAAAAGGGAGATGGATAGGCTAAAGTTAGATGTAGTTGGTATAAGTGAAGTACGTTGGCAGGAAGAACAGGATTTTTGGTCAGGCGACTACCGAATTATCAACACGAAATCAAACAGGGGTAATGCAGGAGTTGGTTTAATAATGAATAAGAAAATAGGGCAGCGGATAAGCTACTACGACCAGCATAGTGAAAGAATTATTGTCGCCAAGATAGACACCAAACCAATGCCCACCACAATAGTGCAGGTCTATATGCCTACTAGTTCAGCGGATGATGAAGAAATCGAAAGAATATATGAGGAGATAGAAGATTTAATACAATATGTCAAAGGTGACGAGAATCTAATTGTGATGGGAGACTGGAACGCAGTGGTAGGCCAAGGAAGAGAAGGTAGCACAGTAGGAGAGTTTGGATTGGGACAAAGGAACGAAAGAGGAAGTTGGCTGGTTGAATTCTGCACTGACCATAATTTAGTCTTCGCCAATACTTGGTTCAAACACCACAAACGACGGCTGTATACGTGGACGAGACCTGGAGACACTGGAAGGTATCAAATAGACTTCATTATGATTAGGCAGAGATTCAGAAACCAGGTGTTGGATTGCAAAACTTTCCCAGGAGCAGACGTGGACTCTGACCACAACTTGTTGGTCATGAAATGCCATCTGAAGTTGAAGAAATTGAAGAAAGGAAAGAATGCAAAAAGATGGGATCTAGACAAGTTGAAAGAAAAGAGTGTGATGGATTGTTTCAAGGAACATGTTTCACAAGGACTAAATGAAAAGGCCGAAGGAAACACAGTAGAGGAAGAGTGGAAAGTCATGAAAAATGAAGTCAATAGGGCTGCTGAAGAAATGTTAGGAAGGAAGAAAAGATCAACTAAGAATCAGTGGATAACTCAGGAGATACTAGACCTGATTGATGAACGACGAAAATACAAGAATGCTAGAAATGAAGAGAGCAGAAAAGAATACAGGCGATTAAAGAATGAAGTGGATAGAAAGTCCAAAGTAGCTAAGGAAGAATGGCTGAAGGAGAAGTGCAAGGATGTCGAAGGCTGTATGGTCCTGGGAAAGGTAGATGCTGCATACAGGAAAATCAAGGAAACCTTTGGAGAAAGGAAATCTAGGTGCATGAATATTAAGAGCTCAGATGGAAAGCCACTTCAAGGGAAAGAAGACAAAGCAGAAAGATGGCAGGAGCATATCCAACAGTTGTATCAAGGTAACGATGTAGATAATTTGGTTCTGGAACATGAGGAGGCTGTTGATGCTGATGAAATGGGAGACCCAATTTTGAGGTCAGAGTTTGACAGAGCTGTGAGTGACCTCAATAGGAACAAGGCACCTGGAATTGATGATATTCCCTCTGAATTACTGACTGCCTTAGGAGAAACCAGCATGGTAAGGTTATTTCATTTAGTGTGCAAGATGTATGAGACAGGAGAAGTCCCATCCGATTTTCGGCAGAATGTTGTTATACCTATTCCCAAGAAAGCCGGTGCTGACAGGTGTGAAAACTACCGCACTATTAGTTTAGTATCTCATGCCTGCAAAATTTTAACACGTGTTATTTACAGAAGAATGGAAAAACAAGTTGAAGCTGAGTTGGGGGAAGATCAATTTGGCTTCAGAAGAAATGTAGGAACACGTGAAGCAATCCTGACTTTACGTCTGATCTTAGAGGATCGAATCAAGAAGGACAAGCCCACGTACATGGCATTCGTAGATCTAGAAAAGGCATTCGATAATGTTGATTGGACCAGGCTATTTATGATTCTGAAGATGATAGGGATCAGATACCGAGAACGAAGAATTATCTACAACCTGTATAAAAATCAGTCTGCAGTGATAAGAATCGAGGGCTTTGAAAAAGAAGCAGCAATCCAGAAAGGAGTGAGGCAAGGCTGCAGTTTGTCCCCTCTCCTTTTCAATGTTTACTAGAACAGGCACTAAAGGAAATCAAAGAGAAATTTGGAAAGGGAATCACAGTCCAAGGAGAGGAAATCAAAACCTTGAGATTTGCCGATGATATTGTTATTTTATCTGAGACTGCAGAAGATCTCGAGAAGTTGCTGAATGGTATGGATGAAGTCTTGGGTAAGGAGTACAAAATGAAAATAAATAAGTCCAAAACAAAAGTAATGGAGTGCAGTCGAACGAAGGCAGGTGATGTAGGAAATATTAGATTAGGAAACGAAGTCTTAAAGGAAGTAGATGAATATTGTTACTTGGGTAGTAAAATAACCAACGATGGCAGAAGTAAGGAGGACATAAAATGCTGACTAGCACAAGCAAGGAAGAGCTTTCTTAAGAAAAGAAATTTGCTCACTTCAAACATTGATATCGGAATTAGAAAGATGTTTTTGAAGACTTTTGTGTGGAGCGTGGCATTGTATGGAAGTGAAACATGGACGATAACTAGCTCAGAAAGAAAGAGAATAGAAGCTTTTGAAATGTGGTGTTACAGAAGAATGCTGAAGATGAGATGGATAGATCGAATCACGAATGAAGAGATACTGAATCGAACTGGTGAGAGGAGATCGATTTGGCTACATTTGACGAGAAGAAGAGATAGAATGATAGGACACATCTTAAGACACCCAGGACTTGTTCAGTTGGTTTTTGAAGGAAGTGTAGGTGGCAAGAACGGTAGGGGTAGACCAAGGTATGAATATGACAAACAGATTAGAGCAGATGTAGGATGCAATAGTTACGTAGAAATGAAAAGGTTAGCACATGATAGGGTGGCATGGAGAGCTGCATCAAACCAGTCTATGGACTGATGACTCAACAACAACAATGTGTATTTCTGAGAGGGTTGTAGTTTTATGTTATGATTTGTGTGTAATTAAAGATGTGTATAAAGACGACTGCAAAAACCCAACCCCTGAGCTAGAGGAATTAACTGAACGTGTCTTAATTTGCCGGCCCCACCAGGGATCAAACGCGGGATCCTCTGAACCGAAGGTCCCTGCGATAAGCATTCATCCAAGGAGCCAGACTCTTTCTTCAGCCATCTAAGAGTCCATAATAGGCACTGATGAAAAAATGAAGTGAAATGGCGTATGGCTGATGATGATGATGACGACACATACACGCAGCCCCCGTGCCAGCGAAATCGACCAATGATGGTTAAAATTCCCGACCCTGCCGGGAATCGAATCCGGGACCCCTCTGACCAAAGGCTAACCATTTAGCCATGGAGACAGACAGATGTTGTACTCGGAAGACAATTTCTATGATGGATCTGTCGATATTTACTTTAAAACATGAGCTAATACAAATAAGAACACATTTTGAAATTCCAGTAAAACAATATTTTTGTTCGAAGTTGAAAAGAAGCGAGCTGAATGAGCAAATAAATATCTGTAATAAAACGTTATTAAGAATAAACTACATTCCATTGTTCCTTCCTTCCTTCCTTCCTTCCTTCCTTCCTTCCTTCCTTCCTTCCTTCCTTCCTTCCTTCCTCCCTTCCTTCCTGCCTAGCTTTAAAGTAAGGAAATAATTATAACTTTTTTAACTACTTTTACAGTTTTCGAAAACGCAGAGGTGCCAGAATATTCTCCCACAGGGTTTCTTTAAAATACCACAGTCTGATGTATTTCAGCACGTTCAAATACCACCGAACTGAGCCAGGTTCAAACCCACCAACTTGAGCTTAGAGAGTCCACACATTACCGTCCTGAGCCTCCCAGCCCGGAAGTATAAGGAGAGACGTTCGCAGTGTACTTCCCATGTGGACAATATTATTCTCATATCATCAGTTCCAGCTGTTTGTGTCCACTGAAACTACAGTGAGAATAATTCAGTTTCATTCCATATGCAATACATACGTTTTAATTCTAAGCTATTATTTCTTGTATTTATTACTCCTTCATCCTCATATACAAGAAATTACCTGATTTTTCCTCCATTATGTCAGCATTATACAAACTTAAAAGGAATGGAGCAAGCAAGGGACCTTGCGGTAAGACACAATTCAACCTTCGTGCCACTTACTGAATTACACATACTGTAGCTGTCCTAAACATTCCTTAATTTGACATGTTTACGAGAACGACGACGACATTAAATTAAGGCCACAGATGATTCCTTTCCGCTCCTAGCCCTAGGCAATTTTCAGCAAAATAAATGGCCTTCCAATTTCTTGTCACTTGTGGTATTTAACAATTATTTCAAAGTAATTTGAAATGTTATCTCAGGTTAATCAACTGACAAAACGACATGGTTATAAAGTAGGCAAACAGACCTTTCAGAAGTCGTGTCCAATCTGGACATTCTCGATTTCTTCATAAGGATGACCAACAAATAGTGAATGAATTTGTCCACAATGAGAGTAGAGCTTGTGTTTGATGTGCACCGTTTGTCACCCATGCGACCCCTACATGAATGTCAAACATAACCACTGCCATTCAGAGGTCTGTATGGCGCGTAATGAGTAGAGCAGGCGGGTAGACTTTCACCCCGCCTGCGGTTGTAATCAGGCTAATGCAAACAGCTCGCTACAAATTACCACGGTACATGTCATGTCTTTATTAACATCACATCACCCTGCCTTTACTTCAGAATGTGATGGAAAATGTCCAGCGCCATACTTAGATTTCAGAAATAACTCTCCTCAGATGGTAATACTTACAGATATTTCTGGGGTAATATTATTCAATATCGCATTATTCTAAAGGTGATCAGGATCATATACCGAGAAAGGAGGTGTATTTACCCTGTACACAAAATCACTATGCAGTAATAAGAATGGAGGGCTACGAAAAAGAAGCACCAATCCAGAAAGGAGTGAGACAAGGCTGCAGGTAATTCCCTCTCCTTATACTGTTTATAAAAACTAGTAGTAAAGAAAATCAAATATGAATTTGAAAAGGGAATCACAGACGAAGGAAAGGAAATCAAAACTATGGGATTTTCTGATGATATAATTATTTTATCTGAGTCTTCAGAAGATCTGGAGAAATTGCTGAATGGTATGGGTACAGTCTTGAAGAAGGAGTAGTACCGGATGAAGGAATCCAAAACAATTGCATTTGGCTTTACGTCGCATCGACACAGATAGTTCTTATGGAAACGATGGGACAGGAAAGGCCTAGGAGTGGGAAGGAAGCGGCCGTGGCTTTAATTAAGGTACAGCCCCATCATTTGCCTGGTGTAAAAATGGGAAACCCCGGAAAACCATCTTCAGGGCTGCCGACAGTTGGATTCCAACTCTCTATCTCCCGGATGCAAGCTCACAGCTGCGCGGCACTAACAGCATGGCCACCTCGCCCGGTAAAGCCTCTTTTCTAAGCAATGTATGTTATCTGCACCCCAACTTCTCTTAAAATCGATAGCACCTGCAGAAAAATTAAAGTTGTATATAGAATTAAAGCGCAATGGATGATATTTCTACCTTATTACTTCTATCTTTAGAGAGCGGAGGCTGGTCTAATTCGGAAGGTTTCCACCTTCTGAAATCATTTTAGGAATCGGAAGTCTAAAACAAAGACTATAGCTTTTCAAAGAAGTATATGAGTTGGAACAAACTCCGTGGAGCATCATCCATTAAGGTTTGCTTACAGGAGTACATTTGGACGTGTGAACCACACAGTAACGACTCCATAAGTCATGATGTCACCATCACACGCTCATGCGCGGCGCTTGGCACAGGAAGAGCACAAGACTGATGTGTACATGCGTGCAATGCTGCAAGTTTAAAGCGTAGAAACTCGTAAAATTTAAAATGTGGCAGATTAAAGTTCCAGTTAATCAGATAGATAGTGAGGAATTAAAGGGTCCCAGTTGAACGTTCTGAGTGTTCACGTGCACTTGTGCTTTTGTACTCGAGCCACCGCCGTTTACAATCCTGAATCTTTGGTTGAATTCGTTTATTTTAAACTTGTAGATCTGCCAAAACCACTTGTCATTGATCTGTTAAGTTTATTCACGTTGTATTTAGCCGTGTGTATTGAGTTTCATGTCAAAGATTCCAAATTTTTGTAGCACTGTAAATAATTTGTAAGGTGCATTCTCAGGCATTTATTTTCACATTGCTTAAGGATTTCAAGTTCATAGGTTTTATAAGGTTTTTCGTTATTTATGATTGTTTTAATCCACTATTCCTTAACTAAATCAGTTGCAAACGCCTCCATACCCATACACAAAGTTTCCCCATATCGTATAGAATGAATTGTGTGGATTGTTCTTTACAATGTTTTCCAATAGTTAATTTTGAAAAGATAAATAGTTGTGTTTTCCGTCTTATTAGCTGAATGATCAACGTACCGTCCTTTGATTCACCGGGTCTTAGGTTCGATTCGAGTCCGACCGGGGATTTTAGTCGTACTTGATTCATTGTCCTGGCTCGCGGACTGATGTTTTGTGTTCGTCATAATAAACATCATATGCACATAACAAATCACATTACCAAGTACCACATAGACACGCAAATTTGAATAAAACTCTCCACATGGCGTTGGCGTCAGCAAGGGCATCTGGTCGTAAAATTTTGCCAAATCCAAATATAGTGTCTACCCCAAAAAACTGGGAAAATGTAAAAGGAATATCATTAGTTGTGTTCAAGTTTTTGATCATATAGAGTAAATATTAAAACAACTGAGAAATGTTATTTCTACATAAATATCTAACTGGTAAATTGAAAGAAATTCACCGGTGTATCTTAAAATCTCAATAAAAACATGCCATAATTCATTACGAGGAGACTCCACAAGTACAAATTTTGTTTGTTACACTTGACATATTTTCTATATATAAAAAGCAGAATGTCTGTCTGTGGGTCTGTTCCTTATACAAATCAGTAGTATAATAGACGGGTTCGGCGGCCTCCTCCTCCTCCGGCTCTCGGAAGAGGCCTCCTCCTCAGCCAGTGGCCTCCTCCTCCTCCTCAGCCAGTGGCCTCCCAGTGGCCACCTCCTCCTCCTCCTCAGCCAGTGGCCTCCCAGTGGCCTCCTCCACCTCAGCCAGAGGCCTCTTCCAGTGCTGCCAACTTAACCTAACTAGCGCGAGATAAACAAAGCCACGTGCTTTTTGACAGACAACAACGCACCGCTAACCTCAGTACTGCCATCTTGACGGGCCTAAACCTCAGTAGTGCCAACTTAACCTCACAAGCGCGAGGTAAACAAAGCCACGTGCTTTTTGACAGCCACGTGCTTTTTGACAGATTTGTAAACAAAGCCACGTGCTTTTTGACAGCTGTCATCGACAACAACGCATCGCAAACCTCAGTACTACCATCTTGACGGGCCTAAACCCCAGTAGTGCCAACTTAACCTAACTAGCATGAGGTAAACAAAGCCACGTGTTTTTTGACAGCCACGTGCTTTTTGACCGATTTGTAAACAAAGCCACGTGCTTTTTGACAGACAACAACGCATCGCTAACCTCAGTACTGCCATCTTGACGGGAATAAACCTCGGTGGTACCAACTTAACCTAACTAGCTCGAGATAAACAAAGCCACGTGCTTTTTGACAGCCACGTGCTTTTTGACAGCTGTCATCCGCCATCTTTAAACTACAGAGCGCTGTGCTGCCCTCTTTCGTCACCTGTCATCGGCAGTGCTGCCATCTTGGCGGGCCTAAACCTTAGTGCTACCAACTTAACCTCACTAGCTCGAGATAAATAAATACACGTGCTTTTTGACAGCCACGTGCTTTTTTGACAGCTGTCATCCGCCATCTTTAATCCATAGAGCACAGTGCTGCCCTCTTTAGCTACTTACCTTTGAAATGTGGTGGCGGATAATTTGAAAAATGCTTTTTGACAGCAGCCATCTTGCATCGCAAACCTCAGTGCTGCCCTCTTTAGCTAGATACCTGTGGTAGCAGACAATTCCACGTGACAGCAGCCATCTTTAATCAAGAGAGCACCGTGCTGCCCTCTATGTGGTGGCGGCAAATTCCACGTGCTCTTGTTTGGAAACAAACTCACGTGCTTTTTTGACAGCTACCATCCACCATCTTTAATCAACAGAGCACAGTGCTGTACTCTTTAGCTAGATACCTTTGAAATGTGGTGGCGGCAATTTGAAAAATTCTATGTGCTCTTGTTGGGAAACAAAGCCACGTGCTTTTTTGACAGCTGTCATCCGCCATCTTTAATCAATAGAGCACCGTGCTGCTATCATGCGGGCAATTTCATCACCTATCACCCGCCATCTTTAATCTACAGAACACCGTGCTGCCCTCTTTATGGCTACTACCTTAAGCATGTAGTAGCGGGCAATTTGAAAAGTTCTGTTAGCTATCATCCGCCATCTTTAATCAAGAGAGCACCGTGCTGCCATCTTTAGCTAGATACCTTTGAAATGTGGTGGCGGCAAATTGAAAAATTCCACATGCTCTTGTTTGGAAACAAACTCACGTGCTTTTTGACAGCTACCATCCGCCATCTTTAATCAACAGAGCATAGTGCTGCCCTCTTTAGTTTGAAATGTGGTGGCGGCAAATTCCACATGCTCTTGTTTGGTAAACATAGCCACGTGCAGCTATCATCCGCCATCTTTGAGCACCGTGCTGCCCTCTTTAGATGTAAATTCATCACCTGTCATACGCAGTGCTGCTATCTTTAGCTAGATACCTTTGAAATGTGGTGGTGGATAATTTAAAAAGAAAAATTCTACAGCAGTCCTCTCTCAACGCTAATTGCATAAGATGGCGGCTATACATGACTCTTTAAGGGTGCTTACGCAAGATGGCTGCTATACACAGGTTCTTATGAGACGCCCTTGGGATGCTTGCGCAAGATGGTGGTTATACAAGGCTCCTTATGAGACACCCTAGTGATGCTTGCGCAAGATGGCGGTTGCTCTTATGAGGCGGCTTAAGGGTCCTTGCACAAGATGGCTAGAGACGCCCTAAGGATGCTTGCGCAAGATGGCGGACACAAGATGGCGGCTATACACGTCTCCTTATGAGACGCCTTAAGGGTGCTTGCGCAAGATGGCTGCTGCTCTTAGCTTAGAGGCTAACGTGTCGTGCTAGTTCGATTCATTAAATTTAGGGCTTAAATGCAAAATGTTAAATATCTCGAAAGCAGTGCACCGTAGAGCAAAACGGACAAAATTTTTCTGCCTAATACCTAGGTTCGCAGTATGAGGAACAAGAAAATCATAGTCTAATGATGGGATCAACGGTTTGGTTCCTACTTAGGCCCTTTGGCATTTGCTCTGTTTTAGCTTGTATTGAAGCGAGTCTTCGTAACATGATCAGGTTTAGCTATGGTAGAGAGTATAACGTGCCGTGCAGGTTCGATTCATTAAATTTGGAGGCTTAAATGCAAAATGTTAAATATCTCGAAAACGGACAAAATTTTTCCGCCTAATACGTAGGTTCGTAGTATCAGGAACAAGAAAAAACATAGTCTATTGATGAGATCAACGGTTCGATTCCTACTTAAGCCCTTTGGCATTGGCAGCTATCTATTTCTACAAGATGGTGGCTGCTCTTATGAGACACAAGATGGCTTGAGACGTCCTAGGGATGCTTACGCAAGATGGCGGACACAAAATGGTGACTATACATAGCTCCTTATGAGACGGCCTAGGGGTGCTCGCACAAGATGGCGGCTACTCTGATGAAGAAAGCTAGCTTAGAGGCTACTGCGCAAGATAACAGCTGCTGTTATGCATGCGGTGGAGGGCAATTTGAAATTCTATGTGCTTAATCAACAGAGCACCCTGCTGCCCTCTTTAGCTGAAATGTGGTGGTGGATAATTTGAAAAATTCTTTTGACAGCTATCATCTTTAAAAACAACGGCGACTATACATAGGCTGTTAAGGCCTTATCATTCTCCTCCTCCTCCTCCTCCTCCTCCTCCTCCACCTCCTTCTCTACCTCCTCCTCCGCCTCTTATGTCAAGGCATAGCTTTATATCGAACAAGTTTAAACCTGCATCGCGAAGGCAAGCGTGTGCAGCGATAACATTATTGTGCATGTTTAGACTTTCGAAACATAAGAAGAGTAGAATCAAACGCTGTACTCGATACGACATGTGATCAGAACATTGATTGATGCGTTCAGAAAAACAAAATAAGTGATCAAGACTAGAATCGAACAATGTACTCAATACATCATGTGTTTAGAATATGTCAGGGGATACGCTTGTTCTAAGAAGATCAGATTGAAACATAACAAGACTAGAATAGAACACTGTAATCGATGTTGTTAACTTCAACATGTGATCAGAACATTGATTGATGTGTTCAGAACACAAAATAAGTGATCATGACTAGAATCGAACACTGTACTCCATACAACATGTGATCAGAACATTGATCGATGTGTTCAGAACACGAAATAAGTGATCAAGACTAGAATCGAACACTGTACTCAATACAACATGTGTTTAGAACATGTTAGGGGGTACCCTTGTTCTAAGAAGATCAGAATGAAACATAACAAGACTAGAATCGAACACTGTAATCGATGTTGTTAACCTCAACATATGATCAGAACATTGTTTGATGTGTTCAGAGCAAAAGTACAATTTTGATGATTTGCGCAGCTAACTCGCTCGGTAAACGATATAGCCAAAGTATAACTTCAAATTATTTACCTTCCATCATTCGTCTTGTGTGTAAAAATCAGTCGAACAAGTTATCGCATAAACATGGCTGAAAAAAAAATCGTGATAGGGTATGGAACCTAGGGGTTACATCTTGTCAGAAGAGCAAAAAGGATGAAAGGACTCTTCCTCCTCCTTACCGCACATTCCTTGGCTAAAGGGCTAATGGGCTAAAGGGCTAATGGGCTAAAGGGCTAAAGGGCTAATGGGCTAAAGGGCTAAAGGTGCAACAACCTCATCGATCGCTATCAGCAAGAACGCTTGTACTTTGTAGAAAATTAATCTTTATTTGTAAATGGTTTCATGTTCAGAACAAGGAATGGAACCTAGGGGTTACGTCTTACGTAATAAAATCCCCGAGGTGCGATGAATTACGTTTTTCGAACTAGTGTTTGGAACACTGAACTTTTCAAGATGATAGCAGAGAGTTTAGCAATGTTCTGTTGTTGGATTTTAAATTCCGCGCTACAACATGCATAAGGTGGCAGCCTTGAGGTTTACTGTCGTAAAGATGGCAAGAGTGAGGTTAACAATGTTCTGTTGTTGGATTTTAAATTCCGCGCTATAACATGCATAAGGTGGCAGCCTTGAGGTTTACCGCCGTAAAGATGGCAGCAGTGAGGTTAGCGACGCTCTATTGTCCTTCAAAGTGAGGTTAGGGTTCGTCAAGAAGACAGCTGTCAAAAAAGCACGTGGCTATGTTTACCAAGCAAGAGCACGTGGTCGTGACGTCACGGTCACGTAATCAATCCTTAGCTCGACGTCGCTAAGAGCAGCATTAGGATTAGCTATTCTTAAAAGTCTTGGGAACAGAGCAGCAGTATGAATTGCTATGTTTCAAAGCGTGTGCACATCACCTATCGATTTTACATACATCGACCATCGAACTAAACTTCATCCGCTAGATCGTGCTGCTATCTTAGCATGACTTTAAAGTACAATGAATAGCCATGTTTCAAAGCGTGTACACATTACCTATCGATTTTGCATGCATCGACTCTCGTACTAAACTTCTCCCGCTAGATTGTGCTGCTATCTTAGCATGACTAAGATGCATGAACTGAAAGTACGAAGAATAACCATGTTTTAAAGCGTGTACACATTACCTATCGACTTTGCATGTATCGACTCTCGTACTAAACTTCTGCAGGTAGATTGTGCTGCTATCTTAACATAACTTATACGCATGAACTTAAAGTACAGAGAATAGCTATGTCTCCAAGCGTGTACACATTACTTATTGATTTTGCATGCAACAAATATCGTACTAAACTTCTTCCTCTAGATTGTACTGCTATCTTAGCATAACTTATACACATGAACTTAAAAGTAGAAAGAATAGCCATGTTTCAAAGCGTGTACACATTACTTATTGATTTTGCATGCATCAAATCTCGTACTAAATTTATTCCGCTAGATTGTGCTGCTATCTTAGCATAACCTATACCAATGAACTTAAAGAACAAAGAATAGCTATGTCTCAAAACGTGTACACATTACCTATCGATTTTGCAAGCATCGACTCTCGTACTAAACTTCTTCCGCTAGATTGTGCTGCTATCTTAGCGTAACCTATACGCATGACCTTAAGGTACAAAGAATAGCCATGTTTCAAAGCATGTACACATTACCTATCGACTTTGCATGCAACAAATATCGTACTAATCTCCTTCCGCTAGGTTGTGCTGCAATCTTAGCATAACTAAGACACATGAACTTAAAGTGAAAAGAATAGCCATGTTTCAAAGCGTGTACACATTACTTATTGATTTTGCATTCATCGAATCTTGTACTAAATTGCTTCTGCTAGATTGTGCTGCTATCTTAGCATAACCTATACCCATGAACTTAAAGTACAATGAATAGTCATGTTTCAAAGCGTGTACGCATCAACTATCGATTTTGCATGTATCGACTCTCGTGCAAAACTTCTTCAGGTAGATTGTGCTGCTATCTTAGCATAACTAAGATGCATGAACTTAAAGTACAAAGAATAGCCTTGTTTCAAAGCGTGTACACATTACCTATCGATAATGTATGCAACAAATATCATACTAAACTTCTTCCGCTAGATTGTGCTGCTATCTTAGCATAACCTATACGCATGACTTTAAGGTACAAAGAATAGCCATGTTTCAAAGCGTGTACACATTACCTATCGACTTTACATGTATTGACTCTCGTACAAAACTTCTTCCGCTAGGTTGTGCTGCTATCTTAGCATAACTCATACACATGAACTTAAAGTACAAAGAATAGCTATGTTTCAAAGTGTGTACACATCACCTATCGATTTTGCATGCATCGAATCTCGTACTAAACTTCTTCCGCTAGATTGTGCTGGTATCTTAGCATAACTTATACCCATGAACTTAAAGTACGAAGAATAGCCATGCTTCAAAGCGTGTACACGTCACCTATCGATTTTTCATGTCTCATACTAAACTTCTTGCGCTAGATTGTGCTGCTATCTTAGCATAACCTGTACGCATGAACTTAAAGTACAAAGAATAGCCTTGTTTCAAAGCGTTTACACATTACCTAATGATTTCGCACGAAGCGACTATCATACTAAACTTTTTCCACTAGATTGTGCTAAAATCATGTAAGTGTGCTGCTATCTTAGCATAACCTATCGATTTTACATGCATCGACTATCGTACTAGACTTCTTCCGCTAGAGCATGTAGCAATCGCTTTTGTGTATCCCAAACCCATGTGCACGAACTTAAAGCATAAAGATGAGCTATGTTCTAAAGCGTGTACACATCACCTATCGATAATGTATGCATCGACTGTCGTACTAAACTTCTCCTGCCAGAGCGTACGACTATCGCTTGTGTGTGCACGAAATTAAAGCATAAAGAATAGCAATGTATAAAAATCTTGTAAACAAAGCAGCAGCATTACGTATAGTCAAGTTTAAATGCGTGCACACATCATGTATCCATGATGCACATAGTACTAAACTTATTCCACTAGAATGTACAAAGTTCGCATGTGTTTGTGCTGCTATCTTAGCATAGCCTATGTGAATGAACTTAAAGCATAAAGAATAGTTATGTGTAAAAAATCTTGTGAACATAGCAGAATGTTTACTACGTAGTTGTAGACATTAAACTTTGCATGCTGAGGCGGCATACTACGTGACCGTGACGTCACGACCACGTGCTCTTGCTTGGTAAACATAGCCACGTGCTTTTTTGACAGCTGTCTTCTTGACGAACCCTAACCTCACTTTGAAGGACAATAGAGCGTCGCTAACCTCACTGCTGCCATCTTTACGGCGGTAAACCTCAAGGCTGCCACCTTATGCATGTTATAGCGCGGAATTTAAAATCCAACAACAGAACATTGTTAACCTCACTCTTGCCATCTTTACGACAGTAAACCTCAAGGCTGCCACCTTATGCATGTTGTAGCGCGGAATTTAAAATCCAACAACAGAACATTGCTAAACTCTCTGCTATCATCTTGAAAAGTTCAGTGTTCCAAACACTAGTTCGAAAAACGTAATTCATCGCACCTCGGGGATTTTATTACGTAAGACGTAACCCCTAGGTTCCATTCCTTGTTCTGAACATGAAACCATTTACAAATAAAGATTAATTTTCTACAAAGTACAAGCGTTCTTGCTGATAGCGATCGATGAGGTTGTTGCACCTTTAGCCCTTTAGCCCATTAGCCCTTTAGCCCTTTAGCCCATTAGCCCTTTAGCCCATTAGCCCTTTAGCCAAGGAATGTGCGGTAAGGAGGAGGAAGAGTCCTTTCATCCTTTTTGCTCTTCTGACAAGATGTAACCCCTAGGTTCCATACCCTATCACGATTTTTTTTCAGCCATGTTTATGCGATAACTTGTTCGACTGATTTTTACACACAAGACGAATGATGGAAGGTAAATAATTTGAAGTTATACTTTGGCTATATCGTTTACCGAGCGAGTTAGCTGCGCAAATCATCAAAATTGTACTTTTGCTCTGAACACATCAAACAATGTTCTGATCATATGTTGAGGTTAACAACATCGATTACAGTGTTCGATTCTAGTCTTGTTATGTTTCATTCTGATCTTCTTAGAACAAGGGTACCCCCTAACATGTTCTAAACACATGTTGTATTGAGTACAGTGTTCGATTCTAGTCTTGATCACTTATTTCGTGTTCTGAACACATCGATCAATGTTCTGATCACATGTTGTATGGAGTACAGTGTTCGATTCTAGTCATGATCACTTATTTTGTGTTCTGAACACATCAATCAATGTTCTGATCACATGTTGAAGTTAACAACATCGATTACAGTGTTCTATTCTAGTCTTGTTATGTTTCAATCTGATCTTCTTAGAACAAGCGTATCCCCTGACATATTCTAAACACATGATGTATTGAGTACATTGTTCGATTCTAGTCTTGATCACTTATTTTGTTTTTCTGAACGCATCAATCAATGTTCTGATCACATGTCGTATCGAGTACAGCGTTTGATTCTACTCTTCTTATGTTTCGAAAGTCTAAACATGCACAATAATGTTATCGCTGCACACGCTTGCCTTCGCGATGCAGGTTTAAACTTGTTCGATATAAAGCTATGCCTTGACATAAGAGGCGGAGGAGGAGGTAGAGAAGGAGGTGGAGGAGGAGGAGGAGGAGGAGGAGGAGAATGATAAGGCCTTAACAGCCTATGTATAGTCGCCGTTGTTTTTAAAGATGATAGCTGTCAAAAGAATTTTTCAAATTATCCACCACCACATTTCAGCTAAAGAGGGCAGCAGGGTGCTCTGTTGATTAAGCACATAGAATTTCAAATTGCCCTCCACCGCATGCATAACAGCAGCTGTTATCTTGCGCAGTAGCCTCTAAGCTAGCTTTCTTCATCAGAGTAGCCGCCATCTTGTGCGAGCACCCCTAGGCCGTCTCATAAGGAGCTATGTATAGTCACCATTTTGTGTCCGCCATCTTGCGTAAGCATCCCTAGGACGTCTCAAGCCATCTTGTGTCTCATAAGAGCAGCCACCATCTTGTAGAAATAGATAGCTGCCAATGCCAAAGGGCTTAAGTAGGAATCGAACCGTTGATCTCATCAATAGACTATGTTTTTTCTTGTTCCTGATACTACGAACCTACGTATTAGGCGGAAAAATTTTGTCCGTTTTCGAGATATTTAACATTTTGCATTTAAGCCTCCAAATTTAATGAATCGAACCTGCACGGCACGTTATACTCTCTACCATAGCTAAACCTGATCATGTTACGAAGACTCGCTTCAATACAAGCTAAAACAGAGCAAATGCCAAAGGGCCTAAGTAGGAACCAAACCGTTGATCCCATCATTAGACTATGATTTTCTTGTTCCTCATACTGCGAACCTAGGTATTAGGCAGAAAAATTTTGTCCGTTTTGCTCTACGGTGCACTGCTTTCGAGATATTTAACATTTTGCATTTAAGCCCTAAATTTAATGAATCGAACTAGCACGACACGTTAGCCTCTAAGCTAAGAGCAGCAGCCATCTTGCGCAAGCACCCTTAAGGCGTCTCATAAGGAGACGTGTATAGCCGCCATCTTGTGTCCGCCATCTTGCGCAAGCATCCTTAGGGCGTCTCTAGCCATCTTGTGCAAGGACCCTTAAGCCGCCTCATAAGAGCAACCGCCATCTTGCGCAAGCATCACTAGGGTGTCTCATAAGGAGCCTTGTATAACCACCATCTTGCGCAAGCATCCCAAGGGCGTCTCATAAGAACCTGTGTATAGCAGCCATCTTGCGTAAGCACCCTTAAAGAGTCATGTATAGCCGCCATCTTATGCAATTAGCGTTGAGAGAGGACTGCTGTAGAATTTTTCTTTTTAAATTATCCACCACCACATTTCAAAGGTATCTAGCTAAAGATAGCAGCACTGCGTATGACAGGTGATGAATTTACATCTAAAGAGGGCAGCACGGTGCTCAAAGATGGCGGATGATAGCTGCACGTGGCTATGTTTACCAAACAAGAGCATGTGGAATTTGCCGCCACCACATTTCAAACTAAAGAGGGCAGCACTATGCTCTGTTGATTAAAGATGGCGGATGGTAGCTGTCAAAAAGCACGTGAGTTTGTTTCCAAACAAGAGCATGTGGAATTTTTCAATTTGCCGCCACCACATTTCAAAGGTATCTAGCTAAAGATGGCAGCACGGTGCTCTCTTGATTAAAGATGGCGGATGATAGCTAACAGAACTTTTCAAATTGCCCGCTACTACATGCTTAAGGTAGTAGCCATAAAGAGGGCAGCACGGTGTTCTGTAGATTAAAGATGGCGGGTGATAGGTGATGAAATTGCCCGCATGATAGCAGCACGGTGCTCTATTGATTAAAGATGGCGGATGACAGCTGTCAAAAAAGCACGTGGCTTTGTTTCCCAACAAGAGCACATAGAATTTTTCAAATTGCCGCCACCACATTTCAAAGGTATCTAGCTAAAGAGTACAGCACTGTGCTCTGTTGATTAAAGATGGTGGATGGTAGCTGTCAAAAAAGCACGTGAGTTTGTTTCCAAACAAGAGCACGTGGAATTTGCCGCCACCACATAGAGGGCAGCACGGTGCTCTCTTGATTAAAGATGGCTGCTGTCACGTGGAATTGTCTGCTACCACAGGTATCTAGCTAAAGAGGGCAGCACTGAGGTTTGCGATGCAAGATGGCTGCTGTCAAAAAGCATTTTTCAAATTATCCGCCACCACATTTCAAAGGTAAGTAGCTAAAGAGGGCAGCACTGTGCTCTATGGATTAAAGATGGCGGATGACAGCTGTCAAAAAAGCACGTGGCTGTCAAAAAGCACGTGTATTTGTTTATCTCGAGCTAGTGAGGTTAAGTTGGTAGCACTAAGGTTTAGGCCCGCCAAGATGGCAGCACTGCCGATGACAGGTGACGAAAGAGGGCAGCACAGCGCTCTGTAGTTTAAAGATGGCGGATGACAGCTGTCAAAAAGCACGTGGCTGTCAAAAAGCACGTGGCTTTGTTTATCTCGAGCTAGTTAGGTTAAGTTGGTACCACCAAGGTTTATTCCCGTCAAGATGGCAGTACTGAGGTTAGCGATGCGTTGTTGTCTGTCAAAAAGCATGTGGCTTTGTTTACAAATCGGTCAAAAAGCACGTGGCTGTCAAAAAACACGTGGCTTTGTTTACCTCATGCTAGTTAGGTTAAGTTGGCACTACTGGGGTTTAGGCCCGTCAAGATGGTAGTACTGAGGTTTGCGATGCGTTGTTGTCGATGACAGCTGTCAAAAAGCACGTGGCTTTGTTTACAAATCTATCAAAAAGCACGTGGCTGTCAAAAAGCACGTGGCTTTGTTTACCTCGCGCTTGTGAGGTTAAGTTGGCACTACTGAGGTTTAGGCCCGTCAAGATGGCAGTACTGAGGTTAGCGGTGCGTTGTTGTCTGTCAAAAAGCACGTGGCTTTGTTTATCTCGCGCTAGTTAGGTTAAGTTGGCAGCACTGGAAGAGGCCTCTGGCTGAGGTGGAGGAGGCCACTGGGAGGCCACTGGCTGAGGAGGAGGAGGAGGAGGTGGCCACTGGGAGGCCACTGGCTGAGGAGGAGGAGGAGGCCACTGGCTGAGGAGGAGGCCTCTTCCGAGAGCCGGAGGAGGAGGAGGCCGCCGAACCCGTCTATTATACTACTCAAATCCATACCGTTCTACCATTCTGAACCAAATTGTGTAACTTGTACTTACCTTTCCCTGGGGGTAACCCCATCTATAATAAATTTTAACATCCCTCTCCATTCCCCATATTTAGGCCCTTTGGCATATTAACAGAGGTTAATAAAGGCGAAATATTCAATTTGTCGTACAAGGACAAGACAAAGCTCATTTTAAGAGTCACGACGAGCAGAAGAAAACTCGGTAAGGCCCTACAGGCCCCGAAAACTATGTTTTAAGGGCCTAAAAACAACCGTTTTGGAGATATTGGCATCACACTACCCCACTCTGGGAATTGGATGAAGAAACGGCCAGCAGTAACCATGGAAACGTCAGATCAAGGATTCTGCAGTAGAATACAGGCCTGGTGTTCGAAATAGACACGTGCGTAAATGTAGGTTAGACCAACGAAAGATTCTGCTACACATATGGCTGCCTGGAAAAAAGCACTGTGGGAGTAGGCCACCCCTACGGGTTGTGGTCGGGAGAGGGTGGCATTACTGTATATAACAATAATAGAAAATATTGTCGAAATCATACTTTTCCGGTTCGCTGAGATGAAAAGTGACACTCCGCATGTTGTAGAAGTCCAGGTTCAATCCACATCGGCATGGAGGTGAGAAGGGCTGAATAAAGTCCAAAATGGCCCAGTTTATGGATTTATATATGTGCACCTCTGTGAGCGGGAGTGGAAAGTGGATGGAGTATAAAAGTAATAGGGAACAACCTATATTAAAGTAGAATCCATAGTTTTCGGTACCGCTGAGATGAATATTGACATTTCAGATGTCGTTTAAGATCAAGTTCACCTGCATCGGCGCGGGGTGAGAAGGGGTGAAAAAAAAAATATCCATATCCAAAATAACCGATATTATGGATGAATGTATGTTCCAGCATAGCTTACAAACAAACAAAACAAAACAAAACAAAACAAAACAAAACAAAACAAAACAAAACAAAACAAAACAAAACCAAACCAAACCAAACCAAACCAAACCAAACCAAACACTGTGAGGGCAGCACTCTCCTAACACTGTGACTCTTTCGGTGCCGTTTATGTCATACTTCAGGACCGGTCGTAATGGAGGTTGAGAAGAATGTCAAAAATGACCAAGATGATGGATGTATGTGTTATATTCCAACATTACCCCATCACAGCACTCAACCAAACTCGATACGGATATGAGTTACTGTATCGAAAAGATACTGTAGAAGTAAGACACCCCTGGGGGAGGGGTTCACATGTAAAATAATCGAAACCAGCCGATATTGGTGTCGAATCCATAGTTTCCGGGGTCACTTGAAATGAATAGTGACACTCCGAATGTCATTTAAGTCCAAATTCAGCACCCATCGGCATGGTGATTTAGAAGTGGTGATAAAGAAAATGTGCAAATTAACCGAGAGTAATGAAGCTAGACTAGTGATTTAAATAAAGAGGACCGGGCGAGTTGGCCGTGCGCGTAGAGGCGCGCGGCTGTGAGCTTGCATCCGGGAGATAGTAGGTTCGAATCCCACTATCGGCAGCCCTGAAAATGGTTTTCCGTGGTTTCCCATTTTCACACCAGGCAAATGCTGGGGCTGTACCTTAATTAAGGCCACGGCCGCTTCCTTCCAACTCCTAAGCCTTTCCTCTCCCATCGTCGCCATAAGACCTATCTGTGTCGGTGCGACGTAAAGCCCCTAGCAAAAAAAAAATAAAGAGGACTAGTATTCCTCCTAAGAAAATTAGAAATAGGATATAGGAGAATAAAAAGGAGGATGATATTACTCCGACGGTTATAGAAATAATACATGTTTGTACAATGATAATAAGGATTATAGCAAGAGGGTGATTCTTTACACAGTTTTCGGTGTCGCTCGGCTGATTGTTGACAGTTGCAGTGACAGTTGGAATCGTGTACATTATATCTGCTGTACAATGCGACGCGTAAATACATTACGTTATAACTTACTTTTATTTTTGTTTGAAAGGATCTGCTGCTTCCCAGACAATCTGGGCTGCCACAAGGAAATACTTTAAGGTAAATCAAAATAATTTCAAGATAAAACGTAAAATTATACACATAACAATATTTGTAAATTTACAAGAGAGTTCATAAACAATTAAACAACGTCACAATTGAGAAAAATTAAACATAAAACACTTGAAACAGGTAATACAAAAAGTAAAAGGTGTGAAAGAGAAAATGACCAAAATTGTAGATATAGGCGCGTACAGTATCTTCTAGAATAGCTCTCAACCAAACTTCGTACAAATACGACTTACTCTCTCGAAAAGATACTGGAGGAGTAAAACTCCTTCTAGCAAAGCTAGGGGGGGGGGGGGAGAGGAATCAAAAGCGACCAATATTAGCGTCGAATCCATAGTTTTCCGCGGTCGCTGAGTTGTATTGTGGCATTCTGGATGCAATTTATGGACCAACTCAGCTGCGTAGGCAAGGCGAAAAGTGGTGATGAAGAATATGTCCAAACTTCCCGAGATTAGTTTAATTAACGAGAAAGAAAATGATCTATATGACTTAAAATTAAATACACAACAATAATTTCTAAACTAAAAAATAGTTCCCAATTAGGCAACGTCACAATAACGAAATCCACAAAAATTATCTTCAAAAATAATTAACAGGTAATAAGATACGTAAAAGTAAACAATCAATAAAATGCCCGGGCAGCGCCGGGTAATATAGCTAGTAATTCTTTTTAAAACAAGGAATTCTCGTTATATATTACAGTTGCGTATGTGACTGTCACAGTTACCATGTACATCACATGTCATGAAATTGGCCTCTGGTCCTAGAATTAATTAACGAATATACTTATTTTATTAATTAACAATTCAGTAAACATGAATATTTACAGTCGCTGTAGAGGAATAGCTAACGAGCGGAGGCATTGGAGATGTTCTTCAGCTTTCAACAAAATAGTTTATTATACTGTAGCAGGTTTTCAGGGTCCTTGAAATACTCAGCGTGTTTTACTACTGACTGAATTTATTCTTGTACATTGAAAACTCCTCCAAGCGTCCCTATCGCCAGTTTTTTCGCCGTGAAGTATCACTTTGCGTTTGGAAAAGGCATCATGGGATTTTCTCCACTTCTTCACATCCACGTCACTAATAAACATGACCAGACACAAAACAGTGCAAAACACTAATCAACAAGAACTAATTTCCATTATTGACAAGCTATTTGAAGACGCCGCGATTGATAGAAAGCATGTAGGTAGAAACATAAAAGAAAACTAGCGACAACTCTATTATGAATGTGGATAGTTACAGTGAATGGGACCCTCACCAGGATTACTTGATTCATGAACTGGAAAAAATCCAAAGAAAAGCAGCTCGATTTGTTCTGGGTGATTTCAGGCAAAAGAGTAGCGTTATACAAATGTTGCAAAATCTAGACTGGGAAGACTTGCGAGAAAGGAGACGACCTGCTCAAATAAGTGTATTTTCCGCGCTGTCAGTGGAGAGATGGCGTGGAATGACATTAGTAGACGAATAAGTTTTTGTTTTGTTTTTAAAGGTAGGAAAGATAACAGTATGAAGATACACTGACTGAGCAAATGGCATGGGGTAGCGGAGCACTGATGCGCAGGTGTGTTATCTGAGCACCACACGCCCCCTGTGCCAGCGGCAGTTGTATAGGAGACCTTGTGAGCAGTGGCTGTGCATGTGACAGGTGTAACATGGAACGTCGTCGTGAGCTGACACCGTTCGAACGGGGTATGGTGGTCGGTGCCCGACGGATGGGAAGTGCAATTTCGGAAGTGGTGCGGAAATTCGGCTTCACACGATCAACCGTGTCCAGGGTGTATCGTGAATGGTTGAATTTGGGTGTCACCGTCCACAACAGACGAATGACCGGCCGTCCAGCCACCCTCGATGACCGTGACCGGCGACATCTGAGACGGATTGTCAATAGTGACAGACGGGCAACCGTGCAACAAATCACGGCTCAATTCAACACAGGCCGTGCTAGACACGTCTCCCAGTGGACAATCCGTAGGAACATGGGTTCTATGGGGTATGGGAGCCGGCGCCGCACACGGGTGCCACTATTAATCGTCATCGGGCACAACGACGCCTATTTGTCGCCAGTCACCAGGGATGGTTACTGAAACAATAGCGTAACGCGATATGGTCGGACGAATAACGATTTCAACTGCACCATGCCTATGGGAGGCACCGTGTATGGCGCAGACCACATGAAGCGATGGATCCCGCCTGCCTCGAAGGTGTGGTCCAGGGCGCTGGTGTTTCTGTTATGGTCTGGGGTGCATTTTCCTGGTATGAAATGCCCCCCCCCCCTAGTTGTTCTGGACGAGACTTTGAATGGTACGCGGTATGTTGAACTGCTCGGAGACCATCTCCACCCATTTTTGGCCTTCCAGCGCCTAGACGGTTCTGAGGTTTTTCAAGATGATAACGCGCCGCCACATCGCTCCCACGTCGCCCGGGAATGGTTCTAGGAACATGCAGCGGAGGTCCAACGACTGCCATGGCCACCCAGGAGCCCCGACATGAACCCTATCGAGCATATCTGGCATGTCCTGGAACGCAGGCTCCGTGCCATGGATCCTGCACCCACGAACAGACCAGCATTGGCAGCCGCTCTGCAAACGATTTGGTGTCAGCTGCGTCCAGAGGACTACCAGGGACTTGTTGACTCACTTCCACGGCGTCTCACTGCAGTTTGCAGGGCCAGAGGAGGCCCCACACGCTATTAGCTGACTATCCCATGACATGTGCTATGTCAGTGTAAAGTTGGAATTCAAGAGGACATATTTGGGCAAATATTCATTTATGGGAAGGGGAGTTAGGGATTGGAATAAATTACCAAGGGAGATGTTCAATAAATTTCCAGTTTCTTTGTAATCATTTAAGAAAAGGCTAGGAAGACAACAGATAGGGATTCTGCCACCTGGGCGTCTGCCCTAAATGTAGATCAGTAGTGATTGTGTGTGTGATATAAAAATAACATTCGTACTAATAATAATTGTTGATCGCCATAAGACCTATTCGTGTCGGTACGATGTAAAGCACATTGTAAAAAAATAATGTTCCTAAAAAAAGGGTATGAAAATACGAATGAAAGGTCGTAAAAGACAGAAAGCATGAACCCGCAACTGCTGTTCCATCGGCGACTCTTCGCCATGAAAATGAAATGAAAATTCACAGCCTATTTCCAGTCATTGACCGGGTCAAGAATGGAATGAATGAAGCCCCCTTCTAGCGGCGAGGATGGAAATTGTGCCGGCTGCCGAGGCCTGTCGCACTCCTCTGGGGCAATGATTAATAAAATGAAATGAGATTGGAGAGTGTTGCTGGAATGAAAGATGACAGGGAAAACCGGAGTGCCCGGAGAAAAACCTGTCCCGCCTCCGCTTTGTCCAGCACAAATCTCACATGGAGTGACCGGAATTTGAACCACGGAACCCAGAGGTGAGAGGCCGGCGCGCTGCTGTCTGAGCCACGGTGGAATATGTCATATATCATATATGGCGCATAATTTGAATTTGTTCGAGTTTCTGGGTGATTATTATGCGCCATCGAATATATTGCGTATCCCAATTTTCGGAGTGACATTTTGATAAAACGTGTGCGTATTAGAATAGAGTAAATACGGTACTTCAAACTATAACAAATTTGCTCAGAAACATAAAATCAATCCGTTTTATCGAAAATTGGAACAGTGGTTCAGTTTACAAGCATTAGCTGTACCTTCAACACTTTTTTACTCTGACAGAGCAATTGCGTTATAATTTATGGTATACAACACTTACGAGCACACTGTACTTAAAATCATACATTGAGCATAAGTTGTATTTTCGCTCGATTTTTTGTTTATTGAAGCCCCAAGTAAATAATGATTTAACTACATTGGACTATTAATTAATTGGGCGTGAGTATAAAAGTCGGGGGTTGGGGAGAACCAACTAAAATACACTGAAATTTTGTAATGCGTTATATTTCATAATCAAATACTCTGTCTTCTTTACAAACACCCCGCGTGTGGTTATGAGGTGGAATACACGTTCTGCTCCACACAGCAGAGACCAACCAGCCTCGTACTGTATAAAAAGCAGTGTAAGCTCTGAAGAGCTGTGGTATTTACATGAAAGAATATATCTTACATGTTATTTTCTACCGCGCTTTTAAAGAGCAAATATTTAAATTACTCCTGAAATACGAAAGGAAAACTACGAAAAAGTCAGTCCTGTAGATGTGATGAGCAATCACAATATATTCTCTAGAACTTCCACTAATAAATTATGAGGTCGTATTACTAGGGTGGGAACTTAAATAATGGCAACACTGCTGTGGAGACGCTATGCAACGGAATCTAATATTGTCGCTGATAGCACGCGTTGGTTGCATACCTACCTTACCTCAGAGCAAATGGACTCGCCCTTCCCACATCACCTGCGTGCGCACAAGCGAGAGAAACACAGTCACTTGTGAGCTAGCGGTCTAACGTAACGTTGTCACTATGTTTTCCAAACAGGAACAACGGAGTTGGATCAAGATTGAATCAAGGTCTCCAAGAGGCTTGCGGGGAATCTGCATTGCTTTACAGAACAGTGGCACGTTGGGTAAAAGCCTTCTACGATGATCGGCAAACTGTGGCGGACATTCATCGGGCAGGTCATCCTACGAGCGTCAGTGAAGAAGAAGTGCATTACTGGACAGTGATCGAAACCGGACGATTCGTGAGCTCAGAACTGTTGCAGAGATTCGACAGGCAGTAGACTCTCCATTCGCACCATCAACAGAACAGGCTCTGCTAAAGTTATACTACGCCTTCCACATCGCTGGCAACGGGTTATACACAACGCTGGTGACTACACTGAAGGACAGTAAAGATAGGTAACACGTAACTCTTTTGTATCTGTTGTAAATAAATAGTTGCCACTATTTAAGTTCCAACCTTCGTATTTATACAGCGCTCTAGGGAAGTTCCTCCGCGTTGAAGAGAGTTAAGTTTTAAGTTAAGTTGGTAGCATTAAATCCCGTTTGCATCAAAACGTAATTCACGTACTCACTGCAATCATAGCAGACAGTAGAAGTGTGGTTCTCGTGGTTGTTGTTGAGTCATCAGTCCATAGACTGGTTTGATGCAGCTCTCGATGCCACCCTCTCGTGAGCTAACCTTTTCATTCCTACGTAACTGCTGCATCCTACGTATGCTCTAATCTGGCTCATCCTATTGTCTTGTGAGATTTGGTTGTGTGCACCACGTTTACTTTCCTTTTACAAGGAAGATTCATTTTTCATGCTGAGCCGAGTTAGTGCAGCATTCAAATAAAGAGCCTGTTATTCCAAGACTGAGCACTGATATTGTATGAAATACTGGACTGCGTTTCAGTCATGTGCTGTAGTTCCTGGCATGTAATCGCTACAGTGAGGTGGCTGGCGTGAGTTACTGTAGCGGCCATTATAATCAATCAGGGAATGTTCGTAATTTCGCCCTCCTTCATTTTATTTATTATTTTTATGAAGTTTATTATTATTATTTTTCAGATGTGAAAACACAAGCAGTGGGATAAGGAGGCTATGGAAAGGGCTATTAAGGCAGTGAGGCATAAGATAATGGCTTACAAACGAACAAGTAAACCGTTTAAAATCCCACGAGCAATGCTGAAAGACTGTTAAAAAGAATACAAAGAAAATATTTTTCATAAATGGCCTTCAAGTTATTCATTATAGGGAAAGTGATTGGTAAGGTTAGAAAGGAAAAATATATTACAATCAATTGTACTTTTCATAAATTTGGTGAGGGAGGAAATTACGAACACAATTTTGGTAGTTTGCAGTATTTATATTTATGTAAAATATTGACCATCTCACGTCATAATTGTTTCATTGTAATTTGCCCGCAAGTTATGAATATATTCAGTAATATATATACCAATTTCTAGCCTTGTCCATGATATTCCCAAATTTCTACAAGTCCAGATCTGCTAAGGGGAGGAAGTATGGGCTCCCTACCTTAATTCCAAAAGAGACATGTGCCTGTACACAACTAACCACATTAAAAGATCTATATCATCGTCGCCATAAGACCTATCTGCGTCGGTGCGACGTAAAGGAACTAGCAAAAAACAAAAAACAAAAAAGATCTATATCTGTTACCACAACACAAACTAGGCGTTTTCTAAACAATTTTGTATTTGGAAAGTAGGCCTTAACTGGACGGTTGTATGTAAAGTTATTTAATGACCTGCTGTATTACATAACTGCATTTAAAGCATGCCTATATCACAAAGTTGAGGTACAAAAGAAAAGAACACACTATGATATCGAAAATTATTTATTGCTATAAGGTAAAGCGAAAGCAAAGTCATCTCCGTTCAGGCAATGAAGGCCCTTGGAGGGTGGAAGGTAAAGACTTCCAATATTCGTAACCTCGGCACTTGACGGGTAGAGAAGTTAGCTCTAAGCTCAGGCGCCTTTGTCCCCAGTAATTAACCTGCCCTCAATTTTGGTTTAGGGTGAGTGAATCCTAGGACCATGTGCTCCTCCGGAAGTGGAAATCTCGTTTCTTAATTTTTTCGACTTCCAGGCGTAGAATCGAACCCACGTACTTCCAGGTGCACCGATATTGCTATAATATAAAGGAAGATATTTCAACAATTGTATAATATTTTGTACATAATCTTGTCCTCCTCGGTCTTGTAGTGGTTAATGTGATTAGTTGCCACCACCGGAGGTCCGGGTTCGATTTCCGGCTTTGCCACAAAATTTGAAAAGTGGTACCAGGGCTGGAACGGGGTACACTCAGCCTCGGGAGATCAACTGAGTACAGGTGGGTTCGATTCCCACCTCAGCCATCCTGGAAGTGGTTTTCCGTGGTTTCCCACTTCTCCTCCAGGCAAATGCCGGTACAGTACCTAACTTAAAGCAACGGCCGCTTCTTTCCCTATTCCTTGTCTATCCCTTCCAATCTTCCCATCCCCCGCCCCACAAAGCCCCTTTTCAGCATAGCAGGTGAGGCCGCCTGGGCGAGGTACTGGTCATCCTCTCCAGTTGTATCCTACGACCCAGAGTCTGAAGCCCCAGGACACTGCCCTTGAGGTAGTAGAGGTGGGATCCCTCGCTGAGTCCGAGGGAAAAACCAAACCTGGAGGGTAAATAGATAAAGGAGAAGAAGAACATAGCCTTATCCATGTGGTGATGTTGAAGTGATAATGAGGTGTTCTCGTTTTAATAGGATGTGCATTTTGGCAACCCTCCTCAACCTTAACCGGGTTTTCTAGAGAAGCCCATGTATTGAAGAAAAAATTACAGTTCTGCGTAATAATATCCCGCACTCAGTCCACGGCCTCCTGTACGCCATGAAATCAAGTAGGGATGACATAAAATTGTTATTGAACTGTAGAAGTATTGTAAAGAAAGGAATAGAATTAAGTAATTTAATAGATATATATTTACCAGATATTGTAATAGTTGAATCATGGCTGAGAAATGATATAATGGATGCAGAAATTTTCTCACGGCACTGGAGTGTGTATCGTAGAGATAGGATAGGAATGGTGGGAGGGGGAGTGTTCATTCTGGTGAAAGAAGAATTTGTAAGCTACGAAAAAGTTAAAGATGAGACACATGAAATTCTAGGTGTAAGGCTCATTTCTAAAGATAATAGGCAACTTGATATATTTGGAGTGTACAGATCGGGAAAGGGTAGCACTGACGCGGATTCGGAATTATTTGATAGGATAGTCAGCTATGTGGGAAACGACATGGAAAGAAATGTGATTGTAGCGGGAGATCTGAATTTGCCAGATGTCAATTGGGAAGGAAATGCGAACGACAGGAAGCATGACCAACAAATGGCAAATAAGTTAATATGGGAAGGACAGCTGATTCAGAAAGTGATGGAACCAACCAGAGGGAAAAATATCCTGGATGTGGTGCTGATAAAACCAGATGAGCTCTATAGGGAAACTGAAGTAATAGATGGTATTAGTGATCATGAAGCTGTTTTTGTGGTAGTTAAAAATAAATGTGATAGAAAGGAAGGTCTTAAAAGTAGGACTGTTAGGCAGTACCATATGGCTGATAAAGCAGGCATGAGGCAGTTTCTAAAAAGTAACTATAATCGGTGAAAAACGGTAAATAAAAATGTAAACAGACTCTGGGATGGGTTTAAAGAAATTGTTGAGGAATGCGAAAACAGGTTTGTACCTTTAAGGGTGGTAAGGAATGGTAAAGACCCACCTTATTATAATAGAGAAATAAAGAGACTATGAAGGAGGTGCAGACTGGAAAGAAATAGAGTTAGAAATGGCTGTGGAAGTAAGGAGAAATTGAAGGAACTTACTAGAAAATTGAATCTAGCAAAGAAGGCAGCTAAGGATAACATGATGGCAAGCATAATTGGCAGTCATACAAATTTTAGTGAAAAATGGAAGGGTATGTATAGGTATTTTAAGGCAGAAACAGGTTCCAAGAAGGACATTCCTGGAATAATTAATGAACAAGGGGAGTGTGTATGTGAAGATCTTCAAAAGGCAGAAGTATTCAGTCAGCAGTATGTAAAGATTGTTCGTTTCAAGAATAATGTCGAGATAGAGGAGGAGACTAAGGCCAAAGAAGTAATAAAATTTACATATGATAACAATGACGTTTACAATAAGATACAAAAGTTGAAAACTAGAAAAGCGGCTGGAATTGATCAGATTTCTGGGGATATACTAAAGACAATGGGTTGGGATATAGTACCATATCTGAAGTACTTATTTGATTATTGTTTGGTCGGAGGAGCTATACCAGATGAATGGAGAGTTGCTATAGTAGCCCCTGTGTATAAAGGAAAGGGTGATATACATAAAGCTGAAAATTACAGGCCAGTAAGTTTGACATGCATTGTATGTAAGCTTTGGGAAGGCATTCTTTCTGATTATATTAGGCATGTTTGTGAAATTAATAACTGGTTCGATAGAAGGCAATTCGGTTTTAGGAAAGGTTATTCCACTGAAGCTCAACTTGTAGGATTCCAGCAAGATATAGCAGATATATTGGATTCTGGAGGTCAAATGGACTGTATCGCGATTGACCTGTCTAAAGCATTTGATAGGGTGGATCATGGGAGACTACTGGCAAAAATGAGTGCAATTGGACTAGACAAAAGAGTGACTGAATGGGTTGCTATATTTCTAGAAAATAGATCTCAGAGAGTTAGAGTAGGTGAAGTTTTGTCTGACCCTGTAATAGTTGAAAGGGGAGTTCCTCAGGGCAGTGTTACCGGACCTTTATGTTTTCTTATATATATAAATGATATGAGTAAAGGAGTGGAATCGGAGGTAAGGCTTTTTGCGGATGATGTTATTCTCTATAGAGTGATAAATAAGTTACAAGATTGTGAGCAACTGCAACGTGATCTCGAAAATGTTGTGAGATGGACAGCAGGCAATGGTATGTTGATAAACGGGGTTAAAAGTCAGGTTGTGAGTTTCACAAATAGGAAAAGTCCTCTCAGTTTTAATTACTGCGTTGATGGGGTGAAAGTTCCTTTTGGGGATCATTGTAAGTATCTAGGTGTTAATATACTGTAAGGAAAGATCTTCATTGGGGTAATCACATAAATGGGATTGTAAATAAAGGGTACCGATCTCTGCACATGGTTATGAGGGTTTTTAGGGGTTGTAGTAAGGATGTAAAGGAGAGGGCATATAACTCTGGTAAGACCCCAACTAGAGTATGGTTCCAGTGTATGGGATCCTCACCAGGATTACCTGATTCAAGAACTGGAAAAAATCCAAAGAAAAAGCAGCTCAATTGGTTCTGAGTGATTTCCGACAAAAGAGTAGCGTTACAAAAATGTTGCAATGTTTGGGTTGGGAAGAATTGAGAGAAAGAAGAAGAGCTGCTCGACTAAGTGGTATGTTCCGAGCTGTCAGCTGAGAGATGGCGTGGAATGACATTAGTAGACGCATAAGTTTGAAAGGCGTTTATAAAAGTAGGAAAGATCACAATATGAAGATAAAGTTGGAATTCAAGAGGACAAACTGGAGCAAATATTCATTTATAGGAAGGGGAGTTAGGGATTGGAATAACTTACCAAGGGAGATGTTCAATAAATTTCCAATTTCTTTGAAATCATTTCGGAAAAGGCTAGGAAAGCAACAGATAGGGAATCTGCCACCTGGGCGACTGCCCTAAATGCAGATCAATATTGATTGATTCCATGACCTCCTTCATTCACATCAAAGGATACGCAGTTATAATACATACAGAAACACTGAGGAGTACATAACAACGTAAGCGGAACCGATCAAATGGCTGTGCGGCTAGTGTCACATAGCTTTCAGCTTGCATTCGTGAGATAGTGGGTTCGAAACGCCGTGAACAGTCCTGAAGGCGGTTCTCCGTGGTTTCCCATTTCCACACCAGGGAAATGCTGAGGCTGTACCTTAATTAAGGCCACGATCGCTTCTTTCCCACTCCTAGGCCTTTCCTATCCCATCGTCGCTATAAGACCTATCTGTGTTGGAGCGACGTAAATCAGATTGTTAAAATGGAAAAACTAAACGGAGATATCCTAACAATTCTAATATGTTACACATAACCTTAGCCTACTTCTTTATAATGTTTCTCTCGATAGAATCGATGTAAGTATTATGGTAATAGATAAAATTATGCATGCAACTTGTGCAGCGTTATTCCTGTTAAGTGGTTGTTATTTCGAAATCTTTACATTACCCGTGGTAACGATGTGTGCTCAAATCATTTAAATAATTCATAACATTTTCTATTTCTGAGCTTATTGAACCTGGATTTGTATGCTTTAGCTATGCAGGTCTTTTTACTGTAATAACATTTAAATATCATGGGCAAGAAATAATATATTTACTTGATTTTAAATCATTCAATATTTTTTTAATATTTTTAAATTGATGGCCTCATAAATCGTGGCTGACGAATGCAACAGTAATAAATCTATTGCACGTTGTTAGAATACCATATAAAAACAAGCACAGAAATTTCACATGGATATTTAAAAACCTGTCGTATTTACCAGGTAAATGCTTCATGTTTTCTTTAAAAATTAATGCTTTGAAATAAGGTTTCTGTCTTAAAATGCATACCTAAGATTTCTGCAGTCGCTTAAATGCTAATTTGGATGTCGGGAAAGGTGAACACTGCTAAACTTCCGCTCGTTACTGGTGGTTGGAAATACGACTGGAAAACCATCCTCTCTTAATAAATAACCGGGAGAAGAATAACAGTTCCAATCCCTCAGAGAATAAGGGTATCAGCTAAGGCAAGAGAAAGAGAAGGACTACGAGGTGCGTGAATGGGAAGAGACACCCTAGGCCCCTCAAACCTAGTACCATTGAGGTTCAATGGGAAGAGAAACAATGCCAGGCTCAGCTCGGGGATATGTGGTCGCCAGCCCAACGTTCGCAAGTCGAGAATCCCTGGGGTCCCCCTTTTAGTCACCTGTTCCAACAGGCAGGAAATACCGTGGATGTATTCTGGCCCTCTCATAAGGGATACCGTCCCTTTGGGTTGAAATTGGCGATAATAAGAATAAGAATAAGAATAAGAATAAGAATAAGAATAAGAATAAGAATAAGAATAAGAATTTATTATTATTTCCGGCTCCATGGCTAAATGGTTAGCGTGCTGGCCTTTGGTCACATGGGCCCCGGGTTCGATTACCGGCAGTTTCTGGAATGTTAACCATAATTGGTTTATTCCCCTGGTGTGGGGACTGGGTGTATGGGCCGTCTTCATCATCATTTCATCCTCATCACGATGCGCAGGTCGCCTACGGGAGTCAAATCAAAATACCAGTACCAGGCGTCTCCGGAGGCCGCACGCCATTATTATTATTATTATTATTATTATTATTATTATTATTATTATTATTATTATTATTAAAGATAAAGTCCTGTGTGTTAACCGCATCAAGAATTACCCGCTCGTTCCTGGCGTTTACATGCTTCAGATCCCAAGATCTATTAGAATCCCACCGCATAACACTTATTAGAAGTAAATTATTTCTATTTGAGAACAATTCTCACAACCGCGAGAAAATATTTCTCGTTGCCTGCAATCTCGTTTATTGACAGCCGTTTGTTAATGATTCTCTGTATTGCTGTAGGAGGTTACCATGGGTCGGTTCGTGTCGATAATGTCGTGGGAAAGAGAAAGCACTGGATTCGGTGAGATGATGACAAACCAAAGAAGATATAAGGCTACATTTTTCTTCTGATTAATGTTAACAGGGAATGGATACCTAGTATTAATTGCCCGTAACACAATAATCACCACCATCACATCGTAGCTCCTTAGACCACACTGACATAACAGTGATGTAAAATCTGTACTTTTGTCTGGTCTAGTCCACATTAACTTGAGTTACAGTATAAGTTATGGTAGTTTTCTTAGAAGCCATGAAAACACGCAAAACATAGAAGACATAGACAGCAGGTTATTATACAAAGGTGCTATAGCAAATTACTTCGAGACTCTGGGTAAAATTTCTGATCTTGATCCTTTACTATCATTATATAGAATTCATGCAAACTAGGACAGCGAGGCTGATGGCATGTTGCCTCTGTTGTAAAAAATTAACCAAAACGAGAAAAAATTCAAATTGTTCGAACAATTTATTTAAACGGAAGATAAGTAATATTTTAATATATAATAGGCTATATATGTGTGTATGTTCTTTTTTATCTAACCTCGCAGTGTAAGGGTAGAGTAGCTGTGTCTTATCTGGAGACCTCGGGTTCATTTCCTGGCCAGTCCAAGAATGTTAATTCTGACAGTGTGGGAACGAGGTTGCCTTAGCCTCGTGAGAGTTGCCTGATCTTTTTCTTATTTCCTTCTTCTTATTCCTCCCCCTCCTCTTCTTTTAACGTATTTTGCTCACCCTGATGGGTTCGCACATGTGGACTTGATCCTGTTTGACGCCACGACTATGTGGAGAGATGTATTCACTGTGGAGTGTTTCTGTAGAGGTTGGTAATTTGGTGTGTTACATGTGTATAAAGAGGAATGTGTTAGAATGAACACAAATGTCTAGTTCCTGAGTCAGAGGAATTACTCAGACGCAAATAAAATACCCGAACCAGCTGGGATTCGATCCCGGGTCATCTGAGGCATTGATCCAATTAGCCAGGCATGCGCTATCGGATATGAGACAATATTAGTAACGGTATGTCCTTGGCTGAATGGTCAGCAATGAGGCCTTCGGTTCAGACGGCCCCGAATTTGATTCCCGGCCGGCTTAGGAATGTTAATCGAGCCTGATTAATTTTTCTGTCTCGGAGCGTGGTTGTTTGCGTTTGTTCCAACACTCCTTTTCATATTCAGACAACACACCACACTACCAACCACCACAGAAACACGCAATAGTGATTATATCCCTCCACATAGGGTCGGTGTCGGGAAGGGCACCCGGTCGTAAAAGGCGGCCAAATCCTTATTTGCGAGTCAGTTCGTACCCGCGAGCCCACAGGTGTGGGGAAATCGGTAGAATTAGAAAAAGAAGATTAATAACATTATGTCCCCACGTGATGCTTGCTTGTCAGCATAGCTCTCAACTAAACTTGGTACACATATTATGACTTACTATCTGGAAAAAATAAATACTTTGAGGGTAAGACACTCTTAGCACCCCTAGGGGAGGGAGTGAAATGTAAATATAATCGAAAGCGACCGACATTAGTGTTGAATTCATAGTTTTCGTGGTCGTTGAGATGAACTGAAACACTCTGGATGGTATTTAAGTCGAAATTCAGCCCCAATCGGAATGGGTGTTGTGAAGGGGTGAAAATATGTCGAAAATAATCGAGGTTGTGTGTGTGTGTGTGTGTGTGTGTGTGTGTGTGTGTGGGTGTGTGTGTGTGTGTGTGTGTGTGGGTGTGTGTGTGTGTGTGTGTGTGTGTGTGTGTGTGTGTGTGTGTGTGTGTGTGTGTGTGTGTGTGTGTGTGTGTGTGTGTGTGTGTGAACCAAGTTTGGTACACATATTACTTGCACTGCATTTATTCCCCGACAGCGTTCAATGGCATTTGCATTCCACTCAGGGGTAACATAAAAAGTCTTCCAAAATATCTAGCGTTTGGAGAGGTCCTGCAATATAGTAGTCTACGGCTGTTCATTTCTATGTTATCCCAAGCTTCTGTCGCAATATTGCTGCATTCTGAACCGGGAAAATCGTGGGGCCCTCTTGTGATAACTGTACATGGGTTTGATTCAGAGTGTTGGGTGATGACCGCAAGAGATGAATGCTGGCATTAAAGACGTGTAAGGAAGACCGTAAGTAACATATTTGGACTAGTAAGAGATGAAGAAGGCTGGAGAATGAGGACGAACACAGAAATGTAAGAAATGTTTGGGCAGCCGTACATTGTCGTGAAAGGTAAATAGGGGAGAATAAGCCGGGTTGGGCATGTTCGGAGAATGCCTGATACTCGGACTGACTGGAAATCTTGACGGAAGAAAGAAAAGAGAAAAACCCAGGATAAGATGAGCTGATCACGTAGAAGATGATATCTAATAATAGAACATTAAAGACTGGGGAAGAAGCCCACAAAATATACAGAATGTTCCAAAAGTCCCATTACCCCCACCTAACTGAGTACTATATGCTTTTTGTTGCTGTTGCAGGTGATATTAGTTTGTGAAAATAATGGCTGATGAATCTAATTACACCTTGGGGCAACGAATTGTCATGAGTACCTGGGCTCATGAATGACCTCAGCCCTTTCCTAACCTATCGTCGCCATAAAATATATCTGTGCCCGTGCGACATAAAGCAGCTTGTAGAAACAAAAATAAGATTGTAGACATCATTCTAAATTACTTCTAGAAATTGTTTTTTAACTTTTCTTAGACCAACTTGAGATATTTCAACAATTGTTAAACCATTAATAAATCGTGATTCAAGTAAGTTGTCCATTCGAGGAAACAAGTTAAAATGTTGACCATTATATTCTGGCTTCGCTCGCGTAGCCAAATTGTTAATCTACATCTCCCCTTCGCCAGGGCCGTGTTGAAGTCCTTTCTCTAGTGTCATTATAGCCTGTAGCCCATAATAGCAGACTATGCGGCTACTGTCGCCTGCTACTGGCTCTATGTCACATGCTCATATGCTTGCGTCATCTCATTGTGGTCAACTAATCTATCCCCTAGAGAGGAGGAGCTAGATTTGATTATCAGGTCCACCAGTATATCCCTTTAATCGCGCCCTTATGCTGACAACGCAAGTGATTGAATGTTACATGCTACATGGCGTGATTTAAGTATTACGTACTCTAATCCTTCTATTGTACAGACATGTCTTCTTGTAAGAAGCTGGAGACATCTCAGACAATAGCTCATCCATCTGTTTACTTTAATAATAAAATTAAAATAATAATAATAATAATAATAATAATAATAATAATAAATGTGACCGATATTTAGTTTCCAGATTGTGAGACCAAATTATCGACAGTCGTATTATGATCTCTATTGGTTTATTACTCTGATGCCCATTGAGATATTACAAACGAAGCCATTTTTATCCATTTCCTTGGAGGGAGTTCTGTCTCTCTAAACAACGAGAATATCAGGCCACAATTTGCTGTATGGGAATGGATAACCGGAGTTTTTATGAGGATATCAAGTCAAATGTTTGTGCCAGAATTAAATTTGTCAGTTAAGGAAACCGTTGCACTTGTGTGATTTACGAACTATACAGTGTCATATGATGGATTATTCTTGTCGAATAAGCCACAGGCTTCCTAAACTCTATATACCATGTATCATCAATACTCCGGGTATTTTCATTTTCACGTGGAAGAAATGCGTATCTTCTTGATATGGTTCATAGCAGCTAAACATTGTTTGGTGTATATATTATTTAATTTTTGGCCTACTGTAGGCACAGCACTAATTTATTGCGGGATATGATGGAAATGTAAATCATCATCATCATAATCATCATCATCATCATCATCATCATCATCATCATCATCTGCAGTTTCCAGCTGTTGGCCGGGTCTGCTTGGAAATGTAAATTGTTACGGAGACATCCGTGGTAGTTAGAGGTGAAAGAAGGTGTGGGCTGGAATAGGTCTCTACTACAAAATTAAGTTAATTTAAAACTTTAACAAAGGTTATATTTTCAAAACTTAACAGCGGTGACATAGAATTTGAAAACTTAACAAGTCAACAACAAGCCAAAATCAGGTACAAAGAAATTATAAATGTTAAGGGATAATACAAGATCTGGGCTTCTAGCCCCACAATAACAATCCTTGAGCTATGAACCCAACTTTACCAAAGTACCCAGTTTACACAAAGGGGCAGAAAACCCAAAACATGCCAAAGAACACTTACTCCCAATTACCATGTTAAGCCTCCTAGAGGCACGTTTCACACACAAGAAAGAGCAGATGCGCTCTCAAAGTCTTCAAGCCTATTTAAGAGGCCATAAACTGACCTTACACTGCCCTCGAGGCACACATACAGTGAAACAGGGGTATCTAATACCCAATCTACTGGGCCTTCGCAGGGAAACAAAACAGGTTAAGTAATTGGCCCAAAATACAAAATTGAATGGAGGCGATAACTTGCACTCCTACCCCAAGTTTTGTCTAAAACCTATGTGGCGCTAGGCCGATCATACAGGGGCTAATCCCAAGCTAGGGAGGTGACACGTATGAGAAAACTTAACCCATATATGCCCAACTTTTTTTTCGTTTTGAGTATCTTCCATCTTCACATAAAATGGTCAAATTGATGCACTGATGTAAAAAAATGAAAAATAAATTGTTTCCTATTCCAGTCGTAAGGAAAGTGCCGCCCCATAAATGGGGCGGTGGGAATGGGAAGGTACATGTAAAGCAAATTACTTTCCCTTTCGACTAGAAGTTTACTACGTTCACACATTCAATTATATCACAAGAAATACAAAATATAAAACTCGTCAAATAAACAAAGAATAGTGTTCCAAGTTAGAGAGATTGTTAAATTATTTCCATTTGTCACCATTATACACGTAAACACATAAGAACGTTTGATAGTGCACCCGTCCACCTCCCGAGTCCCAGACTAGCATTTATCTCAGGGGTGTCGGTTCATTATTTAAATCATCAAATATAAATATAACGGCATAATAGAACACGGGGATGAACGGAGCAACTTAAAATTAAAAGGGGGAAGGCTCGATTGTAACTTGAATTTAAGGACTCCATGATAGGACTAGGAAGTGACTGTTACTTTAAAAAGGGCATCATCTAACTACAATAAAAAGATTATGAGAGTGGTTTCCTTTGAAATAATTTGCCAGAAGGAGCGGTTTATTACGCCATTTGACGTATAAAACTTTGATACACGTGGCAACAATATTTGAATTTACACACATGTTACATATATAAATCACTTGCCATACCGCAAGTGGTATCAATATCTTGCTGCGTTGCTTCTGAAATAAAATGACATTTTGGAGGTATAATTTACGGATCGATTCCATTTGAATCGAACCGTCACTCAAAGATATAGCTTCCTTCTATCGGGAGCCCGAGCATAACCCATGTTACGGTCGGCTTCCCGATTTAACTAAGATGATGTACTCCGGCTATATACATTTTTCCGAGACCGGTACTCGGACTGGGTAATGTTTCTCGTGAAGTGCGAAAACTGGATTCCACGGACAGTTCCTATCTTACGATATCCAGCTGATGCCATACCAATGAATTAGCATTTACATATTATTTACATGTGATCTGAATTGTCACCAGTTAGCCTCAGTAGACTACTGACACAGATGAGATAACGAGAAGCGGTGGGAAATACCGTGCCAGTGACCCCCCTCGCATCGCGAGCGAAGTAAACAAACACGCAAGTATGACTGTCACATCGTCCCATACGGAAACCGTACAATAAAAAGATACCAAAAGACTCTAATATTATCATTCTCATTATTCAACATACGAATAGAGGGACGTTGTCACCAAATAATTTAATCCACAAAATTATCATCCTCGAAATTATTATTATTATTATTATTATTATTATTATTATTATTATTATTATTATTATTATTATTATTATTATTATTCCTCAACGGTTCCTGGCACTGTCACGTTGATTAATATCGTCATTATTATGCGGGATGCAAACACCAAGTGGTTATTACTGTTATTATTATTATTATATCCCTCTCGTGGTTATTATTATTATTAATGAATAGGTGACCCAAGATATTATTATTATTCACGTCACTTAAAAGGTTATTATCATTAATGGACCGGTCACTTCCGCCAAAATATATATTAAGATATCGGTCGCAATTACAAACATTTCACTGATCAACCAACGACATCATTCCTGTTATTATTATGACAATTATTATTAATCCGACCGCGGTGATTTAACATCGTCCTTACATTGTTATTATTATCGGTTGCATATTATCATTTAGATTCCCGTTTAACATCTTTATCAACGCTCATTTAATTAAGGCGGTCCAATCCTTTATCTGCAATATTTATTATTATTATTATCACGACATCATGATTGTCCTCACTCGTTATTACAATGAATACAATATACGACCATTTCTGTGGAATCTGAACTCTCATTATCCTTAGATCCGTTGTATCTCAACGAATAACTGTGCAGTCTATTTATTTCGTACATGCTGTCACGGGTTCGAATTCTACCCGCTGCGTAACTCAGTATTTCTCTGTGACACTGCCCGTACATTTTACACTCATATCAATATCCTAAGTGTCTCTCGTACGGAATTTATTTTCCTCTCTATCTCAATATTCCTCGATTCATTTATTAATTCCTCACAGAATTATCAACTGACTTATTTATTCATTTCGGACATCGTACGACCTTTTATTATCTGACTGCAAATTCTTTCACATTTTCTATCTCATTTGGATCTATGCCTTAGTTCATTCTCCACAAATAATCGTAACATCTTGAAATTATATTTACCAAAATTTGACAATCATGGTCTCGTAATATTAGCACTACATGTTCCGGCTAATGAATCGCAACTTCAAAACGCGACATTTATACGTAAAAAAAATGGGACCGTAATTTAAACCACACGTTCATTAACATGTACGGATTATTAACACCGATCTACATTTCAATATTATTAATCGATCAAATTAAGTTATCACGCACTTTAATTCCAAATTAAAACGACCTCCCGTCATTAAATGATTCCCAATAAACTCAACACTTGATCACATAAATTATTATTATCTCCAAATCATATTTAAAAAAGAAATATCTTCTTTAAAAAAATAGTTATATTATTTATTTATTATTATTATTAATATTTTAAAAAAATAATAATTTCGCCTGTAATACGGTAGTCCACTCTTATTATGTTTAACGCATAACCCCTTTTACAAATTCAATTTATTCTGGCACTAATCACTCCAGATATGATTTACTTGGAAATATTATATTAATCGCATCTCACAAATTTAACAACTTCACTTTGAAAATATGACCATATTAATTTCAACAAAACACACTTGGTATGGCGAAGCTGGATTTTCCTTCCATGTCATTAAATGGCTCGTTAAAATGACAAAACATAAAAGCACATATCGGGTCTTATTTAACTAGCATAATCAAAATCAAATGTAAAGAAAATTATCGACTACAAAGAAAATATGAATGCATGCATGACTTAACGTACTACACTATATATACAAATTTACATCTCCAACAAACTGAATACATAAAAGACCCGATTATTTACATTATTATGATTTACTACTGTCCGTGCTACAAATTTAGGATGGGGTCGTTAAGCGACCCATCTTGTTACAGAAGGTAACCAAGTATAATCAAATTATTCCCATTTTTCCCATCACGATAACATTTCCCAAATATATTTTACAGTTTAGTACTCATCTTAGTTATCGGTATTCCATTGCAGCTTTGCAGACGAGAGGCTTCATCCAGCCCCTCTCTGCGTTTTACTCCTCCATCCTTGATGGCGTAGTTTCACAAAAGATTTCCTGGCACATTATTATTTTACACTCATATCTTGATTACCACAAACCTTCACCATTTACTACGTTAACACAACAAATTTCTATCCTAGACCCAAGAATTTAATATATTTACACTATTTAATCTTCGTCCACCTACCGCACAATGGACCTGGACACGTACGACGAGGTGTCAACTATTACGCCCGTCGCGATACGCCCGATTTATACGGCATTCTTGACGTGTTCATTACATCGGTTCGGTATAGCTAAGTACAGGCTACTACTTCCTTAAAGTACTGTTCGTCACACAGTCTATTATGTACGTACTTATGGTGATATATTTTATACTACTCTCTTGCAGGGTAATTACTTTACGTCACTGATTATTCATAAATAACAAACACTATCCTACGTTAACTATTTCCAGATTTAACATGTTGCTTGAGCGCGATCACACTTTACAAACACTGGCGGATGCTCGCGCCATTAAATGACTGTACGTCCGTAGAATTCTAAGTTACCGGCGACCAACAGTTCAACTCCCGATATTCAATTCACGTGTGCTGGCGACCGTCAATTCAGCTCCAACGATTCAAGACAAGTGGCTGGCGACCGTCAATTCAGCTCCAACGATTCAAGACAAGTGGCTGGCGACCGTCAATTCAGCTCCAACGATTCAAGACAAGTGGCTGGCGACCGTCAATTCAGCTCCGTATATATGGATGAAGCCTTTTTCCCGCGGATTTGTTGACGTCATGCCCCTTAGGGAGGGGGTGGATTTTTAATATCGGTACTTGCACTCCGAATTGGAAGTTAAAATTTACATCAAATTAATCCACTCCGCTAGCATATCTGCTGGATAAAATATGAACTCCAGGTGATCACAGATTTAGGAGATATGGATGGATTTCGCTCCTCACATTTCGCGCCTTCGTAAGCGTCTCTGACAACGTGGTCTTCTTTCAGCCAATGAGATTCAAGCTGTCCGGTTTCCAAGAAATCCAGCCTTCAATTTAATTAATTTGCCAATAAGTATTGATTATTTTTCCATGCGTGACATCTAATAAATTCATTACATTCATCCGCGTACTCATATTAATTTATTACTGAATACTTTTGTAATTACGAAAATATCTCATCCATCATTCCTTAAGATGGTATCACTGAGTCTCCCATCAAATTTTTACTATTGGCCGGCAAGCGGTCACGTGATTTAAATCTCCACCTGCTCGAACTTAGGCTAGCGAACGTACACTCAGCCGCTGTAATTTTCCATGAGGTCATGGAATTTCCGTCCTACCAAAAATATCCCAAGGTCTTACTCATGTGGTGGGTTTTCTTTGTATGACTCTCCCCCTTCCTCTTTCTGACCAAGACTTATTTGTGGACTCTGTATTTACTTGTACGCCAACTAATGATATTCCCTGCTGTGAAGTAGCTAAAAGTTGTCGTGTTGAGCTAATCCGTCAGGCTCCAGTCTGTCGTCCTTCCTTCGCTCTGATTTCGACATTACCTAAACGAAATATTTTCAAATACACTCCTCTGTATTTCAATAAATGTCTCATATTATTTTACCGATCAAATCATGATTGATTATGGGCCTAAGTCACTCGGGTTCAATAGATATCACTTGCTTTATGTCTCTTAACAATGGAACTTCTCAAAGCAATTAGCATGGCAGCGCACATCACATTTTCTACATTTCTTTGTAGTGTTCTTATGGCATTCTGCACATCGAATCTGGGTTGGGTTTGATATTATTATATGCCTAACACCACCCAACCGCACTTCATCCTGCACGCGCCGTTTCACAGGTTTCAGAGGTCTACCAATTGCAGGACGATTGGTGTATTTTCCTAGGTAACATTGGACAATATAACGTATGAAGCCCAGAAAATCCCAAGAGCATTTATCCATTCCTACAGGAGTCATCCTATACAGCTAATATACATTACTGATACTGCAGCTCAACGGGAACACTATAAGCTGCCAGTACCATTTTTTCATCCTTATACCAGGCCGATAAGCTGACACATTTTGGTCCAGCCGGTCCACTCCTCACATATATAGATAGATTATACTGAGCAGCAAGCGCTACTCGTCTTACGGATATCCTCTTTCTTCCCTTGGAACTCCAACAACTCCACATGCCTATCGGCGAAACACCTGTTCTCTTAGATGCCAGAGTTACAATATTATTGTCGTTGAATCTTACGAGAGTTATTCCTGAGTTTACATCTGTGACTTGGTCATAACTACCTCTTGGAAGCTTCTTCATTACAGCAGGGTCCTGGAGAGGGGCCTTTTCAATACGATTATTACGAATCGTGCCAGTGCAGTCATGACAACTTCTTCCTAGTTTTGATAAGAGAGGCAGGGATGTAAAGTAGTTATCAGTAAATATACTATATGCCGAACCTTGAGTCAGTTTATTCACCATGTCTACAACTACTGATCCTCCTACACCCAGGTCAGGGTTTGTGTTACCTATTGAGGCACCTTGATAAGGCTCAGCTTGAACAAGATACCCTAATCGCGAACACATAGACCACACTTTGAAGCCAATTTTGGGTGTGCTGTTTGGTTCCATGTCTTCCAAAGTATGGGGCCATGGATTCATCAGTGCTGAAGTACGCATATTTAGGAAAGAATTTTAACCATTTTTCATTTACATGATCCAAAAGTGGGTGTACTTTTGCGAATTTTCATGGGATTTAGAGTGTTATTATCAAAAATGTGTATGTAGCGAAGTAATTCTTCAAATCTATTCCTTGAAATAGCACCTGTGAACCCGGGATGGTAAGTATCAACACTTGAATCCCAGTAGAGACGATGCCTAGCAACAGTACAATGTCCACTCAAAAGTAATAGGGCAATAAGTAACCTGATGTCATTAACTTCACAATCAAATTTATGGTTACCTTTGAACATGGCATATCGTTTTGACTCATTAACAATGGCATTTATTATTTGGTTATCCCCAAATAGTTCGAAAAGTTCTACAGTAGATTTGTTTGTGTTTAAAAATTCTGGTCTTGTCCATTCACGTTCAGGTTTAGTGAGTATATCAACATGTTCCCACTTACGTGTTGGTGGCAATGTTTTATTTTTTCGGGGAGGCGATAACATGTAGTTATGATCAGAAATAGCTCAAGATGCAGTCTGTTCATTGTGACTACGTGGTGATGCTACTTGGTCAGCACGGCTAGTTGTATCATCCCGAATCTCAGGTACTCCCAATACCACTTCTTCAAATCCATTTTCAGTAACGACAGTAGCCCGCAGCTCTCCCTCAGCCCGAAGTTGGTTTCCCGATAGGTGATTGATGTTTCCATCTTCGTCACCACTTTCTTCATCACTATGAAGATGATTTTACGGGGGACAAGTGTAGGTATATTGTAGCACTTGCAAATTGTTGGTCGTCACTCTCAAGAATCGCCAAGATTTCATCGATGGTTAACCTAAAATATTATAAGAAACACGTGAAAATATTTTAACGATATATCTACAGTAGGTAACAACACTGATATAATGCAGATGTTAGCCTACACTATTTGTTCCGTTATTTTTACAACATCTTTGCTGGATTACTCGATGCATATTGTGTTTTATAACATAGTTAAGGCATAGGATAGGAAAGCTGTAACTCGTGTATATCTACATATCATACCACAAAGTATTTTAGTCAATAGAACATATGCTGCCGTTAAAATTGTATCATAAAATATGGTGTACCCGCCCATGCCCATTGCCCCATTTTTGGGGCATTAAAAGAAATGCCTGGAAACAGTACTCAAATTACAAATAACCAGCTATATTCTATTACAGCAACATTATGCAAGTTATATACCATAAGGAATCACACAAACATATTAATAATTATCAATAATAATTAAAATACTTTCTTGTTCTGAGCGGTCATGTTGCATGTTCACAATGAGCTGTAGTCAACAACGAATAACTGTTCTGTTGAAGCAGCTGTGTGTTGGCAGGGACCCAGGTCTTATCCACTAATGCCAACCCTCTTGAAATATAACATCAAACTTACCTCAGGAAGAAATTCCTTGAAATATAAAAATAAAATTCCAGCTGCCCCAAAAATGGGGCGGTGGGCATATATGGGAGAAGAGAAGAACAGTTATGAAAACGTAATCACCTCCTTTTCAAAAATGAAGGGGAGTTCGAGAGGGTGAAGCACTCTCTATCCCCGCTTTACAGTAATTTATAGATTTATAATTTATAGATTTTACATAAAGAGAAAAGAATTTTACATTTTAAAAAGGTAGGTTACATACTAAAGGTTTCGAACCCACCCCGAGAGTTAAACTGCTGAGCTAGCAAGAAATGAAGATGTTAACAGGCCATTACCTTGTAGAAGAACTGCTGCTTGAAGAAAGAGGCGCTTACCGCCCCCTGATACATATTCACACACTAAGAGAGTTGTTACTGAAGTGTACCGAGCTCGATAGCTGCAGTCGCTTAAGTGCGGCCAGTATCCAGTATTCGGGAGATAGTAGGTTCGAATCCCACTGTCGGCAGCCCTGAAAATGGTTTTCCGTGGTTTCCCATTTCCACACCAGGCAAATGCTGGGGCTGTGCCTTAACTAAGGCTACGGCCGCTTCCTTCCCACTCCTAGCCCTTTCCTCTCCCATCGTCGCCATAAGACCTATCTGTGTCGGTGCGACGCAAAGCAACTAGCAAAAAAAAAGTTACTGAAGTGGCCCCGAGACAAAAAAATCAGCAGTTTATATACCCTCGTGGAATATTCGAGACCTTTCAGGAATGAGTAGACACGCCCTTTCGCTTTTATTGGATAACAGCAAAAACTAATACACAAGACGAGGAAGAAACACCTTATTGGTGGAAAATTAATTACATAAATTCCCGATTGGTTGCATTCAAAACGGGCGGAAAGAAAGGATTTATATTGCCAACCCACAAACCACAGAACAAAATTTAGTAAAAATAAAACTTAGGAATACTAAATTTCTTCAAGAAAGTTCATTCCTTTACACCAGAGTGCGTTATCAAAGTTTTGGTAGAGACATCTGTTAGAGAATGTCCAAACTTCTTGATACGGATCAAACAAACACAAATCAAAATAGACACAGTTCAGAACACTTCAAAATTACCAAATTTACAGTAGTGACATCTTCCGAGAAACCGTTGAGTTAATACAGTTTGTTAAAGTTCAGGCTTTCTCCTATTGAGAAGTTTCAACTGGCGCAATATTTGAATTAGCGGCGTGGAGGTGTACCGCCCGGTACATAAATAATTTATATTAATGGCACATGATGTTAAGTAACCCGCATTGTTTGGAATAAATGTTGGGGATCATACAGAATAACTGCTAATGTATGCACCCGGTATCGCTGAACAGTATTCCAGTATCTTTCATGTATACTGGATCTAATGCCTGAGGCACACCAGTCAGTCATACACTTGGTTCGTTTAGTAGCGCCAACGCTGCAAACTAATATATCTCAGTCTGATCCTTTCATCCACACTACATTTTCCATTACGGCCGAAGCATGTCAGCTTTAACTACTTTGATTTTCGAACATTACGTCATGTGGGTCGGGTTAAGAAGAATGTAACCAATTATTATGGAGGGCTAGAAATTCTTATTTATTATCTGATAAAGTTCTTCACAATTTTCTTCTTTTATTCGTATTCATCATCATCTATCAAGCATCAACCTCGTAATACGTCCTGAATTTTATCAGCATTATCTTGGACTTAACAGTTCGTACTCCTCTGTAAATCTGTTTTATGCCCGTGGAACGTCCATCAATTACAGTTTGTAAAGTTACGCTTAATTTTTCTTACAATAACATAAGTAAATCCCCTTTATCTCGTATTTTTTCACACGGCATAATCAATACTTCAGCGTGCATCGCATATAATGTAACCATCAACATTGAGTCTGGAGCTCGGAACCTACGTAGATGCAGTTTATTGACGTTAGAGCTTTAATAAGTAAGTCATAGCCAGTATTTACATAAATACGGTTTCTGACAGAGACACAATACAGAATTTAAGTAAATTGAATTACTGTATCGTGGAGTGGTCACGTGGATAGGCAGCAGAATTTCACTGAGACTTGTAAGCTGGTGGGGCAAGTAATAGCTGGTATCTTGAGAGCTTTAGGCATGATCCCTTCCAGAGTTAACAACAGTAGTAAGTTACTTGTTGGGGATGGGCTGGTAAGCCGCTCCTCAATGGAGCTCAAGGTAGGGGTGTAACACATGGTGCTACTAGTGGATTTCGGCGACGGTGGTATAGGAAATTGTTAGGATTGAGATAGAGGCAGCCCTGCCCTAATCAATGTACAGCCCCAGCAGTGGCATAGTGTACAAATGTTAAACGATTAAAAACCATGACTGTCGATTGTGGGGTTCTAACCCATCATCTCTCAAATACAAGCTTATAGCTACGCAGTCCGTACCTTGTGGCCGACTCCCATAGCACGTGCAACGGAAGTAAACAAGAATGTTTCTTCAGGTCTCCACCGGCAATGATTCAAGAAACGGGTAGTAACAACATTTTGGAGTAGGATATGTCTATAGTTACGAAATTGTACTTAGGCCAGTGATCATTGCAATGTTATAAAATCGAAATTTCTAGACAACACGTGTAATGGCAAGTGGTAGTGGGTTGCGATTACTGTTTTAAAGTAAAGTACAACTGGGTAACCATCCTCTGTGAACTCTAATTAGAGAGGTCTGGCACTTTGAAAAATGAGGGTACTGTCCAGAGACATACAAGAGCCACGAAGAGCGTGAAAATGAAAAACTTCCTATGCTTCGAAAACCTAATACCGTCAGAGTCGGTAAAGAACAAGAGTTGACCAAGAGAGGTCGGATAGGACACACTAGACTTAACTAAAGTTGACGTCTGACAGGTAAGGTTGGAGGGAGGAGCACTGCACCTGCCATTTCACGATGTTGCCACATTCCAGCATTCCTTTCTACATGCTCTTACCCATCGCTTCCGGCTCACTTGTTCCCTCCTTCATTCTGACCGATGTGATCTGTTGTAGACTACCTGGCCAGGCGGTGTCGTCCCATTTGCGATCACTCTTATACAAACAATCAGGTTCTTATCAGAGACACTGACAGGTTTGGCAACTCCCAGCAAGACGAGCTGCCCTGAAGTTTTATCTCCATAGCAACCGCAGTCGCCCCGCCCTCGTTTCCATGGCAACCACACAGCCACTCCCTTTATCCCGCCTCGGCAGGCAGTAAACGGACCTCCCTCTAAGAAATGTCAGACACCAACTCTTATTATTAGCAGTATAGATGAAAATGAAAAGCCTAGCACAAGTAAAAACAATGCCAGAACTCACATAAGGGCCTCGTGGTCACTCAATCATGCTCCAATGTTAACATCCCCTTTAAGTCGCCTCTTACGACTGGCAAGGTGGATGTTATTCTACCGGCCGCACGCACAGGGGGACCGTACAATGGCAGTATTCAGGGGAAGACACTGCACAGAGTAACAAGAGACTTACCTCGGTATGATGTCATGGGGTGATGCAATGCCATCGCCATACTGAGGTACTAAAATCGCCGTGTCGTGTGAGTAATAATTATTGTAGCTCTAAACTCCGGCGTGGCAACACGTCGTTTGATGTGTTTCAGTGAGTTCTACTATCATACTCTAGGGCAGGGCCTCTCAGGGTGCATACAGTGTGCACGGTGCAAAAGTCGACTTCGCTTTGTTGACCAGAGTGCAGACCTCCACTCCTCAATTTGGAGCAATAGCGCTGTCTCTCTCTTTCCCCACACCTGTCTCGCTCACTCCGCCTGTCTCCCTCTTACTCACTTGCTTCGTAGCGCTCCAAATCCGAGCCGAGTTGAGCCGAGTTGTGCCGAGCTTAGCCGAGTAGCCCAGAGACAAAGCATTGGTCCGAGCCGAGCCGAGTGGGACCGATGCACTGCGCACAGGAACTCTGCGCCTCAGTTTGCACGCGTGAGATTTTGGGCGTTTGAGAGGCCCTGCTCTAGGGGAATAGCTTTATTTTTATATATTAATTTCTCTGGAATAAACAGACCGACGGATCCAGAACTTCGTACATGGTTTATAAATACTTTCTCCCATGGGGTCTCAACTGGTGACATGTGCGTCGCCACCACACTTCTTTCAGAAACGAACTCACATCAGCGGAAGTCGAGGTCTCTGGGGTAGTACGAGTATAATAATAATAATAATAATAATAATAATAATAATAATAATAATAATAATAATGTTATTTGCTTTACATCCAACTAACTACTTTGCGGTTTTCGGAAACACCGAGGTGCCGGAATTTAGTCCCAAAGGAACTCTATTACGTGCCAGTAAATCTACGGGCACGAGGCCGAGCCACCGAACTGAGGCAGGATCGAACCTGCCAAATTATAAAGAACATCGTGATAAACCTCGATTGTCATGCTAGTTATTGCTTGTATATTGTATGCAGCGCCTTCTGTTGGTCATTTTGTGTACTTTACTTTGGTGTCAATAAAACTCCATGCCATGCCAATCATGTGTGTCAATTATTACCTCTCTACCTCCAATATTCCGTGAAGTATTGCCTCGTCAAATGTTAACAGACTTCTTGGTCACCCTGTATTTATGGGGATATATCGTCGTTGCGCCTAAAAAACTGCCATGTATAGTATTTCAGCTTAAAACTCTGACCAGAAAGGTTCTGTCGTCTGAGGTTCAGTACTGGCATGAACTGTATCAACGATGTCTCGTCCTATGTGATAGATGTGATGCGGGTCAGTATTTCTCCCCACAACATTGTCACATAGCGGTATTTCGAGCCGCAGCAACGATATGTTAGTAAATACATTGTTATTTGTAATATTTTATCAGTTGAATTTTTTTATGATTTTGTATTATTATTATTATTATTATTATTATTATTATTATTATTATTATTATTACTACTATTACTATTATTATTATTATTATTATTATTATTATTATTATTATTATTATTATTATTATTATTATTATTATTATTATTATTATTATTATTATTATTATACTCTTTGCCACTTGGTAGTCATCCATAATTGAGAGAGAAAGGTATTGTATTTGTTCGTTCATATCCAGATATGACTGTATTTTAAGCACTATATGAGTAAATACATGTTTCATAACATCCATTCGATAATTTTCTTTTTATTGTTTCATAGCAGCTATATTTCTCTCCACAGAGTGTTCTTATGGCCCACGCGCTACGGAGAATCTCGTATGCTACGTGTGATCCCGAGAACGCGCAGTTCAGTTTTCTGGCTCGGGAACCCAAAGGACACTTCAGCCTTCAGTATTGTCACTCCTTTCTTACGCAGTCTTCAGAACAGGTAAGATTGCATGTTATAGCTGAATACACTAAAGGAATCAAAATTGAATTGTTTATGTTTTCCTTGTGAGCTCATTATGATTTGTAATTATGTCAGTGACAGTTACTCTTTCATAACTATAATTAAAGGGCTAATTTCTATAACATCATATTTTTAACCTCAACATTATACAATGTGTTAAGCCTGAAATGAACAATGTATTATTTATTTCAATTTATATATTTTCCATTCCAAAGGTACCTTATAATCATCATAATTTTTAGCATAGACATGGCTGGAGGTCATCTGAAAATTTGCGTCATGAAATTAGCGATAACAAATTTGTGACGCGATGTAACTGTGCAGGTTGTGATGTGAAGTATGAATGAATGGCCTCGACTGAAACAGAGAAATTTATTTAATCAAAAATAGGTCTCATCCTACTCTAGAGAACTGATTCATTCATGGTAGTTTCATATACCCTGTGTCGGTTACACGTTTCAATGCTGAGCTGACTGCAATCCAACTCTCGTACCACTTTTCAAATTTCGTAGCAAAGCGTAGAATCGAACCCGTGCCTCCGGGTTAGTAGTTAGTGGGAAGTAAATCAAATATTATTATTATTCCTTCTTTCTTTATTAATCTGTTTACCCTCCAGGTATAATTGATTTTATGGTGATGTGCATGTATGCAAAAGTGTGAAATTAGCTACACAGGCTAGTACCACACTTCAGTATTCGGGAATGGCCATACACATAAACGTTCTATGATGAACATCATTTTAGTGCTGATTTTACCTTCACTGATGAAGTAAATAAAAATAAATTTGATAATATGCAAATTTACAACACTCCAAATAACTTCATAATCGACGAGACTCTAACGTCATTTTGATAACAACAATATTACCGGCTTTACGTCCCACTAACTACTTTTACCATTTTGGGAGACTCTGAGGTGCCGGAATTAAGTCCCGCAAGGAGTTCTTTTACGTTCCAGTAAATCTATCGACACGAAGCTGATGTATTCGAGGAATTTCAAATACCACCAGACTGAGCCAGGCAAGCTGGGGTCAGAAGGCCAGCGCCTCAAAAGTTTGGCAAGCCCGGCAACATCATTTTGACAATGAAGATAAACCATCCAGAGGTACATGTAAAAAGGATTGTTCAATATTGCTACACTAGCGGAACCTTAATAATTAATCTGCAGGGTAGCAATAAATGCACACCTTGAAGATTTGTGAAGTAGAAATAACAATAATCAACTGTCTAAAAGAATATATTGCTGTGCATTTAAGGGTTAGTGTGATATGAAAATCTATCTTAGCATCCTGATTAAAATAGTTTTTATTAGGTATACTGTATAAATGCATATTTTGGCATTTTAACGTTATATAGGATATTAATGATAAACTTTCAATATATTTGGGGCACCTTTCGTTATAAAAATGAACTTTATAATTCTGCACCACCTTCTTTATATTTCATCATTGTTCATCTAGGCCACATTTTATGAATGTGTTGCATTCCGTAAAGTCCAAACAGTTTTTTTATTGCATAGAAATAGTTCTTATTTTTCAAGTTGTAACATTAGGCGTTCTAGCGTTTTTTTTTTTGTCAAATTCAGGATCCTTGTATTCACACCCAGTACGTGTGCTGGTGTTCTTGTGAATATATACAGGATGAAACGTAATTCGCGCACTCGGGCGTCGCAGCGCGACTCCTCACATGCCAGCAATAAAAAAATGTCTGTTACAAATTTTCATCTTGCGAGTATATCCGGCAGAAAAACGACGTTGAAGATCAGCAATCTGGCAACACTGTAACCACATGTAGGGTAACTACCTCTGTCAGCAGACATTACTCGTATTGTACAGTTGGTGCAATGGATAGAGTTTTGGGTTAGCATGCAGGAGGTCGATTGATCGATCCTGGGTTGAGGCGTATGTTTTTTATTTCGTAAATGTAGCCCAGGTGGTATGGGATCTGGCATCTTAATCGTCAACAGCGATTGCAGTGGGTCCTCTAGAAACCATTTGCACTTACATACTACGATCGTAGAAATGGATGAACAATCGTTTTCATTGGTCAGCTTTGAAAGGCGCCCTTTCCACGTCGTGGGCGTGAATTTATTCGCACCACTTCATGTACTAGACGTGAAACCTGTTTTCTTTGTACCCTCCTCCAATGGTCCCATAGATTAGTACCAACTATTATTCTTGCCTCGTTCAGGTCCATTACATTTCGTTAGGGCCTTAAGTTACCAATAGGCCTAGCAACGTGCTCTGCGAATAATGTCCAAACTCGGTTACAATTTGTATGTGTTATCACCATGGTCCCAATAATTCTGCCTTTCAACACTGCGTGTTGCGTCTGGTAACCGCATGCTGTTTAGTACGTATCTCAATGTATTATTATTATTATTATTATTATTATGTTGTAAATATAGGATACATGTGACCTCAGAAACGGTGTGTATTATTATTATTATTATTATTATTATTATTATTATTATTATTATGTTGTAAATATAGGATACATGTGACCTCAGAAACGGTGTCTTACTGTATCACAGTAGGTAATGTCAGATGGAAATTAGCAAATAAAAAATGCGCCTCAACCCAGGATCGAACCATCGACCTCCTGCATGCCAACCAAAAACTCTACCCACTGCACCAACTGTACAGCACGACGTGAACGTGCTGACAGCGGTAGTTACCCTACATATGGTTACAGTGTTGCCAGATTGCTACTCTTTAACGTCCTTTTCTACTGGATATACTCGCAAGACGAAATTTTGTAAGAGACATTTTTTTATTGCTGGCATGTGAGGAGTCGCGCTGCGACGCCCGAGTGCGCGAATTACGCTTCACCCTGTATAAACGTGTGCATACATAATAGTAAAATATACTTTTTCAGGATATTATTAGAATTTACTGTATATATTTTCTTGAAAATCTTCTGATTCAAGATTCTGTCAGACCAGGGTTATCCGCTACAGCGTGTAGTAGACCAGGGATGGCGAACTTATGGCACACGCGCCACAAGTTGACACGCTAACTCGACATCTGTGTAACGTCAGACAATATACTGACATTTTGTAATATTTTTATATGTAATAAAGAGATCGAAATTCTAGCAACATAGCATATTTTAACATAACTCTTTAATAAAGAAATATGTCACAATTAATTCTGTGGTCATATTTTTTTACAAACTTTAAATAAAATAACCTTATTCTTAAAATTCACCTGTTTTTTAAAATGTATTTTTCAGTGATGCTTGCAAAATAAAATCATGGAAGATTCAGTCGAATGGATTTATATGTAATGTCATATAATACCTAAATGAAGTCAAATTTGGCGTTTCATGATGATTTTAAAGAAAAATAACCGATTGCACATTAGACAGTAATACGTAATAAACAAGACCTTAACTGACATGCTAGTCAGTAAAGATGTGCCATCCGTGTAGTAGACCATACAACCAGCGACTCAACGCCGAGGGTTGCGCGGCGGTAAATAACCTGACTCTACAGAGGGGCAAATGGCTTCGGGCGGAAGAGCTACTTTAGTTAGGTTCTGGCCGTAGTGTTGTCAGATCTGAGAATAATATTTCGGAAGTAATGTCCCAAAATTCAAAAAATGTAATCAAAATTTCGGAAGATCTTCAGAAATATGTTATTATTTTTTTGAGAAGTAAACGATCCTACAATTAACGTTCGGCGATAATTCAGTCAGTCATTCATCTGAGAATATTCCTATTTCCGATTATGATTGCAGATTAAATGGGCCTAATATTTAGATCATCGCCCCACCCACACAACCCCCCACCATTCCTCTTCCTCCTTGCCCTCATAGAAGTGTATTTTCGTCAAACTCAGTTCGAAATCCTAGCAGCATTTTACTCTTCGATTTCCGCTGGGAGTTATGTGGTTATGTGATAGGTCATGTATTAATATCCCAGCTCAAGTGGTGGCGAGGTGATTTTTGTTTTAAGAGAAAGTACAACTAGGAAACCGTAGTCGCTGTCCAATTTGGCTGGTTATATGCGAAAAACACGTACAATTTGCACGTTATAGAACTCATCCTCGCACCCCGAATTCTCTTGAAGTGGAGCCGTGTAAAGTATTTATTAGTAGCTTATATCCATGAAGTGAAGATAGAAAAATCGTAAAATGTCCATCTAATTTGGTATTTTCTGGATTTTTTAAAATCAGAAGTTTGTCTGAAATTTTGGAAGACCTGGCAACATTGGGTGGTCCTCTAGGGGAGGAAATGGTACTGGAATCCAGCAAGCAGCTTCTGCTCTCCATGTTAGGAGTGGCTGCAAAAGGCGTCTGCTCTGCCTCATTGAAACATGGCAGTACTAAATACCTTTAGGTATGGTGATCCCACCGCAATAATACCGTATATCCTCGTCATATCCGACATCTGCGTTTGACGGTAAATTCAATGATATCATTTTCTGCAGTTCCAATACTACCATCTGTACATGTAGATTTATTTTTCTGTTACAGTTGTTCGCATGTATAATTTTTCGACATACATGTTCATCAGGTCTGTGCTACTCCTCACCTACTGTCAGATAATATGGTCAAAATAATATTTATGTTCAAAATAATGTCATAATACATAGTTCATCTTATTCATGAACAAATTCTCTGAGTCCAGAACTGTGTCTGTAGTAGAACAGACAGGCAAATCAGTCGTTCAACGAATTTCATATTAAAGTAACTCAAGGAACCAACGCCGGGTACCGAACTTGATAGCTGCAGTCGCTTAACTGCAGCCAGTATCCAGTATTCGGGAGATAGTAGGTTCGAACCCCACTGTCGGCAGCCCTGAAAATGGTTTTTTGTGGTTTCCCATTTTCACACCAGGCAAATGCTGGGGATGTACCTTAATTAAAGCCACGGCCGCATCCTTCCCATTCCTAGGCCTTCCCAGTCCTATCGTCGCCATAAGACCTATCTGTGTCGGTGCGACGTAAAGCAACTAGCAACGCCGGGTATTTAACACTTATTTGACCAAGAAAGCCCTAGAAATAACTGCGTAAAAATGACAGAAATCCTTGAGTGGAGTGCATCATTTTCGTCTTTTACATATAGGATGTAGCTTCTTCCAGGAATTGTACGGGACATTGTCACTGCTCAACCTTAAGCCCTGTTAAAGGGCCACAGAGCGTTTGCTACAGAATAATGATAGTCAATGAGATTATAAAATCAAGCTCCGAGACTATAACCTAAATAAAATTGTTGGGATTTTCGAATCACATTGATATTCAGAGTTAAAACGTTTTTGTCTTTACTTATGGACATTAGGTCTGAAGTGAATATGAAGCGTCGATGTGTTACAGGGCAAGACGAAGGCGAAATGGAGGGCAATGATCCACTGCCCGACTCAGAGGCTGTCTAGAAAAGGGTGGAAAGAAGAAATGGAATTCCAATGGATCACTGAGGGGAAACATTTTATAAGAAGTAGGTATGGCAAGGGTGGAGAGTTTTCGCGATAATTATGCTTATATTTACACTTTGCAAGAATACAGAATACTAGATCAGGTATGAATATTTGTTTTCTTCGCTAAAACAACGACAAGCTTTAATTGAGCGATTAAATTTAATATTTTTCTCTCTCTCGTAAGTCAGAACCCATACGGTTCCCTTCCAGTCACCATTTACGACAGGGAAAGGGCATCGTGGATCTATTCTACTACCTCCACCCGCAGGGCAACTGAGGGATGTTGGTAAGGAATGATGTCAGTGAGGAGTCTTTGAAAGTAATTGGAAGCAATACAGACTCAGATATGGGCCCTGTGGCTGCCAAACCACGCTTACAGATTGAGAGCTCATGAGGGTTACTCTTCTTAGTGGCCTCTTACTACAGGCAAGGGATACCGTTGATGCGTCTTATCGACCCCACCCACAAGGAGGTTGTACTCACAAACTAGAAAATTCCATACTTATCTCCCATTGGTACACGATATATCTGAGTTATTTCCAGACTCGTTTTAATGGAAAGGAATGGAAAATTTTGTTATAAGTTACAACTGTTCGAACGATCAGTGACATCCCTTCTCCATTATTTATCGAAGACAAGCTACTGTTTGTCAGAAAGATCCCAGAGGTACTGTAATACTCAGTGATGATCGCATTCTTGTTTGCACATTGTTAAAGAGCAGACCCGATGATAAATGATGATCTCGGAGGGTTGGGACGGGAAGAGGGTAAGAATGATGGATTGAGCTCTCAGGGATACTGGATGTTAACAGCAAACATAGTAAGGGACTCTTGGACAGCGAAGAAGATCACTCATTACCACAAGGAGAATGCAGCACTTGTTAACGTAAATATTATCAAGTCACATTCTCAAAATTCTACTTCCTGTAATTTATATACGGAGACGTCTATCTATCGTACTTTATGTAGTAGGAGAAATTACCAAGCCGAATATTAATTCATGTTCGCGCTTTGACTCAATGTTTTTCATAAAAGCTAAGAAATAATTTTGTAGCAAACATTCCTTAAGTTGGTGACTCGGTGGCTAAAGCGGCAGCGCGCCAGCCTCTCACCGCTGGGTTCCGTGGTTCAAATCCCGGTCACTCCATGTGAGATTAGTGCTGAATATAACGGAGGAGGGACAGGTTTTTCCCCGGGTACTCCAATTTCCCCTGCCATCTTTCATTCCAGCAACACTCCCCAATATCATTTCATCTGTCAGTCATTAATCATTGCCCCAGAAAATAGCAACCGGCTTCGGCAATCGGCACAATTCCTATCCTCTCCGCTAGATGGGGCTTCGTTCATTATATTCCTGACTCTGTTAAATGACTGGAAAACAGGCTTAGGATTTTCAGTCCTTGCGTTCTTAAATTAAATGCGTTAAATAACAACAACATATCACTTCTAAGTACATTATACGGATCTACCTCGTTGTGATATGGCGCAGACGTATTCGAACTAGATATTAAACGAAGAAATAATAATAATAATAATAATAATAATAATAATAATAATAATAATAATAATAATAATAATTTTTAAAGGAAAAATCTTGCATAAAATATGTTTCTACCATAATATAACAACACAAATATGTAAAAGAAAATTTTAATTTATAAAGTTTTATTATCCAACTGTACTGACTCCGTTTTGCTGTAGAGGAACGTTCACTTATCCCAGGACCGGGCGAGTTGGCCGTGCGGTTAGGATCGCGCAACTGTGAGCTTGCATCCGGGAGATAGTGGGTTCGAACCCCACTGTCGGCAACCCTGAAGATGGTTTTCCGTGGTTTCCCATTTTCACACCAGGCAAATGCTGGGGCTGTACCTTGATTAAGGCCACGGCCGCTTCCTTCCAAATCCTAGGCCTTTCCTCTCCCATCGTCGCCATAAGACCTATCTGTGTCGGTGCGACGTAAAGCACATAGCAAAAATATATATCCCAGGTATCAAATAGGTACTAAAAATTAAACTTGATCATTATTATTTTATTAACATCGCGTAACTAATTAGAAGTACGCTGGGTTTGTAATTAGACTATAACTACGTTTACTATTTTATTCTCATAGACAAGTACCTACTTTATGCTCTACCAGTATTTGAAATGGACAAAGTAGCTAAACAAACCTTGTTATGTACAGGATTAAGTTGAACTACAGGGACAAACTTCAGGAGATGATTCATGACAGGCAAGAGAAAATGGACAGTAAGTCTGCAATAGAGCAATCAGTACACATTACATTACTATACCAAATGGCTGCAAACGTTGTGGTATTCGGTGGTGCTGTCTGCTTGGGGGGGGGGACTTTTTTCGGTAAATCCGTGCGCCCTCTTGACCATTCCAATGCCCTTGTTCGTATGTGAAAACAATCTCGTGCCGGGCTGAGTAGCTCGGACAATAGAGCGCTGGCCTCTAAGCCCAACTTGGCAGGTTCTATCCTGGCTCATTCCGTTCGTATTTGAAGGCACTCAGGTACATCAGCCCCATGTCGGTAGATTTACTGGCACGTAAAATAACTCCTGCGGGACAACATTCCGGCACCTCGGTGTCTCCTAAAACCATAAAAGTTGTTGCTGGGATGTAAAAACCATTATTATTATTATTATTATTATTATTATTATTATTATTATTATTATTATTATTATACAATATCAGCTTGTTCCTGACACGAATACAGGGCCATCGTGCCTCCACTTCACTATGATCACTAAAAAGTCAATGTGCAACACGAAAAAGCAGACTTTCAGTTTTTTAAAGGGGGAATTAAGTCGTCCATAGCAGTGCCATCAACCATGTAAATATGCATTTCCAGATATAAGTCGATATGCACTTTTTTTCTTTATTTTCCTGTCAGCATTCACCTCCTGAAGTTTATCCATATGGTTTAAGTTTACCCTGTACAAATATGATTATTTTCCTCACTCTTAAATTATACTTAACAATGCTTTACGTACATTACGACCACGGCTGAATACAAGCAGGGTGAACTCAAAGAGAACAAATCGTTATTTGTGCAGGAGTGGAACTATAATCATCAGAAGCATAATAGAAATATTGTATTTTCAGTTAAGAAGTAATAGAAGAGCTTCTACGACACACACACACAGAGAGAGAGAGAGAGAGAGAGAGAGAGAGAGAGAGAGAAGAGAGAGCAGAGGAAACGAAAATTCCCTACTCATAATTTATACTTTTTAAAGTAGAGTAAATTTATCAGTGATTTAGAGAAGAGTTCCGTATTCGAATGCAAATTTGTCGCAAAACCACGCATTTACCTTTCATCACTTTCTCTTTCACGTGGCTTTTTAATTGCATTAACTTTCAGGGGCGTAACAAATGCAATATGGACCCACCTGCAAAAATAAAAATTTGGGGCCCACTCAAATAAAACGTAAAAACCTAGGAATAACTAATATAAATGTAATTACAGTAGGTAGAATTAATGCAATATATTGTCAAGTTATAGTGCCTCCGTGGCTCAGGTGGCAACGCATCGGCCTCTCACCGCTGCGTTCCGTGCTTCAAATCCCGATCACTCCATGTGAGATTTGTGCTGGACAAAGCGGAGGTGGGTCAGGTTTTTGTGCGGGTACTCAGGTATTCCCTGACATCTTTCATTCCAGCAAAACTCTCCAATATCATTTCATTTCATCTGTCAGTCATTAATCATTGCCCCAGAGTAGTGCGACAGGCTTTGGCAGCCGGCACAATTCCTATCCTCGCCGCAAGATGAGGGCTTCATTCATTCCATCCCTGACCCGGTCATTGACTGGAAAACAGCTTCTAAGTTTTCATTTTCGTTGTCATATACAAAAGGGATTATTCGTTATCGTGAGACTATTAAAAAATAACGTATGGTAGGTTTTATTTGACTGCTTCCTTAGTTTAACGGCTGAGTTGCTCAACTGCCAGCCACTTAGATGTTAGTACTTAACTTTAATTGAGTTCATTTTGTAGTAATTACAGAACTATACTCTGCAATCGATACGGGAATCTCAGTTAAATTGATTTATTCGATTTAAAAAATCAAAAACTGTTCGAATCAAGTTTGAAAATATCAGACCGCACGTCTGATAAGCCTAGGCTATTATTACTTCGCGCAGAGAGAGCTCGTTCGAAGCTGAGTTGACTGATTGCAACTACACCAACTTGTTATAATACATTGTTATCTAATAAGTGTGTGTCCAAAGTTCATCAAAATGTGTGCATAATACGATCTTAGGTACACTACACATCAGCAAAGCATCATTTTCTGATTGAAATATGATATTTTGGTATGAATTTTCATTGCTGTGATTTTTTAATAACATTCATGCAAACGTTTTGTGAGAAGCGTGCCAGAGTGCTGTGTTACACTCGGTTCAATAAAGTGCTGCTAGATGCAACCAAGTAGCAAATCTTCTTTCTTTCTTTCTTTCTTTCTTTCTTAATCCGTTTACCCTCCAGGGTTGGATTTTCCCTCGGACTGAGTGAAGGGTCACACCTCTACCGCCTCATTGAGCGTGAAACGTTGGTCTGGGGATATAACTGAAGAGGAGGACCAGTACCTCACCCAGGTGGCCTCACCTGCTATGCTGAACAGGGGCCTGGTAGGGGGTGGGAAAATTGGAAGTGACAGACAAGGAAGAGGGAAGGAATCACCCATGGCCTTAAGTTAGGTACCATCCGGGCATTATCCTGGAGAATACGTGGTAAACCGCGGAAAACCACTTCTAGGATGGCTTAGGGGGGAATCGAACCCCCCCCCCCCTCTAATCAGTTGACGTCCCGAGGCTGAGTGAACCCCGTTCCAGACCTCGTACTTTTCAAATTTTGTGGCAGAGCCGGGAACCGAAACCGGTCTTCCTAGGAGGGTGGCAGCTAATCACACTAACCACTACACCACCGAGGCGAACGGCATATCCTCTACGTACAAATTATTATTTTTTTAACTATGCCGACTGGTTCTACAAAACTGCCCTGATCATTTCCGTTGCAGAGTGAAATTAGGCTAGTTATGATTTTTATTTTTTTATTTTTGCGACGTGACCGGGGGTCTTTAAAGGTCCGGGCCCGCCTGCATTGCTGGTCCTACAGGCCCTAACGTTACACCCCTGCCTGTTTCAGTTCTAAAAAATTCAAATCACCTACGCATCTGTGAAGTGTTGAAGAAAGTATGTACGTTGTGTCGAAACGAAAACTTGCATCGCAAAACGACATTGAGGAGCAAGACATGAAAAGTTAACCTCATTATGTGTATGAATGATACCTTGTCATCTTAATAAAGATACGCTATTGTTAAATAAAAAGAAATGGCGTGACAGAAGTTCACAGACTTCTCACGCAATGTGCGTATTAGCGCGTAGCAGATGACCTCGACACGCACTACTGCTATTAATAGTCAGAAACCAGATGTGTGCAATGACTTGTCACAGCGGGTTGATTATTTACTTGCCTGAAAAATACTACACGCTCCTATTTGATGTTCAAAGCCAGAGTAAAAATAGTCTCGTTCATAGAGGTCACGCAGCATGGAAGAACCTGGAAGAACAGACAGTCCCTGCGTAAGTGGTAGGGAGATGGTCGTAATATCAGTAATTAGGAAGTAAATTAGAATTTCATGTTTCTACTGAACGATATATTAGAAGTGACCTCAATTAGTTTTTCGCCACGTGGACGAGGAATTAATAACAATCAAAATATATCTCAGTATGGCTCTGAAGATCGAGTTTCCAAAATAAAGTTCGGATGTATGAATTCACATTCTGTATTTTCGGATTCCAGCAAAAGATGTATCTATGAAAGATATTTCTTTCTGCTTGTGGTTAAATGTTGCACTAACACAATGAAGGTTTTTGGCGACGCAAGGATGAGAAAGGGCAAGGATCGGGAAGGAGGCCGTGTCCTTGATTAAACAGACGCTAGTATTTGTATGGTGTGAAAGTGGGAAACCACGGAAAACCATGTTAAGGACTGCTGACGGTTGGATTGGAACCCACCGTCTCCAGCGTGCAAACTTACAGCTACGCGACCCAAACTGCATGGTGGTGGTGGTAATTCTTGTATGATTTTTTAAATATTTGTTCGTGGCGTCGACCTCTGTAGATCTTTTGCCACTACTTTCACCATATGATAGGAACCTGCGTGTAAGTGGAATGGCGGAAGTGTAGAGTGTTGAATGTGAGGAAAGGAACGTTAAGGACGATACAAACACCTAGTCCTCAGGCCAGGGATATTAATTATTTACAATTAAAAAACCCTGACCCAGCCGGGAATCGAACCCGGGGCAGCCGGGTGACAGGCGGTCGCGTTGCCCCCTACACAGCAGGGCCGGACATTATTTTATGATAAAATGCAACTGGCAAATACGCAATGCAATCGTGCAGTTCATTCCTCGTTCATTGTTTATGTTGTATTCCTATATGCTGTATCTAATCAGAGGAAAAATGGAAGAGTTCCAACATTTCGAAGAAGGGAGGTATCGAGAAAAGAAAGAGAAGGGCCTCGCCTATGCTAATGTGTAAAGGGAAATGAACCTTAAATACGTAATACTCTAGGAGTAGGTAAATATGTCATGCAAATGTACATTCCTAGTCCGCCTCTGTGGTGTAGTGGTTAGCGGGATTAGCTGCCACCCCCGGAGACCCGGGTTCGATTCCCGGCTCTGGCACGAAATTTGAAAAGTGGTACGAGGGCTGGAACGGGGTCCACTCAGCCTCGGGAGGGCATCTGAGTAGAGGTGGGTTCGATTCCCACCTCAGCCATCCTGGAAGTGGTTTTCCGTGGTTTCCCACTTCTCCAGGTGAATGCCGGGATGGTACCTTACTTAAGGCCACGGCCGCTTCCTTCCCTGTTCCTTGCCTATCCCTTCCAATCTTCCCATCCCTCCACAAGGCCCCTGTTCAGCATAGCAGGTGAGACCGCCTGGGCGAGGTACTGGTCATACTCTCCAGTTGTATCCGCTGACCAAGAGTCTGAAGCTCCAGGACACTGCCCTTGAGGCGGTGGAGGTGGGATCCCTCGCAAAGTCCGAGGGAAAAACCGAACCTGGAGGGTAAACAGATGATGATGATGATGACATTCCTACAGTACGGCACAGTAACGTAGAAAAATTAACTATATGGACTGCATATCAATATGTGGCTAAGGGGCGTACCAAGCCTTAGTGTAAATAATGGATAGGATTGTCACATTCGGGGTTTTGGCACAGCAGCGATGATATCATTGGGATCGGAAGAGACCAGCGGTGGTCGATTTATAAAGTATTAAACCGAGGAGTCTGATACAGGCTCAGCTAGGGGCTTTGTGGTCGCCAACTGAGGCTCTCAAGAAGAGAGACCGTGGGGTTCCTTACAGTCAGGAAATCCCGTGCGTGTATTCTACCGCCTTACCCACCGCGTAAAGGAGGAGATCAGATAGGAAAGCTGAAAGCGAGGAACCTCTCACATGTAAGTGGAAGCAATGCCAGGTTCAGCTAGAGTATAGGTGGGCAATGTGAGAGACCCGCTCCTTGAGCCAACGGCATGAATGCTGTAAGAGCAGAGGGGAGCCGACTGGTGTAAAGACTACTGTAGATGGCGACATGCGGAGTCAAGCCGCAAGCAAAAGCCAACGGCATTGTTCCTGGCTGAGTATATTATGTTTACGCAGTACAATCATACAGTTCGTTCGTCGTTCATTGTTTATGTTGTATTCCTAAACAAGCTTTTACGTTGGCCTACAGCATTTCCATGATTACAGGTAGTAATTAAAGGAGTAGCCCATTTAGTTATCACATGTCAAAATAATTAGTTATGTATCCTACGCATAACCTAATGAAATGAACATAATTGAACGCATTTATTTAGCACATGGCGTTTGTCTAAACATTATTTATTTATTTATTAATTAATTAATTAATTTATTTATTTATTTATTTATTTATCCCAAAATCGTGGGTTGTCTATAACGACAAAGTATACTAATTCATATTTTTATGTCTAGTAGAAAAGATTAAGAGGCAGTTCTAAATAATTTGTAATACTTACATAAGAAGTTACACGTGAATATTGATTCAAAACTGAATTTTAAAAGTGGCGTTCATTTAAAGGGGGAACATTTAATAACTAACGTACAAATGGTTCCGAAGTACTTGAACTTATTTTATTTGCTCGTCAGAATCTAATGTGATTAATAGAACGAGACATTAGGCGCATTAAAACTGTTAAAAGTTTAAATCTGTTCAAAACACGCCCCTACATTAGTTGTAACTGCAGGCCGCTACTAGGCCGCACCTTCCGTCAAGAGCGCATGCATTGTGGTAGTGATGGGAATATCGAATGTTTTAGACTATCGGTAGACTACCGATTGTGAAGCGTGACTATCGAATTAAAACATTCAATAGTTTTCATTCGGTTTTGAAATCGGTTATAAAGTAGTAGTATACGTTTTGTACTGCGGTAGTACTAGTAATAAGTCATTTGCTAGTGACTACCGAAATGTGGATTGATGTATTATACTACCGATTTTTATAGCGTGTTTCTTTTGTTATGGTGCTATAAGCGGAAATATTGAGACTAGTAACAAACGTTACACAATGTTCGAATGAAGTAATTAGAAACTGAAATGCGTTGGTCTATAAAATAAGACAAAATGTCCCGATTAAAGGAATTGTGTTCATTACGTTTTATTGAGCCTCTGTGGTGCAGTGGTTAGCGTGATTAGCTGCCACCCCCGGAGGTCCGGGTTCGATTCCCGGCTCTGCCACGAAATTTGAAAAGTGGTACGAGGGCTGGAACGGGGTCCACTCAGCCTCGGGAGGTCAACTGAGTAGAGGTGGGTTCGATTCCCACCTCAGCCATCCTCGAAGTGGTTTTCCGTGGTTTCCCACTTCACCTCCAGGCGAATGCCGGGATGGTACCTAACTTAAGGCCACGGCCGCTTCCTTCCCTCATCCTTGCCTATCCCTTCCAATCTTCCCATCCCCCTACAAGGCCCCTGTTCACCATAGCAGGTGAGGCCGCCTGGGCGAGGTACTGGTCATACTCCCCAGTTGTATCCCCCGACCAAGAGTCTGAAGCTCCAGGACACTGCCCTTGAGGCGGTAGAGGTAGGATCCCTCGCTGCGTCCGAGGGAAAAGCCGACCCTGGAGGGTAAACAGATGATGATGATGATGATGACGTTTTATTGAAAATAAAACGCATTTTTTGTCCCTAACCACAAGTTAATGAATGTAAGATCGTCTGTTCATAAACTAACAAATGTTAGGTAATTTCAGACGAAGGTTAGGTTAACACCTTATTGTAATGACACCACATATTAAAATAATGTGAATACAGCAAACTAAACTAAATGAAAAGACAACACATTTTCCTAGGACCAAGTAATAGGGCATTATATTAATTTAAAAATGAATTCCATTCATTTAAGGTTAATGCTCAAACATCAGAGGTTCATGGTTATGATGAAAAGTATTTATATAAAATCAATAACATGATTATCTATTGATAAAGTGCACAATAATAAAATTGCATTTATCATTATTCAACTTTGAGTCAGATATCTATTCATATATAATAAATTACTGACTTCACTCCATAACGAAAGAGGAGGCCGATTTCAGCGCTGACTAGTGGAAACAATTGGAATTTGCGATCCGAATGAAAAACCGAATGCAAACGGAAACAGTCGGTTGAACGGTAGTTGACGATTACCGAATAATTCGGTAGTTTTCATTCGATAGTTCCATCACTACATTGCTGCTTTACCCGCCTGGGCTTGAGCGCCGCTCACTGAGCCGAATTGTGCCCACTTTGGAACTAGAATATCCGTGATCACCATCCGACGCTCCCAAGTCGAGACCTTTTCAGTCGCATGTTACGATAGGATATATTCTACCACTCCTACCCATAGAGAGATTATGAGAAGGAGAATAGTCACACTGACCACATGCCACCCCAATATCTGGCTGGCTACAGTCATCTTGGCAAGATTTAAAGTCTTTTTCCAACCTTGAGTGTACTGCCTACATCCCATTCGACAAGATTAATTTGTTTTGCAACTTATAAATCACGCTTTCCTATCGTCCTAAAAACTGCTTTCCATTCGAATGCAAAATTGTATTAAATGGTACACGACGGGACTTGCCAATTCTTGCATACCGTTAACATCAATTGTGCTGCGGACTGCTTGTTAATCTCCAGTCCCAACAGCCTCTCGTGAGATTTAAACTCTCCTTCTTACTCGACTCTAATCAGTACTTTCTCTGCCTGGAAGAACACGGTAAGGAATATTACATAAATTGAAGAGAATAAAATCAGCAGATAACTCTCCTAACATTTTTCATGTTATAGTCGTAATAAAAGGACGTGGTTTCGTAGCGCATACCTGTCTACGAAATGTCACTGTAATATTTGCCCAAATGGAACCTAATAATAGCCTTTACAAAAATAAAGTCGAAAATCTGCGGTAAATTAAGAAATAGTACGAAATATTTTACTTGCAGAGAATTACCTATATGGATACGTCTTTTACCACCTTACAACTATTTTTTTTTCTGCTACGTCGCAGATCTTTCGTATGTGTTTTGTTTTTCTAACACTTTCGTGTGTGATGTCTTTGCTCACTGAAGCTGTTTGCATTAATTAAGTGTCGTTTCCATCATGTTGCTCATTCGTTCTGCGCCCTAACTTATTCATTAAATGATATACAGTATTTATTGGTCCAGGGATCATGCTATTTTGCTGTTTGAACTGCCCGCGCTAGTCATATGGACAAAGATAATGAGAATTCACAGACATAGCACTCCCATTCGTCGGTGCTAGTCCTGGACCTGAAGAAAGAAACAAAAGACGACACGAGCAGCGGAATACAACGTAAGGGAGTCCTGTCTACAGCCCATAACTACGTATACATATTTCTCTATATATTTCTCTAGTAACGACGGTATTTCTTAATTTGCCGCAGATTTTTCACTTCATTTGTGTAAAAGGAATTATTACCTTCCATTTGGGACAAATATTACAGTGACATTTCTTAGATAAGTATGCGTTACATAACCAAAGAACGTTGGTAAGGAATGAGTACACAGCGAATTCTTCTGGACTTCATAATAAGATAGTATATAATGTAGTTTCATTTTGTTCAATTGCCTTACTCATTCGCATAAACTGCCAGCATTATCGAAATTCTGTGAAACTTTCTTAATATTTTGAGTTTGTGCCGAAATGGCCCTTCGAGATATTGCGGAGAGTTATGCCATCTGAACAACCGATTTAGTTAAGATGACGTTTCAATTTCCCTTACTCAGTGAATTAAGTTCATGGTACATGTCTTGACCTGTAAGACTGCATTCAAAAGACAGTGGATTCGAACAACGCCGTCCACAGCTCTGAAGATGATTTTCCTTGGTTTCTAATTTTTAAACCAGGTGAAGGTCGAGAAGGTTCCGCAGCTAAGGCCTTCATCGCTACCTTCCTAGGCATAGCAATTTTTCCTCAGTATTACTGAAAATCTGCATATGCTGGAATGTAACTGCTGTTCCTAAATTGAGATACAACTAGGAGCACGAAGTCTATGGAGCATAGGTCCCTTGGAACCTACAAATATGTATCTGGAAGTGTCCAAGGCACGAAAACTGGGCATTTAATTACATTTAGAAACTTCAGGTTTGAAAAAATGTAAAACACCTAGTTGAAAAATTGCAGCGACACGTACTGTTCGTGTGCTGTTTCATTTATAATATAACCTGTCTTTTCAGCTAGTTACTTGACCATACGTACTTATTAATAAATTAATAACCATTTTCCCATAGTTGAAATGGAAACATGTCAAGCATTCAGAATCAATTATGCCCAATGACTTATTTTATTGAGTTCTGTATCACTCGTATACCATAGTTACTATAATTAATTTTTAAAAGGTTAATTTTGCAACATGTAACGTATGGTAGATATAATTCAATAACTAGCCTGCGGAGCTGTGTATCACTTCGTATTTTCTGGAGCTGCTAAAATTTACAGCAAATGTGTTCTTTCATCATGTTATTTGGCTTAAGACATTTAAATTTATTGATGCCGACGATATCATCACTTTCACCATGTGGCACTCCAGTCTCTGAGGTCCATCTGGGTTGGGAGCAGGCGTCCTGAAGCACTAACGTCCTAATGGACTGTTGTGTCACGATGTTTACAATTTATTAAAACGCTTAGCATACACTTGACAAGCACACAAATACATACTAGAAGTATATCCATTAAAATCATCTTAACGGAAACTGAGCGCGTCACGATTTTCCGAGAGCAAAGACATAGTTATTTGGTATCCTCTTTATATTGAGACTAGCTAATAACGGGATAACGCATTATCCTTTATTTTTTAATCGTTAAATATCGGAATCCTCACTTTTCCTAATTAGCTTATAAGGAGCACGTCTGACAAATGTCTGCGTTCTATCTTCGTGGAAAGTATGAGAATTGAATTATATTGTCATTATATAGTTACCCTAATTTCTCTCTTTTAATCACAAAACATCGGAATAAAACATCTTCACCTTTCCTAATTTGCTTAGGTATGAGAAACATTTGTGCCGAATTGCAGTTAACATTGTGGGAAGTCTGGGTTTTGGTGTACATGGCGCTTGAGGTAGTTACCCCAATTTGATCCCGTTTATCATAAACATTGGAATAAAACATCTTTATTTTTCTAATTGACTGATAATGAACACCTGTGCCAAATTTCAGCTCTCTAGTTTCGTGGGAAGTGGGGAAATGAATGACATAGTAATTATGGTAGCTACCCCAATTTCACCCCCTTAATAACACATCGCAATGAAACATCTTTATTTTTCCTAAATAGCTTATGAGAAACAACTTTCCGACTCCTCGGCTGTATGGTTAGCGTTGAGGCCTTCGTTTCAGAGGGTAGTGGGTTCTAATACCGGCCGGGACGGGAATTTTAATCACGTCTGATTAATTCGTCTGGCTTGGGGACTGGACGTTTGTGTTTGTCCCAACGCTCTCCTCTTCATATTCAGACAACACATAACACTACCAACCACCACAGAAAAACACGCAATATAGATTACTTCCCTCCACATGGGGTTGGCGTTAGGAAGAGCATCGAGCCGTAAAACAGGCCCAAATCCACATGTGCGACAGAGTTCGCACCTGCGACCCCACGGGTGTGAGAAAAGAGGTAGAGGAAGAACAAGAATAAAAAAGGAGAATTTTATGAGAAACAATTCTGCCAACTTGCAGTTTTCAACTTCATCAGAAGTGTGAGAAATATTGTAATGAGGAAAATAAACCCTATTTGAGCCCCTTAATGAAAAATATCGGAATAAAACATACTTTCATTAATTAATTTATAAGATGCACTTATGAAAATTTTCAGTCCTCTATATTCGTGGGAAGTGAGTTATATAATGGCATCGTGTTGAGGGTATATACCCCAATTTCACCCCTCTTACTACAAAACATCTTAAAATTCCCTAATTAGCTTATAAGGAAGACTTATATCCCTTTAGCGGTGTGGGAAGTGTGCAATATAGTGATGTTGTGTTTAGTGTATTTACCCCAATATAACCCAAGTATCATAAAACAAAATGAAACATCTTTACAATTCCTAACTACGTTACAAGGAAAACCTGTGCAAAACTTCATCCCTCTATCTTCGTGGGAAGTGTGAGTTAATCAGGGCTCTCTGTTTTGTAAGAGTTTAGGCAGATATGCCAACTTGACGCCTCCATAATCGATCATTTTACAACATTAGAAAGTATAATTTTTCTATGGTTTACTTGACAAATAATGTATTAAGGATACAGTGAAAAATACTGTTAATTGTTTCTATCTTTTATACAGATAAGTTATTCCGTAGCACTAATTGCACTCAATCTGTTTCCAGACACTAAGTTAGAATCTCATTAATTCTAAGATAGTATTCTGTTGTATTTAATGAAGAAGTCTTAGGGACATGACGAGTTGTTATAAATCACTTGAAAGTTGCTCACCTCTCCAAGTCTTTAAACACAATTAGACTACAAGTGGTTAGTACTGGGCTGCCTCTGTAATGTTCTCGTCAGAGAAGGACTCTTCATCATGCCATAGCTTCTGACAGAAACACTGTGACAACTCAGTGACAGGCGACCGCGGCTGAATTCTGATCGACGTATGTGAGAGTTTTGAAATCATCAGTCATTCCTATGTGGTATGGATTCTATATACATCTGTAGGTCATGTTTATTATGAGTTTTGATTATACGATTAGCAGTCATGTGAAACTGCAAGCTATCCTGAAATGCACAAATTGCTTAGTTTGGTTCATTACAACTGATAAGCTTTAAGAGCTTCATTTCAAGTAATAATAATTTACAACAAATGATATTTTAAGATTTTATAAGCAAAACTGGTATTTTCCAAGAACATCAACAAGAGAAATATGGACAATTTAACTGTTTTATCTGTCTTATAACTTACAATTTTAACAAAATTTCGAAGATCTTATTTTAAATGTCAAAAATTTTAAGGTGTCTTTCCAATTTTAATATTTATTTCTGATATATTACTGTTTATTTATTATTAGCTGATGATGTCCCTTAGGGGACGAAACATGTACTAGATATATTAAATTATATATTGTATTGAATAGGCGGAATTGAGCCTCCGTGGCTCAGGCGGCAGCGCGCCGGCCTCTCACCGCTGGATACCGTGGTTCAAATCCCGGTCACCCCATGTGAGATTTGTGGTGGACGAAGCGGAGGCGGGACAGGTTTTTCTCCGGGTACTCCGGTTTTCCCTGTCATCTTTCATTCCAGCAACACTCTCCATTAACATTTCATTTCATCTATCAGTCATTTATCATTGCCCCAGAGGAGTGCGACAGGCTTCGGCAGCCGGCACATTTCCTATCCTCGCCGCTAGATGGGGGCTTCATTCATTCCATCCCTGACCCGGTCAAATGACTGGAAACAGGCTGTGGATTTTCATTTTCATTGAATAGGCGGACCGCTTAATTATAATATTTAAGTTTATCTTGAATATTCATTGATTGATTAGTTTGGTTCATTCAAATTTAATTTTAGGTTCTCTGGAAGGTTTAAATGAATGTTTAAAATACGCAATAAAAACGAATATTATCTTATTTCATACTATGACGTAATTTTCTTCTTCCCGTACTCAAACAATACGTAGGCCTATCCTACCGTATCGTTATTATTTACCGCAATGCTTTGTTAGAAATCGTCTCTGATTAGTTAATCTCCGCTTCACAAAAATGTAAATACAAATAGTCAGAAAGATTATGAATCAAAAAACACCTAACTTAACCTTGTTGAACTGTTTCTTCGCCTGATTGGAGCACCGTGGTTCCATACCCATCTACAGCAAAAACTGCGTCTGCTTTCCCCGCTCAACTAATGTTGACCATGTTGACTGTCCGGCTCCATGGCTGAATGGTTAGCGCACTGGTCTTTGGTTACAGGGCTCCCAGGTTCGATTCTCGGCAGGGTCGGGAAATTTAACCATCATTGGTTATTTCCGCTGGCACGGGGGCTGCATGTCTTCAGCATCATTTCATCTTCATCACGAGGCGCGGGTCAAATCGAAAGATCTGCACCTAGCGAGTCGAACATGTCCTCAGACACACCCGGCACTAAAAGCCATACGCCATTTAATTTACCATATCGACTAATGTATAGGATAATCCATTTCCGGCAGAAAAATATCCCATATATTACAGTATGTCATAAATTTATTACCTTACTGCCGGAGGAACATATTTATAACTCTGGTAGCTTAGTGGTCAGTTCACTGTTTCAAATAGCATTATTTTTTATGATTTATTACCGCACAACTGCTTTTACACACCTATTACATGTTTCTAAGCAGCATACTCACAACAAAATAAATAAAAAGTCCCTGCATGAGTCAAGCATGGATGATTTGAATGACGCCGTGTTAAAATTATGTATAATTAATTCCTGTATTTAAAATAATAAATGCACCATAGTATGAAATAAAATGTGAGCCTCCGTGGGTCATGCGGCAATGCGCCCCCTCTCACTGCTGAGTTCCGTGGTTCAAATTCCGGTCACTGCATGTGAGATTTGTGCTGGACAAAGCGGAGGTGGGACAGATTTTTCTCCGGGCACTTCGGTTTTCCCTATCAACATTCATGCCAGAAACACTCTGCAATATAATTTAGTTTCATCTGTCAGTCATTAATCATTGCCCTAGAAGAGTGCGACAGGCTTCGGCAGCCGGCACAATTCCTATTCTCGCCGCTAGATGGAGACTCATTCATTCCATTCCCGACTCGATCGAATGACTGGAAACAGACGTGGATTTTCATTTTCAAGAAATAGAATATTGTGCAGAACAGAGTTTACGTTACTAGTTTCCGAGGTGAGTGCTGCATAAAATATCGAACTCCATCAACACTTAGCTGGTTATAACGTAATAAATCCTAAAATTCAGCTTAATGTAAGTTCTTCTATGCATGACATTACGTTGCATTAAGTCCAGAGTGAAGCTAACCACTAAGCTGAGCGATCTATGATAAGGAAGGTTTTTTTTTTTTGCTTTACGTCGCACCGACACAGATAGGTCTTATGGCGACGATGGGATAGGAAAGGCCTAGGAGTTGGAAGGAAGCGGCCGTGGCCTTAATTAAGGTACAGCCCCAGCATTTGCCTGGTGTGAAAATGGGAAACCACGGGAAACCATTTTCAGGGCTGCCGATAGTGGGATTCGAACCTACTATCTCCCGGATGCAAGCTCACAGCCGCGCGCCTCTACGCGCACGGCCAACTCGCCCGGTGATAAGGAAGTATCAGTGTTAACTTTGTATACGTTGTCCCGAGCTATGGTTAATCGTCTTACTCTTTAACATGCACTTGTTCAATATACGCATTACCAATGACTTTGCGTAATTCTATCTAGTTAGGAAAGTCACTAGCGGATAGCTGAATAATTCACCTTTCCAGGCTACGTCACTCAGCCCTATGGGGTGCACGATGGACATAATTTATTTATCCCTTAGATGTTTAATCTCTAAACAAAAGAAAGAGCGCATGGTATTGTATGCTCATCTCATTTAATATTATGTCAGGCTTAATTTTAATTATCAAAATATAATTCACCTCCCATGTACAGTAGATACAAAATATGTGGTTACCCACGACAAATATATCTATTGGTTCAATTGTTCCTGCGAAAAGTGCACCAGCGAAGAACTTATATGATACCATGGGCACATGTTATCTTTCTCTTTTAAGCATCTCTGCCGTTCTAAGGAAAAAGGCGGTAACGACCCGAACTTGAAAACTGAAAAAATTATGATCAAAGATTTATCAACTTCTCATTACTTTGTACGCTATGAATAACATTGAAATTAACACATTGACTATAAGTATCTATAATTTTGACCATAATGGCCCCGAATAGTCCGTATTGACTTAAATCACTATTATTAATTATTTAAGGATCCGCCTTGTCAATCCAATACAGTATAATGCTTAGTATATTTGCTAATACATCAGATACATAGAGATATATAAGTACAGTTTTCGAGAATCTATTAATATTCTCTTCTTAAGCTTACAGCATCAACGTAAATCACTTACATGTATTACATCATTTAAAATATGTGCCCTAACATAAAACTGGTCATAAACAATACAACAAAACATAAAAAGTTCAAACATAAAACATGTTATGTCCATTCTTGTTCTGTAAATATCGTGTGAGAGTTCATGTATAGTATTAAGATTAATCCGATTTGCAGTCTGCCGATTGAGTTTAAAGTGCAAACATATCTCAAAGACCTTCGCACCCATATTATGAGAGTTCAGTTTAACCTGGCAGGCTAATCCTCTAACAGGACAATATCTCGTTCCTTTTGTATGCGCTTTGACAATGTTTAATGTAACATCAGGCACATACTGTATCTACTTTATCACGAATAAGAACGTGAGACCTATAAGGGTTTTGTTTTATGAAGGTCGTACAGATGCCACACCATAACAGTATTCGTTAATTGCAAATTGGCTTAATATTAATACTGTATATGAAATGTCACACGATATTTACAGGATAAGATTGGACATAATGTGAATGGTTTTTTCATATGTTTCATTGTGTTGTTCATGACCAGACTTATGTCAGGCCACAATTTTTAAATGGTCTAATATATTTAAGTGGTTTTAACCTGTAAGCTGAAGAACAGAATATTAATAAGATTCTCCTAACATGTACTTGTACATCTTTATGTATTTGATGTATTAGCAAAAATACTAGTCATTGTATTGTATTTACATGGAGGATCCTTAAATAATTAATCATAGTGACATTAACTATAAAACAAGCAGTTAAAGCTGCAAAGGAAGTAAGTGATTTATCCTTATATTTCTAACAAAAAACCATATTACTGCTTTTTTAAGGTTGCCTGATTTTGCATAACGTCGAGACGTTTCCAACGATACCAAAAACTCCGTATCTTTTATTTCTTCAGTTACTGCCTTTCTCGTTTGCACGGCAGAAGTGTACGTTGTGGTATATCTGCGATACATATATTAAAACAGATTTGTACGTTATGAAGGGAATTCCGTAAACCAATGCCTGGCTTACATGCACACTTCATGAACAGAAAGTGATCGACAGGCTGGAGCACATTGTCACAGATAGATATTTCTTGAAATAAAAATAGAAATATATTTATTTAAAGTTAATTACAAGTAGGACCAGAGGTCCCTTTGGCTGTAACTAATACTCAACTAATAGTCTAATAACTAATAACTAATAGTCAATACACGGAGGTCTAACTACACTTGCAAGTAAAAGATCGCACTTCTATGCTTTTAGAAAGAATGTAAAGGAGCAGGTTTGTTGCGCAATGCAAACCGGTTAGGTCTTCGGCTCATACACAGGAGGGTAAGAATGTTCTTGCCGCGCGATTGCGTTTTCCTACAAAACGAAACTGTTGTCGCATCAGCTATTCAATACATCGTCCATATGCATACTGTATAATGTATTTTTATACATACGTATGATAATTGTGTGTATTAAGTATACAGTTAGCGTTTTTGTAGTATCCAGTATACTTTTATTTTACCCTGTGGATCATGAATTGTCTGGGAGTAAATGGAAGAACTGTTGGTTTTGCTAACTCTCAACTCATAATGGACGATGAAGAGAGGAGTGCATGCTCCAACTTTAATATTACTCGATATCGTATTAACAGTTTTAGTTTCATTTTAGAATGCTCACAGATTTCCTTGCTGCAGCACTAATGGCAGATAAATAGTGAAGATTCTCCCTTACGGACCAACGTTCACTGGCTATAATTGGTTATATGCTTAATACCTGTATTTATCTCACGTTCAGAGCAATCCTTCTCTGAGTGTGATAACAATGACATTTACAATAAGATACAAAAGTTGAAAACTAGAAAAGGGGCTGGAATTGATAATATTTCTGGGGATATACTAAAGACAATGGGTTAGGGTATAGTACAATACCTGACGTACGTATTTGATTATTATTTGCATGAAGGAGCTGTACCAAATGAATGCAGAGTTGCTATAGTAGCCCCTGTGTACAAAGGAAAGGGTGATACACAAAGAGCTGAAAATTACAGGCCTGTCAGTTTGACGTGCATTGCGAGTGAGATTTGGAAAAGCATTCTTTCTGATTACATTAGACTTGTTAATGTAAATAATAACTGGTTTCATAGAAGGCAGTTCGTGTTTAGGAAAGGTCATTCCACTGAAGATCAACTTGTAAGATTCCAGCAAGGTACATCAGATATCTTGTACTCAGGAGGTCAAATGGACTGTATCGCTGTTGACCTATCTAAAGCATTTGATACGGTGGATCAAGGGATACTACTGACTACTGACAGAAATGAGTGCAAGTGGACTTGACAAAAGAGTGACGGAATGGGTTGCTATATTTCTAGAAAATAGATCTCAGAGAATTAGAGTAGGCGAAGCTTTATCTTATCCTGTAATAATTTAGAGGAGAATTCCTTAAGGCAGTATTATTGGACCTTTATGTTTCCTTATATATAAAAATGATATGAGTAAAGAAGTGGAATCAGAGATAAGGCTTTTTGCGGATGATGTTATTCTGTATAGAGTATTAAATAGGTTACAACATTCTGAGCAACTGCAAAATGACCTCGATAATGTTGTGAGATGGACAGCAGACAACGTTATGATGGTAAACGGGGTTAAAAGTCAGGTTGTGAGTTTCACAAATAGGAAAAGCCTCTCAGTTTTAATTACTGCGTTGATGGGGTGAAAGTTCCTTATGGGGATCACTGTAAGTATCTAGGTGTTAATATAAGGAAAGATCTTCATTGGGGTAATCATATAAATTTATTGTAAATAAAGGGTACAGATCTTTGCATATGGTTATGAGGGTGTTTACGGGTTGTAGTAAGGATATAAAGGAGAGAGCATATACGTCTCTGGTAAGATCCCAACTAGAGTATGGTTCCAGTGTATGAGACCCTCGCAAGGATTACTTGATTCAAGAACTGTAAAAAATCCAAAGAACAGCTCGATTTGTTCTTGGCGATTTCCGACAAACGAGTAGCATTAGAAAAATGTTGCAATGTTTGGGTTGGGAAGGGAGAAAGAAGACGAGCTGCTCGATTAAGTGGTATGTTCCAAGCTGCCAGTGGAGAGATGGCGTGGAATGAGATTAGTAGACGAATAAGTTTGAATGGTGTCTTGAAAAGTAGGAAAGATCGCAATTTGAAGGTAAAGTTGGAATTCATGAGACAAACTGGGGCAGATATGCTCTTATAGGAAGGGGAGTTAGGGATTGGAATAACGTACCAGGGGAGATATTCAATAAATTTCCAGTTTCTTTGAAATCATTCAAGAAAAGGCTAGTAAAACAACAGATAGGGAATTTGCCACCTGGGCGACTGCCTTAAATGCAAATCAGCAGTGATTGATTGATTGACTGTGGAAATATTAGTAGTGTCAATATGAGCAACAAATCCTGATCAGGAATTTGGCCATATAATGACACACAAGAGTGTACTTTTGCTGATGTACATTTCCAAGGCATTGTGTGGGAACAGGTACTATCGCCTTCTTTCTTCTCTGGAGTGCAGCAGATGGTTTACAAGCCTCCTTCATGAGATATGAGCTCCAGATGCTATGAGGACTGTTTCCTTATCTTTGCTCTCTCTTTACGACACCCCAGCCATGTGTTCACTTCTCACAGCGAACCGAATAAGATCAACATTTCTGAACAGTAGAGACTAGCAGAGTTGCATAAAAAGCCAAATTTCCTGTTGAAATGATCACGTGGCACAATACTTGACCAAAGACAAAGACACCTCCGTACAGGCCATGATGGTCCTTGGAGGAGAGGAAGGTAAAGGCTTCCACCATTGTTAACCGCGGCACGTGATGGGGTAGAGTGGTTAGCTCTACGCCCGGCCGCCTTTGCCCCAAGGAATTAACCTGGTACCCATTTTTGGTGTAGGCTGAGTGAACCTCAGGGCCGTATGCACCTCCGGAAGTGGAGATCTCGTTTCTTAAATTTTATGACTTCCTGACGGGGATTCGAACCCGCGTCCTTCCGGGCGAACCGAGCACGCCTTTACCGCCTCGGCCCGGCAGCCCCTCAATACTTGACCAATAAATCAAAATGATCCTCGATGACTTCAATGACCCCAGCAGTCTGATAACCCGCAGAAAATTTAGGTCTGGTTGAAGTGAGTTTACCTAGCAGCTCATTGGGTCATTTTACCTTCAACAATAAACGATATAGACATTTGCCTTAATGCTCTTATGCGCTGTATATTTAATAAATACTATTCCAGCGTACTAACTCCCAGTTTTGACGCACATTGGCCCATCAAACTTGTGCCGCTCTTGGTAAGACTATGTCAAACCAAGCCCCTCTCATTCACAGATATGTCACGGATCTTTGGAGACAATATCCTGAAATCCCAACGTCCACCAATAAAAACAGCCAAGCTGCTGACAGTTACTGGCTTCGATCTAAGAGGGGAATGGAGACAGCAATGGTACATGCAGCGCCGGAGTAGCCAAGCTTCTTTGATCTAAACCATGTTCCAGCTGGTTTTGAGCTTCCAAAGGTGAATGTGCACATCTTTAAACAGGTTCAGCACTAACTGCGTAGGGTGTGCCTACACATTACCTCAGTGGGGCTTCCAAAAGGCTCCAGGATGTGATTGTGGAGCAGAGTTCCAGACCATTTGGCACATCGTGATTGATCGCCCTCTTCGCGCATATCGTGGTAAGAGGATCGTGCTGGAACCTCATCACTGTTGATTGCCTAGAATGGACTGAACAAATAATAATAATAATAATAATAATAATAATAATAATAATAATAATAATAATAATAATAATAATAATAATAATAATAATAATAATAATAATAATAATAATGTTATTTGCTTTGCGTCGCACCAACTACTTTTACGATATTCGTGGACGCCGAAGTGCCAGGATTTAGTCCCGCAAGGTAAGTGTCGAAATATGAAATATATGATTTTTTTGGTAATAAGGTGATTTATTAGCCATGCCACATATGGTGGCAACTTTGCATGGGCCTGAAGTTATTAGTTTAGTTGGTAGGAAGCTAAACAGGTAGAACCACAGTCCAATGTGCCCAGCTGAGTTTGGTGGGGAGGGTGAATGTGCCAACGTCTCGCGCTGCAATTCTTCTGTGCTGTCCATTGTGTCAGTGTAATATCACTCATGTATTTTCCAATTTCTGAACCACTTAATTAAAGATTATTAAATGTATGGAAGCTTAATATTGTTATGTAATTATATAAAATGTATTGGATGTAATATATTTGCACTTCAAAGGCCATACGAGAATAAAAACCTACAACCTGTTTTCCAGTCATTGACCGGGTCAGGGATGTAATACGTATTCAATAATATTCCGGGTCTCCTTTGGTAGAGAAGGGTGAAAGTGCCACTGTGCTCGGGAACTTGGCCTTTTCTCGAAAACATATTTCTGGTACTTTCACCCTTTTCCATCTTTGGTCCACAATTAATATCAAGTGTCGATCCCAATACATACATACATACATACATACATACATACATACATACATACATACATACATACATACATCATCATTATAGACTGTTTTGCCTTTCAGCGTTCAGTCTGCAAGCTTCTGAGAATTTACTAAACGTCGCCACAATCCTCGATTTGCAACTAGTGTTGTGGCCTCATTTAGTTCTATACCTCTTATATTTAAATCGTTAGAAATCGAGTCTAACCATCGTCATCTTGGTCTCCCTCTACTTCTCTTACCCTCCATAACAGAATCCATTATTCTCCTAGGTAACCTATCCTCCTCCATTCGCCTCACATGACCCCACCACCGAAGCCGGTTTATGCGTACAGCTTCATCCATCGAGTTCATTCCTAAATTAGCCTTTGTCTCCTCATTCCGAGTACCCTCCTGCCATTGTTCCCACCTGTTTTTACCAGCAATCATTCTCGCTACTTTCATGTCAGTTACTTCTAACTTATGAATAAGATATCCTGAGTCCACCCAGCTTTCGCTCCCGTAAAGCAAAGTTGGTCTGAAAACAGACCGATGTAAAGATAGTTTCGTCTGGGAGCTGACTTCCTTCTTACAGAATACTGCTGATCGCAACTGCGAGCTCACTGCATTAGCTTTACTACACCTTGATTCAATCCCACTTACTATACTGGTTCTGTATGAGTTGCGCCGAGTAAAATTTGCGCCGTGGAGATTCCCGCCGGGAGTAGAAGTGGTTTGACAACAGTCTTAAGCATCTGCTACCCTGCGCTGCACCGCAGGGGGTTATTTCCAAGTTCAAGGAATATCTGTGAATATCTGTAGTACTGAGATTTTCAAATTAATATATAAGATATATTATTCACTCTATCTTTCTTTTTTCTTGCTTGTTGTTTTACGTCGCGCCGACACAGATAGGTCTTATGGCGACGATGGGACAGGAAAGGGTACAGCCCCAGCATTTGCCTGGTGTGAAAATGGGAAACCACGGAAACCATTTTCAGGGCTGCCGACAGTGGGGTTCGAACCTACTATCTCCCGAATACTGGATACTGGCTGCACTTAAGCGACTGCAGCTATCGAGCTCGGTATTCACTCTATCAATGTTGGTTTCTTGCACATTTAAAAAACCTGCATCGTATTTATATCAGTGGATGAAATGTGTATAACTACGTAGTTTGACTTAATTTACAAACCAAGTGTAGAAACATGGAATCAGTCTTTCAGTCTTATGAAGAATATCCACAGCCTGTTTGCAGATAACTGACAGGGTCAGGAATGGAATGAATGAAGAATGAAATACCGCAAAATGAAGAAAATACTGCCGAATGCGAGATCAGATGTACTTTTTGCGGACAAAGATTAATGGATGGCAAATGAAATGTAGTGTTGTTGAATAAATAATGACCAGTGAAAACAGAAAAAAACTGTCTCACCCTACGTTTCCCCGACATGCACCCCTCATGAAGTGATAGGGGTCAAGAATGACCATTGCTACTGCCAAAGAAAGGAAATTGTGTGCCCTGGCGAGGCCTGTCGCATTCCCCTGGGTATAAAAGATTAATAAATGACAAATCAAATTGTTTCAAACAGTGATGCTGATATAAATATGAAGAAATCATAAATAATATTTTGAACGCCAGCTTTGCCCAGCATAAACGCTATCTAAAGTGATCGTAGATTTAACCCCCGGAGCAGTGATGGGAAGCCTACGTTCCACCAGCGTCATGAAGAAGCTTTTTTAATCTTAACAATAACTGAAATTTATAGTTTTCCGTCGCAAATGTTCATTCTATCAGCGTTGTTTCATTCCCTGTGGAATTCCCAAACAAGACCTCTAGTTCCTAGAATGATTAATGACCACGGCGCAAGTTTTACTGATTTTAACTCGGCGCAACTCATACGACACCACTATATTACCATCCTGGGAGAACACACAACCTAAATACTTGAAATTATCGACCTGTTCTAGCTTTGTATCACCAATCTGACATTCACTTCTGTTGAATTTCTTACCTACTGGCATCAATTTAGTCTTTGAGAGGCTAATTTTCATACCATACTCATTGCACCTATTTTCAAGATATTAGACTGCAGGCTTTCGGCACAATCTGCCATTAAAACCAAGTCGTCAGCATAGGCCAAACTGCTTACTACATTTCCATCTAACTGAATCCCTCCCTGCCATTTTATACCTTTCAGCAGATGATCCATGTAAACTACGAACAGCAAAGGTGAAAGATTACAGCCTTGTCTAACTCCCCTGAACCAAGAACTCATTCTACCATAAATTCTCACTGAAGCCCAATTGTCAACATAAATGCCTTTGATGGATTTTAATAATCTACCTTTAATTCCATAGTCCCCCAGCATGGCGAACATCTTTTCCTTCGGTACCCTGTCATATGATTTCTCTAGATCTACGAAACATAAACACAATTGCCGATTCCTCTCGTAGCATTTTTCAATTACCTGGCGCATACTGAAAATCTGATCCTGACAGCCTCTCTGTGGTCTGAAACCACACTGGTTTTCATCCAACTTCCTTTCAACGACTGATCGCACCCTCCCTTCCAAGATGCCAGTGAATACTTTGCCTGGTATACTAATCAATGAGATACCTCGATAGTTGTTGCAATCCTTCCTGTTCCCTTGCTTATAGATAGGTGTAATTACTGCTTTTGTCCAATCTGAAGGCACCTTACCAACACTCCACGCTAATTTTACTACTCTATGAAGCCATTTCATCCCTGCCTTCCCACTATACTTTACCATTTCAGGTCTAATTTCATCCGTTCCTGCTGCCTTATGAAAATGGAGTTTATTTACTATCCTTTCCACTTCCTCAAGCATAATTTCACCAACATCATTTTCCTCCTCCCCATGAGCTTGGCTGTTTTCAACACCACCATGATGATTTCCTTTTACATTGAGAAGATGTTCAAAATATTCCCTCCACCTCTCCAGTGATTCCCTGGGATCTATTATGAGTTCACCTGAATTACTCAAAACACTGTCCATTTCCTTTTTCACTCCCTTCCTAAGATTCTTTATTACTGTCCAGAAAGGTTTCCCTGCTGCTTGACCTAGCCTTTCCAGGTTATTACCAAAATCTTCCCATGACTTCTTTTTGGATTCAACAACTATTTGTTTCGCTCTGTTTCTTTCTTCTACGTACCAATCCCCGTCTGCCTCGGCCCTTGTTTGGAGCCATTTCTGATAAGCCTTCTTTTTACGTTTACAGGCTGCTCTCACTTCATCATTCCACCAAGATGTTCGCTTTTTCCCATCTTTACACACAGTTGTTCCTAGGCATTCCCTTGATGTTTCTACTACAGCATCCCTGTATGCCACCCATTCACTTTCTATATCCTGAACCCGCTTACTGTCTACTGTTCGAAACTTCTCACTAATCATATCCATGTACTTCTGTCTAATTTCCTCGTCCTGGATATTTTCTACCCTTATTCGTTTGCAGACAGATTTCACTTTCTCTACCCTAGGCCTAGAGATAGTTAGTTCACTACAGATCAGATAGTGGTCTGTATCATCGAAAAATCCGCGAAAAAACTCTAACATTCCTAACAGATTTCCTGAATTCAAAGTCTGTTAAGACATAGTCTATTATGAATCTGGTACCCCTAGCCTCCCATGTGTAGCGGTGAATAGCCTTATGCTTGAAGAATGTATTCGTCACAGCTAAACCCATACTAGCACAAAAGTCCAGCAAACGCTTCCCATTCCCATTAGCTTCCATATCTTTCCCACATTTACCAATCACCCTTTCGTATCCTTCAGTTCTATTCCCAACTCTCGCATCGAAATCGCCCATTAGCACTATTCTATCCTTGCTGTTGACCCTGCCCACGATGTCACTCAATGCTTCATAAAACTTGTCAACTTCATCCACATCTGCACCCTCATATGGTGAATACACGGACACAATTCTTGTCCTAATTCGTCCCACTGACAAATCTACCCACATTATTCGCTCATTTACGTGCCTAACAGAAACTATGTTGCGTGCAATGGTATTCCTGATAAAGAGCCCTACCCCAGACTCTGCCCTTCCCTTTCAAACACCCGTCAAGTACACTTTATAATCTCCTATCTCTTCCTCATTATCTCCCCTTACCCGAATATCACTTACTCCTAGCACATCCAGATGCATCCTCTTTGCTGACTCAGCCAGTTCTACCTTCTTTCTTCCATAAGCCCCATTAATATTGATAGCTCCCCATCGAATTCCATTTCGTCCGCCAAGTTGTTTCCAAGGTGTCCCTCGCCTGTCAAATGGGAGTGGGACTCCGTTACTCCCATAGGTCCGAGGCTTGCTTAAAGTGTTCTGAGCTCGGTAAATTCATGAAGCTGGATGCTGCCCTACTTGCACATAGTCCAAGTGAGGATCTCTCCTCTAACGGGTTATGGACCACCGGTGAATTGTATAGTCCTAGCCGCCTGAGCACAAGGAGGGCCACGCCTCAGAATATGTCCGAGATGCCCACTCCCATTCCATAGCAACTGGTATCCCAACTCTCAGGACCACTTACTAGGCCACTCAGTCGTTGCCCATGGTTCACGAAATAGGATGTGACTACAGTAACCCACAAACATGAACCATAAGTTGGGGAAAATGGCACGGAGAAAAAGTGTTATTTCTATTTATTCCATGTCCTCTATATCTTTTGCCCGGTATGTGTAATATCAAAATTGAATGATGTAATTAATTCACCTTTTATTGCATTCAAATTATTTCTTTTAGATTATCTATTTAAATTACTTTCATAAAAAGGCTAAATTTATTAATTTCTTATGAATAGTGTAGTTTTCTCATCAATATTACAGCAAAAGCATTGTAAGAATGCGCTGTTGAAGAGTATTCAGGGCTAATACAGTAGACAAGGACAGTTCTAATACGAAGATACGGTGGAAATTTCGCGTACGACATTTTGGAATTTAATTATTATTTTCCATAGAAGTTTGGTTTTAGCTTTAATATTGAACGCAAGTGAACTTTGGTATCGCATGCTCGTCTGTCCTCCTGTTTCTAGCAATTACATCCTGACAACAGTCACAGAGCACAAACGATTTCTGGCTGTCATTAGAGACTGTAGTACGTCGTTAAGACTGTTCCGTCGTCAGCCTAATGCTCTCTCGGAGGTTGACGAGGGAATTTGAACTGGAGTGCTCTCCACAATAATTGCTGTAAACATTACATTTCGAGTTTTATACTGTCCATATTATTTCGGGACAAGGGATGGACATCCTACTAATGGGTTCATAAGTATTATGCGTAAGTAATTGAGGACACAATATTGATCTTGAACTAAAGAAGCAGTTTCGTCGTTCTTCGTGTCATAGAGTTAACAGCAACAATTAATATTGAATTTTAGTAAAATTTCTCTATAACTGGAGGTTGCCTAGAATGACGAAATATATAATCAAACAAAAAATGTTTAGTACATGACACAATTAAAATCAAGGATCATGTAAGAGAAATAGATCCGTCACTCCTGTATAATATAGTTCACTGAGAAAACAGGTCATGGAAGCTATAGTGGCCCCTGTATCTCCGCCAACATAAGGAAATAAATACCACGATAATACCTCGTAATAAACTTGATAATAACAGTTGTTACTTTGTTAAAATTTTAATTGTGATAGAGATAATGATTGCATTTCGGTAGGAAAGTTGTATCTAAAGCTTCTCTCGTGTCTTTTACTTGAAAAGCAAATTGCAATTATCGTATTTGTATGTTGGCAATACCGCTATAATGCTAGCTTGTATCGTTGTTTCACCGTTCGCATTTTAATGTACATTTACATCTATTAAATAATAAATGCAACATTCATTACTGAAAATCTTAATGCAATTCATATAAAACCCCAAAACGCCCATACTTGCCTAAATCACGATGTAACGTAACCTCATTCTTTCGCTCGTTCGTTAAACCCTCCCCACGACTTTTATGTATGGGAATGGAAAACAGGAGAAAGAAAGGAAGAAGTAAAACACAGCATAATGCACACAGTTTATATTTTGAATTTTATTCCAAACAGCAGCTAAGAAGCACAATCACATCCACGTTTACTCGCAACAGCTAGGTAGTTCAATGTAAAATACGTTCATGATCATAATACTATTTCTTCACACTAAGAACGCGTATAATTGTAATTTAACTCCATACTCTCAAAAAACTGGATCAAAAATCTCGTTCAATGCGAAAGAATCTCAACAAATTTTCGTCTAACAAGCACTATTACTTACCGTATGACCAAGTTCCCTTCACGCGCAACGATAACAGTGTTGTGTTTTGAATTTGCTGTACCGCACAACTGAATGTGTAATGCCAACCACTGCCTACTAAATTAACCCTCTATAAGAGAATTTTAGTTTTCACTAGTTGGCGGAGATTGAGGAGCCCATCTCGGAACTGCTTCGGACGCTCCCTATGAAGTGTCATCCCCTTGAAAAAAATATTGGGGCCGTTGTAACTAACAATAGGTTGTCTGTCGAATTATCAGCTTGAAGGCTGATTGGATCCTCAAATACCACCACGAAAAGTTATGCAGTTTTACGTAAACCACAAAAACTGATGACAGTGTTGTGATTAGAAAACAAATAATTAAAACTCAGCCATAGACGCCCAAAAGAGATTCGCTTTGTGCCTCTTTTAATGCTATTTGTTCGGGGCTTCGACCTATGAAGATCTTTTGCCCCTTTTTGCACCATACGTGAGGAACCCGCGTGTATTATGTAAATGGCGGAAGTGTTGAATGTGAGGAAAGGAACGTTAAGGACGACACAAACACCCAGTCCCCAGGCCAGGAGTAATAACCATCGGTTGATGCCTACTCTGCCATCTACAGTCTGTCTCACCATGTCTGCAATCGCAAGCACTGTATTCTGAAGTACTACCTGTTCCAAAACATTTCTCTTTCGTTCATTAGACTGTTTCGCCAGAGCAAACGGTTTTCATTTCCTATGTGGAGCACAATCAGCTGTTTACCCTTGCAAGGGAGATTTAAACCTACTCGATAATAAACCAAACCAAACCCCATGGCACTACAGCCCTTGAAGGGTCTTAGCTTACCAAGCGACCGCTGCTCAGCCCAAAGGCCTGCAGATTACGAGGTGTCGTGTGGTCAGCACGACGAATCCTCTCGGCCGTTATTCTTGGCTTTCTAGACCGGGGCCGCTATCTCACCGTCAGCTCCTCAATTCTAATCACGTAGGCTGAGTGGACCTCGTACTAGCCCTCAGGTCCAGGTAAAAATCCCTGACCTCGCCGGGAATCCAACCCGGGGCCTCCGGGTAAGAGGCAGGCACGCAACCCCTACACCACGGGGCCGGCATCTACTCGATAATCCCCTAAGAAATCCAATTTTACTAGATGTTATATATGCTAGTTGCTTTACGTCGCACCGACACAGATAGGTCTTATGGCGACGATGAGACAGGAAGGGGCTAGGAGTGAGAAGGAAGCGGCCATGGCCTTAATTAAGGTACAGCCCCAGCATTTGCCTGGTATGAAAATGCGAAACCACGGAAAACTATCTTCAGGGCTGCCGACAGTGGGGTTCGAACCTACTATCTCCCGAATACTGGACACTGGCCGCACTTAAGTGACTGCAGCTATCGAGCTCGGTGATTTTATAGTTTTTTTTTTCAAGTTGCTTTACGTCGCACCGACACCGATAGGTTTTATGGCGACGATGGGACAGGGAAGGGCTAGGAGTGGGAAGGAAGCGGCCGTGGTCTTAATTAAGGTACAGCTCCAGCATTTGCCTGGTGTGAAAATGGGAAACCACGGAAAACCATTTTCAGGGCTGCCGACAGTGTGGTTCGAACCTACTACCTCCCGGATACTGGATAATGGCCGCACTTAAGCGACTGCAGCTATCGAGCTCGGTGATTTTAGTTTCATCTTTCCAAATTTCCGTAGTAGTGTGCCCCACATTTACCCACACTTCGTTAAGGAAATAAATAGATCTACCCACGACTTTTTTAATCTGACGTAAATACTTTTTTCTCCACAACACTAAGCCATTCCAATAAACGCCCACTGGCTATTTCGAGACACGTAAGAAAATTTCATAATTTTGAAAAGTTTGTGAAGAGTTGCACGAGAAAATTTAGGCAATTAAATGGAGGTAATATTTTCTTAAGAGTTGGTGACTCTCTTTACGGATAATGTATTTTGTAAAACTGTTGTATTTTTCACTCAACTCTGTCGCTTTACACGATTTCTTAGGACCAACCAGTTTCCTCTAAACCTTAATTTCTTTCCTAGCACTGTAAATTCTAGCCTTAGAAATACCTGTTACATCGGCCACTGCACGTGTTCCTTCAGAGTACTTCCAGGAATTTCTTAACGAAATTTGGAAATCACATTTAACACAGATGTCTCCTCGCCACTCGTTAGTGGTTTTTCTTCTTTATGTTTAATCACAGACTAGTCTGGTTCGCAAATGGTTTACAATTACGGCATATTCACACACTAACACACACACGCTCTCTCTCCCTCTCTCTGCATGGACGTTTTCACTTCCAACTACACTCATGTTCATAAAAACCAGAACACCTTGAAAGACTAGAGATAGGAAGTTCATATTCACAAAACAAGTGCATTAGTATATTCTGAAGAAATGGTCAGCATTTGAACCATGTCGGCCCTCACGTTCAAGATCCACATTGATATCTCTGCGTCCGACTGGTAAAATTTGCCTGTGGCTCTCGTTGTCGCTATAAACCGAATGTAATGGATCAGTGTGACTTAAGCAGATGTGCGCAATGCCTCGCAGGCGTATGCGAGAACCGTGCCGTCAAATGAGTGAGTTTGAAAGAGGGCGCATAATTGTCATGAGAGAACGTGGTGCATCCATCCGGGAAATTGCTGCTCGTGTGGGACGAAGTGTGTCGGCAGTGCAACGAGTGTGTACAGAATGGTTCACAGAAGGCCGTAGATTACGCGAGGTGGGTCTGGTCGCACCACCCTGACCACCCCCCGAGAAGATCGACACCTCATCCGAATGGCATTGCAGGAGAGATCACCGTCCTCCTCGGCTCTGGCGCAACAGTGGAACAATGTAACACATCGTACACTACCAGGAGTGACAGTCCGTCGCCGTTTATTACGGTCTGGGTTACCGACGCGTCGTCCACTTCTCCGCCCACCTTTTACTAATGTGCATAAACCTGCCAGACTGCAATGGTGTATGGAACGACGTCACTGGGGACAGGAATGGCAGCAGATAGTGTTTTGTGACGAATCCAGATTCTGTTTGTTTGAAAATGATGGCTGCCTTTTGCTTCACCGCAGACAGGGGGAGAGGCATCACATTGACTGCTTGCTTTCGCACAAGATATACTGCACCAGTTACTCAGGGCCTAGTGGTGTGGGGTGCTATTGGGTACAACCACAAATCACAGTTGGTGCGTGTCCAGGGCACTGTGACCACTTTGACCAGCGTGAATGACATCCTGCTGCCCGTAGCCATACCCTTTCTGCACGATACCCCAGACGCCATATTTCAGCAGGACAATGCGCGACCACATGTTGCTGAAAGAACACGTGCCTTCTTCTTGTCACAGGATGTCAAACTGTTGCCTTGGCCCACCCGATCACGGGACTTTTCGCCAATCGAAAATGTGTGGGACATGGTGAAACGAGGGGTGCGGCGCTGTGACCCAATGCCAACCACCAAAGATGAACTGTGGAACCATGTGAATGCAGCATGGGTGGCTATACCCCACGACGCCATTCGCGCCTTATACGCGTCGATCCCGTCACGCATAGACAAAGTTATCAGTGCCCATGGAGGACCCAGTGTATCAGTGCCCATTGAAGACCCAGTGTATCAGTGCGCATGGAAGATCCAGTGCCTTCTAGGCAGCAGAACACATGCTGAACCTAGGTGACTGAAATGCTAATCGTTTCTGCAGAACATACTAGTGAACATGTGCTGTAAATATGAACGTCCTATATCTAGTCTTTCAAGGCGTTATGTTCTTTATGAACATGAGTGTAATTAAAAAATATAAATGATAAACGTTGTGTATTATTTTTATTCACAATAAACTTGGAGCAAGCAAACAAAAAACTGGACACATGTGCTTCGGGTCAGCAAACACTGAGCTACTGGGCTAAAAGAACAATGTTTGCGGAACGGTACGTCGTTTCCCGCAAACTCTTCCGTCAAGTGACTCGCCTCCTTACGTCGCGAAGTAGTAACGTATTTGTACATACGTGTAGAAAGAATAAGAAATACTCAAATTATATTGCTAATAATGAGCAAAAGCATCATATGTTAGGTTTGTTACATTTCTTCCAAACTGTGTAAGTTGTTGTTTGGTCATCAGCCCGAAGGCTGGTTGGCTCCTCAACAGCTCCGCGATCAGCTGTCATAGATGGCCTAGGCATCGCTGAATAGGCGTACTAGGGAAATGAGGAGTGAGGTAGTTTCGCGTTGCTTTCCTCACCAAGCCAGAAGTTGCTATTACATATCAGTCTGCCAAGCCCACTGAAATGCATGCATCACCCGGCCCTATGAGCAACAGTTTCACACCATTCATAGCAGGGACTGGCTTCATAAGGAATGGCATTACTAGCATCGCTCATACCTCAGTCACTTTCATATTGTCAAAGCCAAGGATAAGACTGAGACAGATCAATGAAAGTAACAAAATTGCTCTAGCCTATACCAGAAGACTTCGTGCACTGTAAACACTAGGTCCCCCAAGCAAAGGCAATGTGTAAGTTGAGCAACGTTAATTTTTGTGCTAATATTCATATAAGGAGTGCATTCCTAAAACCGAACCTTGCACAGATTACATACTCCGACTCTCAAACATGGTGAGACAGACTGTAGTATGTCTAAAGTAAAACGGAGCAGACAGCCAGATGACGTCAAATTAGAATGTCTGCACACGGTAGCTGAGGCCATACAATTATTATTTTTTGGGTGCCAAAAGCCTGGATTCCGTTCCATACCTCTCCGCAGCGTTCGTATAGAGTTGAGGTATACGACGCTGTTGGTGGTAATCTGTCCGTCAGATGGAGACGTTAAGCATTGAGCAGGATCTTTTGTGTTATTCTATAGGAGCAGGTTATGTGCCGACACCGAGTTTTACGCTCTCCCTACCTCATTATCATCTTTTCACACCCGGACGCCCATAGGTGTCAAGTAGAAAGACCTGCACCAGACGAGCCGAATATATCCTCAATACAACCGGCGCTAGAAGCCACACGCTAAATAAACAAATTATTATATTCTCCTCTTCTTCTTCCTCTTTCGTTTAGGCTATCTATTGACTAAGCTATTTTAACCGTTTTCTGTCTTGAGCTTTAACACTCGCCCAATACTCTCGCATCCTTCTTTGGTTAGCTTGCTTCCGTTCTTCGGTCGACGACTTGCTCGCCTTCATTTTAGGTTTTGTTCGAAAACTCTGTAGACCTTCTTCTTTAAAGGTTCACGTTGCAAGATGTCATCAAGATAAACAAATTATTGGGTTATTACGTTGTTTTCGTTATTATTATTATTATTATTATTATTATTATTATTATTATTATTATTATTATTATTATTATTATTATTATTATTATTATTATTATTGATTTATGGACATTTGACATCACGTTAAAGAGCAATCACACATTACTGGAGGCCTTCTTTACAGCCCAAAATATTTGCAGTCTTTTTCTGGTACCCTTTCCTCCGTCTATCCCCTGTTTAGTTTCTGTTCATCAAGGAAGCTCTGAAGCCATCGATCACTGATCTATACTATGTTCGGTTTAGGATTATCATCCCGATTTAATTCAGACTTCTCAAGATCCTTTCTTACCTCCCTGAACCATTTATCGGACTTCAGGTCTACTGCCAAGTGTTTTTAAAAATCTGTTTTGTCAGACTCTATTCGCCCATTCTAAACGGAAATTCATAAAATTGGATTATTATTATTATTATTATTATTATTATTATTATTATTATTATTATTATTATTATTATTATTTATTGATTTTTTACTATGCCCTTTTCTGTAGTGTAGCGAAGCCTGTCTGCCTCTCATTTGTAGGACACAAGTTTAATTCCCATCGGATTCAGGGATTTTAATTTTGAACTGAGGGCTCGAGCAAGGTTCACTCAGCCTCGTGAGAGCAAGTTAGGACCTGCCTGATACGAGAAACAAAGGATCCAGTCACGAAAGCCAAGCAATACGTCTGTCTATTTCATTACGATACCGCGTGGGAGGAGTCTCTTGGCAAACCAAGGCTTAAAAAAGACCTGTATATTAAAAGCGTATTCCCAGCTTCTCAGCCGGATGGTCGACGTATTGGCCTTCGGTTTAGAGAGACTTGGATTCGATTCCCGGCCAGGTTGGGTCCAGGACTGGGCTTTTGTGCTGTCTGCAACATCCCTGTAACTCATTCCATTACTGATCTATACTTTGTTTGGTTTAGGATATCTTCCAGATTTAATTCAGACTGCTCAAGATCCTTACTTACGTCCCTGAAGCATTTGTCAGACTTTAGGTCTACTGCCAAGTGTTTTAAAAAATGTTTCATCTTGTTCTTCGTTTCCAAGACTGGATCCATTCTATTCAACAAGTCCTCCCCATATTATGCAGACTCAGATAAAATAACAAGAAGGTTTTTTTTCAATTTGTTTTACGTCACACCGACACAAGTAGGTCTTATGGTGACGATGGGATGAGGAAGGCTTAGGAATGGGAAGGAAGCGGCCGTGGCCTGAATTAAGGTACAACTCCAACATTTGCCTGGTGTGAAAATGGGAAACCACGGATAACCATCTTCAGGGCTGCCGACAGAGGGGTTCGAACTCACTATCTTCCGGAGGCAAGCACACAACTGCTCTCCCCTAATCGCACGGCCAACTCGCCCGGTAACAAGAAGTTAATAACGTGATCATTATTACACGAATTTGAGAATATGATCTTGCGATTTGTTAAATTTCCTTGCGAGATTCATTCCCAACGGATGAAATATTGTTGATTCTCGAATTAAGTATTAATGTTTATGGAGCATGTAATGTGGCGCCTAAACCAGTGGTACTGTCTGAAATTAACGATCACGACCTACAGAAGACATGTATTTTAAATACCTAGGTTCCACTGTAACGTCAAACTGTGATGCCACTTCTGACAGTTGGGCGAGAGTAAACGCAGCTTGGCTCAAGTGGAGACAAGTCACTGGTGTCCTCTGTGATAAAAAGATGCCTCAGCATCTAAAAAATTATTACAAAGCCGTGGTACGCCCAGCAGACATTTGTGGGGCAGAATATAAAACAAAAAAGGGCAGGCTCTTCATATCATGGAGATGAAGATGCTACGATGGACTCTTGGATTGACTCGTGACCACGTGAGAAATGAAGATGTACGACAAAGATTTGGCGTTCCCCAGTTGTGAATTAAGTAAGGGAAGCTCGCCTCCGCTACGGTCACGTAATGAGAATACAGGACTGTTCAGTTATAAAAACAGTTCTCGAATTTGACCCGGGTGGATTACGACCACGTGGAAGACCAATAAAGTGGCGGACCGACATTCGAGCCGACATGCGTGGCGTTCGCTTAAAACCTGAAGATGTCGGCAACAGACCGAAATGGAGGAGAAATAGCAAAACAGCGAACCCCTTACGTCGGGACAAAGCTTAGGAAAGAGAGTTGAGAGCATGTAAACAATATGATGACTACCTTTGCTCCTCTAGTAAATCGTTTGTTGAATTTCCCTTGCAATAATATTTTCTTAAAATTCAGAATCCTACAGTACATACATGCACACTTCTTCACAGTAGATTCCTATGCCTTTCAGCGTTTACTCTGCCCCTGATTCAATACCCCCTCAGCAGCCTAATATCAATGCCTTTTCCCTCGGTACTTTCATGCCTTAGATGTACGAAACATGTCAGCGCCTTTCCACTTGGTACTCTGTCATATACCTTCTCTAGATGTAAGAAACATGTCGGCGCCCTTTCCCTTGGTACTCTGTCATATGTTTTCTCTAGATGAACGAAACTCTCTGTTCTTCTAGCAGCGTAACATAAAATATGTATTTAATTAATCACAAAGCTCACCAACGCTGCATTTCACTCTCCTCGTCTACTTACGAGCTTTTTAATGTTTTAAACGGCTCCGTGGACATCCTTTTAAAGCTCTCGTGTTATTTTTCTATCCCGAAGGCCAGGCAGGCGTTTGCCTTACGTCTCGTTGCTATGACAACAGAGTGCTCTGATGCATAATTTACTGGGAATGCCGGAGAAAAGTATGGAGTGATTTTCATTGTAGCTAATATTCAGTGAAATCAGTCCACCAAAATAGGTGTGTTTGTACTCTACATAACAGTGGTGCGCAAAACGTAACGTCGACGAGCACTCATCAAGGTATCTTAACCAAACCATGTTTCGTGGGGTGATGTGGGTTGGACAGAATGATCAGAAATCATTGCCTGCGCTTACATCGATGCCCTTCTACCTGATGTAACTTACAAGCTTTTCACTCTGTCCAACATACTAATTCTAAATATAATATACAAGGTGAACCCGAATTCCACCGACAAACTTTAGGAGGTTGTCCAGGGATACCTTCTGTGTATTGAGCCCAATTGGCTCATATCATTGTCTTTAAAAATATTAGAAATTAAAAAAAATGGCATATGAGGGAATAGCCGCAGTTACATTATAGGCCGGATGTGTGGCGCCATTACGCTTGCCCAGGTTTAAAGATAGTTCCACGTGTCAAGGTCATCTTGTGATGAAATGGAAAGCATTGGAATATTCCATGAGGTGTGATGACAAAAGTCACCGGATTTAAGTTGGCAACATTTTCAGGCAGCGAATCGCAGCAGAGCAGGTTTTGGAATGATGGGGGTAAATTAAAGATGGGTGCCGTATAAATGACCTTTAAAAATAATTAAATCCACCAGGGGATAAGGTGAAAACAATATTGAACCATTTTGAGGATAATAATTAAAGACGGCATATTTGCAACAGCCTATTGGAATAAATAATTGCAGGCATATGTGACGGGACGTTACATCATTGTTAATGGGGTTCCCCGAGCTCACTATCCAAGATCCGGCGTGCATGGAGAGGACGCGAGCCGCTAAGAACAGATACTCTGCTACGGAAATTTGAACGTGTCGGACGTACGTGTATGTGGTTCACGAGAACCCTAATCTAGAGCATTTCCTATCAAATAACTAGCTGTCGAAGATACTACGGGTCCGATAGACTTTGCATTTAACTCAATAATGACCGAAATTTTTGTAAATTCAAGAAGGTGAATTTTTACAACATTAACTGAAAATTAGGATCGGAGCGAGATCAAACAAGGACGCATCGCAGTGCCACGTGTAAACTCGCGGAAAGCAGAGACAAAGTGTATATTACAATTGTGAAGAAGTGTATGTGCTAGAATAATTTAACTTTATCTGTGTTTTTTATATGTATTTTAGTGTAGTAGGAAGCGATGAGCGTGTGATTTCATGAAAGCAACAAGAGTGAAGACCATGGGTGTGGAGAATGGTATGGGTTCAGGTTTTGAGGCCGTTAGCATGATGGCTTAAGTACATCATGGGGCCGACCTGAAACCATGAGGCCGTGGAGCTGAGTATGGAGCGTCGCCGAGTCGATAAGTACCCTGATTCATTATCTAGCATGTGCATGATTAGCTGTTAACTGTAAATAAGTTAATGCATGATTATTCGTTTATTTTCCTTTTTAAGTACTGTAGCAAGGATAGTTAGGTTTTTTTTAGGTTTTATTTTATGCTGATGCCTAGGGGGGTGTACATATTGTGATATTAGCGTGTGTTAAAATATGGTCTTCGCGAGTGTGAAAATAATGTGTGTAAATAATGATTTTCCATTACGGGTGTGAAACATGGTTTTTTTTTTTTCTCAGTGCGTGATCTTCTAGCAAATATTAGCGTGTGCGTGTGTGAATATTTAATGACGTAGGAGGCATCAGTAAGGATTAGTTAGAGGGAATAGATAGATTAACCTGGCATGTCGCATGAAAAGTTCGTCAAGAAAATTTTCACTGACCCAAGTTTCGAACCCGGACTGTCTGGCACATTACAGTGGGATTTTGGAAAATATATGTCATCAGTAAGTAACGTGCACCGTTAATCAATGAGAAATTTTGTGCTGAAGGGAATAATTGTCATCCTAAAAATGTCCGAGAAGTAGTTAGCTAGTGTTGAAATAGGGACCTCTAAGACACAAAATGCCGACCGCAAGAGTCGAACCAATGATTGTGTAGCGCCATATATATATGTAAATACCGGCATAATGATATACGTGTTCCTGATAATGGAGTGAGAAATGTAGAATAATACGTGAAATATGAAATGAATAAAATATATTGAGAGTATTATATAATTAGTAACTGTTCGCACAGGCGCATGATATTGTGGAGGAACATATGGCTTCATTTAGAGTAGAGAGAGAGAGAATTTAAGTGGGTGCGAACATGTTAGAATGCCGTGTCAATGAAATGAGTCGGGCGTGCGATAAGGCTACAGACCAGGACGGCGCGTTGTGTATTAGAGAGGCTATGGCAGCTGTAGTAAGGTCTTATAAGTAACAAAATATCGCATTCATCCGTAAGAAAAATTCTGTTTGTGGAACTCAGGACAGCACAATTAGATTAAATAATGATAGCTAGACTTCGTGACAGATCATTGCGGCAAGCATAATGATAGGTCACTGTAATGATGCCATGTTGAGGGTCGGAGTTCGATGCCCGGCCGAGCCAGTGTATAATGATTTCCCCTGTGACTATATGATTGAAATTATGTTGTGTTTTTTTTTTTTTTTTTTTTTTTCATTTACTGTACATACTCTCTGCATGCTCCACTACATGAGTAGTACTACATGCACTTACAATACATTTCCTTACAAATGCACAAAAATAAATTACATTTGAATAATTAAATTTCTAGATGACTGTTAATCTTACCAATATCAATCAATATCAGTCTTCCTTTTTCCTGAGAGCTTGAAAGTCCAGAGCATTAACAAATTTGGAAAATTCCTTGAAATACTTTTTTAATAGCACAGATTTCTGCACTGGCCAATTATCACCTCTATTAACACTATTTATCAAGAATTGCCTAATATTTTTCACTTCACTGCACTCGAAAATTATATGATCTATTGTCTGAGGGCTGCTGTTACAGGAACACTCGGAGTTACGTATAATTTTAAGTCTGCATAAGTACGAAGCAATATTTCCATGTCCAGTCAGTATTGTAGTCATATTTGGTGTTAAGTTGATTTTGGATTTTAATCTGCCTGCAACTGTTGGAAAGAATTCCTTTGTAAGTGTGCCTTTTGAAGTTTGTTCCCATTTTTGCTGCCATTCATGAATTGATTCTTCTCTTAGATTTTTCTTTAATGTAGAGATGGGTATTCTATCGAAACAGATTTCACTTAATTTTGCAGCCTCCTTTGCAATTTTATCAGCCAGTTCATTGCCTTCAACTCCTATATGTGCCTTAACCCATTCAAATTTTATTCTCCAATTATTTCTTTTTAGAATAGCTGTAGTCTTTCTTATATTCTCAATCAGTTGGTTATGATTTCTGAAGTCCGCAATGGAGTCAATTGCTATCTTACTATCTGTGTAAATAATTGCTTTCTTATCTTCATCATCCTCTGTCCTAGTAGTTACTAAGAATTCCAGAGATTTTAATATGGCTAATTGCTCCGCCTGATTATTCGAACAGTTGTCTTGCAATTTAAATTTCAATTGATCTATTAATTCATGAGATCTGTATATAGCTATGCCAGCTCCCACTCCTTCACTTTTGCTTCCATCTGTGTAAATTTTCCATGGGATATATTCATTTAATGCTATTCTTGGATCTTCGGTACCAGGAAACTTGGCTGGGTGGAGCCATCTCATAGGTTTTTCTGGGTGATCAATGACATAATTCATAGTTGTTTTGCCTGATTTGATATTGTATAGAGTAACAACCTCTCTAGCCTTGATATCTATTGGAGTAATTCCTGTGATGATGCACAGTGCCTCATGAGATACAGTACGGTACGATCTTGCTATTCTCGATAGAATAAGTCTTTGCACTCTCACGTATTTAATCAGATTGCATTTCTTTTCCAGCGATTCTATCCAGATCGGTGCAGCATATATCAGCATTGGTAATATTGCTCCTTTATATATTATTTCCAAAGCCTGGTGTTTTAGACCCCATCTTATTCTTGCCGATTTTGATAATGCGTTTATTAATTTAATACATTTTTCACTGACTTTATTGATATGGTCATTGAACTTGAAGCGAGAGTCTATAGTTATTCCTAGATATTCCATCTTGTCTACTTGTTCAAGACGTTTCCAATTCATAAAGATGTCAATTGTCTTCTTTGCTTTTCTTCTTCTTGAAATTAACATAACTTTTGACTTACTATCATTGAAACGGGTTTTGTTGTCTGCTGACCACTTAGTAACTTTCCGTAATTCCATATTCACAATATTTTCTGCTTCAATTTCAGTTTCAGCCCTGACTGCAATTATAAGGTCATCAGCAAATGCTATAGCTTTGGTGTTTTTCCCGTATTCCAAACTAAGCAGTGCATTATACTGTACATTCCAGTACCCCGGTCCACAGCATGAACCTTGAGGACATCCTTTATTAACTACTGTTTCGACTTGGATACTATTGGAATTCATGAATGCTGTTCTATCCTTAAAGTAGCTCTTAGTAAGGTAGTACAAATTTCTCGGGCATTTAAAATCTTTTAGGGCCTTTAGGACACATGGCCACCACGCAGAATCAAAAGCTCCTTTTACATCAAGACTAACAATGATGGTTATTTGACCATTTTTGAACGCTTCAGTTATAAATTCCTTAAGTGCCATAGCTGCATCGGTAGTACACTTTTGAGCAGTGAAGCCATATTGATTTTCGCTCAGTAGTTTACTGGTATGAAGGTAGTGATTAATTCTATTTATTAGAAGTTTCTCTAGTACTTTTCCCGCCACATTTAGCAGGCTTATTGGTCGGAATTTGGATGGATCCTGAAGCTTCTCTTTCCCTGGTTTTGTGATTGGTATGATTCTCGCATTTTTCCATCGCTTCGGGAAACAAGCATTCTTCAAGCAACCATTATATAAAGATGTCATAGTTTTAGGGATACTTTCATACGTCCACCATAATATTTTGCTCGTGATTCCATCTTCACCGGGTGTCTTTTTAAGACCTATATCTTTGATTGCAGATTTTATTTCTTCTTCTGTAAATTCCCAGTCATCCGGAGTGTCTATTGGTTCCTCTACTTCCTTCCTTATTTGCTTTTGCTGAACAGTATCTTCCATTTCGTCATCTTTCTGAACAAGATGGTTTAATATGCACTGCATCGTTTCCTTTAAATCTCTTGTGTAGCGACCTTCATTGTTCATAAGAGTTGATACAATCTGAGTGTTCTTTATTTTACCTGATGCTGATTTATAGACTATGTCCCAGGGATTTGAAGATATATTACTACAGTATTCTTTCCAAGAGAGTATCTTTGCATTTCTTAATTTTGCTTGGTATTTAGCTTTTTCAGCAAAGTATTCAGTTTTGCGCTGATCTCGGAGGACATTGTTATTTAACGTTCTCTGGAATTTTCTTCTAAATGCATTTACTTTCTTCCGCATTATCGTAAGTTCTTCATTCCACCAAGGCACTGTTCTGTGTTTTGGGCTAACAGTTTTTTCAGATGGTCTACTAACTTTGAAAGCCTGCATACAAGCTTTTATTTGGGCAGTGGTAAATTTATTTACTATGCCCTCCATATCTTCAGAATTATTTATGTGCACTGATAGTCCATTGTCAAGATCATCAGTAAGTTCTTCATGTCTTGTTCCCCAGAACTGTCGTACTATTTCTTTCTTTAATATTTCTTGATATAATTCTCGATCCTCTTCTCTCGTTATATATTTTATACCAGTGAATGTGGTTTCAGTTGAATCAAAATAGAAGTTTTGTGCTACTGAGAACTGTAAGATTCTGTGATCTGAACAGCTCTCTTCTTCGCTTATTCTCCAGTTATATATTTCCTTAAGAAGTTTATTGTTGCTTATGGTCAAGTCCACGTTACTTTTCCCCCTACTACTTTGGAAAGTTGTTAAATTACTGCTTTCGTTATGTACAAACAGCTGATTTATTATAAGGAATTCCTCTAGATTCTTTCCCCTTTCATTGGTGAGTATATCGTGCCATGTTGTAGATCTGGAATTACTGTCCATTGCAATGAGTAGCCCTTGTCCACTTGTATACTTCAAGATGTTGTTGATTTTGTTAAGGTCCCTTTCTATTGTTACTTGACTATCAAAATACATGTTAACAGAATAAAATTTTAAACCCCTGTATGTTAATTCTACAACTACTGTGTCTTTGTCAGTCAATTCATTTATAAGTAGAGCATCTATTTGTGGGTTTGTCACTAACGTTACTGTTCGACACCGACCTTCACTTGCCGCAAACTTCCTGTATCTATTTGTGATACCAACAGGCCTATTGTTGATAATTCGTGGCTCTTGTATAAATACCACGTCTATTCCTTCACGTACTATCAGATTCATCAAGTTATCAGTTGCTGCTATCGAGTGTTGTAAATTTATCTGTAGGCAGTTGATATTATCATAATTATTTGAGTTTTTAAGACCTGCTAATTTCTTGGTGTTGGTTGCTGTATCCATATCAGTAGTCTGTATTCCGAATTTGCTTCATAATTGCAGCTTGCAAGCTTGGGCAATTCTTGTCAAGGGACGTGTGATTTATGCACGTTGTGTGATTTGGGTTATATTTATTATAGGTTAAGCAATTGATGCATTTGTATTCTTCTTCTGAAACGTTACATTCCTTTAAACTATGAGGGCCTGTACATATGGGGCAAGTTACTTCTCCTTTACAATCTGTATGTCTATGATTGTATTTACTACACTTAAAGCAACGATTAACTCGAAAATAATCTTCAACATTGCAAATCAACCATCCTATTTTCATCTTTATTGTCTGTATCAACCTTCGGGTTTGGGCGTTAACTTCAATCACCAGAATCCTGTTATTTCGCTTAGTGTTTGTTTATGTTATATGTTCTTCAATATGTGGGCAATGCAAATTTTGATTTTGCAGTTGCAATATTTTTTTTTGATGTTGAATTCAGTTCATGTGGTTGTTTATACTTGCGGCAATGAGGTTCATCCCATTGTCTGTAGAATCAGTGTAGGTTAAGATGTATTTAACACTATAGTATAGGGTTTCTTGCTACAGGGTAGGCATATGTTTTGTATATGATAAAACAGCTAATTAAGCATATGTGAGATATTTATCATTTTAATGAATCGGTAAATTAATTTAATTTATTTATGTCAGGGTTACTTTTCGATTTCGTGCGTGCGTTCCATATTATCAGCATTATATGAGGGAGGATGGTATTGAGAAAGAATAAGTTAAATAGTTTCGGACTCAAATCATAATAGGGACTATTTTTTTTATATAAAATTTGTGATGAATAATTTTATGATATATAAAATTTTGGATTGAATTACCAAATCTAACAAACTTAATTGGATAAACTTATGATTTTCAAGGTAACAATTATACCGACATTGATAACTGCGAATTTGTAAATCATAATGAATTTAATGGATTTAATTAATTAAAGATGAGTTGTGAATTACACGGCGGATGTTGCTTAATGAATTTACACAGCCTCATACATTTCATTTCGAAGAGTGTATTTAAATAAATAATTTGGTATTTAGTAAATGGTAACTACAAGGTTTATAATATGGTGAGGAAATAATTCAAAGGTATGGAGAGCAAATACGAATTTGTTATTCAAAGAATGAACGGAAGAAGTTTTGGTTGTATTAACATTTTAAAAAGGTACTTTGACAAATTAACAAAGGTCATGATGAGAGATTATTATAATATTTTATTACTGAAAATTTTGAAATATGGTGGTACCAAAATATGAGTGGAATGGAATTGGATTAAAATTTTTGAAGTACTGAAGTAGAGTTGATGAATAAGATGAAAGGGAATTGTAATAAAGATGAAGTAATGTGTTTAGAAGGATTTGAAATCTATGAGTCATGAGGTTGATATTTTATAGTCGAGGGTGAGAGAGGTTGTGAACAATATTTGGTCCGAAGAGTTTATTGTTTGTATAGAAGTATATTTGCTTTGCCAAAGTTTAGCCTTTTCAATAAATTTTGCATTCGTAAATGTTCTCATTCGGATTTTTATTTAATTATTTTATTTCTTCTCTTTTATCCTTCCCGCTTGATTAATTTAAGGTTAGTTTATAATATCTGAAGATATCTCTGAGGGTAGTACCCAGTCAGCGACCCTGGGATGTCTCGAGCCGGCGCCACATTTCAAAGGCAGGAAGGGTAAAGGGTTGAGTTGTCGCCCGTGACGTGGGGCACGATTGTGTGTTTACCCATTAAGTGGAACCAAGTTGATCATGGTGATGATAGAAATTTTGGAAAATTTTTTGGAAAATCCTAAATTTCGGGTTTCACGATTTTTGTTAGATATTTTATGAGTGACATGTAAATGTAGATTATTTTGCGAAACTGAATGAGAACAGATCGTGAGTACCATTGTTATGGGCATAGGCTCATGGCAGTCACTTAATAGAAATGCCCAAAAGAATAGAGGGATTGTGTTAAATCCAAACGAGGTTAAAAATGTCTGGTTTATTCTTCAAATAAATTCAGCCAGGGGCAATAGTTTAAGAAATTGTAGATTTTCGTGGAAGGATGAGATGACCTCGGTCTCAAGTTGTGGAAAATGGCAGTAACAAATGTTATGGTGTCAGTTTACGACGATATGGGCCATTGTTTCGGTCATATCCGCCGTAATGCTGAGGGCATGTGTTTGTATACTGGCATGTACTGTATGTGAAGTACTTAATAATTCGAAAGCCCAATGATAGTATCGCGATATTCGGTGGTTCGATGTTAAATTTCTTTGGGGCTGTGTTAATTAGTGGTTTGTGAATTTTTTTTTTCGGGTTTTGCTTTCTTTGTATAGAACTTTGGCAAAATGTAGATGAAATAGGGACAGCTTCTAGATGGCAATGTTTGGCCAAATTTTTGATTGATATTATCCACGTAACGTAAAGTAAAGAAGCTGGAATTAAATTATATGATAATGATTATGGAAATTTGAACTTATTCTTTCTCATATCCACGGCACATGGTTAGAGGGAAGGCCCGTTTTCTCAGTGAGATAATATGGTAGATGTGGAGGTGATGAAGGGTCTTATGACCGAACTCATGAATGAATTGAGGGAGGACATGAATGAACAATTTAGGGAAGCGAAGGAGAGCACCAATGAACAATTTAGGGAAGTTAAGGAGAGTGCAAATGAACAATTTCAAGGTGTTAACCAACAATTTCAAGGTGTCAATGAACAATTTAAAGAAGTTAAGGAGAGTGCAAATGAACAATTTCAAGGTGTTAATGAACAATTTAAAGAAGTTAAGGAGAGTGCAAATGAACAATTTAAAGAAGTTAGGGACCAGATGGTCAGTATCAAAGATCAGCTATCGACAGAGATAACTATAGTTAAAGAGGGCTGCGATAGGAATGCTCAAAGATTAGAGAAGCAGATAGAAGAGGTCCGAATGGAAGCAGTTACCCGCAGTGACAAGGTGGAAGAAAAGATAGATCAGGTCGCTTTAACAGTATCGCAAGTAGATGCCAGGTTGTCGGAGAAACTGAGTCAAGTCGAAATAAACGTCGAGGGTCAACAGAAAGCTGTAAATTCGATCAAGGATAAGATGGTTGATATTGAGGAAGCGATCGTATTGACAGACGCCAAAGTCACCAAGCTACAAATAGAAACACATGAATCGTTTGTCAAGACTGCCGAGGGATTCAATGACCGGTTGTTGCAATTGAGAGATAATGTCCATGGAGAAGTTAAGAAGGTAGAAGACCAACTGAAAGAAGAGATGGCTGAAAATAGGAAGGAACTCTTGGAGGAAATAAATGGAGTGCAAGCGGATCTTCGAGCTGAAGGTTGTGAAGTAACGAAGCAAATTAGTGAATGGGCTCATAAATGCCATAAGACGGAAGTGAAGGTAGACATACATGAAGAATTAATGAAAGAAATGAAAGAGGAGATCGGACAAATCAAGGGACTTAAGGAAGATGTCGAGATATTGAAATTACAGGAGACTAAGGGAGAACTGCTCATGCGATCGATGATAAATAAACAAAATGTCTTAGAGCAAGCAGGAAGCCATTCTAGTAGTGTAGGATTGGGAAATGGAGTAGATCAGACCCGTTTACCTGAAACTACCAACCAACCAACCATTTGAAGAACGAACTTCAACGCCACAGATTATGGGACCAATTCCATATTTTGAATTGATGAGATTATCAGAGGGAAAGCCAAGGAAATTTACTGGCGGGCCCGAGATAACACCGAAAAGTTTCCTTAGAGAGATGACAGAATATATTCAGGACAATAGAATTCATCCGGATAGACAGTTGAGGATTGTAGAGCGATTTCTAGATGGACAACCATTGATCTGGTTTAAAGCATTCAAATATTGTTTTAATGACTACGAAGGTTTCAAGCGTGCCTTTTTACAAAAATACTGGGGTCAGGAGGTTCAACAAGGACTCAGACTTGAACTGTATTCACGAAAATACCAGAGCACAGTACCCACGAGATACGCAGACTTTTTCAGTGGGCAACTTTTGAAGCTTAGGGAGTTAGACTGTCCGCCTCCAGAAGAAGAGTTAATCGCATCAATCGAAAGACAGTTACCTGTGGATGTGCAAAGGACATTGATAGCTGCGAACGTGAAAACAGCTGTAGAGGCCGAAGTATTGTTGAGGCAATTAGATCAAACATCGAACTTGTATCATCCTAGGAATCGGAATATTGAAGCAGTCCATACTATTGATTTGACCAAGGAGGAGAATTCATCAGAGAAGAAGACCCAGGGAACCAACACGTACAACAATAAGAACGATGATAATCAGAACAGAGAGTATCGAGGAGGATACCAGGGAAGAAATTGGAAAGCTCAATCCTTTGGAAGAGGACGAGTCAACGATAGAAGTTATGAGTCAAATTATAATCAGAATTATGGAGGAAACAGAAGACAAGGGTACCGATATAGATATGGAAGGTTTGGAGAGATGAGAAGACCATATCCACCATATAATAGATCAGGTGATGCAAGAGGTCGACCAAGAAGAGAAGAAAATGACAGAATGGATCTTCAAGAACGCAGGAATGAGTCTAGAAGATATGTTGAGGAGTTGGCCACGAAAGGAGTATCGTCAGACCAGTGGAAGAGTGCGATTCAACAAGGGAATCAGGACAGAAGTCATGGAGCTGAGAGTAGGGAATATCAGGCTCATAGACGTAGAGAGGAATCTGGTGGATTAAATATAAATGCCCCGAGGTTTTCAATGGAGGGAAGTGGAGCTAAAAAAAAGCCGAAATGTAGTATTCCAAGATAGTGCAACCGCAGGACGTCGCCATCAGGATAATCATGGATGGGCAATTGCAACCATTGATTCTTGGATAGCTAGACCAGAAGATCTTGTAGAGGATAAAGATAGATTTGTGAATAATGAAATAAAGAAGTTACCTGTCATTTATGTCAGAGTTGGGAGTCTGAGGGTCAGGTGTTTGGTGGATACTGGGGCCAGTGTCAGCGTGGTATCACAAGTTTTAATCGATGAATTACAGAGGAAATGTCAAATACCAATTATACCAGTAGCGTCAGTTAAAATTCGAGGCATAATACCAGACAAAGTTACAACATGTAAAAGTCAAGCTTATGTAGATGTAGAAGTTGGAAGTAATATCATGTCTCACCCATTCATTATAATGAACCGAATGGAATTCAACATGATTATAGGGGCTGACTTTCTCCGAGAATTTAAGGCAGTTATTGATATGGAAAAGGATGTAATAAGCTTCAATCTCAGTGATGATCAGTCAGAAATTCAGTTAAACCAACTACCAAACGTTGAGGGAGAAGAAAGAATTTGGTTGGCAGAACAATCGGTGGAAGATATAGTTAGAAACATACATCAAAATCAGGATGCTATTCTAGAAGAATTTGAGGAAATGATTTTCGCATTGGAAAGGGAGACTGAGTTACCAGATTTCGGGGACAAAGTCAAAAATAAAGTATCAGAAGCCATGATAGGAGAAGAAGATAAGTCAAAATTAAAGGGGATTTTAGGCCACCATAAAACAGTATTCGGATCCAAACCGGGGAAGATTCCAAATTATAAATATGAGCTGAAAGTAAATAGTTGGGAACCGTTTAAACAAAGACCTTATCCAGTAGCAGAGAAGTTTTACCCTAAAGTTAAAGAAGTAATCAAGGAAATGGAGGATAACGGTTTAATATCTAAAAAACCTACACCATTTTTGAATCCTTTGGTGATTGTTGAAAAACCTAATGGAAGCATCCGTGTTTGCTTGGACGCAAGGGCCATAAATCAACGACTTGTGCCTGAATACGATAAGGCCCCTCCTATCAAGGAATTGCTGAGAAAATTCCGAGGCAAACATTACTTTACGACTATCGACTTAACGTCATCGTATCACCATATTGAGTTGGATGAAGCTACTAAGGTTTTGACAGGATTCCTGTTCGACCAACAGACGTATATCTTTAACCGATTACCTTTTGGTTTGAAGACAGCTGGTTCTGCTTTGATCCGAGCCCTAGATAAGAATTTAACGCAGGAAGTCAAAGATTCTACGGTCAGATACGTAGATGATATCATGATTGCAACGGAGACTTTGGAAGAGCATTTTGATGTATTGCACAAACTTTTGGAAAATTTAAATCGTGCAAATTTTAAAGTAAATCTTGAAAAGTCCCACTTTTGTCAAAGAAGTATTATGTTTTTAGGTCATATTGTGGACGGTAATGGCGTCAAACCTAGTCCTGTAAAGATCAGATCAATACAAAATTTCCCCAGACCCATGAGAATCAAACATGTTCGTCAGTTCTTGGGAATGTGTAACTTTTTCTCAGACCATTGTCCTTTGTATACGGAAGTTGTTGCACCTCTTCAGGATTTGTTAAAGAAGGATAAGAAATGGAAATGGGATGAAAATTGTGAAAATGCATTTTTGAAGACGAAGGAATTATTAGCTAATAGTGTGAAGTTGGGGTACCCAGATTTCGGAAAACCATTTATAGTTCAGACAGATGCTTCAGCTGTGGGAATTGGAGCAGTCTTATATCAAGAGTCGGAAAGCAAAGATCACCAAGTAAATTATTTGGCCTTTATGAGTCGGAAATTGCGGTCTCACGAAATTAAGTACACTACGACGGAGTTGGAGATGCTTGCCATTGTTACAGCATTGGGACATTGGAGGAAGTATATTTATGGCTATCCTATTATCATTCGGACGGATCATAAAGCCTTAACCTTCCTTTTCAAGACAACTATGTCAAGCGAGAGGGTTAGCCGATGGGGCTTATTTGTTCAGCAGTATGATGTTACCCTTGAACATTGTGCTGGCAAGTTAAATGTGATTGCAGATGCGTTGAGTAGAAATCCTGAATCTGGAAAAGCAGAAGTAAATTTGATTGAAATTACACAAGAGGATAATCAGTTTTTGGAAAAACTTAGGAACATTTCGGAAGCACAAGAGTTGTGGGATGAGACCAAGAAATTGAGGGATTATTTTCAGAAGAAATTGCAGTCGGGAACAGTTGAATATAGAGAAGCAGAAAAACAAGCTATAAATTACAGTTTCTTCAATGGCATACTTCACAAATTCATTGATGAAGAGCACACGAAATTGAGAATTGTTGTACCACCACAGTTGAGATGTGAATTGATCTGGCTTACACATCATTCGATAGGACATGCTGGGATTGATAAGGTGACGGCGACCATTAAGGAAACCTTTATTTGGCCAAATTTGAAAGACATGGTGCGGAAAGTCATAATGACATGTGATATATGTCAGCGAATTAAACCTTGTCCATTTTTAATGAGACAAATTCCTAGGCCAGTGCTACCCTCTAAGCCTAAAGAGTTGTTTGCAATGGATTTCTACGGCCCTTTGCCACGTGCAAGTAGAGGATTAAAATACATTCTGGTATGCGTTGATGTGTTCACAAAATTTGTGACATTATGCCCTATCCAAAGAGCAACTACGAAAGCCGTTATTAATCAAATAAAGAACAAAATTATACCTCAGATGGGAAAGCCGGAATTTGTACTAACGGATCATGGGACTCAGTTTACGTCCGAAATTTTTAAAAGGGATACTCAGAATTTGGGAATAGGACATGTGCTCAGTTCAATTAGAAATCCCCAGTCAAATCCTGCTGAGAGAATTATGAGAGAGATTGGGAAGTTTTGTAGAATTTATTGTCGGAATGAACATTGGAAATGGATCAGAGTATTGCCAATCATAACTGAGAGTATTAATTCAACGATACATGAATCTACTGGCCAGATACCCGCTGTCGTACACCATAATGAGTATCCAAAAAGACCATGGGAAGGTATAATCCCGTTACCAAGTGATCCAAGACCTTCACACGAGCTTTGCGTCCAGAATACATCTCAGCATCTCAAGGAACAAGCTGAACGACGTTTACGAAGAATGCGTAATAAGAGGTTCCACCGAAGTTTACGTGTGGGAGAATTGGTGCTCGTGAAGAAACCTGCAGTCTCAAATCCTAGTTCAAAATTTTATCATAAATTTGCTGAACTTTATATTGGGCCATATGAAGTCATACAGGACTATGAGAATAATTCTTATAAAGTCAAAAACTTAGAGACAGGAGTTGAAAGCACTTATAATGCTGGAAATTTGAAATTATATTACCCCACAAGGAGAAATATTGACCAGGAAACAATGGTTGACGAAGACGATCTTGAAGGACATCCTGAAGAAGATGAAGGAGGAGAAGAAGATGGTGGAGAAGACGATGAGATGGAAGATGAAGAAGAAGAAGATGTTATGTTAACCTACGATACTACATACGAGATGCCCAGAGGAGAAATGGATGAAAACGAAAGTTCTGGCGGAGAATGTGCCTGTGAAGAATTAATTGAATTAAGAGGAATGATGGAGAAGGTGGTTACTAAGTTAACAATGAATAATACTCGTCTTAAGGAAGAAAATTTGAGTCTAAAATCTGGATTTGTTAAGTAAATAATGGAAAGACAATGATATATTTGGAAGATGTGTGGTTGGAAAAATCCCTTGTCAGTAATTTTTCCAAAAAGAAAGTGGGGGAAAGATGAGCCCAATTGGCTCATATCATTGTCTTTAAAAATATTAGAAATTAAAAAAAATGGCATATGAGGGAATAGCCGCAGTTACATTATAGGCCGGATGTGTGGCGCCATTACGCTTGCCCAGGTTTAAAGATAGTTCCACGTGTCAAGGTCATCTTGTGATGAAATGGAAAGCATTGGAATATTCCATGAGGTGTGATGACAAAAGTCACCGGATTTAAGTTGGCAACATTTTCAGGCAGCGAATCGCAGCAGAGCAGGTTTTGGAATGATGGGGGTAAATTAAAGATGGGTGCCGTATAAATGACCTTTAAAAATAATTAAATCCACCAGGGGATAAGGTGAAAACAATATTGAACCATTTTGAGGATAATAATTAAAGACGGCATATTTGCAACAGCCTATTGGAATAAATAATTGCAGGCATATGTGACGGGACGTTACATCATTGTTAATGGGGTTCCCCGAGCTCACTATCCAAGATCCGGCGTGCATGGAGAGGACGCGAGCCGCTAAGAACAGATACTCTGCTACGGAAATTTGAACGTGTCGGACGTACGTGTATGTGGTTCACGAGAACCCTAATCTAGAGCATTTCCTATCAAATAACTAGCTGTCGAAGATACTACGGGTCCGATAGACTTTGCATTTAACTCAATAATGACCGAAATTTTTGTAAATTCAAGAAGGTGAATTTTTACAACATTAACTGAAAATTAGGATCGGAGCGAGATCAAACAAGGACGCATCGCAGTGCCACGTGTAAACTCGCGGAAAGCAGAGACAAAGTGTATATTACAATTGTGAAGAAGTGTATGTGCTAGAATAATTTAACTTTATCTGTGTTTTTTATATGTATTTTAGTGTAGTAGGAAGCGATGAGCGTGTGATTTCATGAAAGCAACAAGAGTGAAGACCATGGGTGTGGAGAATGGTATGGGTTCAGGTTTTGAGGCCGTTAGCATGATGGCTTAAGTACATCATGGGGCCGACCTGAAACCATGAGGCCGTGGAGCTGAGTATGGAGCGTCGCCGAGTCGATAAGTACCCTGATTCATTATCTAGCATGTGCATGATTAGCTGTTAACTGTAAATAAGTTAATGCATGATTATTCGTTTATTTTCCTTTTTAAGTACTGTAGCAAGGATAGTTAGGTTTTTTTTTAGGTTTTATTTTATGCTGATGCCTAGGGGGGTGTACATATTGTGATATTAGCGTGTGTTAAAATATGGTCTTCGCGAGTGTGAAAATAATGTGTGTAAATAATGATTTTCCATTACGGGTGTGAAACATGGTTTTTTTTTTTCTCAGTGCGTGATCTTCTAGCAAATATTAGCGTGTGCGTGTGTGAATATTTAATGACGTAGGAGGCATCAGTAAGGATTAGTTAGAGGGAATAGATAGATTAACCTGGCATGTCGCATGAAAAGTTCGTCAAGAAAATTTTCACTGACCCAAGTTTCGAACCCGGACTGTCTGGCACATTACAGTGGGATTTTGGAAAATATATGTCATCAGTAAGTAACGTGCACCGTTAATCAATGAGAAATTTTGTGCTGAAGGGAATAATTGTCATCCTAAAAATGTCCGAGAAGTAGTTAGCTAGTGTTGAAATAGGGACCTCTAAGACACAAAATGCCGACCGCAAGAGTCGAACCAATGATTGTGTAGCGCCATATATATATGTAAATACCGGCATAATGATATACGTGTTCCTGATAATGGAGTGAGAAATGTAGAATAATACGTGAAATATGAAATGAATAAAATATATTGAGAGTATTATATAATTAGTAACTGTTCGCACAGGCGCATGATATTGTGGAGGAACATATGGCTTCATTTAGAGTAGAGAGAGAGAGAATTTAAGTGGGTGCGAACATGTTAGAATGCCGTGTCAATGAAATGAGTCGGGCGTGCGATAAGGCTACAGACCAGGACGGCGCGTTGTGTATTAGAGAGGCTATGGCAGCTGTAGTAAGGTCTTATAAGTAACAAAATATCGCATTCATCCGTAAGAAAAATTCTGTTTGTGGAACTCAGGACAGCACAATTAGATTAAATAATGATAGCTAGACTTCGTGACAGATCATTGCGGCAAGCATAATGATAGGTCACTGTAATGATGCCATGTTGAGGGTCGGAGTTCGATGCCCGGCCGAGCCAGTGTATAATGATTTCCCCTGTGACTATATGATTGAAATTATGTTGTGTTTGTTTATGTTATATGTTCTTCAATATGTGGGCAATGCAAATTTTGATTTTGCAGTTGCAATATTTTTTTTTGATGTTGAATTCAGTTCATGTGGTTGTTTATACTTGCGGCAATGAGGTTCATCCCATTGTCTGTAGAATCAGTGTAGGTTAAGATGTATTTAACACTATAGTATAGGGTTTCTTGCTACAGGGTAGGCATATGTTTTGTATATGATAAAACAGCTAATTAAGCATATGTGAGATATTTATCATTTTAATGAATCGGTAAATTAATTTAATTTATTTATGTCAGGGTTACTTTTCGATTTCGTGCGTGCGTTCCATATTATCAGCATTATATGAGGGAGGATGGTATTGAGAAAGAATAAGTTAAATAGTTTCGGACTCAAATCATAATAGGGACTATTTTTTTTATATAAAATTTGTGATGAATAATTTTATGATATATAAAATTTTGGATTGAATTACCAAATCTAACAAACTTAATTGGATAAACTTATGATTTTCAAGGTAACAATTATACCGACATTGATAACTGCGAATTTGTAAATCATAATGAATTTAATGGATTTAATTAATTAAAGATGAGTTGTGAATTACACGGCGGATGTTGCTTAATGAATTTACACAGCCTCATACATTTCATTTCGAAGAGTGTATTTAAATAAATAATTTGGTATTTAGTAAATGGTAACTACAAGGTTTATAATATGGTGAGGAAATAATTCAAAGGTATGGAGAGCAAATACGAATTTGTTATTCAAAGAATGAACGGAAGAAGTTTTGGTTGTATTAACATTTTAAAAAGGTACTTTGACAAATTAACAAAGGTCATGATGAGAGATTATTATAATATTTTATTACTGAAAATTTTGAAATATGGTGGTACCAAAATATGAGTGGAATGGAATTGGATTAAAATTTTTGAAGTACTGAAGTAGAGTTGATGAATAAGATGAAAGGGAATTGTAATAAAGATGAAGTAATGTGTTTAGAAGGATTTGAAATCTATGAGTCATGAGGTTGATATTTTATAGTCGAGGGTGAGAGAGGTTGTGAACAATATTTGGTCCGAAGAGTTTATTGTTTGTATAGAAGTATATTTGCTTTGCCAAAGTTTAGCCTTTTCAATAAATTTTGCATTCGTAAATGTTCTCATTCGGATTTTTATTTAATTATTTTATTTCTTCTCTTTTATCCTTCCCGCTTGATTAATTTAAGGTTAGTTTATAATATCTGAAGATATCTCTGAGGGTAGTACCCAGTCAGCGACCCTGGGATGTCTCGAGCCGGCGCCACATTTCAAAGGCAGGAAGGGTAAAGGGTTGAGTATATTTGGTATAAGTGACGCGTGGTCTAGGGTGGACCGTTACTGAGTAATTGCATTTCGTTTTGTTTGTCGCCTCAATTAGCTTTGTGTCTGTATTGCACTAAACATAATAATAATAATAATAATCATAATGTTATTTGTTTTACATCTGTCCCAAATGCTACTTCTTGAGAGACGCCGGGTTGTCGGAATTTTGTCCCGCAGGAGTTCTTTAACGTGATAGAATCCAACGACTACCTTTAATGTAGAGTACACTGACAGAACAGCTTTAACAAACTGTAATAAAACTGTACCTGTTTCATCTGAAGGTTGTTGCATTATTCTGTGTTTTGTGGTGTACGTTTTGGTTATTGCATAGAGTAAGTCCGGAAGAGATGGTGCGGATTTTGCCATGATCGTGCAGCAAGTCTTCGCCAAGATTTCAACTAACTTATTTTTATGCTAGACGTCATTGTTCATATCACTTCTCACTGCTTGATGAAGGAAATGGTCTTAATGTAAGTAGATTATTGAAAGAGCTCTTTTATTTGAAGGTGTGTCACTTGCACCATCTCTACCCTAGTGTCCGGGTGGGATGGTGTTAATGAGCTTCGTATGCTAAGGAGGGAAGAAATTTTGAAGTAAACTATGGTTACAACTTTTATACATTTATTTACCCCATTTACATACACCTATCTATTATTCATTGGTCATTAATAAATCAATAAATTATTTAACCTTGATGATTTAGTCCTCAGTCCTTTTGGGATATGTTTTGCCTTACTCTCTCTCGCCCTTAATCATTATACGAATTCTTATACACTCAACACGATTCATGCAACCACTTGCAGTCGGTGCACTTAATTTTCTGCTTTCCTGCTCTTTCTCGTTGTGACAGTGGTTGCAGCTTTTATTTGCACTTTGTTCTTTTCGTTCATTGTGATTACTCTTTTGTTGGAAATATTCTTTTAGTTAAGTTGCATTAAAGACAAAAACCACAATTAGTATAACTTCACACAGAATTAAACAAAATACATATAGTATATACTGTATGTAATTTATTAACAAATTGATCGGAGAATGAAAGCACATTTTAGTCATAAATGGAAATTCAAAGAATACCGCACGATCTCTCCCGGAAATGTAACGCACCATCTCACCCGACTTTTGGGGAGAGATGGCGCGCCCCTGCCCCCAGGATCTGTTTTGGTCCAACATGGCGCATATCACACCAGCATGGTCACCCGTCTGTGGCAGTGCAACGTTAATTTATCTTGAACAACCCAGTCAGTGGACTTTTATATCATGCATTAGCAAAACTTTGAAGGTAGAGAGGATGCACTTATCAGAAATACCCGCGTGTTCAAGCGAAATCACTTGCACCATGTGACATCCGACAAATGACCTTATTTCTCACGTACACTTTGTACACACGGGAAGCAATGATCGTGCGATCTAGCGAACGAATGTCGCACTGGCCTACCCTGCGCCATCTCTCCCGGTGCGCTTTCTCTCCCGAACTTACTCTATTACAGGTTCTTTCACTGTCTCGGAGGCATTTTCGCTGAAACAAAGTTTGGTGTAACAAACTGAATAAACTCTAATTACATTATTACTCTGTAACGACCCACCTGACACCACGGGTCCCTTATACCAATGCATATACTAAGAAATATCCCTGAACAACCTCCATGTTTTTAAAAATACTATTAAACAAAGAATGATAATGTTTCGTTCCACAACAACAACATTCTCAGATTCTATCATATCACTTAAATCATACGCATATATGCAGAATATTGTTTACTTTACGTAAACCAGTCAATGATTATGAATTTGTCATGTTACGAACAAATAATGACTGCATTAGTCTCCTACTCTCACTTTAGTAAATGCCTTTCCCTGTTTAATAATGCGTATATTTTACAGGCAATAATAATAATAATAATAATAATAATAATAATAATAATAATAATAATAATAATAATAATAATAATAATAATAATAATAATAATAATAATAATGGCGTGTGGCCTGCGAAGAGGCCTGGTGTAGGTATTTTGAGTTGACCCCATATAGGCGACCTGCGCATCTTTGAGGGGAGTTAGGGATAGGAATAACTTACCAAGGGAGATGTTCAACAAATGTCCAATTTCTTTGGCTAGGAAAACAACACATAGGCAGTCTGCCACCTGGGCGACTGCCCTAAATACAGATCAGTAGTGATTGATTGGTTGATTGATTCTATGATGAATTCTAAGTAAACTAAGTAAACCTCATCCTGTCCGGCCCCGCGGTGTTGGGGGCAACGCGTCCGTCTGTCACCCAGTGACCACGGGTTCGATTCCTGGCCGGGTCAGGTGTTTCTAATTGTAAATGATTAATATCCCTGGCCTGGGGACTGAGTGTTTGTGTCGTCCTCAACGTTCCTTTCCTCACATTCAACACTCTACACTTCCGCAATTCCAATTATACACAAGTTCATATCATATGGTGCAAGTTGGGGCAAAAGATTTCTATAGGTCGACGTCCCGAACAAATAGAATTTTTTATTTTAAAAAATAAAAAACTAAATCCTGGGGTGTTGGAGCTCCTTACAGGCACATCCCGAATGGAGCTGAGCTGCATGTAACATTTTCAGCATATGATTTAACAATGCGATTATTAAATTACTGGCAGTACCGGGAATCCAACCCTGGTCAGCGAGGACGGGAGCTAATAGTGCTAACCGTTACGCTAAGGAGATGGCCTTTTCACAGGTATATATATACAATATTTTGAACTAGTGTGTTTGACAGACTGGAAAGCTTTCAACTTACATTAAATAAGTCGACACTGTAAAGTATGGCTTCCTCTATAACAAATCATTCCTGTTGAGTCCGGCTCCATGGCTAAATGGTTAGCTGTTCGCCTTTGGCAACAGGGGCCCCTGGTTCGATTCCCGCCAGGTTCGGGAATTTCAACCATCATTGGTTAATTTCGCTGGCACGGGGGCTGGGGGTGTGTGTCGTATTCATCATCACTTCATCCTCATCACGACGCTCAGGTCACCTATGGCGGTCAAATCAAAAGACCTGCGCCTGGCGAGCCGAAAAAATCCTCGGACACTCCTGGCACTAAAAACCATACGGCATTTCATTTTCATTCCTATTGAGCTAAAACATCATAAGAAACGATTCTATGAGAAGAACAAATATTCATCGAGTGTATGTATACCTTCCCCATTCCATCAGCGTATAGTGTGGAACTTCATTCTAAATTCTATGAGCTGTTATCAGGCCACGTCGAAACAAATTTATTTTTTCATATTGTAAGAGGGTTACAGAGTTACTAACAAAAGAAGCTGTACTCTTTCATTCTTTCTTTCTTTCTTTCTGTCTTTCTTTCTTTCTTTTTTAATCTGTTTACCCTCCAGGGTGTGTTTTCCCTCGGACTCAGGGAGGAATCCCACCTCTACCGCCTCAAGGGCAGTGTCCTGGAGCGTCAGACAACGGCTCGGGGTACAACTGGGGAGGAGGACCAGTACCCCGCAAAGGCTGCCTCACTTGCTACGCTGAACAGGATCCTTGTGGGGGGGATGGGAAGATTGTAAGGGATTGACAAGAAAGAGGGAAGAAGCGGTCGTGGCCGTAATTTAGGTACCATCCCGGCATTTGCCTGGAGGAGAAGTGGGAAACCACGGAAAACCACTTCCAGGATGGCTGATGTGGGAATCGAGCCCACCTCTACTCATTTGACCTTCCGAGGCTGAGTGGACCCCGTTCCAGCCCTCATACCACTTGTCAAATTTCGTGGCAGAGCCGAGAATCGAACCCCGGCCTCCGAGGGTGGCAGCTAATCACACTAACCACTACACCACAGAGGCGGACAAGAAGAAGCTGTACTCGCCAAACGAAAACAGACGAAATATACTGAAAAGCAAGATATTTTGATATGCGAATTGTTAAAATGTAAGGTAGAAGTAATTTCCCGATTATATCTTGTAAAACGAACAGCCTGTCACTGCATTTTTTTAAATTAAACAGTTACAGTACATGATTTTAATTTTGAAAGACATTTTTAACCATAAGAACATTTATAAATCAATGTTGTAAGTCATAAGGAAAATATTGCCGGGTACCTTGTGTTCAATTCGTATGCGCCATGTTTCATTGCTGTTCGCTAGGCACTGCATGCGCGTTATATCAGACTAGTTAAAGTGGCAGTGCATAGTCTGTCCTTATCACGGATGTCTATACTGTATATGACCCGTTGCGTGGAAAGGGACCCAAAGTCGGCAATGGAAAATTTACAGCAGAGTTCCTGTGGTGAAAATATTGCATTTCTATGTTTTGACTTCTTACGCTACCTATGGGTTTTCTTAAAAAATTAAATCACGCAACAGTTCGGGTTTTAACCATTCGATGTCCATGAAAATTGTGTACAATTGGTAAGAAAGTTAGTGAACGCTCTGATTACGATTTTCTCAAAGTACAGTTTTCTTAATAGCAACTGTCAATAATTAATATCTTCTGATGTATTTCACCTAGAGGCACGAACTCTTCTTTAAAATGATCAGTAACTTACACCAATTTTAGAACCACAAAATAAGTGCGGCCAGTATCCAGTAATCGGGAGATAGTGGGTTCGAGCCCCACTGTCGGCAGCCCTGAAGATGTTTTTCCGTGGTTTCCCATTTTCACACCAGGCAAATGCCGGGGCTGTACCTTAATTAAGGCCACGGCCGCTTTCTTCCACTTCCTAGGCCTTTCCTCTCCCATCGTCGCCATAAGACAGATCTGTGTCGGTGCGACGTAAAACAACTAGCAAAAAAGAACTACAAAAATCTCAAAAATAAAAAAGTCCGACTCGTGGTCCCTTTCCGCTCGACGGGTCACATATTCTTATTTGCGTAAATCTAGTTTGAGTAAGGATAATAAATGTGCTTCTGTATTTCAAATATTCATTTATTTTATTTACAAATGCATTTGTTAACATTGCGAGACTTAGGCAGAAATTAAACCTGTTGTCCTGTCCAACCGTATAGTCACGTGCAGTTAAAACATGGCAAACTTATTTTCCTAACAGTTAGGTACTTACAGTATATTACTGTGATCGTATAATGAACGTATTAATCTTAACTTACTGTACTATGAAAAAACCACGATTGCACCAAAATTGAAATTTTAAGTTTAAGTGCACAGTTTTCTTTATTTGAAACGATCTGTGTTCTGAATAAACTATGAATGTCGTATTTTTATTCAACATCGGGTAGGTACTTGTGAGATTTTCTGTATCGGAATTGCTAAATAAACGAATGTGCCACATTCGTGCAATTATTGCATTCAATATTCGTTTAAGTGAATTATCGGAATCACGAAAATACTAATTCGTCATAAGCAAAAATCACTCTCAGCAGTTCTGAATGGCGATGTATATCTGTGGTAGGCAGCATAAAAATGTGTAGTATGTACGTGCCTGATGCTGTATCAACAACAGTGGCCTTTATTAAAGTACATCCGAAAAATTTGCCTTGTGTAAAAATAGCAAACCTCCGAAAACCATCTGCAGGGCTGCCGACATTGGAGTTCGAACCCACCATCTCCCGAATGCAAACTCACAGCTGTGCGGCCCTCACCGCACGGCCAACTCGCTCGGTTCAATTGTAATAACTACTTTGTTAGTCCAAATGGAACATAAAGGAAACACATATGTACTGACATACATTTATAAAGAAGAAAACCGAGTGAGTTGTCTCCGCAGGCCTGTTAGCTTGAGTTCGAATCCTACTGAGCTATCTGTGTCGGTGCGACGTAAAGCAGGTTGTATTACTATTGATTTATCAATCCAAGGCAACTGAGTATGAAAATTAACTAATCCAATGACTGAAAGAGGAAATATGGTGGGTTTGCTCTTTTAAATTGCAAACTGTGATGTTAAATTACGAGGCTCTCTATATTTGAGGTTTTGGCCGCCAACCGTAACATGAACACAGCTTGTATCAGTTGCTATTTTTGTTGTCAGAACGAAGAGAGAAGTGCTATCTTATCTAGATAATCTGAATCGGAATTCCCACAATTACAAGCACATGGCAGTGGCGTGGGACTCTGGCAACTTGGCTACTGAGCTTGACTTAGGGTACGACTTCCCACAAGAGAACTCGTTTATTACACTTTACATTCAAAGCTCATTGCCTCGCCCCAATTAGCATTCCCGACCTCCGCTCATTTTTTTAAAGATCCATGTAAGCAATTAGCTACAATAACTCATTAAAAGATGCTTGTTGCACTTCAATAGCAAGCGCAGTCACTGGTCTGTTTCTCAACGCATGACGTAAAGCAACCATGAGAAAGAAGGTTTGTGATCAACTCTAGTGAAACTTCTCAGCAACAATGTTTACAGTGAAAACGAAAACTGAAGTACCTCTTTAAAGTGTTACTTTTTGTTAAAAATGAAGCCATATTTTCCAGTGTCAACTCGGGTGATATAACTGAAATGTTTCTGAGTCTGCTGAACACTAATTATAACAACCACAACCCAATAACATATCTGTAAAAAGCTCATGGTTAAACCAAGAAAATCACTTTATTTTTTAACGGTTCTAATGTTAACTATTAGTAACTCGAAAGTGATATATATACATAAGAAATTCATAAAATATACTGTATTCTGTCTATTGATTCGTGTCACTCTCAGATTATTTCAATCTCATGATCTCGTCTTGAGCTCCCTCTACTCCTCTTACCCTCCATGAACGAGTCCATGATTCTACTAGGAAACCTATCCTATTTCTTACGTATTTGACCTCACTGCCGAAGCCGAATTATGCGTGTGGCTTCATCGGTCAAGTTCATTCCTAACTTGGTTTAATAGTGTATTCATATTGTTTAATAAAATGAAATGTCGTATGGCTTTTAGTGCCGGGATATCCCAGGACGGGTTCGGCTCGCCAGATGCAGGTCTTTCTATTTGACACCCGTAGGCGACCTACGCGTCTTGATCAGGATGAAATGATGATGAAGACGACAGACACATACACCCAGCCCCCGTGCCAGTGGAATTAACCAATTAAGGTTAAGATCATCGACACGGCCGGGAATCGAACCCAGTACCCTCTGAACCGAAGGCCAGTACGCTGACCGTTCAGCCAACGAGTCGGACATATTGTTTAATAATATGTTTAGAAAAGTAAGTTATAGGGTTGTGGTTGTTATAATTAGTACTGGACTGACTGAAGGCCTTAAAGTTACATTCTTTAAAGTGTCTCAAATAGCAATGGCACATGGAGTGTGGAGAACAATATTCCTCTTGAGGTGTATGAGTGGATAAATTTTGATAAGGTAAATGTGTCTTGCTATCAAAGTAATGGCTTCCATACTACAAAATTAGGGGGAAGAAATAAAAATACGTTTTGTAATGTTGAAGTAATATCGGCTTCTGCACAGTTAAAAAAGCCCTTCACCCGTATAAAATATGACATGACCACTAAAAGTATCCTCGTCTCGAGGTAGTTGCGCATTTTTTAGGCAATGGAGTGCAGCTGCATGTACCATTTTAACCACATATCAGCCCCTCTGCCATTCTGAAATCTCTGGGAGTACCGTAAATCGAACCCGGGTCTCCGAGGACGGCACCTGATAGTCCTACTGCTAACCGTCACGCTACGGAGAGTTTCCACGAAACCTACAGCATAGAAAGACGATGGAACGAAAGCAACGTTTCGCACCCACCTGTAGCCCTTAAGCGGTTGAGTATATTAATAATAATAGTAGTAAAAATAATAGTTTGTTTATGAATTTTAAGACGTTTTAGAATTAAGTCCTATTCATCATACAAAGGTTTAATAATAACTGGTATTTTGTATTTTTTTTCCTCCAATTTACTTAACTGTTTGTCGATAACACATAATTAGTGATTTCCTTATATTAAGTCATCAGAGATATTATTTCGTGATTTCCTGAAATTAATTATTTTGTAGCCTTATTTTTCTTTTAAAGGGGGAAGTTCTTTCGGATTTGAAACATCTGACGAACGTGCAGCTATAAATTGCGCAATTCATGGCAGGGCCACCCTCGAGGAATGGTTCAGGTACCTGTTTTGTTAGTCCTTGATAGTCTCACAATGTCGACGCACATATAATAAGTCTGTGTTCCTACGAACAATGATTGTGTACAACCTCGAGAAGAGTGTTCACTTTATTATGGTTTACACAAGTGTATGTTACACATGTTCAGATTTATTGCTTGTGATGTTTCTGCACATTTCATAATGAAACTATTTCGTATTATGTTATTTTTGTTACCACATTACGTTTCCTCCGATACATGAGACTGAAATTAGAGTAACGCGAATCAATAGATATAATACAGCATGAGTTTCTTATATGCACATTTCACTTTCGAGTTTCCAAACATATATCGGTACAGTAACACATAGCATTTTCGGTAGCAGTTGTATTCAATATGCCGCCCCCGTGGTGTAGGGGTAAGGTGCCTGCCTCTTACCGGAATTTTTACCTAGATCAGGAGGCTGGTTCGAGGTCCACCCAGCCTACTTGATTACAATTGAGAAGCTACCTAATGGTCAGAAAGCCAAGAATAACGGACGAGAGGATTCGTCGTGCTCACCACACGTCAGTCACCTTGTAATCTGCAGGCCTTCGGGCTGAACAGCGTTAGCTTGGTAGGTTATGGCCCTTGGGGGCTGTTGCGCCATGAGGTTTCTTTTTTTTTTTTTTTTTTACGTCGCACCGACACAGATAGCTCTTATTGGCGACGATGGGACGGGGGAGGGCTAGGAGGGTAAGGAAGCGGCCTTGGCATTAATTAAGGTACAGCCCCATCATTTGCCTGGTGTGAAAATGGGAAACCACGGAAATCCATTTTCTGGGCTGCCGACAGTGGGGTTCGAATCTACTATCTCCCGAATACTGGATACTGGCCGCACTTAAGCGACTGCAGCTATCGAGCTCGGTTTGGTTTGGTTTGGTTTTTGGTTGTATATGTTATAGGCACCCCCACCCCCACCCCCACCCCAGCTTCCGGTCACTGTAACAGGAGCTACTGGTAGATGCGAAATCTATCACCTTATTCATACTGATAAGACCATTATCGTTCAAACCTGAAAGTTTCGTCGAGATTCGCAACTCTGCAATTCTTCCTTGGAAGAGATATTTGAGATAACGTCTGTGTTCTACCTCTCCACCTGTTGCTAATACTACTGTATGTTCAGAAGAGGTCGTCTTAAGACCAGGGCACTTGTTTTGTATACTATTCCTATTACCGTGTCATGAGTACTGGTGCTCATATTAATTAAGTTTGGCTTTCATACTTGTTTAACAGGAGCCCCCTACGCTCTACCCTAGCCATTTATGTGATCCTCTCGTCTGCCTGGTAATGAAGGTGATATGAACTTTCCTTAAAGCAGTCCTTAATCAAGAGTGAGTTTAAAAGATGGAAGTACTTTCGTATTTGAACTGCCTTTGCCATTTACTTACGAAGACTCTCTCTCTCAAACATGATTAACGTAACTACCCACTAACAAAAACTGCAACAGTTCAAATCTTGTGATACATCGATAGCTCTTATTTCACAGTCAATTCTAAACATAACGAATATATCTCTACAACGGTTTTTTTCAAACTTATGAACATGTAAAAAGCACATAAACCAAATTATCCATTCCTTCCTTCCTTCCTTCCTTCCTTCCTTCCTTCCTTCCTTCCTTCCTTCATTCCTTCCTTCCTTGCTTCCATTTCTTTCCTTCTTCCACAATTCCTTCCCTCTTTCCGTCCTTCTCTCCATTGCTTTCTTTCCTTATTTCCTTCCTTCCTTCATCTTCCTTTCCTTCCTTTATTTTCTTCCTGACTTCCCTACCTTCATTTTAATTCCCATCTTTCCTTCCTTCTTTCCATTCTCCTTCCTTCCTTCCTTCCTTCCTTCCTTCCTTCCTTCCTTCCTTTCAAACTTCCCTCCTTCCTTTTCCTTCCTTCCTTCCTTCCTTCCTTTTCCTTCCTTTCCTTTTGATCTTCATTTTATATTATTTTTTTCTATTTCCTCCTATCCTTTCCTCCTTTCCTTTCTCCCCTCCTTTATTCCTTTCCTCTTCCTTCCTTCCTTCCTTCCTTCCTTCCTTCCTTCCTTCCTTCCTTCCTTCATTCATTCATTCTTTCTTTCTTTCCCTCCGCCCTTCTCCCTTCCTTTTCTTCGTTCCTCCTTTTTCTGATTACCTTCCTTCCTTCCTTCCTTCCTTCCTTCCTTCCTTCCTTCCTTCCTTTCTTCCTTCCTTCCTACCTTCTTTTTCGTTAGTTTCTTTTTATTACTGCTATGATCTTACACATCACATTCACTTCATTATGAGAATCAGAAAATCTTAAACTAGATTAATTTACCAGTTACCTAATTGATTTTAACGTACATGAAACGTTCGGACGAGCTTGCTTGAAGTTCTGTAGTACTTTTATTGGAATGCTTCCGATGGTTTTTTGAAGTTGTAGAAGCCCTTCAAGATACACTACGAATTGTAGGAGAGTCGTTCCTTTCTCCCTCCCCCAACCAACATAGCTGGCGAAAGGTATCTTAATATACTGACAGCTGAAGATGTATATTTTTTCTTTTTTGCTATTTCCTTTACGTCGCATCGACACAGTGAGGTCTTATGGCAACAATGGGACAGGAAAGACTTAGGAATGGGAAAGAAGCGGCCGTGGCCTTAATTAAGGTACAGTACCAGCATTTACCTGGTGTGAAAATGGGAAACCACGGAAAACCACTCACTGTCTCCCGGATGCAAGCTCACAGCTGCACGCCCCTAACCGCACGGCCAACCCGCCCGGTTGATGTATATTGTAGGTACAGTCCACGTGCCATATGAAAACGAGGGGAAAATGTTATTATTATTATTATTATTATTATTATTATTATTATTATTATTATTATTATTATTATTATTATTATTATTATTATTATTATTATTATTATTATTATTATTATTATTATTATTATTATTATTACAGTATTCGCGAATAAGCCCGTTAGGAGTACAGTACGTAAAGTACTTTATGGCTGATAAAACAGGCATGAGGGAGTTTTTAATAAGTAACTATGATCGGTGGAAAACGGTAAATAAAAATGTAAACAGACTCTGGGATGGGTTTAAAGCAATTGTTGAGGAATGTGAAAATAGGTCTGTACTATAAAGGTGTTAAGGAATGGTAAAAATCCACTATATTATAACAGGGAAGTAAAGAGACTAAGAAGGAGGTGCAGGGTGGAAAGAAATAGAGTTAGAAATGGCTGTGGAAGTAAGGAGAAATTGAAGGAACTTACTAGGAAATTGAATCTAGCAAAGAAGGCAGCTAAGGATAACATGATGGCAAGCATAATTGGTGGCCATACTAATTTTATTGAAAAATGGAAGCGTATGTATAGGTACTTTAAGGCAGAAACAGGTTCCAAGAAGGACATTCCAGGAATCATTAATGAACAAGGGGAGTGTGTATGCGAGGATCTTCAAAAGGCAGAAGTATTCAGTCAGCAGTATGTAAAGATTGTTGGTTACAAGGATAATGTCCAGACAGAGGAGGCTACGAATGCTAAAGAAGTATTAAAATTTACCTATGACAGCAATGACATTTACAGTAAGATACAAAAGTTGAAAACTAGAAAAGCAGCTGGAATTGATAGGGTTTCGGGGGATTTAATAAAGACAATGGGTTGTACTTGTTTGATTATTGTTTTCATGAAGGAACTTTACCAAATTAATGGAGAGTTGCTATAGTAGTCCCTGTATATAAAGGAAAGGGTGATAGACATAAAGCTGAAAATTACAGACCAGTCAGTTTGACATGCATTGTATGTAAGCTTTGGGAAAGCATTCTTTCTGATTTTATAAGACATGTTTGCAAAATTAATAATTGGTTTGATAGAAGGCAGTTTGGGTTTAGGAAAGGTTATTCCACTGAAGCCCAACTTGTAGGATTCCAGCAAGTTATAGCAGATATCCTGGATTGAGGAGGTCAATTGGACTGTATCGCGGTTGTTCTGTGTAAGGCATTTGATAGGGTAGATCATGCGAGACTACTGGGAAAAATGAGTGCAATTGGACTTGACAAAAGAGTGACTGAATGGGTGGCTCTGTTTCTAGAAAACAGAACTCAGAGAATTAGAGTAGGTGAAGCTTTATCTGTCCCTGTAAAAATTAAGAGGGGAATTCCTCAAGGCAGTATTATTGGACCTTTGTGTTTCTTATATACAGTACATCAACCATATGTGTAAAGAAGTGGAATCGGAGATAAGGCTTTTCGCAGATGATGTTTTTCTGTACAGAGTAATAAATAAGTTACACGATTGTGAGCAACTGCAAAATGACCTCGATAATGTTGTGAGATGGACGGTAGGCAATGGTATGATGATAAACGGGGATAAATGTCAGGCTGTGAGTTTCACAAATAGGAAAAGTCCTCTCAGTTTAATTACTGCGTTGATGGGGTGAAAGTTCCTTTTGGGGATCATTGTAAATACCTAGGCATTAATATAAGGAAAGATCTTCATTGGGGTAATCACATAAATATGATTGTAAATAAAGGGTACAGATCTCTGCACATGGTTACGAGGGTGTTTAGGGGTTGTAGTAAGGATGTAAAGGAGAGAGCTTATTTGTCTCTGGTGAGATCCCAACTAGAGTATGGTTCCAATGGATAGGACCCTTACCAGGATTACTTGATTTAGGAACTGGAAAAAATCCAAAGAAAAGCATCTCGATTTGTTCTGGGTGATTTCCGAAAAAAGAGTAGCGTTACAAAAATGTTGCAAAGTTTGGCCTGGGAAGACTTGAGAGAAAGGAGACGAGCTGCTCGACTAAGTGGTATGTTCCGAGCTGTCAGTGGAGAGATGGCGTGGGAGGACATCAGTAGACGAATACGTTTGGATGGTGTCTTTAAAAGTAGGAAAGATCACAATATGAAGATAAAGTTGGAATTCAAGAGGACAAATTGAGCAAATATTCGTTTATAGGAAGGGGAGTTAGGGATTGGAATAACTTACCAAGGGAGATGTTCAATAAATTTCCAATTTCTTTGCAATCATTTAAGAAAAGGCTAGGAAAACAACAGATAGGAAATCTGCCACCTGGGCGACTGCCCTAAATGCAGATCAGTAGTGATTGAAATTGAACATGCATTTGTCTTCCTTTCTGCCCATATTTCATTCATTCCTTCACTATGGGCTTATTCCTGTCGTGAGACCAGGTTGTTCCACTTCTACTTTGGTCTCAGCTATCGTGTGTAGTCATTTTTATTTGGTGTCACCTGGGGTGTCTACCTGTAAATTTCGACGTTTAGATTTACTCTACAAGATGGCAGTGAGAGAGATCTCTGTTGGCTGATCTATGGCAGAGGTTTAATTGATTTTGTCGCTTAAACACCAGTTTTAACACCAGAGATCTTTTTCATACCGTCATCATACTGTACTTACTACGTGGAGTGTCGAATGGACATTTTTCCACCCTTCAAAAATCCGACATTTTGTGCCGGGATTGAACCCACGATCTTCGAATCCGGAGACCGATACTCCTCTACCTCTGATCCACAGAAGGAGGCATTTAATGTTTTATAATCCTCACTTAGTCTTAATTACTGTAAATTACTACAAAGTTTAGTTTAGATTCGCAAATTACAGAGTTGACTGCGTTCAGGTTATTGAACTGCCTGGAGGAAGAGTTGTAGTTTTTATCATTTCTGTGTGTGCGTTTCCTGTCCTAGAAGTCATAAAACTTTTTTAACAGCAGTAAAGCAACTGGTCTCGTAACTGCGGTTGTGTCTTGCACTCACGCTACAGGTAGCAGAGAAATGAAACTTTTATGTAGCCCATTTCCACAGAGAAAGTCGACATACGATTACAGCAGTCCTCAAGCGTGGTTCAGACCTCATAGAGAGACTTCATCGGTAAAATAAAATATAGCACTACTGAGCCAAGATTTAAATGTACTCTATATGCGTACCATTCACTTGGGTCTTTCTTTATCAAGTGGCCCAGATCCCAACTTTGCAGGTTCGATCCTGGCTCCCTCCGGTGGTATTTGAAGGTGCACAAATATGTCAGCCTCATCCGACGCTGTAGATTTACAGCATGTAAAAGAACTCCATCTGGACGAATTTTCGGCACTTTTTGGGACGTAAACATTATTAACATTATTATTATAAGGTGCATCAGGAAAATATTCTACTTTTCTGCAAATATGTATGTAAGAATGTTGTTATAATGATTAACTGTATTGCTCATTCAACTGTATACTGTATTGTTACGTAATAATAATAATAATAATAATAATAATAATAATAATAATAATAATAATAATTTTATTACACGCAATTATATATTTTAGGTTTATGTTTTGTAAGTTCTGTGTGACTTCCTGTGTGACGCTTCTTGTTAAGGTGGATTTTAATTCTGTTTAGTTACGTGTGAATCCTGATTATCATGTTACGTTATTGCAAGGGAATATTTTAAGTTATATTATACAAATATATAATGTAATTATTTTGTTACTTGACTTGTAAGCCATTTTAAATTTTAATGTAATCTTTGACATAAATATAAAGATGACAGGGAAACCCGGAGAACAACCTATTCCGCCTCCACTTTGTCCAGCACAAATCTGACAGTGACCGTGATGTGAACCACGAAATCCAGCGGTGAGCAGCCGCTTGAGCCACGGAGACTGTAAGGCAAATTCATTAGTCACTGTCGTCAATACGGACCAAATATGAGATTAATGACTTGTAATAAATATGTCTTACAGAAGGGCATCATCTGAAAATGTGCGTCATGATATTAAAGATACAAAATGTGTGACGCCATGTTACCTAGCATCGTGCAGGCTATGATGTGAAATGCTCATGGATGGGCATGACTGAGAGATATATAGAAGGCTCTGTACCTGAAATTTCACAGCCTGTTTTCACTCGTTCCAACGGGTCAGGAAATGAAAGAATGAATGAAGCCTCCATCTAGTGACGGCTGAAGTCTGTTGCGTTCCTCTGGGGCAGTGAATAATGACTGACAAATGAAATGATATAGGAGAGTGTTGCTGAAATGAAAGATGACAGGGAAACCCGAAGAACAACCTATTCCGCCTCCACTTTGTCCAGCACAAATCTGACAGTGACCGTGATGTGAACCACGAACTCCAGCGGTGAGCAGCCGCTTGAGCCACGGAGACTGTAAGGCAAATTCATTAATCGTTATCTTCAGTTTCATTTATTGAAAGGCATATTTATGATCATTTCCAAAGGAAAATTTGACACCAACTTTTGTAACAGCAGATATATGTTACGTGTTTATCAACTGAAAGCATAACTTGTTGAATTGGGTGAATTTAAAAGATCACTGTCGTCGCTATATATCTTAACTGTAAACTTTTTTCTTTACACTGAGTTCTAGGAACTAAATAACAAAAAGAGTAGGCATGTAACTACTGATAGAGAGCATTACTCTTCGCATATTCCCCAAGTAATGGTTGTTCTTTTGCTTGCCCTGTAACCTGTTGCTTCCTCTGGCATGCTCAAGGAATGCGCTGCCCGCCAGTCAGCTGTTTATCATTTCCTATAGTCATGCTACACATATCGGAACATCTACATGTGAAACTATAATCTACCTCTAAGTATTGTTTATTGATAATGAATATCAGTAATTACATAATGTATGGTTTACCGTTGTTAAGCACTATAATTGTGCCTCTTGGGCATTTACACGCTTGCTGGCTCGTTGAACACGAAGGAGTGATGGGCACACATTGTCAGTAATTAGGAAATAGAGATGTAAGTGTGGAGGTAAATAGGCTAATAAACTTCAGTCTGTTCTTGCTTGTTATTATGAAAATGACAGCAACATTCTTTACAATGCGGTGCAGAGTGTAATTTCTCAGTTTTTAATGCTGGAGACGGACGGTAGAGCATTGACCTCCTGAGCTCAAGTTTGACGGGATCAATCCCGGCTCAGTCCTGTGGTCGGTAGACAAAATTTCGGCACATCAGTGTCTGGTGTTGTTTATTATTGTTCTAAGAGGAAGGACAACTGGGCAACCATACTCCTTTAACAGAGGGAGCAAATGAAGAATTAAGGCCCTTCGAAGAATAAGGTGTCGGCAAAGAAAGGGAAGGGACACGAATGGTGTGAAAATAAAATCATCGCATACATAATACCGTGGGGGTTAGAAGGGAACAAGAGTTAACCAGAGGAAGGAAGACAGGAAGGATAAAAGTGAGGTGTCTAGCACAATCAACTGTATGCAATCCCACATGATTACAACCCACGCTCCCTAATTGAGAGCGTCTGGATAAGAGCCTAGCCCTTTTAGTCACCACTTACGACTGACAGGGGATAAAGTGAATGTCTTCCATAGCCTCATCCACAGTGGTACATTTCAGCACCTCCTCACACCTTATAGCCCACGTGGTTAGTTGGGCATTAAACTAATAACACTAGTATTATTATTATCGTAATGTCAGAATGTTAAGAGCAAAAATGCTCAAAACGAATACAGAAAGTTAGAAAATGAAGTCAACAGACTTTCAAGAAAGTCCAAAGAACTGCATGAAAGGAAAATGTCAAGACGTAGAACGTGATATTACATTGTTGATATTTCATTCGGCATACACAACTGTAAACAATTACTTCAGCGAAGTGAGAAAGTCAAAATATGATGACGCAGATATATGAATATAATATAGAAGACCTGTACAGTGGAGAATATTTACACGGTGTAATTACTTTAAATGTTGTTAATTAAATGTATGCAAATGTATGTAACAGGAATTATCCATAATGACTTTAAAAAGAACATCGTTGTTCAAATTACAAAACAGATGGGGAGTTATTAAATATAGACGCTTTAGAACACTCAGTCCTGTTTCAAACAAATGGAAACTGTCCTAACAGAAGATCAGTTTTGTTTCCGGAAGCAAACTAGGGAAGGTATTTCAGCCCTAAAACTTATTAAAGAACAAAGATTCAGGAAAGATAAGCACATCTAAGTAGCATTTGTTGCCTTGGAAAAGGCATTTGAAAATGGTTACTGGGGTAAAATTCTCTGCATCCCCCCCCCCCCCTCAAAAAAAGACAGGAACTGGTACCAGAGAAAGAGTTGACATGTGCGAAATATTTAAGGATCAACTGGCCATTATTAACAGTGACAATAAAACAAGAGAGGCAAAGATCACGTAGGCTGTTAGATAGAGTTGTTTAAAATGTCTCCGGTGAAATTCAGTGCATATATACAAGCAGCAGTGAATGAGTTTAGAGAGAAAATCTGTGTATAAGTTAAGATTCAAGGTGAAAAACTTGGTATTCTGAAGTATGCTTATGGCGTAGCAATAATAACAGAAAATAATAAAGATGACCTGAAATTAGTTTGTCCAATACGGAAATGGTATGCAACTAGCACTTCATGAAAGTTAATGCCGGTAAAACTAAGGTAATGATGTTTGGCAGAAAAGAGAAAACTTAAATAAATTTAACATTAAGAAACCATGATCTTGAAGATGTGAACAAGTTTCGTTAACTATGCAGTAAATTTACATCTGAAAAGCGAAGCAAGTATTAGTCTGGTCGAGTCTCGCAGAACAAGAAAGCATTCTTCAGAAAGAAAAGTCTCTTCACATCCAACAGCTTGAGTACTGAGGTCAGCAAAATGTTCCTTAAAACATACACTGGAGCATAGTTTTGTACATATGTGAGACTTGGACGGTGAGGAAATATGAAAAGTGCAAATTTGAAGTCTTCGAACTCTGGTGATACAAGAAAAATACTCAAAATTAGCTGGAAAAAATATGAAAAACGAACAAGTCCTGATGAATATACAAGAACGGTGCCTGTGGAAAAATATTGTCCGAGAAGATGGAACGTAGTCATACATACACGTTTGGTGTCAGGAGAAGCATTCGGCCATCGAGCGAGTGGCTAAGCTGTCAGCTTGCATTTGAAAGATATTGGATCGAACCTCACTGTCGGCAGCCCTGAAGATGGTTTGCCATGGTTTCCCAATTTTCACACCAAGCAAATGCTGTATTATTACCTTAAATAAGGCTACGGTCGGTTTCTTCCCGCTTCTAAACCTTTCCTGTCCTATCATCACCATAAGATGTATTTGTATCGATGCGACGTAAAGCAAGTTGTAAAAATATATAATAATAATAATAAGAAGAAGAAGAAAATCTCGTTAGAATCAATCCATCAATCACTACTGATCTGCATTTAGGGCACTCACACAGGTGGCAGATTCCCCATCTGTTGTTTTCCTAACCTTTACTTACATGAATTCAAAGAAATTGGAAATTTATTGAACATCTCCCTTGGTAAGTTATTCCAGTCCTTAACTTCCCTTAATAAACGAATATTTGCCGTAATTTTTCGTCTTGAATTCCAACTTTATCTTCACATTGTGATCTGTCCTACTTTTAAGACACCATTCTGACTTAATCGTCTACCATGTCATTCCACGCCATCTCTACTCGTACACTGGCAGCTAAGAACGTACCCTTTAGTCGAGCAGCTCACCTCCTTTCTCCCAAGTCTTCTCAGCCCAAACTTTGGAACATTTTTGTATCGCTAGTCTTTTGTCGGAAATCATCCAGAACAAATAGAGCTGCTTTTCTTTGGATTTTTTCCAGTTCTTGAATCAAGTAATCCTGGTGAGGGTCCCATACACTGGAACCATACTCTACTTGGGGCCTTACCAGAGACGTTTACGCCCTCTCCTTTACATCCTAACTACAAACTCTAAATATCCTCACAACTATGTGCAGAGATCTGTTCCCTTTGTTTACAATCCGATTTATGCGATTATCCCAATGAAAATATTTCCTTATATTAACACCTAGGTACTTACAATGATCCCCAAAAGGAACTTTCACCTAATCAACGCAGTAATTAAAACTGAGAGGACTTTTCCTATTTGTGAAACTCACAACCTGACTTTTAACCCCGTTTATCATCATACCATTTTGCAGTTGCTCACAATCTTGTAATTTATTACTCTATACAGAATAACATCATCTGCAAAAAGCCTTATCTCTGATTCCACTCCTTTACTCATATCACTGATATATATAAGAAAACATATAGGTCCAATAATACTGCTTTGAGGAATTCCCCTCTTAATTATTACAGGGACAGGCAGATAAAGCTTCGCCTACTCTAATTCTCTGAGTTCTATTTTTTAGAAAGCCACCCATTCAGTCACTCTTTTGTCAAGTCCAATTGCACGCACTTTTTCCAGTAGTCTCCCATGATCAAACCTACCAATTATCTTAGATAGGTCAATCGTAATACAACCCATTTGACCTCCTGAGTCCAGGGTGTCTGCTATATCTTGCTGGAATCCTACAAGTTGAGCTTCAGTGGAATAACATTTCTTAAACGCAAACTGTCTTCTATCAAACCAGTTATTAATTTCGCAGACATGTCTAATATAATCAGAAAGAATGCATTCCCAAAGCTTACATGCAATGCATGTCAAACTGACTAGCCTGCAATTTTGAGCTTTATGTCTATCACCCTTTCCTTTATACACAGAGGCTAGTATAGCAACTCTCCATTCATTTGGTATAGCTCCTTCGTGCAAACAATAAACAAATAAGTACTTTAGATATGGTACTATATCCCAACCCATTGTCTTTAGTATATACCCAGAAATCTTATCAATTCCAGCCGCTTTTCTAGTTTTCAAATTTTGTATCTTATTATAAATGTCGTTGTTATCATAGGTAAATGTTAATACTCATTTAGCATTAATCACCTCCTCTATCTGGACATAACCCTTATAACCATCAATCTTTACAAACTGCTGACTGAATACCTCTGCCTTTTAAAGAACCTCACATATACACTCCCCTTGTTCATTAATGATTCCTTGCATGGGACCTGTTTCTGGCTTAAGGTACCTATACATATTCCATTTTTCACCAAAATTTGTATGACTGCCAATTATGTTTGCCATCATGTTATCCTTAGTTGACTTGTTTGCTAGATTTAATTTCCTACTAAGTTGCTTCAATTTATAATACAGACATTTCTAACTCTATTTGTCACCGAGCTCGATATCTGCAGTCGCTTAAGTGCGGCCAGTTTCCATGATTCGGGAGGTAGTAGTTTCAAACCCCACTGTCGGAAGATGATTTTCAGTAGTTACCCATTTTTACACCAGGCAAATGCTGGGACTGTACCTTAATTAAGGCCACGGCCGCTTCCTTTCCACTCCTAGCCCTTTCCTATCCCATCGTCGCCATAAGACATATTTGTTTCGGTGCAACGTAAATCCAATTGTAAAGAAAAATAACTCTATTTCTATCCAATCTGCACCTCCTTCTTAGTCTCTTTATTTCTCTGTTATAATATAGTGGGGCTTTACTATTCATTACCACCTTTAAAGGTACAAACCTGTTTTCACATTACTCAACAATCGCTTTAAACCTATCCCAGGGTATGCTTACATTTGTATTTGCCGTTTTCCACCTATCATATTTCTTTTTTGTTAAACTCCCTCGTACCTGTTTTTCAGCCATATGGTATTGCCTAATAGTCCTACTTTTAACACCTTCCTTTCTATCACATCTATATATTAAAACAATTTATGAAAACTAAATTCAGTTAGCCTGGACACTCTATCCGGTCGATTTCCTTCATTTTTTAACTGAAAGGTATTCATGCACAGATTTGTCATCAGGTACTTCCGTCTTCTTCAAATTATTTGATTTTTTAAATTTTTTGTCTCTTTGAAACAATCATATCTTTGGTTCTAATTGAGGTACGGAGTTCGTTTTGGCCTAAAAAAATTCAGTGCATAAAGCTCTTTCATTTAAGCTCTTAACTATTCCAGCTGGTTGATTCTGGGGAAAGTTATGAGTGCACATTCAATTTGACGTCTCATTTCTTCAACACTTTTTATCATTGAAGCAATCATATCCTTCGTTCTAATTGAGGTACGCAGTTTGTTTTGGTCTAAAAACACTCAGTGGATCAAGCGCTTTCTTTTGAGGTAATAAATACTTAAATTGGTAGAATCTGAGAAAATTTATGAGTACATTTGATCCATGACAAAGACATTTGAAGGACTTTTTAACAGTTCGGCGCGTAGTGTTGTTCCAAGGAACGTTTAATTCAATTTCTTTGTGTGATGTATTTTCAACTGTTTTGTTGACATAATATGATATTCTATTACCACACCAGATCATGTGCTTTATTTAATTAACTCGAAACTTTGCAAATACATCCGTGAGGATAGTAATGAACAACACTATACATTGTACATTGCGGGCGGAGCCAGCGAGAAACTGCTAGTTTATTTTTAACTACAACAAAATTAATTTCGTGATCACTAGTACCATCTATTACTCTGGTTTCTCTATAGAGCTCATCTGGTAGTTTCTCAACCTTAGTTTTTATACCTATCTCTCTCATTCATTTATAGTTTAACCACTATGAACTATGAATAAAAATGTGATCAGATCATGGTCGAGAGCCTTATAGAGACATGCAGTACTTGGAATTATATTTTGTCCCTCCTCTCCATGGATTTGATATGCACTCACGTCCATGTACACGTCAGAAAGGTAAACGCAGTAGGAATGAATGTGAAACCTGTCACATTAATAAGCCAAATGATTGAAATATCCGGAACAGGACTGAATGGGAAGATCAAAGGATCAGTTATACTCTCAGGCCGGATATCGCAAATGGAATGTTGTTACGTGCTACCTATCTCGCTCTAACCGGATGGTGAAATTGTACATTTTTAAAGGGTACATTTCACCGATTCTTCTTTATTCAGAGATTATACCTCCATCATTGTTACGCGGAATATATCAGACGTCCACTATGATATGGAGTACTGTTTAATGTTTAAAAAATTTCCAGTTTCAGTTACTTTGCCATTCATAATCTTATTTTCATTTTTCTTTGTTTACAGTTTAACGTCGCACTAACGCTCACAGGTTTTCGATGGTGGTGGAATGGGAAAGAGTTAGAATTGTGGAGGTAGTGTGGCCTTAATTAACCATCTATTATACTCACTGCGGATTGTGCGTTCAGACTTTACATTTTTAAAATATCCTACGGCAGTGGAAATCTTCAGGTAAATATATTTTATTTAACGCTGGGTGCACATATCCTTCATTAGCGGGTTCAAAGTAATCAAGGTACAGCTACTTAACATAACACACTCATTTTGTTAAGAAGGAAGCCATACTTTGCGGTATCGACTCAGTTAAAATGTAAATTTATAAGCATTCCAGCCTGTCGAGCATACAATTCCAATATAAATATTACACTACAACATACTTGTAAAAAAATTACATTATTAAACAAAGAATAAAATACACACTACAAAGAGCACTAGGAAAGTTGTTCAATGTGAGTGAACGCTTTAGACTTTTTCAAAATAATTTCCACCACACTCAATACACTTCTCCATACGGCGAAACCAATCACTGAACCAACCAACTCTGCCACTTTTCTTCGGTTACATTTTCACACTCTTAATCCCATGCTGCCAGAAGCTTCTCGTCGGATGCAAAACGCTGCCCTTTCAACTTCATCTTCACTTCTGGGAAGAGTGCGAAGTCACATGGGGCAAGATCAGGACTGTATGGCGGGTGATCAAGCACAGTCAACACTGATCTGGCAAGAAAATCCATTGTTACGTTAGCACGATGTGCTGGAGCATTGTCGTGGTTCAAGAGCCAAGTGTTTTGAGCCGTGACCTTGGACGGAGCTGCTGGAGAGCCTGGATGACCTGAGGCAGGCATGTCTCACTGTACCACTTCGCAGTAACTGTCCTTTGTGTTTCTAGCACAACCCGAGTCAGGATGCCCCGTTTAGCCAAGAATATTGCAATCATCCTTTTCTTCACTGACCTTGACTTTCGCACAGTCACAGGAGTACTCTCATCTTCAAACAGCCACACCGTGTTCTCGGATTTTGTTGGGACATCGTAATAATAAAGCCAAAGAATGGCATGTTGCGTTCTTAAAAGTACATCACCAGATTCTATCAAGTCATATGCTAGAATGGTGACAAAGCAGGACTTCATTAAGATAAATTTTAAATTTCAAATTCATAGATGTTTGAGCAGACCTAAATATAAATATTTCCAAAAATTGAATGGGACTTGATAGAATCTTGATAGAAACTCCTGCTTGCCACTACCAATGATAGTGAAAACTTCCTCAAGTACATCGTAACAGGAGATGAGACGTGGGTTTATGGCTATGATATTGAAATAAAACCATAGAAGAAATTAAGGATAATGTGACAAGTGACTTGCGCGCCATCCCAAAAAGTGCGTTCCAGGAGGCTTTCCAAAAATGGAAGAAACTATGGGAAAGGTCTATAAATTGATCATTTTTATTTTTTATATTCTCAATTACCCTTATTTTATTTGCAATCGTAAACTACTTTGAAGGGGATAGTGCTTAAAATTGTGTACAATAAGCGATAAAGATGTTATAGCAAAAGTTCGGTTTCTTTTTGAACACCCTTCATATATATGGACACGAAAGGTATGTGTTTTGTCATTCAGTTTCAAGTGAGTTATAACGTGTAAAACACTGAAATTTCCACACACAATATCAAAGAAGTTATTGTTTTATATGTACAGAAGATTTCTGAACAGAATGAAAGGCATAATGAATTAATTATTAGCTAAGATAACTTGATAAAACGATAAATAATAAAGGAAAGGAAGCTTACAAATGTATTTCAGATTTAGAATCCATGCATAGACCCTATGTATTTGTGTTACGGTGGAACGTGCCTAAATTGCGATTTGGGGTTGAGATAAACTTAGGGACAGAAAAAGTGATCGGATGAAAACTCATAAGTCCCTGAGTACTAACAGGACCTAAAGGAAGGAGCACATTATCGTAGAGCTGTTTTGAGTAGTTCGTGTACGCTATTCAGCCAAGACTTCTGTGCATTACAGGATTTTATGCAAATACTTTTTCCTAAACACTTAGTGTCACTTTCCTAATATAAGGGAACTTGGTAAATTTATTGGAAAAATTTATATTGAAGAAATGCATATTTGAAAGTATGAAAAGAGCACGAAGTTAGCGCAGATTATTCCGTTCAAGACTCGGCCCTTTTCTGTTGTGTGTGTTTGTCAAGAAAAGTCAAACCCGAGTATTTTCCAGGAATGAAAATCGAAAACCACGATATAAACATTTAGAAGAGATGTATAAGTTTTGCATTCATTTTGATTGCATACATCTTGACACCTCATTGACAGATCTCTCTCGCACTCTCATACACACAACCACAGGTGCAAGGGCTGATTTCTGGTTATGATGATGATGATGATGATGATGATGCTTGTTGTTGCAAGGGGCCTAACATCTAGATCATCGGTCCCTAGACTCTTTCCTACTAACCTAAGTCTTGAAATGAACCAACAACACTGCTGTTGGCCCTAGGTACACCTTATCCTCGTCCATCTTTACCGGTTAAAAGTATTACTGACTTTCAGTTACTGCCAACTAATGAACAAGCTCCATGAAATGTTTGAACCTTGACTCTATCTCATGACTCATTCGCTTTCTAACTACATCATTAAAATATATTGATATGGTGTCTCTTGGGATCATTATTTATGCTACCGTGTCATGAAACAGCAACAATCTCCTATATTACCGTTAACTCGCAAGGGGCAATCAACAGGGAAAAGTAGTGAGGAAGAAGAAAGTAATAGACAGTTATACGACACACTCCTACAACTTTCTATGCGAAGGATGAGTAGATAGTATAACAAAAGGCATATATTTCATACTGCATTACCAGGTGCCTCGTTCACATAGTTTTGATCAGAATTTCCCGTGGGAATGTTTCCTTGCAAATGAGATACAATCATTAACTACGTTTGCACCGAGAAATTTCACTGAAACTCTATTATAGTATGAAAAGAATGTTATGAAAGCAAATACGGAGCTTGATAGCTGAGTGGCTTAGTCACTGGCTGGACCGGGCGAGTTGGCGGTGCGGTTAGAGGCGAGCAGCTGTGAGCTTGCAGCCGGGAGATAGTGGGTTCGAACCCTACTGTCAGCAGCCCTGAAGATGGTTTAATGTTGTTTCCCATTGTCACACCAGGCAAATGCTGAGGATGTACCTTAATTAAGGCCACGACCGCTTCCTTCCCACTTCTAGGCCTTTCCTATCCCATCGTCGCCATAAGACTTACCTGTGTCGGTGCGACGTAAAACCAACAGCAAAAAAATATTAGTCACTGGCTCCTCACCAAGGTGGCCGTGGGCACCTGAAATTTTAAAATGATAAGTCACGTTTCTACGATTCGAATTCAGCGTAAAGTTTAGGTCCAATGGCTGCGATTACTGTATCAACAGAGACGTAACCGAGCAAGATGACCACGCCATTTGGGTCACATACCTGTGATTTTGCATTCGGGAGACTGTGGTCCGAACGCTGCTGTCCGCAGCCCTGAAGATGGTTTTGCGTGGTTTTCCATTTTCACACTAGGCAAATAACAGGGCTGTGCCATAATTACGACAGCGGTCACTTTCTTCCCACTGCTAGCCCTTTCCTTTACCATCGTCGCAAACAAATAACAAAACAAAATCTCAGCAGAGATGAAGAACTACCACGTTGTTTGCTTGAAGACCATAAGCCTCTCTGAAAGTCGAGATATCGATTGCAACACGCTCGATTACCTGATGGAAAATCCAGCCTACAACCCTCTGAAATACTAAGGCTCCCCCGCGCACAACGCCATAGAGTACTAGAGAGCAGATTGGTATACTGTATGCTGAGATCATTTGCACTCTTGCTTCTAATGTTCCTTTAAGGTTTAAAGTCCTAGCATTTCTGGTAGGATACGAAGATGATTACCTTCCGATATCTCATTTGGAACTGTATTCCAACGCTAATTCATGCATGAAGTGGTAACAGCGTCCAAGGGGTGATTTCAAGTAATACCAAAGAATAAAACTTTCCCCCCTGCTGTGCTATGAAGCAGAAATACCACGGGCTGCTGAATATAGCGTGCCGATGTGGTTCATAAAATCGTTGCTTCACAGCACACTAAAAGAATACTCCAATTCCAAATTATATTCCTTCTTCCATAAACATGTTCACTATTGCAGCATTGTCCACACAAGGAAGTCCAGATTGATGCATTATAATCTATCAGCTAGCATAAAGACTAAAAATATCATATTTTAAACATGCACACTCATGCATATAATTATACAAAATGCCGCCGCATTGCCATCCATCTTGCCCGCACAGGCAACCTGACTGTCAGCACAAGGGATGCGCGAAGCCTCTAGTGTAAGATCTCTAAAGTTTTATCATTACATTAAGAAGGATTAGGCCTACTTGCTTCCGTTTCAGTTCCTTTATGTAAAACTGTCATACTAGTATTTCTCACATAGCCACTGCGTACGAGACAAGTTTAGTTGGTGTAATAATATTTATCTTACCGGGCGAGTTGGCCGTGCGGTTAGGGTCGCGCAGCTGTGAGATTGTATCCGATAGATAATGGGTTCGAACCCACTGTCGGCAGCCCTGAATATGATTTTCCGTGGTTTCCCATTTTTACACCAGGCAAATGCTGGGACTGTGCCTTAATTATGGCCACGTGCGCTTCCTCCCCGCTCCTAGGCTTTTCCCATCGTCGCCATAAGACCTATCTGTGTCGGTGCGACGTAAAGCAAATAGCAAAAATTTTAGCCTTAGTGTTACATCGATCTAACCGACGTAAGCTCATTACTGCTTATTCATATAGTACTAGAGTGTTAATAATATGAATAATAATTGTATAGACCGTAATCATAATAAAAATATTGGTTCGGGTGGCTGGTTTCTAAAGGAGCTCGCTTGTCTGAAATGCGGGCAGCTTACGTATCAAGCGTACGTCACTGTTCAGCGAGAGAGCGCACGGACAAGAAGCAGTGACGTTCAATTATGGCTATGAAGCTCTTCTCGCACCATTCAATGAAAGATTGTGTGAATGCCCTCGGGTTTCTACATAACAATATGCCCTACTGTTGGGTGACTACTTTGAAATTAACTGATTGATTACACATACAATAAACGCAAATTCTGATATTTTTATTGATAATAGGCACCAGATACAAATAAATGTAACGATTAAAGAGCGAGAACCATGGATTCATCAAGGGTATGCTGTAATAAGCTTACTTGACAGCATAACCTGTAATAGGTTTCGGGAAAATGATATTGTCGTTTGGTTCCCACCAAGAATTTGGGACTACTTGCTTTGCCATGAAATAAAACAATTAACCTCACTTGACATTAAACTAATTCTATTCTTGAAATTTGAACTGGAAATCGTGAGATTTGCTGCAATACTGAAATTACAATATAAAACTCTGAAATTAAAACGGAATGCAGCTCTAGGCATTAAATTTAAAGTACACTTGGCCGGACATTTGAAATCTTCGTACAGGAAATTTATCCCTCATTGGTTCACCTCAGGTCTAGAGAATTTGTTTGACGTACAACTCACCTTTAATTATTACTGCGTATTTTAGGGGTGTTACGTGGCCCGGCTCCTTAGAAGAACGGACAGAATATTGGCCTTCGATTCAGTGGACCCCGTCTTCGATTCCCGATCACCACAGAAACACACAGTAGTGATTACATCCCTTCACATAGAGTTGGCGTAAGGAAAAGCATCCGTCCGTAAAACGCCAAGTAATTGAGAAAAACTCCAGGAAATATAAGATAGGGGTATTTTGTGGTATTATTACGTAGCAAACATTCTGCATTTTAATAACGCGACAATCAGGAAAATTCAGAATAAACTGCACAAACAAAGACATCACACACGATATACACCCAGTCTACTATTCCAAATTCCACCACCACCACTCATACCTCCACAAGCAGAACCGATGGAGTTAGCCCTTCAGCTGATAACCAGTCTCATTGCGACGCACTGGAAATGAACGGAAATCCGAGGCAAGTGCAACTAGTTTCAAAAGTATTCATTATTGCGAAATAATCGCTACACATCGGACGAATTACAGCTAATGAACATTCGAGGCATCTTTCTGGGAGGGTCTGTGAGAGAACACTCATCCACATCTACACTAGGAGACGATGAGAAACCCTCAAATCACAACACTACTACAATGAGGGGGGATACCAATTAACACACTTAAGGAACACTGGGCGTGGTCACTTTTGGGTATGTGCGCGCTCTTACTCACTCGCGCATACATACAAACACACACACACATACAAGGGAAGACGGCGAGTGTGTCCGCATTATAGTCGAGAAGACATATACACTTCAGTTAAAAGTCCGATTCTGGTAAGATTTGACTTCAAAATTTGTTAACGATAACTCCAATTAGAATGTGCGCTGTGTCAGCACTCTCTACACTCTCCTACACTGAAAATTCTGAAATGGTTGGTTGTAGGAAATCACAAATTCTTACACTCAAAGACCTGAAAAGGAACACACTAGTGCACCGGGTCCGGAAACCAACCTTCTCCTTTCCACCTTATAGTAGAAAGGCTGAGAAGGAGAAAAGCAGATCACAGGAGAGATATGTTTCAAAATTCCGGATGCAAGGCCTGATTACAAGAAAAATCTATGATTTCATGTGTATGATGTCTCTTCTAGTATCTGGATTTTATGTTTTGGATGTTGAGAATCAGAATGGAAAGTAACCATTAGGTACGTGGTGTTAGTAAATCCATGCTATACCCCTATACTAACAATATTTGCACTACCTGTAGCACACAACACATTCATTCAATTCGTTGAAATTTACCACATTCTCACAAGTCTTATTCACGATCTTCACAATGTATTTTTCCGAATCACTCAATGAGCCGCAACTCGTAACCGAATGTAATTATTACGCACACCGAAACCCCTGCAATATGCAACCAACGTTACCGGTGCGCCATGCAGAACTACGACAGAAGTGGACGGCGATTCGGGCATTTTTTGCATATACCAGGTGGTCCACCAGCTCCTTAAATTCATGAAAATACACGATCCATCTAACACTTATAGTACTTAAGGTCGATATTACTCAGCTTGTTGTCAGTATTTCAGCAACGTAAAACGGAACAGACTTGCAGAGGAAAAATGAATTGTATGGCAGCCTAGCGCCAAGGTAAAAGGATCATTCCACAAACATGCTGAGAACTGCGTGCTTTTATAATGCATACGCCGTTAATACGAATTCATTAATACGGATAGAATGTACGCAGTGATCATTGTGGCAGAATGGAAAATTAACGCTTTAAAACATAAATCAGAGGTATGAAAACGATACTAAATTCCGAGGTGGATGTCCGTACGCCATAATTACGTCATCTAAGAGACACGCTCTGTAAGTCAAGCGTGGCTCAAATGGAAAGTTGCCAGTCAAGACTGATAGCAGGTGGGTGGCTTGAATTCAGGCGTATGAAAATAATTTTGTAAGTGTACACAGCTTTCTAGTACAAGCTACTCCAGATAGAGAAGATATTTTACATTCAGGATATCAAACAGATTTTATCGCTGTTGATTGCCCAAGACTTTACATAGAGTAGATCGGAGGGAAACTGCTGGCGGAAATGGAGCCTATTGAACTACACAACAGAATGACTGAATGGATGGCTAAATTTCTAAGAAATAGAACTCAGAGAAGCATTATCTGTTCCTGTAGTGATTAATAAGGTGGTTCCACAAGCTAGTTCATGTTTTCTCATATGTATAGTATATAAACGACTTGAGTAAAGAAATGGAATCACAGACAATGTCTTTTGCGGATGATGTTATTTATACAGGATTGTGAATGACTAAAAAAAAAAATTCTCAACAAAGTTACTTTACAGAATTACTTGATTCGGGTATTGGAAAGTATCCAAAGAAAACCAGAACGATGTGTTCCTTTTTATTTCCGACAAAAGAATAGAGTAACGAATATGTTCCAAATTTTGACCTGGGATGACTTCGGAATAAGGAAACGAGCTGATCGACTAAGTGGTATGTTCCGAGCTGTCAGGGGAGAGATGGCGTGGAATGACATTATTATACGAATATGCTTAAATGGAGTTTTCAAAAGGAAAAACCATAATATGAATATGGAAGTCAAGAGGACAAAAACTGAGGTAAATAGAGTATATAGGAAAAGGAATTAGGGAATTAAATAATTTACCAAAGGAAATGTTCAATAAATGTCCAACCTTTTTTAAATAAGAAGACGGGAACTGATAGGGAATCTGCCACCTGGGTGACAGCCCTGGATGCAGATCAGTGTTGATTGATTGATTGATTGATTGATTGATTGATTGATTGATTGATTGATTGATTGATTGATTGATTGATTGATTGATTGATTGATTGATTGATTGATTGATTGATTGATTGATTGATTGATTGATTGATTGATTGATTGATTGATTGATTGATTGATTGATTGATTGATTGATTGATTGATTGATTGATTGATTGATTGATTGATTGATTGATTGATTGATTGATTGATTGATTGATTGATTGATTGATTGATTGATTGATTGATTGATTGATTGATTGATTGATTGATTGATTGATTGATTGATTGATTGATTGATTGATTGATTGATTGATTGATTGATTGATTGATTGATTGATTGATTGATTGATTGATTGATTGATTGATCCTCTTTGTGCTGAGGGGCACACACTCGTAATTACCCCGGGTTAACTTTTCATCCTTTTCCTAAAGACAAGCTCTTCCATTGCGCGGTATCTTCAACGATATAAGCAAAATTGTACTTACCGGACCTTGAAATGAGGTGAAGTACTCATCAGTATTGTCAGTAATGAATAATCAACAATATACCACTCTTCTGAGTAATGGTATAAATGTTATCAACAAGAAACTCATCTCAATGAGTCAACTTTCTGTTAGAAATAACGAGAAGGGTGTTGGTTCTCCTTTCTTTGGTGGCTAGTTAATAACGCACGATAAATTTAGATGGCAACCGGCCAAGCTCCAAGATGGATGTAAGAAATGTTGAACAGCAGTCTTACATGAAAATTTCAGATCTCTGTGGCAGAAGTGCACCTTGATTCATGCGGAGCTAAGATCTGCGGTAACAAACTTGTTGGTTGTTGTTTAAAAGGGCGTAACATCTGAGGTCATCGGCCGGTAACAAACTAGTGAGGCCTTCAAAGATAGATGAGTGACAACTGTTGAACTGTCGCAGAGTATGGTTCCAGTGTATGGGACCCTCACCAGAAAAGGAAGAGGAACTGCGGAAAGGAATAATAAATTTACCAAGGGAGATGTTCGACAAATTTCCAGCTTCTCTGAAAGCCTTTAAGAAAACTCTAGATATAAAAATTGCCCATTATCGAAAAATACTTAGCAGTAAACAGGTGATGGACTGTGCTGGAACTGCCCACTAACACGGATATTTAAGTACTAAGGATTCCGAATTTGTCAGTAAAACTGTCCGATAGGGCCATCGCCATATTTGCATTTATAATAACATTTGATTTCTATTTACTTACCTCCCGATTCCCCATTTCCATTAGCTCTTAAACCAAGAACAAATGTGATGCTAGCATTGAGAAGCACATTCCAGCTGCCTGCAAACCCGTGTACCGTAGTGGATTTTTATTGCTGCTGCTTTGTCGCAAGATGTAGCACAGCTTATGAAAACCGAGCAAGTGGCTGCGTGGTTTGGGTCATGTAGCTATCAGCTTGCATATTAGGTTCGAAACCCACCGTTGGCAGCCCTAAAGATGGTTTTCCGCGGTTTCCCTATTTGTTTACTACATGTTTAACGTCGCACTGACACGCTGAAGGTTTCGCCAGTGGAGAGATGGAAACGGGCTAGGATTTGGCAGGTAGCGGACGTCTTCAGGTTTACCAACGGAGGAATTCGAACCCACTATCTCCCAAATGCAAGCTCAGAGCTGCGCGACACTAACCGCTCGGAGTTTCTCATTTTCACACCGTAGAAATACTGGGGCTGTACCTTAATTAATTTCCTTCCCACTCCTAGACATTTCCTATGGAATGAAATGGCGTATGGCTTTTAGTGCCGGGAGTTTCCGAGGACAAGGTCGGCTCGCAAGGTGCAGGTCTTTTGATTTGACTCCCCGTAGGTGACCTGCGCGTCGTGATGAGGATGAAATGATGATGAAGACGGCACATACACCCAGTCCCCATGCCAACAAAATTAACCAATGATGGTTAAAATTCCCGACCCTGCCGGGAATCGAACCCGCGACCCCTGTGACCAAAGTGCAGCACGCTAACCATTTAGCCACGGCATTTCCCATGCCATCGTCGTCATAGGAGCTGTCTGTGTCTGTGCGATCTAAAACAAATTGTTAATAACAATGACTTCTGTAACGACGCACGTAGTTACTTTCTTCTTTTTAATGCTATTTGTTCGGGGCGACGACCTATAGAGATGTTTGCCCCTACTTGCACCATATGGTATGAACCTGCGTGTAATTGGAATTACGGAAGTGTAGAATGTGACGAAAGGAACGTTAAGGACGACACAAACATCCAGTCCCCAGGCCAGGGATATTAATCATTTACAGTTAAATAACCCTGAGACCCAACCGGGAATCGAACCCGGGGACGTCGGGTGACAGGCGGATGCGTTGGCCCCTACACCGCGGTGCCGGACTAGCTACTCTCTTACATTGCAGTAACTATCTATTTACTTAATACTGTACATGCAGCCTGTCAGCAACAGCTTCCATTTTCCGAATGTGTAGCGTCCATTGTTTTACTGAGGACGGGTGTCTGTAGGGCAGGGGGAATTAGCTTGGTTGGGGATCAAGGGATTTTAAGTAACGGATGGACGTTGTTGTTTAAATGGAGAGGATGGGGAGAGGTATGACAGTTGAGTTCTACTTGGACTTGGCCGACCAAAGGTATTAAACAGAGAGTATGTTCTAAGGTTAGGGCAGAGAAATATATTTGAGCTTTCAGAAAACTTCAGGAAACTTGAGGGGAAGGTAAACAACCCACGCTTGAGCGTGTGATAGATTGTTCATGGTGTAGTTTGTCCAAACAGCATTCCCTTAAGTACGAGCTATTATTATTATTATTATTATTATTATTATTATTATTATTATTATTATTATTATTATTATTATTATTATTATTATTATTATTATTATTATTTCAGTGTCGATTATGTAAGACACAGCACGTAGGCCTAGTCTTGATCAGGGCCCTGGTTATCAAATTCTCAAATTCTATTCCAAGGAGAACTTAAGCACAGACTATGGAATTGAGTGGATGCGTACATGAATAATGGAGGTCCCAAGATGTATGAATGATTCATCTGGGTGGGTGCACAGCAGTTGAAAAGAGTTCCGGACGGACTGACTGTTTTACACACGCCAAGTATTCACACTTCATAAATTCTTAAACAAAGTCACTAATTATTTTATCAGAAGCAGAGCCACAAAGTCCCTGCGAGCTGCCGCACCATTGAATGGTCGCAATTAGTGAGGGAAATTCGCTCACAATTTGCTTTTAAAACTTCTTTAAAAAAATATTCCATGAGAATGACAACGTCGCCATTGCACGTGAATTAATGAGGAAGCTGAAGGAAGTGGACCATTATAGAACCATTCTTTCTGGCTTTTCTCTTCCTAAGAATGCAACTCTGTTTGTGTGTCGTGAATGAGCATACAATTATGTCATTCTGTAAATCTCCTGTTAACAATACTTCAGACAGTTTCACACAACACGAAGACTTGGCTTAGTACTTATTATCCTAGGTCAGTTTTTGTCTTCTCCGAATAAAGGAGCAAGCCATGATTTGAAGCATATATTAGTATTATTATTATTATTATTATTATTATTATTATTATTATTATTATTATTATTATTATTATTATTATTATTATTATTATTATTATTAATACTGATTTCAGTGGAAGTGGAGGGGAAGAAGCAGCAGGGGCGAGACATCTGTACAAATGACCATACAAAACATTTTAATTTTAGACGGTATTCCCAAAATTATATTTCCTTCTTTCAAAGCAACAACAACAAAATTTACAATGAATGAGATTTACCAAGGTAAATATTTAGAACTTGATAATTAACAGAGGAGAAGGATCTCCCATTCTTGTCGGTCTTAGACTCATTATAGGTAGATAACCTTTGGTATACATATAGCAAGACGAGCTGGGCCCTGATGGGGTTTTATTTTTTCTTGAACGTAAGAGGCAAAACCTACGTACAAGAGACTTCAACCATTTCTGTGCGAACCCCTAAACAGTAGCAATTCTCTACTAACAGTAAGTTGTACACAATCCAAGTCCCTAGGCGCCAATCCAAAGTCAAAAGTAGTGACATCTTTTGATAATTTGTAAGATCTGAAGCCATCTCTTTTTGGTTCCGACCCGGTTACTTTATAACTGTTAGGTTATTCAGCCTGTCGAAACTAATTTTGATTAATATGAAGACCTATCTGAAAAATAAACATACGATAACAACATTATACTTGAAAAAGAAACAACCTAATTAATTGTTTTTGTTAATTAATTGTTTCTTTTTCGAGTATAATGCTGCTACCAAGTTTTCTTTTTTTCTGATAGTTTGTCAATTTATTAATCAAAATTAACGCCAGACTGAAGAACCTAACGTTTAAATCTTTTAATAAACATGAAAATTAAGTACTCTTTATTCAGTTCAGCCTGTCTCCGTGAGACTACGCTATTTTCGGACGTTCAAAGTGTTGGGTACCACTAGGGAGAGGCCGTACTATTATTAGTATTATTATTATTATTATTATTATTATTATTATTATTATTATTATTATTATTATTATTATTATTATTATTCCTGGCCATTTTCCCAATTTTAATGGGGACGGCACTTGATATGGATTTGGCCCAGAGAGCCCTTTCTGACGCTAACCGTATGTACAGTGATGTTTTCACTGTTGCGTGTTTCTGAAGTGGTTGCTAGTATGGTGCGCTGTGTATGGAAGAACAAGAGTGTATGAAGACGAACACAAAAGTCCAGTCTCCCAGCCAGAAAAATTAATTATACGAAGTTAAAATCCCCGACCCGGCCGAGAATCGAATGCGGTTCCCTCTGAATCGAATACGAGCACGCTAATCATTCATCCAAGGAGCCGGACAGCAATTATTATTATTATTATTATTATTATTATTATTATTATTATTATTATTATTATTATTATTATTATTATTATTATTATTATTATTATTATTATTATCGTTTAGTGCCAGTAAAGAGCACGTTAAAATATCTGTTACACATTTTTGGAAATATGAGATCACTCTTGGTATTTGGAAGGGTAAAGTTAAACTCCATAAAGAAACTAGTTTATATTTCTTGCAAGGACCTGAACCTCAGGTTCATTTATGGCACGTAAAGAAATTCAAGCAAAAAGAATTTCTAAATGGTTTTGTAACTATCAGTTGGTCGCTCCGCATTACGCACCCAGTTCGCTATAAATATGCATGAGATTGTAGCGCCCACCGCCTTACACCCACAGGCTGCTGGTCTTAATTGCACTTCTCCAGGGAGAGTCTAATGTTCCACCTGCCAGTCTTCTGGTCACTCTACCTTGTCTTAAGCACCTGATTCCCCTTAGAGCTACATAATAACTTGAAGATGTTACGTCAAGTGCTTTGGCATAATTTTGGTCATCAGCCCTATGTATCAGTGAGTCTGGCTCTTTAGCTGAGTGGTCAGCGTCGAGGCTTTCGATTCAAGGAGACCCGGGTTCGATTCCCGGCCAGATCGTGAATTTCAACTCCATCCGGTTAATTTCTCTGATTCGGGGCCTGGCTGTTTCTGTTTATCAAAATGTATCCCTCTTCATATTCACACATCTGACCGCATGACTAGCCACCACAGAAACATGTAGTGAATATAGTCCTCCATATACGGTCACGAAGGGCATATGGACGTAAAACAGGGCCAAATCCACGTGTTCGGCACAGTGCGTGAGAAAATTGATAGAAGGAGCTCTCCGTGTCAGTGTGTTCATTCACCACAGATCAAACTATTCCAAATGCTGTGGAAGTGTAATTCAACCATCAACCAGCGTCGTTCATTGTGGAGCATGGAGGAAACTTGTTCAGCGTTAGAACAGGTGCCTGAACGGTTGGGGTGATTTACCTGTAAACACTCTCTTCTCATAAGCATGCTGGCGTATTCAATACATATAATATACGCTACTAGACACGAGTCTATGTTTCAATTCGACAAACCTTATGGGCCTACTATACGCCAAAGGCTGAGGCTAAGTACAGAACAAATCTACCAATCACACACCGTTGGAAAACGAACTCGCATCCTTCGGTTTTCGAGACCATTGGCCTACATTTCAGCTGCAGTACACTTACCTGTTCTATTGACTTGGTTGGATACGTACTCAGCACGAGTTAATCAGCTTACGTTACGTTACTTGAACCTCCTGTTGGAAATAATAATAGAATAATAATAATAATAATAATAATAATAATAATAATAATAATAATAATAATAATAATAATATGGCTGCAGTCACCAAGTATAGGCATTTAATTTTCACGCCATTTATGCTGCCTGCTGGTCGATTTCGACGTACTCTAAAAGACGGAATAGTAAACCTGATCTCTCTTGGATGAGTTTAATTAATGGTGTCGGGTAAACACCAAATATGTCACCAGAGATATTTTATGTGCAGACATCGTCCCAAATGGACTTCTTCCTGCCCTCCCTCTACCGGGTTTGAACTCGTGATCTTGGAATCCGGATGGTTAGGTAAACCATTCTAATACTGGACTACCTACAAATCTACGACTGGTAAACTCGCTTCCTTGCGTGGCCACTAACAGGTAGAGAACATTTTTTCTTTTTGTTAACACCGAATAACTTTTTATGAGGAAGGAATGAGCTGTTCTATCTTCGAGGAACGTGGTGCGTAATTAGTTCCTTTCACTGGGCATATGAAATCTTTATTCCTCGTCATTATAAAAGCTCAAGGAATGTAGAAGCTCATTTAGAACATTTCATCTTTGAAATGATAACGAACCTGGCAAAGTTCAGTAAGTTATGTTAAATTATGTCGCAGAAGTCTGCATTTATATTTTATCACATCGAATAGTTAATCCTGCTCTACCATGTCTTCACAAACCACGACGTAGCTAGAATTTCAGCAATGTACGCTCTCCTAGTAATTCCTTGTTTAGCTGAGATGGATATTACTTCGTTGACACGAGTTAATATAACATACTATTTCTATGTTCTATTCTAGCCAGTAATTGCAACAACAACAACAACAAAAACATTTAAGCACTGTCTAGTTTGACCTTCATAAATAAAGGATGAGACTTTAAATGTCACAAGTTACTTAATTTTTGTGATTATAATTCCAGCCAACACCTTCACGGATTATTATTATTATTATTATTATTATTATTATTATTATTATTATTATTATTATTATTATTATTATGGAATTTATTTACATCATTAGATCCATTAATATCAAAGGGTCACATACGAAAGTATGCCCTTCTTCCAGAAAATTCCCAAATTTTATTTTGAAAATTGTGTTATATATGTATTATTTAGTTCCCTCTTTGAAGTAGAGAGGTTAGGGCTATAATTGCTAGGTTTATGAGAGTACAGTACTGAACTTGTTAGATGTCCCCTACACATAAAAACATCATAATGAAGTCCGTGTTCAAAAGTTGAGGAGGTATAAATTGGCTGATTACATTTACCGTTGCACAAATACACGTAGGTTTTATGCGATTATGAAGAAGTGCCATGGCCTTAATTCGGGTAATCTCTAAGATTTATCTAATTTTAAATCTATAACAGTCTTCATCAATCGAATACACATTGTACAGGTACAGAATTCGTTTAACAGTAAAATAAATGTTAAGGTGCATTCACTTTTTCATATAAAAATCCGCCATTCAAAAGTAATCATATTTCAATTGCATGTATAAATACATGAGGGGTATGAACTTATTGTTAATGATAAAAGTAGTTACTTTTTTCACAATCCTCAGTTTGCTTAATTAGGCTGTTACCACTAACTAGTAATAATGTATCTTCCGTAAACAAACAAAAATGTGAACTCTGAATTTCTAATTAAAAGCAATCTTGCCGTTTTCCATGACATGTGATATCGTGTTTACAGCCAAGTTTTAAGGGTAATTCACGTGTAAGACTGAAGAAACCAATTCTGGAACCACGAGCTCTCCCATTATGCTGGAACATCAAAACTGCCAAAGTTAAGTGTTTTCGTATGACTTACTGATCATTCCTTACTCGCTCTTTGCTACGATATCTTTTATCGGAGTATCTTTTCCCCTGTTGTTAAAAATACTCTAGATCCCAGCGGTGACTCCTAGCATTTTTTAAATACTGTATATTGGATGAAACTTTGTAGACATTGAATTATTAGTACCTTATCACCGAGCTCAATAGCTGCAGTCGTTTAAGTGCGGCCAGTATCCACTATTCGGGAGATAGTAGGTTCGAACCCCACTGTCGGCAGCCCTGAAAATGGTTTTCCGTGGTTTCCCATTTTCATACCAGGCAAATTCTGGGGGCTGTACCTTAATTAAGGCCACGGCCGTTTCCTTCCCACTCCTAGCCCTTTCCCGTCCCATCGTCGCCATAAGACCTATCTGTGTCGGTGCGACGTAAAGCAACTAGAAAAAAAGACGTACCTTATCCCTATAATATACAAATACGACATCACAAACTCGTGTTGATGACGCTTACACAAAACATTTCCTAAATAATTTAAATCCACCCCACTTTCATTGTTCTAATTACAAAATAAGTACGGTCAATACAATAGTATTTCCATATACTTAGAAAAAATCAAAGTTTTTTTTTTACTGTTTTGCCACCTGTTTTACGAATCTGAACCGCATTGGGAAACAATGGTGTAAGGTGCTCTTCAGAAATTAGATTCTTTTGGTAACTTAGGAAAATATTTTGTCAGAAATTCTTCTATTTCACAGTCACAAGTTTACAGTACTTGACAAAAGGTCGCCACACTTTGATGTACTTGTGTACAAGTCATTTGATCTTACTAAACGGCACGAAATATATTAATTTTTCTTCGCACACACTCCCTTAAGAAGTGGAAAAGGAATAAGCTGTCGGACGTGCGGTCGCATTCTCGCTGCCGACATACAGTATAAACGAAATCAGTTTCCAACTCTCCCCCACCTGTCTCTCCTCCTTCCCTTCCTTCACTGCCCGCCCCTTACATGTCAACGCTGAGGACCAAGCAAGCGCATCCTTTCAGTTACAAAATAACTTAGAAGAGCGCCTCTAACCCTCTTCCTTGAGTACTTTTTCAATAACCCTGCTTTATTATTTCCTCATCACGACGCGCGGGTCGCCTACGACCTGCACCTGGCGAAGCGAAGTCCTCGGACACATCCGGCACTAAAAACCATACTTCATTTCATTTATCATTTCCTTCTTTACTTGTAACAGTATAAACTCGTATCGAGGTGGTGCAGCTGTTTTCAGGTACGCCCTCAATCGAGATGAGCTGCATGTATCTTTTCAACCACATACCGATCTTCGTGCTAATTTTAAATCTCCAGCAGTACCGATAATCGAACCTGGGCCCCAGAGGACGGCAGCGAATAACGCTAACCATCACGCCACTGAGGAAGTCCAGGATGATCCTTACATTCTATATGGAATAATCGCCTCTGGCGGTCCCTTATTGCCTTCATCGTCACATCGGCCGATCACGTGACACATCCTCCTTGCATAGCTTTTGCTGTCCTCCTGATTAAATGTACCATTCTTCAACTCAGAATACTTCACTTACTTTGGAAGGCGAGTATTATACAAGCGGGCGACGTGGCAGGCCCATTGGCGCAATGCTCGCGTTACTAGCCTCTTTCCTGATACTGAGGTTCGCTCGATGGTCCTGCCATTCTACTCTGAATATTCTTCTAATTTGTTGCTGGTGGTTTTTACAGACATTCTAAGTGTGTTCTGGAATTTATCCGAAGTCTCACATCCATAAATAAGTGGTGGTGTCACTAGGGGAATGTAAACGATAATAGTTTGGTCGTGATACTGAGTTGGATGATGTCACAGGCATCTGAATGCTGCACTTACGCATCTGTGACGACACTCTATAGTGTATGTCATGGTATATCTTAGCATTTGTCGAGAATAGACTGGCAAGGTAAGGTTAGTGTTCGATAGTGTGTAGGATATCGTCACTAACCGTGATAGAAGCATTGGAGTCTGGTGCTGGTTCGTTAGTGCTAAGCCGATACGTGCACATGTTTTGCTTAAATCCATTCAAAATGGTAGTTTATAAGTCATCCTCTGTATTACCTAGAACAACATTGTCGTCTGCATATTGGAGTTCGAAGTTCAGGAAACTTCGGACTTCGCTCAAATAATCTGTCATCAAATCCGTACACTATTTCCACACCCGGAGGAAGTCTTCCCTCAACAAGATATTTTCCGCAATTATAGCCTAGAGAACAAAGTGAGAATGATACACTAATTCACACTTGACAACCTTAGTGATCGGAAAGGGCTCTCGAGATCCTCGCTGCTGAGAACAGACTGCGTAATGGTCGAAATATAATTTTCTGTACTTCAGCGGAAAATATCACATGCCTCTCCTAAATTTTGATAATGAGCTTTTAGTACTATTTTGGTTCGAAGGTTGTTTGTAATATTATACTGAAACTGTAGAATGTATCAAATGTATCGAAATAATTCATTACGAAGCAGTTGATTGCTAAACAAGTGCTGAACATTAGGCCGTCATACTTCTTATGATAACCATCATAAAGAATGTACCCTTTACAAATCCGTGGAAACAAAAGCTTTTTCGTATCGGTTGATTTATGAGCTAGATAGGCTTCAATACAATCACGTGAAAATCGATTTTAACCATAAAATGATGAAAGCCTGAAGGTTGTTTGTAGAGAGTATTTATTAGTAAATGGTACGCCCACTTTTTCTAGAAATGTTATATTATTTTGTAGGATGGGAATCTAAAATTTTAAAGTATATCTTTAAGATGCAGACTCCATTTAACTAAATTGTACTCAGTGGAGACATTATTTTGAATCAAACTGTATCAAATCCCATACAGTAACCCATCCATTCTGCTGCCTCCAAAGGCCATGATCGAGCTCGACAGCTGCAGTCGCTTAAGTGCGGCCAGTACCCAGTATTCGGGAGATAGTAGGTTCGAACACCACTGTCGACAGCCCTGAAGATGGTTTTCCGTGGTTTTCCATTTTCACACCAGGCAAATGCTGGGGCTGTACCTTAATTAAGGCCACGGCCGATTCCTTCCAACGCCTAGACCTATCCTACCCCATCGTCGTCATAAGACCTATCTGTGTCGGTGCGACGTAAAGCCCCTAGCAAAAAAGAAAGTCATGAAATTTCCGGCAACTTCACCAGTTCATGACACCGACTACGGGACACCCAAAACTGATGAAATACCATCCCTGTGTCGTGATTGTGTTCCATGATGAAGGTTCATACGACGGGTTTAGTAAGTTATCCCTGAGGGATGGCTAAAGCTATTACATTCACCACCCTGCTCTACGCTATGAAACAACGCTTATTAATTTGGTCTATCGGATAAGGAGATGAGATAGGCGTCCGGACAGTAATATGCAGACCTCGTTTACTTGGAAGATCGAAGTTTAATATCTCTACTAGTATGGAAAATAGCCCCCACATTGTATCCGTCTGGCAGGGAGAAGGTTGTTAATTGTGTGGTGATGTGAATACATGCTGCTCCACATATACTACTATCTCGGTGAAACGAGGACGCCCGCTCCATTTCACTAAGCTCGCTGCTACTGTCCCTTGTTTCCATTATCCGCTCTCCTTTTCCGCATGCCCTGCGCTATCCAAGATACGGGGAAACTTCCGCCGGGACGAGCAATCACATGGAAATTTGAATTTAACAAGCCAAGGGTAATGCTGTCTAAATCCTGGAGGCCTGTTTCCTCTAACCCGGAGGATGCATATACAATGCATCTTCTACTCTATTACGACCAAATGAATGTCTATAAATAAAACAGTGCCTTGCCCGATAGTCACTTGAATATCGGCCGCGAGAGCGATATTGACTGTCAGGATCTCTCATCTAGTGCTCTAATTACGGAGTTTGCTTTACAAGCGGGCAGTAGAGGAAATGAAACAGATAATTTGACTCTCGGTTCACATACATGGCCAGTAATCACGGTAGCCTAAATCAAGTGGATGTTCGAGGAGAAGCTAGATTATCATCAGCGTCAAGTGAATGAAGTGGGGCTGAGTAACTCAGATGGTTAGCAGGGTCGATCCCCGCTCAGTCAAGTAATATTTGAAATGTATTATAGCCTAGATGTAGTGTAGAAAGTGGTGGTAGACGTATTATGTTAAGGGGTAAAGTAGTATAACAAGAATGATAGAAAGAGTTGGTTGAGAATGAAGGCTAGAAGGATCATATTGTGAATACTGTTTTAGTTTTTTATTTTACGTCGCACCAGCACAGACGAGATTGGAAGTTGGAAAGGAAGTGATCGTTCCCTTAATTAAGGTATAGCCCTAGTATTTTTCTGGTGAAGAAACTAGGGAAAACCATCTTCAGCGCTGTCGAAAGTTGGGTTCGAACCAACTATCTCCCGAAATTCAAGTTCACAGCTACGTGACCAAAACCGTGTAGCTAACTCGCTCGGTATAAATATTTTAAAGGTGTCATATGTTAGGCTGAAGAGAATCATTCCAAATCATAATTTTCTTTTATAAATATAGAAGGCATGAACCATTGTAATATAATTTTGATTCTTGGATTTATCTAAACTGTAATGTATTTTTATAATAAGTGTTAACTGACTGCGTCGAGTTTCTTTCTATCCCAAAAATTTTTACATACACGGCATCTTATAAACCAAAATATATATTGTAGATTACTTTACATCTTTATTTTGAATTGCCTGTAAAATTATCAAAATGCGCTTACCATTTAACATCAATATTCACTCGATGATAATAATAGTGGTACTAGCTTTTTGTCCCAGTAACTAATTTTACAATTTTCAGACACGTCGAAGTACTTCTTGGAACGTAGGCCCTCATAAGTTCTCTTTTGTATGCCGGTAAATCTATAGACGCAATGTTGGCGTATTTGAACACATTCAAATGCCACCGGATTGAACTAGGATTGAATCCATCATCTTGGGTCCAGAAAGCCAGTCTATTTCTACTACTTCTAATGCGGTTTATGACTTCCTGGAAAGTAAAGATAAACAGACATTGTCCGCCGAGGAGTAATTAATTTTAAAAATCTATATTGCTTAGGGGAAAGCTGATGTTTTAACCTTCTTAACCTGTTTCAAGCTAAGTACCTGGGCAAATGGTGAATCCCCAACAACTTCCAAAGAACGCGAACGTGATGGTGGATGAAACATGTCAAACTTATCTGAAACACCGGGCGAGTTGGCCGTGCGGTTAGGGGTGGGCAGCTATGAGCTTGCATCAGGGAGATAATGGGTTCGAACCCCACTGTCGGTAGCCCTGAAGATGGTTTTCCGTGGTTTCCCATTTTCACACCAGGCAAATGCTGGGGCTGTACCTTAAGGCCACGGCCGCTTCCTTCGCATCCCTAGGTCTTTCCTATCCCATCGTCGCCATAAGACCTATCTGTGTCGGTGCGATGTAAAGCCAATTGCACCTCTGAAACGATGATATTAATGAATATGGCGCATAACTGGAATGAACCTTACAGAGGAACCGGAATTCTTGTAGGAAAACCGCCTCGTTTACGACTCACTAAACATAAATTTACACTGAGTTGCCGAGATTTCAACCAGGGACGCTTCAGTGGGAGTTCGATGCGTAATTGTCTAAAACTCGGTGGAGCCAGGAGAAAAACTGACACACGAGTCTATATTCATATGGTAAAATTAGAATTAAATGTATCAATCATTTTCTACCCAAATATCTTATGACTTCTTTCCTTCTGTAAGGTATCGTTACGCTTACACTTGCTCAAATCGGAGAAAGAAGAGATGGCATACGACGGGGGGTTGGAAGCTTGTAACGGAGTGGCCTGATGCCAAGTTTGTGTTCGCTGTGATTACAGACCCTGGAGAATCGTGTTCCTATTCAACATTAAGATTCCAGGCCTTATACACGTGCCAACTAGGCATGTAGCTACAGTGGAGGAAATTAGTATAAAGGCGCTTGGTTTCTGGGGATAAACAAGTTTCAAAACCATATCTACCTTAGAACAGGTACAGACAAATCATACACAATTAATTGCTATAATTCTTGCAGTAATAGTACAAGAAAACTGAGAAAACACATCTTAGAGTTGGAAGTTGGTGTACAGGCACCTCTGCAATTTCAAGTAATAAACTAATACCATTCATAAAACATTCTCGAAAAAGTGACAACATATTTTCTGACCTCCACTACTTCTTCCTAGCGGTTATCCCGCCTAGGTACGTGGTCCACACTTTTTACATTTTAACCGTCACTCATGACGATCGACGTCATCATTGGGGGGTGAAACTCAGGAGTTTCATGTCCTCTTTCAGCCGATCAAGCCAGCGTTTCTTGGGTCAGCCACAGGGTCGGAGTCCTTCTGGACTGAGGTAGAACGCTCTTGTGGCCACAGTCTGCTCATTACCACGCACAACATAACCATACCAATCTACACAGGCCTCTCAAATTTTCTTTTGTATGAACGCCACTCCAAGAATAGCCCGAACATCTTTATTCGTAAGATGGTCCAGTCCATCGGAGCATGCGCATTTCCATGACATGGAGAGCTTGCTCATGTTTGACGATGACCGACCAAAGTTCAGACCCATAAGGGCAACTGGTCACACGACGATCTTGTAGACTTTGGTCTTCTGATCGGTGGATTTTCTGCTGTCGCAGATTACTCTAATGACCTGCCTAAATTTTAACCATTCCGCATTGACACGAGCGCAGGCATCGGGAAGGGTGTCATCGTCCGTGCATGTGAGCGAGTGGAGGTATTTGAACTGTCCGGCTTTGTTTAGATCCTGACCGCTAAAATTGGAGTTTTGAAGATCCCGACGCTCTTCGCGAGCCAGAAAAAGTCGTCGGCGTATGGGCGCGGTGCTTGGATATCTGCCGGCATCATGCTCATGCAAAAGATGAATAACAGAGGTGACAGAGCCTATGCCCAACAGACGCCATCTCGAATGGGGAATGACGATGAGTTTTCAGCTAAAGATCGCACGATGGGTGTTTCGGGGCACGATCTGCGTCCAAAGAACATACCATACTCTTCGGGAAAACCATACTACTGATGTGCCTGCCACACCACCTTGGTCGAACGCTTTCTCTAGATGTAAAAAGGCTGCATGGCTTGTTCCTCTCTTGTGTCCCTGCATGAGCAGTCTGACAGCATCATTACTATCCGTGGTTTCACTGCCCTTCACAAAGCCACGGAGTGATCTTATTGGTTATCCATGTTAGTATTAGGATTCATCTTGGTGCGCGGGCAAACTATGTTTCATGTACCTTTAGCGCAGAACACTGTCCAGATCATAATACGACCACCCCCATAATGTTTACTCATTTGAACTAAATCTTCTGAATGGAGTTCGTGCCAGTAACACTGAAAACCGTCTGGCTCATCCAAATTAAACATTTTCTCATCGCTCAAAAGGAGTTGAAACCATTCTGAAGACCATGACCGGTTCTTGAGAAAAAGCCTTTCTAACCTTCTTTTGGGCATTATACAGTGGTGGTTTACTAGGTCGTTTCTTGAACGGAAGTTTCGTGTCCTCTGCCTGTGTCTTACACTTCTAACAGAGGCATAACTTCAAACTAACCTCATTTTGAGAAGAATGTGTGTTGGTGAGTTTTTCTTTTCGAAACTTAATTGTTTAGTGTGCTCGGGTGGTTTCCTTGTCCGAACATACTTTTTTTCGCTTTTTCCATACGGTGCGCCAAGTTTGACATAATGATCAATAACTCAATTTGAATGGCCTAGTTTCTTAGTAACTTCACGACTGGAGAGGCTAAATTCCCCGTTAGCACTACTTGCTTTCTCTTCTGCTGATTGAGCTTTTCAACACGGCATTGTACAGTAGTATGTCAACATCTCTCTGCTATCACGTCTCTCTTATATATATTGTGGTGTACTGTCTACATCCAGCTCCGTATCAGAAGTATCAGAGGCTTTATACCAACTTCCACCACTGAATCGCTCGGTTCCATGGTTTCTCGTGGATCTTACATTAATATGTGATGTTATGTGTAAAAAATGAAGTAAGTGATTTGGGATCTTCATTTATTAACGAATCATCTTTGGTAACTTGAATTTCAGGTTCTCCTCAGTGGACGTACAAAATAAGCAAAACATGCAGTTTTGTTTTGTTTTTGTTTTCTTGTGGTTTTTGCTGAGAAAATACGTACGAGTACGCACCAAACCGACTACACTCAGTGATGGTAACTGAGTATACAGTACTTTCAAACCACGGCGTTATTGGGCCCTATTTCATAGAGGATGTATATGGTAACACAATGAAGAAAACACCATGAATACAGCCAACAAGGCATAGTACGGTTTGACGTACATCCAGGGATATTTTGTGAAATTAATAAATTCGATTTTGACAAGAAAGTTTTCCAGCAGGACAGAGTCACCTCATACAAAGGCCAAGGAAACAGAGCAATGTTAGAGGAACTGTTTCTACATCGGCTTGTGTCAAGAGGTTGTGAATGTTGTAACCAAGGTTGAGATTTACAAGACACAACTTCTTTATTCGCTTCAAATGCAAAATACACTATTTACACAAATAAAACTGAAATTTAACTTGAAGCAAAATGAATTAGGAATCTTGAGAAAGAGTCTATTTTTTTTACACTATATACAAGTTTGCAGTATTTACATCCACTACTATCTCGAAAAGATAGTCCTTGTGATATGAAAAGTTGATAGTCGAAAACTATCAGAAGCACTGACATAAATGTTTTGGAAAGTCCTTCCTTGCTGAGTTCATAAAAGCAAGTTCAATGTTGGAAGAATTCTTACTTAGCGAAACCAAGGGAGCTTGCATTAATTAGGGAAATATAACGGCATGTAATAGTATGACTGGATATGGGCAGCGGAATAGGCCAGAGGAGCGGTGACCAGAGGTGAGACCTCGTACTGCCAGAAATTCAGTCCACCTGGCCGAAGCACATTTTCAAGAGGAGTAGCCTCCGTGCTCGACGTAGGGTGTATTCTGGAGCTGGACACCGGGGCAAGTGGGCATCTGGACAGGCTGGGAGTTCCTCTTTATAGTACACACACGACGGTCCAGGCACGCGCACTGAGGGCTGCGCGTCGAGGCTAGAAGAACGACACACTGGCGCGCGTGTAGCTGGCTGGCGGAGCGAGAAGGGAGCGCCGGACATACAACAGTGAATATCCGTGTCCATCTTGGAGCTCAGAACTCACAATAACCGATGCATTTCTATGGGGACTGTGAAATGAGAGCTGTTTCAGGACACTACCACAAAACTCTATACGATCTTCGCACGATCATTGAATGAGTTTTCTCTGAAATATTACCGAACAACCGGGCTGAATAACTTAGGAAATGAGAGCGCTGGTCTTCTGAGCCCAACTTGGCAGGTTCCATTCTGGCTCAGTCCGGTGATATTTGAATGTACCAGCCTCATGTCGGTAGATTTTACGGCACGTTAAATAATTCCTGCGGGAAAAATTCCGGCACATTGGCGCCTCCGAAGAACGTAAAATACGTAAAACTGAGCAATCCTCTGGTATGATTTCCAATAACTGATCGCATGGAATTCACAATGAACGAAGACATGTAGAATAAGTTATTGAACGACAGAGAGTCTTAACTTAAGAGTGTACAAATGTATGTATACATATAAATGTGATTACTTAAAAGAATCGGAATTGCCCGGCTGGTGCGCATGATCGTTGAGGCTTTGAAGTCTAAACCGTCTGACACCGTGGTAAGCCGGTTCGAGTTTCCTTCGTCGAAATCAAAAACACCATCAGATGGTTGTAATGCATTGTAGTATCTCATTAGAAATTGTCGTGTTTATTCTATTATTGTAAAATATTTGTGTAGTATAGTAGAAGTACCTGTAGAAACTGTCTTACTAGAATTATGTTTTTGTAATTAGGATAGGCTTAACTGCAATTTAGAATTGTGTAATTCTTGTGTAATCATCCGGTGTTCGGTAATTAACGTCAGTTGTTATCCTGGTATGGTGTTGTGGGATAAAAATATATTACGACTAAGTAGTATCATAGTGTAGTAGTATATTAATTACCTTATTGTCGTCTGATCTTTGTGTACTATATTAGACAATATTTCTTCCCTTCATTTATTTTGCACATAATAAGGTATTTTATTTTTTGCTTTCCTTACGATTTTTCCGTAAAGAATTGATAAGGAGTGCAAGTGTACGAACTGTAAGTGTGGCCAGGCATTAAGGAGTATGAGGGAGGAGTTGGGGAGTTTGAGGGAGATTATTAGGATCCTCTCAGAATACAAGAAATAAAGTGGGCCTCCCTCAAAAAATGTACAGGATACAGTAGGTGTACAAGGGGTATGAGAAGGAAAGGGGGAACTGTAGAAGACAGGTGGTCTAAAGTTCTAAAGGGAAGGATATTGCAGGCTAAGGGCTCTGATTATGATGATGCCTGTTGTTTAAAGTAGCCTAACATCTAGGTCATCCGCACCTAATGGCACGAAATGAGACGAAATGCAATGACAATTTAAAAATACAAAGTTCATCTACTGACCAGAATTCAAAACGTGATGATGAAGAATGAATGGATGAATATGAATTTGAAACAATCAGCGGATCCGACTCGCAATGGCTCACCCTCCCAGAAACAATATTTCTGACCAGGGGACTTCTTCCAAAGCACAGTCCTGAATCGATGATGCTTATTGTCTAAAGGGGTTCAAACTCCAGGTCAAACGACCCTCACATTAGCACTCATCGCTAGTATTTTTTTTGCTATTGGCTTTACGTCGCACCGACACAGTTAGGTCTTATGGCGACGATGGGACAACAAAGGGCTAGGACTGGGAAGGAAGCGGCCGTGGCCTTAATTAAGGTACAGCCCCAGCATTTGCCTGGTGTGAAAATGGGAAACCACGGAAAATCATCTTCGGGCTGCCGACAGTGGGGTTCGAACCCACGATCTCCCGAATATTGGATACTGGCCGCACTTAAGCGAGTGCAGCTATCGAGCTCGGTCATCGCTAGTAAAGCAGAACCATGGCACCTCTCAAGACGCGGCACCAATCAAAGGCAGCGAAAACCCACGGCACTCCAAACATTATGGCACCACTCACAACCACTGCACGTGGCACAGGCAACGCAGACCCATTGTGTCTCCCACACAACGGCGCCACTCGTAGGCAACGCAAACCTCACCTACGTGTACTAATCACGGGCGGCGGTATTCCCGTGGTGTTCCTCACATAATGGGTACTAATCACAGGCAACGCAGACCCACGGTGTCGCTCATATAGTGGTACTAATCACAGGCAACGCCCAGACCCGTGGTGTTTCTCACATAATAGTACTAATCACAGGCAACGTAAGCCCGTGGTGTTCCGCATATAGTGGTACTAATCATAGGTACTGTAAACACACAGTGAACCACTCTCTGCTGTACTAATCACAAACCTATTGTGTACCTAACATAGTGGTACTATTCGTAAGTAAAGGCGACCCATGTTGTTCCCTTTTTATGGTACTAATCACAAGTAGTTGCATGGTTCTAATTCAATCATACCTTGGTCGCCCCTTTTAGTCGCCTCTTACAACAGGCAGGGGACACCTTACGTGTATTCTTCGTCTGCTTCCCCCACCCACAAGGGGTGCTAAGGGCTCTATTCAGGATCAGAATTCAGGACAGGTGTCTGTGTGAAATCGGTACGAGTCACTGCGCGTGGAACAACAGAGGCAAGATGAGGAACAGTGAGCTGTTGCTGAGAAGTGTGGAAGTAGGGGAAAGGGAACAGCTAGGAAAGGGAAAAGTAGAGTAGAAGATAGGAAAAGATAGGTGGGAGAGGATCATGGGAGGGAGAAAAAGGAAGAGGTAATAGCTTCTACAGCTTTCAGGAAAGATAGAGCTGTCCAAGTGGATTCAAATGGATTATATCTTGTTTGATCTGACTAAGGCATTTGATAGGGTGTATCATGGGAGACTTCTCGCAAACATGATTGCAATTGGACTAGACAAAATAGCGACTGAATGCGTTGCTATATTTCTAGAAAATAGATCTCAGAGAATTATACAGTAGGCAAAGCTTTATCTGACCATGTAATAATTCCTCTAGACAGTATTATTGGACCTTTATGTTTTCTTATATATATCAATGATATGTGTAAAGAAGTGGAATCAGAGATAAGGCTTTTTGCGGATGGTGTTTTTCTGTATAGAGTAATAAGGTACAAGATTGTAAGCAACGGCAAAATGACCTCGATAGTGTTGTGAGATGGACAGCAGGCAATGGTATGATGACAAACGGGGTTAAAAGTCAGGTTGTGAGTTTCACAAATATGATAAGTCTTCTCTGTTAATTACTACGTTGATAGTGTGAAAGTTCCTTTTGGGGATCATTGTAAGTTACTTAGGTGTTAATATAAGGAAAGATCTTCACTGGGGTAATCACATAAATGGGATTGTAAATAGAAGGTACTGATCTCTGCATATGGTTATGAGGGTATTTAGGGGTTGTAGGAAGGATGTAAAGGAGAGGGCATACAAGTCTCTGGTAAGACCCCAAATAGGGTATGGTTTCCAGATGGACCCTCACCAGGATTGCTTAATTCAAGAACTGGAAAAAATCCCAAGTAAAGCAGCTCGATTTGTTTTGGGTGATTTCCGACAAATGAGTAGCGTTACAAATATGTTGCAAAATTTGGGATGGGAAGACTTGGGAGAAAGGAGACGAGCTGCACGACTAAGTGGTATGTTCCCCGCTGTCAGTGGAGAGATGGCGTGGGATGACATCAATAGACGAATAAATTTGAAAGGTGTCTTTAAAAGAAGGAAAGATCACAATATGAAGATAAAGTTGGAATTCAAGAGGACATATTGGGGAAAATATTCCATTATAGGAAGGTGAGTTAGGGATTGGAATAACTTACCATGGGAGATGTTCTATAAATTTCAAATTTCTTTCAAATCATTTAAGAAAAAGCTAGGAAAATGAGAGAGGGAATCTGTCACCTGGGCGACTGCCCTAAATCGAGATCAGTAGTGATTTGATTGGTGAAGCTTACGTGGCTCAGGCGGCAGCACGCCGGCCTCTCACCGCTGGGTTCCGTGCTTTAAATCCCGGTCACTCCATGTGAGATTTATGTTGGATATAGCGGAGGCGGGACAGGTTGTTCTCCGGGTACTCCGGTTTTCCCTGTCAAATTTCATTCCAGCAACACTCTCCAATATCATTTCATTTCATTTCCTCTGTCAGTCATTAATCATTGCCCCAGAGGTGTGCGACAGATTTCGGCAGCTGGCACAATTCTTATCCTCGCCGCTAGATGGGGACTTCGTTCATTCCATTCCTGACCTCGTCGAATGACTGGAAACAGGCTTTGGATCTTCAGTGATTGACTGATTGGTTGACCGGCATGATAGGGTAGGTTGTGATATACAATTTCTAATCGCTAGATTGGGTGCCAAAATCCTGGATTAAATTCCAAACATATCCGCAGTGCTTATATGGAGTGAGTTGATATGGCGCTGTTGATAGAGATTCGTCCGTCGGATGGGGACGTTAAGCCTTGAGCAGACTCTTTGGTGCTATTCGACACGAGTAGGCCATGTGCCGGCACCGAGTTTCATCCTCCCCCGTCCTACTATCATATATCACGTCGTTCATTTCATCTCATTAACTCCTCTGATGAGGTTGACATCAGGAAAGTTATCCAGTCATAAAAACCTGCCACGACAGATTCATCTCACCTCAGACCCGACTCCGTAGAGAAATGGGAGAAGGGTTGGGCAAACAAACAAAACTTTAAAAATCGGAATATGTAACTGTCCTGAAGGTGAGTCTGCATTGCACATAATCTAATATATTGTATGTCATTCTCTTCCTGACGCATGTCTTTTGGTGTCAGGTGTTTAATTTCTGATACAATTTTATGTCTTGTACATCAGCTTCTTACTGGTTATCAAAGCAACAGTTGATGTACTTCATTTTATATTTTACATCTACCTGTTGTTTACATCGATTACCTACCTATCAAATAATTTGGCAATTTATTACGTATTGATCGATTGAAGCTTTTATAATGCCCAACAATCGTAAGAGATCATCCTATGTGAAGCGAGATGATCAAACTTGTTTCAGAATGGACGGCCCCGCGGTGTAGGGGTAGCGTGCCTACCTCTTAATCGGTGGCTCCGGGTTCGATTCCCTGCCAGGTCAGGGATTTTTACCTGGATCTGAGGGCTGGTTCGAGGTCTACTCAGTCTGCGTGATTACACTTGAGGAGCTATCTGACAGTGAGACGGTGGGCCGGTCTAGGAAGCCAAAAATAACGGCCGAGAGGATTCGTCGTGCTGAACACACGATACCTCATAATATGCAGGTCTTCGCGCTGAGCAGCGGTCGTTTGGTAGGCCATGGCTCTTCTGTTGTGCAATGGGATTTGGCTTTGTTTCAGAGTAACTGCAACGGTAAACCACTTTCAACGGTATATGAAACTTTCTGATTACCCTCCAGGGTTAGTTTTTCCCTCGGACTCGGCGAGGTATCCCATCTCTACCGCCTCAAGGGCAGTGTCCTGGAGCGTTAACTGGGGAGGAGAATCAGTACCTCCACCCAGGCTTCCTCACCTGCTATGCTGAACAGGGGCTTTGTGGGGGGATGGGAATTTTGGAAGGGATAGACAAGGAAGAGGGAAGGAAGCGGCCGTGGCCTTAAGTTGGGTGCTATCCAGGCATTTGCCTGGAGGAGAAGTGGTAAATCACAGAAAACCACTTCGAGGATGGCTGAGGTGGGAATCGAACACACCTCTACTCAGCTGACCTCCCGACGCTGAATGTACCCCGTTCCAACCCTCATAACACTTTTCAAATTTTGTGGCAGAGCCGGGAATCGAACTCGGGCCTCCGGGGATGGCAGCTAATCACGCTAACCACTACACCAAAGAGGCGGACAGATTTAACATTTTGAAAGTAAAATATATTACTGTACTCCATTTTGGGTATTGTACTTTTACATGCGCATTGCTACAATCTCGAAACGAGCAATACTGACATTAAATTAGACCTTCATGAAAAGTTGCAGGGTATAATTTTCATTACATACAGAGCACTTTTCTGGCAATAATCCGTAGGCAATCCATTATGGTCGATATCTGATCATCATCCTGTTGTCCTGTGTTGAAATCCGGTCGCCTGTTGCTATCAGACGCGGCCAGCATTCCCTAGTCGTAAACATAATAATGTAATTACATGGCTCAACTGTTGTAAATGAACTAAAAACACGGAGCACAAGCAATAATGTAGTAATTAACTCCGCAAGCAGGTTGTACACTGAGAGGCGATGGCTGTGATTAGCACACACAACACACACTGACAGGATTGATGGAGGTCGTCATCCAAGCGAAAGAACTGCAGGAAATATGACTTCACAAAACAATCGGTTTCACAGCAAAGGGGTGGCACAGTGGATGATTAGAGTGGAGTATATCAGTGCAGAACACCGATCACATTCGGGCTGCTGAGAGCACGTGACGTGCGAGCCATAGCTGAATGGACTGCAAGTCAAATATTTGTATATTATTATTATTATTGAAAATCCACAGCCTGTTTCCAGTCATTCGATCGGGTCAGGAATGGAATGAATGAATGAATGAATGAATGAATGAATGAATGAATGAATGAATGAAGACTCCATCTAGGAGCGAGGATAGGAATTGTGCCGGCTGCCGAAGCCTGTCGCACTCCCCTGGGCCAATGATTAATGAATGACAGATGAAATGAAATGATATAGGAGAGTGTTGCTGGAATAAAAGATGACAGGGAAAATCGGAGTACCCGGAGAAAAACCTGTCTCACCTCCGCTTTGTCCGGCACAAATCTCACATGGAGTGACCGGGATTTGAACTAAGGAACCGAGCGGTGAGAGACCAGCGCGCTGCCGCCTGAGCCACAGAGGCTCTATATTATTATTATTATTACTATTATTATTATTATCCTGTTTTGTTTGTTTTTTTACAATTGGCTATACTTTCCAGTGGCGACTTAGTAAATTGTAACATAAAAACTTTCCAGTCTGTTAAACACACAAAAATTCCAATATAAATTACAACACTATAAACATACCTGTAAAAGATTACACGGTATTATACAAAAAAAATGACATGTTTCGTTCTACAAGAACATCCTCAGATTCTATCAAATCACTTAAATCATGCTTATATATGTACGGTATTGTTTACGTTGCGTGATCTTGTCAATGCTAGGGAGTTAGGTGATAATATGAACAAGCATAAACAAATCAAGCCGCCTCTGTGGTGTAGTGGTTAGCGTGATTAGTTGCCACCCCCGGAGGTCCGGGTTCGATTCCCGGCTCTGCCACGAAATTTGAAAAGTGGTACGAGGGCTGGAGCGGGGTCCACTCAGCCTCGGGAGGTCAACTGAGTAGAGGTGGGTTCGATTCCCATCTCAGCCATCCTGGAAGTGGTTTTCCGTGGTTTCCCACTTCTCCTCCAGGCGAATGCCGGGATGGTACCTAACTTAAGGCCACGGCCGCTTCCTTCCCTCTTCCTTGCCTATCCCTTCCACTCTTCCCATCCCTCCACAAGGCCCCTGTTCAGCATAGCAGGTGAAGCCGCCTGGGCGAGGTACTGGTCATACTCCCCAGTTGTATCCCCCGACCAAGAGTCTGAAGCTCCAGGACACTGCCCTTGAGGCAGTAGAGGTGGGATCCCTCGCTCAGTCCGAGGGAAAAACCGAACCTGGAGGGTAAACAGATGATGATGATGATGATGATAAACAAATCATAGTTGAATGGACGGAAAATCTTAGTTGAATAGGCTGGAAGTCAGTGTGAGTGGACTGGAAAGCATACTGTAGTTGAGTGGGGTGAATGTGAATTGACTAGACCTCACAGTTCAGTGAATTAAAAATCATAGTTCAGTTTCAATTAACTGAAAGTTTTAGTTGAATGATCTGGAAGTTATAGGCTCTGTGGGTTGGAAATTACAGTTGAATGGGTCAGGAGTCAACACTGATTGGATTGGAAATCAAAGTTGAATGGAGTGGTAGTGCATGATGGGGTAACTGGAAGTTACAACTAAGTGTAATGGAAGTCAGTGTTGAGTGTATTGGAGGTCATAACTGAAATAACTGATAGTCAGAGCTGAGTGGAATGAAAGGCGAGATTGAACAGAATGGAAGTGGGAGTTGAGAAAAATGTAAGTTGATAATGACTGGGCATGATGTTTCTTCTTCTAGAGGTTTAACGTCGCAGTGTCCGGCTCTATGGCTAAATGGTTAGCGTGCTGGCCCTTGGTCACAGGGGTCCCGGGTTCGATACCCGGCACGGTCGAGAATTTTAAACAAAATTGGTTAATACCCCTGGCACGGGAACTGGCTGTATGTGCCGTCTTCATCACCATTTCGTCCTCATCACGACGCGCAGATCGCCTACGGGTGTCAAATCAAATGACATGTAGCCTACCTGGCCTCCCCGGAGGCCACATGGCATTTCATTTCATTTCACGTCGCATTTACATAATGATGGTTTTCGTCGATACAAGAATAGCATAGGGCTATGATGGGGAAGGTATCGATCGTGGTCTGGTGTAAAAATGGAAAAATATGGGAAAATATCTTCAGAGATTCGAACCCACCATCTCCCGAACGCAAGCTCACAGCTACGCGACTCTAACTGCACGGCGATCTTGCTCGGTGGACATAGTAATCATCATCATCATCATCATCATCATCTGTTTACCCTCCAGGTTCGGTTTTTCCCTCGGACTTAGCGAGGGATCCCACCTCTACCGCCTCAAGGGCAGTGTCCTGGAGCTTCAGACTCTTGGTCGGGGGATACAACTGGGGAGTATGACCAGTACCTCGCCCAGGCGGCCTCACCTGCTATGCTGAACAGGGGCCTTGTGGAGGGATGGGAAGATTGGAAGGGATAGACAAGGAAGAGGGAAGGAAGCGGCCGTGGCCTTATGTTAGGTACCATCCCGGCATTCGCCTGGAGGAGAAGTGGGAAACCACGGAAAACCACTTCGAGGATGGCTGAGGTGGGAATCGAACCCACCTCTACTCAGTTGACCTCCCGAGGCTGAGTGGACCCCGTTCCAGCCCTCGTACCACTTTTCAAATTTTCGTGGCAGAGCCGGCAATCGAACCCGGACCTCCGGGGGTGGCAGCTAATCACGCTAACCACTACACCACAGAAGCGGACCATAGTAATCATGCCAACTATAATTTAGTGTTCTTCATCCATTCACACTTTGTAGATGGTGGAAACCACACCCTAGGGATGCCATGTGCCTCTTACAAACGTCTTACAATGAATATTGTTACCTGTGAGAGTTCAAGAGAACATGAGGTAGGTAACCGTGATCTCTGTGGTCACTAACCCGTATAGAACTATGCATTCTATGAATATTTATGTGAAATGTTACTCTAAGTGTACATCGCCGTTCCACGATACCAAACATAATATTTCAATGCACCTGAAGGTATATTTACATTTATGAAAGATAGCAAAATAATCTGATACTCTTCATCATAGAAACTGCAGGGTGAAGTGCAATTATTCTGATTATAGGCAATTAGCCAGCAATAGCAGGAATACTCCCATACAGTATTTCTGTCACATACTGGTCTTAATTAGGGGCTTGGAACATGCAATTAACATGCTTATAAATCAGCAGCATCTGAGGCATTATACAGTAGTAATTATTACGATGCCCTTCTCTCTACAGTACTGTCATCATTTTTGCTCTCACTTGCTAGGAATTTCCGAATCAGATGTCGAGATGATTTAAGGATACCAGTTCCTTTTATATTCGCAGTTCTGATTCCTGCTTGGCAGGTTCCATACAGTCTCACTCCGACGGCATGTGAAGGTACTCAAACATGTCAGCTTCGTCTGCGGAAATTTACCGGCGTGTAAAGAAACTCCTGCGGACCAAAATTCAGGCATCTCGGTGTCTCCGAAAACCATAAAATTTAGTTACTGAGACTTAAAGTTATTATTATTATTATTATTATTATTATTATTATTATTATTATTATTATTATTATTATTATTCTTGCGTTCCGGCCTTCTAAGGACCACGTTACAATTTCAATTGTTCCTCCTTAGTTCTTTCCTTTTCTTCCAGTATTCTTTCATTGTTTCACTGTGTTTCTTTTTCCTGTCTTCAGTCCACTTTGTGCCTGTTTTCTTTTCCTTCCTCCCTTGGAATCCTTCCATTTGTAAGACTTTCTTCCTAAAAATCTTTCTTTCCAATAATTCTTCTTCTCGTATGTTGTTCCTTTCCAGGTCTTTCTTGACTTCTTGAATCCAGGTGGTAGTTGATTTCTTTTCCCAAAGGTACTTGAAGATTCGTTTAGTTAGTCTATTGTCATCCATTCTGTAAATGTGTCCAAGAAATAGCAATCTCCTTTTTCTTATTGTTTCTGATATGTTTTCTACGTTCTGGTAAATTTCATTGTTACTTCTTAATTTCCAAAACTCTGCAATTCTTGGAGGACCTAATATTTTCCTTATAATTCTTCTTTCTAATATTTCTAATTTATCAAGCTTGTAGTTCAGTGCTAGACATTCGCTGGCATAAAGGCATTCTGGTTTCACTACTGTGTTGTAGTGCTTTATTTTAAGTTTCCTTGATAAGCACTTTTTGTTGTAAGTATTCTTAGTTATACCGTATGCTCTTTCCATCTTTTGTATCCTCTCCTCTATAGCAGATTTTTCTAAACCATTTTCTTGAATTGTCTCACCCAAGTATTTGAATTTCTTTACCTTTTCTATTATTATTATTATTATTATTATTATTATTATTATTATTATTATTATTATTATGATTATTATTATTATTATTGTTGTTGTTGTTACGGGGTTACCCGTGGAGCAGAAAGAGGTTAAAGAAGGTGCTGGGGTGAATGGGTCTAACTACGTCAACATTAATTAAAAGCTTAAACTGAAAGTTATATTTTCAGAACTCAAAATTTAACAATTTTTACAGGTACAAGTAGCAAACATTAACCAAGATTGGGAAAACATCCAAGATTCAGAACCTTAACACCTTGGGCTTTAAGCCCCTAGCTTTATATTTCCTGAGCTACAAGCTCAAATTTACAAAGAGCACAAATTTACTCAAGGGTAGAAATCCCCCTAATTCATGGAGCACTTGTTCCCAAAATACAATGTCTAGCCTTCCAGAGGCACTCGTTACAATCATAGAATTGAAAAAGAGCTAACAGGCTCTCAGTTTCTTCTAGCCTATTCAAGGCAATATCAGAAAATTACCATCACTCGCCATCAAGGCACAACTTACAAATTGAATGGTAATGTTATACAGGGGTGTCTAGTACCCAACCTACAGGGCCTTTGCGAAATAGAACAGGTTAAGTAGCGTACCCGCTCAAAGCCTGAGTCCCAACCAGCATTTATCTCAGGGAGTGTTACGGTCCGAATCTATCGCAACTACTAAACAAAAGAAAATTATATTTTGAGATATAAGATCTCAAACTAAATGTAAGGGCGCCATCCAATCAGTACTACAGGGTTGAACGGGACACTCTAATCTTTAACTTTAAGGCTCATCATAAAACACACAAATTATATATCTATTCAGATCAAAGGGAAATTATGAAGGCTCCATCCTAGGGATGGGGACGGATATTTAAACGGTCACCAAGGGTTTACTATTCTACAAGAACAAGAACCTGGAACTGTTTCCTTGCAAATGCTAAAGGAGCATTTTATTTAAGTAAACAAATTAATTTTTACACACAATCAAAATCTGTTGACCCTTGATTTGCCGGTAATTTGGCAAATTATTCCTGAAAAATGATTACATAATATTTATCACTTTTGACCACCCTTCCATTTGGGTGGTGGAACCGTTGATATCTGAAGGTATCAGATTTACCTTCGTTAACACCATGACCATATTTTGTCGTGGACCAATTACCTGTTGGCTAAGTGGGCGCGATCACATGGACTATGTTATCGCCTCCACTTTGATTGAGATGAGACTAACCCGGGAAACTACAAACTCTCCCCGGGTTTCTAACCAAGATTTGCTAATCGTTAGTTGAAGGAAACGACAAAGCGACTCTAACCTAATAGTCCAGATGTAGGGATTTGCCTTCATTTTACAACTACTAACTTAACTTATTAGTCACAACAACTTGACATTATTACGTTAATTCGCCAGCTGACTTCCCTAGTATCATTCATCATCAGCATCCGAAATAATAAAATAAAATAAAAATATTTAAAAAATATTATTATTATTATTATTATCAACATTATTATTAATAGTGGAAATCGTGATTATCGTAACCCGTAATCATCCTCGCGATAATACTTCAACTTCTCGCTCTTATTATTCTCATCAAAAAAATAAAAATAAAAAAGTAGCTTCCTTTTTTATTCTTCTTCTCCTTCTTCAAGTGTTCTCATTATTATTATTATTTTTAGTTAAAAATCTCAAATTTTTCATTTCAACTCCCAACATCATTATTATCTCCAAAATATAAAAAAGTAAATACTTTTTTTAAAAAAGTAGCTTCTTTTTTTATACTTCAAATATTATCATTATTAAAGTGGTTTGAAAATTTCAATATTTTCAATTCAATTCCCACTATCATTATTGTGTTCATAAATAAAATTTTTAAAAATCTTCTTCTTCTTCTTCAAATATTTATTATTATTATTATTATTATTATTATTATTATTATTATTATTATTATTATTATTATTATTATTCATTTTCAAAAAAAATCGCTTGTTACACGGTAGTCCACTCTTAATATGTTTAACGCATAACCCCTTTTACAATTCCGATTTATTTTGGCACTAATCAATCCAGACATGATTTACTTGGAATATTATTATTATTATTGTTACCGTGTTTTAGCGGTAGGTAGAGGTGAAAGAAGGTGCGGGTGTGAATGGATCTCAAGCTACGAAATTATAGTGCATGTAAACTAAATTTAAAATTTAATAAGGTTATATTTTCCTTTCAAAATAAATAAGTAACAAGCATGGCAGGTACAGAGTAGCAAGTCAAATAAGGTAGTTACAATATTTACAGGATTTGGGCTTCGCGCCCCGAATTCACAATGTTTGGGCAATCAGCCCAGTTTTACCCCAAACACAAGTTTTAACAGAGGGGCCGAAAACCCCATTCATACCTAGGAGCCCTAGCTCCAAATTACACTGAAAAGCCTCCTCGAGGCATACCATACTCAAAAGAGCCACACGCTCTCAAATTTAAGCCTCTCCCAGGCCACACCAAACTCCACCTTCAAGCTGTCCTCAACGGACATAAACACAGGGGTAAAAATACCCAATCTACTGAGGTCTATTAAACGAAAAGAATGTTAATTAAATGACCTCTAAAATAACAATTTGAGAGGAGGCGAACTTGCACTCCTAATACACTTTGATTAAGACCTACTTGGCGCTAGGCTGTTAATACAAGGGCTGATCCCATACTAAAGAGGTGACTTAAGAAGAGAACGATTTGTTTTACATTAACGAAGAATAGGTTGAGAAAAGTAAGTTCACCTCAAAACAATATGAGTGGGAGCTCGAGAGGGTTAGCACTCTCTATCCCAGAATGTAGCTTTACAAGAGAATAGATGAAAAGAGTAGTTACATTTTAGGAAAAGGTTACATAGTGGAACGCTTCGAACCCGCCCCGAAAGTTAAACTGCTGAGCTAACAAAGAAAGAATTTATTAATCGGCCATTACCTTATTGCTGACCGCTGCCGAGGAAAGAGGCGCTTCCCGCCTCCTGCTATGTACTTTATACACTGAAAGATGGAACAGAAGTGGCCCGGAGACCCTAAAATCAGCAGTTTATATCCTCTCGCGGAAGTTTCTAGGCGTTAGGGGAATGAAAACACCCGCCCACAATTACTTTTATTGGCTAGGGTACAGAAACATATTCAAGTTGGGGAAAGATACCTATGATTGGTCAGAAATTAATAACAGAAATTCGAGATTGGTCAAATGCAAAACAAGGGGAAAGAGAGGGGTATACAGCCAACTTAAACAATAACAGAAAGAAATTTAACAAGAAACAAACATTTGAAATAAAAATTTCTCCAACAAAATGGTTCTTTGACTTCGCACTAGGTTGCACTATTGTTGATCTTCAGTAGTGTCCTCTAGAAGAGAAAGTTCACACTTCTTACTTCAAGCAAAACAAAAACACATCAAAAATGACACAGTTCAAAAACTCAAAATTTTCCACGTGGTGACATCTTCTGAGAAAGTAGAGAATTAATAGCGTAGATAAAGTTCAGACTTCCTCCAGCAGAGGAGTTTCAACTGGCGCAATTTTTAAATTAGCGGAGTGGAGGTGTACCGCCCGGTACAATTATTAATATTATTATTCTTTCGAGAATCTTTATTTTTATTCCCCATCCTTATAATTTAGTCACATACGTTCTCTCCCAAACAGAAATCACCAAGATCCGAATTCACATCGGTCGGGACATAATAGTGTTCGAACCCGCAACCTTATTTTCGTACTGTCGTTAATTCATGGAGACCATATGCTCCTAAGACAATTCTCAAATCCCATAACACCTCGCAATTGGGTAAATACCTCCAGTCTCTGCAAGTGTTAAATTATTCCTTCCTTTTCCATTTTGAAGTCCATTTATCCATCGGAACTCTTCAAAACATTTTCATTAATTAACCCTCGGTGTGTGGACTCTATTCTGCCATTCAATACACCGGTATAGAAATACAACCTCTATGTAGACCTTAAGATCCATCTATTTCTTCATCAACATCAGTACAATTCACTTTTATTTCGGGCCGGATTTCTGTCCCACTAACTCCAAATCTCAACTTTTGGCTCAAATCACTCTGGGCCTCAAACATAGCGTGACCATATTATCAAAATGCCTATCTCGTTTCTACCAAATTTTATTTATGATTATTATGGAGTCCAAAAACGTTAAATCAACAATTAGTGTTAAAATCAGATTCAATGCCCAACTTAAATATTCATGCCACATAATATCTCCACATTTAAATTACTTTAATTTGCAATCATTCTATCCAACTAGGCCCGTGCCTTTATTTTCAAAGATTATTATTAAACACGCCTTTACACATTACCCAATATTAATTTATTACTCCGACACTTCTACAGATTATTATTATTTTGTCCACTGGCGAACTTCGCGATATTTACAAACAAATCAATGGACTTCATTCCGTCCCACAACAATTTATATCACTTGGCAACCCTACCTCTGGATTATCTTAACCACATGCCTTAATATCTATAAAAGTTCCGATACTGGAAAAACACTTTGGAAGCACTTCTAAATGAATATTAACATTATCTTTACGTGAAACGTGCTCCATATCATATCAAACAACTCAAGCACTTGAATGAACAACTCAACCCTTCTATACTCTATTTAATAATCAAAATTATGATGAGTGCTCGATCTAATCATGTACATATTAATTTGTCCCTTTGTCTATCTATCTTTGAATTCATACGAGCCGCAAACGGCTCGTTTCACAATCAAGTTACCATGATAAAATAATATGATTTCCTCCCCCTAACGATAGTAATCTACAAATATTTGAAAAGGTTACTCATCTCTGCCATTGTAGTCTGCTAAAACCGGACATGGAGCCTAGCCCCTCCGGTTTTTAGCACTGCATTCCACTGGTATTCATGCCAGCTTGAAGAATTAATCCTTGGCCCTTTTCAACTTTACACATTTTGAATAAAAACAAATAAAATAACTGTTGCACTCTGGAATAATTTCCACCCTAAATTCTACTCACAAATTTTACACTCTCGGCCTTGTATCTAGCCCACTTAATGTAGATATAGATTCTTCATTCCTTTCCCGGACACTAGGAACATGGGATACCTCGCAGTTGGGCAAATACCTCCTTTGCAACGGCCCGTGCGCGCACTTGAATTTCCCGTCTCACGTTCGTGTACCTGACCAGGTATCAGTTTAGAATCGACTGTTTACTAGGTGACATAAACACTCGTGACCGTTCTCACGGAACGCACTTCCTAATCTGTTGGTAGAATCTCACACTCCGTAAGTTATGCTTTACTGAGTCCTGTCTATTTGAAACACTTCATACTAGTATACTGCTCAAGACTGTAATATGAGCTCCATCACGTCATGAATCACTGTACTATGTAACAATATAATACTTCGAACCCTACTCCACGAGTAAGTACACACACGCACCCCTAGCGTAATCACGGCTCGAACAAAATATCAGAAGTTGTCACGCACCCCAGGCGTGGTATCCGCTCGAACGCTTTGTCAAAAGTAGTTTTCAGTCCTTGTCCACGACCTCATATTTATACTCGTATCCCCTCTCTCCCGAGTTCAGAGGAGGTCATCTTAGGACGCGCAGTTCCGATACCCTCATACGACAATTCGCGGTTCGGCCCATGGCTTAAATATGATATCCAATGATGTAATTATGTTCTCAAATGCTCTATACCAATTCTCAACTATTATCGTTCGCTGGTAATGGATATATTTGCGAATTTAGCTGCCGTATCCCGGCCTGGGATTTCGCGCTCTATTGTGGCGTCCTTTGCCTCCAGCCAATCATCGGATAGCATTCATGAATTCTCAGAATTACACCATGCACTCTCCCGCAATTATTAACTTTTTATAAGTTTTATAATATAGTAAGGCTCCTAAATTCCACCTTATTCTGAATTGATAACTCACTCCCTTCTATCAGTTTAATCCACGGAGTTAGCCTCGCTAGTGCTTCTTACAATACGAAGTTGTCGCCTTGCTTTGGTCAGGTGAATTTTTCCATTGGTCCACCTAAACCACGTGACCGTGAAGGCTCATATTTTTTTCTTCCAGTGCCAACCCTGCGTTCAACTCCCGCTAGTACATGGAGATACCCCTACGTCATTTCTCAGAAATTTGCACCCAGCTCTCTGCGCTGTCGCCACTACCTATTCTGCTCGGGGCTATGAAAACTTTCCGCAACTTGTCAACAACTCGTGCCTTTCTCTTTCCCCCTTCGTAACAATTTCTGAGAATTCTAATTCTGCCGTTCATTGTGTTTGTTAATCTCAGCGGAGACAACAGTCTGTGCATGTTTCACCATACCATCTCGGCCTGGCCTGCTCTTACTGTATGTACAGTAAGATATTCTTTATTCTGAAAATGAAATATATATTCCTCAATAATTCATCATAATTGCATGACGCTTATCACACCCCCACCAGGGCGCAGTAGATGGCCCGAAACACAAATTGAATGAAGGCGTACAGTGCTCCAAGATAGTGAAAACTTAAAAACCTAAAGGGCACTAGGCCGATGAAACAGGGACTGTTCCCAAACTACTGAGGTGACTCGTATCGGAAGTAATTTACCACATTACAGAATGAAAAACAGTTATAAACGTAGTCACCTCAAACCAAGATGAAGGGGAGCTCGAGAGGGTAATTCAGTCTCTATCCCCGATATACAGTTAAAGAGTTTACGAAGTTTTACATTAGCCGAAAGAAGATATACATTTTAGAAAAATTATTATTATTATTATTTATTTTCCTTAAATGTACATGTACAATTTAGGGGTGGTAGATGGAGAAAGGGCAAGCCCCATGTACACGGAAGTGCCTCCATCTCCACATAAACTCTACTGAATATTTACATATGAACTTATGTAGACAATATTAAATTTACGTATTTACACTACAAACACTGTACCCTTAAGAATAATAATTATCTTGATTTATCCTGAAAATATTAGAGTAAGAACACCCAGTCATTTATACTCTCACTCAGACCCCTGTATACACACTCGTTCACAACCACTCCCACATGCGCACGCATACATATTCGCTCACATACACCTGTACTTGCACCCATCCTTCTTGCAATTCTAATTTATACAAGTTATATACATCGCATATAGGTTTCTATTTACATATACATTTCCTTTACTTCGCGAAGGAAGTGAGGAAGAGGAAGCAGCTTTACCTCTGATGGTATAAGGTTCCAGGTACGAGCAGCCCTTGCGTAAAACCCACTTAAATATGAGGTTGTTCTAGCGAAGGGAGGGACAAAAGTAACTCCTTGGCCTTTTAACAGAGCGGTAATTGTGCTGCAGGCGGTGGAAAGGGGAGAAGTGTGTGTTATCTGTCAGGGATTTCCTAAGGAAGGCTCACTGATCTCTATACATGGATCGCTGATGGCAGCTCTCCGCTGCAGGAGAAAGTACGCCAAGTTGAGCGCGCGGTCCGCCATGTTGGCGTACCCACCCTAAAGCTCTCCTTATGGGGAAGCAATGATAATATAGTCAACTTTAAATCGCAATTAATGACGCATGGAAATAATGAAAAATGTAGATACATGTTCACTCAAAGCATAAGGACATTGGGATCACTGACACGTCATTCCGAGGTCAGTAAATCTCCGGGGTAGCAATAAAAGTGAGTGTATAATAACGGCCAACAAATATTAACTTAGGCGTTGAATATATGCAATTAGCGATCGGTAACACAACACGAGCGAAAAACCGTTTCTGGAAACATTGCTGTAAATTGTATACATGTATGCCACGAAATTATGCATTCTTAAAATGATGTACCTACCTAAAACGTAGCTCACTGTACGTACATACCGTAATCGGTGCTTGGTAATGAATTCCTGTTTCAATGAAATAACGCGCAGTTTATCAAATTAAAATATCACTGAAGCAAATGTACACATTTTTAAAACCAGCAAGTATTCAAAACTTGCCAAAATATCACATAACCTGCAGCTTAATTTACCACAGTGAAAATTACACAAAAATAAATGTACATAATTATCAAACATATAAATGATACCTGTAAATATTCAAAACTTGTAAAGTTATCACATAACCTGCAGCTTAAATTACCACAGTGAAAATTACACCGTCCGCCTCTGTGGTGTAGTGGTTAGTGTGAATAGCTGCCGCCCCCTGAGGCCCGCGCTCGACTCCCGGCTCTGGCACGAAATTTGAAAAGTGGTACGAGGGCTGAAACGGGGTCTACTCAGCCTCGGGAGGTCAACTGAGTAGAGGTTGGTTCGATTCCCACCTCAGCCATCCTGGAAGTGGTTTTCCGTGATTTCCCACTTCTCCTCCAGGCAAATGCCGGGATGGTACCTAACTTAAGGCTACGGCCGCTTCCTTCCTTCTTCCTTGTCTATCCCTTCCAATATTCCCGTCCCTCTACAAGGCCCCTATTCAGCATATCAGGTGAGGCCGCCTGAGCGAGGTACTGGTCATTCTTCCCTGTTGTATCCCCAGACCCAATGTCTCACGCTCCAGGACACTCCCTTGAGGCGGTAGACGTTGGATCGCTCACTGAGTCCGAGGGAAAAACCGACCCTGTAGGGTAAACAGATAAAGAAAAGATGGAGAATAAGAAAATTACACCAATAATGAGGAAATTTCATGTCTATAAACACAACAGTCCTACTCGCAATATATATATATAAGAAGATGGATAGTTCAGTTCATTATTGGTGCCTGCTAAGGTCTTTCATTATCAAATCTCTATGGATTTTCTCTGAAAACTCCTTTCCCTCATGAACTGAAATTAAATCTTCTAATTTAAAATCATACTACAAAGTAACGAACCTAAATTCGTAAAATATACTACTATTTCCCTTGCAATAACACAGCACAGAACACCCGTGGAACTACAATCAAGAGGCCGGGCGTCACTGAACTAAGGATAAACAAAGCAAGCGCGCTCCTCGTGGTCTACTGCACCGTGCGCTCGCTGCCATCTTACTGCGCCAGTCATCTTCGATTCGGCTTACTGCTACCCAAGCTACCAGCCATCCAGGTATAGAGATCAGTGGGAAGGCTACATCTATTTGTGTACATAACGAGTTCACTGGTGGCAATTACCTGGCTGTGTTTAATGGGGTGTGTTTGTTAATTAAACGTTCTGCTCGTCGCTGGATACCCTCTAGTTTCCTCATATTTTCCGCTGTCGTTGGATGCCAGGAAGGAAGGCCATATAATAGTATGGGCCGTACTAGGGAAATATAAGCCGTTCATAGAGCTTTACTTCTTCCTCCCGAGAGACATCTACGGACGAAACCTAGCGCTTTGTATGCCTTGCACCTCACTTCCTCCACGTGTTTATTCCATTTCAGACTGTCCGTAATGTGAATACCGAGCAGTCTGATGGAGTTAGAAGTCGGCAGTTGGATTCCACATAGAGTAGGTTGGTTCTGGAGTGGTTGTTTAGCTCTGCTTAGTCTTATATATTTACACTTCTTAATATTTATATACATTCTATTTACAGTACCTCGCACCACAGAGCTATACTATCCAGATCCGATCGGAATTTTACAATATCATCACTGTTTTTCATGGCTCTGTAAATGACTGTGTCATCGGCATACTGCGCCATGGACGAATTTACACAATCCGGTAAGTCGAGAGCATAAATCATGTACAGGAGGGGCCCTATCACACTGCCCTGAATTACTCCAGAAGTAATTGTGGTTTGATCTGATTTGGCTCCTCCGTACACAACACATTGAGTTCGACCCACCAAAAATGACCTCAATCATGACAGCAGTTTACCTTGAATGCCGTAGTTGCTAGGTTTTAACAGAAGTCTTTGATGTGACACCTGGTCAAAAGCTTTGCTCCAGTCCAGAGTCACACAGTCTATTTGTGAGACATCAGTCTGCTCCAAAGAGAACTGCCAGTCATCAATGACTTTTGTTAAAAGTGTTGTGCAGGATTTTTCCGGAACGAAGCCGTGCTGGTTTGAGTTCAGCAAGTTTCTTTCCTTGAGAAAATTCAACATACATTTAGCAACTAGACGTTCCATACATTTACAGACCCCTGATGTTATAGAAACTGGGCGGTAATTATCTACGTTTTCCTTATCTCCATCTTTGAAAACTGGCACTACATTGGCTTCTTTCCACTCCACAGGTACAGACCTGATATTAATGGAGTAGTTGAAGAGAGCAAAGAGAGGGCGCCAAGGCGACTGTACAATTCTTGAGAATTCTTGCTGGCACTCGGTCCGGCCCGGTCGCGGCATGAGGTCTTGTTTTCGGAAGGCTTTCCTTTGCTTCATTCGTTGAGAAATACAGGTTGGTTAGAGGGAACAGAGGGGTAGATGTCCTTGAATATAGCATGTTCTCTTCCTCAGTAGGGACGGAGAAGTTACTTTTAAATTTCCTGTTGAAGGTGTCTGCAATTTCTTGTTGTGTGGAGACTCCCGCACCGTTATGTTTAAATACAGATGGAGCTCTGTTGCAACCTTTACTTCTGAGAAAAGCCCAGAATTCCTTGGAGTTGGTGTTGAGACTGTGGATGTAAGAATCGTAGGAATCTCTGACAGATTGTTTAGCCTTGTTCCTAGCCAGCCTGTATTTCTCCCACTGATAATCGGTTGGATTTCTTTTCCATTTATGGTACAGGCGGTCCCTTCTTTGCATTTCTCGCACTATCTCCTTGGTAATCCGTGGAGATTTCCGTCTGCTGGTTATATTAACTATTGGTGTGGTTTCTCCTACGCATTGAAAGAAAATTTTCTTCCAGTCGTTCCATATCTTGTTTATGTCAGTACTGCCGGTGAAATCTGAGGCGAGAACGGGGAGGCAGTTGGATAGTAAAGTGGATAGAGCGTTCCAGTTTGTTCGGGAAAATTTATAAACTGTTCTCTTATGGAGTTTGGGGGATGGTTTTATATGGGTCAGTGTTGCGAGAATTGCCTGATGGTCACAGAATCCAGGAATAGTATTAAGAGATTGGACGGACTGTGGTATGTTACTTAGGAAAAGATCAAAGGTTGAGCGTGTTGTTTGCGTAAGTTGCACACGCTCGAGAGAGAGGATTAGTTCATCGTTCATTTCCGGCGACGACTTAGGGGCGCGATAAATTGATCCAATAAGGAATTTGTGTTTGTTGCACGTCACTTCCACCCACAGTGCTTCGGCTGCTGTCTCCAGGTGATGAACTCGAGTTGGATGACATTCTGGCTTGGCTGCAATTAGAAATCCCCCTGCAGAGCGGTGGAATCGGTCCGTACGGAACAATATCAGCGAGTCAGGGAACACTTCTGAGTCATTAATTTTGCTGGACAACCACGTCTCATTGACACATACGATGGTCGGGTCAAGGCTTTCAAGCGGTGCGTGGATATTTTGTAACCGTCCAGGTCGCATAATACTGCGCGCATTGAAGGCAAAAAGTGATATATTTTTATTTACATATGTACATTTAGAATTATTTACTAAGTCAGTGGGCGTATCGCTGGTAACTGTAAAGAACGAGTCTGATAATGGCGGCATTTCACACTTCCAGCATAACCATGTACGGGAACCGTTCTTTATTTTTCTGAATTCAGACACTGAGACTTTTGCGCAGGTTCTATGGCCTTTTAGCGAGCAATTATTACAGTGGACAAATAATTGGTTCCTCCTACCACTATTTCCACAAATTGTGCACTGTTGTGGACCCGGGTTTAGTTCGATGTCCCCACTTAGGGCAAGTGCCAAGCACAGCAGTGGCTGATTATCTACAGGCAGTCTGACAACACCGCTCCCGTCCCTTCGCTGAGGCCGACCTATGGGTGCCATCCCCAGACTTTCAGCACTGCACCACGTCAAACAATTAAGAGTACATTTTTCACTCACCAATAGAAATATATTTTCCAGGTATCCAGGAGGGTTATCTGAAGCGATTGTAGCACTTTTGGAGTATTGCACTGCACTCTTTACCACCAAAAAATATAATAATACTGTGCATAACACTCAGCGTCACTTCTGCTCACGCCGCCATCTTCAATTACAAGTAAGGAGGTGGAGCTCTAAACTCTACAACATTTAAAAGAGCGCCTTTGCTCCACACGATTACTCTCTAGGAGACAACTCTCCAAACTTATTACAATCAAGCCTCTCCAAGGCACAATCTATATTTAGTTCTAGATTAATACAATCAGTTTCCACTGTCTAACAGTCAGACAGTCTAAGTTACATTTAAATAGTTAAACATTTAACAGCGGCAAAAGGCGCCTATTCTACATGGGCTTAATGGGGAAAAAAGAAAAGATTTAATATGTCGGCCGTAAACCAAAATATTACGAGGCAAACACTTGCACTCATTTGAAGTTCACTTGGAAATTCTTAAAACCCTATGTGGGCTTATGGCCCAAAGTTACAGAGGCTAAGCCTATATTAGGGAGGTGACTAGATGGAGAGAAAATTTTAAATTACAAAAGGAAGAGATAAATTATAAAGTTCACGAAATCATAGTCACCCCAGTACCAAGTTGAATAGGAATTAAAAGAGGGTTCACATTCTTAATTCACTAAGTTAGAATAAAGTCCTTAGACTTATTTGACTTTTACATTGAAAGATTGAAATTTACATTCCGAAAAAAAATTGAAACCTTACCCTCAAATTAGATTTCAGAAACTCTTTCATGATTAAAAGATGTCTGCCATTACCTTGAGCTGGAGGGCCTTCCGGTGACGGGCAAAGGCTTGCCCCCCTGCCTCCTCTTCAAACACACTCTAAACCTCTTGACTTGACCACATGGCGCAAAAGGTCCCAGCTTTTATAGCGGAGAGGAAGGTGCCAGAATTCTCGGGGCTGAAGCCCTGTACACACCCACAAATCTTATTGGTTGATTTAATAAATGTACAAAATTCCTGATTGGTCGAAAATTTATAAGGCGAAGGAAGGGATAGCAGTGCTAGTAACCTAAGAACACAAAAAATAATTTACAACTTTTCAGTTCTGAAAACCTCGAAATTACAAATTTCTTTGAAAATTGTCCGGCTCCATGGCGTGCTGGCCTTTGGTCACACGGGTCCCGGGTTCGATTCCCGGTAGGATCGGGAATGTTAACCATCATTGCTTAATTTCGCTGGTACGGAGGCTGGGTGTGTCGTCTACATCATCATTTCATCGCCATCACGGCGCGCAGGTCGCCTACGGGTGTCAAATCCAAAGACCTGCACCTGGAGAGCCGAACTTGTCCTTGGACACTCCCGGCACTAAATGCCATACGCTATTTCTTAATTTTTTTCTTTGAAAATTAATTGTTCATCTTCCCAAAATAGCAGGCACATAAGTCAACAGTAGAGACATCTGAAGATAAACGTTCAAACTTCTTCCACTACACAGTTTGAAGTACACGTTACAGATGGCCTTCTGAAAGGTGCTCACTTTAAATGAACAGGGTTGCTGTGCTTCCGGTACAATTATTATTATTATTATTATTATTATTATTATTATTATTATTATTATTATTATTATTATTATTATTATTATTATTATTATTATATTCAATCTACTTTACATCGCACCGACACAGATAGGTTTTATGGCGATGATGAGATAGGAAAGTGCTAGAAGTAATAAAACGACGGCGGCCTTAATTAATGGACAGCCCCAGCATTTACCTGGTGTGAGTATGGGGAAAAGACGGAAATCATCTTCTGGGCTGCCGACAGAGGGGTCCGAATTCACTTCCTCCCGAATGCAAGCGGATAGCTACATGATTCGAACCGCGCGGCCACTTGCTTGGTGGTATTATTATTAATATCATTATTACTATTGCTACCGAACAAGTGGTTGTGTGGCTTAGGTCACGTTCACGTAGCAATCAGGTTGCATTCGGGAGATAGTGGGTTTCAACCCCACTGTCGGCAGCTCTGACGATGATTCTCCGCTGCTTCCCATGTTTACACCAGGCCGCTTCCTTTCCATTCTTAACCCATCGTCACCAAAAAGGCCAATATGTACCGGTGCAACGTAAAACAAATTGTTAAAGTTATTATTATTATTATTATTATTATTATTATTATTATTATTATTATTATTATTATTATTATTATTAATTGTCTGAATATTATGTCACTGTAAATGCGGAATAAAATGATTTGGATAGAATATTGGCATACAACTGCCAGTCCGCCCGCGACTTCCCAAGACTAGACAATGTAGAAACTGGTTGTATTTAACACATAGTTGCAGATCACTTGTCACATATTTTTCAGGAGTTTTTCCGATTTATGAACAGCGTTTACAAGGTCACGTCGTTAAATTCTTGATTCCTGGCCTGTTACGTAGCATTATGTTCACGGACAAATTCCCTTGTCCAAGGTCCTTTCCCCACATGTGAGGTATACGAGTTGTTTTTCGTCCACACAGGTCTTCACTACATTATAATGTTGTCTTTTTTCGCTGAAACACATTACTCTGTGTTTTAAACAAATTCTTGCACATGTTTCCCCGTTGTTATACCCTCGTTACTGCTTTTTATTTAGTTCGCATACCTTGCATTGCGAGCGATGCGATCAGAGCTGTAATACTGTTAACTACATTGTCGACTCACCGCACAATAATTGATTCGAATGATGGCCGTAACGCGCTATGACCAGATAAGTCGAGCATTAGCATTTTGTTGGCTCATTACGTGGCATCCCCAGCTGTTTGACAGCTTATCGTGAGCCTGCAAGGCTGATTACATCTCTACATAATGTGATTACTGCGCTGCAAGAGATCGTTGGTTTCACCACCGGCAACGGTACGGATTTTTTTAACAACAGGGATTTGGCCTAGAGTGATGTTGTTAATCTTTAACGCTGTGATCCAGTCACAGATTATCTTCGTCGGGGTAATCATTTCAACGGTGCTGTAAATAAAAGTTACACATCTCTTAACGTGGTTATGAGGTTATTTAGGGGTTGTAGTAAGGATGCAAAGGTCAGATTCCTTGGTTGAATTGTCAGCGTACTGCCCATCTGTTCAGAGGGTCCAGGGTTCGATTCCCGGCTGGGTCGGGGATTTGTTTGCTTCTGATTAATACTTCTGGCTCGGAGACTGGGTGTTTGTGTCTCTCCACACACTTTCCTCTTCACGTTCAGACAACACACCACACTACCAACCACCACAGAAACACGCAATGGTGATTGCATTCCTCCATATAGGGTTGGCGTTAGGAAGGGCATCCGGCCGTAAACCAGGGCCAAATTCACATGTGTGACGCATTTCGTACCCGCGATCCCATAGGTGTGGAGGAAAGCAGTAGAAGAAGAAGTAAGGTTGTAAAGGACAGGGTGGATGAATCTCTGGTAGGTGAGGAGGTGGCACAATCTATTTAAGACTGACTTAGTAAAAGACCACACCTCAATTTATTCAACGATCCATGAGTTTCAAAAAGAACAGAATGATACGGAAAAACCATTTCACAACTCTCGCTCGACCAGGAGAAAGCAAAACGGAAGTATTTGACGATGCAGAAAAGAATGAGATCAATTACTACGAGCTGTAATACATACAACTCAGATTCAACTCACAGGCCGATTGAGAGATATGAAGGTCTGTAAGTTAGTGTTGGCTACTGAATGTATGATTCGAAGCAGTGTATCGATTCATTCAAGTGTCCGAGTGAATCGATTCACAGGAACGGCGAGCTCACGGCACACGATTCAGCTTACTCCCAGCGGGCAGTGCTGAGTGGCGCACTCACTGGACGTTGACGGGGAGCCGAGCTTCCGCTGCAGCGAGACAGTGTATCCATGGCACATTGAAAGAATCGTGAACGAGCGCGGCTCAGTGAGACACAAGATACATACGGCTCCTTATCGGCTCACTGCAGCGAGACATACAGTGAGCCATGCTACACTGAAAGAATCGCATGCTATAATGGACTCTCGAGCTCAGCTCATTTGAAAATACTGTAATACCCATTTGCATTCACTGTCCTCTTCTTACAGGGAGCTTTAAATAATAGATGGATTTATTTGCAGTGTTAAAAAGGTAGTCACAACATAATTCTGAAGTAGCTAGTAAGTAGGTAGGCTATTAGCTTATACTATTTATTAGTTTAATGAATCTTACAGTAGTATTATAACTTAGTTGACATTTGACAATTAAACTCGACTCTAGCCTGCCCTATGACTATGAGTCATGCTCATGACCACTCAAAAGTACCTGTTTTATATTGGGAAGAACGGCTCAGTATTCTCTCAGTTCATATGTCACATCGTTGCACAAGACTTCAATCATATGTGGACAGACGCAATAACAGTATGTTGAATCAAAAAACCAGCGGGCTACTGTACATCTCGGGTAGTCTATACAAAATATGACTATTAAAAACAATCCTCAGCTGATAGAAAAATATTTTTTTTCTAAATGACTAAGCGAGTTGTCGTGCGGTTAATATCGCGTGGCTATGCGCTTGCATTCGGGGGATGGTGGGTTCGAATCCCACCGTCGGCAGCCGTTAAGATGGTTTTTCTGTAGTTCCCCCATTTTCACACCAGGAAATGCTGGGACTGTACCTTCATTCAGGTCATGGCTGCTACCTTCCTAATCCTAACCTTTGCCACCCTGCGTCGCCGGAAACCTTCGATGTATTAGAGTAACTAGCATTTTTTCTAAGAAAGGAGTTCATAGTATGAAGACCAGATGGCAGCTGCGAGCACTGAATGCTGTTGCTGCTGTCTTACCAGCACATACTACACAGATGCAGTAGGAGCGGTGACCAATGAGCCGTGAATCGGATCACTGTATCGATTCAGTAACGTGAACGGAATCAAATGAATCGATTCAGTAAAATGAATCGAATGTCCCATCACTACTGTAAGTGTCCTGGAACGACGATGAGTGAAATAGGAAGAAAGCAGAGAAGGGTCACTCTAGGACGAGTTGCTATGAAAAACCTCACGAAAATATGGCCAAACCCGACAGCAATAGCCTCTTACGTGGAGGCTCCGGGTCCGAGTACCGGGCAGGTCAGAGAATTTTACCTGGACCTGAGGGTTTGTCGAGGTTCACTCAGCCTACGCGATTAACACTGAGCAGCTATCTGACGGTGACATGGCGACCCCGGTCTAGAAAACCAAGAATAAAGGCCGAGAGTATTCGTAGCACTGACCATGCGCACCTCGTAATCCGCAGGCCTTTGGGCTGAGCAGCGGTCGCTTGGTAGGGCAAGGTTCATCAGGGCTGTAGTGCCATGGCATTTGTTTATTTGCTTGTTATATATTTTTAGATGTTACAGTATTTCTTACGTGGATTGTTGAAAATTACAATTAGAAGCAAATACGTCGGTTGCATCGTCATTGAGAAAACTCGTTTTGAGAAAAACGCAATCTGGAAAATCTTCCTTTGGATGAAACGAATTGGGAAAAGTATCCGGGAATCGCTTTTGGAAGTCGTAAGTTCAGCGAATTTGCAGACTGCTTATTTTGAAGTAGAAATTTAATTTTAGAATGTAGCATATTATTTTTCATTTGTGTACTGAGTAATATTTCTCTTTCCATTCTTAGCAACATTTTAGTTACGTTAGAAATTCTCTCCGCCCGATTGGAAACATTCTCACTGTAAACAAGTCAGATTTCTTAAAAATGATGCCCATTTATGTACAGACAATATACACTGCGGCATTATTGTGTATGTAACAATTATATGGTTGATAGTGTGTGAATTCGCCTCTGAGTCTAAGATCAGTGAAAACGTAAATCGTGTTACACACTCAGCCCATGAATACCGTTTTAGAGGATTTCCATCTCCCAAAAGGAAAGTACAACTATAAAATTCAAATCTCCGTTACGTATACTTCTATAGCTGCACGCCCCCAAAATTTGCATTCGATATTATTTTTTTCCAAGTACACAAGTTGGCTGAAAGACAGAATTACATTTCGTGGTCGCTGGGGAGTATGGAACCGCCAGCAGAGATGCTTGCAACCTGTTGCTTGCTCGTTGTACCGACGGGCTTGGCTGTCTTCATGTCCCGCGTTCTGTCTCATTATGCAGCTTGAACAAATATACCCATTAGTAGGTCAGCACCATAAGACAGTCGTATGTATTACAAACTTAGAGAGTCAATCCAAAACAGAAAAGAAGAAAAGAAGACCCTCGTTAAGGGAAGAAGAAGTTGTAGGCCTATAGAACATTTCAGTGTTCATAAGTAAATAGTTTAGAAGACCGAGCAATTTGGCTGCGTGGTTAGGGTTGTGCTATTGTGAGCTTGCACTCGGGAGGTAGTGGATTCGAACCCCACTGTAGGCAGGCTTGTCCGTGGCAGCGCCTTCCATTCCGTCGTCGCCATAAGATCTGGTCTGCGTCTGTGCGACGTAAAGCAAGTTGTAAAAATAAATAGTTTGAATGTGATGCTTTATTTCATCATTATGTGGTGCCGTAGTATTGACATGACGACGTCTTACAACTCAGCCACTCATATTCCCAAAGTGAGAGTCACAATATTATGTACTCGGATCTATGGCAATTACACTTTAATGATAAGCAGAACATTTAACGTTGTATAGGTGGCTCCTTAGACAACATGCTTCACAGATGATCCTATCATGCTAGTGCCATCAGATCGCGGGGGATGCTGCATCGCGAACATCTGCATTTGAATGGTTCAGTAAGTTTTGAACTTCAGCAGCAAGCGAACGGTTCATTTTGACTGAAGCAATTCTGCAGTCAGCCTGTGCGTAAATAACTAATACAATAACCAACTAACACAAAAGAACTCACACACACAATTACTTTATAACCAAAATAAACATTGTTTTTGCAGGTTACTAGCCGAGTCGACGATTTGACCATCGAAATATCAATTCCGTTCATGATGTCTCTGAGACCAACATGGTGGTATGAGTGCGACCCTTAGGGACAAAGTTATATGGAGTGAAACATTTTAAATCTATTAATTTGTTCATGTCGATTTCAGAACGTAAATTCTGTCCCAAAGCGTATGTAACACTGAATAGAAAATCTTAAGCCCAACTTAATGGCACCAGTGCGGCCGAATGGGACAATTAGGACAGAAGTTATAGGTCCACGAAATTTTGAAAATTATCGAATATACTGAAACATAATATGTTCGCTCTATACACGTGTCATTAGATGATCAGCCAGATAAATTAGTTCAGCAGCTTTTATCCTGTTAGGGGTTGTAGGATAAAAAAATAGAGCACGACTAAGTAGTATTGTAGTGTAGTCGTATATTAATTACCTATTGTTGTGTACTATCCCAGACAATATATCCCTCCGTTCATTTTTTTTTGCAAATAAGTTATTTTATTTTTTTAATTTAAAAAATTTCCCCCCGTAAAGAATGGCTAAGGAGTGCGAGTGTACTTATTGTGGGTGTGGTGAGGCATTGAGGGGTATGAGGGAGGAGTTGGAAAGTTTGAGGGAGATAATTAGGATTCTCACAGAAGACAGGAAGGAAGATAGGACTCCCTCAAACAATGTACAGGTTACAGTAGGTGTACAAGAGGGAGGGGAAGGAAAGGGAGGAGTTGTAGAAGACAGGTGGTCTAATGTTCTAAGGGGAAGGAGATTGCAGGCCAAGGGCTCTATTCAGGATCAGAATTCAGGACAGGTGTCTGTGCGAAATCGGTACGAGTCACTCCAGGTAGAACAACAGAGGGAAGATGACGGAAAGGGAACTGTTGCTGAGATGCGTGGAAGTAGGAGGAAGGGAAAAGGTAGGAAAGGGAAATGTAGAGTAGAGGATAGGAAAAGACAGGTGGAACAGGGTCATGGGAAGGAGAAAAGGGAGGAGGAAGTAGCTTCTGCAGCTATCAGGAAAGATAGGGCTGACCAGGAGGGGAGGGGATCAAATGAGGTGGGTAGGGTTGAGGCTCTGGTCATGGGGGATTCCATCGTTAGACACGTGGGGAAAGTGTGTGGAGGAAAGGGAACCAGGGTAGAATGTTATCCAGGAATTCGGTTGAGGCAGATGTTGAGGAAAGTAGAAGAGAGGGAGGAGGGGAAGGAGAAGGTGGTAGTGTTTCACGTTGGTACCAACAACGTAAGGCAAGCTGATATAAGTACCAACATAGTTGGAGATGTGTGGGATCTGGTAAATGCAGCACGGGTGAAGTTTAAGAAAGCGGAGATTGTTATTAGTGGAATACTGTGTAGGAGGGATACTGACTGGAGGGTGATTGGGGATTTAAATGAGACTATGGAGTGGGTATGTGGGAAACTGGGAGTGAAATTTCTAGATCCTAATGGGTGGGTAGAAGATAGGGATCTGTTCTCGGATGGCCTTCATTTAAACCGCAGTGGTACGTATAAGTTAGGAAATTTGTTTGGAAGGGTAATAAGGAGGTACATTCAGGGAAACGGGATGGCCTAGGGAGCGGTGATAAGGGAACAGGGAACTGGAAATCAAGTAGGGATGACATAAAATTGTTAGTGTTGAACTGTAGAAGTATTGTAAAGAAAGGAATAGAATTAAGTAATTTAATAGATATATATTTACCAGATATTGTAATAGGAGTTGAATCATGGCTGAGAAATGATATAATGGATGCAGAAATTTTCTCACGGCACTGGAGTGTGTATCGTAGAGATAGGATAGGAAAGGTGGGAGGGGGAGTTTTTATTTTGGTGAAAGAAGAATTTGTAAGCTACGAAAAAGTTAAAGATGAGACACATGAAATTCTAGGTGTAAGGCTCATTTCTAAAGATAATAGGCAACTTGATATATTTGGAGTTTACAGATCGGGAAAGGGTAGCACTGATGCGGATTCGGAATTATTTGATAGGATAGTCAGCTATGTGGGAAACGACATGGAAAGAAATGTGATTGTAGCGGGAGATCTGAATTTGCCAGATGTCAATTGGGAAGGAAATGCGAACGACAGAAAGCATGACCAACAAATGGCAAATAAGTTAATATGGGAAGGACAGCTGATTCAGAAAGTGATGGAACCAACCAGAGGGAAAAATATTTTGGATGTGGTGCTGATAAAACCAGATGAGCTCTATAGGGAAACTGAAGTAATAGATGGTATTAGTGATCATGAAGCTGTTTTTGTGGTAGTTAAAAATAAATGTGATAGAAAGGAAGGTCTTAAAAGTAGGACTGTTAGGCAGTACCATATGGCTGATAAAGCAAGTATGAGGCAGTTTCTAAAACGTAACTGTAATCGGTGGAAAACGGTAAATAAAAATGTAAACAGACTCTGGGATGGGTTTAAAGAAATTGTTGAGGAATGCAAAAACAGGTTTGTACCTTTAAGGGTGGTAAGGAATGGTAAAGACCCACCTTATTATAACAGAGAAATAAAGAGACTAAGAAGGAGGTGCAGACTGGAAAGAAATAGAGTTAGAAATGGCTGTGGAAGTAAGGAGAAATTGAAGGAACTTACTAGAAAATTGAATCTAGCAAAGAAGGCAGCTAAGGATAACATGATGGCAAGCATAATTGGCAGTCATATGAATTTTAGTGAAAAATGGAAGGGTATGTATAGGTATTTTAAGGCAGAAACAGGTTCCAAGAAGGACATTCCAGGAATAATTAATGAACAAGGGGAGTGTGTATGTGAGGATCTTCAAAAGGCAGAAGTATTCAGTCAGCAGTATGTAAAGATTGTTGGTTACAAGGATAATGTCGAGATAGAGGAAGAGACTATGGCCAAAGAAGTAATAAAATTTACATATGATAACAATGACATTTACAATAAGATACAAAAGTTGAAAACTAGAAAAGCGGCTGGAATTGATCAGATTTCTGGGGATATACTAAAGACAATGGGTTGGGATATAGTACCATATCTGAAGTACTTATTTGATTATTGTTTGGCCGAAGGAGCTATACCAGATGAATGGAGAGTTGCTATAGTAGCCCCTGTGTATAAAGGAAAGGGTGATAGACATAAAGCTGAAAATTACAGGCCAGTAAGTTTGACATGCATTGTATGTAAGCTTTGGGAAGGCATTCTTTCTGATTATATTAGACATGTTTGTGAAATTAATAACTGGTTCGATAGAAGGCAATTCGGTTTTAGGAAAGGTTATTCCACTGAAGCTCAACTTGTAGGATTCCAGCAAGATATAGCAGATATCTTGGATTCTGGAGGTCAAATGGACTGTATCGCGATTGACCTGTCTAAAGCATTTGATAGGGTGGATCATGGGAGACTACTGGCAAAAATGAGTGCAATTGGACTAGACAAAAGAGTGACTGAATGGGTTGCTATATTTCTAGAAAATAGATCTCAGAGAGTCAGAGTAGGTGAAGCTTTGTCTGACCCTGTAAGAGTTGAGAGGGGAGTTCCTCAGGGCAGTGTTATCGGACCTTTATGTTTTCTTATATATATAAATGATATGAGTAAAGGAGTGGAATCGGAGGTAAGGCTTTTTGCGGATGATGTTATTCTCTATAGAGTGATAAATAAGTTACAAGATTGTGAGCAACTGCAACGTGACCTCGAAAATATTGTGAGATGGACAGCAGGCAATGGTATGTTGATAAACGGGGCTAAAAGTCAGGTTGTGAGTTTCACAAATAGGAAAAGTCCTCTCAGTTTTAATTACTGCGTTGATGGGGTGAAAGTTCCTTTTGGGGATCATTGTAAGTATCTAGGTGTTAATATAAGGGAAGATCTTCACTGGGGTAATCACATAAATGGGATTGTAAATAAAGGGTACCGATCTCTGCACACGGTTATGAGGGTGTTTAGGGGTTGTAGTAAGGATGTAAAGGAGAGTGCATATAAGTCTCTGGTAAGACCCCAACTAGAGTATGGTTCCAGTGTATGGGACCCTCACCAGGATTACCTGATTCAAGAACTGGAAAAAATCCAAAGAAAAGCAGCTCGATTTGTTCTGGGTGATTTCCGACAAAAGAGTAGCGTTACTAAAATGTTGCAATGTTTGGGTTGGGAAGAATTGAGAGAAAGAAGAAGAGCTGCTCGACTAAGTGGTATGTTCCGAGCTGTCAGCGGAGAGATGGCGTGGATTGACATTAGTAGACGAATAGGTTTGAATGGCGTCTATAAAAGTAGGAAAGATCACAATATGAAGATAAAGTTGGAATTCAAGAGGACAAACTGGGGCAAATATTCATTTATAGGAAGGGGAGTTAGGGATTGGAATAACTTACCAAGGGAGATGTTCAATAAATTTCCAATTTCTTTGAAATCATTTCGGAAAAGGCTAGGAAAGCAACAGTTAGGGAATCTGCCACCTGGGCGACTGCCCTAAATGCAGATCAGTATTGATTGATTGATTGATTGATTCACAATAAATAACATAAACTACGTAACAGCCGTAAGGATAGAATCAGTTAGTCAAATTTTATTTATTTACTATATTTATTTATTTATTTATTTGTTGACGAGACAATTGCCCCCTACGGTGCCATTCGTATCTCTCCCTGTACAGTAGTTATCCCCGGTTAGGCCTACGTGTAAATAAAATTCCATTGAACTACTTGGTCAGTGACTAGGCCCTACCTACTAAGTGGCCTGCCCCTCCACTTCAGGGAGGAAGAATAAAAACTTTTAGATGATGACTGAACTATCTAACGTGTCTTTCATTTCACCCTAAATCCGAGTTGTGCCGAATGACGTCACGAAAACCCTTTGGGATTGTCCCGACCCATATTTTTTATATGATTCACAAGGAAGGTGTTCACTTCCTGACATAAACTTTGAGGAGACTCTTGTACAGAAGAAACAGTGTAAAAATGTGAATACCCCGTCCCATATTGCGGTTATGGTTACATGTACAATTTTTTCTTACTATTTAATGTACATTTTCCAATATGCAAACAAAAATGTAGTAAATTTTACGTCTCATTAGTCAGTTTACAGATTTTGACGATTCTGAGAGGCCGGAAATTCGTCCCAAAGATGTTCCTTTACATTCCAGTAAATATACTGACACGAAGCTGGTATTTATTAGCACCTTTAGATACGACCGGACTGAGTCGGAACCGAATCCGCTAAGATAGACTCAGAAAGCCAACGCTTTACCGTCTGAGCCACTCAGTTTCTCCGAAAACACTGACGCTAATATTATTAGTCAACAAATTGGAAACGCATCTACATATATAGTACCTAAATAAATTTCCGAAGCGATTTAATTTTCTGTAATGTGACTTGAATAGTGTAAAGGCGTCCACTTGATGAGAGGATTTGTATATTTCGGTGTTTAATAACGTTTTAATTCCAGAATTTATGTCTTAACTTTTCGTATACATGATCAGTTGAGTTAGACCGACTGAATTATTTTTACATTCTCTCTTACCGGGCGAGGTGGCCGTGCGGTTAGGGACGCACAGCTGTAAGCTTGCATCTGGGAGCCCTGAAGATAGTTTTCAGTGATTTCCCCTTTTCACACCAGGTAAATGTTGGGGCTGTACCTTAATTAAGGCCACGGACGCTAACTTCCTAGTCCTAGCCCTTTCCTACCCCATCGTCGCCATAAGACCTATATGTGTTGGTTCGACGTAAAGCAAATAGAAAAAAATAACATTCTCACTGGTAACAGGTCGACGGTTAAACCATAGCTTTTAACTAATCATATTAGTAGTTAAGAGCATGATTTTTATTTTGACACTAGCTCTCGTACCCATTGTTGGTGGTATTCTTTTGTACAATGCAATCATTTTACGATGAAAAATGAAATCAAATGTCGTATGGCTTTTAGTGCCGGGATATCCCAGGACGGGTTCGGCTCGCCAGGTGCAGGTCTTTCTATTTGACCCCCGTAGGCGACCTGCGCGTCGTGATGAGGATGAAATGATGATGAAGACAACACATACACCCAGCCCCCGTGCCATTGGAATTAACCAATTAAGGTTAAAATCCCCGACCCGGCCGGGAATCGAACCCGGGACCCTCTGAACCGAAGGCCAGTACGCTGACCGTTCAGCCAACGAGTCGGACATTTTACGATGAAACTTCGCATCATTCTGCCGTCGGCCGACTTCCCGCTCCCACCGACCGCACCGTGGGAAGCCAGGTGTCTGGAACATGGCACTGCATGGAGGTGAAACATAGACGATAACTAACTCAGGAAGGAAGAGAATAAAAGTTTTTGAAATGTGGTGTTACAGAAGAATGCTGAAAGTGAGACCTGTAGATCGAATCACGAATGAATAAATAATTAATCCAATTGGTGAGATGAGATCGATTTGACTAAATTTGGGTAAATTTGACGGGAAGAAGAGATAGATTGATACGACACATGTTAAGACACCCAGGACTTGTTCAGTTGGTTATCGAGGGAAGCGTAGGTAGTAAGAACGGTAGGTGTAGACCAAGGTATGAATATACAGTAACAAGGAGATTAGAGCAAAGGTAGGACGTAGTAGTTACGTAGAAATGAAAAGATCAGCTCAGGATAGGATCGCATGGAGAGCTGCATGAAACCATTCTATGAACTGATGACTCAGTCAACAACAACACGACAACAATTCCAAATTTCAGCTCAAAATGAAGTGGTGACTCTGCCTTTCACCCATGTTACTGTAAGTCGGCCAGCAATTGGACTGTCAGTATCTCAGATATTGTACGAACATCCTGTAGCAAATTTAAAACCTTCCGTGGTTCACAAAATTACAAAATTACAAACAAATTTTAATCTACCTTGTAGAGACGTTACAAAATGTATCAAGGGGTTAGATTCGTGACAAAGCAAGGAATGAACATGGGTTATCCGTGAAAGAAGCTCCCTCTGTGCTAAGAAGACAGCAAGTGCTTCTTAAAGTTGTTGATGTAATCCTCTAATGGTAAATGTCTTAACTGGTATGTGCGTTGCGAGCGGCCACTTTGTAAGAGATAAACGAAGAATGCCTTCTACGTATTGATAATGAGTAGAAAATAATGCATTGGAATTCCCGTAATAAGTTCCTACACTAACTGTGTAATAAACGTCCGTTCTTTCCTCAACGACAACTTCTTTCAAACAAATGATATCGTAATAGCCGAAGCTATCTCCGTACCTGCCCTGGAAATCTTTGGAGAAGTGGAAGATACTGTAAGTTTCAACTGCACATAACCTCTGCACTAAGTGGAGTAGAGTAGGTAGCTCTACCCCGGCTGTCTTTTCCCCCAGGAATTAATCTGGTGCTCATTTTTATATAGGCTAAGTGGACCTCAGGATGATGTGCCTTTCCAATAGTGGAAGTCTCGTTTGTAAATTTCACGTCTTGCACACGGTCAATTGACCCATCGCCCTTCCAGGTGCACCGCGCATACCTTTATCATCTTGGGTAGTCAGCTCCTAACGATATATAGTAGAACTCGGTTTTAGCGACATTCAAGGGACCTGAAAAATGTTTTCACTTTAAACGAGTGTCGTATTAGCCGAGATTCATATTATCAGTCTAGTAAGGTGAAAGTGAAAAATACAGGAACATAAACTTAATTATTAGGCTTCAACCACGTCGCTGCGTTCAGGTTTTCGTAGCCGCTTAATTTTCGAACTATTCTGTTCAAATGCAGCAACAATAAATTTTATCCTTGCTCTTCCAAATCGTTTGGACCGTGGAATTAACAAGGTCAAATTCACAACACACGTTAGCCTTTTTTAAATTCCATTCTGAATCTGGTGAATCACTTTAACATTTTCTTCCAACGTTGAAACTTTTCTTTTAGTAGTCATATTGCGTTCAAATGCGTGCACTGAGAAAAAAATTCCAGTCTAAACTGACCGTACGCAGGTATCGTTACTACCGCAAAAATTCGGACGGGTTACAATGGGGTGGGGGAATCTGCCTGCGTACCCGAGGTCTATGACAAAAGGGGACAGAAAAAAATTTCCGAAGATTTCAACAAAATATTCTTAAAATATTTTAGTTTTAGAAAATCTTATTCCATACTGAGGTTGAAAATGACGCCATATACGAGGTAGACGCATATACGTTTTTCGTATTAAGCAAGACTGAAAAACACGTTTCATATAAGGAATATGTCCGTTCTACAGAAAACATGACGTAATAGACGAGTTGTCGCTGAAACCTATGTCGCTAAAGCGAAGTTAACTATAGTAATATTAACCCAAACTCTGAATAAAATGTATTTCACTGAGCAAGGGAGTCCCTCGCGGCGTGTATTGCATTTCAGATGAGGATCTGTTGAATATTTTGGGTATCTCAATCTGAGTCTGAGGTAGTTAATTAGACACAAATATGGAACTGAGTTGTTGTGACACCGGGTGAGTAAGTATCTAAACTGGAAAATAACACTGATTTAAAACTGAGTCCCGAAAGACTAATTCAGCATTCCGGATGAGTCTCATGGACCGTCCTTCAATCTGGGAAAAAATATGTTTTTAAACATGAAAAGATCAAATATGTGAGAGTGATTGAACGAAAGCAGTTTATTTCAATACGTCCTCGATCTACAGAGCCTCCGTGGCTCCGGCGGCAGTACACCGGCCTTTCGCCGCTGGGTTCCGTGGTTCAAATCCTGATTACTCTATGTGAGATTTGTCTGGACAAAACTGAGGCTTTCAATTCCCTGTCAAAATAATAGGTACATACAGTGCTCTTCTTCTTCTTCTCCTTCCAATTGCATGACAAAGGTGTGTCTTATATACAAACTGAGACATTCGTGTCACAGCCCTGTTTAAATGACTACCTCGAGGCATTTCTATTCGTACAAAGATTTCTAAGTCAAGATGTGTCTAGGTTATTAAACTTGAAAACTTATTCGACTGAATCTGGTTTGACAAGTTCTACGGATGACCATAAACCTTGTCTTCTCGTTCTAGTACGTTACTCACATTGATGACTACGATGTCTCAAGCTTCGAGTAAAATAATAATAATAATAATAATAATAATAATAATAATAATAATAATAATAATATACCGAGTGATCTGGCCATGCGGTTAGATGCGCGCAACTGTGAACTTGCTTAGGGAGATGGTGGGTTTTAACCCCACTCTTGAAAGCCTTGAAGATGATATTCCGTGGTTTCCCATTTTTTGCTATTTGCGTTACGTCGCACTGACACAGATAGGTCTTATCGCGACGATGGGACAGGAATTGGAAGGAAGCGGCCGTGGCCTCAATTAAGGTACACCCCGGCATTTGCCTGGTGTGAAAATGGTAAACTACGGAAAACTATATTCAGGGCTGCCGACAGTGGGGCTCGAACCCACTACCTCCCGATTACGGGATACTGGCCGCACTTAAGCGACTGCAGCTATCGAGCTCGGTAAGGTTTCCCATTTTCACACCAGGGAAATTCTGGGGGTGTACCTTAATTAAGGTCACGGCCGCTTCCTTCCCACTCCTAGCCCTTTAGTATCCCATCGTCGCCATAAGACTAATCTGTATCGGTGTGACGTAAAGCCAATTGTAATGTAAAGAAAAATAACTCTTGTCGTGCCTACGCTACAGGCTATAAATGATTTTTAAATACGTTAAAGTATTCATCATAGCTTCGTTGTTTTGGCCGGCAAGGAGTTAGAAGCTTGTAATGGAGACAGTAATACACATTCATCATGCAGTTAATGGAGTGAGTTGTTCCTCATTCCACCTCCATTATTTCAGAATACAAATAGAATTCTAAAACACGCCCCTATGTGATCCACTTAATAGGAACAATTTCTCCAGAAGCAGAGCTTTTAGAGACATTACCCAAACAATTAAGTTCTCGATACGACAAATTATGGTAATTTATTCACTTCTAAAGGACATTTAACCGGTCTGTCTGTAAGTATCAGATATGTATTGTTAGTCATTGATATGTATTTTACTATGGCTGACTTTGTAATTTTGTCTGGTTATCCTGAGTACTCCACCGAAGATCTTTAACATGCCACAGCCGATATCGAACCCATGAACTTCGGATCATCAGTCGGTCACTCTGTCAGTGATATACCGCGGCAGCTATGTTATTTATTATCCTTAGAGAACTTCAAAGGTTTTTGTTATTTATTTTACGTCGAACCGACGCACAGAACTCATATGGCAACGATGGGATAGGTCAGGCAAGGATGAGACCGCGGCATTAATGAGAGTACAGTTTCAGTATTTGCCTGGTGCGAAAATAGGAAATCACGGAACATCATAATCAGGGTAACAAAGATGGGCTCAAACCCACTATCTCTTGAATGCATGCTCACAACTACACGCCTCACACGACGTAGCCAACTGGTTCGTTACTACAGAGATGTGATAGGAACTGAAAAATAAGAATGCGTTGTCGTGAATTCATTACAAGTAATGAAATTCATTTCTGCAGGTTCCGTATTGACTATAATAATCAAGAGAAATATCTACACATCCCTATATATCATTCTATTCCTTACTTACATAATTTAACAATCTCTTCAGATTATTTCACGTAATTTTGGTCTGTGTTTCGGCTCTTTTGAACCATCATCAGCCATTAAAATGTCCTAATTGACTAATAATATGGAATATGGAATAATATGGAATGAAGAATTCATACATCGCCTATTTTGTACATGTTAAAACTACCATGTTCAACTTAAATTCATGTCTTACATAATTATAATACATACATTACTGGAGAATGAATACAGTTTCTACAATTGGCTTAATGTCGCACCGACACAGATAGGTTCAATTAAGGTACAGCCCCAGCATTTGTCTGGTGTGAAAACGGGAAACCACGGAAAACCATTTTCAGGGCTGCTGACAGTGGGGCTCGAACCTACTATCTCCCGGATTCAAGCTCACAACTGCGCGCCCCTAACCGTACGGCCAATTAAGGTGCTGTTGTACAAACTGGTATTGGCAAATAAATGATTATTAAAATTGTTGTTAAAGTTCCTTGACTTTACAAAAAAAAATGAAATATTCATGGAGAAGTTAAAATGTATAATGAATTTACAGTGCTGTGATTTATGGCACAGAACTCATATGGCAATTAAATACGTTAAAGTATTCATCATAGCTTCGTTGTTTTGGCCGGCAAGGAGTTAGAAGCTTGTAATGGAGACAGTAATACACATTCATCATGCAGTTAATGGAGAATGGATATGTATTTCTGAAAAACTACGCTAAGTACCATTATTCACTGGTCATTTTGAAAAGAAGATGGAAGGGAACATTATTTATTGATTCAGACTTTATGAAGAACTGTTGTGAGTTCACTCGTCTCCATTTTTTCCGCGTAGGTAACACCATCATCACTCTTTGTTAGAGAAGGTAAACATGAAAATTTTCGTCATATTTATTGGACTGGAGTACAGCCCGGTAACTTAATTTCTACATCGCGGAAACCGTTATAAATTGGATCCTCAGATTGGCTGTATTGAGAACTATCAGTTCTGTGCTTATTTCAAATAAGCGTAACACTGAGAGCAGGAAATCACGGTTCGTAATCTATCGAGACTGTTCCCTGGCGTTTTTGAAACTTTTCTAAAGCGGTCTGGATGTTCCTCAGTATTGCACAAGTTGACATATTGTGTCGCGAACAATAAAAGTTTGTAACCCCTCCTATATATAGTAATTTCCAAAATTCGTTCGAAGTAAGGTGGTGGTCAGTAGCCTCATATATACAAAATATGTGCTTTGTTTTGCGGTGGACGATGTGACGTCAAATATGGAGCTTGAACATGATGTTTGTGCAGAGTTTGTAGTTTGGAATGTAAGAGAATCTCATGGATCGGTAAAGTAGGACTGGTTATGAAATATTGTTATGTGCTTAGCACAACACTGACTACTTAAAATTAACGTCTTATACAACAATTAAATTTTAATGACTGATGATGGCTCAAAGGAGCCGAAACATGTACCATCAATTATGGGAAATGATGTAGAGAGATTATTAAATTATATAAGTTATAAATAGGTGGACATACAGATACTTGTTCTGAGTAATTTATTAATTAAAGTTTGCTTTTGCATAGTTGTTCAAAACAGTGAAGAATCGTAGACAAGCACGCCAATACTTCTTAATGTACAGAAAGAAATCCCTTGCGCATCTTGTTTTAACGTTGGTCCGCGCCGAGAATCCCTGTTCACACAGGTATTGTTAAAATCTGAAGTAGGATATACAGGGCATGAGTGACCGACATGTTTCTCGAACATTCCTGTAGTTTATATACTTTCTACTACGGTTCGCAATCTATCCAGACTGTTCCCTGGCGTTTGAAACTTTCCTAAAGCGGTCTGGATGTGCATCAGTACTGCACAAATTGACATATTGTGTCGCAAACAATAAAAGTTTGAGAACCCGTCCTATATATAGTAATTTCCAAAATTCGTTCGAAGTAAGGTGGCGGTCAGTAGCCTCATGAGTAACGGGAGTTGGAACGTACAAATATTCTGTAATCCGAGAAACTGGACTAGATCAGAATTTAATGGATATGTATTTCTGAAAAACTACGCTAAGTACCATTATTCACTGGTCATTTTGAAAAGAAGATGGAAGAGAACATTATTTATTGATTCAGACTTTATGAAGAACTGTTGTGAGTTCACTCGTCTCCATTTTTTCCGCGTAGGTAACACCATCATCACTCTTTGTTAGAGAAGGTAAACATGAAAATTTTCGTCATATTTATTGGACTGGAGTACAGCCCGGTAACTTAATTTCTACATCGAGGAAACCGTTATAAAGTGGATCATCAGATTGCCTGTATTGAGAACGATCAGTTCTGTGCTTATTTCAAATAAGCGTAACACTGCGAGCAGTAAATCACTTTTATTTGCTGTTTCAAAGGCACAAATGTACTTATCTTTTCCACTTTTTTCTTATCAAGGAGGAATGTTTTATCGGTTTTTTCACTCTCTGTACGAATGTTGTATTTGGTGCATCATGGGAGCTCCGAAACATTATAGCAAATTTATACTAAATCCTTTTAAAATTTATTCAAGCACATAAACGGGAAAAATATGATCTACATCTGCATTTTAAATGTAGTTTAGAAAACAGTAACCCTGTTTTTATTCCCCGAGTCAATATGGAGTAACTGTTGTTACTGTGAATTTGGATTTTCGAGAGCACTTATATATCCATGTTCTACCGTTTAGCAAAATAGATTTTCATCCGGTTGACCACGAAGATAAGACTGAGCCTGGAGATGGGCACGCTCATCCTCAAAAAGATACCTTGCAAGATGATTATAATGCCATTTCGTTAGCGTCTCTTCAATTCTCGAAGATGCCACGGTATCAAAATCTCGTCCTAAGTTCTTCAGCATGTACAAGCCAGTGACACGAAGCCGTTGCACTGAAACATCCTCTATTGCCACTGAACTCAGCCGACTCAGGACAGTGACTGACCGACTGTGCCACTTAGGTCATCGCCTTGCAAACGTCGCCTTGTTTCAAACCGTCCCTACAAAGAGTATAGTATTCCTCTCGTATACTATTTCAACATTAGTCAAATATTGAAGTTTTATCTACAGTTAATGTGAGCCTCCGTGTATTAGGAGGCAGCGCGCCGGCCTCTCACCGCTGTGCCCTTGGTTCAAATCCCGTCAGTCCATGTGAGATTTGTGCTGGACAAAGCGGAGGCGGGACAGGTTTTTCTCTGGGTACTCCAGCTTTTCCTCTCATCTTTCATTCAAGGAACACTTTCCAATATCATTTAATTTCATCTGTCAGTCATTAATCATTACCCCAGAAGAGTGCCACAGGCTTCGACAGCCGGCATAATTCACATCCTCCCCTATAAATGGGGGCTTGATTCATTCCAATCCTAACCCGGTCAAATGACTGGAAACAGGCTGTGGGTTTTCATTTGCACTATAGTTAATGCTCCCTTCTCAGTTTTAGTCCCAAAATGTAATAATAATACACACGCCAGGTTCAATGTGCCAAACGGTCGAGTGCTGGCATTCTGAGGCCAAGTTGGTGGCCTCGAACTCGGTTCAGTCTGACGGAATATAAGAACTCCTACGGGACAAAATTCCAGCTCCTCACTGTCTCTATAAATCGTAAAAGTGCGACATAAAATGGGACATAAAACCAGTAAACAACAACAATAATAATAATAATCATAATAATAATAATAATAACAGTAGTATTGTAAGCGAAATTGAATCAAGGTGCATCAAAGCTAATGCAGTGAGTTCCCAGTTGCGGTCAACAGCATTCTATAAGAAACAAGTCAACTCCCGGACGAGATTATCTTCACACCGGTCTGTTTTCAGATCAACTTTGTTTTACGGGAGTGAAAGCTAGGTGGACTCAGGATATCTTATTCACAAGTTAGTAGTAGCAGCCATGAAAGTACAGTAGAGAGAATGATTGCTGGTACAAACAGGTAGGAACAATGGCAGGGTACTCGAAATGAGAAGGTTAAGGCTAAGTCAGGAATGAACTCGATGGTTGAAGCTGGACGCATAGACCGGGTTCGATGGTGAGGTCATGTGAGACGAATGGAGGAGTACAGGTTACCTAGGAGAACAATGAACTCAGTTATGGAGGGTAAGAAAAGTTGAGGGAGACCAAGATGGCGATGGTTAAACTCACTTTAATACTCAAGGCTCGGAGGACCACACGGTTTTCAGTATTTCGTTCATAGGACATGACAATACTATGTGGTCAGTATCCATTTTCTTGATAATACCAATGATGTCCATTGAGCCCTGTTCCTGTTCGTTCTAGACCCCGATTTTGATGTTAATGGCGAATGACCAATGCAGTTCCCACATTTCGGGAACATACATACCTCGTAACACTGTCCGTCATTGCAGGTCTGTTTTCTTATTCTTATTCTTATTATTATTATTATTATTCCACCGCTTTTTCTACACATTACTAGGGTGTCGCATCTGTGGACCTAGGTACTTGTAATTTTTTCCTTCCTCACCTTTCTCAACTACTTGTGGTCATGGATTACAATAATAATAATAATAATAATAATAATAATAATAATAATAATAATAATAATAATAATAATAATAATAATAATCTTGCATCCGGGAGATAGTGGGTTCGAACCCCACTGTGGCAGCCCTGAAGGTGGTTTTCCGTAGTTCCCATTTTCACACCAAGCAAATGCTGGGGCTGTGCCTTAATTAAGGTAAAGCCAATCGTAAAAAAAAATTAATAATAATTGTATGTCCCACTAACTACTTTCACGGTTTTCGGAGACGCCGAGCTGCCGGAATTTCTACCGCGGGAGTTCTTTTATGTGGCGGTAAATCTACCGACACTGGGCTGACGTATTTGAACACCTAGAAATACCACCAGAGTAGTATAATGGGACAGTTCGGGCGCCTCCGCCCGCGGGAAATTTGAATTCTGGCGGGAAATTTGAATTTTGGCGGGAGATTTGAATTTGTAAACAAAGCCACGTGCTTTTTGACAGCTGTCATCGACAACAACGCATCGCTAACCTCACTGCTGCCATCTTGACGGGCCTAAACCTCACTAGTGCCAACTTAACCTAACTAGCATGAGGTAAACAAAGCCACGTGTTTTTGACAGCCACGTGCTTTTTGACAGACAACAACGCATCGCTAACCTCAGTACTGCCATCTTGACGGGCCTAAACCTCAGTAGTGCCAACTTAACCTCACTAGCATGAGGTAAACAAAGCCACGTGTTTTTTGACAGCCACGTGCTTTTTGACAGATTTGTAAACAAAGCCACGTGCTTTTTGACAGCTGTCATCGACAACAACGCATCGCTAACCTCAGTACTGCCATCTTGACGGGAATAAACCACGGTGGTACCAACTTAACCTAACTAGCTCGAGATAAACAAAGCCACGTGCTTTTTGACAGCCACGTGCTTTTTGACAGCTGTCATCCGCTATCTTTAAACTACAGAGCGCTGTGCTGCCCTCTTTCGTCACCTGTCATCGGCAGTGCTGCCATCTTGGCGGGCCTAAACCTTAGTGCTACCAACTTAACCTCACTAGCTCGAGATAAACAAATCCACGTGCTTTTTGACAGCTGTCATCCGCCATCTTTAATCCATAGAGCACAGTGCTGCCCTCTTTAGCTACTTACCTTTGAAATGTGGTGGCGGATAATTTGAAAAATGCTTTTTGACAGCAGCCATCTTGCATCGCAAACCTCAGTGCTGCCCTCTTTAGCTAGATACCTGTGGTGGCAGACAATTCCACGTGACAGCAGCCATCTTTAATCAAGAGAGCACCGTGCTGCCCTCTATGTGGTGGCGGCAAATTGAAAAATTCCACGTGCTCTTGTTTGGAAACAAACTCACGTGCTTTTTTTTCTGACAGCTACCATCCGCCATCTTTAATCTATAGAGCACAGTGCTGCCCTCTATGTGGTGGTGGCAAATTCCACGTGCTCTTGTTTGGAAACAAAGCTACGTGCAGCTGTCATCCGCCATCTTTAATCAACAGAGCACCGTGCTGCTATCATGCGGGCAATTTCATCACCTGTCATCCGCCATCTTTAATCCACAGAACACCGTGCTGCCCTCTTTATGGCCACTACCTTAAGCACGTAGTAGCGGGCAATTTGAAAAGTTCTGCTAGTTATCATCCACCATTTTTAATCAAGAGAGCACCGTGCTGCCATCTTTAGTTGAAATGTGGTGGCGGCAAATTGAAAAATTCCACGTGCTCTTGTTTGGAAACAAACTCACGTGCTTTTTTTCTGACAGCTACCATCCGCCATCTTTAATCAACAGAGCATAGTGCTGCCCTCTATGTGGTGGTGGCAAATTCTACGTGCTCTTGTTTGGTAAACATAGCCACGTGCTTTTTTGACAGCTGTCATCCACCATCTTTAATCCAGAGAGCACCGTGCTGCCCTCTTTATCGTAGTGGATGTAAATTCGTCACCTGTCATCCGCAGTGCTGCCATCTTTAGCTAGATACCTTTGAAATGTGGTACGTCATCCGCCATCTTGCATCCGAAACCTCAGTGCTGCCTGGTGACGGCAAATTCCACGTGCTCTTGTTTGGAAACAAAGCTTTTAATCCAGAGAGAACAGTGCTGCCCCGGTGGCGGCAAATTCCACGTGCTTTACAAAGCTATGTGCTTTTTTGACAAAAAAAATCTGCTCTCGAGATACTTACCGAACTAGACGATACTATACTTACGAAACTGCTCATCACCTTCTTTCTTCTATGAGTAATAAACAAAAACTCTATCTTGCAAATAAGGAGCGGGAGGAAGGTAATACCTAACCTAAAATAAAAGAATATGCCAATTCTACATTATTTATTTACATCTTGTATGTACAAGTTTTATCTTGAATCGTTTTACCCTAGTGATGTTTGCGTACTTCTCGATGCAATTCTTGAATGTACAAGTTTAAACTTGCTGTACTACGCTCTCAGCGTACCTCTTTGTGATGTAAGACAGCGTAACGTAAGTACACACCTCTAGCATAATGTTTATGTAAAGTAGTACCTATCAATACTACTATGCCCCCAGGCTAGCGTGTTGGTAGAATTTGGAATGACAAACCGTTTACAATCATCGCTATTAAGGGCTACCTTACTAATTAAATGAGTGTACAACTGGTGCTTCTTGCTTCTAATGACAGACATTTGCTTATGCAAAACAGATGGATTACTTTTAATGCAATTGTTATAGTTTTCAAAACTTAGCTGATTCTGAACGACATTCTTTTTAACCCCCTTCAGTCTCTTTATTTGTAATTCATTTAAGAGTTTTATGCAATATGACTTGGATTTAGTACCTACAAATGAATCGATAATATTCCCAGCACATTCATCTTTCATTTTACCTAGAACCTTTTTGTTCACTAGCGGTAGATGATATTGATTATCTGCAGGATAGTTACTTGTATCAAACCTACCCAAGTCCGGCTTTATATCATTGTAATAGTCATCAGTTTTGATTTGATAAATAAACGAATCGGTATCTGTGTAGAGCAATTGCGCATTATGCGCGTATTTCTTCATCATATAATCGTAATGGAATTCATACATGAGTGTTTTAGCCAATTCAAGTACTGCAAAGCCGACGTAGGTAGGTTTGTCATACTTAACCTTGACACGATTCATCTGTATAATAACTAAATTCTCATGTATGATGGTGCAGCTGTGGAAATTTGGTTTACTTATTAAATAGTTAGCACCATACCTTTTCTTAATATTATCCCAGTTTGTAATCAATTTTACATCAACGCGTTTGTCAACATTTTCCATAGTCTTACCAAACACACTGTTATTCATGAGCTTGTAGAAATCTTTTTCAAACTCGTTAACCGCATTCGTTCTTAAATTATTGTTCAGATCGATATATGGCTTTAGCCACGGTGACTGATTAAATTCTAGTACGCGGTGAATTTTGGATAACTTCAAACCACGCTGCAAACACTGTTTTAAATTTCGGTAATGAATGATATACTTAGATTTATCGCACAAATTAGCAATGAGCATTTTCGTCGTTGATGCGATGTACGGGGGCTTCATATTTTCAGGGCAGAACGGTAGGTCATTATGAGAAGTGTGTAACTCTTTAGGATACTGTAAGTCAACTTCGAGGAAATAACCTTTATCAGCTTCATCACCTAGGGCGTGTAGCTGTAAAGCATCAATTTCGCACTGCGTCAGCCAGCGGAAACCACTCACCGGTAGATGCTGACTCATCGCCCACCCATACTGATTATTAGCATCGAGGTAAACGATATACCGAGATTCCTGACTGGAATCGAAACTCGGCATGTACTTATTATTAGCCCTCGAATACCGCCCGCTGCACTGACTCAGACCGCCTCGAATTGATGATTTTATGAAGTGCACCATATCGATATCGGTCAGCAGTTCCAAATTCACATGCGTGTGTTTCCACATGGCATCCCAACTTAACCCAGGTGCAGTAAAATACTGACATGGGTCAAGGCTGTAGGTGTTCATGCAAACACAGCGAAAATTTTCAAAAACATCAGCTAACAAAAGTACATCTGTCTTTAAATATAAATCGGAGTATTCACCCAGCGTTTGAATGTGGAACTGCTCCCAGATATGTTGTGCATGTAAATAGTCATCATCACTAATATCTGCTGAATTCAGCGAGCTGTAAAAGGATTGTTTCAATGGTAAGGCACGTTCTTCGAGGCGGTCTAAGCAGTCGAGATATTCATAACAAAAAACACCCTTACGCCGAAGTAAATTAAACTGCGCTTCTTCGGGAAAAACGCGTCGAATTTCCGTAAATTGTTCAGACTGTAAATGACTAGAAAGTTTATCGAGGCTACTCGCCATAAAGCGAAACGAGTCAAGGAATCTCAGTTTTATAGAATGCTCAGCATCTACTTTTACAGACTTTGCAAACGCAATGTACCGCTCTTTATTCTGAGGGATTATATCTACTTTTTCATCTGAAGCTCCAAATTGTGGAATGATGAAATGAGAGTCGTAACCAGATAAGTTATGAAAAATTACAGAGATAAATTTAGGAACTCTATACTTAATATTACAGCTATAATGAGCGGCACATCTGTAGAAACCAGTTAAATGATCATGATCAAAAACTTTAGGGTCATTTTCGGAAAATTCCCCATCACAAATGCTACACTTTGTAGCACGTTCATGATCATTTAACTGAATTTCGGTGAGTGGCTTCATAGGAATATTACTATTCAGAATACGACCGAGACGAACTGCATCACTTTCAAGTCTTTCTAAAAATACTTTAGCAGCATCATGTCCTCGATACAGCTCTAACTTGTTAAGCGTACTATCGTAACTACACTTGATGTAATACGCGAAGCTATACGGGACATGCATGTGCGTAGTATTAGTGAAAGAGTTGTCAGGATTAGGTGAGCATGTGTTGCATGGCGTGAGGATGGCTTCAAAGTCTGCATAAATCACGAACGGTACCCACATCTGCTTGTGAAAATTTGTAAATTTTAAAACATTATTACCTGTAGTAGGTATCTCTGTACGTACATGATTGCAGTCATTCTTGGAATGCTTCGTTAACTGATCTTCAGTTTTAAAATACTGCAAGCATCCATCACATAACCACTTTTTACCATCATGTTTTGACAACTGACTGCCAACAAGTCTACTCAGATTTTTAATCCAGCAAAAGTGGCTATTCACACTATTTTCAATATAGAGTAAATTAACGTGAGTACTCTTCTTATGACATGTATAATACAGAGGACCTACTACAGACTTTTTCTCTACACCATACACATTAATACTAATGTTATTTAGTTCCTCAAAGCGCTTAATATCCTTTATCTGCATAGGAAATTCTATACTATCGAAATTTAGCTGCGTTGAATAGTGTGGATAGGATGATGTTCTATTCGCTACATTCCGTTTCACAGGATTTAAAGCTGACATCACCGCCCATGCAAAACAAGCTTCGTCATTGTTTTGGATGTTTACAACAGCTTCTTTTCGCTGAATCCATGTCGGCAGCTCGATGTACGATGAACCTCGCATGGGATTGTACTTATTGATGTTAACTTCTAGATACATTATTTCAACTAAAGCCCACCCTGATTCCTTTTCCTGAAATTCCTCGCTCTTAGTTGAAATAATGTTAGAGACATCCCTAAGTACATCACCAAAATTAGTCGACTGACTTATGACAAAATTCTTCGTATTAAATGATTTAATGTCCGTTATTTCGGATTCATTCGTGCTTTTAATGTACAAGGCGAAAAGTTCAAAATTAACTTTAAATAAACTATGATTGGTTAAAGATTTAGCAAGAAGCTGTTGTACATCCGGTTGAACGCAATTTAAAAAGTTTGAAGTGCTCTGAAACTTTTGACTGGTGCGAATTCGGTAACTAGCAATCCTACTTTTAAATGCTGTATTAATTTCCTCGATGCTTGCGTTACTACCACTTCTACATGCATTATTTTTATATGCATTACTCCGTAAGTGTCCCTGAAAATGCGAAGATGGTACAACAGTGTTACAGTGCTCGCAGTGAATAGTTTGAAGTTCATGATTTTTTCTAGGTTTTTTACTACTAGTACTTTCTACAGCTACATCAGTAGCTGCACGCTTTTTCCCTACTACTACCTGAGGGCAAGTAGATATTTGATGTACCTCTGCTAAGTGAGCCTCGTATCGCACTACGTTAGCGAAATACACACTACAAACTTTACATAAAGCAGATGTTATGCTAGGGTGTTTTGATTTCATATGGCGCATGAAGTTATCACGCCTTGCAAACGTTACATTACATTCCTCGCAGCAGGGGAACATCTGAAAAGAGAACGACCGAAAGAGATTAGGTGAAAGTTACGGAAGGAACCAAGTTTCAACGTATAGAGGTTGGACATGGCTGTGAGTTAGGCCTATAGCATGAGGATTGAAGAGAACGACCAAAGTTACGATGTTCGGAAGAAACCAAGTTTCAGCCCGTTGAGGACAGACATAGCTATGTGTACGTGTTTGAAATTATACCACGTCTATAGTATGCGGATTGAAGAGAACAACTATTTATCAATAGCTTAAAGTTACGATGTTTTAGAAGAAACCAAGTTTCACCCTGTTGAGGACAGACATAGCTATGTGCGCGTGTTTGAAATTATACCACGTCTATAGTATGAGGATTGAAGAGAACAACTAAAGTTACGATGTTTTAGAAGAAACCAAGTTTCAGCCTGTTGAGGACAGACATAGCTATGTGCACGTGTTTGAAATTATACCGCGTCTATTTCAGCCTGTTGAGGACAGACATAGCTATGTACACGTGTTTGAAATTATACCTCGTCTATAGCGTGAGGATTGAAGAAAACAACTATTTATCAATAGCTTAAAGTTACGATGTTTTAGAAGAAACCAAGTTTCAGCCCGTTGAGGGCAGACATAGCTATGTGTACGTGTTTGAAATTATACCTCGTCTATAGCGTGAGGATTGAAGAAAACAACTATTTATCAATTGCTTAAAGTTACGATGTTTTAGAAGAAACCAATTTTCAGCCTGTTGAGGGTAGACATAGCTATGTGCGCGTGTTTGAAATTATACCCCGTCCATAGTATGCGGGTTGAAGAGAACAACTGTTTATGATTAGCTTAAAGTTACGATGTTTTAGAAGAAACCAAGTTTCAGCCCGTTGAGGACAGACATAGCTATGTGTGCGTGTTTGAAATTATACCACGTCTATAGTATGCGGGTTGAAGAAAACAACTATTTATCAATAGCTTAAAGTTACGATGTTTTAGAAGAAACCAAGTTTCAGCCTGTTGAGGGCAGACATAGCTATGTGCGCGTGTTTGAAATTATACCACGTCTATAGTATGAGGATTGAAGAGAACAACTAAAGTTACGATGTTTTAGAAGAAACCAAGTTTCAGCCTGTTGAGGACAGACATAGCTATGTGTGCGTGTTTGAAATTATACCACGTCTATAGTATGAGGATTGAAGAGAACAACTATTTATGATTAGCTTAAAGTTACGATGTTTTAGAAGAAACCAAGTTTCAGCCTGTTGAGGGCAGACATAGCTATGTGCGCGTGTTTGAAATTAGACCCCGTCTATAGTATGCGGGTTGAAGAGAACAACTATTTATGATTAGCTTAAAGTTACGATGTTTTAGAAGAAACCAAGTTTCAGCCCGTTGAGGGCAGACATAGCTATGTGTACGTGTTTGAAATTATACCTCGTCTATAGCGTGAGGATTGAAGAAAACAACTATTTATCAATTGCTTAAAGTTACGATGTTTTAGAAGAAACCAAGTTTCAGCCCGTTGAGGGCAGACATAGCTATGTGCGCGTGTTTGAAATTATACCCCGTCTATAGCGTGAGGATTGAAGAGAACAACTATTTATCAATAGCTTAAAGTTACGATGTTTTAGAAGAAACCAATTTTCAGCCTGTTGAGGGTAGACATAGCTATGTGCGCGTGTTTGAAATTATACCCCGTCTATAGTATGCGGGTTGAAGAGAACAACTATTTATGATTAGCTTAAAGTTACGATGTTTTAGAAGAAACCAAGTTTCAGCCCGTTGAGGACAGACATAGCTATGTGTGCGTGTTTGAAATTATACCACGTCTATAGTATGCGGGTTGAAGAGAACAACTATTTATCAATAGCTTAAAGTTACGATGTTTTAGAAGAAACCAAGTTTCAGCCTGTTGAGGGCAGACATAGCTATGTGCGCGTGTTTGAAATTATACCTCGTCTATAGCGTGAGGATTAAAGAGAACAACTATTTATCAATAGACTAAAGTTACGATGTTTTAGAAGAAACCAAGTTTCAGCCTGTTGAGGACAGACATAGCTATGTGTGCGTGTTTGAAATTATACCACGTCTATAGTATGAGGATTGAAGAGAACAACTATTTATGATTAGCTTAAAGTTACGATGTTTTAGAAGAAACCAAGTTTCAGCCTGTTGAGGGCAGACATAGCTATGTGCGCGTGTTTGAAATTATACCACGTCTATAGTATGAGGATTGAAGAGAACAACTAAAGTTACGATGTTTTAGAAGAAACCAAGTTTCAGCCTGTTGAGGACAGACATAGCTATGTGTGCGTGTTTGAAATTATACCACGTCTATAGTATGAGGATTGAAGAGAACAACTATTTATGATTAGCTTAAAGTTACGATGTTTTAGAAGAAACCAAGTTTCAGCCTGTTGAGGGCAGACATAGCTATGTGCGCGTGTTTGAAATTAGACCCCGTCTATAGTATGCGGGTTGAAGAGAACAACTATTTATGATTAGCTTAAAGTTACGATGTTTTAGAAGAAACCAAGTTTCAGCCCGTTGAGGGCAGACATAGCTATGTGTACGTGTTTGAAATTATACCTCGTCTATAGCGTGAGGATTGAAGAAAACAACTATTTATCAATTGCTTAAAGTTACGATGTTTTAGAAGAAACCAAGTTTCAGCCCGTTGAGGGCAGACATAGCTATGTGCGCGTGTTTGAAATTATACCCCGTCTATAGCGTGAGGATTGAAGAGAACAACTATTTATCAATAGCTTAAAGTTACGATGTTTTAGAAGAAACCAATTTTCAGCCTGTTGAGGGTAGACATAGCTATGTGCGCGTGTTTGAAATTAGACCCCGTCTATAGTATGCGGGTTGAAGAGAACAACTATTTATGATTAGCTTAAAGTTACGATGTTTTAGAAGAAACCAAGTTTCAGCCCGTTGAGGACAGACATAGCTATGTGTGCGTGTTTGAAATTATACCACGTCTATAGTATGCGGGTTGAAGAGAACAACTATTTATCAATAGCTTAAAGTTACGATGTTTTAGAAGAAACCAAGTTTCAGCCTGTTGAGGGCAGACATAGCTATGTGCGCGTGTTTGAAATTATACCTCGTCTATAGCGTGAGGATTAAAGAGAACAACTATTTATCAATAGCTTAAAGTTACGATGTTTTAGAAGAAACCAATTTTCAGCCTGTTGAGGGTAGACATAGCTATGTGCGCGTGTTTGAAATTATACCCCGTCTATAGTATGCGGGTTGAAGAGAACAACTATTTATGATTAGCTTAAAGTTACGATGTTTTAGAAGAAACCAAGTTTCAGCCCGTTGAGGGCAGACATAGCTATGTGTGCGTGTTTGAAATTATACCACGTCTATAGTATGCGGGTTGAAGAGAACAACTATTTATCAACAGCTTAAAGTTACGATGTTTTAGAAGAAACCAAGTTTCAGCCTGTTGAGGGCAGACATAGCTATGTACGCACCTCGTCTATAGCGTGAGGATTAAAGAGAACAACTATTTATCAATAGACTAAAGTTACGATGTTTTAGAAGAAACCATGTTTCAATGAATAGAGGTCAGACATACCTTAAAATCTTCGCGCTGCAAACTGTTACTCGGATGAAATAAAATGCGTGCGTTCAAGCCTGAAACTCGAATGATAATATTCTGGTCGTACCTAAAAAAGAAGAAACATATATGAATGTAGTGTGTAGGGGTACATCATCTAACCTAGTTACCTTTACAACTCAAAGTTCGAAAACATACCTTTAAAAAAATGCACGTGCTGCAGACTGTTACTGGGATGAATAAAATTGCGTACTTTCGAACGGTACCTAAAAAAAAAGAAAAGAACATATATGAATGTAGATGTCTAGCGTAGAAGTTGCTTTGCAAATAAAAAAGTAACTAACAGTTCTACCTTACTTTAAGATAAAGGCTGAAGAATAATATTCACAGCAGACGGGAGATGTGTGTGTACGTAATAAACGCATACAGAGAACTGTGAGCACTTCGCGCAGACTGCAGCGACTAAATATTCTGCTTGTTACCAAGCGGATGTGATAATCGCTGACAACTGCGGTACAGTCGGAACGAAGTGTTTATGCAACAAGAGCCCTCCCCCTGTACTCCCGCAGGCTGACGTATTCGAACCTCCTGTTGATGCCGAGGTGCCGGAATTTAAGAGTTCGAGCCTTGGAAAGTTAGCGCGCGATCCTCGACTTCTCGAGGGTACATCCGCGGTATTCCTTACCTGTAGGTATTGAGCTGAAACTAGATCATGTAATGACGATCGCGCAGGCCCCCCCTCGCCTAGCATTTACGGCTTCCAGTTCGAACCCGCTATCTTCCGAAGTAGCGAGAATGATTGAAGAGTGTTGAGGGTGATTCATTTGTCGGATGGAGGCGTTAAGCTATGTGCAGGCTTCTTCTAGTCAGGGTACGCGATTCAAATCCTGGCAACTTATGCCGTCGGGAAGGGCATCCGGCTAGATCATGTAATGACGATCGCGCAGGTCCCTCGCCTAACATTTACGGCTTCCAGTTCGAACCCGCTATCTTCCGAAGTAGCGAGAATGATTGAAGAGTGTTTGAGGGTGATTCATTTGTTGGATGGAGGCGTTAAGCTGTGCGCAGGCTTCTTCGGTAGGAGTAGGCTATGTCGGGATATCGATTTAAAATCCTAGTCAGGAGGGGCAACCGGTCGTATAAAACTATGGTGTGAGGCGGGGTGTGCAAAAAAGCTAACAATAAGTAAGGGCTGTTGATGGGAGCGTTAAACCTTGTGCAGACTCCTTCGAAAATAATTTTTTGAGTACAAGACGTTGAGGGTGATTCATTTGTCGGATGGAGGTAATAAGCCTTGTGCAGGCTTCTTTGGTAGGAGTAGGCTATGTGTCGGTACCGGGATATCTAATTATAAAACCCGCTACAACAAATTTATCGCGTATACTGCGATTTAAAATCCTAGTCAGGAAGGGCAGCCGGTCGTAAAACTATGGTGTATGATATAAGAGGCGGGGTGTGCAAGAAAGCCAGCATTAAGTAAGGGCTGTTGATAGGGGGCGTTAAACCTTGTGCAGGCTCCTTCATCAGGAGAAGCCTACATGCCGGCACCGTGCAGGCTCTTTCGATAGGGGTGTGCTATATGCTCGCACTGTGTGTGTGTTTTAACCTCTCCGTACAATCATGATAGTTTACGTTAGGAACTTACATAGGCTAAATGCTACACATTCCGTGGCAGAGCCGGGAATCGAACTCGGACCTCCGCGGGTAGCAGCTAATCACACTAACTACTACACTACAGAGGAGGAGTATTTCAGAATATTTTACAACCTTAATTAGTACTGTGTTTTAAGAGCTTACATGGCTGAATGCTACTCAGCTAAGAAGACGTTCGTGAGTTACAAGTCGCTTATCAGCACACCGTGTTTTCGTTCAAGGTTACACAAGCCGGAAGATACGTGTACAATTTCAGCTAACACATGCATTCCACACTCGCTCAGAATGACTGTGCCGATACTTCAAGGACTGTAGAACAAACCCATAGCCTACAGTATGCATGCCTCTCAACCAGTAGTCTCGGGTTCGATTCTCTTGGGAATAAAAATGTGTTTAAATCGCATGAATTTGTTGAGTTGCCCTTCCTGACGCAAAACTAGCAGGATCTAACCTCTTACACTATAGTTTTCAACCGGTTGCCCTTCCTGACAACTCAGATTAAGAATCTGTTTTACAACTTCTAACACGGGAATCGGGGATTTACAGCTAGATGCGCTTCTTAGATTTTAAATCATGAACTATTGTTTTACAGCCGGATGCCCTTCCTGACGCAAAACTAAGATTTTAAATCGCATGAATTTGTTGAGTTGCCCTTCCTAACGCAAAACTGGCAGTATCTAGCCTCTTACACTATGGTTTTCAACCGGTTGCCCTTCCTGACGTCAAAGAACTCGGATTAAGAATCTGTCGAGAATCGGGGGTTTTACAGCTAGATTTTAAATCGCTGTATCACGAACTATTGTTTTACTGCTAGATGCCCTTCCTGACTAAGATTTTTAAATCGCAAGAATTTGTTGAGTTGTCCTTCCTGATGCAAAACTGGGAGTATCTAGCCTCTTACACTGGTTTTCGACCGGTTGCCCTTCCTAACGCTGAAAGACCAGGATTTAGCCAGTTACCCTTCCTGATGTAACAAGACTAGGACTGCACTTGGCTAGAAATAGCCACACGAAATTATTATATAGAAAGAGAATTGCTGGGCGGATGACAGCTGTCGGAAAAGCATATAAGTTTGTAAAGCACGTGGAATTTACCGCCACCGGGGCAGCACTGTTCTCTCTGGATTAAAAGCTTTGTTTCCAAACAAGAGCACGTGGAATTTGCCGCCACCCGGCAGCACGGTGATTAAAGATGGCGGATGACAGCTGCACATGGGTTTGTAAAGCATGTGGAATTTACCGCCACATAGAGTGTAGCACTGAGGTTTGTGATGCAAGATGGCGGATGACAGCTGCACGAGGCTTTGTTTCCAAACAAGAGCACGTAGAATTTGCCGCCACCACATTTCAAACTAAAGAGGGCAGCACTGTGCTCTATAGATTAAAGATGGCTTATGACAGCTGTCAGAAAAGCATATAAGTTTGTAAAGCACGTGGAATTTGCCGCCACCGGGGCAGCACTGTTCTCTCTGGATTAAAAGCTTTGTTTCCAAACAAGAGCACGTAGAATTTGCCGTCACCAGGCAGCACTGAGGTTTCGGATGCAAGATGGCGGATGACGTACCACATTTCAAAGGTATCTAGCTAAAGATGGCAGCACTGCGGATGACAGGTGACGAATTTACATCTACTACGATAAAGAGGGCAGCACGGTGCTCTCTGGATTAAAGATGGTGGATGACAGCTGTCAAAAAAGCACGTGGCTATGTTTACCAAACAAGAGCACGTAGAATTTGCCACCACCACATAGAGGGCAGTACTATGCTCTGTTGATTAAAGATGGCGGATGGTAGCTGTCAGAAAAAAAGCACGTGAGTTTGTTTCCAAACAAGAGCACGTGGAATTTTTCAATTTGCCGCCACCACATTTCAACTAAAGATGGCAGCACGGTGCTCTCTTGATTAAAGATGGCGGATGATAACTAGCAGAACTTTTCAAATTGTCCGCTACTACGTGCTTAAGGTAGTAGCCATAAAGAGGGCAGCACGGTGTTCTGTGGATTAAAGATGGCGGATGACAGGTGATGAAATTGCCCGCATGATAGCAGCACGGTGCTCTGTTGATTAAAGATGGCGGATGACAGCTGCACGTAGCTTTGTTTCCAAACAAGAGCACGTGGAATTTGCCACCACCACATAGAGGGCAGCACTGTGCTCTATAGATTAAAGATGGCGGATGGTAGCTGTCAGAAAAAAAAGCACGTGAGTTTGTTTCCAAACAAGAGCACGTGGAATTTTTCAATTTGCCGCCACCACATAGAGGGCAGCACGGTGCTCTCTTGATTAAAGATGGCTGCTGTCACGTGGAATTGTCTGCCACCACAGGTATCTAGCTAAAGAGGGCAGCACTGAGGTTTGCGATGCAAGATGGCTGCTGTCAAAAAGCATTTTTCAAATTATCCGCCACCACATTTCAAAGGTAAGTAGCTAAAGAGGGCAGCACTGTGCTCTATGGATTAAAGATGGCGGATGACAGCTGTCAAAAAGCACGTGGATTTGTTTATCTCGAGCTAGTGAGGTTAAGTTGGTAGCACTAAGGTTTAGGCCCGCCAAGATGGCAGCACTGCCGATGACAGGTGACGAAAGAGGGCAGCACAGCGCTCTGTAGTTTAAAGATAGCGGATGACAGCTGTCAAAAAGCACGTGGCTGTCAAAAAGCACGTGGCTTTGTTTATCTCGAGCTAGTTAGGTTAAGTTGGTACCACCGAGGTTTATTCCCGTCAAGATGGCAGTACTGAGGTTAGCGATGCGTTGTTGTCGATGACAGCTGTCAAAAAGCACGTGGCTTTGTTTACAAATCTGTCAAAAAGCACGTGGCTGTCAAAAACACGTGGCTTTGTTTACCTCATGCTAGTGAGGTTAAGTTGGCACTACTGAGGTTTAGGCCCGTCAAGATGGCAGTACTGAGGTTAGCGATGCGTTGTTGTCTGTCAAAAAGCACGTGGCTGTCAAAAAACACGTGGCTTTGTTTACCTCATGCTAGTTAGGTTAAGTTGGCACTAGTGAGGTTTAGGCCCGTCAAGATGGCAGCAGTGAGGTTAGCGATGCGTTGTTGTCGATGACAGCTGTCAAAAAGCACGTGGCTTTGTTTACAAATTCAAATCTCCCGCCAAAATTCAAATTTCCCGCCAAAATTCAAATTTCCCGCCAGAATTCAAATTTCCCGCGGGCGGAGGCGCCCGAACTGTCCCATTATACTACTCACCAGACCGAGCCAGAATCGAACCTCCCAACTCGGGGTCAGAAACCCAGAGCCCTAACCGTCTGAGCCACTCAGGACGGCAGGGTCCGTGGATTAATTCCTGTTTTAAGGCCGGATGCCCTTCATAACGCCAACCGTGTGTGGAGGATGTATTTACTACCTCGTGCTTCTGTGCTGGTTAATAGTGTAGTACGTTGTGTTATTTCAATATGAAGAGGAATGCGTTGGAACAAACAGAATCATGCAGACCCTCAGCCATGGGCATTAACTATATACAGTTACGTTATATGGCCCGGCCAGGGATCGAACCCGGGGCCCCCTTAATTGAAGGCCAGTACACTGACCATTCAACCTTGTAGCCGGGCTGATTGTACAGTAAGTCTGACCACCTTTCTTTTCCTTCCTGACCTTTTCCCAACTGCATCGGGTCGTGGATTAAGCAGAGTGGCTTTTCTGACGCGTATGTGGAGGATGACTCCAATACTGTATGTTTCTGAGTGATATGTATATGTAAATGAAGATGTTAATTAAGATGAACGCAATTACCCGGCCCCGAACTGTTGGAATTAACCAGGTGAGTTCAGAATTCCCGGCTCGGCCGAAAATCGAACCCAGGGTATTCTGAATCGAAGACCACTACGCTGACCATTCAGCCAAGGAATAATACTTCATTTTATTATTATTAATAATAATATCATTGTTATTATTATTATTATTATTATTATTATTATTATTATTATTATTATTATTAATTGTCCGGCTCCATGGCTTAATGGTTAGCGTGCTGGTTTTTGGTCTAGGGGATCCCGAGTTAGATTCCCGGCCAGGTCGGGAATTTTAACCTTCATTGGTTAATTCCGATGGCTGAGAATACATCATAAGTAGGGCCCCATCCTTACATACGGCGTCAACTCGAAGGGCCTGCGTCAGGCCTCTTCTGACGCACACGCCATTTTATTACTTTTTATTATGATTATTATTATTATTATTATTATTATTATTATTATTATTATTATTATTATTATTATTATTATTATTATTATTATTATTATTATTATTATTATTATTGAGAGAGAGGGAATCCACAAGGGATAGCTGCCCTAGAACAAGGAGTACCGTACGGTAACAGCATCAAATTATTATCTATTTTCGCACTATTTATCTTAGGATAAAATGAGCTTATATATATTTTTAATTTTGAATTTCCCCTGTTGTAGCCCTATTTGATATTTGAATCGGTTATCTAAAATCATTCAGAAAATGTTGAGTAAGTGACTGGTCATTTCCCAGACTACTGGGAGTTTCAAAAATAAACGGCAAAAATGTAATGTTGGATTCCTGAAAGATTGTATAAACATGCAACTGGAAATCCGTAATTACTAATATATCAAACAATAAGGTTTCGAAGTCCGGAATGCCATTTCGTACAATTTGGTGTGAGTTTATTGCGGTGGTGCATTCTCTTGGTTAACTTACGAGAAGTACTCAGAATGTCCATCTCCTGCCATCCGGCACTTCTCTCCTCGTCGTCTCATTGCGTTGCGAAACGCAAAATTCTTTCTGTTGTGCGTATCGTTTGACTAACCTACACAATTTTTCGACGAAGTGTTGCTTCCTCCTACACAGCAGTCGCATGCATCGAGGACCTTAAATAACTCCAAGCAAAAAAAGTCTAATGGATTTAGATCAGGTGAGCGTGGAAGCTAAACAGTTGATCAACCTCTTTACCAGTCCAGAGATCACGAAGATGTGCATTAAGGTGCTCATAGACACAACGACCAATGAGTTAATGTCACACCATTCAATTCTGACAAGTAGCAGTGCAGTTCACGATACTTGAGAGTGATATCTCAGAAATTATGAATTTGTAGTTCCTACATATGGAGAATCACAGTTTGCAATTTTGCTATATATTGTTGAAACACCCTGCATATAAAATCCCCATCTCTTTTTCTTTTTTTTTTTTTCTACGGGCTTTACGTCGCACCGACACAGATAGGTCTTATGGCGACGATGGGATAGGAAAGGCCTAGGAGTTGGAAGGAAGCGGCCGTGGCCTTAATTAAGGTACAGCCCCAGCATTTGCCTGGTGTGAAAATGGGAAACCACGGAAAACCGTTTTCAAGGCTGCCGATAGTGGGATTTGAACCTACTATCCCCCGGATGCAAGCTCACAGCCGCGCGCCTCTACACGCACGGCCAACTCGCCCGGTCATCTCTTTTCTCAAGATAACTTACGTTCCTTACCTAAGCCCACAACGTGATATTGTACCCTTTCCTTACACACGTAGAATATTCACATTACTTAAAATTAATCTTTGTATTTCATTCAGAGTAACGAAAATTCTTCGCTCTCTCTCTGACCTAACACATCCCTGCACATAATTCACGGAGAATTGCCAATGGAGTGTTAGACCTATCGAACATTAAAGCAGGAATGCTATCTATGGTGTGGTCTCGCTAATGAGCACCATAATCGTTTATATCGAACCTATTATCTTTTCTTTCCCTATTTAACCTCTCTGTCCTACTTTTCCAGTCATTTGCAGTAAGACCACGCGGGTGACTACAATTACATTCGTTTTAATATTACCACGTAATTCGGGTGATCTTTTAACACACTTTCCTTTTAATCCTTTTACAGGAGTTACATTTGAGGATAGCGTTTTTACCAAATGGACGACGCAAATGAATTATTTTCACAATTATTATTATAATCGTATATTTTTTAGTCAGTTTAGCGTCCAGGATCTCACCTCTATCATCTCAAGGGATTCAACTGGGCTTGAAGATGAACCTAGTTACCAGATGAGACAACCATTTTTTCCACTTTTATCTGGTTCCTCCTGATATTTTCCTTGTCGATCCTCTTATAGTAAGTACATTCTTTCTCCCAATCTCAATGGTACAAGATTTGCAATGACTAGAAAATATTTGATTTTCTCGTTCTTCATGGTCCTTCTCATTCTTTATCCTATACTTTCAGACGGACCCCTTAATTGTCCTTCTTCGACTAGGGCTAACAACCTCCTTGCTTTTTACCATCACCTTCATTCATGCGTAGAGGTATAATTTGTTTCCATTAAAGACAATATTTTGAAGTGGTTCTGAGATATCTTAACAAATAATAACACTCTGGTTAAGAAAACAGCGACATTATTCTTGCGAATTAAAGTGGCAGGGTCAGTTTAGAGCGAAATTACTTAATCTGCGGTAAGTACGAAACTCAAGCGAAATTCTCAGAAAAATCCGCTCCAGAGGAAATTTTTTTAACAGAAACTGAAGATACCAACTAATGAAATTCAGTCAGTCTATAAAAATGTTTCGGTTATGAGTAAAAGAGCACAAAAATTTTCTGGCTTTAAAATGCTAAATCATCCTGAAATTGTTGGACACCTTGATTTTAGAGATATAATTCTGAAACAAATTGAAGAAAATCCCAGTCAACAGTTTGACATAATTCAGTCATCGCAAGCATTGACATGAATTCATCTGAACTTTGCAAATACTCAATTAATATTCATTTGGGTTCCCTATTCATCCGCTGATGCTTTTTCCAAAGCATAATTTGATTATCAGTGACCGCAGGTGCCTAATTAAATCAAGGAATGAATACAAGGGCTAATCATAATGATAAAACATTTATTAAATTATCTACTAATACCAATTAGAACTACAATAAAAAATAATGAATTATTATCAATATTCTTGCTATTTGTATATCTACCTTTCACATTCATAAATAATTCACACTAATGAAATTTTTTATGAATAAGTATAGGAAATTATTATAGCAAAATTATTACAGTGATAGGAAAAGTTCACTTTCGCGAAAAACACATGAGAAATTGTTTCTTTTTCGCAAAATTGTACATAAATTAATGCAACTTCATGGCTCAATTCATGTGTAAATCAGTCCAGCTCGCTGTCAAATAACGTTGGATACCCTCCACATTAATACAAAGGTTTTTATCTACACGACAAACATTTCACTGCACAATCTGACAGGTAAGCCAAAACAACAGAAGGATGCCCCTTCCTTCCCGCTTTTGATCAACAAGAAGTTGGAGTATAGGCAGTGTTCTTGTGTATTATTCATCAAAACAGAAGTCGAGTTCATATGTCAACATAGGATATATACTGGGAACAACTGAAACTAAATAATCGAGTAGAGGTCTGGAAACAAAAGCAATTCCATTAATTGAAACACGGGAGTATAAAGAATGAGCACATCAACTGCTGTGGTTGTTACAGGACCAAGATAAAACGTAAGTTTTAATTCGCCAGGAGAGTCGGGACTTGGTACGCATGACTTCCTTCTGATGTACTGGATGAGAATTAAAACTTTGCTCTTAAATATTTGTATGCTAAGTTGCTAAATCATCAACAGAAACTAGGTTCCGGAACGTCAGTTGTACTCTAAAGAATGAATATGAGAATAGTGAACCCCTTTAAGAGAAGAATATCAGTTACGGTCAGACCATTTCGTTGTAAACTTCTCAGTTGCGTTCGGAAAAATCCTTCAGAAGTGTCAGATGTTCTTTTTCTGAACTGATTAGCATCCAACCAGTCGATTCAGGAAATACAGATTTTGTCAATTATTTGGTTAAAAACTTCGCATAATTTACTCCCGAGCTTTGGGCTTCAAATATAATTACTCCTGAAAGAACTACAAATCTGTGCGAGGCGTTTTGTAGCACTGTCTCACTTTATTCAAGTTAAACAGAAAGATTAATACTGTTCGACATGTTTGTACACTTTGACGAGTACCAAGTTACCGGCACTTTAATTTAAGCACTTTGACAAGTGTCAATTTACTGTTACCATTATTTTAAGCAGTATTTTTCAATCATACCCGTTGAAAGCAAACTTCTCGCCGGAGAATCCTAAGAGTCTATGAAATGGGAAGGAAAAATATTGCCGCGCGAAGCTGATCACTGGGTGCGACTTATTATTTATTTTTTTTTTTTTGCTTTACGTCGCACCGACACAAATATGTCTTATCGCGACGATCGGATATGAAAAGCCTAGGAAGTTGAAGGAAGTGGCCATGGCCTTAATTAAGGTACAGCCCCGGCATTTGCGTGGTGTGAAAATGGGAAACCACGGAAAACCATCTTCAGGGCTGCCGACAGTGGGGCTCGAACCCACAATCTCCCGATTACTAGATATTGCAGCTCTGGGTGCAACTGATGCTTTCCAATTAGATATAACTGTAACTTAAAACTGATGAACTCGCATGCCCTGATCGTTCCAGCAGAGAAATTAGTGCCCACCGAAACCGAGGAACTGACCTATCTTACAAACAGAAACACTAGTGGAATTTAAATCGTGTCTGTGCATGTCTAAAAAGTTGTGGCAGAGCGGAAGTTAAAACACACCTCGTGACAAAGTGCGAGAGAGTGGTTAACCTGATATCCGTTAGTGTTCCAAATATCACGCGTATCAAGCTAGTTCCTTACATTCGTGACAGACTTAGAAATCGAATCTGTATCGATATGTAAATGTCTACCTCGATTTCCCTAATGAACAGTCCCTCCCGACGGAGGACTGAACACATTTTCGCTTAATATTATTTTGATGATGATGATGGCACGCTGATGTATTATTATTATTATTATTATTATTATTATTATTATTATTATTATTATTATTATTATTATTATTATTATTATTATTATTATTATTATTATTGTTATTATTATGTAATTGCGCACAGCAATAACAAGGCGAATCCAAGCTGGAGTAAATATTATTGATGATAATTTTCCCTCATATATATCTAGTTACTACTTACCTGCTAAAATAACTTCAAATGTGAAGGTATATTTTCAGAATACGTCATTCATTTGCCGAAAACATGAGAGGTAAATAAATAAACAGGATATTCACTGCATAAATGTAATTGGCTAACCATTGGTAAGCAAAGTGACTGCACAAAGGCGAACCGGTGATAGAGTGAGCACGAATACTGGACTGCTGGTGTTTGGAAACATGTCATTTGGTCAGTTAATTGAATTTGTAAATACAGAAAGTGGTCGAAATACTGCAGGGCCGCTTATTAGTACGGTATTTGTTAATGCGGTTGATCACAATGAAATTGTTTACATAGTGAGACTCGTTTTGCTTTCACTATGTCGTCTGTACTCCACTCAACTGGTAAAAGTTATTACATGGAGATCGCATTCCTGACACCCTCGAGGCAAAAATAATACTTCGATTTTCCTTCATCGTGTAAATGTGACTCGGATAGACACTGCTTACGCCGGGCTGAGTGGCTCAGACGATTGAGGCGCTGGCTTTCTGACCCCGACTTGGCAGGATCGATCCTGGCTCAATCCAGTGGTATTTGAACGTGCTCAAAAAGTCAGAACCGAGCTCGATAGCTGCAGTCGCTTAAGTGCGGTCAGTATCCAGTATTCGGGAGATAGTATGTTCGAACCCCACTGTCGGCAGCCCTGAAAATGGTTTTCCGTGGTTTCCCATTTTCAAACCAGGCAAATACTGGGGCTGTACCTTAATTAAGGCCACGGCCGCTTCCTTCCCACTCCTAGCCCTTCCCTGTCCCATCGTCGCCATAAGACCTATCTGTGTCGGTGCGACGTAAAGCAACTAGCAAAAAGAAAAAAAAAAGTCAGCTTCGTGTCGGTAGATTCACTAGCACGTAAAAGAACTCTTGCGGGACTAAATTCCGGCACCTCGGCGTCTCCGAAAACCGTAAAAGTCGTTGGTGGAACGTAAAGTCAATAACCTTATTATTTATTATTATTCTTTTGAAAGTTAATCACTCGCCCTGTTACACATAAACAAAGCTGCCAATAGTCTATAGTCACTCAAGGTGATCACTTCGAAGTTGGATGTGTCAAAACGCGGTTATGTTAGGAATGGGTTTGAGAAGATGTCCCGGGACTTCCAAGTAGATCCATTTTCCTCATGACTATGAATTACCCCTGGAGAAAAGCACACTCACTATTGTACCATCATTATAAAGATTTATTATTATTATTATTATTATTATTATTATTATTATTATTATTATTATTATTATTAATCTGTAAATTCTGAATCATTTTCTGCAAATAGAGCAGTGTTTTGTCGGGTTATCCGTCGATATACCGGTCTGATGCAACTTCCCGTTCCACCCACCTACACTGCCCTCAAAAATGAAATGAACAAGTCCAGGGCGTCCAGATGTGTCCTATCATTCCATCACTTCTTCTGGTCAAATTTAACCAAATCGTTTTCTTCTCATCAATCTGATTCAGAATATATTCATTCGTAATTCGATCTTCCCTTATCACCCTCAACATTCTTCTGTAACTCCACATTTCAAGAACTTCTATTCTCTTCTTATTGTCCATGATTCGCTTCCATGCAATGCCACGCTCAGTAATGATCCTGAATTGAAATCGAAAATATGGTTTTCTTTCTTTCTTTTTACAAACTACATGGGATCGGCACTAATGTGTATTAAGCCCAGATTTATGGCTGGATGCTCTTCCTGATGCCTACCTCACAATTGCATGTTTCTGTTGTTCTTGCTAGTGTGATGACCCGCTGTATGTAAATGAAGATGTGCATTAAGGAAATAGCAAAATCCAGTCCCCGAGGGAGACCAATTAATCAAACGCGGTTAAAATCCCCGTTGCGGCTGGGAATCGAACCCGGGGTACTATGAACCGAAAACTAATGCGCTGGCCATTTTCTCAAGACACCGGACTGAAGTCCAAAGGAATATGATGTCCAATACCTAAAGAGTAAATTAAAATATCGTGTATTTGAGAAATTATAGTGAGGTGGTTGCTTCTTCTATGATATACTATTCGTGGTATTTGCATGGTTTATTAAAATTGGCTCCGAACAGACAGTCACTCATACGAAAGAAAAGACAAGCCTTCATGTACTGAGTGATTCATTACACCGTGATTTGAAGTGCCTTCATTACTCATGGCAATGTGACACTTTAAGCAGGGATTTAACAATCCTCCACTCCACCATCTTGAGACATTAAGCCGTGTCTTTACAAGCTACGAGAAAGCTATCTATTATCGGAACGATCAATACTATTTCAGACTATGAAGGGTTTGTTCTTCTTTTCTTTCTTGAAGAATTTCTCATATTGTTCCCTAACGAACAGCTGAAATCAATTCATTTGACAGTAATTGGACTGGTATACTAAGGGGATGCTTACTGTGAATGAATACATTATCCTTCTCTCCCAATCATGGACACAAGCAACTACGGAGAGAGTATTCATTTAATGTAATAATTCCTAATACATGCAATTACAAAATACTGAATATATCCTACTAATAGTATGTTACAAATGTTTTATATATATACATCCCATAAATCCTTCTAGCGCGAACCTTTGATAATTAGACAAACTTATAATACTGATCATTTCCTAAACTTAACTAAGTTATAGGATCCAGGACAACTCCTCATGAATATTCTTACTACTAGACGTACCAAATGTAAGATCTTTATTTTCACCTTCTTTGATTTACTGACTTATCACACATCCCTCTGATATTACTTCATAGTTTTGCTGCTCTCAGTGGTTTCTAACATTCTACAGCATGCAGTGAAACTTTATCTCTTAGAGGATGCAAACACAAGTTAGTATTGTAAACATACGAACCATAGGCCCTACCTCTTAGGCGCTCGACCATAAACAAGCCACGCTGCTTTTGCTGAAGTGCTGTCCACGTGACGTTCATTATGTCTTCCTTGTGTCCTTCCATCAGTCCGTCGCCACTTTTGCACACCGTGTCCGAGAAGCGCTGGGAATTTTCCAAAGAATACCTGGATTATTGTTGCACTATTAAGAACTGTGCCACCAAGTTAGAGGGAGACATTTCGAACATCTGCTCTAACGTACTCCACGTTTGTCCCATGTCTGCAGCTGAAATGTAAACAAAAATCAAACGGCGTGTAACGTCTACGCTCGAGTGCCTGGGAGGTAGGCAGCCTGTATGAAAACTTTAAAAGCGTGTAGCGCCGCAACTAATCATTGCAGACCTGCGGTCCCCATGTTCATAATGCATTTATTTGTACCCTCTAACAATCCTTTAATTTAAGAAACAAAGTTTTTTCTGCACCCTATGGGCAACGACTGAATAACCTAGTAAGTCGTTGCACGTTATAAATTCCCAGCGCTTCTCTAGCACGATGTGCAAAAGTAAGTGGTCCTGAAAGTCGGGATACCAGTTGCTATGGAATGGGAGTGGGCATCTCGGACATATTCTGAGTCATGGCCCTCCTTGTGCTCAGGCGGCTAGGACTATACAATTCACCGGTGGTCCATAACCCGTTAGAGGAGAGATCCTCACTTGGACTATGTGCAAGTAGGGTAGCATTCTGCTTCATGAACTAACCGAGGTCAGAACAATTTAAGGAAGCATCGGACCTACGGGACTAATGGAGTCCCACTCCCATTTGACACGCGAGGGACTGGGGAGCTATCAATATTAATGGGGCTTATGGAAGAAAGAAAGTAGAACTGACTGAGTCAGCAAAGAGGATGCATCTGAATGTCCTAGGAGTAAGTGATATTCGGGTAAGGGGAGATAACGAGGAAGAGATATGAGATTATAAAGTGTATTTGACGGGTGTTAAAAAGAGAAGGGCAGAGTCTGGGGTAGGGCTCTTTATCAGGAATACCATTGCGCGCAATATAGTTTCTGTTAGGCACGTAAACGAGCGAATGATGTGGGTAGATTTGTCAGTTGGAGGAATTAGGACTAGAATTGTGTCCGTGTATTCACCATGTGAGGGTGCAGATGAGGATGAAGTTGACAAGTTTTATGAAGCATTGAGTGATTTCTTGGTCAAGGTCAACAGCAAGGATAGAATAGTGCTAATGGGCGATTTCGATGCGAGAGTTGGGAATAGAACTGAAGGATACGAAAGAGTGATTGGTAAATGTAGGGAAGATATGGAAGCTAATGGAAATGGGAAGCGCTTGCTGGACTTCTGTGCTAGTAGGAGTTTACCAGTTACGAATACATTCTTCAAGCATAAGGCTATTCACTGCTACACATGGGAGGCTAGGGGTACCAGATCCATAACAGACTATATCTTAACCGACTTCGAATTCAGGAAATCTGTTAGGAATGTACGAGTTTTCCGGGCATTTTTTGATGATACAGACTACTATCTGATCTGTAGTGAACTAAGTATCTGTAGGCCTCGGGTAGAGAAAGTGAAATCTGTCTGCAAATGAATAAGGATATAAAATCTCCAGGACGAGGAAATTAAACGGAAGTACATGGATATGATTAATGAGAAGTTTCGAACAGTAGGCAGTAAGCAAGTTCAGGATATAGAAGGAGAATGGGTGGCATACAGGGATGCTGTAGTAGAAACAGCAAGGGAATGCCTAGGAACAACTGTGTGTAAAGGTGGGAAAAGGCGAACATCTTGGTGGAATGATGAAGTGAGAGTAGCTTGTAAACGTAAAAAGAAGGCTTATCAGAAATGGCTCCAAACAAGGGCCGAGGCAGACAGGGATTTGTACGTAGATGAAAGAAACAGAGCGAAACAAATAGTTGTTGAATCCAAAAGGAAGTCATGGGAAGATTTTGGTAATAACCTGGAAAGGCTAGGTCAAGCAGCAGGGAATCCTTTCTGGACAGTAATAAAGAATCTTAGGAAGGGAAGGAAAAAGGAAATGAACTTTGTTTTGAGTAATTCAGGTGAACTCATAATAGATCCCAGGGAATCACTGGAGAGGGGGAGGGAATATTTTGAACATCTTCTCAATGTAAAAGGAAATCATCCTGGTGGCGTTGCGAACAGCCAAGCTCATGGGGAGGAGGAAAATGATGTTGGTGAAATTACGCTTGAGGAAGTGGGAAGGATGGTAAATAAACTCCATTGTCGTAAAGCAGCAGGACTGGATGAAATTAGACCTGAAATGGTGAAGTATAGTGGGAAGGCAGGGATGAAATGGCTTCATAGAGTAGTAAGATTAGCATGGAGTGTTGGTAAGGTACCTTCAGATTGGACAAAAGCAGTAATTGCACCTATCTATAAGCAATGGAACAGGAAGGATTGCAACAACTATCAAAGTATCTCATTGATTAGTATACAAGGCAAAGTATTCACTGGCATCTTGGAAGGGAGGGTGCGATCAGTCGTTGAGAGGAAGTTGGATGAAAACCAGTGTGGTTTCAGACCACATAGAGGCTGTCAGGATCAGATTTTTCGTATGCGCCAGGTAACTGAAAAATGCTACGAGAGGAATAGGCAGTTGTGTTTATGTTTCGTAGATCAAGAGAAAGCATATGACAGGGTACCGAGGGAAAAGATGTTTGCTATACTGGGGGACTATGGAATTAAAGGTAGATTATTAAAATCAATCAAAGGCATTTATGTTGACAATTGGGCTTCAGTGAGAATTAATGGTAAAATGAGTTCCTGGTTCAGGGTACTTACAGGGGTTAGACAAGGCTGTAATCTTTCACCTTTGCTGTTCGTAGTTTACATGGATCATCTGCTGAAAGGTATAAAATGGCAGGGAGGGATTCGGTTAGGTGCAAATGTAGTAAGCAGTCTGGCCTATGCTGACGACTTGGTCTTGATGGCAGATTGTGCAGAAAGCCTGCAGTCTAATATCTTGGAACTTGAAAATAGGTGCAATGAGTATGGTATGAAAATTAACCTCTCTAAGACTAAATTGATGTCAGTAGGTAAGAAATTCAACAGAATTGAATGTCAGATTGGTGATACAAAGCTAGAACAGGTCGATAATTTCAAGTATTTAGGTTGCGTGTTCTCCCAGGATGGTAATATAGTAAAAGAGATTGATTCAAGGTGTCGTAAAGCTAATGCAGTGAGCTCGCAGTTGCGATCAACAGTATTCTGTAAGACGAAACTATCTTTATATCGGTCTGTTTTCAGACCAACTTTGCTTTACAGGTGCGAAAGCTGGGTGGACTCAGGATATCTTATTCATAACTTAGACGTACCAGACATGAAAGTAGCAAGAATGATTGCTGGTACAAACAGGTGGGAACAATGGCAGGAGGGAACTCAGAATGAGGAGATAAAGGCTAACTTAGGAATGAACTCGATGGATGAAGCTGTACGCATAAACCGGCTTCGGTTGTGGGGTCATGTGAGACGAATGGAGGAGGATATGTTACCTAGGAGAATAATGGACTCTGTTATGGAGGGTAAGAGAAGTATATGTAGACCAAGACGACGATGGTTAGACTCAGTTTCTAACGATTTAAAGATAAGAGGTATAGAACTAAATGAGGCCACAACACTAGTTGCATATCGAGGATTGTGGCGACGTTTAGTAAATTCACAGAGGCTTGCAGACTGAACGCTGAAAGGCATAATGTCTGTAATGATCATGCATGTTTGAATTTATGTTTGTATGTATGTATGTATGTATGTATGTATGTATGTAAGTATGTATAAATTTGTTAACTTACAAAGAGGGAGAATATGAATAATATAAGATTTAGAACCCTACCGGAGGGTACACGAACCACTGAAACGTTAGAAAAGAAACATATCAATCACTCCCGAACCCTAATGGAGCATACATGAACCAATGAACTGTCACCTGCAGTCATTTCAGTACTTCAGTTGGAAACGGAGAGATGTTTAAATGTAGTACACACAACGAGCTAGAATAACAAAGATAGGCGGAAGCGCTGCCTGGATGAAGCTAATAGAACGAACTTGCTCGGTACATACATACTGTGGCATCCCCTGTGAACGAGTTTACACTAAGACATACTTGTAGTATATTTCTTCATAAAGGAGAATCTAATCCTCAAGACCTCCTCTTCAGCTCATGGGAAGTAAATAATCACGTAAAATCTCGCTTGCAAAGTTTAATTAATACGAGCTCTCTAGTAATTTAGAGTTTAGTGACAGCGAATAAAAATGACTGGTTTTAATGCCTTCAGAAGGAAGTAATCATTGGAACAGGCAACTTTAAATATGGCTGATTTATTGAAAACAGCGTGAACACACTCAATTTCCCTGACAAGAAACAAGTGAAACAAACCTTTATAGCGTTAGCTAAAACATGGCAACTTTTAGCAGGAAACGTCTGGAACAAATAGCCTCATAAAATAAATCAAACCGGTTAATATGGAAATGCGACTTGTCGTCCTTTTCTGCAGATTTTTAATGTTCGTCACTAATGAATGTGTGGAACAAGTCTGGAACTCTTCAGTACACAGGTGTTTCATAAACACATGTCGACGTTCCATAGCTGGTGTTTATTTAAAACTGATATCAGAAATGTTTCTACCGAGCACGCGGCTGCGCTGTTTGAGTCAAGCATCAGATTGCATTCGGGAGATAGTGGGTTCGAACCCCACCGTTGGGAACCCTGAAGATAGTTTTCCGTAGCTTCTCATTTTCATACCATACAAATACCAGGCTGTACCTTAATTAAGGCTACGATTGCTTCCTTCCCACTCCTAGCCCTTTCCTATCCCATAAGACCTATCTGTGTTGGTGGAACGTAAAGCAGTTGTGTAAAAATTTTATAATATTATTTCGTATAACAATTTCACAAGAATACATTGGAGTATATAAAAAGACGTTAAATAAATACAAAGAAAATACAGATACATGGACCGTAGTTGGGCATCCAGATCTTCTATATGCCATTCTGCTTCTGGAGTAACTGGATGCAGTTCCGGTAGTCTTTCTGCTTAATGTTCTAGAAGAACACTCAATGGTGTGTTGAATGTTCTGGTAAGCTGCTCCTCAACCACAGTGTGGTGAATCATCCAACCTTCATTTGTACATTAGGTACGCACAAGTTGTTCGGAAACCTTAATTTGTAGTCAAGGAGTTGAGCCATTGGGTTCTGAATCAGATATCCATTCACAGATAAGGATGCTTTCCAAATGTCCTCCCAACTTCCTTTCACCCTCAGTCAGCGCCGGGTCTATGGTCCATGATGGAACAATTTGCAGTCTATGGCCCTCACCATAAGGCCTCTCTAAATGTGTATGACGTAAAACCAACAGCAAAACAGTCATAAAATTTCCCTTTGATAAAATGTTCAGACATCCACGACGAACTAGGTCATGAATTCCTTCTGTCCAACTTGCCTGATCAATTCTTTTTTTCTTCCATTCTCCATAGCATTTATCCGAGACACTCTCTATCCTTCCATTAATCACATTTCCATTGACGTTCTCTTTCGAAACTTACTTTTCCATCTTATTTGCTGGCTCGTATGGCTCAGGAGGAAAGGCTTCAGTCTTGTAATTTTTGACGCAAATATGTCGTAGAGCTGGGGTCACCGGAAATTTTATGTAACGAAAATAATAGAATTTTGTAAAAAAAAAAAAAAAAAAAGGTGTGACGCAATGTTACCTAGCAACAGAACCCTGAGAGTTGCACCATGGATCTCTATAAGTACAGCTGCATAGACCGTGGATTTGTATGCCATGGCCGTCCATCAATACTTCACATCACAGCCTACATGGTTGCTAGCTAACGTCGCTTCACACATTTTAGTGAAAAATGTATGATCATTTAATTTTATCAAAGGGAAATGTATTACCTGTTTTGCTGTTAGTTAGAAGTAGTCTTCTTCTTCTTCTCCTCCTTTTTCTTCTTCCAGGTCTTCATTCGCTTTCCAATTTCCCTTGAGTTATCAGTTCGAGGAGATGGTATTTCTCATTCCCGACTTTACCGCCAAAGTATGTCATTTATCTTTGAAAGATTTTACATCTTTCCTTCCTTTATTCATATGCCGCGTTACTGTTTCATTTAAGACATAAAACCACCAGAGAATTTTAACACACCGTGGAGAGCCAAGATTTTTACCACCCTTCAAAAATCGAATACCTCAGCCAGCATCGATCCTGAGAACAGCAATCATTAGTTCAATTAACTTACAATAGAAGACAAGACATTCAGAAAAGTAAGTTTGTGAATTTTAACATTGTGAAGTTAGGGGCCTTAACTTAAATTTAGCCGTAGATCACATTATTTGCTTCGAGACCAAAAGTTTTATGTCCATTTGATGGCGCTGAGAACCTTGCAATTTTCTTCTCTGATCTGATCACTTTGTACGTCCTCCCTCACGTACTTGCTATGAATCTACTGTAGTGGTTGGAGATGGCGTAGCTAGGGGAAGAGGAAGTTTCAAATGTTGCCTCATTCACAAACGTAAGGAAACACAACGTGGGCATTGCAAGCGAAACATTAAGAGAAATGACTACCAAAGTTAGTCTTTGACAAACTCGGCTGGCCGTAATGGATGGGTGTGGAGGCACGTGAGGGCTGCAGGCGGGCTTTGTATTTGTTGTGTGGAGTCATACGACCCTCTTGGATTCACTTCTAATAATTAGTCACCGCGGGAAGTAGTCCTCCCCCATGCGTTGAGCTTTGAGCGAGTGGACGTTGTCAGGTAAGAACCAGCGTTTACCTTCTCTCCATCCACCGCTCAGACTTTGCTCAGAAGAAGGAAATTCCTATGAAGAAGTTTACAAGTTCATGAAAATAAGCTTTAACCCATACAGATTTAACATTTATGAAATGCACAGAACATTTTTGAATATTTTTCTTAAATCGTCTTCTCAGTTCAAAACTTTAGAAGTACTGTAGCTTGTACTGCTTCATGGAATCTTTTGGTTCGGATTTTTGTAGAATGGATTTATTTGGTGACATTGTTTCATGTATCAAAACGAGATGAAGATAGAAAGACTAAACATTCATCAGATAACACAATCCGAAACTACTATCTTGGGGCTTAAAAATAATTGTCCATTCTTATCCATAGATGGAGTTACTTGCACTGTCTGTTGCCACTGGCCAGAGCAAAGTGTACACTGGTGGCTGTATACGTCACTTTATTCAGGATTCAACCTAGAGGTAATACCGTATAGCTTGATGACATTACAAGATCAATATTACAGAAACCAAGCAACAGATGCCAAGTACCGAAAGGCCTTATTGGTACTACCATATCAATATTCAGTGTACACCCTCCGGCAGCCACACAGGCTTGCATTCTAGCATACAGACGACGATAACAAAGGAGACTAATATCATCTTACTTATAGTGCTCCTGTTGCTGCAATAGTGCAAGGTTAGTAGCTGCCCGTACAGCCTGAGTCAGATGTCGTCACATAATGTCTCAAAAATGATCAAAGGGACAAAGATCAATGGACCGTACTGGCCAAGACGGTTGTCAAACATTACGAAGAACACGTCGCAAAGTAGCACGTGTATGTGGACGAGCATTATCCTGCTTAAACAGTACAATACCTTACTGTTGTAGGAATCGCAGCAGGAGGGGTCGAACAATTTACTAGATGTAGCGGGCACTGCTTTAACAGAACATCCACAAACACCAAAAGTGAATGGGTATTGTAGCTTATTGCACGATGGTAATATAAGTTGGGCCCATGTGTCGAAAGAGATTACACTGCGGAAGATAATGATCACCAGGTCGACGGTTCGCATGTTGATATAAAACAAATGGTCAGTGTTGCTTGATTTCATACTTACCGATGTCGGAATTTGAGTACACGGCCACACTGTACATCTTAACACTATGATGCGTTTATTAAAAATGATGACTTTACTTAGTAGTAGTGTGGCTGAATGTCACGAAATTGTATATTATTCTTCCTTTACGCATGTTTAAGGAACACAATAATCTAAGTGTAAAGTTACTTCATTATGTGTAATTAATCTACTTTTACTACCAAGCCCTGATATATATATATATATATATATATATATAAAATATTAAATGCAATGAAATTAGAACTTCAGCAGTCACTTATAAATGCACACGGAATTTACAACGACAAAAATTGCAAAATATTCTGTTACAGGTATCGTAAAAATTACAACCCAATCATCCAGTAATTAACACACAAAATAAAGATAGAGCTTCAAATTACTAGTAGTGTAACGTAATAATTACAACACAATGACACGGAAATTCGCATATAACTTACACTGTATATTTCTAATACCTTAACACTACCATTTGAAGTATATTGAGTAGTATAAGGACTTACTACTGGCTTAATAACATTGTATTTAGGACAGAGTCATATAGAAGCAACTTAAAAATTACAGGATATCGGAGTCTTTCCTTGAAGCTTTCTACACGTTTGCGAGAATAACGGAACTTCCTGGGTTGGATGAGACCAATTTCAATCAAACTAGATATTATCAATAATAAAAACATCGTAAACTTAATAGTAATTCAGCCATAAAATAATATTTACCTCCCTAAGAAGTAGTAACATTGATAGCAGTTTAAAACAGAACAGGTTATATTGAAGGTGACTGCAATGAAACTTTGTAGATTGATGAATTAAGACATCAGAACACCGCTACACACCTACCATTGTTAAACCCATAGGCTGACCACAGCACAACAAAATGAGAACGGGAATATGGCAGATTCCTCGTTTATCCTAATTAAAGTTATGTATACTGCATTTTATTTTCTTTGCAAATGTTTTTACGTCACACTAAAACGTCGAAGGTCTTCGGTGACGGAAAGATGGGAAAGGGCTAGGACTTCGAAGGTGGCGGCCGTGGCCTTAATTAAGGTATACTCCAGCATATGCCTGATATGAAAATGAGGAACCACGGAAAACCACATTCAGGGCTGCCGGCGGTGGGAATCTAGCCCACTATTGTCCGAATGCAAGGTCACAGCTGCACGTCCAACTCGTTCGGTGAAATGTTATGATATTAGCATGCAAGTTGATACAGAGTGTTTAGGAAATAAGTACAAATAACCTTACGGAATGTAGAGATGAATGTCCGCTGTTGGTAAAATAGGATTCCTTTTTAATTTCATAAATGGGTTGCCCGAGGGAGGAGTTTGAATTCGAGTGAGATGTTTGTGAGGTAGGTAGTATCTTCGTTTGCTCCTCGGCTTATACCACCCGTCGTATCATGCTCCAGGCAGTATGCGTGTATAAGAAGCAATTCTAAATACATCACTGCACTGCAGCTTCAGGTAGTATGGTATGCATGCGTAACTTGTATGAAAATGGTCTAAGTACAAGAAGTGGACGTTTTCACACTGGAAAATATTTTAATGTATGTCAGCAAAGCCCTAAGTCGTTCTCCATTAAATACTACCCGAGCCGCAAACATCAAATTTTCAACTTCATATTTTGTAAACAGGACATTTTGACGTCATATGTATTCAGGAAAGTAAATATTGTACGCAACACTCTGTATATAGATGATTAAGACTACATGCTACACAACGTGTTGTTTGTTGGGCATTCAGCCCGAAAGCTGGTTTGATCCTCACCAGCTCCGCCATCAACTGTTATAGATGGTCTAGGTGTCATTGAAGAGGCATTCTACAGAAATTATGAGTGAAATACCTTCCCGTTGCTTTCCTCATCGATACAGAAATTACTATTACATATCAGTCTGACAAGGTCACTGAAACATGCACCAACCGACCGTATGAGTGAACTGGCTGCATAAGGAATGGCATTACTAACATCGCTCATATCTCAATCCATTTAATATCGTCAAAACGAAGGATGAAATTGATAGAAGTCAATATATATATCGTATGGTTGTACAAGTACATAAAAGTTTACAAATAACCAAATGGAAATATCCAAATTTGACAACCATTCCAGAGCACATGGTATCACTTGGTGTAGAATCTTCAGACCACCGTCAAATGCACGAAGTGGGCACTCCTGAACAATGTGTTGTATGGTTTTCTCCTCCAGTCCACAGTCGCAGGCAGCAAAAGTACGGAAACCCCATTTCTTTAAGGTGTAACCACACCTCCCTTGACCCGTTCTAATGCGGTTCAGCTTCGACCAGGTTTGGCGTGGTAGTTGGAATCCGTCTACCTTCTTTGTATGATCTTCAACCAGGTGAGCATTGTTGGGTGGATGTTCGTTCCAACGTTGTTGCCACTTGTAGGTCATGTCGAAAGAATTGATACCTTCTAAATCAACCCAGGGTGGCTTGCGTGATTTCAAACATGTTTTTGGTGGGTCTTGCAGGGCATCATAAAACGGAGAGTTCTTATGAGAGGTGATCTTCTTGAGCAAGCTTACCTTAGCTGCTTTCCTCCTTATATCTTGCGGAGCGATATTAGCTAGGACTGGTAGCCACTGTTTGGGAGTAGATCTAACAGTACCAGTGATAACCCTCATGGTCTCATTGAGTTGCACATAAATCTTAGTGGTATGAGCGCTGTTTTCCCATACAGGGGCACAATATTCACCAACAGAATACACAAGAGCGAATGCAGCAGAACGTAGAGTATTAGCGTCTGCACCCCAGCCGCTTCCGGCAATGTTGCGGAGTAGATTCACTCTTGAGCCAAGTTTCCTCGATAACTTGATGCACTGTTGTTTGAATGCCAAGGACCGATCCAGAGTGATTGTAGTTATGGGGTACTTCGATTCCATCAAAAGCCACATTTAGCTTCCTTTGGGTTTCTTTATTATTTAAATGGAATGCAGTAACCTCAGTCTTGTAACAAATTTAATTTAGTCCATACCACAAGACAAAGTGCACTGTAAACATTAGGTCTCACCAGCAAAGGCAAACATAAACTGTTAGTTTCCATTAAAAACGATTTATAAGTACGGATACCCTAATACAGTACGATACAGAAATAAGAAAACGTATGAAAAAATACAGTATTTTAATATAATCATATAGCCTGTTTACATGATTGTAGAGCATGAAAATCTGTTCGTCTTCTCAATATCTCATTTTCTGAATAAATTGTTTGTATATTTCTACATTACATACGGAAGGTCATTCGTGTTTTTATCAGCTAACTGCTCCGAGCCACCCAGCTATTTATCATCAATTCATTATAACACCGCGGTTGATTTTACGACAAAATAAACCCCCTGTGGATGGGGGACGCCATGAAACTACTTGTGATTAGTATCACCACGCGGGGAACACCATAGGTCGCTATTACTTGCGCGTAGTACCACTATGTTAGGTACCAAAGAGGTTTGTGATTAGTAGCACGCAGGAGCACCGTGCGGTCAGGCATTTACGGTACCTGTGATTAGTAGCACTATATGAGCGACACCGGGGTTCTGACTGTATTACATGTGCGAATTTCATTACCTGTGAGTAGTACCATAATGTGTGGAATACCGCGAGTCTACGATACTTTTGATTAGTACCGAACCATGACAAATACCATGGTTCTACTTTCCAAGCGATAAGTACCATTGTGAGAGGCCGATGACCTATATTTTGGACCCCTTTAGCTTGCAAGCCTCATCGATTCAGTATTGAGCTATAGAAGCAGTCCCTTGGTCAGTATTACTATTGTTTTCCGTCATTTTCTGAGAATGACGCATTGCGGGTCGGCTGCACTGATTGTTTTATCTTCATATCCATCCGTTCATTTTTCGTCCTCACGCTTTGAATTCTGGTCAGTGGAGGATTTTGGATGTTTATTTTGTCATTGCATTTCGTCTCATTTCGTACCATCAGGAGCCGATGACCTGGATGTTAGTCCCCTTAAAGCAACAAGAACCATCATCATCATCTCGACAAAATAACTATTACTGTTAAATTTAAGATTTCACACAACGTTTCACTGAAATCTGTCTCGTTCAAAACAAAGAGTTCCCCTGTAAGACGGCTGCATGTAATGCATTCCAATGAATTTCTCAAATTACAAATTAATCTTTACCAAGGATTGTTTTCTTTGCTTTACTAGAAAACTCTTAAGTCTGGATAACGATGTTCCAGAGAGGGAAGCGTTTTCTTTTCGAACGCTTCTCTCTGATGATGGATTACATTTAATGTTTGACGGAGCTGTAAAGAGTGAGTGACGCAGGCGTCGGCAGCCGGTCAGGTGATAGAGTGATGGCGCTGATGGATGACAAGTGCAGCGGGATTGGAGATGTGGCTTGACATAATAGAGTGATTGATTAGTCGAGATACTCCTTTTAAATAGCAAGTTATGAAACCAGTCCAACTGATATTTATCGGTGATGTGGTTCGCCAGCATCCATCAAGCCTTCAGGCAGGGAACGGAACGGTTTGGAAAGTGGGGCTCTATGTCAGTGGAAAAGGAACTGTGCCAGAAAAGGTTCGTTCTATTCACGATGAACCTTTACCTCAGGCTATCCCTGTGTATCCTGAACTTATTAGTATTATCATTTTAATATTATTACATAATTACTTATGTATCAACGAAGGAAGCAGTAAATAACATGATAATCTGGTAATATTTCATGGTAACTGGTCAGGCTTAGGACTGCAGACTGATGATGATGATGATGATGATGATGATGATGATGATGATGATGATGATGATGATGATGATGATGATATTTAAGTGCCATCTTAATATCGATTCTCATAAAATACTGTTTAGTAGTTTTCTCGTGATGCGTGTAGAGACAGTCAGATTTCATTTTTAATTGCGTCTTTACCTGTCAAATAGATGACGATTTCGATGTAACGACAGAAGGAATTATTGATAGGCCTACTCCAAGGTGCGATTTACGAATTATTGTATTATGAGTATAAATTCAAAAGTAGATATTTAATTTTATTTATTTATTTATTTATTTATTTATTTATTTATTTATTTATTTATTTATTTATTTATTTATTTATTTATTTATTATTTATTTATTTATTTATTCATTTTTGCTATATGCTTTACGTCGCACCGACACAGATAGGTCTTATGGCGATGATGGGACAGGAAAGGGTTAGGAGTGGGAAGGAAGCGGCCGTGGCCTTAATTAAGGTACAACCCCAGCATTTGCCTGATGTGAAAATGGGAAACCACAGAAAATCATCTTCAGGGCTGCCGGCAGTGGTGTGCAAACCCACTCAAAAGTAGATAATGCTTCCAGTTCTACAAAAACGAAACCAACCAGGCTTCTCTTTTCCACCAATATTACAGTTTATTGTTTGCTTGAGATTTTACGCCATATGAAGCTTTCAGGTAAGTTTTATATTATCAAAATATAGCAAGTAATTTTACATAATTGCATAGGCTATTGTAATATCTCAGTAAAGGTATTGGTGTTTACAATGGACGACGCGTGTCATTTGCATAAACTTCTCAGTTCGTTTGATTGAGATTAATATTAAAATCTGAAATAAACCGAAAATTAAAGTGACTGTAAACTGAAGAAAATTTACTGTCAAAATGAAATAATGTTAGGGTATAAACGTCGTGACTGATTCTGAAAATTTCAAACTGTCGTCAAAATTTTCAATCCTTCAAGCAGAAGTCTGCACTATACAACAGGCAGGTGAATGTATTGAAAGTCACAATTATAATGCACGTGTATTGGATGATTTTCAGGCTGCTTTGTATGCAATTCAAGACAAGTATAATTTACATCAGATTGCTGTTAATTTAAGACCACTTTGCATGAAATTAGTACGAGGTCATGACGGCACATAAGGGAAAGAGAGAGCTGATGAACTTCAACCTCCCCTGACTCTCCGTTAATATATGACAAGTGCCTTATGCCATTTGTCAAAAACGGAACCGAAAACGTATAAGATAACAATGTATGGATAATTATCTCAAGAGTTCTGTCTGTTAACAAGCAATTTGTTTTCTTCGAAGATCCAAGATATACTGAAAAGTAGATTACTAACCCATGATTATATATTTACGAAGTTTATGTCAGGACATAGAAAATGTGGATGTTAGTTTGAGAAGTTTAGAATCAGTATACAGAGGCCCTAAACTTGTACCTGTAAAATGCCACAGTGTTTTATTTAACTGTCCCAATTTTTAATGAAGTAGACAAGAATTAGCAATTCACTTAAAATATGTGTGATATACAATATCAAGCACCTTTTAATACATTATTTCACGAAAGGTGCTGTTATATTGTGTTTGCTAAATTTACCCCATTAAGTCTTCCCAGTTTTAAATTTTAGTTGTAGTTTTCATGTATTATCTGCAGCCCTTATATACGATTTGTTAAAGAAGATTTCTAATTTGACAATAATAATAATAATAATAATAATAATAATAATAATAATAATAATAATAATAACAATAATAATAGCCTTAGTCCATTCTTAACACATGGCTTAGATCGCCAAAGTTTCTCTAAAAATAAATATTACAGTACGTCTTAATTTATTTATTTATTTATTTATTTATTTATTTATTTATTTATTTATTTATTTATTTATTTATTTATTTATTTATTTATTTAGACTTACTCATTTATTTATTTCTGTTGTTCAACAACAAGACAAATCCAATTACATCTTCCGTCTAGTTAGTTGAGTCCTGTCCTTCGGCCATCTTCTCGCCCCGTGTCCGATAATCGGAGAAAGTTGTTGTTTTATTTGTTCCCCTTGATGAACCTGGTTTCATCTCCGCAACAATTTAAGTTTCTTGACCCTCACTGAGGAAGTCTGCAGCGTCTGATCTCTTTCCCACAGTTACCGTGTTTCAAAGACGGGTGAAGTTTCTGATAAACGACTTCACTTAGTTCTTCTTGTAATCTGTCCTGATTTGGTTATCCAAAGTAAGTTTGTAAAATAATTGAAGGAAGACAGAAGCCAGCCTACCCTTTGTTCTTTGTGACTCTGGATCACAAAGCGACGAGCGAAACAAATGAAGGCATCCTTTACGCACAGCTCCTGTCAAGCAATAATTTGCGTTTTCATTCCGACCTGTTCTCTGGGATACTTGAGTGGAATCTCTTTCAAGTTATGTACCTCCTTGGAACTATGTACATTGTCTGTGTTGAAGGAGTATTCGCGTGCATTCTGTTTATTTTATTTATTTACAGTCACATTGGCTACGGAATACTGTGTGAGTTATGTAGCAGTAGGTTTGCAATCAAGATATAGTGGTTGTGAATTCAATGAATTTACTATTTTTACACCAAGAAAATACATTAATTATTAATATCACGGGTGGTATATTTCCAGCATCCTCCTAAACAACTTGCAGATACATATATATTCATTTATATTTTGTCTTTGTACATCTACTTATGTTTCTATTTTTTAATTTTTATTTATGTTTTTATGCATTTATTATTTTTATATATTTACGTCAATCTGACGAACAGAATACGAACTGCTAAAATCATTTTCACTCACACACAACACTGCGCTTCATATCTACATTCGGTAAATTGACAGCGCCAATGGGCAAGTGGTTAGTTTATTTTACTTTAAAATGGTTTTCTGTGGTTTTCCTTTCTCCTCACAAAGGCGAATGCCGAAGCAGATACGTTTAGACCACAGCCGCCCCATCCCCCACAACTACGCTCACCCTCAAATTACCTCGACAATTCTCCCGGTCTGAGAGAGGGCGTAGGAGGTGCGCCGTACCCCCATCAGGGTACAGAATCAGTATCTTGTTAAAACCAAATATGATACTGAGACGGATCTCTGAAAGGAACAAATCTGTTCTAGCCCATACGTTAAGTTATAATGCATTATAAACAGTATTTCTCTCCAAAAATTGACCTGACTGAATAATGACGATAGGTCCTTGGAAAAATGTCCTGCTTTCATGCGGTCCATTTAAAATTATATTATCGGACTGAGTGGCTCAGAGGGTTGAGGCGCTGGGCCTTCTGATCCCAACTTTGCAGGTTCGATCTTGGATCAATCCGGTGGTATTTGACGGTGATCAAATACGTCAGTCTCATGTCGGTAGATTTACTGGCACGTAAAAGAACTCCTGCGGGACAAAATTCCGTCACCCTGTCGTCTCCGAAAACCGTAAAAATGTACTTAGTGTATTATTATTATTATTATTAAAATTATGTCCTCGCAAATATAGGTCCATAATACACGTATATGTCCATTGTTATTATATTCTCTACCACTATGTCCATTTAACACGATATCCACGTCTTTTTAATGTCCATTATATGTAATATAATTTTAATTGAGCTTATTGAGCCTATTAATTGTACAATGTTAAGTAACAATTGGTAAGATGAAGAAATGGTTGGAATTTACAAAGCGTGTCTACAACGCACGGTAAATGGACCGATATCGCAATGGCAACGTGTGGTAACACTGAGTCCATGTACATGTGAATAGAGAAGCGCCACGTAGCGTTGAACACACGAAGTTGAAGCAGGTTAGTCTGCTGCGGCCAGTCGAACGTACTGCGTGTGAACACTCGTGGCATTTGTTAAAAATGAAGCCATGTTTTCCAGTGTTGACTTAGTTAAATGTAGCAAAGGCTTTTCAGTCTGTCAAACACATAGCAAATACAATGTAAATTAAAACACTAAAAGCATATCTGTAAAACACACACTAACATACAAAGAATGACATGTTTCGTTCTACAAGAACATCCTCAGATTCTATCAAATCACTTAAAATAAGCTTATATATGTACAGTATTGTTTACGTAGCGTAAACTTGTCAATGATAGAGAGATGAGTGATAACATGAAACATTAATGACAAAAAATAAATTATATACAATTATAATATAGTGAAAAACTTACGTATTTATCTAGACTGCCGATGTTAAGTCTGTTGTCACCAAACACTATTTCAGGACTGTGGTCATGGAAAGTTTGTGGTGAGCCACGCTGTGCGTGGGGAGGGGAGGGCAGGACAGGGAGGGGCCTAGTAGATCGATGTGGATCTCTCCTATTGGATGATAAAATCGGGTAGACTATAGAGTGGAGAGGGGGGGAGAGATGCAGGGCGGAGCGGCTGGAGCGCTGTGGAACTTCCCATCAACATTGGAGGGGGGGGAGAGATGTTATTGACCTATTTCATGTTAATTGTACCTGTATGTAATATGGATGAATGTAATTATTATAATTTTTATTATTTATAATAGGTGAATGAAGTACGGAACGGTATTATTATTATTATTATTATTATTATTATTATTATTATTATTATTATTATTATGAAAAAAGCAATTCACCTTCCGTCAACATTGGAGAGGGGAGAGAGGTTATTGACCTTTTCCATGCGAATGTACCTTTATGTAATATGGATGAATGCAAATTAAAAATTTTAGTTGAATAAAGTAAGGGACGTTATTATTATTATTATTATTATTATTATTATTATTATTATTACTATTATTATTTACGATAGAAGCAATTTTAGGAGTAGGTGTTGTCAGATATTATGCGAGTAGAGCAAATAGGGGGGAAAATTATTTAAATGTGTACTATTATTATTATTATTATTATTATTATTATTATTATTATTATTTACGATAGAAGCAAATTAAGGAGTAGGTGTTGTTAGATATTATGTGAGTAGAGCGAATAGGGGGGAATTATTTAAATGTGTATGCTCATTCAGGTTATTGGCATTAGTATTTTTTGCGACGTAAATTTCTATTGCTTCTTTTATATTCAAAGATTTACTTTTATTTTCGAAGTGTAAAATTTTTAGATCAGTGTTGATGTCTGTGAAATGGTGTGAACAGTCGTAGATGTGCTCCCCGAAGGCTGAATGCCGATTATATCTGATCGCGTTTTTGTGTTCTTTGTATCTTGTATGGAAATTACGTTTTGTTTGACCTATGTATGTGGCGTTGCAGTTAGGTTCTTGGCATTTGAGTTCATACACTCCTGACTTTGAGAAAGGGTCCTTTTTGTTTAAGTTGCACCTGCTGAAGTGTCTCTGTAGTGTGTTATTCGTTCGAAAAGCTACTTTTAAACCTTGTTTCTTGAAAATGTTAGCTACTTTGTATGTGTTATTGTTAACATAGTTGAGAACCACGTAGTTTTCTTTGTCGTGTGTGGTGCTTTCCCGGCGACTTTTCTTATGTTTATTTAAAAGTTTATCCACTGTGCCTGGAGGATGGTTGTTTTCTTTCGCGATTTGTTTAATTATTTGCATTTCTTCATTGAAATCTGTTGTGCTCATTGGTATGGAAATAGCTCTATGTATCATTGTATTCAGTCCTGCTATTTTGTGTGTGTATGGGTGGTTCGAGTTGTTGTCAATAGTGTGTGACGTCTGAGTGGGCTTTCTGTATACCTTGTAAGATAGGTTGTCATTATTCCTGTTGATTGTGATGTCCAAATAGTTTATTTTCTTGTTATTTTCTGGTTCCATTGTGAAGCTGATGGATTTGTGTAAAGAATTTAGAGTGTTTAATAACTGGTCTGCATTAGTGACGTCATCCACAAATCTGCTCCAATGTAAGATTCCTTTTGAAAGCTGGCCCATTAAGAACATGTTTTCGAAGTTATTGAGAAAAATGTTTGCTATTATACCTGATAACGGTGAGCCCATGGCTAACCCTTCTGTTTGGCAATAGATTTTGTCGTTAAATGCAAAGCAATTTTGGTGTAGTGTTGCTCTAAGAAGGTTAATAATTTCTTTGGTTTCTTGTAGAGAGGTGTTTTCCTTAAGAAGGTTTTCGATAATTTTAATGGATTCATCTATTGGTATGTTGGTGTACATGTTAGTGATGTCAAAGGATATCATACGTGTGCTCTCTGTTATTTTAAGTTTATTTAATTCTTTAATTAGTTCTAGGCTGTTTTTAATTGATCTGTCTCCTTTAAGTGAAATTTTCTCTTTTAGAATGATGTTCAGTTGTTTGCTTACATTGTAACTTGGCGCACCTTTAAAATTTACTATTGGTCTAATGGGACAAAGCTCTTTGTGTATTTTGGGCAGGGCTCTTAGTGTGGGGAGTTTAGGATTTTTGATTATGAGGCTTTCTTTTTCTTGTTTCGTGAAAATTAAGTCTGTTTCCTTGATAGCTTGCTTTATTTGGTTTTGAAATTTATTTGTAGGGTCGCGTTGCAATTCTTGAATACCGTTGTTGTTGATAAATTCTATTGTTTTTTCTATGTATTCGTCTTTCTTCATTATGACTGTTGTGTTACCTTTATCCGCTTTCGTGATGATAAGGTTGTCGTTTTTAATTTTGTTCTTAACTGTTTTCATTGCCGAGTATTGAGTGGCGTAATTCGGTTGTTTAGTGGAATTTTCATGTGCGATTATTTTTAGGGCTTCGTTGGTGGCTACGTTTTTTATTATTTCTCTTTGTGGAGAGGGTATTTTGTCGCAGGCAATTTCTACGTCAGTGATGAGCTGTTTTATGTTGTTTTCGTTATGACGTTCCTGGCAGTTGAATTTGAGACCTTTCTCTAGCAGATCTATTTCATTCTTTGAAAAGGTAGTGTCTGATCTGTTAATTAATCTAGGGTGAAAATTCGCGAGTTTGTTGTGCTTAGCGTTATCTGGACTTTTCTGTTTAATCATTAGGTTACGTATTTTATTGTCAATAACCTTCTGTTTCCGGATTGCTTCCTTTTTAATGTAATCGTGTAAAAAATTGGAATAGGATGTCCATTGTGTGCGGTGCCAGAAGTTGCTTAGGTTTAAATGGATGCGTAGAATTTGTTTATTGATTTGCTGTTTCTTTATGTACGCGAATTTGATTTCGTTTCTGATCCATAGTAACTGTGATTGAGATGTTGATATTTTAGCAGAAGTTGTTGTGGGTTTAGCTTTTATGGGTATGTACTTAGGAACGAGCTCTAATTCTAGACATTTCTTATTAAATGTGATTGACTTGTCAATGTTCATGATTTTAATTTTAAGTGATTTGAGCTTTTTGGCTTCGTAATTTGCCTGACTGGCCGAATAATTTGTTAAAAATTGTTGTTAACCTTCTTAGAGCAACACTACACCAAAATTGCTTTGCATTTAACGACAAAATCTATTGCCAAACAGAAGGGTTAGCCATGGGCTCACCGTTATCAGGTATAATAGCAAACATTTTTCTCAATAACTTCGAAAACATGTTCTTAATGGGCCAGCTTTCAAAAGGAATCTTACATTGGAGCAGATTTGTGGATGACGTCACTAATGCAGACCAGTTATTAAACACTCTAAATTCTTTACACAAATCCATCAGCTTCACAATGGAACCAGAAAATAACAAGAAAATAAACTATTTGGACATCACAATCAACAGGAATAATGACAACCTATCTTACAAGGTATACAGAAAGCCCACTCAGACGTCACACACTATTGACAACAACTCGAACCACCCATACACACACAAAATAGCAGGACTGAATACAATGATACATAGAGCTATTTCCATACCAATGAGCACAACAGATTTCAATGAAGAAATGCAAATAATTAAACAAATCGCGAAAGAAAACAACCATCCTCCAGGCACAGTGGATAAACTTTTAAATAAACATAAGAAAAGTCGCCGGGAAAGCACCACACACGACAAAGAAAACTACGTGGTTCTCAACTATGTTAACAATAACACATACAAAGTAGCTAACATTTTCAAGAAACAAGGTTTAAAAGTAGCTTTTCGAACGAATAACACACTACAGAGACACTTCAGCAGGTGCAACTTAAACAAAAAGGACCCTTTCTCAAAGTCAGGAGTGTATGAACTCAAATGCCAAGAACCTAACTGCAACGCCACATACATAGGTCAAACAAAACGTAATTTCCATACAAGATACAAAGAACACAAAAACGCGATCAGATATAATCGGCATTCAGCCTTCGGGGAGCACATCTACGACTGTTCACACCATTTCACAGACATCAACACTGATCTAAAAATTTTACACTTCGAAAATAAAAGTAAATCTTTGAATATAAAAGAAGCAATAGAAATTTACGTCGCAAAAAATACTAATGCCAATAACCTGAATGAGCATACACATTTAAATAATTCCCCCCTATTCGCTCTACTCACATAATATCTAACAACACCTACTCCTTAATTTGCTTCTATCGTAAATAATAATAATAATAATAATAATAATAATAATAATAATAATAGTACACATTTAAATAATTTTCCCCCCTATTTGCTCTACTCGCATAATATCTGACAACACCTACTCCTAAAATTGCTTCTATCGTAAATAATAATAGTAATAATAATAATAATAATAATAATAATAATAATAATAATAACGTCCCTTACTTTATTCAACTAAAATTTTTAATTTGCATTCATCCATATTACATAAAGGTACATTCGCATGGAAAAGGTCAATAACCTCTCTCCCCTCTCCAATGTTGACGGAAGGTGAATTGCTTTTTTCATAATAATAATAATAATAATAATAATAATAATAATAATAATAATAATAATAATACCGTTCCGTACTTCATTCACCTATTATAAATAATAAAAATTATAATAATTACATTCATCCATATTACATACAGGTACAATTAACATGAAATAGGTCAATAACATCTCTCCCCCCCCTCCAATGTTGATGGGAAGTTCCACAGCGCTCCAGCCGCTCCGCCCTGCATCTCTCCCCCCCTCTCCACTCTATAGTCTACCCGATTTTATCATCCAATAGGAGAGATCCACATCGATCTACTAGGCCCCTCCCTGTCCTGCCCTCCCCTCCCCACGCACAGCGTGGCTCACCACAAACTTTCCATGACCACAGTCCTGAAATAGTGTTTGGTGACAACAGACTTAACATCGGCAGTCTAGATAAATACGTAAGTTTTTCACTATATTATAATTGTATATAATTTATTTTTTGTCATTAATGTTTCATGTTATCACTCATCTCTCTATCATTGACAAGTTTACGCTACGTAAACAATACTGTACATATATAAGCTTATTTTAAGTGATTTGATAGAATCTGAGGATGTTCTTGTAGAACGAAACATGTCATTCTTTGTATGTTAGTGTGTGTTTTACAGATATGCTTTTAGTGTTTTAATTTACATTGTATTTGCTATGTGTTTGACAGACTGAAAAGCCTTTGCTACATACAACACTCGTGGCATGTGCGACGGAACAAGTCATAAACATGAAATGATATTACGGTGGCGGAGACACATGTGATGTTGGTGTAAGTATACGGAACAAAACAGGTAAGCAAAACGGACGTGACGCATTATCAAGAGTTTCCTGTCCATCCCGAAAGCGTATCAACCAGTCGTAAATACCTTCTCTAGTTACGGCTTCTGTTCCGTACGCTTGCACCAACATCGCAGTTTTTCTCAATTTGTAACAAAACTTGATGTTTGTGCGTTGCTCCATTGCACTACGACACGAGTTTTCAAGGGCAGTACGTTCGACTGGCCGTAGCAGACTAACCTGCTTCAGCTCTGTGTGTTCAACGCTACGTGGAGCTTCTCGAGATGTATCTCATGTTCATGCACGCAGTGTTACTACACGTTGCTGTTGCGATAGCGGCCCATTCATCGTACTTTTTAGACACACCTTGTATGTTACCTGTTATGAAAAAGATGAAATATTGGAAGATATCTGAGAAGCATCCTACCGGCTGAAGCATTATCTTGAAGAGGTCACCAATGAAAAAGAAAATTTTGATAGTGATTTCGCTTCAGAAATTAATCCACAATCTTATTTCATTTTTAACTTTATCAAGATATTAAAAAAACAACCTATCGGCAAAAATATTGAATTTTTGTGTACTAAAACTTTGATACTTCCATAGACGCAAAATTAATGTATTTCAGTAGCTTTAGGTTAAGTGAATCCTCATGATCATGGACATTATATACACTGACTGACAGAGCAAATGCAACACCAAGAAGGAGTGGTTCGAAAGGGATGAAAGTTGGGGAGAAAACAGAGACGGCACGGACGAATAATTGATGTTTATTTCAAACCGATATGCAGGTTACACAATGCGCACGGCATCGACTCAGTAGGATGTAGGACCACCGCGAGCGGCGATGCACGCAGAAACACGTCGAGGTACAGAGTCAATAAGAGTGCGGATGGTGTCCTGAGGGATGGTTCTCCATTCTCTGTCAACCATTTGCCACAGTTGGTCGTCCGTACGAGGCTGGGGCAGAGTTTGCAAACGGCGTCCAATGAGATCCCACACGTGTTCGATTGGTGAGAGATCCGGAGAGTACGCTGGCCACGGAAGCATCTGTACACCTCGTAGAGCCTGTTGGGAATTGCGATCAGTGTGTGGGCGGGCATTATCCTGCTGAAACAGAGCATTGGGCAGCCCCTGAAGGTACGGGAGTGCCACCGGCCGCAGCACATGCTGCACGTAGCGGTGGGCATTTAACGTGCCTTGAATACGCACTAGAGGTGACGTGGAATCATACGCAATAGCGCCCCAAACCATGATGCCGCGTTGTCTAGCGGTAGGGCGCTCCACAGTTACTGCCGGATTTGACCTTTCTCCACGCCGACGCCACACTCGTCTGCGGTGACTATCACTGACAGAACAGAAGCGTGACTCATCGGAGAACACGACGTTCCGCCATTCCCTCATCCAAGTCGCTCTAGCCCGGCACCATGCCAGGCGTGCACGTCTATGCTGTGGAGTCAATGGTAGTCTTCTGAGTGGACGCCGGGAGTGCAGGCCTCCTTCAACCAATCGACGGGAAATTGTTCTGGTCGATATTGGAACAGCCAGGGTGTCTTGCACATGCTGAAGAATGGCGGTTGACGTGGCGTGCGGGGCTGCCAACGCTTGGCGGCGGATGCGCCGATCCTCGCGTGCTGACGTCACTCGGGCTGCGCCTGGACCCCTCGCACGTGCCACATGTCCCTGCGCCAACCATCTTCGCCACAGGCGCTGCACCGTGGACACATCCCTATGGGTATCGGCTGCGATTTGACGAAGCGACCAACCTGCCCTTCTCAGCCCGATCACCATACCCCTCGTAAAGTCGTCTGTCTGCTGGAAATGCCTCCGTTGACGGCGGCCTGGCATTCTTAGCTATACACGTGTCCTGTGGCACACGACAACACGTTCTACAATAACTGTCGGCTGAGAAATCACGGTACGAAGTGGGCCATTCGCCAACGCCGTGTCCCATTTATCATTCGCTACGTGCGCAGCACAGCGGCGCATTTCACATCATGAGCATACCTCAGTGACGTCAGTCTACCCTGCAATTGGCATAAAGTTCTGACCACGCCTTCTTGGTGTTGCATTTGCTCTGTCAGTCAGTGTATATGGACACGCATATCTCTACACACTATACAGAATGGTCGAAAACAACGTATATAACGATATACTATATATATAACATCTAGACGATTGGTCATGCTCATAAATAATTTGAAAAAATAATTCAATATCTGGCGCTGTTGTAATTTTATCAGCTGCTGAAGTTAGCCAATCAGATCGCTTCGTGGGCGAATTAAAATGAGCTTTGCGAGGTGGTGTTGCTAAACATACACGTGACTTAAGACTGGCTTGCGAGCCTTGCCGAGAAATCAGCATAAAAAACAAACACACCTTGGGGGTCACGGTAGCGCACTTGCTGTGGCGCTATCCTCTCAACTGGAAGGTCCGTATTCAAATCCCTTCTATGGCGAAGTTGTTTCTTCGATTGGTGTTCTCTAGTATGTCTTAGGCCACGTGCAGGTTTAGCAACACCGCCTTGCAAAGCCCATTTGAAATTGCCCTCGAAGCGATGTGGTTGGCCAACTTCAGCAGCTGATAAAAAGACTACGGACCAAGACATAGAATTATCTTTCAGTATGTCCAGCCGTCTGAAGCTCATACAGCCGGTTCACGTTCTTTCCGACCACCCTGTGTATGTGGATGAAAGACAATAGTAAATTCTTTGGACTCTGAAAATGTGTGCATAAAATAGTGCATCACAATGACTACGATCTTAAAACCAAAAAATCACATTGTCCAGTGAGATAATATTGATCTATGAAGGCTAGTGGACGGGGAAATGATCCACACCTGCGTCTTGCGGTGGGCTGGTCCTCGTAGAACATTCATCATACACACACTGAGGGCTGGCGCCACCTGGAACTAACACGTCTAAACTGCCCAATCGAACAGTGACGTCATCAATTAAAATTACTTGAGCATAATGCCGATGGAAAATAGCTGGGTGATTCCTATTGACAGCGAGGAACGTAATTAGAGACATTCAATTTCATGGATCATTACCTCATCGACAAGGCAATTTATGTTTACATCGCAAAAAGCTTAGTGCAGAGCTGCAGATGAATTTACAGCAAACAAAATAATTGGTTTAAAACCTTCATTAGTGTTTCTATAGGTCAGGCTGCGTGACTCAGACGGTTGAGGCGCTGGCCTTCTGACCCCAACTTGCAAGATTCGACCATGGTTCAGTCTGGCGTTATATGAAAGTGCTTAAATACGTCATCCTCGTGTCCGTAGATTTACTGGCACGTTAAAGAAGGACTAAATTTCGGCACCTCGACGTCTGCGGAAACCGCAAAGGTAGTTAGTGAGACGTAATAACCAATAACATTATTATCAGTATTTCTATGGTGAAGATCACTGACACAGGTCATGGGTCTTACCCTGAGAAATTGTTAGTTCTTATTAGTAAATTCGTCCGGCTCCTTGGCTGAATGGTCAGCGTGGTTGCCTTCGTTTCAGAGGTCCCCGGGTTCGATTCCCGGCCGGATCGGGGATTTTTAACCTTAAATGCTTACTTCCACTGACTCGGGCGCTGGGTGTTTGTGCTGTCCCCAAACTTCGTGCAGCTCACACACCAAACACAACACCATCCCCCACTACAAAAACAAGTTATTCGCATACCCGGTATGCCGCCCACCCTTCGCTGGAGGGTCTGCCTTTGTTCAATTATTCACTACTGATATGCATTTAGGGCAGTCGCCCAGGTGGCAGATTCCCTATCTGTTGTTTTCCTAGCCTTTTCTTAAATGACTGGAAAGGAATTGGAAATTTATTGAACATCTCCCTTGGTAAGTTATTCCAATCCCTAACTCCCCTTCCTATAAACTCATATTTGCCCCAATTTGTCCTCTTGAATTCCAACTTTATCTTCATATTGTGATCTTTCCTACTTTTAAAGACATTACTCAAACTTATTCGTCTACTGATGTCCTCCTACGCCATCTCTCCACTGACAGCTAGAAACATACCACTTAGTCGAGCAGCTCGTCTCCTTTCTCCCAAGTCTTCCCAACCCAAATTTTGCAACATTTTTGTAACGGTACTCTTTTGTCGGGAATCGCCCAGAATAAATCGAGCTGCTTTTCTTCGGATTTTTTCCAGTTCCTGAATCAAAGTAATCCTGGTGAGGGTCGCATACAATGGAACCACACTCTAGTTGGGGTCTTACCAGAGACTTATACGCCCTCTCCTTCACATCCTTACTACAACCCCTAAATATCCTCATAACCATGTGCAGAGATCTGTACCCTTTATTAACAATCATATTTATGTGATTACCCCAAGGAAGGTCTTTTCTTATATTAACACCTGGGTACTTACAATGATCCCCAAAAGGAACTTTCACCCCATCAACGCAGTAATTAAAACTGAGAGGACTTTTCCTATTTGTGAAACTCACAACCTGACTTTTATCCCCGTTTATCATCATACCATTGCCTACTGTCCATCTCACAACATTATCGAGGTCATTTTGCAGTTGCTCAAAATCTTATAACATTTATTACTCTGTACAGAATAACATCATCTGCAAAAAGCCATATCATTGATGTACTGTATATAAGAAAACATAAAGGTCCAATAATACTGCCTTAAGAAATTCCCCTCTTAATAATTACAGGGACAGGTAAAGCTTCACCTACTCTAATTTTCTGAGTTTTATTTTCTAGAAACAGAGCCACCCATTCAGTCACTCTTTTGTCAAGTCCAATTGCACTCATTTTTGCCAGAAGTCTCCCATGATCTACCCTATCAAATGCGTTAGATAGGTCAATCGCGATACAGTCCAATTGACCTCCAGAATCCAGGATATCTTCTATACCTTGCTGGAATCCTACAAGTTGGACTTCCGTGGAATAACCTTTCCTAAACACAAACTGCCCTCTATCAAACCAGTTATTAATTTCGCAAAAATGTCTTACATAATCAAAAAGAATGCTTTCCCAAAGCTTACATGCAATGCATGTCAAACTGACTGGCCTTTAATTTTCAGCTTTATGTCTATCACCCTTACCTTTATATACAGGGGCTACTATAGCAACTCTCCGCTCATTTAGTAAAAGTTCCTTCATGCAAAAAATAATCAAACAAGTACTTCAGATATGGTACTATATCCCAACCCATTGTCTTTAGTATATCCCCCGAAACCTTATCAATTCCATCTGCTTTTCTAGTTTTCAAACTTTGTATCCTACTGTAAATGTCATTGCTGTCATAGGCAAATTTTAATACTTCTTTAGTATTAGTCACCTCCTCTATCTGGACATTATCCTTGTAACCAACAACCTTTACATACTGCTGACTGAATACTTCTGCCTTTTGAAGATCCTCGCATACACACTCCCCTTGTTCATTAATTATTCCTGGAATGTCCTACCTGGGACCTGTTTCTGCCTTAAATTACTTATACATACTCTTTCATTTTTCGCTAAAATTTGTATGGCCGCCAATTATACTTGCCATCATGTATCCTTAGCTGACTTCTTTGATAGATTCAATTCCCTAGTAAGTTCCTTCAGTTTCTCCTCACTTCCACAGCCATTTCTAACTCTTCCTGTCGTTCGCATTACCTTCCCAATTGACATGTGGTAAATTGAGATCACCCGCTACAATCACGTTCCTTTACTTATCGTTTCCCACATAGCTGATTATCTTATCAAACAATTCTGAATCAGCATCATCGCTACCCTTTCCTCGTCTGTACACTCCAAAGATATCAAGTTGCCTATTATCTTTAGAGATGAGCCTTCCCCCTAGAATTTCCTGTTTGTCATCCTTAACTTTTTCGTAGCTTACAAATTCTTCTTTCACCAGAATGAATACTCCCCCTCCTACCATTGCTATCCTATCTCTACTATACACCCTCCAATTCCGTGAGAAAATTTCTGCATCCATTATATCATTTCTCAGCCATGATTCAACTCCTATTACAATATCTGGTAAATATATATATATTTAATTACTTAATTTACTTAATGGGGCTTATGGAAGAAAGAAGGTAGAACTGGCTGAGTCAGCAAAGAGGATGCATCTGGATGTGCTAGGAGTAAGTGATATTCGGGTAAGGGGAGATAAGGAGGAAGAGATAGGAGATTATAAAGTGTACTTGACGGGTGTTAGAAAGGGAAGGGCAGAGTCTGGGGTAGGGCTCTTTATCAGGAATACCATTGCACGCAACATAGTTTCGGTTAGGCACGTAAATGAGCGAATGATGTGGGTAGATTTGTCAGTGGGAGGAATTAGGACACGGACTGTGTCTGTGTATTCACCATGCGAGGGTGCAGATGAGGATGAAGTTGACAAGTTTTATGAAGCATTGAGTGACATTGTGGTCAGGGTCAACAGCAAGGATAGAATAGTGATAATGGGCGATTTCAATGCGAGATTTGGGAATAGAACTGAAGGATACGAAAGGGTGATTGGTAAATGTGGGGAAGATATGGAAGCTAATGGGAATGGGAAGCGTTTGCTGGACTTCTGTGCTAGTATGGGTTTAGCTGTTACGAATACATTCTTCAAGCGTAAGGCTATTCACCGCTACACATGGGAGGCTAGGGGTACCAGATCCATAATAGACTATATCTTAACAGACTTTGAATTCAGGAAATCTTTTAGGAATGTACGAGTTTTTCGGGGATTTTTCGACGATACAGACCACTATCTGATCTGTAGTGAACTAAGTATCTCTAGGCCTAGGGTAGAGAAAGTGAAATCTGTCTGCAAACGAATAAGGGTAGAAAATCTCCAGGACGAGGAAATTAGACAGAAGTACATGGACATGATTAGTGAGAAGTTTCGAACAGTAGACAGTAAGCAGGTTCAGGATATAGAAAGTGAATGGGTGGCATACAGGGATGCTGTAGTAGAAACAGCAAGGGAATGCCTAGGAACAACTGTGTGTAAAGATGGGAAAAGGCGAACATCTTGGTGGAATGATGAAGTGAGAGCAGCCTGTAAACGTAAAAAGAAGGCTTATCAGAAATGGCTCCAAACAAGGGCCGAGGCAGACAGGGATTTGTACGTAGATGAAAGAAACAGAGCGAAACAAATAGTTGTTGAATCCAAAAAGAAGTCATGGGAAGATTTTGGTAATAACCTGGAAAGGCTAGTTCAAGCAGCAGGGAAACCTTTCTGGACAGTAATAAAGAATATTAGGAAGGGAGGGAAAAAGGAAATGAACAGTGTTTTGAGTAATTCAGGTGAACTCATAATAGATCCCAGGGAATCACTGGAGAGGTGGAGGGAATATTTTGAACATCTTCTCAATGTAAAAGGAAATCATCATGGTGGTGTTGCAAATAGCCAAGCTCATGGGGAGGAGGAAAATGATGTTGGTGAAATTATGCTTGAGGAAGTGGAAAGGAGAGTAAATAAACTCCATTGTCATAAGGCAGCAAGAATAGATGAAATTAGACCTGAAATGGTGAAGTATAGTGGGAAGGCAGGGATGAAATGGCTTCATAGAGTAGTAAAATTAGCGTGGAGTGTTGGTAAGGTACCTTCAGATTGGACAAAAGCAGTAATTGCACCTATCTATAAGCAAGGGAACAGGAAGGATTGCAATAACTATCGAGGTATCTCATTGATTAGTATACCAGGCAAAGTATTCACTGGCATCTTGGAAGGGAGGGTGCGATCAGTCGTTGAGAGGAAGTTGGATGAAAACCAGTGTGGTTTCAGACCACAGAGAGGCTGTCAGGATCAGATTTTCAGTATGCGCCAGGTAATTGAAAAATGCTACAAGAGGAATCGGCAGTTGTGTTTATGTTTCGTAGATCTAGAGAAAGCATATGACAGGGTACCGAGGGAAAAGATGTTCGCTATACTGGGGGACTATGGAATTAAAGGTAGATTATTAAAATCAATCAAAGGCATTTATGTTGACAATTGGGCTTCGGTGAGAATTGATGGTAGAATGAGTTCTTGGTTCAGGGTACTTACAGGAGTTAGACAAGGCTGTAATCTTTCACCTTTGCTGTTTGTAGTTTACATGGATCATATGCTGAAAGGTATAAAATGGCAGGGAGGGATTCAGTTAGGTGGAAATGTAGTAAATAGTTTGGCCTATGCTGACGACTTGGTCTTAATGGCAGACTGTGCCGAAAGCCTGCAGTCTAACATCTTAGAACTTGAAAATAGGTGCAATGAGTATGGTATGAAAATTAGCCTCTCGAAGACTAAATTGATGTCAGTAGGTAAGAAATTCAACAGAATTGAATGTCAGATTGGTGATACAAAGCTAGAACAGGTCGATAATTTTAAGTATTTAGGTTGTGTTTTTTCCCAGGATGGTAATATAGTAAGCGAGATTGAATCAAGGTGTAGTAAAGCTAATGCAGTGAGCTCGCAGTTGCGATCAGCAGTACTCTGTAAGAAGGAAGTCAGCTCCCAGACGAAACTATCTTTACATCGGTCTGTTTTCAGACCAACTTTGCTTTACGGGAGCGAAATCTGGGTGGACTCAGGATATCTTATTCATAAGTTAGAAGTAACAGACATGAAAGTAGCAAAAATGATTGCTGGTACAAACAGGTGGGAACAATGGCAGGATGGTACTCGGAATGAGGAGATAAAGGCTAATTTAGGAATGAACTCGATGGATGAAGCTGTACGCATAAACCGGCTTCGGTGGTGGGGTCATGTGAGGCGAATGGAGGAGGATAGGTTACCTAGGAGAATAATGGACTCTGTTATGTAGGGTAAGAGAAGTAGAGGGAGACCAAGACGACGATGGTTAGACTCGGTTTCTAACGATTTAAAGATAAGAAGTATAGAACTAAATGAGGCCACAACACTAGTTGCAAATCGAGGATTGTGGCGACATTTAGTAAATTCTCAGAGGCTTGCATACTGAACGCTGAAAGGCATAACAGTCTATAATGATAATGTATGTATTTATGTATTAATTCTATTCCTTTCTTCACAATACTTCTACAGTTGAGCACTAACTTTTTTATGTCATCCCTACTTGATTTCCAGTTCCCTGTTCCCTTACAAGGGCTGCACCAGGCTAGCAATAACCATACGAAATTATTTATTATTATCAAGAAATTCGAAAACGACCAAGCCGTGAGACATATTTTGCAGTCAAATGAACTACAGTGTACACTGTGCAAAGATAACAAATATGGTCTTCATTAAACAAAAATGTTATAGCAATGACATTCTTCTTCTACTGCCGATTTTCCCACGCTTGTTGGGTAGCGGGTGCGAACCGTATCGCACGTGTGTGTTTGACCCTGTTTTACGTCTGGATACCCTTTCTGACGCCAACCCTCTGTGAAAGGAAATAATCAACGCGTGTGTGCATCCGGGAGATAGTGGGTTCGAACCCCACTGTCAGCAGCCCTGTAGATGGTTTTCCGTTGTTTCCCATTTTCATACCAGGAAAATGCTGGGACTGTACCTTAATCAAGGTCACGGCCTTTTACTTCCCGTTCCTAGGCCCTTCCTATCCCATCGTCGCCATAAGACATATCTGTGTCGGTGCGACGTAAAGCAACTTTAAAAAACTATTACGTGTTCTGTTGCGGTTGCAGTGTGGTGTCTGAATATGAAGAGGAGAGTGTTGGGACAAACACAAACACCCAATCCCAGAGCCAGATGAATTAATCAGACGCGATTACAATTCCCGACCCGGTCGATAATAGAACCTGGGACCCTCTGAACCTAAGACCGCACAGCTAACCATTCAGTCAAGCATTCGGACAGAATTATTATTTAATAATGAAATAAAATAAAAATAAATCTTGGTATTTCGACTATTTAGATCGTAGCTTCAGTGACCAACCCTGTATGAGAATATAACTTCAACCAATCAACAACTATATTTTCGATTTCGTATTAACACATTCACATTATTGCACCCACTTGCATTTGTTTCTACATAAATCTGAATAGCGCACTTAAACATCTTCATTAGCTTCTTTCGTGCTTCAGATGTCTTCAGTATAGCACAACCCTGTTATTCTCACAGCCGACATATTTGTAGTCTCAATTATAATAAAGGTGTGTGTCCTCTGGAGAGGTCTGGTGCGGGTTTTTCAAGTTGATGCCGTTCAGGCGACCAGCGCGTCTGTGAGGATGGATCCCTGCCTAAGATGAAATCTACTGTCATGCTGAAGATGGTACAAACACCCAGCCTCCAAGCCATAGGAAGTAACTCATGATATTTTTTTTTACAACATACCTTACGTCGCACCAACACAGAGAGGTTTTATGGTGACGATACGATAGGAAACCACGCAAACCACGGAATACCATCTTCAGGACTGCCGAAAGTGGGGTTCGAACCCACCATCTCCCAGATGCAAGCTCACAGCTGCGCGCCCCTAACCGCGCGGCCAAATCGCCCGGTAGTAACGAATTAAAGTTAATCCCCGACCTAACCGGGAATCGAATCCGGGCACTCTTTGACCAACCATTTAACCATGTAGCCGGTCGTAGTTTCGGGTCAAAGAGTTTAAAGGCAAGAATAAAACAGCATATTTCCGTGCGGAAAGACTTGTTTCCCTCTCTATGGATTATTAATACCTACGTATTTGATTTATGTTACGCACTTTTATTGGTACTTATTTAATTTTGTAGTTATTCGCTAAATAGTCAAAATAAACACAGAAAGAGCTTCAGATTCTCTGTAGATAAATTCCGAAGTTCTCGTTATATTACCACAAGTATTTTTTTATTTATTTAGTATGGAAATCTATCTTTCTCTCTCGTGTAAATGTATTCCTCTTAGTTATTACCTGAATTATTTTAGGCTGACTGATTAATTTAAGATTTAGTGGCAGGTAGTTACAGCTAAAAGGGACCTTTCACTCTACTTGTAATTTGAACGAATAACTAAATATAATAAATAAATAAATAAATAAATAAATAAATAAATAAATAAATAAATAAATAAATAAATAAATTTAAAATTTCATAATTCAACCCGAAAGTTATTCATCCATGGATACTTTCACGTCACATCCTTATCGTATCCTCCGTGATACATAAAAGTTATGGATTGCTTATCACCTCCCTTCTCTGTCTTGGCGTGAAACACGCAAAGTGGAGAAGGTATTTGAAAGCTTTCAAACACAAGTCCTTCAGATGAAATGCAAAGATCGCTAATTCTTCCGTGTTGGAAATCTGTTCGATTATCGATTAGTTTAAACTCGAGCCGTCTCTGTGGAATGACTTGTGCAGAGTGCGTGAGTGGGGTTGTTTTTCAGCTTCAATGAATCTATAGCGCTCGAGCCTTTGTCTCGACCGTTTCTCTCACGCTCCTTTTTATTCCTGGCGCGCGACTTTCCGGATTTAAAGGCGTTGAAATGTTGAACGATTTTCCAAGCTGTTGCCCGGTGCTTTACAACACTCAGCCTTTCCCTCCCACTTCCGCGGAACGCACGTGAGAAGGGCCCTAAAATCATTGGCATATAATGGTGACGTTTGCAGCCCCCATCAGTATCCAACTCCAGACATTCAATAATGACGTGCTCTCAGCCTGAGGGTTAAAATTGTATCGGTTGCGTCTCTTGAAAGAAGGCTTTGGAAAGTGATTGACTAGTCTTACGACAGAAATAGTTTACGCCGTGATAACTATATACTGTGTGCATTAGATTGATAGGTAAGTTCAGAGTGTATTTTAATTTTCCATAGCTACGAAAAGGGCACCTATCCACAGAATACAGTGGTTTTCAAAACTGTGCCCCATAGAGCTAGTTCTCGGGTTCTGTGAAGTATTTTTTACACTGTCAGCCAACTTGCACTGTCTGTATTTTCGTAGGAAGAAACGCGCACAATTTGCATAAAGTCCGTCTTTTCTATGTACCTCTTAGAGCTCCTTAAATATTACTGTAATGTCAAAATTGTACCCTGCATCTCGATGCAAGTAACAAATCGCTGCGTTTGGAGATTCTGTATTATTCTTAAAATGAGCTTGCCAACGCAAAATTGGACATTCTTTCTAATTAGCTTTGAACTGCCTAGTTAAAATTTTAAATGCTAGTATTACAATATGCTGATAAACCTTTTATTTATCTTCCACATATCTCAGATTGGGTTATTATTTATTTATGTATTTATTTATTTATTTATTTATTTATTTATTTATTTATTTATTTATTTATTTATTATTCGTTATGCCCAGTTATAGAGCGCGTTTGAACATGTTAGCTTCTTCTCCCAAAATCTCTGCATGACATTAATTCTCTGTGTTATTTCTTGCGTTATTTTGTCTATTGTTTTCAAGTGTTCTATTCAGCTCTCTCCGCGAATGTGTGATTTACAACCAGTGTCCCAAAGGCTTTCCGATTTCTGATGGTATCTCCTGTAGCGTTTATTTCTTGTAAATCGTGCTTAATTTCTTCTAACGAATTGATCTTGACCTTCCTTGATTACACTTTTTCCGCACGTCGCACCGACACAGACAGGTCTTACTGCGACGATGGGATAGAAAAAGTATAGGAGAGGGAAGGAATCGACCGTCGCCTTAAATAAGGTGCATCCCCGGCATTTTCCTAGTATGAAATTGGGAAACTACGGAACACCATCTTTAGGGCTGCCGACATTGGGGTTCGAACCCATTATCTCCCGAATGCAAGCTGATAGCTATGTAACCCAAACCACGCGGCCACTCTCCCGATAGTAAATCCATTATTGTCCATTCTAAAGATGTGACCATAGAATTTCAAGCGTTTCCTCCGTACAGTATCAGTAAAATTATCTATTGCTGTGTACAGGACAGTAGTTTTTCTTTTAATCCATATGCCAGTTACATTAATGGAACCATAACTATACTTTCCTAAGAATTTTTCGTTCTTATTTTCTAATTTCATAAATTTTGTAGTGGTCTCCTAGAGATGTCTCTGAGGCACATAATGCTTACGGCAAACAGCTGTCTTGTAGTGCCGAAATTTCGCATTACGCGACATCACTCTCTTATTATAGTTATTCCATGTTACTCTATACGCTTTCTGAAGTTTGGTGGACCGAGCTCGATAGCTGCAGTCGCTTAAGTGCGGCCAGTATCCAGTAATCGGGAGATAGTGGGTTCGAGCCCCACTGTCGGCAGCCCTGAAGATGGTTTTCCGTGGTTTCCCATTTTCACACCAGGCAAATGCCGGGGATATACCTTAATTAAGGCCACGGCCGCTTCCTTCCACTTCCTAGGCCTTTCCTAACCCATCGTCGCCAAAAGACCTATCTGTGTCGGTGCGACGTAAAACAAACAGCAAAAAAAAGTTTGGTGGCTCTGTGTAAATTGACTTTACAGTCCAGTCCAGATGTTAGCATGATTTCTCCGTGATATTTGAAGGAAGACACATATGAAATTGTCTCATATTTCATCTGTAGTGGGATGTTCAGATATTAGGATGAACATTTTTCCATGAAGTGTACTTTTTCATACGATATTTGGAGACCTGCCTTTGATGCTATCTCGTGCAACTTCACTATGGCATAGCTAGTTTCTTCACTAGTTTTAGTAATGAAAGCTTTATCATCAGTGTTATTATTATTATTATTATTATTATTATTATTATTATTATTATTATTATTATTATTATTATTATTGATTATCTGTGATAGTGATACACAGTAATAACCAACGGGTTTGCATGTTTGAATATTCAACCATTAATTATTTATATAAAACTACAAAACCTGATTTACTGGAGTGAAAGCTGGATGGGCTCGAATATGTTATCCATCATTTATAAGTAACAGACATGAAATTAGCGAGAATGATTTCTGGTACAAACAGGTAGGAACAATGGCAGGAGAGTACTCGGAATGAGGATATAAAGGATAACTTAGGAATGAACTCGATGGATGAAGATGTACGCATAAACCGACTTCGGTGGTGGGGTCATGTGAGGCGGATGGGTGAGGATAGATTACCTACGAGAATAATGGACTTTGTTAAGAGAAGTAGAGGGAGACCAGGACGACGATGGTTGGACTCAGTTTCTAACGATTTCAAGATAAGAGGCATAGAACTAATTGAACGAGGCCACAAAACTAGTTTCAAAAAGAGGATTGCGGCGGCGTTTATTAAATTCACAGTGGCTTGCAGACTGAACGCTGAAAGGCATAACGATCAATAATGAAGATGTATTATGTATTTATGTATGTATGTAAAAATATAAAGTAATTATGTAAGTTAATTATTTCACGAGAATGAATAGAACAGGCGTTACTGGATTCCTAACAGAACACAAAAGTGCGGAAATGTGTAACCATTCACTGTTCTTATTGATCAGGGTTCGTGGTAAGAATTTGGGAACAGCTGAATTAGAAAATGCGCTAAAGTGGACTACAGTGATGTGAACTTGTGCTGCGAACAGAAGTCGATACTACAGTATTTCAAAGAATGTCGTCGTCAAGAGACGTAAAAGAAATTGTTAAAAAAAATAAAATGCAGAGAGGCACTGTGGTCTGTGTCAAATGGTAAGCTGATTTGTTAGGACCGTTCTTGTGAAGTAAAAATATATCGACCTGCTGCAAGTGATACTTAAAGCACTGTAGTGATGACTTTCCTCGGAAGAAACCGCATAGAAGTGTGTGGAATAAAACGACAACTTAGCAGTCGCTTCGTTGCACAATAATTCTGAGTAGCCTCTCTAGAGCAGAACTCTTCTCACTTGACACAGACTATAGCAAAGCCATCTCCGTACAGGAATGAGGAGATAAAGGATAGATGAAGCTGTACGCATAAAGCGACTTCGGTGGTGGGGTCAGGTGAGGCGAATGGATTAGGATAGGGTACCTAGGAGAATAATGGACTTTGTTAGGGATGGTAAGAGAAGTAGAGGGAGACCAAGACGACGATCGCTAGACTCAGTTTTACGTTTGTCGATAGATCTCGCGTAGACGAAACGAGTCGTACCTTTCGCTACATGCTATTACGTTGCTGACCCGAGTTATGCTAATTACACCGCATGCGCCGAGCCCCCATGATTTGAAGTTTCCAACAAGATTTAGCAAATATTTTACATGCAGAAGGTCAAATGGACTGTATCGCTATTGACATACGCAAGGTTTTGACAGGGTAGATCATAAGAGAGGAGTGCAAGGTTAAGGCTCCTACTTTCCGTAGTCTCGGCTCTAAATGGATACAGAGATTCGCTCTATCTGCAGCCGCCTTTGCTCCATGTAATTAACCTGGTACTCATTTTCGGTACAGGCTGAGTGAACCTCGGGGCCATGTACCGCTCCAGAAGTGGAACTGTCGTTCCTTAAATTTATCGAAGTCCTAACGGGAAATCGAACCAACGTCCTTCCAAGTACAGGATCATAAATATAAAACTATGATCCTGTTACTAGGATTATTTTATATCAAATGTTACGTAAAAATTTGTATCAAATTTCGCTTTGGGAAAACAAACGGTCATAAATATGTCTTTCAGTAAATGAAACTCAAGTTGGTAACTATTAGTTTATTTGCATTTAACGAATCGTTTTCGAAGAGTCATCTCTATGACGTTTGGAGTCGACAAGTGTAAAATCCAGTGCATCGAAAGAGGGAAACTGACTCAGGGCCTATAAAACTACCACGAATGAAATATAAGACTATAAGATGTGGCCTCTGTGATAAAAGAGCCTTCTATATATCTCAGTCATGGCCATCCATCAACACTTCACATCACAGCCTGCACGGTTGCTAGGTAACATCGCGTTGCATATTTTCTATCGCAAATTTCGTGACGCAGTATTATATTATATTATATTATATTATATTATATTATATTATATTATATTATATTATATTATATTATATTATACTAGTGGACCCGTGCGCTGCTCCACAGCATACCTTATAAATAGGTCAGATAACTAATCTTGATATGCCTGTTGTAGTCATATTGTTTTTCCTGTCCATTTCAGTAATTTTATGAACATTTAATACCGATAATATAGTTTATGGATTTTCCAAAAGTAAAAAAATGTGTTTATTTTTAAAGAAGATTCCAAATAGCAATTTTAACGTCTGTAACATCTTCAGTTGTACGATCCCGCCCGTATGTGTGTCTTACCCTACGGTAAGTCATAATATGTTTACCATACCGATTGGGAACAAACTTTGACTTAAACGGCATTCAGAATGTCACAGTTCATCTCAGCTACCCCAAAGACTATGAATTCGTCACTAATATCATCATTTTCGGATTTTTAAGTTTCACCCCTGCCTGTAGGGGTGCTAGGGGTTTCTTGCCCCTACAGTAAATAAGTTTTAAGGAGCACATAATAATCTTCACATACTGTTGGATGGGCAACCCGCTGATCAGACTTGTCTTGCGGTTTGCTTATCTTCCCCTATTTTATTTTTACCTCTTAATGCCGAACTACCAGTCAGATTTCGTTCAAACAATCTCATAATCCCTCTCAGATGTAATAAGAACAAACTGTGAAAATTTAAGCGAAATCGGTCCAGTAGTTTTTGAGTCTATTAGCTTCAAACATACCAGCATCCAATTTTATATATTATATTATATTATATTATATTATATTATATTATATTATATTATATTATATTATATTATATTATATTATATTATATTATATTATATTATATTATATTATATTATATTATATTATATTATATTATATTATATTATATTATATTATATTATATTATAACGCAGAGAATAAAGACGATGATAATACAGTACATGATGATTGATGAATCGTAAAATAAATCGTATAAATTAGCTTTTGTTTTAAGTAGGCTAGGAAACAAAAAAAGGAACTAACTAGTTCAGTTATTTCAACATTGAAATGAAAATTTGATTTTATACAGGTCTTAAAACTCCCGAACACTAGAACAAGGAACTCAAAACTGAATCCTAGGATTCAGTAAAACATATAGCTTTGCTGAATGGCTCAGACGATTGAGGCGCTGTCTTCTGACCCCAACTTGGTAGGTTCGATCCTGGCTCAGTTCGGTGCCATTTGAAGGTGCTCAAATACGTCAGCCTCGTGTCGGTAGATTTACTGGCACATAAAACGACTCCTACAGGACTAAATTCCGACACTTCGGCGTTTCCTAAAACCGTAAAAGTAGTTAGTGGGACGTAACGTCAATAACATTATTAAAAATAGTATAATCTCTTCAGATACTCCCCACCAAAACAGTTTGGGCCAAGCGTCCGACTGACCAGCGTTGAGCAAGTGAAATTTTAGAAGACAACATTTACATGTGACGTGACTGTCATTCAACATGCACGCCGCCAAGGGAGTTTGATCAAGGGCATAGTTTCTTATAAGCACAAAACAGTAACTTCAGGCTATAACGTGTAACGGAAAAGATAAAAGACGCAAATGGAGGACATTCTCATGAAGAAATCCTGGGGCCAGGGAATGAAGTTGACCTTGACATTCCTGTGACGTCTGGGCGCCGGCTACCGCCGTCAGGGTCCTCTCAACAGAACACGTGACCCAATTAATTGGTATCTTATTCGTAAACTAGCATGGCCTAGAAGCTGTCCAAATTTTACTCGTCGTGTACAGAAATTGGATAATACTTATGCCGTTGCTCATAAGCTCATCAAATTATATCAATAGTATTCAATTCCTGAAAGAGTCGTGAATCGAATCTAAGACTTTCTATTAGTAGTCTCTTATATCATCACTAGAACAAGGGACGGTAACGAAGCATTAAGACAAAGTAAGTGTAAATCACAGAGCCACAGCTGAGTCTGTCTCGGGGAGTGGAAAAAGCGAGTGGTATAGTGACTAGCTTCACACCACGACAGCTGCGGTTCGAATCTCGACTACTGCATGTTTGGCAATTTTTTAATTAACGCTTTCGTTCTGAGTACATTCGGTAGTAATAATTGGCGTCAGAAAGGGCATCCGGTCGTATGACTACATCTCGTCTTCTGCTGGAAGGAGTTGCCTGCACTAGCGCAGAAGACTTGCCTCACCATTCCCTTTCGCCTACGTTCTGGGGGTGGTTTTAAGACGAAGTAAAATTGGACAACCTCCCTCTCTGAACACTAATTAGAGGAGTAAATAAAAGGGGTCCAACTCGTAGAAGGATGTTTTTATTTTTTATTTACAATTGGTTTTTCGTCGCACCCACGCAAATAGGTCTTATGGCGCCGATGGGATAGGAAAGAGCTGGGAGTGGGAAGGAAGTGGCTGCGGCCTTAATTAACGTCCATCCCGAGCATTTACCTGGTGATAGAATCGGAAACCACGGAAAATCATCTTCAGAGCTGCCGAAAGTGGGATTCGAACACACTATTTCCCGAATTCAGGATCACAGCTGCGCGTTCCTAACCGCACGGCCAACCTACTCGGTCTTAGAAGAATTAAGATATCGGCAAATGAAATGGAGAAGTCACGAAGGGGACGGAAATGTAACACCCTAGGCCTCGCAAACCTAATACCGTCGGGGTCGGAAAAGAACAAGAGTTGACCAAGTGAGATCACATAGGAAAGTGGAAAGTGAGTAGACTGGCACAAGCAAGTGTAAGAAGCCAGACCTCAACTAGAGGCATAGTGGACGCCAACGCATTCTCCCAATTTAAGAGCCTCTGAAGTCTCCTTTCAGCCACCTCTTATGAGAGGTAAGGGATGCCGTGGATGTATTCTACCATTCCCACCCTCGGCAAAAAGAAAAACTACCAGACGCAGAGAGTTTGACTATAGAGCAAAATAAACGAAATTTGAGGAAGAGGAGGATATATAAATTAATAAAACACGGCACAGATTCCTTACACGCAAATCAGGGGATACCCTGATAATCTGACACTACTCCGAGGTCAATCCAGCACGCTGAATTGGCACGCCCCTCAGGATCAACGTGCACGCAAAGTCCAACACTGACTTTGAGGTCCTGGTGTCCTCTAACGAGTTCGCATACGTACTTCCTCGTTGGTATTGCAGCTAGAAAACATTAGGAGATGCGATCCCTCTCCGGCCCCAACTATCTCGACCTGAAATTACAATGTCTCTAAGAAATAATTCCGTTCATCTCATGTTATATTCGCATTTGATTATTCGTACATCCAACACTGGATTATTTTATACAGAGTGTCCTGTAGCAACAACAAAATAAATGGGTGGGTATTCACCGTTGCGTCTTTCTGCGGTGGTTGGTACTTTGGTGTGTTGTGTGTAAATGAATATAAATGTATTTACACAAACACAAATTTCAAGTCCCCGAGCTAGATGAATTAGCAACACCCAGTTAAAATCCATAACTCGGCTGGGAATCGAACCGACGACCAGTATGGTAACCATTCATCCAAGCAATCAGATCGCTAGACCCTCCTCTTAACTCCCGCGTATCCTTCTCCATAGGTTCGACGGGAATAGCAGACGTCGTACTCGGTTGCGGGTGGGGTTCGGCTGCCTCGGCTTCCTTATTTTGTCTCCTCGCTCTCCGAGGCTCATCCTCCAACATTTTGGGCTTGTTCTATTCCCTCTGACGCATTTACTCTAGCTGTTTTCATTTGCGGTAGGTTTGGACCCTCTTTAAATTAGATATAGAGACATTCCTTAAAATTTCACAAAATTCTCAAATATTTCACCATTTTTCACGCACTTAGACAGGTTTTGTCACACATGTTACCACATATGTCGACAGATCTCGCGTGGACGAAACTAATCGTACTTTTCGATACATGCTATTACGTTGCTGACCAGAGTTATGCTAATTACACCGCATGCGCAGAGATCCGATGATTTATAGATTCCAGCAAGATGTAGCAAATATTTTACATGCAGGAGGTCAAATGGACTGTATCACTATTGACATATCCAAGGTTTTGATAGGATAGAAATCGTCGCACAGTGACATACGAACAGGCCTCGAAATCGGAACAAGAGCATTATCCTGATTGGCTGTTGTGTTTAAGCGTAAATTACAATAAAAACAGCGGACATAAATATTACTGAAAAAAATGAGAACCCAAACGTTTTTCGTTCGCGGCACATTGTTTCGCTGTGCTGAATGCAGCGACACACCCCAATGTGCAAGTAACTACGCCTGCTTTAGAGAAATTTCGAACGTTACATAGAAGTCCAAAAAGATTGGGAACCCTAGCGGAGGGTACACGAACCACTGGAACATTAGAAGAGAAACATATCGATCACTCCCGAACCCTAATGGAGCATACATAAACCAATCAACGGTCACCTGCAGTCAGTTCAGTACTTCAGTTGGAAACGGAGAGATGTTTAAATGTAGTACACACAACGAGTTAAAATAACATAGAGAGGCGAAAGCACTGCCTGGGTGAAGCTAATAGAACGAACGTCCGCCATGTTTCCTGTAGTCACACAAACAAGGGGGCGTGGCTCTTGAATAACAAAAAGTGCAGAAAATACGCATTTTAGAATTCAGGGGCAGAATTAAAGACCGTTTGTAGAAAGCTTAGAGCATTAAAAATCAGTTGATTGTAGGGTAGTTCGAAATCGTCGCACAGTGACATACGAATAGGCCTCGAAATCGGAACAAGAGCATTATCCTGATTGGCTGTTGTGTTTAAGCGTAAATTACAATAAAAACCGTGGACATAAATATTTATGGCAGAAATCCTTAAAGTGATAGGGAGCTACAATAGGTTACAACCTCATTCTGATCATATTTTAAAAAGTATCGCATCCCCACTGTACCACTATAAGTGTTCAATGTAATTACTTATTACAGTGTAGAGTATATATGATTTTTTCCCATTACCGTATCAAATTGGGATTACTAGCTGAAAGGTATCCTTGAAAGTTGTCCAAAAATTAACTCTCAAGGGCCAAAAATAAACAGGTACCAAGATCTCATCATTTATAATAAGTCTGTTAAAACGGAACATTATCAAGCATCATACATATGCAACAACTTCGTGATAATAATAATAATAATAATAATAATAATAATAATAATAATAATAATAATAATAATAATAATGGGATAAATAAAAACAAGGGTAATATTTCACTACACTGCCTTATACTAAATTAGTTTTAATCTGAAGCACAGTATAAAATGCACATGTCACATTTGAAGTAGAAACCACAGGAGGTAACATCTGCAGAAAGAAAAACATCCAGCAGCATTCAGCAATGTTCTTCCCGCAGTACAGAAACAAGACATGCCAATATGTAAAGTAGTTTAAGAATGAATTTGTATACACATCAACCTAACTCACTGAGAGAGTGATTAGAAGGTATATGAAAACTGACTCATGCCTATAAAGTAGAACACTGATACAAAATCATCCTCTTAACATAAGCAAACAAAGCCCATATAAATATTCCAGTTACAAGCATAGAAATCCGCATATAGACCTACCCAGTGCAACATGTCTACTTAACAAATATAATAATATTTATATTCTAATGTAGCCTAACCTCCCACTACTATTTCCTGAAGAGAGCAGTCTTCCTGTGAAAGGGCGTATAAGTGGTAAGACCCCAATTAGGGTATGGTTCCAGTGTATGAGACTCAGTTCAGAAATACTTAATAAGAGAAACAATGGTGATTTCCGACAAAAGAGTAGTGTTACGAAAATGTTGCAAACTTTGGGCTGGGAAGACTTAGGAGTAAGGAGACGAGATCCACGATTGAGTAGTATGTTCCGAGCTGTCGGTGGAGAGATAGCCTGGAATGACGTTAGTAGACGAATAAGTCTGAGTAAAGCTTTTAAAAATAAGAAAGATGAAAAAGTTGGAATTTAAGAGGAAAAATTGTTGCAAATATTCATTTATAGGACGAGGAGTAAGGGAAGTGGAATAATTTATCAAGGGAAATTTTCGAAAAAGTCAAGTTCTTTGAAAACATTTGATAAAAGGCTAGGAAAACAATTAATAGAAAACTACCACCTGCGCGACAGCCCTAAATCGTCGTTGAACCTCGATATGCGATAATGTTCAGGGGAGAAATACTGCCCCGCAGCACATGCATCATTTACAACGGTAATTCCTTGGAAAAAGTCCATGCAGTACTGAACTTCCCGGTCTAGAAAGCCAAGAATAACGACCGAGAGCATTCGTCATCCTGACCACACGACACCTCATAATCGGCAGGCCTTCGGGCTGAGCAGCGGTCGCTTGGTATGTCAGAGTTCTAAGTTGAAATATGTCACATAGTGGTTTTTATGGGAGCAACGACGAAGTCCAGATCATTGATGACTAATTTGAATACAACGTGAAAAATGCGCGAACCGCCATCTGCCCTTTAAATGCATTTGGGTAGACTCTTCAGGCTAATTATATTATTGCTAGTTGTATAGTTAACCGAACTCGATAGCTGCAGTCGCTTACATGCGGCCAGTATCCAGTATTCGGGAGAGAGTAAGTTCGAACCCCAATGTCGGCAGCCTTCAAGATGGTATTACGTGGTTTTCCATTTTCACAACAAGCAAATGCTGGGGCTGTAACTTAATTAAGGCCATGGCCATTTTCTTCCCACTCCTCGTCCTTTCCTATTCCATATTCACCATAAGAACTATCCGTGTCTGTGCGAAGTAAAGCAACTCAAAATAGTTTTATAGTTCTGAAATTATTGAAATTTGTTTGAACATAATCAGGTATATTTTAACCCTGTATTGTATCAAAACGATAAACGTGTTCTACGATAAAAATTGCGAATCGAAAGAGTATTATGTGTCAGCACAATGCTTCGAACCATTTCATGAAATAAAACATCTGTCAGAGGAAAATCTTCTCTACCCTCATTCATGTCGTCTGGGCAAGGAACTTTCAACAGTGGTTCGACATCCCCGATACGGCAACTGTGATACGAAAACCACAAAATAGGGAAAGATATTCCATGTTGGTTACCAACCTTCAGTGAGGATGCGGCACGAAAAGGAACATTATTATTATTTATTATTTATTATTATTATTATTATTATTATTATTATTATTATTATTATTATTATTATTATTATTATTATTATTATTATTTCGTTATACTCAGCGCGTTGGAACTTGTTCATTAGCTTGATGACTTTCACCTTCTCATTCTTCTAAAATCTCGTCATGAGCTCACTGTGTTGCCTCTTCCGTTCTTCTGACCACTTTGTACCAGTCCTGCTGCTAGTTTTGACCACAAATGTGTGTTTATATGTTGAGGTCCTGAAGACTTTGCGATTTTTCATTATGTTTTCCCTCATGTTCAATTCATTCAGGTCCCTTCTTGTTTCCTCCAGCCAATTCCTTGTCCTGCTTAGGGAATATATTACATTGAATAATCTTTTTGTACATTATACATCATAAAAATTGGTCCAGAAATTCAAACGTCTCCTGCGTACGGTACTGATGAAATTGTGTAACTATAGAGGTCTGCAGTTTGCCTTGTGATCCAAATTTCAATTTCTTCTTTGGGGCTGAAAATTTTCTCGAAAATATTACGTTCTTGTTTTTCAATATCTGAAATTTTAGAATGACCCCCCTAAAGTTAACTCTTCTGATGAATATAGAGCTTTCGGTAGAATAAGTGTTTTGTAATTATTCAGTTTAGCATCACATGGTATTATTATTATTATTATTATTATTATTATTATTATTATTATTATTATTATTATTATTATTATTATTATTATTATTATTATTATTATTTACTTTTTCATAATTTCTTGAAGTCGGCACTTTGAATGGGTATAACCAAGTTTTACGGCTTTGTAGTAGTTGGTAGTGTGGTGTGTTGTGGATAAATGAAGAGATCTGTACTGATATGAACATAAATACCCAGCCCCAAGCCATATGAATTAACCATGCAGAGTTATAATCACCGGTGCGGCCAGGAATGGATCGAACCCAAAGCTGTCTGAGCAGAAGGCCACAACACTGACAATTAGACCAAGGAGCCGGACAAACATATTATTATTATTATTATTATTATTATTATTATTATTATTATTATTATTAACACTGAAATGCAAGTATACAGGTACTAATATACGATAAGCCGGGCAGAGTGGCTCAGACGGTTGAGACGCTGGCCTTCTGACCCCAACTTGGCAGGTTCGATCCTGGTTCAGTCCGATGGTATTTGAAGGTGCTCAAATACGTCAGCCTCGTGTCGGTAGATTTACTGGCACTTAAAAAGTACTCCTGCGGGACTAAATTCCGGCACCTCGGCGTCTCCGAGAACCGTAAAAAGTTGTTAGTGGGACGTAAAGCCAATATTATTATTATTATTATTATTATTATTATTATTATTATTATTATTATTATTATTAATATACGATGATGACATAGAGTACATGATGTCCTTAGGCCTTATACTGTTTCAGGCAGCGTAGTGTTTTGTGGAATGGAACTACGTACGCTGAAGTGACTCATGTTCGCCTTTCTCTCATAATCATAATAATTGTAAGTTGCATTACTCGCCGCAGTCTAGTCTAGTGTTATGTTACCATATAACAGCCTCTGCTACCATAGCTGTTCACTTAATTACAGGCAGCTTCTGTAATTGCTATAATAAATAGAGCTAGTTGGAGTTACTTGACCGCTCCCATAAGTGTCTCTTGCCACTCTGTTTATCTGACATTTATTCTCATTGTCCGAGTGTAATATTCCTCGTGACGGGGTAAATAGCCTTATCTGTTATCTAATCTAAGTATCAGGTAGTTATTTTCGTCTGTAAATGAACATAAGTCTTAAAACTAAGAAGAAGAATAAAAATAATATGCATACATGTTCATTCTAGACTGTTACACCTTCCAACATTCAGTCTGCAAGCCTCTGTGAATTTACAAAACACCGCCACAATTCTCTATTTTTAACAAGCTCTGTTGCCTCCTTTAATTCTATACCTCATATCTAATCATTAGAAATAGAATCTAACCATCGTCGTCTTGATCTCCCTCTACTTCTCTTACCCCCCGTGATCGAGTCCATTATTCTTAGACACCGACGAGCGATGAACCGACAGCGTGGGACGCAAATCCAACTACGAACTTTTTAAACACAACAATTTTAATATACGCTATTGGAGCTGGAATTACCGCGGCTGCTGGCACCAGACTTTCACTCCAATGGATACTCGTTAAAGTGCACTCATTCCGATTACGGGGCCTCAGATGAGTCCTGTATCGTTATTTTTCGTCATTACCTCCCCGTGCCGGGAGAGGGTAATTTGCACGCCTGCTGCCTTCCTTGGATATGGTAGCCGTTTCTCAGACTTCCTCTCCGGAAACGAACCGTGATTCCCCGTTACCCGTTACAACCATGGTAGGCGCAGAACCTACCATGGACAGTTGATAAGGCAGACATTTGAAAGATGCGTCGCCGGTACGAGGACCGTGCGATCAGCCCAAAGTTATTCAGAGTCACCAAGGCAAACGGACCGGACGAGCCGACCGATTGATTTTGATCTAATAAAAGTGTCCCTTCCACTTCTGGTCGGGACTCTGTTTCCATGTATTAGCTCTAGAATTACCACAGTTATCCAAGTAAAGTGGTACGATCAAAGGACCCATAACTGATTTAATGAGCCATTCGCGGTTTCACCTTTAAACTATCCTCCTCCATTCGCCTCACATGACCCCACCACCGAAGCCGGTTCATGCATACAACTTCGTCAATCGAGTTCATTCCTAGCAGCCTTTATATCCTTATTCCGAGTACACTCCTACCATTGTTCCCACCTGATTTATCAGCGATCATTCTCGGTACTTTCATAACTGTTACTTCTAACTTACGAATAAGATATCCTCAGTCCGCCCAGTTTTTACACCCTTAAAGCAAAGTTGATCTGAAAACAAACAGGTTTAAAACATTTCGTCCGGGAGCTGACTTCTTTCTTACGGAATAGTGTTGATCGCAACTGCGAGTTTACTGCGAGCTTTGCTGTACCTTGATACGATCTCACTTACTACACTACCATCCTGGGAGAACACGCATTCCAAATACTTGAAATGGTCTACATGTTTCAGCTTTGTATTCCCAACCTGACATTCAAGTCTCTTAGGTTTCTTATTTATTGACATCAATTTAGTCTTAGAGAGACTAATTTTCAAATCATACTCATTGGTCTTTTTCAGATTCCAAGATATTAGACTGCAAGCTTTCAGTACAATCTGCCATTAAGACCAATCCGACGGCATAGGCCAAACTTTCCACCAAACTGATTCCCGGCTCCGGTACAAAAGCCAACTATCTCCAATTCGGGTCTCAGAAAATGTTTTACCTAAGGGCGAATTCTACCATGTACAAAAAAAAAAACGCAATTTCTAAGTAATTATTAAATGCAAATATTTGCCAAGCGCGACGACACTCTTGCCATGGTAGCCATGTTTATGACATCATAGTTCATCCATTCAACTTGTTGAAGGTCACCCATTATGAAACTATGACGTCATGAGCCAACATCCGACATTTAAATGTACATAAATGCACAAACCATGCACACCATGAGTTATATCAGAAAATGGTCACATCTCAGATGATACAAATTCACCATAGAAATCACAATGAACCATTAAAATACTGAAACTTAAAAACAAAGAAAGCATCAGAGATCGCTTCAATACCCCTTGAGAGCCCAATCATTATGGAGCAATTAACGGTTCCTAGTTTACGAACGCGGGTGCATGTTTAGGAATCAGAAACGCATGTACGAACGATATGAAACTATACGTCATGCAGAGATGAGGAGAAATCCTTCCTTTATGCTTGCCAGGGACTCACCGACCCACCCAAACAAACTGTTATTACCCACACTGAAAAATTAAAACGGAGGCTACATTAAATTGCAAGTTCACACAGTAGCAAGAATAGGATGTAGTGTGTTCAGATGGTACTCACAGAAGGTTATCTTGGTACCATTGCACGTACTGCCAGGATAGTCTACGAAGGTTGTTATAGAGTCATTGATTCCCCTTCTTGAATCATGTAAGTTTGACGCCAGCGCAAAGATGAATTTATCAGTTGAATAAACGTGATCTTTGTAAAATGGTCTCAAGCCATAGACAAAGCTATTTTCTGATGTAAAATGATGAAATTCGGTAATTCAAGTAACACCAATCCGTATCAGGAGCTGCCGTGCCTAGTATTACCAAGGTCAAATGCGGAATTTGAGAAAACCTTTAGTCAGTAGAACGTTATTAAAACTAAAGCCAAAAATAAAATGGGATCCACAAGAATATTTTTCGCGGTTGGCTAGTGGTTTCTGATGCTTTTGAAGCAGCTGTTTAGCGCGTAATCCTGTTCCACTGCTGAGAACACTGGATGCAACATTTAGGCGTCCACTCATCCGACGATGCAGACCGGGCGAAGTAGAACGCAAGATGTAGGAAGGTGGGCTCCGCAGCAACACAGGAATAACTTCAATGGAAAAGAAGAAAACACTGGTCAAATACATCATGCGATTAGAACGGATTTCATAGCACATGACCTGAATTGAGAAATTTGTGAAATGACATACTGGAAGGCAGTAATTGGTTAGTCCGGAAGGGACAATTAGCGCAGTTGCTCGGCAGCTGATTTTGCACTCAGACGGCCTAGTTAAAAATTCCAGTGGATAGTTCACTTTAATAGTCTCATGGTGTGAGGAACGGCATATCTTGCCTCAACCCTTGCGGCCAAATTCTAGTAATGAACCAAGGTGACTCCAGTGACCTTACAATTACCTCGAATAAACTGAAGAAAAATTGCAATTAGTCTAAATAATCATATCCCTTTGAAAACGTTAAAATTTGTTAATATTCACATATGTTACTTTTCCACAAAGAATCGGGGATTTTAGCCGCGTATGATTCATTCCACTGGCTCTGGAACTGGGTGTTCGTGCTCGTCTTCATGAACATCTGTTCATTTACACTTAATGCGCCACAATACGAACCACCAAAGAAGCATGCAATAGTTAATAATCCCTCCAGATAGGGTTTGCGTCAGAAAAGACATCCGGCCGTCTAACTGGGCTTAACGCTTATATAGTGGCGATCCCAAGTAATTGGGGAAAGGCCAGAGAAAGGATAATTACAATAATTTTTATATATATATGTATAATAACACTTTACAATTTGTGTATACATATAGAGATCATGTTGTAGTTTTGTTGCTAAAATTATGTAATATGTAGACTTGTTTAGTTTCAAAGTGCGAATGCTCCTAAAAAATATTTTCTTTTTCTTTTCAGGTAAATCAAGAGCATACCAAAGCAGAGATTTCAAAGCCTGCTGTGCCTAAACCGCTCGACTCAGGTGTCAAATGTCCATTTAATTTTTAATGCATCAACTAGTCTAATCGATCAACTAAGTGCCGTTCGACGAGAGAACACGCGAATTTGAATTTTGGTTTAGATATCAGCACGTGGTAAAGACTATCCTTATTTTGATGGTTAGCTATGTAAATCTCTTAAATACCGGGCGAGTTGGCCGTGAGTGTAGAGGCGCGCGGCTGTGAGCTTGCATCCGGGAGATAGTAGGTTCGAATCCCACTATCGGCAGCCCTGAAAATGGTTTTCCGTGGTTTCCCATTTTCACACCAGGCAAATTCTGGGGCTGTACCTTAATTAAGGCCACGGCCGCTTCCTTCCAACTCCTAGGCCTTTCCTATCCCATCGTCGCCATAAGACCTATCTGTGTCGGTGCGACGTAAAGCCCCTAGCAAAAAAAAAATCTCTTATACCAGGACAGCTCCTAAACTGTATCCACACTTAATTGCTCCAATATCTGTCAGCTATCTAACATTTCAAGTGCAGATGTGGAAAACAGCAGTCTATTTCCACATTTTTACTGACATGTGTGGCACTGTGTGAAACCTTATGAGCAACGAACTCTGCGGAGTGGTTTTGAATTGAATCTAGGCTTTTGGCACGCAATCTAGGGATTTGAAATTATTTGTCCGCCACTTCTCCTGCCTTGCCGGCCAATATTCTGATGAGGAATTTTTTCCACCAATGGGATTCCAGCCGGTAACCACGGTGTCGACCATATAGACTCGACGCCTTGACGAACATCGCCACCAAGCGGGGTAGAAGTAGAGAACAAAGACACGGACATAAAATGTATCAGTTACATTGTGCAAAGCTTAAAAGTGATAAACTGAATGTATTTTTCTACTGTATGGAAGGAACACAAACATTTCGGCTATTAGAAGGAAGTCTACGACAATAAAATAATTGTACGGCCATTTAAATCGTCTATGTTTCGATTTCAACATTCTATTTTACTCTACCAGAGAAAATGGAAATCCTTGGGTGACTTACGACTGAGTTTTTATTAATTTTGTCATACAGATAGTCAGCATGTTGACGTCGTACGACATTTATTTATTTATTTATTTATTTATTTATTTATTTATTTATTTATTTATTTATTTATTTATTTATTTATTTATTTATTTATTTATTTATTTATTTATTTATTTATTTATTTATTTATTGCCAACGGCAGTAGCCGCGTTGAAACACCGGATCCCGTGAGATCTCCGAAGTTAAGCGACATTGGGCGTGCTCAGGAGTTGGATGGGTTGCCACGCGCTGTTGGTGGGGGGTAAGGGAATGGAGGAGCGGAAAGGAACTGGCCACCCTACCGCACGTAAACTCCGGCTCAGAATACCTCTGCGGAGGTTCGGACCTGCCTTCGGGCAGAACAACCCTTACCTTACCTTACCTTATTTATTTATTTATTTATTTATTTATTTATTTATTTATTTATTTATTTATTTATTTATTTATTTATTTATTTATTTATTTATTTAAGCATTGGCGAAGTTAGGGCTCGTGGCCCTCTCTTACACTTAACCACACAATTTACAGATAATACATATATAAAAGAAGAGTATTATTCTATTATAAAATCAAAGATAAGATAAAAATTACAGATTTAGACAACATATAATGAGGAAAGAAACCGAAGTTCAACAAATAAAATAGAATAAAATAAAATAAATCCGGAGCTTAATGATAAAAGAAAAAGACAAAGTCATAATAAAAAAGGAAGGTACAAACTGAAAAATATAAGCAATGCATAAAGAGAACAAAATACGTAAGGAAGTAAACGAAAATATAAGTATGACCATAAAAATTATATATGTAGATGAATAAAAACTAAATATTTTGTACATTTACACTATAATAATAATAATAATGTCGAATGGATTCTTTTTTCCCGACGGCAAAAATCTGTCTTCCTCAAGCGCGTTTGAACCCCATTTCTGGGACGCGGAGGCAAACATTGATTCAGAGGTGACATGATGATGACGTGAATGGTAACATTCGAACGGGCCTGCCTAGCGGTCACGGCTGCAAGTTTAGACGTAGAACACATACCACACAGCGAGTTGGCCGTGCGGTTAGGGACGCACAGCTGTCAGCTTGCATTCGGGAGGTAGTGGGTTCGAACCCCTCTTTCGGCAGCCTTGAAGATGGTTTTCCGTGGTTTCCAATTTTTACACCAGGAAAAAGCTGGGACTGTAGCTTAATTAAGGCCACGCCGTATCCTTCCCACTCCTAGGCTTTTTACGTCCCATCGTCGCCATAAAACCTATCTGTATCAGTGCGACGTAAAGCATATTGTAAAAAAAAAGTACATTCCGCGTGATACGTTTTGTACTCAATAAGTTATAGGGCCTAGGTTTGAAATGTTATTATCGACATATTATTTTCTAATTCTAAACATAATTACACACCTTAAAACAAAGCCGATATACAAAACGATTTTTCACCACTTGGGCGGTACAGTAGATGTGTTCGACTGGGGCTCATACACTGCGAAACTCGTCTCACGGCGCTCGTCCACCTTAAGTTTGAGACGCTCCCAATAAACCTCTTCACACTTGGTATTTCTCACTTTGTACTTTTTTGGAATTCTGACATTCTACTCTATCCTATATTATTTAAGGAGTTTTCGATAATTTTGAAGCCATATGTTGCGATATTTTGTGAACGAAAGTTTCTTTCGGATTTCTTCACACCGCAATTTTCATAAATGATAACTATTTGAGTTTTTCGCTGTATTTTTTTATAAATCGCCGAAACAAATCAGACGAAATTTCACACGACGTACTATCAAGCCAGAGTCCAGAGCTACACTAATTACTGTATTAGCCGCGCAACACGGTGATATTAGAACCTCAAGATGGCGGTGCTGTTGCTTTTGCCGATGACGTTACAGCAAGGTCAGACCTTTGTTGATAGGAACATCGGTCTTTAGTCTTTCCTCTTTACAGTAATAGTCTATACTGAACATTGTAGTCGGGCGTGTTGCCTAGAAATGATTTCAATATCAAAAGTTTCGTGTTTATGTAATACTCAGTAGCCCAGGACTGGTTCCTAAGTTACAAACGAATTCCAGTCAAAAGTTATCCAGCATGTAATATTAGCATATAAATAGACATCGTCTTTATAGCTGGCGAAGTTAGGAGTGGTGGTGGTGGTAATAATTGTTTTAAGAGGAAGTACAACTGGGCAACCATCCTCTATTAACATTAATCAGAGCGAAAAAAAATGGAAAGGATCCGACACTGCGAAAAATGAAGATATCGGCCAAAGAATAATGAAGGGCGTGAAAATGAAAAACTCCCTAGGCCTCGTGACATAATACCGTCGGGGTCTGAAATGAACAAGAGTTACCAAGAGAGGTCAGATACGATAGATGAATGTGAGGAGCCTGGCACATGGCGAAGTAAGGACTCTGGGTCCTTTCTTAAACTTAACTATTGTTTCATAATTTGACTAAAATACCACAAAATTAAGCAGTATGACAACTACATGGAAGAAACTGTATTTACACCGGTCTGTTTTCAGACCAACTTTGCTTTACGAGAGTGAAAGCTGGGTGGACTGAGGATATCTCATTCATAATTTAGAAGTAACAGACATGAACGTAGCGAGAATGATTGCTGGTACAAGCAGGTAGAAACAATGTCAGGAGAGTACTCGGAATGAAAACAGAAAGGTTAAGTTAGGAATGAACTCGATGGATGAAGCTGTACGCAAAAACCGGCTTCGGTGTTGGGGCCATGTGAGGTGAATGGAGGAGGATAGGTTACCTAGAAACACAAAGGACTCTTACGGAGGGTAAGAGAAGTAGAGGAAGACCAAGATGACGATGGATAGACTTAGTTTCTAACAATTTAAAGATAAGAGGTATAGAACTAAACGAAGCCACACAACTAGTTACAAACAGAAGATTGTGGCGACGTTTAGTAAATTCACAAAGCCTCGCAGACTGGACGCTGAAAGGCATAACAGTCTATAATGAAGATGCATGTAGTAGGCCTATGTATGAATTAGAAGAAGGGGAAGAATAAGAGGAAGAAGAGGAAGAAGATGAAGAAGAAAAGACAAGTCAGAAAACATTAACTAATGAAACTAACCATAATCCATAACTATAAGTAAAACAAATTCTGATAATTTGCATGACTCTAACCCTTTTTTTTTAATTTCGTGTGGCTATTTCTAGCCGAGTGCAGCCCTTGTAAGGCAGACCCTCCGATGAGGGTGGGCGGCATCTGCCATGTGTAGGGAACTGCGTGTTATTGTGGTGGAGGATAGTGTTATGCGTGGTGTGTGAGTTGCAGGGATGTTGGGGACAGCACGAACACCCAGCCCCCGGGCCACTGGAATTAACCAATGAAGGTTAAAATTCCCGACCCGGCCGGAAATCGAACCCGGGACCCTCTGAACCGAAGGCCAGTACGCTGACCATTCAGCCAACGAGTCGGACACTCTAACCCTAATACACACTTAAAAGTAGAACAAAATCTGACCACTTACAATAACCCAATTTAATGAGTTAAGCAAGTAGCTTTGGCTATCTACCTTAAATGCATTAAAGGAAGTCAGTTCTCTAATGCTTGGAGGGAGGGAATTAAATCTAATAAGCAAACCGTGCGATATTTCAAACTAATAACACCATAGAATACATGCAATGTTTTATCTATTTATGCAAGTATGTCTAAATTAATATTTTAATGTTCTGCATGAAAATGTTGCTCATATCAACATGAGTTAATATTTTGAGCTTTCCTGAAAAAGGACGATCTTGAACAAAATAATAAATCACGTATCGCTTTTAGTACCGGGAGTGTCCGAGGACAAGTTCGACTCACCAGATGCAGGTCTTTTGATTTGAGACCCGTAGGCGACCTGCGCCTCTTGATGAGGATGAAGTGATTATGAAGTGGCAGCGGAATTATGGTTAAAATTCCCGACCTTGCCAGGAATCGAACCCAGGACCCCTGTGACCATAGGCCAGCACACTAACCATTTAGCCATGGATCCGGACGATGTTGAACTGATCATACAGAGCTATAGAAAGGAAAATGTGTTTGAAAACTAAACTTTGTATAGAAATAGCATGTAAAAGATTGGGGACGGGGTAAAGATGGAGAGAGTTTACTCTCAATCATAATCTCTAAAGATATGATTTTGTTATGTTGTACATTGTTTCTAGACCTTTTCAAATGCAAATTCCATGCAATATAAGCTCGATTTCCATTTAGGAAGCAAAAGTAGTAATTTACTCGGTCTGAATATGCGAGATTTTCCGTGCGCTGAGTAGGCTAAGTGGCATGCAGTACAAACGTACAAGCGCAGAGGATTCACCGCTCGCATGACAGATGAATGTCGTAAATAGCCGCTTGTATGAATGTATTACGAGAAGATATTCTACTGGTACGTCAGGGTATGAAACAAGAGTGTTACTAGGTAGCGACAGAGATATGATTGCACGGTGAAGGCAGCAACAGAATTGCGTGTTGTGTTAAGGTAATGAATGGTGTACTCCCAGTCGCAGTAGCTCTGTTTCGTGTTATAATAGACGTAGTTATACATTGTGCTTATTTTTGGTTGAATTGAGTCGCTGAATGTGAATCTCCCACTCGCTCTCTCCCTCACACACACACACACACACACACACACACACACACACACACACATATCGCAACCTTTATGTTTCTTCGTAGAAATATAATCCTAGAACTACGAAACAGCCAAGCAAAGTCATATCCTTATAGGTCACGAAGGTTGTTGGAGGATGGAAGGTAATCAGTATTACTATCAGTAATCTCAGCACCAAGTGGGACAGAGTGGTTAGTTGTATGCCCACCGACCTTTTCTCCTAAAAATTACATGGTACTCACTTTTGGTGTACTAAGGCGAATGAAAAAGAGGTAACAGTGGAAGTGGTTTATCATATGACAATAGGTTTAACCACATGACAAGACCTGCCGTAAGGGAGAATACCTGAATGAATTGACGAAATTGGGACCATATGCATCACCAGAAGTAGACATATCATCTCTAAATATTTCGTCTTCGTGACGGGGAATCAAAACAACATCCTTCCGGGTAAACAGCTTTACTGGTTCAGTATGCAATCCATTATAAGAACCAAGAGTGGGCTAATTTTGCCATCCTTCTCGTACTTTTTATTTTATTTTTATGCTTCAAATAAAGGCTCATGTCCGTGATAGCTATGCTATGTACACTGACCGACAGAGCAAATGCAACACCAAGAAGGAGTGGTTCGAAAGGGATGGAAGTTGGGGAAAAAACAGAGACGGCACGGACGAATAACTGATGTTTATTTCAAACCGATATGCAGGTTACACAATGCGCACGGCATCGACTCAGTAGGATGTAGCACCACCGCGAGCGGCGATGCACGCAGAAACACGTCGAGGTACAGAGTCAATAAGAGTGCGGATGGTGTCCTGAGGGATGGTTCTCCATTCTCTGTCAACCATTTGCCACAGTTGGTCGTCCGTACGAGGCTGGGGCAGAGTTTGCAAACGGCGTCCAATGAGATCCCACACGTGTTCGATTGGTGAGAGATCCGGATAGTACGCTGGCCACGGAAGCATCTGTACACCTCGTAGAGCCTGTTGGGAGATGCGAGCAGTGTGTGAGCGGGCATTATCCTGCTGAAACAGAGCATTGGGCAGCCCCTGAAGGTACGGGAGTGCCACCGGCCGCAGCACATGCTGCACGAAGCGGTGGGCATTTAACGTGCCTTGAATACGCACTAGAGGTGACGTGGAATCATACGCAATAGCGCCCCAAACCATGATGCCGCGTTGTCTAGCGGTAGGGCGCTCCACAGTTACTGCCGGATTTGACCTTTCTCCACGCCGACGCCACACTCGTCTGCGGTGACTATCACTGACAGAACAGAAGCGTGACTCATCGGAGAACACTACGTTCCGCCATTCCCTCATCCAAGTCGCTCTAGCCCGGCACCATGCCAGGCGTGCACGTCTATGCTGTGGAGTCAATGGTAGTCTTCTGAGCGGACGACGGGAGTGCAGGCCTCCTTCATCCAATCGACGGGAAATTGTTCTTGTCGATATTGGAACAGCCAGGGTGTCTTGCACATGCTGAAGAATGGCGGTTGACGTGGCGTGCGGGGCTGCCACCGCTTGGCGGCGGATGCGCCGATCCTCGCGTGCTGACGTCACTCGGGCTGCGCCTGGACCCCTCGCACGTGCCACATGTCCCTGCGCCAACCATCTTCGCCACAGGCGCTGCACCGTGGTCACATCCCTATGGGTATCGGCTGCGATTTGATGAAGCTACCAACCTGCCCTTCTCAGCCCGATCACCATACCCCTCGTAAAGTCGTCTGTCTGCTGGAAATGCCTCCGTTGACGGCGGCCTGGCATTCTTAGCTATACACGTGTCCTGTGGCACACGACAACACGTTCTACAATGACTGTCGGCTGAGAAATCACGGTACGAAGTGGGCCATTCGCCAACGCCGTGTCCCATTTATCGTTCGCTACGTGCGCAGCACAGCGGCGCATTTCACATCATGAGCATACCTCAGTGACGTCAGTCCACCCTGCAATTGGCATAAAGTTCTGACCACTCCTTCTTGGTGTTGCATTTGCTCTGTCAATCAGTGTATAATTGGCTTCACAAAGCACATTTACCCAGATATTTCATACTCATTTTTTACATGGCTTACTGTACTTATGTTATATGTATTTTCTATTCCTGGTGGCAATTTTATACCCCTTAAGTACTCCAAAATAACTAAATTCTACAGAATTGTTAGTACTATGAGCTAATAAGATGGAAGTAGTTCACTAGTGTGTTTTATCTACGTCGTTTACGTGACGGCTAGACTGGAGTTGGTTACCACCTATTTCCGACGAGACACTGAAGTCGGTTCCCAAGAAAACCACAGTTTTCTTTCCATTCTTAACAGTGTGACTGTTTTCTGCTACTGAAGTAGATATGGTTAATATGTTGCTATACAGTATCAAAATGAATTGTCCAGTTTTGAGGGAAAAGGAATTAATTATACATTAAAATGAAATGAATGTATAACCTTTTCAGTCTATCGAACACAAGTATAACACTTAGAGCTTTAAAAAAAATAACCATTATAGTGTAGTTATGTAAGTGTATCCCACAATGCTCTTCGTATAAATTACTTTCCTTATGACTGGTCACGCATCCCAGACACACATGGATATACAGTCCATCAGAACGACGTCATTTTTCTGTGGCAATATGTAAAGAAAAGCCGGCCCCGTGGTGTAGGGGTAGCGTGCCTGCCTCTTACCCGGAGACCCCGGGTTCGATTCCCGGCCAGGTCAGGGAATTTTATCTGGACCTGAGGGCTGGTTCGAGGTCCACTCAGCCTACGTGATCAGAATTGAGGAGCTATCTGACGGTGAGATAGCGGCCCCAGTCTAGAAAGCCAAGAATAACGGCCGAGAGGATTCCTCGTGCTGACCACACAACACCTCGTAATCTGCAGGCCTTTGGGTTGAGCAGCGGTCGCTTGGTAGGCCAAGGCCCTTCAAGGGCTGTAGTGCCATGGGGTTTGGTTTGGTTTTAATATGTAAGGAAAACGAACATTAAATACATTATACTGAATGAGTGAGTAAATACTTCATGAAAATATACATCCCTACAAGTACGGTACGCTATATTGTGCCCTTTTCAAGGCAACAACTGCGGTGAACTCTTCCTTCTTCTGTGCGCCGGCTGCTCCTGTAATAAATGACATTTAAATGATACTCACCGCTGCATGTAGACTCTTCTTCCTCAGCCGTGGACCGTCCGTTGGTATCCCCGAAGATAGGCCACCCGTCGATCAAGGAGTGAGGGAATGAAAAGTAGGGGTAAACTAACTAAAATGACGGTACCCAAAGACTGAATTAAAATTTAAATAAAGACTGATTTATTGAATAAAGTGCAAAGTGCCAAAATGAAAGTAAACTAAACTGGTGAGAAATGAACACAAAGTGAAATAAAATGAGACTAAGAAAATTAAAGATTGAGGATCTGCCTTACAATAACACCATTATCTGCCTAATAAACTGACTGAAGGTCAATCAAATTAATTAAAATATTCCAGACTATGTTGACACTGTCTCCAAGACGATAACGTGAATAATACGAAAACTCTGGTCAGAAATACCACCTCACTTTAAGTACAGAATTATATTACGTAGAAAACATCTCTCAAATAAATTAAAAGTAGTTGAATCATAATGAAGTAATTTGTTACGTCATCAATCCACTGACGCAGAGGAGTTATCAAATCTTTAACACATGTGGCTCATTTGGGAAAACACCCAACTTAAAATACTCGTGGATTGCGCTAACCATGTGTAACAAATAAGGAAAAAAATTTAAAGAAAACAGCCATGAACATCACACTTCATTTACCACATAACCACTGTCTTATTCAAACACCTCGTGATTAAACAAAATAAATTATTGAAACATGAATCTGAGTGTTACAACCACTCATCTAATTCTTAAACTTCACTTGCATGACTGTGATAGACTGGACTTCTTAAAAGTAATCCAAATGATTAGGCCAAGTGCCTCATGTTTACGTTTCAAATGACAGCGATCCTTGTACATTAAAATTTTACTGAATTTGCCGCTAACTGCATTTCATTATCAACTCATTATTTGTGGTATTACCACTAGATGGAGGCAGATGCCATCTTATTTACCTCATTCATTGCGGCAGTTTTTATACAATTGGTTTATTAAAGATCGCTTCATTTCTTAAATAAAATGTAGTGGATTTTAAAAAGGTTTGGTAATTACTGAACGTCTAGTATGAGCATACCACTACTATGGTTTTGACTGTGACCTAATCGATGATCCGTTAACCTAACACATGAAATTTTATTTACATAATTAAATCTGTTAACGGAGAAACACTGCTCCAACATAAGAAAAATACAGAAATCAAAACTAGCCTATCTACACCTATCTATTTACATCAAATCAAATATAAATAATTCACATACGATCACATCCTACAAATAAGCGGTAATAAAGTACACTCCGAAAGAAATAACAAATAAACAACACTAGATCCCAACATCGCGGCCTACTGTAAATTAATAAGGATGGAATGCGCAAAATAAAATCGGAGTCTACAGAAAAATATACCCCGCTGCGAGTAGCAAAAATATTGTGAATTTGACGGCAATCTCTAACCTCAGACGACAAATGTCTGGCCATGATACTACTTAACCTTTATGGACAATAATTACTGTTATTTCACGTCATCCATGACTTTACATGACTATCAAAAATACACATTGATTCGTCGCTCTGCTCACATGTACAACGGCTAGCATAAACTGGCCTATTTGCCGAACATCTACTTTCCCTGGAATTATTTGACACAAATACAGGCTTCTGCCCACAATCATAACCCATGTCGTAACATATTTAACACTCTTGGTTAAATTATTCATCTCTCAATTCTATTTACTCATCATTATTCTTGACGTAGTACTTCATAATACGGCCTCGCTCGTATCCGGCGGGCGAAATATCTGTCGTGCACATCACTATTTCTTACGACAGTTCATGACATGGTCCAAATATCACATTTCCATTATCAACGTAGATCATCAGGGATATTACTCATTTAGCTCGATCTCTCGATCATTCTCTGCTTCACATATCACAAAATATCAGAGCTGACTCATCAATGGTTTCCTGGTACTCACTGTTTCTAAATTTTAAAAAATGACGAGATTGCCTCTCAAAACACAGATGTTGAAAGATGTATAACCGCAACTACACAGAAATAAATACTCGCGTCTACCAAAAATCGTCGCAAAATACACGGGATAAGAAACTACCAGAAACGGTCATCTGAAGGATGATTCCACAACATAAAACAAACTGAAAGCGCAAAATAGCAAAAATAAACATTAAAATCAACAAGGCGGCGTCTACAAGATCAAAACTCCGACAGAAATATGACTCAAAACCAACGATCTAATAACATGATTATTATAATTATTACAAATCGGCATTACACTCATTGAGATCAAATAATAGAGCTTCCTAAATTGTCAAAGTGACATACTACAGAATAATCCATAACAAAGACGCAAACACATCTACATAAAGGAAATGCGGAAATAACCCTAGCTGAAATGCAACATTATTATTATTATTATTATTATTATTATTATTATTATTATTATTATTATTATTATTATTATTATTATTATTATTATTATTATTATTATTATTATTATTATAGTAGTTATATATTATGATTATTAAAATGTGAACTATTTACAATCCTACCTAACAGTCTAAGCTACATTGATCATCGATTAGGCACGGTCCTACATATTTATTTACATTATTCTATTGATGCTCGTACCTGGGTGATGGAGGCATGTTGGATTACCCTCCGGACTCCGTCATGGTGAATTAGAATTCCATCTTGAAGCTGTTGTGGTATTCCAAATTTTCACACACGCAAACTCGATACATTTTTATCATGCCGTTACACACGCTTACATTAACATAAAAAACACTCGCATTTCTTCGCACTCCAGTGAAGGTTAGACGAGAGCACTGCGTAGACTCCTGTCGTGAAGTCGGAAGTTCGTCTCCGCTACCTGCCTGAAAAATCACCTGCTGATCTGCACACCGCTCTCTCAGCTTTGTTTACATAAAGCTTACCGATCATTCACCCCTACGGACCATAACAGTTTGCTCAAGGTCTACCACTGCGGCCTTCATTAAAGAAAAGTCATTCTCCTCCCTGTCTGCCTTTACTAGTTTCTCCCCGCAACATTTCGCTTGCCCAAAATAGTTTATTAAGTGGTGAAAGCAAGCTAAAGTACAGTTTCCAATGTTGTGGAGAAATTTTATGCTGATCGTCCTCCAAAATGAAGAACGAAATAGCTTTCCAACAAATGTCAAAACTACCCGTGGATTAGAGAGGTTTTATGTAGCTATGCTGAAAACATGGACTTGTCCCTCTCGACTCGTGATGTGAGTTCATTTAAGCCCAGTGTTGAAAGTGTAGCTATTGCCTGTTATCTCTGCATAAATAGTAAAAGTTTGTTAAAGTGTTCATTTCTGAAATGTTACTCTCCCAAGTAAAATGCATGGCTCTCTCAAATGCCAACAAGTGTCTCTAATCTCTTTCTTACCAGCCAAAAGTAAAGCTGACTAACTGAATTAGCTGACACACCTTAAACACACTGAAGATCCAACTAACTCACGAATACAGAATACAGTGAAATACACAGTCACTCCGTCACACTGTGCCACTGTCACTCTCTGTCTCACTGTCACACTGACACTCTAGATTCACTGAGGATTCAACACCCTGGTCGCTGGGGTTTTGTAATGAGTTCTCCCCCCACCTTGAAAATAGTTCTGTGGAAGGGATGTGGCGTAATGATCTAGCCCTCGGGAGCGCTTTATCGTACATCCGTAGGTTAAAGTTTCAAAATTTATGTACAAAAATTTCCTAATTTCGGTCTGACTTACTTGTTATATTGCGCCGTGGGAAACGATCACAGGATAATCCACACGACGGCGCGCGTCACCGGCGTTATTTTCTTCCAGCGAATGGCTCCTTCCCGCCATGACAGTTCATCTCCCGGGCAAAACCACTATTCCGTGTGAAGTTAAAGTTCTATTAATTAGGCACTAATTAACCACATATTCGCACTGATAAATTTCCAAATATTATAAAGAAGTCAGGACACTGTTTTTCACCACTACACCGGGCTTCAGATAGCGAAATACTGACTGTAGATTCCCGCTATGACAGTTCATTCAAATTTAGAATTTTGTGATTGGCTGAGACTTTCGCACTCTTCGTAGCGTGGATGCTTCCATTTCCTCCCAAGGGTTGGTGGGTATTGTCGTTGTCTCTTTGTCCTTGCTAAGTAGGTCAGGCCTCAACGCGTGATTTTCTCGTGAGAACCAAATAGAAAGTTGTCACTTCTAGGCGGTACCATAAAATTTATTGGATGGAGTACTTAGGGCGGTTTACAAGTTGGTCGTGCTCTAAGAAGAGTTTCGTGGATTTTCCTTGCCGTCAGACTGGCGCCAGAAAGTTCCTTTGTGACTGCTAGGTTCCCAGCCTACTGTAGAATCCCAATATGCGAAATATTCAACTTTTAATTTGTAAATTAATTACGTAAATTCGCTTATGGGTGCAATATATAAGTACATAATTATTTTAATTATATTCAAATTGTCATTTTTACAGCTATTATATAGTACTCGTAAATGGCTTACTCATGTTCGACAGAAACAACAGCTGAGTCGACGCAGAAAAATAATGCCTTCATTCTTAACACATGAACATTAAAATGAAAAGAAATCTGAAATTAAATTTCTGTCGTGGATGGTAAAAATTGAAACAAATATTTCATCTAGTTATGAATATCTAGTTATACTGCCTTCTTTTAACCTCTCAATCCTTTTGTGCATATAGTCGTCTTTTATCTTTGTTCCTTGATTTGATGTAAATATAACACTGAATTCACTTGAGGATATGTGATAATTGGAATAAACTGGGATGTCGAGAATAAAACTACTCATTCAATGTACTGTGAAAGGTGGTACGAACTTTATAGTTAATGCCAAATTGCAGTAATATAACATACATACATACATTATCATTATAGACTGTTATGCCTTTCAGCGTTCAGTCTGCAAGCCTCTGAGAATTTACTAAACGTCGCCACAATCCTCGATTTGCAACTAGTGTTGTGGCCTCATTTAGTTCTATACCTCCTATCTTTAAATCGTTAGAAACAGAGTCTAACCATCGTCGTCTTGGTCTCCCTCTACTTCTCTTACCCTCCATAACAGAGTCCATTATTCTCCTAGGTAACCTATCCTCCTCCATTCGCCTCGCATGACCCCACCACCGAAGCCGGTTTATGCGTACAGCTTCATCCATCGAGTTCATTCCTAAATTAGCCTTTATCTCCTCATTTCGAGTACCCTCCTGCCATTGCAGTAATATAAGAGCCAAGAATATAATTAAACATTTCATCTAACCTTACTTGGAATAGATCAATTACAGTATAATGTCGAACTCATTCTGTTCCAGAATATTCTGAAAATGTAGGGAAATATCATTGCTGTTTAATTTTACGATTACTATCAGTTTTCGGTAATTGAAGTATGGTTATAGTGTATTACCAGGATTACTTGATACAAGAACTGGAAAAGAATCAAACGAAAGCAGCCCGATTTGTTCTGGGTGATGACCGACAAAAGAGTAGCGTTACGAAAATGTTGCAAATTTCGAGCTGAGAAGACTTTGTAGTAAGGAGACGAGCTGCTCGACTAAGTGGTATGTTTCGAGCTGTCAGTGGAGAGGTAGCCTTTTCTTAAGTGATTTCAATGACATTGGACATTTATTGAACATCTCCCTTGGTAAGTTATTCCAGTCCCTAACTACCCTTCCTATAAATGAATATTTGCCCCAATTTGTCCTCTTGTATTCCAACTTTATCTTCATATTGTGATCTTTCCTACTTTTAAAGACGCCACTCAAACTTATTCGTCTACTAATGTCATTCCACGCCATTTCTCCGCTGACAGCTCGGAACATACTACTCCGTCGAGTAGCTCGTCTCCTTTCTCCCAGTTCTTCCCAACCCAAACTTTGCAACATTTTTGTAACGCTACTCTTTTGTTGGAAATCACCCAGAACAAATCGAGCTGCTTTTCTTTGGATTTTTTCCAGTTCTTGAATCAAGTAATCCTGGTGAGGGTCCCATACACTGGAACCATACTCTAGTTGGGGTCTTACCAGAGACTTATAAGCCCTCTCCTTTACATCCTTACTACAACCCCTAAACACCCTCATAACCATGTGAAGAGATCTGTATCCTTTATTTACAATCCCATTTATGAGGTTACCCCAATGAGGATCTTTCCCTATTTTAACATCCAGATACTACAATGATCCCCAAAAGGAACTTTCAGACATTAGTCGTTTTTCCTCCAGTAATTAACACGAAAAGATTTTGCTTTGATGTAACATGCGAATGTGACACGTAAAGCGGTCAACGATAAAAATATTCTCCACCGAGTTTCTTTCCCTTTATTGGCATTAGGAACCAGACCAAACAGCCAGCTACAAATACGTTGGAATACAAAATATAAACATTAAATATACACTTATACACAATGATTATTCCATAATATTGTACTTGGATTTAGTAGTTTTAATAGTTATGAGTCATTGGAGAATGCCTACACACACACATTTACAGAGAAAAAAAGAAAAATTTAAACACTGCAACTGTAGTATGTTTAGTTTTTCCAATGCTGTAGCCCGTCAAACTTTATAGTCTTAAATCGTGTTCTTCTAAGAATATCGAGATTGTATTATACACCTCTGGTTGCAGGGATGATCAAATGCACTGTATGTTGAGTGGTGGTTGGAAGTTGATTGAAAGTAAAGTTGTTCTCATTATTTTCCGTCGCACATTATAAAGATTGCACGACAACAACTGGAAGTGGGACTCCGTTACTCCCATAGGTACGAGGCTTAAAATATTTTGAGTTCGCTAAATTCATGAATCAGGATGCTACCCTACTTGCACATAGTCCAAGTGAGGATCTCTCCTCTAACGGGTTAGGGACCACCGGTGGATTGTATAGTCCTAGCCGCCTGATCACAAAGGGGGCCATGACTCAGAATAAGTCCGAGATGCCCACTCCCATTCCGTAGCAACTGGTATCCCGACTCTCAGGACCACTTACTAGGCCACTCAGCCGTTGCCCATGGTTCACGAACTAGGACGTGACTACAGTAACGCACAACGTGAACCATTCTTCGAAAGTGCTGTATTCATAATAATAATAATAATAATAATAATAATAATAATAATAATAATAATACATTTTTAATCTAAATGAGATGCTTGAGGTGAATGAACAATTTATTTTGATAAGAATTAACTTTTTTTTTCCAAATTTTATGTTATTTACTGAAAACTGTAATATGAAAACAGTTATAGATCATTATATGCTGTGGGGGACTCTTTTTATAAAACGTATTATGCTGAACAATTCTTACCCTCATTGTATAGATGTATCTTCAACAGTATAACCAGCATACGCTTTAGGCACACAGACGACCGTTTTTTCTTCGACTTGCTTCATTTAAATCGTTGTTGTAACATAAAAATACTATTAGTAGGCTATATGTTAAAGATAAATATATGCTGTTTCGGACGTTTTTGTAGAACTTTTTATGCTGAACAATTTTTTCGCACATAGTGTAGAATATATCTTTAACGGTTTAGCCAGCTTAAGCTAAAGTGGCGCACGAACGCCTGTTTTTTTCCCCTCGAATTGCTTCTTTTAAATCGTTACTGCTCGGCTACCTGTGGTCATAGATGAAAATTTATAAACACAAAGAAAATGCTTGATAAAATGATGAAAACCGCATCAAAATCTATCTAGTGGTTATTGAGATTAGTCCTCATAGACAAACAGACAGGATCGAAGACTTAATTTTAGGCTATACTAAATAGAGATAATTATCTTTGATGTACGCTTTTATTTGAAGCACAATTATAATAAAACTGAGATAGATGTAAAAGTATGCCCGCATCTTGTACTTGTAGATATTCTGCAATAATGGTTATAATAATCATAATCACATCCACAATATGTAACTACTGTATATGGCTGAATTACTCCATACGGACATTCCAGAAAATATGGTTTCTACATAATAAAATCCGAGCTGGCTGCAACGTGCAAGTATGCAAATAGAAAATTTACCACGGTCATAGCAATATAATTGTACTGTATGTTAGGTAGAGCAATAAAACTTGTGTGAGTGATGATGATGCATGGCGCTTGTGGTGGGGGAGGAGCGGAAGACCACCCAAGAGCTACGACGCGCTATCCTTGAATTCTGCAAACCGCATACCTAATTGGATTGCTGAAGCGATCTGCAGCTTCTAATTATACGTGCTAATACTCGCTCATCCCGCCCTTCTAATGCAAGGGTACGACTCGCACTCAGTTTGTTTGACTGACAGTCCCTGCCGTAGGTGTATCTGTAGTTCTGTAGAACAGTGTCTGCTGAAAATACGAAGTCTCAAGCACCACGCCTTAGTTCTCGTTTTTTCCGCCAAGTTTACCCCTGATGGGGTAGCGGGTGCAATGTGTATCGAGCTTGAGAACCTGGCCAAGTTTTACAGCCGAATGCCCTTCCTGACGCCAACTTTATGTGAAGGAATATATTCACTATTGCGTGTGCCTGTGGTTTTCAATAGTGTAATGCGTTATGTGTAAGTGAAAATGTGTGTTGAGACGATTACAAACACCTATATCCCGAGGTAGAGGAATTAACCAAATGTGATTAACCCCAGCTCGTCCGGGAATCGACCCAGAGCCCTATGAACCGAAGTCCAATACGCTGACAATTCAGCCAGAGAGTCAGACTATTTGAAAACAAAATATTACTAAAAATATTACAAAATAAGAAATTTGAACATAACGAAGGAAGAAGAAAGAAAAAGAACCCAAGAAACGATAATTCAAACAGTTAAACATTACAGTATTATGTAACTTGATAATTAAAAGCAATCGCATAAAGATGCATACGGAATTTACGAATAACTTAAAATGTCCCCTTACATGTAGTGTAAAAAAATATAACGCAGTCACTCAGAAATTCACCCCAAATCTACAAAATATTCAATTTCAAATAGTGTAATATTAAATTATAGTGATCAAATTCCTGGTTAAACTGCAAGTGACATTGATGCGATCACGATATCAGCCGTCGCGTAAAACTACAAAATTGCTTGATTTTCTCTCTCTTGTAGTTGTTACCTGTTTCTGGATAATGGAAAGCATTACAGGAGAACTTGAAGAATATACAGCACATTTTCTATGATAGATGATGATGTACAGTTCCTGTAGTTTCAAGTAACAAAAGTTGGATGTAATGGCCTCTCGAAACAACATCACTGTTGTTGCATATTTCTTTCTTTTGTCCTGCAGGGAGCATTCCCTAAGCTAGAGATGGTTGCCTTAGAGCCCAGCTGGAGAGAGAAATAACAGGGCTCATTATTCTCTCCACCCATCTCCTTTCCCTTCAACTTCAAATAAAGCCTGAGATTCTTTTCTGAGCAGTGGGAGGGGTAACCTTATTGTTGTCTTGTCCATGAAATGATACAAATTGTGTAATCTTCTTTGAGACGCTTAATTACATGAAAGGTTCCATTAAGGCAATCTTCCTCCCATCCACCCCGCAGATCGGAACCATCAACCCTAGTCTTCTCTATTACTTTTTTTTGTCTTTCCCTTCTCCACAAAAATCTTGGTTTCCTGTAATTTTCGAGCAGAGACAAATTCACATCCACAGAAATGTCTCTGTCTTCTGCTCCAGTCTATAATAAAATGAAACGTGCTCAGCTTTCAATTTCCAGTTTGGTCCCTACAATACGAACTCCAATTACAAGGACAATTCATCACTGCTAAAGAGCACTGAAATTTAACGGAGAAATAATATGACCGTTTTCTCCAGGATTAGTTAATCTTTTTGTTAAATGTAGCCAAATTGTCCTCCTCAACGTTAAGTGTAGATTTTTGTCACCTAGTGAAGGGGATGACTTGGCGCAAATATGACTACGTTTCTGACAGGTCCCCATACTGCAATGAGAATTTTTGTATATTTTATATGTAACATTATAACTGAATATTTCTTCCTTGCGTCTCCGAAAACTATATGAGTAGTTGGTGGGATGTAATTTCAATATTATTATTATTATTATTATTATTATTATTATTATTATTATTATTATTATTATTATTATTATTATTATTATTATACGTCGCGAGTGGGTCACTTAGGACCACGTGGAAATCAACATTTGTTGGCCTTTTTTAGCTCAGTATTCCTTCATAAGTAGTGAAAGGGTGTGTTTTCGTTGCAAGGACCATACATGTCAGTTAGTCTTTCTCTCATAATCCTCAATACCCCGTGTGAGTGTGACTTTTTCTGATTTTATCTCGGTCTAGTAGATTTGGTGATCCTAATTATTTCAGATATTTCTCTGTCTGTTTGTACCAGTTTGATCTAGTGGTTTTATTCTTGAAGAATATGCCAATTCTGTGAGTCAGTCCGTTTGAGTCCGTTCTTTCTAAGTGCCCCATGAATTTTATTCTTCACATGCACATTGTACCTGTAATTTATGAGATTCTTTTGTATATTTCCGCATTTATTATTATTATTATTATTATTATGATTATTATTATTATTATTATTATTACTATTATTGTCTATGTGGTCTGACACCATGGCTAGCCGGTTAGAGTCCGTTGGTGGAAAAGCTTTCACGATCAGAATGTTGGTCGGCAGGATCGTAGAGGTGGTGGTATACAATTACTAATCACAATATTGCGTAGAAAAGCCTGGGTTTCAATTCCAAACCTCTTCATTGCGGTCATATGTTGTGAGGGCATATGATGCTATTGACAATGATTCGTCCGTCGGATGGAGAGGTTGAGCCTTGAGCAGACCCCTTCGTGTTATACGACAAGAATAGGCAATGTGTCGACACCGGGTTTTATCCTCTCCTTATCATCATAATCATCCCATATGCAGACGCGCAGGTCTTCCATAGGCGTCAAAGAGAAGGACTTGCTCCAGGCGAGCCGAGCATGTCCTCGGACACTCCCGGCACTAAAGCAAAGCAAAGTCATCTCTGTACAGGCCATAAAGTCCCTTGATGGTGGGGGTGAATGGTGTAGAAGGCAAAGGCGCCCCACTATCCGTAACCTTGGCACTTGGTGGGGTAGAGTGATTAGAGTGGTTATCTCAAAGCCCGGTCACCTTTACCGATGGAATTAACCTGGTAGTTATTGTTTTACGTAAGCTGAGTGAACCTCAGGGCCATGTGTGCACCTCTTAGGCTGATGACACACGGAGCGGTTTTTGCCGAGTCGGCAGCCGCGTCGGCCGCCGCCTGTGATTGATGCACAGAGCAATTTTTGCCGACTGTGACGAAATCACTGCCTGCTCGAACTGCATCTAAAATGACTGCTTATAAGCAGTCATCGGGTGCGTATCGAGCAGGCAGTGGACAAAACACATTAGTGGGTGTGACGTTAGGTGAGGAAGCTAGCTAAAATTACCGAAAAATAAAGGATTGTTCTTATTCTTATTCCAAAAGTCTACTTACTCTATATGTCCTTTTACGTGTATATTATTGAATTTCAAAGTCCGGCTCCATGGCTAAATGGTTAGCGTGCTGGCCTTTGGCCACAGGGGTCCCGGGTTCGATTCCCGGCAGGGTCGGGAATTTTAACCTTAATTGGTTAATTTCGCTGACACGGAGGCTGGGTGTATGTGTCGTCTTCATCACCATTTCATCCTCATCACGACGCGCAGGTCGCCTACGGGAGTCAAATCAAAAGACCTGCATCTGGTGAGCCGAACTTGTCCTCGGACACTCCCGGCACTAAAAGCCATACGCCATTTCATTTCATTTCATTGAATTTCAAAGATACTTCATGATATCTAATACAAGAATACCTACCAATGATGCAATCGCCGCGTAAATTCAGCCACGCCCGACTAGAGCGAAGCATCAAGTCAGCCGTGATTCAGCTGAATGTAATAAATCTATGGCGCTAGAGCGCGCACAAAGTCTTCAAAACGCTCGCTGCACCGCCAGCTACACGACAGGCCGAGTCGGCAAATCTGCCTCCTGTCGGCGAGCACCGCTGTGTCTGTTTCATCCCATCTGATACAATAGAAACATGCGCCGACGCGGCGGCCGACTCGGCTGCCAACTCGGCGAAAACCGCTCCGTGTGTCATCAGCCTTAAAGTTTTCAAACCCACGTCCATCCGGGTGAACCGAGCTCACCTTTACAGCCTCGGCCAGGCACTGTGAATGGCTGATTATGTTTACTATAGTTTTCTCTGTTATATTACGCGGAATCTTATAGATTTTGAGAACATTCCACGTCCAGTAAACTGCATCACACTACCTCTACTTCGAGAATGCAAATTTCTCACAGACGATTGTTTATGACAAATGCTATAATTGTCATTTTGATTTCGTGTTTATTATTTTTCTCGTATCGTTTTCTATGGTTCGGGTTTTATAGTGTTGCAGGTGCTTGTTGGTGGATTACAACAGTGTCTTGCTCTTCTGGTAGATGGGCAGTATAGTCTTGTAGAGCAAGAGTTGTGCTAGAGCTGTTCTGACTTTATGATGGTGCAGGTTTCGAAGTACTGCCGTTCTCCTTTAGGACGGAAGCCAAGAAAGCACCAAGGGTTTCGTTCTTGCCACAGTTCGGAGCCAATACTGGATGGTGTTATTTGTGAGCCCATAATAAGACCAGTCCCTTGTTATCTCGCCAACTCCACTATGGTGTCCCTGTGGCTGGATCCACAGTATTCCCTACCTGTCGTCAAGAGGCAATTGGAAGGGGGGCCAGGGGCTCTTAGTTTGGGAGCGTGTGTTAGCGACGACGGTTCCCCTAACTGAATCTGGCATTGCTTCCACTAACTTGTGCCAGTACCCCCGCTCTCATCTTTCCTATCTGACCTGCCTTGGTTGACTCTTCATCTTTTCCGACCCCGAGAGTATTAGGGGGCTGTCACACAGGCTCGATCGAACGACTGCGATCAACCGACTAAGAAAACAAACCTACAGAGGGCAGTGGCACCAGTCACACAGCATCGATCGTCAGCGATCAACTACGAGCGATGAAGATCGACTGGTTTGTGAAAACAAACGTGTCCGTTTTTCAGTCGCAGTCGTTCGATGATGGCGGACGCAACATAGTCATCTGTTGATGAAATCGAAACATTAATTTGCTTAGTGTATGAAAACAAAGTGGTGTATAATCCTAGACTCCCTGGATATAGTAATAGCGAGACCGTGAATTTTGTATGGCATTCTTTAGCGTCAAGAACTGGGACAAAAACTGGTAAGTAATTATTATATTTTTACGATCATCTTATGAATAGTGTTATCTTAGATTATTTATTGATAAAATATATTATACGGAATAGATTGATAAAAAAAAAGTTACACTAGGAGAACTAGTAATTATCATTCTTGTAACTTAATTGAAGAAATGTTTGAAAACGTAAGCAGTGCTTTCCTAACCTCCATCTCGTACCTAATGAAATGAATAGGCCTACCATTGTTCGCTTTAATGACAAATAAGTGTAGGCCTATGCCATAGTAGGCCTACTACATGTATATTTTCTTTGTCACAATATTCTGATTCATTGTTTCAGGAAAAAGTTGTGCCAAAACAAGGCAAATTCTGAAGGCTGGATATCGAACTTGGAGAGATAACATCCTCCCTCTCCTCCCAGGTTCTGCTGTACAGAAAACATAAAATGGGTCTACTTCAATGCCCTCAACTTTCTAGAACTCTTCATTGCTGGAAAAAGGTACAATTCTGTAATATTTATTTTTAAAAGTAGGCCGACACTACAGACCAGTGTTCTAGTTGTGAAAGAGTGAGGGGAAGATTCAGTCTGTAGGCCATAAGTTCCACCCATCTGTTCATTAATTTATCAGATATAACTGAAAGTAATATAATATAATCCAACCTAACAATCATCTTACTAAAATAATTATTGAAAGTAACAATTTCTTAAGCAGAAGGCTTGTGTCCAGACTAAAATATAGCTCCAATTTAGAAGAATTGCATTAATATGTTGTTCATTTTTTCAGTTCTGTAACAAACACATCTATGGAAGTGGCACCTGATGTGTGAGAGCCTTTTCATCAAGCTGAAATAGAGGAGGAGGAAGCAGAAATAATTTGTGTTGGAGGGGTCTAACTCCTACAGATCAGAAATTATTGAAGGGACTTCAACTTCCAGTCCAGTGGCTTCTGCTTCCACAAACAGCTCTGCCAGCAGTTAAAAATAAAAGAAACAGAAATGTGAAAGTGACAGTGATGTGTTAAGTGAATATTTAGAAAAGATACTGAAAACTGAAAAGAAAATGTAATCAGTGTTATTTTTAGTGTCTTTGTGATGACATGGAAAGAATGAGTGTACTAGGTCGAAGGGTTTTCAAAGTTAAAATTCAGGAACTGTTGTTTACAGTGTTAGATCAAGAAAGAATCGAATAAAATTTATGTTCTTGAGAAATGTTCTACTTTTTTAATTAAATCAGTTTTTGTTATACTTATCTATCAATATTTATTTGAATCCTCAGTGAGTTATGTGTATTAGCACCTGATGGGAAAGAACCTTAACTCCAATTTTTTAAAAATTATTAGCATTATTACAACATCTTAATTTGTATATTTTATGTGGTAGAACATGTATGGTTTACAAGGAAAGGAGTATTTTGAAATACATGTAGTAGGTCCCTTCTGTGTGTATGTAGTAAGCAGTTGTAAGCACAGGTGGTCTGAAACCAGACCAGCGTATTGATAGTTCTGTCCAAGAGCTGACTTCCTTCTTACGGTAGGCCTACCTATACTGTTGATCACAACTGCAAACTCATTGCATTAGGTATGTACAGCACAGGTGGTCTGAAACCAGACCAGTGTAAAGACATGAGTAGTTTTGTCCAGGAGCTGACTGTCTTCTTACAGAATACTGTTGAACACAACTGCAAGCTCATTGCATTGGGTTTACTGCATCTATATTTAATGTTGCTTACTATACTGCCATCCTGGAAGAATACACATCCTAAATACCTATTTGAAATTATCTACCTGTTCCAATTTTGTATTCTCAACCTGACATTCAGTTCTATTTTAGGTGTCTTCCCTACTGCCATCACTTTAGAATTGAAACGACTAATTTTCATGTCATATTCATTGCATCCTTTTTGAAGTTGCAAGATATTAGATTGCACAGTTTCAATAGACCAAGTTGTTTGCATAGGACAAAATTCTTACTAGAGTTATACCTGACAGAATCCCTCCCTGCCACCTTATACCTTTGTAACTTAGGTAGCCTTTATCTCCTCATTCCAAGTACTCTCCTGCCATTGGTACCTGTCTGCACCAGCAATCACTACTTTCATATCTGTTACCGTACTTATAATTTATTAATAACATATAGGCCTACAGGGGGCATCAAGGTAGACCGATTATTTTATTTCTTGTGCTGTAGATCCATATGAACAATGAACAACAAAGATGAAAAATTCATTTGTAAGTATTTTGACAGGTGTTTCTACCAAAGTTTTGTAGATTTTAATCTACAACATAAAAAAACTGTATTTTGTGGGATGTGATATTAAGGGGATATGATGGCAGAACATGTACATATTTATAAAAAATATATCCATATGACAGTTACATGCTTGTAATAAAAGGTTGAGTAGATTAATTACCCTGTAAGTCAATCCAAGATCTTAAAAGACCCATACACCCTACTCTGTCAAACATTAATTTATATAATTGGTATTTACAAACAGTTTTGACAGGCAATGTAAGATATAGCAAAATTAAATCATTTACCACCTGAGCAACAGGCCTAAATAACATTTTACTGTAGATGGCAATAGTATTTAGTTGTTAGAAAGGCACACTCTTCACTTCTAAAAATAGAAGGCAAGGTGCTTGTTATTAGCACCTATTATTTTTTGCAGTGTTTGGTTCTCATTTTGGGTTAAATTGAAGGCAAAGTTTTCATTTTCCTTGAACTAATTCATAAGGAAAGTATTTCAGGATGGATAGATAGGCTTGGTAGTGTTCATATCAGTAAAGAAGTTACATATGAACAATACACAGAAAGGCAAAATCAACATTGAGGTAAGGAAGAGAGTCCTACCAGACCTTTGCAGAAAAAGTTGTTACTCTGTACCAAGGAGTTTACCAGTAACTTGGATGGAAGTGCAGGATTTATATTAATTGGTTTATTATTGTCAAGTGAGCAATTAGAGCAGCTTGCCAGTGCGAAGTTTGGGGAGACAGTACTTTATGCTTAGTGATGAGGGTAATAAACAAGACCTTGTGTGTAATTTACATGTAGTTGTGACAAGTATCAGTCTATTACACTGCCAACTTATTAGAACAATATTCCAGAAGCTTTTCCTATAGTTATTAAGCTAGTGTAGAGCACTAGCCTCACCTGAACTCCTCAAGAAATGTACACATATGTGAATACACAGAACCCTAAAGAGAATTTACTTTGGAAGAGATGTCCATAGACAACCTTTCTTCACAGCCATTTGGTAAAATTAGCTGCTTTTGAAGCTGCTGTAGTCTTCAATGATATAAATTAAGACAGGATTGTCATTCTTGCAAAGTTTGGATATGGACCTGGATTCTTTGCACAAAACACAGTAGGCCTACAGAAATTCAGCAACATCTTTGTCATGAAAGCAATATGATACTATTCTGAACATGGCACAATAACAAAGAAGAGGAGAGGCAACAAGAGATTTGCAGACGATCATGAGGGAGAGAAACAGTGTAAGGAACTCCCAATACTTTTATCATTTTCGCAATATTCAGAGCATATGTGCATTTTTCTTTCTTTCAAAATTATTTACAGGATTGTAATGAAACTTGACACACTATTTCTACATTAGGTAATGTAAATTTTGACTGGAAGCATTTCTTGATATGTCTATTATTTTGGTAGGTGGAATCTCACCAAGTGGCATGGAAAAAAAAAAAAAAGCTGTTAACCTCCATCTAATAAACACCTCAAAATATCATTTGAAAAGACAGTAATTATGCTCCAAGATCCAGCATCATTAAAACAAATAAGCATAAATGGTATTAGTCTTATATTTGAAGTACAATGAGCCACTGTTGTGAGGCTTTTGTTGGAACTTTCACCCTGTCAAGAATTCTGGCTGTAGTGCTCTATGAATGGCATCACATATAATAGGAACAAATCCACTGATGTATTGTGAGCAATCCTAAATCTGTATGAGTCACCAATGTCCAGAAACCTGTAGGCCTAAATAAATATATTTCCACTGTTCATTGTAGCACCTTCAAATTATGAATTCAAACTGATGTAGGCTACATAACAGTTTTCAGTCCTTTTTTATCAATACTTTATTAGAATCCTACAGAATGCAAAGAAATGTACCTGCCACTAATCCTTTGATATATTTTGCCACGGACATACAGTAGTTGTTTCGGAGGTGAACATCACTTCTGACTTTAAACCTAAAAAAATCGTTGTGAATATTGAATTTAACGATAGTCAGCCTTTCATCAGAACTTATACTTTTCCTGTAATTTGTTTGCCTGATATTTATTAGTGACTACATTTTTTCCTCTAATTCCTTATACCGTAATTATTGATGAACATTCGGTACTAGTTCCTGAATTTTTCTTCGTCATTCCACAACGAAGGCACACTTTGGTGGAATTCTCCATGGCTCTTTACCTTGTCCACTGCGATCGTCTGGTTCTTTCCTTTCTCCTAATATATTCATAGGTTAGAATCATATTTCCACCCGAATTATCGCTTTCACAACACATTCTTTTTCTCTCGTGAATATGAATACGTCTGTAGCCTGTACGGTACTGGGCGGGAGTATCAGCTGTTTCCGTGCAGTCGATCCCTCTCGATCGATGAGCAGTGTGACAAGGTAAATTAATTTAGTCGTTAGTACTCGATGCCAGTTGGTCGCTCTTGATCGTTCGATGCCCTGTGTGACAGCGGGCTTAGATTTGCAACGCCTGGGGAGTATTAACATTTCACGCTCTTCGTTGTCCCTCCCTATCTTTTCCGATACCCACCACATTATTCTAAATGTTAAATTGAGGACGTTCCGATCCGATTATTGATGGGAAATATGAGCTTTTTCTTCCGGTGAACCTGCCTGACTTGACAGCCCCTAAGCCTGAGAATGTAAAAAATTGTCCAGCCGATCGAAGACAATTTAAAAAATAAATGAAGAACGAAGATACAAGGGCTGGAATAAAATTTTCGCTTACAAATTTCATTTGCAATATAAAACTTAATTTAAGACTTGAACTGAAAAATAATTATGTTTTGAGTTAACACTCGTTCGTGGTGTGATTACTGTAGCCACGCCCCAGTTTGTGAACCATGGGCAACGGTGACTGGCCTAATAAGTGGTCCTGAGAGTCGGGATACCAGGTGCTATGGAATGGGATTGTGCAACTCGGGGATATTTTGAGTCATGGCCCCACTTCTGCTCAGCGGCTAGGACTATACAATCCACACGTGGTCCCTAACCCGTTTGACCAGAGATTCTCAGTGGGACTATGTGTACGTAGGGTAGCATCCTGCTTCACAGAATTTTCACCGAGCACACCCAGAACGTTTTAAGCAAGCCTCGCACCTATGGGAGTAACGAAGTCCCACTCAGATTTGACAGGTGAGGGACTCCTTGGAAACAATTTGGCGAACGAAATGGAATTCGATGGAGAGCTATTAACATTAATGGGGCTTGTGAAAGAAGTAAAGTAGAACTGGCTGATTCAGCAAAGGGGATGCGTCTGGATATGTTAGGAATCCATGATATTCGAATAAGGGGAGATAACGATGAACTGGCAGGAGATTATGAAGTGGTTTTAATAGGTGTTCAAAATGGAAGGGCAGAGTGTGGGGTGGGACTTTTCAGCAGGATTACTACTGCACGCAACATAGTGTCTGTTGGGCACGTAAATGAGTGAATGATGTGAGTAGATTTAGCTTTTGGAGGAATTGTGACGATAATTGTCTCATTGTTTTCACCATGTGCCGGTGCAGATGACGATGAGGTCCACAAGGTTTATGAAGTACTGAGTGATATAGTCAGGGTCAAGATCAAGGATTGGATAGTGCCAATGGGCGATTTCAATGCGAGAGTTGGAATTGAATTGAAGGATACGAAAATGTGATGGGTAAATGTAGGGAAGATATGGAAACTAATAGGAATGGGAAGCGTTTACTGGACTTCTGTGCTAGTATGGGATTAGCAGTTGCGAACACATTGTTCAAGCTTAACGCTATTAACCGCTACACATGGGAGGGTAGAGACACCAGATCCAAAATAGACTATCATAACCGACCTTGAATTCAGGAAATCTGTTAGGAATGAGCGGTTATTCTGGAGATATTTTGATGATACAGACCACTATCTGATCGATTGCGAACTAAGTATCTCTAGGCCAAAGATAGAGAAAGTGAAATCTGTCTGCAGACGAATAAGAGTAGAAAATCTCCAGGATGAGGAAATTAGAAGTATATAGATATGATTAGTGAAAACGTACCAAACAGTAGAGAATTAGCAGCTTCAAGATAGAGAGAGAATGGGTCGCATACAGGGATTCTGTAGTAGAAACAGCTACGGAGTGCCTGGGAACAACTGTATGTAAAGATGGGAAAAAAGAACATCTTGGTGGAATGATGGAGTGAGGGTAGCTTATAAACGTTAAAGGAAGGAATAACAAAATTGGCTCCAAACAAGAACAGGTGCAGTTCGGGAATTGCCCGTGGATGAATGAAACAGAGCGAAAACAAATCACTGTAGAATCCATGACGAATTAGGAAGATTTTCGTAATAATCTGGAAAGGCTTTGTCAAGGGGCATAGAAGCTTTTCTGGACAGTAATAAAGGGAGAAAGGAGGAAGAAAGGAAATGAACAGTGTTTTGATTAATTCAGGTGAACTCGTAATAGATCCCAGCGAGTCACCGGACAGATGAAAGGAATATTTTGAAAATCATCAAAGTAAAAGGTAATCTTTCTGATGAAGTCGCAAGCAACGAAATTCATGAGGAGGATAACAATTATGGCAGTAAAATTAAGCTTGAGGATGTGGAAGTAATGGTAAAGAAACTCAAATGCCATAAAGCAGCAAGAATAGATTAAATTAGACCTGAGGTGGTAAAATATAGTAATTTGGTGGAAATGCAGTAAGCAGTTTGGCCTTCGCTGACGTCGGTAGAGAAGAAACCTGCGAGAATTGGATGCCAGGTCAGGAATACAAAACTGGAGCAGGTAGATTATTTCAAGTATCTAGCATGTGTCTTCCCCCAGAATTGTTATATAATTAGTTAGATTGAATCAAGATGCAGGAGAGATAATACACTGAGCCCGCAGTTGCGATCAACAGTATTCTGTAAGAAAGAAATCATCTCCGGGACAAAACTATCTTTACATCTGTCTGTTTTCAGACCGACTTTGCTGTACGAGAGAGAAATCTGAGCGTATTCAGGACGTCTTATTCATGAGTTAGAAGTAACAGGCAGAAAAGTAGCGAGAAAAATCGCAGGTACGCACAGATGGGAACAATGTCTGGAGGGTACTCAGAATGAAGAGATAAAGACTAAGTTAGGAATGAACTCGATTCATGAAGCGGTACGCATGAATTGGTTCGGTGGTGAGTTCATATGATGTGAATGGAGGAAGATAGGTTACCTAGGAGAATAATGGACTCGGTCGTGGATGTAAGGGTAGTAGAAAGATGTAAATGCGATGGGATCTAAGCGAAACCACAGAGATGGTTATGAATGCAGGATTGAGGAGCAGTTGGGTTAATTCTCAGAGGCTTGCAGACTGAGCGCTGAAAGTCATAAGTTTCTTTTTTCCTAACCGTTTAATGTCACACTAACACATCGAAAGTTTTCGGCGAGGTAAGCATGGAAAATGACTAGGATTGGGAAGGTGGTGTCCGAGGCTTTAAATAAGGTACATCCCCGGGATGTGCCTGTTATGAAAATGGGAAACCACGGAAAACCGTCTTCAGGGCTACCGACGCGACGGTGAGATTCGAACCCATCATCTCCCAAATTCAAGCTCACAGCTACGCACCCCGAAGCGCGTGGCCTACTCGGTTGGTGGCATATCAGTCATAATGAACGTAGGTACAGTATGTATGTATGTATGTATGTATATATGTATGTATGTATGTATGTATGTATGTATGTAGGAAGGTAGGTAGGTCGGTAGGTAGGTAGACCTATGCAATAGAAATTAAAAGCAAAGAAAAAATGAAATTACGTTTTAATTTTAATTTAAAAGATAAGAAATGAGCTGAAATCAAATTTAAGTTCTTTTGTTTTACTTGTAATGCCAACGATAATGTATATAATAACCGATATTTAATATTATTTTAATGTAAATCTTTTATAATATATATGATATTAATGATTACTTTATAAAAACATATATAGTGTTTAATCAACTGGGAAATCGTTCTGATAATCTCTCCGTTAGTAAGTCAGCGCTGCGCTCATAACCATTCAGAGACCGCTTTCACAATAACCATTTGTAACACAACATTAAGGACACAAGGTAAAGTTGACAATAGAAGTAACCACAACAAAACATGTTTTTATAAAGCCACCTTATTCCTATCCCATTACCTATAGAACACTTAAATTTTACGCATTTAATACATAGTTCTTCTTTAACCCAAAATAAAAAATATGGCATGATTTATGCATTCACTTCCAGAAAAAAAATCATGTGTAAAATATAAATTTGTAATGTATTTGTCTGTAAAGATGTACTCTTCGCAGAGTATAGCACAGATAGTGTAATAAACTTCATTCATATGATATATAGACTAGGTGAGATAGTATATTAATTTTCCTAACAACTTGGTCGTTAAAAAAATTAAACATGAACCACCATATTTTGATATTTGTTTGGTATTTAATGTTGTTTTTGTGATCAACGTTATACTTATTTTCTAGATATCCTTCACCTGTTATATAGCTACTATCCTTGTGGATACGCTCAACAAATATTATTTGAATTGGCTCATCGGTTTCAGAGAAAAGAACATTAAGAAACAATATTTAACACATGAAAATATTTTTTTCTGGAAATGAATACAAAAACATGCCATACTTTTTGTTCTGGGTTGATGAAGATCTATATAATGGTGTAAAATTTGAGTGTTCTATGTGTAATGCGATCGGAAGAAAGTGGCATCATAAAAACATGTATTTTTGTGGTTAGTCCTATTCCCAGCTCTACTCTGTGTTCTTAATACCGGTTAATTCCAAATTTCATTTACCAACAAAAACGTTATTCAGCGAATTCCCTCATTCTAATACTTGTACCTCCCATCATTTATTTCATGGAACACGAAGTGTGTTTGTTCCTTCTTGTCAGTGTGAATTTCTCATTTCCATTATCTGGTGGTATATTAGACTCCTCCTCGCCGTGCCCTTATCAGGGGGATCATCTTGCACAACATTTATTAATTAAATATAGACTGGTTGCTGGATACGCGACAGAGTTCCCAGGCTACACAAAGGCAATCATTAGCTCACGCTATATTTCTGTGCAGCTCTAATGCATGCATTGTTCTCACACAATGTGTTGCTGTCTAGGAGCGTGTGAGTCCTGACGTCAAGTGTAATAACTCCCCCCCCCCCCCCCAACTTTCATTCAGACATCGTGTTTCTCAAAAACAGCTCTTGCTCTCGTGTTACGGGAACTATAAACTGACAGAAACATAATACTACTGCTACTGGAGCCCAAGCTGGCGGGTTCGATCCTGGCTCAGCCCGGTTTTAAGAAGTTCAGATAATCTACAACTTCATGTCAGTAGAGTTACCAGCATATTGTAAAAGAACTCCCACGGAATACAATTTCCTCACCTCGGCGTTTCCGTAAACCGTAAACATAGTTAGAAGGACGGAAAACAAATAACATTTATATTTATAAAACTTTGCCAAATGAATAATAATAATAATAATAATAATAATAATAATAATAATAATAATAATAATAATAATAATAATAATAATAATAAATTTCAGCATGGAGACTGGATTGGGAAGGAGAACTGGGATGAGTTCCGCAGAAAACAGAACGCTGGCTTTTAGAGCCTATTTTTTCCTTTTTGCGTAGGAGGGCGGTGTGGAAGTTGGACCGTGGCTCATCCCCGTAATATTTGAAGGCGCTCAAACCGTCAACCTCATGTCGGCATATTGGCTGACAGGTAAAAACACTGTGGGAAAAAAATCTTGCCACCTCGACGTTTCCGTAACCCTTGTTGTTGTTAGACTCATCAGTCTATAGACTGGTTTGATGCAGCCCTTTATGCCACCCTATCCTGTGCTAGCCTTTTCATTTCTACGTAAATATTTCATCCTACATCTGCTCTAATCTGCTTTTCATATTCATACCTTGGTCTACCCCTACCATTCTTACCACCTACACTTCCTTCAAAAACTAAAGTCCTGGGCGTCTTAAGATGTGTCCTATCATTCTATCTCTTCTTCTCGTCAAATTTAGCCAAATCAATTTCCTCCCACCAATTCGGTTCAGTATTATTTCATTCGTGATTCGATCTATCCATCTGACCTTCAACATTCTTCTGTAACAACACATTTCAAAAGCTTCTATTCTCTTTCTTTCTGAGCTAGTTATCGTTCATGTTTCACTTCCATACAATGCCACGCTCCACACGAAAATCTTCAAAAACATCTAATTCCTATATCAATGTTTGGAAGTGAGCAAATTTATTTTCTTAAGAAAGCTCTTCCTTGCTTGTGCTAGTCTGCATTTTATGTCCTCCTTACTTCTGCCATCGTTAGTTATTTTACTAACCAAATAATAATAGTCATCTACTTCCTTTAAAACTTCATTTCCAAATAATATTTCCTGCATCACCTGCCTTCGTTCGACCGCAGTCCATTACTTTTGTTTTGGACTTATTTATTTTCATCTTGTACTCCTTACCCAAGACTTCGTCCATACCATTCAGCAGCTTCTCGAGATTTTCTGCAGTCTCAGATAAAATACCAATATCATCGGTAAATCTCATGGTTTTGATTTCCTCTCCTTGGATTGTGATTCACTTTGGAAATTCCTCTTTGATTTCCTTTACTGCCTGTTCTGTGTAAACATTGAAAAGGAGGGAGACAAACTGCAGCCTTGCCTCACTCCTTTCTGGATTGCTCCTTTTTCAAAGCCCTCGATTCTAATCACTGCAGACTGATTTTTATATAGATTGTAGATAATTCTTCGTTCTTGGAATCTGATCCCAATCATCTTCAGAATCATAAATAGCTTGGTCCAATCAACATTATCAAATGCCCTTTCTAGATCTACGTATGCCATGTACGTGGGCTTGTCCTTCTTGATTCGATCCTCTAAGATCAGACGCAAAGTCAGGATTGCTTCGCGTGTTCCTACATTTCTTCTGAAGTCAAATTGATCTTCTCCCAACTCAGCTTCAACTTGTATTTCCATTCTTCTGTAAAAAATAAGTGTTAAAATTTTTCAGACATGAGATACTAAGCTAATGGTGCGGTAGTTTTCACACTTGTCAGCACCGGCTTTCTTGGGAATAGGTATAACAACATTCTGCCGAAAATCGGATGGCACTTCTCCTGTCTCATACATCTTACACACTAAATGGAATAACATTGCCATGATGGTTTCTTCTAAGGCAGTCAGTAATTCAGAGGGAATGTCATCAATTCCAGGTGCCTTGTTCCTAGTTAGGTCTTTCACAGCTCTGTTAAACTCTGACCGCGAAATTGTGTCTCCCATTTCATCAGCATCAACAGCCTCTTCTTGTTCCAGAACCATATCATCTACAGCTTTATCTTGATAACTGTTGGATATGTTCCTGCCATCTTTCTGCTTTGCCTTCTTTCCCTAGAAGTGGCCTTCCATCTGAGCGCTTAACATTAATACACCTAGATTTTCTTTCTCAAAAGGTTTCCTTTACTTTCCTGTACGCACCATCTACCTTTTCTAGGACCATACAACCTTCGACATCCTTGCACTTCTCCTTCAGCCATTCTTCCTTAGCTACCTTGCACTTTCTATTCATTTCATTCTTTAATTCTTTCTTTTCTGCCCTCTTCATTTCTAGCATTCTTGTATTTTCGTCGTTCATCAATCAGTTCCAGTAACTCCTGAGTTATCCGCTGATTCTTAGTTGATTTTTTATTCCTTCCTAACATTTCTTCAGTAGCCCTACTGACTTCATTTTTTAATGACTGTCCACTTTTCATCTATTGGGTTTCCTTCAGCCTTTTCATTTAGTCCTTGTGCAACATGTTACTTTAAACAATCCCTCACACTCTTTTCTTTCAACTTCTCTAGATCCCATCTCGTTGCATTCCTTCCTTTCTTCAATTTCTTCAGCTTCATATGGCATTTCATGACCAACAAGTTGTGGTCAGAGTCCACGTCTGCTCATGGGAAAGTTTTGCAATTCCAACACCTGGTTTCTGAATCTCTGCCTAATCATAATGAAGTCTATTTGATACCTTCCAGTCTCTCCAGGTCTCGTCCACGTATACAGCCGTCGTTTGTGGTGTTTGAACCAAGTATTGGTAAGGACTAAATTATGATCAGTGCAGAATTCAATCAGCCGACTTCCTCTTTCGTTCCTTTGTCCCAATCCGAATTCCCCTACTGTATTACCTTCTCTTCCTTGGCCTACCACTGCATTTCAGTCTCCCATCACAATTGGATTCTCGTCACCTTTTACATATTATATTAAATCTTCTATCTCTTCATATATTCTTTCGATTTCCTCATCATCCGCTGAACTAGTAGGCATATAGACCTGCACTATTGTGGTGAGCATTGCTTTGGTGTCTACCTTGACGATAATAATGCTTTCACTATGCTGGTCGTAGTAGCGTACCCGCTGTCCTATTTTCTTATTCATTATTAAACCAACTCCTGCACTTCCCCTGTTTGATTTTGTGTTGATAATTCGGTAGTCGACTGACCAAAAATCCTGTTCTTCCTGCCAACGTACTTCATTTACACAAACTACATCTAACTTTAGTCTATCCATCTCCCTTTTCTGATTCTCTAACCTACCACAACGATTCAAAGTTCTAACATTTCCACGCTCTGACTCGCAGAATGTCAGTATCCATCTTCCTGATGATCGCCCCATCTCGTGTAGTCCCCACCCGGAGATCCGAATGGGGTACTAGTTTACCTCCGGAATATTTTACCCGGGAGGAAGCCATCAAAAGTACGTCATTCATATAGAGAGAGATGCATGTCCTCGGGAGTTAGTTACGGCTGTAGTTTCCCGTTGCGTTCAGCCGAGTAGCAGTATCAACACAGCTAAGCCACGTTGAGTACTATTACAAGGCCATATCAGGGAGGCCGGAAACCATAAAAGTAATTAATGGGACGGAAAACCATTATTATTATTATTATTATTATTATTATTATTATTATTATTATTATTATTATTATTATTATTATCATCCACTATCTGGAAGACCAGGATGGACAAGTTAAAAAATGAGGAGATGGGGCAGGAAGCTGGTATTTAGACATCCCTACGAGACAGAGTCACACATCCAGACTACGATGGTTTGGTTACATGACGAAGATGAAGCTTACGAGAACAACCCGAGTGTAGCCTACATGAAAAGAGAGGTAGAAGGAAAACGCCTGTTTGGAAGTCCTAGAACCTGCTGGATAGATGTAATGAAAAACTGATATTACATCCAGGGAAAGGACACTAGATGATGTCATGGGAAACATGACATTCATGAATAGAAAAGAGTGGACGAGGCGTATCATCAATGCCAAGGAAACTGAAAATGTAAACCGGTGATGATGATTATGATGATGATGATTATGATGATGCTATACTTTCTTCAGCTTTTCCCAGTTATTTCTGGCTTCTTTTGGTCTGGCAAAGGATTTAAGATCAGTTGCCCTTTTTTGACGCCACGTGGTTCGTGGTTCCGGGTGTGAAGCCAACAGCTTAAGTCACTGAACTAATGACGGCCCCGATGATGATGGTGATGATGATGATGATGATGATGATGATGATGCCACTGTGAAATCATTAATTAGTAAAACATTTATTTATGTAAATTTAATTTATTACTAACAAGGAAATTTCATTTATCACTAACAATATGTGACATAAACATTAATTAGTGAGATGTATATGGAGGCTTAGGAAATAAGGCCCGACAGCCCTCCATCAGATATTTTATAAAAATAATTACCCTCAGTTTTCACAAGGTTGAGCACCCCTGATCTACATTCTATTAGAACCCTTAGAATTCATGAAACCTTCTCTACACAGCCATAGAGCAGGCTTGACACTTCATACTCTCCAAATAACTTTCCATTGTAACCTATGACTCCATAAAAAGTCCGAAAAATTTACATTTCACTTTCTTAGGATGACGTCAACGCCTGTGCAGAGTATAGCTAAATACGCTTCAAATATTCAATTCTGTAATTAGTCCTGATAAAAAAACTCCACTTCTCAGAATATTACCAACTTTTTGCTAGTTCAATGAAAGACCTTTATTTTTCTGTCAAGGAGTTCAAATCTGCCAACAAATGAAGCGAGTTGGTAAAAAATGCCTTGCTTGTATTTTATGAATATCTTTTCAGCGCTGGTAAATTATTTATTTAGTTGAAAACAACTGTGTCTCCAGGACACGGCACAATATTCTTGGCAGTCATTTCACAATACATTCATTGCTTTTAGAATATTCAAGTTGTGAAATAATATTTCTGAAAGTCACGATCTATACACACGCAGTTGAAAGCTCTTTCACTTTCTACTTGGTATTCACCATTCAGTACAGCGGTTAAGAGGGAGTAAAGTGGAAAAGAGGTTCCATATTCTGAATGTCTCCTTCTTTCTGTCCCTTCTTTTTACGCGTTTCAATGAGGGCCACATGCCTGGTTTCAGTTCCACACATTCCAGTCGCAAAGGAATGGGGCTTAAGGGGAAAGAGGATGGAGCACTCCCACACACCAACGACTTAACAGAGTCTGTTCATCTCTCGCAAACAAAATCCTGTGCGTATCAGAGCCCCTCTCATTCTTACTTGAAGTACCGTGTGCTTAGATTTCGCCAAGTCTCCTACCTAATAAGCCGCTTTATTACATAAGCACCAACTTCTGAAGTAGGATTAAAGGTAAGGGACAGTTTATTTACCCTCTGAATGACGTATGTCCGATCGAAGACGGGAGAAGTACGACTACGTTCTGTGGCCCTTATACGGAGCTACCTACCTGTATCAGTAAAGTCGTGTTCGGAAGTTCGATTCCTCATCAAAAATCTGAGAAATGTTAAAAGTGAGAACACTTCAAAAGTACCTGTTCATCTCGGGACAGAGACAGCTGGACAAAGGATTAACCACTATTTCGCACTTAGTGCTGAGGTTACGAATGTTAGAAGCCTTCACCTTCCACTACTCTAGGTGCCTTTATAGTCAGTACGAACTTGGCTTTATTTTATTTTTTGGCATGTTATACGAGAAATATTGTCCGAAAATTGAGTTTGACCACTTTACCAAAGCTTCGAATATTTGGAGAAAGATTTAAAGAAGGGGAGAAAGGAACTCCTAGAGCATGGAGAACGGTGTTTTAACTGTAACACTTTCTCTCTCTAGATATGGAGATTTCTCTTCATGTTCCGTCTTTTGTATTTAATGTTAGTATATGCTATAGTAGAATTAATGTTATTATCTTAACAGACGGCAGGGTGTCGGAATGTTGTCCTACAGAAGTTCCTTAATGTCTTGTAAACCAACGGCTCGAATTGTCGCCGTATCACAATCTTTCAGGACTGAACCCGCTCTCTTGAGATCAGAAGGACGAGTAACGGATTTCGACGCCTCTGGCATTCACGCTGCAAGAGAAAAATTGATGGTCTATTTAACATGGTGATGTTATCATTTGTTCTTGTCAGACAGTTGTCTGTTACGTCTTCAGTCCTGAGGCTGATTGGATCCTCAAAATGCACCTTCAAATGAAATGAAATGGCGTACGGCTTTTAGTGCCGGGAGGAGTTCGAGGAATTCGGCTAGCCAGGTACAGGTCTTTTTTTATTTGATGCCCGTAGGCGGCCCACGCGTCGTGATGAGTATGAAATGATAATGAAGACGACACATAACCCAGCTCCCGTGCCAGCGAAATAAACCAATGATGGTTAAAATTCTCGACCCTGCCTGGAATCGAACCCGGGACCCCTGCGACCAAAGGCCAGCACGCTAACCATTTATCCATGGATCCGGACACCTCCAAATGTTATGTTATTAGGCTATAGAGAAACCGCAAAAACTTATGGTGAAGCCATGCGGAGTGAAATAATTTGCTATAGTAAAAGTCATTCGACTGTGTCAAGGAATGGAGCTCGCACCTAGCGACAAGGATAGGAATTGTGCCGGCTAGCGAAGCCCGTCGCACTCATCTGGGGCAATGATTAATGACTGACAGATGAAACCAAATGATATTCGAGAGTGTTGCTGGAATGAAAGATGACAAGGAAAACCGGAGTACCCGGAGGAAAACCTGTCACACCTCCGGGATTTGAACCACGGAACCCAGCGGTGAGAAATCGGCATGTTGCAGCCTGAGTGATGGAGACTCTTGTGCCAAGAGATAGACGGAAAAATGTTGCATTCATCCAGAAACTGCAACTGGACAATTTACCCAGTAGTACACCATATAGAATAGAGCTGAAAGTGGAAAGAAAAGTGTGTAACAGATAAAACGAGGAATAAGTGTGAATCAGACGCGTAGGGGGAAATGACGTACGAAGTTGAAGACACGGAAGAAGTGAGAAGAGAATTGTTTTCTGACACGGCAAAAACCCCAAAACTTATTATCATGTATAAATAAATAATGTCTAATAATATGTAAGCTTGCAATCGTATTCCACCACTGGCAGCCCTGAAAATGGTTTTCCATGGTTTCTCATGTTCACACTAGGCTGTACCTTAATTATGGCCACGGCCGGTTCCTCTCTATCCTAGCCGTTTCCTATCCCAACGTCGCCGAAAACCACTTATATAAGTTAGTGTGACCTTAAACAACTAGCAAAAGCAGGAAAAACCAAGTGCGGACCAAGATGATGAGAATAAATTTAGAGAACTTTTGAAGACATAGAACACAGCATCCCCTTGTAATACCGAGAGTTAAGCGTCAGAAGCTTCAAACGCTCCCCTTTGAACCATGGCTAACAAGCTGGGGGTAAAAGGATAAGTTACCTTGGAAAAGAATGGACTCGACTATGGAGGGTTTGGAATACAAAAGGAAACGTAAGAGACGATGATTGGGTTCAGCTTTTAAAAATCTTAAGACAAGAGGCGTAGAAGAAAATGAGACCAAAGTGTGGTGTTTTTTTCCTTACAATTTGCTTTACGTCACACCGACACAGACAGGTCTTCAGGCGACGATGGGATGGGAAAAAGCTAGGAGTCGGAATGAAACGACCGTGGCCTTAGTTACGGTACAGCCCCAGCATTTCCCTGACGTGAACATGTGAAACCACAGAAAACTATCTTCAGGACTGCCGAAAGGTGGTTTTCGAAACTACTATCTCCCAAATACAAGCTGACAGCACGTGACCGAAAACCGTGGAGCCACTCGCTCGATGGTACAGTGCTAACTACAAAAACAGAAACATAGCAATGCTTGATTCGTTAACAGAGGACTAGAAACTGAACACAGGAATGCACAAATAAGTGTAAGGCATGACCTCAGCGTAAATGGTTGTTGGATCTCCGTCAATTGTCATAGAAAACCCAGGTGAAACTCATTTGCAAAATAATTTTTCACCACGAACGAATCGTACGAGTTCAACGAAGCCTTGTCAAACCCCTTCAAGTACCTTGAACCAAGAGCTCATTCTACCGCCAATTCTCACTGTAGCCTAATTGTCAACATAAATACTTTCGATCGCTTGCAATAATCTACCTTTAATTCTCTAATCCCCAGTACGGCCAACATCTTTTCCCTCGGCAATAATAATAATAATAATTTCGTGTGGCTATTTCTAGCCGAATGCAGCCCTTGCAAGGCAGACCCTCCGATGAGGGTGGGCGGCATCTACCATGTGTAAGTAACTGCGTGTTATTGTGGTGGAGGATAGTGTTATGTGTGGTGTGTGAGTTGCAGGGATGTTGGGGACAGCACAAACACCCAGCCCCCGAGCCATTGGAACTAACCAATGAAGGTTAAAATCCCCGACTCGGCCAGGAATCGAACCCGGGACCCTCTGAACCGAAGGCCAGTACGCTGACCATTCAGCCAATCCCTCGGCAATGTCATGTGCCTTATCTATATCTACGAAGCATAAACATAACTGCCTATTCCTCTCGTAGCGTTATTCAGTTACTTGGCACATACTGTAAATTTGGCCCTAACAGCCCCTCTGTGGTCTGAAACCGCACTGGTTTTCATCCAACATACTCTCAACCATTGATAGCACCTTCCTTTCCAGAAACCCAGTGAACACTTTGCCAGGTATACTGATCATTGAAATACTAATAGTTGTGACATGTTTAACTTCATCGATTCTTGCAGAATGTCAGTATAGTTTATTTACCTTTCCTTCCACTACCTCGAGCGAAATTTCACTGTCATCTTCGTTCACCTCATGAACTTGGTTGTTCGCGACTTCATCAGAAAGATTTCTTTCTACATTGAGAAGATGTTGAAAATATTCCTTCCGCATGTCTAGTGAGTCCCTGATATATTTCATGAGTTCACCCAAATCATTTCCCCCTCTTTTCCTTTATTACTGTCCAGGAAGGTTTCCCTGCCGGTTGACTAAGCCTTTTCAGGTTATTACCGACATTTTCCCTAATACTTCTTCTTGGATTGTACAGTGATTTGTGTCACTCTTTTTCCTTCATCTACTTATATCTGCATCACTTCTTTTTTGGAACCTCTTTTTATACGCCTTCCTTTTACGTTTACAAGCTGCCCTGACTTCCTTCATTCCACCATGGTGTTAGCCTTATCCCCATCTGCTGAAAATGGGGTTCGAATCCGCCATCACCCGAATGCAAGCCGACACACGTCTCATACCACGCAGCCAACTCGTTCGGACCATTGTTTATAATTAACGTTCTTATGCTTGAAACTTGGTCTCGATGACTCGAAGCATTTCCCGCAAGCAGTAATATCTTTGCTTTCCAAATCGATTTGACGACTGGAGTGAAATCTAACAGGGATATCAGAAATCTTGTGAGTTCATATTGATAGCCATGGAGTCCGCAACTAAGCCTAGCATCTGAGTCTCAGAGATGTTTCAGTTTGTTTGCAAAATCCCACACACATTGTTCAAGATTCGATACGCGTCTATCTCGATGAGAAGCGAGTGGCAAAGCCATGCGGCTATCGCGCCTCTTCAGTCTACGCTGCCTTGAGGCAGGAGTTTGGCTCCCGGCTCACCCACTTTGTTTCGAGTATTTGTGACCATATAAAACACTGAAACGAAAAAATCTATTTCAAACTAGACTGTGACGGGATTACGCCCGTAAGGATTCACTACAATATTTCCTTCGTGATAGATATTGTCGAATTATTTTGGCGTATTATCAGGGTCCTTAAAATTAAGACCACTACGCAGAGACGTGGCGTGTATTACCATACACTAACATTATTCAATTACTAGAGAGAAATATGATTAACTGTGGAACCATCAACATCCTGTGGACAATGTGAACTAATACTGTATAGAATATAGGCCTGCCGAGCAAATGATCGTGCGGTTTGAGTCACGTAGCTATCAGCTTACATTCGGAAGATAGTTGGTTCGAATTCCATTGTCGGCAGCTCTGAAGATGGTTTTCCGTGGTTTCCCAATTTAAAAACAGGAAAATTCTGGGGCTGTACCTTAATTAAGGCTACGGTCACTTCCTTCCCACTCCTATCCCTTTCCTATCCCATTGTCGCCATATGACTTACCTGTGTCGGTGCAACGTAAAGCAGACTGTAAAAAATATATACATAGACCTACTGTACCGTACCCAGGGGTAAATACCCTCTAGGACGATACCTCCATTCCTGTATGAACATCCGACTAACTCAGGGTTGGGCAGAGAGTGGGTAGGTTGTCGATTGGCTCAGGATAAAAGTCGAAGTTCTACACAAAAATAGCAATCAATGACAGGAAATAGAGGTATAACACGAATGAGAAACAATCATAGGGGGTAAGATGGATTTATTAATAAATATCCCCGATCAAATCACACGAAAATAATTGAATCAAGAAAAATAATAATTTGTAAAAAATGAACACGAAGTATTGAAATAAGTCGAAATTAAAAATGTTAATTGAATGATTATACAAATTTGACATTAAAAACAGTTTCAACAAAGAACATTTATATAAATCAAGACTGAGTTTCTTCTTGTAGTCCAATGTTTATGTTGTATGGCAACAAGTGTACGCAAACACTGCCATGTGGTATTTCTGTATGGAGTTTCACACTATCGCATCCCAACGATACGGTTTCAAAGTTAAGTTAATCCCGAGAGTCGCCGAAATTACAATTAAATAAAGTTACATTATACAGAAAAGTTACGACGAAAAGAAAAATAATTAAGACGCAATGGACGCTATGTAATTTATGCAAAATACTAGGGGCATACCCTACACTATATTTACAACAATTCAAATAATCAAACTAAGCATATATATACATCGGATATCGAGTAAAATCTTAAATACTACACTGATTCTAATGTGAATCCCGGTTCACTACAAAAGATCTAGACAGAACTAGATAAACCAACAATACTTCAGCACTCGGGCTGCTCCCTTTAAAAACAACGAGACAAGGTATACAATCACAAATAATAATGTAAAAACATCATCCTGTGAGAGAAAAACATATAAATAACCCTTGATATCATGAAGAAAGCAATGGGCAACATTGCCTCCTTCTGCTGCGTTTGAGCGCTCAACAGCGCGCTCATCCGTCATGTCCTTCCGGGTAGATTACGAGCTGTAAAGAAATGTTGAACTCCACTATGCTAAAAATTGGATTTTGTCTCCCGAGGCCGCCACAAGGAAATACTGTCTCTTTCACACATACAGATAAACACAGGCCAGGAATCAGCTTGCCATGAGATAACGCCTTTCATCAGCTACACGGAAACTCACGTATATTCATTCCTTCTTAGCATGCTTGGGCCATTTAACAACATCAGACTCAATAGTCTGGAATTAACACTGTCCATTCTGATCACAATACACTCAGAAGACACTAGGCAGGCACACACATCTGCACAATACTCTTTATCTTGTCAGGCATACAATCAGCCTGCACCAATACATTATAATTCAGCATGCAATTATTATCTCAATTCCTCGTGAATCCCACTGGCCTTTCCACATAATGAGACACAGTTCAAGTCCTTGGCAGACCATCAGGCAAACAGAATCCAACTTAACTTCAAAGATCTTATTTTAACAACGACGTTCTGCATCTCCTTCTGGCAGCTTCTGTAAAACCATGCATCATGCAAAATAGCTATACCTGTCTCTCTGAATAACCGAAATAAAATGAATTGATACGTGTTTGACGTAATATAAAAATGAACCTGTCGATCTAGCCCTTCTAGCCTATATATAAGGAAAACTCGGAATATCCTACGCTAAGTAATATACACAAATAAACAACAGCTAATCCTATCAATCCCTCATTTTCCCAAACATCTACTCATAAAGCAAAATGAAAATAAAATAAACATGCATTATTCTCGTATCCGAATCTAACATAATAACAAAATTAAACAAATACATGCCGTCTGGCTTACTTTACATGAAAATAAAAATTATATCTACACTGCCCTAGTACCTTAACATAACTTACATATCATGCCATAAATAATACATGCGTCTTACTTTACATGACTCTCGGGAAGCTAGGATAGCACCTTACATCCCCACTGCTTTTGGGATCTACTCCATGTTAATCACATCATTAACATGTGTGAAAGCACTTCCTTCCTCTGCAGGCGTATCCATCATCTTGCTGGAAAATAATTCACTGGAACACAGGAGACTATAGTTGATAATCTCTTCGCTGCTTAATGCTGCGAGCCGAAATACCCTTCTCTTTACCAGATCAGCTAAACACACTGATTCACATATATATTACACACTTCACTTAAAGGGTAAAAATACAGTTTAAAAGCAGCCCACGATTCGGTACGGAAGTTCCACGCGAAACGCGCCCGTCGCGAAATAGTGAAACACTAGCACGTTTCCACTACACTTGTTACTCAGCGGTCACTAAACACCGTCTTTATCAATTGAAAGTAAACTCTGCCAAAATTATACTATTTCATTTACTCAAGTACAGTAAATATTTCGACTGCACAATTTAAAGTATCAATGAGGACCAGTTACTATTACTGGAATAACACCACGTTTATCACAATCTCCAGTCACAGAGTTAAACCATCCGCACTGTTCAAACTTTTACCACAGAGATACAGAATTAGTGCATCCGCACTGTTCAAATTTTTATCACGGAATCACAGAATTAGTGCATCCGCACTGTTCAAATCTTTGCTACGGACTCACAGAGTTGGTGCATCCGCACTGTCCAAACTTTTACTACAGACTGACGCTCTCCAGAGCTAAGGGTTACTGAGGAGGCTTCGGTGACGCCAATAATGCTGGGGTTCCCGGGTGTCTGAACCAACCACCAATCAGAGAGTTCGCCATGTATGATGACACAATACTTATTGTGATATATTTACAAAACACAGCTCAAACACTAGCAAATCTCTTCCACCAATTTTATAATACATTTCCAAATATATCTGACTTCAGAAACTGTGGAAAACCGATTACCTACAGAAACTGACTTTATCCACAGAGCACGTTGGTCATCCTGGAATTAATACTTGGCGCGGTGTAGCCTCCAGGTTTGCCAAATCCTTAAGTTCCCATTGGCTGAAATATCTTGCTTGGTCAGCGTCTAATACACGTGTCGATCCTTGCCAACGCTTGGGTACGCTATCCTTTCTCACGGTCATACGGAAATATGAAGCAATATCCAGCGACTTACTGTCTTGCTCAACATCCGGTATCAACTATCTTGGGATACGATGCTTTAACATATTAGACTGTAACTTTTATAAATAAATTTTACATATTTGGTCAAATAATATTCTAATTATTGTTATGGGCCGGCAGGATACGGCTCACTACATTACTGTAAATGTTATAATCTCTGTAAATACATTGTATAGTATGGCATGAAGAGCCTTGGAGGAGTGGAAGGTAAAGGCTTCCACCATCCGTAACCTCGGCATTTGATAGGGTAGAGTGGTTAGCTGCCTGGCTGCCTTTGCCCCCATGAGTGAACCTCAGGGTCATGTGCACGTAGTTTCTTAAATTTGTCAATTTCCTGGCGGGAAATCGAATCCATGCCCTCCCGGGTGAACCGAGCACGCCTTTACCGCCTCGGCCAGGCAACCTCTGTTGCATAGTTCTGCATAGTTCTAACTGTAGAGGTGGGATTTTACTATTCCCAATGAACTGCGGTTTACATTAAGCACAATGTCTTGTATTCCAGTTTTTGGTAAGCCAAACTTCTTCCAAGCCGGCCCCGTGGTGTAGGAGTAGCGTGCCTGCCCCTCGCCCAGAGGCCCTGGGTTCGATTCCCGGCCAGTTCAGGGATTTTTCTCTCGACCTGAGGGCTGTTTCGATGTTCACTCAGCCTGCGTGATTAGAATTGAGGAGCTATCTGACGGTGAGATGGCGGCCCCGGTCTCGAAAGCACAGAATAACGGCCGAGAGGATGCGTCGCGACCCCTCGTAATCTGCAGGCCTTCGGGCTGAGCAGCGGTCGCTGGGCAGGCCAAGGCCCTTTCAAGGGCGTTAAGTGCCGTGGGGTTTGGTCTGTTTGGTAAACTTCTTCCAGAAATGTATGAAGAATGCTGGTACCGTACTGTGAGCCACAAGCATCAGCCCAATCACTTCGATCTCTTTCACATGGTTTTTATTTTTGTAGAAGGGGGCTGTCGGAATGAAACTGTTCGTTTTCTCAGCTTTTACTTCTTCTGGTTGGCCTTTATGATGTTCAAACCTAATGGTCGTGTCTATTATATAGACTGTTTTCTTGCTATTTTCAAGAGCCATCACGTCTATGCGTCGCTGCCATCTGATGAAAAATGAAATGTCGTATGGCTTTTAGTGCCGCGATATCCCAGGACGGCTCGCCAGGTACAGGTATTTCTATCTGACACCCGTAGGCGACCTGCGCGTCGTGGTGGTGGTGGTGGTGGTGGTGATGATGAAATAATGATGAAGACAACACATACACACAGACCCCGTGCCGTAGGAATTAACCAATTAAGGTTAAAATCCCCGACCCGGCCGGAATCGAACCCGGGACCCTCTGAACCGAATGCCAGTACCCTGAAAGTTCAGCCAACGAGTCGGACGCTGCCATCTGATGATAGCCATGAACTTCTTCATAAACAATATAACCTTTCCTCCGTAGTCCATCTGTGATTAACGATCTTGTTCGATGGTGCTGATCAGGGGCGTTGCCAGGGGACACGGGTTACAGAGGTGTTAGAACCCCCACACCCCACCCCCATGGAATGTTTAAAAAAAGAAAAAAAGAGCTGACTGGAAACAATAAACTAAATAAACGTTCAGGGACATAATTATAGAACCAAGAGATCTGTAATTCACTTATATCAGTGCCCTTGTAATGACAAGTCATGCATGCACCTTCATTGGGTTCTACACCATCATTTTGTTACTATAACGTTCCCCACCCACCCCAATCGGCTGATCCTAGCCACGCTACTGGTGCTGATAATTTCTCATTGCTTCACTATGCACGCACGATCCCAGTACGTTGGCCAATGTTTATTTCTCTCGGCGACAACGCCGACAGAGGTTACCATCCAGCCATCCAGAGATCTACCCGGGACAGTTCTTATTGCAGTGACATCAGTCGTCATTTTAATGGAATCCCGCCATTCATTAGAGGAGAAACCTTCATGGTGTTTCACTCAATTATTGGCAGGCGTGTATTCCTTATAAAGTTCAACTCCTGTACAAGTTCACTCGCGTTTGTGTTTTACTTACGGCACAACTTTTACTCAGATTGTGGTCGAACACAGTGCATACCGCTGCGTCAAACGCTTGTTCCCGAACACGGCTTCTCACAGTGCAATATCGTTCCAGAACAGTACGCTTCGCAGCTCGTCGCACGCCGCTTAACTACAGATTTCGCTGATGCACAGGACGTGTGACCGCCGCTTCTCACAGTGCAATATCGTTCCAGAACAGTACGCCTCGCAGCTCGTCGCACGCCGCTTAACTACAGATTTCGCTGATGCACAGGACGTGTGACCGCCGCTTCTCACAGTGCAATATCGTTCCAGAACAGTACGCCTCGCAGCTCGTCGCACGCCGCTTAACTACAGATTTCGCTGATGCACAGGACATGTGACCGCCGCTTCTCACAGTGCAATATCGTTCCAGAACAGTAAGCTTCGCAGCTCGTCGCACGCCGCTTAACTACAGATTTCGCTGATGCACAGGACGTGTGACCGCCGCTTCTCACAGTGCAATATCGTTCCAGAACAGTACGCTTCGCAGCTCGTCGCACGCCGCTTAACTACAGATTTCGCTGATGCACAGGACGTGTGACCGCCGCTTCTCACAGTGCAATATCGTTCCAGAACAGTACGCTTCGCAGCTCGTCGCACGCCGCTTAACTACAGATTTCGCTGATGCACATGACGTGTGACCGTCTCGTAACTCATTCGCGCTCTATGTAACACTCACTCGCTCAAGACTGACCCAGTCTCGCCAGGTTCGCTCTTTATGTAGACCTGCAGAAGATGCTCGCACTGTCTCTTCCAGATCGCTCTAGGTGCATTGTTCATTGTTAATCACCTTTCAACTTCTTCTAGGGGCTTCCTTATCGCGAGCCTCAACAATTCACTGGCGCTATTATTTCGCGTACTGCTGGTCCGCACTCATCGTCACCGCTCCGCCAGTATTGTCTCCCATCGCCCCCCTACCAATAAGCATTTTGACTCTCGACACAGGTGATTTTGGACTCTTTAGAAGTGTGATAAGGCCTCTTGAATATGTTTTCAATTATTTTAAAGCCATTCGTTATTTCGTTGTCCGTATGCCGCGACATTTCGCGAAAGAAAGACTTTTTTTTTCTATTTGCTTTACGTCGCACCGACACAGATATGTTTTATGGCGACGATGGGATAAGAAAGGCCTAGGAATTGGAAGGAAGCAGTCGTGGCCTTAATTAAGGTGCAGCCCCGGCATTTGCCTGGTGTGAAAATGAGAAACCACGAAAAACCATCTTCAGGGCTGCCGACAGTGGGGCTCGAACCCACTATCTCCCGATTACTGGATACTGGCCGCACTTAAGCGACTGCAGCTATCGAGCTCGGTGAAAGAAAGACTTGTTTTAGCTTCTCCCCACAATTCTCTCAAATGTTCACTATTTGATTTATTTTCGCCGTATACTCTGAGCTCGTTAAGACGAATCAAACGACACGTCACACGACGTGCTACTATGACGGAGTCTAGAGTTTTACCAATATTGCCTGCCACGTGGTAGGGCGAAGATGCTCACCGGCTCAAGTAAGTTTCTGAAATTATAGTCGCATTCTAGTGTACAGTACGTCAGAAGTTTTAATATGTAATAGTAAAATTATAGGAGCAGACGACAGCCCGTCGGCCTCTCACCGCTTGATACCGTGGTTCAAATCCCGGTCACTCCCTGTGAGATTTGTGCTGGACAAAGCGGAGGCGGGACAGGTTTTTCTCCGGGTACCCCGGTTTTCCCTGTCATCCTTCATTCCAGCAACACTCTCCATTCTCATTTCATATCATCTATCTCTCTCTCTTTGCGTTTAGGCCATCTGTGGACCACGGTGCTTGTGTTCTAGCTGTGTTTTTGTCTTCGTCTGCCCCTTTTAGCATACTGGATTGTGTTCTTAGTGGCCTCTTGAGCCTTCCTGTTGGCCCAGTATTCCTTCATTTTCTCGCTGAATTCTTTCCTGCGCTCCTCTGACCAATTCCCGGCTCCTTTGTGGCTAGCTGATGTAAGGGATGTTAGGAAAGGTTTAGTTTTGACCATTAAACGGTATGTATTACTGTCAGTAATGGCGGCTTTATTAATATTAAGCTCTGCAAGATCTTTGTCCACTTGTTTGGTCCAGGGGAATCCTTTGTTAGCAACCTTGAAGATCTTATGGGATAATCTATTAGGATCCATTCTGTATAGGTGTCCATAGAAAGTCAGACGTTTTCTCCTGATGGCATCTATGAGGTTTTCTTGATGCTGGTAGAGCTCATTGTTGGGTTTGTACCATCGCCTTCCATCTGGTAGGATCCTTGGCCCTATTATTCTTCTCAGGAATTTCCGTTCTTGCACTTCCAGGGCTCTCAGTGGTGTTTTTTTAGTTAGGGATAGGCATTCTGCTGCATAGAGGACTGATGGTCTGACTACTGCATTACAGTGTCTCAGTTTTACATTCTTTGATAAATGCTTTGAGGCATACAGTTTTCTGCAGGCATGGTAGGCCTTGTCTAATTTGATTCTCCTTTGTTCAAGAGCCATCGTTTCACTTAGGTCCTCCGATACCCACTCTCCGAGGTACTTCACATTTTTAGCTCTCTTGATGTGTTTTGTATCACTGACTCCCATTGTTGTAGGGGCATCTTTGATGTTGGTCATAAACTCGGTCTTTCCAATGTTGATCATGAGGCCCGCTTTAGCTGCAATAGAGTGCAGTGTTTGAAGCTGTATAGTGGCCTCATGCATGTCGTTTGCTAATAAAGTAAGGTCATCAGCAAAGGCCAGGCATGGAATCCTCAGGTTGTCTGATTTAAACCCCATTCTTAATCCGGTGTTCTCAGGTAATGACCTGGTCCATTCTCTTATGATCTTTTCCAGGCCACAGTTAAATAATATGCATGAGATACCATCTCCTTGCCTCACGCCTGTTTTGATTGTGAAGCTCTCTGATAATTGACCTCTAAACTTAACTTTGCAAGTGGTATTGTGCAGGGTGGCTTGCACCAACCTATTAATTTTTTCGTTTAGTCCCAGTTCTCTTAAGGTGTTGAAGAGTGTGATCCTATCCACGGAGTCGTATGCCTTCTGGAAGTCGACAAAGATAGCTACCCACTGTCGGCATCTTTTCTTGCTATATTGAAGGATGGTCTTCAGATTTTGTATCTGTTCAGCACAAGACCTTGCAGTTCTGAACCCTGCTTGATATTCTCCTAATTCTTTATCCAGTTGTCTTGTTATGTGCTGTTCCAGAATCTTGGAAAAGACTTTATACGATACTGAAAGGAGTGATATTCCTCTATAGTTGCTGGGATCTGTTTTGCTTCCCTTCTTGTGGATTGGATGGATAACAGCTGATGTCCAATCATCTGGGAGCCTTTCCTTAGCCCATATGTCCAGGATTACTTTGTGTATGTGCCTGAATGTTTGCTCACCAGCTTGTTTCAACATTTCTGCCACTATTCCGTCTTCTCCAGGAGCTTTGTTGTTCTTGAGAAGTTGAATGGTCTCTCTTACTTCTTCATAGGTGGGAGGAGGGATGTCTTTGGTGTCCGGGTTAGCTGGTTCTCTAACTGGGAGGCGCTGCGCAGGTTCTTCAGCATTCAAAAGTCCTTGGAAATAATCAGCTAGGGTCTTGATGCAGTCATCATCATTGAGGCACAATGATCCGTCTGTTCTCTGGAAGTGTAAAGTGTGAACTGGGTCGTCTGTTGTTTTAGACCTTTGTATAAGTCTCTGGAGTGGTTTTTTTCCAAAATCCTCCTCGGCTTGCTTAATCAGTTCTTTGTTGTATTTTCTTTTCGCCCCTCTTATAGCATCTATCACTCATTAATAAATCACTTTGGGAGTGGCGACCCTATCGTACTAATAGCCTATATCTGCTTCATTCATTACATCCCTGACCCGGTCATTGACTGGAAAACAGGTTGTAGGTTTTTTTCAGTAAAATTATAGTGAAAACTAAATGAAGTGATAACGTGGGAGTAGAACAAAGAAGTGTACCAAGAACCTGTTGTGGGGTGGTAGAATAACATCCACAGTATCCCCTGCATGTCGTAATAGGTGACTAAAAGGGGATCCAGGGGCTCTTATATTGGGAGCGTGGATTGGTGACCACGGGATCCTTATCTGAGTCCTAGCACTTACTTGTGTCAGGCTCCTTCACTTTCATCTATCGTATCCGACCTCTCCTGGTCAACTCTTGTTCTTTTCTGACCCCGACGCTATTAGGTTACTGAGGCCTAGGGAGTCTTTCATTTTCACGCCCTTCGTGGCCCTTCCCGTTCTTTTGCCAACAGATTCATTTTTCGAAGTGTCGGACCTCTTCCATTTTTCCGTCTGATTAGTGTTAATGAGGATGATTCCTCAGTTGTACTTCCTCTTATAAAAGTAATCACCACCACCACCACTATCAAGAATCTGTTTATAAATGGTAACTGTCCCATAACACTCAGTAACTGAATGGTAAAATATATTAAATTACGTGAGTTAGTAGAAACCAAACCCTTCATTTGTCGTTTATCAAGTCACAGTGGCTGTTTCTTGTTCTTGCCTACTCATGTTCTTCAGAATTCACTTAATGTCCCACCACTGCCGCAGTAACAGGAAGCAGATGTTTGATGTTCTTGTAGGCTTCGCGAGATTCATTGCTTCCGGTTACTCCTTGCCGGTGTGAACAACACACACCACTGTAACTAATATACGACCCTCTTTTAAAAGTAATTTGAGGAGCTTCAATAATGGCTGACCACTTTGTACGTACAATATACCTCAAATATAAGTACACTTTCTCCCATATATCGCGCTACTATTATGCTGAACAAATCGCGAGACACTCGAAGAAGTATAGGTAGCCTATTATTTTAAATGTCTGGGTAGGATGATATCGGAGGACGGCTGAAGTCAACAAGATGGCAAGGTGCTACTTAACGTAGAAATGAAAATATTAGCACTGGATAGGGTAACATGGAGGTCTACATTAAACCAATCTATGGAGTGATGACACATGCAACAACAACAACAACAACAACAACGTTCTTACAATGTATACAGAGAATACAATTTTCAGCACGGAAAATGGTCAGTTGTCGGCTTCGTGACAATAACACAGTTACGTAAATGTGATACTGAAAAACTTAAGTACTATATTACAGTGTTATTTGTCCATCCTGTCGTACTCCCCTTCGGTACCAGCGGCCCGAGGACATGCTGAGGCCTCTGCCTCTATTGTTATCTTCGTATGGTTTCCCCGTGCGCCTTCTAGAATCTAGAACATGAAGCGAGAATGTTCCGTCTCTGGCCGAGCCCCTAAGATTCTAGTACTCCATCATCAGAATATAACATAGAGGCTAGCCACGAACACTCAGTACTTGGCGTAGGAGAGCAGTAGTGCTGGCTGTCGTTGTCGTTGTTGTTGTTGTTGTTTTGCAGCGTTGAGTGTGTCGTGTATGTTCCACCAGAGTCAGTAGTGGAGTAATGGGAGTGGGACGGTAGTAGTACTGGCTGTCGTCAATGTCCCACGGGAGTCAGAGTACCGTCGTGTTCTGAGCAGAATACTGTATGTGTACTGCCTTGGAGTACTGTATGTGTACCAATGTGGAGCCATTGTGTGGAACAGTTGGTGGGAGTAAAGTTGGACCAATTGCTGTTCTTGTCAGGAGTATCGTAATAGTCGTTATCACTGTTGAGTTGTTGCTGTTATGTGACTGTTATTTCTAGTTGTCAGTGTTGAGTAGGTCACCATGTGGATTGATCACGTGAATTGACTGTGTTGACTGTGTTAGTAGCGGACTTTCTCTGGAATCGAGCCAAGGGTCAGATGCCGTGTGTTATGATGGTCAACAACCCTGTGTTCAAACCTGTCTGCGTGCAGCTGTTGTATGTGAAGTGACCGATCATGTGGAGCTAGAGTGAAAGGTAAAACCTATCAATGAGGATTAAATCCCGTACCAGATAAAAGTCTGCCCAGCTGGAGGCCTGCTCTGAAAGATTTGTAAATAGACAACAATTAGTGGGTCATTCATGGTTGAATATAATTGTGTGGGGGTATATGTGTGCGTACTGATTAGGCCATCCTGAATTAAATTACTGTAGACCGATAAAACAGACAGTGTCTTATTCGTAACAATAGCAAAGAAGCCATAAAGATATTTGAGTGTGCCGTTCTTATGAATGTATGTGGAAACAAGTGCGCTTAGGTGCGATAATACGGAAGTGTCAAATACGAAATCGATAATGTTGTCACGAAAATACAGCTGGTGACTGGTTGAAGCTCCTGGTATTGTAGTACCAGATTGGTCACTGGAGCCATGAGTTAAATAGTCACTCGACTGATAACAATACCACAGGGTGACTAGATTTTCAAAACCGAAAAAAGGGACACCTCAAGATTGTCTTGACTGAAAGAAGGGACAAAACTGGACACGTGTTTAAAATTCAGCAGTACTCGAGTAAAATATAGCATATCTGAATAAGTGATTTCCCACTTGAAGGACATAACTGAACTGTATTATCATCTTTTGACATATTTTTAAGTTTTTAATAGCCTCAGAAATGATTCCTTCCAAAATATAATCAGTCATGTGTATTACGAGCTACAAACATTGATACATTTGCCTTATAACATGATAACTTGGAGAAATAGGCTACAGTAAACATGTGAATTGCACTACCGTTTATGATTGTCATCATTTACAATTTTCTAACTATTTTCTCCAAATGGTTTTGATGATTCAACGCGATATTTTTACCGTTTGTTGTTAGAACAGCTGATAGAGCTACACTGCAACACGCTGCAGCATCAAGTTTCCACTTATCGACGAGAGAGCATTTAGAATACCACACTATTATTCGGAGCTCAGTTATCCGGACGTGAATATGTTGTTTTTGTTGCTTTTTCTTGCTACATCGATATGTTACATAAGCTCTTAGGCTTTATAATTGTTCATACATGTTTTATACATTGTACTCTCTGTTTGTTATTTTAAAAAATTGAATTCAAAATTGTTCACAAATGTTTCATTTACTGCAAGGTACTGTGCCTGGTATGTGTTTATTTTATTGCATTAAAATGTTGAATTGGATTATTCGGATTTTTGCTTATCCGTCGTCCCTCGGTTCCAGTTGATCCCGATAATCCAATTCCTATTGCAGTATACAGTCGCATAGAGTAGGCTACAGATATTCGATCTCGGAATGTGACGGTTACTTAACGCACCATTAGCAGAGCCTTCCGCGTATTTAATTTAAAAGCTTCTACAATTACTTCAGTCATGACATTATTAAAAAAGGTAAAAAATGGTACCGGAATTAATAAAAGACATTTTACGTCCCGTTTGTGTCTCATGGGAAGAAAGCGATGACAGTCGGAAAAAAGGGACAGTCCCGTTCACAACGAGACGTCAGGCAATCCTACAATAATATAATGACATAATTTATCAGGTACGTTCGATGTCGTTACAACTAAGTTCTACTGTCTAGGGCCTACACGAGAATACTATGTAACATCTCTCGCTTAAATTTCATGCTGCGCCGAATTCCATATGCTTTCTTCAAAATAATGTCTGGCTCGCTGGCTGAATGGTCAGTGTACTGGTCTTTTATTCAGAGGGTTCTCGGTTCAATTTCCGGCCAGGCTGCGGATTTTAACTACCTACAGTTTATACCTTTGTACCCCTGTGGATGGGGGGCGGTAGAATAAAATCTACTGTATACCCTGCCTGTAGTTTGCAGTGTGTACGCCTGGGTGAATGTGAAAATGAATGATGTAGTACTTAAGCGAAAAAATCCTCAGCCTGTTTCCAGTCGTTCGACCGGGTCAGGAATGAAATAAATGAAGCCCCCATCTAGCGGCGAGGATAGGAATTGTGTCGGCTGCCGAAGCCTGTCGCTCTCCTGGCAATGTTTAATGAATGAGAGATGAAATGAAATGGCATGGGAGAATGTTCCTCGAATGAAATATGACAGGGAAAACCGGAGTACCCGGAGAAAACCTGTCCTCTCTCCGCTTTGTCCAGCACAAATCTCACATGGATTGACCGGGATTTGAACCACGGAACCCAGCGGTGAGAGGCCGGCGCGCTGCTACCTGAGCCTTGGAGGTAACACGTAGTACTTAAGTATTTCCATTAATTATATAATTGTAACACGACGTAATAAGTCGTGTAAATCGTCGTCAACCATGAATTGGTGCGTGCTAAGTTATAAGTTAATTGTTTTTATTATCATCAGTGTCGCCGTTATTACCCCCAGTAATCTAGTTACATATAGACAGTACCTTACCATATTTCCAGTTTCTTACCACCGACTGAATGTTAAAACTTCTTTTCTACTATCACCATTATCACCTTCATTATTATCACCTTATTGTCCGACTCCATGGCTAAATGGTTGGCGTGCCGACCAAGGGGTCCCAGATTCGATTCCATTCGATTCGATTCCCGTCCGTATCAGAGTTTTTAACCTTCATTGGTTAATTCCGATGCCGTCTTCATCATTAGATTTGATCATAGATAGGGCCCAATCCTCACAGACGCGCAGGTCGCCTATACGGCGTCACCTCGAAAGATGTGCACCAAGCCTCTCCGAAGGCCACACGCTTTTATTATCATGTTATTCATTTCATCCAACCTGCAGTCAATAGTGTGGTTAAGTTTAAGGGAGGCGTCGAGAGCCATAACATCGCCACTAGTAAATAAATAAATAAATAAATAAATAAATAAATAAATAAATAAATAAATAAATAAATAAATAAATAAATAAATAAATAAATAAACTATCACACCAAACCTTATGGGCTAACCAAGCTACCGTTTCTCATCCCGAAGGCCTGAAAATTTTGAGGTTTGCGTGGTCAGCGTAACGAATTCTCTCAGCCGTTTTTCTCGGCTTTCTGCTCCGGGACTGCTCTCCTCAGTTGTTCTCACGTAGGCTGTGAGGGCTTCAAAAACCTCTTAGATCCATATAAAAATCCCTGAATCAGCGGGAATCGAACCTAGGGCCTCCCGGTAAGAGACAGACTCGCTACCCCTAGACCACGGGGTTGAAAAACTCACACCAAATCCTGTTCTAATCAAATACAACCAATCTGAGATAAATAAAAAACCAAACCTCATGGCGCAACAGCCCCTACCAAGAAACCGCTGCTCAGCCCGAAGGCCTGCAGATTACGAGGTGTCGTATGGTCGGCACGACGATTGCTCAAGGCCAGTATGCTTGGCTCTCTAGACCGGGGCCGCCATTCCACCGTCAGATAGCTCCTCATTTTAATCACGTAGGCTGAGCGGAACTCGAATCAGTCCTCAGATCCAGTTAAAAATCCCTGACCTGGTGAGATTCGAACCCGGGTCCTCCAGGTAAGAAGTAGGCACGCTAACCATGCAGCACGGGTCGGCCTGAGGTAAATAAACGCTTGTCATTTTGAACCCAAGAAATCTCGGCTACCATTCACGATACAAAACTTGAGAACTTGAGGATTATGAGTGACTGTCCAAAGGGACCTCGAATATATATTTTATTCCTGGCTTTATAGCTGCATTGTTGGAACTTACCGAAAATAATTATGGTCTCCATAAGTCTCTTGCAGCCGGGTCTTCGGATTCATAATTGCCTAGACTGGAGACTTCGTGTGGAGTAGAATTACTTGGGTATCATGAATATTCTGTCTTTATCAGAGTCCATGTGACACTGTTCGTGTAGGACCAAGATTTTGTTTTTGAAATGAATTGATTGCACGGGAATTCTAAAGAGAAATGTCCTTTTTCTTATCCGTTTCCTTGGTTAGGCGATGAGTCCAAAATAGTCTCTAGTTACTTACACGGGCAGGAGAAAAATCGTTCTGTCCTATCAAACTGTGATTGTTACTTTTGAAATAAGAACATCACTCAAAAGAGATGTCATTACGTGCATCATTTCAGTGAGCCCATCATCACTAGATTACTCAATAATTCCCTTGTTAAAAGTGTACGAATTGCACCATTCCCTATATATAGTACCTATTTCGAACCCTTACCAAATCAACTTAACAACCTATTGTAATAGGTACCTCAAACCCCAACACCATAAATCAAAGCATCCCTCATACTAAAACAGTATACTCACCCGTAAAGTTTAGGGTCATTTTTGCTATTGGCACCCTCTCTTATTGAGGATTAAAGTCGAACTTAATGGCCCTGGCATCAAACTTCCACCTGCATCACTACGCATCATACACAAAATGCCTCCGAACTAGTAACGTGGTAACCCTGCATTTTTCGTTCAGATTTAAACTGTTCAAATTTATCCTTTACGCGAACCGTCTAAATTACAATATTTGAGTAACAACGACAAATAAAATCAAGTTTCAAACATGATCCATCCGGGGCGGATTCGATCCCACAACTCTCGTAATAACTAGCAACTGCTAGCTAAGAAAGTATCCCATAAATTTCACTTCTTTTTTCAAAAAGAAAAACATCCAAACTTAAAACTTCGTTGACATCCTTACAACAAAATTGAAATTCATATATAAAGGAACACGTGAAGCCTATCATTACTAGTACCGTTCAAAGTAATCCAATAGGCACATTCAACATACACGGGCACAACGATCATGTGCGCACGAATGAAACGGTATACAGTATTTTTACGGAGATTTCATCACATGAACGCAACGTTAGACCTTCAGTCTATACGCTCGCGAATGTCGTCTGTGTTCGCTTTGAAAGTCGGTCTTACCTGAGGTGACCAATGTACTGTATCCTTTCGTCCATACCTGACAAATTGGCGGACGGTAATAATACGTGATCTCGATCGTGGAAGAGCTCTGTTTGGGCGGGGAAGAGCCACATTCCTAAGAGCCTGTGGTGGGAATGAAAGAGGCTTACTTCATGCAGCTAGCCAGCTGCTTGCCGTCACGGGTGGGGGGGAGGGGGCTGCTCAAACTGGTCTGCAGCCATACACGTCATAGTTGAGCAACACTCCAGCCGGTGAGGGTCGGTTACAGTTCGCGCAAACCTCACTTTTCGTAAACCGCCAACACCTTATCGTGGATTCTTTGATGTAGAAACTTGCAGTGAACTTTTAAGCTTGTGTGTCTTCCAAGTTTTAAAAAGTAGTTCTGTCCTTGATTCGAGTGGTTAGGTGACATACAAGGAGTGTTACCGTTATGTAACGGTTTTTATGTGCTGGTGTTTGGTGCCCTCAAGAACAGTTTATATTATTTGTGAGATGATCAGTGTGCGTGTGTTTGTGTGTGGTGGTTGAGTGTGTATGTGATGGGTCGCCTGAGTGGCTCCCACAGAGCCTCCATGGGGTCAGCAAGGCCCATCTTCAGAGTCCACTACCGGAAGCTGGTAGACGACTACGGCGGCAGCAAGGACTCCCTCAACTTCGTGCCTCCCCTGCCCGACTACTTCTCTTATTGTTGCTGTCAGTGCGGACATACACAGAAACTCAAGGTACCATCATCCTTCAGTCTATTTTAACTTTAGAAAGCAGATGTCATCTTCATCTCCCATTTGCATATTTGTGACCAGTGCTGGCGCCACCAACGGTAACCGTTAGCGTGCCCAGAATTTGACATTTACTGATGGGAGAAGCCCTGACTTAAGTAATTTTCTCCACTGTTCTTTTAACCAGCTCACGACGGTTTTGGGGATTTTGCTACCCTGGTACAAATGTAAATCTGCAGCCTCCCTGTTCTCCACGAATAACCTTGAATGAACTTTTTAAAAGTTGGAAAGTTCACAGTATAAAGATAAAGCTGGAATTAAGGAGGACAAATTGGGGCAAATATTCGTTTATATGAAGACGAAGTAGGGAATTAAATACGTTACCATGGAAGAAGTTAGATAAATTTCCGACTTCTTTGAAATCATTTGTCGCTCTTTCACATTGCCGTAACGGATTTGATATGGGCCCGCCTTCAGAAAACAAAATTGGGCCTCCTCAAAGAAAATATGGAATTTACCACCTGGGCGATTTCTAATTGTAGAGTAGACGTCCGATATACATTAAGACAGTCCTACACTGCATTTCATGAATTCGTGGCCTATATAACTTGGCGGAAAGTATATACATCGCTCAGAAAAGAAAATCTTCCTTATTCGTAATATACAATAGCTATAGAAATTTTCTTCAGCCTGGTATCTGCATGCACATTCTGCACTACGATTTATCTGTCTCTGACTACGTGTAATGACCCTAACCGTTCGAGTAACATATTATAAAACCATGTAGACCCTACCTGGATTTTTCAGAAATTTAACGACACATTATTTTTCAATCTATTCACGAATATTATGCCATGGTATAAGTATAAGTGATTAATTTTATTATTGATTTCTTCTAGTTTTTACAATCTCTTTCTCTCGTCCTATTTTGCTGCTCATTCAGGTCATCTACCGACTTAACGTGTTCGATCTATGAAACGAGGGTGAATTATGCCCTTTGACAATCGCTTATATCGAACTTACTCTGTATTTTAAAATAGGCTGCTCGTATTTTAAATCGTAACTGTGTTCATTTCACGTGAGGCTTTAAGAAAGAAAATTACAGATCATTCAAACAAATCAAACCAGTCATTAACTAAGAGGTAACCACGGTCATTCAATACTTTTTTCCTTATAGACAAGATAACTTTCCAGTTACTGGATAGGATAATCGTCAGCCTAGGAACTTTGCTAGGAATTATAATCACTGCTATAGTATCCTCATCCCGTTGGAAAAGCGACCCTAAACCTGTTTCTAGCATAATATAAAGAGCTGGAATTTTACTGACCAAACTGTAACAAGATAAACGAGATAAAAAATTCACGCATGATTTAAAATCCCCATAATGTACTGTACTCTGTATGTATTGTAATGGACTGTCATCTGTAGCATAATACCCTAAATAAATAATGGACCTTATATCAGCGACAATATACAAACTACTACTAATTAATCAAATAGGTGTTCCCATCTAATTCGCTACCTGCATATCTTGCTATACAGTCTAATTTTACCGGTTGCTACACAAATTCTTTCATCTGCAGTCTTACCTCTGTTGGTTCTTATCTGCGTTTGGAAAAAGTTTATGATATGATATGATTTTCCAAACTTCACGCAGTTATGATGTAGAGGAAGATGCCACACAATATCGTTATTAAAATGGATTTCCTTTCATCACATGCTGATGGATAGTAAATTCTTTTTCCGTCGTTGTATCGCATATATACAGCCTCTTTCCAGTCATTCGACCGGGTCAGGAATGGAATGAATGAAGCCCCCATCTAGCGGCGAGGATGGGAATTGTGCCGGCTGCCGAAGCCTGTCGCACTCCTCTGGGGTAATGATTAATGAATGACAGATGAAATGAAATGATATTGGAGAGTGTTGCTGGAATGAAATATGACAGGGAAAACCGGAGTACCCGGAGATAAACCTGTCCTGCGTCCGCTTTGTCCAGCACAAATCTCACATGGAGTGACCGGGATTTGAACCACGGAAACGAGCGGTGAGAGGCCGGCGCGCTGCCGCCTGAGCCACGGGGGCTCTCTCGCATATATGCTATGAAATTAAATATTATTAATATCATTAATAATTTAATATTTGCTATGTTAGGTCCCTTTGAACAACAAGTATCATCATCATCATCATCATCATCATCATCATCATCAAGTATTTACTATGGCATTGGTATAAACATTGATTTTTTTACTTATAACTTCTTATACTTTGAGGGACTTTTCGTGGTCTAAATCAATTTCGATCTTGGCACGCCACAGAGATGCTCTAGCTATGTTCACCCTTTGAGATAATTCTTAGTTTGCGTTGCCATTCAGTCGCTTAACATCAGTCATTTTCTAAAACGAATCATTTGTTTTATCTGTGATTTTTAAGCAAACTGACAGGAAAAAGGGGGGTACAATATGACGTTTCATGTCACAAACAGAAAAATAACACAGAATAGGCCTGTCAACGACGTAACTCTTGTTCAGAGACAATTATTAAGCAGATCATAATAGTGATAGAACACTGTATTAAAAACAAGCGTTTAGAACCAAATGAATCATACAAATTTAAAGTGAGCGTGATAATATTGTAGGAACTGAAAATTGAATAGTTTGCCAAGTAGTATTTTACTATAAGCTGAAAACATGATTTCACCATATCGATAAACCTAAAAATTTCGTGTATTTGTCGTGTAGCTCTACGCATCCATCCTAGAGATAATGGGTTCGAACCCCACCGTCGTCATCCCTTAATATAGTTTTCCGTAGTTTCGCATCAGGCTAATTCCAGGGAGAAAAAATTCAATTTTAGTTTTATTACAGAATAACAGTAGCTTTGCTTTCTCCACAGTACGCATACACATACACACTGCTGTTTGTCTCATGTGAAAATCAGAAACCACGGAAAACCATCCTCAGGGCTGCCAACAGTAAGTTACGAATTCGAACCCATCCTTTCCTGAATGCAAGCTTACAACTTCACGACTGTTTTCGTTATTATTATTAGTAACAGTAGTAGTATAAAAGAGGGTAGTATATTCCTGTAACCTGCCAAGCTTGGTGGCTCAGACAGAAGAGCGCTGACGTTCAGAACCGAGGTTGGCTGTTTCGATTATGGCTCATCCGGTGGTATTTGAAGGTACCGGTGACGTGTCACGTAGATTTGCGGCTCGTTAGGGAACACCTGGGGGAAAAAAATTCCGACTGCTTAGTGTCTTCGGAAACCGTTGAAGTAATTAGCGGGACGCGAAACCAATAACATTAGTAGTAATAGTTCCGCAATGTTTAATTTGCTAGTTTAAAACTCCAGAAGACAACTGCACCTTTGGGTCTGATTGATCAGCCATTCATTCATTACATCGTTGTAAGTGAGTTGACTGAACCCTGTCAGGTATACCACACCGTCATCTGTATATTTTATTCTTCAGGAGCCGTTATTCGAGCAGCATGATCCCGAGGCTTGTTTTCCTAACGGTCTTCCGAGTGACCGAAGTCTTCTTTGCCCCGAACGCTGGCGCCATAGCCTATAAACAGCAGTAAAACGTAATGGCACTGATCACATACGACTTTTAACTATAAGTGCGTATGTTGCTCTTAACCCTCTTATTAGTCTGACATGGTAATCCGGCTCCATGGCTAAATGGTTAGCGTGCTGGCCTTTGGACACAGGGATCCCGGGTTCGATTCCCGGCGTCTTCATCATCAATTCATCCTCATCACGACGCGCAGGTCGCCCACGGGGTCAAATCAAAAGACCTGCATCAAGAGAGCCGAACATGTCCTCGGACACTCCCGGCACTAAAAGCCATACGCCATTTCATTTTTACATGGTGCGCTACGTAGCTCAGAACCAACTATTTACTGTAAGTGGGACTCGTTATTGTTCCTGTGAAGGATACGGCTTAAAGCCCCAATCGTTCACCAGCTTTGAAATGGGCTTCCAGTGATTTCAGTAACAGATATAACAACTGGGCTGGTGACCGTTTTTTTAAACAATTAACAATATTTTCCTTCCGTATTACCATTCTAGAGGAACTTAAAGCAAGTATTGTACAGTCGCTCAAAATACGAATGAGCGTATGGTTTTATATAAGTTGTTGGCATGTGCATTGATTTGAGAAACAATAAATCTATAGATATCATTATTGTTAAACGTATCCAAACGGAAGGTGCATTATATTTTGATGATAATGAAATTTTAGTCTGATGAAATATTCAATGTGAGGAATATACAGCGCTCATCCTTTATTCTGTCTGGCCCCGTGGCTAAATGGTTAATGTGCTGGCCTTTGGTCCAGAGAGCCCGGGTTAGATTCCCCGCCGGGTCGGGGATTTTAACCTTCATTGGTTGATTCCAGTGGCTCGGGGGCTGAGTGTGTGTGCCGTCTTATAATTAGAATTCGTCATAGATAGTGCCCCATCCTCACTAACGCGCAGGTCGCCTACGGGAGTCAACTCAAAAGACCAGCACCAGTCTTCTTTGAAGTCCACACGCCATTATTATTATTATTATTATTATTATTATTTAAATAATAATATTATCTTCCTTTCTCTAAGTGACTACACATTTAAAAATTCGCAGAACGTAAATCCATCCACCGAGCAAGTGGTTGTGCGGTTTGAGTCACGTAGCTATCAACTTGCATTCGGGAGACAGTGGGTTCGAGCTCCACTGTCGGTAGCCCTGAAGATGGTATTTTCGTGGTTTCCCATTTCCACACCAGAAAAATTCTGCGGATGTACCTTAATTAAGGCCACGGTCGCTACCTTCCCACTCCTAGACCTTTTCTATCCCATCGTCGCCAATAAACTCTTGCTTTTGTAGTATTTCTTCACAACGGGAATAAACCCTGAAACAAAACAAAACAATAGAAATATACATCGTGTTGGGGCGCAATGTGCCTGACGAGCATAAGGATGGATAATATTACTATTATTGTGAATATTTATAAACTCGCATTATTTCATTATCAAGTAAAATATTTTTTTTTTTTTTTTTTTTTTTTTTTTTTGCTATTTGCTTTGCGTCGCACCGACACAGATATGTCTTATGGCGACGATGTGATAGGAAAGGCCTAGGAATTGGAAGGAAGCGGCCGTGGCCTTAATTAAGTTACAGCCCCGGCATTTGCCTGGTGTGAAAATGGGAAACCACGGAAAACCATCTTCAGGGCTGCCGACAGTGGGGCTCGAACCCACGATCTCCCGATTACTGGATACTGGCCGCACTTAAGCGACTGCAGCTATCGAGCTCGGTAATAGTAAAATAAAATATTCTGATGAATTGGCCGATATGGGCTTGAAGGTCACGCGGAAATTACTGAAAGGTGGAAGTATCTAGATCTCCGCGAATTACGAATACGAAATAAGAATTAACACGTGCGCCATTCAGATCAGTTGCGCCAGAGACGGAAAGTTAGCATCAGTAGTCGTCACGCCGTGCGGATGATTCTGCGCAAGTAGTGGACAATGGATATACAAACGAATGCATTCATTGGGATATCTTTTTTACTTCGCAATATTTCCCACTCTTTCAAGTGGTACGAAATGCCCGGTGGCACGAAATGTCCTAGAACCTAGGCTAATAGGTCAGAATGCAAACTAATTTGGCTAGTAGGACGTGTTGTCCAGCCCGCTCTTCCGTAATGTAGCGAGAGTAACATAATTTCTAGGGGTTCTAATTGGTGAGCGTCTATTTGTTATGCAAATCTCATAGCAAAACTGTTGTTCCGGTCTGGAGTATACATGTTACTCGCTCCAATAAGTTTGCATTCTATCCTCTAATATACCCGTGATATTCCTTAACATCCAGGCACTAGTGTTAAGTAAACCTCGGAGATTTTAGAAAAATGCCTCTTTAGTTTCTTTAGGTGTAGATAGTGGAAAACAGTATCTTCAGGATTAATATCAAATAAGAGCTCTAAGAAGCATTTTCTAGTACCTAAAATGAGAGGAGTTCTTTGTTTGCGTCATTTATTTTTGACGTTGTTTGTCATCATGTCTATCTTCGGTTTGTCGAGCGCCATTTTGAAGAGTTGAGCAGAGCCATATTCTTTCAAGTTTGAAAACCAGGAAGTTGTTGTTCTTCGAATTCTCTTCTACTTGCTAGTTCTCCTTGAATTATGACTTGTAGAAGGCAATATATTTGCCTGTTTCTCAAAATATGCCGAAGATATTCAGGTTGATTCTTTTTAATATCGGTTGAGGTTGACAGAGCAGAACATACAGAACATGTCTATTTGTGATGTGATTGGATCTCGGGATCCCCAAGATCCAACTATACACCCACATTTTCAAGTCATAGATCGTCTTCTCTGTAGCTGCTGGAATAGTCCACGGTTCAGTACCATATTAAAGGGTTGAGAAGACATTAATATCTTACTGCCATCTTCTTCAGGTCTAGGCTCAGATCGCGGCTACATAGTAGGTGTTTCAACTTCGTGAAACCAGTTTTTGCTGTCTCAGTTCTACAGCTGAGTTCGAGAGCGTGATCTCAATGTTCGCTTATGATGAAACCTAGGTAGGTAGGTAGGTAGATAGATAGATAGGTACTGTATACGTAGTGGCTTTCTCTATTGGTTGACTGTTTAGTGTAAGAATACCTGGATGTAACGTTAACGCTTTTCAGTCTGTCGAGAGCACTATTTATAACATCTCTAACATTACAAACGTACACACTATTAAACAAATAATGACATGTTTCCTTCTACATGAACATCCTACAAATCTATTCAATGACATATAATCACTATCTGATCAATATGTACTGTTTTTTTTTTTTACAATTGTAACTCTATGTAATCAATGTAATAATCCTGTATGTATAATTATGAATGTCGCGATATGACTTTCTAAGTTAAAGCGACAATAAGTTAAATAATTTTAATTTTAAAAAACATCCTCAGATTCTATCAATTAAAGTTGTTCAATTTAAATCATGCCTATTTAGATCTGCAGCTTCCACGATCCGTTGAGTTAGTTCTTCTTCCGGGTTGAACAGTGTTGTTGTTTTCTGTACCTTCCGCAGAGTTTGCTGACGTTTCGAATTAGTTTATTTAGCTGTCTGGGGAGACTGATTACCTCGGATTGAGTAGGGGTATTTCAGTCGCCTGGGCAAAGACTACTGCAGTGTATTCGAAACGTCGGCAAACTATGCGGAAGGTGCACACAACAATACGGTTCAATCCGGAAGAAGAACTAAATGTGCACAGTACTATTTACATTGCGTAAAACAGCGCGAGTTTGCCGTGCGGTTAGGGACGCGCAGCTCTGAGCTTACATTCGGGAGATAGTGGGTTAGGACCCCACTGTTAGCAACCCTGAAGATAGTTTTCACACCAGGCAAATGCTAGGACTGCACCTTAATTAAGGCCATTTGCTTCCCACTCGTAGCCCTTTCCTATCCCATCGTCGCCGTAAAACCTGTCTGTGTCGGTGCGACGTAAAGCAACTTGTAAAAAATATTAAGCCTAAACTTATCAATGATCATCAAAAATTAAATTTCCAGAAGGAAAGCATAATTTAATTTTATCGATTGCAAAATTTTGGAAACATCCTAATCTACCTTGTCCCGTTACCTCCAGGTGATAGTGAAGGAATGACTTACAATCATAATTTGTCTCACTTGTTCATAACATTACCACTTCACAATCATTGACAAGTTAACGTATCATAAACAATATTGTTTTAAAGTGATTTGATAGAATCTGAGGATGTCCTTGTAGAACGAAACCTTCCTTTGTTTAAGAGTGTAATTTTTACAGGTATTTTATAAATGTTATAATTCGTGTTTATGAACAAAGTGAAAAACTTTAAAATTACATTGATTGAATTGACACTAGGAAGTATGGCTTTCTTCTGAACAAAAGAATACCTGGAGGCATACGAGTCTACTTATGACTAGGGAACAGACTGAGTGCTAACAAGCTTTAAAGTAGTTTTCTTACGTAGTTAAAAATGTAAAAATGTGTATAAACATTATACAAATATTTCGCTTCAATATTACAAAATTATGCATAGCCCCGGAGCGTGAGGCTTTTGGTCGGGGGATACAAGTGAAGAGGAGGACCAATACCTCGCCCAGGCGACCTCACCTGCTATGCTCAACACGGGCCTTGTAAGGGGGAGGGGGGAGAGATCGGAAGGGATAGATAAGGAAGTGGCCGTGGCCTTAAGTTAGGTACCATCCTGGCATTTGCCTAAAGGAGAAGTGGGAAACCACGGAAAACCACTTCGAGGATGGCTGAGGTGGGTATCGAATTCCCCTCTGCTCAATTGACCTCCCGAGGCTGAGTGGACCCCGTTCCAGCCCTCGTACCACTTTTCAAGTTTCGTGGCATAGCCGGTAATCGAACCCGGGCCTGCGGAAGTGGCAGTTGGTCAAACTAACCACTACACCACAGAAGCGGACAACATTACACATTATAATATGAAGTCCAAAATAAGATATTGAAACACTCTTAAATTTCCGTTTAATAGCTTCTGCTTTGGTGCCTTTTCAGTCAGTGTTTTTTTCCCCACCTCATTAACTGGCTCGGTCAACAAATTCGTTGATGCTTCTAATTTCTTTATAGAGTGATACAAAAATATTAAATTTGCAGATAAGGTAATTACTTTTTAATGAGCCTTAAATAAGTTCTGAAAAAAATTAAATTGATGAAGTGTCATCCTTATTTAGTTCATGTAGGCCTATCAGTGATTCAATATTTTTAAAATTGTCGGTATAATACAGTACTGCTTCTAACCCGCAACGAGTAGCCTAATCATGGCTCTAAGTAGGAGTTTAAGATCAATATTTTTGGCTTTGAAAAAAAATAGTTCTTGTTCGGGCTTCCTTGCGCTTGAAATGTCGCCTACGGGCGTCAAATCGAAAGACCTGCACCTGGTGAGCCGAACATGTCCTCGGACACTCCCGGCACTAAAAGCAATACGCCATTTCATTACCGCTTGAAATTAATTTGCCCACTTTACTCTATGTAAACCATGTACTATACAAATACAAGTTACATATATCATGTTTGAGAAGCTTATATAAATGTCTTGTGTCTAAACTGAATTTAACAATTTGAATGAAGTAAAAATATCCATTTATGCGCTTACAGCACAAGTTATTTAATACGTAATATGTATTTATATAAAATATAAAAATAGATGTATGTACCGGTACATAAAAATCTGTTCTCCGCTTATGACCATGATTTGGTCTTCTTAAAATTGAAATCAGTTCCATTCTTAAGACTCAGGTAACAGACTCGATCAACAAGGCTCTGTAGATCTTCCAATCATATCGAATGTTATTTCTCCCTTAACCTTGATGCCATGTTTAACAACCTGCAAGAGCTTCCTTGAAAATTTATTCGGAGGACAGGTTGAAGAGAAGTGGAGAAAGTCTGCAGCCTGTCTCATCCCTCGTCTTATTATAACTAGCTTTCGCAACCTGTTCTGTTACCGCCTATATTTCACATTAATGTCTAAAATGGCTAAAATTAACCATTTTTGAATCAACATTGCTCGTGCCCTGAAGAGCTATCATTTGGTTAGTGGCTCTTCTTATGACTGAATCGTTATTTTCCGTAACACTGATTTAACTCGAAATTGCACAAAACTTTTCTGAATAGACAGAACTGTAGTAACCTACTCTGTACAACAAGACCCACGATCGCAGCATAGTTTCTGATCAATTGCAATACGTTTCATGAGCGAAAAATATTAAAATCCCCGAAAATCCAATTTAATAATTTATATCTATTCTGAAAATCCATCCAAGCATTATCTGGTTCTAACTTCTAACATATCGTTTGACTGATTTACCTGTTCCTGGTTTACATACAGTAGCGAACTACTGCAAGCGGTGTTGTCGGCTGCTACTTACTATTTCTCCCCTTTTCTCACAAACCACGCAACTTTTACTATAGACCACTTATTTCACGTCTTTCGGCTCGTTCCTTCAAAGGGAATCGTACTTTATCGACTGTCAAACCATACTCCTTCCATCCTGTATAATGTACAATATGTCTGTCTGTTAGGTCATCAGCCCAGAGGCTGGTTGGATCCTCAAATAGCACCTCCAAAGGTTATGCGGTTATAAGGAAACCCCAAAAACCAATGGCAGCACCAAAATGAGGCGTACTAGGCAAGATGAGGAGTGAGGTAGTTTGCCATTGCTTTCCTCACTGGGTCAGAAAGTACTATTGCAGCACGACTGACCGTATAAGCAGCACCTTTCATAACACTCAGATGGACTAGTCATGCTCTGAATGTCATTACTCAGCACTACCCATACCCCAGCAACTTCCATATTGTCACAGCCATGGATGTTGACTGGGACTTTTGTGGAAGCTACACTTTACTCTGGCCTGTGCCAAGAGATGGATGCAAAAGTACTGTATCCATCAAGAAATGACAGCAGGCAGATGTACAATATATATGACTATATATACTTTACACTCGTACTATACCTTGTAACATCAGTAACAACGATAGTTTTATTTAGTGATATAAAATGATTTTTTTCTAAAAAGGGTGACTTATTTTTCATTGAGAGTGGGAGTATGATCACTTCTGTCTTGATATAGGACAATTCTTTTATTAATTTGTAACTTCCCAGTGGGAGAACGTAAAAACATCTGTCATCTTCGGATGCCCGGGTTCGATTCCCGATACTTCCGGAAATATAAAATTTTCAGGAGGACCTGTATGTGGTTAAAATGGTACATCCAGCTTACCTCCATGGGGGCGGGGGTGTGCTAAGAAAGAGACCTTGGGACGAAGATACGAGTTTACATTATTCGTAAATTCAGAAAATTTAAAATAGCACTTGAACAGCATTTTCAACCCAGTAGTGAGGTTAAAAAATACAAATGGAAAATTAGTAGCCTATGATCTTCTCCAAGGATAATGCATCTTTTGAGATCTGTTCTTAAAGGCCCGGTTATCAGAAACCAATTTATAACTCGGGTTATATACTTCGTGTTGTTTCTGTAGCTACGGAGGGAGTTCTGCTTTCGGTGGGAATAGCTCGAAGGACTCTTGCACTTCGTGAGGAGACAGTGAGCCACCTTGTCGACTATCCGTTCGCTATTAATAACTGTAAGCTCAGATTAGAGGCAGAACGTTACAATTTTCCGAGTAATAAACTCCATTAATTTGACAGTCTAGAACGCGCCGATTGAGCGTGACTTTCCTGTGGCCAGGGGTGCACACTATTTATTTCTTGAATCACAGGTACGGCAGAGCAACAGAGGAAAAATCTTCCCTCTATTTCTTTTAATATTTGAAATAAAATGCCGTGAAATTTATTTATAGACCGATTCTGTGGAGTAGTGGTTAGTGTGACTAGCTGCCACCCCCGGAGGCCCGGGTTCGATTCCCGACTCTGCCACGAAATTTGAAAAGTGGTATGAGGGCTGGAACGGGGACCACTCAGTCTCAGGAGGTCATCTGAGTAGAGGTGAGTTCGATTCCCACCTCAGCCATCCAGAAAGTGGTTTTCCGTGGTTTCCCACCTCCCCCAGACAAATGGTACCTAACTTAAGGCCACGGCTGTTTCCTTCCCTCTTCCTTGTCTATCCGTTCCAATCTTCGGACTCCCCACCAAGGCCCCTGTTCAGCATAGCAGGTGAGGCCGCCTGGGCGAGGTTCTGGTCATCCTCTCCAGTTGTATACCCCGACCCAATGTCTCACGCTCCAGGACACTGACCTTGAGGCGGTAGAGGTGGGATCCCTCGCTGAGTCTGAGGGAAAAACCAACCCTGCAGGGTAAGCAGATTAAGAAAAAAGAAAGAAAGAAATTTATTTATTGTTACTAACAACGACGCTGAGTGGTGTAGTTGGTTTGCTTATTGTTACCGTCCGAAGGTGGTGCAGAGGCATTCAAACACGAATGGGGATGAAGTACACCCCATCCTCCCGTCGGTATTTGGATATTAGACGTAAAAAATTTCGTATTTTGTATTGGCAGCCTTTTTCTTTACTTTCAGTATTGTTGACCACACAAGAGTAAAATATAAATACTTTCTTTGTTGTGAACTCATTGTCGACTGCTACTGGGCATTATTAACTGGATATAAAGTGCATAGTTCTGCGTGTACTCAAAGAGCATTCACAATGAATAATGTACATCTGACGGATGCTGAAATATTCTCCGAACTAGCTAATTGGTCTGAAGATGATGGCAGTGATATTAGACTACTGTAAGTGAAAATGAAGATGGGACTGAGGATATGAATTGCGTGAATGAAGATAGTTACTATTCGGAAAGTGAAGATACTTTTTCAGATGAGAATGCTCGTTCTACAGATAGTGAAATTTCTAGGCTCAGGTATGTGATAAAATTGTTTATTCTACAGAACCACCTCGAGTGATTAGACTGAAAGTAGAACATTGAAAATATTAGCATTTTAACAATAGATCAGTCAGCTGTGTATTTGTGGGCAAATAAAGGTTGACAGCTGATAACGCGACAAAAATTGAAATCAGCTCCGTCCGTCATTGTTGAAAGATATCTTTTGTTGAATGTGAAAATGAAATGAAAAATGAAAACCTACAACCTGTTTTCCAGTCATTGACCGGGTCAGGGATGTAATGAATGAAGCAGATATAGGCTATTAGTACGATGGGGTCGCCACTCCCAAAGTGGTGACTGATAGATGCTATGAAATGAGAATGGAGTGTGTCGCTAGAATGAAAGATGACAGGGAAAACCGGAGTACCCGGAGAAAAACCTGTCCCGCCTCCGCTTTGTCCAGCACAAATCTCACATGGAGTGACCGGGATTTGAACCACGGTGTCCAGCGGTGAGAGGCCGACGCGCTGCCGTCTGAGCCACGGAGGCTCTTTGTTGATTGTAAGGAATGTAAAGTAATTTGTTAAATGCTGTTTGCATAAATATCTCCAATAATAAACATCATAGATTCCCAGAAACTGGACATTAAGTGGTGGTCACAAAGTACCCACCCCCACCCGTTGGTATACAATGAAATAAAAATAGGTTGGCATTCGTAGGCTTGATGGAACAAAACGAAGGTATGATCAGCCTTCGTAACATTAGCTGAACAGGTAGTATTTCGACTTGTCGGAAACTGGAATAAAGTAAGGGAAGCATCGTCCGGCCCCGCAGTGTAGGGGGCAACGCGTCCGCCTGTCACCCGGCGGCCCCGGTTCGATTCCCGGCTGGGAATATCCCTGGCCTTAACGTTACTTTCCTCACATTCAACACTTTACACTTACGCCGTTTACAAAATACACGCAGATACCTCACATACGGTACAATTAGGGGCAAAATAATAATAATAATAAATAATTATTAATAATTAATAATAATAATTATTGTTGATTGTAAGTAATGTAAAGTAATTTGTTAAATGCTGTTTGCATAAATATCTCCAATAATAAACATCATAGATTCCCAGAAACTGGACATTAAGTGGTGGTCACAAAGTACCCACCCCCACCCGTTGGTATACAATGAAATAAAAATAGGTTGGCATTCGTAGGGTTGATGGAACGAAACGACGGTATGATCAGCCTTCGTAACATTAGCTGAACAGGTATTATTATTATTATTATTATTATTATTATTATTATTATTATTATTATTATTATTATTATTATTATTATTATTAGGGGCAAAAGATCTTTCTAGGTCGACGCCCCGAACAAATAGCATTTAAAAAAAAGGGAAGCACTACGAGAGAAGAGGAAATGAGTTCTTCCCAAAGGCCTCACCAACTTAATACACAGGCCCCATACTAATTTCTCTCACACAGCTGGTTGTGATATTAGCGCTTACATCCAGATTTTCGACGTTTCGGATCTCTTAAAACAGTGAAAAATAGTTACTGTATATCAGGGGCACCACACACGCACAGACACCTTCATTATGTCATCTCAAAAAAATTACGTGACATCAGGAAGGGCAGATGGCCTTAAACCCGTGTCAAAAACAAAATGAGACTGCATGCCTCCTGCGACCGCAGAAATAACTGGTATAAGCTGAAACACACGCACATATGTATAAAATGTCTAATTCTGTCTGTCATTCACAGAGATCTTGATAAAACGGGAAGGTTTCACAGATCGGTACCAGTTATAGAAAAAATCGGTCAAACACTACTGCATTTAGGCAGATTCCCTATCTGTTGTTTCCTAGCTTTTTCTTAAATGATCGCAAAGAAATTGGAAATTTATTGAACATCTCCCATGGTAAGTTATTCCAGTCCTTCACTTCCCTTCCTATAAACAAATATTTACCTCAATTTGTCCTCTTGAATTCCAACTTTTATCTTCATATTGTGATATTTTCTACTTTTAGAGACATCACTCAAACATATTCGTCTACTGATGTCATTCCACGCCATCTCTCCACTGACAGCTCAGAACATACCACTTAGTCGAGCAGCTCGTCTCCTTTCTCACAAGTCTTCCCAGCCCAAACTTTGCAACATTTTTGTAACTCTACTCTTCTGTCGGAAATCACCCAGAACAAAAAGCAAGAGGTCGAACTACGTAGGCCTACATAGTGACTTCTGTTACCTTCCACAAATACTGTATTTCGAGGAAACGGGAACGTTCGAAAGACTAGAACTGGTACCAGATATGTGTTACAAAAACAATGCAAAGATGGCCATAATAATATATGAATTGTTTTAGTGAAAAATACTAACTTTCAATGAAATGAATGAATCATCTTTTTTTCCATTGTGGGATTTATCTCTGTCGATAAGCACGGAATGCAGCAGCCGAACTGGTGACGGTGGGCGTCAACATGTCAAATATATATGGTGTGACACCGTGGTTAACCGGTTCGAGTCCCGTTCTTTGAAAGTATTTTTACCATTTTTACTATCAAAATGTTAGCCGGTAGGGGGGATGGTACTACAGAATTTCTTATCACTAGAATGCGTGCCAAAAGCTTAGATAAAATTCCAAACCTCTCCGCGATGCTCAAATAGAAGGAGGGCTGTTGATGGTGATTCGTTTTGAACAGTTGTATGTAGCTTTCTCAAGAGTACGCAGATCCTTAGACGTCAAAGCTCAACTCCGAACTACAATCGCACTCAATATGGTTTGTAAGCAACCTGTTTTGATTTAATTCGAATGCCGTATAAAACCTGGAAAGTGTAACTTTTATTCATAAGATATATTAATAGTATATTTAGAATTTCCAATTACTTTGTAGATAGTAATTTTGACTGTCGGAGACAGGCTTACTTACTGTCGGTAAAATATCACGGTTACTGACCAAACGCCAACGTATAACAGTTCTACTGATTAATAAATAGCCGTCGGAAGGAGGATCATTATCAACTGTGTATAGTGCGGATCAGACAGTATGCACCCCACCGCTCTAGGTAATGTAATGGTCGTGTTCCTGAGGGAGGAAATACGGCGCTAACCTGTCAGAGGTGGTGAGTTACTGGACGGCGGAAATGTGGTTACCCCTACCCTCTGTGAGTCATGGCGTTAATATGGAAATTAAGATCGTCTCATTCAAAAGCCAAGAATGATGTAGTAAGGAAGCACATTAAAATCCTCCGGTATTTCAGTACCTTGACCATTTCGACTGCTGAATTTTACACACAAAAGAAGCCATGTTTCCTGCAAACGATGTTAGAATGGGATAACACCGTTAACGGCGTCAACCTTTTAGGGGAAGTTACTGTACCTAGATGCCTACAGAAGTGATTATACTGATGAAATTAATCTTTCATTCTTCTTCCTGACATTTTCCCCCTGTGGGTGGGTGGGAGTGGTAGAATAACACCCACGGTATCCCCTGATTGTCCTAAGAAGTGACTAAAACGGCCCCCGGGGGCTCTCAACTTGGGAGCGCGAGTTGGCGACCACGGGGCCCTTAGCTGAGTCCTGGCATTGCTTCCATTTACTTGTGCCAGGTTCCTCACGTTTATCTATCCTATCCGACCTCCCTTGGTCGACTATTGTTCTTTTCCGACCCCGAAGCTATCAGACCATTCGAGGGCTAGGGAGTCTTTCATTTTCACGCCCTGTGTGCCTCTTGTCTTTCTTCGGCCAATATCTTCATTTTTCGAAGTGTTGGATCCCTTCGATTTCCTCTCTCTGATTAGTGTAATATAGAGGATGGTTGCGTAGTTGTACTTCCTCCTAAAACAATAATCACCACCACCACTTCCTGATTTTTCCCAAATGATTGGGGTCGACGCTATATATGGATTTGGCCTAGTTTCACAACCGAATGTCCTTTCGTTTTTACAATTTCCTTTACGTCATACGGACACAAACAGGTCTTATGGTGACGATGGGATAGGAATGGGCTAGCAGTGAGAAGGAAGCGGCCGTGGCCTCAATTAATGTACACTTATTCATTTACATACAACACATCACCCTACTAACCACCGCAGAAACACACACAGGGTTCGCATCAGAAAAGGCATCTGACCGTAAAACTGGTCTTAATCCACGTGTACAGCCGATCCCAAGTAACTGGAAAATAGCCGGGACGATAAAGAAACTGACAAGCAGCAAAAGTAAATATTCACTCAAATACCACAAACAGCCGAAGTCGTATATTGTCCTTCAACTGACTGATCAGCTGTAAATTAGTGTATCCAACCTGGATAGATCTGATACTAGACATACAGCATGTGTATTTTGTAATCTGAGACAAAGTTTTGTTTGCATTTTTACCTCGGGAGATTCCAGTATATATCCATAGCCGCTCGTTTAAAAATAAACATTTTCATTTTCAGAGACTTGGTCAATTATGACAATCCTCAATGTAAAGATCTAGCCTGTTACTGCTTACTTTGCTTTTGTGGATCCAGGTAAATGTACACGTTATTCGTTTAATTCATTAATACTGCATCTGAGTTAGTTTGGTTATTAATGACCAACGTGCATCGAGCCTACTGCTCGTAAACTAAAGGGTCCTGATGTACACCTGCAGTATGAAAACTGAACAACCATAGAAACGTCTTTTGCCACTGAGAAGACAAGAGTGCGTCTCTATTATTAGGTGCCGGCCAGCTCCCGACATACATGGTTGCCTTGTGACGATCTCGTTCGTGAGTTCACTCGCGTGCAACTATTCTCAACTGGAGATATAAGTCTTTTAATAATATCCGTTATATGATCACTGGGAAGAAACTCCCTCTCCAATGGTGAAATAAAAATCAATGCAGAAATAACTACATATCACAGTTTTGTCACACAAAAATGTTCTAAATCGATACGGGAGTAAACGCCCGCAATGCAAATATGTCTGCTTTCTTTCTTTTTTGCTATTTGCTTTACGTCGCACCGACACAGATAGGTCTTATGACGACAATGGGATAGGAAAGGCCTAGGAAATGGAAGGAAGTGGCCGTGGCCTTAATTAAGACAGCCCCGGCATTTGCCTGGTGTGTAATAGGAAACCACGGAAAACCATCTTCATGGCTGCCGACAGTGGGATTCGAACCCACTATCTCCCGATTACTGGATACTGGCCGCACTTAAAGCGACTGCAGCTATCGAGCTCGGTATCTGCTTTCTTCATGGAATTTTATTGTTAACGGTACTCTTAAATACACATTTTTATTATCTCAGTTTATTGCAAGTTCGTCCTTATAGAATCCTTAATAGTCCGCTACACCCTGTTTCACTTGTGCGCCTAACACTTCTAAAATGTTCATTATTCTACGACTTACAATAAAAGCAAATACGCTACATCAAATTCATATCTTCATTCCTCATCTCTTCAATACCAAATTGGATTGTACAAAAAATTAAGGAGCAAGCTCTGGATTCTCTGTTGATAACCCAGCCAGAACGTTACGGATGAGATGAACATGATTATCTTTTCATTGTTTGTTTCATGTTATTTAATTTTCGAAGGACGTGTTACTCAGAAATGTCATTCTTGTTTCCTCTTACTGTCTGTTTTCTTATTGTTAATGCTTTTTATTACCATACACTCAGTGTAAAATGATGTACTTTATACCTGTACGTGATTAGTACTAAAATAAACAAATAAATAAATAAATAAATAAAAGTATTATTTTACTATAACAATTGACTGTAATAGTATTGCATTAACCGGCGAAAAATAGAAAGAAGAAAAATTCTCCAACAACAAGTTAAGAGTCTCTAGATCTAGAAGACCTGAAGTCAGTGGTTATTTCCTGTGAGAGGAAGTCAAATGAAAATGAGACACCTGTCAAAAAGTATACAGCAAAAAATGTCGTATGTAACAAGTAGTAATCGTCAATTTTAATATATTTATTTCACTTGGTGATGAGACGGCCATCCCATTCTTGAAAAAGCTGGTAGGCTGTCGACGGAACCACATCTGTACCCCAGTCACACACGTCGTTGTCCAATGCAAATCGAAATCCACGAATGTCTTTCTTCAGCTCGAACATGGTGCTACAGTCAATCCACAGCACTATGAAGAACGTTGCAAAAATAGAGTCAAAACGCCCAATCATGCTATCGAATGGCATTCATGACAACGCCCACTTCCGCTCTGTGAGAATTAGGCCTACGCTTTAGAGATTTGGGTACGAAACTCTTCACCACCCGCCCTACAGCCCCGAACTTTCCTCTCGAGATTTTCACATCTTTGGGGAGCTGAAGAAAGATATTCGTAGACGTCGGTTTGTGACGTACGATGGCATATGTGACTGAATACAGATGTGGTTCCGTCGACAGTGAGATAAATATCTTACGAGTTTGATTATTACTTTTCAGATATGACCGATGAAGTGGCTGTGCGGTTTGCGTCACATAGCTGTTGATTTAGTATAAGAAAAGGCCCATTTGCCTTAACTACGCTAATAAAGATCTATCGATCTATTTATCTATCTATCTGTTAGCTTGCATTCGGCAGTGGGTTCGAACCCCACGCAGGCAGCCTTGAAGATACTTTTCCGTGGTTTACAACTTTTACACCAGACAAATGTTGAGGCTGTACCTTAATTAAGGCCACGGTCGCTTCCTTCCCACTCCTATCCCATTGTCGCCATAAGACATGTCTGTGTCGGTGCGACGTAAAGCAGATTGGTAAAGAAAATGAGTTACCGATGGAAGCTACATTTTGCTCTGGGCTGACCCTTGGTTAACGTGTAAATGGACAAGTGTGCGATGGAACAAGGTCGTTGGATAATAACAGCGTGTAAAGTGAATTTGGTCGCACAATTCCTTGATTCCGTGATCCTGAAAGTGTTTGTTCAGTTATGCTGACGTTTTCAGTACCTTCAGTATGTTACGTTTTAGAAATTGATGAGCGTAGCGAAGCCAAGTGGTTCGAGTTTTGCCAATAATTAAGCGTGCACTATGAAGCTAAACCTGTATGGCCTGCAGACAGCTCGTTCTGTAGGCTATCATTACTCTTTAATACCTTGTAAACATATTACTGTTTATTATACCTTTCCGCTAACTCGTCAAATAATCTTCAGGTTACAATTACCTAGTTTTCTTTCGTTTTATTTTCTTTCTTTGGTAGTCTAAACGTGATCTAAGGAGCTTTTTTATTAACAGGATTGGTAGACGTTAGAAGAGGAAGAAGGTCTCTATTCACTGTGGGAAAGAGAGGGTTATCTGAAGAGTCTGAGAATCATGTTATTTGCCTGGTGCGGAATGAAAAGAGGCGGATTTTGAAATCTGCTGTTACATTCACATCGCTGCTTGCCTGCTATCATTCTTCCTTCACCCATCTCGTCTAGAGATTTATATCTCTTCTCCACCAACATTTTAAGTCTTGTATAAAAATATTCTTCGCTTCTCTTCCCTCGGATAATACTACTTTTCCTTGGACAACTTATGTGTATATATACAATTGAAGAACGGTGTACTGTGAATGTTGATCTAGCTAATGGAAACGCTAAAGCCTCTTGTAGAACTTATTTGAATAGGAAATTCTGAGCTTTGATTATTTCTCAACTTGTTAATCATAAAAGAGTTCTGCCCGGCTTCCTTTCCCTAAGATTATATAAATAAGACAATTATTCCTCTTCTCGTACGATAACTACTACTACTACTACTACTACTACTACTGTAAAACAGCTCTCTAGAATAAAGACAAAAGTGCTACAAGGAAAGCAAAGCAAGCCATCTCTGTACAGCACATCGAGGCACTTGGAGGGGTGGAAGTTAAAGGCTTGCACTATCCGTAACCACGGTTAGCACTATTCATGGCCGTCTTTGCTCCCAGGAATTAATTGGATACTCATTTTTGATGAAGGCAGACTGAACCTCAAGGTTATGTGCCAGTCCGGAAGCGCACATCTATTTCTTAAACATTTCAACTTCCTGACCGTTTCTCGAACCTACGTCCTTCCGTATGAACTAAGTACGCCTTTACCGCCTTCACTAGGCAGACCATAAAATTGGTGCAAGAATCAACAATAATTCCCCATACGCCATGACTGCAACCTAGCTCCAAGAATCCTGAAAGATTAAAATCCAGAGATTACTCGTGGAAGCTTGTGGAGAAGCTGATTAAAGATCACTTCAAAGTAGATCAGGCTTGGCGTGAAGACTACGCTGCTTGAAATGCTTTCCACCCAGGTATAATCTCTGATCCTTGAAGGTATGGGATCCGGACGCCAACAACTGTTCCACTGAGGAAGCTACAGACATCGCTTGTGGGCTAGGACGTAAAAGTCGTTACGTTTTTCTTTGTACGTACTAAGAGACTTGTTCTTGACTTCGAAATGTGGTTTGTGAAAGCACCTGCAGTATGTGAGTGATGCGAGTCACTTGTTGCTGGAACCCTTCTGGAGCAGCTTCCACGCCGCCTGTCGCGCAAAAAGTAGTCAGTCCTCCAGCAAATATATAAACGTAACGTAAAACCTGTTTGACTGCTGGTCCAGACTGCACATTCAACAAAACCATAGAGTTAGTACTGTACTGAGAGTTTAGAAATGACCTTTCCTTGTTGGTTCTCCAGCCTCCAGAGTTTTTGACCTTAAAATGAAGCAGACTGGCATATAAACAAACCCTTGCGGGACTAAATTCCAGCATCTAGGCGTATGTGCTGTCAACAACATTCCTGTCTAACTCGCCCACCGCGCAAATGTATTATTATTGTATTTATTATTAATAATATTTTGTTAATGATTTTAACGTCGCACTAACAGATTGAAGGTTTTTGGCGACGCAGGGATGGGAAAGGGCTAGGATTGGGAAGATAGTGGCCGTGGTCTTAATTAAGCTACAGTCCCATCCCAGCATTTGCCTATTGTGAAAATGGGAAACCATCTTCAGGGCTACCAACTGCGGGATTCGAACCCACCATCTCCCGAGTGCAGTTTAACAGCTACACGGCCATAACCACACATCTCCATCACCACCACAAATCTCCTGACCTGAGAGACGGCGGTGGAAGAGGCCGGCCTCCCCCTTCAGGGGAGGGACGAAAACAATTTGGTAGTGGTAGATGGTTACGGGAGCATCGCAAACTGGAGTCTCTAATGGCGGACTTTTGTAAAAACAAAGGATGAATCAAACGATATTATAAATCATAAATCTCCTGCTTCTCACATCGTTCACCATTGTTCAATAAACTTTTGCCAATTGCTAAAGGTTTTGCAAATGAAAATGTAAATGAATAAAGAAAGAATGTAAAATTATCAACTTGTTTATCATACTGTACATAATTCTAGCGGCTACACATTGTTGACGTCTGTTTTTAAATTGACTGTAGGTAGTGAATTGCTCTTCGGGTGAACCGAGAAGCTCGGATAGGCCGTCCTGCAATCAAATATGAGTATCAGTTTGATTCAATGAAGTGAAGGTGACTTAGAATAGAGTACATAATGTTATTGATTTTGCAACCCAGTAACTACCCTTACGATTCTCGAGGACGCCGAAGTGCTAGAATTTTCTCTCGCAGTATTTATTTTATGGGCCAGTAAATTTACAAACTCCAGCTGGTGTAATGTATATAAGCACCTTGAAACACCACCGGACTGAACCAGGATCGAACCCGCTATTTCGAGCTCAGAAGTCCAGCACTCTACCGTCTGAGTTACTCAACATGGCTTCGAAGAATTAACTAACTCGGTAAGCATTGGCCAAAGTTAAAAAGTAATACGAATGGGAACAGATGAGGGATTACATCGGGCGACGCAATGACTTACACTGAAATGAAGGACACGCCGGCCTGATTGACTCAGAGAGTTAAGGCGCTGGCTTTCTGGGTCTTGTTGGCTGGTTCGATCCTGGCTTAGTCCGGTGCTATTTGAAGGTGCTCAAATACGTCAGCTCCCTGTCAGTAGATTTACCGGCTCGTAAAAGAAAACCCGCTGGAATTTCGACATCTCGACGTCTCCGAAAAATCGTAAAATAAGTAGTTAGTGGGACGTAAAACCAATGACATTCTTATGAAAGACACGTCAGCTCAATACAATTTCATTTAATTAGTCGCCTAGCGACATGGATGGGTAATAGCCGAGCATGCGCGAACCGTTCCACTACGAATCATTTCGTATCAATCCGCGCGTGCGCTTATGCGAGTCACGTGATTCCGCGCGGTTAACATTTGTGAAGTAAAAGTCTGGGAAGATTTATAATGGCCTAGTTCAATCCTATTAGAATTCCTCTTTCCAAGGGCTCATGTTTCAAAACTTTTTTTTAAAAAAACTTGCTTTACGATACCAATAGACATTATAAATTTTTCAGCAAACTCATTCCTGGTTGCCAGCGTTTCGCCCCAGTGTGCTGAGTTGGGCTCATCAGTTGGTAAATAGCACACCCACCAAGACGCATGGCTAGTGCATACCGTGGAGGCCACTGCGTAGGCTGTGTGGAGCCACCGGCAGTGCCAATGCACTATTTCCAAAACCTGATGCCTGCCTGGCCATCAGATGATATAAATGTTGATTCCCATTGGGAACCAGAAATATTTGTCCCGAATGAGTAAATTTATAATACCAATATGGTTGGGCCGTTATTGGACATTATAAATTTTCCAGTTAACTCATTCCTGGTTGCCAGCTTCGAGACAGATAAGTCTTATGACGACGGTGGGATAGAAAAGGCCTAGGAGTGGGAAAGAGGCGACCGTGGTCTTGATTAAGGTACAGCCCCGGCATTTGCCTGGTGTGAAAATGAGAAACTACGGAAAACCATCTTCAGGGCTGCCCACAGTGGGGTTCGAACCCACTATTTCCTGGATGCATGCTCACAGCTGTGCGCCCCTAACCCGCACGGCCAACTCACCCGATCAAAGTATTTGGTAATTATCGAAATTTCATACACATCTGCCCTAAGTTTCCTAAGGTGGCAGCAGAAGCGTCATCTGGTATTGACTCTCCGGGCGAGACCTTAAGTGAGCCACCCGGGAAAATGACGTTAAGAAATAAATTAATTGAAATTTACATATTCCACCGACAGTAGGCTTTGTTTCATACAAAACTTCGTACTTCAAGATATAGACTCAAGTTGGTGATGGTCCGTCTGCTTGTCTGAATGGTCAACATACTTGCCTTCGATTCAGAGTGCCCCGAGTTCGATTGCCGGCAGGGCGGGAGATTTTAACTTGTCTGGCTAATTCCTACTGCTTGGGGACTTTGTATTTGTCTCAACACATTTCTCTTCATATTCACACATCACAATACTAACCACCACAGAAAGACGCATTGGCTCCACTTGTGTCAGTCCTCTCGTTTTCATTTTTTCTATCTGACCTGCATTGGTCAACTCCTGTTCTTCTCCGACCGCGACAGTATTAGGTTTGCGATGCCGAGGTGTCTTCATCATTTTCATGCTTTCTGTGGTCCCTCACTTTCTTTTGCCGATACCTTCATTGTTCGAAGCGTCGGACTTCTTTTCATTTTCTCCCTTTAACTAGTGTTAAGAGACGATGGTTGTCCAGTTGTACTTCCTCGTAAAACAATGATCGCCGGACTGAATGTCTCGGACGGTTGAGGCGCTGGCCTTCTTAACCCAGTTTGGCAGGTTCGATCCTAGCTCAGTCCGATGGTATTTGAAGGTGCTCAAATAATTCAGCCTCGTGTTGGTAGATTTACCGGCATGTGTAATAACTCCTGCGGGACAAAATTCCGGCATCTTGTTGCCTTCGAAAACCGTCAAAACTAGTTATTGGGACGTAAAAACAATATTATTATTAAAACAATGATCGTCACCATCACCACACATCTTACTCTGCTAGAGACTTTTCTTTGTTACCTTTACGACGAGCACCAGATCGTGAGACATGTCGCAGTGCCCGTTGCGTGAAGCGCCCAAAGACAGTATTCATTTCATGCAACGTGACGTCAACAGGGCTGCACGGCAGGGGGCATGTAGATTGTGAGGAATTGGATTATTCGAGCGGTTAAGCTCCGTAAGAGAATAAAAACGGCGCAATTAACGGGACTGTGCCAGTCGTCATGAATATGGAGCAGGGGGTGTGTCACGTGACCGCTGCTAACATGATAACAGAGGCTCACTGGTCTCCAGGGAGTGACCCGGTCACATGACGAATTTGAAGAATTAATTGGAACAGAATACAGGAATAGTGTCGAAAACTTCAACTCTATTGCATGCTTGGTCTGCACCCAGACAGCGGAACGGAATAGTTTAAAAGTAGAGTTCTCTTTGAATATTTATAGTGCATTCTCAAGGGAGCAAGTCACATCCTCCACTCCACCTGTTGTCGCATCTAATGGGATATTTTTGTCGGATTGTGCCTTATTGTGTTATAAAATAGAACGAAACAGGTTGGTAGACAGGGGAATGAGATATACCGTTGTGTCAGTGCAATACGGTATCTGCAAAAGTGAGATTATTGAGAAATAGGGATTTGAAGTTTTCTAAAGATTCTAAACAGTACCCGCGCAAAACCGCGTCAATTGCAGATATCGTGATCTTGCACTGAAAGTGAATAATTTAATTTACGTCAAGGGCCTAATGTTATAAATATAGCAATTTCTCTCTTTTAGATTAAGATCACACAAAAGTACACTAAATTGTTTTTTTGTTTTTCTTAAGGCAAAACTAGAAAAATTTGCACTTATCGTGGTGTTGCACTGGATCGATGATATGAAGAATGAATAAAATGTCTTATCTTGCCTCTGTCCAGCTGCATGGCTCAAATGATTAGCGTGCTGGCCTTTGGTCCAACGGATCCCGGGTCCGATTCCCGGCCGGTTTGCAAATTTTAACGTTCACTATTTCCGATGACTCGGTGGCTGGGTGTGTGTCTGCCGTTTTCAGCATTATAATTCATTATAGAGAGGGCCCTATGCTCCCAGACGCGCGGATCAGCTAAGAGAAAGCGTCAACTTGAAAGACCTGCACCGGAGGCCACACGCCATTATTATTATTATTATTATTATTATTATTATTATTATTATTATTATTATTATTATTACCGCCTATTGCCATTCCTTGATAGATGCAGTACTTTTGTATCTGTCTCTTGGCACAGGCCAGAGCAAAGTGTAGCTTCCACTGAAGTCCCAGTCTCATCCATGGCTGTGGCAATATGGAAGCTGCTGGGGTATGGGTGGTGTTGAGTAATGACACTCGGAGCACAAATAGTGTCTGAGTGTTATGAAAGGTGTTGCTCATAGGGTCAGTTGTGCTGCAGTGGCACATTCTGGCCCAGTGAGGAAAGCAATGGCAAACTACCTCACTCCTCATCTTGCCTAGTACGCCTCATTTGGGCTCTGCCATTGGTTTTTGCAGTGGTGCTATTTGAGGATCCAACCAGCCTCTGGGCTGATGACCTAACAGACAGAGACAGATAATAATAATAATAATAATAATAATAATAATAATAATTATTATTATTATTATTATTATTATTATTATTATTATTATTATTATTATTATTACGTATTTATCTTATGTCTGTCCAGAGAATTACAGTACATAAGGGTTTCTGTTACGATCTTTGCATATAGGCCTACAGTCTTTCTGTATAAAGACAATATGCATTTGTTGCGATGGTATTTGGTTACTTATCCAGATATAATTGACTCGGTGGCTCTTGGGCGGGCGTGATAGCAGAGTGGCATTGTCACTGGATTCTCACCAAGTCTGCTGTGGTTCGAACCTAGCCAATGCACGTGCGATGTTTGAAATGAAAATTCATGCCGTGTGGTTCGGATTCCTTGTAACACTGGAAGTCTGGTGAGTATGATCACGGCATCAGCAGTCAACATAAAACTACAAGCTTTCTTGCCTGCAATTCCGAAATTTTTTTCAAAACTAGAGAAGAACACCTCTTTGAACTGTTGATATCACGAGAAATGTTATGAGAATTTGGAAGAAGAATTGTTTCCTGTAAGGATTAAAACCAAACCCCATGGCACTACAGCCCTTGAAGGGCCTTGGCCTACCAAGCGACCGCTGCTCAGCCCGAAGGCCTGCAGATTACGAGGTATCGTGTGGTCAGCACGACGATGCCTCTCGGCCGTTATTCTTGGCTTTCTAGACCGGGGCCGTTATCTCACCGTCAGATAGCTCCTCAATTCTAATCACGTAGGCTAAGTGGACCTCGAACCAGCCCTCAGGTCCAGGTAAAAATCCCTAACCTGGTCGGGAATCGAACCCGGGGCCTCCGGGTAAGAGGCAGGCACGCTACCCCTACACCACGAGGCCGGCTCTTGTAAGGATTAGATATGAAATATTGTTTTTTCTCATACATACTATTAGAATAGTTTAGATAGATAGAGAGAGAGATCGAGAGATAGATATTAGGTGATTAGACTGTTTTGAAACATTGAAAAATAAACACATGTAAACAATTGCCACTGTAATTGGGATTAGAAATCCTGTAGTGAGCAATAAATAAATAAATGGTATGATTGTGGGCGGAAAGCCTCCGAGGCTCAGGCGGCAGCGCGTCGGCCTCTCACCATTGGGTGCCGTGGTTCAAATCCCGGTCACTTCATGTGATATTTGTGCTGGACAACGCGGAGGCGGTACAGGTTTTTCTCTTGGTACTCCGGTTTTCCCTGTCATATTTCATTCCAGCAACACTCTCCAATATCATTTCATTTCATCTACCATTCATTAATCATTGCCCCAGAGGAGTGCGACAGGCTTCGGCAGCCGGCACAATTCCTGTCGTCGCCGCTAGATGGCGGACTTCATTCCTTCCATCCCTGACCCGATCGAATGACTGGAAACAGGTTGTAGATTTTCATTTTCATGATTGCAGGCGGATACAAAGAACCCACTAGTATTACAGAACATATCTCAGTTCAGTTTTAAAATGGCAAATTTTTATTTCGGAGATATTCAATCTTTGATGAGTTACTGACTAAGACTGTAAAGAGCATGTGCGAACTACAGTGCAGTAGAAGCGTGTGGCCACTGCCCAGCAGGTAGCTCTTTCACTAACAACTGCACTTGCTCTTTCTTCTCGTGACCCTCGCTCAGCGTGAAATCTGAATCCTCGCAACCAACAAGCGTACGCCAGTAGGGGAGGGTGGAGGGGGCCTTGTATATCCGGTTACCACAAGGAGCACTGCCATACGGTGTAGTTGTATGGGTGTCGAGGCTTGTCAAAACCTCAGCTCCTTGGATGTTCTAGTCAGCTAAGGTATAATTTTCATCTTCTTCTGGCTCTGTAACCAGCGTTGCAAAAATATCCAGAAGTGTCAACTATAAAAATATGTTTTTGATTTACATCAGCTTTAAAATCAGATCTAAATTATTCCCTAATAAAGAAGCGATTACTTGAACGAAAATATTTTTTTGCTAGTTGCTTACGTTACACCGACACAGACAGGTCTTATGGCGACGGTGGGACAGGAAAGGGCAAGGAGTGGGAAGGAAGCGGCCGTGGCCTTAATTAAGGTACAGCCCCAGCATTCGCCTGGTGTGAAAATTGGAAACCACGGAAAACCATCTTCAGGGCTGCCGATGGTGGGGTTCGAACCTACTATCTCCCGAATACTGGATACTGGCCGCACTTAAGCGACTGCAGCTATCGAGCTCGGGACGAAAATATTTTTACCTAGGCCTGTTTCCAGACCGATTTCGCTGTACGGGAGTGAAAGACAAGTTTAGTCAGGATGACTTCTTCATAAGCTATAAATAACAGACTTGAAATTTCTGAGAATGATTGCCGATAAAAGAAGATGGGAACAATAACAGGAAATTACTCGAAATGAGAAGATAAATGCTGTTAGAAATAAACCACGTGGTGGAGTCATGTGAGGCGAACGAAGGAAGGTCGGGTACTTAGGAGGATAATGGACTCGGCCATAGAAGGTAAGAGATGTAGAGAAAGACCAGGATGGCGTTGTTTACACTGAGTTTTTAATTATTTAAGGGTAAGACGTGTGGGACTAAACGAGGCCAGAGCTAATCGCGTACAAGCTTGTGGATGCCTGTGGGTGCTATTTCACGGATGTCTGCAGACTGAACGCTGAAAAGCATGTCTAAAATGAAGATTATATATTATTAATTAAATCTCAAAAATTTTTGATATTTATCAAATTTAGGATACTTTTCTGTAACAAAATTTCAACAAACAAGTTTTAACAGTCGCTCAGGAAAGAAAAAAAGAACAAGTGCTTGATAGTTATTGTATAAGTTCCTCGCAGGTACACTTTTTTTTTTCAGAAATAATTGAACCTATAGATGTTTGTTGTGGATATTCACATGATTTGTATCTACTGTACATGGCAGGTGAATTATATTTAGATAATAATTCATAATAAATCTGATAAAATATTAAATAAGAGTAACGTACCATAAGATGCGCTCATTCTTTCTTTTCGAACAACTAACAAACTAACACAACTGATCCCAAAATTGCGGATTCATACGCGACAGGTCTATCCGAACAAGTCACGTTCGGTGGTTACCCGAAGAAATCAATAACATCTCGGCAATATATCATCCTAAAGTTTTCCAGTTTCTGCACCATGTGGTACAGTAAAATGGAATGCGAAATTGATACCCAGGCAGCCTAAATGGTGTCATTTCAAAATGCCTGCACATGGAAGGTGCGATCTAATAATAATAATAATAATAATAATAATAATATTTAAAAGTGGATCTTTAACATGTCTTTAAATCTAATAATAGCTACTGATAGATCCTCATCTACTATGATGTAGGGATAAGCGTGCCTGCCTCTGATCCGCAGGCCTCCAGTTCGTTTCCCAGTCGCTCTAGGGATTTTAATTCTGGGCTGAGGTCTGGAAAGTAGTTTGCCAACTCAGGAAAGATAACTGATAAGAGAGGCAGCAAGCTCTGTCACGAAAACCAAGCAATACGGATGAGGATATCGTCTGGCTGACATTCTGGCACTGAAGTACCTCTCCCCTGCGTGGTGGCTCATAGAACTTTTTTAAAACACGGTGCGTACTACTGGTGGTAAGAAGCAGCTAAAAGAGGCATCGCACGGGCTTTGAACTTGGGAGCTACGGTCGGTGAATACAGGTCTCATAGCTGAGACAGACAATTGTGCCCTGCTCCTTGCGGTCTTATTTTCTATTACGTCTTCCGAACCAACGGTATTAGGTTTGTGAAGCCTTGCGTAGGTCTAAGGAATTTCTTCATTCTTCGAAAAATCTGCTCAAAGTTAACAGGTGATTGTTGCTTAGTAGTAATTCCTCTTAAGACAGTCATCACCACCACCACTCCAGTGTCCGCTGGCCATTTGACTGGGTAGCAGTCGTGTTGACTAGCTGGGACCCAGAAGTGAGCAGTATGTGCGACGGGGGATCTATTAATAGTCTTCAAGTCTTTCGCATTTCGACTCTTGAAATGTCAACCGGCTACACCAGGTGTATCGAGGTGAGTGCCTAACTTGACTACTTAAGCTTCGATCCTTTTTTTTTTTTTTTTACATACATTTATGACTTATGGCAGGTGGTCATCTGAAAATTTGCGTTACGGAAATTAGCATTAAAAATGTGTGGCGGAAATGTAACCCTAGCAACCCTGCAGGCTGTGATGTAAGGTATGGATGGATGGGCAGACAGTGTTATGTAGCAACCATGCAGGCTATGTCTTACGGCTGGTGGTCGTCTGAAATTATCAGCCATTAGTGAACGAGAGACACATTTCTGATCATTCGATTCTCGCAAACGGAAAGGTGTTTTCTTAACCATGATACTCCATTAGGTTTGCTAGGCCAAGGGCCTTGATTGTCGTCTAACCTGTGTCACCCTTTCCTTCAGATTAATGTTCGTTGTCTGACACCTTGGTCAGCGTAGTGGCCTTCGGCTCCGAGGGATCCTGGTTTCGATTCTATGCTAGTCCTGGAATTTTAGCCTGGTCTGGTTAATTCGTCTAGCATAGGACCAGATACATGTGTTTGCTTTAATTTGAACACAACACACCGCACTTTGAACCGCCACAATAACATGCAATATTTCAATACATCCATTCGTACGACCAGTTCCTCATTTGCAGCAGAGATCGCACCTGCGACTACAAAAGTATTCAAACCTGAGTTCAACCATCGTTTCCTTCGCCCCCTCTGCTTCTCTTACCCTTCATTGTCGAGTCCATTATTTTACTAGGAAAACTATGCTCATCGATCCGTCTCACCTGACTCAACGACCAAAGATGGTTTATACGCACAGCGAAACAGGAAAACAGAAGCAAGTTTCCGACTACCCCGTCTTGGTTAAGGAGTTGTATATGTGTAACAGTGCACTCCGCTACGGTGTGGAATGAAAGCACCCGAAGAAGAGAAGAATAAAATATAAAACCTAATCTCAAACTATGTGTTTAAAAAAAATAAACCTCTTTGTTTTACCCGTAAAACAACTATCACCACTGCCACATTGTATTCTCCATTGCATTGAGCCTCGGTCTGCCATGAGACTGCTGCTCCAGCCGTCGTCAACGTGACGAATCCTCTCTGCCGTTGGTCTTGGCTTTCCGGAACGGGGACGCTATCCCACACTTAGATAACTCCTCAATTGTTCTCACGTAGGCTGAGTGTAACTCGATCCATTCCTCAGATCCAGGTAAAAATCCTTGGCGTGGCTGGGAATCGAACCTGGGGCCTCCTGCCTCGCTACCCCTAGATCGCGCGGCGGCGTATCACACCGTATTAGAAATGCATAACTCCGCGGAGAGACAGCTACCGTTTCGAAGGCTTTCTGCTTGAGCAGGTGTGACAGCAGCTGGGAACAGTGTCACCGCGGGTAGTCACAGCTACGAGGTCACTGACATCTCTGAAGATTCCTAGCATGCCTAAGTGCTCGCACACAGACCACATCCATCTTCGTGGTTTAATGTTCCCACTTTAAGATTATTTAAACTGAACTGCAGTTCACTTCAAAGAGACCGAAAGCCAGAAGGTAATAAAATAATTATCAGAGAGCCAGGACTTGTAATACTGAAGAACGAAGTAGATGGCCTGTTATATGAGTGTCATTATAAATCATGAGTTCGTGGCTTCCATATTTGCTTTTAGAGGAAATTCTGGAGCGAGACTCGCAATTTACTGTCGGTGCACTAATAGAATATGAATACTTAAATGCATGGTGCAGAATATCTGCAACAAAGTTGTAGAAAATGTTGTGGAGTACCTTTGGAGAGGATTTCATGAACTAGTGCGTACTTTCCACTGTGCCTTTTGATGTACAGTACGTCTATAAGATTGCATTGTAATAGTGCTGCAGATTCACACAAAATCGATCTAATGTGGATGGAGAGGGTGTCGAATTATGCTGAGTCGTACGGACTCTTGAAAGGGTTATATAGTCCAAAATTCATTTCAGTCTCTCCTCAGTCCCGAATCTGTTCTTGCATTCATTGTATTATATTTGGGTAAAATAACTACGGAATATTAACAATTATTTTTTTAAGTACACTGACTGACAGAGCAAATGCAACACCAAGAAGGAGTGGTTCGAAAGGGATGAAAGTTGGGGAAAAAACAGAGACGGCACGGACGAATAATTGATGTTTATTTCAAACCGATATGCAGGTTACACAATGCGCACGGCATCGACTCAGTAGGATGTAGGACCACTGCGAGCGGTGATGCACGCAGAAACACGTCGAGGTACAGAGTCAATAAGAGTGCGGATGGTGTCCTGAGGGATGGTTCTCCATTCTCTGTCAACCATTTGCCACAGTTGGTCGTCCGTACGAGGCTGGGGCAGAGTTTGCAAACGGCGTCCAATGAGATCCCACACGTGTTCGATTGGTGAGAGATCCGGAGAGTACGCTGCCCACGGAAGCATCTGTACACCTCGTAGAGCCTGTTGGGAGATGCGAGCAGTGTGTGGGCGGGCATTATCCTGCTGAAACAGAGCATTGGGCAGCCCCTGAAGGTACGGGAGTGCCACCGGCCGCAGCACATGCTGCACGTAGTGGTGGGCATTTAACGTGCCTTGAATACGCACTAGAGGTGACGTGGAATCATACGCAATAGCGCCCCAAACCATGATGCCGCGTTGTCTAGCGGTAGGGCGCTCCACAGTTACTGCCGGATTTGACCTTTCTCCACGCCGACGCCACACTCGTCTGCGGTGACTGTCACTGACAGAACAGAAGCGTGACACATCGGAGAACACGACGTTCCGCCATTCCCTCATCCAAGTCGCTCTAGCCCGGCACCATGCCAGGCGTGCACGTCTATGCTGTGGAGTCAATGGTAGTCTTCTGAGCGGACGCCGGGAGTGCAGGCCTCCTTCAACCAATCGACGGGAAATTGTTCTGGTCGATATTGGAACAGCCAGGGTGTCTTGCACATGCTGAAGAATGGCGGTTGACGTGGCGTGCGGGGCTGCCACCGCTTGGCGGCGGATGCGCCGATCCTCGCGTGCTGACGTCACTCGGGCTGCGCCTAGACCCCTTGCAGGTGCCACATGTCCCTGCGCCAACCATCTTCGCCACAGGCGCTGCACCGTGAACACATCCCTATGGGTATCGGCTGCGATTTGACGAAGCGACCAACCTGCCCTTCTCAGCCCGATCACCATACCCCTCGTAAAGTCGTCTGTCTGCTGGAAATGCCTCCGTTGACGGCGGCCTGGCATTCTTAGCTATACACGTGTCCTGTGGCACACGACAACACGTTCTACAATGACTGTCGGCTGAGAAATCACGGTACGAAGTGGGCCATTCGCCAACGCCGTGTCCCATTTATCGTTCGCTACGTGCGCAGCACAGCGGCGCATTTCACATCATGAGCATACCTCAGTGACGTCAGTCTACCCTGCAATTGGCATAAAGTTCTGACCACTCCTTCTTGGTGTTGCATTTGCTCTGTCAGTCAGTGTATTTTTCACTAGATTGTTTTATGATACATCAGGACTCACAAGTAATTTTTCTACCGTTACTGTATTGCAAATACACAAAACCGCATCTGGAGTATGTGCTACCTACGGATGAGGAGGTCATAATAAAATATTGAACGTTTTTAACGTGTAGAGGCCGAAACAAAATATATAACCTAGTCAAAAATATGTATTTAAAAAATAAAACATGGAATATGTCGTCTGTTTTGGGGAAAAATCTGGAGATGGTGTTTTATCTGTTGCACTCTTTTGGTGGTTTCATCACTCTGACGTCGCGTCGGAGGAATAAAATATCCATGCCAGATACACCTTGCTCCTCTAAATAACGCAGCATTCCTTGTCTGATTAATTCCTCTAGCTCGGGAGCTTGTTGTTTGGGTTCGTCTGAATATACATCTTCATTTATATACAAATCATGACACTACAAAGACCACAGAAACACGTAGTAATGAATACGAATCCCTGTACATAGGGTTGCCGTCAGGAAAGACATTTGACTATTAAACTGGGCTAAATCCGTACAAAGCGACACCGCAGATAACTGGGGAAAAGCCAGAGAAAAGAAAACTATTGCAGAACGTTCTTTCTTTTGATAACACTATTTTTATTTTCTAAATCACCTATTGAAATTTACTCATGTTTGCTTAGCACTTTCCTCTTAAAGAGGTAAACTTTCCATCATTTACATTATGTTCATATCATGACATTTGTAAACCCAGGTTTAATATATATATATATGTATTAAATATATTAATTCATGCTTTTATACATTCTATGGAAATTTAGACAAAAGGCCAGATCACCCCTTCCACTTTTTACACCCACTTACCCCACCTTCCTCTTTCAGCACAACCCCCAACACGCCCGAAACTCTCGGCCAGAGCGAGGGCGCAACCCTCCTGGTGGCCCGCCTCATCCCTTCAGGGTGGAGAATGAAAACGAAAACAAATAAATTACATTATCCTGTGGATAAGGATTTCCATTTGCAGCCGCATGAACTAGACATTGTGTGACACTTTCACTTATATCATTGATATCAACAATATTGGCTTTACGAATTTTGAAAAAGAAAAACATTATTTCTGAAAACGTTTTACAAATGCAAGATTGATGGTTCTGATTTGATATGTGGATATCAACTAAGGACGTTTTCTCTATACAACTCATGAAGTTAGCAATTGGTAACGGCGATGTGATTTTTATATTGCCCATGCTGGGAGTGATTTTAGCAACAACTGAGCTGTGTCGTCACGCTAGAAAACCTAATTTCCGCTCCCGTGATGTGTAGTGCCGTCACTACCCAAAGACCTTCCAATAATATTGATCGTATGCTACTCTCGTCACTCGCCAGCACAATGTGTGCCACCGAAATTGTCCCCTCTAATATTTCGCTTCGCTTTTACCTTTAGTCCGCCTTTAGTCATCGAGCACCGGGGTAATAATTATTATGCGACATAATTTTAAATTTCTGAGTAAGTTTAAGAAATCGTATCGCTATATTCTTGCATTCAGGAGATGGTGAGGCCGATCCCCACCCTACCGAAGTCGATAGCTGCAGTCGCTTAAGTGCGGCCAGTATCCAGTAATCGGGATATAGTGGGTTCGAACCCCACCGTCGGCAGCCCTGAAGATGGTTTTCCGTGTTTTCCCATTTTCACACCAGGCAAATGCTGGGGCTGTACCTTAAGTAAGGGCACGGCTGCTTCCTTCCCATTCCTAGGTCTTTCCTTTCCCATCGTCGCCATAAGACATATCTGTGTCGGTGCGACGTAAAGCAAATAGAAAAGAAAAAAATCCCCACCCTCCACAGGCCTAAACATGAATTTTCAAGGTTCCTATTTTCGCACTAGACAAATACCATGACTGTACTTAAAGCCTCGACTGCTACCTTCCCAGCTATTGCATTTTTCCATACCCAGTCAGGGTTATTTGGAGCGGCTGAGGTTCGTACGAGCGAAGCCTATGGTTTGCCGCCTGTGTCGTTACTTACATCATATTGTATATCGTTCGTGAAGGAAGTTAAGAGTATTGCAAATGTCTCATGAGTTGTAGATTTTATAGTATACTAATATCACGTATCTCGGAGACAGGATAACATCAGATGGGAGGTCAGAGGGTGAGATGTGAAGTTGAGTAAAACAACTTACGACCGCCTTTAATAGGAGGCGTAACCTCTCCACCTCAAACCACATAGACAAGCTCCTCAAAATTATTAAAAAAAGCTTTGTATCGAGTGTGCTGTTACATGAACACGCGGGGAAGATGAATGGAAAAGTATTACGGCCTTCGAAATGTGGTGTTGTCGGAAGATGAAACGAATTTCGTGGGTGAACTAAGTGACGAACGAACATGTTCTGTGGAGAACAGAATTGGCGAAGCTGTGCTTGTGGAACCTCATTTGGTACAGAAAGGATGTGTGAATTGGGCACGTTGTAAGACACCAAGGAATGCTCAAGACAATAGAAGGAATATCGGAGGTAGAAGGGATGTGTGTGGATTGGGCACATTATAAGGCACCAAGGAATGCTGAAGACTATTGAAGGAATATCAGAGGTATAATGAGGTTTGCAGTACGCCGTTCTGGCCATGAGCGATACCTGTTTTCACTCCTAGTCGTATACAACTCTGAAGAAACGAGACCAAGGTAGAATATAGTGGAGAACTGCCTGCGTCCCCCCAACCCCAAATCAGTCTTAGGATCGATGACGCAACAATAAAAATATGTCTAGAACTACAGTGTTTTGATACTCTCATTGATGTGACTCCGTCTGATATTTGGCTTTGACAGTATAAAAGTGGCTGAGGTAGGAGTCCTGTTCCGGTAGGTATTAGTGAAGGTGTGGTATATAGGATCGGTTGATGTACAGTAGGCCTATATTTTTGGTGAGCTCAACGAACTGTTCTACAGGACGAGACAATAAGATCTTCTACCTCAAATACCTCCACGTCTCTTTAAATATATCGAGTTTGTTTCATATTATTAAATGGCATTACTGGGGTTTGTAAAACAATATGCTCCCCTCTTCCGTGGGATGATTATAACGGCGCGTAAGTTACTCAGTAACAGGAGATCGTGATGGTTAGGTATGCGTCAAGATGTATTGATAAGAATTTGCCGTTCTCCTCCTAGTTAGGGGTGAGTGTAGTTAGATGCGCCGCATAAAGTACGCAAATACTACCATTAGTACACTAACTGGAAACCGGAAAGGTTGTTATACAAATTGTACAATATTAGTTTGAGCAGAAACACTACAAGCCTTCGGCAAGTCCTGATGGAGAAACATAGTACGTTGACCGTGTACTTAGCGAGGTTGAAGGAGACACTGCATGTGAATGTAACATCCGACATACGCTCTACGGGAATTATTTTCACCAAGTGGAAGAGTTTTCTCAGTTTTATACTATTGTGCTGATGGGATGAAAGTATCTCACAGGAATCAATCCTACTGTAGGTGTTAATATAAAGAAAAATCTACATTGGAGTAATCAATTATAATTGATCAGTCAGTCACCACTGATCTGGATTGAGGGCAGTTGCCCAGGTGGTAACAGTTGTTTACCTAGTCTTTATAATGGGGCAAATAATCACATAGACAGGATTAAATAAAGATCACAGATCTCTTCATATGGTCATGACGGCAATTAAGGGTTGTAGTAAGGATGTTAAGGAGAGGTCGTGTAAGTCACTGGTAAGAACCCAATTAGAGTACGGTTCCAGTGTCTTCTTCTTCTTTTCCTGCCGGATGCCCTTCCTGACGCCAACCCTCTATGGAGGGATGTAAGCACTATTGCGTGTTTCTGTGGTGGTTGGTAGTGTAGTGTGTTGTCTGAATATGATGAGGAGAGTGTTGGGACGGACATATACACCCAGTCCCCGAGCCAGAAGAATTAATCAGAAGCGATTAAAATTCCCGACCCGGCCGGGAATCGAACCCGGGACCCTCTGAACCGACGGCCAGTACGCTGACCATTCAGCCAACGAGTCGGACAGAGTACGGTTCCAGGACTTTAATCAGGAGCACTTGATTCTAGAACTGGAAAACATCCAGAGGAAAGCAGCACGATTTGTTTTTAGTGATTTCCGACAGAAAACATTGCAAATATTCGACTAAGAAGACTGGGGAGTAAAAAGACGAGCTGCTCGACTAACCGGTATGTTCCCGAACTGTCAGCGGTTAGACGGCTAGGAATAACAGTAGTAGATGAATAAGCTTGAATGGAGATTTTAAAAGTAGAAAAGACCATAATATGAAGATAATGTTTGAATTCAAGAGAACAAACTGGCACCAATATTCGTCTATAGGAAGAGGAATTAGGGAAATCTTCGATAAATTGGAAACCTTTGAAATCGTTTAAGTAAAGAGTACTAGGTAAACAGCTGATAGGAAATCTGCCACCTACGCGTCAGCCCTAAATGCAGATCAGTGGTGATTGATTGATTGATTGATTGATTGATTGATTGATTGATTGATTGATTGATTGATTGATTGATTGATTACAAAATCATACATCTTCATTGTAGATACTTATTCCTTTGAACGTTTGTCTGCAAGTCTCTGCGAATTATCCAAGCACCTTCCACAATCCTCTGTTACAAACTAGCTCTGTGGCTTCATTTAGTTCGACACCTTTAATCATTAGATGCTCAACTCCATGGCTAAATGGTTAGCATGCTGGTCTTTGGTCCTAGCTGTCCCCATACGACATCATCATCATTAATAATAATAATAATAATAATAATAATAATAATAATAATAATAAATAATATTGTCCGACTCGTTGGCTGAATGGTCAGCGTACTGGCCTACGGTTCAGAGGGTCCCGGGTTCGATTCCCGGCCGGGTCGGGGATTTTAACCTTAATTCTTTAATTCCAATGGCCCGGGGGCTGGGTGTTTGTGCTGTTCCCAACATCCCTGCAACTCACACACCACATATAACACTATCCTCCACCACAATAACACGCAGTTACCTACAAATGGCAGATGCCTTACAAGGGCTGCACTCGGCTAGAAATAGCCACACGAAATTATTATTATTATTATTATTATTATTATTATTATTATAAACCGAATAAAACCATCGCCTTTTTTGTCTCCTGCTTATTTTACCCTTCTATGGCCACGCCCTTTTATTTTCCTGTGTAACATCCTCCTGCACCCGCTTTACACACGATCCTGCCTTCATATTTATGAATGACATCCGATGTTCCCCCAGTTATTACTCCCGTACGGCAATGTCGGTCTGAAAACAAACCGATGTAAGGACAGATTCGTCCAAGAGCTGACCTCTGTCGTATAGAAGAGGGCCTACCATTGATTGCAAATGCGAGCTCACTGCATCATCTTTGCTAAACCTTCATTTATCTTACGTTATTCATACTACCATTTTGTGAGTACAATTATCCTAAGGACGGTTCCAGTTTTGTATTTTCTGCCTGGATAGCTAGCACTCTACTTCACAGTATTATTATTATATCGTTATGCCGAACTGAGGAGCACTATTGAACTTATTTAATTGATGTGTTTGCTTTCTTGCGTTCCCAAAGTCTCTTCATCTTCTCGCTAAAATTTTTCTTAGCTTAAGTACTTCTGTCCTGCTTTTGTTGGTTCTAATTTTGGATTTGTCTGAAAATTGGTGATTGTCGGTTAGTGTTCTGAAAGTAGATAGGTCTTGCACAATTCCGCCTGTGATGCCCCTCTCCTGGAGGTATTTTCAATTAGCCGATTTTTTTTTTTTACTTTCAGTGAGAGGGCAAGGTTGAGAATTATTTTGGTCAGTCTGTCATTGTGAATTCTTGCAAAATGATCGCATAATTTCAATCGTCTTTTTCTTGAAAGTGTCTGACTTCTTTCAGAATGCCAATATAGCTCATGACGTCATGAGACTTCCTTTACCTCGGAATTCCCTGTGTTGTTGTTGATATTATTATTATTATTATTATTAGTAGTAGTAGTAGTAGTAGTAGTCTATTATTATTTTAAACACCCATTAACTATCCCGTTTAATCTCATCTTAGGTACAGCCAGTTTTCTCATTTCTGTAAACTTTCTAGAGTGGAGAATTCTCTCGCATAGAGAATTATAAACCTATAGCAATCATTTCTGTGCCGGTGAAAGTCTTCGAACTCGACCTGATTTTATGAAATAATTTTGAATCATGTAAAATCATAGATCAGTGATTATCAGTATGGATTTGCCCCAAGTCGATCAATTGCTGCCTACTTATCCAATTTCGTATAGTATTATTAAAACGCCTTAGACAGCTGTAGTGAGATTCATGCTATTTAAATGGATTTTAAAGGCATTTTACAAAGTTAATCATACTATACTGTTGTAGATGTTTTCGAATCTAGGTTCCTCAAATCAAATGTTGGAATTAATGACACCATATTTGCACGATAGAAAAACATATATATACATATACAGGGTGAAGCGTAATTCGCGCACTCGGGCGTCGCAGCGCGACTCCTCACATGCCAGCAATAAAAAAATGTCTCTTACAAAATTTCGTCTTGCGAGTATATCCGGTAGAAAACGGACGTTGAAGAGTAGCAATCTGGCAATACTGTAACCATATGTAGGGTAACTACCGCTGTCAGCACGTTCTCGTCGTGCTGTACAGTTGGTGCAGTGGGTAGAGTTTTTGGTTGGCATGCAGGAGGTCGATGGTTCGATCCTGGGTTGAGGAGCATTTTTTATTTGCTAATTTCCATCTGACATTACCTACTGTAATACAGTAAGACACCGTTTCTGAGGTCACATGTATCCTACATTGACAGCATTTTGTAACGCTGAAACAACAAATACCTGGTTAGACTAATAAGAAATAGACAGCTGAAACAAACAGGTTACACATCTAGTAGATGAAGTGGTGCGAATAAATTCACGTCCACGACGTGCAAAGGGCGCCTTTCAAAGCTGACCAATGAAAACGATTGTTCGTCCATTTCTAGGATCGTAGTATGTAAGTGCAAATGGTTTCTAGAGGACCCACTGCAATCACTGTTGACGATTAAGATGCCAGATACCATACCACCTGAACTACATTTACGAAATAAAAAACATACGCCTCAACCCAGGATCGACCACTCGACCTCCTGCATGCTAACCCAAAACTCTATCCACTGCACCAACTGTACAGTACGACTAACTTCTGCTGACAGAGGTAGTTACCCTACATGTGGTTACAGTGTTGCCAGATTGCTACTCTTCAGCGTCGTTTTTCTGCCGGATATACTCGCAAGACGAAATTTTGTTAGAGACTTTTTATTGCTGGCATGTGAGGAGTCGCGCTGCGACGCCCGAGTGCGCGAATTACGCTTCACCCTGTATATATATATTTACAACATTTTGTAACGCTGAAACAACAAATACCTGGTTAGACTAATAAGAAATAGACAGCTGAAACAAACAGGTTACACATCTAGTAGATGAAGTGGTGCGAATATATATATATAATTTACCACCAGTTTTAACCATACTCTTACACTGCTGAATCAGGAGTACCCTATGTTCTAGTTTTGGTCCTCTGATTTTTGTGGTTTTCATTACCGATTTGACTAACTACTTCACAAACTCCATATATATAACGTATGCTGGTGATTTAAGACAATTTAGAATTATTAGAAATGAACAAGATACTCGGAAACTTCAGGATGATATAGACAGTGTATAGACAGATTATTGCTTTGATGTTAAAAGTGTAATTTTATAATTATCAGTACGCCCAATCAGATTACACCGTGGATGGACATCGTTTAAATAGAGTATATAGTCCCAAAGACTTGGAGACAATTATAAGTAACGACGTGAACTTTAATATGCACTAAAAAAATATAGCCGACGATTCAATTAAAATGCTTGGTTTGATTTTCAAAAATTCGGAAGATTTTAATACTAATAGTATTGTTACACGTTTTAATGCATACGTTAAAAGTTATCAAGTGATCAATGTATACCAAACATATAGGTCACATAGATAATGTTCAGGAAAATATCCTATGTTTAAAGTATCTTCTTTACAAACCAATTTAGTAAAGGAATTTCGAATGATAAACCTTTCCTCAAGGAGGACTACTACGATACAGATTTTAAAAATACAAAATTGTAAATGGAACATAACAATAGCCTGTTCGAATTAATTATTTTTTCATGTAAGAGAGAATTTTTAGAAGACGAGATCTACTTATGATTTAGAAAACAAATATATATCTTCAAAAAAATGGAAATGAAAACCTACAACCTGTTTTCCAGTCTTTGACCGGGTCAGGGATGTAATGAATGAACCATATATACGCTATTATTACAATGGGGTCGCCACTCCCAAGGTGATTTATTAATGACTGATAAATGCTATGAAATGATAATGGAGAGTGTTGATGGAATGAAAGTTGACAGGGAAAAACGGAGTACCCGGAGAAAAACCTGTCCCGCCTCCGCTTTGTCCAGCACAAATCTCACATGGAGTGACCGGGATTTGAACCACGGTATCCAGCGGTGTGAGGCCGACGCGCTGCCGTCTGGGCCACGGAGGCTCTCTTCGAAAAAATATGCTCCGTTGATACGAGTGAGTAGTACATTACGATTTATCACTTAAAAATAGTTTAAATTTTAGTATGTCCTTGAAATGCTCAAGAAGATATTAACGGAAATATGCTGTGTGTACCTGAGAGTGTATGTAGGCTAATTCAAAGAAAGTATTCCAATTTCGCTTTCTTTTCATCTTAATTTGGTTTGCTATCCTTTGATCAGCGTTTTCAGTAATCTGACAGTAGTTTTATATACCTGCTGTGATTGGGGCTTTGGACTGTTGTAGCAATGAAATAAAAGAATTATTATTATTATTATTATTATTATTATTATTATTATTATTATTATTATTATCCGTCCTGCTATGTATGACTTGGGGAGAAGGCGTATAATCGAGGCGTATAATCAAGATATCAAGTTATGCTTCCTTTGAATGTCCCTGAAGTATAAGAATGGGGAATTTCGCTGTTAGGTATTCGTGTTTACGCCCATTTTTTTCCTTCACAGAGCTGGGAGAGGTTATACAAGTAGTTGGGCAGCTGGCTGCGGTGTAGGGAATGAATTAACACTTCAACTTCGGGCCCTTCTCCTCGGGTCATTGAGTACACTTCCAGCCTAGGCCCTCAGATGACATGCATGGCTCCCCTTCTCCAGTTAGCTTTAACATCATTTCGTTCCCATTTAGATTTACTGCATTATCATGTTAAATCCCCTCTTGGAAATGTCGTATATGTATTGTGGTGCGAGAAGAATAGCTTCATTCTCCATGAATGCTGTTTCGTTTGCCGTAGAATAAACATCATTCACAGCTGATCTTGGCAGTACAAAGCCCACAACAAAAGACGCGGAGCAATATTCGTCTGCTGTGTAGCTTGGTCGGATTTAGGGTGCCTTGCCTGGATGGCGAGGGAATTGACTCTTGAAAAGAAATGTACTCTATATATCTGGAAGACGAAGGTTCTTGCCTGACGGAGTGATTTGTTAAAAGTCGTACAAAGGAATAATGAAGTGTTGGTATAAAATAATTGGACCGTGCTGAATGAATGGGAATATAACGGACAGTAGGTCGCTGCTTTCTTCCCTTCTGATGGGACTCCTGAAGCTTATTGAGGCGCTTTATAAAGAGGAGGGTATTGTTGTGTGTTATTCAAAGAAAATATTCGAATTTCTCCTTCTTTTTTAATTTGGTTTGTTATCCTCTGCTCAGCTTTTTCAATAATCTACTCGTATTTTGAATGACATTAGTTAAGGTGTGAGCTACATCTTCATCTGTACCGTAGTGAACCCAGTTACTGAAATTCGGTGTTGCAGCTTCATATAAAAGAGTCGTAAGCTTCACGGTCATCATCAAGAAATACGCACTTATTCTTCTTCTTCTTCCGACGTTTTCCCATATCCTTGTGGATCACAGACCCAACCTGTGTCTTGCAAGTGGACTTGGCTCTGCTTTGTGGTCGTATACTGTTTCTGATCCCAGTTGCTGAAGGGTGTGACGAACTGAACGATCAATTTCCTTTATTCCGTTCTAAATATATTATAAAAGTGCTCCAATTTCCACGTCTGGCAACGTGTGGCAGTAACATTAAAAACCATTCACATACAGTTCCCACATTTTATATCTGAGGATTCATTTCATTTCCATATCTTCTATATGTGCTTAACTATTTATGGCTTGTCAGTGTAATGCAATTATTATTATTATTATTATTATTATTATTATTATTATTATTATTATTATTATTATTATTATTATTATTATTATTATTATTATTATTCATGTCAGCCGCGCACTCTAGGGATAGTGAGCCCGCCTTTTAACGGGAGACCCCTAGTTGGATTCCTGGCCAGGTCTGGGATTTTTATCTGGATCTGAGGGCTGGTTCGAAGTCCAGTCAGCCTACATGAGAACAGTTGAGTAGCTATCTGGCGGTCAGACAGCGGCCCTGGTCTAGAAAGCCAAGAATAACGGCCGATAGGATTCGTTCCGCTGACTACTTGTCACCTCGTAACTTGCAGGCCTTCGGGCTAAGTAACAGTCGTTTGGTAGGCCAAGATCCATCAGTGTTATAGCACCATGGGTTATTATTATTATTATTATTATTATTATTATTATTATTATTATTATTATTATTATTATTACACGAAGTTACACGAGGTTAAAAATTGAAATAATTCCTTATAAGTAACTAAACGTAAGATTTACCGCTCAGTTACACAGGATTTTATACACGATTCACAGAATATAGAGTGACTGAAAATATACTATTAGAATTATATTTAGATCCAGAATATACTGTTAAAAGTAATGTAAGTTAATTATTAGTCCGGCTCCATGGCTAAATGGTTAGCGTGCTGGCCTTTGGTCACAAGGGTCCCGGGTTCGATTTCCGGCGGGGTCGGGAATTTTAACCATAATTGGCACGGGGACTGGGTGTATGTGGCGTCTTCATCATCAATCCATCTTCATCACGACGCGCAGGTCGCCTACGGGTGTCAAATCAAAATACCTGCACCAGGCCTCTCCCGAGGCCACACGCCATTAGATTAGTTAATTATTACAACGCAGTCAGATAAGACTTCACAAAATATTTACAGAATATTACTTAATTATTGCTACGCAGTCAGATGGGAAGTCACACAACAATTATAGAATATAATTTAATACACCGTATGTTACGAAGTGACTGGGCAAACTTGAGGAATGAATTCCTCATATAGAACGTAGAAAAGTGTGTTACTGCAATATAGGCTAAGAAATGCACATTTGTTGAGTTAATCCGATTCTATTACAGGTAGCGCATTCTAAAACGTCTTATTGGCTGGAATGAAATCGGAGTTACATCTTAGATTTGTTACATGTGTAGTCTAACCATGTACCGGATAAATTGGTTAAAAAGTCCATGGCACTAGAGCACTCATGAGCCTTGGCCTACCTATCGACCACTGCTCAGCCCGAAGGCCTGCAGATTATAAGGTGGCGCATGGTCATTGCAACGAATCCTCTAGGCCGTTAGTCTTGGTTTTCTAGACCGGGGGATAAATTGATATTGATCTGAATGCTCCATCCAACATCCATAAATAATTCCCTTAGTCCCAATCGTAAGTAACAGCACCTGATAAGTTTGTGTAAGATTCATACATGATATTGCGCTAGTACATTTCAGTTATGGTGCCTGCATGCAACTTAATGCACGTTATCAAGAACGTTGGATTGGTAAAAGTGGACCATTTGTTTGGCCCCGACCCCCGTTTGATTTAAACCCACTGGACGTTTTCCTATGGGGGTACTTGAAGTACTCGATGTCCGGCTTGAATGTATAATAAAATAACAATGAATATCATGAGAAATGCTAGATATAATTATTGGCGGTTTGGTTCTACAAGTAGAGAAACTCAAACCGATAACATTTTACATATATAGTATACCTGGATATGCGCACCATTAATCGGGCGGCAGACGTCGAAACTATATTCCATGTGTTTTGTTGCATTGCAGATGCTATATTTGCGATAGCTGCTCAAATGCTGCATTTAAATGTAAAAACTGCATTTAACATGTGCATTTTGAATTAATTAAGGATCCCAACATACAGCTGGCCTGCGAGATAAGTGTCCCATCTGTCTCTCTTCTTTGAAGGTTAGGCATCTCTGACGGCTGCGCAACGCAGCACGCGTCCCGCTAGCTGTCTGTTAACAAACAGTTTTTTGGGGGTCTAGTTTCTTTTTGGGATGTATCATATATGGGATATCTGGGACTATACCCAGGTTTGACATTTACACAGTGCTGCCACCTGTATCTTTGAATAGAAAACAGCAAAAAAATTACAAACGTAAAGTGCAGAATGAATAAAATATGATACAATAAGTGACTAAAAATTACACTCATTATCTGAGCCGGAAAAGAAAATTAAACACCTGTTATTGCATAGTATGTTATATGGGCACTGAAGAGGGTTACGGGATGACAATGTGCATATACGTACAGTTGTAATAAGATGATCGCCTTTTATATAGTTACACATATTATATTGAAAAAAAAATATTCATAGTCTTTGTGGCAGTAATCTTTGCTGCAGAGTTGCGTAACAAAGGGAAAAGTTCGCTAGATGAAAATTCGTACAGTTCCTTGCTGGTTTTACCTGATACTGCTACTACTAAAATGTTTTCATTCCTCCCGTGAAGGGGGAGGCGGGCCTCTTAGACGGTGAAGCCGTCTCTAAGGCCGGGAGATTTTGTTACGGTGAAGGAGATGCTCGGAGAAGGTTTGGCGGCCGTGGCCTATTCTAGGAACTGCCCCGGCATTCGCCTTAGTGCAGGAGAATGGAAAACCACGGACAGCCGATGGTTGGGGCCAGCCACGTTTCTTCTTCCGAATGCAGCGGCGTAGAGCCATGACTACCCCTCCTCTGCTCGGTTGGCCGGTCGGAGTGCAGAACTGTTGGACCACGGACCAGCCGTTACTACTCTTGGGCAGAGACCCACTCTGCATCCACCGATCTTTACCTGATATTTTAAGAGAAGAACTAATCTGCATAGTTACTGTACAATTGTAGCGAGTTTCAAAAGTACCGCCTGACGGGGAATCATCAAACAGCTCCATTTCTTTTTCAATTCGACGTATGTGTATTTGTTGTCACACGTCACACAATGGAATACCTGGGATGAGGAAGTCGGGTAAACGTAAACTACACCAACATTAATATTTATGTCCCACTAACTACTTTTACGGTATTCGGAGAAGCCGAATTACTAGAATTGTTTGCGTGCCGCTGAATTTACCGACACGGGGATGACGTTTCTGAGCACCTTCAAATACCCCCGGACTGAGCCAGAATCGAACCTGCCAACTTGGGCTCGGAAAGTAAACAGGCCCAAACCTAGCCTAAATTATTTGCTGTTTTACACGACTTGAAAAAGATAATATGCTTCTTCAGTGATAAAAGCTACGGTCAAACAATACTCGACGTAGCCATTATTAGCCCGAATTGGAATCATAAATTTATGAAAAGGTTCGACTTCATGTTCTATTATGAAGTGAGGCTCAAAGCGTTCTCATAAGAAGATTGGTCTAGAGCAGATAAAAACTGAGCGCAAGAATTAAACAGAATCCATAATAATACACAGCATTGCCCATTTCCATTCGCTATTCGGAAAAGTATCCTACGGCAAGCGATTTGTAAACGCTTCGGCACACATTATTCCCTGAAATGGTAAATCCCGACTGCAAAGAAATGAATGGCCACTGCAACATGATAAATTGTTTTCTGAAAATAAAAATGAACACGGGTTTGAGCACAATACGACTGGTATAAATATGATGTAAGCTCTCCCTCAACAGGCAACCTGCTAGGCCTATTCAGTGTGAAACACGGTGCTACTGCTGAGTGGTCAGTACACATGTGTTACTGTTGCTAATGGAGACTACTCCACCAGCATTTTATTTAGCTACGTAAATATTTCAACGAAGCTCTTCAAATCTCTCATGGGCCTTGGTCTTTGGCTTCATTGTTATTATTATTAAACCGATCATGTTACGTCCGTCTACTACACCTCATTTGGTGTTCCCCAGGATTCAGAATTCGGTCTTTAGTTGTGTCTATATCCAATGAGTGCACATATTGTAATATTCTGTTGTTCGCCGACTAAACTTTTCAAACATTTCCGTCATTATAGCATTGCATAAGGTTACGGAAGCCTCCGTGGCTCAGAAGGCAGCGGCGTCGGCCTCTCACCGCTGGATACCGTGGTTCAAATTCCGGTCACTTCATGTGAGATTTGTGCTGGACAAAGCGGAGGCGTGACAGGTTTTTCTCCGGGTACTCCTGTTTTCCCTGTCATCTTTCATTCCAGCAACACTCTCCATTTTCATTTCATAGCATTTATCAGTCATTAATAAAAATCACTTTGGGAGTGGCCACCCCCTTGTACTAATAGCATACATATATATGGTTCATTCATTAGGCTACATCCCTGACCCGGTCAAAGACTGGAAAACAGATTGTTGGTGTTTTCATAAGGTTACGGGAAGACAATGACAACAACGTATTATAACAGAGTAGGAAAAATCATCTGTACTCCAACTTTAATAAATGCTCTGTTACATTACCAAAAATCGTATGCTACAGTCAACTTTGAGTGTCGAATTGCAAACACTTATCTACGTGTACTTTTCTAAGATTTAGGGGTAAAAATTTAAATTCTAAAAGTTTCTGTTATAACATAAATAATCAGGTTCATGCTGAAAATAAGATGCTAGATGTCCAAGACTTTGATCATCTTGACAAGTGAAGGCTCAAAAATGAGTTGTATGAACCACATTGATTTTATATAATAATGATAATAATAATAATAATAATAATAATAATAATAATAATAATAATAATAATAATAAAATGATATTTTACACGTTGTTTTACGTCGCACCGACGCAGATAGGCGACAGTGGGATAGGAATGCGCTAGGAGTGGGAAGGTAGCGCTCGTGGCCTAAATTAAGGTACCAGGTACAGCCCTAGCATTTAACTGTTGTGAAAATGGGAAACCATTTTCAGGGCTGCCAACAGTAGGGTTCGAACCCACTATCTCCCGAATGCAAGCTCACAGCTGCGCGCCCCTAGCCGCACGGCCATCTCGCTCGGTAATGAGAATAATAATAATAATAATAATAATAATAATCTTCATTTACAAGAGACCTGAACGTGATGAAATTTCTGAAGGGGCTTATAAAATCTGTTGTTTCAGATCTCTCGTAAATTAAGCATTCTTAAATACAACCCGATTGTACTAAGGTTCAAGTTTTATTATTTAAAAAAATACTTCCACTTGTGCTATGACCCTACTTACAGTATTTCACAATATATTTCCGGTTAGTGGGTTCACTATGCTACGACCAAACTCTGCGGTCATTATATCTTCCTCAAAACATAATATGCTATATCATGATACATTTCGGGACGGTTGATAACAAGTACTACAAGCTGGTCCAATGCAACTCAATAGCCGACCAGATTTTGAACCTATAACCCCGGGATGAGGAAGTAATCTCGTAACCTCCCTCCCTGTTTGCTGAATAAACAAGCCGTTAATGTCATTTGCTGGTCACCACCGCGATCAGAAGCTATGTTATCTCGAGAGAAGCCGAAACGTCAGCAAAACATGAACTGTCTGTTCGCAGGACATGCCTTTCAATTACCGCAGTGGTAATTATGAAGTTATCAATGTGCCAGCTAATAAGTCACTTTCTTGATGAATTAACTAGCAGTTTGCACGATATGTTTCCATTACCTGTCATGGAAAATTATATTCGATTCGTAACCACTTCCATCAACCTAGTATTTAGCGGAGACCAAGGCCATCATCACAGCTTCTCCCCTCCCCCTCACAAACATTTTTTCCCGCTGCGGAATAAATAATAAATAGGTCTCACTCCCAATTAGATACTTGATATTCCAAACTTTAATGAACACATCTGTTCAACATCTGTTGAAGATTTATGCTGTGTAAATTCCGAGTGGATTCCTGTGTGACTGCGTTGCATTTATTATGTTAAGTTACTATTAATGGAATGCAGGGTATAAAGAAACCTTTAGCCAAAACTTCAAGATTGAATTCCTCGTATATGAGAGAGAGAGAGAGAGAGATAGAGAATGAAAGATTATAATAACAAGGGTCCGGAGATGTATATTTACTGAGTTATTCTACTGCACTTCGACACATCTTGCTGTTAAAATATTACACGAATGCAGTGAGCTCGCTGATGTAATCAACAGTATTCTGTAAGAAAGAAGTCAGGTCCTGGACGAAACTTTTTATTTTTTATTTTTAGAATTTGCTTTACGTCGCGAAATTATTTTTACACCGGTAAGTTTTAAGACGTCCGCCTCTGTGGTGTAGTGGTTAGTGTGATTAGCTGCCACCCCCGGAGGCTCGGGTTCGATTCCCGGCTCTGCCACGATATTTGAAAAGTGGTACGAAGGCTGGAACGGGGTCCACTCAGCCTCGGGAGGTCAACTGAGTAGAGGTGGGTTCGATTCCCACCTCAGCCATCCTGGAAGTGGTTTTCCGTGGTTTCCCACTTCTCCTACAGGCAAATGCCCGGATGGTACCTAACTTAAAGCCACGGCCGCTTCCTTCCTTATTCCTTGTATATCCCTTCCAATCTTCCCATCCCCCACCAAGGCCCCTGTTCAGCATAGCAGGTGAGGCCGCTTGGGCGAGGTACTATTCATCCTCCCCAGTTGTATCCCACGACCCAATGTCTGAAGCTCCAGGACACTGCCCTTGAGGCGGTAGAGATGGGATCCCTCGCTGAATCCGAGGGAAAAACCGACCCTGGAGGGTAAGCTGATTAAGAAGAAGAAGAAGAAGTTTTAAGACAACTTTGCTTTACGGGAGTGAATGCTGGGTGGAATCAGGATATCTTATTCATAAGTTAGAAGTAAATGAAAGTAGCGAGAATGATCGTTGTGTAAGATGTTTCTGAGTCGCTGACTGACTTTACAAACATATTATATAAAACTGCATTTAACTTGAAAAATCTGAATATCTGCATTTAAAATGGAAAATCTGAAAATTAGCATTCATTAAATAAATTACACACTCGTCGAACCTTGTACTCACACTTACTTGTTACCTGCTTACTTACACATACATTATTTGAAGGGCGCCAGCTGTCACTCAGTACAGCAATAATAGAATGAGACTCTTGACTATCTCTAAGGTGTGGGGTAATAAGCTTACTTTTGACAACATACCATATAAGTTCTGGGAAAAAGGAGATTGGCGTTCGGTTTCCCCATTAATTTTGAGGTTAAGATATTTTACTGTAAATGAAATAAAACTATGAATTCGTTTGATAGAACAATATATATTCTTTAAATAATATATCAAAAAATAGTGAGTCTTGTTGCGATAAAACAGATGAGAATATGAAATTATGACATTGCAACTGAAAGAAAATAGGCATGAATTTGAATTCTTCTTGACCGGACATTTAACAATTTATACGAAATATTTCCCTCACTGATTCACTTGACTGTACCTTCAACACTTTTAGTGTAATTACGACGTAATCCATTGCTCTGGTGTTTACTGTAGATGTGTCACGCCTAACGTGGTGATACATCCTTGAGACTGCTTCTTCTCCATATCATCTGACTTCTTTGTAAGTCAATATGGTATGACCTCTTGGTAGGTCCAGGGTTGCCCTCTCTGACTCCTTGGTAAGCCTTGCGTCCGCGTCTTCCACTAAGTGACGGACCAACCATTTGGTCTCACTCTCTCAATGACCAATAATGGCTCACTGAGTCTTCACCATCTCTCGTTCACACTGGTTGACGGACCGACTGAGGCCTCTTGATCTAGTAGACTACTTCACTGTACTGCATCCGTATAACTAATGACTGACGCTACAATATGGAGCTACCTTATATAGACGTTGGTTGACACAACTACGTAATCTCCAGAAATAACAATGACATACTCCCACCTACGCGACAGATATTACGCACAGTGGTGAAATAGCCCCGCGGCGACGAGTCCGTGCGCTCATTGCTAAATAAATACGATGACGTAGCCAAGGCGCGGCGATGACTTGGCGGAATCGCCAGTGGTGTCGCAATATAACAACGTCACTTCCAATCTCTGATATATACAACAATTCTCACTGTACAGGTATTGAGTGTTATACTACACATACGTATATATGTATACATCAAAGTGCAATCTTGCAAGCAACAGGCAATTGCAAAATTGAATAAAACGGATAATTACAATAATAGTGCAATATCACAGATAACATAATAATAATACTGACATAATAATAATAATAATAATAATAATAATAATAATAATAATAATAATAAAATACAGGTAAAATCATACAATAATAAAAATACAGATATCATCTTGTAACGGGATTTGAACCGTTACAGTTGTTATAAACAGGTGGGAGCAATAGCAGGAGGGTACTCGGAATGAGGACGTAAAGGCCGTACACTTAACCGGCTTCGGCGGTGGGGTCATGTGAGACGAAGGAGAAGGATCGGTTACGTAAGAGAGAAGTCCGGCCCCGCGGTGTAGGGGGCAACGCGTTCGCCTGTCATCCGGCGGCCCCGGGTTCGATTCCCGGCCGGGTCAGGGGTTTTTAATTGTTAATGATTAATATCCCTGGCCTGGGAACTGGGTGTTTGTGTCGTCCTTAACGTACCTTTCCTCATATTCAACACTTTATACTTCCGCCATTTACAAAATACACGCAGGTTCCTCACATATGGTGCAAGTAGGGGCAAAAGGTCGACGTCCCGAACAAATAGCACATTAAAATTAAAATAAAAATACGTAGGAGAATAACGAACTCGCCTAAGGTTACAGCCTTGCGAATGGTTATCCGCTGATATCGCATCTACGTATTTAACTACATTACAACCAACGTATGAAATGGATAGATCTGTTAACATAGTATAATAGGCCTGATACCTGGCATCAGTCCCCCTACAGTGAGAGGTTTATGAAGGATTTCCTCTTGCCACTACTACCGACATACTGAGCGGTTCTCTTTCGGAACCTTTGTTTCAGCATTTCACTAATTGCGGGCGGGAGCCAGTTAGGCTTTGGACAGATTTACGACTTTATAGACTCCAGGCACATCATATCCCCATAGCAATGCCAAGGGTCGCTTCACCACAAGCAAAAGTAACTGCTTGAATTGTATGAAAGACTGACTTTTCGTAATAAACCTGACAGTAAAGAAATGAAATGGGGTATGGCTTTTAGTGCCGGGAGTGTCCGAGGACATGTTCGGCTCGCCAGATGCATGTCTTTTGATTTGACACCCGTGGGTGACCTGCGTGTCGTGATGAGGATGAAATGATGATGAAGACAACACATACACCCAGCCCCCGTGCCAGCAAAATTAACCAATGGTGGTTAAAATTCCCGACCGTGCCGGGAATCGAACCCAGGACCCCTTTGACCTAAGATCACTGTTGGTAGCAGCGTAACCCTTATTAAAATCTAACCTCTAGTTCTCGAGTTATAACAGTTTAGGCAGCGTTAAGTCGAACCACGGGAATGCTTTTTCTGTAGGCCTACCTTGTGCAGGGTTTCTGCTGTTAATAAGTATAGAAACAGTTATTGCAAGTGACCTTGTAAATATAGGCTACACGGACTTTTCTTTGGAACGTTAGACCAATTCTCACGCATATAGTTCGTGGGTATCTTTAACGGTTTAGGCAGCGTAAGCCGAGGTATTATTGCGTATCGACACTTTCTTCTAGTTTGGTTTCGCCACAGTTCAGTAGGCTATATAATATTCTACATGAAAACCCTTCTCGGGAGATTCTGTGGGAAAGAACGAAAACCAGATGAACATTTTCCAACATTTCTTGAGTTAAAACTTAACATCGATACATACAGACAGACGCTGAATGTTACTGTATGTATGTAGAGATACGATAACATCTGTATCAACTATTTGTTGTTATGTCCAGCTCCCTGGCTCTAAGGTCAGGATAGTGGGTTTCGATTCAGACGGCCCCGACCCCCGGTTGGGTTGGGGATTTTACGTTTAGTTAATTCCTCTAGCTCGGAGGCTGAGTATTTATGTTTTACGAATCATATCTTCATTTACATACAACACATCCCGCCACAAACCACCACAAAAACATGCAAAGTGAATACATCCCTACACATAGAGTTGGCGTCAGGAAAGGCACCGGCTATAAAACTGAGCTAAATCCCCACGACTGAGCTCGATAGCTGCACTCGCTTAAGTTCGGCCAGTATCCAGTATTCGGGAAATAGTAGGTTCGAACCCCACTGTCGGCAGCCCTGAAGATGGTTTTCCGTGGTTTCCCATTTTCACACCAGGCAAATGCTGGCGCTGTACCTTAATTAAGGCCACGGCCGCTTCCTTCCCACTCCTAGCCCGTTCCTGTCCCATCGTCTCCATAAGACCTATCTGTGTCGGTGTGACGTAAAGCAAGTTGCAAAAAAAAAAAAATCCCCACGAAGTACGTAGGCCTACCCCGCGTAAATGGGAAAAGGGTAGGAAGAAGAATAAATAATAATAAGACAATTTTTGTTATGAAATCCTACACATAATTCACTTTCGAAGACTCCTTAATGAATACTTCTGACAAACATGTTCAGTACAATGACTTATCATCATTAGTTTTGTACACCGTAGACGGCGGAGAAGGCAGTGCACGACTTTGCCCTCTTGTCTAAACACCAATTGCGTCATAAATAAGTGGGTTGAGTAAATTCTGCCGATTTATCTTTCCTTAGAAACTGCTCATGCTTGATTTGGTTACACTGCCTGTTGCCATTTCTTGATGGTGAAGTATTTTTGCACCTCTCTCTTAGCAGAGACCAGAACAAAATGTAGCTTCCACCTAGTCTACCTAGTCTCATGTTTACTCATGGCTTTGACAGTATGGAAACTGACGTATGGGTCTTTTTTTTTTAAATTTCGCTATTGGCTTTACGTCGCACCGAAACAGATAGGTCTTACGGCGAACGATGATACAGTAAAACGCTAGGACTGAAAAGGAAGCGGCCGTGGCCTTAATTAAGGTACAGCCCCAGCATTTACCTGGTATGAAAATGGGAAATCACGGAAAACCATCTTCAGGGTTGCCGACACTGGGGTTCGAACCCACTATCTCCCGAATACTGGATACTGGCCGCACTTAAGCGACTGCAGCTATCGAGCTCGGTATGGGTCGTGCTGAGTGACGATATTCGGACATGCTTCTTCTACCCCGGGATTGTGTGGTATTTACATATCATCCGGGCTGTGAAATGGTTATTCTTAATAATAATAATAGTAATAGTAATAATAATAATAATAATAATAATAATAATAATAATAATAATAATAATAATAATAATATGTATATTGCAATGTGTTTGGTCTGTAGCTCTAATTAGCAGTTATTTGTACCATTACACCACGGTCTGGCATTGGTGAAAGTGAAAACCAACAGCATGTATCCAGTCATTCGACCAGGTTGGGCAGGGAATGAAGCCCCCATCTAGCGAAAAGCATAGGAACTGTGCCGGTTGCCGAAGCCTGTCGCACTCTTTTGGGGCAGTGATTAATGTCAGACAGATGAAATGAAATGATATCGGAGAATGTTTCTGGAATGAAAGATGATAGGGAAAACCGTAGTGTCTGGAGAAAAACCTATCCCGCCTCCGCTTTGTCCAGCACAAATCTCACATGGAGTGATCAGAATTTGAACCACGAAACTCAGCGGTGAGAGGTCGGCACGCTGCCACATGAGCCACGGATGCTTGTACAATTACAATAACATTTAAATTATTTGAAACTTAGAATGCTGTTTGCTTTACGTCGCACCGACACAGATAGGTTTTATGGCAACGATGGGACAGGAAAGGCCTAGGAGTGGTAAGGAAGCGGCCGTGGCCTTAATTAAGGTACAGCCCCAGCATTTGCCTGGTGTGAAAATGGGAAACCACGGAAAACCATCTTCAGGGCTGCTGACAGTGGGGTTCGAACCCACTGTCTCCCGGATGCAAGTTCACAGCTGTGCGACCGTAACCGTACGGCCAACTCGACCGGTGAAACTAAGAATGTACGTAACACTACTTGTTTAAAGGCTGCTATCATATTTTATCTTTTGGCAAGCTCTGATGAGAAAATATATACTTTCTTGTTAATTGTATCACTGGATATAGACCTAGACATTGCTTAGCATGCGCTTTCTGCAAATACGTGAGAGGGTTCGAAACTATATATACAGAACCGGTATATAAAAACCGCTTACTGAGTGACTCAGGCGGTTGAGACGCTGGCCTTCTGAGCCCAACTCGGCGGGTTCGATCCTGCTCTATCCGGTGGCATTTGATAATGCCTCGTGTCAGTTGGTTTACTGGCACGTAATATAACTCTTGAGAGACAAAATTCCGCTACCTCGGCGTCTCCGTAAACCGTACATGGTAGTTAGTAGGACGTACAGACTATAGCATTATTATTATTATTATTATTATTATTATTATTATTATTATTATTATTATTATTATTATTATTACAATTTATTGTACGTTACACCGAAACAGTTAGGTCTCATGGCGACGATGGGATAGGCGAGCGCTAGGAGTAAGAAGGAATCGGCCGTGGCGTTAATTAAGGTGCAGTCCCAGATTTGCCTGGTGTGAAACTGGCAAACCACAGAAAACCATCTTCAGGGCTTCCGACAGTGGGGTTCGAACCCATTACCTTCCGAACGCAAGCTCAGAGATTCGCGCCTCTAACCTCACCAACTCGCTCGGTATTATTATTATTTTTATTGTTATTCGTGTCTTCCTTGTACAGGAGTCCGCAATTACTATGCGACTGAAAAATCTGAACAGTTTTTAATCTAGGTTGAGGATAATGTGGAAGGAATGTTATCTTCCTTGTCAGTCAATATTCGAATCCAGTGTTACTGCATACAGTAGCCGTGTTGACCCGCCTACATTATAGCCAGCCGTCTGGTCGCATTAGCTCGAGGCTAACGTGTCCTAAGCTAGCTCAGGTCGCCCCGTCAGGCTGGTTAGTTCCATACTGGCACGGTACGGCACTCCTCCCGTACTTAATCACACCTGGCGTTTATTATTTCGCACAGTACATCACTGTCGTGTTCGAAATCTAAAAACATGCTCGATTATTCTGTCTTAACTATCAGATAATGTACCACCATTCCCGCCCAGCATTCCACAATGCACGGCTCATCTAAACTATCCCTTATCACACCGTGTACTAACTCACTATCCGAAGAGTTAATTGCTAGTTGCTGTACGTCGCACCGACACAGATAGGTCTTATGGTGACGATGGGACAGGAACGGGCTAGGAGTGGGAAGGAAGCGGCCGTGGCCTTAATTAAGGTACAGCCCCAGCATTTGCCTGGTGTGAATGGGAAACCACGGAAAACCATCTTCAGGGCTGTCGACAGTGGGGTTCGAACCTACTATCTCCCGAATACTGGATACTGGCCGCACTTAAGCGACTGCAGCTATCGAGCTCAGTCGTGGGGATTTAGCTCAGTTTTATAGCCGGTGCCTTTCCTGACGTCAACCCTACTACCTTGGCATTTTAATTATTATTATTATTATTATTATTATTATTATTATTATTATTATTATTATTCCCTACTTAGAAGCTCGATTGAACCAGCTTAGCTGATGTGTTGACCTTCTTCTCCCCCCAAAATCTCTTCATCCTCTCGCTGAACTTCTTCCTTCGTTCTTCTGTCCGAGTTATAGTGGCTCTGGTGTTGGGTTTCTCTTCAAACTGGTGATTGTCGATTTTGGTTTTGAATCTACATCTGTCCCGTATAATGTCTTCCGAGATGTTGATTTCCTGGAGTTCTGTTTCATTTTCACGAAGCCAGCTGTTCATGGTTTTAGATGAAAGGGCCAGGTTGAGAATTCGTTTAGTTAATCTGTTACTGTTCATTGGGATAATGTGTCCATAAAATTTCAGCCGTCTTTTCCGAAAAGTGTGAGATATAATTCCTGGGATGGTTTTTTCCTCCACATTCCCTCTATTTGTATTTACGTCGCACCGTCACAGACAAGTCTTATGACGACGATGGTATAGGACAAGGCAAGAGCTGGGAAGGAGGCGACCGTGGTCTAAATTTTAAGGTGCAGCACCAGCACTTATCCGGTGTAAAATGGGGAAAAACGGAAAAGCATTTTCAGGGATGCCGGTAGTGGGGTTCAACCGAATATCTCCTGAATGCATGCTCACAGCTATGTGAATCAGACCGCGTTTGCAACTCGCTCGGTACATCGTACTAATTCTGCTTTAATAATAATAATAATAATAATAATAATAATAATAATAATAATAATAATATGACATTACTACCGAATTACACATCTTCGAAGGTAGATCCACGTAGGCAGCATACCAATTACGACATTCCGACCGACGTGGTATCTAGCAGGAAAACGGAATTCTACTGGGCGTGGTACTGAGTTCGCTACTAGGGATCTTTAACGTGCCAACGATGACAAGAGGCTAACGTGTCATGTTAGTCATAATGTAGGCTGGTCAACACGGCTACTGCATGCGATTAAACTGAATCCGGATATTGACTGACAAGGAACAAAAGTTATTAAATTTCCCTCTGGAAAAATCAAATGACCATAAATATGTCTTCCAGTAAAATGTGTGACGCGATGTTACCTAGCAACCGTGCAGGCTGTGATGTGAAGTATTGATGGATGGCCATGACAAACAGATCCACGGCCTGTGCAGCACTCAAGGCACTGTTGCTAGGTAACATCGCGTCACACACTTTGTTCTATGACACGATTTCTATACACACATTTTCCGACGACCCCAGCTCTAAGTCATATTTATGTCGAAACCAAAGATCGAACCTGCGAATGTAGGCTGAGTCGGACACTCTACCACTGATTTATCGAGACAGCTGCTTCCTAGTGTTGTCATGGGGATGACTGAACTCGCTCGGTCTCCAAGGTGAGTGAGTGGCTAGATTTCATTTCGTCTCGGTGTGCATCGGTTACGGAACGATTCGTTATGTAAGTATTGCTTTTCTCAACTTCATGTATTGCACTGGGTCTGCTATCGAACCATCAGTAGTCTACTGTCCTTGTAAATACTTTCTCACCCACGCAGTCAGCCAATGGCTCTAAATATGGTATGTCAGGTCCGACGCCCTCGACAGGTCCATTGTAGGACCAGAATGGCCTTGAGTGCACACATTCCACAGCCGGATGATGTATCTCTGCAAAACAAAAAGGAAATCAACGACTACAACCAAGAGAGGCCACATCAATTTGTTATCGTGTTGCAGAATCTTATAAAAAGCCATCCTTTTCATCCTCATCGTCTTATCTGATTGGAATTCCGCCAACATTTTCCCACCTCTTGAGGCAGGAGTTCAGTCAACCAGCTGGCGCGATGCATTTGCAATGAATGGGGAGCGCACGATTCCTGCCAGCATAGTTGCGCTTTGTTCGTGATGGTTCACTGGCGACGGCCTCCATTCTTCGCCCTGCTCTCAGGCTAATGCAGCCGTCAGAGGCGAGAGCACTTCGTGTTAACTCGCGATTAGCGCTGTATTTCTTCTTTCTACGATTACCTGCTGTAGACCGGAGTCTCGTTCCATATGTGATTTCATCTTTAGTTGCAGACCTATTCAAACCTCGCTACAAGTGTGGATTTAATGTCCATTAAGTGCACTTGGACGTGCAACCTGCATGTTTTAGGCCCATTTTGTAGACTGATATCTATCCGGTCCATTGTTAAATGGTTAGCGTTCTATCCTTTAGTCCAGTGGGTCTCGGGTTTGATTCACGACCGGATCGGGGATTTTAACCTTAATTACCCGGTAGTTAATTCACCTGGCTCGATGACTAGGTGTGTGTGTGTGTGCCGTCTTCACCATTAGGTAGGGCCCCTTCGTTATAAACGCGCAGGTCGCCTATAGGAGTCAATTCGAAAGACCTGTGCTGCATCAGGCCATTTTCCGTTTCATATATTTATTTCTTAATCAGTTTACCCTCCAGGGTTGGTTTTCCCTCAGATTTAGCGGGGCATCACACCTCTGCCGCCTCATGGGCAGTGTCCTGGAGCGTGAGACTTTGGGTCGGGGGACACAACTGGGGAGGGGGGCCAGTATCTCGCCCAGACGGCCTCGCCTGCTGTGCTGAATAGGGGCCTTGTGGAAGGAAGGAAGGAAGGAAGGAAGGAAGGAAGGAAGGAAGGAAGGAAGGAAGGAAGGAAGAGGGAAGGAAGCAGCCGTGACCTTAAGTTAGCTACCATCCCGGCATTTGCCTGGAGGAGAAGTGGGAAACCACGGGAAACCACTTCGGTGATGGTTGAGATGGGAATTGAACCCACTTCTACTCATTTGACCTCCAGAAGTTGATTAGACCCCGTTCCAGCCCTCGTACCACTTTTCAAATTTCGTGGCATAGCCGGGAATTGAACCCGGGCCTCCGGGAGTGGCAGGTAATCACACTAACAACTACGCCAAAGAGGTGGACGTCGTTTAATATCTGATAAGCAGTTTGTTCCAGGACTATCAAATTTCGGTCAGCGTTTAACATCGACTAGAGAAAAATGCGTGCGTTCATGAACTATCTGTCTCCCTTGCCCTTCCATCAATAGGAATGCAAACAGTAACAAATCACATTTGAAAATTCGAATTTCTGCCACAACTTCGTCTACAGGGAAGATATTACTTCGGGTCAACATTCTTTTTGTACAAGTTAATAAAACGAATACCTACAATAAAAAAGTTACAAAGCATCAAATATGTATTTTACCCTATTTAAACGGTTTCTCGAAAAGAAAATATATTTTTTGCTCCAAGATGTATACATGATTTATTGTCATGCTAACTTACTTTTATTTTAGGGAAAGATAGTTTGTTTCCTTTTTACTAGTCATCCTTGCAGTTTGTATAGAGTTAAAGAAGTATAGTGAATTTGATTGCTCTCTCTTGTTGCTAAGAAAAATATACCAAAAATGTAAAAATTATCACTTTCGAAAATGTTAGATTAACTGACAATTGAGAGAAATGACTGTGGTGTCCCGTATTTAAACGCACATGATAGATTTTTTGGTTCAGCAAAGTTTACTTTATTGAAAGAAAAAACTTTCTTTAGCTTGTCGCAGTTATTTCTGGTGTCGCTGGAGCCACCCAGGCTCATTTAGTTTTTGGCCGAGGATTTAAGACCTAATGCCGTTCCTGACGCCGTGTGATTCTTGAGATGAAAATCTCGACCCAGGATCGACCGCGGGTCGACCGCGATTCGAATCTCAGCCCTCCATGGTGTGAAGCCAACAGCTAGGCTACTAAGCTAATCGCGTTCCCCAAACTTTATTCAAGGACGTGATGAAAGAAACAAAATTGGCAATTTTGATGGCTCTTCACATCTACGAACCCCTGATAAAACAACCCGAGTAAGTTGGCTGCACATTCCCGGCTATGCAGCTGTAAGCTTGTATTCGGGAGGTTCTGGGTTCGTACTCCTGGCAGCTAAAATATACTATGAAACTAGTCCCCCCGTGCGACGTTTAATGTTGTATTTTCACCTCACCCCCTCAACCCCCCCCCCCCATTCATGCGAACCCCAATGACGTCCTTGAAGCAGGTGGATACTGGCCCTTACTCGACAGTGGGATGACAATTTTCTTATCCTGCATACTAGGTAATTTGTGAATAATAGGCATCCAGGAATTGCTCATTTTTAACCTTCCTCTAAATTCACATTGTTTGAGTCTTCTTTGTATTTCTTTGCTTCTCAAATTTTTCTTTCAAGATTCCGATCACAACTGCTAAAATCTGATTTTTTCCAAAATAAATTTCGTGGATTGTTCCAGAGAAATAATGAGCTACAGCTGAAATTTTCGTCCTTCGGTTCTTGGTGTCATGGAGGCTGGTAGAAATTAGTTGCTTCGTTTTGCCTACGTAGCAGTACCGCATCCACGTTTGTGTGTGTAACCATTCCTGCAGATCCGATAAGTTTAGGCCTACAGGTTCACTACGCTGTACAGATATGATCGTCCCTAAGAGTCTGGGCCTACATTTTAGTTATGATCTCAGCTTTCCGCTATATTTGAAGTGGGATTTTAAACCCATTTCCGAATAGCCGAATATGGTATTTTAACTCACTTCTCTATTCATTTGGATTTTCTGAGACTAAGTGCACTTCATTTCGGACCCCCACAAGACACGCCCTATAATCGAACCTAGGCCTAGGGAGCGAGAATGTATCTTGCTAATTTTAGATTGAACCTCCCCTCTGTTTGCTTGCTGAGAAAGTGTACTTCAACTTAAAATTAATGCCACTTCTACTTATGCGACATATCGCTAGCCAAGGAAGATGTAGTATTAATGTGGCTGTGAGTATGGATTATGGTGAGTGACTGGTGTTAAGTCCAGTAAGAGCGGCTCGCTGGTTTTTAGGGCTGCTTTCTACAGATAAAGTTCACCTGTCTCTGCGACTGACAAAACGGGAGCTTTAGACATCACTTCCTCCATCCAGGCAACATCTCCGCAAGATATTTAATGCAAGTTTCCTCTGTATGAAATGCATTTTGTTGACGACAAGCGCTGTAAGTATCGTTCGTTAAGGTTGTTCGTAAAGTAGCTCGTTGATAGTAATAATGCCCTCGTTTACAAATATAAGCTGTAGGAAAACAACTTTTAGGCCTTACTTCCAAATAAATTATGAAGAACGTTGAATATTAAACAATGATGATTCAGTAGTCGTAAAAGAGTTCGCTTTTACCATCAGATTAACACTGAAATGCTGGTGAAAGTACCTGCACTTAGTGGGCTGGACCTGTGCAATGTAGAAAAGGGAGCATGGTTTCCACCGGGGACGGCTCATTATGAGATACCGAGGGTTACAATCAAAAATATAACCTATAACGCTATTGCTGTTCCATATGTGGACATTCGACCACCCCTACGCCGCAAATCTCACAATGATTGATCGAATAACTGGGACATAAATCAGGAGATTGAAGGATGTCATTGTGCTGTTTACCAACCTCACATGCCAACACAACCCTGGTTTGGTATATTACGTCTTATTAGGCGACACCTTACGTCCATCATACGCATCCTTCTCAGATATGCCTGCTACTCAAATTATTGTCATCGAATTAGAGTAGTGGATTCTTCGATGTGTGACCAAGGAAATGACTGACCTTAACGATATCATCATCGGTTGTAACTGCGCTATATTCACGTCCCTTTTCCTACAGTTATCACATGTTTATTACGAAGATCTGATCATAAATTTCATCTTGCACTTTTCCACTTTTTGGAGTTCACTGATATGAATATTTAAATGACAGTTAGTGACGAAGTTTCTTTTGTGTGCGTTGAGGAGTGACTACCGTAAATTTAGCTGTTTTTCTTTCCTTCTGTACTGTGATGCCGGTATATCATGTATTGGTATTTTATGTTATAGTAGTCTAAGATGCATTTTATGTATTTGTACATGTATCTTTTTGCTGGCTCTATGGCTAGTTGCTGAATATTTATTTATTTATTTATTTATTTATTTATTTATTTATTTAATTCTTCTTCTTCTTGCTATTTGCTTTACGTCGCACCGACACAGATAGATCTTATGGCGACGATGGGATAAGAAAGGCCTAGAAGTTGGAAAGAAGCGGCCGTGGCCTTAATTAAGGTACAGCCCCAGCATTTGCCTGGTGTGAAAATGTGAAACCATGGAAAACCATTTTCAGGGCTGCCGACAGTGGGATTCGAACCCACTATCTCCCGGATGCAAGCTCACAGTCGCTTGCCCCTGACCGCACAGCCAACTCGCCCGGTAATGTGTTTTTACAGGTATCATACATTGTACTATTTATATTGAAATTGTGTGTTCGGCAGGCTGGAAAGCTTTTATATTTACCTTTAAACTGAATCGACACTGAAAAGTATGTCTTCCTTCTTAACAAAATAATATACAAGGAATACAAACATACATACAAACAGCCTGGGACAAATGCAAGATATACAATGTATATAACTTTCTTTCTTTCTTTCTTAATCTGTTTACACTCTAGGGTCGATTTTTCCCTCGGACTCAGCGAGGGATCCCACATCTACCGCCTCGAGGGCAGTGTCCTGGAGCGTGAGACTTTGGGTCAGGGTATACAACCGGGGGGTGGGGTGACCACTACCTCGCCCATGCTGTCTCACCTCCTACGCTGAACAGCTGGCTTGTGGCGGAGGGAGGGGGGGGGGGGGGAGGTTGAAAGGGATAGACAAGGAAGAGGGGAGGAAACGGCCGTGGCCTTGAGTTACGTACCATCCCGACATTTGCTTGGAGAAGTGTGAAACCACGGAAAACCACTTCGAGGATGGTTGAGATGTGAATCGAACCCACTTATATTTATTTGACCTCCCGACGCTGAGTGGACCCGTTCCAGCCCTCGTACCACTTTTCAAATTTCGTGCCAGATCCGGGAATCGAACCCGGGCCTCCGAGTGTGGCAGTTAATCACCGGCCACTACAACACAGAGGCGGACTATTACTTACTAGTGGCTTAATATTGCATTAACACATAGGTCTACAGGTTTTCGGCGACAGTGACATGCGTGAAGATTAGCACTGTGAAAATAGCGGCCAAGGCTTTAATTAAGGTACATCCCTGGCATTTCTTTGGTGTGAAAATGTGAAATAACGGAAAGTCATCTTCAGGGTTGCCGATGACGGGGTTTGAAGTCGCTATAACCCAAATACAAGCTTATAGCTGCACGACTTGTAACGCGTAGCCAATTCGTTCGGTAAGAACAAAACTGTACACTAGCCTACGCAAGGAAGGCCTTTCTTAAAGTGATTTGATTATTTCACAAGTACACAAGCATTGTAGACATCAGCTGCTTCTCACCAAGGCCGCCGATTCTTCTTCTTCTTCTTCTTAGGGTATTCTGCTCAACGATGACTTTATCCAAGATCCTTGTGCATGTTTTGTACACTTCGGAGGAGAAGAAGAAGAAGAACTGTGTAGGCAGACTAATTGCCTCGGAACGCGCGTGCTTTATAAGGATATCACAGAGAAGTAAAACATGGACACTATCTGGTGCAGAAAAAAGGAGAATCGAATACGAGCCTTTTAAATATAGTGCCACCGAAGAACATTGTCGGTGGTTGTGGTATTTCAGATTACGAGTAAAGATATACTGAATCTTTTTTGGATAGAGGACAAGGATTTGGAGAACTTCGACCAGAGGTAGAAATAGGGCGATTGAATATATCATGATTCAGTGAGTACTTTATGTTACTTTTTAAGGGGTAAGAATGTTAAGGGGTTGCCAAGACATGAATAGAACTAATAATAATAATAATTTTATTTGCTTTACGTCCCACTAACTACTTTTTACGGCTTTGAAGGCGCCGAGGTGCCGGAATTTTGTCCCGCGGTGCCAGAAAATCTACCGACACGAAGCTGAGCACCTTCAAATACCATCGGACTGAGCCAGGGTCGAACCTGCTAAGTTGGGGTCAGAAGGCCAGCGCCTCAACCGTCTGAGCAACTCAACCCGGTATGGATATAACTAACAGATTATAGTAGATGTGGGATTAGTTTTACATAGAGAAAAGGTTAAAATAGGATAGACTGGATGGACAGCTGGTCAAGTCAAACCATGGAGATGATCAAAATGACGATATTATTATTATTATTATTATTATTATTATTATTATTATTATTATTATTATCATCATCATCATCACTGTTTTCAGAAGATATGTATAACAGGTACCCAGTCATAAGAAATTCCTTATCTATATTATAAGATTACTTTGAAATGGGACATGGTAACCTTCCAAAGGGGATCACTTCCCTACCTCTTGAAAATCTATATATAATATCGTCAGAGCTATAATTAAGCTAAAGAACCATATTATTTGGTTAGGCTGGGTTGTTAATTTTAAGCTTCTCTCATTCCTGTCGTTTTCATGCATAATTTGATGTGTAATTGCTGTCATTTAAGTGAGGAATTTGAGGCCCGTATCTGGCTGTCTTCTCGTGGACTTTCATAACTAGTTGAATCTCTGGAACGATAATTGCGTACTGCGTGATGCAGACATACTGCAGCCTGCATTCCTAAGTCGAAGAGGAGCTATCGACTCTGTGAGCTTCTTTCTGAAGGATCCACGTTCATTCGGATCAGATGTCGAGAATGTATCTTAACTTACTAACTTATTTCCCTCTATACCTACAGCCCAACCAGCAGTGCTGATTTTCCGCCTCTCAGGAATCCCGTAGTTCCAGTTTTAACTGCAGCTATAGAATAACGACAAACAAGGCGTGAGATTTTAGGAAGAAATTCTTTACATTCTGTACATACACGAGACGTGAGTATAAACGGGAATCAAGTGGGTTGTTGAACTCCGAAGGACTGGACTGATATGGGGATCACGGTGGAAGTGGTGGAGAACTTGAGAAACAATTATATACTAACCAAAGTGTCGGAGCTCGACGACTGAGACAGGTGCAAGGACAGGACAGAGAATCGCCGATGGAGGATACTGAAAATCTCGAATGAAGAACGGGAGAGAAGGAGAGAGGGTATGAAGAGGTTCTGGGAGGAGAAGAAGAAAACGCAAACTATGACAAAGCTGCTCTTGAGTCTAAAAAGGCAAGGACAGGACAGAGAATCGCCGATGAAGGATACTGAAAATCTCGAATGAAGAACGGGAGAGAAGGAGGAGGGTATGAAGAGGTTCTGGGAGGAGAAGAAGAAAACGCAAACCATGACAAAGCTGCTCTTGGCTCTAAAAAGGCCTTAACACATACATTCATGTTTATTATGTCTTGTTACTTGTTTCAAAATTCTGTCCGGAACGCTTTGTAAATCAATTATCCATCTTCACAATCCTTCATTTTCTGCTCTCTACTCTCGTAGATTTCTACATCTCTTGCATCATTAAAATAAGAAAGCTGTGTCTTCCCATCGTCTCTTGGTATATCTATGCTTCTCACCTTCCATGACAGTGTCAGTTGATTTCCTCGGCAAATTTATCCTCCTCTGTCCATCGAATTCATTCCTAGCTCAGCCTTTATCTCTTTATTTCGAGTTCCCTTTTACTGCTGTTTCCACCTCTTGGTATACTGGCCATCATTTCACTACGACCGTGTCTATTTCTTCCAGGTTTACCCCCAAACAGTAAAGTGGGTCTGAATATAGACTGATCTAAAGATTATTATTCGCCCGAGAGCTAACCGCTGATCGTAACTGCAAGTTGACTGCCTGCGTAGCGTAACGGTTAGCATTATTAACTGTCGTCCTCGAGGACCCGGGTTCGATTCGTGGTACTGCCAGAGATTTAAGATTGGCAGGAAGGCTGATTAAAAACGGTCGATGCTGCTTACCCCCATTGGGGGTGTGCATTGAAAACAGCTGCACCACCTCAGAATGAGGTCACGAGTTTACGAGTCCGGCTCTTTGGCTGAATGGTCACGTGAATGGGGTTCAGAGGGCCTTGATTTCGATCCCCGCTTTATACGGAGATTTTAATCTTAAATTATTCATTCCTTTAGTTCGGGGAGTGGGCATTTGTGTTGTTTGCAACACATACTCCACATGCAACGCTATATTCCACCACAATAACACTCAGTTTGCCATACAGGGCAGATGCTGCCCACACTCCTCGGAGTACCTGCCTTATTAGGGCTGCACCAGGGCAGCAATAGCCACACGAAATTATTATTATTATTATTATTATTATTATTATTATTATTATTATTATTATTATTATTATTATTATTATTATTCACTGTATTTATTGTATATTGATTCGATTTCACTTAGTATAGACTACTACCATCCTGAGATAATACATATTCGAAAAACAATTTCGATTTCCTTATGCGATATTTAACCCTATGAGTTCTCTTCCCTACTGACAATACTTTAGTCCTTGAAAATGGTTAGCGTGCTGGCCTTTGGTCACAGGGGCCCCGGGTTCGATTCCCGGCAGGCTCGGGAATTTTAACCATCGTTGGTTAATTTCGCTGGCACGGGAGCTGGGTGTACGTGTCGTCTTCATCATCATTTCATCCCCATCACGACGCGCAGGTCGCTTACGGGTGTCAAATCGAAAGACCTGCACCTGGCGAGCCGAACTTGTCCTTGGACACTCCCGGCACTAGAAAAGCCATACGCCATTTCATTTCAGTCCTTGAAATGCTAATTTTGACATCATACTCGTTGCACCGCTTTACTACTTTATTTTCTAGATGATGTACACAAATAATAAATGTAATTATCTAAAATTATGTGTTTCTTCATATAGAGACTCGAAATTATAGTTAAGGAGGAACTCTTTATTCCTTTACCCGTCTTGGGAGCTATTGTTGAGTAACACCGTGTATCGCGTCTCACTAAGGCAGCCATATTTTTGAATCTACCCAACGCACGTGAGATTTTACAATGATTTCATCCCTTTGAGTGTGTTCATACTTCTTCTTCTCCTTCTGTCTACCGCTTTTCCCACACCTGTGGGGTCTCGGTACGAACTGTGTAGCACATGTGAATTTGACCCTGTTTTACGGCTGGATACCCTTCCTGACGCCAACCCTATATTGAGGGGTATAATCACTATTGCGCATTTCTGTGGTGGTTGGTAGTATAGTGTGTTGTCTGAATATGAAGAGGAAAGTGTTGGGACAAACACAAACATCCAGTCCCCTTGCCAGAAGAATTAAGCAAAGGCGATTAAAATCCTTGAACCAGCGGGAATCGAACCCGGTATCTCTGAACCGAAGGCCTCAACGCTGACCATTCAGCCAATGAGTCGGACTATTATCATCTATAATATTAAAATGAAGTGTCTGTCTGTCTGTCTGTCTGTCTGTCTGTCTGTCTGTCTGTCTGTCTGTCTGTCTGTCTGTCTGTCTGTGCGCGATGCCCAGTTATATCTATAGCACGCAGAGACCTGAAATCTTAACTCAGGTTGATGGAAGGGGGTCCAAATGCATCTCAATCCGGATTTTTAATTTTGGCGTTCCTTATTGAGTTATGAACGTACAACCGGCGGAAAATATGTACTGGGATACGACAATCCAACGTGCTGTCACCAGGATTATTAAATGCATAGATTCACTGTTGATAGGCAACGTACATAATATAGGTACTGCTAATACAAGCCTAGGAGACATTTTAAGTTCATGAGGTAGGAAGCTTTTTCGGTCCCCGACACGAGGAGCCATATGCAGTCCGCAATATCCGGAAGTGTTTGTCTGTGTATGTGTGCGATGTCCAGCCAAATCTACGGCACGCAGAGGTGTGAATTTTTTGTCATAGGTGAACACAGCATTTCACCGATCACTCCTGGCTGTGTCAAAGAGCAATTCTTGCTCCAAAAAATGAAACTGTCAGCGTCATCAACAAGGAATTACCCGGTGTTCTACAAACTTACAAGTCTATCGACACGGCATATCATAGAAATGAGACTGTCAACTACACGACAGAGCTTTTGAACAACTTGGAGTCTCCTAGAGTTACGTCGAACATCTTGGAATGGACAATTGTGACACCGATTATCCTTCTCAGAAATATGAATTCTCCTTCCCTCTGTAACGGAATACGACTTTCAGTCAAGAAACTGTTGCCGAATATTATAGAAGCCACTATCATTACTAGACACACCGCGGGTGAAGTTGTATTCATTCCTCGAATTCAAATCATACCTACGGATATACCGTTAACGGCTGAATTAATAAACGCGGGTGATGCCGCGGGTGCATGGTAGCAAGAAATATGACAGCGTGCAGTACTTGGTTAATAGCAATGATATGTGTAATTGTATGACTTCGTGACGAATTAGTTAGACCGCAGATTCATGCAAGAATAGATCAGGAGAATGATCGGGATGGCCAAGGACATAATGACTCAACTGTCTCGTTTTTGGAAGGAACACTCCATTTCAGCAAATCTGAAGATAAGATTAGTCCAAACTTTTGTATTTTCTGCCCTCCTCTCCGGCGCCGAAACGTGGACCTAAGATCTGCAGATTGGAGGAAGATCAGATTATTTGAGACATGGTGCTGAAAGATTTCGTGAAAATGAGTCCATCTTCAAGGAGCTGGGCATCCGTATTAGGCTATCGACGGTTTGTAAACAGAGATAGCAATAAAAACACGTATTCCAGGAACATGTCCCAGGTGAGATTGTTCCTGAATTGCTGACTACCTTTACAAACATATATAAAACTCTGCATTTAATTTGAAAATCTGAATATCTGCATTTATAATGGAAAATCTGAAAATTAACATTCATTAAATAAAATACACACTCGTCGAACCCTGTACTCACACTTACTTGTTACCTGCTTACTTACACATACGTTATTTGAAGGGCGCCAGCTGTCACTCAGTACAGCAATAATAGAATGAGACTCTTGACCATCTCTAGGGTGTGGGGTAATAAGCTTACTTTTGACAACATACCATACAAGTTCTGGGAAAAGGAGATTGGCGTTCGGTTTCCCCATTAATTTTGAGGTTAAGATATTTTACTGTCAATGAAATGAAACTATGAATTCGTTTGATAGAACAATATATATTCTTTAAATAATATATCAAAAAATAGTGAGTCTTGTTGCGATAAAACAGATGAAAATATGAAATTATGACATTGCAACAGAAAGAAACTAGGCATGAATTTGAATTCTTCTTGACCGGACATTTAACAATTTATACGAAATATTTCCCTCACTGATTCACTTGACTGTACCTTTAACACTTTGAGTGTAATTACGACGTAATCCATTGCTCTGGTGTTTACTGTAGATGTGTCACGCCTAACGTGGTGATACATCCTTGAGACTGCTTCTTCTCCATATCATCTGACTTCTTTGTAAGTCAATATGGTATGACCTCTTGGTAGGTCCAGGGTTGCCCTCTCTGACTCCTTGGTAAGCCTTGCGTCCGCGTCTTCCACTAAGTGACGGACCAACCATTTGGTCTCACTCTCTCAATGACCAATAATGGCTCACTGAGTCTTCACCATCTCTCGTTCACACTGGTTGGCTGACCACTTAAGGCCTCTTGATCTAGTAGACTACTTCACTGTACTGCATCCGTATAAGTAATGACTGACGCTACAATGTGCACCCACCTTATATAGACTTTGGTTGACACAGCTACGTAATCTCCAAAAATAACAATGACATACTCCCACCTACGCGACAGATATTACACACAGTGGTGAAATAGCCCCGCGGCGATTGAGTCGATGCGCGCATATCCTAAATAAATACAATGACGTAGCCAAGGCGCGGCGATGACTTGGCAGAATCGCCACTAATATTGCACAATGCCCCAACGTCACATCCCATCTCTGATATATACTACAATTCTCACTGTACAGGTATTGAGTGTTATACTACACATACGTATATATGTGTATACATCTAAGTGCAATCTTGCAAGCAACAGGCAATTGCAAAATTGAATAAAACGGATAATTACAATAATAGTACAATATCACAGATAACATAATAATAATACTGACATAATAATAATAATAATAATAATAATAATAATAATAAAATACAGATAAAATCATACAATAATAAAAATACAGATATCATCTTGTAACGGGATTTGAACCGTTACAATTCGCCTCCCTCATAAATAAATCGAAGAACAAAGAATCGATTGATTTATGAACAAAATTATATATATAACACTGACACAGATAAACACTTTAAATGAGTATACAACAATAATTTTCTTTTTCAACATCCATACATTTTATAAAATATCACAAATATGAGAATTCTTCTCGCACATTGCCATCGTAGATAACTGTCCAGTGTCCCATTCTCTCTCTTTCTCTCATACAAATCACAAGAGTATAGCACTTGATTTAACACACACAAATAATTTTTAATCAATATACAACATTCTTCTCCTTTTTTTTAACATATCAAAATATTTTGTGAAATATCACTTATATGAGAACTTTTCTCGCATATGGTTATCGCAGATAACTGTCCAATGTCCTGTTCTCAGTTTTGTCACACAGAACATGACAATGTAGCACTTATTCTTCCAATGCACCAATACGACACTTGGTTCACACGCTAATTCATGTATGTTAATTTTATTTTGCCAGTTTCTCACAAAATTAATCATCTTATTATTATCTCAACAAATCTCACGTGACGTACTTCTTTACATTCATTATACTATAAATACCGACAATATCCCCTTCCTGATCTTTTAAAAAATATGCACACTTCGCGATACGGTTCACAACAGTGAAATACCCCTGATAAAAATAGAACTTCAACATATTTTCCGCCTCTGCAGATGATAAAATGGAACTCTGAGTAGCACTCTGTCACTCAAACTGAATTAATTTTGCCCTCATTGACTTACATATATCAATAAATCACATCCTTCTTGGCAACAATAATTAAAGAATCAATACTATGGCTACAAGATGGTTCAATTATTCCGTAATCCAGCATAATGTTTATTTGTTCTTAAACGTCACTAGCATTTTTAAGTTGAATGGGGTACTTACCTCCCACAAACGATGAATGGTCATGTACTACCAATTTATGTTCATATACGTGTTCTTCCTCACTTACCACTAAATACCTCTCGATGCTTACCTAACATCGCACACAATTACTCCTCCTGTAATTCACTCAAATTACCTCACGTCACTGCCTCATACCGACTATCCCGCGGATACTGGTCGTTATAGACACGTGACACACTTCAACACATTTCCTCTCACTAGGAACAACTTCACTTACCTCTCATATATTTCAAAAGAACACACGTCACCAACACACTTACCTCAGACCATCATAATTAACACGTACTTCTTTGCTAGTTTACTCCCAGAACAAACACACACTACCTAAATTAAAGTCTATTCTACTTCCATGATTTGCAACCAAGTCAGCTCCTAAAACAACTGAATACACAAGTTCGGGTACAACAAGACATAGTTGAAACTTACAATTATCTTTACTTATGATTGGTACCGCTATCATTTTATTTACTCACTTTGACTCACCCAACGGCTGTTATAAGATCTGATAGTACCTTAACTTACCTTCTTCATATCACAATTTCCATCATCGGAGTTATTCCCTCACTACTTACATCACATTCTCGGCATTACAAGTACTTACATCACTTTAACAGATCACCTCTTACGTCTAACTACTACCATTAATTACTTCATTATCTACGACTACGTCACTACTTAAATATCTCACTTAACATTACTTAGGTCACAATCACACTACTCTTAAATCTACTTTCCCTACATAACTACTTATACTAAATACCTGTTCATCTACTACCTTCAGCCTGTCTACTTAACTTACCCGATTCCCTGTGAATCTGAAATACTCTGGCTCGTTGACTATTCCTGAATAACATTCGTATTTGGCCTATTACTCTCTCTCTGATTACTTACATTCTCACGCCTTCCGTCACTTTGGCCTATAAAGTTTCCTCGCCTTCCTTCTCCGGATTGCCCCTGGTAACTCTGCTGAACCCTATCACTATTGAAATGTCTATTAGTCGTCTGCTGATCATAATTATTCCCTCTCCAGCTATTCTGTCTATAATTCCTCACATAATTCACATCTCCACGCCTCCCATCTTCCGATTCTCTCTGGTAATTCTGCTGACCTCTATCACTATTGACATTTCTATCATTCCTCGGCTGATCATAATTATTCCCTCTCCAGCTATTCTGTCTATAATTCCTCACATAATTCACATCTGCACGCCTCCCATCTTCCGATTCTCTCTGGTAATTCTGCTGACCTCTATCACTATTGACATTTCTATCATTCCTCGGCTGATCATAATTATTCCCTCTCCGGCTATTCTGTCTATAATTCCTCACATAATTCACATCAGCACGCCTCCCATCTTCCGATTCTCTCTGGTAATTCTGCTGACCTCTATCACTATTGAAGTTTATATTAGCCCTCGGCTGATCATAATTGTTACCTCTCCTCTGATAATTATCTGACCTGTTTCCCGCTCCATCTACAGTTCTACTTTGCAGTCGATTACCACCTACGCTACCATTCAGATCCTCGAAACTATCTAACAATACCTCCATTTCTTTGATAGTACTGACTTTCTGCATACACGCAGCTTCCCTAATCTTATCAGAATAATGTTTTAACATAATCCTTACAATATCAACTTCTGAACCAATTCTATTAAGATTTTTCCATATAAGCACGTGTGTCAGAAAGTATTCTGTCAAAGACACTCCCTCCTGTTGTCTATATTTACCAAGCATAATCCGTTCTCTCTCACGATCTTGTATATTCTCATCCCAAAACTTATTAATAAACTTCTCTTTAAATTCTTCCAAATTAGACATATTATTACGGTACACTTGAAACCAGGTTTTACTTTCACCGATGAAGGAATTAGACAAGATCTCTAACACGTATTCCCATTCGATAATATTATCCCTCAACTTATTTGCAAATCTTTTCTCAACTAATGTTACAAATTCCATAGGATTAAATTGTTTTCCAGTAAACTTAGGCAAATCTTGGTCCCTATTGTATAAACCACTCGTTACTACTATTTCTCTTGTAATCTTACCTTCTCTCATTTCTTTCCGTAGTACCCTCTGGCAATTCAAAACTTTTTCTTCCGCCACTCTCTCCGCATTCTCTTTCATTATTCTCAATTCTTCCTGTAATTTTTCCTCTTTCTCTGTAACCTTCTGCGACAAAATGTCTTGTTTATTCTTTAGTTCTCTGACCTGCCCAAGCTCTTTCTCAAACGTTTCTACCTGACTGACACATTCCCTCATATCTTGCCCCACTGCATTATGGATCTTGTCTAGTCTTTTGTCTACAATCTCGTGAATTTCTTCCCGATTACTTGAAATCCTATTACTTAATTCTTTGATATTCTCTGTACATGTTCCTTTGACATGCTCAATTTGAGTATGAAGATCGCTCCGACTCGACTCCATTTCTTCTCTAAGGTCAACACACTCTTTATTTACCTTATCTTCTAACTTAGATATTTGACTAGTTACCTCTACTATCTTAGTATCTATTTTATAATTTAGTGATTCACTTAAAGCATCTATTTTCTCATTGGTCACATTAATATTTTCGTTACAACTACCAATCATTTCTTCTATTTTACTACTTAGGGAGTTAATCTGTTTATTACAATTTTCGTTAATAGTATCAATCTTTTTATCCATCTTACTACAGATACCAATCACTTTTTCTATCTGTTTCATATACTTTTCGGTATTCTTTTCAAGGAGCTCGGTATATCTGGCAATCAGCAAATTTAGAATATCTTGGTCCATTCCCCCCGCGATCTCCTTTTGAGTTTCAGTATGCTTCTCAATTTCTGCACTTTCTTGAATTATCTCAGAAGCTTCCATCGTATTCACCTGTTCCCTACTCTGAATTTCACCTTGGATGTCCGCAGAAGCAATGACCTCGTCGTCACATGACTTGTTATTGTCTTCCTTGTCCATCTTTGGTTCACTAGTGATAGTACGCGATCTCAAATTAATTTCCCTCTTCAAATCCCTTGACATATCCCCAAAATACAAATATATATCACAAAATTACACTCTTGACATTTACCGGTAATAATTTCCGTTGGCTTAAATGCGCACACTCCTCCCAAAATGAACCTATGATATGCTGTCATTCAGAACAAATTCTGAATTTATTCGAGTCCCACGTTGCGTCGACACATTGAGAACATTTATATTTAATACTAAACTAACAGGGTGTGGGGTAATAAGCTTACTTTTGACAACATACCATACAAGTTCTGGGAAAAGGAGATTGGCGTTCGGTTTCCCCATTAATTTTGAGGTTAAGATATTTTACTGTCAATGAAATGAAACTATGAATTCGTTTGATAGAACAATATATATTCTTTAAATAATATATCAAAAAATAGTGAGTCTTGTTGCGATAAAACAGATGAAAATATGAAATTATGACATTGCAACAGAAAGAAACTAGGCATGAATTTGAATTCTTCTTGACCGGACATTTAACAATTTATACGAAATATTTCCCTCACTGATTCACTTGACTGTACCTTTAACACTTTGAGTGTAATTACGACGTAATCCATTGCTCTGGTGTTTACTGTAGATGTGTCACGCCTAACGTGGTGATACATCCTTGAGACTGCTTCTTCTCCATATCATCTGACTTCTTTGTAAGTCAATATGGTATGACCTCTTGGTAGGTCCAGGGTTGCCCTCTCTGACTCCTTGGTAAGCCTTGCGTCCGCGTCTTCCACTAAGTGACGGACCAACCATTTGGTCTCACTCTCTCAATGACCAATAATGGCTCACTGAGTCTTCACCATCTCTCGTTCACACTGGTTGGCTGACCACTTAAGACCTCTTGATCTAGTAGACTACTTCACTGTACTGCATCCGTATAAGTAATGACTGACGCTACAATGTGCACCCACCTTATATAGACTTTGGTTGACACAGCTACGTAATCTCCAAAAATAACAATGACATACTCCCACCTACGCGACAGATATTACACACAGTGGTGAAATAGCCCCGCGGCGATTGAGTCGATGCGCGCATATCCTAAATAAATACAATGACGTAGCCAAGGCGCGGCGATGACTTGGCAGAATCGCCACTAATATTGCACAATGCCCCAACGTCACATCCCATCTCTGATATATACTACAATTCTCACTGTACAGGTATTGAGTGTTATACTACACATACGTATATATGTGTATACATCTAAGTGCAATCTTGCAAGCAACAGGCAATTGCAAAATTGAATAAAACGGATAATTACAATAATAGTACAATATCACAGATAACATAATAATAATACTGACATAATAATAATAATAATAATAATAATAATAATAATAATAATAATAATAATAATAATAAAATACAGATAAAATCATACAATAATAAAAATACAGATATCATCTTGTAACGGGATTTGAACCGTTACACAGGGAAAAGGAAACGTGGACGACCTCCTACGCGTTGGACAGACGACTAGTGCCTCCCTTTCAAAAGCAAACCATTTGACAGACGATCACGACGAATTGAAATCACGATCCTCAGCAGTGGAGTATACTGAGGGCTACCAAGGCTATCGGTGAAACCCAAACCTGAAATGAAAACGATAGAAATCTAGAGCACATTATAATGTAAGCATCTGACATATTGTTACATTAAAAAAACTTGAAAGCAATGAGAAAAATCGTCGCACAAATTTCTGAGAGCAAGGCATCGGAAACTGATATTGAATTCCAAGCGCTGCGTCCCTCTCCCCTCGCCTAACCTCGCGCGGCTTGCTGCTGAATATCCGATAGGTATGAAGATCGGGGGTTAGGTGTGCTAGCCTTCGCTCCGTCAGATCGCCACTGCTAACGAACAACCATGCGTTACTTATCGTATATACTTCCTCATCTCATACTTCTGACTTAATTATGCAGAAAATAGAGTGCTGGTATTTCACTGGTGTCGTATGAGTTGCGCCGAGTATAAGTTGCGCCGTGTTAAAATCAGTATAACTTGCGCCGTGCTCATTAATCATTCTAGGAACTAGAGGTCTTGTTTGGGAATTCCACAGGGAAGTTAAAGATCTCATTTTGTGTCTCAAATCCGAAGCAGAAAGCTCGAATTTTAAGATTGCCAGGAATGAACTTCATCTTGAGGGCAAAAGAAAAAGAAGAAGTTACGTGCAATTAGATCAAAGGATCTTGAGATCAACGGAGGTCTATTTGGGAAGCGGTAATGTAAAGAAATTCATCAGAAACATGTCATATCCTCCAACTGGATTAGACATTTAGTACTGAACCGTTCATTCAACGGTGCGTACTTTGCAAATATGCAATGTAAATATTAGGTTTAAGACACTGACAAGGTTATAGGCCTACCGAAAATTTAAATCATGTATATAGGCATTAGTTTTCATAAGGATGACAAGGCCGAATGGCCGCTTTCTGTATTGGTAGACTTGGTTTGTTAAATAATGTCAAATCATTCAAGTAATACTTAAGCGGCTGTTTTAAGTTCAACGGAGATCGTCTCAATAAGACATAATGAAACAACCCTGATAGAATGAACATTTGCGACGGAAAACTGTAAATTTCAGTTATTGTTAAGATTAAAAAAGCTTCTTCATGACGCTGATGGAACGTAGGCTTCCCATCACTGCTCCGGGGGTTAAATCTACGATAACTTTAGATAGCGTTTATGCTGGACAAAGCTGGCGTTCAAATTATTATTTCTGATTTCTTCATATTTATATCAGCATCACTGTTTGAAACAATTTCATTTGTCATTTATTAATCTTTCATACCCAGGGGAATGCGACAGGCCTCGCCAGGGCACACAATTTCCTTTCTTTGTTAGTAGCTATGGTTCATTCTTGAGCCCTAACACTTCATAAGGGGTGCATGTCGGGGAAACGTAGGGTGAGACAGATTTTTCTGTTTTCACTGGTCATTCTTTATTCAACAAATTCGCTACATTCCATTTGCCATCCATTAATCTTTGTCCGCAAACGCACGTCAGATCTCGCATTCGGCAGTATTTTCTTCCTTTAGCGGTATTTCATCCTTCATCCATTCTATTCCTGACCCTATCAGTTAGCTACAAACAGGCTGTGGATATTCTTCATAAGACTGAAAGACTTTTTTTTTCTTTCTTTTTTTTTGCTATTGGCTTTACGTCGCACCGACCCAGATATGTCTTATGGCGACGATGGGACAGGAAAGGGCTAGGACTGGGAAGGAAGCGGCCGTGGCCTTAATTAAGGTACAGCCCCAGCATTTGCCTGGTGTGAAAATGGGAAATCACGGAAAACCATCTTCAGGGCTGCCGACAGTGGGGTTCGAACCTACTATCTCCCGAATACTGGATACTGGCCGCACTTAAGCGACTGCAGCTTTCGAGCTCGGTGACTAAAAGACTGATTATAAACTACGTAGTTATACACATTTCACCCACTGATATAAATACGATGCAGGTTTTCTAAATATGCAAGAAACCAACATTGATAGAGTGAATACTGAGCTCGATAGCTGCAGTCGCTTAAGTGCGGCCAGTATCCAGTACACAAGAGATAGTAGGTTCGAACCCCACTGTCGGCAGCCCTGAAAATAGTTTTCCGTGGTTTCCCATCTTCACACCAGGCAAATGCTGGGGCTGTACCTTAATTAAGGCCACGGCCGCTTCCTTCCCACTCCTAGCCCTTTCCTGTCCCATCGTCACCGTAAGACCTATCTGTGTCGGTGCGACGTAAAACAACTAGCAACAGAAAAGATAGAGTGAATGATATTTTTTATATATTAATTTCAAAATCTCAGTACTACAGATATTCACAGACATTCCTTGAACTTGGAAATAACCCCCTGCGGTGCAGCGCAGGTAGCAGATGCTTAAGACAGCTGTCAAACCACTTCTACTCCCGGCGGGGAATCTCCACGGCGCAAATTATACTCGGCGCAACTCATACAGAACCGAAGCAACCATTTCACTTCCGTTTACTCCTACATCCTTGTAGGAAGACACTGCAGGACTGCTGTTATAGGAGTAATACAGTTTTTTTTTAATAGGTAATTCTGATAAAATGAATGCAATATCTCTTTGGTTCTCTTTTATTGGTTGAAATGGAACCCGTGATCATAGGTCGGACACCACCACTGATCTCTCGAGGAAGTTAATAAACCGGTGAACAAAGTGTACGACCGCTGGTAATGCTGTAAAATTCAAAATTTTAATTTAATAATAATGTTATTGGCTTTACGCCCCACTAACTACTTTTATGGTTTTCGGAGACGCCGAGATGCCGGAATTTAGTTCCTCAGGAGTTGTTTTACGTGCCAGTAAATCTACCGACACGAGGCTAACGTATTTGAGCACCTTCAAATACCACCATCTGATCCAGGATTGAACCTGCCAAGTTGAAATCAGAAGGCCAGTGCCTCAACCGTCTGAGCCACTCAGTCCGTAAAATTTTAATTCAAGAAGAAGAAGAAGAAGAAGAAGAAGAATGGTGCATGGCATCTGTTTAGGTTTGGTGGTGACCTAATGAGGATGAAATGAGTGGAGAAGACGTCATAAACATCCAGTCCCCAAGCCAGGGAAATCAAGAGTACGAGGGGGCTGATTCTGAAAATTGAACCGGGGCCATCGGACCCAAGGGAAGCATACTATCAATTTAGCCACAAAGCCGGACTTTAATTTGCTGAACCTTAGGCTGCCATCTCCACTGATCAGGTGTTGAGTATTGACACTAGCAGAGGCCAGAGCAGTGGCTTGTGAAACAGCCTTGAGAACTCATCAGGCTACAGCTCAAAACGCTTAAGGTTTAGCCTTTTCTAAACCAACTATCGCAAAGGGGTAATCTAAGTCTACTGGTAGGCCACGTCTTGATCTCCGCATACGTCACTGATCCTCGGGATTTAAGGAACGGTAAAAAGAAGTGGAAGCAGAAGAGGCTTGCTTACTTGTTGCACTACATCTAGCGCCACCACGATAACAGTATAGTGTTGCTGTTGAGGGACTATATTACTGAGGGTATTTTCTAAATATGTAGGTTGTGACTGTCGTATCTAACACATGATAATACTGTATTTCTGTCCTGCGAATTAATTCTTCGTGGAGAACCTCGGCTTAAAAGGCATTAAGAGTTGTATCTGAGGTCTACTTTCACGATGGGCCATTACACGATAGTCTACATTTCATATTTAGAAGTTAATAGCTGTGAGTAATTGTTCAAAAGGGCTGTTGTCAGCCATGTACTGAGGTCGTTAAGTCTGCTTTAAAATATGTGCAACTTTTCCGAGCGATAAAACAAGAGATCCTCTCTTCTCCTCTGTTTCGTTCCCTTGTGATTTTTATATCTGGATTATTGTGTCGTAAACAATGTAATTAAGAGGCCTGCTCTTCATGGAAACGGGGGGAATATGTAAATTAATTGCGTTTTAATTTCGTTTCGAGTGCTTAGGCTACGAGCACACCAAATTCATTTTCATTTTTTGTGTTGTTTATCCTCCGGAATGAAAAATGAAACGAAGCGGTAATATAAGTGAGATGCACGCAGAAGTTTGCATTGTATGCATGAGGTCTAGTTGGAAATAGATGTGCATGAGTGTTTTCTGTTGGTTTCATTTAAACCATTCTCAAAAGCTTTGCCATACAAAAGGATGATGGTTCATATACTGTACTTCCATAGAGGACTAATTCCCTCGAACACTGCAACGTCCATCAAGCTACATTAATAGCGGCTCTGCTCTTTCAATTATAGAGTTTATTATGATTTCATCCGACTGTGGAAAATGTAATATAGATTAAATGTTCCATGAAACGTTTCATCTCTTTGGTCAGGATGTGGTACGTAGTACTCACTGTTTAGACACATGTGTCTTATGAAAGAAGTATGTTCGAATAATAATGTTACTAGTTTTACGTAACACGTACTACGAAGAAGCTTCAAACAGCACTTTTCCCTTAGCGAATTTTTTTTTTTCTTTGCGTTTAGGCCATCTGTGGACCACGGTGCTTGTGTTCTAGCTGTGTTTTTGTCGTCGTCTGCCCCTTTTAGCGTACTGCATTGTGTTCTTAGTGGCCTCTTGAGCCTTCCTGTTGGCCCAGTATCCCTTCATTTTATCGCTGAATTCTTTCCTGCACTCCTCTGACCAATTCCCGGCTTCTTTGTGGCCATAGCCATCTATCAACGGCTGCTAATTTCGGATGAGTACCAGCCATAAGACATAGCTTGCACGGTTGCTAGGTAACATTGTCTGACCATCCATCCATACCTTACATCACAGCCCGCACGGTTGCTAGGGTTACACTTCCATCACACGAACTTCCATAACGCAAATTTTCAGATGACTCCCAGCCATAAGAAATATTTATGTCAAAAATAAGTTAAAAATAGCTCGCACGGAGAAACTTTATTTTACAGACAGATATAAGGGTGCAGAGTACTAGGGTGCTGATAATACACATTACTCTTCAACATATTCACCATTCATGTTCAAGCACTTGTTCCAACGGTACACCAACGCATCGCTGCCATCATGGAAGAAATCTTCGTTCAGTCCCTGAAGCACATCATGACAGTATTTGCCAGGTCTCCCGAAATTTCAGGAGATCTCCGGATTTTTTTTTTTTTTGCAATACACCAGAAAACCCGAAAAAACAAAAAATCTTCCGAAATTTCTTCGAACCTAAAGTTAAGGAAAATGAATAATAATAATAATAATAATAATTAATGGCACATAATATATTTGTACCGAAAAACTCCTTCCTCGTCTCACTGCGTGACGTTTTATCGATAACATCACTCGTTAGGTCCTTACCCGCATTCATTTTAGGCTCTTATTGAACTCGAAACTCACGCTTGACTGCATAATTCTAAGGGAAATCCCTGACCCGCATCTGTCTGTTAGGTCATCAGCCCAGAGGCTGGTTGGATATAGACTATAAAATCTGCATCCTGCTACTACTTCAAAAGTGGTACACGATTTCTGCGCCTGATGAATAACTACATCTACAGGAAAAGTGGGAATGAAGAGAAGAAGAAGAAGAAGAAGAAGAAGAAGAAGAAGAAGAAGCATAGAGTGGACAGAGAGTACGGGTGAGCGAAGTTGTATATTTTTCTCATAATAATTTCACCTGACTATTGCATACTTTAATTTCGTTTTATTATAACATTTCAGTGCTCGAGAAACTATCGAAATTTTCATTAAAACTCCCGAATTTTTACGTACCATTTTTTATTTGTAGACTTGGCCATGCTGAACGACCGCATCGTCGTTGAATCGCTTTCCATTTAGGTGATTCTTCAACAAAGCAAAGAAATGGAAATCACTGGGTGCCAGGTCAGGACTGTTGGGAGGATGGTCCAGATTATTGCTTTCGTCACCAGGGGAGCGACAGTGAATGTTGCCTGTTGCGACACACTGAAGGGTTTACGGGTGCCAGTTCGCAGAAAACGATCTGGATTTCTCTGAACAGGTGTGTTCTTGCGTGACAACGCCAGACCACATGACGCCAACAGCACACGTGAATTGTTACGACACTTCTGGTGGGAGGCACTGGACGATCCTCCCTACAACTCAGATCTGGCACCCAGTGATTTTCCTCTCCTCCGAATGTTGAAGAAGGGGTCATCCATATTCTGAGACGCGACATCTTTCTCAAGAACATTTTTGAAGGCGCAGTTCTGGGAAGGAAACCAAGAGGCCGACCAAGACTCTTCTACTTCAGAAACACTGCAGAAGAAATGAGGTACCCACCGTATTTTGCCATGAAGGGAACTGCAGAGGACCGACTAATTCGACTGCAGAAACAAGACCTTTAGATTATTATTATTATTATTATTATTATTATTATTATTATTATTATTATTATTATTATTATTATTATTTAAGCACCTTCAAATGCCAACATACTGAAGCGAAACCGAACCCACCAATATCGAACGATGGAGAACTTTTGAAAGTAACAGTGCTGGTTTTTACGATCAGAAGAGGGGACCAGTCAAAGTTGCACGAGCCTTACCTTCCTTCCTACATGTGTGGAATACCGTTACGTTGTTACGAAGAAGCCGACCCGTTTAGCCACGCTATTTTTCACTTTCCGTCATGGACGTGTAGGAAATGAACCGTGAAATTCTAACTGTAAGGTACTGTACAACTCTATTTACTGGTTGAGCTGCGTAGATTGAGGACTGGGTGAGTATTCGTTTCGTCTCATGCTTTGCAAAAGCAAAACAAAGCCAAGCCATCTCTGTAAAGGCCACTGAAGCTCTTTTTATAAGTTGAAGGTAAAGGCTTCCGCTACATGTAACCTCTGTGCTAAGTGGGATATTATTTTCTATTTCTGGATCCAGTGAGGGACTGCGCGGTTTGGGACACGTAGCTGTCAGCTTTCATTCGGGAGATAGAGGGTTCGGACCTCACTGTCGCAGCCCTGAAGATGGTTTTCCGTGGTTTCCCATTTTCACACAAGGCTGTGCCTTAATCAAGAGGACGATCAATTCCTTTTTACACCGAGCTATGTCCTGTCCCGCTGTCGCCATAAGGCCTATCTGTGTTGGTGCGACGTAAAGCAAGTTGTAAAAAGGAAATCTGTCTGGCCACCTTTCTTCTTCCTAGATTTTCCCAGTTACCTGGAGTCGGCACATTGTATGGATAAAGCCCATGTTTACGACCGGATGCCCTTCCTAACTCCAACCCTACGCGGAGGGATGTCTATCCACTAATGCGTGTTTCCGTGGTGGTTTTGCGGTGTAAAGTGCTGTGTGTAGATGAAGATGTGTATTGAGACTAACACAAGCACCCAATTAACTGTACGCAGCTAAAATTGCCGATCAGGTTGGGAATTGCATCCGGGGCCCTCTCAATCGGAGGCCAGAACGCTGACCATTCCCCCAAGTAGCCGGACAGTGTCTGGTCACCCATCTCAGGAGTTAACTCGTACTCATTTTTTGTGTGGGCTGAGTGAACTTTACGACCATATGCTTTGTCAGAAGTGGAGATCTCGTTTCACAAATTTTAACTTCCTAGCGGGAAATCGAACCCACGTCCTTGGGGATGAAACGAGCACACCTTTGATGCCTCGGCTAGACGGCGCCCTCTCATTTATTGAATCTGAGATAATTCAAACTGTTTAATTTATTTAATTCAATTTCTAAAGGAATTATTATTTTATTATCCTCACTGTATAACTGCGCTTAAACCACAACTTGTATCATAAGTCTCTGAGACGGTGGCCTCATTTTTCCACGGCTCTCTCCGTGGTCCTGTTGAATTTATAGTTATTTACATCAAAAAGTAGTAGCGTCCTCTATGATAAGAGAAATTGTACACTCTACCCTGCATGGATTTTGGACATCAAATTGTAAATTTGTTTTTAGAGGTTTCTGTAATTTTCTTTCTTTTACCAATTCCTGGCTTTTATAAAATAATGATATAGCAGAAAAATTATCATAATTATTTTCTAGATTTTTGAGAAAGGTAGGATTACTTTTTTGTAACTTCATTTTTGTATTTTTTCTGGACATTTTTTCTTTTAAGTTTGGCTGTGACATGATGTTCCTTTAACGACCAAAATGATTTAAAAGTTGCTTAATTTAATAGTAAGTATTATGGGGTCTGGCAGACTCCATGAAATTTGTTACGTTACAAAAATATATAATGGCAGTTGAAGGTTAATTCATTATAAAAGGTGGGGGGGGGGGGGGTATGTGCTTGCCTTCTGTGCCCGAGTTAGCAGGTCCTATCCCGAATCAGTCCACTCAAATAGGCAAGCCTCGTGTCGGTAGATTTGCAGTCATTAAAGAAATCTTGCGAGACAGAATTTCGGTACCCCGACAAATCTGAAAATTACAGAATTTCAAAAAGCACACACACACAAATAAAGCAATAGGGACAGGGAAGGGACTGTCTTACTGGATTTTTGTGACAACGTCTCACAGCGCAAGGTATAACTTGGGTGCAGTGATGACACGTTAGAATAGGTAATCAATTCATGCTATTTTGGGCCGATGACCTAGATGTTAGACCCTTTTAAACAGCAATCATCATCATCATCATCATCATCATCATCCAGTTTTATTTGCAAGTGGTCGGTGATAACTACAGAGAGAGATGAATGGCATCGCAGTGGGCAATTGTTACGCCAGGAATTAAATAAATAAATAAATAAATAAATAAATAAATAAATAAATAAATAAATAAATAAATAAATACGATTAACTGATTTTATCTTTACTACTGTTGTTTATTGCGAACTAACTTATCTGGCTGCTCGCTTAACGACATGGATAGCTAATTATTTTGCCGAAGCATATGTTGACATAAATATGTCTTATCTGAAAATTTACGTTACGATATTAGCTATACGAAATGTGTGCCGCGATGTTACCTAGCAACCGTGCAGGATGTGATGTGAAATATTGATGGATGAAAATGACCGTGAGACTTATTATTAAGGAGGGGCTTAGAGTACAGATGGTCGATGTGAGCTTGCAGGCTGTGATGTGAAGTATTGATGGATGGCCATGATTGAGAGACATATCGAAGGCTCTTTTATAAAAGAGGCATCATCTCATCATACTCTAGAACTGATTATTTCATTCATAGCAGTTTCATAGGCCATTAAGTCAGTTTCCCCCTTTCGTTGCACTGATTCTTACACTTGTCGACTCCAAATTCCACACAGAAGTCTCAAAAACGATTTTTAATGCAAATAAATTTATCGTTATCAATTTAATTTTAATTTATCGAAAGGCATATTTATGATTGATATTTTCCCAAAGGCAAATTTGACATCATTTTTATTGTGTTGGGTGATTTTTCAAAATTTCGTACACCATGTAATTTCTGCCCTCATTGCCCTGAGTCTACGACGAGTGGTACCGTTAAGTCCGGCACAAGATTCTTAATTCAGTCATACATACATCATGGATCAGACTTTACATTCAGAAGTCGATATGAAGCAAAACGAAATCCCCGCATCTTCGATCCGGCATATCCATCAATAAGGGTTGTAGGATTTATTATGTTGGGGTCAGAGAGAGCTTCATAAAGGTACTCCACACTTCAGGGGGTCGGAATTGACATTTAGGCAGTGAAGTCGCAGATTTTTATATTCGCTATAATGTTACTTGTTACCTGTTTGAGAAAAAATGAGCCTAGAGTCGTTTAAATCGGCCGACGTGTTCACTTTCTACAACGCTCCAATGTGAACTGAGTGTAGTGTTGCCGGATGTAAAAATAATATTTTGGAAAATAGCGCTGGAAAATTTCGGAATATTTTGTCGAAATTTCGGAAGATGTTCAGAAATATATTTTTGATTGTATTTTACTGAAAATGATATAATCATACAATTAATGAGGGATACAACTGAATAATTTTCAGTCATTCTTCTGTGGACCTTCTGTTTCTGATGGTGAGAATAATAATTGTTTTTTAAAGCGGCCTAAAATCTAGGTCATCGACCCTCTCCCCTTCCTCTTTCTCCTAGCCCTCGTAGATATGGTTTTCCATCCGACGTTGAAAGACCGTACCAAGTTCGAAATCCTTACAGTATTTTACTTTTCCATTGCCCGTTGGGGAGAAATACTGACCCGCTGCACATGTATCAGTTCGTTGATATAGTACACGCAATACTGAAACTTAGATGACAGAACCTTTCTAGTCAGAGTTCTTAGCTGTAATATTATCTCACTGCGGTTTTTCTGATATTCCATATCAGTCGGCTGTCATTTAAGAGTGCTTATATGCAGGAGGCTCGTACCATTGGTACCTCATTCCCAAGGTAATATATCAGTGTTGCAACCTAAATTCTATTCAAACTGATAGCAGTTGAAGGCAAGTTAAACACGTACCGTAATATTGTATTCATGTGCATCCATGTAAAATACTTATACTTAGTAATTTGTGTCTATAAATCGACGACGGAAGAAATTGAATGATTCCATCTAATTTCGTATTTTCTGGAATAGATCTTCTGAAATTTTGGACGATTTGGCAATTCTGACTGAGCACAAGGGTCCCACGATGAGCAGTTGCTTCAATGCGCTAAATTTTATTGTTACTGCATTTAGCTGAGGCCTAGAATTATCTAGCGATGTGGGAATATTGAATGTATCCCAGTTTACCAGAAACAGCCAGTTCTAAACAGACTGATTTTCGTAGCGGTAACTTTTCGTGCATACAGGCCTGCAGAGTGAGATTTTGGTATGTTAGAATATTTAGTGGGACGTAATATAAATAATATTATATCTATGTATATAAAAATGAACGGTTTCCTGGGTTCTCTTTTACCTTTTCATTCCCAAATATTATTTACCCTCGTGTACGTGGAGTAGTGTACTGGATAGGCCTGGAACAAACAAATAACAATAGTTGTTTCGCCGTTCTTTTTACCAGAATTTAACAAGTGTGTCATAAATTTCCGCAGTTTCATTCAATAAGTCCACTACCCTCAAACATCAGACTCATTCCGTAAAACGTTTCGTCGTTGCGCCTCGAAATCCCGTTATGTGACAGTGTTGAGGGGAGAAATACTGACCCGCTGCACATGTATGAATTCGTTGATATAGTTCACGCAATACTGAAACTTAGATGACAGAACCTTTCTAGTCAGAATTCTTAGCTGTAATATTATCACAATGCGGTTTTTCTAGGCGCAAGGACTATCTATTTTATCATCTTCCGTTGTGTATTCCTTATATGTAGATACAGTGATCTTGGAAGACAGAAGATAGCTGTTGCAGCAAAGTACAAGGTACAGAATTACAGCGTCGGACTAAACACGGCCGCTGCTTTTGTGAAATCCGAGTTTACTGTGATTGGGACAGTGGAAGATGTGTTAACTTCTTAGTTAATTTTGCAATGGCATGGAAAATGTTAAATATAATTAGGGAATGAATGATGGTTAAAGTTTACTTATTTCCTAAAACGTTATCAAACAAGACTACTAATCACCTTGGGCCGATGACCTTCGAGGTTAGGCCCCTTAAAACAACAAGCATCATCATCACCAATCACATTCTAACCATCTTCTCCAACATCTCCACTGTCCACCTAGGTGATCTATCCTCCTTATTTGCTTAGCATGGCCCCACCAAAGAAGCCGGTTTATACAGCGAGTGATACCCTGTGCAAGTGGAGGCAGTGAAATGAAGTTATCACTGTGAATTTCTCGCGTCAGTTATCCAGTTAATAAGGTCACATTGTCAGTACGGCGTGTCTGTCGTTCAGTGCGAGCTCGCTATTACTGCTATTGCTGGATGGTAGCGTGGCTCATGTACGAAGGGGAGTTCACAGTGGCTGCCCAGCAGACTCTGAACCCTAGTACTGTAGGTAATATAGACTAAAGCAGTTGCTACTGCAATTTTCAAATGTTTGATATTTACTTTGTTTAGTGTAGAGTGCACCTACCTGGCATTCAATCTTTTTAAGTTCCTTTCCAACCGACAACGCGCTAATTAATTTATTGATTGATTATGAATATTGGTACATTTATACAGTAAGTATTTTATGTTTACCGAGCGAGTTGGCCATGAGGTTAGGGTCGTACAGCTATGAGCTTGCATTCGGGAGATAGCGGGTTTGAATCTCACTGTCGGGAGCCCTGAAGATGTTTTCCGTGGTTTCCCATTTTCACGCCCGGCACCTTAATGAAGGCCAGGGCCGTTTCCTTCCCACTCCTAGCCCTTTCCTATCCCATCGTCGCCATAAGACCTATCTGTGTCGGTGCGACGTAAAGCAAACAGTAAGATTTAAAAAAGTATTTATGTTCCACCGAGCGGAGTCTCTGCGCGTATTAACGTGGTATTGCTGTAGAGTCAGTCTCTGCGGTCGGGCGACGACCGGTTTCGAACCCCGCTGTCGGCTGCCTTGAGAATGGTTTTCTGTGGTTTCCTATGTTCACTTCCAGCAAATGTCATGATTTTTCATATTCACAGGCCAAAACCAATTCCTTATACCTCCTTACCCAGTTTCATTCATTATTTTTTATTTCATCTTCATTAGCTCCTCGATAGAGGAAGGGCATCCGGCCGTAAGAAATCATGCTACATAATTCCATTTCACATCATCCCCGATCGCATATCAAGAAACGGGTAGTCATAGGCCTACGTATTAATTTTCCGTTGCTGACGGATGCCATTTGTGATGGAAATATTTTCTAGCTATTAACAAATTCTCTGATCAATAAATGTATTTCATCCTTATAATTTGATTGATCAACTGCAGACAATACTTTTCCCTGCCTTTGTATAAGGCATTTGTTGAAAATTATATTGCCTAGTTCCTGCAGCAGTAGAGTTTTATTATTATGTTAGTCTGAAAAAATTGGACGGGAAATTCATTACATAACGTCAATATCTTATTAATGGAAAAAGAGAGAGTAAACATTACCAAAATTAGTCCACTTCCAGTGATGAGTTTTATATAAAATTATTTCCAATAATTAAAAAATATATAAACATTCAGTTTTCAAAGACAAATGTTTTATTTCATAACAAAACATGCGGTATATTATTAGCATTATTTTAAAAAAGAACAGTATTTTCCAGGGTTCGTTTATTGTATGGATAAATTCGTCATGGCTCCTATATCATCTGGTTATTTCGTTTTTTATTAGAATATACTGTGTAATGTGGCATGTACAACGTCAACAATATATTGTTACTATGATGTGGTGGTGGTGGTAAGGAGGGACAAGGCAAATGAAGAGTTTTAATAATAAGAAAGACATTTGCTGAAAGAATAGAAATGCAGTACTACCGAAGTCTCATAAAAAAATATTTCGGGTTTGGAAAACTATAAGAGCTGTCGAAGAGAGGTCGGATAATAAAGATGTTAGAAAGGTGGTTGCTGTAAATGAACTGTAGCTGAGACCCCACACACCTCATATACAAGATGGTCGTTAACTACGTGAACCAAGTAGATGGGCATTAGAACGTTGGTCATACGGATAAGTAATTTGAAAAATATACGTCGATATCTCGCGCCGTTGTCATTTCATGAGCTGCTGAAATTAGCAAATCAGATCGCTTCGAGGTGGTGGTGGTGGTGATTATTGTTTTAAGAGGAAGTACAACTAGGCAACCATCCTCTCGCTTCGAGGGCGAATTCAAATGGTCTTTACGAGGCTGTGTTGCTAAACCTGTACGTAGCTTGGTCGGGCTTGAGAGCCACGCCGAGAAATGAGCATCAAATACTAAGACACCCTGGGTTTCAGCCAGTGCCATGCTAGCGAGCTTGCTCTGGGCCGAGTCTGTTAGCAAGGAGGTCGTTGTTCAAGTCCCTCCCCTGGAGAAGTTTATTTCTTCTATTGGCGCTCTCAAGCTGGTCATAAGCCACGTGCAGATTTAGCAACACCGCTTCGCAAAGCCCATCTGAAGTCTCCCATGAATGGATCTGATTGGCTAACTTCAGCAGCTGACAAAATTACAACGGCGCGGGATATTTAATAATGTTTTTTCCAATTATTTATCAGCATGACCAACCCTCTAGCGCACATATACCGGGTTTACGTTGTTACCGATCACCCTGTATTAATGTATTGCCGTGGTAATTGAAGAGGCTCGAACAGAAACTTAATAAAGCAAATGAAATCATAATAAAATCCTACTTCCATCTGATCCGGCACATATATTTATTATATTGATAGATAATCAAAAATGTTGTTTTCACGTATATAATAACTTTATAATAATTTAATGTGGCTATTCGTATCTAGTGGAGTCTTTGTAAGGCAGACCCTCCGATGAGTGTGGGTGGCATCTGCAGTGTATGGGGAAACTATGTAATTGTGTTGGTGGATAGTGTTGTGTGTGGTATATAAGTTGCAGGGATGTTGGAGATAGCACGAACAACCAGTTCCCTAGCCAAGGGACTGAAATCCCTGACCCTATGTGGAATGGAATTTGCGGCCCTCTGAACCGTAGGCCACTACGCTACCCATTCAATGAAGAAGCCGAACATTTTCACGTTGAAGAGATAAAGGATAATTGACGATCCGCACGGAGATAGTTTCAGTTCCTCTCCTACGGCCTCAGCTACCTCGTGCAGACATTTGAGACTGTTTCGGCTGCCTGCATGTTGATTTCGATGTTCTATTTTACTCTGATGGTAGAGAAATCAGAAATCTATTGACTGACCCATCGCTGGGTTAGATTTTGTCAGGTGAACACTGAATGTGTCACCAGTCTTGTACGTGCCGGCAACGTATGACATAATCTGTTTTTGTGACCCTTCAAAACAATTTTTTTTTTGAGATTGAGTCTCCATATCCCGGCTCACTCCGATGGTATTTAAAGATACTTATGTACAGCAGACTCGCTTGGGTAGATGTAGTGGCACTTAAGAAAAACTCGGTGTCTACGAAAACTGTAAAAATATTTATTGGGACGTGAAACCAATTATTCTAGCAAATTCACTAATGACTTGGAAGACGTAATTATTTTGTAGTTGACATACTTTGTCCTTGAGACAGCCTCATCATGGGGGAAGTTGTAGTAATGAATAATAACAATAATGGGATTCATCAAGACCTCATGAGTTAAGAACTACAATTCTCAAACTCATGATGCAATGACTACGAAGCACTTACTTGACAAAGAAAAAATAATGCGATTTCCTTGGCTTCACTGAAGAGCTCTTTGAATAACAACTTGACTATATGTGTTTGTGGTATATAGATAGATCTATAGGTAGATAGAAATGGCTGTAGAGGCTAACTTCTTTTAAAGTGGCCGCTTCTTACAAAAATAATGTTGGCATATGCATCATCCTTGGGGCTTCAGCCTGAATCATTCAGTCCTGTAGATAATAATGGCGTGTGACCTCCGAAGAGGCCGGGTGCAGGTCTTTCGAGTTGCCACCGTATAGGTGACCTGCGCGTCTATGAGAATGGGGCCCTACCTGTGATGAATTCTAATGCTGAAGACGGCACACACACCCAGCCCCTGAGCCATTGGAAATAACCAATTAAGGTTAAAATCCCCGACCCGGCCGGGAATCGAACCCGGGACCCTCTGGACCAAACGCCAGCACGCTAACCATTTAGCCATGGAGCCGGACGTCCTGTAGATGATGTAGACATGCACGATTTTTTATTTCTCTTGAGCACGTCGCGGTCGTATTATTTTAATCGCAAGGTTTTTATTCATTATCATAATACATGATCCTGAAAGCCAGGTATTATGGCTAAGGTCCAATCTGTCATCTCGGTGGGAATGGCCCAGGACCCCCAATGGTGTGTATAAGTCACAAGTTCTTTTTCTGTTAGTTTCCCTTAATCAGTCAATGTGAATTTACACAAGACGTTAATGAGCGACAGTTACAAATGAAAAACATGAATCCAAGCATCGCACCAGGGCCCGGTTTATTCAACCTCAGTTAACAATTAACCGCATGTTAAAATAATTTAGTGAGCTTGCATCCGGGAGATAGTGGGTTCGAACCCCACTGTCGGCAGCCCTAAAAATGGTTTTCCATGGTTTCCCATATTCACACCAGGCTTACCTTAATTAAGGCCACGGGCATTTCAATCCCATTCCTAAGTCTTTCCTATATCATCGTCGCCATAAGACCTATCTGTGTCAGTGCAACATAAAGCAAATAGCAAAACAAAACAAAAGAATTAATAGTGAACTTAAACAAATTAGCATTTAATCAACATTGGTTAGGAGAAATATGTTAAACCCTCAGTTAACTTAACTGCCCAGGTTCAAGCAGTTAAATTCTCTGTTAGCTCACAATATGGCAGGTGCATTAGATGCAGAACTTTTGTATCTTGAATATTTGGAATATGATTGGCCTTTTCCAGAAAGAGTTAGAAACAGGAGAAATGATTTTCACACAGTTGTTTCAGTTGCTTGATCGTACGTTAGCTAAGGCCAGTATGAACACTGAATTCACTACAAATTTTCTGCCAAGCATTTCTTAGCTTTGAGCATGGATCGATTAGTTTGCTTACTTCCTATAATAGGTACATACTGGGAAATAATTTCCAAATTTGAACCACGTATTCTCTTCTCGGCTTTTTTTCAACAACAGAAAATTCACGATCAAGATAAAAAATTCTAATAAATGTTGACTTCACGCGCCTTGGTTTACAGCTGTATTCAGACAAAAGCGCATCGGGGTGAGCTCAAAAACTGCATGGTTCTGCCATTGCCTTCTAGATTCTCATTGATCGTGGCCCTCGTGAGACATGACACCGTGTTGGCCAACAGTTCCCAGGAAACGTTTGGATAAACACAAGGATCTTAACATGCTGCTATATTTTTAATGCTATGTTAACCAACAGTGCGTTAGTGTTCTTTTAACTGAGATTGAATAAACCGGGCCAGGTTTTCTGCACCCAGCCCTAACCGGTAACACCATTCACTTCCCGCAGGGTAGCACGCCCCGGAGTTAAAAGCTTGCGGCAGTCACGGGCATGCACCAGAATGAAGCCATACAGTTGTGTTGTACTGATTGATGCTCGAAACCGTGGACATGCGTGTAGTGCTCAACTGAATGTGTTCTCTCTGTGGGAAGCGGTGTCAAGTTTGCGTGTTTCTATTTCGAAGCAGGTATGTGCCACTATGTAGTACAGCACGCAAGGTGGGCTTGCGTGAGCGAACCTAACCGACGGCCATTTCAGTCTATTTTGTGGCGAGAAAATACAATTATGTTTCTCTTAACACGGTTTCTTCATAAAACAGATGGTTTCGTTATAAAGTTACCGGACAAGTTGAATACGATGTTTATTAATCAGCGTGTCTGTTCACAGGTGTTGCATATTGCCGCCCTTTTATTTACTAAAAAAATAATTAATCGTAAAATATGATTCACGCTATGCTTTAAGTTGTATAGTAATTGTGTCTTTACTTAATGATCTAGGTCACTCGGAGAGTTTGGTGCTAGCCATTGTGGCGTGTAATATAATATTTGAAAGGCCATGCATGTCTTACTTCTTTACACTGTATTGAATAAGTTATCAAGGTAAATAATGGAGGAGTGGAAAGGAACTGGCCACCCTACCGTCCGTAAACTCCAGCTCAGGCACACCTCTGTGGAGGTTCGGATCTGCCTTCGGGCAGAATACACCCTTACCTTACCTTTGAGGAAAATGGTTGATAAATTTCCAAGTTCGTTGAAAATATTTAATGAAAAGCTAGGTAAACAGTTATAAGTGTACTGTAAATATGACGTAAACAATTGATAGGTAATCTGCCACCTGAGCAACCGCCCTAAATGCAGATCATTGATTGATTGACGGGCATTGCATTCTCTAACTACGTGAGCTTGCATCAGGGGGATAGTAGGTTCGAATCCCCCTGTCGGTAGCCCTGAAGATGGTTTTCCGTGGTTTCCCATTTTCACACCAGGGAAATGCTGGGACTGTACCATAATTAAGGCCACGGCCGCTCCCTTCCAACTCCTAGGCCTTTCCTATCCCATCGTCGCCATAAGACCAATCTGTGTCGGTGCGACGTAAAGCCACTAGCAAAAAAAATCTAACTGCGTGTAATATTGAATTCTTAATTCTGTTCTGTTTACATTTCCCCACGGCCATTCTTGTGATGGTTTCCTGTGGCTTCTCATTTCCATCTTGAGGAAAATGTTGTGAGAATTCCTCTGTTAAAACCTTGAACACATCTTTCCCAGTCCTGTCCCCAGTAATCTCTATACATTTTGTCATGAAAGCTGCAGTGCTGATACATATCAACTAAAAATGCCCACTCTTTTGAAAACAATATAATGCTCCCCACGTTCCGGAAGATATCTGTTGTAGCTCAAAAAAAGTCGCTTTTCAGCTCGTCCATCGAGCCTTCTAGTGTCACGTCGCCTTCCTAGCGTACATGGTTAAATATGTAGTATTTTTACCCCTTTAGTCGGTTTTTTGTTGCGGGGTTGGGAATGGGGTAAGATGAATTTTGGCATGTTTTACGGCCGGATGCCTTTCCTGACTCCAACCTCAGTTGAGTTAATGAAGATGAAATGATGGTGAATGAAAAGTGGACGGAATCGGCCGTGGCGTATTAATAGGAACTCTGCAGGCATTTTCCTGAAAGTGGAAATGGGAAACCACAGAAAATCATTCTGAGGAAAGCCGACAGTGGGGTTCGAACCCACACGTATCCAGAGTTCAGAGCTTGGTTCCATAGCTGTAGCGTGTTAACACGCTCGGCCACTTCGATCGGTAGCGTACACTGTTACTGTAAAGTGTTTTGAAAAATTTAAAGATGTCCACTTGATTGGACGTGACATTTTTCGGTCATGATGGTACTTACTATTGTGAGGAAAAGTACAACTAGGCAGCCATCCTCTCACTGTAACAAGAAGCGAAAACAAGAACATATCCGACCTTCAAAGAATGAATGTCATGAGAAAAGAAAGGGAAGGGTTACGAAGGGCGTGAAAATGTTAGATTCCTAGGTCTTGCTAAACTTATACCCCCGGGCGAGTTGGCCGCGCGGTTAGGGCCACGCAGCTGTGAGCTTGCATCCGGGAGATAGTGGGTTCGAACCCCACTGTCGGCACCCCTGAAGATGGTTTTCCGTTGTTTCTCATTTTCTCACCAGGCAAATTCTGGGGCTGTACCTTAATTAAAGCCACGGCCGCTTCCCTCCCACTCCTAGGCCTTTCCTCACCCATCGCCGCCATAAGACGTAAAGCCAATTTAAAAAAACCTATACCATCGAGGTCGGAAGAGAACAAGAGTTGTCCAGAGGAGGTCGGTTAATAAAGATGATGCTGAGGAGCGTGTCGCAAGTGAGTGGAAGCAATATCAGAATCAGCTAAGCACCTCATGGTTGCCAGTCCACACTTACAAGGTGAGAACCCTTGCGGGCTCTCCTGACTTGAGTCTGTAGACAAATCGTGACCTCAAGGTTCTCCAATGAAAATTTCGAACGTGTACTCCTTAGAAATGCGTACGTAGTGTCCATACCACTTTGCATGTTAATATTCTTTAACATCTCTGTCTCCTGGCACATGCTGAAGCAAGAAGTGGCTTTCATTGAAGTGCCAGTGTCATGTTTGGCTATAACTGTTTGAATCTATGTACATCATGAAAATGTATGCTCAACGTCATGAACCATACGATATAGCACTTCTCCATTGTTAAACATTGTTAAACGAATAAACGTTACTCCTAAGCAGATGGGACCGTGATACTAGATGACAGTTTTGAAGACCTTTAGTTCCTTTTGAACGGGATCAACAAAGTAAGCAAGGAGATTGACCTTAAAATAAACATTCAGAAAAGAACATCATCCGTAAAGAGTCGTATCTGTGATTCCAGTGCTTTACTCATATCATATATATAAACATAAATGTCCAATACTACTGCCTTGCGGGTCTCCACCACACTCCCCTCCCCACCCCCTTGTTTTAATCATTACAGGATCAGATACTGCATTACCTACTCTATTCTTCTAAGTTCTATTTCCTTGAAATTAGGCCTCTCATTCAACCACTCTTTTGTCCAGTACAATAGCCCTTGTTTGGGTCGGTAGTCACCCATGGTCTATCCTATCAAAAGCATTTAATAGGTCAATAACTATAAAGTTCATTTGACCTCCTAAATCTAAAATATCCGCTGTATCTTGCCGGTTTCCTACATGTTGAGCCTCACTGGAATAACCTTTCCTAAATCTGAACTGCCTTCTGTCAAACCAGTTAGTAATTTCATAAACGTGCCTGATATAATCAGAAATAATGCTTTTCCAGTGCTGACTGACCTGTAATTATCCGCTTTATGGCAATCACCCTTTCCTTGGTACACTGGGGCTACTACAACAACCTTCGATTAATTTGGTATAACCCCTTCATGCAAACAGTAATCATACTGGCCAGCGCTTCTACCGTCCGCGCCGCTCAGCACAACTTACGTTTTTTTTCTTTTATTGTAACAGCACATGTACACGTATACCTCAGCATTAGGTTTATACCTGTCGGAAGTACAATAAAAAAATTAAAACTGCATATAAATGGGCGGTGGTGAATTATGACATTGATACCTCAAAAAGTTCGTCTGGACGCGGTGAAAATGTATCACTCATATTGCTAGTCATGTTGCAATAGCACTTTTTGGCGTAGTAAGGAAAGCAGTCCGCCTCTGTTGTGTAGTGGTTAGCATGACTAGCTGCCACCCCCGGAGGCCCGGGTTCTATTCCCGGCTCTGCCACGAAATTTGAAAATTGAAACAAGTGCTGGAACGGAGTCCGCTCAGCCTCGGGAGGTCAACTGAGTGAAGGTGGGTTCGATTACTACCTCAGCTATCCTCGAAGTGGTTTTCCGTGGTTTACCACTTCTCCTCCAGACAAATTTCGGGATGGTACCTAACTTAAGGCTACGGCCGCTTCCTTCCCTCTTTCTTGTCTATCCCTTCCAATCTTCCCATCAGTCACAAGGCCCCTGTTCAGCATAGCAGGTGAGGCCGCCTGGGCGAGGTACTGGTCCTCCTCCCTTGTTAATCCTCCGTTCCAAAGTCTCACGCTCCAGGATACTGCCCTTGAGGTGGTAGAGGTGGGATCCCACGCTGATTCCATGGGAAAAACCAATCGTGGAAGGTAAACAGATTAAGACAGAAAGAAGAAAGAAAGTGAGGAAAGCAATAGAAAACTATGTCAATCCTCATCTTGTCTTTGTATATCACATTATTGCACTATCATGGACTACTTTCGGAATTTCACTATAACCATATAATCTTCAGTGATGCTCTCTGACGTTCCATTATCCGTGCTGATGGCTCGATGAACAAACTCTATTACTCGTGTGGAGCGGCAAGTGGTCTTGTTTGAACTGTGTTGCCTGGAACATTGCATTAAGTAGTAGATGCAAATATTGGTCCGTTGTGAAATGGTCGTCTATCAGTCGGAGATCTCTTTAACACTCAGTTGTAAGCCCTCAACAGGTCAGTGATCTTTGACCACTACCTCAAAATCGAATGCGTTTGTGATTTGCAATCACATGTTCCCTAACAGGGAAAACGTGTTGGTCTTCCACAACACTGGTCGCGAACGAGAAACTGATTGGAATCGACTGATTTTATAGCAGTTCAACAACATATAGTTAAGTGACAAAGTCGATCACTTAGTAAAATAATTCAATCTCTTCTAAACACATTCACTTTTCTACGAAAGTGCGGAAAGACCGTGTTTGCGCCAAGAAAACTGTGTCTGAAAGTTTGTTCTCTAGCACTAAATGTGGAATTCTTCCCTTGCTGACTTTTTTGCACACTTCCTTATAAACACCAACAATCCAAGGCTGGAACCTCAACAAACCTGACTCAGATCACCGCCTTCCGGAAATGTGTATTTATCTGAACTAATATCACTGCTATCTGAACCAGTATTGTATTGATGTTTACCCCTTAGTCCCGCGTTCTGATACGGGGTCGAGGATGAGGTGACATTATGTGGCATCTTTTGCGGCTGGATGTCATTCCTGATGCCAACCTTAGTTGACGAGCTAATGAAGATGAAATTAATGATAGTGAATGAAAATCAATCAGTCAATCAATAAATCAATCAATTAATCAATCAGTCACCACTGATCTGCATTTAGGGTAGTCACCCAGGTGGCAGATTCCCTATCTGTTGTTTACCTAGTCTTTTGTTAAATAGTTGCAAAGAATTTGGTAAATTATTCCAATCCCTAACTCCTCTTCCTATAAACGCATATTCACTTCAATTTGTCCTCTTGAATTCCAACTTTATCCTCATATTGTGATCTTTTCTACTTAAACACAACTCAAACTTATTCGTCTACTAACGTCATTCCACGCCATCTCTCCACTGACAGTTCGGAACATACCAGTTAGTCGAGCAGCCCGTCTCCTTTCTCCTAAGCCTTCCCAAACCAAACTTCGCAACATTTTCGTAACGTTACTCTTTTGTCAGAAATCCCCCAGAACATATAGAGCAGCTTTTCTGTAGATTTTTCCCAGTTCTCGAAAAAATCAAAAGAAAAGCAGCTTGATTTTTTCTCGGTAAAGAGGTGGAAGGAATCAGTTGTGGCCTATGAATAGGAACTCTCCCGGCATTTACATGCAAGTGTAAATGCGAAACCACAGAAAACCACTCTGTGGATACCCGTGGATGGATTTCGAACCCACTCGACTTCCGAATTGAGAGCTTGGCACCATAACCGAAACGCGTTAACACGCGCGGCTACTCCACTCTTAACCAGTATCATATGATTCTTTTAAATATCTCAAAATCACTTCAAAATATTTATCTTATGTTTATAGTTAATGTAAAACAACCGTCCCTAATAACAACAACAACAACAACAACAATAATAATAATAATAATAATAATAATAATAATAATAATAATAATAATAATAATGTATGTACAACGTCATCTGAACTGTTGTTAGTCTGTAAAGAGAGGTCAGAGTGTGGACGTTTGTTCTGAGCTTCGTTATATCCTGGTTTGGTGGAATACAATTAGTTACTAGGCCTACTGCAAAATTAATTAAACGTAACGGTATATTTTAATCAAGCACACCATTTGGTCCGTAATGCGATTTAAATCGCTTTCAGTGTCATGCATTTCTCATAATAAAATGACATGTTTTAGAATCCAAAAGAGCGTTATGAATTTGAATAGAGGTTTTACAGTAAACAATTTGTTTGTGGGCCATGTACATGGCAGAAAGTCATTACGGACTAGAAGTTTATACTACTGCACATCGTACCGTAGTCGTACGACGTTCAGCGACAAGAGAAAGTCAGTATTGGCTCAATAAAATTTCAGTGAGGTGGATCGTCGTATAGCCGACTGTCAGGTGAAGTCGCTCTGAGAACATTTTTTACCTCCTCTGGTATTGATATATTTAGCTTACAGTTATACACACCTATAGAACAAAAACTAAACAATATTAACTTAAAGTCATGATTATACAGCCACTTTGTGGCAAGCTTGGAGACGTTGACAGAGTCATAAGCAGACCGGGGCAACGCCTTTTGTCCGTACTCATGGGCAATATGGTGGATGGATTGTGTAAGGTATCCATAGTCACAGCCAGTGGTAGGTCGTATACCCACCGGCCGATTCGAACACTGTTAATAGTGACCAGTAATTTCTGAGACTCTTTTTTTTATTTTTTTTTTATTTTTTAGACGGAGGATGACTGGGGTCAAATTATGTTTGTCATTCCCACGTGGCCTTATTGATCCATTACTCAGCCTTTTTTTTTTTTTTTTTGCACTCTGGTTCTTGGCTGTTTCAGCTGATGGTGATGTAGATTTGAGACACTGGAATCCAGCAGCTATGTCATCATGTATCGAAAGAGATCCGCTCAGCGAGATCTTGAAGTGTATTCTAAGGCCGGATCATTGAGCCTTCTTATCCTGGTGAGGTTCAATATAACTCATTACTGGCAAACAGGAAGAAAAAAAATGCGTGTGTACATACGTCGCGTTGTTCTCAGAGGCCGTCATCTACCACGGGTGGTACGCAATTTCATACTGATTCATGCATCTCTGCTTTCTCAGCAGATTTGATGGGTAATTAGATTCTTATCGCACGGCTTCAGGAGAAGACGTAGGCTATCGTGTGACAATCGGTGGTGCCTGGCGGCAAAAATATGGAAGAAATATCAATAATGCAACAATGGCGTCAAAACTTACCACCTGTGGTAATGATTACATGATGAACTAATGCTCCTAAAGAGAACTGGACTATCTTTCGGCGTACCTTGCCGAAAAAATAGGAAGGTTGAGATTCTGAGCCGTATTATCGGATTTTAAGCGTGAACGGTTACATCCATTGCCTCGGGGAATGGGTGTTTGTGCTGCCGTCAACATTCTTACAACTCGCACACCACACATAACAGACTCCGTCCACTCTCATCGCAGGGTGGCATCAGGCTGCTAATGACCACATGAAATTATTATTGTGGTCACGAGGCCTCCAGTTTAATGTGGAATCAAAATCGGAAGGATATTATTCCATTTCCGAAATCCTCCATTCATGAACAGGACTCGAACTGCAGCCCTTTTGGCTGTGCCAGTCAGCCATCATGTTCTTTTTCAGAAAATAGTCATATATATTAGATGCTTTTTTGTGTGCATTGTTACACTATATGGACGTGAAACAAATAATAATAATAATAATAATAATAATAATAATAATCGTGTAGCTTCAACTACTATTTGCAGGCATTTTAATTTTGACGCCATCTGAATGCCTGCTCGGCAATTTCGACGTTCCGTTTTACCTAGGCCTACTAGATGACAGAGGAAACCGGATCTCTCTTGGACGTCTGTGGCTGAGTTGTAATGAATTTTGTCGGATCAACCCCACATGTATCATCAAAGACCTTTTACATGACGATATCGTCGTACGTCATACAGTATAGAATGTTGGTCGTAACTGTTCATGAAGAAAGTGAATAGAGGCTTTTATGCTGTGGCATTACGAATGTCGAAGGTGAGATAGATGAATGAATGAATGAATGAATGAATGAATGAATGAATGAATGAATGAATGAATGAATGAATGAATGAATGAATGAATGAATATTACGCCCTTCCTGCGTCCAGGTCGGTCAACGTAAAAGATTGCCAACTAGCTTCTCAGGGCTTATCGAATTTTCATTTTAGTTTAACGTGGGATCCGAAAAGATTTCGACGCAACGATACAATGTTACGTATTTTGAACCTTCCTGATGGACGCCTTCATCCGACGCATCAATAGAGTGACATTCCAACTTAAAGAAATTAAGTAACTTATCTAATATTCCTTATTCTACTATTAAATCCATAAATAAGTTCTCAAGCAATTCTTTTGAATTGCAACTATTTATTGACATAATAAAAATAGAAAGAAAAGAAAAATTGGAGGAGAAATATAATAATATTTGCATAATGGCTATCAAATTGATTATCTGCTGCTGAACAGTTGATCTCTTACATTCCTATGGTACCATCATGTTTCGCTGTCCTTCCTGCTCATGATCAGTTTAAATAGGCTAACCTCTATCTTCATACACTTTCATAAATTGAAAATATTTAAACGACCTATTCTTGAAAATACATTTTTAACTGAAAATGGAAGTATCTTCTACTATAGCTTACAAGGAATTATAACACTCAACACTTCAATCTCGTTCTCATAACTGAATTACTTTCTTCAATTGACCTAAATTTTTATTTAAGTTCTTTCCTTGACCTGAGTTTCATCATGGATTCCGATATCGGCTTAAGCTACAGAATATTCAGTAACTTTCTTATATTAGGCAGTTAATATTCGCTGTCATTAACCTATTATTTAATTTCGAAATAATATGTCTAAAATTAAAATGTTTAATGCATATAATACACTAACAAGGTCAAACATGTCAAGCATAGCTCATGTTCTACGTGTGTGCCCGTAAACATAGTGAAAGCTTCCATTATATGAAGATATACTATTACATGAAATCAATTATTCTCTCGTTTGGCATAGTAATGATTTATTTTATAGCTTCAATTCTGACTTGATTTGTTATGAAGACTGTAGCTCTGTATGTGCCGATTAACCATATCATAACCTAGTATCATATCATTTATTTATAGTAAGAAGGTTAACAGGTGACTATAATTCATTATATCATGGGTCTTACTTCAGGTTGAGTGCGCTACAGTTACAGTGGTATACATATTCCCGAAGACAAAACATTGCTCTCCAATCACTGACAATTATGATCCTATCTCGTATCAACTAATACATACAATATTCCATTTCTTATTATACTCTACGACGGATACACTTCCATATACATTATATTTCATCTCATTCTTCAATCAACTCTTCTACTTCATAATCAATGCACTTCACGTCGCATAACTTCTCAATATCTAAAATTCATCATAAGAATAACTTCCCTCGACGTATTATTACTTACATTCTCGCATCTAATTAGCATAGGATCCATTTCTTCTCCTGCTTTCATAGTCTTCATCCTGTCTAATGACGTTACTCTTCCATAACTAAGCTTAAATACACAGCGTATAACTACATTCACCTTAATTACCATTTAGGATCCATACATATTCTCGCAACACACTCCTCTATGGCATCAAATCAAAGACTGAGATTCATTTATACCTAGGTCACTTTCTACTCCAATATAAATACGTTGGCACATAAGATATTCGCGAAAGCTTGCCATATCAAAGAAGTTGATTTCAACGATTACATCAGGCACAACGATTAGGCCTATATTTCACTTGCAGGTAACCTACAGAATTATTTTCTGTCAAACTATATAGACATTTTAAAAGAACAAGAAACTTATCTCGATTCCTCCGCCTTTTGAGATGGTTTGGTCTGCTCAGCTACAACCTGCAAATCTCGTGGCTCGCAGCTGATTCTGCTGTCGTCACCTTTGATCTCGGTTGATCATCTTGGGCTGGATCGGGTAGTCCTGGTTAGTCTGCTCCCTCATCTTTTTAGAAGTATTCCATGGTGTCAAGCTCGTTCATGCAAAGATAAAATATAATTTGTGTCAGACAATACATGGTGATGATGTTCTTTAAAACCTTCCAATTGATTAAATGTTAGCCCCTTATAGTTTCCTTGCTTTGGTCTTTAATTTTTCTACAATTATTTCCTCAGATATTTCTGCAGTTTAATGAAATTGATGTAGATTAGATTTATTTTATGGGCTATTGTGACGTTAATGCGTAGTTCCACTCATTCTCTTCTTTGAGTGGGTTGATTGTATCTGCCTACAACGCTCTAGTCTTCTTCCGATCTTATTTAGTAATTTATATGAAATTACACTTTCTCTCTTCTAATATTATTCACCGGATATCGTTAACTTGACAGATTACTATTACTTATATCCTCTTAGATCAATTTTCTTCTTCCCTTGTAAAGTTTTATCAGAATATTTTATCCTCCTGGCTCAAGTACGTCTGTATATTGGAATTGCCGATCAAGAAGTCATTTCATTTTTTTCTACTGTTTTCTCGTTTCAGTAATCCAGGTCCCATTTCCTTGTCTTTTACACGGCCGTCGCGATTCTGTGCATTCTACTATTATGTGAATCTGGACTTCTGTGACATATAAGTTCATTTGTTCTGTTTTACGTCGTTGCCGATAATCGCATTTATTCCGATCTCACTAGATTTTCACTTTAGGGATAGCGTAATGGTACAATATTATGCTCTTCTCTCACGGATAACCAGCAACTGGGTAGATAATATTTATTTATTTATTTATTTATTTATTTATTTATTTATTTATTTATTATTTATTTATTTATTATATTATTCAATGATGGCGGCTGTGTGATAGGACGTATCGTTTGGGAGTGATAGTGAATTGGTACTTATAAGAGCAATATTTCACAATGCAGACTGTATTAGTTGTGAAGAGTGTAAGAAGCAAACGCTGATCAACGGACGTTAAGGTGAGTCTGTGTGAAATGTTTAGTGTCGTTAAGAATCACGAACTACGGTTGCATGAAGGTACTTAACCTAAACGAATCAGAGTTAGGTTCGAAGCTTAGACAACATCGAAACGTAATAAGTAGTTCACAAGATCACCGCTAAAGGCGTATTGGAACAATAATTTTGTGGTACTATCACTTGAGTTGTGAGGAAACAACACTAGAGCGCAGTTATACACCTAGTGCTAATGTGGGTCGTTCGCGTAATGTTCTGGTGATAAATGGAAACATCTACTAACACAATCACGCGTGATCAAAATCAAATGGTTACTCCGAGCATCGAATCGTCGAATAAACTGAAAGAATCAAACGATGCCTCGCGAGATACCGACCTAATTATCCTATCTACAGCTGTGGAACAAGGTGAGGGAGAGGGGGAAGATGACCCAAACAGGGTCGAGACGGCAGAAGTACAAAACAAAGAGCTTATATTTGTAACATTAGTCAATGAGATTAAAGAATGCGACAAAGTAAAATGGATCGAAAGATTGCAGCAGATGATTGATGCACGGTTTAGCAGGATGCCCCGAGGATGGTGGCCGAAAATAACCAAAGAGTTTCAACAACGCTTTGACCAAGGAGCTCGTCAAATTGATGTCAGGAATTTATACAATCGATTCAGACACAAGAGTCAGAATATTAATGCATGTGAAACGGATAACCTCAAAGAAAATAATGCAATACAAATGCCATCTATGGTGAAGAACACAGACTTGTTCCTCAAAGTGAAACGAACGTTATTGACAAATATTGATGAATACTGTAAGAAGAAAGAGGCAAAAACAAGAACTAAGAAAATATTTAGCCAGGAAATAAATCAAGAAATATTCGAAATGATGAATGTAATCATAAAATCGGAACGAGTAGAACAGCAAATAACCACGATCGCCGAAATGAATGATGTGTTGTATGCATGCCAACAGACGTATGAGATGGTGACAGCTAAAGAAAAGAAGGCATCTGTCTGGAAAAGCTCTATCGAAGCCAAGATCAACAAATTGAATAGAAAATTGGAAATAATTGATGCCCACCGCCCAAATGAAAGAGCAAGTAAAGAGTTGATTAGAATGTGTAGAGAAAATCGAATTCATTCAAACAAGAGTAGTGATATTCAGAAGATGCGTGATATGATTCTTGAGAAAATAGCTATTTACAAGAAGAAGATAGTGATAGCTGAAAATCGTATAGCATCTAGAAACACAAACCGAAAGTTTGAGTTTAATAGGAAGACCTTCTATCGTGACCTTGAAGGCGACAGATTTACAGTAAGTGAAGATATTAATCTTGAAGAAACCAAACGCTTTTGGACTACAATTTGGCAATATGATGAAAGACAAGATTATGAACAACTGATCCAAGAACTAAGTCCAGCGGAAGTGGAGGTAGATATGGATAGAGATAAGATAAAAGAGGTCATATCCAGTTGTATAAAGTACCTTGCGAACTGGAAAGCAACAGGACCTGATTTTGTATATAATTACTTTATTAAGAGAATGTATGCACTACATGAGAGGTTAGAACAACTAATCCACGAAATAATCAAAAACGCAGACTTGATCGATGAAGAGCTTTATGCTGGGATAACATATTTGATTCCAAAAGTCCCGAATGCAAACATACCGCAGCTCCTGAGGCCAATTACATGCCTTTCAAATTTATTCAAATTAATCAGCAAAGTGTTCACGGTAATAGTCAATGATTTCTGTGACGTGAACAATATTATCTCAAGTAATCAAATGGGAACACGCAACCGATGTCAAGGCGCTAAGGAACAAGCACTTATAAGCAAAACCATAAATGAAAAGTACAATAATAAATTGTGTACTGCTTGGGTGGACATTCAGAAAGCATATGATTCGTTGTCACATGAATACCTAATTGAATGCCTACGGAAGATACATATGCCAGAAAACATCATTAAATTTGTCAATAGAACACTTGACAAACAGAGAACAACATTAATATGTGGAAATAAAGTGGTCGGTGACGTGAAAATAAATAGAGGAATATTACAAGGAGATGCTCTATCACCCAAGTTGTTCGTAATTGCTATGGAATCATTAAGCAGAATTCTAAATAAGAACTGCGAGAAGATCCAAGCAGATGAACATGGAAGAATTGAGTGCAACCACCTCATTTTCATCGATGACATTAAATTGTTCGCCAAAGATGTGCAGACATTGAACGAGCTGAGCCAGTGGACGAATCAATGTCTCAACAACATGGGTTTTACAATCAATCAGCAAAAGTCAGCGAACAATATCAATTCGAACCATATCTTTGGAGAGAAGGTAAATGACGTGGAAGGATACAAATACCTAGGAATATTAGAAGACTCGAGAAATGTAATTAAACCCGAGAATAAAGTTATCATAGCCAACAAGATCGAATCACGGGTAACAAATGTATGCCAAACAAAGTTGAACGCGAGAAACCTGTTTGCAGCAATAAATGAGTACGCGTTAGCAACTATTAACTATTATATTGGCCTGATCCCGTACGAGCACGAAGAATTTAACAACATTGATCTGAAGGTGAGAGGAATCTTGAGAGAGCATAATATCGTCAGAACAGCAGGTAATATGGAACGACTGTACCTGAAAAGACATGAGTTAGGAAGAGGACTACAAAATATTTCTGAGAAGGCCGAATTGATTTTACTAGAACTATGTAAATATTTGGCAACAAACACAAGAACGAAGTTTATCGCAGAAAGTGAAAGAAGAAATGCAACCCATCTTGGATTGATTGAAGAACATTTGAAACGGAAGTACCTAATTGAGGAAGGAAACGATGTCACGGTAAAAGTAGTTAAACAGAAACAAAAACAGATGCGAATGGATCGAATCATGGCTAAGTCAATGCATTCCACATTGTTCCGTGAACAACAGGAGAAATTTGTTGACGTAAAACAGTCATCGTTATGGCTAATGAGGGGGAATATATCTCCACAGGAAGAAGGAATGTTCTGTAAGATACAAGACAGAAACATCTTCTTTAGTCATGGGAGTATATTCCAGAGGTGCCCACACTGCAACCAGGGCAATAAGACACTAGATCACCTGGCAACACAATGTGGACGAATGCTTAATTTGGACTACAAGAAACGCCACAATGATGTTGTCAGATGCTTGCATTTCATGTTCACCAAAAAGTATGGGCTGAATAATTCTAAGAAAATAAAGAACTATAAAGTTGAAAATGTCATATCCAATCAGCGAATTAGAATAAAGTCAGACGTCATCATACAGACTGAGCTTCGCATTGAACACAATAAACCGGATCTGATGATACATGACCTTGTAAAGAATGAAATCCTATTAATTGAAGTTGGAATCACAAACAAAAATATCCTGAAACAGACCGAAACCACTAAAGGAAGAAAGTACGAGATGCTAGCCAACGAACTCTCACTTATGTACAATGGGGCCAAGGTGACGATGGTCCCTGTGGTAATAACATGGGACGGGCTAGTTACCAACTTGTTCAAGAAGCACATGGACAAATTGGAAGTGAGCAAACAGCTACAGGCCTACCTACAGACCATTGTACTAAAAAGAACATGTGAGAGTGTGCTAATCGACTTCAGACGAGGCAACTTGGATAACGAGTTGTGGACGGAGGACTTGCAAACAATGATGGACCAGATGGAGGCGGTCCTGGTACCGTAAATGGTGTGCAAGAAGTGTGTATACAAATGCGTAGAATCATTGGATGTAATATGGACTTAAAAACTAATTGAATAAATTTATTATTATTTATTTATTTATTTATTTATTTATTTATTTATTTATTTGCAATCATTACTAATACATGCAGTTAGTTTATAATACAAAATATTAAAGATATTCCTTCTAGCAAAATAGCACCACTAGAGTTTATGCGGTTGTAGGAAAACTGCGAAAAAACGAAGGTGGCGCCAAAACTAGATTTACTAAGCAAGATGAGGAGTGAGGTAGTTTGTCATTGCTTTCCTCACTGGGCCAGCAAGTGCTATTGCTGTACAATTGACCGTATGAGCAACACCTTTCATAACCATTAGGTACTCGTATATTAGTCGTGCTACAGAAGATAATTCTCTTATATCCCGTAAATCATTCTTGGACGTATATGGAATAACATTAATCGAACTTAGACTTTTGAGGTGACCAAATGAGTTGGCTGCGCTGTTCGGGTAACGTAGCTGTGTGCTTGGATTCGCGAGATGGTGGGTTCGAATCCCATTGTCAACAGCCCTGAATATGGTTTTCCGTGATTTCCCACTTTCACACCAGGCAAATGCTAGGGCTGTACCTTAATTAAGGCCGCGGCCGCTTCCTTCCCACTCCTGGGCCTTTCCTATCCCATCGTCGCCACAAAACCTGAGTGTCGGTGCGACGTAAAGCAAGTTGTTCTTATTTCTTTGCAAGCTTTCAGTAGAAGTGTCACTTTCATATTAATATTGCATAAAATACATTGATTTTCCTTACGTTCTTGTTTTATGGCGTTATTCTTATGTAAATCCATCAATCATCAAATTATCCCCCTTCCTCTGTTATTTCCGTTTTAGTTCACAAATCGGTCCGTATTATCATACTCCTTTTACCTTATAGATTTGACGGTGAAATGAATACATTGGATCGCAAAACAAGAGATATTGAATCCAGTTGGCAAGAAGAAAATAACCTAATGAAATTTGACCAGAAGAGTAAACACGTAGATTGATAGGGCACATCTTTTAGAAACCCATGACTTGAACAGTTGCTTTCCATAACACTGGTAGATAAATTGTAATTCACATAAGAGCTACTCAGATCTAATGCTCAGAATGATTGGTTACTCACAGAATTGTTAAGGCAAGATATATTTTCCTTTCTGAAAGAAGGAAAAGTTTCGTGGCCAATGATAGAAGCTATACAATGCTCCAGGCTGTTCTACCATGACCCACTGAAACATTTCCCAGTTCTTTCTTTGTGTAGTAAGACTGGGGATGATGTAAACACGAAGCTAGTTCGGATAATCTAATTCGGTTTGCAGGTATTTATGTGAGCAAATTTAACTAAAAGTATGTGGGTGTTTGTTCGTGTAGGAGTGAGACATATTACTATTTAAACCGTAATTTACACGCGCCAGGGATAAATCTCAGTGAAATGGAAAAATCAATAGGGCGCGGTGTTTAACTTTGTGAATGCCGCGAGCGACACGCCAGAATGTGAGAGATTATTGGACTCATGGTCTCGTAGCTGCCCCTCTGCTTATACTAGCCTACCTTTATTAAGGGTTTTAGAATATTTAGGGGTTGCCTAAACGAAGCGGTAACGGCATGCTGCTTGGTTCACCCGGAAAGACGTGGGTTCGATTCCCCGCCAAAAATTGAGAAATAAGTACGAAACGAGATTTCCACTCTCGAGCATTACATGGCCGTGAGGTTCACTGAGCCTTCACCAAAAATGAGTACCAGGTCAATTCCTGGGGGCAGAGGAGGCTGGGCATAGAACTAACCACTCCATCTCACCCAGTGCCGAGGTCACGGTAAGTGGAAGCATTTACCTTCCGCTCCTCCAAGGGTCTTCATGGCCTATATGGAGATGGATTTGTTTTTGCTAGAATATTTACCATTAGATGGCTGAAAAGCTGAAGTTAATATACCCTCACCAGGATTGCATGATTCGAGAACTGGGAAAGACCCAAAGGAAAGCAGCACGATTTGTTCTGAATGATTTCCGATAAACGAATAGTGCTACGAAAATAACGCAAACTTCGGGCAGGGAAGAACTGGGAGTAAGGAGACGAGCTGCTCGACTAGCGGTATGTTCCGAGCTGTCAGTGGAGAGATGGCGTGAAATTACTCTAGTAGACGCATAAGCTTGAGTGTTTTTTAAATAGAAGAGAGAATAGTATGAAGATAAAGTTGGAATTCAGAGGACAAATTGGGGCATACATCTATATAAATAAAGTTGTAGGGGGTCCGCTGTCTGTAATTTCTTTTGCTTTGCCAATTTCTCAGATATTTATCCGTTTTAGCTCAACTCAAGACCGAATCGGTGATTTTTAGTTTTCGTGTCTGTTTGTCTGTTTTTCTGTTCCACAATCACGTCGAAGCGGCTGGATAGATCTCAACCAAACTTCATATTTAGAGTATACTCATCCCGGGGAAGGTTTCGATATGCATATCATTTTAAAATTTTCCTCCATTTTCTCTTATACTATTGATTTTCTGTAAACTCAGTGGACCGTACGTGAAACGTCTCTTCATTATAAACAACATTCGTTATGTTCATAATTTACCTTACTCTTCATATGACGGAGAAATTTATTATTTTCTGCGGGTATCATGCTCTGCATTGAGTGACCGACAGACCGACAGTGAACCTACAGGTTATCATGGCAACGTCTCTGACTGCTTGCCAGCAGGGAAGTACCGTATTGCCATTTTCCTCATCATGCTTTTAAATTCGTGGTTGTTCCTTGGAAGGCAAGAGAGGCATCAATCGGCCTATCTGCGGGATATTGGCGGAATATCGTTGGAGGTTATAACCGCCCTCTAATAGATTAAGTAATAACACCATTAATCATCTTCTTATCTCTTTACCTTACCTAAGAATCACTGCGCCTAAATTTCTCCTCTGTTACCGCTTTTTTATATCCATAACTCACATCAGCATAATTTATTGAGGGGCATTTGATTTTCCAATACATTCCCTTGGCATTTACATATTTGTCGTTATCCAGCTGTCCTCAGTTATAATCCGTTTTACATTAATTTCAACTTTCTTAACTGTATTATTTTCTTCCTTAATTACTCCGTATGTACGCGAGTGCTAGAATATACTGGATATATTTCCACCAAACTTCATACTTAGAATCCACCTGTCCTTGGGTAGGTTTTAGGGCAAATATTGTTTCTAAATCCCTGAACTGACTGGGGGTTTATACGAAACCGAAACAGTGATTTTGCACTCCCACAAAATATACACAACCAAACTTAATGGAAATCTACCTGCCTTAATGACAATTAATTTCTAAACCTTCTTTCTCGTGTGCACCATATCGATACGAGGATTAATAAGGGAGATATCATTAACGGACCGTTTTTCGGTACAAGTCCCATCGGACTTAACTCAAGAGCGGGTGCGTGTAAAGCGTGTATCTTACAACTTGAAAACTACTGAAGATATTCGAACCAAAATTTATATTTAGCATCCGCCTGTCCAAAGGTAGGTTTTAAAGGTCAAGAACATTTCATGTTCCCAGAATGGACTGGCGGTTTATAGGGAACCGAAATGGTGATTTTACTCTTCCACAATATATACTGCACCCGTCCCTACGCCTAATGGCTCCGGCATGATATCTACAGGGCGTTAACGGGTTGGAATAAAACAAATAGGCGCTTAACAAGACTAAGCTTAAAGGCATACAGGGTAGGAGACGGATCATACCTAATTACAATGAGAACACATTCGGGTTAAAGTTTAGGTTAATACAAGTGGTTTATTAGGCCTTAATGATGATGATGGTAATGACGCATTTATATACAAATGAATTACATGGATTATTATCAATTGTTGTTGTTTGTTATCGACTTTTAGTCGTATGTGATGGATCCGAGTATTATCTATCGCAGAGCGATCCATTATGACGAGATTCGAACGGGAAAACACTTATCATAGACACTGAGGCTATGTGACATCGTTGATCAATAGGATTAACATGCATGCAACGAATCTGAGCAATCCCTATACTAAACACACAACTATTCCCCAACGAAATGCCAAGAACGAACTCATAAAAATGTGGAACAAACGCCCGGGTTTGAACCGACCCTCACTTGTATACAATTCACCACCCCGATGGTCAACACCATCGGCAACTCAATTATAATCACAACAAGATACATAAACCCTTAAAGAACACAAATTATATACAGTAAACACGTGAGACATCCAGCCTTCGGTTGAGCATTGGGGTACCAATGCCGCTGTCGGGAACTGAACTAACACCCCTTGGGATGGAAGTGGGACTCTGAAAACCCTAAGCTAGATTATACTCAAGTGTGTAATGACAGTAAGCTGACAAGTACTGGTAACAATCGCCGTGTCATTTATTAGCGACTACATCATTCTGGCGTGTTGAATATTTCATTATTGGGCGATTCTTCCGCCCTCATTCTCTTCAACTCAAGGCTCCCCCTTACACGAGCGAAAGAGCATACAAAAAAAACAACACTTCTCCTCACTAGGTCAACTGCCCCGGCCCCTTTGCACGGCGGGTGGTCAGTGGCCTCGGCCTTCACAGGCATAACGCCCTTTCTTAACAAAACACCCCATCTCGGGGATCGTTCACTAATAAACTGAACTTCATTGTTCATTAAACAAAATTACATCGGCTCTCAATACTTCACTTCAATTCAACACACACATTCGTTTACAATATCATGATCCCGCGACGCGACACCGGTTTCTATGATACCAATACTTGCATGATTACCATAACTACAATTTATTATTATTATTATTATTATTATTATTATTATTATTATTATTATTATTATTATTATTATTATTGGGTTCATCATTACACCATCTCCCTACACGACTTACCTGGAAATTAGACCATACTGCATGATCATAATTAACTTCCTCGTAATAACGGTGTAATTAATCCATATCTAAATCGTGGTTTCTGATAAATCATCACGCGGTAATACAATTATGAATTAAATATTCCTCAATTTGCACTTAAATTGTGATAAGCCTGCCAATTAAAATCGTACACTTCCTATCTAAATATATGTCAGTGGAGGCCTGGGTGTCAGTTCCGAAGTCACATCTCGTAGTTCTGGGTGCTCACGGAATAAAATTACACTATTTACCAGCCATGCATTATCATCACTGGACTAACTACAACCTAACTTGAATTACTCTGAATTACTAACAATTAGTCTCCTGACGCATCAATAATTACAAGTTTCCCCAAATAAAATGATTAAGTCAATCTACTACTGCATGCAAACTCATCGTATTACCCCTTTATTTACAATTGATTGCTCAGACGTGTTACTAACTAAATAAAGTAAATAGAAGCTACGTGTATCATGGTAGCACATCTACATTACTGAAGTTACAATCTTTAACATTATAGCGTCAGGTAATGATAACTGTTCCCCGCCCAATCTGATTTCGTCATATTAATTATGATTTATACTCATCTCCATCTCGATGACCCGTTGTCAGCTCAGGGAGTCCATGGCTGGTTTAGTGCTGATCCATAGGCACCAAAGCAGTTACTGGAGGCACCATTCTTCTTTCCAACCGGGAGTCCATTGTTCTAAGTTGACGAAACCGCTGGCAGTATTCCTGAGGCACACAACACGTCACTATTTATTCCAAGATTTGTGTAGTTACATTCAGTGTGAACGTCCAGCCACGATATCGGACCTCACTCCGCAATCCACGATTCAGTATCGGATTCCGCGTACCTTTGTTACTACTCGACACAGTAGCGCCGTAGTAATAATAATAATAATATTATTACAAATTATATTTAATGTTCGCGACACGTCCCTGATCTTTAAAGTTTAGACACTAGCATCACGTCTATCCAATCTCTGCAATATTTACGCACAGTACGCGATTTCACTTGTAAATTAAATTGAAATTCACTCAAACAAAAGATCGCTGGAAGCTCGACGGCACGAAGCTTCGCCGTCCGTAAGCCACAAATCCCGACTGACTCTTCTCCCTTTCTGCAGTAGTTTTTACTAGGGAGCGATACCCCTTCCACTAATTTGTGTAGCGCCTATTCCCGGCGTACTCGAGGTAAAATAGTGCGGATGGTCGGTGACCAGTATCTAGTTGGTGCGATTGAGACATAACCACTCAATTATCCTTCGGTGAATCTCTTTAAATTAATTAATATATGTTCTGCTTCCCCTACCACACGGGGTGAAGTCCCTCCGTCGAGGACGTGTCATGAGACTAACCAGATGGCCCCAGTACTTTTCCACGCAGAAACAACACAGTATTCTTTCTTCTGCTGAAAGTTATCACGGAAGAGGACATTAAACACTCTAAATAAATGTCCCAGTAACATTTATCCCTTTTAAATCGGGAGATGAGCCCTTAATTCGAGTTTTATTAATTTTCTATCTCGTAGGTAATTCAGTTGGCCAGTCCGATTCCAAGATGGCTCCTATATTCCGTTTCGAAAAAGTTAGTTTCCCCTCATTCTGTGAGCCTTGAGGAGGGATGTCTTCTCTCGAGTGATGTCACAGGGAATCCCCATTCGTAACCCCTCCCGGGTCTAAGTTGGCTTGGCTTCATCTGCGGGGCCCCCGCTACACAAAGGATAATACTGCGCAATAAGTCGTAGACAAAGAAATCTCGTCGAATAATTTTAAAATACACAATTTATCTATCTCAATGGTATGAATATTAATTAGTTCCGGTATAACCTCTATTAATGATATGAATATTAATCATTTTCGGCGTTCTTTCCCTTTAATAGCATTGCGTGCGTAATTACGGATATCGATATCAACCTAAGGTCCTTGGATCATGCCCCTGTCGGGTTCAATACAGTACAAGACCAACCTGATTGGAAATCGGGAAATCGACCAAACGTGATGGAATTCCATCTCTAAAACTTTTTTCATGTGCATTTTTTCATCAGGTAGCTTAATAAGGGAGATATCACGAATGGTCAGTTTTGCAGGTTAAGTCCAACGGACATAGCCCAAAAGGTGTTGTACGTGGAGCAGATTATTTATCTATCTATATAAATAAAATCGTAACGAGTGTGTGCCTCTACATTGACTATTTTGGCGAAATTTTCGTACAGCTCTCCGTTCAAGGGGTAATAATGACCATCTGCATAATTTTTTTGGTTTAGTTTCCTGAAAGTCCTAATTTTTACCCTCCTCGCCCCAAATCCAACTTGCGGCATAATCTATCAGACGAAAAAGAAAATTGAAATTTGACAAAGTTATACGTTTTAGCCTGTAACGGACGCTAAACTTCCAAGATATTTAAATTTTTCATTTTTCCCCCCCGAAGAATATCGAATTTTAATGATGGTGCAGACCTTCGGGAAGTCCTATCACATAACGGATTACACAATCTCCGTTCAATTTGGAATGATCTACAACCTTAGTGTTATGACTTGTTGTCGTACCTGTATCCCTTTTACGTTTGATTTTTCTCTATTAATCGATGTTAAGTAAATTTGGACTTTTCACATGCATAATTCATACTTTCAATCACTTATAGGAAATATAAAATCATCAAACTCTTCACGAAAAGTAGCCCACCCAGTAGCCATATGTGAGCCAAATGCTATGTATGTAGCTGCTGTCCCATAATTATCCGAAAAGTAGTGCAATGTGAGATAATCTTGCAAAAACTTTACCCTGTTCAACGTTTCTAACTCAGTCTACCCAAGAATAGATGAGAGGCCCAGCCATTTAGGCCGCTAAATTCGGCGTCTTATGGTATAATCCTTTGTCGATATGACGTACGTTTAGCAGCAGTTAATCTGTAAATGAAGGTCTGCAACATTGTAAACACGCATGTACTTTCGTATGTCGATCTAAATATATTCATTGATACCGATTTGTAGCGATCGAAAAAGGTTGTGTCTGCTATTGTAATCAGTACTCCTCACACCGACTTTGACTGGCAGTAGGAATGGGGTCCTTCTCGAACTCCTGTGTAAATGGCATTAGTAAGGAAGGCCTACCACTGTAATGATTAGTTCACTTCTCGATTTGACTTGCAGAAGGCAAGGGAGTTTGCAGTTTTGTATAAAACTCCCCTACCCGAATGTGTTTGGCAGTAGGCAAGGGTGCCCGCCATTATAAACAAATGTCCTCCTCTAAAATATGACTGGCATTAGGCATAGTGGCCTGCTATTTTGATGGTAACTCACCAACTTGGTGTGACTGGCAGTAGGAAAAGGGGCCTGACATTCTAATGATAAGTGCACAACTCAATTTCGACTGATAGTAGGGTAGTTGCCTGCCATTATAATAAAAACTCTTCAACTGTTATCTGTCTGGAAGTAGGGAAGGGAGGCTTCCATTGTAACGAAAACTCCCCAAATCGATTGTGACCGCGCAGTAGGGAATGGGGCCTGCAATTATAATGTAAACTTCCCAACTCGATTGTGAATGGCAGTAGGCAAGTGAGCCTGCCGTTATATCACAAAACCGTAACAAACACTTTACATTGGAAACAGCGTATGGGGACCTCCCCATGCTGTTTCTCGGATAACGCTAAGAGACATGCAATTTTAAAACAATCTTATTTACTGCATGTACAGTATTTACTTCGATATTCGAATACAATTAGTACGTATACATGGGGATTGAGATCGATTTGAGTACACCTACCGTATTGAATACGATCCCAGTTTACATGTAGTATTTGAGTATCGTATTGAATCCTCCAGGCAACATCGACGTATACAGACGATGCAGAATTGTAGTAAAATCGATATCACCTCTTAGAATTTAAAAACGCCAAATGAAGTAGAAGCCAAGGAGATAACTTTCAGTTTTGAAAGCATGTGTGCTATTCTAAATGTAATTGGTGCAATAGATAGAACGCACATTCCAATTTTACCCCCAACAGAAGGTTATCATGATTTTCCTGGCTGGCCGTCTTATAATATGATTGCAGTTGCTGATCATTTATACAGGTAAATATATTTTCTGGCTTATATTTCGACAGAACTTTAATGATGATGATTTTGTCAGAACAAACATGGACTGTGTGCGCAGTCGTTTTCAATACGATCTCAGTACGATCCGCGTTTACATGGAACTCAATTCGAACTGAGTACGATACGATCCCAGATTTTACCGTATCGACCTTGAGACTCAATCCGAATTGAGTCCCCGTTTACATGGCGTTTTCAATACGGGAAGTGTACTCAGATCGATCTGAATCCTGCATGTAAACGTACTAAATGTAGAATACCGTAGCGAAGCACGGGTACATTTGCTAATTTGTTTATAGAAATAACTTGCCACGGATGATGTTCAATATATTTCCATCTTCTTTGAATAAAATACCAGGCAAACAGTTGATAGGGATGGTGAATGAGGAGAACTAAATAGAGGGGCGTGCAAGCCAGCTGACTGAAATCTCGATCGTACATCGCAGCGACTGAGATTTCTTATATTTTGTTTCTCTCTAAATCGTTCCAATTTCGCTCCTCTACATGGAGAGAAAAACAACAACAACAACAACAACAAATTTGCAATTGTATACTGACCTTAGAGAATATAGTTTGTTTAGAAACTATAATTTTCAGTGTTAAAATAATAATAATAATAATAATAATAATAATAATAATAATAACAATAATAATAATAATAATAACACCGAGCTTGGCAGTACGGTTTGGACTGTGTAGCCGTTAACTTGTGTTCCGGAGATAGTTGGCATTAACTCCGCTATTGGGAGCCCTTAAGATGGTTTTCCATGGTTTTTCCACATCAGGCAAATGCTGGGACGGTACATTAACTAAAGCCACGTTCACGTCCCTCCAGGTCCTAACCCCTTCATATCCCACCATCGCAAAAACAAAACAAAAAAGTTTGGGTTGCTGCAAAGTTAAACCACCTCTAAGAAGAGGAGTAGGAAGAAGAAGAAGAGGAGGAATTGCTGTACATCTTATTGATTACCTTTACAGCTTTTGGAGACGCCGAGGTGCCGGAAATTAGTCCTACAGGAATTATTTTACATGCCATCAAATCTACCCACACAAAGCTAGCGTACCACCGGACTGAACGAGGTTTTGAACTCGCCAGTCGGGGCTTCTTCTTCTTCTTCTTCTTCTTCTTCTTCTTCTTCTTCTTCTTCTTCTTTTCTTCATGGGGCCTCTAAATATTAGTTCCTAATTAGCATCAACCTCTAAGATTTTTTGCTACCATGGTTTTCCTTCATTCCCCCCTAGATATACCTGCTCCCTTCACAAAGCTGCAGGTTGTTCTTATTGGGTCTTCTTGGAATTTTTTTCTCTCTCTCTTCACCTGGTAGTCCTAGAGTGGAGAGTCTGATTCTAACCAGCGCCTCACATTCGAAAAGTATGTGTTCAACTGATTCCTCTGTTTCATTGCATTTTCTACATATATTGTCTCTTATTACTCCAATCCTCTGTAGGTATTTTTTTCAGATGGCAGTGTCCTGACAACAGTCTTACTACCCATCTTATATTTTCTCTGCTGAGTTTCAACAGTTCTTTAGTATGCTTCTTGTTTGGTCCTTTTATCAGTTCCTTTGCAAGCCTGCATCCTGGAGTATTTTTCCAGTTCTCCATTTGTTTCTTTTGTCCCCATTTCCTATGTGGTGTCGGGCTTATCCATAGGAAATCCTGCGTACAGGTTCTGGGCCTACAAAATGTGTTTCTGCCATATTCCTGGCCAGTTTATCTGCCTTTTCATTTCCTTCTATACCTGCATGCCCTGGTACCCATATTATTTTGACAATGTTGTACTTTGAGAGCTTCAGGAGAAGTGAATGGCAGTACTAGACAATTCTGGATATTATACGGACTTCTTCTAGTGCCTTAATGGCCGCTTGGCTGTTCGTAAAAATGAAAATGTTCCTATTCCTATAGTTCATTTTGAGATTTTCTTCAAGACATGTTGTGATAGCTATCACTTCCGCTTGAAAGGCTGTAGTGCGTTTGCCCAGGCTCATCTGGATTGATCCCTCCTCCTGTGCCATCCCCAGTCTTTGAGCCATCAGTCCACCACAATCAGTTGGGGCCTAGAAAGCCAGTGTTCTACCGGTTTAGCCACTCAGCCCGGCTACAGTGGTAGAACTTGGACTCTTCAGTCAGTTAACACATGATTAAGTTCTAAATTAACTTTTAGCGAGTGATCAGATGAAATGTAAGAAAAATTATTCGTTCCAAAGAAATGAAAACAAAAACTCAAAGATGAAAGAAAAGTATGAGTCGTGAAAAACGATGTTTTGTTTCACTTCCACCGTGATTTCTCTTATTATACTGTTTGTTGGGAAATAAGTTTGTTTTATCGTCATATTTTTGGTTGTGATTGTCGACTGTAGGTAAGTTAACCCATCTCCCTGTGCAACTAAGACAGATTAACATATTTTATAGCAAGAAACGGAAGAATATTGAAACACACAGTAGCCAGAATTTACCTCCTACTCCATGGTTGACTGGTTAGCATGCTGGGCTTTGGCTCGAGGGGTCCAGCGTTCGATTCCCGTCTAGAACTGGAATTTTAACCTGCATTGGTTAAGCATTTGGTTCGTGCCTGGACGTCTATGCTGTCTTCAGCATTAGAATTCATTCTCTTCTTGACAGACACTCGGGCCGCCTATGGGTGTCATCTCGAATGATCTGCACCAGGCACTTCTGGAGCCCATACGTCATTATTTTAGTGAGCTTCTTCTTCTGCTTCTTCTTCTTCTTCTTCTTATTATTATTATTATTATTATTATTATTATTATTAATCTGCTTACCCTCCAGGGTTGGTTTTTCCCTCGGACTCAGTGAGGGACCCCACCTCTACTGCCTCAAGGGCAGTTTCCTGGAGCTTGAGACTGTGGATCGGGGATACAACTGGGGAGGAGGGCCTGCGGAGATGGCAGCTAATCACACTATTATAGCGATCTTGCCGTGTGAAAACAAGTGTGGGAAGAAAGCATTCGCATGAACTTAAACGCAACGTTCGTGTCACTAAGTTTTCAAGCTAGATATTCAACTGTAACTTTCTTCAGCTTATCCTAGATATTTCTATGGTCTTTGGAGCCACACACGCTCGTTTTTTGTTTCGGCCGGGGGTTTGAGACATGATGCCGTTCCTGACGCCACAGTTATCAATGAGAATTTCAACCCAAGACTGTTATGCCTTGCACGGAGATTTCTTATCTTGACTTTATTAGGCTATTATTCGTCTTTTGTATCCGTGTGCTATCTGCATCTATTTTGAGAACTGCGTGATGTTATCGAAGGTGCCGCATCCGTGTCTAAAAGGGTGAGAATTTCACGCACGTGGACAGAATTTGCGTTTCGTTGTTGTCAGGGACTTTCCCGTGCGACCGCAAGTGTGGGAAGAAACGTTCGTATGAACTTAAACAAACGTAATATTCGTGTCACAAGTTTTCAAGTTCCTTTGAGATAAGAACTATTATTTTAGAAGTGAAGTTTCCACGGTGTGGTGAATTATTTACAGTAGTTCTTTTTCCGAATACAGTGTATTCGAAACGTCGGTAAACTGTACGGAATGTACAGAAAACAACAACACAGTTCAACCCGGAAAAAGAACTAAATAAGAACTATTATTGTTCACTTCTCAAAAGTCGGCATTCTAAAATTATTCTTCACCGAGCGACTTGGCCGTGCAGTTAGGAGCGCGCAGCTGTGAGCTTGCATCCGGGAGATAGTGGGTTCGAATCCCACTGTCGGCAGCCCTGAAGATAGTTTTCCCAGGTTTCCCATTTTCACACCAGGCAAATGCTGGGGCTGTACCTTAATTAAGGCCACGGCCGCTTCCTTCCAACTCCTAGCCCTTTCCTATCCCATCGTCGACATAAGACCTATCTGTGTCGGTGCGACGTAAAGCCACTAGCAAAAAAAAAATCTTTGACGTTCTTTGCTACATTTTAATGAGTTAAGCGCCATAACTGTATCCGTTTAATTCCAGTAAATGTTAAAAGTGCATTCATTCTCTTACAAAGTGTTACTAGAGGAAAATTTTGTAACATTAATCTCAAGACACGCTCATCTACATTCTAAACAGGACTCAATAATGGTTAGAAAATTAAAAAATACACTCATATTTCATCTACATCTTTCTTGTCCGGCCCCGCGGTGTAGGGGGCAACGCGTCCGCCTGTCACCCTGCGGCCCCGGGTTTGATTCCCGGCCGTATCAGGGGTTTTTAATTGTAAATGATTAATATCCCTTTGGGTGTTTGTGTCGTCCTTAACGTTCCTTTCCTCACATTCAACACTTTACACTCCCGCAATTTCCAAATACACACAGGTTCATAACTTTGGTCGAATTAGGGGCAAAAGATCTTTCTAGGTCGACGCCCCAAACAAATAGCCTTTTTTTTTTACTTCTTTCTTTCTTATTTACATACTTACATACATACATACATACACACTATGCCCGTCTCATTGCTCACCGTAGGATAACACTGATGAAAATACCTGGTACTGAAAATGAAATTTCCGTGGCTGCTAGGGTGACCAACCGTCCCGCAAAATCGTGGAATATCCCCATTTTTTCACTGTCTTGTTCCTCATTCCTTCATTCAACAGTTGGTCACACTATGGCTGCTCAACTGAAACAAATATTCTTCTCTGTCCCTGGCGTAAAGGTAAGGGGTACTTCAGGTATTTTCGAGACAGATAAACAGTAAATCTCAAAATCGTTTCGTCATTACCTAGTCTAATTACCAAGTTTATAAAGGTAAAACTACATATCTCAAAGTAAATAAAGAAGTCGGCAATTATCATAAAAGATATTTTTTTTTCAAGTAGATCCCTAAATGGTGGCTATATTAATTACAGGACTTCCCTCATTTAGGGTATAATCTCATCTTTTTGACATAACGGGATATGCTATGTTGATATTCATATTAGCTAACAGCCATTTCTTCATATAGGCTACTGGTTTAAACAAATTCAGGTTAGACATATGTTACTTTTAGAAATAATAATATGACATCCTGGTAATAAAATGTCCCGAAGGCAAGTTTGTAACCACACGAGTGATACCACAAAGTCACTTGTTTTTTTTTTCTTTGTTTTTTTCTTAGTGCGACGTGTTAGCCGCGTGGTATCGTCACTGATTTCTGACCAAGGAGGCCACGGTACGAATACCAGCCAATGCATGTGGGATTTAAAAAAATAAAAAGTCACATCTCTGCGGGTATGATTCCACATAAAACTGAGGGTACCCTGGCTATGATCACGATATCGACAGTCGCATAAAATTTCAAAGCTGCTTGCTTACGTTTTCCCTACAATTTTGTAAAACCTGTATTTCGCGTCTGATGCTCTACCGATTCAGCTATGGTTACTCAGTCTTTTGTTTCGTTGGCAGGGGAAATCGGAAAGTTGCGGAATCGGTTCCCACCGGTGACTAGTTTGCATCCTTGTCCTGTGCTTAACACCCCTTTCGCGTGACTATGTGCACTCAGCACGACCTAAAAGCTGAAAAGTATTTCACGAATACTATGGTCTTGAAAACTAAACATTGACATTTATGTTTCCTTTACATTTACATCTTTCATTCTCACGGGGAACTTGATTAGTTCGGCGAAGAGGCTGCTGATTTTTCACGCGGAATGCCGGTGGATCTCGGGTTGGAATTTTCTCCTCAAATATAGTGTGCCATCAGGAAGGTCACCTGGTCTTCAACCACTTTCAAAATCCAAAATTAACCCTGAGGGGCATAGTGATCATTACCATTCCCTTTCCTAGATTGGCGAGTGAATAATATACACCCGAGACACTCAAATTTGTCTGTTAGGTAGTGTGCTTAATTTGCATTCAGAGTCATTTAAATGAAATTCTTTGCGGGAGAGGAAGTGTTGATGTGCGAGAGGCCCGTCGCGGGGTTTGAGGATACCGTAGTCGCTGTACAATTACATTAGCCCGAAAGAATGTAAAATATGGACCGAGTGTGGAGCCTGAGGGAGCCGCGTGCCAAACATTCCTCTGCCGTACTCCTAATGGTGCGCGTCGTCGAGGATTGAACAACACAATCTGTCGAAGTTTGAACCGAATAATAGGTCTTGTGTGGCTTTCAAAATTAAATTTTCCGACGTAACTACTGCATTCTATATAAATAAAGTTTTGTCAGTATTTTAGTTAGAATTTTAAAATAATTGTTATAGTGTGTCGATCACGTCCGGAATAAGAAGGAAGTGCAGTTTTTAAATTTCTGTCATGTATGCATGTATGTACTGTGTGTATGCGTGTATGTATGTATGTATGTATGTATGTATGTATGTATGTATGTATGTATGTATGTATGTATGTATGTATGTATGTATATTGTTTGGCCATCAGACCATAGACTGGGTGGAGGCAGCTTCCATGCCACCCTGTCCTGCGCTAAACTTTTCATTTCTACGTAACTACTATATCCTACATCTGCTCTGATTTGCTTGTCATATTCATACCTTGGTCTTCCTCTGCCGTTCTTACCGCCTACACTTCTCTCAAAAACCAATTGAACAAGCCCTGGGTGTCTTAAGATGTGCCCTATCATTCTGTCTCTTCTTCTGGATTTACTCAAATCGATCTGCTCTCACCAGTTCGATTCAGTACCTCTTCATTCGTGATTCTCTCTACCCATCTCACCTTTAGCATTCTTCTGTAACACCACATTTCAAAAGTTTCTATTTTCTTTCTTTCTGAGATAGTTATCGTCCATGTTTCACTTCCATACAATGCCACGCTCCAGACGAAAGTCTTCAAAAACATCTTCCCAATTCCTATATCAATGTTCGAAGTGAGCAGAAACCAACGACTTGAAGTAGCGCCGTAACGCCGACAACAGCTACAGTTCTATCTTCTACACGGCACAACTTGCACTCCAGCCACACTACACGTCATTTTTAAGCAAATCTTTCCATTCTAAGTAAACCAACTACTCCGGGGCTAATAAATTCTGTAAAATAAGTCTACTTGCTCCTTCGAAAATTTCCATCAGATTACTTGTGAGCTCAGCGAGCAGGTCACAGATATCCCTCCAGGAGGAGAAGTAATTTCAAGAATTCCAAAATGAACAGATACCAGGTCTTAAGAAATGCTATGATCTCAACTGTACAATATGAATCGCCTGTCAGTACTGTCCTAAGGAACATCGCTCTAGAACAGGGCCTCTCCAACGCCCAGAATCTCAGGCGTGCAAACAGCGGTGCAGAGTTCCTGTGCACAGTGCATCGGTCCCGCTTGGCTCGGCTCGGACCAACGCTTCGTCTCAGGGCTACTCGGCTAAGCGCGCCTCAACTCGGCTGAACTCAGCTCGGATTTGGAGCGCTACGGAGCAAGTGAGGAAGAGGGAGACAGGGGGAGCGAGCGAGACAGGCGTGGTGAAAGAGAGAGACAGCGCTATTGCTCCAAATCGAGGAGTGGGGCTCTGCACTCTGGTCAACCAAGCGAAGTCGGCGTTTGCACCGTGCACAGTGCATGCACCAGGCGCATGCACCCTGAGAAGCCCTGCTCTAGGAAATCTGGAGGGAGATCATAAGACTAACTCTGTAGATCAAGTTAATCTCACGGACTTGGGAATTCTGTTACAGCTATTGTCGTCACACCTTTGGTTATTAATTTCCTTTACTTGTGAGTGAGTACAGATATTCCAATAAACTAGACTATTTTCAGCTTATCCATAGAGTAATCAAAACCGTGTGATTTGCCCATGATATTGTCATTTAGGTCTTCAGATGACCTGGAGAATCTTCTGATGGCATAGACACGCTCTTGAAGAAAGTGTACAAGATGGAAATAAGTAAAAATAATGGAATGTTGTCCATCGAAATCACGTGGTGTAGAAATATTACTGCAGTTTAATAAATGAAGTAGGTAGATGAATATCGTTTCATGAGTAGCAAAATAACTACCGATGGCAGACGTAGGGAGGACATAAAGTGCAGACTAGCACAATCAAAAAAGGAATTTCTTAAGGAAAGAAATCTGCTCACTTCGAGTATAGATAGTTGTATTAGAAATATGTTTGTAGGACTTGTGTGTGGGACGTGGTATTCGGTATTGTATTTAAGTGAATCATAGATATTAGGTGTGTTTTTCAAAGTTTATCCTGGACAGGGATTGTCCGCAGTTGTTCAGCATCCACGATATGGCAGATCTGACAAGGAAAACACAAAATAGGAAAAAATATTCTGTGATGGTTCCCAGTCTTCTATGAGAAGAAAGCACAAGAAGAAGAAGAAGAAGAAGAAGAATAATACACTCAATATCGTAAAGCGCTTGTTTTTATTAAATACAAGGTAGATTCAAAAATTAAGGTAACAAGAACTGATAAAAGAGGGAACGCTTTTAGTAGCTTTCTTCAAATCAGCAATTACTATTTCAAGATACTTGTTTAAAAAATGTGGTCAAGTTTAAGGAATTTACGTTTTTACACAAAACGTCGGTGGTTTTGTAGGTCGGAAAAAACAGCATAAAAAGTCCCAAACATGATATTTTTAACGATTATGGAGTTCATAGTTTTCTGTTTTATGATATTTTTAAAGAAAACTGCTGCTTTAAAATTGTTCCTACCGGGTGGGTTGGCCGTGCAGTTAGGGGCGGGCAGCTGTGAGCTTGCATCCGGGAGACAGTGGATTCGATCCCACTGTCGGCAGCCCTGAAGATGGTTTTCCGTAGTTTCTCATTTTCACACAAGGCAAATGCTGGGGCTGTACCCTAATTAAGATCACGGCCGCTTCCTTCCAACTCCTAGCCCTTTCCTATCGCATCGTCGCCATAAAACTTATCTGTGTCGGTGCGACGTAAAGCCACTAATAAGAAAACTTTTTCTGGAATTCTCTCAGAAAGAGCTTTCGAACGATATAAAAACACTTAAAATCGGTCCCTTGGAACTGTGGAACTAACCGTTATCGTGTGAAACCTTAACCTTATTTATATACATGGATTATTGCATTGTACTCTTTCGGGTAACTAATGTCTGCTTTCAGTGGAAGTTAAGGATCTTTCTGTAACTTTTGTTTCGCTCTAACTTCGCATTTTTATTCCTTATTCCATTTATATCTGGAGTGAATGAAGTCTATGCTAAGATGAGTATATTATATTAGAAGAATGAAACATTCAGAATATATAGTGATTGTGTTATTCTTTTCTTGTTTCAGGTAAGAATAAACAGTTTCACCTCTCGGCAGATTCACATTTTCCTTTCTGACCGATGGATGACACTACGGTAAATATATAGTTATAAGCCAACAATGTTTTAACTGCCGTTTTTTAAAACTTTTGTATGAAACGGCTGTAAATACTACAGGAAGGTTTTAAAAATATATATAATTTAATAGCACACAATTTGTGTATATAAAGCGATTACATGTCATTTAAAAAGTCAATTATAGGCCTATTTCTCTTAGAGCATTCCACGACATGGTAACGAGAACAAGTCAAATTACACAGTTTACACACACAACTCTCGTCCGGTTCATGAAAGATCCTGGTTTTGCAGAGTTTGTAGTGGTATCCATGAATTGCCATAGAACTGATAAAATGTCGGAGGTCCTGGTTTGTATTGGTCCATGTTCTGTTCGTCATTGCTTCAGTCGTATAGAATTCGGGACAAATATCATTCCTTTTGGCCACTCTTTCGTCCAGGAGTTTCTTCCATTGGTCTGTATAAGGTAGAGAAAGCTTGAATCTCAAGTCTTCAATTAGGAAAGGCTCCTTTGCGAGTTCATAAACCAGTCTTGATCTAGTGAATCTAGACACACACAGGGTTGTCTTTAAGAATCGGGCTTTGACTTTTTCTAGAATGTGTAGGTCATTCTTTGTTAGCTTATCCCAAATAATTTCCAGCCCATATGTTAAAATAGGGATTATTTTTGCGTCAAACAGGGTAATGGCCGTCTTGAGAGATAGTCTGTTTAGATTCTTGATGTCAAATATCGCTTTCATAGCTGCCGCAGCACGTAGTCTAATATGAAGTCTAAAGGAGTTTGCTGTCGTCTGCATCGTCAAGCCCAGATATTTAAAACTGTTCACGTCGTTTAATGTTTCTGCTTTGTACGTCACTTTGTCACTTGAGGATGTTCGTCCACCCTTCCTGAAAATCATGTAGACAGTCTTTTCGATGTTTACCTGCAATTCATTTATATCTGCCCACTTCTCCAGTGCATCCAGTGCTTTTTGTAGCTCTTTAACATCGTGTGATCCTAGAACCATATCATCGGCATATAAATACGTGGTTACTTCGTTTGTCACCTCTTTTATCGCTTGGACCACATCATAGGTAGCTACGTTAAACAATAAAGGACTAAGAGGGTCACCCTGTAGAACGCCATTTGTCTGCGTGATCTCCCTCGATGAGGTTATATTGTCTGAGATGATGACAGTGTTATTTATCAACATGTTATGGATCAAAAGAGTGAGCGCCTTGTCCTCTACAAGATAATCTAGTTTCGACGATATGATGTTTCTATTAAGATTATCGAAGGCCTTGGAGAAATCTATGAACACTGTGTGAAATTTACCCTTTGGTAGCCGTAAGGTGTCATGTATATCGTCCAGTAGATTTCTTATTGCGTGTAGAGTACTTCTTCCTCTTCTAAATCCAAATTGCTCATCCGGAAGTTTGGCTTCGATTTCTTCCGTCAGTCGAGTGGTTATTAGCTTGGTGAGTATCTTCATCAAATTATTCTCCAGAGCAATCCCTCTATAGGAATTTGGATCAAGCAAGTTACCCTTTCCTTTGTATAAGACCTTCAATGTGGAGGTTTTCCATGCTTTGGGGATGTCTCCTAGTAACAAGCAGAGGTTCATGAGATTCGTTATGGATGGAAGTAACACATTTATTGAAGCTTTGATGTGTTCACTGAAAATGCCATCAGGGCCCGGTGCTTTTCCATCTTTTAGTTTGAGTATAGTGTCAGAGACTTCTTTTTGTGAGAATAGGGTGATGCCTCCCCCGTCTGCTTCAACGTATTTTCTTGGATAGGCTGTTACGGATCTTTGTTGGTTTAGGATGCGTGAGAAGTGCTTTTCCCATGTATTCATGTCTATTTTGCCAGTTGTTGGAACTTTACGTGGTTTTAATGCCCTGAATGGGTCCTTCTTGGCTTCGTCAGCCATCTTCATTGCTTCAAGTTCAATATACTTGTTTCTAGAAGTCTTCAGTAGTTCTTTGTATTTCCTTCTGAGCTGACTGTAGTTAGTTAAGTCTTCTATATTCAGTGTTGTTTTTGCCACACGAAGAGCCTTCAGGACTTGCTTTCTTTCCAAATAGCAGGTCTCATTGAACCACTTTTTGGATTTTCGTGGAGTTATTGTGATGAAGGCGGATCTGAAGATGTCTTCTAAAACAGAAGCTGCAGTATCCAATTCATGTTTCATTATGTTGTGGTTTAAGTCCATGATTTTATCGGTGCTTTGCAGGAGGACGTTCTCATTAAGCTTTCGGGCTATAGGCTTCATGGCGGTTTGTGCATTCCATGGGTGGGAAAGAACGTTCAGATGAAAGATCGCTGAGACTGGACAGTGCTTCTTTAATATTGACTCTGGAGATGAGTAGCATACCTTATAATCAATTAGTTTAAGTCCAGCACCTTTGAAGAATAGAACATCAATTGTACTGCTTCTATTGTGGGCAAAGTACGTCTTGTCAGATTTCCTGTTGACGAGGGTGAATCCTTCTTCCTCCAACGTTTGAAGCAATTCATGACCTCGATATTCATTGTTGTCTATCCTGCAATTTAAGTCTCCAGCAATGATTGTATTATTTTCTTGATTCACCTTCGATAGAGCAGTCAAGAGGATATATAATACATCTTCCATTGCTGAGGAGGGGTCGATATATAATCCTATTACCGATAATTTGTTGGATTCCATTATTATAATGTTCTTATCTCTATAAGTGCATGACAGTTTTCCAACAACGGGTTTAAAGAAGGTTTTAAAAATAAAAGTACGTTAGTTTTGATATGATATACAGTAGTACAGTGAATCGTACCGAACGGCTTCGTCGCGTAGCTGTGAAATTCACTGTCAGCAGCCCTGAAGGTTGTTTTCCTTGGTTTCCCATTTTTACACCAAGCAAATGCTAGGGAACTAGCCTGATTAAAGCAGTGGTCGCTTCCTTCCCAGTCCTATCCCATCGTTGCTTACAACCTTTCTGTGTCGGCGAGACGTCAAACAAATAGCAAGAATTAATAATTAACGCATCTTTCGCCCAGCAGGTGGTTAAAAACGTACCTCGATAGAAGTTTTTAAAAATAAGGCCGTCTGAAATCAGTCAGCTTTTACGTATGTTCTACTTGATTTGAATAGGTAGCGTTGGCTAGGCAAATCTGTTTGATCTCTTGAAATATGTCTTAAAATTCATATATTCATCGGAAATCCAGAATATATTTATGATATTATTCCAATATTTTGTTGATGTGCGCATAAACAAGACGTCTTGTCAGTAACATAAGAAACTATATGTTTAGGAAATTCGCCTGTAATTTTTTCTGCCTATCCACTGTACTGCTTGTTAAACTATATTACTATGGTTTCCACACTTCAGCCCTTGGTGTAGGGGTAGCCTGCCAGCCTCTTACAGGGAGTTCGCCTGTGGTGTAACATCCCATTAGGGCATTGGACTGCCAAGACGACTGCAGCCCAGCAGATACCCTGGTGATAATTGAGTGCCACATGGTCGGCGTGACGATATCTTCAGCCGTATTGCTTTGTTTTCTTGACCGAGTCTGCTGCCTCTCTTATCGTACAAGTCCTCAGTTGGTCTCATGAGGCTGAATGAACCCAGTTCCAGCGCTCACTCTACTACAATTTTAATTTTTATCTGGCCGAAAATCGAACCATGTTACCCATACGCTATAGAGCTAACAATCAGGAGCATTGCTGCACGATAATGTGAGGCCATACGCATCCAACTGCACACATGAGTTGCTACGGTAATACTACTTGGAGATGTTGGACCAGTTTCTTCCGGCCTGGCGTATGATGGTATCCATTATTTTGCACCATTGAGGAAGCATCTAAATGGAAGATTAGAAACCGACTATGTAGTTCAGGAAGCCATCAAGTCCTAACAGCAGTCACTTGACCCTCATTTACCGGGCGAGTTGGCCGTGAGGTTAGGGGCGCGCAGCTGTGACTTTGTATCCGGTAGATAGTGGGTTCAAACCCCACTGTCGGCAGCCCTGGAGATAGTTTTCCCTAGTTTCCCATTTTCACACCAGGCAAATGCTGGGGCTGTACCTTAATTAAGGCCACGGTCGCGTCCTTCCCATTCCTAGGCCTTTCCTATCCCATGTCGCCATAAGACCTGTCTTTGCCGGTGCGACGTAAAACAAATAGCAAAAAAAAAAAAAAAAAAAAAAAAAAAAAAAAAAAAAGAAAGACCCTCATTTGTTCGGCTTAATGATACTTTAAAGCAAATAGCCAAGTATGGGGACTGTGTGTAAGCATAATTTTCATGGTACTATTATACATTTTTACGTTGGACTTCCGTAGAGTAAATTCACACGATGAAAGATTTTTCACACATATTTTATTTTTGTTTTTTAGCATCTTTTTGGCCATCTGTGAATCACATGGTTTCAACTCGTTTGCGTCCGGCCGCATGGCTAAATGTTTAGGTGCTGGCCTTTGGTCACAGGGGTCCCGGGTTCAATTCCCGGCAGGGTCGGCAATTTTAACCATAATTGGTCAATATCTCCGGTACCTGGGCTGGGTGTATGTGTTGTCTTCATCATCGTTTCATAGATATCACGACGCGCATGTCGCCTACGGGCCTCAAATAAAAATACCTGCATCTGGTGAGCCGAACTTGCTCTCGGGCACTCCCGGCACTAAAAGCCATACGCCATTATTAACTCGTTTGTGCTCTTTTTCGGGCCTAGTATGTTTTCACTGTTACTATACGTGGTTCTCTCCTTTCTTAAGTCCATTGTCTTGCTGGACGTGTTAGGTTGGGAAATTGTAGAGCTTACGAGGTACCATCCATTCGGATCGATTTTGTTTGGTTTAGATCTCTTTTTTAAGTCTTTTAGTCCATATGGCCTTTGGAACATTGTGTTGTGAATTTGGTATGTTAGTCTGTGGTAATAATAATAATAATAATAATAATAATAATAATAATAATAATAATAATAATAATAATAATAATAATAATAATAATAATAATTTAGCTACCGCATGAAGGCATTTCGATGTGACTCCACTTAGGCGGCCTGCGTGTCAGTTTCGACATTCACCGAGCTCGGTAGCTGCAGTCGCTGAAGTGCGGCCAGTATCCAGTACTCGGGAGATAGTGGGTTCGAACTTGTAAAGAAAAAATCGACATTCCATCTTACTCTAAATGGCACGAAAACGAACCTCTTTCGGGAGATCTGTGGCTGAGTTTTAATTAATTTTGGCGGATAAACTCCACATGTGTCATCGTAGGCCTATATCTGTGCCGAATGAACTTTTATCCCGTCCTTCAAAGATCCGACTACCTCTGCCTAGTTTGAACCTGCAATCTTGAGATCTAGAGGTCGACTCTGTACCAGTGAGCTGACCCGTTCTTTCTGGATGACCAAAGAAGATGAGTCTTCTCTTATTCATCTACCCTGTCTATTGCATTGCTCTATTATTTTAGGCTTCTATAGAGGATCGTTACCGTAAACAGATGAAGGAAATCACATCACTGGATGATATATGGGTCACATCTTGACGTATACCTTTTAGCAGACTGTACCGTGAGTTTGAAAGAAGGAGCACTCCCCCTCGAGGAGCTAGCAGTCTGTTTTGAAATGTAAACAAAAGCAGACAAAACAGAACGAGTTTTTCCCAGAAGTAATAACAGATCTTGAGTATAGTGTTGCATAAACATGATGCTTTGATTATTCAACAAGGCTAGGGTTGTGGCAGCCCTGAACAAACAGGCTCACACGTTACGGCAATAAACAGCTAAGCACCCACCCAAACCAATGGCATGGGCTGCCAACCTCTGTTTGCGGTTGCCTGATGGAGGATTAAAAATAAACAGTGCAGGTGACACGACTTATTGCTACGATTATTGGAGCAATCGAGCGGCACCCGTGTCCACGGGAAATTACGTGCCATTTTAGCGGTAGCCTGCTGTGTACTGCCTGCGGTCGAAACAAGGAGAGCCAAATATTTGTTGCCAAAAGAAATAAATGAACGGGATCACGTTAGTGCTAGTACTAGGTCACCAATTAGCGAACGTGTCGTGAACAAAGGCTCAAACTGTCCTCCATGGATAACTCTCAGTTTTATGGGTTACTACTGTGAATTTTGTCCAGTTAATCATTCACCACCATATTGAAGAGTATACTGTGTTTTCCCAAGCGCTCGCTCTGTGTCTGTGTTTATTGTGGAATAAATGTTCGTTCGTCGCAGTGATTCCTGAAAATTTCTCTACGGTTCTTCGGCGTAACAAGTATATCTCCTATATTCACAGTCTGCGCTCGTATGTTGTATATATGTTCCGATAATACGATCACCAGTTGTGCTCGATATCAGAACTACTCCTAAACTTTTTTCAGGAATTTTTCCCAATTTATTAGGTCGGCCTTGATGTGGATTTGGGCCAGTTATACCGTTGGACGCCCTTCCTGACGCCAACTACATGTGGTGACATGTATTCACTATTGCGTGTGTCTATGGTGGTGTAGTGTGCTGTGATGTGTATTAAGACGAACACAAGCACCCAGGCCCATGCCAGAGGAGTAAACAATACACAGATAACAATCCACGGCCTGGCCGGGAAGAGAACCCAGGCTTCTATACATCGAAGGCCAGAACGCTGACCATTCAGCCAAGGAAACGGACGATGTTAGAACTCTTCCGGCATACACATAATTTTTCTACGAATAGAGTGTGTTAACGGCAGTATTTAAAGTTTTAGCACATCTTGAACAATATCATGTCTATAAACGACTAAGCATGGAACGGAGAAACTGCATACTGAAATTACAACAGACTGTGCTGAGTTTAGTGACAGGCAGAACAGAGAATTACGAAGAGAAACGCACTTCTTTTCTATAGCAAATAAACAAGTAAGCTCGTGTCCCTGTCCCGAGGTGGTGCGGCTCTTTTCACACACACATACCCAGTGGACTTGAGCTGCATGTACAACTTTAATCACAATCACATACTAGCCATCCTGCCGTTCTTAAATTTCTGGCAGTACCGGGAAATGAACCCAGGTCTCCGAGGACGGCAGCTAATAGTGCTAACCGTTACGCTATGGAGGTGATCCTCCTTTTCTATGAAACGATGTCTTCAGTCCGCCTCTGTGGTGTAGTGGTTAGTGTGATTAGCTGCTACCCCCGGAGGCCCGGGTTCGATTCCCGGCTCTGCCACGAAATTTGAAAAGTGGTACGAGGGCTGGAACGGAGTCCACTCAGCCTCGGGAGGTCAAATCAGTACAGGTGTGTTCGATTCCCCCCTCACCCATCCTGGAAGTGGTTTTCCGTGGTTTCCCACTTCCCATCCAGACAAATGCCGAGATGGTACCTAACTTAAGGCCATGGCCGCTTCCTTCCCTCTTCCTTGTCTATCCCTTCCAATCTGCCCCCCCCCACCCACCCACCCCCACAAGGCTCCTGTTCAGCATAGCAGGTGAGGCCGCTTGGTGAGGTCCTCATCCCCAGCTGTACCCCTCGACCCAATGTCTCACGCTCCAGGACACTGCCCTTGAGGCGATAGAGGTGAGTCCGAGGGAAAAACTAACCCTGGAGGGTAAACAGATTAAGAAAGAAAGGAAAAAAGAAAGATAAAGATTATTATTATTATTATTATTATTATTATTATTATTATTATTATTATTATTATTATTATTATTATTATTATTATTATTATATCTAGCCTTCCTTCGTTAACTCTTGTTCTCTTCATACTTCAACGTTATTAGGTTGAATAGATCTGGAGCATCTTTCATTTCCTTCCTTCTTTCTTTTAAGCTCAATGTTACTGCAAGATACACTGATTCTCTCATTCTGTTGTTCATAAAAACAGTGATCATCACCACCATAGCAACAATTCAGAAATCCAACAAGTTATGCTTAGAATCTTACACTTTCACCGAACTGATGAGATGTGCTGTGAATAGGTGCTCCGTGTAATTAATGTAGCTTGCACACATACAAGATAAAAGGGTTTTGTACCTTGTTTTAATTTAAATAACTCGAGGGTATTATGTCTCGTATAACTGAAGAATGGTTTTAGTGTTGACTAGAGTAAGACTCTCAACCCATTGTCGTACGCCATGTTTATGGCCAGTATTACAGTATGAAGGATGGTAATTGAGGAGGCAGCTGTAAGCTCAGTGAAAACAACGTGATAGCTTCGGTTTATGCAGATCACTTTGTTATAATGGGAATGTTATTGCGATGCTCCTAGATGCTTACGTCTCTTACTTAACCTCTAAACACTAAGGGGGTTTAAATTTCACTAATTTTGTACTAATAATGTATTGTTTATTAAGGTTTTGACTGGATTTATATTAGGACTGTGTAATGAATTATATTTAGAGAAACAACTGTATAGGAGTTCTTAAATGAAGGTATTGTTTACAACGTTTAAATCTTTTGATTGTCCATTTTTATGTTATCCACGTCCATCGCTTACTGAACAGTGTCTCGGCCTCCAGATCTCGGAATCCAGGGTTCGATTTCCCACAAGACCTATCTGTGTCGGTGCGACGTAAAGCAAATTGTATTATTATTATTATTATTATTATTATTATTATTATTATTATTATTATTATTATCCTGCCGCTGCTGTTCTTCCCGTTCACTGACGGGGTTCGGATGCGATCTATGTCGCACATGTGGATTTGACCTATTTTTACGGCCATTTGCCCTTCCTGACACCAACCCAATATGAAGGGATTCATTCGTTAACGCGTGTTTCTGTGGGTATTGAAACAAACATAAACACCCAGTCCAGATCCAAAGGAATTAACACCACGCTACTAAAATCCCTGATCCTGCCGTGAATCGAACCCGCGACCTTCTGAGCTGAAGACTACTACGCTGACCATTCAGCCATGGACCCGGACCATTGAATGAAAACTCGAAGATTTGTGCACTCTGTTGCTATCTTACCGTAGTCTGCTGAGGATGTGAAAAGTTGCTCTGTGGTATGGTAATTGGAGGAGGAATACTGGGAGAAAATAAGTAGGTCTAGCCGAATATTCTTATTTCGGCACCGTAGTAAAATGGCAGAAACAAGGAGGGTAATGTAGATTAGCCCAAGCAAGGAAAGGCATATTTCAAGAAAATGAATGTTAAGTTTGTGTAAAGCGTGACAGTAGGACCTATATAGAGGTGAAATGTGACGATAACCGGTGCATAAATTAAAATAATAGAGGTATTTGAAATGTGGTAGGTATTGAAGAATATTGAAACTGAGATGGGTAGATCGGATTACAGTTAAATCAAATTTGCTTGGAGAAAGGAGATTTATTGAAATTTGACCAGAAGAAGAGATAATTTCATAGGCCACATTTTTTACTACTATTTCCTTCACGTCGCACGGATACAGATTGGTCTTAAGGCGACCATGGGGTAGAAATGGCCTAGGAATGAGAAGGAAGCGACCGTGGCCTTAATTAAGGTACAGCCCCAGCATTTGTCTGGTGTGAAAATGGGAAAAAACCACCGAAAACCATTTTGAGGGCTACGCACAGTGGGGTTCGAACCCACTATCTCCCGGGTGCAAAGACTTTTTTAAACGTTTTACGAAAGGACAGGTACTACGAATGGTACGAATATACCAATAGGTGCTGGTGGTGGTGATTATTGTTTTAAGAGGAAGTACAAATGGGCTATCCTTCTCTATATAACACTAACCAGAGAGAAAAATGGAAGGGATCCTACACTTCGAAAAATAAAGGTATCGGTCAAGAAAAGACAAGGGCCACGAATGGCGCGAAGATGAAAGTCTCCTAAGCCTCGAATGCTCTAATACCGTCGGAGCCGGAAAAATACAAGAGGTAACCAAGGGAAGCCGGATAGGATAGATGAAATTGAGGACGCTGGGACAAGTAAGTGGATGCAATGTCAGGACTCAGCTAAGGGTCCCGTGGTCGCCAACCAACGCTCCCAAGTTGAGAGCTCCTGGGACCGCTTTTAGTCGCCAGGGGATCCTGTGGGTGTTATTCTACTAATACGTCAATTTGTCTAACAGATTAGAGTAGAGTAAATATAGGATGCTAAGGTTGTGTTGTTGTTTGGGTCATCAGTCCATAGATTGGTTTGATGCAGCTCTCCATGTCACCCTATCCTGTAGTAACCTTTTCATTTTTTTACTTAACTGCTAAATCTGCTATAATCTGTTTGTCATTTTCATACCTTGGTCTACCCCTCCCGTTTTAACTTCCCTCGAAACCTACTTAACAAGACCTGGGTGTTTCAAGATGTGCCCTATCATTCGGACTTTTCTTCTGGTCAAAATTCGCCAATTCGTTCTCCTCTCACCAGTTCGATTCAGTATCTCGTCATTTGCGATTCGATCTATCCCTCTCACCTTCAGCCCCGATTAGAGTATGATTCCAGTGTATGGGACCCCACACCAGGACTGTTTAATACGAGAACTGGAAAAGATACAAAGGAAAGCGGCACGACTTGTTTTGGGTGCTTTCTGACAAAAGAGCAGTGTTACTAAAATGTTGCAAACAGTGGGCTGGGAGAGGACTTGGGAGTAAGGAGACGAGATACTCGATGATGTGGTATGTTGCGAGCTGTCAGTTAAGAGATGGCATGGAATGACATTACTAGATGAATAACATTGGGTGGAGCTTTTAATAGCAGGGAAGATCATAATATGAAGATAGAGTTGGAATTCAAGAGGACAAATTGGGGCAAATAGTCATTTATAGGACTATTTATAAGGAAATAGAATAAATTCTTCTTCTTCTTCTTCTTAATCTGTTTACCCTCCAGGGTCGGCTTTTCCCTCGGACTCAGCGGGGGATCCCACCTCTACCGCCTCAAGGGCAGTGTCATGGAGTTTCAGACTTTGGGTCAGGGGATACAACTGGGGAGAATGGCCAGTACCTCGCCCAGGCGGCCTCACCTGCTATGCTGAGCAGGGGCCTTGTGGAGGGATGGGAAGATAGGATGGGAAAGGCAAGGAAGAGGGAAGGAAGCGGCCGTGGCCTTAAGTTAGGTACCATCCCGGCATTTGCCTGGAGGAGAAGTGGAAAACCACGGAAAACCACTTCCAGGATGGCTGAGGTGGGAATAGAACCCACCTCTACTCAGTTGACCTCCCGAGGCTGAGTGGACCCCGTTCCAGCCCTCGTACCACTTTTCAAATTTCGTGGCAGAGCCGGGAATCGAACCCGGACCTCCGGGGGTGGCAGCTAATCACGCGAACCACTACACCACAGAGGCGGACAAATAGAATAAATTATGAAGGAAAATGTTCGATAAATTTCAAGTTCTTGGAAAAGTTTTAAGAAAAAGCTAGGTAAACAACTGAAAGGTAATCTGCCACTTCGGCTAAGACTCTAAATGCAGATCAGTGATGATTCATTGAGGAATGGGAAGGAAGCGACCGTGTCCTTAATTAAGACTTAGCCCCAGACTGTTCTTGGTCTGAAAATAGGAAACCACGGAAAACCATCTTCGGGGCTGCCGACAGTGAAGTTGGAATCCACTGTGTCTCGAATGTAAGCTGACAGCCATGTCACCCAAACTGCGTCAGGGATTCTATGCGGGGCAGAGTTGGTAATAGTGGGCATTCAAAACGTGTAAATTTAAAAAAAATTAGACAACTATGAAAAGTTAGTTATCACACTTCTACAGTGGTTCAAGAAAAAGAAACGGTGGAAGGAGTTATTACCGTCACAATGTGTGCAGAGAAGGCCAAGTTCTTCATATTCCTAGCCAGTTCTCCAATTAATTGTGCTCGGCTCTTGATGTGTATTTGGCTCAGTTTTACAGCCGGATGCCGTTCGAGACGCCAACGCTACGTGGAGGAATGTATCCATCTTTGTGTGTTGCTATGGTGGCAGTTTGTGTGGTGCATTGTATGTAAATAAAGAGAAGTAGGCTAATACGAACACAGACACCCCGTTCTCGGGCCAGAGAAATTAGGTATATGTAGTTCAAGTCCTTGAGCCTCTGTGGTTCAGGCGGCAGCGTGCCGGCATCTCGCTGCTGGGTTCCGTGGTTCAAACCTCGGTCACTTCGTGTGAGTTTTGTGCTGGACAAAGCGAAGTTGGGGCAGGTTTTTCTCAGGGTATTCCAATTTTTCCTGTCATCATTCCAGCAACACTCTTCATCATCATTTCATTTCATCTGTCAGTCATCAATCATTGCCCCAGGCGACAGGCTTCGACAGCCGGCACAACTCCTATCCTCGCCGTTAGATAGGGGCTTCATTGCGTTCCTGACCCGGTTGAAATTGGAAACAGGCTGTGGAATCTTTGACCCCGCCAGGAATTGAACCAGGGCCCTCTGAACCGAAGGCCAGTACGCTGGTCATTCAGTCAAGGAGATGGGCAGAAGAAGCCAAGTAGTTCCATGAACTTTCATTGAATCCATTCAATGTTTAGTGCCTGCTCAATTCATTAAGGGGCTGCGTGGCCGAGGCGGTAAAGGCGTGCTCGGTTCGCCCGGAAGGACGTGGGTTCGAATCCCCGTCAGGAAGTCGTAAAATTTAAGAAACGAGATTTCCACTTCCGGAGGTGCATATGGCCCTGAGGTTCACTCAGCCTACACCAAAAATGAGTACCAGGTTAATTCCTGGGGGCAAAGGTGGTCGGGCGTAGAGCTAACCACTCTACCCCGTCACGTGCCGAGGTTAACAGTGGTGGAAGCCTTTACCTTCCACTCCTCCAAGGGCCTTCATGGCCTGTACGGAGGTGACTGCTTTTTTGCTTTGCTCAATTCATTAACCCGAATAACCGGAGTTCACTGTAGTATCTCGATGACAGGAAAGGTCTCGCTGTTCCTGTCTGGAGCAGGAAGAGTCTGTGACTGTCGTGGAGAAGATGAGGATGCGCAGCTCTCCTCTCTCCCACGGCCTGCTGGTCCACGGTACCTGACTGCACGGCACGCGAGGAATGCGGTCTCGCGGAACACGCACCCAGGGGTGCCAACACTTTGGCCAAGTGACTGCAGTGAGACTAAACGTTTGGAATAGTATTGGTTCCTATATCCATCAAGTAGTCGACTGATAAGCACTCATACTACGACAAACCTTGTAGTGAGACTGATTCTCTTTGTTTACCCTCGTCTAAAATCTTTATCTGTTTATATGCTGTAAGATGGAATAATGAAATTGGACCCCGGTTCTGTTTTGTTTGTTTTAAGAACCCAAGGTTAACAAGGACAGCATTCGTATTACGACGTTAGGAGAGGAAATTCTTGGACGATCGCAAGACGGACTGAATTGAAAGCATTTACCAAGTTTATTTTCATGAACCAAGTTTTCCTGTTGGTATTATTCAAGTGAACGTACCTCTTTGGTGTAATGGTTAATACTCTGATGAACAATTTTATTTGAGATACCTGGCTTGTAGTGCTTAGCACACCCTTTCAGCCTGATGATGGCGGTAATGCGGAGTAACATGGACTGTACAAGACATTAAAGTAGCCGATGACCTAGATGCTAGTCCCCTTTAAACAACAAGCACAAACAAACAAGACACTACAGTAGAAGCATTGGGAAGTCGTTCTGTTCCATGACCGTTGCACAGCCTCCCATAATGTACAGAGATGGGTCAGAGAGTTCAGAGTGCTCACATTCCTCTCTACAGCATCCCAGATTTGTTCAGTAGGACTGAGTACAAGAGACCCTGAGGGCCATGTCCGTGGAGTGTTCAGGAAGACATGTTCTCACAGCAGCTTTCTGTATCGTTCACCATTGAGGAACGTTAGCAGATATACCAAGAGTCCTATGTCTTCCCATGCGAACAGTAGCCATGCAAGGATAGCATCTCCACCTGCCTGAAACGGTACACTGAGGACAAGAGGGATCCATTGCCTCCTGAACCTAGTTACGCACTCGTACGCTGCCGTTGGCATGCATGAACTGGTACCTCGACTGATCTGTCCAAGCGACCTCTTTCCATGATTCAAGAGTCCAGTGATGGTGTTCCTTTACCCACGTCAGTCTTTGTACCTTTGTGACGTGAGCATTTTGAATAGATTTTTCTGAAGAGTGTGGCTGCTCACGCTTCGAATGATCAGCTGCACTGCTCTCCGTTTATCCGCCCTAAATATCCGAGCTAGTCGACAGCGATCTCTGACATCAACACGTTGTGTGCAGTGGACTGTGGTTCTGCCCAAGTTTACTCTTTGACACTGTGGCTCGTGGAAAGCCTGCTGCATGCTCTACTTCGGAGATGCAACGACCCATATCTATGGCAATAGCAATCTGGCCACGACCAAAGGAGCTGAGATCTCGTGTTGTTACTCACACGACCGATGAGGTCTGTCGACATTTCAGCCAAGAGCTACGCCGTTCTGTTATAATTTGCCGGTCTGACCACAGCGCCATTATGCCAAAACGGCAGCTCTTTTAATTAAGTTGCTCTCTCAGTTATCGTGTTCGATTTCTGGTTTTGTTATGAATTGAACACCCGAATTTGACTTACTATGTACCTTCAGCAAAGCCCAAATTCAAACTTTTTTCTTATAAAACATTGTCCGTAAACTAAAAAGCTTTTTGGCGTTACGCTCTATAGATAGTGTTACCGTCTGTTTTGCACTGTCCGGTATAACTGTTCCTCGATAGCGACAGCCAAGCAATGCCGCTCAGGATGTCGCCAAGCTGACCACGCGACTCTGCAGTATTATGCAAGTTGCTTTACGTCGCACCGACACAGACATGTCTTATGGCGACGATGGGGCAGGAAGAAGCTAGGAGTGGGAAGGAAGTGGCTGTGGCCGTAATTAAGGTACAGCCCCAGCATTTGCCTGCTGTGAAAATGGGAAACCACGGAAAACCATTTTCAGGACTGGCAACAGCGGGGTTCGAACCCACTATCTCCCGAATACTGGACACTGACCGCAATTAAGTGACTGCAGCTATCGAGCTCGGTCTGCAATATATACAAGCCAACTGAATGGGCACTAGTTGTCTTGACCGGTCAAGGTCCTTAATAATATGCTGCATCACGGGGTGGTTTGTTTGTTTATGTTGGCTAACAGTTCGACCGGACGCGAGTTATTATGTTCATTTTGACAAAATATTTTACTGAATTTTGAAGATTATTATTATTATTATTATTATTATTATTATTATTATTATTATTATTATTATTATTATTATTATTATTATTATTATCCACCTCTGCGGTGTGGTGGTTAGTCTGATTAGCTGCTTCCTCCAGAGGCCCGGGTTCGATTCCCGGCTCTGCCACGAAAATTGGTACGAGGGCTGGAACGGGGTACACTCAGCCTCGAGAGGTCAGCTGAGTAGAGGAGGGGGGGGGGGTCTATTCCCACCTCAGCCAACCTGGAAGTGGTTTTCCGTGGTCTCCCACTTCTCCTGGCAAATGCCTGGATGATACCTAACTTAAGGCCATGGCTGCTTTCTGCCGTCTTCCTTGTCCGATCTCCCCCCCCCCCCCACAAGGCCCCTGTTCAGCGTAACAGGTTAGGTCGCCTGAGCGATGTACTGGTCCTCCTCAGTTGTATCTCCCTGACCCAAAAGTCTCACGCTCCCGGACATTGCCCTTGACGCGGTAGAGGTGGGATCTCTCGCTGAGTCCGAGGGACAGGCCAACCCTAGAAGGTAAACTGATTAAGAAATATCATTATCATTATTATTATTATTATTATTATTATTATTATTATTATTATTATTATTATTATTATTATTATTATTATTATTATTATTGTTACCGTGTTTTTGTGGTAGTTATGCGTGAAAGAAGGTGCGGGGTGGTGAATAGGTCTCAGGCTACGAAATTAAAGTGAATTTAAAATTTAACAAGGTTATATTTTCTTTTTAAAATCAAGAAATAACAAACATGGCAGGTACAGAGTAGCAAGGCAACAAAAGTACAATTACAGTATATACAGGATTTGGGCTTCGAGCCCCGCGATCACAATCCTTGAGCAATTAGCTCAGTTTTACCCCAAACACAAGTGTCAACAGAAGGGCAGAGAACCCCATTCATGCCTAGGAGCACTTGCTCCAAAATACACAGTAAGGCCTCCTTGAGGCGCGCAGAAAACAAAATTTTCAGAAAAAGAGCAACTTGCTCTCAAAATTCAGGCCTGTCAAAGGCCCCACCTAATTCCACTTTCAAGCTGTCCTTTCAGGACATATACACAGGGGTAAAATACCCAACCTACTGAGGTCTGTTAAATGACAAGAAGGTTAATTACATGACCTCTAAAATAACAATTTGAGAGGAGGCGATCTGCACTCCTAATACACTTGTTTATAAAACCTAGTCTGGCTCTAGGCCACTAATGCAAGGGCTAATCCCATACTACAGAGGTGACTTTAGAAAAGAACAATTTGCTTTACGTTAACGAAGAATAGGTTGAGAAAAATAAGTTCACCTCAAAACAATATGATTGGGAGCTCGAGAGGGTTAAGCACTCTCTATCCCGATATGCAGTTTAAAAGATGGAATAGATACAAGTTTCTTTACATTTTAAGGAAGGTTACATAATGGAAAAACTTCGGACCCGCCCCGAGAGTTAAACTGCTGAGCAAGCAAGAAAAGAAGTAATTAATCGGCCATTACCTGGTTGTTGACTGCCGCCGAAGAAAGAGGCGCTTCCCGCCCCCTGCTATGTACTTTACACACGAAAAGATGGAACAGAAGTGGCCCGGAGACCCTAAAATCAGCAGTTTATATACTCTCGCGGAAAGTTCGAGGCGTTAGGGGAATGAGAACACCCTCCCACAAACTCTTTATTGGGTAGGATACAGCAACATATTCACGTTGGGGGAAGATACATCCGATTGGTCAGAAATTAATGAAAGAAATTCGGGATTGGCTAAATTTAAAACAAGGGGAAAGAAAGGGTTAATATTGCCAACTTAAACAATGACAGAAGGAAATTTAACAAAGAACAAACTTTTGAAATTAAATTTTCTCCAAAAGAACAGATCTTTTTCTTCGCACTAGGGTGCACTATTGTAGTACTTCAGTAGTGTCCTCTACAAGAGAAAGTTCACACTTCTTACTACCGGTAAAACAAAAATACATCAAAAGTGGCACAGTTCAAAAACTCCAAACTTTCCAAGTAGTGACATCTTCCGAGAAACTTGAAAATTAATACCGTCCATAAAGTTCAGACTTCCTCCAGCAGAGGAGTTTCAATTGGCGCACATTTTAAATTAGCGGCGTGGAGGTGTACCGCCCGGTACAGACCTCCCCCCCCAAAAGTTCCTCCAGGGGTGACACATGAAATTTGTTTGAAAACAAGGTCCAAGTTTTGAAGTTGATACGGAGATTAATTGCCGAAGAATTTATCGAAATGGCTGAAATTTAGTTTGATTCAGTTTCAAAATTTCTTTTAGTAACAGCGGAAGTACTGTCTTAATGTTTGTAGAAGGTTGAATTGAGAAGGCAAACTTTAGTTTTAAAGTTGAGGATAATTTTCTAAGTCCACCAAATATCTCAGTAGAATACCCAAGAAAAGGTAGTAAGGTTGATCTGGAATGTCCATATAGTTGATGTTGATTAAGTTGGATGGCCATACCGGCCGTTGCAGCTTGCGTCCAAAGGCGGCCGCTCGGACCCCACAAGTACCCTGAGATACCGCTCGCCCGCACTATGAGGGGAGCAGAGGTGTTGAAGCACGCCGCGCCCGCGGTGAACATATACAGGCTGCGGGCAAGTAGCAGGTCGTGCGCCGCACATCAGCCTTGGCCGGGAGGAGAGCTCCGGCTCGCCGTGCACATGTGGTCCTCGCTGGGGAAGAGGGGGCCCATCCTCTAACCCAGTCGCAGCACGGCGCCGCGCGGCTGCGGGGGCACTGAAACATAAAAGCTAGGCGGCAGAATTGTTGGACCATCATCTTTTTTTGAGGGCACAGGCTTTGTGGAGAGGTTGAGGGGCCAGCGGCGTGCAGAAATTCATTGCATTAATTAAGCCACTGTGTAGAGTGGAGCAGGAGACGGGAGCGTGGTAATGGCCGTGGCAAGGACAGGATGGCAGTTTAATGGTTCGGGGCAGGTTTCACAAAAATGCTTACATATAAAACAAAATACTATAGAAGGGGCAGAAAGCCATAAAAGTGAAAACTCAAAAAAAAATATAACCTTCATATTCCTTTCACGATTATATGAAACAAGTTAACACAGAAATTACACCGGTTTCACCTGTGACAGGTGAACCCTAAATATCCTCTCGGTGGCTGGATTACTTAATAACAACGTAACCGGCGTAAGGAAATCTAAAATAGTACTTCTGAATCAGAGATGACCTCGCGCGGGCGGGAATAAAATTTGCAAGCAAGTGTGCATGAAAATCTTCAATGGATGACTGTTCGGCTATGGCTCTTACTATTTTGTCAGAGAGAATACCAATTGCATAAGGATAGATGATTTGCAAAATTTGGCATGGAGAAAGAGAAAACACAAGGGCATGGTCCTGAAATTCAACTAAAAATCTTAAGAATGAAATTACGTCACTGGTGGTATTAACGGAAAACTTAGAGATACCTCTGAGCAACATTGCCAATGGATGAGGCAAGCTGCTAAACCCGGGTGACATAGTAGGTAAAGGTTTCAATGGCAAGGAAGTTAATTCCGAACGTATATTATTCAACCATGCACGGCGTCCAGACTCGTTGTCCAATGGGGCAGAGATGGTTTGAGCAGCAACGGTTATCCTATTAACTTCTCCCTTAGGAGGCTCTTCCTCGGAACCTGCATTCATCGTGGTGGGTTGATCAATTTTGGGAGGAATTTCCCCAGTTAACAATTGAGTGACCTTGCTAGATAACTCAGAAATATTTTCAAGTAGCGTACTAGCTTCCTTCTTCTGAACGTCATTCAACTTTAGAGACAACAGATCGTTAACTCTATTTGAAAAATGAAACAGCCTGGCTTGCACACGCTTAATTTGATTAGGAGAAGGATCATTTTCATCAAAAAAACTAACTACAGATGCTAGCCCAGTAATATTCTCGACGATCGTGGAAAGAGAGTCGTCAATTTCTTTCTCTCCCAAGGTGGGGATGGAAATGGGCAAATCAAGGGACTCTCTAAGCTTGTTTGTGTCTACCGCAACCGTGCCTCCAGATTGCACATTTCTAATAGTCAATTCATAGATCAACTCCTCCTTGCGCAAATAGTTAAGAAGGAGAACATCGCGAGGACCGGGCATGATGACAGAACAATTTTGAAAAACTCAAAAAATTTCAGCAACTGAGAAAATGGTTAGAGTTCGGATCAAAACAATGTTTAGCCGTCAAAATGGGCTAAAATGAGACCCATTCAACCACGCTCTGCTACCACTTGTTACCGTGTTTTTGTGGTAGTTATGCGTGAAAGAAGGTGCGGGGTGGTGAATAGGTCTCAGGCTACGAAATTAAAGTGAATTTAAAATTTAACAAGGTTATATTTTCTTTTAAAAATCAAGAAATAACAAACATGGCAGGTACAGAGTAGCAAGGCAACAAAAGTACAATTACAGTATATACAGGATTTGGGCTTCGAGCCCCGCGATCACAATCCTTGAGCAATTAGCTCAGTTTTACCCCAAACACAAGTGTCAACAGAGGGGCAGAGAACCCCATTCATGCCTAGGAGCACTTGCTCCAAAATACACAGTAAGGCCTCCTTGAGGCGCGCATAAAACAAAATTTTCAGAAAAAGAGCAACTTGCTCTCAAAATTCAGGCCTGTCAAAGGCCCCACCTAATTCCACTTTCAAGCTGTCCTTTCAGGACATATACACAGGGGTAAAATACCCAACCTACTGAGGTCTGTTAAATGACAAGAAGGTTAATTACATGACCTCTAAAATAACAATTTGAGAGGAGGCGATCTGCACTCCTAATACACTTGTTTATAAAACCTAGTCTGGCTCTAGGCCACTAATGCAAGGGCTAATCCCATACTACAGAGGTGACTTTAGAAAAGAACAATTTGCTTTACGTTAACGAAGAATAGGTTGAGAAAAATAAGTTCACCTCAAAACAATATGATTGGGAGCTCGAGAGGGTTAAGCACTCTCTATCCCGATATGCAGTTTAAAAGATGGAATAGATACAAGTTTCTTTACATTTTAAGGAAGGTTACATAATGGAAAAACTTCGGACCCGCCCCGAGAGTTAAACTGCTGAGCAAGCAAGAAAAGAAGTAATTAATCGGCCATTACCTGGTTGTTGACTGCCGCCGAAGAAAGAGGCGCTTCCCGCCCCCTGCTATGTACTTTACACACGAAAAGATGGAACAGAAGTGGCCCGGAGACCCTAAAATCAGCAGTTTATATACTCTCGCGGAATGTTCGAGGCGTTAGGGGAATGAGAACACCCTCCCACAAACTCTTTATTGGGTAGGATACAGCAACATATTCACGTTGGGGGAAGATACATCCGATTGGTCAGAAATTAATGAAAGAAATTCGGGATTGGCTAAATTTAAAACAAGGGGAAAGAAAGGGTTAATATTGCCAACTTAAACAATGACAGAAGGAAATTTAACAAAGAACAAACTTTTGAAATTAAATTTTCTCCAAAAGAACAGTTCTTTTTCTTCGCACTAGGGTGCACTATTGTAGTTCTTCAGTAGTGTCCTCTAGAAGAGAAAGTTCACACTTCTTACTACCGGTAAAACAAAAATACATCAAAAGTGGCACAGTTCAAAAACTCCAAACTTTCCAAGTAGTGACATCTTCCGAGAAACTTGAAAATTAATACCGTCGATAAAGTTCAGACTTCCTCCAGCAGAGGAGTTTCAATTGGCGCACATTTTAAATTAGCGGCGTGGAGGTGTACCGCCCGGTACAATTATTATTATTATTATTATTATTATTATTATTATTATTATTATTATTATTATTATTATTATTATTATTATTATAGCTAAATATTCCTGAAAAATTATGCACAGGAACCTCACGGGCCCAGATACCCAAGTGAAGACTGATACGTACTTGATTCACCTACTAGGCTACTAGAAACTGACTGGCGCATGGTAGGCGAATGCTTTCGTCACTAGCTTCTTATTACGGTGTGCGTGGTTCGAACCCGGCCAATGAAGGAGGGACTTTCGAAATTAAAAATTACTTTCGTGTGATAAGGATTCCACGAAGGAACTGGAGGTCCCGTTGTTCTAATCATTACATGGACCGTCACGTAGAATTATAAGCTTACCTTTTAGAACTGTCATACTATTCCTTAGGTCGAAAGAATCATGGATTTATTATTATTATTATTATTAAAATTGAGAGGGATATTGAGTGCATTGAAAAGAGGTAAGGATGGTTCTATTATGAAAGGTTCTGACAGCGATACTATATATTACTAGTGCTAAACGACGTGAAAAGTGATTCATTCTATGACCACTAGAGTTCAGGAATTGTCAGTTTTGCAGCGTTTCATTTGTATTTACCGTTCTTTCATTGGGAAAAGTTTGATAACAATTCTTTGGGATTGAGGTTTAGCGCCCAATATTCCTGCCTCCCTCCGGCTGTCTTGGGATCGCTTGCAAGCGTAGCCATGCCCATGCACAGAAATTCTGAATATTACCATAATCAGATCGCATAAAGAATATTTCACGGTAGAATGAAGGACATGTCAATGTGAAACACATCTATTTCATTGCGCATTTGAACGTAGAAATTATTTCAGTCAAGGCGATGAATAGTGTTCTCATAATTTTGGGTCAATTAAAGCTTGCTCGCCATGAGAAAAGAAGCACGGTAACTATGTCTACTTGACTTCACATGCACGAGGTAAGTATGATAATGACATACTAACGTAACGCTAATTTTTACCCACCAGCAGACACGTGCTTCCATCATCTAAGAACTCCTTAGGTACAGTACTACGCTAATTGCTGTTTCATGTAAGACGTTTGCAACATCTTAATCAATTCTTGTACATGTAAAGTATGCCTTATAACCAGCTCTCTGTTTTAGTTCGTAGTTTAGACTACCATACCCGCGTTATCGTGGAGCTGAAGTCGAAAATCATGGCAAACTACTTCTAGTTATGCTAACCCTCTCCTCTACTCAATTATATTATCTGAAACGGCGTGAATACTTTTCACGTCATCATAAAGGCACAGATAAAATCATCACCATACAAGTTATGCAGGTTTCTTAAGAAGATTTTTTCAGAGAATGATTATCCACACCCAGCCGCCTTTGCCTTCAGGAACTAACCTCGTACTCATTTATACCTTAGGTGAATGTGAACCTCAGGATCAGGATCGGTTCCGTTTCCAACTTGTTTCTTTGTTTCTTCTTCCTGACAGCGAATCCAAGAATTGAACCCACGCCATTCTCTGGCCCATGTTCTATATACCATTCCAGAATGATCATGATGGTAAAGATGGGAAATCATTTCAAGTAGATGAACTAAGCACCACGGATTTATTGCTTTGACTAGACAGTCACTTTTAATGTAATCAAACCAAACCCAACCCAACCCAACCAAACCAAACCAAACCCCATGGCGCAACAGCCCCGAAGGGCCATGGCCGACCAAGCGACCGTTGCTCAGCCCGAAGGCCTGCAGCTTACGAAGTGTCGTGAGGTCAGCACGACGGATCCTCTCGGCCGTTATCCTTGGCTTTCTAGACCGGGGCCGCCATCTCACCGTCAGTTAGCTCCTTAGTTGTAATCACGTAGACTGAGTGGACGTCGAACTAGTCCTCAGATGCAGGTAAAAATCTCTGACCTGGCCGGGCATCGAACCCGGGGCCTCTGGGTAAGAGGCAGGCACGCTATACCTACACCTTGGGGCCGGCTTTTAATGTAATCAAGCTAGTTTAAAATTCTCGGCAAAATCGGCAATCGAGCTACGGCTGCACAAGCGCAATGCTATTTGGTTGAATAATAGACCACAGTGAGAATGTTAAATGTTACTTGCACTTCCCCTTTACTGTGAGGTAGATTGATGCTCAGGATTATGATTAAATAAAGGAATGATATTACCAAATTTTGCAACTTATCACTTTTCACTTCATCCTTGACAATCTTCGATTTTGACATTTCAGCACTCGATGAAATGTTATATGTGTGTGTGTTGGGTATTCAGCCCGAAGGCTGGTTTGATCCTCCACAGCTCTACCAACAGCTGTCATAGATAGCCTAGGAGTCACTGAAGAGTACTAGGGATGTGTACTTTATTCCGAAGTTATTGCAAGTTTTTATATTTTCAGTAGACATTTAAAACATTTTGGGTTTTGACGTTTCTGGGGGATGTCATATCTTTCTTTATGACGAAATGTACCCAGAACAGTTCAGGATGTGGGTTGTATCTGGAACGAATTCTGCGTTATTATTCATCCAAAAGGTGTTCTGTGAGATTCAGGTCAGTCGTCTGTGCTAGCCAGTCCTTTCTGAAATTACTACCTGGAATTACTACTTCCTGCATAGACCCTACTTTGTGCTGATACAGAAAATAGGTATCCTCGAGCTAGTCATCTATCCTAGACAATACACAGTTTGTCAAAATACCATTTAGTTTATTTGTTTATACACTGACTGACAGAGCAAATGCAACACCAAGGAGGAGTGGTTCGAAAGGGATGAAAGTTGGGGAAAAAACAGAGACGGCACGGACGAATAATTGATGTTTATTTCAAACCGATATGCAGGTTACACAATGCGCACGGCATCGACTCAGTAGGATGTAGGACCACAGCGAGCGGCGGTGCACGCAGAAACACGTCGAGGTACAGAGTCAATAAGAGTGCGGATGGTGTCCTGAGGGATGGTTCTCCATTCTCTGTCAACCATTTGCCACAGTTGGTCGTCCGTACGAGGCTGGGGCAGAGTTTGCAAACGGCATCCAATGAGATCCCACACGTGTTCGATTGGTGAGAGATCCGGAGAGTACGCTGACCACGGAAGCATCTGTACACCTCGTAGAGCCTGTTGGGAGATGCGAGCAGTGTGTGGGCGGGCATTATCCTGCTGAAACAGAGCATTGGGCAGCCCCTGAAGGTACGGGAGTGCCACCGGCCGCAGCACATGCTGCACGTAGCGGTGGGCATTTAACGTGCCTTGAATACGCACTAGAGGTGACGTGGAATCATACGCAATAGCGCCCCAAACCATGATGCCGCGTTGTCTAGCGGTAGGGCGCTCCACAGTTACTGCCGGATTTGACCTTTCTCCACGCCGACGCCACACTCGCCTGCGGTGACTATCACTGACAGAAGAGAAGCGTGACTCATCGGAGAACACGACGTTCCGCCATTCCCTCATCCAAGTCGCTCTAGCCTGGCACCATGCCAGGCGTGCACGTCTATGCTGTGGAGTCAATGGTAGTCTTCTGAGCGGACGCCGGGATTGCAGGCCTCCTTCAACCAATCGACGGGAAATTGTTCTGGTCGATATTGGAACAGCCAGGGTGTCTTGCACATGCTGAAGAATGGCGGTTGACGTGGCGTGCGGGGCTGCCACCGCTTGGCGGCGGATGCGCCGATCCTCGCGCGCTGACGTCACTCGGGCTGCACCTGGACCCCTCGCACGTGCCACATGTCCCTGCGCCAACCATCTTCGCCACAGGCGCTGCACCGTGGACACATCCCTATGGGTATCGGCTGCGATTTGACGAAGCGACCAACCTGCCCTTCTCAGCCCGATCACCATACCCCTCGTAAAGTCGTCTGTCTGCTGGAAATGCCTCCGTTGACGGCGGCCTGGCATTCTTAGCTATACACGTGTCCTGTGGCACACGACAACACGTTCTACAATGACTGTCGGTTGAGAAATCACGGTACGAAATGGGCCATTCGCCAACGCCGTGTCCCATTTATCGTTCGCTACGTGCGCAGCACAGCGGCGCATTTCACATCATGAGCATACCTCAGTGACGTCAGTCTACCCTGCAATTGGCATAAAGTTCTGACCACTCCTTCTTGGTGTTGCATTTGCTCTGTCAGTCAGTGTATATTTCTGTACATTATTTTGGCCAGCCCCGTGGTGTAGGGGTAGCGTGCCTCTTACCTGAAGGCTCCGGGTTCGATTCCCGGCCAGGTCAGGGATTTTTACCTGGACCTGAGGGCTGGTTCGAGGTCCACTCAGCCTACGTGATTAGAAATGAGGAGCTATCTGACGGTGAGATAGCGGCCCCGGTCTAGAAAGCCAAGAATAATGGCCGAGAAGAATCGTCGTACTGACCGCACGACACCTCGTAATCCGCAGGCCTTCGGGCTGAGCAGCGGTCGCTTGGTAGGCCAAGGCCCGTCAAGGGCTGTAGTGCCATGGGGTTTGGTTTGGTACATTTTTTTGAGAAAGGCAATCGATTCCATGGAAACGAACATTCACTCCGGAAAGCGATTTGATTGAAATTTTGCTTTCATCACTGTATACTCTGGCAGATAGGCTATAGTTCTTCAAACAAACCCTTCCATCGGATTATACCGTGGTGATGGTATGATTTATCACTTCAGATCAGACATTTCCAATGGCGTAATTGTTTACACAGCTTTATGTGGTTCATCGCGTGAACAGGAAAATGTTTGGTTTATGAGCGGCCGCATGACAACGAAGCACTACTTTTTCACGTTCTGGTTCTGGTTGGACTCTTTAAGTTGCAGCGTGGAACTCAAATACGAACGAGTATTCAGTATCATCTTGCCCGCTCTGCTATTGTGTAGGGAGAGTTGCATAAATAGTAGGAGTATTTCGGGTAGTACTCTTAAATGTATGCAAATCTCATAGCAAAACCGTCGTGCGGACAAGCGGAGTAACATCGTCATAAACTTCTCATCAAGCGAGCCGCAGTTCAAAGTACAATCCAATCTGTGCGATTTTTAATTGAGAAAATACATCCCGTTGATTCGTATTCTACAAGTCCCATGATGAATATTCAGACGATTTTGAAAATATGCAGTCTTGCTTGTTTTTTGAAACAAATGCAATAACTAAAATATTTTCGATCGAAAAAATTTAATATGTCGTCGTTGAAGAAACCAAACCTCGTATGTCACAATGCTCTTCCTATCCATTATTTTCCTTAAGAATGATCACGCCTTCCAGCCACATTTGGATAGTCTGTCCATCAGAACAGTTTTTGTTGTGTTCATTTTCCTATGCTGATGTGAAAAGGAAAATGAACCTTGTCGTACCGCACTGTAGGAATGTATGTTTGCGTGATGAATTTACTCACTTCTACAGAACACTGTATCTAAGGTTAATTTTCCTTTGCACATTCGCATAGGAAAGTGAACACAGCGAACATTGTTGTGATGAACGGCATACCCATATGTGGCTGGGAGGCATGACCAGTCTTAAGCAACATAATGGAGACTTACGAGGTTTGGTTTCTTCGCCGACGATGGAATGTATATACAGTATCTAGAAGTAATAAGGCTTCTTTAACTTCATACAGTTTGCTAGTTCGTTAAGTGTGGGACACTCACGAATAACACTCAGGTCCGGCTCATCTGATCTAAAGAGAGCGTCTTTATCTAGACCACTGGGGTCTTTTTTCCTTAATTTGGTTTCAGCCGTTCGCCACTTCGTTGCACTTGGACGTCCTCGGCCTCTCTTTGGTTCAGAGATGGCAAAAGAGTTGTGTACATGGTGTTCTTCATCCGCCATTTGACGTGCCCGTATCACCGATAGTGGTCATGATACCGAAGAATACCTTGTCGCTGCAAACATTCTCCTCTCAATCCTGCTGTTCTCTTCACTTCCTTGTTGTCTTTACATCCCATCATGTTTCTCACATTCTCGAAATATGTCTTCCTTGGTCTTCCTCTTCACTTCCTTGTTGTCTTTACATCCCATCATGTTTCTCACATCCTAGAAATATGTCTTCCTTGGTCTTCCACTTCCTTTCTTTCCCAGTCCGTTTCCTTTAAAGACATTTACTAGAAAGGAATAATAATAATAATAATAATAATAATAATAATAATAATAATAATAATAATAATAATAAATTCGCACGGGGCTCTGTCGGGGTCAAGGCCGAAAGTTGTGACTTAAAATGTATACCCTGTGATATTTGTTTTCAAAATAAGTGTCTAGTCAGTATTTATTTGAATTTTTATTGCTGATATTTTATTTCTTAATTTTAAACGAATTCACACTTCTTCAAGAGTCATCAGATTAGGCTGACCAGTATCTAGGTACACGCATGCACAGAAATGGTGTCCCTACATAAACAATCAACACTCCCCCCACTTAAGTAATGAAACGGAAGGGAATAAGTTAAGGGGTAGTTTTGAAGGCTGCTCTAGTAGGTTACAGAAAAGGAGGGGAAGTGAGTGAATGGGTATTGCTGAAAGCACAGTGTGTGTATTGCTATACATCCACCGCCGTGCCCATTTCAATCACAACAGTCTTTCAGCGGGATGTCTACCTGTCTACCTACAACAATGCGTTAAGCGAGGAGGTGGGGTGGCGACGCCAGGCTTTCTTTATATCGGGACACCATTACTCTGCGTACGTGCACATAAATGAGTTCCAAATCATCATAGCCGGTCAGACCGGAGTGACCAATATCTACATGATTTGCATCAATGAGTGCCAAATAGTCAAAGTTGGTCACACCGGGATGACCAGTACTCACATGACCACAACTCGCCGGTAACTCAGAAGGACGTTTACTAAGTTTTTGGACTGTAGCTGGGTACATTGATAAGTCCTTTTTAAATGAGATATTGTCACCCCTCGTTGGTCTAGAAATGATTTCGTTTTTAACCTTTAATGATTTTTGTCATGTTCACCTTCCCTAGTTACGGTTCCGAAACTAATGGACATTTTCTGCGTCAGAGAAAGGGAATGTACGTGTAAGATTTGTGTGAATTATTTTTAACACCTACCTTAAACTCATTAATTCATTCAAATGAACTAGAGATAGCGCCAGGAACATCCCCTCGCTGGAGTATAAAATTGTTATCACATGTGCCGCAACAGCTGCTTAATGGAGTCTTATGCGTCATGACAGTGCGTGCTCAATGATATGCAACACGATTACGGTATATTTGTAAATCTTTCACACTTGGTAGTTCATTGACATTTGGGCTGAATGTGCTCACCGAGGCGAGCTGTTTTTATCTTGGTTCCTTTATGGCGGGCGTCTTGTCGGCCGGGGGCGGCGTTGGAGCAGAAACCCTGATACTGCGTGAACATGACAGCACTCTGCCTGCGTGACAGGCTCGCCAACATTTAAACGTGCTAGGTAGGGGTGTTGAATGTGAGTTGTAGATAAGTCACGTCCACACCAAGATTTCACTTTTGGGGGTACCTAGGACTCTATTTGATCTATAACGTTTTCATGATTAATTAAAAATAAATATACATTTTTGGCACATGAGTGCCATAGGAATGCAAGTGTCGTATTTTGCATTTTGTTTACTGAATGCAGTATTAAGTCCGCCTCTGTGGTATAGTGGTTAGTGTGATTAGCTGCCACGCCCGGCGGCCCGGGTTCGATTCTCGGTCTGGCATGAAATTTGAAAAGTGGTATGAGAGCTGGAACGGGGTCCACTCAGCCTCGGGAGGTCAACTGAGTAGAGGTGGGTTCGATTTCCACCTCAGGCATCCTGGAAGTGGTTTTCCGTCGTTTCCCACTTTTCCTCCAGGCAAATGCCGGGATGGTACCTAACTTAAGGCCGCGACCGCTTCCTTCCCTCTTCCTTGTCCATCCCTTCCAATCTTCCCATCCCCCCACAAGATTCCTGTTGAGCATAGCAGGTGAGGCTGCCTGGGCGAGGTACTGGTCTTCCCCCCCAGCTGTATCTCCCGACCCAGAGTCTGAAGCTCCAGAACACTGCCCTTGAGCTCCGAACCCAGAGTCTGAAGCTCCAGGACACTGCCCTTGAGGCGGTGTAGGTGGGATCCCTCGCTGAGTCCGAGGGAAATCCGAACCTGGAGGGTAAACAGATAAGGAAAAATAAGAATAAGAATGCAATATTATGTTCTGTGGCTAAGGGGTCCTTGGACATGCATGCAATATTTATTTATTTGTCATAAGTCTTTACAGAGTTCTCCTCGATTTTCACAGACACTATACATATGTGTATATAAATGCCTGAACGAGTTTTTAATGAATGATTCCATGACTGAATTAAACTGTAATGCATGCATGAATAAATGAATGAACACTTCTCTCCCAGTCACGGATAGCCACCAACTGAGGAGAGAGCATTCGATTCGCAGAATAAATGCATGGATGAGATTATGCATAACTACTGCCCGGTCGTGTTATCCACCCCTGGTGAGAAAAGGAGCCACCTTCCCAAGCATAACACGTCCGGCCCTTTTTCTTGAGGCCTATCCCAATCGAATATGCAGAGTGACTACATGCATGCGATATGATCAAGGGGCCTCAGAGAAAAAAGTTTGGGAAACTCTGAGATAGTGGTAGTATATATCACGCCCCTGAATTGTATTTATTATTACGTCTATTCTGTGTTAACCTATTCAGTTCATACATTACTCGTAAATGTAGAAGTTGGAAAGTTGTCCACGGTAGATTATTTACTTGTAGGTACAGTAATATTTTTTATTTTTATTTAAATGGAGTGTACCTTTATGTTACTGTTATTACGTTATAGTATATATTTTACAGGTTTTGGAAACAGCAATGTGCTGGGAATTTTGCTTTGGAGTTCTTTTACGTGCCGATAGATCTACCAGCTGCCTGCTGTCATCTCTTGATGGATACAGTACTTTTGCATCCATCTCTTGGCACAGGCCAGGGTAAAATTTAACTTCCACCGAAGTCCCAGTCAACATCCTTGGCTGTGACAGTTTGGAAGCTGCTGGGTTTTGGGTAATGCTGAGTGCTGACATTCATCGCACGACCAGTGCATCCGAGTGTTATGAAATGTGTTTCTCATAGGGTCAGTCTTGTTGGCCTAGTGAGGAAAGCAATGGAAAACTACCTCACTTGCTCATCTTGCCTGGTACGCCTCATTTTGGTGCTACCATTGGTTTTTTCGGTTTCCTTATAACCGCATAACCTTTGGTGGTGCTATTTGAGGATCCAACCAGCCTCTGGGCTGTTAACCTAACAGGCAGATCTACCAGCACGATTACTTACTAACACTACTATTTAGAGTTTTTTCTATAAAAGCGAAATGTAGGCATTTATACGAATGGAGGTACATACTTCCCGTAGTGCACCGTCTCTACATTGTCCTACAAAAGAGGCTTGCAGTAGTATCTCAACGGCTCACTAGTCGCCAGCGTCTCGGAAATGACACTGCCTCTCTGTGACGAAACGCTGGTAATTTCATGACTGAACATGCCTAAAGAGCTTGAATGATGTTAATGTCTGTCTGTCTGTCTGTCTGTCTGTCTGTCTGTCTGTCTGTCTGTCTGTCTGTCTGTCTGTCTGTCTGTCTGTCTGTCTGTCTGTCTGTCTGTCTGTCTGTTAGGTCATCAGCCCAGAGGCTGGTTGGATCCTCAAATAGCACCACCAAAGGTTATGCGGTTATAAGGAAACCGCAACAACCAATGGCGGCACCAAAATGAGGCGTACTAGGCAAGACGAGGAGTGAGGTAGTTTGCCATTGCTTTCCTCACTGGGTCAGAAAGTGCTATTGCAGCACGACTGACCCTATGAGCAACACCTTTCATAACACTCAGATGCACTAGCCGTGCTCCGAATGCAATTACTCAGCACCACCCATACCCCAGCAGCTTCTATATTGTCACAGCCATGGATGAGACTGGGACTTCGGTGAAAGCTGCACTTTACTCTGGCCTGTGCCAAGAGATGGACACAAAAGTACTGTATCCATCAAGAAATGGCAGCAGGCAAATGATGTTAATATCAGTGCAGTATTTAAGAAACTCAGAACTATTTACAGAAGACAAACATAATGGAAGCATCTGCGTCTACAGACTCAGTCGAAACGATCGCATCAGCAGACTAGCTAAGGACCAAAATAGCCTACCATTTTAAGATGTGTCTTCGCGCATCGACTTCGTTGTTGGGTTAGCGTGGAAAATTTCACTCTCGGGATTGGACAGTTTTACCCTAGCAGGGTACGTCATGACAAGGAGATCCATACAAAACATGTGTCCGGTGCTGTCCAGTGTCATTAATCGAGGGTCAATTAGTGAACAGTATATTATCTGTTATTTGTTGTTTGTTTAACAATATTCATGGACTCTCTATGGCCCAGTTTATATTGGCTGGTATTGTTGGTGAACTGCTGTTATGTAGCACCTGGCTTCAAGATGTAGATGAGTCTTGTGAAAGATACGTGTGTTTTAAAAATTCAGCAGTATTCTTATAATTTTGTTAAAACCAGAGAGTGGTTAAAAAGGCACAGTATAACAAAGGTAAGCAAAGCAAAGCAAAGTCTTCTCCGTACAGGCCATGAAGGCCCTTGGAGGGGTGGAAGGTAAAGTCTTCCACTATCCGTAACCTTGGCACTTGATGGGGTAGAGTGGTTAGCTCTACGCCCGGCCGCCTTTGCCCCCAGGAATTAACCTCGTACTCATTTCTGGTGTAGGCTCAGTGAACCTCATGGGCCATATGCACGTCCGGAAGTGGAAATCTCGTTTCTTAAATTTTACGACTTCCTGATGGGGATTCGAACCCACGTCCTTCCGGGCGAACCGAGCACGCCTTTACCGCCTCGGCCAGGCAGCCCCTGTATAAAAATGGTACCTAATTTAAATCAGAATACCAAGTGTCGGTGGAACAGTCCCTGGAAATTGTGTATGTTTCACAAAGTGTTTGCCGTTACTTATACGATTACTACAAAAGAGTAGAAGAAAGTATTGCCTGATTTCCCATGCCTTTATTTCAATTTTAGATTATTGGCTGTGTTCATATATTTGTGTTTTATGAGAAAAATTTTCCAGTCTTTCGTTTGTATATTTTTGAAGGGTTATTTATATGTTTGTTATAAGAGACTTGATGAAGGATCTCCGTAGATTACGCCATGGTAGAATTTAGCTAGTTTATTCCAAGTCTTTTTGGAGGTTTTATTTGAGGTAAATAACTCTACTGCAGTTCCTACCCGTTTAATCGTTTCCAAAGGATTAAGTAAGGCTCGTTGTGTATGTGCCGGCCCCGCGGTATAGGGGTAGCGTGTTTGCCTCTTACACGGAGGCCCTCGGTTCGATTCCCGGCCAGGTTAGAGACTTTTACCTGCATCCGAGGACTGGCTCGAGGTCCACTCAGCGTACGTGATTACAGTTGAGGAGCTATCTGACGGTGAGATAGCGGCCCGGTCTAGAAAGACAAACATAACGGCCGAGAAGATCCGTCGTGATGACCACACGATACCTCATAATCTGCAGGCCTTTGGGCTGAGCAGCTGTCGCTTGGTAGGCTATAGCCCTTCGGAGTTGTTGCGCCATGGGATTTGGTTTTGGTTTTTTCGTTGTGTATGTACCAGAACACAGCTTCATATACACGCCATGGGGGTAGAAGAGAAATGTTTCATATTCTACCTAAATTTGAAGGATCTACTTTGGTGAATTCTGGCGCTCAAATTACGGACATTTCAGATCATTAATTATTTTACTTAAGTAATTTCAAGTCAAGTAGAATCGGTAAAGTTGATGATTCAAGTGTTTTCGGATATGCTACACTTGTAAATACTGTTAGATGTCAATTTATTTTCCTGGTATTCAATCCCCCAGCTTTCGGCATAGCAGTCAAACACTTACAAATTTCTCTATGAACCGTTCTTGTCTCACAATAGTGAAGCAGGCAAAGAATACATGAATTTCTAGATGATTGTATTAGAAACTCACGTATTCACCCACTGTCAGACACTGAGAGGCCTCAGCGAGGAAGGAATCTCCAACACATTGTATGCTTCAATAAGCCGTGCACTGAGGGAAGATACGCCGCCTCCCCCACTCCTACTGTTTGTCGTACATTATTCTCTAGTCACACACATATGGTGCACCACACGTCACACTCAGCTGCTCTACCTCGCACCTACCTGTAACTTCACTGTGCAAGCACACTCGCCTTGCTTCTGACATAATCCTAGCTCGACACACTTCGGGATTCGTCTTGGAACATCGCCTGCTAGCATTTTGTCTGCAATACCAGTGTATGTCTACCCCCTTAGTCCTGTTTTCTGATACGGGGAGATGAAATCAAATGGCATGAATTTTTACGACTATTCCTGACGCCTATCTTAGCTGAGGAGCTACTAAAATGAAAATCCACAACCTGTTTCCAGTCATTCGACCAGGTCCCCCATCTAGCGGCGAGGAGAGGAATTGTGTCGGCTGCCGAAGCCTGTGGCACTCCTCTGGGGTAATGATTAATGACTGACAGATGAAATGTAGTGATATTGGGGAGTGTTTCTGGAATTAAAGATGATAGCGAAAACCGAAGTACCCGGAGACCTGTCCCGCCTCCGCTTTGTCCAGCACAAATCTCATATGGAGTGACCGGGATTTGAACAACGGAAACCCGCGGTGACAGACCGGGGTACTGTCGCCTGAGCCACGGAGGCTCTTGAGGAGCTAATAAACGTGAAATTAATGATGGTGAATGAAATGGGAGACCGCAGAAAACCATTCTCAGAATAGCCAACGATGGGTTTCGAATCCACTCGTCTCCCAAATGCAGGACTTGGCTCAAAAACTGTAGCGCGTTAGCACGCGTGGCCACTCCGCTCGTTTGTCTGGTATGTCAGTACTAGACTGATATCGTAAGTTGATTTAATCTGTGTTGTGGTAGAATTTGTTCCCAGTCTTATTGAGCTTCTCATCAACAAAGAACCGTGCACTCGCTTCCTAGCCCTAAATATATCTCCTATTTAAGAAAATACTTGGAACAGATGTATATTGACATTCTTATTTTGAAATTAATCTCCACAACATTTAACTAACTTTAATATCTATTCACAATAAGATAAACCAATAACTTGATTAAAACATTATAATTGACATGAAAATCGTAAAATACATATCTTGAAAAGAAAAGTAGTATTGACACTTTTAATTTCATTGTTAAAAATTCTTCATTCTTTTTCATAATCATCATCATCATCATCATCATCATCATTTTCATTTCCCCTTGTCCAGCTCCTGCCAGGTACTTCTCCACCGTTGCCTCTCCTTCCACCACTCCTCTTCAATGATTGTATCCCATTCCAGTCTTCCTTTTCTAATACTGCCCTTGACAGAGTCTAACCCTCTTACTCTGGACCTCCCTATTGCCCTCTTTCTCTCTATCTCCGCCTCAAACACATGTTTTGTTATCCTTCCCTCCTTCGTCCTCTTAACATGTCCAAACCATCTCAATGTATTCTTCAACATCCGCAAGATCTTCAGTTTTACGTGGAATTTGAAGCACACTGGGCGAGTTGGCCGTGCGGTTATGGGCGCGCAGCTGTGAGCACGTATCCGGGAGATAGTGGGTTCGAACCCCACTGTCGGCAGCCCTAAGTTGGTTTTCCGTGGTTTCCCATTTTCACACCAGGCAAATGCTGGGGCTGTACCTTAATTTAGGCCACGGCCGCTTCCTTCCCATTCCTAGGCCTTTCCTTTCCCATTGTCGGCATAAGACCTATCTGTGTCGGTGCGACGTAAAGCAAATAGCAAAATAAATCGAAGCACAGGGATGAAACACTTCAAAAACTTCACATGTAACGACTGGGATTCGAACCGTGACCACCTAACTAAATTACTCGTACAAAGTCTAATCATTTTGACATTATGTACAGCAGCCAGAACACATCACTTTTCGGCAAACTTCAATGAATCAGTAATGAATGTGTTCGATATATCTCTTGATATACATTTGTTTGATCATATAGGCCTATAGCTACTTTTCTCGGAACTCAACGGCGGAATTTTTGCTCTCTCGCTAAATTACATTGCACACGGATACAAAATACCCGAGGAAATTTCGCTGTTAATTTCCATTACCTGTTATTATAATTCAGTTGACCGTTGCCTTATTGTTGTCATCAGACACTGAGTATATTGTGTTATGTTACGAAAAGTAGCTCTTGTTGCCATTTTTATGCAGCACAAGTAAACTTTGGTTGCAACTGGTTACTTAAGAATTCTCAAGATGGCTTGAACTTCACTTCTACTTTTCGAATTCTAAGACACTTTTGTCGGCCATGAGTTAGTAAATAGCGAGGTCATCAGACTAGTAAATCAAGAGTTACGGTAATATTCCATAATAATAATAATTTCTTGTGGCTATTTCTAGCCGAGTGCAGCCCTTGTAAGGCAGACCCTTCGATGAGGGTGGGCGGTATCTGCCATGTGTAGGTAAGTACGTGTTATTGTGGTGGAGGATAGTGTTATGTGTGGTGTGTTAGTTGCAGGGATGTTGGGGACAGCACAAACACCCAACCCCCGGGCCATTGGAATTAACCATGAAGATTAAAATCCCCGACCCGGTCGGGAATCGCACCCGGGACCCTCTGAACCGAAGACCAGTACGTTGACCATTCAGCCAACGAGTCGGACGTAATATTCCCTGGAAAAAAATCAAGAGCACAGAAAGACGGTTTCAGAAGGACAAGGAAGAATTTAGTCGACATAGGGATAAAGAGAGAACGTAGCATAAACGGAAAATGTGGAAGGAAACGTTAGACAGTTAATAGAACGGGCTGATCAAAAATATGGAATAGAACACATGAATCAAATTTCAAGAAATACATATAAAATATATAAATTGTATCTGAATTTCAAATAAGCATATCAAATGGGAAATATTGTTGCAATTTAAATTCGAAATTTAACATTCCTTAACCTCTTAACTTAAAAACCAGAGATACCTCAACAGAAATTGTAACCCCGAGAATGTTCCGGGAATCTAACAGTACTCAGTAAGCAAACATTGGTTGCACCTAGTTACTTAAGAATTCTCAAGATGGCTTGAACTTCACTTCTACTTTTCGAATTCTAAGACACTTTTGCCTGATTGGCACCGTTACTTTGCGGAAAATGTGACTAATAATTTGATTTAGAATATAGTGGATCCGAATTTAATGTTCCAGACAGCGGAAGTGTTCACGGATGACTCTCCCGATGTTAGTTTATCGGCATCAAGGCATGGCGGAAAATAAGACATTAATGCAAGGTTATTTACCATAGTCGATGAAACTTATAATAGCAGTTCACAAAATATTCACTGCTTAAAGTATTTCAGAGAATGTACATTCATTTTGGCACTAACGAATGTATTCAGGCTTTTAAAATAGTTTCTTATAAATATATCTAAGAAAAAAATTGAACACTATAATTCCTCAAACCTATGTTTATAATAAATATTTAGATGAATTCAAGCAAAAGGGAAATTGAAAAGTTTTAGACCAATCTCTATCACAATACTGTTAACAGGTAGATAAGCCCAGTCTTACTCACAAATAAAAGTATGACTATCTACGTATATTATATATATAATAATAATATTAAACTCCTGTAATAACCTGTATATCAACCGACTCTCTCTCTCTCTCTCTGTGTGTGTGTGTGTGTGTGTGTGTGTGTGTGTGTGTGTGTGTGTGTGTGTGTGTGTGTGTGTGTGTGTGTGTGTGTGTGTGTCACTAATAATTGTTAATCTGCATGGAATTTGAAAAACATACAGTGAAAAATACAAATGAGAGAAAGAATGACTTCGCCAAAGACCGCCTCCTCACCATACTCGCAACTCCCTTTTTTTTCAACCATCTCCATGTATCATCACCTCTTCTATAACGGGCAGTCAAATAAAAACCGAACACCCGGCATAACACTCATTCCGCGCGAAAGGTGGCAACACTGTTGTTACGTATCGATACTGCCATCGCTGTGGTAGAACTGCGTAGTGACAACTCACAGGTGCACGCAGTTGTTGGGCTGTGTCTTTGTTGGTGCGCAGACTGGTCTAAGTGTGTTCGTCCAGCTGTAGAAATGGAGGCAAGCAAAGAAGAGCAGAGAAGTGTGGTTCATTTTTCTGGTGGGTGAGGGTGCTGGAGTACGCGAAACTCATCGTCGCATGTCTGCTGTGTATGGCGAACACGTCATGTCCTTGACGAGTGTGCACGAGTGGCATAGGAGATTCCGAGAAGGACGCACATAACAGGGCCAACGAGCCATTACTCCTGATGTGATAGGGCGGATTTATGGCCTTTTCCGAGAACACCGACGAATCACGCAAAAAGAAATTCGTGTTCAGGTCGGCATTAGCCATGACTTCGTTCAGACGAGAAAGTGCAAGAGTTGGTGCGGTTGTGGATCCGTCAGCGACCTACCTTTTTCTACAAAGCTGGATTTGATCGTCTCGTCTCCCAGTGGGATAAATGTATTAACGCTTTTGGTAATTACTTTTGAATAAAACCATTCCATGGTCACGTTGTAGCGGGTGTTCGGTTTTCGTTTGACTGCCCCTTGTACAACACTCTTTAGGTGAGTCGCACGACTTCTTCATATTAGCGAATGAAACCTTTCATTGGAAGGTCGGTAGATGCAGAATGGGTATCGGCCCATAAGTGGCCACGGCTGGTTCGTGGTCCAGCAGCTCTGCACTCAGACCGGCCAACCGAGTAGAGGAGGGGTGGTCACGGCTCTACCGTGGCTCTACGCCTTTGCATTTGGGAGACGGGGCAGGACTGGACCTCACGGCTGGCCTTCAGGGGAGGAATGAAAACATTTTAGTAGCAGTAGTCAGATAATATGATTTCGAGTGTTTCCGGCAGGTTAAGGTATTGCACTCATTGGGAAAGTCGGCCGCAATCAAATGAGCTACAAAGAAACTCGCTGGGGAGGGTTCTTCTCTCCTTAGGAAGAGAGATGGATAAATAAATAGATAGATCGTGAGAGAGTGTGAGAACATATATTTTATAACTGTTGGGTTCTGCTGTGTGCCGAAACTAACTGAATAAATACATTTTTAAAACTTCCTGAAAAAGAAAACATATGGTAACAGAATTATATTGAGTAGAGAGAAGTGAGTACTTCATTAATATAGGTTCCGAATGTCCGGTTTTTTAAGGATTTTAAGCGGAAATGAACATTAATACACACATTGTTTTCACAAGAACATCAACACACGCACTGTGTGTGACCACAACGATCCTGAATGTTACAAGAAATGCTAGTAGACGTTATGTTACAACTTGAAAAAACAACTATTCGTATGCAAAAATGAAAGAAAAACTGTTTGGACTTTACGGAATGCAACACATTCATAGCGGTTTATCATACAAAATGGCCTAGATTAGCATTATTATGAAACATAGAGGTGGTGGTGCAGAATGCTTAACGAGTATTTGGTAATACCCTTTCAAGATATTCCTCTCCTGCTATCAAAATGCAATCCTTTAACTGGCCAATGCTGGAGTAGGAAGTTGTAATATTCGCTTAAATATGGGAGACATGGTTCATAAATATCTTTCTTTTCTCTGTCAACCTCAATCGCCTGTTCAATGTCTCTCAAAACGAATAGTGGGATCCAACACTAAAGCAGTGTGCTTTTATTGGATGAATGGCAGTGATGTCGGCTCTTCTGTTCGACCCTGTAGAAGAAACAGGGTGAACTTCTTCATAAACTTGCCACTTCATTCCCCTTAATGCTGAAGCCAGAGCTGATCTAACCCTCCCAAGCACATGTCCTAAAGTTTCAATCTCGCCAGTCAGGATGACAGCAGCGGGTTGTACTTGTGCACCTTCCAGGGACTGTCCGGCTCCATGGCTAAATGGTTAGCGTGCTGGCCTTTGGTCACAGGGGTCCCGGGTTCGATTCCCGGCAGGGTCGGGAATTTTAACCATCATTGGTTAATTTCCATGGCAAGGGGGCTGGGTGTATGTGTTGTCTTCATCATCCAGAGGTGCTAACTATTACGGATTGTCCGTAATTATTACGGATTTCACCTCACGATTACGGAGTTACGGTCAAAGGGGAAATTATTACGGAAAAGCTGACATTATCACGAAAACATTTTCGACGGAAACAAAAGAAAAGGAAAAATGTTGAGTCCTTTCGAGCCTTTCTCCTAAATCGACTTTATTTCAATGCTTGTGAGTTGGCAATGATACTTATTCGATCGTGACTTCCTTTTACTACCCATAAGCGTTGTAAATTCATTGTGAATGAAGGAGCTCAGGCGCTGCTCTTCTCCACTATAAATCCTTCAGTAATGTTGTATTTGCTGTGTTAAGTGTACCTGGCAGTTGACAGAAAGATTGAGAAAGAATTGAGGCCTACATTAAGCACATCTGCACTGGTATCGCTTATGGTTCAGAAAATGAAAATGTCATCACAGTCGGAAGGATGCTTCAAGAAAAACTACACTGAAAAGCAGCTGCTGCGTGAGAAACAAGCTATAAGGAATGTTTTATCATAGAACGAACAGGTTGCGTGCAAATGTTATTGTGTAATATGATATACTTTTGGATAGATTGTTAGAGGGAAGGGCAAAAGTGGTGTCGTTATAAAGAAGGAAGGCGTATGCTTTGGACTTGAAATTTTTCTCGAGGGCGAAGGGCGATTACTGATAATCCACTTCAAAGTTGGCACCTCTGACATTTCATCCTCATCACGACGCGCAGGTCGCCTACGGGAGTCAAGTCAAAGGACCTGCACCTGGCGAGCCGAATCCGTCCTGGGATCTCAGCACTAAAATCCATACCCCATTTCATTTCATTTTCCAGGGACTGCTCGAATCGCCGACATGTTAAACGATATTTTAAGGGCGTGTGTCCACTCCGAAGACGATAATCCACTACGATTATTTACCCAAAAGTTGGCTTTGGGTAGGTCAGCGTATGCTGAGATTCCCCTTCCTCTAAATATTTTTGGTGGGATTTAATAGAGTCTAGTGATGTTCTTTCAGGGGCGAAACACGTCATTCTATTTTAATTAATTTGTTTCTTTTTCAGATAGTTTATAAATTTTATTCTAATTAATTTGGCACACAGAAGAGCCTAACAGTTATACATTAACTGAGTCGTAACTGAAAAGAAACGGCTTCAGATATCACAAACAAAAAAAGAAGAGAAAAATGGTCAAAGTTGGCTACCCTAGACAATGCCCTACTACTAGTACGTTGATAACGTAGAGGCTGTTATAAGTAGTTTTAGCCAGCGATGGAGACAATGTGTCGCGCTGCATTTTAGAGACGTGTAAAACGGGAATCGTCACCGCACTTTTGATGTCGTGGTGAATGTATCGAGCGAGCTACTGTGTAATTGCTGTTTGTGATATGTCCGTCAAGTTTCCAAAATGTGTCACTTTTGTTAACATCCAATCATCAGAACGCGTACATACACAATAACTGCTGAAGCAAAACCCGGCTCTGTTCCCCGTATTTCACTGGCTGCAATGAAATTGAATTCTGTGTCACTTACAGGATATTAAAAACCATCTGCGTCGACAGGAGCGGTTTCGATTTACGCTCTAAAATGATAAAACGTCCATTTAAGTCGGCCATGGGGATTGAGAGATTGAACAGAAAATGTAATTACAGTATTCTCTTCGTTCCGTCTATAATGATTGAGATTACGTCTACAAAATGCTAAAAAAAATTAAATTTCATTTCTCCTTTGTAATCTGTCTTTCATATTAAACGTAAATACAGAATGAGATAGATGTCCTGAAAATGGTGGCTGATTATATTTTCTACTGTAAGCACGACAGTTCTCCGTGAAATTTCTGTAGCTCTTAGTACAAAAGTTACAAGAATTATTTTAGTTATAGATTGGTTAATGTGGAAACGAAGGTTAGTATGACAAACGACTGACCAAAACACCATCAGATACATTATGGGATTAAAGGCCACTTCCAAGTGGGTAAAGAGGTCAAGTGGGATTCATAAGAAGTTGGACTTACATTAGAGATGATTTACAGTTGAAGAGAGTTCAAAAAGAAGAGTCGACATTCGAAAATTATTTGAAGACAAACCATTAAAAATGAGACCCAAACGAATCATCTCCGAAGAGGAGAGAAAGATTTGAAGCGAAAGAATGAAGAGGTTCTGGGAAGAGAAGATAAGATAAGAGAAGAAAAGAGAAGAGAAGTAAAGAAAAGAAAAGACGAGAAGAGAAGAGAAGAGAAGAGAAGAGAAGAGAAGAGAAGAGAAGAGAAGAGAAGAGATCCATATATGACCAAAATCGGAAACAAACAAAAATATTTGGCTAATTACGTATTAATAAATTATGTATGTGTTTAAATTATGGCTAACATCAAATTAAAACAATTCAACAGGAAAAAGACAATATTATTCAAAGGTAAAAGAAAACTCCCGGTCTAGAAAGTCAAGAAAAACGGCCCAGAGGATTCGTCGTGCTGACCACACGACACCTCGTAATCTGCAGGCCTTCAGGCTGAGCAGCGGTCGCTTGGTAGGCCAAGGCCCTTCAGGGGCTGTAGTGCCATGGGTAGGTAGAAAAGAAAACTAATGAAATTAGTTCCTGTAGTTAACCATAAAAATAGTTCCTAACTAATACTATAGATAATCATCAAAGGGAAGAAAACCAGTGTCTCCACTAATACTAGATATATTTACAGCGAAGCTACATTTCGTACAGAAAGTTGTCACAGACTGATGTCTAAATTTTGAATGTACAGTACAGTGTAGTCAGTTGCTCTCGTAATTGCCAACAGGAACTTAACTGGATCGCCAGGAAAGGATCTGAGGGGGCATTCTTCAGCTGTATGCCTGAATGTTTGTGCTTCTACTCCACAATCGCAGCCTGGACAGGATAATCTGCTCCATTGTCCGACTCGTTGGCTGAACGGTCAGCGTACTGGCCTTAGGTTCAGAGGGTCCCGGGTTCGATTCCCGGCCGGGTCGGGGATTTTATCCTTAATTGGTTAATTCCAATGGCACGGGGGCTGGGTGTATGTGTTGTCGCCATCATCATTTCATCCTCATCAAGCCTACGGGCGTTAAATAGAAAGACCTGCACCTGGTGAGCCGAACCCGTCCTGGGATATCCCGGCACTGAAAGCAATACGACATATCATATATATCTGCTCCATTTATGTAATGAGCCAGCACAATTGCCTCAGTTGGTCCTCGTCCTATTGCTAGGCTGAATGGCTCAGACGGTTGAGGGGCTGGCCTCCTGGCCCCAACTTGGCAGGTTCGATCCCGGATTAGTCCGGTGGTATTTGAAAGTACTAAAATACGTCAGCCTCGTGTCGGTAGATTTACTGGCATGTAAAAGAACTCATGCAGGGATAAATTCCGGCACTTCGGCTCTCCGAAAACCGTAAAAGTAATCAGTGGGACGTAAAGCCAGTCACGTTATTATTATTATTATTATTATTATTATTATTATTATTATTATTATTATTATTATTATTATTATTGGTGTTTGGGTCACGTAGCTAGCAGCTGGCATTCGAGAGATAATGGGTTCGAACCCTACTGTCGGTAACCCTGAAGACAGTTTTCCGTGGTTTCCCATTTTCACACCAGCAAATGCTAGGGCTGTACCTTGAGGCCACGGTTGCGTACTTCCATCTTCTAGCCCTTTCTATCCCATCGTTACCATAAGACCTATCTATGTGGGTGTGACTTAAATCAAATTGAAAAATTGTATTATTATTATTATTATTATTATTATTATTATTATTATTGTTGTTGTTGTTGTTGTTATTATCTTATTCTGTTGAGAGAAGACCAAGTTAATCAAATCCTGGTGCTGTTGTCTGCATTCAGGGTATTTTAAGGTGATCAGGTGTAGCATTGTTTTACCACATTCTTCCATTGGTCATTTTTGTTGAATCCATATTCAGTGAGTTCACTTACAGTTTTGAGTGGAGGGTGACGGGAATGAAGCCAATTTCTGTTGACTTAAATTGTCTTAAATATGTTATTATTAGAATTGGGAATTAATTGAGTAAAAGCAATCGGTATATTTCTAACGATTATTTTCTTAGTATCTTTTACTTGTAATCTTTGCATTCTAGTAATTGATATACACCGCTCGGAAGCAGAAATTGTAAAAAGTAAGTAATGATGAAGATTTTTCAGTTCCACTACAGCAGAACCAGTATTCTTACCAGTTCTGTACGAGGTACTTTCTTATCTTCCCGGTACTTCCAAATACATTATAGTTATCCAAACGATGTCCTTAAAATTAAACTCTGGTATTCCTTCAAGTGCTCCTGTAGGGCGACTTCTTAATAAATGCAAAGATGTAACCCCCAAAGATGTCGAGGCTTAACAATGAGAATTTTAAGAACCAATAATTTTGTTTGTAAAATAAATGGAAATTTTTTGAAATGCAACAAGTGATTAACTAAAATAAAAATGATGGTAAAAATCATTTCTACAGTTCCAAGCTATCATGTTTAGCCTCGCGTAGTGATAATAGCCACTTATTGTCTCTATGCTAAAAAATATATATATATACATACAAAATAAATAATGCATTTTCCTTTGCATATTTTAGTATTGTTATTAAAGTCCCATGCAAACAAGTAGTCGATTTCCTTAAGACTAGCGTAATTATTGTAATAGTTATACTGATTAATTGTTAAAAAAGGACCTAATTTGTAATTGTAATTCAGTAAAATATATCTCAGATAACTGTCATTCAGGCCAGTTAATTTTTCCTTGTACTCTTCTCATGACTTTGACAACTCTCCACGCAAATCATCCATGTTTGTCTCATGCAGTAACGTTTTTTGTTTTGCTGTGCGTGTATTGCTATGAAAGATATGAGGCGTGTGTGCATGCAGTTATGTGGTCATTAAAGATCAAAAGTAATATTATTTGAAGCAGTGAACTGTCCACTAAGCTTCTGTAAACATTCTCCTCCGGTCCTGGATTAATGAAGTTTATACGAACTTACAGTGAAATATGCTATATTTATCTGTCTGAAATGGATTCACCTAGACAATAGTCAAGATGGTCATGGCGATTGGTTACTTAAGCTGGGAATACAGATACGATATTTTACTTTAGATACGTAGGAAACATAACGCTGCAATCAGAAGGACTTCAGTTACTTATCGTAATTATGGCTTTTAGTGCCGGCCGGGAGTGTCCGAGGACATGAGCGACGTGCGCGTTTGGATGTGGGATGATGATGATGGTGAGGTAGTGAGGGGGTGAAACCCGATGTCGGCACGTAGCCTAATCGTCATGAATAACAAGTGGCGAATCACGATCAGCAGCGTCATATAACCTCACTCCACATGAACACTGCAGAGAGGGTTGGAATCGAATCCAGGCTTTCGGCATGCAATCTAGTGATTAGAAATTGTTTAACACCACCTCTTCTACCTTGCCAGCCAACATTCTGATATTGAAACCTTTTTTCGACCAACGGGATTCGATCCACCTAACCACGGTGTAGACCATATGTATACTTGACGCCTTAACGATCATAGCCACCAGGTGGGCTAATGAGGTGGAGAAACAACTCGATAAGGTTAAGTTTGGTGTTCGCTGATAAACCAATCAGAGACGGTTTCTAATAAAAGTGTCCGAAAAGTAATCACTGTACCGTAAAATGTCATTTCCCGTACAAATTTGAGCCAAGAAACAAGTCAATTTCGTTATAGTGTGAAATATTTTTCTTGCTTTTAGAAGTCTGATGATTTTGCGATTTAAGCTCTATCTGCTTAACTCACTGCCGGGGAATCATCAGTTTACCCCAAAAATATTTCTTCACGTATTACTTCTCCCTGTAGATTCTACACATTCAGAGGGGCGGGATAGCCGAGTGACATTGTCACTGGATTCTCACCAAGGTGCCCGCGGTTTCTATCCCGGTCGTTGGATGTGGGATTTTGAAGTAAAAAACATGTCCCTATGTTCGGTTTACATGTAAAACTGGAGTCTTGTGGCTATAATCACGATATCAACAGTCATGTAGAATCACAAGCTTAGTTGCTTTTGCGCTGATGATGAATGAAAGTGTATCCAAACCTTCTGGTATTGCTAGAACTACCCAAGCTCTTCGCAAAATGTCAAGTTTTCAAGAAGTTTGTGTCATTGCCCACGACATAAATCCAATATACCTCATCCTGTAGAACAATCTTCTTCTGCCGCATTTTTCTATACCGTAGTGGGGTCCTGAGTATGAACTTTATCGCATATGTTGTCTTGACCCAGTTTTAGGGCCCTCACGCCAACCCCATTTGGAGGCACGTAATCACTATTTCGTTTTTTTTCTATGTAGGTTGGTAGTATGAAGAATTTTGCGTATATAAAGAGATGCGTTTTGAGATGAACATAAACACCCTGTCCCCGACACAGTACAGTAGAATATACCAGACGAACCCAAACCCTTCTGAACCAAAGGCTACGTCGCTGATCATTCAGCCAAGGATCTGATATACGCTGTCCAGCATTTTTTTTCCTGGCCTTTTTTCTAATTATCTGGGGTAGGCACTAAAGTGAATTAAGACCAGTTTTACGGTTGGTGTCCTCTTCGGTGCCAACCATGCGTGGAATATTTTCACTAATGCGTGTTTCTGTCGTGGTTGGCCATATGATATGTTGGATGCAAATGAAGATGAATATTAAGGAAATCACAAATACCCAGTCCCCGAGCTAGAGGAATCAACCAAACGCGGCTAAAATCCGTGGTCCGGCCAGGAATCGAACCGCAACCCGAAGCGTCATGAACCGAAGGCCACTGTGCTGACCATAAAGCCTAATTATACCCTGTCCAGCAAAGCAAGTCTTAAAAGAAAGCAGAACAAGTTTTTGTTTCAAGAAGCGACTAGCAAATGTGCTTTGCTTGGAATAGTCGGAGTGAAAGGAATTGCAGTAACTGATATGTTGTAACTACAGACTTGCATATATCACGCCATATTCTTGTTTTAATCAAATTTCACTTTACAATACTCAGCTGGACATGACGTAATTTAATTGCTGGGTTAAATGAGAGTGAGGCCTACCGCTGTTCGTGACTCCTACGTATCTCATCTCATCTCATTATTTTGTGCCAGGCCGGGTGTGGTTGGCCTCCGGTACATTAACTCACATCAAATTCTAACCTATATTATTTGCATCAAAGCTAGCACTTTTTTTAAAAACATACAGTTTGCAGAAGTACCCATGACATAGTTGTTCCTCTTTTACATAGCGGCTTGGATAGGAAGTGAGTCCATCGAAGCCTCCGTGGCTCATACGGAAGCGCGTCGGACTCTCACCGCTGGATACCTTGGTTCAAATCCCGGTCACTCTATGTGAGATTTGTGCTGGACAAAGCCGAGGCAGGGCAGGTTTTTCTCCGGTTATTCTGGTTTTCCCTGTCATATTTCATTCCAGCAACACTCTCCATTAACATTTAATTTCGTTTATCATTGCTCCAGAGGAGTGCGACAGGCTTCGGCAGCCGGCACATTTCCTATTCTCGCCGCTAGATGGGGGCTTCATTCATTCCATTCCTGACGCGGTCGAATGACTGTGGATTTTTCAAGTGACTGCGTTGTCAGATACGCGGTACTGCTCCCGCAGCGACGATATAGTCTTGACGCCTTATTATCTATGGCCACCGAGCGGGCGAGTATATGCTCTTTGGTATCATCATAATTGCGTGTCTCTTGAAGCACACAAGAAATTTATGATTTACAGTAGGCCATGAATTCTCTAGGTTAACAGGATAGTTATTTACGTAACAAGGGCCGAAAGCGTCTTACGTAACTTATTGTGAGTTGAGATGTTTCCGGCCGAGTTATGAAGACAGTGATGTAATACTGTACATTAGGTCATGAAGTGTGAGATTTAATAATTTTACTTTCCAGTGTCCAGAAAAAGGCAAAAGTGGTGGTGATAACTGTTTTAAGCGGAAGTGTAACTTGGCAACCATCCTCTATTAACACTGATCAGAAGGAAAATGGAAGCGGTTCTACACTACGAAGAATGAAGGCATCGGCCCCGAAGGATGAGGCGATGAAAGACGCCCTAAGTCAATATCGTCGGAATCGGAAAGGAGCAGTAGCTGATCGAGGGTAGCCCGATATAATAATTTCGTGTGCCTATTTCTAGCCGAGTGCAGCCCTTGTAAGGCAGACCCTCCGATGAGGATGGGCGGCATCTGCCATGTGTAGGTAACTGCGTGTTATTGTGGTGGAGGATAGTGTTATGTGTGGTGTGTGAGTTGCAGGAATGGTGGGGACAGCACAAACAGCCAGCCCCGGGCCATTGGAATTAACCAATTAAGGTTAAAATCCCCGACCCGGCCGGGAATCGAAACCGGGACCCTCTGAACCGAAGGCCAGTACGCTGACCATTCTGCCAACGAGTCGAGGGTAGCCCGATAGGAAATATGAAAGTAAAAAATCCTTACACAAGTGGACGCAATGTCAGTCTCAGCTAGGTGAACCGTTCTCCCAAGTTGGAAGCACATGGTACCCCTTTCAGTCGCCTCTTACAGCAGGCAGAGCATACCGTGGATGCATTCTACCGCCCCACCAACAGGGAAAATACGCCTGTTAACTGACGTAGAAGATGAGGCGGTGGTGATTATTATTTTAAGAGGAGGTACAACTAGGCAACCATCCTCTATATAACACTAATCAGAGAGAAAAATGGAAGGGATCCGACACTTTGAAAAATGAAGGTAACGGACAAATGAAGACAAGGGTCAGGAAGGGCGTGAAAATGAAACATCCCGAAGGTCTCGCAACCTAATGCTGTCGGGGTCGGAAAAGAAGAAGAGTTGACCAAGAGAGGTCGGATAGGATAGATGAAAGTGAGGAACCTGGCACAAGTAAGTTGGAAGCAATGCCGGGATTCAGCTCAGAGCCCCGTGGTCGCCAACCCACGCTCTAAAGTTGAGAGCCTCTGGGGCCCCTTTTAGTCTTCTCTTACGACAGGTGTTATTCTACCGCTCCCACCCACAGGGGGATCTAGATTTCTAGATAACACGTGCGATGACAGTGTTTAATATTTCCTTTTAAAGAAGAATGGTCAATGTATCTAGCAAGAAGAGTGATCTCGGTATGACGTCATTGATTGATGCTGTAATGCCGCCGTCTTAAGGTGCTAAAATCGACATGCCGCGCTGCTAACAATAACTGTAACTCTGGAGCACGTCGTTTGAGGTGTCGTTTCATTCATCTCAATGGGTTCTACAAGTATATGGCAAAATCAAATAGTGAATATTTGTGAAAGTTGGGGTGCAATAATTGCGAAATATTTGGTTCTTTCGTAAAATGATTTTTTCTGGTTCAGAAATTTGGACGCTATAGTTGTAACGTAGTGTGAAACCGATTCCGAGTTAATAGTCATTTTGATATTAACAATATTCAGTAGCACAGTAATGCAACAAAAAGTAGTCATGCATATTTACACATCGGTGACCAATTAAGACACGCCCGATGAAGGTGCTGGGGCAAGTAATTATCTATTAACGCCTGACACCACCAACTGGCCGTCGCTTGAGAATGTAACTGTGAGAATGTGTGGCCGTTTTTGCATCACCCTTCCCGCATCCTGGGTATTGTTCTACTTCCGACCAGTCCACAGGATGGAGGTACTTAACCAACCCTCTGTCCTTCCTTTTTAACTCTGCCCTTCTCATGTTATCTGTTTGTAGTCCACAAGGAAATGTGTCAACATGAAGCCCACAGATAATTTTATTAACTACTTCTCGTTTGACAGTAATTATCTCCTTCTGTGTTTCTCAGTCAAGGGTCGAAATTTTACCACTGCACCCGGGATAAAATTTTTGATGATTCTGCGTAAAAATTGTGTTGACAAAGTGGAGGTAGCACTGATTGTTTCCTGGGGTTCCGTTCATGTGCTTCTTCGTTTCGACCGTGCTTGTAGTCTGCTCGGGGACTTACGAAATATCAGCCAATGACATTTTTGATCCACAAGTCTAACACAGACTGAGTTTCGGCTCTGAACATGATCTTTCTACCTAGAACTGCAAATTTTCACCTCCCCCCTGTTTTATAGCTGAATTCACAGTAATACAATGGAACCTACCATTGCCAAATATACAGGGGTAGGTTGTGCTTCAGTCTGTTCAAACTACCCCTGCTTTTCAGTATGCCCTACATTTATCAAACATCAGATGTTAGATTAATATAATAATTCGGCTCAAGTACCAAGATCTTCTCGTCAAAAGACGCCGACTGCTCTTGAAAGTGACAGCATAATAGTTTATCTTGGTCGTCGCCATAAGACCTATCTGTGTCGGTGCGACGTAAAGCAACTAGCAAAAAAAAAAGTTTATCTTGGTTATACATATGGAAGGGGTGGGGAGAGATCGTCTTGCTCTAAGCCAGACTAAACCACAGGCTCGACGGTGACGCACACACAATAGTAGTTTTAGGTTTAGCAAAGTAACTTTTCTCCCAGTTGGCTCTGATTCGCTTCCTGGATCTGTCATTGAGGATTTAGACGACTGTGTGAGGTTTTGATGATACGGTGATCCTAGTATCTAATGAAATCCACGTCACGACCATTATGAACCTACTGAGCCAAAGAAGTACTGACTTTCGGCTTGAGGTTAATACTAACAATACCAAAGTAATAATAATCGACCACTCAACCAATTTCCGTCACTTGAAAAATGTTCGCGGTTATTAAGTGCTCCACTGTAACAAACTCCGGTAAATCATCTTTTTCCAAATGTTTTGGGAATGGCACTTGATATGGATTTGGCCCAGGCTTGACGGCTAGATGCCCTTCCTGACACCAACCCTATTGGGTGTTTCTGTGGTGGTTAGTAGTGTGGTGTTCTGTATGTATATGAAGAGAAGTATTTTAAGACGAATGCAAATACTCAGCTCCCGAAAACTAGAGGAATTAGCCGTACGTAGATACAATCCTCGCCCTAGCCGGGAATTGAACTCGGAGCCCTCTAAACCGAAGACCACTATACTTACCATTCAGGCAAGAAGCCGGACAACAAACTCTGGTAAATATGAAAATGAAATCCGAAGAACTAAAATCGCCAGTACAGCCATGGTGAAACTGACGAACATTTGGAAAGATCGTCCCTTATCCAGATCATTAAAATTGAGACTAGACAACTCTCTCATTTTTTTCAATCGCCACAGTAAAGAGTGACCTGTGAAGAACTGATTCATTTGAGATCTGGTGCTACAGAAGGATGCAATGTATCGCACTAATGGCACTATACAGAACGCACTCGAAATTTCCGTCCGACAGTCCTCTAGAATCCAACAGCAAGCACCGAGATTCTTTGGTCACGTGGCGAGAGCCATCTCGTTAGGAGAGCAGGTTTTTGAAGGCTCACGCACAATGAGTCGCTCTCCGAAGCGCTGGATCATGTAGATTTAAATTTTCCAATGAACGATCGACGTGGCTAAGCGCAGAAGCCCTTTAAGAAGATCGACTCATGAACTTAACCAGTTTTGATGACAAAAGGAACCAGGAGGAGGAGGAGGTGGAGGTGGAGGAGATTTTGAGCCTGAGAAGATAGCTTAAAATCTAATTCGGCCAACCTTTGGGATTGTATTCATTATATATGACCCGTTGCGCCAAAAGGGACCCAAAGTCGGTAGTGGACATTTTACAGCTCCATGGCTAAATGGTTAGCGTGCTGCCCTTTGGTCACAGGGGTCCCGGGTTCGATTCCCGCCAGAGTCGGGAATTTTAACCATGTTTGGTTAATTCCCCTGGCACGGGCACTGGATGTATGTGTCGTCTTCATTATCCTTTCATCCTCATCACGACGCGCAGGTCGCCTGTGGGTGTCAAATCAAAAGACCTGCACCTGGCGAGCCGAACTTGTCCTCGGACATTCCCGGCACTAAAAGCCATACGCCATTTCACTTTTTAAATCAGCAAAGCTGAGCAAAAGTGGGGTGTAAAAATGTCATTTCCTTGTTTTGATTTCTTGCACTACCTATGGGTCTTCTTAACAAACTAAGTCACCAGGTGAGTTGGCCGTGTGGTTAGGGGCGCGCAGCTGTGAGATTGCATCCGGAAGATAGCGGGTTCGAACCCCACTGTAGGCAGACCAGAAGATGGTTTACCGTCGTTTCCCATTTTCACACCAGGCAAATGCTGGGGCTGTGCCCTAATTAAGGCCACAGCCGCATCCTTCCCACTCCTAGACCTATCCCATCGTCGCCATAAGCAAGTTGTAAAAAAAAAAAGAAAAAAAAGAAAGTCGTGCAGCAGTTCGAATCTTCACCACTCGATGTCATGAAGCCGTAATTGCGTTTTTCTCAAAATACATTCTTAATAGCAACAATCAATAATTTTCTTAATCCAGTTACCTTCCAGGGTTGGTTTTTCCCTCAGACTCAGCGAGGGATCACACCTCCACCGCCTCAAGGGCGTTATCCTCGAGCTTGAGGTTTTGGCTCGTGGGATAAAACTGGGGAGGAAGACCAGTACCTCTCCCTGGCAGCCTCACCTGCTATGCTGAGCAGGGGTCTTGTGAGGGATGGGAATATTGAAAGATAGACAAGGAAGAGGGAAGGGAGCGGCCGTGGCCGTAAGGTACCATCCCGGCATTTGCCTGGAGGAGAAGTGGGGAAACCACGCAAAACCACTTCGAGGATGTCTGAGATGGGAATTGAAACCTTCTCTATTCAGTTGACCTCCCAAGACTGAGTGAACCCCGTTCCACCCCTCGTACCACTTTTCAAATTTCGTGGAATAGTAGGGAATCGAACCCGGGCCTCTGGGGGTGTCAGCTAATCACACTAACCAGTACACCACAGAGGTGGACCAATAATTAATATCTTCTAAGGTATCGCACCTAGAAGCATGAACACTTTTTGAAATGCTCAGTATCTTATGCCAATTTTAGAATCACAAAAATCTCAAAAATGAAAAATCTCACTTTAGTTCCCTTTTCGCGAATTGATCGCATATATAGGTCAAATACACCTCCTTTCCTACCCTATCCTGTTTAGGCCCCTCAGCTACAAGGGTTTAGTACGAAGCTAACAGCCCTGTCTTCCATGTTCGTAACCCACAAAAATGAGGCGAGACGTTCAACATCACTTTGTGCTGTATCGGTTTTAAGAGGCTCGTGCCAGATGAATTTGTGAACTGATAATAATTATTCTTCGTCGTACCATTGAGTCTGCTGGCACATTTAAGTATAGCTCACTGTGTTAGAACTCGATTGCACCACCTAAAGCATAGTAGAGAGTACATTTTCATTTACGAGACATTAGTTGCTTTACGTCACACCGACACATATAGGTCTTATGGCGACGGTGGGACAGGAAAGGCCTAGGAATGGGAAGGAAGCGGCCGTGGCCTTAATTAAGGTACAGCCCCAGCATTTTCCTGGTGTGAAAATGGGAAACCACGGAAAACCATCTTCAGGACTGCCGACAGTGGGATTTGAACCCACTATCTCCCGGATGCGAGCTCACAGCTGTGCGCTCCTGACCACACGGGCGAGACATTAGCGCGCTGTTAGGAGCTGATGTTAATTTAGCCTTCTTCTGCTCTGTTCGTGAGGTTATTTTTCTAGAAGGTGATGAAGCCCTGATTTTCGAAATTCATTTCTGGTGTACTCGCAGAATAGATGAGTGGTCATGAGGGAGGCTGGACTAATATTGAGTTATAGCTTGTAATGCTCTCTGATCCTATTGACTGAAAGGTAATAAATTCAACACCTGTAGCTGCAGCGTGATCATGTTATGAATGTACGGCACGTTCCTCTTTTGACATGAAATTACTGTTCATTTTCGGGGCCTCTTCCACTTGTTATTCCGTTACTGCCGTGCCCAGTAGTTTGAATGGGCGATAACACCCGGCTTACCATTGTCCGGTGTTTGTAGGGGCTTCCCCTTATCAAAGTTAGAGTGCTTTACCTTGGCAGCACACGTCCTCCACCCTCTTCTATTTCACCCTCCCAGTAAAGACCAAGGAACTCCTGGGGGCTAACATCTTATTAGACGTGTGTGCAGGCCCGGCCAAGTCTGGTGTTAAACTCCCTACAGACGTCCCTACTTTAGGCTGATTTAATGTTTCGCCACAAGGACGAGGACAGTGTCGAGAAGCGCCTCACGCCTGTAACTCGTATCCTTTCCATTAGATAATATGACTTAGGCCATCTTAGCATCCGACGTGACATTCGAAGCTTGTGAGTTCTGATCGCTCTGGTGTCCTTTTAACCGTTTTTTTGTACTTAACTCCACTTCGATGTATACTGTATGTTCTCACCATGACCTAATAAGTTGAATGTTTTTCCGATGATTATTATTATTGATAAATTATTATTGATTTTACGACCCACTAACTGCTTTCACGGTTTTCGGAGACGCCGAGGTACCGGAATTTTGTCCCGTAGGAGTTATTTTATATGCCAGTAAATCTACCGACACGGGGCTGACGTATTTTAGCACCTTCAAATACCACTGGCCTGAGCCAGGATCGAACCTGCTAACTTGGGCTCAGAAAGCCAGCGCATTACCGTCTGAGCCACTCAGCCCGGCATTCTTCTTCTTCTTCTTCTTCTTCTTCTTCTTCTTCTTCTTCTTCTTATTATTATTATTATTATGTCCGCATGACAGCTCTGTTAGCTGCCGTCTTTGTAGCTGCCGTCTTTGGAGGCCCGGGTTTGATTCCCGCTACAGCCAGAGATTTAAGAATGGTAGGAGAGCTGGTATTTGGTTGAAATGGTACATGCAGCTCACCTCCATTGGGGTCGTCCTAAAAATTGCTGCACCACCTCAGGACGAGGACACGAATTTTAATGTATAGTACTGTATTATTATTATTATTATTATTATTATTATTATTATTATTATTATTATTATTATTATTATTATTATTATTGTTATCTATTTATTGAAAGAGTTTACTAAAAACAGTTTTGGCAAATCCATCCGTTCGTTCAACACATGTCGGTGAATCATGAGATATTGATAGGTCTCTAAATTCAGCCGCTTTGAGAAATCATAAATTCAAATCATTAAATGATCACTCCAATAATTGCAGGCGAAGGCTTACCCCACCCCGCGATACATTTTGTACTTAGCAGGTTGCTAAGCAACGAACACTTTCATATAAATTCTGATATATGTGATTTCCATCCTTAGTAATGTCATTGCATACAGCCATGTTTGATTACTACCTGTGAAGCCAGAGAGAATACACTTCCTCTGATGATGGAAGAATACCATTCTCTGCTAGATACTGTTTGATTCTCTGACCTTCCCCAGCTTCTGAATATACTCAACAGATGGCAGAACGTTCCTAATAACTTGCATGCTGCTAAGAGAAAACAGTCTACGTACATAGAGACGGGAAGGTAACAGGTCTACAGCCTTCTGTGTCTTCTTCTTCTTCTTCTTCTTCTTCTTCTTCTTCTTCTTCTTCTTCTTCAGCGTTTGTCCCGCCTGGTGGCAGGGTCCGCTATGAGGATTTGTTGTTTCCATTTAATTTGGTCTCGGGCCATGTCTAGATGTAGTCTTACAGCTTTCAGGTCGTTGTGCACTGTATCGGTCCGTTGCTGTTTTGGTCGTCCCTTGGGCCTCTTTCCAGCGACTTCCAATGTATACGCTGACTTTGCCAATGTATTGTCTTCTGCACGCAACGCATGCCTAAAACAGCGCAGACGGTTTTCCTGCATTTTCTTCTGGATCGGCGCAACGCCAAAACGTTTCCTAATATCGTCGTTTGTAGCGATGCCAGCTGTCCACCTAAGCATCTTCGTCTCCATGACGCTTAGTCGACGTTCTACCTCCTTTGTAGCTGGCCAACACTCAGTGCCGTAGAGAGCGACAGGACGGATAGCAGTCCGCTAGATCTTAGATTTCAGATGGTCCTTCATTCGGCGGTCGCAGGTGATATTCGTTGTCATTCGCCACTTCAGCCAAGCTGCGTGTATCCTTGTGTTGACCTCGTCAGTAAGTCTGCCATCGTCAGAGATTGTAGAGCCAAGATATTTAAATTTCTCTACTCGTGGTAGATCTTCACCATCAACGTGGATGGTTCCAACTTCTCGAGGATCTAATGTCATATATTCTGTCTTCTTGTTGAGGCGCAGGCCGTATTGCGCTAGTCGGTTGTTCCTCTTTTCTGTTTGGCTCTGGAAATCAAACTTACTCTCAGCAGCCAACATGACATCCTCAGCATAGAGAAGTGTCCATGGTATTTGCTTTTGCAGGTCTGATGTAACAGTGTCCATCACAAGAATGAACAGCAGTGGTGATAAGGCAGAGCCTTGATGTAGTCTACTTACCTGAACCCGTATTCAGCCACGGTCAATTCCATGTCGCACTATTCGGGCAAGATCGTTTGAAAATGTTAACATCCACATACGGCCGAATGGTCAAAGTACAGAGCATATTGTATAGAAAGACGTGTTATAAACTACATTACCGATATTAAATGTTCATAAAGGTATAGAAAAAGGCAGACAAAAAATACGACTGCAGGAGGCATATCAAAACGAGTTAGCTGACCTATTTATAAGGAATGCTGCGGGTCCACTAGTAATTATTATTATTATTATTATTATTATTATTATTATTATTATTATTATTATACCCGTTGAAAAACTGACAGATTTATTTATTTATTTATTTATTTATTTATTTATTTATTTATTTATTTATTTATTTATTTATTTATTTATTTATTTATTTATTTATTTATTTATGCCTAGTCAGTAGGCTAGCTAAATTCAGTTGGTCAGTTTACCGTCCAGGCTTGGTCTCTCCCCAGGACTCAGTGTGGGTGCCACCTTTACCGCCTTAAGAGACACATTTGGTCGGGAATGAACTGAGGAGGAAGACTAGTACCTTTCCCAGGCGATCTCACCTGCTGTGCTGAACAGGGGCCTTCTGGGAGATGGGAAGATTGTAAGGGATAGACAAGGAAGAAGGAAGGAAGCGGCCGTGGCCTAAAGTCAGGTACCATCCCAGCATTTGCCTGGTAGAGGAGTGGAAAACCGCGGAAAACCATTTCGAGGAGGGCTGAAGTGGGAATCGAACCACCCTCTACTGAATTAATCTCCCGATAAAAACATGGATCCCGTTCCAGTACTCGTATCACTTTTCAAATTTCGTGGCAGAGCCGGGATTCCAACTCGGGTCTCCGGGGGGTGGCAGCTAATCACACTAACTGCTACACCACAAAGACGGACACCCTGATTCATAATTTTCATCGCAATTCCTCCTCATCTTCTGCTGTAGCTTAGTAGAACACTTTCATCACTCTGACGGCTTCTAAAACAAACTCACTGTTGGAATAAAGTTAAGACTTTTCCTCTTCCTCTTCGTGTCACCGTGACCTTCATTCTTCACGTCACTTACGATATCGTTGTCCATTTGTGCCCCCATTATAATTATACCATTGTCTGTTGCTGCATTCGTTTCATAGTCGCATTAATTCAGACTAACGCAGACAATTTTTTTGCAGCAGTACATACAATGACAAGTTATCATGACTGTCATTCCCCTTTAGAATGTTCAACTGACAGTAGAGATATTAAAACACTGAGGATCCTAGAAAATTTTAATCCAAACTAAAGTTTGAAATGACGTTATATTCGATATTGATGCATATTACGTCCGTCCTATGAAGCAAAGATAAAATACACTTTCCTATGTGGAATGCATTGGTACCACACATAATACCTGACGCCATAGACAAGGTGTCGTTGCAACCAATGTTGCCGTAACAAAGTTCTTCTCTCTCCATTTGAAGTCAGCAAACTTCGTTTCTCAAGATAGTCTTTCCTTGCTTGTGCTAATCTACATTTTATGTAGTTATTTTTCTACCCTAGTAATACTATCCATCTACTTCATTTCCTAATCATATTTTCTACATCACCTGACTTCGTTCAGCTGCATTCCATTACGTTTGTTTCGGATTTATTTATTTTCATCTCGCATTTCTTCTCCAACATTGTATCCATACTATTAAGTAATTCCTCGAGATCGTTTTCAGACTCAAATAAATATTATCGGCAAATCTCAGAATTTTGATATCTTCTCCTTGAAGTGTAATTCCTATTTCTAGTTCCTCTTTGATTTCCTTTACCTTTTGTTCTGTACAAAACATTGAAAAATAGCGGGAACAAACTTCACCCAGTCTCACACCTTTCTGTTGCTTCCTTTTCATAGCCCTCGATAATAATGTTAATAATAATATAATTATAATACTAATAATAATAATAATAATAATAATAATAATAATAATAATTTACCGGAGGTACACCAACTCCGTACATTTAAAACGAGTGCCTTTTAAAATGCCATCTGTGATACGAATTATGAAACTTCTAGCGGAAGAAGTTTGAACGTTAATCGTCAGCTGTCTCTACTGTCGATTTATGTGCTCCCTCTGGTGAGAGGATGAACAATTGATTTTCGAAGAAATTTTTAATTTTGAGGTTTTCAACACTGAGGTGTTGTAAAAAAATTTTGTGTTCTTAGGTTATTAGCACTGCTATCCCTTTCTTCTTCTTCTTCTTCTTCTTCTTCTTCTTCTTCTTCTTCTTCTTCTTCTTCTTCTAAATGTTCGACCAATAAGGAATGTTTGATATTTATTTGATTATCCAATGACATTTGTGGGTGTGTCCATTGTTTCGGCCCAGAGAATTCAGGAACCTTCCTCTCAGCTATAAAAGCTGGGACCTTTTGGGCCATGTTGTCTTTTGATCGCTCCAGTCCAGCAGTAGAGTGTGTTCGTAGAGGAGGCAGGGGAGGGCTTGCCTTGTCCATCGCCGGAAGGCTCACCAGCTCAAGGTAATGGCAGACATCTTTTAATCATGTAATAGTCTCAGAAAGTTAACTCGAGTGGAAGGTTTCAAAAATCCTATTTTAATGTGATCTTTGCATGTAACTTTTCAACGAGTCTAATGATCTTAGTCTAAGGGAATAAAGAGTGGGAACTCTCTGTTATTCACCTTCAACTTGGATTTGAAGTGATTATAATTTCGTAAACTTAAAAATTGATCTCTTCCTTTGGTAATTTAAATTTTCTCTCCATCTAGTCACCTCCGTAGTATAGGCTTAGCCTCTGTAACGTCGGACCATAAGCCCACATAGGGTTTTTAATTATGTTCCTGTGAATTTCGAAGGAGTGCAAGTGTTCGCCTCCTAGCATTTTGATTTTCGGCCAATAACTTTAACCTTTTTCCTTTTACTAAGGCCATGTAGAATGGGCACTCATTGCCTCTGTTGAAGTTAACTTCACTTATTTAATTTCTGACTTAAATGTAACTTAGACTGTTGAGCGGATAAGACTAACTATTGTGTGTGTGTGTGTGCGTGTGTGTGTGTGTGTGTGTGTGTGTGTGTGTGTGTGTGTGTGTGTGTGTGTGTGTGTGTGTGTGTGTGTAAAATGTAGATTGTGCCTTTAAGAGGCCTGGATCTTGTATATTTTGGAGAATAGTCTCTTAGTGAGTAATTGTGTGGAGCAAAGATACTCTTTCTAATGTTGTAAATTTTGGAGCCCAGTCTCCTGACTTACAATTAATCCCAGTCTCCTGACTTACAATTAATTGGAGCAGCAGTGCTCTTGGTAATTGTAACTTTTGAGCTACCTAAATCATCTCTTTAATGTACCGGATTATTCTTAAACGTCAAATAATTACGGTTTCTAGAGCTGAAGAGCTCGCCTTATGTATATCAAATTGTTATTTGTTGTTGTCTAACAAAGTTTAAATCTAAAAAAACCTAGGAAAGAAATAAAATTTCAAATTTTAGAGTTTTAAATTAAAATTTGATCTTTTCTCTATCCTCCCATTCATGCCCGCACCTTTTTACACCTCTGTAAATCACGGTATCCCCATAATAATAATAATAATAATAATAATAATAATAATAATAATAATAATAATAATACATGGAACTTCAGTGTATACCAAGTGATATCGTGAATTGCTTCAACTTCTGAATATTTGAGAGGAAACGTTCACCAGACTGTATAAGAGAAGAGAAACCCTACGTTAGCTGGTTTCCAGGAGGTTTAACATATGAAACGATATTATTTTATATTGCTTCAACAAAATGGAAGCTTGCTAATATCGTCTTTCTTTCGGTCCTCTGAACATCTTGGAACAGACAGTACGGATATTTGAGTTCTAATACCATAGAAACGTTATTAAAAATAGCTGTGTTGTATTTGGTCGACCGTGTAGGTGTTTCAGACTCGTCTGTGTGTGTTCGGAGGTCTTAAAATATTCTGTCCAGTTACAGTAGACATGTTTATGTCCAAGTGAGTTAACTATCACTCCAACTCTTAAACCTACATTATGTTTTGAATGGTAAAACATATGTCACCATCGGTACCCTCCAATACTGGTGTACATTTCGTTGGGTGTTATTGACACTATGGCACTGTAAACATTACCGAACCCACCATGATAATATTAATGTGCATCTCCAACACTTGTCCCGTGGGTGTGTATGGTTTTTTTCTGTAAGGACTCAGAACTATTTAAAACTACGAAATCCAAGTACACTATTATGTACACTATACGTGTGTATTTGTTGTTACCTAAAGCCAATAAATTAAAGAAAAGACCTTGTCCCGCTTTTATCAAAGAGATCTCATCTCATCGTACTCTATAGAACTCATTGTTTCATTTGTGGTAGTTTCGTAGGTCCTGAGTCAGTCTCCCCCTTTCGATGCTCTGAATCCTACACTTGTCGACTCCAAATTCCATACAAACGTTTTTCGAAAATTAGTTTTTGTATGCAAATAAATTCATCGTTATCCATGTGAGATTCATTTATTGAAAGACATATTTACGATTATTTTTCCAAAGGGTAATTTAACACCTTTTCACGCCGACATTGATGTCTTCGTGTATTGTTGGAACAAGTGTTTGGGAAAGAAGGGTGACTATGTCGAATAATAATCCGTATCCGTGCCCTATTACTGTGCATTCTTATATCTGCCTGTAACAAAGTTTCTCCGTGCGAAATTCTGTCACCTTATTTTTTGAAGCTACCTTGTGTATAAGGTAGAACATCATATGATGGTGATGATGTTCTTGTATTTGATTACAGCTCCTTGACTGAAGGGTCAACGTTGTACCCTCTGGTTTAGAGCGTTCCAGGTTCGATTCCCAGTCGGGACAGGGATTTTAACCGTGCCTCGTTATTTTTTCTGACTACCAACTATCACAAAGTAGGGTCAGCATGAGGAAGTAAATCTCCTTGTAAAATAGAACCAAATTCACTTGCAGTACTATGCTCCATTTTGGCCAGGAATTCACTCTACGTGAGATTTGTGTGACAACCATGAGACCGCAGGTTGAGTCTGAAAAAGTACCCTCAGTCATTCCGCTATTTAATGTTTCGGCAGAAGAGCTGAGAATAGAAATGGGTAAAACATATTTTCCGTGATTTCCAAACGTTCACGAATCCGTAGTTTATACGTAATAATAAGCTAGTAGTCAACGGCCACTTTCCCCCTCAAAATTGCAAATTTATACAACAGTACTGTATTAAAAGCCATGTAACCGAGTGAGTTAGCTACGTGGTTTGGGCCTCGTAGCTGTGAACATGTATTCGGGAGGCAGTGCCTCGAACCCGACCATCGGGAGCCTTGAAGATAGTTTTCCGTGATATTCGATTTTCGCACCAGGAAAATGCTGGGGCAGTACGGTACCTTGATTGAGGCTATGGTCATTTTCTTCCCATACTCGGCGAAAAAGACTATCTGGGTTAGGGTGAAGTTCTCTAGCAAGCAGGAATGCGCCAGTTATTTACCTTATGCCATAACCTATCCCCTTATTCTCATCCATCTCGGCTAAGATAGGATGTTTACAGTGCACCACACTTTCTGGCAGATCGGTCCAAGGATCGGTCTCACGCTTGAGTTTCACATTATGAATGTAAGAGAGGTATGAGCTATGCTACATTCCTGATGCAGCCTGTTCCTGTTATGAATGATGTGAAAGCTTTGCCCAGCTTCATTGTCTAGTAATTAAGTGTTTTACGGTTTTACTTCCTGTTACACCAGTGGAACTAGGGTGCATGCTTTATATTGGGCTTGGTAGATTGATGCATCTTCCGACTTACCGAGGAAAGCAACGAGAAAATGTTTCCCTAGTACACCTGTTCAGTGCTACCTAAGTTGTCGTGACAGCTGAGTGTCGATCTGCTGGGACCTGTGTCCTAAGCCATGGTATTATAAGTTTCATCGGTCACGAGGTCTATAACGGTTTCAGAAATCCGAATGAGGCTAAATCATGGATCTTTCCCTTCACATCTACATCGATGTCAGTATGCGGAGGATGGCGATCTCAACCACATTTTGTTTCAGTGTGGCCTTTATGATGCTTCTCGAAGTCTCTTTCTATCTCAACTATGTCTACAAGTGCCGTTCCCGACCAGTGCTGCATTGGTGTTGCAAAGTGAAAACAATTCAGTTCTCAATGCTGTGATGGACATTTTGAGAACCGCGGATATAAGAATTTGACTTTGTGCTCATCGCATTGTTGCCAGTGTTTTGTTTGTTTTCCCCCTCTCTTACCAGAAAAGAGATTCAGTGCGGTTTTATGTACTTCATTAATGTGGGCGATTTGGTTTTGATTTCTTGTAAGTGCCGGGCTGAGTGCCTCAGACGGTTGAGGCGCTGGCCTTCTGACCCCAACATGGCAGGTTCGATCCTGGCTCAATCGGGTGGTATTTGAAGGTGCTCAAATACGTCAGCCTCGTGTCGGTAGATTTACTGGCACGTAAAAGAACTCCTGCGGGACTAAATTCCGGCACATCGGCGTCTCTGAAAACCGTAAAAGAGTAGTTAGTGGGACGTAAAACAAATAACATTATTATTATTTCTTATAAGTACTTTACGTTGACAATTCATATTTTTGTATATGCGCTGTGCTGTGAGTGTTCATTGTACATGGAGGATGACCAAATGTTACAACAAAGGTCAATTAAATAAAAAATAAAAGTAAAAATCTACCTGTGGCCGAGGATTAAACAAACGAACAAAGAAACAAATATTTTACGTTTCTACGTCCGAAGCCGCCCATGTAGTCATACATCAGCCGTTATTAGGATATTACGGATCTTGCTGTCAGATGATGTAAGCTTTAGTTGGTCCAAGACTACGTAAGTGGAGTTACAAGTACTTGAAACTGGTCGACGGCGTTGTCTGCAGGAATCTGATATGAGGTGTCCCTAGCAGAGAGCTCTGATAATGTTGATCCAAGAAGAGTGGATTATAATCTGTGAGAACCTGTAGTGGGCCACATGCTCCACGTCGGGAGCATAGCAAGGGCAAAACGAAGGGAGTGAATTAGTTAACAGCTTCATTGTCAAGTAGTTAAGTGTTGTACGGTTTTACTTCCTGTTACATCGGTGGAACTAGGGAGCATTTTTCCTCTTTGCTTCTGTAGTAGAACTCCCTTTAATTGAATATTCTTATTTTCTGAGGTGTCATTTTGGACTGCTATCATACCTAAAACACTTTAGGTTGGATAAAAAGTCAATGGCAGGAGAATTACGTTTTTTCTATTTGTTTTACTTCGCTCAGACACGTCTTATGGCGGCGATGGGCTAGGACAAAACTGTGAATGGGAAAGAAGCGGCCGTGGTCTTAATTAAGGTGTGAAAATGGAAAACTACGGAAAACCATATTCAGCGCTGCCAACGATGGGGTTCGAACCCATTATGTGAGATATCTTAGATATTTTTCCTGTATTTTTGTAACAGTAGGGTTATTGTCAGAGAAAACGCCAATTATATTGCTTGTCCACCTCCTTCTATCACATTTGTGGAAGATGATGAGTAATTTCTGGGAATGTCCTGCAATGCACGCCCTACGGCTCGTATGATGGCTTCTTTTGTGTCCTAATGCTACCTGCGAAGGGATTCTTTCGTGTTTACAGGAAAAATGCAAGCTTACCAGCTACGTGACTCGAACTCAATAGCCAACTCTCTCGATGCGCTATAATTTGTACGCGGTTTTATCCCTTCCACCCAGCCCACACGTACGCGTCAGACCAAGCGCCCAGCGAAGCATCATTTCCATGACGTATAGTTCTTGTTCATGTTAAACGGATGCTGGCCAGCACTCAGAACCAAAAAAAGGGTGACTGGGCGTGCGATGCTCCTGTGAACCTTGGCGTTCAGATAAATGAATATCCTACGATCAAAGAGGACTCCGCTGACTTGCATCCACTTCAGCTATATCGCGTCGACACGAACATGGGTCATCAGGTAGCGTGTAACTTTCCGAACAGATCAGGGAGCCAAGATTTATATACTGCTCAACTTTCTTGAGATCCTGGTTACCTCTATGGATAGTCCCTGGTATCTGCGATCCGCACTCCATGAATTTAGTTTTATCAGTATTCAGGCGTATTGTCTTTATAAGGTGCACAATCGCGTGGTCATCGGCTCTTACTGATCAGGGTCGTGGTTTTGTGGCGATTACTGTTCAAAGGGGAAGTACAACATAGCAGAAGGAAAATGTAAGAGGTCCGATAATTCAAAGAATGGAGGTATCGGCATAAAAGGGGAAAGGCCACGAAGGGCGTGAATATAATATGCTCTCCCTAAGCCTCGCAAACCTAATAACATCGGGGTTGGAGGAGAACAAGAGTTCAGACAGGAAAGAGGAAAGCGAGAAGCCTGGCACAAGTAAGTGTAAACAATGCCAGACTCAGCTAGATGAACCATGGTCACCAAACCTGGTTCCCAAGTTCAGGGCTCCTGACTCCCCTCTTACGACAGACAGAGGTACAGTGAATGTATTCTACCAGCTCCGCACACAGAGGGTATTCATCAGGATCCACACAAATGAAAACCTACAACCTGTTTTCCAGTCATTGACCGGGTGAGGATGGAATGAATGAAGCCTCCATCTTGCGACGAGGATAGGAATTGTGCCGGCTGCCGAGGCCTGTCACACTCCTCTGGGGCAATGATTAATGACTGACAGATGAAATGAAATGATAATGGAGAGTGTTGCTGGAATGAAAGATAACAGGTAAAACCGGAGTACCCGGAGAAAAACCTGTCCCGCCTCCACTTTGTCCAGCACAAATCTCACATGGAGTGACCGGGATTTGAACCACGGAACCCGGCGGTGAGAGGCCAACGTGCTGTCGTCTGAGCTACGGAGGCTTAGGATCCACACAAGCGGTATTGAATTAATTCCTCCTGCTAACCCTATGGTTTGTAAGTAGTTTAATAACCCCTCATTAAAGGGCAATACAAGAGTTAATTATAATAAAACATCTGTCACCAGTAGTCACCAGAAACAAATGTAAATGTAAATCCGTGTCCTCATCAGGCACACGCCTAATGGAGATGAACTGCGTGTATACTACCTTATTAACCACATACCAGCCCGTCCGTCAATCTTCAATTTCTGACAGTTACAGGAATCGAATCCTAGCCTCCGAGGAAAGCAGCTAATAGCTCTAACCGTTACACTACGGCTGTGTACACTAGGAACAAATACATGTTGGTGATGTGTGTTTCTTTTAACGAGACAGTGCGGAGGTCAAATATCGTTATGTTCTATGTTAGCCGGATGATTTGAAACTTAAATATGTCTTCACTGTCCATTTCCGGAGGGAGAGAGCTCGTAATCACAAGGTTATTGAGAGGGTGCATGAAACAGAGTTGGGAATGGACATTCTTTGTCTTCAGCTCCGTAGTCAAGTGGACAGGAAAGGGCGGCTGGACCCCTCCTAAAACTTCGAGGTTCCCCTTGGTAGCAATACTTCATGAAGATTGTTGTTAATATCTTGCAATAACTGAGACCTTAGACAGTGCTGTCCCCGGAAATCCGCGCGCTCCCCAGTTTGTTTGTTGGTCGAAGGGAAAAAAGTCAGTGGCGTAACATTGGAACCCACAAGGACTGCAGTGCAGGTGGGCGCGGAGCTTGCAGACTTCCTCCACAAAAATAAATAAATAGTCCGCCTCTGTGTTGTTGTGGTAATTGTGATTAGCTGCCACCCGCGGAGACCCGAGTTCATTCCCGGCTCTGCCACGAAATTTGAAAAGGGGTACGAGGACTGGAACGCGGCCCACGCAGCCTCGGGAGATCAAATGAGTAGAGGTTGTTCGATTCTCTCCTCAGCCATTCTCGAAGTGGTTTTCCGTGGTTTCCCACTTCTCCACCAGACAAAATGTCGGGGTGGTACCTAATTTAACGCCACGGCGGCCGCTTCTTTCCCTCTTCCTTGCCTATCCCTTCCAATTTCCCCATACCCGCACAAGGACCCTGTTCAGCACAGCAGGTGAGGCCGCCTTGGCGAGGTACTGGTCGTCCTCGCCTTTTGTAGCCCCGACCTAGAGTCTGAAGCTCCAGGACACTGTCCTTGAGGCGGTAGAGGTGGGATCCCTCGCTGAGTCCGAGGTAAAACCGACCCTGCAGGGTATACAGATAAATTAACAAATAAATAGATAAATAAATAAATGAAAGTGAAAATCCACAGCCTGTTTCCAGTCATTCGACCGGGTCAGGAATGGAATTAATGAAGCCCCCATCTAGCGGCGAGGATAGGAATTATACCGGCTGCCGAAGCCTGTCGCACTCCTCTGGGGCAATGATTAATGAATGACAGATGAAATGAAATGATATTGGAGTGTGTTGCTGGAATGAAATATGACAGGGAAAACCGGAGTACCCGGAGAAAAACCTGCCCACCTCCGCTTTGTCCAGCACAAATCTCACATGGTGTGACCGGGATTTGAACCACGGAACCCAGCGGTGAGAGGCCGGCGCGCTGTCGTCTGAGCCACGGAGGCTAAATAAATAAATAAATAAATAAATAAATAAATAAATAAATAAATAAATAAATAAATAAATACATTTACCTGAATGCAACTCTGCACAGGAAATGTGACGTGACGTTTTTGTAGACTAGGCCGAGAAAGATTGCTTTTGCGCTTCGTAAATAGAGGAATCGTCAGTGATTGTATCTAGCTGCATTTATTATTGTATGGAATCTAGCACAGCCGTATCTCATAACACGAGCGGCAAAAGAGCTACACCTAGTTATTATAAAATATGAAGTTAACAATGAAAATTGGTTCCAAAATATTTTAAACTTAATTATTGCTGTTACTGTTTCTTCCGCAAACCGATCATTTTCGAAACAGGAATTGATGAAGAACTATCTACGAAATGATACGATGCAAGACGGACTCGGTGAACCATACCTTACCAGCATCGCATGCCATATCCATTGTTGTCAGTGAAAACATATTTTGCATCCCAGAAAACACACCGAATGGTCCAGTTTCATTAGATTCTAATGAGAGTGCAGTCAAGTTAAAAAAAGAAGCATACACTAATTTATGTTGCATTTCATTCCCTGCAAAATATTCATTTAAAAATATTAATAAATGAAGTTGTTTTGATATCCTACAGGAAGCCCTTTGTAAATATTAAACGGATATAAATTGCATTGCAGTTATATCTTCTGCAGTTGAATTTATGTGTTAGTGATTAGTTTTATACATTTTTATAGAGGGATACATTTTAATTTTTAAGAATTCGCTTTACGTAACACCGACACAGGTAGGCCTTATGGCGACGATGGGATAGGAAAGGGCTAGATGTGGGAAGGAATCGGTCGTAGCCTCAAATGAGGCACAGCCCCAGCATTTGCCTGCGACGAAAATAGGAAACCACGGAAAACCGTATTCAGACTGCCGACAGTGGGGTTCGAACCCAGTATCTTCCGAATGCAAGTTCACAGCTGCGCAACCCTAACCACACGGCCATATCGCTCGGTCATTGCGAGATATAATGATAATGATGATGATGATGATGCTTGTTGTTAAAGGGGCTTAACATCGAAGGTGATCGGCCCCATCGAGTGATAATTGGATATGCAAAGCATAAGATACATAAAAGAAGAAGTGTCACCAGTCTTTGTGGCAAATGTATTGATCGGTTGGATTCTGTTGACATTTCATTAGGTGTTAATCGGGAACATGGCATATCACAGAGTCGGCAGGGCTGTCTTTGCTTGGAGTGTGGATTCCGCTACTTGGACATATCTTTCCGTGAAATCCGTGCACGCTGAAGTGCTTGTGTATGTTGCTCAACTTGTAGGAGAACAATGGACCCCTCCATTGACGAAAAGAGAAGTAGTGGGAGACCAATGTGAAAATGGCTAGACTCAGTTTTTAACGATATAGTGATACTGATAAGATATTTGGAATTAACGATGGCATGGAGCTATTTGAAATAGAGGATAGTGAAGAGGCTTAGTTAATTCACAGAAGCTTGCAGGCTAAACGCTGAAAGGCCTAACAGTTTATAGGCTAATTATGATTTGTGTGTGTATTTATTTATCATCATCGTCGTTGTCGTCCGGCTCCTTGGCTGAATGGTCAGTGTTCTGTCCTTCTGTTCAGGCGGCCCTGGGTTCGATTCCCGACGAGGCCGAGGATTTAAACTGCGTATGGTTAATTCCTTTGACTCGTCTCAATATATTTCCATTCATTTACATAGAACACACCGCACTACCAGCTACCACTGAAACAGTGAATATATTCCTCCATATAGGGTTAGCGTCAGGAAGGGCATCTGGCAGGAAAAATGGGTAAAACCCATCTCAAGTGCTTATTCTAATAAACTGCGAGAAAGGCCAGGAATGAGATCATTATCGTTCGATGCCAATCCCCAGAACAATTATTAATCAAAAATTGTCTCTGAGCGAACCCCGTATATTTTGGTTTTGTAATAGTGGAGCATGATGATCGCGCTACATCGTTCGTAATCTCACCGTGGTCTTGTTCTAACCAAAGCATTCTCGAACGGGCCGGCCAAGAGCTAGTGGTCGTCCCTCGCCCCAGGGCCCAGCTGCTGACGACGGAACAATTTATGCGGGTGCCACGCGCCTAGCTGCGGCATGCCGTGTCGTATGGTGGTAGCCCTCTCAGCCACTGATTGCAATAGCATTCAGTTCAATACATCTCTTCGAACAGGAGAGTTCGTCAAGGAGAACTTACGTTGAATCAATTTACATAGCTTTGCAAACACCTTTGAGACCAGATCACATCCCAATTGGGCGATCACTGAAGCCCACTTCCCACCTACTTAGATCGGGTTCGATTATTTCCTTTACCATCAGTTTTAAGCCTGTTAATGGGGCAATGACATGACATGCCGTGGGCCTCGCACAGTACTACTTGGGGAGAGAAGTGGTTTTTAACTTCAAATAAAGGAGAATGTCGAAATGGTACCTAATAAAAATATAAAAAATAACCTAAATATAAACATAAATAACTGGACTTAAATTTTAAAGACCTCCACTTTCTTGAAGCCGGTCCCGCGGTGTAGGGTAGCGTACCTGCCTCGTATCTGGAGGCCCTGGTTTCGATTCCCGGCCAAGTCAGGGATTTTGACCTGGATCTGAGGACTGGTCCGATCCACTCAGCCTACGTGATTACAATCGAGGCAGCTTTCTGGCGGTGAGATAGCGGCCCCGGTCTTGAAAGCCAAGAAAAACTACCGAGAGGATTTGTCGTGCCGACCACACGACACCTCGTAATCTGCAGGCCTTCGAGCTGAGCAGTAGTCACTTGGTAGGCCATGGCTTTCGCTGTTATTTCGCCATGGGGTTTCTTTTTCGGTTTTCTCACTTTCTCGAGGGTGCGTGCCTGACCGTTTTACGTCATCTCTCACGAATGCCGCTCTTTCCTAGAGTTTTTCCCGTCGAATTTAGTCTGCTACATGTTCGCCATTTGACCCTCTGTAGAAAGTGTTGATGGTTGAGGTCTACAGCACGAATGTCCTCCACGATATCGTCCATCCACCGCTTCGGCGGTCTACTTGTGTTCCGCGTCCTTCTGGATCTGTCCTAATACCACAATATAACAGAAACTTCTTGACCTTCTCATGATCCGATATGTACCTCTCTGTGGTCAACTCCAGTGAAGGAGGATCTGACCGGTGCCTCTGAGCCACTGATTAAACAAAGAAGTAAGAGTAAGTTGAGGACCTGAGTAAAAAGGATAAAGGATCTTCCGCAAAGAGTAAGAAGCGGAACTGGCGTAGACCCTTACGTGATCTGAAGAGCGAAGAACTGCTTTCTCTATGAAGATGAAGGAATACCGGAAATCCAGAAAGGCAAACTAGTGTTAACCGTGAAACTATGTGGCAGAACCAATGCATAAATAAATAAATAAATAAATAAATAAATAAATAAATAAATAAATAAATAAATAAATAAATAAGCCACAGTATCTCGTGCAATGCAGTCTTAGCGTATTCTTTTATAGATTTGAATTAATTTTCTTGTCGGTTACCGAAACATTCAAAATAATTTTCTATTTAATTAGCCTACAGTTAATCAATTAATAAAAGGAAATAAATTTGTTCACTTCAAACATAGATAAGCATATTTTAGAAACATGTTTTTGAACACCTTCAGTTCGAACCTGGTATTGGACGAAAGTGAAACATAGACATTAACTAGTCTAGAAAGAAAGAGAACAACATCTTTTAAAATGTGGTGTTTCAGAAGAATTCTGAAGGCGAGGTGGATAGATTGGATCTCGTATGAAAAATTATTGAATTTAATTTAATTTAATTTAATTTAATTGATGTGAGGAGTCCGATTTGGCAAAATTTCAATAGGCATATTGATAGGACTCATCTCAAGACACCCATGGATTGCTCAGTTCGTTTTTTAAAGGAAATAATTATAATGTTATTGGTTTTACATCTCATACTACTTTCATGGTCTTCAGAGACGTAGAGGTGCCGGTATTTTGTCCCGTAGGAGTTCTCTTACGTGTCAGTAAATTTACTGATACGAGGCCGGCGTGTTTGAGCCCCTTCAAATACCACCAGACTGAACCGGGACTTGAGCTCAGAAGGCCAGTACTCTGTTGTCACAGCTACTCAGCCTAGCGTACAAGTGAAAGTAAAACCAGACTAACCTAGGGACCTAGTCATCGCTAACTCATGCTGTAGTTTAGCAGATCTGACCAATGTACTGTTCGATTTCCTTTAACCAATCTACTCCAAGAATGGACGAATCAATACTGGTCCCTTGATCTTAATGACAGTGCTGTTCATTTGGCGACCACGGAAATCGAATACGACACAAGTGATTGACAGCCATAACAGTGCTTATGACAGCTCATTGTAAATAGAACAAAGCATCACTTACCTCTGGGCTATTCTCTTGTCAACTCAGTGATAAATTTCTGGCGGCCAGGCAGTTTCCGGGAGAGGGAGATAACGCGCCGAGCACAATTGTCATTGTCGAGAGGACAGTGAATATCCTCTGTTACCGTAGATGCATTCCCCTCTGAATACAGTTTCCAATTAATTCGCTTAATCGCAAGACCCAGACTGTAACAAGATTCTCTCCCGTGGTCCAACGTTGGTCCAAATTAGAGTTTCGTCTAGTCCTTGTTTAACTTTATCTACCTCCAGCCAGGGAAAAATGATCAACTGAATACGTACAGTAGAGGCCAGAGATCTAAAGTAATTAGACTAGACCATGCACCCATCTCCAGTTATTAGCCACGTGTTGTCCGACTCGTTGGCTGAATGGTCAGCGTACTGGCCTTCGGTTCAGAGGGTCCCGGGTTCGATTCCCGGCCGGGTCGGGGATTTTAACCTTCATTGGTTAATTCCAGTGGCCAGGGGGCTGGGTGTTTGTGCTGTCCTCAACATCCCTGCAACTCATACACTACTCATAACACTATCCTCCACCACAATAACACGCAGTTACTTACACATGGCAGATGCCGCCCACCCTCATCGGAGGGTCTGCCTTATAAGGGCTGCACTCGGCTAGAAATAGCCACACGAAATTATTATTATAGCCACGTGTTTCGCCGTGTTCTCGAAAACAGCGATGTCCAATTTTTTCCACACATAGACCAATTATTCCAGAATTTTGGACGATAACTAGCTCAGAAAGAAAGAGAATAGAAGCTTTTGAAATATGGTGTTACAGAAGAATGCTGAAGTTGAGATGGATAGATCGAATCACGATTGAAGAGACACTGAAACGAATTGGTGAGAGGAGATCGATTTGGCTAAATTTGACGAGTAGAAGAGATAGAATGATAGGACACATCTTAAGACACCCAGGACTTGTTCAGTTGGTTTGTGAAGGAAGTGTAGGTGGTAAGAACGGTAGGGGTATACCAAGGTATGAATATGACAAGCAGATTAGAGCAGATGTAGGATGCAGTAGTTACGTAGAAATGAAAAGTTTACCATATGATAGGGTGGTGTGTAGAGCTGCATCAAACCAGTCTATGGACTGATGACTCAAACAACAACATGATTTAGAAACATGGATAAAGACAGGATGTGGTAAGAAAAGCTGCGAGATACAAAAATAGACTTTCGGCATGATGATGTTATACTGTATGGAGAATCAGCTTGAGTGGAGGTTTTAAAAGTAGGGAATATCACAATATGAACATAAAATTGAAATCCAAGAGGACAAGTTGGGGAAAATATTCGTTCATAGGAAGAGGAATTAGGAATTGGAATAATTTACCTAGGTAAAATGCCATAGAAGCTGTCAATGAACTTCAGGTACCGTATTTCTACTATATAGCTTTGTTATTTATTTTACGGCAATACTGGTCGTTATTAAACTAGAAAACAATTTTTAAGGAACATGTTTATTTTAAATTCAAAATATGTCTAAGAGATAACACAGAGAACAAAATTAAAACAAAGTACTCAGCATCGGCAGGTGTCCCTTACTTTCGTTTCGGAACAGATTTCCCAGGTTGAAACTCTCTTCGGATTTCTTGTTCCCTGAAGATAAATCGACACTTCAAAACTCTAAACCAGTGGCGGTTTCTGATATAGCGGAATAGATCAATGAACCTCCAGTTTATATCAAATTGTAATTAACTACCGTACTTAATTTTCACAACTCCCTTATCAATCTCGAAGCTCTTGCTAAGTTCATCTATCTGTAATATACTCGAACTGATTTTCAATCCATGCGAGCTGCGATAAGTCCGTGACTGGATACTTGTCTAAAATGAACCTCCTTGCAAGGAGAGCTCTCCGTCCGTACTTAGGCAAGGAGAGCGGTGAGGTGTGGAGGGACGTCGGCCAGCATTAAAACGAGGCCAGGATATCACAGAAACGGATATCTGTGCTACGTGCATGCGGAATACGCGACTCTCTCGCCGTTGCCTACGTGATTAGCAAGGCAACGCTCCCGCAAGTCGTGTTGTGGGGTTAGAAAACTAATAAAATTAATGTTATTTGCTTTACGTCCCACTAACTACTTTTTAAGGTCTTCGGAGACGACGAGGTGCCGGAATTTTGTCCCGCAGGAGTTCTTTGACGTGCCAGTAAATCTACCGACACGGGGCTGTCGTATTTGAGCACCTTCAAATACCACCGGACTGAGTGGTTAGAAAACTAGTACTGTATGTGCCTGCCATCCGCTGCCCCTAGAGGAATTTATCTAGAGCACATGTTTGCACATAGCGCTAGTACTCAGGGCTACCAAAAGTTACATTAAACTGCTAAACATTTTTTCCAAATGTATCAAATGTACTTACTAAGCATCTATCCATTTGCTTTCTTTGGGGTAATTACTTTATTTTTGATGGAAAATTTTAGTCATTCAGGCAAAGCGGATCAGTGAAAATGCTAATTGGCTAGCTCACACGAGATATTAACATTAAGTTACCAACATTGTCAAAGGTGTCTTTTTCAAGTGTGATACAAATGTCTAAAAATGTTTGTTGAACTCTCGGTGACGAAAATTACGAGCGGCAACTGCTGAAAAGATAACTAATGCCGGGCATTTAATTGAGTCTCGATCTACAGTCCGGAACGCCATATTACCATATAATGATCATTTAACAAACACTTATAACTCTCTCACTGCTTGATATCGTGCTGAAGTAACATTGCTGACACTGTATCCATCTCTCGACGCAAGAAACACAGTTGAACGTACTTCACGCACTACAACTCGTGTACTAACTTACCCATCTATAGGGATGCAAACACGTGTTTTGCAATCGCCCGTATCGCTTGCAGCGCTAACTCACTAACCACCAACCACGGGACCTGGTGTTTCAGTATGGCTACGCCGTTGCTGATTAATCTGATTATGCAAGGGAGAGAGTAATGCCACTATTTCATTCTACTCGTTATGGTTGTACCATTCTCTAGCCATTATATATTTGTATAAATGTACTACTATAACCCGTTGTCTTCACATTCAATACGTATAAGCAGTGCTTCATCCTTTGGAATGTTTTGGATGTTTCCGGCTGAACAAAAAACTTCATCCAGCAGCAAAGAACCTTTGAAAAGTTTCAGAAATAAGAAATTCGCTACAAAACGACACAATAGTGTAAATTCGCGATTGCGTTCGTATTTCGATTTTTTGGACCAGTTTCACAATACCACAATTTTTTAATCTACATATTATTAACCAAAATTCTTTATTTCGTGAACATTAACAAAATTAAATTCTGCACAACATTTTACTATTACGATCACCACAAATGCCCGCGCCAATGTTGTTTAATTTCGGAAATTCCACGTGATCTGGTGTTTCAGTATGGTTACACAGCTGCTGATTATGCACGTATACTAATGGTTTGAGTATATCGGCATCATCTAAAGACGACCCACCATCACCAGTATTGTGACACGTTCAGAACCGTAGCCAAGAACGGAGTGATTTTATTTAACTTCATGCTATTGTAGGTAATATGTGCTTTATTTTACTTTTTACGTTACCTTTGATGCTGGAGTAGGCAGTGTTATTTTAACTCCCTGTGGCTATCCAGGGCTTTATTTTTCATAGAAGTCTGCGGCAGAGCTGTCACCAGCTTCCTAATTAAGGTAGCGTATCTTTGTGACGGTTTTCAGAAGCCCATCAGAATTAATGCAGGCGTTCGTTATCCTAATTTTGGTAAATATGGCTAGCTGTATATATATTTATTTTAGTTGTACTTTTGTGCAAAATTTGTGTTTACTTTGTAATTAATAATAATTTTACTAAACACAATGTGTATGTTAGATTGAGTTTGGTTTTCACCACTCTTTTGTCAGCGTGTTTAAAGGTTGAGTTCTGTTTCCACATTTCTCCATATAGAACTTGAGGCATGGTTGGTTGCATAGTTTGCAGACGCAGTCCTCCTCGGGTTCGTGGTATGCTTCATTCTGGCATATTTTCCCTTGGAAACCGTGGGCGGCGAATCTTGTGTAGATATGGCGGAGCTCGAAGTTTGGTCCTTTCCGGGTTTCTGTTTTCATCGCTTCTGTGTCCATTATTTCTCTCGGTATCATGCTGGCTTTATTATGCCTCTCCTCGATGACGGTTATGTATGCTTGCGTACCTGGTAGTCCGAAGTAACTTCTTATATCTTCGATAAAGTAGGATTCCTGTGCTATTATGTACGCATAACTGTTCCTTGTGAACTTAGATATTGAGAGAGCTCTGTTTAGGAATCTTGCTTTAACGCTCTCTAGTTTCCTAAGGTTGTTCACCGTCAGGTAGGGCCATATTAGTTGGATCCCATACGTGGCAGTCGGCATAACTTTTAGGTTGAACAGCACTATACAGCGGTTGGCAGGGAAAGTTGTTGGAGTTTAGAGATGTCATGTTGCTTTCGTTGCGGCCGTTTCTCTCTCTTCTATGTGTTTATTTTTTTCTTATTTGTTCTACATAACTATCTACAAGGTAATATATCCCACAACCCCTTTAACTGGTGACTACAGGGAACTTGAGTGAGCCTGACATCGTTTACACCTATTTTTACCATGTACATACCTTAATTGGAGCATTATTTTACATTTATACCAACTTTGTGGGATATTGAGTTTTCTAAAGTAGACTACCAAATGCATATACATTTTCGTTGTTTATCGTTTAGCGCCGACCATGTAATATCTTCCACTTTATCGTCTTTAACGGTTAAGTGGAATCAAATATACTGTAGGTTATTGCATACAATCAAAAACAATTATTTTGACAATCGAGCTGCAGTGAGGATTGATAGGAGAGTATGTTTTTGGTTCATATTAGAATCAAGGATCGGGAAAGAGTGTAATCTTTCACCCTTCTTATTTATAGTTAACATGGATTAATTACTCAGTAGTATAAAATGATAGGATTCGACTAATTTGTGTGATGTTGGCTTATGCTAGAGATTTTGTCTTAGAGGTACACAAGATCGATACCTTGAAATTTAGTATCTTTGAATTTAAAAAGATATGCAAAGAGTATGGTATGAAAACAAGCAATACTAAGACCAAAGTGATGTCGGTTGGAGAGGAATCAGAAAAATATTGTTCGAAGGAATTCGAGATCATTTGAGATAGTCGACCAATTTCAAATACATCGAGTCTGATAAATTTGGAGTAATCGAATCAAGGTGTAGCAAAGCTTATATAGTGATTTTACAGTTCGATCAACAGTTTTTATACGAAGTGAAGTAGTTAGCTGCGAGCATGCATCGGGAGATGGTGGGTTCGAATCCTACCGTCGGCAGCCCTGAAAATGGTTTTCCGTGGTTTCCCATTTTCGCACCAGGCTCCTGACAGTGGGGTTCGAACCCGCTACCTCCCGAATGCTAGCTGACACCTATATGTGACCCAAACCACGCAGCCACTCGATCGATATATTATGAATTAAAGAACCAGCACATATAGATAAGTGCCTTAAATAAAGCATGGGTAAGAAGATTGGAAAAAGCCAAATTAGGGTACCCTATTGCTAACATTCTTATTATCAACCCCAACTGACTTAACATTGATAAAGAACCGGGCGAGTTGGCCGTGCGCGTAGAGGCGTGCGGCTGTGAGCTTGCATCCGGGAGATAGTAGGTTCGAATCCCACTATCGGCAGTCCTGAAGATGGTTTTCCGTGGTTTCCCATTTTCACACCAGGCAAATGCTGGGGCTGTACCTTAATTAAGGCCACAGCCGCTTCCTTCCAACTCCTAGGCCTTTCCTATCCCATCGTCGCCATAAGACCTATCTGTGTCGGTGCGACGTAAAGCCCCTAGCAAAAAAAAATAATTGATAAAGCAAATTTTTCTTTAAATCACTTATATTATTTGCTTCTAACCTGGCTATAAATATTGTTAATCCAGCTAAAGTAGTAAAAACTTCGATAATCATGTATCAACCAATCTCCCTCTAAAATGAATTAACAAACAAATCCCATCAGTCACTACAGTTGAAGAATGAACCAAAGCTGATACTGGTGGTTTTGAATAAATAAGTAAATAAATAAATAATAAATAAATAAATAAATAAAAAGAAAAGAAAATACATAAATAAATAAATAAATAAATAAATAAACTCTGTTTTAATGCTTGTATTGCAATGGATGTAGAAGAAGATGATGGTACTGCTATCCAAACGATTTCAGCATATGTGCAAAATATTTATTTTAGAGATATTTGACGTTGTACATTTGGAGCTGTTTTATTTCTCTTACGCTGCAGGTGAATCTACCATTTAATTAAGGGCGTGTGACCTCCGAAGAGACTTGTGCCGTATAGGCGACCTGCGCGTCTATCAGGAGGGGGCCTTCCTTGGAAGAATTCTAATGATGGAGACGGCACACACACCCCCGTCCACCCCAAGTTATCGGAATTGACTAATTAAAGTTAAAATCTCCGTACCGGTCGGTAATCGAACCCCGGACCCCTTGGACCAAAGGTCAGCACGCCAACCATTTAGCCTTGGAGCCGGACACCTGCTATTTACTTAGCAACTTACCGTTAACCCAAGGAAATGCAAGATACGCCAGCAACATTCGCCAAACAAAATATGGCTAATATCTCAAATTGGTAGTAGGTACATTAATCAGGCTATGAACAATCGTTAAAAACCACCCCCAAAACCAACGGGGTAAAACTTATCTCAGAAACTCATATTTTTCAGATACATTGAGTTCGCTTAGGACGGCAATATAGTGCTGGTCACAGGAAAAAAATTGTGGAGGCAGTTAATTCATCCAAACTTCTTCCTCCTGGCTTTTTTCGATTATTGGAGACAGCAGTTGTGGATTTGGCCTACTTTTCGACCAGGCGCCCTGGCTGACTTCAACCCTACGTAGAAGGATATATTCATTATTCACTATTGGTGGTTGTTAGTGCGGTGTGTTATATGTAAATGGAAGGAAGTGTATTACTAACATTAATTTAAGTCCTCGGCCCGGCCGAGAATCAAAACCAGGGCCGACTGAATCTAAAGCTAGTACGCTGACCATTCAGCCAAGGAGCTGTAAACTGTAAAATATAACTATATAATGTCTGATGGATCATAATTATTGTTTTACGGGGCCCAGCATCGAGGACATCGGTCTCGTGGTCATGATGGAGATAAACGTTATGAGCTGTGCGAAACCTGCGAAACCTCTCATTCTTCAACTTATACCCTCCACCGTCGATGGACTGGAACTCCTGGTCTCTCAATATCATTGCTACGCTGTTTTTGTTTGATTTTTGTTATTTTTAACAATCACCTCCAAGACCATATTTCCGGAATTCCACGCGCAGAATGCAGTGTTTTGCAGGAGATTTTTTGAGAGGTTGCCTTATCGTAAATGTGTTTTCTAATGGAGACAAATCCGTGACCTTGCAGATCCACGACTGTTGTCAAGAACACCCTGCTGATGGTCGACGTCAGAAATTACCGGAACCTTGTTGGCGTATCGGTTCCTTTTATTATCTTGTAAAAACAACTCTGTATGTTGTTCCCATAATTGAGCTTGTTAAAAACTAATGTTTGCTAATGGTTTCGTCGTGTTCAAATACTAGATCCATCGAAATACTCCAAGCTAAAAGGTTTCCTTGTTTGTTTTGTTAGCCGCTTAACCTAACATTAATACAGTATTGTAGGTATTTAGTATGAATCTGCGTGAAATTGTAGAGCTACTTACAACTTTTTATTGGTTAATAAATTTGTGGAATAATATTCTGTTATCTCTGCTTTACTCACATGCAAAAGCATAAATATTTTTTTCAGTCATATCTGATGATAAAATACGGGAAACATTTCTTAATTCACTGTTTAATTCTTCTCCGTAAGTTAGAAACAAAGGACTGTAGGTCTTACCAAATTAATGACCAGCATCTGTCTTTAATTAACTAGAAAGATCTATTATTATTATTATTATTATTATTATTATTATTATTATTATTATTATTATTATTATTATTATATTTCTTTCTGTCCTTAATGAATTTACCCTCCAGGGTTGGTATTCCTCTCGGACATAGTGAGGTATCCCACCCCTTCCACATCAAGGGCAGTGACCTGGAGCGGGAGATTTTGGGTCGGGGGATAAAACTGAGAAGGAGGACAAGTACCTCGCCCAGGCGGCCTCACCTGCTATGCTAAAGAGGGGCCTTCGGGGGGGGGGGGAGATTGGAAGGGATAGACAAGGAAGAGGGAAGGAAGCGGCTGTGGCCTCAAGTTAGGTACCACCGCTGCATTTGCCTGGAGGAGAAGTGGGAAACCATGGAAAACCACTTCGAGGACGGCTGAGATAGGAATAAAATAAGTTGACCTCCCGAGGCTGAGAGGATCCCGTTCCAGCCCTCGTACCACTTTTCAAATTTCGTGGCAGAGACGGGAATCGAACCCGAGCCTCCGGGGGTGACAGCTAATCACACTAACCACTACACAACAGAGGCTGACATTATGATTGTTGTTTTATTATTATTACTATTATTATTATTATTATTATTATTATTATTATTATTATTATTATTATTATTATTATTATTATCATCATTATCATCATCGTGTAGGAGACCCATAGAATCTCAACTCGGTACGGTAAGGTGACTGGAGGGAAACACCAAGTATGTATGTGGCTCAATGTCCGTCATGTGTGAAGAGCCTGAAGGGGGAGAAGTTATTATTAAAGTCTTCCACGCCGCTGTTTCTCGGCGGCTGGAAGCATCACAAACGTTCTCGTTATCACTCTGTGTACCTGTGTCAATGCTGCATACGGCAAAAGGTAAGTAAGCACATTTTGAGGCTTGGATGGTTTTTCTACAAAGGTCGGTAGCATCGTGCAGTGAGAAGAGGTGGGGTATTAACAAAAGTGGCTTCGTCTACCTGTGATCTTGGCATCCGAGCGCAGAAGTGCTGATTTCTCAGTTCTCACACCGAGGTTTTGAATGTGGTCATCATTTTCCATAGAGTCTCTGATGTGTTTCACTATTTTTCAAATTGCATTGATTTATCTACTTTCAGACGTAGTGAGTCCGAAGAAACCACCTGTCAACCCATGCAGTACCCTTCTCCTGTCCATCCTCTGTTCACTTAAGAACCACCACTACGTACACCGGCAGTATCCCTCCGATCGAGCGGGCTGGTCGCACAGCTGTGACCTGCATTCGGGAGATGATAGGTTCGATTTCTACCGTCGGCAGCCATAAAGATGTTTTTCCGTGGATTAAATAAGACCACGGCCGCTACCTTCCCAATCCTAGCCCTTTTCCATCCTTCCGTCGTCGAAAACGTGTTAATGCGACGTTAAACCAATAGCAACAGCAACAAAAAAGTATCCCTATAGTGTCTGTCCATACAGCATCTCTCCATCTACATCAGCAGTACCCTTCCATAGTCCATCCAGACAGTACAATCAATCACTACTGATCTGCATTTAGGGCAGTCGCCCAGGTGGCAGATTCCCTATCTGTTGTTTTCGTAGCCTTTTCTTAAATGGTCGCAAAGAAATCGGAAAATTATTGAACATTTCCCTTGGTAAGTTATTCCAATCCCTAACTCCCCTTCCTATAAACGAATATTTTCCCCAATTTGTCCTCTTGAATTCTAACTTTATCTTCACGTTGTGATCTTTCGCACTTTTAAAGACACCACTCGAACTTATTCGTCTACTGATGTCTCCCCACGCCATCTCTCCATTGACAACTGACAGTTCGGAACATGCCACTTAATCGAGCAGCTCGTCTTCTTTCTCCCAAGTCTTCCCAGCCCAAACTTTGCAACATTTTTGTAACGCTACTCTTTTGTCGGAAATCACCCAGAACAAATCGAGCTGCATTTCTTTGGATTTTTTCCAGTTCTTGAATCAAGTAATACTGGTGAGGGTCCCATACACTGGAACCATACTCTAGTTGGGGTCTTACCAGAGACAATGTATTGGTACTGCTTGTGTAGACACAGGAGAGTTTTTCTTATATATATCAATGATATGTGTAAAGAAGTGGAATCAGAGATAAGGCTGTTTGCAGATGATGTTACTCTGTACAGGGTAATAAATAAGTTACAAGATTGTGAGCGGCTGCAGGGTGACCTCGATAGTGTTGTGAGATGGACAGTTACTACATCCTTACTACAACCCCTAAATACCCTCATAACCATGTGCAGAGATCTGTACCCTTTATTAACAATCATATTTATGTGATTACCCCTATGAAGGTGTTTTCTTATATTAACACCTAGGTACTTACAATGATCCCCAAAAGGAACTTTCACCCCATCAACGCAGTAATTAAAACTGAGAGGACTTTTCCTATTTGTGAAACTCACAACCTGACTTTTAACCCCGTTTATTATCATACCATTGCCTACCGTCCAGTGGCGGCGCGTTCTGTGTGTTCAGTGGTTTAGTAAACTACCTATAAATAAGATGGTTTATCAAGAGCCTATTTTTTTAATTAGCTCTATATATCCGCGCTCTTAGCAATAATTTTGAAATCAACACGCGGTTGCTGTCCGGAACTGGCGAAGTGGTTCAATTTCAGGATTAAGGGCGCGGGGCCGTGAGACGGAAGGCGGGTGCGTAAGGCGAGGGACTATGAAGATCAGGGAATACATAGTCCAGCAATGGCTGGCAACTGGACCAGCGATAGGTACGAGCAGCCCTGAAATTAGCCGAAACACTGTTAAAGCGCGCGGTTAATATTTGTCGTATATTTTGAAGGGATTTTAATTTCACAGTTTTGTGAGGGGCTATGAAGACTGTGAGTAGTTATTGTTGATTAAGTTCATTTTTGTTGCTAGAGACAGGAATTTTCTGTCTCTTTGCAATGGATGGAGGGACCGCTGCGATCTTGAGCAGGTACATTTTACATGCTCTGCCCATGAGAGGCCTTCGTCAAACACCAAGGTTACAATTCTACTGCAGTTACTAAAACTAACCCGTCGATAACAGCAGCTTAGTAAGTATAACAGTAATAATTGTTGTTCTGAAGGTCTTTTCAATTCCTTACAGTAGTTCAATTAATTTTGATTTCCAAGGTAGTAACTGTAGCTGGCAATGTTTGCAATGGCCCTGGGACATCTGGTGAGAGCTATGAAGTCATACTGTTAACTGACTCTGTGAAGCTAGCTTTATTGCTTAAGTTCGTGCATACATCTGTTGCAATTCTTCGCTTGTGCCATTTTATTACTCCTTCATACATATAAATAAGACTAATTCTTTTATGTCCCATCGAATTCTTTTATTTTGCAGCTTTAACTTAAACTAAAGGGAGAGGCGAGAACTCCTCTATTTTCTTAGATATTTACCTGGCACGTGGGTGAACATCCACCTTGTTTATGTTTTTATGTGAAGCGGTGACATCATGGTGCAACAAGAACCATCCCACATCCAACAATGAACTCGCCATAAATGTCTCAGTCAACAGAGTTTCGTGCGCGTCATTTCTAAAGCTGTTGTTAATACATATTACTCAATTTGTTAACTGGTCCTTTTATAAGTACCTGGAGCCCACGTGCCGCCTACAACTACTAGACTCTTCACACCTTAACAGCCGTCTGCTGGCAACGATTTCTTTAGGGACAAAGAACTATTTCTACATAGCGGAGTAGCTCTTCTGTGTTTTCTCATTTGTTTTGTTCATCTCGATGCGTAGGTAACTCTCCTGCTGGTCACAATTTTAAATTTGAAAGGAGGCTTCAGAAGATCATTATCATCATCATCATCTGCAGTTTCCAGCTGTTGGCCGGGTCTGCTTACTTCAGAAGATATAGGTATGAAATTAATAAAAGATTATTGAATTACGACGACGCCATGAAGCAGCGTGACATTAATAAACATACGGAGAAAATATTAACCATGGAGTGACAACACAGTATATCAGACGCTAGTTTTCCACTCAAACAACTGACATCCGCATAAATACGTACGTCGAGTCATAAGTCATGGCAACTATTTTTTTTCTCGCGAACAGGAGACAACACGGAAAATCTAAGATATGCATTTGGAAACGTACGGTATGTACTTGCGTATGATGCCACTAGATGGTGTATGTAAACAACAGTGTGGGTATAAGCATGCCCCGAAGTTCCGTGCGTGAGTGAGAGCGTCACAAAATAGAAGTCAACAAGCAGGAGCAACGATCGTATATTAAAATAGCAGTTCTCCGCGGCAGAAATCCACGCCTATGATCTATGATCTAATCCCCAAAGTCAAGAAGCCATTACGTAGACACCGTTTCGGAGAGAGGTGTCACACGTTAGCGATACACATGCAGCGAATGGTATTCAGCGCCTGCCCCACCGCTGGCAACGAACAGTGGAAACCTTGGGTGATTAATTCGAAGTTCTGTAACCAGTGGAGATGTGTCCTTTGTACGTAGTCTTGTGTATTTGCTGGATACCATAACAAAACAATGTTTACCAATGGCCTGTGCTCTGTCACTTTCCTACGAGAATCTCTTGAAGTCAAAATTTGTCTTCAGGCACTATGCATAAGTACATGCCCTATATTTCGAAATGCATATTTTAGATTTTCCGTGTTGTATCCTGTTCGCGAGAAAAAAAAAATAGTTGCCATCACATATGATTCAACCCTCGTATCTGAGGTAAGCTGAAGCTATTTCAGTAAGAAAAATTCAATAAAACAAGAGAACAGATCAAGACAAGCTGAGTGCACAAAAGCGCTGGTCACTGTTATGGGTTCCGGAGCCAAACGAACGTTAATTTCAACGTCCGTCGTTACTGAAATGGCTTCCCGTGAATTATCGATTTAAATTTCGTACATACATCCTATGCATCATTTTAGTCTGGAAGCCTTTGTGAGTGAATTAAGCTCTTATTTGCAACTAGCTCTGTAGTCTCGTTTAGTTCCACATCTGCCACCGGGCTGAGTGGCTCAAACGGTTGAGGCGCTGGCCTTCTGGCCCCTACTTGGCAGATTGGATCCTGGCTTAGTCAAGTGGTATTTGAAGGTGCTCAAATACGTCAGCCTCGTGTCGGTGGATTTATTGGCACGTAAACGAACTCCCACGGGACAAACTTCCGGCACCTCGGCGTCCCCGAAAAGTGTCAAAAGCAGTTAGTGGGACGCAAAAACAATAGCATTATTATTTACATCTCCTGCCTATAAATCATAAATAATTAGATGCGCCTGTTTATAGTGAACGTTTTGCCTAATTTTGTCATTTAAAACAAGTTACCTCGGTATACTTTTCGCTATTTTTATTTTATTTCGTTAATAATTTCCCAAAAATTTGTTTCCACTTTTCATCAATGAAAGGTGAAGCAAAAGGTAATTGATAGCATATTAGTAGTAAAACATTTTTTTTTTTTTTTTTTTTTTTTACATATGTACAAGAAACATGAGAGTTATGCGTCTGCTAAACACACGTATTGTATATATCAAATCATGGATGTTTGAAAAATTCCTATAATTTTAACAAGTGGGTCATAGCCTACGTACAGAATTTACGCGTGAGTCTGAAAAACACAGAGATGCCATGTGTTCCAATTTGCTGGGAGTCAGAGCTGCTCTCTCGTCAGATATTATATTACAATACGTTGAAAATAACCTTTCACTAACAACATTAGTGACCGGGATCCATAAAGCTTTCACTGCAGCTTCTGCAAAATGCCCATATTTTGATTTCAGGGTAAGAAGAGTGGTAATCACATCAATATCTTTACCTGCTGTACATGAACTACCAGCTAGATTCCTAAACACCGTGTATGGTTCAAGATATGCTGATTTTGGAAGTTGTCGTAGTGCTTTACTAGATGAAGGATTTCACCATTTTCTAAATCGCTTTTTGTTATGCTTCTTGTATCAAAGAGTAATTCCACATTATTTCCTCAATTCTTTCGCGATTTTGCTCAAAAGTAAACAGTTTCATCTTTTGAGCATAATTGGTAAAACTTCGCAACATTTTCGCGATTTCGCGCTTTGCGAACAACAGATGTTTCCATAAATAATTAAAAACTGAGTTTAAACATTGGCATCTTGGTATATGGCATGGGTAAGATTGCGGGCTGGAATTTGCGTCATAAATTGATGGAATATAATTTTGCGTGGGCAGAAAACCAACACCGTGGTAAGGAGGCAACTAGTGCGCATCTTTCTGTACTATGTCTTCGTCACCTTCTTTATCAAGTTATTACCGTATACTACTAAATGTTTTCTTTCCTATCCTGGAGGGGAAGATGGGCCTTCTTGGCGGTGGCTTGTGACGCCGTTTCTCAGGCCAGGAGATTTGTACCGGAGAAGGAGATTTGCGGAGAAGGAGAGAGTGTTGGCGGCCGTAGCCTATACCAGGAACTGCCCGGGCATTCGCCTTAGTGCAGGAGAATTGAAAACACGGAAAACCATTCTCAGGGCAACCGACGGTGGGAACCAGCCCCTCTCCGTCTCCCGAATACAGAGGCATACAGCCACGGTAGAACCACCCCTACTCTGCCCGGTTGGCTGGTCGAGTCCAGAGCAGTCAGACCACAGAACATCCGTGACCATATGTGGGCCGAGACCCACTCTGCGTCCGCCGAGTTTTCTCAGAATATGTATCTTGCGAATATTTATGGTAATAAAATTTTGCGCTAAATCAGCGACCATTTTATTGGACGTAAATCTTGATGCTACATATTTCTTTCGATTTATCGGAGCTCTTCATCTCTTCTGTGGTAGGAGTGAAAGGATGCATCACCGAGCGAGTTGGCCGTCCGATTAGGGTCGTGCAGCTGTGAGCTTGCATTCGGGAGATAGTGGATTCGAACCCCACTGTCGCAGCTCTGAAGATGGTTTTCCGTGGTTTCCCATTTTCACACCAGGCGAATGCTGGGGCTGTACCTTAATTAAGGCCACGGTCGCTTCCTTCCCACTCCTAGCCCTTTCCTGTCCCATCGTCGCCATAAGACCTATCTGTGTCGGTGTGACGTAAAGCAACTAGCAAAAAAAAGCGAACAGGAACAACACGGAAAATCTAAGATATGCATTTGGAAATATAGGGCATGTACTTATGCATAGTGCCTGATGACATATTCTGACTTCAGGAGATTCTCGTAGGAAAGCGACAGAACACAGGCCATTGGTAAACATTGTTTTATTATGGTATAGACAGCCAATACACAAGACTACGTACAAAGGACAGGTCTCCACTGGTTACAGACCTTCGAAATAATCACCCAAGGTTTCCACTGTGCGTTGTCAGCGGTGGGGCAGGCGCTGAATACCATTCGCTGCATCTTTGAACGTCTCCACCCACCTCGCCATTGTTCTATAGGGCATGGCATGCACACCTAATGCTTCCCGCAGCTCTGCATGTCATTGGCGTTCATTTCTGCCTCGGAGAACTGCTATTTTAATATACGATCGTTGCTCCTGCTTGTTGACTTCCATTTTGTGACGCTCTCACTCACACACTGAACTTGGGGGCATCCTTAGACCCACACTGTTGTTTACATACACCATCTAGTGGCATCATACGCAAATACATATCGCACGTTTCCAAATGCATATCTTAGATTTTCCGTGTTGTCTCCTGTTCGCGAGAAAAAAAAAATAGTTGTCATAACTTATGACTCGACATACGTATTTCCAATAAAGCTTAAAAAGAAATTAATGGAAGTTCTTGTAATGCCACATTTTGACTATCGTGATGTTTTCAGTGATGTCAGGCCACAATTTTCCCTAAGGCTACAGCGCGCTCAAAATGCATGTGTGAGATATATATGCAATTTAAGAAAATAATGACCACGTATCACCATCTTTCCTAAAACTGGAGTGGTCGCGACTCCATGTTCGTCGTAACCATCATACTTTGTCTCTCCTCCATCGAGTTCTCACTACATCTTCCTCCATCTTACCTTTTCTCGCGTTTCCATTATTTCTCAAATGCTCATGACAACATACTAGGGCTCAAACATCCAACCTGCTCGTTATCCCTCACCATCGAACTGCCGCACATAACAGCTCATTCTTGGTGTTTGGCGCACGAGAATGGAATCGTTTACTGGATGACGTCAGAGGAATACCAACTACAGTGCCATTTAAAAGAGCGTTAAGAGGTACAGCGGGATACGAGTGAACTGTGCATTTCTGGTCTTCATTGATCGTGCTACTACAATATCATTACTAGCTATTAATTATTATTATTATTATTATTATTATTATTATTATTATTATTATTATTATTATTATTGCAGTTGTATGCATGTCTCACTGGGGGTGAAACATTGTTTCATTTAGTATATATTTTGATTGTGTTTAAATTATGTTTTATCTAGTATGGTTTTTCCTGTTGTGATGTACGGATGTGAGACCTGGACCATAAGAAAAGCTGAACGCCGTAGACTAGACTCCCTTGAATTGTGGTGTTGGAGGAAAATCCTTAGAGTCCCATGGACTGTGAAAAGAATAAATAGGTCAGTTTTACAGCAAATAAAACCAGAGTGTTCCTTGGATGGCCTAATCCTGAAACAAAAACTAAGCTACTTTGGACACATCATGAGAAGACACAATTCATTAGAAAAGATCTTAATGCTGGGGAAGATCGAAGGCACAAGGAGAAGAGGGCAGCAAAGAATGAGATGGATTGATGGCATCACAGAAGTACTAAATTCCAGCTTGGAAAATCTTAGAGAGGCAGTGCAGGACAGAATAAATTGGCGTATTTTAGTTCATGGGGTCACGGAGAGTCGGAATCGACTAAACGAATAGAGAGAGAGAGAGAGAGAGAGAGAGAGAGAGAGAGAGAGAGAGAGAGAGAGAGAGAGAATATTAATTACGGTAGTATTAATTATGACTCTAATGCATACTAATTGGTTTAGTGTAAGAGAAGGCCGAATGGCCTTAACTATACCAATAAAGATGTTTATCTATCTATCTATCCTTCATTCACTCCATATGACTCTATCACTGAAGTCGGTTTCACTCCTGACATTTTATCTCATCTCCCTGGGTGTCGTCTTCCTACTATTGTTTATATCTGTTTTTACCAGCAATCACTCTCACTTATTTCATGTCGATTACTGCCAACTTCAAAATAAGATATCCTGAGTCCACCCAGCTTTCACTCCCGCAGAGCAATATGGGTCATTTTAGGTCTTAATCTGCGAATTAAATCTTTACAGGTCTTATAAAATTCACGTGTATTATGGTTGGTTTATAAAACGTAAACAGAAAGGTCATTTTTCAAGAGTTACGGAAGAACAACAGAATCTGGCTTATTACTCAGTAGTTTTCAGACTATCGCAGCCATAAATGCGATACTTCAGTGGAAGCTACATTTTGCCCTGACCTGTATCAAGAATCATTTGTAAAAGTACGGTATCCATAAAAAAAAAGTAGCAAGAGGCAGAATCGCTGACTATGGAGCAACAGCAGAGTTCAGAAAAGATGGAATTAGCTCTAAGACGCCGTTAAAATTTCTATGTATTTTTATAAATCTGATTATGGATGCTCACCTGAACTGAGGAGCCCTTTACAGTTTCGTGACAATCAATCAATCAATCAATCAATCAATCAATCAATCAATCAATCAATCAATCAATCAATCAATCAATCAGTTAATTAGTTATCAATGAACTGCATTTAGTTCTCTCGCCCAGATGACAGATTCCCTATCAGCAGTGTTGCCAACTCATATTTTCAACATCCGCTAAATACTACTAAAAATCCGCTAAAATTCCGCCAAGAAATCCGATCTCAAATAATGAGCAGTAACAATAATAATAATAATAATAATAATAATAATAATAATAATAATAATAATGAAATGGCGTATGGCTTTTAGTGCCGGGAGTGTTCCAGGACATGTTCGGCTCGCCAGGGGCAGGTTTTTTGATTTGACTCCCGTAGGCGACCTGCGCGTCGTGATGAAGATGAAATGATGATGAAGACGACACATACACCCAGCCCCCTTGTCAGCGAAATTAACCAATGATGGTTAAAATTCCCGACCATGCCGGGAATTGAACCCGGGACCCCTGTGACCAAAGGCCAGCACGCTAACCATTTAGCCATGGAGCCGGAAATAATAATAATAATAATAATAATAATAATAATAATAATAATAATAATAATAATAATAATAATAATAATAATAATAAATGTCTGCACTCATCTGATTTGTGAGTTTCACTGGGATTAACCCCTGCCTGAGAACCGGCGAGCTAAAACTGCAGGCGTTTTACTGCCGGGTGCAAACTAGGTGAATCCCCTACCTTAGGTCCACACACAGAGAACAGGCCAGTTCATTAAACGGTCTTCCTTCATAGCATAAATATAAATGCTACTCTCTCACAGTTACATTATCTGTCGTCATTCGTCAACTAAGCGATAAGTAACCTTTCCCCACGCATAAAAAATTTATTATACCATAATCTTATAACATCAAATGCATATAACATGTTTTCCTCATGTGACTGCTAGCTCCTGACAAGAAATACGGAGTAGCTCGGAGATTGACTTTGGTACAAATTTTAAAAAAACGAAAAATAGATAAAACGCTAAATTCCGCTATAATAAATCTAGATTTCCGCCAAAAAATCCGCTGTCCGCTAAATGATATATTTCTCCGCCGACAGTGTTCTTGCCCCAAACTGTCCTCTTGAATTCCAACTTTATCTTGATATTGTGATCTTTCCTACTATTGAAAGCTCCGCTCAAGCTTATTCGTCGACTACTGTCATTCCACGCCATCTCTCCACTGACAGCCTGAAACATATCTCATAGTCTAGCATCTTGTCTCCTTACTCCCAAGTCTTCCCAGCCCAAAGTTTGCAACATTTTCGTAACCCTACTCCTTTGTCGGAAATCACCAAGAACAAATCTTGCTGCTTTCCTTTGGAGTATCCCTCCCGAAGTCATTATTAATCTCTTGTACTGCTGTTAAGAGGCAAGTGTTTCTGCACGTGGAGGAAGCGAATGGCTTCTTGTTTTGTGTTGTAAAGTGCATTAAAAAGCCGTTTCTCGTTAGTGTGCACGTAGATTGCAGTATTCTGCCTTCTATAGAGTGTATAAGGTGCAATAATCGTATATCATGTTTTGTGTAGCGCAGCAGGGTTCGTGGCTAAAATACTGCTGCGTTGGGTGACCTCGCCTCCATATTTACATGTGTTCCAGCTGGGGCCGGAATAAATCATCGGGCTACATCAGCCACCTATAACAAATATCGGCAGTTCACCGGCGTTCCCTCCGAGATCCTCTGCCAGCCAGCGCCGGACCAGGGGTCAAGCACAAATCTCAAGTGACAATTTTGTGGTCTTCCCTCCAGAACATAGTTATCGAGCCGAGACTTGCGTACTCTTATAGAAGCCGTAAACTTTCCTCCAGAACTGAATTATCAAGTTTAGATTCTAGAGCTGTTGTAACTGCAGATTCTTTTTTCCAGAATCGAGCCATCGAGTTCAAAATCGCGTAATCTTACAGTAAATACCTTCAAAATTTCCTTTCCTTCCAGAACTGAACTATAACAGTCAAACTGGTGTAATATTACAGTTAAAAAAAAACTGCAGACTTTCCTTTCATAACCGAGCTATGAAGGTAAAGTACAGAGTTTAAACTCATGCTGTTATTAGTAACGGAGTCAGGTATGAGGTGAGATGAAATGATAAGGCATGCTCGAACTCTTACAGAGTGCGTCTGGATGTTTTCAAAGGTGCTACTCATAACACTATATGTTCCGCAATAGTACTTTCTGGCCCAGTGAATAACCCGGAAAATAGCTCTCAAAAATCATACTCGCGTAATCTTACTGTAACTGCAGAATCTTCCTTCCATATCAGAACTGTCAAGAAAATGACTCGCATAAAATTACAGTAACTATAAAATTCCCCTCCTGAAGAGAGACAACAATACAAAACACTTGCCTCTTCTTGCAGTAAATAACTCCAAACACTTTCCCTTCATAACAAGGCTGTCAATATAAGGACTCGCGTTATCAAAGAGTAAATAAAAGACAATTTCCCTTCCAGAACGGAGATATCAGGATCAAACTCGCGTAATCTAAGAGTAATTACATTAAAAATTCCCCTTTCAGAACAGAATTGGTCAAGATGACTCGGGTTATCTTTAAGAAAGTATAAAATTTCCCCTCCAGAATAGAACTGCCGAGATATGTACTCGCGTAATCTAACAGTAACTGCAAAATGTCTCCTCCATCAGAACTATCTCGAAAAAACTCGCATAAACTTTACCTGTGAAATATCCCTCCAGAACAGAACTATCAAGATAAGGATCCCGTAATCTAAGAGTAAATAACTGCAAAAGGTTCTCGTCTAAAACAGAGCTATCAAGTTCAAACTAGTTGCAGTAAATAGAATATATGTGGAATTACCCTCTAGAACAGAGCTGTCAAATTAAGGAGTCGCGTTATCTTGCATTAAATACAAAATCTCCTCAAGAGGCGCGCTGTCGTTTTGAATCTCATGTAGTTTGAGAGTAATTGCGAACTATTTTTTGTTTTGTTTTTTACATCCCACTAACTACTTTGGACAGTTTTCGGAGACGCTGAGGTACCGGAATTTTGTCCCGTACGAATTATTTTACGTGCCAGTAAATCTACCAACACGAGGCTGACGTATTTGAGTACAGTACCTTCAAATACCACTACACTGAGCGAGGATCGTACCTGCCAAGTTGGGGTCACAAAACCAGTGCCTCAAAATTCTGAGCTACTCAACCCGTTAATTTTAAACTTTTCTCTTCAGCTATGAAGATCAGACATTCGAACTCTTGTATGTCTACCCCTTAGTCCAGTTTCCTGAATCGGGGTGGAGTATGAGGTAAGGTGAAATGGTATGGCATATTCGAATTGTTACAGAGTGCGTCTGGATGTTTTGGAAGGTGCTACTCGTAGCACTGTATGTTCTGCAATAGTACTTTCGGGCCCTGTTAATATAGCAGTGACGAACTACCTTGCTCCACACCATACCTTGTGTCCGACTCGTTGGCTGAATGGTCAGCGTACTGGCCTTCGGTTCAGAGGGTCCAGGGTTCGATTCCCGGCCGGGTCGGGGATTTTAACCTTCATTGGTTAATTCCAATGGCTCGGGGGCCAACATTCGTGCAACTCATACACCACACATAAGATATACTCCACCACAATAAAACGCAGTTACCTACACATGGCAGATGCCGCCCACCCTCATCGGAGGGTCTGCCTTACAAGGGCTGCACTTGGCTAGAAATAGCCACACGAAATTTAAAAAATCCGTACCTTGTATACCTCACTGCAGCGTCGCTATGGGATTTTGAGGTTTCTCTACAACTGCAAAACGTTTGATTGTGCTATTTGAGGATCCAGTCAGCCTCCAAGCTGAAGATTTAATAGACAGTCCGAAAGAAAGTAGGCCTAAAGTGAAATATGACTGTAACAAGAGACAAACGTTGCTTAGCCTCAGTTCTTTGGAAATACGAGTTTCTAAAGCATGTGGCCATCAAAATGTAGTCTTTGAATTTTATAACCCTGCAGGTCTGGGAATACAGCATGCTCTTCCCTGTCCATTCTCTTGTTATCTGTTCCCATCGTTCTTTATACTCTCTAGCCGTGATGGAAAACATTTCTGGTAGGGCGGTAGCGAATGTATCAGGCAGTGAAATATTCTGCTACCAGTAAGGAATGTCCTTTAGCTGTTGAAAAGTTTCACTGGACTGTGGCGGTCATGGTAAGTGCGCCCTTGTAATCCTGTTCCACTGAGCAGCTACGTCGAATTCTTCAAAAGTTTGTTTCGAAGGTATTTTTCTACTGCTATACCTTTGAATCTCCTTCGAATACTCAAACGATTGCTTATAAATCAGTTGCCCCTACGCGCAGATAATGTGCAGCAAAGTTGGTGAGAAGAGAACAATTGAGTGAGATTTGTCAAGAAGAAGAGAGAGATTGATTGCATACGTCTTGAGACAACAAGGACTCGTTCTCTATGTTTGAGAGAAAGCTGTAGGGATAAGAATGGCAGATAAGGTCAAGACATAAATATGAACAACTGATTAGAGTGGGTGTAGGATGCAGTAAATAGATATGGTTTATTTTAACTGGCAAAGTTACGGACACCTGTCCCTGTCTTAGACTTAACCAGTGAATATATAAATATTAAAATACAATATAAATAAGAGCCTCCGTGGCTCAGGCGGCAGCGCGCTGGCCTCTCACCGCTGGGTTCCGTGGTTCATATCCCGGTCACTCCATGGAGATTTGTGCTGGACAAGGAGGAAGCGGGACAGTTTTTTCTCCGCGTATTCCGGTTTTCCCTGTCATAATTAATTTCAGCAACACTCTCCAATATCATGTCATTTCATCTGTCATTTATTAATCATTGCCCCAGAGGAGTGCGACAGACTTCGGCAGCCGGCACAATTCCTATTCTCGCCGCTAGATGGGGCTTCATTCATTCTATTCCTGTCCCGGTCGAATGACTGGAAACAGGCTGTGGATTTTCACAATATAAATAAAAAAAGGGCCGAAACAAATTACTATGCTATCTTACTGTACATGAAACATCTATTATAATACACAATATAAATGAACATGTTGCTTTTTAAGTGCAATAATAGAATACCTACGAAAAAATTAAAATACAATGAATTATAATAATATAGGTAACCCTGCTGTTATCTGCAAATAATAATAATGATAGTAACCTACTATTATGTACAATTTAATCTCTAATTCCAGAAATTTACCACACTGATGAAAGTTTCAGTTTTCGTGATGTGACTGCGGGCGAAAAACATTACAAAATGGGGATCGGAATAAGGGTAACTATACAGGGGACCACATTTGAGTACTGCTACTGCTTTAGCATTATCGATGAATGATATAATAATAGTAGTTCGGTAGAAATAAAAATATTAGCTGATGATAGAATCGCAGGGTGGCATGGAGAGCTGTGACAAACCAGTCTGTCGACTGATGGGCCAAACAGCAACATTCAAAATATGCCCAAGTCGGAGAAGTGATTCTGGTATCTAACGCAGGTGGTCACGGTTCGATTCCTGGCCACTGAGTGAGAGATTGTTGAAATTAAAAGTCACGTCCCAGTGATTTGGATTCGAATTCTACGTAATAGAGAAAGAGTAAAGGCACCGTACAAAATCGCAAATTAACAAGGAAAATACAATAATTTACTGAACATACAAAATCCAGCCAAATGTTTAGTTTATCAGCCTACAGAATTTACCTTGGAAGTGTTGGCTTTCTGAGCTCAAGTTCACGGATTCGATTCCCACTCAGTTTATTGGCATTTGAAGATACCCAAATACTCCAGCCGCCAGTCCCGGTCTAGAGTTAGTGAGTCTATGTCTTACCTGGAGGTTATGAGTTCGATTCCTAGCTACGTCATTTTTTTAACTGGATCTGAGGGCTGGCACGAGGTTTCCTCAGCCAGCTTGTGAACAATATTGAGGTGTCCACCGTAATAATCTAGACCGAGCTTGTTAGCTGCAGTCGCTTAAGTGCGGCCAGTATCCAGTATTCGGGAGATAGTGGGTTCGAACCTCACTGTCGGCAGCCCTGAAGATGGTTTTCCGTGGTTTCCCATTTTCACACCAGGCTGTACCTTAATTAAGGCCACGGCCGCTTGCCTCCCAGTCCTAGCTCTTTACTGTCCCATCGTCGCCGTAAGACCTATCTGTGTTGGTGCGACGTAAAGCCAATAGCAAAAAAAAAGTAAAATCTAGGACATTTACGAAGTTTTGTGTTTGGCTCGGAAAAAAAAAACCCGAAGCGCAGCAGCGGATTAGGGCCATGAGGTGGGAGTATTTCATGTTCACGCCCTTCGTGGCTCTTCCCTTTCATTTGCCAATGCCTTCATTTTTCGAAGTGTCGGACGTCTTCCATTTTCCTGCCTCTCAAATCAGAGAGCTTCTCAATTTGTTTCGTGAGGCTGAGTTATCTTTGCACTGGCTGGAAATTGAACCTAGGGTCTCCAGGTAGGGGACAGGCTCGCTACTCCTATATCGTGCAGTTGCCCTCACCTAAGGAACGCCAGTTGAAGAGTATCGTAGCAAACATATTATGTCCGCTGAACGGCATTTTAGAGCAGAACATAAAACGCGTATAGCCAACCCAGGCAAGTAATTACGAAGCAGTAAAAGTAAAAAAAATGAAAGTTCGTTATGAATACGCTCAGGAAACACGAAAAATGAAAGCGTTTCAAAATTGAATTTTACGAAAATTGGAAAAAAATTCTTCGGAAATAATACTATTTGATCCGCACAGTTTAGACATTATTTCTCAGAAGGACGTTGAATTACTTGCATAATGGAACTTCATTGCAACTGAAGAAAACTCATACGTTTATAGGAAATATTGCATATTATAGGTAAAAGTAAACTCATGTCCTCTTATGTTTGAGGTGGCGCATCTCTTCAGGCGCATCCCTAATGGAGGTGAGCAGCTTGTGCCACTGTAACCGCATACCAGCCCTCCTATCATTCTTAAACCCCTGGTAGTTCAGAGAATTGAACCCTCACCTCCGAGAACGGCAGCTAATTACTCTAACCGTTCCGCTACGGAGACGGACTATATTACTGATAAAACCGTGCGTACAATAAGAGATTTTCATGTCGCTTCTCTACACTGAGATTATTATTATTATTATTATTATTATTATTATTATTATTATTATTATTATTATTATTATTATTAACAAATACATCGCAGCTTGGAGATATCTCAGTGGCAATGGTCACTTACAGTAATGTGATCATCAAGTAAAGTTAAAACATAATGACACAACTACTACTTTTTCGCTATTTGTTTTACGTCGCACCGACACAGATAGGTCTTATGGCGACGATGGGATAGGAAAGGCCTAGGAATTGGAAGGAATCGGCCGTGGCCTTAATTAAGGTACAGCCCCGGCATTTGCCTGGTGTGAAAATGGGAAACCACGGAAAACCATCTTCAGGGCTGCCGACAGTGGGGCTCGAACCCACTATCTCCCGATTACTGGATACTGGCCGCATTTAAGCGACTGCAGCTATCGAGCTCGGTACAACAACAACAACTACTACTACTACTACTACTACTACTACTATTACTACTATTACTACTACAACAACAACAACAACAAGAGTACAACAAGCAATTCCATGGAAAGAAAATATTGCAAGAAATACCACTAGTTTAACATTCTAAATGCAGTATCATCATATACAAATTCGCATACAACTTCAGTATTTCCAGTGCTTAACTCTCAACACATCTTGTTCCATCATCATACTGCAGCTGTGTTCAGTCGTTTAACTGTTGTTGTAAGTCATGTCTAATTTTCAGAATATCCAACATAAGAACACAATCAACTGCCATTGAGTCCAACATAACCAAATATGTCCATTACGCAGTCTGCTCTAGTTATTTCGGTGGACAGAATATATTTTGAAATGACAGCCACTTTCCATGATTCATTTAAACTAGGGAAACATACTGTGCGACACAATTTGATTTGTAAATAACATATCAGCAACTACACGGAACTGCATTAAACACATTCTTCTCCATGGGTGGAGATATTACTCATCATTTTACGTTCTCAACTGTTTCTCCTTGACGGCAAGTTACCATACATTCAGGTTGTAGAGTTTGCTATTTATTAAAATATAGTACGCGTACAGGTATAGAACAAGCAGGTCAGAAAATTACCGAAGCCGGAAGGTGCACCGCCGTATTGTTCATGCGAAACAAGCTTTTATGCAGGAGAGGAGATTACTCCGTACCAATCAACCCCCCCCCCCCTGAATGAGAATGCTAAATTGTATTCCATTGTATATCTATGAAATGTGCACACTAAATAAAAATGAACTCTCTTGAAGTCTTTGAGAAGTAGTGCTATCGTCAGATGTGACATGGAGAGATAAGATGTCAAACGCCAGAGTTCTAGACACTGTGAACTAACGGATATAAATCCTTTACACAATCCGTAATTGTCGTCTTGCATGGTGGGGTCATACAATGCACCACTCCAATTTAATGAGAACTGTTGCAGAAGGCTTCATTGAAGAAAATCATCCACGAGGTAAACCTTAAATTAAACAAATTCTAATTGGCATTCAGGCACATAAGATTATGTTTCATTGTAGGAAGCGTCAAACGACAGCATAATCTGGAAATGCTTTATGGCAGCTGACCGGTCTTAGAACTGTAAACCAATGATGATGTACAGAATTATTGAATATGAAGGCATAGGAATCAATAACATGTTAAAAGTGATCACATGACAGATTTTAATAAAAATAATATAAGTAGGCATTTAGTAGTATTGTCATGTTCCTGCGGACGCCTTGTGCTGAGATCGGGTAGGATTTGATAGGCGTGTCATCTGCGTGGTCAGTCTGCGATATTGACCAAGTTCCGCACGCACTGGGAGAAAAATTACAGGAACCTAGTGACCCGAATGCCAAACGCTGTCATTCCTGGTAGCTTTATTGCCCTTGTTATTGGATTTCACTCCATTATACTCACTGGCTTTCTGTTATACTTCCAGGAGTGATGTTCTTGTGGGTGCTACAGAGAATTCCGATGGTAGGTTGCTTTGTGAAGGGACGCTGAAACGAAGGTAAAGCACGTCCCTCAGAGAACTCCTTCAGTATGGAACTTTGTAACTGAACTTACAGCCCCTCTAGTTGGTCCACCACTTTCTGATTCAGCTGTCCCTTCACAGATTAACATATCCACCATTTGTTGGTCATGCTTTTTATCGTTCGCATTACCTTCCCAGTGAACAATTGGTTAATTGAGATCACCAAATACAATAACATTCCTTTCTGTATCGTTATCAACATAGCCGATTATCTTATCAAATAATCCTGCATCAGCGTAAGCTCCACTCTTGCCAGATCTGTACACCCCAAAAACATCAACTTGCCTATTACTACGAGTATCTTTAGATATGAGCCTGCCGAGCTTGATAGCTGCAGTCGCTTAAGTGCAGCCAGTATCCAGTATTCGGGAGATAGTGGGTTCGAACCCCACTGTCGGCAGCCTGAAGATGGTTTTCCATGGTTATCCATTTTCACGCCAGGCAAATGCTGGAGCTGTTCCTCAATTAAGGCCACGGCCACTTCCTTGCGACTGCTTTAATCAAGTACCGGGCAGGGTGTATATATTGTATTGTGTGATTTGAAACAGTATACCTCGTTTCTCCTTTCATTGCCATTTTGATGCAAGCTCGCTAGTGATATGTTACGTCTCTAGTTGGTTCGTGGGGACTAAGGCGTATGGCCCTTTTCACATTAGGTTCCGGAAGCTGAGTCTCTGTGTAACTTGGAACCCGAGTACCTCGGTGATTCGACCGTCTCTTATTGTGGAAAGAAAGGCATCTAGAAACCGAAGGCATGAGCCTTCACTAGCGACTTCTATTTATTTCTCAAACATTTTTATATTATTATGTTATGGAATATTTCCTCTTATGCAGAAGCTCCCTGCGATTTTTGGAAGAGAAATAGATATACTTGAGAAATGTTGATGGTAAATTAATTGTAGCAATGATTTCTTAGAATTATCAATGAACCTTTTAAGGCTATGATGGCAATTTACCCTAACGTTGTAACTGGCAGAGACATCTGTTTCCAAAAAATGGTTGCGAAAACGGGAATAGTTCCACTGTGTCGATTTTCTCTAGCTGGAATGGTTGGCAGGTGAATATTCCTCTTCTCGACGTTGACATCTGAGGGCTGCGTCTTATGGCTGTAAAAGCGGACAGTGGGGCCGATGATGTAACCTCTCTTCTTATTCTTGAAGGCAGTGATGTCGATCCTTCTGTGGCTTCCGTTGTCCGCTAAGCCATGAACCTCTTCAAATACCTGGAAACCGTGGTCTTTCAGCGTAGGATGTAGCAATTTTATTTTTGGAACAACGACATGGAGGTTTCTGTGACATTACGTTTTCTCTCAGTATGACAGTGGAACCCTAGGAAGTGAGAAGAGTACTGAGAGAAAGGGGATTCGGTGAGTGTTGTAACTGCAACAATCCCTCAATGTCCCTCCATCTGGCAATTTGCTACATCCTCGCTTAGAAATAACTGTTGCCAGAAAAGTGAGAAGAGTACTGAGAGAAAGAGCATTCAGTGAGTGGTGTTGCAGCGTATTATACTTCGTGCACAGAAAAAGGAAAATAAAAAGAACTGAAAGAAGCGAGTATGGATTAACCCCGTAATTCGGGATCGTCAAATAGAGGCCATTTGGTAAATATTTTCGAAGTTACTCAAACACCTGCGAAAGTTTCATAATTATCTTGAACAGCACCAATCAGTGCCTCAACGTCCAAACTACGCATTAAGCCTACAGAGGGTTCATGTGACCAATGTAAACACCCAGATGTTAAACTTCCTCATGTGAGACTCCGTAACATGTCACGAAGAGGAAAGAACCAGTGAGCAGCACTCTAGTCTACGTGGCCCGAGTCACAGGGGGCATAGTCTGAAGGGGTCGAGTACAGTGACTCTATATATACAGTGTGGCCAAGTCCAGTCCAGCCGCCATGTTTTAGCCAAGTATTGAATCAGCTGATAGATGAAGGAGAGTGATATTATTATTCAATTAAATTAGATGTCAGAAGATGGAAACTGCATATCTATAACAAAAAATGTATCTCCAATCACTCAAAACGAAGACATTACAACACAGTCATTAAACCAGAATGACTTTATTGACCAGAGACGCTAATTTTGAAGAGGAAAGCAGACACTGGAGACAATGAGAAAACGGACGCAAAATCATAAGAAAAATTCTAGGCCCAAAACTCACCGACGGACAATACCAACTTAGAGGCAGACAGAAAATCAAACAATACAAAAATATTCACAGTGACATTAGAAAACGCAGACTAATATTGTATGGACATATTAAAAGACAGACAGGCTTACCAAGCAAAGAGTCGAATTCTATGAAAACAGGAGTAAAGCTAAAATAGAGGCAATGAAATGGATAGGCGAAATCAAAACCTGTTTGAAACAGGCATGAACTACACCAGCAGATGTCCAAAAAAGGATCACCTTCAGATCCAAAATTCACAAATGACAAGTTAACCAAGAGGAAAGTCCAAAGAAGAAGACTGGAACAACTTGGTCTGAAGACAGAAAGAAAGCCGATAGTGAAAGAATGAAAGAAATATGGGCACAAAGGAAGGCATATGCGCGCCTCTTAGTACCTTGTGTAGTCCTAATGGGCTTATTCGCATAAAATAATAATTTCGTTTTTCTGGCCATTTTAATAGATTTCTCGAGGTTGCTAGTTTGGTGGGTCTGGCCCAGTTTTACGGCGGATACCCTTCCTGACGCCAACCATATGTGAATGGAAGTAATCACTATTGCGTGTTTCTGTAGTGATTCATAGTGAAGTGTGCTGTGTTGTGTGTAGTTGATGATATGTTTATTAAGGTGAGCACAAACACCCAGGTCCCCTGCCCGGTCGGGAATCGAATCCGGGGCCCTGTATGCCGAAGGCCACTACGCCAGACGAACAATAATCCAGACTATTATAGGAAAATAAACACTTGGGTGTTTACAGTTATCAGTGTCGCGGAGGGTTAAAAGGAACATTGGTAGAGCAATGATGTCGCTATCAAAAAGAAAAAGGAAAAAAAGAAAAAGTGAAGAACGGTATAGCAGAACAATGCCGCGAATATCTTACCACCATCAAAAGAAGTATATGCTCGATATTCAGAATAACACGAATGTTTGTTCTACCTAAAGGTGATAACAATCCATGGAGACAGTTCCGTATTTGAAGCACGGTTTTTGTGAAAGTGGGACACAATATCCGTGATGCATGCATTGGCGGCTTAAATTTACAGGCTGTGTGAGACAGTGCAAGAGGAGAGAATATGTAATGTTTGTACTTTAGACTTAATCTGATATTGATTTCTTTCTTCAGTATACTAGGAACATTTAAAACGCAAGTAAGATTATAGAACAACTGAAAACAGAAATGCGGACACATTGTAGGTCGGATTTTGTCACCAAATATGCTGTTATTGTTATGTTTTGTTTTGTGAACAACGGCACAACGGGAAGGCTAATGCACGTACAATCTGAGTTACAAAGAACAATGTATAATTTAAGAAATAGATTGCACTTTTCCATATCGTTACTGAACGTGAATGTATTAGTACTGGTTTATGAACACAATTGCATGGAGTTTTCAGAAGCACTTTTCCCCATCGTGGCAAAAATATTCTTCACTTTATATTATCGACAGAATCGTAGGTTCTTTATTCGTGAACAGAGTACCATCTACTCATCATTGATGAATTTTAAACGAATCACGCAATAAATTATTTAAAACTCTATTTTGATTGTTTGATCACACTTCTTATTACAACTTCAGCGCATAAGAGGGGATTAAATTAAAATGAGCAGAAGTTTCCTGCAATCCTTGTTCTCATCATCTATGCTCTTGTTTTTACGTCACACTAACTACTTCGACAGTTTACGGAGACGCCGTGGTGACGACATTTTTTCCCGTGGAAGTTCTTTTACGTGCCGGGGCTGACGTATTTGAGCGTCTTCAAATACCACCGGACTGAGTCAGGATCGAACCTGTCAGCTTGGTTTCAGAGAGCCATTGCCTTGACACTCTGAGTTACTCAGCCCGGCTCTCATCGTCTGTGTATATTATATAAAATCCACTTTTATTAAAGTTTCCCCGGAGGAATCATTCACAGAAGGATGATGCTGAAGACGAAGATAACAATACAACGAGGTAGTTAGCTTCATAGTACGTTTTTTTAAAATTTGCTTTACGGCGCACCGACACAGATAGGTCTTATGGCGACGATGAGGCAGGAAGGGGCTAGGAGTAGGAAGGAAGCGGCCCTAGCCTTAATTAAGGTACAGCCCCAGCATTTGCCTGGTGTGAAAATGGGGAAACCACCGAAAACCATCTTCAGGGCTGCCGACAGTGGGGTTCGAACCCTCGATCTCCTGAATACTGGGCACTGGCCGCACTTACGCGACTGCAGCTATCGAGCTCGGTCTTCATAGTACGAGTCGTGTAGCTGTGGCTCGCAGGTCTAATAATAATAATAATAATAATAATAATAATAATAATAATAATAATAATAATAATAATAATCCGGCTCCTTGGCTGAAGGGTCTGCGTTGAGGCGATCGGGTCAAAGGGTCCCGGGGTCGATTCCCGGCCGGGACGGGAGTTTTAGCCTCATCTGATTAATTTCTCAGACTCTGGACCTGGGTGTTTGTATTTGTCCCAATATCCTTTATATACATACAACATAGCATACCACACCACAATACCAATCATAACGGGAATAAGCAGTAGTGAATATATGCCTCTACACAGGGTTAGCACCAGGAATAAAATTGCATCCGGTCGTAAAACAGGGCGAAGTCCACAAGTACGACACAGGTCGCAACGGTGACTCCTTGGGTGAGGGAAAAGCAAGTGAGGAATAAATAATAATCTGCTCATATATTCATATGCTATTTATGAATTTCATTATAACACACAGATGTGACTCCTCTGCGGGAAACTCTCTGGAGTCTCGTTTCAAAGGAATAACTACAATTCTTGTTTAATCCACCAGTATAAGCTATAGGAAGCTCTAATGCATGGGGCTTTCTCTGTGTGGCTTTAAAAGTACGAGCGTCAGCTCATATCTTTAATATTATTGCTCTCGCACAGAACAGTGCGGCAAGGCAGAACCATCTGGTTGCGAGTGGTTTACATACCACAGCACTAATAGACAAACAGATCGACGATCTGCCGTTATTGCTCGGGCCGCTCACAACCCGCCACGATTAATGGCTAGCCTGCTCCAGTCTTTGTTTTGCTTGTGGCTGCTGTAAGGTCTCTTATTTCTTCTCGCAGGGTGCGCTCACCAAGTGCCTGGCAGATTGTAGGTACTATCTACATATTAAAATGAAAACCTACAACCTGTTTTCCAGTCTTTGACCGGGTCAGGGATGTAATGAATGAAACATATATAGGCTATTATTACAATGGGGTCGCAACTTCCAAGGTGATTTATTAATGACTGATAAATGCTATGAAATGATAATGGAGAGTGTTGCTCGAATGAAAGATGACAGGGAAAACCGGAGTACCCGCGCAAGAGAAGACTGAATATTTATGGTCACCTCTCAAGAATGTGTGTGTGAACAGACTGTGAAAGAGAAGTTTCAACTACGTAACGAAGATAAAAGCCATCACAAAATGTGTTGAGGTAACAAGGAAGGATATAGAAGAAGTGGGGTCGATCCGAAAGAGATATGGAATAAACATGTGTTCCGAGCTAAATTTGATCAACTGGTCGGAGGTGGAATCTCAGCGAAATATTTAATTAATTCTAGGAGGAAAAAAAATACGTACCAGCAAACCAGTTGTTTATCACAGAAAGCCATATCCTACAAGAAGAGGAAGAAGAATAATGACATAGTCTGAATTCATTGCCATGTTCATTTCTGCAATTATGATTGTCACAACTGGGGGGACGTTGTTTATCATCGAATGGGCTGAGTAGTAAGGAAGCACCAAATAACAGAACATTGTTGTCTGCCGTTAACAAGTTCCTTCATACGGGATCAGTCCTATGTCAACGAAAGGGGACAACAAGGAGCCGAAGTACCATCACCACTAGCGAGGATCATGGACGACTTCTCCAACAGGTGTTACGTCCCTAGTCATGGAATATTGGGTCCTTATTTCGTCGAGAATGTTGCATAGAATCCAAAACCAGTGGACCAGTTAGTCTACAGACACCTCATTTTTAAACAGATAGCAAAGAAAATGCTCAAGGCTTAACGTCACCATCCGACGGACGATTCAGTATCAACACCGTCATATACACTCACTCCATATGAACAAGGTAGAGAGGTTTGGAATTGAATCCAGGCTTTTGGTACGCAATCTAGTGATAAGAACTTGTAAATCACTACCTCTCCTACTCCGCCGGCCAACTTTCTGATGGTGGAAATTTTTTGACCAACTGGACTTGAAACCACAGGTCGGACCATTTGACTCCTTAACTATTATGGCCTCCAGGAGGGATTTTCACAAAATTAATAATAATAATAATAATAATAATAATAATAATAATAATAATAATAATAATAATAATAATAATACCCGTGTGGGGATTTACCGGTTACCTTCATCGGGCGCGTCCTATTGGAATTGGGGAAGCTCGCTGGCTCTCCGCCAGCAGAGTCAGAGGGTAGTAGGGAAATAAAATACCACCGTGAAAAAAACTGGTCCCTTGCCAGGGTTACGGCGAAGACTGGTAAATGACCAGAAGCCAGAAAACATCTTGAGGCAACCTCTAGGGCTAACAGCCCTAGTTTTAAAAGGATGGGTACCCGTCCAAAGCAAAGTAAAAAAGCATGATGGCACAACATTTCAAGAAACATACCCCAGGGGGTAAATCTTCGGATAAATCCCTCATCGTGAACGCCACGGCGCACGAGTCTCGTTCGGATTCTGGGGGAGACTCGACATCATCCAAGAGACGAGTCGGAGCGTCTCGGTGTACCCCGAAGAGTCAAAAAATCAGGCCAAAATCTAAAACCTTTCTAGAAACTTTCAACATAAATTCACTTACACAAATTGGCAAGCTGAAAACCCTCACCAAAGCTCTTCACGAAAATCAGATATCCATAATGGCCCTACAGGAAACAAGGTACCCAGATGAAGAGATTTTTGAATCCGAAGGCTACCGATTTTTCAAGAGCAAAGCGCAAAGAGGAATCCTCAATGGAGCTGTGATGCTTGCAATCGCGTTTGCTGTTAGAACCAAGGTCCTTAAATCGGTTGCAAATTTCGAACCTGTGAATGACAGATTGTCTATACTCACAATTAAATGCGCGAACAAACCTACGCCCTAGTTAACGCACATGCTCCTACAAACGATAAGAACAAGTCTGATCCAGACGAAGTTGATAATTTCTGGGACCTACTGGATGAAAAATTAAACAAAAGTCCCAAACACCACGTCAAGCTTCTTTTGGGTAATTTCAATGCCCAACTAGGTCGTGAACAGAAGTACAAGAAAGTTATAGGAAATTACCCTGCTCACAAAAGAACCAATCCCAACGGCAAAAGACTGGTGTCCATTTGCGAAAATCACAACCTGCAGGTCATGTCGACCCACTTTCGCCATCTACCCAGAAAGCAAATGACTTGGCGTTCTCCTGTCCAAGCTCTCGGAGAGTTCCAAATTGATAATGTTGCAATCTCCAGGAGAAACAGCCCTGATATTATGAATGTCAAGGCAAAGAAAGGCATCAATGTGGCCTCAGATCATTATATGTCTCTTATCAAATTCAAACCAATTCCCGCAAACACAAGGAAGACAACCAAACAGATCACACGCTTCGACAATGATAAACTTCGGCAAAGGGTCGAGGAGTTCCAGGAGAAGGCTAGACCAAATGACTGTGACTTTAACAACGCCAAGTGTCTCCTTGTTGAGGCCACCAAAGACGTTGCAGAAATCAAGAGAAGCAAAAAGCATGCCTGGTGGAATGGTACCTGCGAATCAGTCCTTCAAGAAAGACTCAATGCGTGGAAACAGTACTACTCTACGAAATCAGAAAATGATTGGGAAACCTACAGAACCCAACGTGCCCAAGCAGTTAGGGTGTTCAGAACTGAGAAACGTAAATACGAAAAGTTTCTCATTGAAAAGATAGAACAAAACTTTAGGAAGAATACTACAGAGCCTTCAAATGCAAACTCACTGGCTATAAACCACCATCTCTATGCTTTGAGCGAAAGGACGGCACACTGGCGACGCCAAATGAAGAAAATTGCAGCATTCTGGCATATTACTTCAAGAATTTACTTAATTGCTCTAAACCGCAAAGCGCCATTGAGACCAAGGAACCCTTACTCAGGTACCCAGATTCCAGACCACCCGACAGAGATGAAATCAAGCGCCACATTGCCCGTCTCAAAAATAACAAAGCGCCGGGGGAAGACTCAGTAGTAGCAGAACTATGGAAATATGCCCCAGAGGAATCACTTGATATCTTGCTAAAGCAAATAGAAGAAATTTGGAACAAGGAGACTCTACCTGAAGATTGGAAAATAGCTTTGATCCATCCATTACACAAAAAAGGCAGCATGAAGAACATCAACAACTACAGAGGGATATCTTTGCTACCCGTGACTTACAAAATTCTATCACTTGCCGTCCTGGAGCGTTTGGAAGCACAAGTCGAACATCAAATAGGTGAATACCAAGGAGGGTTCAGAAAAGGTCGCTCAGCACCTGAACAAATCCAAAATCTCAAAACGATCATCAGATATTGTACACTAAGGTTCAAGCAGTATGTGTCTGTCTTTGTGGACTTCAAGAAAGCGTACGACTCCATTGACCGGGAAGTCCTGCTAAACATCTTAAATGAATTTGGAGTTAATTTGAAATTGCTGGCATTAATTAGAGCCACCCTGACCGATACAAAATCCAAGGTGAAGTTCCACGGATGTCTCTCGCATTCCTTTGACATCAAAACAGGAGTCCGACAAGGTGATGGGCTATCCCCGATACTCTTCAACTGTGTTCTTGAAAATATCATCAGAACCTGGTTTGTGAGATTACAGGAAACCAACTACAGTTCATTGAGAATAGGAACCAAATCCAAGGGGATCGCAACAGACTGCTTAGCATTTGCCGATGATATTGCTGTTCTCTCAAACGACATAGAAACCGCTAGAGCTCAAGTTGAAATTTTAAAGGAAATTGCCGAACAAACTGGTTTGCAGATATCGTTTGAGAAAACAGAAGTAATGACTAACATCAAAGAGGCTTCACCAAAACTCCGTACAAAATACGGGGACATCACCCGAGTAGACAAATTCAAATACCTGGGTGAGATCATCATGAAAAATGGACTGGACAAAGAAGCACATCAGGAGCTAGTACGCAAACTGGAAATAGCCTACCAAACATCCCGCACAATCTATAACAAAAAATGCCTTTCCCAAAACACCAAAATAGTCACTATGAAACAGTTCTGAAGCCAGTAGTTCTATATGCAGCCGAAACCCTGTCTCTAAATGCCAACAAAGGACTCCTTGAAGAACTGGAGAAAAGAGAACGCAAAATTGTGAGAGGAATCTTGGGATCAAAGTACAGAAATGGAGTCCATCAAAAGAGATCCAACAAGGAAGTCTACAGCAAAATAGAGAAAATTTCCGACACAATCAGAAAAAGACGGGCACGATTTTACGGTCATCTGAAAAGAATGGACGGAAGAAAGTTAACTAAAGAAATATTTCACTTTTTTGATTCAAACCCCAAAACCACAATTCCTTGGTTTAGAAATACCAAAGAAGACCTTCAAATGCTACATATCTCAGCTGAAGACGCCCTTAACAGAGATCTCTTCCGCAAGAGAATATTGACGAACGGGCTAAACCGAGACGAGCAACCGAAGAGAAGACACGGTGCCCCTTGGACAGAGGAGCGTAAGCAGGCCCACTCACAAAGAATGAGGGAAATTTGGGCTCTAAAGAAAGCCAAGTTCAGTGTCAAATGCAACAAGACTTAACGTGGTCCTTGATGGCCCCAGCGAATTATATAATAATAATAAGAATAATAATAATAATAATAATAATAATAATAATAATAATAATAATAATAATAATAATAATAATAATAATAATGTGATTTATTTTTACGTCCCACTAACTACTTCCACGGTTTTCGGATCGAACCTGCCAAGTTGGGGTCAGAAGGCCAGCGCCTCAGCCGTCTGAGCCACTCAGTGCGGCTTTCGCAAAATTACAAATATCCCCGGAAATATTAGTTATATCTATGTAGTGTACATAAAACGCATAGAGAATATAATTACCGTCCGGCTCCGTGGCTGAATGGTCAGCGTACTGGCCTTTGGTTCAGAGGGTCCCGGGTTGGATTCCCGGCCGGGTCGGGGGTTTTAACCGCTTCTGATTAATTCTTCTGACTCGGGGACTGGGTGTTTGTGTCCGTCCCAACACTCTCCTCTTCATATTCACACAATACACTATACACTACCAATAACCACAGAAACACGGAATAGTGATTACATCCCTCCATATAGGGTTGGCGGCAAGAAGGGCATCCGGTCGTGAAACAGGACCAAATCTACGACCAAATCCACATGTGCGACGCAGTTCGCACCCGCGACAACACACGAGTGGGAAAAGCGGTGGGAAAAGGAGAAGAAGGTTAATTTCTCAAACTCGGGGACTGGGTGATTGTGTTCGTCTTAATACAGTTATCTTCATCTACACACAACACATAAACATTTTTTTTGCTATTGGCTTTACGTCGCACCGACACAGATAGGTCTTATGGCGACGATGGGATAGGAAAGGGCTAGGACTGGGAAGGAAAGAGGCCATGGCTTTAACTAAGGTACAGCCCCAGTATTTGCCTGGTGTGAAAATGGAAAACCACGGAAAACCATCTTCAGGGCTGCCGACAGTGGGTTTCGAACCTACTATCTCCCGAATACTGGACACTGGCCGCACTTTAGCGACTGCAGCTATCGAGCACACAGAAACATTATCAGTCACCACGGATACACGTAATAGTGAATACATCCCTACGCACATGGTTCAATCAATCAATCAATCAATCAATCAATCAATCAATGAATCGATCGATCAATCAATCAATCAGTCTATCAATCAATCAGTCAATCAATGTCAATCAATCAATCACCCACGACCTGCTTTTAGGGCTGTCACTCAGGTGGCAGATTCCTTATCCGTTGTTTTCCTTGATTTTAGCTGCCTATAGCTGCAGCTATAATCGCAGCTATTTCTTGATTGGCACAGAACTTCTGTGGTTTGCTCTGGCAAAATCTTTTTTCCATTCGGACCCTTTTAAGAAGGAGATAGACCTGGCCATGCTCATCTAGGGGAACGTCACTAACATCTCACAGCCATGAACCCTATAGGACAGAAGGGCTTGTCAACATTTGAGGAGAAATAGGTTGTATTGCAGTAAACAACATGAATTTATTATCACCAAGAGTCCGTAGGTAAAGAAAGCTGGTAGTGCTCCCTCTAGTCCCCCTGAGATCGCTGCTCTCGAGCCACGGAGCATGTAATTCTGTTCGAGTTCTTTCTCATATATATGACACAACACTGTCACTGTGGACGTTAAACAAACAGTGTTTAATTAATTTCACCTCCTACATAAGGCAGTATGACGGCTGTGGCTTTACAGCACTGTAAATACTACGACATAAACGTAATTAAAGGGTCCTTAATATTGGAGGTAACTACTGAAATATTCTACCTTTCTGGGACACGTGTCGCTCTGACGAAGTGAAATCAGTTCCTCGTCAGATAATGGAGAAATTGATAACTGAACACTTTTACAACTGATATGATCTCCCCGATAGGACGAACCTGACATCTCCCGAAGTTGAAAATTTCATCCATCTTATATCCCCGTCGAATAGACTTCCATATTCTTACCTATCGGCTTCCTTTCTTCTTCTCCACCTTCATCATCATCACCATCATGTCCTCCCAGAACGTTTGGCGATTAGTAGCATGATCTATTGTTTGTTCATAACTGTTCTAAATAAAGTAAGCTTAGTCACTCCTAACCACTGGTTCAAGTTACCGAGCCACGATTCGTATTTCTACGTTGCTCACCAACCCCACATACCAACACAACCAGGGTTTAATAGATTACGTCTTAGTACAAGGCACCTTACGTCCATCATACGCATCCGTCTAGGTCATGGCTGCTACCCAAATCATCTTCATAGAATTAGAGTAGTGGATTCCTCTATGTGAGACAAGAACCAAGAGGAAATTGCCGATCTTAATCATATCATTCTCGGTTGCAGTAAATATCGGCATGTGTAAAGTGTGTTATGTGACTTTTTTTGCTATGGGCTTTACGTCGCACCGACACAGATAGGTCTTATGGCGACGATGGGATGGGAAAGGCCTAGGAGTTGGAAGGAAGCGGCCGTGGCCTTAATTAAGGTACAGCCCCAGCATTTGCCTGGTGTGAAAATGGGAAACCACGGAAAACCATTTTCAGGGCTGCCGATAGTGGGATTCGAACCTACTATCTCCCGGATGCAAGCTCACAGCCGCGCGCCTCTACACGCACGGCCAACTCGCCTGGTGTGTTATGTGAAAAAATGGCCCTTATTCATGTTCCTTTTCCTAAGTATAATAATATGTTTATTAAGATCTGATGGCATTTACCTCGCACTTGCCCATTCTTTTATATATGACTGAATCTAAAGATTTAAATGAGACATTTACCGCCGTAGGTTCTTTTTGCGTGTGCTGCGAAGTGACTAAAATGATTCGTTTCCCTTTTGTATTGAGATATTTCATCCGTTGCATGTATTTTAGAAGTAGGCCTAGTGTTATTTTATGTATGGTATGTATTTTCTGTGTTTGTATATTATGTTTTGCTGGCTGTATGGCCACTTCCTAAACGTCAAATATAATAAAAGTCCTACTTCGCCCCGGACCACTTTTTCCAATTTTTCCCCTTGGGTTATTGCATGTAGAATGTGGTATTTACTGTTTCGCATCATACGACCAAAGTCCTCTAGCTTGATGGTGTGAGAATTTCTGGTTCTTTGTTCATGCGTTACAGAACTTCTATATTGGTCATGTAACTGCTCAAGGTATCTTCGGCCTCCTTCGGTACGTCCACAATTCAAATGCTTGCAATATACAGTATATAGTATACAGTACATGCCTCAACGCCGTATAGTAGGATGTTGAAAACGTAGCACCGGAATAGTCGTGCCCGTAGTGTACGGTAATGGAAATCAACATCAACCACGAAACTGTGAAGAACCGATCTACTTTGAGAACACTGATTAATAATCATGTTTGGCGGAGCCAAAAGCTAGAACTAATAAAACCTGGACAGAAGAACGTAAGAAGAATTTCAGTGAGAGGATGAAAAGATTTTGTGAAGAGAAGAAAGCAAAATCATCAGCTGAATAAGTTCAAGCGTGCTCCTCATTTGGGCATAACGATGTGAAAAGAAAATTCATTGTTGTTGTAACAAAATACTGCGTATTCGAAAATAATTCTCAGCCAATACAGCATGGAAGAAATCAATCCATTTTATGGCCGGCATCACGATGGATATAGAAGAAATTTCTTGGGCTTGTAAGCCATGGTTGAATTGGGTTCCTAGCTCCCAGCGTTTCACCGGAGACTGCACCCTGCGATTTCAAGGGTCCGTGTACTTCGAAAGTCAGTAGTGGACCGACGCACTGGCTGCTCCCTCCCAGATTATGTGATAGTAACGCAGTGTTCTATGTCCAGTCCGCGATTTTTTTTTTTTTTAAGTGCCTAGCAATTTGGTGATGGTTGGTCTACTGTGGTGGTTAGCAATGGCTTGTTGGTTTTACTTTCTTTTAGCTATTCCCGGCTCCTGCATCCATCTGGTATCTTTACCTTAGCTGTTTTGGATATGGGTATTCATTCATCTGTAGGGTTTCTTCTCTCCTGTTGAAATTGTTGGTTTATGTGCGCCGCGCAGTGATGGGAAAAGTACAAGAAAAATGTAACTGGACTGAATTATAGTTCTGTGGGACCGGGCGACTTGGCCGCGTGGTTAGGGGCGCGCGGCCGTGAGCTTGCATCCGGGAGATAGTGGGTTCGAATCCCACTGTCGGCAGCCCTGAAGATGGTTTTCCGTGGTTTTTCATTTTCACACCAAGCAAACGCTGGAGCTGTACCTTAATTAAGGCGACGGCCACTTCCTTCCAACTCCTAGGCCTTTCCTATCCCATCGTCGCCATAAAACATATCTGTGTCGGTGCGACGTAAAGCCACTAGCAAAAAAAAAAGCTGTCTCAGAATTACTTTTCCCAGTTACAATTACAAATTAATTTTTCACTAAGTAATGAGTAAAATTACAATATTAATTACTTCTCAGAATGCCAGTGTTCAGGGAATCACTTACACTCTTTCTTCGAATGGGGCCGAAATGATACTAGTATTTGCAAGGAAAGAGAATGTTACTTCATTTGTGGTTTTTGGCAGATATGTAGTGACTATCATCACTAACTGAGACTAAACATTATACCTTGGAATTTACCAAATGCATTTTTCCCGTAATTGAAGAATGTCTGTTCAAAAGGGTCTATTTCCACCATGAGAATGTTGTGGGTAAACTTCAGAAAACCGGGCGAGTTGGCCGTGTGGTTAGGAGCGCGCAGCTGTGAGCTCGCATCCGGGAGATAGTGGGTTCGAATCCCACTGTCGGCAGCCCTGAAGATGGTTTTCCGTGGTTTCCCATTTTCACACCAGGCAAATGCTGGGGCTGTACCTTAATTAAGGCCACGGCCGCTTCCTTCCCATTCCTGGGTCTTTCCTGTCCCATCGTCGCCATAAGACCTATCTGTGTCGGTGCGACGTAAAGCAACTAGCAAAAAAAACTTCAGAAAAGTATAATAAAAGACACATGGAACCCATGATCGGATATGGTGCAACTTGTAAGGAATTAACTTACATCTTTCTTGTCTGGATTGCTCACGGCATTCGATAATATTCAACTACTGTGGTGCATGTGGACGAAATACTTATTTCTTTTTCTTGAAGTGGAAATAGCACCTTTCGAACAGACACTTCTCAATTGTTACTTTTAGTGACAGCATTTCAAACCATTTGTCAACTACTTTTAAAAATGATTGATTCTCAAAATTCTCGTAGCTAAGCCTCGACCTCTTGCGGGAAAGTACATCTTGAACACAACAACAAAGTGCTTTACATCGCACCGACGCAGATAGGTCTTATGGCGACGATGGGACAGGAAAGGGCTAGGAGTGGGAAGAAAGTGGTCGTGGCCCTAATTAAGATACACCCCGGCATTTGCCTGGTATGAATGAACTACGTCTGTTCAAAAGATGCTATTTCCACTTCAAGAAAAAAAAAAAAAAGTATTTCGTCCATATGCATCACAGTAGTTGAATAACATCGAATGCTGTGAGCAATCCAGACAAGAAAGATGTAATTCCTTACAAGTTGCACCATATCCGATCATGGGTTCCATGTGTCTTCGGGAGATAGTGGGTTCGCACTTAAGCGACTGCAGCCATCGAGCTCAGTGAAGGTACATATTTGCTTGTGCTGAAAAGACGCTGCACATGGGCTCGTGAAGAAATACTTGTGTTTAATTTCAAGATTATCCCCAGCAGTGATGGATATTTAGGATAAGTTTGATGTGTTTGGAAGTCCTAGAGAGGTAAGAAAGTGCCTCATCCAGCACTGGTGAAGCTACTGGTCCTGCTGTAGTCGAAATGAAAACGTTATCTTCAGCATCAGTTTTTCTCCCGTTTCAGCTTCCACGACCTGTATATTGATCATTAGTATGTAACAATCAGGCCTACTACTTCATTTCGACAAGTAAATTACGAGTATAAATTTTGTAAAAAGTAAACATTACAAGTAAAAATTTATAAAAATGTATTCGTTACAAATAATTCAGTTACTGTTACTCAGTTTACTCACTTACGTCTTAACTCTTGTGAGCTTGTATTCATTAATTCATGTACAAATTCGAATGAAAAATCAAACTAATATAGCATGTTTCTCTCTTGGTTGCAGGTATGTGCCTATCCTGACTCCTAGCTTCTTATCGGCCGTCGGCAACTTTCGGTAAGAGTTTCATCCATATCAGTACATTGAAGTCGAATGGTAAAGATGCAATGTACAAGGTAGAGACAAATCATCATTCTCCTAGACACATTCAAAACTTAGAACTTAGTGCCAAAGAACCATATACCGGTGTTTCCGTAACCGTGGAAGTAGTTAGTGAGACGTAAGACCAATCACATTATTAGAATCTGAAACCTCCCGAAGATCCCTAGAAAAATCGAATACACTCAAAACTCCCCAAGGGTCCAAGCGGGGGACGGATTTTGAAATTGGGGCACAGAAGAAAACCAACATAAGTACACAAGCATAAGCATTGTCTCACCAAGTGGGATTATTTTTTTCGAAGTGCTGGCCTAAAATTTACATTGCCTTTCAACTTTTCCAAACTCATTTTTAACATCAAACCCCGGTAAAGTATTGAGAGGAATTTTCGAGATATTAAGGATGTCTTGGTGATAAATAGCATAATAAATGATCAGAAAGGGGAAGTGAAAAAAGCAATCAAGGATATGAGAATGCGGAAAGTGGTAGGAAAGTCAATTGTTCCAATCATGTAATGAAACTCGATTATTATTTATGGTAGACTGTGTCATTTACCCGTGTTTTACTGCAGAATTCTACACTGTATACGAAATTCTAGGAAACATACTACACACGTTTTAGGATTTTATTAGATTGCATTGCTCTTAGCGTTACCCGAGAAACACAACTGGGAGGTTGCCATACATCGGGTTGAAGAGTTTTCATTATATTGGAAGGCCCCATATTCTACTTCCAGTCACATTCGAGTTGGGTAGTTTTCATTATGATGGCAGGCCCCCTTGCCGCTTGTGCATGTAACTGGGCCCACCAGTAGAACTTGAAGGTAACACCATTTTGTGTTTTTATTAATATCGGGTTTTCTTTCAGTAAGATTTTACAGACTCCCAATGTTTTTATCTTAATTCTACCGGGCAAGATCAGAAACTTGTCCATAATCTTTGCAGATGGCTTCCCGCAGGTGTACCTAATTTCCCGATCGCTGTTTACTTTGGTTGTGTCTAATGAAATTCAGTATTTCTGTTTCTATCTGGGCGTACCAAAATTAACCAAATACTGATTAATGAGACTGCGATAGAGTACGATGTAGTTTTCTTGGCCCTCTCTTTCCAAGATTCGGTAAGAGTAAAAGTCTGAAGCAGAAACCGTTTTCTTAAAAGGAGCTGAAGAATTTGAATCAAGCTAATGGAGTATCCATCTTCCCTACGGCAGAATGTAAGAGAATCCTGAAGAACTCCATAAGCACGATGAGTTTTGCTAATCTCCGCCAACTTCGTGTCTCTGCTGTGAAGAACGATGTCCCGCTATTCAAACTCCTCTCCCACAATCACCAAAGCCACCTCACTCGCTGTAGTCGCGTTATACCGATCCCTATGTTCAGCTGGTGGTTTTCGATCCGCATGAATCACAACTTTAAACTCTTGGCCTTTCGAGACATTTTCCATTGATATTTTAAACTCACGTATATTATGCAGAAGTTGTTAAAGTTGTAAAATTAGCCATGACTTTAAAAGAGGAAAGATAGCGGACCGAATTTCCCACTCTTTTTTGTCATTTCCTGTGATGAAAGTAACACTTCCTATTCTGTCATAAACTTTGCTTTGAACATCAACATTTGGCATCAAATTTTCCTCCAAAGGACGTCATTTGATCCGATATACATCCTAATTTTCCTCAAAAAATGCTCAGACTTAGGATGATCATTATTAAGGAGGCTGTGTAGATGATGAGGGGGCTCTTCAATATGAGGAAGATGTACCTTTCCGTTCCTACAACACATACAGACACTTTCTTCTTTCCATTGTTTTTGCGCGACACCAGTTACAATCGCCTTTCTGTCATTACTTTAATCTGTATTGCGGTTGTACTTGAATCCCGATAAAGATTTTGTTTTCCACGGGGGCAATCGTTTCTTTTCATTTTATCTTCTAACAGCTTTTTAATTTACTTCAGGATTTTTCGTAGTGTATTTCCTAACAGCCTTTTTACTAACATCGGGTTTTCTTTCAGTAAATTTCTATAGACTCCCAATGCTTTTATCTTAATTCTACTGGACGAGTTGGCCGTGCGCTTAGGGCCGCGCAGCTGTGAGCTTGCATGCGGGAGATAGTGGGTTCAAACCCCGCTGTCGGCAGCCCTGAAGACGGTTTTCCGTGGTTTTCCATTTTCACACCAGGCAAATGCTGGGCCTGTACCTTAATTAACATCAACGGCCACTTTCTTTCCACTCCTAGGCCTTTCTTATCCCATCGTCGCCTTAAGACCTGTCTGTGTCGGTGCGACGTAAAGCCAATTGTAATATGTATAGAATATATACATATATATCTTAATTCTGTCGGTGAATCTAGTCCAGAGCTATTTTTCCTCTTTGTTTTTCTTTGGTTAATAGAACATTTGATATTACAAGTTGCTTTACGTCGCACCGACACAAATAGATTTTATGGCGAAGATGGGATAGGAAAGGGCTAGGAGTGAGAAGGAAGCGACCGCGGCTTTGTTAAAGGCACATGCCCAGCATTTGCCTAGTGTGGAAAAAGGGAAACTAAGGAAAACCATCTTCAGAGCTGCCGACAGCGAGATTTTCGAGTCAAAGGAAAAATTTAGATCATCAGCTACAACAGAAAGACACTTGATTTTAGGAAGAGGATGATAATCAGTGAAAGCAAATCCACTGTCAATTTTGTCATTGACAGAGCACTGGACAAGAAAGAAATCTTGCGTGGCTGATTCCATCAAGCGGTGTAAGGATCGAGCTAGCAAGAGCATGTGGTTGTCGATACGGAAGTACATAATTGAGAATTTGGCAAAATATGAGGAACGGGACGTCTCTCAGCGCAGTCATAAGAACTCGGTTCGTTCGCCGCGCTGAATTTCGCTCAGTTAACACACTCCCGAATGACGTGCTCCTGTCTTGCTAACTATCTCGTAACCATCTTATGTTCCTCGCGACTGACTCAAGATTTCCTGTACTTCCCCGACTTCGCTCTTTATATAGGACGGAAGATACTCGTAGTTTCCAATTCCAGATCATTCAGGGTGCCTTCTTGATCGTTGACCGCTTCCAGTATCTCCGAAAGGAACTCGGCCAGCGTCCTTATTAGGTGCCTCGACAATTCGCTGTGGCTCTGGTTTTGCTTGCCGCTGGCCCTGCCCACATTGTCGCCTTCCGCCGGTCCCCCGCAATTTCGACCCTCATTGTCACCGTATTAATTTGGTGCAGCCTCCTACATTGTAATAACATTAGGCGATGTAAATAAGGTATCTTTGGGAAATCACATAACTGGAGATGTATCTCTCCCGATATACATTATTGTATTTATTATAAGCAGTGGTGAAATTGGTTACAGCAGAAGATCTGGCACTTCAGTAATGAATCTCACTCGCTCTTGTTTTGCGAATAATTCACTTTACAGTATTTCAGTTATGTTCCTTCAAGCTGTTGTAAACAGCACATACAACTCATGTCTTCTTTTACGATACCGTAATAAAAGATAATTTATTTTTATTATTTTTCAGAGAACCTTGACGTTTGTGAAAGGAGTATAAAATTCAGCAGTTAAGTACTGAGGAATCATTATTCAGACTTCTTTGTTGTTTCGAACTCTGACTTTAACTTCAACATCGTCTTCTTCAAATCTGGCTCAGAACTGATACATTCAATAAATTGAATCTTCACTCCATCTCTTCATCCTAGAGAGAAGGGAAAACTGACTAAGGAAAGAGGGTGGGTGATCGTTGTAGTACACACAACCCCTTCAAGTCAGAAAATGTACAGATTAGTTTCTTGTGAATGCAGGTGATATTGAGTGCAAATAATGTGCACGACGGATATTATTTCGCTTTTATGAATAACTAGACAAATAAAAGAGAAACGATTACGGAATCATTTGAAATCTCCAGTATCATATCAGTTTGATGCAGGCTCACGATAATCCACTTGACAAACTTAGTGGCAGAGTTACTGACTCGTTTTCTTTCTGTTCTCAAGATTATGGATTGGATCGCAGCTGAGGTCAATGACGATTGAAAGTTTGAAAGCCAATTCCGCGTAATATTGGTTTCCGCTATGTTCAAAAAATCTCCTGTGGAACAAAATAGTGAAATACCTTTAAACATCGTAAATAAATTATATTTAATAATAGTGCCTCTACTGAGGTGCTTTATGCACACTTACTACAGTCAATTCGATCGTCTAGTATTACAACCAGGAAGGAGTGTAAATATCCCTAAATCTCCATCCTGGGACATTTACACCGTTAATGTCAATATAATCCCTCCCCCTTACAGCAAACGTGTTTTTTTTTTTCAAATTTTAGAAACTCATAGTAGTCCGCTTCTGTGGTGTAGTGGTTAGCATGATTAGTTGCCACCCCCAGTGGCCCGGGTTCGATTCCCGGCTCTGCCACGAAATTTAAAAAGTGGTCCGAGGGATGGAACGGGGCCCACTCAGCCTCGGTGAGTAGAGGTGGGTTCGATTCCCACCTCAGCCATCCTCGAAATGGTTTTCCGTGGTTTTCCACTTCTCCAGGTAAATGCCGGATGGAACCTAACTTAAGGCTACGGCCGCTTCCTTCTCTCTTTCTTGTCTATCCCTTCCAATCTTCCCATCCCCCCACAAGGCCCTGTTCAGCATAGAATAGCCTAGGCGAGGTATTGGTCCTCCTCTCCAGTTGTATCCCCGACCCAAAGTCTCACGCTCCAGGACACTGGCCTTGAGGCGTAGAGGTGGGATCCCTCGCTGAGTCCGAGGGAAAAACGAACCCTGGAAGGTAAATAGATTAAGAAAGAAAAAGAAACTCGTATTAACCGCTGGAATTCAAAATAGCACCACCTAAGGTTGGAGACTGCTAGTCATCGACAGGTCGTGGTTAGCTGTCCTCCACACGGCAGCTGCATGAACCTCTGTGAACGAAGTCCATGAGCTATAATGTGGAATTGTGAAACTATACACGATACAAGGGTCTTTTAGACATTTTGTAATTCTCAGTACCATCTACTGTAATTTTAATCTTCCATTGATTTTCAGTTTCATATTTAGCAAGTTATAAATAAAATGTCGGGTGGTTCACCAGCCCTTTACTTTTGTCGGTGGTAGGTAACCCAACTAACATAAAATATCTGCTTCTTTATGGGATTAGTACAAGTATACCGTTTATATAATGCACGCGAATATGGCAGAAATCATTAGCGGCAGTGTTATTTCTATTACTTTAACTATAATGAATCTGAAACGCGGTCACAGATGCGAGCACCACTATCTGACGTTTGAACAGGAAGTGTCTATAAGGTCTACAGCATTCTAGCTATACGTTATGGCTCGCAGTAGGTGCGGTGGCTGAACCACGCGTAACAGCTGTTGCTTTAGTTAAGCTGTTTAGCAGTATGTTCGATTCACGGGCCGGTACACTTTTTTTTTTGTCTGTTAAAGCCGCTTACAGTAACTGTAATATGGTCCCATATCATTCTGTTCCAAAGATGGAATTTTTATTTGGTGCTGAAAAGGACCGTTTTTATTCGATGTACGCAGCCAAGTTGGACTACGACATGATGGTCTGTAGGTAGGAAGTAGGGTACCCTGTATATTGAGTGTGACAAGTGTTCGAAAGTTTGACCACCTTGATTTATGCAGATTTCAGCATGGCATTGTAAAGACATTCTTGCACGCTGTAACATGTCAGATGTAACAGCTTGGCATGCCTCGATGATCAGTTGCCGAAGGTGACCAGGATTTTCAGGCTCCTATGCACGCGTTAGATCGGGTGATCGAGTGAACGCGTCGTCCCCTTCCTATCCATTTATTTGGATATGATGCGTGAAGATGGTTCCGGACTACTACCGATCCGTGAGGTAGGGCCCCGTCCTGTTGAAAACACTTTCGTAATCGCTCGCGCAGCGCCATGTTCTCCTGCAAGTGTGGGAGTTTATTTTGAAGAAAATGAAGGTGGCGTGCTCCCATTAGATGTCCTTCGAGAAATATGGTCCGATGAGATAGTCACCCAAGGTCCCACACTAGACATTTTCTCGCAACTGCACTTGAAATGGGCCCTGTCTTACCCAGTAGGGATACTCCGCGCTCCAATAGTACATACTGCACATTTACGACGCCATTGTTGTGAAATTGTGATTCGTCTGAAAAGAGGACTCTTGACAAAAAGACTGCATTACTGGTCACACTGCGTAATGCCTATTCACAAAAATGTTATTCTAGCATCTAAATTACGTCCGTGGAGCTGCCGGTGTAACTGCAGATGGTACGGGTGAAATTTATTGTTATGCAGTAAATGATGACCGGCTGATGTTTGTCTGTTGTGCAAGTGTCCGTGTACTAACATGAGGGTTGTTCTGGACAGCGTACAATCGCAATATTCGTTCAAGATTCCGGAACGTATTGGTAGTCGGTAGTCTTCTGTCAGGAAAACGCTCGTGGTAGAGACGTTGCGACTGGACTGCATTCTACCTTGTTTCCGCATAAATGGGCAACATATCAACGTACTCGTCACTGGAATATATCATGAGTGAATGAATACGTGCTGTGATGTGCCCTGGTAAGTGTGCATAAACATTGTGTGTCCGTTAAAATAGGGCAAGATCTATCGATCAGATATTTAAAAAACATTCAGAAGGCTGGAATCGAACCACTACGTTACCGGTATTTAACACATTGTGTCAACGGCCCTTAACCGACTCGGCCACAAAGACTACGAAGGACTGTAAAGATGCTAAAGGATTACTGTCTTACGTAGCCGTTCCACATCGAAAGTTAATATCCGTGCATTACAGTGTTCATTTAACTTTTTAGTATTAGTATTTATTCATTGCACATAACAGGCAATTAGCCCCATACAAGTTCACAAAGCCCCTTTCCATGCACGAACAATTAACAACAAGAGAAAAGAAGAGATACACGAGACTCCTTGGGCATGCCATGAGGTCCATCAGATACCCCGGAAACGTGACACTCCCAAGGGAGGGTCACCACAGCAGTCATCGTCAGTCCCTACATGCCACTCATTTAACTTTTTACGATTACGCAGTACGTGGCATAGGCCCTACATATTAATTCGACCCTACTTTCTCCATAAATTAGCAACTATTCAACGTACTCTTCGTAGGAATGCATCGTGAGAGGAAATGAATAAGTGCTGTGATGTGACCTGATCATTGTGGATTATTATTTGCGTGCGCTGGGCTCGGGAGTTTCTGGATTCGAATCCCATGCTGGCCGTCCTGAAAATGGTTCTACTTGATTTCCCATGTTTTTGCTATTTGCTTTACGTCGCACCGATACACATAGGTCTTATGGCGACGATGGGGTAGGGAAGGCCTAGGAGTGGAAAGGAAGCGGCCGTGGCCTTAATTAAGGTACAGTCCCAGCATTTGTCGGGTGTGAAAATGGGAAACCACGGAAAACCATCTTCAGGGCTTCCGACAGTTGGATTCGAACCCACTATCTCCCGGATGCAACTTTCCCATTTTTCACTACCAGGAAAATGCCGGGACGTTTCTTTAATAAAAGACCAAGGTCTATTTACTTCCCACTTCTTTCCTCGCCTATTCTTAGGGAAAAGACGCCAAATAAGAGCGCACCCCCTTAAAACCAGTAGCGAAAAAATATTGATTGTTATTGTATCTCCGTTAAAAAGAAGTACACCGGTCGAGTTGGCCGTGCGCGTAGAGGCGTGCGGCTGTGAGCTTGCATCCGGGAGATAGTAGGTTCGAATCCCACTATCGGCAGCCCTGAAGATGGTTTTCCGTAGTTTCCCATTTTCACACCAGGCAAATGCTGGGGCTGTACCTTAATTAAGGCCACGGCCGCTTCCTTCTAACTCCTAGGCCTTTCCCATCCCATCGTCGCCATAAGACCTATCTGTGTCGGTGCGACGTAAAACCCTAGCAAAAAAAAAAAAAAAAGAAGTACCTCTGTCGTTCAAAAAATTTGCGTCATCCTGGACGCGAACCACTACGCTGACGATATTCACACACACGCCTTGCGTTCCAGCTCTTCACGGCTTCAGCCACGAAGTCGACATAAGTGGTGGATGTTAGAGGTTTGGTACGTACGTATGGCCGTTCCACCTCGAGAGTTAGTATCCACATCAGAGTCTTCAGTGATGGTTTACAGTGATCATTTAACTTCTTTACATTACAGAGCATGTGGCATAACCTATTAATTCGATCGTATTATGGGTATTTGTGTTATTTCAAGGCGCAATAAAACACATGGTTGCAGAGTGGTCTTTAGTATTTAGCGTGCAATTATGCATGTAGTTTTTCCTTTGCTATTTCTATGGATCAGTTTACGTGATGACACACAGTAGGAGAGAGCCTTATCGAGCATAAGGAGAAATTTCAAGTTATTTGGGGTTCATCGAGGCTAAATTATAAGGATCTCTTATACGCGATATTTGGGTTGCCAATCTCGGATAAAATAAGGGGCCGGTGAACCGCCCGTTATATTGGTATGCGTCATTAAGAGAAAAACGTCATCTTTCTTCTCTTAAATTTTGTCTTCTCTCTCTTAAATTAATCTGTGGAGGTGCGAAGGGCGCAGTGCTTTGCTACTTACTTCTCTTTCGGGTGATTTAAGTTGGAATCTTCATAACTGCAGGGAGGGATCAATTTGACTTTCAAAGTCACGTGGCCTCAGGAGTTGAAGTATCACTTCCGATTTATCATTCGATAGAAATGTTTGTTCTTGAAGCCAAGACCGATGATTAAGTATAGTATAAGATTGTCCTTTCTCTCTGTAGGTTCATGATGGTGATGTATTATTTAAACAAGCTCGTGTTCATAAATAAATTCGTTACTATTCCTTCGAAACTGCAAAATACGAAGGTGCTGTAAAGGAACTAGAACCTTCTCAGCAATAAAGTTGCAAGCATTTCGTTTTCACGCCCTTCGTGGGTCTTTCCTTTCATTTTTGGAAGAGTTGGATCTCTTCCTTTTGACATAAATATGTCTTATGGCCGGGAAGGTCATCTAAAAATTTGCTTTAACGTACGGACGTTAGCGTGACGAAAGTGTAACCCTAGCAACCGTGCAGGCTGTGATGTAAGGTGTAAATGGACGGCCAGACAATGTTACCTAGCAACACTGTAGACTATGCCTTAGGGCCGGTGTTCATCTCAAATTAGCAGACGTTAATGGATGACGAGAAAAGGGGCGCGGCAGATAACGTTTGCGTACCACTGGTCTGCATGATCAGATATAGTGATCAAACTTTGGGACCATCTATATATATAAAAGCAAGTCGGGCTGGAGCGATGTATATATAAATATTTAAAAATGAAAAAAAAAAAATTAATGAGGCACTTCTAGAAATGTCAGAAATTGGAAACTTGGTACGAGGGAAACTGATGACCCCAGGATCCCTAGAAAAGTCGGAAATTCTCAAAAGTCCCTGAAGGGGGCACGCTGGGGGGTTCAAATTTTGGGCTCAGCATAAGAACACAGTCGTATAGTATATCCAAAACGATAACCTATAGGTTTCGTGGGCTTAAAAATTTTCGGGAATTTCCTCATTTTTATCCCCTATCCCCCAAATCAAGATGGCGGCACAACCTGCCAGACGAGGTAGACAATTGAAATTTGGTGAAATTATAGCTTTTGGTCCCTAACCGACGGGAAATTCCAAGATGTTAAAATTTTTCACTTTTTACCCCAAAAGATATCGAAATATGGAGGCAATTTTAATGACTGTGCAGACATTCCTTTTGAGCTATTTTTTTGTTTAAACGGTAAGTCGTATCACAAAACGGATGGAACAATGTCGCTTCAATTCGGAGTGATCTACAACTTTGGTCCTGTGACATTTTGTCGTATCTCTCTCCCTTATACGTTAAATTTGGCCGTATTTCTGCATTGATCGTAAATTTGGTGATTTTTACAAGTATATTTCATTGTTTGACACACTTATAAGAATGATAGGATCATCACGTTGGGTGCGCACATTAGCACGATTAAGGGACATATGTGTACCAAATTTCATAATTCTAGCTTATACATAAGTAGGCAAAACGTAATGTAAAATGTAAAAAATGCACCCAAATTTCACCCTATTCAAAATTTGAACTCAATTTACCCCCTTAATATGGGAGATACGAGGATATGGTTTAGAAATAAACATCTAGAGCGATAAATGAGGCGTCTGATGGCGCAAACCGTTTCTTAATATCATAAACCGTTTAGGAGATATGAATCTCGATGTGGAAGTCTGCACTTTTCAACGTGCTCATGCTTATCCGTCATCTATATAAATAAAATCGTAACGACCGTGTGTCTGTACATTGATTATTTTGTCGAAATTTCCGTACAGTTATCCGTTTCAGGTGTAATAATGACCATCTGTATCATTTTTAGCTTTAGTGTCTGTTTGTCTGTTTGTCTGTCCTTCTATAACTTGAAAACTACTGGATATATTTCCACCAAACTTCATATTTAGAATCCACCTGTCCTTGGGTAGGTTTTAGCGCAAAAAATAAAATCGTAACGACCGTGTGTCTGTACATTGATTATTTTGGCGAAATTTCCATACAGTTATCCGTTTCAGGTGTAATAATGACCATCTGCATCATTTTTAGCTTAGGTGTCTGTTTGTCTGTTTGTTTGTCTGTTTGTCTGTTTGTTTGTCTGTTTGTCTGTTTGTCTGTCCTTCTATAACTTGAAAACTACTAAATATATATTTCCACCAAACTTCATATTTAGAATCCACTCTCCTTGGGTAGGTTTTAGCGCAAATATCGTTTCTAAATCCCTGAACTGAGTGGGGATTTTTACGAAACCGAAACCGTTATTTTGCACTCCCTCAAAGTATACACAACCGAACTTAATGGAAATCAACCTGCCTTAATGAAAATTAATTTCTAAACCTTTTTTTTCTCATGTGCATCATTTCGATAACAGGATTTAGTAAGGGAGATATCATTAACGGACCGTTTTTCGGTACAAATCCCAGCGGACTTAACGCAAGAGCGGGTGCGTGTAAAGCGTACTTCTTACAACTTGAAAACTAACAAGATATTTGAACCAAATTTTATATATAGCATCCATCTATCCAAGGGTAGGTTTCCTTGGTGTCTGTTAGTTAGTTTGTTTGTTTGTTTGTTTGTTTCTTTGTTTGTTGCTCTGTTTGTCTTTCTCTAACTTGAAAACTACTGGATATATTTCCACCAAACTTCATAATTAGAATCCACCTGTCCTTTGGGGAGGTTTTAGGCAAATATTGTTTCTAAATCCCTTAACTAATTGGGGGTTTATACGAAACCGAAACCGTGATTTTGCACTCCCTCAAAATACACACAACCAAACTTAATGGAAATCTACCTGCCATAATGGAAATTAATTTCTAAACCTTTTCTTCTCATGTGCATCATTTCAGTCACTTACAGGAAAGATAGTATGATCAAACTCTACACGAACATTGGCCCACCCAGTACCCATATGTGAGCCAAATGCTATGTCACATAATTATCCGAAAAGTAATTCAATGTAAGATATTCTTACACAAATTTCAACCTATTCAACGTTTCTGATTCAATCTGACCCATGAATAGATTAGATGCGAGAAAATATCATAGGACCAGCCATTTAGATCGCTAAATACTGCGCCTTACGGTACAATCCTTTGTCGATATGACGTACCGTTTAGCAGCAGTTAATCTGTAAATGAAGGTCTGCAATATTGTAAACATTCATATAGGCCTACTTTCGTATGTCCATCTGTATATATTCATTGATGTCGATTTGTAGCGATCGAGAAAGGATGTGTCTGCTATTGTAATCAGTACTCCCTACACCGACTTTGACTGCTGGCAGTAGGAATGGGGTCCTTCTCCAACTCCTGTGTAACTGGCATTAGTAAGGAGGGCCTGCCATTTTAATGAATAATTCACTTTTCGATTTGTCTTGCAGAAGGCAAGGGATCATGCAGTTTTGTTCGAAAGTCCCCTACTCTATTGTGTTTGGCTCTAGGCCAGGGTGCCCGCCATTATAAACAAATGTTCCAATCTAAAATTTGACTAGCATTAGGCATAGTGGCCTGCTATTTTCATGGAAACTCACTAATTCTGTGTGACTGGCAGTAAGCTGGCTAGCAGCAGTAAAAAGGGACTGTCATTATAATGATAACTGCACAACTCAATTTTGACTGGTGGTAGGGAAGTTGCCTGGTATTATAATAAAAACTCGTCAACTGTAACCTGTCTGAAAGTAGGAAATGGGTCTGCCATTGTAACTAAAACTCCCCAAATCGATTGTGACCGCGCAGTAGGCATTGGGGCCTGCAATTATAATGTAAACTTGCCAACTCGATTGTGAATGGCAGTAGGCAAGTGAGCCTGGCGTTATCATCACAACTCCGTAACCCTCACTTTACATTGGAAACAACGTATGTGGATCTCCCCATGCTATTTCTCGGATAAGGCTAAGAGACATGCAATTTTAAAACAATTTCATTTGCTGCACGCACAGTATTTACGTCGATATCCGTATACAATGTAGAATACCGTAGCGAAGCACGGGTACATTTGCTAGTTGTGTATAAGAACTGACCAAGACAGAAGAACCTGGAAGGGAATGGGGGAGACCTTCCCTCCAAAAAGTGATTGATCAGGCTCTGATGATGATGAAATTGAGACAATATTTCATAATTCCAACAAATAAACACATATTTTAAATGGCGTGTGGCCTCCAAAGAGACCCGATGCAGGTCTTTCGAGTTGATGCCGTATAGGTGACCTGCGCACCTATAATGATTTCTAATGATGAAGACGGCACACACTCTCAGCCCCGAGCAATCCGATTTAACCAATGAAGGTTAAAATCCCCGACTCGGCCAAGAATCGAACCCGGGATCCCATGGACCGAAGACCAGCACGCTAACCATTGAGCCATGGAGCCGGGCAATAAACACATTAGAATGTTCTGAGGTGTCGGATGACTAAACATTTCTGCATCCGCATTTATATGACTTATTTTTCAGGATTGTTTCATTGCAGGAAGATTTTGGGTGTCCGGACAGAAGTACAACTGCGGTGCCATCCGTTTAATTCATTCAGTATAATCTCCTATTAAAGTAGGGCAAAGATGCTACGATGAGAAGGTGGCCGTCAATTCGCTCCATATTGCTGAGCATTTCGCTGCTTAATCTATATGTTTAAAGAAATTTAAGAATACTATAGAATAACACAGCCCTTATTTTTCTATCTTACATAATATGATTCATTCATTCGTGAAATTTTGCTCGTGTCGGGAAACTCATGTTCTCTCCTAGGCACTCCGTGTAGGTTATCCCAATGTAGTCACTTATTCATTCTATTTCTTTTAATTTCCACTAGAGAAAACCAAAGTAAATTAAATGTTAATCAAGTAAGGCAGCCTCAGTTGGCCATATCCTGCCATTTTCTAATATCTGATGTAATATTGCATAAATTACCCTAGTGAAGTACGGTCTATTTCAAATGATGTCAGGACTTGCTAAAGAAATGTTTACCGTGGGTAATGAATCGAAAACGATTTCTGTGACTTGAAGAAGGCAGCATGATGAGATTCCCCTCAAGTTTCACTTTATAAGAGACTCAAGGGCATTAAACCTTATCATTTAATGAGTAATTTGATTGGCTTCTCTGTCGGATATCTGCTCGCTGGAAGTAATTCTCGTCGAGCGCCCTGATTAAAGAAGCCCCCAGTCTGCCGCCAAGACGTTCAGCAACGGGTGGAGTTAGTTAAGTCATTTCACATCAAAGTTTTCCTGCTCCACACTTGCGTAAGATGTGTACATAAATACTGTAATGATAAAGCTATGTACAAACTAAAGTAAATCATATAGGCCTCTAATTTAGCTATTTCGATGCCATTCTACCTAAATTGCTAACTTTAAGCAAAGATATGGAATAATGGAATAATAGTAGTATATATATCATTTCATTTCGACGGCCCCGTGGTGTACTTGCCTCTTTCCGGGAAGTCCCGAAGATTCGATTCCCGACTATTCTGTGCAGATCTTGGCATATGCAGATGACTTAGACATTGTAGCACGATCAGTACCAGCATTGAAAGAAGCCTTCACAGCCTTGAACCAAGCAAGCAGGAAGATGAACCTAATGATAAATGAAGACAAAACAAAGTATATGGCCTGAGGGAAAGCCTATCAACCTAATATGTCGACGACTTTCAGTCTGGATGGATATACAATTGAAAGAGCGGATAGTTTGAAGTATCTTGGTTCCACAGTAACTTGTTTTAATGATGTCTCAACTGAAATTAAGATCAGGCTGATCTCAGCAAATAACGCATACTTTGCCTTGAGCAACTTGTTACGGTCAAGACTCCTCGGACGCCCGACAAAACTTACTATTTATAAGACCCTTGTTAGACCAGTCCTCACTTACGCCTCAGAAACATGGCTCCTTACGGAAACCGACGCAAGGCTGCTTGTTGGATTCGAGAGGAAAGTTCTGAGGAGTATAATTGGTCCAGTGTATGATAAAAAACGATGGAGAACAAGGTACAATGCTCCAGTAACAAAAATCATAAGATCAGGAGGGATAAGATAGGGAGGTCATGTGGCAAGAATGGCTATTCGCTTTACGTCGCACCGACACAGATATGTCTTATGGCGACGATGGGACAGGAAAGGGCTAGGACTGGGAAGGAAACGGCCGTGGCCTTAATTAAGGTACAGCCCCAGCATTTGCTTGGTGTGAAAATGGGAAACCACAGAAAACCATCTTCAGGGCTGCTGACAGTGGGGTTCGAACCTACTATCCCCCGAATACTGCATACTGGCCGCACTTAAGTGACTGCAGCTATCGAGTTCGGTGGCAAGAATGGAGGAGTCTGAGGTGTCAAAGAAGATTCCCTTTGGAAACCCAGAAGGACAAAGAGGACGAGGCAGACCTCGAACAATATGATTGGACGGAGTGGAAGATGATCTACGGGAGCTGGGATGCAGAAATTAGAGCAGGGCAGCATGTGACCGTGATGGATGGAAGAAGCTCGTTGGAAAGGCCAAAGTTCTCCCTGGACTGTAGCACCACAGAAGAAGAAGAAGGTTTGTTATAACAATACGACCCTCATGAATCACTTATTTCTACACACCGTACATACATATTAGAGAAAAAGAAATGACAATGTCACTATAATTTGTACCTGGAAGGAGGAAACATCACTTACATTGATTCGTTGTACTCTTTCCCCGTGTTCACATCATTCTGCCAGACTTGTAGAAGGTGCCGTCAACCCTACCTCCCGCAGTGCAATTATATGGCCACTCTCACATTTCATTAATTGGTCGCACTGATATCCCGTACGCCCTCTGAGCATGTCATTCAGTAATGGATCACTGGCATATGGCATCACACGTTTTCTGATAGACTATTCATATAAGCCACACGATGAGCAACCGAACCATTCTTATGTGGCGTTTTTGCATACATCATCGCACTCGACATTAATAGTTAGTAGACCGGGCGAGTTGGCCGTGCGGTTAGGGGCGCCCAGCTGTGAGCTCGCATCCGTGAGATAGTGGGTTCGAATCCCACCGTCGGCAGCCCTGAAGATGGTTTTCCATGGTTTCCCATTTTCACACCAGGCAATTAATTAAGGTCACGGTCACTTCTTTCCCATTCCTAGGCCTTTCCTGACCCATCGTCGCCATAAGACCTATCTGTGCCGGTGCGACGTAAAGCAAATAGCAAAAAAATAGTTACTAGGGACTATGTCTTCCATCGACGTGGCATATTAGGAGCTTTTAAAATTACCACATCCTTTTCACTGGGAGTGCAAATTTTTCCATGTTAATTGTAAGAACCACTGTCTGTCTCGAAATATTTATCTGTAGCACGGAATTGTACTATGACTTCTGTATGAGGTTCAGACACGTTAAATCACAGTTGTATTTGCCAAGATGGGGGCATTAAACTCACAGCGAGTTGTGAGAAGCCAAGTTCCTCAAGTTTTCAAGCCTTATCCATATCGTTCCTCTTCACTTGCTACTTACTCGAATTAACTCAACTTATCTTGCTATCGTTTTCCTCGCATTCTGACAAACCGCTATAGAAACTTCGCGGATCGCTACGAAGATATCCAGCCAGTCGCATGGTCTTTAGAGGTGTTAATGCTGCTGACCTGATGAAATCCTGAAACAATCAAAAGGTGGCATCTGTTGCATGAGTGATGTAAATGGTTTTACGTCCAACTAACTACTTTTAGGGGTTTCATCTTGTTCCTTAGTAGAATGGCCACCGTATTGGCATTCGATTCAGAGAGTCTCGGGTTCGATTTCTGGCTGTACCGGGGATTTTAACTGCCTATGGTTGATTCTCTTGCTCTGGGACTAGGTATTTACGTCCGTCACAATATACATCTGTTAATCTACGTACAACACACCGCACAACTAAAACACGCAATAATAAATACATTCCTTCACACATCGTTGGCGTCAGAAAGGACATCTGTTCGTAAAACTGAAGCACATCCACACGATGTCCCGACTCAAAGAAACTGGAGAAAAAGGCCAGGAAGATGAACTACTTTTAAGATATTCGAACATGCTATCGCGCCGGAATTTTGTACTGTTGACAAACAGATATTGCTGAAGACTACACATATTATATACCTTGAGTCAATGGTATCTCAGATAATGACAACACCTCTGATACCTGAATGAGAGTCACTGGAATATTCTCACTCTAGATGAGCACTGCGGAGAGGTTTGGAATTTCATCCAGGCTTTTAACACGTAATCTGGTGATTAGAAATTACACACCACCACCTCTCCTACCCTTCTGGCCAATATTCTGATAGTGAACATTTTGTCGACCAACGGGACTCGAACCGGCTAACAATGGTGTCAGACTATATGTTCCTGATGCCTTAACGGCGTACGTAGACGTCTATAAATCTACAAATAAAAGTCTTTGATCCTCTCCTCAGACGCTTTGTTCAATGTCCAGGTCTCAACTGCATACAAAATCACAGAATTTGATATTGGTTGGGAAGATTTTAGTTCGACATGGACTTTTTAAAATGAACGATCTCATCCCGATGGCTCAGGTCCCAAGTAAAATCGGATGTCCCATTTTATGAGATAACAACAGTCACGTTAAACTACAAGCTTTTTTTTATAATTTGCTTTACGTCGCACCGAGACAGATAGGTTTCATGGCGACGATGGGATAGGAAAGTGCTAGGAGTGGGAAGGAAGCGGCCGTGGCCTTAAGGTACACTCCGAGCATTTGTCTGGTGTGAAAGTGGGAAACAACGGAAAACTATCTTCAGGCCTGCCGACAGTGGGGCTCGAACCCACTATCTTCCGGATGCAAGCTCAAAGATGCGCACCCCTAACCACACGGCCAACTCTCCCGGTAAGCTTGCTTTTCCCTTAGACTTTACTGTATTTCGTGTACTGAGACGGAGATAGACACCTACTGTAGCTAGTCTCAGGGGCAGGGGACCAGCCGAGTTGGCCGTGCGGCTAGGGGCGCGCGGCTGTGAGTTTGCATTCGGGAGATAGTGGGTTCGAACCCCACTGTCGTCAGCCTTGAAGGTGGTTTCCCGTGGTTTCCCATTTTCATACCAGACAAATGCTGGGGCTGTACCTTAAATAAGGCTACGACCGCTTCCTTCCCGTTCCTAAGCCTTTCCTATCCCATCGTCCCCGTCAGACCTATCTGTGTCGGTGCGACGTAAAGCAAGTAGCAAGAAGAAAAAGAGCCAGGGGAATTAATCATACGCAGTTAAAATCCCCAGTCCGGCCAGGAATTGAACCCGAGATCCTCTGAACCGAATCTCATACCCTTGCATATCTGTACGAAGAGAAAATCTGTGCTAGAGAGTTTTTTTAGTCAACTACAGTAGTATATGAAAACGTGAAAATATAGGCCTATTTGAAACACATGTAGTGTGTGACGACGAATTTGGAAAACATTGAAAAAAAAAGGAAGAAAAAGGTGTCGATAAACATGAGTTTTAGAAAAATTGTTAAGTTCTGTTAAGGAAAAAGATTAATTCTAAAGTGCAATTAGAGTGCTGGAGAAAGTGTATACAGTATTAATCCACCTGCAAGGAATAAGTTCAAGAAAGTTTGAAGTAGTGATCCAGGAATGGTTGTGGGCAGCGCATTTAGATTCCGACGCAGTGTGAGACACAGTGCCTGTGTATTCATTGCCCCAAATATCTTACGCATTAAGCCTTAATTCTATTTATCTCATCTAGGTACTTGATGTTATTTAGGTCATCAGTCAGATTATCAATATCATAGAAAAATCTATAGAGTTTTGATTTCCTCTCCTTGGATTGCGATTCCTTTTTGATTTCCTTTACCCCCTGTTCTATAGGAACACTTGAAAGGAGAGGGAACAAACTGCAACCTTGACTCTCTCGTTCCTGGATTGCTGCTTCTTTCTCATAGCCTTCGATTCTTACGACTGTATAGTGATTTTTTCGGTATCTAATCCCTATCACCTTCGGAATCTCAAGTAGCTTGGTCCAATCAACATTATTGAATTCCTTTTCTAGATCTGCGAATGCCATGTGCGTGGGCTTGACTTTCTTAAATCGATCCTCTAAAAACAGACGTAAAGTCAGGATTGCTTCATGTGTTCCTATATTTCTTCTACCGAGCTAGTTGGCTGCGTAGCTGTGCGCTTGCATTCGAGAAATAGTGGGATTGAACCCCACTGTCGGCCGCCCTGAAATGTTCCATGGTTTCGCACTTTCAAACCAGGCAAATTCTAGGGGATATACATTTATTAAGGCCACGACCGCTTCCTTTCCACTCCTAGCCCTTTCCTATCTTATCGTCGAAATAAGACGTAAAGCAAATTGTAATTTTTTTCTGTAGTCCAACTGACTTTCTCCCAGCTCAGCTTCAACTTGTCTTTCCATTCTTCTGTAAATAATACGTGTTAACATTTTGCAAGCGTGAGATACTAAACTAATGGTTCGGTAGATTTCACACTTGACAGAACATGATTTCTTGGGAGTGGGTATAACAACAATCTCTCCAAAGTCGAATAGCACTTTCCCTGTACCATGCATCTTACACACTAAATGCAATAACCTCCCCACACTGGTTTCTCCTAAGTCTAAAAAAATTAAAGCCAATCTTCGAAGATTAAGGCACTTTAAGGGCTCTCATCATTCGCAAACTCGCTATTAAGTGATAGAGAGTAGTTAGCTCTACGCCTAACAGCCTTTGTGCCCTGGAATTAACCAGGTACACATTTTTCGGTGTAGAGTGCGTGAATCTCAGGGTTGTGTGTCTCTGCCTTCTCTCGATTCTAAATTTCTCGACTTCCTTGCGCGAAATAGAACCCTCGTTAAAGGAACATGTCTTTACCGCCTCGGCTTGGCACCTTCTGCTTCAGTTTCATAATTCCTACTTAACTTTACTGGTGCGTTAAAGAAGCCTTCCCCGTCTGCTAAAAACCGATTACACTTCAAGGGACGTTACAGCACAGTTGTCACAGCCGCATTGAAGGGGTCGGTAGCCACTTTCCGGAACCACACCTATGGGCCTTAACAGTCACCTTGAAGCTACTCTGTTTTCATTTAACTTTCGTGAAATTTGATTGGTTTATAGTCACTGTTTTGAATTTTAGCCATAACGCTGTCCATCGGTTCACGTGGCATTATACATTTCAGCTCAAAATTCCCGGCCTTCGCTCTTTGTACACAAGGGCTTTCTCATCTCCGGATGAACTACATTGCCTGAATCGTGAGTAAAGTAAGCAAGGTCATCCTCCCTAGTCAGCCAACTTAGCCTGTCGAACGGATTGGAGCTAACTCAGGCATTTTAGATTACACGCTCCACTAATGTGTGATGGTGGTTGCATATGCAGTAAGGCACGTCTTGCTCCGTTCTGGTTACCTTTCTCAAGTTCGAACAGTGCATACCACTATTAGGCTAGCAGCAGTGAATGAGTGTGGTCGCAAGTGGGCCTATTCGAAGGAAGAATATTATTACTAGAGATTTAATTTTATTAAATCTATATTCACGTAGCGTGTGATTATGAAATTCTTTCTACTAGCGAATGCAATCAACATACTCTTTATTGAGCATACACGAAGTTTAGTGATCCCCTTTCCGACCTTCAGGCTGGAATTGAAAATCGATGGACCCTCCAGGAATTGAACCTAATGCAACCGTGTAAGGGAGATTTACAGTACATGGATGTACTGAGATTCTTCTCTTACTTAGACTCCCCGAAAATGTTAATGTTTCAGGAATTTCGCAGTTCTGTAAGCCAATGATTCAAAGCTATGACATTTAGACACCCTGTAGGGAGGTCAGAATCCTAAACATAGAAAAATAGACGTTTTTAGATTTTTGTACTGCAAAATAATTCAACATTTCAAGATAAAGTTCGTATATATTATGTTAATAAACTAGACCTAGATTTTTCTGGCGTTTATCAGGTGATAGTCAAAATAATTATGTATTACTTGGTTCTACTGAAACATCCCAATTTGTTAAACCAACTAATATAGACGCCTTTGTTTTGCACGAATTTATATAGAATTTTAAACAGCCTTTTAAGTAGACTTCCACCCCACGCCTTTTAAATATAATAGACACTCGACCTAGAATTGATTTTGTGACGCATCTTAAGTTGTAGTTAAAAATATGCCCTTTTGGGTGGCTCCATTGAATCCGTTCCATTTCCCGAACCAACGGATACAGACTTCAATTTTCAGTACTTCACTTTTTCAACATACAGTAATATGCACCTTTCTCTTATAAACTGCTGAACGGATAATATTGACATTTTTATAAATTTATTGAAACAAGTAAAAAAAAACTCCTGAACTCTTGATTGTAGTAAACGTCTCATTTATGAGTTAGATAGTCATAAGTAACATTCATTCCCTTCAAAAATGGCTTTAAGTAAGAGAAAATGATGAATAGTTTTCAAACCATGAGAATAACTTAATTTTGTGTAACTTACAAGAGATTCCAAGAACAGCTCTAAAAATGTAATAAAGTATGTGGATATGTCTCAAAGTTACAAAGCAAAGCAAACTAAGTTATCTCCGTTTAGGCAATGAAGGCCTTCGGAGGAGAGGAAGATAAAGGCCGTCAGTGTCCGTAACGTCGGTGCTAAGTGAAATATAGTATTATGTCCTCTGTCCGGCAGACTTTGCCTTGGTACTCATTATTGGTATAGGCTGATTAAACCTCGGGACCATGTGCCACTCCATAGGAGAAAGCTTGTCTCTTACATTTCTCGACTTCTGATGAGGAAGTGTGATCCTACTTCCTTCCGGGAGGGCCGCGCACGCCTTTACAACGTCGGATAGACAGTCCCTTTCCGAAGGTGCAGGTACATAATGTGACATTTTTATCATTAACGTGGTAGGAGTCTAGATCCTTTGTTGAATGGTCAACGTACTGGCCTTCGGTCCACAAAGCTCTGGGTTCGATTCCCGACCTGATCGGGGTTTTTAACTTGGCTCGGGGACTCAGTGCTTTGTTCGACTTAATACATTTATTTACATGCAATATGCCACACTACCAACCACCACATAAACTTGGAATAGTGAAAACATCCGTGCACGTAGGGTTGGCTTTAGAAAGAGCATTCCTCTATAAACTGTGCCACATATTCATCAAGTGCCGACCCCAGTAAATTGGTAAAAAGGCCAGGCAGAATAAAAACAATATTATCGATGGATAGGACAATCCAACTTTCCTTATATGCCACCAACCTCCTCCCATACCGAACTACAATCTTGAGAACAAAAAGCCAACGACTAACCAACTGGGAGATCTAGGCCAGCGCTAACGCTTTCCTTCTTGATGTATACTTTTCAGAATCAGCCATTCAGCGTTTACACTACACAGTAAAAGAATTGCAGTTTATTTCACGCAATCATAACTCACACAGTTTGCATGGAACTGGTCAGCAAGTTCCATTTTTAATTGCCAGTACTAGCATGTGCCTTGTATGAGCCGCTCTTCACTTTTGTGGAGGGATTGCAATTTTAGGAGGAACGTTCACACTGCAGGATGTTAGCTCCCACCTACAGCCCTTGAGTACCTGCGATGAGGAGCTCTATGTTTACTCAACGCCAATTAGACTGCGGTAATTGTGAACTGATCAACTTACCGCGAAACACGAACAGAATATTAATAAAACGCGTTCCCTCTCCCGTAATTGTGTAGCAAGTTTATTATGAACGCTTGAATATTGAGCTTATTTCAGCCGTAACCTAATTGCTTCCTTATCTAAACTAACGATAATTTCCAGATCATATTGCGGAAAATGTAAATGAGGTCTGGAGGGTAGACATGGTAATGTGATCCGCTGAATATGACGGGGCCCTTAAAATAAAAATAAACTTCACCGGTTATAACTTAATTTTTTTTACACACGATAAGAGGCTTTCAACAGAATTTTAAAAAGTAAAGTTTTAAAACGATCGTAGTATACAGGAAAATGGTGGTCAGGAATATAATTAATATTCTCATTGCGTATGGTTGCTTTGAAATCATAATGTTCTTGTTATTATTTATTCATGGAAGTCCCACTCCTTGGCTGAATAGTGAGCTCAGGAGGCTTCGGTTGATGGGGCGTCTGGCTCGATTCCCGGGCGGGATGGGGTTTTAGCCACATTTTATTATATACTTCAATTCGGGGAGGGGGGGGGGCTGGTGTTTAAATCGTCTTAATACAAATCTTCATCGCACTACCAACCACTCAGCCACTAGAGAGGCACGCGATAATCCATGTGTCCCTCCGCGTGGGGTTAGCATCATGAAGGGCATGCGAATATAAAACTGACTTTAATGTACATTAGTGGCAATCCCAGATCATTGGAAAAGAGACTAAAAGAACGAAGAAAAACAAGAAGAATTGACCCATAGCAGGCGCAACAGCCCGTATACTTTGTGTAAATTTGAAATGTATTTGAAAACCTATGGGGATTTGGTATTTGTGCTGGTGTGTGTATTTATAATTACAGGGGCCAGTGGTGGAAAGGAAGTAACAAATGCGTGGCTATTAAGTGCCTGAAGTTACGCTCGAACACCACGAACAGTCACATATAAGACGTTCGAAATTGGTATTTTAACTCACTTTGTCTATCAAGTGTGGTATCCGAATGTGAATGAAATCTGTTCATTATTACCGTGCGCTTATTTTCATTTCGAAATGAAAAAACATCCTTATTGACTGAAATCTTTCAAAACATCATTTGCACCGAGCTCGATAGCTGCAGTCGCTTAAGTGCGGCCAGTATCCAGTATTCGGGAGATAGTAGGTTCGAACCCCACTGTCGGCAGCCCTGAAGATGGTTTTCCGTGGTTTCCCATTTTCACACCAGGCAAATGCTGGGGCTGTACCTTAATTAAGGCCACGGCCGCCTCCTTCCCACTCCTAGCCCTTTCCTGTCCCATCGTTGCCATAAGACCTATCTGTGTCGATGCGACGTAAAACAAAAAGCAAATAAAACATCATTTGCTTGACGTCTCACCGACACAGACAGGTCTTATGGCGACGATGGGATAAGAAAGGGCTAGGATCGGGTAAGAAGCGACCGTGGCCTTAATTAAGGTACAGCCCCTGTATTTGCTTGGTGTGAAAATGGGAAAATGGGAAAACACGGAAAACCAACTTCAAGGCTGCCAACAGTGGGGTTTTAAAGCAAGCTGACAGCTTTTCTAAACACATTTTTTTTAGAAAAGAATTACAGGTCCTTTTTTAAAATAAGGGCCTCATATGTTTGTATATTGTATGCTCGAGAAAAATAATTATTGTAGTAACATTGGAAAAAACACACGTTCATACTACAGAAAACATCTTTAGACACCGACTTTCATCACTTTTTTCTTCCTTAAATCAGTGAGGCTGTTACGAATGACTAAGAATATCACCAAAAAGTACTCACTTAATACCTAGATCAAAGTCAAATATTTGTCCCTTAGCACGGATTTGAATCAAGCACTCGAAAACCGCGTTGTTCATTTCTTCGTATGCCAGCATCCGTCTTTTCGCAGTTTCTTTATTAGATTTTTCTTCCTATTCCGTTAAGTAACGGTTATGATCTTTTGTGGTATTGTCTTTTTCTGCCTGGATCTTCCTTTCTCACTCTTCTTTACAACAGAAATTCGTTCTCCGCACGATAGGTCGTTCATTTTCCTCTTGCCCACTCTCACTCCTCTCTAGTAGTAATGAGGAAATTCCAAGAATAGTGCAAGTAGGGGTGTACAGTAACGTATGGTACCACACTGTAATTATTTTCTCAGTGTTCTGGTCGTATGAAGGGGAATATGTTGTTGGTTTATGACCAAACTTCATGGTAGTTTGTCAGGGAGTGGTCATCTTATAGAAGGTAAAATTACATTGGACTTAAGAGAATATCATTCCGTGCCGGATAAAGGTGGTCGGTAATAGGCGTGGTTGGTCATCTGGAGAAGTTCCGCTGTCCATTATTGTTGTAACGGATACAATGAAAAAGAAATGGAACATTAGGAAATCTTCAGGCGCCACTGAAGGTGAAATCAGATAAGGGGAAGCGTGTTCATCCAGAAGGCTATGCGAAAGGAGCATGGAGGTGATGTTTTAAGATGGAGAATGTATAGTGACAGAATCCGCCTTGCCGATTCCGAGCCGAGTGTAGCAAGTTGGTCGTGCCCCGCCCACAAGCAAGCGACGTCACAACTGGGCTATTGGCCGCTGCCTACGCGTACGATGATCAGAAATCTGGAGGCGATCGGGGGCTGAGAGGTTTCTGGACTGTTCTGGAACCACTGGCCTCCCTATTTAAGGCGAACCAGACGAGTCTAGTGCGGAGTGCTGTCAGTTCAGTCTGAGAGTGAGTGCTGCTGTGGACAGTGGCAGCTTCCGTTGAGGTTCAGACTGAGTTGACGAGGCAGTCTGTGTGTAAGTCTCTGTGAGTTTCCTGTCCGTGGAACTGAATGTTCGTGCTTTCTGTCTGTCGTCGGCGGAGTTGAGCATCTCGGCCCAACTGCTGTGAAGGAGCGTTGTGTCTGTTGCAGCATGGGAGAGTTCGACGTGGGATCGGCAAGGTATAGTGAATGAAGACGGTTAGAGTGAAAAGACAGTGGACGTCATGCGGGATTGTTAGACTGCTGTGCGCGGGCTGTGAACTGAGTGGCTACGATAGCGATGGGGAGGATAACTATGAACTGATTTAGACTGTCAGTGTCAGTTGTGGAAGATTTGTGATTGTGTTGTGACTTGTGTTAGTCTATAAGCGATAGAGTGAACAATTACTGTGACTGAATAGAAAAAGAGTGCGAACAAGTGTAATTGTGTGTACTGTTTTAGCCAAGTTCTGGTCCTGGTGTGCCTGTTTAGTTGTGTAAGAATTAGTATTAGTTAATAAATCTTAGAGAAAACGTTACCAGTAGTATGTTTATTTATCTACCCCGCCTACACGTTACAATATGGACCCCTTTAGAGTGTGTATTCGCCAGCTGACGACTGTTTCGTTTGTTACTTGGAAACGCCTCGTGGACTGACCAATTTCTTGGGAATTGTACCCCTCGCATCCAGCATAAGTCCAATGATTTCTGTTTTTGCAAGTTGTGTTTCTCCAGGTATGGAGCGGTATGTGGACGTATTAATTTCAGGAACTTAGAGTGAGTGACACGTGTAAAGCCAGAACAGCTCGAGAGGCCACCACAGTGTTTCTCGCTTCCATCTCTTGTATTTAGGAGGAACTAGCAATTCAATTCATAATATGAGGTCTGAAGTCAAGTCTGGAGTCGTAAATTTGTATCCTATCTTAAAGGGAAGTACCAAAGGGTACATTGAATAAGTAACAAATTCTGGAACTCATACGAAGCTTGTGCACACGAGAGGACTAACTTATGGCAGCATCTGGAATCGAAACCTTAACTAACAGCTGCTAATCCCAACTATATTTTTTCTGTCGGTCAACTTGTTATAATAATAATAATAATAATAATAATAATAATAATAATAATAATAATAATAATGCGAATTATGTAGCATATTTGACACAGTCCTGTTTTACGGCTGGATGCCCTTCCTGACGCTAACCGTTCGAGGAGGGATGTATTCGCCATTGCATGTTTCTGTGGTAGCTGGTAGTGTTGTGAGTGTAAATGAAGACATATGAATAAAGACGAATTAACCAGAAACCAGACGTGATAAAATAGTTCCTCGGCTCGGAATCGAACCCGTATGTCCTGACCTGAAGGCAGCTATCCTGACCATTCAGCTACGGTCAGGCAAGTGGGCTATTCATTTTAAAAGAGAGAGCAGGCGTATAATATAGTATTTTACAGTTCAAGCTGATCGAAGTATAGTTGGTGATGCACACCATATTTTAGCCAAGAGTGAATAGCACAAGAATTATGAGTAAACCGATAAATTGCTACATGCCACGCTCTCCCATAGCCCGTAATATTGTCACCACATATAAATCATCGGGACCTGAAAGAATGGCCGGTCAGTATTGTTATCAAAATGCAACAGTGGTTTTGTTTAGTTCGGTTACATGCAGTAGAGAGCACAGATCTGTTTTAAACCATGTTTCTTCTCCTGCATATAATAAATTGCTCCTTCACTGAAAGCCTAGTCCTAATTGGCCAAACCTTGTTTATTGACTAGTGTATTAATGTTTATTATTAATAGACACAGAGCATTTGCACTTCAGCCAGTGTGGTGTGCGTCTTAAAGACATACCGGTTTCAATTCCACCGTCGGCCATCTTCAAATTATTTTCCGTCGTATCAGTCTCTGCTGCCAGGTCTTGCAATTCCCTCCATGTCAACAAAAGGGACGTGAGTTTCCTTAAGAAATTTGATGGATTGCCGTAAGCAATCGCTCGATTCCTCAAACTGGCTTGCGGGAGATGCGAGGTATGAGTGTGAGAGAACGGTCAAATATTGTTGTGCCAAGATTATACGTAAATACTAGGGTGATTTGTGATTTGTGTTATTATTGACTTTGTAGGTGTGGTATTGCTCATTCGTTGTAGCGAACAAGCAAAGCCCTTGGGGAAGTACAAGTAGGCCCTAAAGGCCGCGTGCACACCGAGCGCGCTTTGCATAGTGTGTCGCGTGTAGCGTGAAATTCTATGCATAGCGCAAGGCGTGTTTGCTGTTCACACCGAAAACTCTACGCCGCGCTCTCAGCTTAGTTTGGCGCGAGGCGTTTATGGTGGTCACAAACTAATGCCGTTATCCAAGTACACTAGAAACAGTTTACTGATTGATAACAGTTACCTAAAATTGAAAATTAGAAAGAAGAATCGAAAGTGGGTTCATAAATTTAATGAAGAACGAATTACTTTCGGAGAATTCCATCGTTTGTACAGAGATGCAAGACTTTATCGCGATAAATTTTATGATTACTTAAGAATGACAAAAAATACCTTTGACCTTCCAAACCTTGGAACTGAAATGTGGCGACAAATAGCAGAGAAGTATTGGGAGAAATTCGATGTTCCCAATTGTCTAGGAGCACCGGGCACCAAACACCTGGAAATTAAATTTCCAGCTAAATCACGCTCATTATATAATAATTATAAATAGTAGTTTGCAATATTGTTACATTTAGCATACACAATTTATAATCGTAACAAAAGTGAAGTAAATGTATGAAAAATATAATTCATAAACAGAAATATTTACTTCCAAGCACACTACTAGCCTGCAGAGTGATATTCTTCATGTTACCACCCTCCATTGGCAAAATTATAAACCGATATGACAGAGTCGGGGATATTCTCTGCACTTTGTCACAAAGTGTCCGGCTACATGGCTAAATGGTTACCGTACTGGCCTTTGGTCACAGGAGTCCCGGGTTCGATTCCTGGCAGTCGGGAATTATAATCATAAGTAGTAAATTCCATTGGTACGGGGGCTGTGTGTATGCGTGTATTCATAACCATTTCATCCTCATCACGACGCAGGTCACCTACAGGTGTCAATTCAAAAGACCTGCACCAAGCAAGCCGAACTTCTCCTCGGACACTTGCGACACTAAAATCCATAGGCTATTTCATCTTGTCACAATGTTAAGCCCAGTAAAGTGTGACAGTAGAAGTAATATTACTGTATATGTTTACTGTAGGAATGCGATAAAACTGTTGTAGATACTTAAGTCCACTTATTTTGCAAAACCGGTATATTTTTATAGTTTTTGTGTCTTGGGCTCCATATTTCTTCTCTTTGAAACACTGCATGAATAATGTCTTCTTCCATAGCTTCAGAATAAGCTATGTAACGCTAAGCAATTAACCAACACTGCGCGTTGTCTGGCGCTTAGCTGTAAGGTAGGCGTTCAGCGCAGCAGAGCGCGGATGATGTGAACACCTGGTTTAGGAAGAAAGCGCGGGTTATGCTTAGCGTGGCGCTTAGCGTTGAGCGACACGCGACACACTATGCGAAGCGCGCTCGGTGTGCACGCAGCCAAAGGCTTCCACTAACCGTAACCTCGGCACAGTGGAAAAGAATGGTTAACCGTATGCTCGGCCGCCTTTGTCCCTTGGAATTAACCTTGGAGAATCCATTCGTTTCCACTGATTTGTAGAAACTGTTTCATTGTGTATGTCGGTAGCACTGGTATAAAAATAACATGTCGTTTTCTCTCAAACTACAGAATAGAGAATATAAGCATAATGTAAGCATTTTTGTTTTAATTTTTCTTTCAATTTGTTTAACGTCGCACCGACACACATAGGTCTTATGGCGACGATGGGACAGAAAATGGCTAGGAGTGGGAAGAAAGCGACCGTGACCTTAATTAAGGTACAGATCCAGCATTTGCCTGGTGTGTAAAAGGGGAAATCACGGAAAGCCATCTTCAGGGCTGCAGACAGTGGGGTTCGAATCCACTATTTCCCGAATGCAAGCTCACAGCTGCACGCCCCAAACCGCACGGCCAGCCCTCCCGGTAGTGAAGAAGTTAGGGCTTGAGGCCCTCTCATACATTTAACCACATTTTGATTACAATCTGAAATAAAATGTTGTTGTTGTTGTTGTTGTTGTTGTTGTTGTTGTTGTTGTTGTTGTTGTTGTTGTTGTTGTTGTTGTTGTTGTTGTTGTTGTTGTTGTTGTTTGTGTCATCAGTGTATAGACTGGTTTGATGCAGCCCTCCATGCCACCATATCACGTGCTGACTTTTATTTCTACATAACTACTACATCGTACATTTAATCTAATCTGTTTCTCATATTCATACCTTGTCTACCCTTGCCATTTTTACCACCTACACTTCCCTCAATAATGAACTGAACAAGTCCTGGGTGTCTTAAGATGTGTCCTATCATTCTTCTCTTCTTCTCTTCTTCTGGTCAAATTTCGCCAAATCGTTCTACTCTCACCAATTCGATTCATTATCTATTAATTCGTGATTCGGTCTACACATCTCACCTTCAGCATTCTTCTGTAACACCACATTTCAAAAGCTTCTATTCTCTTTCTTTCTGAGCTAGTTATCGTCCGTGTTTCACTTGCATACAGTGCCACACTCCAGTTGAAAGTTTTCAAAACGTCTTTCTAATTCCTATATCAGTGTTCGAAGTGAGCAAATTTATTTTCTTAAGGAAGGCCTTCCTTGCTTGTGCTGGTCTGTATTTTATGTCCTCCTCACTTCTGCCATCACTAGTTATGTTACTACCCAAATAACAGCTTTCATCTTTCTCCAGATCTTTTGCAAACTCAAATGTAAAAATAAAATACTAAAATAAGTTCAAGGACATCTGGAGAGAAGATTCTCAATTAAGAGGATATGGTAGTCAGAAGTCATCAAAATTAGCTTTTTGGTCAGAAATAAATTATTTGATTTTTCCTAAATGAAAAAAATATGTTACAATAGTCATATTGTGTGATTTATATCACTAAAAAAAATTCGAACACGGCTGTGCCGGGTCACGGTCACTAGTTTTGACGTAAAATACGTACCATGTGATAGGCATTATCAAATTGAAGTACCTAGTCAGTATGGGTTTGAAATGTTTCCACCACTGCGGCGGTAGCTATACTCGGCTGGGGCTCCAGTAGCGCAGTACTTGCCTCACCACGCTCGGTCGCCTTGATATTTGACATTCCCTATAAGATTTTGGGCTTTTTGAATTCTGACAAGCCACTCTATCATCTGAAATGCGTTTTCGATAATTTTGAAGCCATTTATTGTTCATATATCGTGACTTTTGCGAAATAGGTTTTCCTCCCTTCTTCGCACTACGGTTTTCTCAAATGTCCTTGATTTTCTTTTTGCCGTATACTTACAGAACGCACTGAGCCGAATCATGTGACACCTCATACAGTGTATTTCCACACTGGAGTCTAGAGCTACACAAATGGATAGCTGCGCGGCATGGCGAAGTTAGTACTTCAATATGGCGGTGTTCTTCCATCACCAGATGGCGTCTGATGCTAGGCACATAGGTTCTTCCTCTCTACAATGATATATCGAATACTGTAACTTTAAAGCTTTTCAATCTATAGGAAACGCTCATGTATGTCCAACCCTTGTCTCGTTACTTTACGGGGTCGAGTATGAACTCAGATGAATTTACGACCGGATCCCCTTCATGAGGTTATTCTCATCAGAGGAGTCAATGACATGAAATAAATGATGTTATTTATGAAACTAGGAAGGGAGAGAGTGAAGCCCGGTGCCGGTACATAGCCTACTCCTGTCCAATAGCACCAAGAGGTTTGCTGAAGGCTTAATGTCTCCATCTGATCGACGAATCACCATCAACAGCGTCATATGCCCTCACTACATATGAACAATGTGAAGAGATTTTGAATTGAATCCGAGCTTTTGGCACGCAATCCAGTGATTAGAAGTTGTATACCAACACACGTCCTACCCTGCCAGCCAACATTCGATGGTGAATTTTTTTCGACCAATGGTACTCGAACCGGCTAACCATGCTGTCAGGCCATACAGACTTGACGCCTTAACCATCATGGCCGCCAGGCCATACCTGTAAAACACACGCACAAATAAACAAAAAATGGCATGTCTCGTTCTACAATGACATCCTCAGATTCTATCTAATCACTTGAAATCATGCTCTTATATATGTACAATATTGTTTAATAATAATGTTATTTGCTTCACGTCCCACTAACTACTTTTACGGTTTTCGGAGACGCCGAGATGCCGGAATTTTGTCCCACAGGAGTTCTTTTATGTGCCAGTAAATCTATCGACACGAGGCTGACGTATTTGAGCACCTTCAAATACCACCGGAGTGAGCCAGGATCGAACCTGCCAAGTTGGGGTAGAAGGCCAGCGCCTCAACTGTCTGAGCCACTCAGCCCGGCTACAATATTGTTTACGTGCGTAAACTTGTCAGTGATTGCGAGTTGGTAATGTCATGAACAAGTGAGATAAATTACGGTTGTAGTAGTCCTCCACTTCACCTCTGTAACTTCAAGACAGACAATTAGCAGCTTAGGTTAAGTACAGAAAACTTTCTCAAAGCTACTAAGGCCCTTGAAATCAGGTCTTCATTGTGTGAACTTGTACACGCTACCATCTCCCCTTAACCCCTAGATCAGAAAGGTGATCAAAGCCATATCTAATGCTCTAAAATTTCCTGCGAGTGTTGTTGGTTATTAACGGACATTTTTTCATTCGGAGAATTGAACCATTCATGAGGAAATGTTCTATAGGCTTATTGTCAGTCAAGGATGTGAGCGGAGGACTCAGACACTGTCACTAGCTCCAGTGTTGTTGTTGCATTTTTCTCTTCTCTTCTTTCTAATGCGTCTTAAGGGGAGTTAGACCCCTAAAACTCGAAAATGTCGACGTTTCTACATTTCCATCCCACAAAGAATTTAACAATTCCTGATTAAATTTGTGTATCATCTGTTAGGAAAATCATTCCAATAAAAACAAGTTTTTGATGTTTACGAAGTTACGGTATTACATAAAATCAGCTTCATGGTCCGTATCGCACTTCAATAGATTCACAGTTAAGTATTTATTTATTTTCCACCTAGTCAATACAATGATTGCTTAATAAAATTTAATGGTTAAAAGTGGTACATGTTTCGTATATTATCAACATCTTCAGCCACATAACACTGTTTAGATGAAATATACAGGGTGTTAGGTGTATACGTGCAGATATTAAGCTAGTCGGCTAAGAAAAATACATCTCATAATATATGCTATGTACTTTTTACCTTGTCCTATTAGTTTGCCCATAACTGAGCCAAATATTTCAGGACCTAATGTGTTTTGAACGGCCGTAGCAGGATACGCCGGTGATGTCATTCTGTCCACGCGTAGCGGAAGTACAGTAGCCGAGTATAGGGCTTGTTGAACCTGTTTCTTATCGCAGGCCAACACATGTTGTTGTGCACTTCCCCTAAAGGCTTGGCAAGTAGAAGAGGATGACTCACGTGCCAGGTCACTTGCTGTACTCGAAAACCGGTGTAGGGTACTCTGTGTGAAAAGTACACAGAATCGTTACAGTGACGTCAAAGATCTGTACAAGCACATACGTGCGAATCAAGTGTTGTGTATTTGTGTACGATTTTTAAGACGTCAATGGCATTACTCAGTGATCCAAGCTGACAAAATGAAAGGAAATGGTTAATAAGTAAATGAAATATGGGCGCAACATTTCTGTGCTGTTATTGCGACAGTCTACGATGAATTTCTGAAAATAGACAATGCGGGTTGTCTATGCTTATTCATAAACTTTTTAGGTCATTGAAAGGACGGTGGACACTGAAAGAAAAGGCTATAAGTATTCAGTGAAATTGTTATTAATGAGACAAATTTCAAAAACCGTAGTTGCATCCATCGTGAACATTGCTCGAAGGAAAAAGACCTACTGTGGAATTGCCGCCGGGCATCTCTAATAGAAGGCTTATTCTTCTTTTTCCTAATCTGTTTACCCTCCAGGGTTGGTTTTTCATGGGACTCAGCAAGGGATCCCACCTCTACCGCCTCAAGGGTAGTGTCCTGGAGCGTGAGACATTGGATCGGGGATACAACTGGGGAGAATGACCAGTACCTCACCCAGGCGGCCTCACCTGCTATGCTGAACAGGGGCCTTGCAGGGGTATGGGAAGATTGGAAAGGATAGACAAGGAAGAGGGAAGGAAGCGGCCGTGGCCTTAAGTTAGGTACCATCCCGGCATTTGCCTGGAGAAGGGGGAACTATGGGAAACAACTTTCAGGATGGCTGAGTTGGGAATCGGACCACCTCTACTCATTTGACCTCCCGAGGCTAAGTGGACCCCGTTCCAGCCCTCGTACCACTTTTCAAATTTCTTGTCAGAGCTGGAAATCGAACCCGAGCTTCGGGGGTGGCAGCTAATCACACTAACCACTGCACCACAGAGGCGGACGGAAGGCTTATTACTGAACAGTAAGTACCGATAGGTAAAATGATGACTGTAATGGACCCGTTTAATTAGAACTTCCGTAAAAATAATATTACTACTACTACTGCTACTACCGGGCGAGTTGGCCGTGCGCGTAGAGGCGCGCGGCTGTGAGCTTGCATCCGGGAGATAGTAGGTTCGAATCCCACTATCGGCAGCCCTGAAGATGGTTTTCCGTGGTTTCCCATTTTCACACCAGGCAAATGCTGGGGCTGTACCTTAATTAAGGCCACGGCCGCTTCCTTCCAACTCCTAGGCCTTTCCAATCCCATCGTCGCCATAAGACCTATCTGTGTCGGTGCGACGTAAAGCCCCTAGCAAAAAAAAACTACTGCTACTACTACTACTACTACTACTACTACTACTACTACTACTACTAATAATAATAATAATAATAATAATAATAATATCTTTACGTTCCACTAACTAATTTGCACGGTTGTCGGAGACGCTGAAATGCCAGAATTTTTTTATCGCAGTATTTTTTAATGCAAATAAATCTACAGACACGAGACTGACGTATTTGAGCACCTTCAAATACCACCGGACTGAGCCAAGACCAAGCCTCCCAAGTTGGGTTCAGAAGGCCAGCACTTTACGCAGTGCTGCACCAATCATCTTGCCGGGCTGAGTGGCTCAGACGGTTGAGGCACTGGCCTTCTGAGTCCAGTCTTGACAAGGTGCTCAAATACGTCAGCCTTGTGTCAGTAGATTTACTGGTACGTGAAGAACTCCTATGGTACTAAATTCCTGCAAATCCGCGTCTCCGAAAACCGTGAAAAGTAGTTAGTGGGACGTAAAGCCAATGACATTATTATCATCATCTTACCTGCACAGTTCATAGGGGTATCTTACCTGGAGTTCCTCATAGGTACGTTATTAGAGCTTTCAGAGGACGCTCCGTTTCGACTACGCCGAAACATGTGGTTTTTACACGATGGTCCACCACCTGATATAAGCCGCTTACTGCGTGATCATTTGGATCAGTCCTTTGGTCTATGGCGAATAGGACGACATGGACCCATCAATTGGCCCGCCAGATCTCCAATGGATATTACGGAAGACTGGATTCGGAGAAGTGATTTTCTTTTGTTAGTTGCTTTACGTCGCACCAACACAGAGAGGTCTTATGGCGACAATCGGACAAGAAAGGCCTAGGAATGGTAAGAAAGTGGTCGTGGCCTTAATTAAGGTTCAACCTCCGCAATGCCAGGTGTGAACTTGGGAAACCACGGAAAACCATCTTCAGGGCTGCCGACATTGGGGTTCGAAGCCCCAATCTCCCGGATGCGAGCTCACAGCTGTGCGCTCCTAACCGTATGGCCAACTCGTCGGGTACGGAGAAGTGAAGCCTGCAGAGTAGTCCAGGGAGGTCACTTGAACAATTGCTACGTGTTTCACATTGGTATGTCAGATGTTACACCATTTCTGCAGCGTATTGAGTTGGGAGTTCAGTTCTCAATCGATGTAGTATTTTGAGTCTCGATAGTTCGATATTCTCATAAATCCGAGCAGAAAAATTGAAGTACCGGTAACAAAAATTATAAATCTAGAGTTTCAGTTCGCGATTGCCTTGTACGTGGCGCAAGCTGAACAAAACACACGGAAGACGTGCTTGTTAAAACGCTAGATATTGACCTTGAACACAGCATGGCAGTTCTTCATTCTACACTGTACTGGTTTGGGTACATTGCGTGTGTGTGTCTGTTGATCTGCATGTTTGATGTTTATACACAAAACCTGTTTGTCACACTTTGTCCTCTAGTGCTAACCACAATACGAAGATACACCTGACTCATCGCAAAGAGACCTGGTTCTGGTCTTACGCATACTATCCTGTAGTAAACTACTGCGAGCGATGTAGGCACGGGTGAAGTACATTTCATCTTGTTTCCTCCTACACCACGCATATTTTACTATTTTCTTCCCTGCCTTTCAGCTCCTAATGACTTGTTAATAATAATACCGGTAATGTTATTAGCTTTACGTCCCACTAACTACTCTTACTGTTTCTGGAGGCGCTGAGGTGCTGTAATTTAGTCTCGCAGGAGTTCTTTTTACGCGCCAGTAAATCTACCGACACGAGGCTGACTTATTTGAGCATCTTCGAATACCATCGGACTGAGCCAAGATCGAGCCTGCCAAGTTGGGGTCAGAAGGCCAGCGCCTCAACCGTCTGAGCCACTCTGCCCGGCAGCAAAAAATATTATTATTATTATTATTATTATTATTATTATTATTATTATTATTATTACCGGGCGAGTTGGCTGTGCGGTTAGAGACGCATGGCTGAGAGCTTGCATCCCGGAGATAATGGGTTCGAATCCCACTCTCGGCAGCCCAGAAGATGGTTTTCCGTGGTTTCCCATTTTCACACCAGGCAAATGCTAGGGCTGTACCTTAATTAAGGCCACGGCCGCCTCCTTCCAACTCCTAGGCCTTTGCTATCCCATCGTCCTATAAGACCTATCTGTATCGGTGCGTCGCACCGACACAGATAGGTTTTATGGCGACAGATATAACTAAGGACTAGGATCGGGAAGGAAGCAACCGTGGTCTTAATTAAGGTACAGCCCTAGCATTTTCCTGGTGTGAACATGAAAAACCACGGAAAATCATCTTTAAAGCTGCCGACAGAGGGATTCGAAGCCAGTACATCCCGAATATTGGATACTGTTCGAACTTTGGCGACTGCTACTATCAAGCTCGGTGATGATTTAAGAGTGGATTTCTGCCGCTGGTTAATTGATCAAGCACTCAATCCAGAATTTCTGTCAAGTGTATTAGTGACACATGAGGCAATTTTTATAGAAGGAGTGTTTAATATTTAGTATACCAAGGCAACCTCTAGCACCGGCTCTCAATTAATATCTGGATGGATGCAGTGGGAAGTCTGTCTCTTTGACCAATCGTCTTTTTATTAGCGTTATTTTGCTTTACGTCCCACATACTATTTATACCGTTTTCTGAGACGCTGAGGTGACGAAATTTCATATCGCAGGAGTTCATTTACGTGCCAGTATTTCTACGACACGAGACTGACGTACGTGTGCCCCATCTAATATCATCAGACTGAGCCAAGATTGAACCTGCCAAGTTGGAGGTCGGAAGATAAGGACCTCAACGGTCTCAGACACTCAGACCGGTACCAATCACCTTACTTGCATAAATTTGATCGGTGTAGCTTTCCTTATGGTGGCGATGGGACGGGAAAGGAAGCGATCGTGGCATTCATGACGTTACAGTCCCAGCATTTGCCTGGTGTGAACATGGAAAACCACGGTAAACCACCTTTAGGGCTGCCGACAGAGGGGTTGGAACCCACTATATCCCACTCATGAGCTGTGGAATATCCCCATTCAATAGGACAAGGCAGTTTCCAGCACCGGTTCTAATTAATATCAGGATGGGTGTAGTTGGAGGTCGGTTACATCTTTTTATTAATGTTATCTTGCTCCTGTACAGTAGATACAGTACGTTACTGGAGCTTTCAGAGGACGTGTCGCTTCGACTACGCCGAACCACGTGGATTTTACACGATGGTGCAGACATTTCCTCAACGGTAGACAGGACGATGTGGAACTATCAATTGGCCAGCCCTTATTCCAGTGGATTGTTATGCCTGAGGGGACATGAGAAACAAAGTATACCGAACTGAGGTAACCACTTCGGATGACCTCCGTGAACGTATGTTTCAGCACCAGAGGATATTCTGAACCACAGTGGTGTCTTGGCTCGAATGACAAGTTGCTTTACGTCGCACCGACACAGATAGGTATTATAGCGATGACGGGGCAGGTAAGGGTTAGGAGTGGGAAGGAAGCAACCATGGCCTTAATTAAGGTACAGCCCCAGCATTTGCCTCGTGTGAAAATGGGAAACCACGGAAAACCATCTTCAGGGCTACCGACAGTGGGGTACGAACCCACTATCTCCCGAATACTGGATACTGGTAGCACTTAAGCGACTGCAGCTATCGAGCTCGGTGTACCAGTAAATATACCGACACGAGGCTGACGTATTTGAGCACCTTCAAATACCACTGCACGGGGCCAGGTTCGAACATGCGAAGTTGGAGTCAAAAGGCTGGCACCTCAACCGTTTTAGCCACTCAACCAGGCAGGAAGCACGAAATGTAGGTACGTTTAATTTACTTAGTTGTATAATATGTCCATTTTTCGTTTGAAACAAAACGTTCGATGTGCTTCGATAATTCAATTCTGATTCTACTCATATGGATATCCTATGCCATGCATTTGTTCGTTGGCGCAAGGAACTGTCTTCCTTCTTCTACCTTTACGAAATGCACAACGGGGATCGTACCGCATTTCACGTCCCGGCGTGCGTATTCCAACCAATAATTATATCACACGCTCGTACAGGTCGCGCACCGGCACAGGTTTTCAGGTCATTTCCATACTCACTAGACCACAGGGCTGACGACCACAGATATCCCTATCCCCTAAAGGACGTAACAGCAAATGAACCAGTATTAACGCTGAGAATTCAATACATCTCCAGGGTCCGAAACCGATAACTAGTGTTGTCTGAAACCCCTAAGACGGAAACTAAATACTAACAACAACAAACCAGTCTGGCGATAATGTAACGTAACATGTTATAGACTGGTAGCCTTCAGCTGTTACCGTAGGTCAGTTGCTCGTAAACATAAAACCAGTTTGGCAAGTATATTACGTAACATCTCGTGGCATGGAATAGGGAGCGCTCAGCTGTCACAGTAGTACATTTGCTCTTAAACATAAACAGAACAGAAACCAGTTTGGCAGGGATGGCGCGTGACTTGCCTGTTATCAAAGGAAAGCTATTCATTCACCAGAACAAGGCATACTACCTATTCTAAAAACATCGTACCCCTTTGCTCTCGAAAATAACTTCCGAGGATTACTAAAAGTTTGATATATAGTGGTTCGTCACATCGTTCTCTATTGCTACAATAAATATCTGCACGTATACACCTAACACCCTGTATATAAATTGACAAAGTAATGCTTTAGAGGAAAAAAGAATTGGAATTTCTCCACCTACAGATAGCCCTACAACTTATTCCTCCTCAGTTGAAGCTATAGGTGACAGCAAGGAGGTTCTTGACACACCTATATCCCCCGCTCCTCCACCTCCTCAGGTGCAAGAGCAAGGAAGAACGCATCATCAAAACTGTGAAAGAATGACAGGAGTTACTGTTCCAAAGGAAAGCAGGCTTAATAAGAATTGACAACTAGGAATTAGCTATATTTTCATCTGCACTAATAATAAGAGCCACACTGTGATATCTGGATTTCTTCATTTCGACAATTACTTATAAATTGTATACTTTTTTATTTATGAATTGACTTTTTTTCATGAATTATTAAGAAAAGAATATTCATTAGGACATATTCTTTATGGAATATTGTACAAGTGTTTCCTTGACAATTGCTTTCAATTGTAGAAATAATTTATATATTTTCTCTTGAGTTATTTGTTTGTTTTAATGTTGTCAATCTTATGTTAATTTTAAGGACACTTCCTCTAAAGCATTACTTTGTCAATTTATATATTTTTCATCTAAACAGTGTTATGTGGCTGAAGATGTTGATAATGTACGAAACATGTACCACTTTTAACCATTAAATTGCATTAAGCAATCATTGTATCGACTAGGTGGAAAATAAATAAATACTTAATTGTGAAGTTACGGTATAGTAAAAATTACTCCATTTTTCACATGATCCTCTTGACATCTTCGCATTTCTAAACCAAGTGACAGAGAAGGCTTTGGTTTCCACTAATTTGTAGAAACTGGTTAATTGTTTATGTTCGTAGCACTGGCATTAAAATATGGCTGCCTATCGAAGTGCTTCATTGCATGAGTATACACAATGCATTATTATGATGGCAATGTTTGACGTTAGATTTTCTAACATAATACACAGAATTTCCAGCAAATTTAGAGCACGCCGAAAGAGAGTGAAATTCTCTGATAAGGAAACGTTGTTTCAAAATCCTGTGAGGTATAGTTTCGAAACTATAGCCCATTGGAATTGTGGTGAAAAACAGTTGGCTACGCTTGTGGCCGGCGCTTGGCATGGAAGCGGCTTAGCACCTGCTCAATCAAGCAGTGGCTCCGCTTTCCTCCCTTGTCCGTTGCATATAGCAGAGTAAGCCGGCAAATGACTCACACACTACACGTGCGGGTTTGTTTTACCAGGACTGTTTTACAAAACGGCCACGTGCAGGCGCTGTGCGATGTTGCCAAGTTCATTGTCTGTTCTCAAACTGCACTCAGAACAGTAACAATAAGAAAGAGCAGTCTTTCACCTCCAGCATTCTCCTGAGCTTGGCTTGCTTTACTACTTAACGGCTGCTCTGTACACCCGTATCTCTCAGACTACTAGACAGAAATGTACATGTTTTCATCAAGGCTTTAAAACAACTAAACAGACAACTGGACTACAATAACAGCAAAGTTTTTCTCCTACCTTGATTGAGACGTTCTTTCATATATTTGTCAAAAATTGCTTCAGTTAAAATAAAATCACTTATACACAAGTCAGGAAGGTCACATCATTCTGATTTTATGAATTTACAATCTTCTTCTTTTTGTTCTTCTTCCTGACATTTTATTCTTATTACTTTGGGTAGGAAATTGATGGACTTTTACGGCCGGATGACATTCCTGACGCCAAACTTATGTGGAGTGGTGTATTAAACATTGCCTGTTTCTGTAGTTGTGGTGTGCAGGTGGAAAGAAGTGTACTAAGACGAACACAAATATCCAGTTCACGAACTATTAAAATCCCCAGCCCGGCTGGTAATCAAACCCGGGGCCCTCTAAACCGAAGGCCAGTACGCTAACCATTCAGCTAAGGAGGTTCTATGAACTTTGCCAAAACCATAACTCAGTATTTTAATATAGCTGAACTACAATAACAGCAAAGTGTGTGATGGCATAAATTTGGCAGACATACAGCATTCTATTTCCCCATAAGTTCAAAGACTTATGGACAAAAGCTCCTCATATTAACGGCTAGACCAGAAAGGTGATTAAAGTGATTTGTAATCTAAAATTTCCTACATAGTTATTGGTTATTAGCTGATGTCTTCAATGGGAGAATAGAACCATTCATGAGGAAATGTTCTGTATTTTCTATCGAGGTATTGAGCTGAAGACCGAAACGCTGCCACTACCCCTCCCACTGGCTTCATCTCTTCTTGTATTTTTCTCTTCTTTCTTTTTTTAATACGCCTTTTTAATGGGACTGCTACTGGAAAGAGATAGTGCTTGTCAAACTGTCATCCTCTGGAATAGATATGTCAGTTGCACGGAGAAGCCGTTGTGCACATCACAACAGTCAAAATATTACTTTCGCTCGGGAGCTTAATACCGTAAATTGGGCGCGATACGAGATGTTTCTACAATCGATATCGGACCTTTGTATCGCTACTAAATGCCCCGTCTCCAACCCAATACATGTGAGAGCTATCGGCAATACTCAATAATCGATTGTATCGGGCTTGGAAAGGGTGGGTGGGGTAGAAACGGGGAGTCACTTAGCAAACCAGGTGCAGGCGGGCTTCGTATCCGATGAGAAGCAGCCACCAAAAGTACTGAAAAACAGCAGGGATTATTGACTGGCTACAACAATATAATGTGCAAAGGGTTTTCAACATTTTATTTACTCCGTCTCGCCAACCTGTTCTCTCCTCGCTGAGGAAAAGAGACGAGCTTATACACCACCCACCAAAAATACATCTACCCTCCAATATTAGAGTAAGAATTCTTAGTTTAATATGGAATATATTCAGGTGAGTCGGATAAAATGTTCACTTCAAGTAATTCGTAAATCGTTAAAGATATCGTAAATCGTTAAAGATATCGTAAATCTGTTTCCATTTTCGGTAATGTTACCAAGGTGCTCATAACCGAACCTGTTGTACTTTTCCAGAGTGTCTGCCGAGATAACGGTCCTAACTTCGTTTCTCTTTAAATTAACCTGTATAGTTTTCTACACTTAGCATTGGAGTCATGGATATTGCAAATTCATGGATGATATTATTTTCAAAATTCGGCTATACTTCTCAAGAAATTGGAATGCATTCAAACGCGCTTCGTTCGCCATCCGTGGGCTGATGAAATCCAATGAATCACTAACCGGACGACCAAAACACGGGCTACGTGCGAGTCCTGAACCCTGCTGACATACAGAGATCCTTCAATACCTCCGTAACGTTACGGTTAGCTCTATTATCAGCCGACCTCGGAGGTCAGGGTTTGATTCCCGGTATTACCAGAGATTTAAGAATAGCAGGAGGGCTGGTAAATGATTAAAATGGCACAGTACATGCCACTCGCCTCCAATGGGGGTGTGATTAAAAAGAAGTTCAACACCTCGGGACGATTTTAGTTTTACGCTAAACTATATTATTTTCATCCTTTCCACAATTTTAAAATACCGTATTAGAAATGTTATTCAACCGGGCGAGTTGGACGTGCGGTTAGGAGCGCGCATCTATGAGCTTGCATCCTGAAGATAGTGGGTTCGAACCCCACTGTCGGCAGTCCTTAAGATGGAATATATTCAGGTGAGTCGGATAAAATGTTCACTTCAAGTAATTCGGAAATCGTTAAAGATGTCGCAATGGTTTCCCCATTTTCACAACAGGCAAATGCTGGGACTGTACCTTAATTAAGGCCACGGCCGCTTCCTTCCCACTCCTAGTCCTTTCCTCTCCCATCGTCGCCATAAAACCTATCTGTGTCGGTGCGACGTAAAGCAAACTGGTAAAAAAAATTCGTATATATCAGTGTGCGTCCGACCTCAGTCATATTTCTCTACGGACTCAAGTATGAAGTGAGATGAAACTTCGTGATGCCTCTCCGACATCAACCTCGTCAGAGGAGCTAATGAGATTAAATGAATGACGTGATATATTGATAGTAGGAAGGGAGAGGGCCAAACCCAGCGCCGAAACATAGCCTACTCCTATCGAATAACACTAAAGAGTCTGCTCAGGGCTTAACGTCTCCATCCAACGGACGAATCACCATCAATGCGCCATAATCCCCTCACTCCATATGAATACTGCGCAGAGATTTGGAATTGAAACAGGCTTTTGGCACACAGCCTATACTTCTAATAACTAAAGTTCAATTCTGACAGGTAGGGCTGGAGGGAGGAGCATTGCACGTGCCATTTCACGATGTTGCCACATTTCAGCATTCCTTTCTCTTACCCCTCGCTTCCGCCTCACTTGTTCTCTCGTTCATTCGGACCTCTGTGATCTGTTGTAGTAGATTACCTGGCCAGACTGTGGCTGACTTGGTCTCATTTTCCGTTATCTGAACTGCTTGCGACAAGATCTAATTCAGAAGTGTGAGGTTTGGCAACTCAAAGCAAGACGAGCTGGCCAGAAGATTTATCTCCATGGCAACCGCAGTCACCCCACCCTCGTTTCCATGGTAACCATACCCCCACTCCCTTTATCCCGCCCCGGCAGACAGTAAACGGACCTCCCTCTAAGAACTGTCAGATTTTAACTTTAGATATTAGAGGTATAGTGATTAGAAATGCTGTTCCTCAACCTCTCCTACCCTGCCAGCCAACATTCTGATGGTGAAATATTTTTCGACCAACGGGACTCGAAGCGGCTAACCACGGTGTCAGACCATATAAACTTGACGTCTCAACGATCGTGACCACCAGAATACTTTATTATATCGATTTACATAAGAATCATCTTATTCTAAATATTATTTTTTAAACTCAATTTTCGGCAGTCTTGAAGATGGTTTTCCATGGCTTCTCATTTCACACTAGGCAAATGCTGGGGCTGTATCTTAAATAAGGTCACCGAGCTCGATAGCTGCAGTCTCTTAAGTGCGGCCAGTATCCAGTATTTGGGAGATAGTGGGTTCGAACCCCACTGTCGGCAGCCCTGAAGATGGTTTTCCGTGGTTTCCCATTTTCACGCCAGACCTATCTGTGTCGGTGCGACGTAAAACCAATTGAAAAAAGTAAGGCCACGGCCTCTTCCTTCCCACTCCTAGGCCTTTACTATTCCATGGTCGCCATATCTGTGTTGGTGCGACGTAAAGCAAATTGTAAAACTCTATTTACTAAATCTCTACAGTTTTAATTAATTTTTGTTCATTTAGGTAGCATTAATATAAATATTCGTTTTGCTATCGTAATCTATAGGTCCTTTTGTGAATAGTTGAGACACTTTCTTTCAAACAGCCTCAGATTGCTTTTGCCTCTAATTTCAACTGTGTTTGAGTTCCAAAGAACGTACGACAGCAAGTATAAATGACTTGTCGCTTGTGCTTATTAAGAACGGACAAGAGGGATCGTGCTGATGACCTTGAAGGAACTCTATCTGAAGGGGAGAGGTAATTAAAATCTTCTTCTTATTCTTCTTCTTCTTGAGGCTCCTTCTCCTACGTGATGTTGCAGCATGGATAGCATCTTCTGAAGACCCTTTCTAGTCATAATTATAATTCCCCACCCCGGAGATCCGAATGGGGGAATAGAAACTCTGGATAATAATTATACGTTAAACAGAGCCATGCCATATGAACTTAAAGGGTTATCCTTCAGGATCTGTAATGCAGTGTTTTCCCGTTGCCTTCCGCATTCTAATGCCGTTGACCAGTTGTAGGTTCTTCCGCCTTTTGGGACCATTTCCTGTCCCAAGGACAATAGAGTGCCCTAACCTCTACCCGCTCATCCACCCTCAAGGAGACTGTTGGCACTTGGCAGAGGGGATCTTATACCGGAAGATACTCGGTCCCTTCATTCGTTAGCCGCCTGCATATAACAAAATTGTCATAAACAATCGTTGAATTATTCTCATCAAATACTGTACATTCCGATATAGACTGTCATCAAGACCACTTACATTAAATTAGAGTTTCTCTGTCAGCTCTACTGCGGGGAGCTGAATGTCAGGATTTCACCGTCATTGAAACTGAGACCATAATGGCTTTTCTCAGTTTCTCTGGATCTTCAGAGAGGAATTAAAATCTACTCTGAGAACTCGGTTAACGCGCTACGGCTATGGAGCCAAGCTCTGGTTCAAACCCTACCGTCGGTTGTCCTGAGAGTGGTTTTCTATGGTTTCTCATTTTCATTTCCAGGCAAATGCCGGGATAGTTCCAGTACATTTGCCACCTCCTTACTCAATTTCATTCGCGATCGTTCATTTCATTAGCGCCTCAACAGAGGTTGGCGTCAGGAAGGGCATACGGCCATAAAACATGCCATATAAATCCATCTCACATCATCCCCGACCTCGTATCAAGATACGTGACTAAGGGGTGGATATACATACTTATTTCCAGGACACTGTGATGAAGGGAAAGAGTGCGGTGTTTAAATTGTTCTGTCAATTTGCCACGATAGCTGCCGGAGAAAATCTAATTTAATGTAAGTGGTCTTGATGACAGTCTATATCGGAATGTACAGTATGTGATGAGAATAATTCATTTAAATTTTACGATTTGATTGTTAATTAAATACGGAAGAAATAAAAATTAATTCCGGAGCTGTAATATGGGAGAGTTAGTCACCCTACTAATAAGCGAGTTAACATCTTTCTAAAAGAATCAGATTCAATTAGGGCGCAAGTATGACAATCTTGGAAGTTACAAATGCCTATGAACCGAACTCCATAAGGAAGGATTTCGTAATCTACCATTTGAGTATGATATAAGATTACCATTTTAATGGAAAATAATAATGGGTCATTTACTTGCAAGACTCGTTCCACAAGAAGAAACACGGTTCACTATCCTCATTATATGTTTCTGAAGCATCACGTTTGAAACTTTGCCTGTATTCCCAACTTGAAACATATCCAATACTCGTTTGTATTTTTTCATTTGCTTGAAAGAGAACTTAATATTCGCATGGCTCGCTGTCCAGATGTGTACTCGGCCGAGATGAAGGGCGATCTCTATTTCAAACACGAACTCGAGAAGAAAAGTCTGCAGTTCACAATAAAGTTCATCTCTCAAAATCACTCGAGGCCTCGTCTGTCCACACTCGTCAAACTGCCTGCAATGGGCCCGCACACACAAAGTGAACCAATTTCCGGGCTGCTCCCTTGTTTGCAGTCATGACGGGGGACCCAGCATGCACAAAACTCACATCATCCATCAGCTGCACCCCATTCCACGTATTGCAATTAGAGTTGATTCGCTGATAGTATCGGAGCATCTAATTCATCGTCATGTGTAATAATAATAATAATAATAATAATAATAATAATAATAATAATAATAATAATAATAATACTTTTGTGTGGATAGTGTTAGCCTTGGAATAAAAAAATGGTAATATAATTTTCCCACTAGTCGATAAAAATACATTTATTTAAAATTTTCAAATTGCAAAACTGTTACATAATTAGGATATGTTTCGTCCTCCTTGGGACATCTTCAGTGATGTTAAATAATATAAAGGGAACTTATTGCCGGCTTAGTATCAGCTCAAGTGCAGTGAGCAACAGAACACAGCTAATGGAGAATATTTTCAGACCTTTATAAGATCGTCCTTTTGTCGCCGATATTTTTGGATTCACATTTTTCTCATGGTGTTTTTGTAAAAGAGAATATTTTAACACCTGAACCTTTTATCATTTAAGAATTATGATGTAACATTCGGATTGTTTAGAGAATATATAAGTTTCGTCCCTTTGTATTATCTAATATAGCTGTTCGAGCCGCCTTTTACAAGTCAACAGTTAACACATATTTTATTGACAAAAAATCTCAGGAGAATAAAAAGAAGAAGAAAACTTCCGGAGACATCTTATTTAAACATGGAAAGAGGCGACACAGTAAGGTATGTTATTTGGTTGGAGAATGAAGACATAACACGAAACTCTGTGCCGCCGGGTACAAACGAAGGTTGTATGTTTTGTTCTATTTCTCGAACCAACAGTGGTCATCAAGCTGTCCGCATAATACACAGTCACTTCTCCGTTATCCCAGTCGGCTATAATTCAGCCAGCTCCTTCGATAGTGGCCTACGGACCAGAGGACTCCTAGTTCGATTCCGGGGTGGACCGGCTATTTAAGGCACATCTTGTTAATTCCTCTGGATCGAGGACTGGGCATTTCTGTGCGTCTTAATATAAGATCATTGTATTCTGTCCTGTCTCAACCGTAGTAAAATGAGTTGAAAAGTGAATTCATCAATTTCACAAAATTTCGAATTTAAGCTGGGTGCGTAGACGGATAAGACCTTCTTCTTCTTCTTCTTCTTCTTCTTCTTCTTCTGGCTGTATCTGTAGCTTTCACTAGTCCTGAAACTGTATACTTTTCTTTCTACCACCAGATCTTTTGGTACCTCTTATTTCTGTTAGGGATTTCAACAGATCATTTCCAGCTCAACTTTGCTCTTCGTCTTTCTCTGTTCAGTCCTCCATTTCTGACGTACGAGGTGGAATTAATTGCTGAAACTGCTTCTCGCTTATAGGAGTCCTCTGATACGTTCCCACCGCAGGTGTTCATTTGGGAGCCGATCAAAGTGATGTCATCAGGCATTCACATCTCCCCCACATGAAGTTGTTGATCATGCTTCTTTTCCCTGGTCCAACATTCACAGCCATATAGAAGAGCAGGACAGGTAATAGATTGATACTCCTTGCCCTTCAGTTTGATCGGCATCCCAGAAAACAGTATACCGTCGTCCAGCTTGTTCGGGATCCGCCAAGTTATACCACATCTACACCGTCTTCTTTAGACTGATTTTCAATCCATTTGATTCTTAGTGCTGTTCGACATATCCCTTAGAATGCACCAACTATTTCTCGTCTCTCGTCGATTAAGACTATGTCATCCACGTACAGCTTGGTCCAAGGGAAACCTGACATCAAATTTCCTGCCAAGTACCTTCTGGCAGTATTGAACAATAGTGGGCCGAGTGACGATCTTTGATGCACGCCTACTTCAAAAAGGAAGTTCACCGAGGTTCCAGATCCACTCCGAACAAGACCAAAAAAAAGAATTAACAGTGAAAAGATAATCTGGCAGAAAATATTCATTGTTTCCGTACTTTCTCTCGTCATATTAAATGCAGACGAGATTGTTTGCTTTACTTATCATTCTAGTACTTTCGGAAGATTATACATTGACTGAAGTAAAAATCAAATAGACATTTTCAAATGATCAGCTTTTCTTCAGTCCATTGTCTCTGCGTTATGCTTTAAAGGAGGCTTACAGTGGTGTAGTACAGTAGTACATTAACGCGTACTAGCCAGTGTCTGAAGGGAAACATGAATGGCCTATCCCGCTAATGTTAAATTTGCCAATTTCATGACCCATTTTCTCAAGAACTACTTCATTCAAGGTAATGAAACTTTTGTAGATTATTTATACATTCGTTATGTACTTACTCCTCTAGTTTCGTTGAAGTAAATATTCTAGGAGTTGGGATAGGCATTTTTTCTCTGTTATATTTTTACACCCTTGTTTTTGTCAAATGTTTGTGAATTTTCTTTCAAATATACAAGATATCTCTACCATTCTAGAGGTGTGGTATTACAAGGGTATTATACATGAACAGTGAAAATATCAAGAGTCCATCTTGTATAGATCCGGAGATAACATGTCATTTGTATGAAAAAAATTAGTTTTTCAGAAATTGCAATTAAAAATTTAGATTGTAACTCACTTTTCATTGGAAACAACAGCTAAAAAGCGCCGGCATTGTAGTCTTCATCAAATTATACATTGTCTGAGTGTATCCTCTTCTTCCTCCTCAAAGATTTTGCCTCCTTGGACACTTTTTGGGCTGTAGCTTTGCCTTGTCGACTCGCTCTTTGTCCAGTTCCTTCAGTATGGCTCGTGTATTCCAACCAGTCTTCACTCCCAGCTCGCCCAAGACTTTCAGTCTACCAGTATTGCCATCATTAAATGCGATGACAGCATCATACACACCAAGCTTCAATGTATGGTACCCCACAAATACATTTTTATGTATTCTTGTCCACACTACATTGTTGAATGACTCAATCACGTTTTGTGTTTTCCCTGTCAGATATTTGCCAAATCTCTATAAAATGGCTTTATGGCCAACATAACAGCCTCAGGTACAGAGTTCTTGTGGGTAAACTTATCTAGCGTTCCAGCTGCTTCAGCTTTCTTGTATTTACACCACTCGCCAGAACAAAGTTTTGTGGATTGGCTTGTCATCTGTTGATATTTTATGGAAAAAGATTGCCCACACAGACTTTTTCATATCACCTAGGTTATTTTCATTGCTTCTGATCGCTTGACCATAGTATTCTGATAGTTGATTGATGGTATTGTCTATGAAGTGCTGGCTAATGGATTAAAATCATGCTTATTTGTCCGCTTTTGTTACATTTCTGTAAATATACTGCGTACGAGCTCAACACCGCAGATTCTGTAAACTACGATTCTAAAATTATAATTATTTAAGAATATTAATTGTGCTTATGTTATTCTAGTTTGTAATGGTAGTTTCTAAGATAAGATTACGAATATTTATTTTCCTTATGCTACTTGTGTCGTGATACTTCTAGTTTGTAAGATAAGATTATACATATTTCTCTCATATGTACGATGGGGTAAAATGTAAAATGTAGTAAGCAGTCTAGCCTATGCTGACGACCTGGTCTTAATTGTAGATTGTGCTGAAAGCCTGCAGTCTAATATCGTGAAATTAGAAAATAGGTGGAATGAGTATGGTGTGAAAAGTAGTCTTTCTAAGACTAAATTGATGCCATTAGGTAAGAAATCGAAGTGAACTGAATGTCAGATTGGGAATACAAAGTTGGAACATGTAGATAATTTCAAGCATTTAGGATGTGTGTTCTCCCGGGATGGTATAATAAGTGGGATTGAATCAAGGTGCAGTAAAGCTAATACAATGAGCTCGCAGTTGCGATCAACAGTATTCTCTAAGAAGGAAGTCAGCTCCTGGACTAATCTTTAAATCGGTCTGTTTACAGACAACTTTGCTTTATATGAGTGAAAGCTGGGTGGACTCAGGATATCTTATTCGTAAGTTAGATGTAATAGACATGAAAGTGGCGAGAATAATTGCTGGTACAAACAGGTGAGAACAATGGCAGGATGGTATTCGGAATGATGAAATAAAGGCTAAGTTAGGAATGAACTCGATGGATGAAGCTGTACGCATAAACCGGCTTCGGTGGTGGGGTCACGTTAGGCGAATGGAGGAGGATAGGTTACCTAGAAAAATAATGGAACCGAGCTCGATAGCTGCAGTCACTTAAGTGCGGCCAGTATCCAGTATTCGGGAGATAGTAGGTTCGAACCCCGCTGTCGACAGCCCTGAAAATGGTTTTCCGTGGTTTCCCATTTTCACACCAGGAAAATGTTGGGGCTGTACCTTAATTAAGGCCACGGCCGCTTCCTTCCCACTCCTAGCCCTTCCTTACCCCATCGTCGCCACAAGACCTATCTGTGTCGGTGCGACGTAAAGCAAAAAAAAAAAAAAAAAGGACTCTATTATGGAGGGTAAGAGGGGTAGAAAGAGACCAAGACGACGATGTTTAGATTCAGATTCCAACGGTTTAAAGATAAGAGAGATAGAACTAACGGTGGCCACATAACTAGTTTCAAATAGAGGATTGTGGTGGCGATTAGTAAATTCACAGAGGCTTGCAGACTGAAGGCTGTAAGGCATAACAGTCTATAATGAATATGTATGCATGTACAATGATAAAGAATTGTGGTTAAGTGTTAGAAAGGACCACGAGTTCTAACTTCTCCACTATTAATAAAGGCAAATATAACAATTAAGTATCTCGTGTGGTCATTTCGGAGTTAAATAAAGAAATAATTTTCGTCTTGCTCTTTCTTAACCTTCCACATTTTTGCCTACTGGAATGCAGTAGAATAGGGGGGGGGGGGTTGGTTTTCTTACATTCTTCAGAAAACTGTCCTTGTCGAGGGCAATCTAAAGGTATCCGTATTGGACGAAGTGCCATTAATACCAACATAGCAGCAAACAACTTATTAATAGCTAACCTTCATAGTTAATCTGGGGTTAATGGATGTGTACATTTAACTGCTTTCATTGTTTTTACATAATTTTGAAAAGTATAAAACACTTGTTCGCTGCTGCCGAGGCAAGCGAGTTCGTAGTTATTTAGTAGGAGCAAGGGGTGCACGTGATTCACAAGTTAGAGAAGTGAAATTAATAAAATAACCTTCCAAATACCAAGTATGTTGTGTCTAACATGTTAATTTTTTGACATATAATGTAGGTATTCCGGTACTCATTTTAAAAATTCATCCGCTTTTCAAATTCTTTTCCGCTCCTTAACTAGATTTTCCGAAAACAAAAAAATACGTGTTTAATTATGTTTAAAGGAGATTCCAAATACCACTTTTCATGTCTGTACGTCTGTAACCCCTTCAATGTTTTAGAAAAATGTATACTCATAAGAATAACTCAACTTCTTCTTCTTGACTTCTTTCCATCCCTCTCCCGCCTTAAGCGGACTTCCGAAAATAAAAATAAAAAATAAAAAAGTGTTTCTTTATTTTGAAAGGAAATTCAAAGTACCAACCTTCACATCTGTAACAGCTTAAGTTTTTAAGATATCAGTTTTTAAGATAAAGTATCCTCATAAACATCTCAACTCATTATTTACTTATTTTGCAACCCCACACACCTTACGTCGATTTTGCGAAAAAAGAAAATGCGTGTTTCTTATTTTTAAAGGAGATTTCAAATACTAATTTTCACGTCTTTGAGATATAAGTATACTCATAAAAGTAATTCAACTCCATTTTCACCCTCCTCCCTTTCCCTGATAAGTTGATTCCCCCTCCCATAAAGTGCGTGTTTCCTTATTTTTAAAGAAGATTCCAAATACCAATTTTCACGTCTTTAACATTTTTAGCTTTTGAGATGTAAGTATCGTCATACAAAGAATTCAACTAATTTTTCAATTCATTCACCCCCTTTAAGTGGATTTTCCGAAAACAAATGAACACGTGTTTCTTTACTTTGAAAGAAGATCCAAATACCCATGTTCATGCCTCTTAATATCTTCAGTTTTTGAGGTATAAGTATCCTCATAATAAGAATTCAACTCCTTTTACACCCCAGCCCGTTAAGTTGATCCCCCCCACCTCCAAAAATGCGTGTTTCTTTATTTTTAAAGGAAATTCCATATACAAATGTTCACGTGTGTAACCTTAAGTTTTTTAGATAAAAGTTTCTCCATAAATTGAATTAAATTTTTCACTTCTTTTCACCCTCCCCCATTTAAGTGAATTTTCCGGAAAGCAAAAAAAACTTGTTTCTTTCTTTTTATAAAGGAGCTTCCAAATGCCAATTACCACGATTGTAACATTTTCGGTTTTGAGATATGTGTATCCTCATAAAAAGGAATTAAAGTCCTTCTTCACCACCCCCGCCCCAATTTGATTTCCACTCCAAAATGCGTGTTTCTTCATTTTTAAAGGAGATTCCAAATACTAATTTTCACGTCTGTAGCATCTTCAGTTTTTGAGATATAAGTATCCTCATACAAAGTATTCAACTAATTTTTCAATTAATTCAACTCCCCCTCCCCTTAAGTGGATTTTCCAAAGACAAAAGATTACGTGTTTCTTTACTTTGAAAGCAAATTCCAAATACAAATTTTTATGTCTGTAACATCTTCAGTTTTTGAGATATAAGTATCCTCATGAAAAGAATTCAACTCCTTTTTCACTCCACCCCCGCCCGTTAAGTTGGTTTCCCCCCACCAAAAACTGCGTGTTTCCTTAGTTTTAAAGGAGTTTCCAAATACCAATTTTTACGTCTGTAATCTTCAGTTTTGAGATATAAGTTTCTGGAGATAAAGAACTCAACTTTTTAACTTCCACTCAAGTGAATTTTCCAAAAACAATAGTACCCGTTTCTTTAACATAGCTTCCGAATACCAATTATCACAACTGTAACATCTTCAGTTTTTGAGATAGATATATATATCCTCGTAAGAGGAATTCATCTCCGTTTTCATCCCCCCCCCCCCCGCCTTTTCTACCAAGTTGATTCCCACACCAAATGCGCGTTTCTTTATTTTTAAAGGAGTTTCCAAATACCAGTTTTGCACGTTTGTAACATCTTTAGATTTTTTTGGTATATATGTACACTCTCATACAAATAATTCAAATAATTCTTCAATCCTTTCAACCCCCTCCCCCTTCCCTGTTAACGTTTTTTTCCGAAAACCAAAGAATACGTGTTTCCTTATTTTTAAAGGAGATGCCAAATATCAATTTTCACGTCCGCAACATGTTAGGTTTTTGAGATATAAGTTACTCTAGATACGCTAATTTTAAAAATTCACCCTTTTTCAGCTCCCCTCAAGTGGATTTTCCGAAAAAAATATGTTTCCTTACTTCTACAGCAAATTCCAAACACCAGTTTTCAAATCTGTAATATATTACGTGTCTGAGATAATTTGCAGATATATTGTTTTTAGAAATTCACGCCGTTTATCACTCATGTTCACCCCTTATTCGTCGGATTATCCAAAAACACAAAAATACGTGTTCCTTTATTTTCAAAGGAGATACCAAATTTCAATTTTCATGTCTGTAACTTTTTCAGTTTTTGAGATATGTCTCCTCATAAAAGGTGTTCAACCCACTTTCCCCCTTTTCTCACCCCCACTTAATGGGATTTTCCAAAAACAAAAAACAAAATATGAGTTTCTTTATTTTTAAAGGAGATTCCAAATACCAGTTTTTACGTCTGTAAACTTTTAAGTTTTTGAGATATAGATATCCTCATTTTAAAAATTCAACCCCCTTTTCAGCCCCTTAGCGACGGAATATCCAAAAATCCTGCCTTAGCGAGCACCTACATGTTAATATGAATGTATCACAAAAATGTCGTTTCTTTCTGTCCGGTAGTTTTGGCTCGGCGATGATCAGTCAGTCAGTCAGTCAGTCAGTCAGTCAGTCAGTCAGTCAGCCAGGACTTTAAGATAGACTTTTCTAGTACCGTATACTTTGCATTACATTTAATATGACACATTGCATTTTATATGCTGTAGGCCAGATTGACCTTCGCCAAACAAAATCATTCCCATCCAGATATGGCGAATATCGCACCTCTATATTCGCAAAAACGTCCCATTGCTGAGCCGAGTTAAGAGATAAAAGTTCGCTAGACTGAGTGGTTCAGACGGTTGGGGCGCTGGCCTTCTGACCCCAACTTGGCAGGTTCGATCATGGCTCAGTCCGATGGTATTTGAAGGTGCTCAGACACGTCAGCCTCGTGTCGATAGATTTGCTGGCACGAAAAGAACTCCTGCGGGACTAAATTCCAGCACCGAAAACGGGAAAAGTAAAGACAATAGCATAAAAAATAAAAAATAAAAGTTGCAGCTGTGTAGGCCTATCACCCACTCTATGACTCCCTGATCAGCGAGATTCCTGCGCAGGGAAAGTCCGCATCGGAAGAATCAGAGTAACGTAGAGTATAAGGCAGACACTGATTCTTTGAAGAATATGCAACATCCTGGAAGTCTAAAACAAATCCTCTGTCAAACATAGCAGCAACTGGGTAGCATCTAGAACATGCAGCTTCAACTCAAGGAAAAGCGGGCAGTGCGAGGTCAGCACATTTTGTGCTTGCGAGCAGGCGTCGAGACAAAGTTGTTTATTAGAGTGCGGCAGCAGCAAACAAATGGAATTAGACTGCAGTGTCTGCTTGTCTATTATGAAATAGTGCGATGGAATTCTAAACCACTCTGAAGCAAGCAATGTCAAACTACCTCACTCCTCACCTTGCCTAGTACACCTTATTTTGGCGCCACCGTCGGTGTTTTCCGTTTCCCTATAACCGCATAACCTTTGGTGATGATATTTGAAGATCCAACCGGTCTCTGGGCTGATGACCAGACAGACAGACAGACAGACAGACAGACAGACAGACAGACAGACAGACAGACAGACATATAGACATTTCTTCACTCATTTCTGTTCTCTTTTCCCCTTAATATTAAGAACGATAGGTAGCCAGTAAGAATAAGAGTTGCGTAATAATAAAGTTTAAAAAGAGGTAAGAATGTTGAATCGTTAATGATGAAAATATGCATTTCTTTCTTTCTTTCTTTCTTTCTTAATCTGTTTACCCTCCAAGGTTGTTTTTTTCCTCGGGCTTGGTGAGGGATCCCACCTCTGCCGCCTAAAGGGCAGTGACCTAGAGCTTGAGACATTGGGTCGGGGGATACAGCCGGAAAGGAGAACCAGTACCTCGTCCAGGCGGCCTCACCTGCTATGCAGAACAGGGGCTTTGTAGGGGGATGGGAAGATTGGAAGGGATAGACAAGGAAGAGAGAAGGATACAGCCCTGGCTTAAATTAAGAAGGAAGCAACCCTGGCCTTAAGTTAGGTACCATCCCGGCATTTGCCTGGAGGAGAAGTGGGAAACCACGGAAAACCCCTTCCATGATGGCTGAGGTGGGAATCGAACTCTCCTCTACTCAGTTGACCTGCCGAGGCTGAGTGGACTCCATTCCAGCCCTCGTACCACTTTTCAAATTTCGTGGCAGAGCCGGGAATCGAATCCGGGCCTCCGGGGATGGCAGCTAATCACGCTAACCACTACACCACGGAGGCGGACATTTATTTATTTATTTATTTATTTATTTATTTATTTATTTATTTATTTATTTATTTATTTATTTATTTATTTATTTATTTATTTATTTATTTGTGAATGGAGGATAGGCTACATGAAAGAATAATGGGCTCTGTCAACGAGGGTAGGAGAAGTAGAGGGAGACCCGGACGCTGATGGTTAGACTCAGTTTCTAATGATTTAAAGATAAGGGGTATGTAAATAAAGCCGGCCCCGTAGTGTAGGGGTCACGAGCCTGCCTCTTACCCAGAGGCCTCAGGTTCGATTCCCGGCCCGGTCAGGGATTTTTACCTGGATCTGAGGGCTGGTTCGAGGTCCACTCAATCTACGTGATTATAATTGAGGGGCTATCTGACGGTGAGATAGCGGCCCCGGTCGAGAAAGCCAAGAATAACGGCCGAGAGGGTTCGTCGAGCTGACCACACGACACCTCGTAATCTGCAGGCCTGGTAGGCCAAGGCCCACTGTCGGCAGCCCAGAATATGGTTTTCCGTTGTTTCCCATTTTCACACCAGGAAAATGTTGGGGTTGTATCTTGATAAGGCCACGGCCGCTTCCTTCCCTCTCCTAGGCCTTTCCTATCCCATCGTCGCCATAAGACCTATTTGTGTCGGTGCGACGTGAAGCCACCACCAAAAAGAAAGAAGTAAATTCACAAGGGGTTGCAGATTGAATGGTGAAAGGCATAACAGTGTATAATGAAGATGTATGTGTGTATTTCTTTATACAATTGTTGAATATGCGTTAAATATGATTAGGTCCGCCTGGCCGAGGCGGGTAAAGCGTGCTCGATTCACCCAAAGGACGTGAATTCGATTCCCCGTCAGGATGCCCAAAATTTTAAAAAACGATATTTCCACTTCCGGAGGTGCACATGGCCCAAGGTTTACTCAGTCTACACCAGGGCCATCCAGTCATTGCGCTCCGAGAGCGCGCCCGCGCTCGGGGAGCACTGGGCACCACTACAGTGTGGCAGCAAGGAGGCCTGGGACAGACGGACGATGTTCGGACCCTGCTGACTAGATACGGTACGTACGTACAGACGTGCGGCCGACGGCTTTTGTGGGTTTTTTACATCATATTGTTAGGGCTGTTCTGCCATCATAAATATACCGCATATATAAATCGAAAGGTACTCCGATTATGGAATATGCAGGAAACGAAATCAAGTATTAAGTAAAGAGTATTCGTACCCCACTGTCGGCAGCCCTGAAGAATGTTTTCCGTGGTTTCCCATGTTCACACCAGACAAATGCTGGGGCTGTACCTTAATTAAGGCCACGGACGCTTCCTTCCCTCTCCTAGGCCTTCCCTATCCCATCGTCGCCATAAGACCTATCTGTGTCCATGCGACGTAAAGCAGTTTGAAAAAAAAAAGTAAAGAATAATGCGATTTATTCAAATCTGAAATTAGAACATATCTGAGAGGAAAAATTCAACATTTTTCAGATATGAACAGATAGTACAGACCTTGAGTGACTTTTGCTCAGTCGTTTTAGTTTTAGTTTTGGAGCAAATAATCTTCTCCAAATTGGATACACTATTTCTGGACATAGCTATTAAAAACTGTGAAACTTTCTATCGCTCATCGTTGCACGATGTTTACTTTTGGTAAGCTTAAGAACCGAAAAGAAACGCTCACAAATGTACGTTGAGCCGAACATTGACAGAACTTTACATGCACGTTGATACAGAAGGGGGTATTCTTCTTGCGGAAAGCCGCTGTTTAAAATTCTTCGTGACATTAGAAAGCGGTTTTTAAGACGAACATTGCACTGCAGTTCAATCAACTCTTAATTGTGGAGCATTGTCTGCTCTAAGAGAAAATGGTCGAACAAATACATCTAACAACGCTTGGAGTTCTGATAATTCTGAAAATCTCTTCTCAAACTCTTCTTGTAATTGGCGAATTACCTGCAAGTACTCATCAAAGTCGACACCTTCTTTCACTGTTTTAGGCTATAGAAAATACCCTGTGTTCCTTGCACGCATCTGGTTTTCCCACAAAATCAATTTTCTTTTGAATGCTTGAATTATTTCCACCAAATCGCAGATATTGTGCTTTTCGCCCTGAAGCGAAGTGTTCGAAGTATTCTGATGGGCAGTAATGTCACTTAAAAATGCCAAGTCTGCCATCCACTTAGGATCACGCAAAAGAACTTCGGGCTGCCCTTTCATGTCACAAAAGGTATCTATTACGTCCCGCAAGCAAAAAACACGATGAAGCACATTCGCCTTGCTCAGCCATCTTACATCTGCATGGTACGGGATATCCGGATACACCGCTTCGATGCCATCCAAGAACTCATTGAATTGACGGTGCGTGAGTCCATGGGAGCGAAGAAAATTTACCATTCGCACAACTGTTCTCATTACGTCTTTAAGCTTGGCGACTTTTGCACATATTGTCTCCTGCTGTATCAAGCAATGGATCGCCGCCATTAAGGTACTACTGCTCTCAGCCATTTTTAATTTTACGTAGCTGAGGAACCCCATGCGTAGGCCACGTAAAGCAGAAGCTCCATCCGTCGTTACACTCGTCAACCGCTCCCATTTTAATCCCATTGACTCAAAAACACCTTTCACAGCTTGGAAAATTTCGAAACCGGTAGTGGTGTCTTTGAGAGCTACCAAGTCTAGGAAATCCTCGGTGACCCGAAGATCGTCATCCACCCCTCGAATGAAAATAACGAGCTGAGTTGTGTCTGCAATGTCGATTGATTCGTCGAGGGCGATGGAAAATGATACAAAATTTGCTGCCTTCTCCATTAATTGCTCTTCCACGTCAACAGCCATATTGTCTACTCTGCGAGCCACAGTTTGAGAAGATAGAGAGATTTTGTCAAATTTCTCAACTAGCTCCACGGGACAAATACATGCCACCGCGTCCATTAGGCACTCCTTGATTAAATTCCCTTTCGTGAAGGGTTCCCAAGCTTTGGAAATTCGCAGCGAACATTTGTAGCTTGCTCGTAAAATGGTTCCAACAACCTCACTTTCCTCAATCTCCTGTCAAAAAAATACATATGGCAAGTCACAATTTTAGTGATCTTCAGATAATTCAAACATTTCTTCATTCCCGTTTGTAAACAATCATTTTAAAATTAAAAAATTAATACTTATAGAATAGTGCTGCTTGAAATTTTCTTTCAATTCTTCGAACTTCGATTGGCGACTGGCGTCTGTCAAATCACCAAAATCATCCCTGTGGTTGGCATTGTAGTGCCGTTCCAAATTGTGATTTTTTAAACACACTAAATCTCGGTGGCACACTAAACATTTGGCATGCCCTTTATATGTTGTACAGAGAATTGAAATTTCCCATTCTGCTTTAAAGGCTGCTGCTTCACCACTCCTTTTTTTGTATGATGTTCAGTCATGACAGCTGCGTCCGGCTCCATGGCTAAATGGTTAGCGTGCTGGCCTTTGGCCACAGGGGTCCGGGGTTCGATTCCCGGCAGGATCGGGAATTTTAACCATAATTGGTCCTCATCACGACATGCGGGTCGCCTACGGGCGTTAAATCGAAAGACCTGCATCTGACGAGCCGAACTTGTCCTCGGACACTCCCGGCACTAAAAGTCATACGCCATTTCATTTCATTTTTATGACAGTTGCGAAACATTTAGTTACACTCTGTCAACAAAGCGCATTGGACTAGATTAGCTACTGATGGATCGGCTACTCGCTCAGCCAGCCGAGCTCCTCCCACCACTACCGAAACTACCTTCCCCCAACGCGCTCGGAGCACTGGCTAGGAGCGCGGCAAGAGCGCTAGCGCTCGGGGAGCGCTGTTTGGATGGCCCTGGTCTACACCATAAACGAGTACCAAATTAATTCCTGGGGGCAAAGGCAGCCGGGCCTAGAGCTAACCACTCTACCCTACCAAGTGCCGAGGTTACGGGCAGTGGAAGCCTTTACCTTCCACTCCTCCAAGGGCCTTCATGAGATGGAGATGACTTTGCTTTTGCTTTTTATATGCCAGTGGCAGTGGAGGAATCACGATGCTGGTAGTGTCCCTTGAAGGGAAATCTACGGCAAGGAGTATAACGCTGGGAGTGTTTCCTAGCTTATATCTGGTAATGAGCAGATTTTCGGACCAATGTTTTTTCTTTCTTTGCTGATACTGTAAAGTTTTAATGGTAATGCTTTTGTTAGTGAGCGGCTGTGTTATTTTAACCGGAGGTTGGTTATCTAGACTGGGTAAATACTGGCCTGTAGCCGTGTGGACTGCTGACTGGATAACGACCACTAGCTCGAGGCAATAAGCCAACACCCGATCAGGCGAGTGAGCCCTGTGATAAATAAAGTGTTTCTAACACGAATACATTCACTTTCATTTGGGATTCTCCGCTCTTCTCATGCAAGCATTTAAATGACTGTAGTAGGCAAATTACCAGTTGAATTTGGAATAGCGGTGGCTCTCGCATTATTTTAACTGCTCTTGTTTCCACTTTGTTTGCACCTTAGAGCTCCATTGCACCTGGACGATGGAATTTTACCCTTTGTCCCCGGAAGTGGATAATATTTTTCTCTTATGTGAGAGCAGTGGATAATTCCTCCCGAGAATCAGAGAAGAATTTCAGTAAGAGGAGCGCTGATTAATGATATGTTTCAGACCTTAACTACCGTACCACTTCCGATGCTGTTCAATGATATTAATGTACATTTTTATTTCCTTCATAGCCGATTAATATTCTCTCCCCTGTATATGAGAGCATAGAATACATCCATGGAGGGAAAACTCGGCGAAGTCCGCATTATTAAGGCCAAATTGGTAGCATGACGCATTTTGGGAATGATTATTTAAGAAAAGCATTAATACTCAGGAACATGTTATTTGAAAATGAAAATCCACGGCCTGTTTTCAGTCATTCGACCGGGTCAGGAATGGAATTAATGAAGCCGCTATCTAGCGGCGAGGATGGGAAATGTGCCGGCTGCCGAAGCCTGTCGCACTCCTCTGGGGCAATGATAAATGACTGACAGATGAAATGAAATGTTAAGGGAGAGTGTTGCTGGAATGAAAGATGACAGGAAAAACCGGAGTACCCGGAGAAAAACCTGTCCCGTTTCCGCTTTGTCCAGCACAAATCTCACATGGAGTGACCGGGATTTGAACCACGGTATCCAGCGGTGAGAGGCCGACGCGCTGCCGCCTGAGCCACGGAGGCTCAGCAAGTTATTTATACCATGTTTATTTAATAAGTCCAAGTAATGTTATTATTTACTTTTAATTCTACTGTAGCCTATATGCTAATGAACACAAGGATCCTGAATTTTTACAATTTAGGTGATGATAAGCGAAAATATTAAAATTATTATACAGAAAGGAAACACTAAATGGTTTATAATTTAGAAGTAGTATAAGTGATGATTTAAAATTGTCCCCGAATGTCCAATATAATTTTTTCCAAAGTCGTGTGCTGGATTCCAAGCTTGTTCAATATTTCCCGCGTATCCTTAGGTACACTGCCTGTGTTTCCAAACAGCAAACCCATCACGGAACAGTTTTCTGGGCGAATGTTATGTCTCTCACTCAGATATGGGATGCATGGTTCATACGCGCTCTTCTTTTCCCGGTCAACTTCCTTGGCCTAGGATAAGTCTCTTTCGACCCGGATGGTTGGATCAAGAATAACAGCTGTTCGAGTCTGCTGGTGGATGGCATCCCGTGTTGGACCCCGTGGAAGAGATACAGTGTACTTCTTCATAAACTCTTCACTTCAAATCTCTCAGCGTAGAGACTAAGGTTGCTCTCACTCTGTGATGACGGGGGTTCCTGAGCAATTCTCCTTCGCGGCAGTATCCTAACACATGACTTATTGCATATAATAATTTGACATATGTCATACGAGAAGTAGGTGATATTTTTCTTTTTCAACTTGTCTAACGTTGCACTAGAAGATATTTAGCAAAGGTAGCGGCCGTGGCCGTGTAAAAATAGGAAGCCACGGAAAACGACCTTCAAGGCTACCGATAGTGGGATTCGACCCCACTCTCCTGAATGCAAGTTCAAAGCTGCGCGACCCTAACCCCACGGCCAACTCGTTCGGTAGTAACTTAGGTGTTTTAGTTTGTATGCTGTTTTTCTGCTGTTGTCCTTGGCGCTTCGCTACATCCTCGAAGTCTAAGAAGCAGAATAGAATATTTCATCTAGTAGACCGTTATCTGTAAACGTGCCCATAACGCTGTTTCCTCGCTGGGCAGCAATTCCTATCCACCACCTGAAGAATTCCGTTGAAGAAAGGTAAATAATTGCCAATATCTGAAATACGATTTTTAGCCACGTCTCCATCGTTCCGACTACGAATGCCGCGAAAATGTAGTCGTCTGCCATTGTCCTGTATATCATTCTTTTATTGTGCTTGGCCGATTCCGTGACAGGACCAGCAGCCTCACAAGCGTGAGGCAAATGGGATGGTGTGAAGTATTTACACACGTGTCATGCCACAAGAGAGACATGCCCTTGTTCCATGGGACTAAAGTCCGTTTTTCATCCGTACGACTGATGTTACTTTGTTCCAGGATAGAAGGGACATCGATAGACGTAAAAGCGCTTTTGATTATGCCATTACTTGAAAAGTGTCTTGAAAATCGCCCCTCATTGTAATTGTAATACTTCAGCTAATCCCGCAGTAGTCCGTGAATTCATTGCTAATAATGCTGCAAATAGTAGTAAACATTGTAGAAGTATTCACCTTCACGAAGCCTGCCTTCCAAACGCAGAAAACAGGACGAGTATTGAAATTTCTTAATGCTATCACCAAAGGGATCCGATACACAATTTTACAACCTTTACCATCAGGTCACAAAATGCTTAGAGGATGTAATAAGCCAACCACATCTCCTCACGCCAGGATAAAGCCGCTGAAAAAGCCTTCGCTATCCCCTGTTTGTCGTAGAGACTTTGCTTTACGTCGTACCTACACAGATAGGTCCTATGGCGATGATGAGATAGGAAAGTGCTAGGAGTGGGAAGGAAGCGGCCATGACTTAAATTAAGGACCAGCCGTAGCATTTGTCTGGTATGAAAATGGGAAACCACAGAAAACCATATTCAGGGCTGCCGACAGTGGGATTCGAACCCACTATCTCCCGGATGCATGCTCACAGCTGCGCGCTCCTAACCGTACGGCCAACTCACCCGGCCATTTCGTTTTCATATGTGCCAAAAGATAAAGGAATCTATCAAGGAATGGCAGCACCACATCTATACTAAGGTCCATCAGAGTTGGAGTCAGACATTTGGCGCCACCGGCGAAAAAAAAAATTGACTAACGCTGCTCGAAAATGGTTTGTTGCTATGGCAACGGTAACAGCGATGCCACATTTAAAGAAGCTATGGCCGCGTGAGTTGGCTTCCTCTCAGTCGCTTTTGTGGTACTATTCGGAGTGATACTATGTTAGCTATGTTAATTGTTGCTCCTTCATGTATTTTTTTCTGTGGATCCGTGGTAGAGTGTCGGCCTCCGAATCCCAAAATAGCGGGTTCAAACCCGGCAGAGGTAGTCGGATTTTTGAAGGGCGGAAAAAAGTCCATTCGACACTCCATGTCGTACGATGTCGGCATGTAAACGATCTCTGGTGATACATTTGGTATTTACCCGAGAAAATTAATTAAATCTCAGCCATAGACACCCAAGAGAGATCCGGTTTACTCTGTCTGCCATCTAGCGGACCTAGAGTAAAACGGAACGTCGAAATTGACGAGCAGACAGCCAGATGGCGTCAAATCGAAATGTCTGCACACGGTAGCTGAGGCCATACGATTATTATTTTTTATTTTATTTTCGTTATTATTATTAATCAGTGGCTATTTATACTGATGATTTTGTTAGTGGTTATGACATCTCATATTAATTGGCAATGACACGGTCTGTCTTGAATGCTGGCATTATTATCACGAATTTAGGAAGGGGTCAAAGTTTATTGAATTGCATTGGACTTACATGTTTTATGAATCACTTATCTTGTATGGAATATATTACGTGCCTCAGATAGAGGCAACTATGACAACGCAGTGTACTTCGTAGTTACTACTTTTGCCACTCAAATGTCAGACTCCCAATTTCCGTGGGCCCAGCTATAGTTATATTAATATTAAACGTTTAAGACTAGTGGACTGTCGGAATCAGTATATCGACCGATAGATTCACTTTCACTTCTGTTTGAAGCAGACATTTTTGTTTTGTCGTGCGGCTGTCGTTTGGCTGTCAGCCGGTGTAAAGGAGATGTACAGGTGAAGGGTCTGTCTCTCCTCCCATCACGTTGTAAGAGTGATGGACAGGAACACGAGCCGAGCATTAGCTACATCAAGTCGTTCGTGATGAATATTTCGTGAGCCACAGACTTCAGCTCGGATTCGCGTTTAATAATTACTATCTCACCAGAATACTGAAGAATTTCTGTTTCTTTTGTCCTCCTTATTGTAACAGGCTTAAAATAAGTCAGAGCGCTGTGGATTTCCTCTCTTAAGTGTAGGCTATCATTTTATATGATCGTGGCATACAAGTTTTTTTCTAGGGGCTTTACGTCGCACCGACACAGATAGGTCTCATGGCGACGATGAGATAGGAAAGGTCTAGGAGTTGGAAGGAAGCGGCCGTGGCCTTAATTAAGGTACAGCCCCAGCATTTGCCTGGTGTGAAAATAGGAAACCACGGAAAACCATTTTCAGGGCTGCCGATAGTGGGATTCGAACCTACTATCTCCCTGATGCAAGCTCACAGCCGCGCGCCTCTACGCGCACGGCCAACTCGCCCGGTGGCATACAAGTAGACTCGAGTTAAAAGGGACGGCGTTGTACTGAGCAGAGCATGGCTGGAATTCAAGAGTACATATTAGGGCAAATATTTGTTTATAGGAAGGGGAGTTTGGGATTGGAATAACTTACCAAGGGAGATGTTCAATAAATTTCCAATTTATTTGCGATCGTTTAAGAAAAGGCTAGGAAAACAACAGATAGGGAACCTGCCGCCTGGGCGACTGCCCTAAATGTAGATCAGTACTGATTGATTGATTGATTGATTGATTGATTAATTGATTGATTGATTGATGCTAGTTATGAATTGCGTTTTCTCCAAAGAGATCTGAGGCCTGCTTTACCGCCTGTGTCTTGAGGTGGTTACATTATTATTATTACTTCACAACTTTACATTTGATAATATAGCACGAATTGAGGCGTGTTTTTTAAGTAAGGACGGCCTGAAAACAACTACACAACGAAGACAATCCTCAAACACCACATCCATTTGCAGAGTCCCCACACTCCACTCTGTTTTTCAACACAGCCGCCAAGTTGGTTTTTTTTTTTTTTTGCTAGGGGCTTTACGTCGCACCGACACAGATAGGTCTTATGGCGACGATGGGATAGGAAAGGCCTAGGAGTTGGAAGGAAGCGGCCGTGGCCTTAATTAAGGTACAGCCCCAGCATTTGCCTGGTGTGAAAATGGGAAACCACGGAAAACCATCTTCAGGGCTGCCGATAGTGGGATTCGAACCTACTATCTCCCGGATGCAAGCTCACAGCCGCGCGCCTCTACGCCCACGGCCAACTCGCCCGGTCCAAGTTGGTTTAAACACCTATCACACCCCACAACCAAGTTTTGAATACCCTCTTCATAGACACCCACCGCCCGTCCCGACAACTAACAGTTCCTGATTCCGATACCGCGCTGGGACAGAGTCTGTCCGACCCCCACACCCACAGGCGAATTATTATCATTATATTATTATTATTATTATTATTATTATTATTATTATTATTATTATTATTATTATTATTATTATTATTGTCGTTGTTGTTGTTGTTGTTGTTGTGAATTGGTCTGGCTTGTTTAGTAATTTTCAAAACTTCGTACACCATGTAACGTTTCCTCTAATTGTTCTAAGGCAATTGTACCATTATACAGTATTATTGAGCGTAAGATTCCCCATTGACTGATGCACGCATAATGTATCAGAATTTACATTCATGAAGCAAATTAAGAAACTTTCACGTTTCTGACCTCATCACCTAATCTTATCCCTAAACGCGGTAGGGCAACTGTTGTGGTATCATCGTATTGGGCGTAGAAAGAGCATATATTGACACCAGAATTGCTCCGATCAGATGAACCATTCGCTCGCTGCAGGAGTTCGAAGCGTACTGAACCGTTCGAAATCACAGGTTTGTGGCGCGGCCTGATGAGGTATCCGCTATAAGATTATCTGTGGAGCTTGTTGTCCAAGGACTGATCAATGCAATAGTGCATTTACATTCAACGTACTGCTCATTTTTTAAGAGTAATTGTCATGGACCCGCATACAACATTCAGTGACGCTCACTTTCCTTATATGAGTGGCACGTCGAAGGAAAAAAAAATAAAAATCTGAGTTTAGATTGCATTAACTTACAGCTGTTCCCCCACTTTTATGTGGGTCAGTAACATTGCTTACAGCCGGCTCCAGTCGAATCCAGGCAATGGAGACGAGATGCCAGTGACTGAAAGAAAAGAGGTGAAGGACCGAGGAAATGAAATGAAATGAAATGAAGTGCAATGAAAGTATTGAGCGAACTGACTTTGCAGTACGAGTTGTACTTGCATGCGGGATATGGTGGGTTCGAGCCCTCCCTTCTACAGCCCTCGAAGATGGTTTTCCGTTATCTTCTCGTGGTCACATCCGGTAAATGTCGGGGATGTATCTTAGTTAAGTTCACGATTACTTATTTCTCTTTGATAGCCCTACCCCAACCAAACATCGCCGAATATACATGCCAGAAAAGAAAAAAAGCTCCACACAGAGAGATCTCAATAATATGTTCGATGAATAAAATAATGTGAGTATATGAATAACCGAAAGGACACATGTGGAGAAAGAAAGGAGAGGAACTTCCCAAATAAATACTATTTTAAAGGGAAACGAGGCATAAGAAAACAATGAAAATGTTGGTTTGACACTAGAGGTCAAATTATTCGGCTTCACATAATCCGCGAAGAAGAAAAAATGAAGAGAAAGAAAAGAAAAATACGCAGAAGACCAGTGCATTCTCTCATTCTCTATTATTCGTTATAATTAAGTGAACATCGGGCCTATACAACGATCAAAGAAAAAGAAAAGAGATAACCCGCCCTCTGTACCAGAGTTTGGCAGTAACAGAAGGTTTCTGTTCCTAGTTGGCTGTTAGCAGAATAACAAAACCCGCAGCGCATCAGCCCATTAAAGACGTCGACCTGCCAGGACGACTGCTGCCCAGGTATTGAAGTGTCACGTGGTCAGCGCGACGACACCTAGCCCTATTGTATAGCCTTCGCGTCCGGGTCCGCTCTATGTCATATCAGACGGCTCCTCAGTTGGTCTCACGAGGATAAGTGAACCCCGTTCCTGCTCTTTGTCCAGAATTAAAACCCTAGGACTTGCCTAAAATCGAACCCGGAGCCTCTGGCTTACCCCTACATCGTGTGGCTGGCTTGGGAGGGTAACAGCGATTTATTTAAACCGACTAAATGGGGTGCGCAACGATTACTGCGTCTTGCAATTATTGTATATCTCCACTGTCTCGTTTCGATAAATAACAGCCTACGAAAATATAATTTAATGTTTACGAAAATCCAAAATGGACAAAAATGTCGATAGGAAATACAGAAAGAAGTACCGGTAGTATAAGTCGTTTTTGTACATCTTTCTGAAATTTGCACTCTTGATTTTAATGGCAAAAAACATGCGTAGAAGTTAATCGAGGGACGGTCGATCGAAGTCTTATTGTGTGGTCTTGAACAGACTGTGCTTAAGCTCCGATTCAAGAGTTCACACTTCCAGGTACTCAAAGTCTCGTGTCATACGGCGTGGCCACAGTGTAAGAAGACAAGTCACTAGAAATCGATTTTCTTTGAAATCTTCACTGACCTGAGATTACATGCAGTTCGTTCCAGGTACAGACGATGTCGCTTCGTGGTACAGTTCAAGGACTTCGCGAGAATGCATAGGAGTAACATTCAACACCTCATTGGCTTTCAGTCTGCGAGATTGGAATTGCCCGTGTCTGGGAAACAAAAGCTGCGGGAATGCGAGATGCCAGCACGTCTCATATCAACTTCGTTGTTCATTCAGGTTGCTCGTGTTTCCTGTGGCTTCACTAGCATTCGCAAAATCTTAATGTGACACTGTCAGGGCATCACTGAGAAAAGTCTGTGTCTGGTGGAAAATTCACATTTCCAAAGTATTACATATACCCTCCAGAATATACTTGACACGTTGGTCGTCCAGAGGTAATTCCTAAATTCCAAAAACTTAACGCTATCGAAATCCTGCACTGAAAATAAGTTTTCATTTCATTTTTATTTTATAACATTTATAGGTAAACTCGATGGCCTCTCACCGCTGGGTTCCGCAGTTCAAATCCCGGTCACTCCATGTGAGATTTGTGCTGGACAAAGCGAAGGCGGGGCAGGATTTTCTCCGGGTACTCCGGGTACTCCGGGTACTCCGGGTATTCCACTACCATTCCATCTGCCATTCATTAATCATTGCCCCCGAGGAGTGCGACGGGCTTCGGCAGCCGGCACAATTCACATCCTTGCCGCTAGATGGGGCTTCGTTCATTCCAGACCCGGTCGCATGACTGGAAACAGGCTGTGGATTTTCATTTTCATAGGTAAACTCGATATCAAGAGGGTTATTTGGAATGTTTTGTTTCATGCTTCCTAAAATCACCCGTAAATTCAGGGACTTTGAAATGTTATGATCCTAAAAGAAAGTATCCTTGACTTAATATATTTTAGATATTAAGTTTAGTTGAAATACCTCCAGTAGGTTTCCCGTTATAAGCTTAGATAGATACATACATACATCTTCTTTACGGGCAGACGTGGATTGGTCTTCAAACGGGCCGGCCCTGTGGTGTACGGGTAGCGTTCCTGCCTCTTACCCGGAGGCCCCGGGTTCGATTCCTGGCCAGGTTAGGGATTTTTACCTGGACCTGAGGGCTGGTACGAGGTCAACTCAGCCTACGTGATTAGAACTGAGGAGCTATCTGACGGTCAGATAGCGGCCGCGGTCTAGAAAGCCAAGAATAACGGCCGAGAGGATTCGTCGTGCTGACCACATGACACCTCGTAATGTGCAGGCCTTCGGGCTGAGCAGCGGTCGCTTGGTAGACCAAGGCCCTTCAAGGGCTGTAGTGCCATGGGGTTTGGTTTGGTCTTCAACCAGGAGTACCAAGGGCTCTCGTTCTTTCGCGTTTTAAACAGACTATCGCAAGTCATTTGGACGAACCATTTTTCTCAACAATGAATGCATTTTGCGAATCCAACAAGTAACCCTTATTGAAAGAGGTGGTGGTGATGATTATTGTTTTAAGAGGAAGTACAACTGCGCAACCATCGTCTATTAACACTAATCAGACGGAGAATGGAAAAGGTCTGAGTCCTCGATAAATGTAGGTATCATTAAAAGAAACGGAAGGGCCGCGAAGGATGTGAAAATGAATGACACCCTAAGCCTTGAAAACCTAATACCTTCGGGATCGGAAAAAACAAGAGTTGACCAAGGGAGGTCGGATAGAAAATATGAAAGTGATGAGTCTAACACAAGTAAGTGGCGTCAATGCCGGACTCAGCTAGGGGAACTGTGATCATCAATGCACGCTCACAAGTTGAGAGCCCCTGGTCCCCCTTTTAGTCGCCTCTTACGTCAAGCAGGAGATACCGTGAATGTACTCTACCACCCCTGTCCACAGGGGGAAATATTCGTATTAGAAAACACTTAACAAGTTATTATTAGAAGTTTCAGGCAAGATTATTAATACAAATTCTATGGTTATATCTACACCGTTGGGACCGAGCGAGTTAGCCGTGCGGTTAAGTTTTGCGCAGCTGTGAGCTTGTAATCGGGAGATACGGTACTGGGTTCCAACCCCACTGTCAGCAGTCCTGAGGATTTTTTCCCGTGGTTTCCCATTTTCGGACCAGGCAAATGCTGGGGTTGTACGTTAATTAAAGCCACGGCCGCTTCCTTCCCACTCCTATACCATTGTCGCCATAAGACCTGCCTGTGTTGGTGCGACGTAAAACAAATTGTTGTGCATCGTTGGATAGTTGGACAGCAGTGGGTAAATAAAATTGGTATGTATTCTGAATAAATACTCTACAGATGGATTGTGAGGAGTATGTGCGGTGTTTGTTTAAAGGGAAAAATTGCATACATTCAATCATGCATTCTTCTTCTTCTACCGCTTTTTCCCACATATGTGGGGTAGCGGGTGCGAACTGTGTGGCACAAGTGGATTTGGCCCTGTTTTACGGCCGGATGCCATTCCTGACGCCAACCCTACGTGAAGCGATGTAATCACAATAATGTGTTTATGTGGTGGTTGGTAGTGCGGTATGCTGTCGGGATATGAAGAGGAAAGTGTTGGGACAAACACAAACACCCAGTCCACGCGTCAGAAGAATTAATCAGAAGCGATTAAAATCCCCAACCTGGCCGGGAATCGAAGCCGGGACCCTCTGAACCGAAGGCCTCAACGCTGACCATTCAGCCAATGAATCGGAGTAAACAGTCATGCCTTGTTCTATGTAAAGTCATTGTAGTCATTTAGCTGTAATTAACTAAGCTTAAAACAAACGATTTTGTCAGACATGCATTACTACGTAGTCAACTACTTTTCACTGACTTTGATTGATCGGCACTGTTAGGGGTTGTCAAATTTGCCTCATGGGATTGGTTCCAACCAAGGGCAGCTCTCTCTCTCTCTCTCTCTCTCAGATGTCACTGTGGGGTGACTAAAGTAAGACCAGGAAATGTCATTGCGATCTATTACAATATTATTGCCATATAGGTGCTTTAATATCTACCTAACAAGTATTTAAGATCCACCAGATCGACTTTTATTTAACATAAAATCAGAACCTGGAGCAAGGGAGTTTCTGTGAAAGGAAACATTTTATTGAAGTGGCCGTTTAGTGTGAGACGTGGGGCAAGTCGGAACTTCAATTTATCAACAACAAGAAAGGAGTTCTATCCCGTGATCGGCCAAGTGATAAATTGTTTCTGGTTTCTCTTTTCGTATCCACTCGAGAAGTAGTAGCACTATGTCCTTTGGTGTAGCAAGAAGCTGACATGACATCAGTAGACCGCCGTCCCCGCCCGAAATCCGCACACTTACAGTTTTGCTGACAGGCCGTGTTGGTTCTTTTCAAATGCCTCGAATGTATTACTAGAAAAATACTCTTGCCATTTAAGAATTGGCATCAGATAGAGCCAACTTGATCCATATCTGCCCGCTGTTCGATTTTGGAATATTTATATTACCATCTTTAATATCTCTCCATATACTGGAGGTATAATATTGTATTTCTGACCGAGCGAGTTGGTCGTGTGGTTGGGGGTGTGCAACTATGAGCTCACATTCGGGAGATAGTGGGCTCGAACTCCACTGTCGGTAGCCCGGAAGATGGTTTTCCGTAGTTTACCATTTTCACACCATGCAAATGCTGGGGTTGTACGTTAATTAAGGCCACGGCTGCTTCCTTCCCTCTCCTAGTCCTTTCCTATCCAATCGTCACAGTAAGACATATCTCTGTCGGTGCAACATAAAGGAACTTATAAAAATAAATGTATTTCTGTCTATACATTTCTAATTTTGGTGAATACTTCTTTTATATCTTGGACCGGGTACGATGCTCGTTTCCACACTCAGGTTCAGTTTTGTATGTGGAAGTATAACGCGCGATCTACTGGAGTGGTTGACATGAAAGTTATTTTTTTAAATTTTATTTTACAGTTCCATAAGATTAATCACTGGCATGACCAGACCGACTCCCATCCATTGGCATCCAGATCTCAACAACATCATGCCTGATCATCTGCGCAAAAAAGCTGCTCTGGTTCGAGAATACAAGAAGATCGTAGGGTTTGCCTATTCGCGAAGACATACCTGACCGATAGGAACTGACTTAAGTCCAAATATCCACCAATGAGTTATGTCCAGAGAGTAACAGTCATTATAATGCAAACGCTCAGTGAAGAGAGGAATGGAGGTTAAACACTAGTCCTCAGATTTGTTCTTACCTGAAGATAAACAACCCCGCTCCTGGTTTTAATCCAGAAAGGACAACTTGGACTGCTTTTAACATGATTCGGATCAATCATGGAATCTATGCTGAATCTCTTTATAAGTAGGGAAAATCCATCTCCTCAGTGTGACTATGGTGCTCCCATACATTCTATTCAGCACATTGTGTCTGAATTCAAGAAAACTTGTCTGACTTTCAGCTGGCAAAACCTGGAGCCCTAGAGCGGATCAGCACATTAGATGTGAGGTTATAAGCCCTCCTTGTAATGTGTCAGTGGAAATAATTGTAAATATTGGTACATGATATTGTCATACGACGAATAAATAAATAAATAAGTTCAGCTTCATTACATAATATAACCTGCAGCAATTTCCGTAACTTTTACCAAGTTCTTTTTATCTGTTCATAAAACTTTTCAAAGGTTAGATCAAAATCATACTTTAGTACAGGCAGTGCCTTCACCATTTCAGTCTTCAATTGAAACTTGTTTTCTACCCGAAATATATTTATTTATCGAAATGAATGGCAATGAATGGCAAAAGAAAAGTCGGCAAGAAGTTTCACGTTTATTGAAGAAATGTGTCTCTATTCAAAATAACTGACACTTCCCGTCCATTGCTGATCGATATGGGTTTTCAGATCACTTTATGCTTTAACTTTCACATTAGTAGCATACGTTCTCAAGCAACTAACTTCACCAGAAAATTCATTGTCATCAATTGCAACACTGATGAAATCATGGAAAATAATTTTAACCTTAGGCATTTTATGCTCTCAACATATTTCCTTTTGGTGTCAACCAAGATAAGTTTTCCACGTCCACCATTTTAAAATGGTAAGACCATTGCTTGAAAAAACAATTCACTCATACAAGTTAACTGCAATATTCAAAACAGTTTCCTCGTAAACGTACACATTCATCAAATTTGTTCTTCATACTTCTCAGGTAAATCGACCCATTCTAAAGCCATCTAAACAACCCTGAATATTTGGTCTGCAAACTTCCAAACTGCAAGTGAGCCATATGATGTCGACGATCGAGGAGACATTTAGGCGTCCCCTATATTGAGACAGTGGCGCATAATTCATTTTTTTTTTTTTTTTTTTTTTTTTACAAGTTGGCTTTTGCGTTGCATCGACACAAATAGGTCTTATGGCGACGATTGGACAGGAAAGGGCTAGGAGTGGGAATGAAGCGGGTGTAGCCGTAATTAAGGTGCAGCCCCAGCATTTGGGGGAAACTACGGACAACCATCTTCAGGGCTGCCGACAGTGGGGTTCGAATCACTATCTCCCTTATTCTGGATACTGGCCGCACTTACGCGACTGCAGCTATCAAGCTCGGTAACATAGTTAAATCAAATGTGACTCCTACTTCTTCTACCGCTTTTCCCACACTTGTGGGGTCGCGGATGCGAACTGTGTCGCACATGTGGATTTGCCCCATGTCGGATGCCCTTCTTGACGCCAACGTTGTATGGAGGGATGTAGATAATCATTATTGCGTGTTTCTGTGCTTGTTGGTAGTGTCGTATGTTGTCTGAATATGAAGAGGAAAGTGTTGGGACAAACACAAACACCCGGTCCTCGGGGCAGAAGAATTAATCTGACGCGAATAAAATCCCTGTCCTGCTCGAGAATCGAACCCGGGACCCTCAGAACCGAAAACCTGAACGCTGACTATTCAGCCAAGGAGTCAGACAATTAACTAAAATGTGACTATTCCACCTAAATTAGGACGTCTGGTCACCATATCCCTGATACATACATATATCATCATTATATTATGCCTTTCAGCGTTCAGTCTGCAAGCCTCTGTGAATTTACTAAACGTCGCCACAATCCTCGATTTCCAACTAGTGTTGTGGCCTCATTTAGTTCTATACCTCTTATCTTTAAATCGTTAGAAACAGAGTCTAACCATCGTCGTCTTGGTCTACCTCTACTTCTCTTACCCTCCATAGCAGAGTCCATTATTCTCCTAGGTAACCTATCCTCCTCCATTCGCCTGTCACCTTAAATGGAATAACGTCTTTCTTTAGAGGAATATATTTATTTCAAGCCTCCGTGGCTCAAGTAGCAGAGCGCCGGATTCTCACCGCTGGATACCGTTGTTCAAATCCCGGTCACTCCAAGTGAGATTTCTGCTGAACAAAGCGGAGGCAGGATAGGTTTTTTCTCCGGGTACTCTGGTTTTCTCTGTCATCTTTCATTCCAGCAACAATTCGGCAGCCGGCACATTTCCTATCCTCGCCGCTAGATGGGGCTTCATTCATTCATTCCATTCCTGATGCGGTCAAATGTCTGGAAACAGGCTGTGGAGTTTCATTTATTTCAACTTTTCAACCATTTTAACAGTTTCCTTCACCATGTCAGTTAAACCATGTGTTCAGTAGGTATTTGAGAAGTGTATGAATGTTTTTCTTAAAATTATTAGGTATGTGTAAATAAAGTGAAAACCATTTTTCTTGTTCCAGGCAGAGGAACTGAATTCGATTGTCGGCAATGCGTTCCGGATGGCGTATGCTGCGCAGCTGCAGCGGCAACCCACCTTCCAGGACGTAATTGCGTCTCAGCTGCACGACAAATCTGCGCCCACCGAAAACAACAACCCACGCGCCACCTGGGTACGTATTTACAATCAGTGTACTTCATTTCAACGGAAAGTGTTTCATAATTTAATGAGTTAACTTTCTCCTAGTAGCATTAGTTTCAGTCGGAACTAACTACTCGAACTTTCTTTTACACTACGAATGTGACTACGATCAGCTGCAGTGACAGATTTCCGTCCACTGCCTCTCATTAATGGCCCAGTTTGGACACGGTTAGTGCTTCGTATCACGTTCCAGAAAGTACAAATAACAGTATTCCCATGGGAAGATGTACGGTTCCATGACTGAGTGTCCTATGCTTCAGGGGACCCTACGCTGCTACTCACACACCACACATAACAATAACATGTAGTTTCCTATTCCCCACACGGTAGATGCCGCCCACCCTTATCGGAGGGCCTGCCTTACTAGGGCTGCACCAGGCTAGAAATAGACACACGAAGACGAGCTGCTCGACTAAATGGTATGTTCCGAGCTGTCAGCGGAGAGATGGCGTAGAATGACATTGGTAGAAGATAAAGTTGGAATTCAAGAGGAAAAATTGGGGCAAATATTCGTTTATAGGAAGGGGAGTTAGGGATCGGAATAACTTACCAAGGGAGATGTTCAATTAATTTCCAATTTCTTTGAAATCCTTTAAGAAAAGGCTAGGAAACTACAGATAGGGAATCTGCCACCTGGGCGACTGAATGCAGATCAATATTGATTGATTGAAATAATAATAATAATAATAATAATAATAATAATAATAATAATAATAATAATAATAATAATAATGGAGGTTAAAGCGGATCTTCTGATCGAGCGAGCTCCATCAAATTATAATTACATAACAATCTAAATGTATTTGGAATAATAATAATAATAATAATAATAATAATAATAATAATAATAATAATAATAATAATAATAATAATAATCTACCGAGTTGCAGATCTCCGATGTGGTGCCATCTGGGTGATCTGCCAACTACTTTCGACATTCTAATTGTACTGCTATCTAGCAACGAAAACGGAATTCTCCTGGATAGTTCCGTGGCTGAGTTAATTTATGTCAGGTGATCCTGTTGTTCCTCCACAGATCGGTACTAAGACGACAAAAAATGACACGCAGTGGCAAAATATTTTTAATACCCTTCCAAAATTGGCTGTCACTCGGGATCGAACCTATGAACGTAGGATGGCGTGTCAGACATTCTATCACTTATCTACATACGCAGCCGGGCTGAGTAGTTCAGGCGACAGAGCGCTGGCCTTCTGAGCTTAGATTGGTGGTTTGATCCCGAATCAGTCCGATGGTATTTGAAGGTGTTCAAATACCGTCAGTCCCGTGTCGGTAGATTTTCTGGCACATTAAAGAACTCCTGTGAGACAAAATTCCGGCTACTCGCCGTCTCCGAAGAGCGTCAAAGTGGTTAGTGGGACGTAAACCCATTATTATTTATTATTGTTGTTGTCATTGTTATTATACCTACGCAGCTTCTCTAAATAATTAGTTATGAAAAACAGAAAACTACCAGCCACGAGCTACGAGTATACATTCCAAAATTCTTCAATAATGGAATTCTACTTGTCGACGGGAAGAACATTTGCAAGTAAGCGAAACCCCTTTAAAATAGTCAAATGAGACAATTTATTACCTGTGTATTTTAATCTAATATGTATCTGCTTATTTCTTAATTATTCCTCGTGGATCTATCAGTATTTAATCCCTTTTCCTTCTTCTTAATCTGTTTACCTTCCAGGGTCGGTTTTTCCTCGAACTCAGCGAGGGATCCCACCTCTAACGCCTCAAGGGCAGTGTCCTAGAGCTTCAGACTCTGGGTCGGGCGATACAACTGGGGAGGATGACCAGTACCTCGCCCGGGCGGCCTCACCTGCTATGTTGAACAGGGGCCTTGTGGGGTGATGGGAAAATTGGAAGGGATAGAAAAGGGAGTGGGAAGGAAGCGGCCGTTGCCTTTAGTTAGGTACCATCCCGGCGTTTGCCTGGAGGAGAAGTGGGAAACCACGGAAATGGCTGAGGTGGGAATCGAACCCACCTCTACTCAGTTGACCTCCCGAGACTGAGTGGACCCCGTTTCAGCCCTCATATCACTTCAAATTTCGTGGCAGAGCCGGGAATCGAACCCGGGCCTCCGGGGTTGGCAGCTAATCACACTAACCACTACACCACAGAGGCGGACTAATCCCTTTTTACCATTGCTTAACGCTATTCGATCGTTTCGCCTTTTTTTTTTTGGTTACGTGTTGCAGCGTAGTTTCGTCACCTTTTTCTTCTCAAACTTACTATCTTAGGATAAGAGCCAGTCAAAATAGTATTGAATGTTTGTTACATTTTTACCTCGGCAAGCTTTGATGGGTATTCGATATTTTGTTTGATTACAGTCCTTGTGACTGGCCTTCGGTTTATAGGGCTCCGGGTTCGATCCCAATGAATGGTAAATTTCTCTCGCTCGGGGACAGAACGTTCGTGTTCGTCTTAACACAATTCTCCTTACCTACTTACAACACATCACACTACCGACTACCACAAAAACACACAATAGTGAATTCACCTCTCAAGATCGGAAGGGTATCCGCCTGTAAAACTGAGGAAACTCACTATCAAGTGTTGACTCCATTAAATTGAGAATAATAATAATAATAAGAAGAAAAAGAGGATGACGAACTTGACGCTCTGCTGGCCTATTTCAGCAATTGCTGTCTGTTTTATGAAGTGCTAATAATAATTTGAAAAGCACTTATTCATGGAAAGTTTACTATGATGGTGCTTATTTTAAATTCTACGCCTGAATGTACAGTTTTAAGGATGGTTTGCAATTAAATTAGCTACAATTGATAGCAGCTGAAGTGTGGACTTGTAAATGTCTAGTATTTGTTAAAATAACAGAAATCTATTGATTCGGCAGCAAAAGTGAAATTTACTAATTAAAAACCATTCGTGTGTTTTAAATTAACAGCAGTGATATATTGAACAAAACAAGCAATGCGCAGACACACTCACACGCGCATTCTCTCTCTATTTTATTGGCAGTTCTTTGTCTGTTTACAACGCATAAAATGGAAGACAAATGATTGGTTAAAGGACGCAATTGAATAATAATAATAATAATAATAATAATAATAATAATAATAATAATAATAATAATAATAATAATAATAATAATGTCCACCTCTGTGGTGTAGTGGTTAGCGTGATTAGCTGCCACCCCCGGAGGTGGTTTCCTACTTCTCCAGGCAAATGCCGGGATGTTACCTAATATAAGGCCACGGCGTTCCTTCCCTCTTCCTTGTCTATCCCTTCCAATCTTCCCGTCCCCCGACAAGGCCCCTGTTCAGCATAGCAGGCGAGGCCGTCTGGGCGAGGTACTGGTCATTCTCCTCGGTTGTATCCACCGACCCAAAGTTTCACGCTCCAGGACGCTGCCCTTGAGGCGGTAGAAGTGGGATCCCTTGCCGAGTCCGAGGGAAAAACCAACCCTGGAGGGTAAACAGATTAAGAAAGAAAGAAAAGAATAATAATACATTTAATAGAGTGCCTGGGGCAGTTATTTTGAATTGACGCCTTTAGGCAACATACGCGTATGTGAGGATGAGGCCCTACCTATGATGATGTCTAATTTTCAGGATGGTGCCACGCACACTCAGTCCCCGGTCGAGAGGAATTAACCAATTGAAGTTAAAATCCCCGACTCAGCTGGGAATCGAACCCGGGACCCCTGGACTAAACGCGAATTATTTAGCCATGGTTTCAGACTTATTATTATTATTATTATTATTATTATTATTATTATTATTATTATTATTATTATTATTATTATTATTATTATTATTATTATTATTATTATTATTATTATTATATGAGCAGGAGAATATACAGCTTAAGGGGGTTATCTGTCGTGCCTGTTAACTTACCGACTCGGGTTCGATTTCCGGCTCTGCCACGAAATTTAAAAAGTGGTACGAAGGCTGGAACAGGGTCCACTCAGCCTCGGAAGGTCAACCTGAGTAGAGGGGGATTCGATTCCCTCCTCAGCCATCCTCGAAGTGGTTTGCCGTGGTTTCCCACTTGTCCTCCAGGTAAATGCCGGGATGGTACCTAACTTAAGGCTACGGCCGCTTACTTCCCTTGTTTTTGTATATCCCTTCCAGTCTTCCCATCCCCTCACAAGCGCCCTGTTAGCATAACAGGTGAGGCCGCCTGGGCGAGGTACTGTTCATCCTCCCCAGTTGTATCCCCCGACCCAGAGTCTGACGCTCCAGGACACTGCCCTAGAGGCGGTAAAGGTGGGATCCCTCGCTGAGTCCGAGGGGAAAACCAACCCTGGAGGGTAAGCAGATTAAGAAAGAAAGAAAGAAAGAAAGAAATTACAGAAGTCCGTTTTAATGTAAATTACACACTGATGCACCTTTTTACATTCAAACCTCTCTACATCACAAGATGTTTATGTGCGCAAACTTAAAATGAACATATTTGTGACAGAGTCAGGCCAAATTCTTCATTCAAGTTTTCGTCACAAAAACACCTTTACTGAACAAAAGAATCCGTTTTTGACATTGTCCACTTTGTTCTTCGCCGCTACACCCACTTTCCCAACGGCATAACTGAGGGATCTATGGAATTCTTCAACAATTATTGATACTGTGTCTACCAGGTAGCTTTTAATTGAGTTACTGTAGACGATAATTTACAGTTTGTTTTCATATACATCACATACTGATGCACCTTTTTACATTCAAAAGCTGCTATTTACAATTTTCCTTTAGGTCGCACCGACACAGATACGTCTTATGGCGTCGACGGGATAGGAAAGGGTTAGGAGTGGGGAGGAAGCGATCGTGGCTGTAATTAAGGTACATCCCCAGCATTTTCTTGATGTGAAAATGGGAAACCACGGAAAACAATCTTTAAGGGCTGCCGACAGTAAGATCCGAACCCACACTATCTCTCGAATGTAGCTACGTGACCCAAACCGCACAGCCTGCTTGCACATCTCCAACACAGACTGCACCATATGGCGAGAAACTCTTTACTGCCCAAAACGAGAAAAGTATTTTCTTTAGAATGAAATAAGAGCATATTAATTCCAGTCATTACACAGGTAGGTACGGTAACCAAGTATCATCTTCATGTCATACCGATTTAATGACAATGCATTATAGGGCAGGTGAAAGCGAAGCTCACCTCACAGGCAAGCGTAACAACGGAAAATACTAGTCGGAGACGGGGAAATTACGCTTGAATATTATTTTTTTGAAAAACCATTAAGAATTCATCAGACTGAAGGTAACGTGAATTATATGCATGATTAAGCTAAATATTCCTTAAATATGCATACTACATTATTTTTCCAAATGAAAGGCCAAAACCTGCAAGCATGCCTGGAAAAACTATACTTAGATCTGAAAATTAATGAAATGGATAAGTACTCATTTTGAGCTACTGTATGTCCTGAATTCGTATAGAAACATGCATTTGCATGAAAGTCTGGTATATAAGTTATAAAGGTGTATACTATTAATATGATGTTTTATTAGCAGAAACAATGAAACTATCAGCTTCCTGTTCAGATTCACCCATATTGTCATACTGTATGCAGCCTATATAACTTCGGCAGGCGTGTTACGATGTTTTTTACGATGTTTTTTGATGTCTTAATATCGATCATCCTACCAAGTTTCACTACAATGGATGCATTCGATACACCGTGCTCTGCAAAACTAAATTCTAAGTAGCCTACAAAAATATTATTTTCTGAAAGAAGGGCAATTACCGTAAAGTTTATGTCTTAGTTGAACATCCCACCAATTTCCATTACGATCGGTCTGGTTGAAACCAAACAGTTCCCTTGTAAGTACACAACTGTAAAATATATACCGAGTATGTAAATTAAAATAGACATCTATATATTACAGTGCCTTCAATGACGATCTCAGGCAATTTGATACTTCTTAGAACCCGAAAGTTCCTCTCATTGACTGATTTTGTTCTGCTGCATTTCAAGCTTAAAGCATCCTGGAATGATGGTGTAAAGTAAGTGATGGCAATGTCTGTATAATGACAGATGTAAGTTAATTCCAGTACCAGATGCTGGTAAGAGAATATTAACTGTTTCCTGAAAAACCGCTCTTTTGTTTACCAGGCGACGCAGCGAACGATCCATCATCGCCGACGCTATTACTTTAATGTAGCCGCACCTGCTCGCTCGCTACAAATAAGCTCAATCAAATGTTCAGGGACTCCTTTAGGAAATTGCTGTTCCTATAGAAATGTGTCCGAGTTATAGAAATCTGGCATAATGGTATAATGCAAACATGAACTGGAAATGTAACATAAGGATTGTAGAACTGCTTAACAACCAGATGATGATGATGATGATGACAATAATAACGCCCGCCTCCTTGACTAAATGGTCACCGTCGAGGCTTTCGGTTCAGAGGATCCCGGGTTCGATTCCCGTCCGGGTCGGAGATTTGAATCGTGTCTGTTTAATTCTTCTGGCTCGGTGACTAGCTTTATTGTGTTTGTCCCAACATTCTCGTCTTCCTTCATATTCAGACAACACACCACACTACCAACCACCACAAAAACAGGAAGTAGTGAATACATCCCACGGTTGGTATCACGAAGGGCATCCGGCCGTAAAGCAGAGCCAAATTCACATGTGCGACATCACCCGCGACCTCACAGGTGTTGGAAAAGCGTCAGAATAATAATAATAATAATAATAATAATAATAATAATAATAATAATAATAATAATAATTGTTACCAAGTTTTTATGGTAGGTAGAGGTGAAAGAAGGTGCGGGGGTGAACAGGTCTCAGGCTACGAAATTAAAGTTAATTTAAAATTTAACAAGGTTATATTTTCTTTCCAAAATTCAGAAATAACACGAATGGCAGGTACAGAGTAGCAAGGCAACAAAAGTACAATTACAGTATTTACAGGATTTGGGCTTCGAGCCCCGAACTCGCAATTCTTGGGCAACTAGCCCGACTTTACCTCAAAACAAGATTTAACAGAGGGGCAGAAAACCCCATTCATGCCCAGGAACACTTGCTCTAAATTACACAGAAAAGCCTCCTCGAGGTATACAACACTCAATTTTCGAGAAAGAGCCACTCGCTCTCAACTTTAAGCCTATCAAAGGCCACACCAAACTCCACCTTCAAGTTGTCCTCTAAGGACATAAACACAGGGGTAAAATACCCAACCTACTGAGGCCTATTAAGTGAGAAAAAGGTTAATTACATGACCTCTAAAATAACAATTTGAGAGGAGGCGAGCTGCACTCCTAATACATTTTGTTTAAAACCTAATCTGGCTCTAGGCCGCTAATGCAAGGGCTAATCCCATACTACAGAGGTGACTTTAGAAAGGAACAATTTACATTACATTAAGGAAGAATCGGTTGTGAGAAATAAGTTCACCTCAAAACAATATGAGTGGGAGCTCGAGAGGTTTAAGCACTCTCTATCCCAATATGTAACTTTAAAAGAGAATAGATGCTAAGGGTCGTTACATTTTAGGGAAAAGTTACATGGTGGAAACGCTTCGGACCCGCCCCGAGAGTTAAACTGCTGAGCTAGCAAGAAAAGAAGTTATTAAACGGCCATTACCTGGTTGTTGAACTGCTGCCCGAAGAAAGAGGCGCTTCCCGCCCCCTGCTATGTACTTTACACACTGAAAGATGGTACTGAAGTGGCCCGGAGACCCTAAAATCAGCAGTTTATATACTCTCGCGGAAAGTTCGAGGCGTTTGAGGAATGAGAACACCCTCCCACAAAAACTTTATTGGCTAGGGTTAAGCAATATATCCCCTCTGGGGAAGATACACCTGATTGGTTATAAATAATTAAAGAAATTCGGGATTGGCTACATTCAAAACAAGGGGGAAAGAAAGGGTTATACAGCCAACTTAAACAATAACAGAAAGAAATTTAACAAGAAACAAACTTTTGAAATAAAAATTTCTCCAAAAAACAGTTCTTTCACTTCGCACTAGGGTGCACTATTGTAGTTCTTCAGTAGTGTCGTCTAGAAGAGAAAGTTCACACTTCTTACTACAGGTAAAACAAAAATATATCGAAAACGACCCAGTTCAGAAACTTCAAAATTTCCAAGTAGTGACATCTTCTGAGAAACTTGAAAATTAACACCTTAAATAAAGTTCAGACTTTCTCCAGTAGGGGAGTTTCAACTGGCGCAAAATTTGAATTAGCAGCGTGGAGGTGTACCGCCCGGTACAATAATAATAATAATAATAATAATAATAATAATAATAATAATAATAATAATAATAATAATAATAATAATAATAATTGTAAACAAGATAAGGTTTACAAGAACACAACTTATTTATTTGCTTCACACAGAATTCTACAGTATGTACAGGAATAAAACATAAAATTGTCTTGAAGCAAAGTTTCTGTTTCTATACACTATGTACACTTTGAATGTATTTACACATCCTGCTATCTTGAAAAGATAGTTCTTGGGAAAGATATAGTTCGTGATAGTTGAAAACTATCATTTGAACTAGCATAGATTAGCTAAGAGAGTTCCTTCTAACTTGAAGTGTCTGAGTTCATAAGCTTGTACTAAATGAAAGCTATGTTCACAATTAGAGAATCTAATGTGTGTGTCGGAGCTCGAGTGAGCTTGGGGATGTGTGGCATACAACATCGGGGCTCGACATGGATGAAGGAACGGGAAAGTGGAGTAGTGACCTGAGGTGAAACCTCATACTACCAGAATTTCGTCCACCTGGTCGAGACACATTTTTAAGAGGAGTAGCCTCCGTGTTCGACGTTCAGTGTATTCTGGAGCAGGACACTGGGGAGAATTCTCATGAGTGACAGACAGGGAGCTCCTTATATACTGCACACGACGTAACAGACACGCGCACTGAAGACTGCGCGTCGAGTCTCGAATGATCCACGCTTGCGTGCGTGCGGCTGGCTGGCGCTGAGCGAAGAGAGCGGAGGACATACAGTAATAATAATAATAATAATAATAATAATAATAATAATAATAATATACATCTTCATTATAGACTTTTATGCCCTTTATCATTCAGTCTGCAAGCCTCTCTGAATTAACTATTTACCTCCACAATCCTCAGTTAAAAAGCTCTGTCTTACCATCGTCACCTTGGTCTCACTCTGCTTCTCTTACCCTACATGGCCGAGCCCGTTATTCCCCAAGGTAATCAATCTTCCTCCATTCGCCTCGCATGACCCCACCACTTGAGCCGATGTATCTGTACAGCTTCATCCATCGAGTTCATTCTTAACTAAGCCTTTATCTCAAAATCCTGAGTATTCTCGTACCATTGTACCCGTCTGTTTGTACCAGCAACAATTCTCGTTACTTTCACGTTTATTACTTTTAATTGCCGGGCTGAGAAGCTCAGACGGTAAAGCTCAAGTTGGCACGTTCGATCCTGCCTCAGTCCGGTGGTATTTGAATGTATTCAGATACGCCAGCCTCGTATCTGTAGACTTACTGACACGTTAAAGAACTCCTGCGTGATACAATTTCGACACCTCGGCCTCTCCGAGAACCGTAGAAGTAGTTAGTGGGACGTAAAACCAATAACATTATTATTATTATTATTATTATTATTATTATTATTATTATTATTATTATTATTATTATTATTACTCATGAATAAAATATCCTGAGTCCACCCAGCTTTCACTCTTGCACCCCCAAATAATAATAGTTTATTAAAAACTAGTAGTTCATCGAGATGCAGAAGTCAACCCAGACACTATGTTAGACAATTTTGGAAAGGGTACCGCCGCCACCCTTTGGTGATATAAGAGTGATTTTTCTTATTAATTAGACAATGATTCTACATTATGATTTTTTAAGTGTGTTGTTGATAACTTATATTAATTCTACCATGCTTTTGAGTTTACGTGAGGTGTGTGCCTGTGTATCTGGTAAGTATTCACCTCGAAGGCTGCTTGGATTCTCAAAAAGCAGCCCCGAAGTTAATGGGGTTATAGAGAAAGAGTAAAAATGGATGGCGGCGCCGTATTGAGACTTACAAGGTATGATGAGAAGTGAGGTAATTTGCCATTGCTTTCCTCACTGGGGCAGAAAGTACTGTTGCAGCACAACCTACCCATTGAGTAGCACCTTTTATAACATCGGGACACGCTAGTCATGCTCTAAATGCCACTACTCGGCACCACTTCTACCCCAGCAGCACCATACTGTCATAATCACAAATGAGACTGAGACTTTGGTGGAAGCTACATTTTGATCTGGCAAAAATACTGCATCCATTAAAGAGATAGCAGCAGACCAGAGGTGTGTGTCACAACAAGGGTACGCCCTTGGTTTTTAAACTCCTTGTTAGCAAGGTTCAAGAAAAGAACAGTCAATTCTCAACCGTTGTCTTTCTCTTCCCTCATATTTCACACGGGTTTCATCAGCAGCTGTTACACAAGAGAAGAACACCCCCGAGCTAAAACAGATAAATAAAACCCTGAGATTTAAGCCTGGATACGACTTGCGAGGAATCGATCCAACTTTGAAGTAGAGAAAGTACAATGTTGATTATATCGCACCGGGCGAGTTGGCCGTGCGGTTAGAGGCTCACGGCTGTGAGTTTGCATCCGGGAGATAGTGGGTTCTAATCCCACTGTCGGCAGCCCTGAAGATGGTTTTCCGTGGTTTCCCATGTTCATACCAGGCAAATGCTGGGACTGTACCTTAATTAAGGCCACGGCCGATTCCTTCCCATTCCTAGGCCTTTCCTATCCCTCGTCGCCATAAGACCTATCTGTGTCAGTGCGACGTAAAGCCACTAGCAAAAAAAAAATGATTATATCGCAGACTGCGCCACCCAACGTCTACTTCACATACACTATATTAGCTGCTAATGAAATTGTCGGTAAGAAAATGATGGAGGCTTCCTTTAGGGTGCAGCGAAAAGCATTTTCCCGTTATTATTATTATTATTATTATTATTATTATTATTATTATTATTATTATTATTATTATTATTATTAGCTGTTGTATCCGTGCTTCGCTACGGAGTTCTACATTGTATACAGAATTGTAGGTTAGGTAGAGTACACGTTGTGAGCAAGACTGTATTAAATTGCATAGCTTTTTACGTTACCCTGGAAACGCAACGGAGAAATAACCAAACGTCTTTTCTCATATGAAGGGAATTTTCATTGTTATGGTAGGCCCGCTTGCCTGCCATCAATCACAGTCAGGTTTGGGAATTGCATTATAATGGTAGACACTCACTCTCCGCCTTTTTACATCCTCAGAAAGACTGTCTTAGTGGTTTTCCCAACTGAAATGAACATAGGTCATTACAATGACGTCAGTGGGAATGGCGCGAGTAAAAGCAATGATTTCGCATGAAATACTCGATCAAATGAAAAAACACACATTTTCTCACATTTAACGAACAGTACTACGCTGCCGAACTAACAGTCCAAAGTTTCAGAGCTAGAATGACCAGGCCGCAGACAGCCGTGGTCCGTGAACACTCTTAGTCTTTTTTCGGAGGGGATGGGGAGTTGAATAGTGGAGTGTCCCATGGCAAAAACTATGCAATTTTACTAATCTGTTTCCTAGGAGTACCCGATGAGTCGGAAAATATCGATTAACTACACTGGCGGCGGAAAAATATATCCTACTTGGAGGCAAATTTTTTCCTCCAAGCCAGAGGAGAAACCCCCTCTTCACTGCTAATTTTGAATAAAATGAATGTAGAATTTAATAAAAGTGAAGAGGAAGAAGCTTTTTTTTAAGAAAAGGCTCTTTTCAGGGTTGAATTTTGAATTATTTAGTGAATTGTGGTGGTATAATTTGGAATATGCCTAAATTGTAATTCTAGACCAGTTCATTCTACTACTACTACTACTACTACTGCTACTACTACTACTACTACTACTACTACTACTACTACCACTACCACTACTACTACTAAGTGAGCTTCTGCCTGAAGAGTGCACACTGCTCATTCAAAACAGCGCGTCAGATTAGGGATCGAATAGCTGGAATACTATGATGAACCAGTGAGTTACGTACCAGCAATACGGTATCAGAAAATGTATTAACCAGAGGAATAACATGCTAAAGAAGAACGTTTTCTAACTCCCCAGCTATTTCCCGCCAATATTCAGTCAGGCTGTCATACTCGGCACGCAGCAGTAATCCCATGTATCGGAGTTCAGCATAAGAGACAAAGAATATCACCACAAACAATGGTCAATGTAATGTTATTGTTGATCAATGTTATGCGCTTTCAGTATTGTAGGCCTTCACATTTAGTTTTTTTCCGACTCTGAAATACCACTCTTATCCTAGTCGGTACGGTAAAATTGAATAAAACATACATGGTCGGAAATTGTATTCTCTATAACTTTGGTTATGTAGAACTTTTCGATAGCACCAATAACATAGGTAATTAAAAATTAAATTTTAGGCGCCTTCCCCTAAACTACAATTTCATACAGGGCGAGTAAAATTGTTTATAACTTAGACTGTAGTTTCTTATTCCCCGACTCTATATACAGACTTTCATTAAATTCTGTTGACCCATTTTCTCGTGGCTCGGCGTTGATATGGACTTGGCAACAAAAATACAAATTCATGAATATCTGTGTTATCAAAGCCGGTAAGGTAACAATGTATGGCGTAAATTATCGGAAATTTAATTCTATATAACTTTAGTTATGTAGTATTTATCGATAGGAGCACTAATCATATAAATATTTGAGAATTCAATTTTAGGCCTTCCCCTAAACTACCATTTCACTCAGCGTGAGTAAAATGATTTATAGCCTAGATTGTAGTGGCTCATCCCCCGACTTCACATACCGATTTTCATTAAATTCTCTTCAGCCGTTTTCTCGTGATGCGTGTACATACATGCATACATACATGGACACAGACAGACAGACAAATTACGGAAAAGTAAAAAGAGCATTTCCTTGTTACTATGGACATGACTGATACAGAAGTACCATTCTTTTCAAATTCTGAGCAATGTACAGACAAAATTTTTATTTTATATATTATTATTATTATTATTATTATTATTATTATTATTATTATTATTATTATTCGTTTAGGCCTACGATGGACCACGTGCTTCTTAACTCTGGTGAGCTCTTTTCTTCCTCTTAGCCCGGTATTCCTTCATTCTAGCGCTATGGATGTCTTTTCTTTCTTGAATCCATTTCACTCCTACTCCTGGATCCAGTGATTTAGCTGTTAGTGACTGGAGAGAGTCAGATGTCTTGATTAACTTTCTGAACTTATCTCGGTTGTAAATGTCAATGTGATCAATGTTTAGGTATTGTAGGTCTTTCCGAACTAAATTCGTCCATTTAGCATTTGTTGCTTTCTCTCTAGATACAGTGTTGAACATCCCTGAAGTGAGTCTCTGGCTGTCCATCTTGACTACGTGACCATAGAACATTACTCTTCCTCATAGCTGTTGTAATGCTCTCTATTTTACTGTACAGTTCCTTGGTGTGCCTGATTCTGTACCCATCTCCTTCTTTAATGGGACCCATAATCCTTCTGAGGATCTTTCGCTCTTTCAGTTCCAGTTTTCTGAGTTGTCCTTTCCGGGTGATGTTTAGGCATTCTGGGGCGTACAGTATAAATGGTTTTACTACGGTGTTGTAGTGTCTAAGATTCAAGGAGAGGGATTTAGACTTGTATATGTTCTTACAAAGATGATAAGCTCTTTCTAATTTAATGCATCTACTCTTCATTGCAAGGTCCTCATTAACATTTGGGGTTATCCATTCTCCAATATATTAGAATGAGTTGGCCTTGTATATTATTTTGACCCCCAAAGAAATGAAGTTGGGTGCTTCTCTGATGTTGGTCAGAAATTCTGTTTTGTTGACAGCGATCTTTAGCCCTACTTTAGCTGCTATGCGTTCGATGGAGGATAGCTGGTACGTAGCTTCTTCCATACTTGAAGCTAAGAGTTGTGAGGTCATCTACGAAGGCTAAGCAAGTGACTGTTAACCTGTCTTTTTTGTAGCCGATTTTTAATCCATAGTTGTCAGCTACTGTGTTCGTCTTGTGTTCGTCCATGCCCGAATGACCTTCTCCAGCAGGCAGTTAAACAGGATAGGGGACAAACCATCTCCTTGTTTAACACCTGTTTTGATCTCGAAGCTTTTTGATAATACCCCTCTGAATTTGACTTTGAACATGGCTGTCCCATTTCAGTCAACGTCTCAAAGAGGGACTGTCTCTCTACCGAGTCGTAGGCCTTCTGGAAGTCAACGAAAATTGCTACATAGGGTGAGGTGCTGAGGTTTTTGTAGGTAAAGATAGTTTTGAGGTTCAGAATCTGCTCTGAGCATGACCTTGACTTCCTAAATCCAGCTTGGTACTCTCCTATGCAGGAGTCTAATATCACTGATAGGAGAGAGACCCTTCTACAGTTGTTAGGGTCCACCTAGTCTCCTTTCTTGTGCAGCGGGTGGATGATAGCTGAAGTCCAATCCCTTGGTAGTGTTTCCGTTGTCCATTATTATTATTATTATTATTATTATTATTATTATTATTATTATTATTATTATTATTATATTTTTTGCTAGTGGTTAAGTCGCACAAACACGCAGAAGGTTTCCGGTGACGAGGATGGCAAACGGCCAGGATTGGAAAGGTAGCGTTCGTGGCCTTAATTAAGGTACAACCCCAACTTTCGCCCGGTATGAAAATGGGGAGAAGCGATCGACATGGCTACGTTGTTTGGATCACGTAAAGGTATGCTTTAATTCGGGATATGGTAAGTTCGAACACCACAGTCGGTAGCCCAGAAGGTTTTCCGTAGTTTCCCATTTTCACATCATAAAAACTCTGGGGCTGTGCTTCATATCAACCAATTAATCAATCAATCAATCAATCAATCAATCAATCAATCAATCAATCACTATTGAACTGCATTTAGAGCTGTCGCTCAGGTGGCATATTCTCTATCAGTAGTCTTTTCTTAAATAATTTCAAGAAACTTGGACATTTATCTTTTTTTTACAATTTGCTTTACGCCGTACCGACATAGATAGGTCTTACGGCGAAGATGGGATAGGAAAGGGCTAGGAGTGAGAAAGGAAGCGACTTTGGCCTTAGTTAAGGCATAGCCCATGATTTGCCCGGTGTGAAAATGGGAAACCACGGAAAACCATACTCAGGGCTGGCGACAGTGGGGTTCGAACCGACTATCTCCCGAACGCAAGCTGATAGCTACGTGACCCAAACTACGCAATCACTTCCTCGATGGACATTCTTCTAACATCTCCCTCGGTAAATTATTTTAATTCCTAATTCCTCTTCCTATAAGTTAAGCGATTATTTCCCTAATTTTTCCTCTTGAATTCCAGCTTTATTTTCAATCTGTGACCTTTACTGCTTTTAAAAACTCCATTTAAGTTTATACGTTTACTGATGTCATTCCACATCACTCTCCACTGCCAGCACGAAACATACTACTTAGTCAAGCAGCTCATCTCCTTACTGCCAAGTTTTCCCAGCCCAAAGTTTGCAACATTTTCCTACAACTACTCTTTTGTCAGCAAGGGTTCCATACACTGACACCAAACTGTAATTGACATCCTACCAGATATTTATACGCCCTCTCCTTTACATCCTTAATAAAACCCCTTAATTAGGGAGCCACGGTCGCTTCTTTCCCAGTCCTAGCCCTGTCTTCCATGTCGCCATTACATCTGTCGAAGCCGGCGCAACATAAAACCAACAATAAATGAAATGAGGCAACCACAGGAAACCATTGTCAGGGCTGCCAAAAATTTGTTTGCGACCTCTTCATTTCCCGCGTGCAAGCTCACAGCTACGCAACTCGCACCACACAGCCATCTCGTTCGGTAAAATTACGTGTCGGAAGTAGGAGTTGAATTTCGTAAATGAAGTGTCCGTCGCCATAGTTCACAAAGTGGTCAGAGCAGACTTTTAATATACACCTACACCATGAGTAGCAAATGGAAAACGAGTCACTGAACTGATCACAAAAGATCCATCGAAAAAGAAGTGAACTTTTTCGATGGGGAAAACCATTCAAATGATGATTATAGCGTGCTGATACCATATGCGTTCTTCAAGAGTGGCTGCACATCTCTACCGAGGTCGTTTTTCTTGGGTGACCCAGCACTTGAATTCAATTTCCAACGTTGGATCTTCCTACTATTCAAATGCATTAAGTCATACTTCACATTAGCACTGTAAAGCAACACAGAGGTCTTACAAAGTCTTACACAAGGTCTTACAAGGAAGAAGATCCCGTACTTGATTTCACTTTCTACTATTGAATATTACTAGCATATTTACAGTGCCATAAATTACGCTCATGGCTGGGATTGAGGATTTCTCCGAGGTACGATTCCGACTAACAGAGAATAACATGAGTACATTTCCTAGTTTTCCGATTGCATAAAATGTGACACTATTTTAAATCTTTGGACATCTATTCATGGTCTTCAATATGAGTAATACAACTATGCGTATCGATAAAAATTATGATTGATTAATGACTATGGGACGAATTTACTTCAGAGTAACATTGTACGGAACTGATGAACTTTGTATCGCCTAGAGATCAGTATTATCAGTGGCATTTTAATAGGACTTTCACTTAATAATAATTCTTTCATATTGAAAAAAAGCTTAGACCTCGAGTCGTGCACGTTACGTGTATAGGCCTGTAGAGTGGGTTGCCTGCCCAGTGCTCGTCAGGCGCTTCAATCGTGATGCTTGCTAACAAACAGGTAACCACTCTGGAATCGCCGTGTGAATTTTGGAATTGAGCTTGACGAGAGTTGTCTGTTCGAACCTGAACTCAAGTACACCTATTCATAATCGCACATTACCACACACTTACCTTAACCTACCAAGAAAATGGCAATGAATGGAATATTTTTTGCCAAATTTTATACACAAGTTCTAATTAGGGCTATACCATTTGTGGCAATAGCGCTGCTAAAGGAATGGCTTACATGTGAGAGTAAAGATATTAGAATTCTATTGTTTTCTTAGGTTAACACAGTTTTTAGTTTCAATTACTTTTAAATTAACACCTTTTCACTGATTTTTTTTTCGCAGTGAGTTGTTTTTTGCTCCGCATATTGATGTAAATATTGTATATTTGTGCTAATTTTGTTTCCGTCTAGGCTCACTTTTGTTTATTTTTTCATTTGCTCCTTCATTATGTTTTTCAGCACTTTTTTCAACTTATGTAAATTATTTTAAACTCCCCTCATTTTTCACTGAAGATGGCTCAAGCGAGCCGAAACATGTTTGAATTTGTTTACTCCGTCTAATGACGGAAAATTTATTGTATTGAATTAGGAAGATACTCTCATTTTTCACCTTTGTAAAGTGTGAGAGTAAAAGCGAAATAACACTGTTAGCAGTCGTAGTAGCTTAAAACCGATCATACAGGTCCGGTTTATTCAATAGTTGCTAAATGAACACTAACAAGTTGTTTGTTAACATCTTGTTAAAATTAAATAACATCTTAAAGATTCTTGCGTTTCTCCAAACTTTTCCTGAGAAATGATAGCTAACATGTTAATTTCGCGAGAGTTACCAACAATGCGAATCTAGAAGACAGTGGCAGAACCACTCAGTTCTTGAGTGCGCTCCCACGCGATTTTGTTTGAATACAGCTGTAAAACATGACACATGAAGTCAACATAAGCTAAGAACCGGAAACCATCTTTTCCAGACCCCTTATCATTCTTTCGACACAATTCCCTGTTCTAATGTGTGCTATATTACAACGATTGAGAACTTGTGTCAGGATGTAAATGTGGGGTTAAAAGATGCCTTGTTAAAAGGTATCCACTATCACCTATGAGGATCCCTTCATAGGTTGTCCCCATTTCAAACCGTGCACTGATGTGGGAGTTATCTTATTGTTGTTAACGAAACCTGGCCATCTGGTAACTACATCCATGATTTGGAGTTCAGGATCACTAATCGCTTGAACATTACTAGAAAATCTCTTCCAATTGCGGTATATTTCAGGTGATTTTGTTCTTGCGAATGTACATCCTATTGCACCTGAAACACTAGAGAAATAGCATATTTCATAGAAGTCATTATTTTACGTTCTACTGAGGGAAGTGTTATGTACCGTCTTCTCTCGGATGCTATCGCTCCTGAAACTCTACTATCAATTCTACTAACTGTAGTTTTTGAAGTTCCAGCATTGTGTTCATCCATTACACGAAAAAGACGGTAGCATAAAATCTACAAATTACCAGTACTTGCAGCTTGGAAGATAATTTTGTTGTTGTTGTTGATGATGATGATGATGATGATGATGATTGTTGTTTAAAGGGGTCTAACATCGAGGTCATCGGCCCCAGTTTTTTTGTTCGTGGGATATCCTAAACTCATTTGAATTTCGTCAACTGCCGTACTAACGATTGTTTTCGATAACCTGTAAATCGGTAGAAATTCTGCATCCGTTATATTTTTAAAAGCACTACATCGCGAAACCCCTCATCTATCAGGAATGTTGTTCAAAAGATCTGAATACAGAAATTCCATTGTTTCACTGCAGCCATTTTGGAACAGTTATAAAAATATGTTAAGACATTTAACACTGGGAACGGGCATGTTAATTTAATTTGTAGTTTAACACGTTATTAATTTTATTTATTTATTCATCCACTCATTCTTGACTTACATTTGTGGCGAATACAACGCTCTCTTACATTTAATTTAATGTTTAAGATATCTGCAAAAAATTTCAAAAGAATTGTCGATGAAACACACGTTTTAGTAATTGAATGTTGAACTATTGAACAACTGATTAAATATTAACAGCTGTTGAAGAAACAGGACCATAGGAAACCAAATGTGATCTTTCAGGTATGTTTAGTTTACTTAAGGATTACTAATTGCTGAACCCGACGTTGACGGGCTAGTGTTTGTACAGCATATGTCAAATGGAAATAGTCCGTCAGGGTAATCTGATTGTCTTTTAACTCCAGGAGATCACTCTGAGGATTACTGGTAGAGTGTCGACCTCCGGATCTAAAAATTTCAGGTGTAAAACCAACAGCGGTCCCAATTCCTAGATAATTCGTAGGGTTGGCTCTATCAAAAAAATTGCCGTGGAATAAAATGTTCAGATTTAAATGTAAAATTTTGCTTGAAACATACGTAATCTGACCGTTTTCAAAACATCAGCAATAAAGAAGAATATTTCAATCCTCTTCCCCTTAAGCCCCTTCTTCCTTTGAATATCATTATGACAATTAGCTCAACATCTAAGCACAATCGTAAAATCTTTAACGAGTTTCATAAAAATAAGCCCTGCCTTTTCACATACATACATACATACATATACATACATACATACATACATACATACATACATACATACATACATACATACATACATACATACATACTGCACCGCTCCCGCGTCCAGGTGGGGATACACGAGTTCCAGACTAGCTCTTAATAATGATTCCATCTACCTAATATTGCTGGGTTGTGAGTTCCGCGTGAGAAAGTACACCGACGGCCTATGGTAAATCCCAACCTACGTAGAAGGACGTCTCCAACACGCTATCAGTCGGATACCATACTTGCACGTTGCCGAAATTCATCGTAAAATTCAGGTTATTACGGCTTGTCAAGAAATTCGTACATGTCATCATCAAAATCGCAATCAGAAATAGTCATTATAGGCTTATATCCAGCACTTATTCTAAGTAGGCATTAAAAGAATTTTAATATTTTCACTACTTAGCTTTTATTACCAAATCAGTCTAAGTATGATTTGAAAACAACGTAGAGTATCTTGAGAAAATATTTTATACACTGTGGCTGGTTTCATACGCAATCAGCATCTCTAAGTGCCGTAGTTATGTTACATTGTAAGAAAACAGGTTTGGAAAACCTTTAACAAATAAATGAAATCAGGCCTCATTCATCGATACGCTAATCCTGGCCTGTCTAAGAATTGTATCGTAATTAAGTAGTATCCATGAAAATTAAATGAAAAGGAAAAAATTAAATTATATATAATCAAGTAAAATTATTCAATAAAGTTGTAATAATCAGATGCATCCAATTGGTTTAAGTAAAACAAAACTATACTCCCTACTATATACAATATTTCAAATTGGGGTTTCAATTAAGAATGTGAAAAAAACGCAATGAAGGTGGCCAATAATTAATCAATTAATTAATTAATTAAGATCTGGAATCTTTCCGTATTGAGGTGGATTGCTCCTCAAAAATTACCAAAAAAAATCAATCATTTGAACCTAAATTCACATGTGACTTGAGAAATGCATATCACTTGGCTTAAAACTTCACATCAATGTCCGTGCACAGTAGAAAAATCGTGTGGAAAAATAATGTTTGTTCTTAAGGATTTTCACTAGTTGAGGTTTCAAGTTTTCATAATGTTTCATATTTCATATTAACTGACCTCCATATAAGCAAATCTAAGTCCACTTTAAGTCGTAAGTAATCTCAAATTAATTCTATCATAAGGTTTCTGTGGCTAAAATCATTCAATTATTATTTTAATTCATGGTTGAAATTCACTTAAAGTGCGTATATGGCTTAATATAGCATTACCAAGTGTATTTAACTAACCTTCCAACGAATAATACCATAGGTGGGAAAATTGACACATTAGAAGACTATATCTTCATCTAAAATCCACATATGAAAGACTAAGTTACCAGTGATGTGTCAAACTGCTCCCATAAAACCATAAATTAAGTTGCCGTATGTGAGAATACATGAAAATGATCGTAGATATGTCAGTGAAGGCCTAAATCTTGACGTTATTGGCCTCTCGGCTCTTCTGATGATCCTACATACTCAATTAATTCTATACTGATGGCATTGAGATCGTATCCTAATCTGTATTATATATATTAGGGAATAAAATAGCAATTGAAAACAGTACGTTTCAATACATATACCTTAGCATGTGCAATTAACACATACTACCATCTCTCGAAGAATACTATGACCAACTTCCTAAATAACAATAACCATCACCATCATAATCTACTATCAACTCATATGATTATTTCATTCACCATTTATCACTTCAATTATCGCGTAGCATTCATATTAGTGCGTCTCAAGGCACTCGTTTCATCAAATACGCAACATATGTGCCATAACCTACACATATTACTGTCATATTATCAAAGAACAGCATATCATAACATTAAACTGTGCCACTATATTTTGTCGTAAACATTCCCTAAATACGATCTTTACGCTTGTTATTTTGTTAAAGCCATCATGCATGTATATTAACTCCGCTTAATACTCTAACACTTCACTGACAACGATTTTAAAAAAAATATCAATCACTTCTCTAACACCATATTGATAAACTTGCGAACTGCATTCACTGGTATTTTACACCTATGTATGGGAATTACGGTAACTTCAGATGAATACCTATTTCCTTGTAACTACACTTGTATATTAACTACGCACACACAATGTCATAATGCACATCACATATTAACCAAAAGAATAAAGGTTTCTACTTACGACACGACTCATAGGGGACTTAACTTTGCTTATTGGGTAGTGACTTCCATCTCGCTGTTGTTCGTCAGGAATGGTAGGCCTCGCTCCATGGTTCGGCTTAGGTAATCGGGTCCATCTCGTCCTCTCAGCTGATTACCACCCTCCTGGGTCATCAATCTCGTGAAGCGCCACCATAGCCGGAGTAGTCTCTGCCTCAGCTTCTTAGAACATCATAGTGATCTTCATTACGTCAGGGACAGAATAACATAAGGCATTAGTTGATTTATACATGTCGTAATCTGTTTCGTAGTGCTAATGAGAAAAGAATATATGTATTTTGGTCCGTCTAATTTGCTTATAACAGCTCTAAATGTCCTCTTATTTTCAACCGCCTTGCTCGCCGAACAAATGTAAATTTTATGTGCTTTTGGAATTGCACTTAATATCCCGTTGAATTCTGCTTTCTTCACGTTGTGCAGTATCGGGCAAATATAATGTTCCGAGCCCAACCGTGACGTAGTACAGAACCAACTTGACGTTTTCTTACAGCTGGTCTATAATCTCACGTATATGTGTCAACCTACAGCTGACGTTAAGCGGGCTGTCGCAGATTTAATCTCTTCTTCGATAATTGATTAAAGAATCCGATAAGTGACTGGTTTCTTTACACGACTCCGTCCTTTCTTCGATGCAGTGCTGGATTGAGATTTTGTTCTAATGGAAGTCTTTTTTCAATAATCGGTTTTAAATAATCCGCTCTCGTCATTCTTTCGCACCGTCTTCTAAGAGTGGTTCTTTCCGTGATTGCCGGTTGAAATTATTATCTTTTCGGCTCGTACCGCTGTTATTTGCTTTTATATTGACCCATTAATAGCTGGAACGCCATTTTTGTTCCTAATACTGAAACTATAGAACGGTGAAATGGCACAATACATACATACATACATACATACATACATACATACATACATACATACATACATACATACACACACACATACATACATACATACATACATACATACATACATACATACATACATACATGCATACATACATACATACATACATACATACATACATACATACATACATACATACATACATAGTGTTCCAGCTGCATACAGCTTAGTAAGGTAAGTGGTCTGAAGTACAGGTGGTTCGGAGGAGTAAATTTTCAGTCCAAATTTCCTACGTGCCAGCAACCTCAGCTTCATTTGTACTATAAAGCAGAAATCCTCGAATATGACGATAGACGTAATTAATCAGTGCAATTTCATTACTGTGCAGTACAATTTTATTTACAAAATATGTTCGAAAATACGCACCCTCTTATTCCGTACAAAGCACCATACACAGCTTAACGCTTTCTTACACACTGGATAGCATGAAGGATGTGACACTGTCACTTGCTACCTTAATGCTTTCCACAAGATCACCCCTGTAATCTGCTAATGTTGCGTAAAATTTTGCGCAAGTAGTCCCATTTCTTCGGCTTTCTCCATACACTAACAGTATATCCACCAACTCGTCGTTTCTAGTATGCCCCTGCTACATTAAAAAAAGAACATGCAGCGTTTACTAGTCCTCTACTATTTGCGAAGTCATAATGTCAATAAATGCCCCTATCCTCAGGCACAATGCTTTAACCCCCATCTAGAAATACTCGTTTATTTCTGATATGAACCTGCGCCATTCGCCTTTAGTATGTGTAGACCTTCCCGCTGCACAGGTAAAACAGAGGGGTTGTCGACACATCGGGAGTTTGGACTGAAAATCTATTCGAACCACCTTACTTTAGGCCATCCAACTTACTGAGCGGTTCGTACAGTACCTGAAGCACGTGGTACATACCTACATACATACATACATACATACATACATACATACATACATACATACATACATACATACATACATACATACATACATACATACATACATACATACATACATACATACAGAAATTGAACCGGTGGTCTGTAAGTTATTGTCAAACCAAATGATACTTTTTAAATAATATATATGATAAACAAAACGTAAATGTCATTTATAGAAATACGGCGACCAGAATGTAATTTCAAACGAGATCTGTAGTGGAACGTTGAGCCTTAACAATGTCATATCATACTCGCGCTTTGCCTGTTTGTCGAACATTAACACTACAGATTGGATCATGTCGTCGCTTATCAGTTTGGCGGCGATTACACTGCAGATTGGATCATCAGAACTGGTTCACAATGGCTCCCGTGGGAACAGGAACAATGACCCACATTCTGTCCGTTATTATCCTCTGATATATCTGCTTACTGCTGCAGTGACGAAATGATAACACGCTCTACGCTTGTAGAAGCACTTAGCTGACATAACCTACACCGAGGGCGATCAAAAATGTACGTCATTGCTCTTCATCCAGTTATTAACATGAATTTGATGTCAAATACATATTTCTGAATATTTTCTACTCGCTCGGTCTTCGATACCGACTCACCCTGATTAGGAATTGCAGAATTAGTGCCCTTGGAATTATTTGAACTCGCCTTTCCTGATGCCTGTGAGTAGTTACATCTGTCTCATTCTACTAAAGGAGGAATGTTTTATAGTGCTATTGCTGGGATTTTTCGAAGGGTTGAAAGGTATTATTTCTACATAGTTAGTAATAAACGCACTTGAGTACGAATCACAACATTTTACGCTGATTGCATAACAATATAAAATATTAATAATAAGGAAACGAACAATAAGGAGGAAACTTAGGCTAATAATTGCTACGAGTTCTTTAGAAACTAAATAACAAGAAAAAATCAAGAAAGCAGGTATAATCATATTCTTATCACAAGGTTCTAGTCGGACTATCAACAGAGAAGCGGGAGCTTACTCATTACTGGAGTCCGGATTTTCAGGTACTGATAGGTTAGAATGCAAGCTTCCTTAAGCCAATAACAAGTATACCCTACACTGTACAACGGTTATGCTATGAGATTTGCATAGATATTAGGGGTACATCCTATAGAACTCCTTGAATTTATGCTACTCTTCCGACATTATGGTACAACGGGTTGCATGACACTTCCTACAAACCAAATTACTTTGCATTCTAACCTATTACCACCTAAAAATCCGAGGTATACTCATTACTTACTATAGTACACATTTCAGTTTGTTTTTGAAGAGATGATAGGGAATGAATATATCGATTTCATTTGCTGTTGTAGGAAGTGGACAGGATATGAAACGTTGTTGGAATGTTGGGTGCTTACGTGGAACATGGTGTAGTGGTCTTTTTTTGCTAGTGGCTTTACGTCGCATCGACACAGATTGATATTATGGCGACGATGGGATAGGAAGGCCTAGGAGTTGGAAGGAAGCGACCGTGGCCTTAATTAAGGTGTGAAAATAAGAAACCACGGAAAACCATCTTCAGAGCTGCCAACAGTGGAGTTCGAACCCACCATCTCCAGGATGCAAGCTCACAGCTGCGCGCCCCTATTCGCACGGCCAACTCGCCCGGTACTGATCTATTTTGGATACTATGAGGATGAATATGCAATGGGAAATGAGGTAACAAGGGCGTGCATTTAAAGTATGTATGTTGTATGTTGGGTACTCAGCCCGAAGGCTGGTTGGATCCTCAACAGGTCCACCATTAGCTGTCATAGATGACCCAGGTGTCACTGAAGAGGCGTACTAGGGAAATGAGAAGTGAGGTAGTTTCCCGTTGCTTTCCTCACGGAGCCAGAAGTTGTTATTGCATATCAGTCTGCCAAGCCCATTGAAATGCGTGCACCAACCGACCCTATGAGCGGAATTTTCACACAGGGACTGGCTGCATAAGGAATGGTATTACTAGCATCACTCATACCTCAGCCATTTTCACATTGTCAAAGCTAAGGATAAGACTGAGACAGGTCAATGAAAGTAACAAATTTATTCTAGCCCATGCCAGGAGACATAGTGCACTGTAAACACTACATCTTGCCAGCAAAGGCACGCATTTAAAATACCGTTAACAATTCTATGAAGACGTTTAGTCAGGTCCAAGATGTTTATGTATGACATAATTTATTTGGTATTGTACTAAACTCTCTTAGGTCAGAATTACACCCCTTTCACAATGTACGCAAAGAATGAGAAGACGCTGTTAACGTTTGTGGGGAAATGTGATTACCAAATTGGGGAGCAGGAATCAGTGATAGGAAAAACCTACGTACAGAAGTATAATTTAAGGTTGTTTGTGATGAATGTCAGTAAATCTGAAGCAAAGTCCAAGAGACCTCATAGCACTGGATTTTACTTGATCAGTATGAAAAGAGAATTTTAGCCTGCTGTGATGAATTATTCACCTTTTACATGAGTAACAGCCCTCAGTGGAGTGCCATTTATTCCATATCTACGCGTAAGCTCACGCATATTTAGGTAAATTGACATTTTAACACTTTGTCCGTATTAATTTTGAATTTTTACTCAGTCGCCCAATCGTAGCACAAGTCCGAAGCAACCTGAATACATTCACAGTCATTACAATAATTCGAAATTCATCCATCTTATCGTTGTGTTCTGTATCTTCTGGTTCATTGTTTTTTATTTCCGATGAGGTTAAGTTGCTATTCTAAATCTTGCATGGGCATGCACTGTGTCACGATCCATAAGTGGTTCTTGAATTTCGCGCAAACTACAAGAGATGACACTACAGGGGTTCAGTGTTCATTCGTCCGTCACTTTTTCGTATCGTAAACCTGAATAACTGTCAGTGGTGGACAGCGGCCGATAACTGTGAATTTAATAAGTAAATCCCCTTATAGGCCTATATTAGAAAAATTCAAAACCAAATTCTTAGAAAATCTATTTTTCTACTTCAAAAATCTGGAAGATGATTCCGAGCATTTTGTAAATCCTATACACGTCCAACTTGAAAAAGTAAGACGGGATTTGCAGCTCAAATTAATATCGGTGCAGAATTATACGGTCCTTAATCAACTCTGTCAAACATTTTAAGATGAAATTGAGATTAATTGCAGCTAAGAAATTGGATGTATTTGATTCCACTTAATTATAAGAACAACTGTTTTCGCAAATGAACTAGGCCAAGTCAAAATACAGATCCTGAGAACATCCTTTGTTGCAGCTGAAAAGAACTTTAAGTGAAATAATGCAAGAGTTCAGTGAAGGAATTACAAATGTTATTACTTGTCGTTTATTTGTTGACTGTGTCTAAAGTATCGGTACATATAAAACGTAATCAATATTTGTCTAAGAATCAGTACTGCCACAGCACTCTTTGTCTGCTTGTAACTCCATCTGTCGGTTCGTCCCGCACTACGATGTGTTTGCGCTGGCTTTGTGGGCTACTTGTCAAGTGGTTCGAGGTTTACCCACACATGCCCTACAAAGAATTTGCTGTAACTGCTTCTCGCTCTGAGAGTAAGTCACGCCCCAAATGCTAGTTGTACATGGTGCCTTCACCAGATGCGCTTGAACTGTGTACTAATGCCTGCGTGCCGTTCTCTCTTGGAGGAAGGCAAGCAAGATGGCTTAATCGTTAGTTTGAGTGATCCGTCAGAGGGTCTCTCGTCTATCACAAGTTGCCCATCGAATATTCGTCAGGTCATTTCCTTTGTTTATTTTACTTTTTATTTGCTATTTGCTTTACGTCGCACCGACACAGATAGGTCTTACGGCGACGATGGGATAGGAAAAGCTTAGGAGTGGGAAGGAAGCGGCCGTGGCCTTCATTAAGGTACAGCCCCAGCATTTCCCTGGTGTGAAAATGGGAAACCACGGAAAACCATCTTCAGGGCTACCGACAGTGGAGTTCGAAACCACAATCTCCTGGATGCAAGTTCACAGCCACGCGCCGCTAACCGCGCGGCCAACTCACCCGGTGTTTATCTTACAGGGTTGCTTCTGCAATATTGACATTAACTGTTCATAATAATTGTCATATTTCAAATTCACCTCTTCGCTTTTCCCAATATTCACCTGTCAGCCACCATACGCTCGGTCTTTTTTTTTTTTTTTTTTTTCATAACAGACAGTTTATGAAAAGTCATTTTTGATTTTATCTATATGTTGTATAGCCGTCGTTAACGGGCTAGACAAAAGTGCACTTTTATTGATAACAATAGTAAATCGAAGAAAGCTGCTTAAGGAACATTTACGTAAGTGACCGATGCCGAGAAATCAGCATCAAACGCAAACACACCGTGGATTTCAGCCGTAGCGCACTTACTATGGCGCGATTGTTAGCTCGGATGTCTGTGTTTAAATTCCTCCCATGGTGAAGGTTTTCTTCGATTTGATTCCCTCAAGTTGGTCTTAAAGTCGCAAAGCCCATTTGAATTCGCATGCGAAGGGATCTGATTGGCTAATTTCAGCAGCCGTTAGAAATAACAACGGCGCGAGACCTCGAATTACCCTTTTCAAATTATTTATCAGTACGACCAACCTTCTAGCGCTGATATACCTGATCCACATTATTTCCGACCGCCTTGTATAGATTATAATACTGAGAACATTCAAGATGGGACATCGTCAGTCTGGGGGGCCTCTGTGACTCAGGCGGCAGCGCGCCGGCCTCCCACCGCTGGGTTCCGTAAATTAAATCCCGGTCACTCCACGTGAGATTTGTGTTGGACAAAACGGAGGCGGGATAGGTTTTTCTCCGGGTACTCCGGTTTTCCCTGTTATAATTCATTCCAGCAGCACTCTCCAATATCATTTCGTTTCATCTGCTTCGGCAGCCGGCACAATTCCTATCCTCGCCGCTAGGTGGGGGCTTCATTCATTCCATTCATGACTGGAAACAGGCTGTGGATTTTCATTTTCACATCGTCAGTCTGATGTACTAGACTTCTAAACGAATCAAAGTCAAGAATGCAGTTGCAGTACATTGCACGTGGGTGCGTATGCTAATCGTATTAAAAACTCAGTTTATACTCACAGAGAGGAATTTATTCTAGCAACGCTAATCTGAAAAGAATTCAAAATATACCCTTGTCTGTTTTACTCAGTTCCTTTATTTATTCTTGGCAAATACAGCTGCATTAATAACAGACCAACGTTACACATAGAAATAACATGTTATTTTATCATTTAAATAACAAAACTTGCTTAGCATGTGAACGTGGAATCCACAATCTCCCTCTTTCTCTCTCAGTTGACTGTAATGGTCACTGTTTATAAAGCCCGACTTCTATCGCAAACACTAGTTTGTAATGTAACAAAAATATGGTTGTGAATACCATTATAAAATAACACTTCAAATATCTCTCTGTGATCAAATATGAATTCTTTGAACCGAAGAGGCTTGTAATATTTTAAGTAATTCACAGTTAGTTGTACATTCACAGTCAAATCTTTTTGTTTTTCAAGTATAAAAACACGTTCATCGACACAATGACTTCCTGACCCTCTTACACTAACTAGTATATTTATTAATTATAATTTGGTGTTTCGTCTTACTGGTAGACTTCTCTTTTGTTTATAATTTTCCGAAGATTCTTCATCTCCCCTCCTCAATTTTTTTTCTGCTAGTCGTTTCCTTCCCACATATAATTTCGCGTTCACATCTTAAATTATGTAATTAATGATCTGCCATGTTTCCCTTTACTTTCTTCTGCTAACCATTTACGATAAAAGCGTTGTGCCTCTATAAATGTCTCCAATAAACTGATCTCTTCGTTTCAATAGCTTCTTCCAGTGACTTCAAGACCCATTATTATCATCGCCATCGAGTATTCAGTCCACAGACTGGTCTGTTTTCTCAAAATGACGCCAAGCTGTACGTTTGTTTGCAGCCCTTTTCATTGCTACGTAGTTTCCCATTCCGGTATCTTCCTGGATTTGCTTGAAATTTGTATATCTTGGCCTGCCTTGAGGTCACCTTCCGTTAATGAATCCTTCCACAATAATTGTCATCAGCTGAGATGGTGTGGCAGCACCCAGATAAATGCCGTTTGCGAAGAGAGATCTCTTCTGATTTACTCTGTGCAGTAGCTCGGTATTTGTCTCGTTTTCTATCCATGAAACTTTAATGACCTTACAGAAACACCACATTTCAAAGGCCTCAATATACTTTATAGGCCTACAACTTTTGTTTATTGTTGATGTGTCTGAGACGTATAATAGAACAGTCCAAAAATACGTGTAAGATCCTTACACGAAGGAGTTTGTTGTTACATATATGCTGTAGTAACACTTCCTCAATTTAGAGGTTGCCTAAAAGACAAACTCCGGGGCTGTACCTTAATTAAGGCCATGGCCGCTTCCTTCCAATTCCTAGGCCTTTCCTATCCCATCGTCGCCATAAGACTTATCTCTGTCGGTACGACGTAAAGCAAAAAAAAAAAAGACAAACTATACCAACTGATACTGTGTAGCTGTACATATAAGTCTATTGAATCTTAAAGCAAATCACCGAAGGTGGTTTCTTAAATTATTGATGATTTCAAAGCAGAAGGTCCAATATCAATACTCAAGGATTTTGGCAGGTGGAATGCCTTTCAAAACTCAACGAATTTTCTAGGTATCGTGCCCCTACTCCAGATTAGCAAGCCCATGACCTCGAACTTTTTTAGCTTGTATTCTTCCTTGTAAAAAGGAACTTTGGGGTCGTATATTTTCCTTTTCTCATGATCAACATCGACAGGTTGACTCGCGGAGGATTCGAAGCGGACTGTTGGATCGATTATATATCCTACATTGTTGTCTGTGTAAGCGATTATATCGATCCTTCGACTGCTTCCATTCTCTGCCAAACCATGGATCTCTTCTTCTTCTGCATAAAAGTGATCTTAGCTTGAGCAATACGGTTCTTTATCTCTGTCATACTCCTCCATCCTCAGTTATTTTCTGGCCGACATAGGTAAACGTTTTGAAAGACTGTTCAGTCTTCAGCCCTAAGGCTGGTTGGATCCTCAACAGCATCACTGAAGAGGCGTACTAGGGAAATGAGGAGTGAGGTAGTTTCCCGTTGCTTTCCTCACCGAGCCAGAAGTTGCTATTACATATCAGTCTGCCAATCCCACTGAAATGCATGCACCAACCGACCCTATGAGCAACGTTTTCACACCATTCATAGCAGGGACTGGCTGCAAAGGAATGGCATTACTAGCATCGCTCATACCTCAGTCAATTTCATATTGTCAAAGCCAAGGATAAGACAGAGACAGATCAATGAAAGTAACAAAATTGCTCTAGCCTATACCAGAAGACATAGTGCACTGTAAACACTAGGTCCTGCCAGGACTTGATATCGTGGACAATTTGAAAGACTAGCATTATTAAAATGTCCTGCAATAGACCACCAGCAAGAACAGTTCCGGGTCATTCGCTAAATAGCATCCGATGACCCCTGGACATGTGTTGTGTTGTGTTGTGTTGTGTTGTGTTGTGTTGTGTTGTGTTGTGTTGTGTTGTGTTGTGTTGTGTTGTGTTGTGTTGTGTTGTGTTGTGTTGTGTTGTGTTGTGTTGTGTTGTGTTGTGTTGTTGAATTACTGTCCAAAGGGAGAGTTACAGAGAAATTCCCGACATCATGAAGGGACACTCGGCCCACGTGAGAACAATAAAATTGAGGAGTTGTTTGAAGGTGAAATAGTGACCGCGGTCTAAGAAGTACAAGAATAACTGTCGAGAGGATTCGCCACGCTGACCGCGCGTCATCTCGTGATCTGCAGACATTCGATCTCAGCAGCAGCCACTTAGTAGGCCAAGGCCCTTGAGGGCTATAGCGCATGGGGGAATATCCGTAACTTCGGAAAATGTAGAATATAAATGTTAGCTCTCTTCAAAATAAAGCTTATAATTTTACGTGACTGTTAGTACCGTGATCACAGCCTCCAGTTTACGTGCAATCCGGATCATAAGGACGTGACTTTCTATTTCAAAAATCCCACATGCACTGGCCGGGATTGGAACCAAGGCCACCTGGGTGAGCAGTGGTGGTGGTGATTATTATTTTAAGAGTAAGTACAACTAGGCAACCATCCTCTATTAAAACTAATCGGAGAAAAAGATTGAAAGGCTCCGCCACTTCGAAAAATGAAGGTATCGGCCAAAGAAAGACAAGGGCCACGAAATGTGTGAAGATGTAAAGCTCCCTATTCCTCGACACTTAATACTGGCGGGGTCGAAAAAGAACAAGAGTTGACCAGGGGAGGTCGGATAGGATAGATGAAAGTAAGGAGACTGGCACAAGTATGTGGAATCATTTTCAGGGCTCAGATAAGGACCCCGTGCCCGCCAACCCACGCTTCTAAGTTAAAAAGCCTGTGGGGTCCCTTTTAGTCGCCTCTCACGGTAGGCAGGGGATACCGTGGGTGTTATTCTACCATCCCCTCCGACAGGGGTACCTGAGTGAGAAACCAGTGACTATGCCACTCGACTACCACGCCCTTAGTTCTTTCTTTGACGTTGTTTGTCCCCAATAATTTTCCTGTTGCTCATTTCTTTAGTAGACGTAACGAATCCCAGGACCATATGCCTCTCCAGTACTGTTTAACTCGTCTCTAATTTACTCAATCCCTTAACACTGAATCGTGACGAAATAATTGTAAACAAAACCAATTATTGGCTAAAATCATTATTGTCTTCGTGGACTTTTCCAGAGTCTACTGTAAACAACATATAAAAAGAAGCTTACCCGTGTTTCTGGTAGCAACTCCTCTCTGAAGCCATATGATGCTAGCCCACAACTTAAGGTGGATTATCATTTTTACCCTGCACGGAGAATCTTACAAGAAGGGAGCTAAGAATTTGTTCTTCATTTTAAAACCTGACGTTTTGTTACCACACAATAAGCAGTGTGCCGTTCGGTGCCAGCCTATCTTGTGATTAGCTGCGAACAATGAAAAGCCATTTCATCTCGCAGAAGGACGTCTAATAACAAAGGCCTCCGGTTGAGTTCTGAGTTGGGAAATAAGTAATGAACCAGGAATATGAAATTATTTTAAATTGACGTTATTTCCGTCTTCATTTCCACCAACATATGCAAAATTATAAGGAAACATATGCAAAGAATCTCACGAATATTGCCTAATAGCGAATTATTGTCAGTTCTTCTTCAGAAATCGTCGTCGTGAAATATTCAGTCTTACGACTGGTTTGTCACTGTTGAGAAACATCCCCATTTGGCTAAGTCTTGAGCGCGGATTTGGCCTCTTCAGAGCTTCGAAGTCTTGTGTTTTCAAGGAATGTCTTCCTGAAGGTTTTTGCTAGTCTTCCTCGGGAACGTTTGCTTGGTATTTTATTTTCAATTACTTCAGTCATCAAACAGGAATCCCGAAGCTCTGAACTTTGCCGCTTCATACTTAAGTAATTGTACAATCGTCCGATGTGTAGGGCATGAGGCACAGTTATATGCAACAAAGAAATATATCGGAAATTTTCAGGGTTTTCACTAAAAATATACCTCTATAAAAGTTTCGTCGCCGGGCTGCATGTCTCGAGACGGTTGAGGTGCTGGCCTTCTGACCTCAGGATCGATCCTGGCTCAGCCGATGGTATTTGATGTGCTCAAATATGTCAGCCTCGTGTCGGTATATTTACTGGCACGTAAAAGAACTCCTGCGGGACTAAATTCCGGCACCTGGGCGTCTCTCAAAACGTGAAAAAGTAGTTAGTGGGACGTAAAGCCATTATTATTATTATTATTATTATTATTATTATTATTATTATTATTATTATTATTATTATTATTATTATTATTAAGAGGTTTGTCACATTATGTACCTGGCCTTGCACAAATTTGTATGCGCACTAGATCTGGCATCAGCGCATTTAACCTGTAGGCTACTGTCTTTTAAGGCGGAGACGCACTATAGATACAATAATTGATAATTGTGTCTGATTTATGATCAGTTGTTTGTACATAAAATACAACGAGAGCCCGAATATTCTCGTAATTAGAGATAATATCTCCCAGAATTAATTCTGAAGCTGATACCAAAGATTTGCTTGACTTACGGCTTGATTGGTCGAACATCTTGACAACCTCGCTGTCTTGAAGGCGATGGATTAAGTACCTAGCGAAAACACAAAACTAATTAACTCATATAACTCGTAAATGGAACTATTTTGCGCATTAACAGGTTTACTATAAACTAAAACTTGACTCCAGATGGATCTGATGAGAACAGAAATGGTTATTTTTCTCTCTGCGAACCTACTGACGGCTGTACACGAATTGGTTGCCGGTTTTACCGGAGGTATACTCGAATTGATTGGTTCTCAAATCGATGAGATGGTTCCATCTTCACATGAGGAATGGACGAATTGGTTCCAAATTCTACGAGTACGTTCTGGGTCACCCCCCGAAGGTATACTTGAAATGGTTCTAAAATCTATAAGTTGGATCCCGTCTCTTTCTTAATGTGATCTCGAATTTGTTCCTGAATCTATGAATAGATTCCCGTCCTCTCCCAAATGAAAATGAAAACCTACAACCTGTTTTCCAGTCATTGACCGGGTCGGGGATGTGATGAATGAAACATATATAGGCTGTTATTACAATGGGATCGCCACTCCCAAGGTGATTTATTAATGAGTGATAAATGTTATGAAATTATAATGGAGAGTGTTGCTGGAATGAAAGATGACAGGGAAAACCGGAGTACCCGGAGAAAAACCTGTCCCGCCTCCGATTTGTCCAGCACAAATCTCACATGGAGTCACCGGGATTTGAACCACGGTATCCAGCGGTGAGAGGCCGACGCGCTGCCGTCTGAGCCGCGGAGGCTCCCTCTCCCAAATGTGTACTCGAATTGGTTCCTAAATGTATGAGTATATTCCTGCCCCTTTTTCGAAGGTGTTCAAATTTACTCCAAAATCTGTGAGTAGGTTCCAGTTCTTTTCCGAAGATATACTCGAAATGGTTCTCAAACCTTTGAGTTGGATCCTGAATTCTTTCGAAGATATACTGAAATTAGGTCCCTAATCCGTGAATCGGTATATTCGAATTGGTTCTTGAACATTTCCGATGATATTCGACTTGGAGCAGGTCATTTGGAAGCAAAATACGTCGCTGGGATGTTGCGTGGGTGTTAGGAAAAGTGAATGCACGGAGTTTGTATAATGTATGTGAGAGAACAACTCCTACCATAAACACATTCTAATGTGTCGGAATTGAAGGCGGGTCTTCCTGTCTTGCTGCCCAGGCATACCATGGAGCTCGTTTCAGACGGATGAAATTAATATCTATGGTAAACCGGGTGTCCGAATATGGATCCAGTAAGCGAGCAGTTTGTACACATCCATCACTTACGAACGATGGCAGTATTGGTTTCACTAGCTTTATCTGTGGCAATCAGCAGGGAACAGAACATGAGGTTCGTCCTTTTCAGACCACTCCCGTGGTAAACAACCTAATTATAAGTCACGGCTGGGGAGTAATTAATTTGTAAGCGTTAATTAATCTGGCTGTAAAACACAAGGAGGTAGCATGCACGTGGCAGTAACTCTATCAGCGTTCAGATGATGGATATTAAACTTCACCGCCACTGGTGCCCTCAACAATGAAGCTGGAGTTGAGGAGGGCGAGCAAATTTCAATTTAAGAGACCTCAGATAGAATAATGCGCTGTTGTACGATACAGTAATGCCCAACACCGCGAGAACTCCAGAATTCATCTCGACGGAACATGGACTTCGAATTATATTTATTTTGACTATTTAGGGAATGACTGCAAAATTATACAAGTAATGATAAAGTGAAAAAATATAAAACATACATAATGCATTAGGTATTTGATTTGGTTATGTCACAATCTGGCTGTTCAGAGAACCAAACTTTCAGCACACGAATACAACATTTTGTCGATCTAATTTAATTATAGGATGACCCAGTTAGTACACATGTATACACACAATTACACTCAACTATGAATGAGCACCACACCTTACTAACTGCTGTCAGTTTACAAGTCTCTCACAGCAGGACTCCAGCTGGATAGTCTTTACCTGGAAGGGGCTATAATCCTTACTGACAGGTTTCACCTTTCACTTTCTCTCCGTACAGTTGGTCACTTCACACACAACAGCTGCATACAGACAGGTTTGAACACAGGGTTGGTGACCACCGCAGCACACGACGACTCTTCGCCACTCACACAGTCAATACAGTCAGATCACCTGGCCGCTCCATATAGTGAACTACTCAACAGTCGAGCGTTTCTTCTGAAGACGCGGAGCAAAGTTCTCTGCGAAACGTAAAGAGTTTCAACTTGTTTTCTTGGCACGGCATAAGCCCAAAGGCGTATATCATGTCTACAAATACGGACCGTGAAAGCATCAGTGTTGAAAGATTTGTTTATACATTATGAATTTGCTGGCAACACCAATAGAATAACCACCAACCACCACTGACAGTACGATAAAACACTACAGTGGAACCTCGATATTTCGAATCACCTCGGGAGCTTATCGGAATTTCGGGATATAGAGAATGCCGCTTTTGAGCATGTATAGCACATAATTGAATCATATGTGTTTCCGGGCTTATACTGAATTCATTATTTTTAAGAGTATTTAAAAATATACAAACAAACTCTGTTGTACGGCATCGCTTTATAACCCTTATTACAGTAAGTTTTTAGAAGACAGGATACAGTACATATAGTAGTGAAACAAGAAACATACCTCCGTTAACACCTGTGGAAAAATCCGTTAGTCTCTTCTGTTTGTTACTGTTAACCTTTCTTCCCTTCACGTTGAAACTACTCGCCAATACCACGCAGCCGAGATTTGGAAATGGAGCCTGTCATCCGCTACTTCGGGGGTTGCTTTCGTACGTGACCGGTAATTCACACCCGAGAAACAGCGAGGCTTCGCCGACTTTCCGATCACTAGAAATTTTAGTTTTTCGGTTCCCGTCATATTAGCTTCCAGCATCACTGTAACCCTTTCTTTACTTGTTAGTTGTTCCTCACAAACCACAAATGCCGTATTGCACAGAATTCGAGTTACAGAGTACTTTTTGCTTCAAGGGAGGAAATCTTTGCATCGAGAAATCGAGAACGTCATGTAACCAAATACAGTAGAGGCAATACGCAACACTTCCGGATTTAGCCTTGTTAAAATGGGAGACAAGTCGCAAATGGCGCTCGTAGTGGCATGACCTGGAAATTCAAATATCAATGGAAATGTGTATACGGAAATGGATAAATAAATTACGTCTAGAAAGAAAGTGTTACTAAGATATTAACTTCAAAGTTGCTAAAGCAATTCTGGATAAATGAATGAAGAATTATTTAACATGTTATTATTTGAAGACTGAAATTAGACATTTAATCAAGTTATGAAATGGACTGCTGTGAAAGGGCTTGATCTTTCATTTATGCATTACTTTTTTAGCTTTAGAATTCCTGCCTGAACGTTCACGACTAAATTTTTCTTTTTCTTCATTTAAAAGCATTATATATTATCATTATATTAAAACACTTGTCAACAAAAATATCGGCACATTCCTTACACACATGATTCAACGAATTTACATTTAAGAGCTGGACAATTTTCCTTTTAACCTGAAGCCTACTAACAGAAAGAAAATATATAAATTTAGCCTCAAAAACATTCAAACTTTCCCTATAAGCAATACTTGCCACAATGCCATTACATTAGGTTAAAGCAAATTTGCATCATCATATTGTTTCAACAAAATATGTACATTTCTTAAATCACCCATATTTTCTTCAGTGCTTGACAACGCATTACGACATTCCAAATGGGGTAACTTGCAACACAACCAGCCACACTCATATGTATATGTATTTTCCTGAATTTAACCAAACCCACAGATCGTACCTACAACAACTCATCGGTATTGAAGGTTAATTGCTGCACTATAAAATATCCGTATCATATTTTAAGCCAGCACGAGCACGTCAGAAGATTATGAAGTACTATAAAAACCTCTTTGTCACTGGAAGAATATATATATTACTTTACATTTTCTTGTCACGAGGGAAACCGAAGAAAGACCGCGCATTTGATTTTTCACAGTTACTGCAGCCAAACACAGCACATATCTTTCCCCTCATGTTGTGAAGAGATATCAAGGAATGACACACGCTACTGTTTAATTATGTCAACTCACTGAAAACGCATAAATAACACCAAAAACTTCACACACAAATACACGTGCTCTTATGACAGAATCATTAGTTCTCAGGTCAATCCGCTAGAGAGAGTTCTAATAGCTGTCCCTCGATATCTCGCTGAGTGTCGCGTAATGTCTCTACTGTATTTGGTGTAATCGAATTGCGAGTAATAGAGAAATACACGTGAAGAATAGGACAAACCGCCGGGAAATTTAAGTTACTTTGAGATACTGAAAATTCGAGTAATGGAGGTTCGAGATATCGAGGTTCGACTGTATTAGGTACAGCCCAAATAGAACAAAGATCCTTGCGTGGTTCAGTTTGTGCAGAAAGGACTCCGCCTCTTCCAGTTCCTTTGGTAAAGTACGTGTGAGTCATAGCATGTTAGCTGCAGAGCCGGTCCCGCCTTGTTTGGGCAACAGGTGGTCTGTCAACACGCGAGCTTTACAGGAGAGATAATATCGAGATCTTGCCTCCAGATTGAGTGTGCGCAAGACTGTCAAAATGACAAGCTGAGCAGCTGATCACTTTGCAGTCTGGGTGGTAAATAAGTTTTTATCATAGTCCGGCTACTCTGCTGAATGCCCAGCTTAGTGGGCTTCGGTTCAGAGTGCCCCGGGTTTGATTCCCGGTCGGGCCGAGGATTTTAACCGCGTCTCGTTAATTTCTCAAGCTCAGACTCTGCGTATTTGTGTTTAACTTAAAAATACTCGTCATCATTGATGCACAACACATTACACTACTAATCAGCATAAAATACGCAATAGTGAACCTACATCCTTTCACATAGAGTTGGGCAGGGCTGAGTGGCTCAGACGGTAGAGCGCTGGCCTTCTGAGTTCAAGTTAGCAGGTTCGATCCTGGCTCATTCCGGTAGTATTTGAAGGAGCTCAGATACGTCAGCCTCGTCGGTAGATTTACTGGCACGTAAAAGAACTCCTGCGGAACAAAATTCTGGCATCTCGGCGTCACCGAAATCCGAAAAAGTAGTATGTGGGACGTAAAGCCATTATTTATTATTATTATTATTATTATTTCTATTATTATTATTACATAGGATTGGTGTCAGGAAAGGCATCCCGCCGTAAAACTGTATTTAATCCGCATTAATGCCGGGCTGAGCAGCTTGACGGTGGAGCGCTGGCCTTCTGAGCCCAACTTGGTAGATTCAATCCTGGCTCAGTGCGGTGGTATTTAAAGGTGCTTAAATACGCCAGCCTGGTGTCGGTAGATTTACTGGCACGTAAAAGAACTCCTGCAGGACGAAACTCTGGCACCTCGTCGTCTCTGAAAACCATAAAAGTAGTCAATAGGCCTTTAAAACAATAACAATACACATCAATACTGAGCGAGATACATTAATTGGGAAAAGATTAGGAAGAAGAAGAATATCGAATTTTACAAGGGTGATCAAATATAAACGGGATTTTATTTTTTATTTAAATTTATTTATTGAAAAACACAAGGCAATTACATTTTATTTTTCCACATAGTTTCCTGCTTTGGAAATGCATTTGTCCCAGCGTTTGGACAGCTTTTTGATACCCTCATCGTAAAAAGAACTGGGTCGTGTCACCAGCCAGTTGCGCACGAAGTCTTCCACACTTTCGTCATCTTCAAATCGTTGCCCTCCTAGAGCTTCTTTAAGCGGTCTGAACAATGGACACCGCAGGGCGATAAGTCCGGGCTGTAAGGAGGATGATCAAGTGTAGTCCAGTGCATTTCCTGTAGCTTGGAGATAGATAGAGCAGCAGTATGGGGCCGCGCATTGTCGTGGAGGAGGATGACCTGTCGAATCGGTTGGTCTCTTCTTTTGCGGCGATATGCAACCCTCGCCTTGTTCAACAGCTCGCATTAGTAAGCAGCATTGATTGTGCGTCACTCATGCAAAAAATCAGTCAGCAACATGCCTCACCGATCGATAAAAACGGTTGCAAGAACCTTGCCAGCTGACTGTCGAGTCTTGGCTTTCACTGGTGCTGCCTCCCTTTTCCTCCGCCACACCTTGCTGGCTTCTTTGGATTTGGGAGTGTAGTGGTGGACCCATGTTTCGTCGCAGGTGAGGATCCGACTCAAAAATGCATCACCTTCCGCAAACCTTGTTGTAAGCTTCTGACAGACCTCCAAACGTCTCAACTTCAGATTTTTGGTCAAAGGGTGAGGTATCCATCTGGAACACACTTTACGTAACTGGAGGTCATTTGTGATTATTGCTTGACAGCTCCCATAACTGATTCCGTCTTGTTCTGCAATTTCTGAAACTCTCTCCAGTCAATCGTCGTCAATAATGTATTTAACCGCACGAATGTTTTCGTCTGTAATGCTGGTCCGAGAACGGCGATCGTGTTGTTGATTTTCCACACGTTCTCGTCTTTCCTTGAACGTTTTATGCCAGGCAAACACACGCGTCCTTGACAATGTTTGATTACCGAACTGTGCAGTCAATCTCTGGCAAATTTCTGCCGCTGTAATTTCTTAACGAGCAAGAAATTTTATAATTATGCGTTCCGCAGTGGAGGGATGCACCTGTTGCTCCGACATCTGAGCGTTACTGACGAAACGGTGGGAAATATCGAACAGCACGTTCTCCCCACTCCTAACGGTCCCGCCTAAGCATAGCAGAAGCGCGGGACCAGTACTACCAACCGTTGATGTTCAGGAACAAATATCCCGTTTATATTTGATCGACCTTCGTATGGATAGTCGCTCAGTAGAATGGGCGCATGGTATTATCTGTTCCTCGCATTGCGTATTTTATTAGACTTAATTTTAATTATTATCAAAATATAATTGGCCTCCCATGTAGATATAAATCTCGTGGAAGAATATCCACAACAAACATTATATCTATAAGTTCAGTTGTACCGGGTGAGTTGGCCGTGCGGTTAGGGGCGCGCAGCTGTGAGCTTGCATCCGGGAGATGGTGGGTTCGAACCCCACTGTCGGCAATCCTGAAGATGGTTTTCCGTGGTTTCCCATTTTCACACCAGGCAAATGCTGGGGCTGTACCTTAATTAAGGCCACGGCCGCTTCCTTCCCACTCCTAGGCCTTTCCCATCCCATCGTCACCATAAGACCTATCTGGGTCGGTGTGACGTAAAACAAAATTGTAAAATAAGTTTCAGTTGTTCCCAAGAAAAGTATATCTGCGAGGAACTTATGCAATACCATGCAAGCATACACCAGAAGAAAAACATGTCTTCAAGTACATCTTATAAGACCTAACTCAAAAGCGCTCCCGTGCGAAGCCAGGATGGGTCGTCAGTACTTTATATTCTCTCGCTTTCAGAATAACGCAAGCATTATGTGAACTTCCTATGGCCATAGCTATTATAAGCGGCGGAAGCTCATAAGAACGTCTTGATACCTATAAAACTCGTCACATCCGGCTCAGAGGAAGGGAACTCCACACGTGAGCTCCTGCTAGCGTGAGAGAATGAAAGGAGAAAGTTTTAAAGACGTCTTAAAGTATTATGTATTCATTTGAATCACATCAGCTCTGCGACAGTTACGCCACCGCACTCAGTTTTTAAAGAATGTGTGGTTTAGATATATGAAAGCCTGATCTGCTCCGAGATAAATGCGAGCGGCCCAGCTGTGTTAAAAAGCACAATCATATGTTAAGTTACCGGTATGGTCTTCTATTGCAAAAGAAAAAAAGGTCCCAGTGTTTCTTTTTTCACCTCCCACTTTCAAGGACAACACAGCAATTGTTATAATACTTTTAATTTAAAGCTGTTACGTTTTCCTTAGAAATATTTTCCAGTGCAGTCTAGTTGCAGGGGCGTAGCCAGGGTGGGTAAGGGGGTGGTTACTGGGAGTCAGAACGCCCCCCCCTCCCCCCATGGAAATTTTACTAAAATAAAATAAATAGAAACTGAAAATAAACCATAAAGTAAATAAACATTCAGAGACATCATTGTAGAACCAACAGATCTGTGTTGAATCTATTGTTTGAAAGTTGGATTTTAGATTGTAAACTGAACATATCAATCAATCACTACTGATCTGCATTCTCTCCGTCTTTATCTTCATATTGTAATCTTTCCTACTTTTAAAGACACCACTCAAACTTATTCGTCTACTAATGTCATTTCACGCCATCTCTTCGCTGACAGCTCGGAGCATACCACTTAGTCGAGCAGCTCGTCTCCTTTCTCCCAAGTCTTCCCAGCCCGAACTTTGCAACATTTTTGTAACGCTACTCTTTCGTCGGAAATCACCCAGAACAAATCGAGCTGCTTTTCTTTGGATTTTTTTCCAGTTCTTGAATCAAGTAATACTGGTGAGGGTCCCATACATTGGAACCATACTCTAGTTGGGGTCTTACCAGAGACTTATATGCTCTCTCCTTTACATCTTTACTACAACCCCTAAATACCCTCATAAACATGTGCAGAGATGTGTACCCTTTATTTACAATCATATTTATGTGATTACCCCCAAAGAAGGTCTTTCCTTATATTAACACCTAGGCCTAGGTACTTACAATGATCACCTAAAGAAACTTTCATCCCATCAATGCAGTAATTAAAATTGAGAGGACTTTTCCTATTTGTGAAAATTACAACCTGACTTTTAACCCCGTTTATCATCACACCATTGCCTGCTGTCCATCTCACAACATTATCGAGGCCATTTTGCAGTTGCTCACAATCTTGTAACTTATTTATTACTCTGTACAGAATAACATCATCTGCAAAAAGCCTTATCTCTGATTCCACTTCTTTACACATATCATTGATGTATATAAGAAAACATTAAGGTCCAATAATACTCCCTTGAGGAATTCCCCTCTAAATTATTACAGGGACAGACAGATAAAGCTTCACCTACTCTAATTCTCCGAGTTCTATTTTCTCGAAATATAGCCACCCATTCAGTCACTCTTTTTTCTAGTTCAATTGCACTCATTTTTGACATTAGTCTTAGACAGGTCAATCGCGATACAGTCCATATGATCTCCTGAATCCAGGATATCTGCTATATCTTGCTGGAATCCTACAAGTTGAGCTTCAGTGGAATAACCTTTCCTAACCAAACTGCCTTCTATCAGACCAGTTATTCATTTCGCAAACATGTCTAATATAATTAGAAAGAATGCTTTCCTAAATCTTACATGCAATGCCTGTCAAACTGATTTGCCTGTAATTTTCCATTTAATGTCTATCACCCTTTCCTTTATACATTCGCTGTAAAACTGTTGACCTTGATCGTATTGTTCTTTTACTACATTTTAACGTAAGATTTTGTGGTGCATTGCAATCTGAATAATAAAACAATTCACTTGTAGCAGTCTCCTTATAAGGACAAGTCATGCATGCGCGCACCACACACGCTCAAGCACCTTCATTATGTTCTATCATCACTATTTATTTATTTATTTATTTATTTATTTATTTATTCATTCATTGTTCAACAGGTATTTCTGCCCACTTACATAACATTTCAATTTCTTATTTCTAATGTTATAAATAATTTACAATAAAAATTAAATATGATACGTATGGACTATGAACTATGGACGGTGGTGTGTGTTTCAATTTATTATTTTAATTTCTCCTTAAATATACATTGTTAATCTAAATTAATCTAAGGACTAAACTATTCATGGTACACACGTATGCTACTCTATTTAACATATGTCTTCTATCTGTGTGAGTTCCCCTCTGACTGACCTTAAGAAGACACTCTCCTCGTGAAATATGTCCGTGTTTGGCATTTTATTAACTGACATATACTGTTTAATGGTAAATTCATATGGTGATTTGTGTTTGACCTTTTAATAAAGGAAGTTAAATTAGTTCTATTACTTCCAAACGTTGCATACCGGTTTATTTGGTAGAGTAACTCTCGGTTATCTGTTTTACCTTTGAGAATTCTATGTACCTAGGTATTTTACACTCGTTAATGTTCTCCTAGTATGCAACTTATCTATCCCAAAAATTTGTTACTGAGTCACTATATTCCACATATTTTGTACTAGTTTTGAAGATACGGAAATACAGATATCTTAGAAATTTAGCTTGAACATTTTCTATTTCTTTTATACGTTTATTACGTGATGGATTCCAGACTATAGGTGCATATTCTATTACTGTTCTAACTAGTGAATTATATACTTGTATAATAGCTTTGATATTTTTGAATTGGTTTGTGTTTCTTATTATAAATCCAAGGTTCCTGTAGGCCTTATTTACGGCGTTATTTATGTGTGTTGAACTGAAGTTTACTATCAAATATCAATCAAATCAATATCATAACTCTTTGTTTATTTCGTTGATGCTGTTGGTGTATGATTTGACGTACCAATGAATTGAATACTGTGCGACTGTGTCAAGCTACGCTTCTGTCTAGTGGGATGGTAAATACCTTCCACTGCTCAGTTGATCTGCCACCGTTAATGTTGGTCAACATGTTAATATGATACTCAGTTCTCTCCTGAGGTTGTCAATCCGGAGGTTGGTTGGCATCATTTCTGCAAGAGTCCCGGTCTTGTACCAATCTCTTAAGCTCCACGTAGGATTGGCAGTCCAGCTCCTTCATTAGTTGTCCGATCTAGTTTAGTCTAGGCTTGACTAGATAATTGCTTCCCTTCATAGAATCCTCCAAGATCGTGGCCGGTGGACTTCCATGCCTGACTATGTGTCCAGTCCAAATGTTCCTTCTTTTCACGCTTGACAGAGTCACACAGTATTCAGTTCATTGGTACGTAAAATCATACACCAACAGCATCAACGAAATGTCCGACTCGTTGGCTGAACGGTCAGCGTACTGGCCTTCAGTTGAGAGGGTCCCGGGTTCGATTCCCGGCCGGGTCGGGGATTTTAACCTTAATTGGTTAATTCCTACGGCACGGGGGCTGGGTGTATGTGCTGTCTTCATCATCATTTCATCCTCATCACGACGCGCAGGTCGCTTACGGGAGTCAAATAGAAAGACCTGCACCTGGCGAGCCGAACCCGTCCTGGGATATCCCGGCACTAAAAGCCATACGACATTTCATTTCATCAACGAAATAAACAAAGAGTTTTGCTTTAAAGTACTCTGCAAGCAGAAAATCTCCAACCACCCTAGATGAAAGACACATTGAAAGGGTGTCAACGATGCAGGCTAACACAAAAATGGTAATCGGATGTAGCCAGAATCGGCATTACACGAAATGTGCTTCTGAAGTGCAACCATGAGCGATGGTGGCGATTATGGTTTTAAGAGGCAGTACAGCTAAGCAGCCATACTCTATATACACTGACTGACAGAGCAAATGCAACACCAAGAAGGAGTGGTTCGAAAGGGATGAAAGTTGGGGAAAAAACAGAGACGGCACGGACGAATAATTGATGTTTATTTCAAACCGATATGCAGGTTACACAATGCGCACGGCATCGACTCAGTAGGATGTAGGATCACCGCGAGCGGCGATGCACGCAGAAACACGTCGAGGTACAGAGTCAATAAGAGTGCGGATGGTGTCCTGAGGGATGGTTCTCCATTCTCTGTCAACCATTTGCCACAGTTGGTCGTCCGTACGAGGCTGGGGCAGAGTTTGCAAACGGCGTCCAATGAGATCCCACACGTGTTCGATTGGTGAGAGATCCGGAGAGTACGCTGGCCACGGAAGCATCTGTACACCTCGTAGAGCCTGTTGGGAGATGCGAGCAGTGTGTGGGCGGGCATTATCCTGCTGAAACAGAGCATTGGGCAGCCCCTGAAGGTACGGGAGTGCCACCGGCCGCAGCACATGCTGCACGTAGCGGTGGGCATTTAACGTGCCTTGAATACGCACTAGAGGTGACGTGGAATCATACACAATAGCGCCCCAAACCATGATGCCGCGTTGTCTAGCTGTAGGGCGCTCCACAGTTACTGCCGGATTTGACCTTTCTCCACGCCGACGCCACACTCGTCTGCGGTGACTATCACTGACAGAACAGAAGCGTGACTCATCGGAGAACACGACGTTCCGCCATTCCCTCATCCAAGTCGCTCTAGCCCGGCACCACGTCTATGCTGTGGAGTCAATGGTAGTCTTCTGAGCGGACGCCGGGAGTGCAGGCCTCCTTCAACCAATCGACGGGAAATTGTTCTGGTCGATATTGGAACAGCCAGGGTGTCTTGCACATGCTGAAGAATGGCGGTTGACGTGGCGTGCGGGGCTGCCACCGCTTGGCGTCGGATGCGCTGATCCTCGCGTGCTGACGTCACTCGGGCTGCGCCTGGACCCCTCGCACGTGCCACATGTCCCTGCGCCAACCATCTTCGCCACAGGTGCTGCACCGTGGACACATCTCTATGGGTATCGGCTGCGATTTGACGAAGCGACCAACCTGCCCTTCTCAGCCCGATCACCATACCCCTCGTAAAGTCGTCTGTCTGCTGGAAATGCCTCCGTTGACGGCGGCCTGGCATTCTTAGCTATACACGTGTCCTGTGGCACACGACAACACGTTCTACAATGACTGTCGGCTGAGAAATCACGGTACGAAGTGGGCCATTCGCCAACGCCGTGTCCCATTTATAGTTCGCTACGTGCGCAGCACAGCGGCGCATTTCACATCATGAGCATACCTCAGTGACGTCAGTCTACCCTGCAATTGGCATAACGTTCTGACCACTCCTTCTTGGTGTTGCATTTGCTCTGTCAGTCAGTGTAACTCTAATCAGAGAGAAAGTCAAAGGATTTTTAGGAAGGGTGGACATGCCTCCCCAGAAGACAGAATATAACTGTAAATAGTTTCAAATGTCTGGGTGTAACTCTACAAACGACAATGAACTCGTTCCGTATCTATATTATACAGAGCTTGCATCCGGGAGATAGTAGGTTCGAATCCCACTATCGGCAGCCCTGAAAATGGTTTTCCGTGGTTTCCCATTTTCACACCAGGCAAATGCTGGGGCTGTACCTTAATTAAGGCCACGGCCGCTTCCTTCCAACTCCTAGGCCTTTCCCATCCCATCGTCGCCATAAGACCTATCTGTGTCGGTGCGACGTAAAGCCCCTAGCAAAAATATATATATATATATTATACAGTGAGCGACAGCAGCCACAAAGGCTATATTTGATATCAGAGCCATTACAAGACTATCCCTGAAATCTGCCATGACCCTCTTCGGCGCCAAAATCGTCCCACTATTTACGTATGGCACTGAAGTAATTTGGAATAAGTTAAGCATGGGAGATCTACGAACAACGGAACAGGTAAAAGCCAGATACTTAAAGGTGGTCCTTGGTTTATATCTAAATACACCCGTTCAAGATTGGTGTATGGGCTCACTCGGGTGCCCTTCTTAATGGAGGATTTGAGATTCACATTTGTTCTATCTCATATGACAAACTGAGAGAGGGTGCTGGAAGAAAGGACATTGAAAAGAAGAGAAATCTGGGCAGAGTTCTGCTCGACCGAGGCCATAATGAATAAAGTATGGATGGACACGAATCAGGACTTTATGACCTCTTTGGCCGTGCACGGCTTCCTTCATAAAATGTGCAAGCCAAAACCATGATCCAAACTCAAATTGTATCTGTGAACTTTGTGACAGATTTTGTGAACGTTACCAAGTTCTTGTGTATAAATCGAGGAAAATCTCTCTTAGGCCTATACTACTGCATGAACTGAAATGCATACAATCTTTTGTACTTGTTAAGATTATTCTGCACCAGTTATGTGCATTAATAAATTTAAAATGTAAGTGTATAAAAAGTAACAAAAATAACCTCAACACAATAAATTATAAACTTAGCAATAGTGAAAGTAAATGCTTATCCAGAGGCCGACATTTTATCATTGATGGACTGAGGAAGCTTTTACAGCAACTGAAAGGACGCCAAATAAATAACATAATTTGTTTAAAACTCACTATTTTGTGCTATTTAAGCCATTGATAGTAGAATTGTTATTTTCCAATCTCTGAATTCTCCGTTGGTGTTCCAGGGTAAGCAGCATACAGCTCCTCTGCCACCGTCAAGTGGGGGCAGTATGAACGTCCAGGTGAGTGGACTGCGCCTAGCCGGCGTGAAAGCTCCTAGTTCTATTCCCGGACTCCGACCGCTGCACGAAGGTGAACCTAAGAGCGTATCTCAGCAGAGTACGCCAAGCAGCGATGAAAGCAACTCGCCGACGGAGCTCAACTCATACAAACGGCTCACCGACAAGCCACCCCTCATTAAACGGCTTACCATGGGACTCACTGGGAGCGGTGGAAATGGTGGCGGCAGTGGGAACGGGGGAGGCGTTGAAGACGACAACTGCCCCTTAGTAGCCAGCCCCACCTCCCCTAACCATCGGCCGTTGTCAGGTGGTTACGTCAACGAGGCCATCACGGAGTCGGAGTCGACGCGAACTTCGAGTAAACCGCCTAGTGGGGACATCGTTGATAACAACCGTGATATCCAGACCAAGCACATAGAGATAGATAACAACAGGTATGTATGAAATATTAACAAGCTCTCTTGTTTGGCGACAGTCCTAAATGATCAGTCTGTGGACACATTGGCGTCTCTGAAGGGTAATTGACACAGAGAGCCCGTATTATTACATTCATTTCGTTAACACCACATTAAACAATTAAACTTACCAATAAATTTCATGTACAAGAGTTGTAGGAATCGTTCGAATGTTGTATTTTTTTTTTTTAAATACCAAGTTCTGGTCAAATAAAACTACTGTGGCTTTTAGTATTAGCCCTTTTAGAAGTTAGGGGCCGATTATCTATAGCAACAATCATCATCATCATCATCATCATCAGTATAGAATAGTGAAGGAAACTGAATAATAATCATAAGTACTCTAGGAATGTCAATATAGAATAGTAAGGGTGAATCATAAGTATACTTCAGAAATGCCAATATAGAATATTAAGAGATAATGAATCTTAATTATTCTCCACGAATGTCAGAATAGAAAAGCAAGGGATAATTGAATCATATGTATTTCCAGGAATGTCAACATAGAAAAGTGAGGGAAAATTTAATCATAAATATTCTCTAAGAATGTCAGTACAGAACAATGAGGGATATTGAAATATATTCTCCAGAATTGTCAATATAGAAAAGTGAGGGAAAATGGAATCATATGAATTCTCCAGGAATGCCAATATAGAAAAGTGAGGGGAAAATGGAATCATATGTATTCTCCAGGAATGACAATATAGAAACGTCAGGGAAAATTGCATCATTATATATTCTCCAGGAATGTCAATATAGAAAAGTGAGGGAAAATGGAATCATATGTATTTTCCAGGAATGCCAATATAGAAAAGTGAGGGAAAATTGCATCATGATATATTCTCCAGGAATGCCAATATAGAAAAGTGAGGGAAAATGGAATCATATGTATTCTCCAGGAATGCCAATATAGAAAAGTGAGGGAAAATTGCAACATTATATATTCTCCAGGAATGTCAATGTAGAAAAGTGAGGGAAAATGGAATCATATGTATTCTTCAGGAATGCCAATATAGAAAAGTGAGGGAAAATGGAATCATATATACAGGAATGCCAATATAGAAAAGTGAGGGGAAATTGGAATCATATGTATTCTCCAGGAATGCCAATATAGAAAAGTGAGGGAAAATTGCATCATTATATATTCTCCAACAATGTCAATATAAAATAGTGAGGGAAATTGAATCCTATCATCACTTCACAAGCAGAACCTCATATCTCATGTTGTTCTTGCTATCTATTATTTTTCTTAAGACTGGTCACATCTCCCAGCCACATATGGATATGCAGTCCATCAGAACAATTTTCGTTGTGTTTATTTTCTATGCTAATGTGTAAACGAAAATGAACCTTAAATACATTATCATGCATCATGCAAATATACATTCCTACAGTGCTGTATGGGAAAAAATTCAACACACGGATATCACTTTAATTCTACTACTACTACTACTACTACTACTACTACTACTACTACTACTGCTAAATATGAAACATGATTTAATATTTTCCTTCAATTTTTCAGATTATCCCAGAGTTCACCTGCTTCCACTGACCAAGAGTTCAAGTCGAAACGCATCTCACAGATCAGTTCTTGCAGTTCTGGCTCATGTCCACTGCCTCCAGCTGAAGGAAGTACTCCCACACCACCACCTTTGCCTGAACGAACCGACAGCCTTAACAACCGCAGCGAAGAGGGTGAATTACGGTCTGCTCCCTGGTTCCAGGCCGGTATTCCTCGGTATGTCACGCTCTCTCTCTCTCTCTCTCTCTCTCTCTCTCTCTCTGTCGTACTTGAGGTTCAAAAATGGTATTATATGTGCATAAACTTACATAAAGAATTGAAATGTTGGACTCAATATTTGGCCAGTATTCTCCTACTGATATGCTAATTTGATGGAAAAATCGTTTGAATCTTTTGGAAGATGCAGTCTCTTTTATGCTGCCCCATGTAGCATGTGCTATTTTCCATCACTTCAACTCTGATTGCTTTTGTGAGAAGTTAGTGAGTATGTTACAAAGTTTCCATGCCCCCACTACTTCAAATACTTAGGCAATAAAATGATAAAAACTATTTTCAGCTTATCTGAGTTATTTTTGGGATCACTGGAGCTACCCAGCTCATTTTGGTTTTAACTGGGATTTTAAGACCGTTACTGATACCATGTGATTCTTGAGATGAGAATGACGCAGGATCAATCGGGATTTGAACCTTGGCCTTTCAAGTGGAAAGCCAGCAGCTAAGCACTGAACTAATCACACCCTCCTGGGAAACAAAATGATGAAATGATGAAAAAAAAATTGAGTTCAAGAGAGGAATATAATTAGAGAGCCAACATCCTTCAGCTTATTCCAGGTATTTTGGGGGTTGCTGCAGCCACCCTGACTCATTTTGGTTTTGGCCAAGGGTTTAAGGCCAGATGGTCCCTCCTGACACCATGTGATTTTTCATGTGAAAATTCCACCCCTGGATTGACCGGGATTTGTCCAGGTAGAAAGCCAGCATGCGCTAATTATGCCCACCTTCCAAATCAGTAATACAACTAAAGAGTATTATCTGTAAAACTGTATTTTATAGAATTAATTTGTTCTAATGAAAGCTAAAAAGTTTTAATTCTGTTAAAATTATTCATTATATACTGACTACAACACACACAACAAGGTACGATGAATGACAAAATGAGATAATGACAAATGAGATGAAGACTGAATGCAGAAATCATAAATAAATCTCTGCTGAGCAGCCATTGATGGTACTTACATATTCAGAACATAATCGTGAGAACTTGACTAGCATGGTGCATATTTGTCTTGCTTTTTTTTTTTTTTTTTCCACAGGTATATTATAGTGTTATAGATGTTATAATTGTGAAAAGCTTTAAAGTTACATTTTTTGTCTTGTGGTAAACTAGTTATGTCTTTTAATGCTATAAGAGAGCAAAGATAAATTTCAACACTACTAAGCTCCTATTAAAATTTTGTGTGTCATCTCTGAATTCACACTAACTCTCAGGAAGAATTGCTAGTGTTGATTCCAGTTTTGCAGTATCAAAAAATATTTTTGTCTCTGTTGAAATTAAAATCTCTTGTTGCACTCAAAAAGCAAGGAAAACAAACTTATAGCATTCATAACTTTCCATTCAACTAGTCCTTTTGTTTCCTTGACTTCACCCATGACTTAATAGTAATCTATGTTGTTACAGAGAAATAACTTTGGAAGTACTTGGTCAAGAACCAGTGGGCGCATTTATGGTACGTGAGAGTACGAGTAAACCAGGATGCTACGCGTTATCGTTACGAGTGCCTCGTGACTTCCAGCCTTCTGGTATTGCTCATTATCTCATTATGAGAACCAACAAGGGCTACAAGATTAAGGTAAACCTTTCATTTGTATAAAGCTATGTGAAGCAAAAAGATTGTTTCGAGAGAACTCATTAGACCTAGGTTACTAAACGTCCATGTACCAGATAACACACTGGCCTCAACTGCCGAATAATTCAATTGAATGTGACAGGAACTAAAACAACATTAACTTTATTATGATGTACAAAAAGTACTGAAAACCCAGCTAGTGGCCATGTGGTTTGGGTCACGTAGCTGTCAGCTTGTATTCAGGAGATAATGGGTTTGAATCCCACTGTCAGCAGCTGTAAAGATGATTTTCCATGGTTTCCTATTTTCACACGAGGCGAATGCTGGGGCTGTACCTTAATTAAGGCCACGGTTGCTTCCTTCCCACTCCTAGCCCCTTTCTACACCTTTGTTGCCATAAGACCTATCTGTGTCAGTGCAACATAAAGCAAATTGTAAAAATTGTACAGAAATGCTCAGATTCAGCACAAGTACAATTACTATGCTTTCTTGGGTGCCACGAGGAGGATGTGCACATTCATGAAAAAAGGTGGGGTTGAAGAGGAAAATATCTACAAGAAAAATAGGATGTGTAATACAGAAAGTGTATTGGATAGAACAAAAACTGAATGAATAAATTTAATACTTATGAATCTATACAGTAGAAGTCCAGTTCCTTAGCCAAGTGGTCAGGGTAATGGTCTTCAGTTCAAAGGGCCCCAGGTTCAATTTATGGCTGGGCTGTGGATTTTAATTGTATATGGTTAATTTTTCTGGGTCAGGGATGGAGTGTTAGTGTTTGTTTTAATATAATTCTCTTTATTTACATAATATACACTATACTACCAACCACCACACAAACACACAATAATGATTACAACCCTCTATATAGAGTTCACATCAGGAAGGGCATTTAGCCGGTAAAAGTGAGCTGTGTCCACACAAGTACCAGCCTCAAGAGAATTTGGAAAAGGCCAAGCGCGATAAAAAAGTTTCCGTTTGCAACGTAGCACGACTCTGATGCGGGTAGATAAGCATGGACATATAGGCAAAGGGATTAGCGTGGCAGTCGTGTCATGCTGAGGTGTGTGCATTAAATGCAGCCATGTGAACTGAAGTGGGAGTTTGAGGGAGGAGTTCGAGAGTTTGAGGGAGATAATTAGGATTCTCTCAGAGAACAGGAAGGAAAGTAGGCCTCCCTCAAATAATGTACAGGATACAGTAGGTGTAAAGGAGGGATGCGAAGGAAATGGGGTAATTGTAGAAGACAGGTGGTGTAATGTTTTAACGGGAAGGAGATTGCAGGCTAAGGGATCTGTTCAGGATCAGAATTCAGGACAGGTGTCTATGAGAAATCAGTACGAGTCATTGCAAGTAGAATAACCGAGGGAAGTTGAGGAACCCCAATTTTTGCTGAGATGTGTGGAAGTAGGAAGAAGGGAAAAGGTAGGAAAGGGAAATGTAGTGTAGTGGAAAGGAAAAGACAGGTGGAACAGGGTCATGGGAGGGAAAAAAGGGAGGAGGAAGTAGCTTCCGCAGCAGTAAGAGAAGATAGGGCTGACAAGGAGGGGAGGGGATCAAATGAGGTGGGTAGGGTTGAGGCTCTGGTCATGGAGGATTCCATCATTAGACATGTGGGGAAAGTGTGTGGAGAAAAGGGAACCAGAGTAGAGTGTTATCCAGGAATTAGGTTGAGGCAGATGTTGAGGAAAGTAGAAGAGAAGGAAGAGGGAAAGGAGAAGTTGGTAGTGTTTCACATTGGTACTAACAACGTAAGGCAAACAGGTATAAGTACCAACATAGTTGGGGATGTGTGGGATCTGGTAAATGCAGCCCGGATAAAGTTTAAGGAAGCGGAGATTGTTATCAGTGGAATACTGTGTAGGAGGGGTACTGACTGGAAGGTGATTGGGGATTTAAATGAGACTATGGAGTGGGTATGTGGGAAACTGGGAGTGAGATTTCTAGATCCTAATGGGTGCATAGGAGACAGGGATTTGCGCTCAGATGGCCTTCACTTAAACCGCAGTGGTACATATAAGTTAGGAAACTTGTTTAGAAGGGTTATTCAGGGAAACGGGGTGGCCTAGGGAGCTGTGTTAAGCGAACAAGGAACTGGAAATCAAGTAGGGATGACATAAAAATGTTAGTGCTCAACTATAGAAGCATTGTAAACAAAGGAATCAAGTAATTTAATAAATACTAGCGAATGTACCCGTGCTTCGCTACGGTATTCTACATTGTATTCGAATATCGAAGTAAATAGTGTACATGCAGTAAATAAGATAGTTTTAAAATTGCATGTCTCTTAGCGTTATCCGAGAAAGAGCATGGGGAGCTCCCCGTACGTTTCCAATGTAAAGTGTTTGTTACGGATTTGTGATATAACGGCAGGCTCACTTGCCTACTGGCATTCACAATCAGGTTGGGAAGTTTACATTATAATTGCAGGCCCCATTGCCTACTATGCGGACAGAATCGATTTGGGGAGTTTTCGTTAAAATGGCAGCCCCCCTTTCCTACCTCCAGACAGATTACAGTTTTTATTATAATGGCAGGCAATTACCCTACTATCACTCGAAATTGAGTTGTGCAGTTATCATTATAATGACAGGCCCCTTTTCCTACTGCCAGCCAGCGTACTGCCAGTCACACCAAGTTGGTGAGTTTCCATCAAAATAGCAGGCCACTATGCCTAATGCCAGTCACATTTTAGATGAGTACATTTCTTTATAATGGCGGGCACCCTTGCCTACTGCCAAACACAATCGGGTAGGGGAGTTTTAAACAAAACTGCATGCTCACTTACCTTCTGCAAGTCAAATCGAGAAGGGAACTATTCATTACAATTGTAGGCCTTCCTTACTAATGACAGTTACACAGGAGTTGGAGAAGGAACCCTTTCCTACTGCCAGTCAAAGTCGGTGTGGGGAGTACTGATTACAATAGCAGACCGACCCTTTCTCGATCGCTAAATCGACATCAGTGAATATATATAGATCGACATACGAAAGTATATGCGTGTTTACAATATTGAAGACCTTCATTTACAGATTAACTGCTACTAAACGTACGTCATATCGACAAAGGATTATACCATAAGACACGCCGGATTTAGTGGCCTAAATGGCTGGTCCAATGATATGTCATCTATTCTTGGGTCAGATTTAGAAACGTGGAACAGGGAAAAGGTTTTGTAAGATCATCTCACATTACATTACTTTTCGGATAATAATGTGACAGCTACATACGTAGCATTTGGCTCACATATGGCTACTGAGTGGGCCAATTTTCGTGAAGAGTTTGATGATTCTGTATTTCATATAAGTAATTGAAAGTATGAATAATGCATGTGAAAATTCCAAATTGACTTAACATCGATTAATAGAGAAAAATCAAACGTAAAAGGGATACAGATACGGCATAAAGTCATAAGACCAAGGTTGTAGATCATTCCAAATTGAACGGAGATTGTGCAATCCGTTACGTGATAGGAATTTCCGAAGGTCTGCACCATCATTAAAATTGCCTGCATATTTCGATATTCTTCGGGGATAAAAAATGAAAAATTTAATGATATAGGATTTTTCATTCGTTACGGGCTAAAACGTATAATTTTGTCAAATTTCAATTATCTTCTTATTCTTCTGGCAGATTATGCCACAATGTGGATTTTGGGCGAGGCGGGTAAAAATTAGGACTTTCAGGAAATCAAAAATTATGGAGATTGTTATTATTACCCCTTAAACGGAAAGCTGTACGAAAATTTCGCCAAAATAGTCAGTGTAGAGGTACACAGTCGTTACGATTTGATTTATATAGATAAGGAATCTGCTCCATGTAAAACACCTTTTGGGCTATGTCCGCTGGACTTAACCTGCAAAAGTGACCATTCATGATATCTCCCTTATTAATCCTCCTGACGAAAAAATGCACATGAAAAAAAAGGTTTAGAGGTGGAATTCCATCAGGTTTGGTCGATTTCCAGTCAGGTTGGTCTTGTTCTGTATATATTGTGGAAGAGTAAAATCACCATTTCGGTTCCTTATAAACCGCCAGTCCATTCCGGAACATGAAATGTTATTTACGTTTAAAACCTACCTTTGGACAGGTGGATGCTAAATATAAATTTTGTTTCGAATGTCTTCAGTAGTTTTCAAGTTGTAAGGAATACGCTTTACACGCACCCGCTCGTGAGTTAAGTCCGATGGGACTTGTACAGAAAAACGGTCCTTTAATGATATCTCCCTTATTGATCCTCGTATCGAAATGATGCACATGAGAAAAAAAGGTTTAGACATTAATTTCTACCAAGGTAGGTAGACTTCCATAAACTTTTGTTGTGTATATTTTTTGGAAGTGCAAAATCACTGTTTCGGTTTCGTATAAACCCCCAGTTAGTTCAGGGATTTAGAAACAATATTTGCCCTGAAACCTATCAAGGACAGGTGTATTCTAAATACGAATCTTGGTGGAAATGCATCCAGTAGTTTCTAGCATTCACGTACATACGGCGTAATTAAGGAAGAAAATAATACAGTTAAGAATGTTGAAACTAATAGAAAATGGATTATAACTGAGGACAGCCGGATAACGACAAATAAATAAATGCCGTGAGTTATGGATATAATAAAGCGCTAACAGAGGAGAAATTTAGGTTCAGTGATTCTTAGGTAAACAAATATGAAGATGACTAATGGTGTTATTACTTAATCTATTCGAGGGCGGTTATAACCTCCAACGATATTCCGCCAATATCCCGCAGATGAGCCGATTGATGCCTCTCTTGCCATCTACCCAAGGAACAACCACGAATTTAAAAGCATGATGAGGAAAATGGCAATACGTTACTTCCCTACTGGCATGCAGTCAGAGACGTTGCCATGGTAACCTGTAGGTTCGTTGTCGGTCTGTCGGTCACTAAATGCAGAGCATGATACCAGCAGAAAATTGTAAATTTCTCCGTCATGTGAAGAGTAAGGTAAATTATGAACATAACGAAAGTTGTTTATAATGAAGAGACGTTTCACGTACGGTAAACGAAGTTTACAGAAAATCAATAGTATAAGAGAAAATAGAGGAAAACCACTGTGGTTTTCCTATAAACACCCCGTCTGTTCAAAGATTTTAAAATTATATGCATATCGGAACCTTTCCTGGGATGAGTATACTCTAAATATGAAGTTTGGCTGAGATCTATCCAGCCGTTTCGACGTGATGGTGGGAAAACCACTCTGGTTTTCCTATAAACCCCCCGTCTATTCAAGGATTTTAAAATGATATGCATATCTAAACCTTCCCCGGGATTAGTATACTCTAAATACAATGTTTGGTTGAGATCCATCCAGCCGTTTCGACGTGATGGTGGAAAAACCATTCTGATTTTCCTATAAACCCCCCATATATTCAAATATTTTAAAATGATATGCATATGGAAAACTTCCCCGCGATGAGTATCCTCTAAATATGAAGTTTGGTTGAGATCTATCCAGCCGTTTCGACGTGATGGTGGAAAAACCATTCTGGTTTTCCTATAAACCCCCTGTCTATTCAAGGATTTTAAAATGATATGCATATCAAAACCTTCTCCGGGATGAGTATACCCTAAATATGAAGTTTGGTTGAGATCTATCCAGCCGTTTCGACGTGATGGTGGAACAGACAAACAGACAGACAAACAGAAACAATTTTATTTATATAGATTTTTACACTCGTTCTTCACCCCCTTTCCATCCCCGCCCAAAGGAGTCCTATGAGTCCCTTACACAACAGTATATTTTTTTCCCAGATATTAAGTCTTATTTGTACCTATTTTGGTTGACAGCTATGCCCAAACGTACATGCATAATCTCACTGCTCTAGAATCCTGGAGCTGACGTTGCCATGGTTACGGCAGTTCATTTCTTTATCCGATTCCTAGAGCAGGGGTAGTGTGGTGCCAATATCTCCGTAACGGTTGGTTTTAGGGCCTTAAAACATGGTTTTCGGGCCCATAGGGCTTACCGAGTTTTGTTCTTTGCGTCAAGAGGATTAAATTGAGCTTTGTCTCGTCCTTATACGACAAATTCGATATTTTGCCTATAATAGTATAAGAGAAAATGGAGGAAAACCGTTTTTCCTATAAAACCCCCGTCTTTTCAAAGATTTTAAAATGATATGCATATCGAAACCTTCCCCGGGGTCAGTATACTCTAAATATGAAGTTTGGTTGAGATCTATCCAGCCGTTTCGACGTGATGGTGGAACAGACAAACAGACAGACAAACAGACAAACAGAAACAATTTTATTTATATAGATATACCTACCAGATATTGTAATAGGAGTTGAATCATGACTGAGAAATTATATAATGGATGAAGAAATATTCACACTGAACTGGAGTGTGTATCGTAGAGATAGGATAGGAATGGTAGGAGGGGGAGTATTCATTCTGGTGAAAGAAGAATTTGTAAGCTACGAGAAAGTTAAAGATGAAAAACATGAAATTTTGGGTGTAAGGCTCATCTCTAAAGATAATAGGCAACTTGATGTCTTTGGAGTGAATAGACCGGGAAAGGGTAGTGCTGACGCTGATTCAGAATTATTTGATAAGATAATCAGCTGTGTTGGAAATGATATGGAAAGGAATGTAATAGTAGCAGGTGATCTCAATTTACGAATTGTCAATGGGAAGGTAATGCGAACGACAGGAAGCATGAACAACAAATGGCAAATAAGTTAATATGGGAAGGGCAGATGATTCAGAAAGTGATGGAACCAACTAGAGGGAAGAATATTTTGGATGTGGTGCTGATAAAACCAGATGAGCTCTATAGAGAAACCGAAGTAATGCATGGTATTAGTGATCACGAAGCTGTTTTTGTCGTAGTCTATATATATAAAATATGAGTTTTGTCTGTACATTGCTCAGAATTTGAAAAGAATGGTATTTCTGTATCGGTCATGTCCACAGTAACAAGAAAATGCATTTTTTACGTTTCCGTAGTTTCTGTCTGTCTGTATGTATGTATGTACACGCATCACTAGAAAACGGCTAAAGAGGATTTAATGAAAATCAGTATGCAAAGTCGAGGAATACGTCGCTACAATCTAGGCCATAAATAATTTTATTCACTCTGATAGAAATGGTAGTTTAAGGGAAGGTCTAAAACTTAATTTTCAAATATTTATGTTATTATTGGTCCTATCTTATTGAAAATTGGTATGAAAAGTCGAGGAATAAGTCGCTATAGTCTAGGCTATAAATAATTTTATTCACGATGAGTAAAATGGTAGTTTAGGGGAAAACCAAAAATTTAATTCTTAAATATTTACGTTATTAGTGGTCCTGTCTCAATGAAAATTGGTATGTATAGTCGGAGAACGAGCCACTATAACCTATGCTATATTATAACAGGGAAGAAAAGAGACTAAGAAGGAGGTGCAGGTTGGAAAGAAATAGAAATGGTTATGGAAGTAAGGAGAAATTGAAGGAACTTACTAGGAAATTGAATCTAGCAAAGAAGTCAGCTAAGGATAACATGATGGCAAGCATAATTGGTGGTCATACAAATTTTAGTGAAAAATGGAAGGGTATGTATAGGTACTTTAAGGCAGAAACAAGTTCAAAGAAAGATATTCCAGGAATCATTAATGAACTAGGGGAGTGTGTATGCGAGGATCTTCAAAAGGCAGAAGTATTCAGTCAGCAGTATGTAAAGATTGTTGGTTACAAGGATAATTTCCAGATAGAGGAGGTGACTAATAGCCTACTAAAGAAGTATTAAAATTTACCTATGATAACAATGACATTTACAGTAAGATACAAAAGTTGAAAACTAGAAAGCAGCTGGAATTGATAAGATTTCTGGGGATATACTAAAGGCAATGGGTTGGGATATAGTACCATATCTGAATATTTATTTCATTATTGTTTGGTTGAAGGAGCTATACCAAATGAATGGAGAGTTGCTATAGTACCCCCTGTGTATAAACGAAAGGGTGATAGACATAAAGCTGAAAATTACAGGCCAGTCAGTTTGACATGCATTGCATGTAAACTTTGGGAAAGCATTCTTTTTTATTATATTAGACGTTTGCAAAATTAATAAATGGTTTGACAGAAGGCAGTTTGGGTTTAGGAAAGGTTATTCCATTGAAGCTCAGCTTGTAGGATTTCAGCAAGATATAGCAGATATCCTGGATTCAGGAGGCCAGATGGGTTGTATTGCGATTGACCTATCTAAGGCATTTGATAAGGTAGATCATGGAAGACTACTGGCAAAAATGAGTGCTATTGGACTAGAAAAAAGAGTGACTGAATGGGTGGCTATATTTCGAGAAAATAGAACTCAGGGAATTAGAGTAGGCGAAGCTTTATCTGACCCTGTAATAATTAAGAGGGGAATTCCTCAAGGCAGTATTATTGGACCTTTATGTGTTCTTATATATATCAATGTTGTGTAAAGAAGTGGAATCAGAGATAAGGCTGTTTGCAGATGATGTTATTCTGTACAGAGTAATAAATTTATAAGATTGTGAGCGGCTGCAGGGTGACCTCGATAGTGTTGTGAGGAGGACGGTGGGCAATGGTATGATGATAAATGGGGTTAAAAGTCAGGTTGTGAGTTTCACAAATAGGAAAAGTCCTCTCAGTTTTAATTACTGCTTTGATGGGGTGAAAGTTCTTTTTGGGGATCATTGTAAATACCTAGGTGTTAATATAAGAAAAGACCTTCATTGGGGTAATCACATAAATATGATTGTTAATAAAGGGTACAGATCTCTGCACATGGTTGTGAGGGTATTTAGGGGTTGTAGTAAGGATGTAAAGGAGAGGGCATATAAGTCTCTGGTAAGATCCCAACTAGAGTTTGGTTCCAGTGTATGGGACCCTCACCAGGATTACTTGATTCAAGAACTGGAAAAAATCCAAAGAAAAGCAGCTCGATTTGTTCTGGGTGATTTCCGACAAAAGAGTAGCGTTACAAAAATGTTGCAAAGTTTGGGCTGGGAAGACTTGGGAGAAAGGAGACGAGCTGCTCAATTAAGTGGTATATTCCGAGCTGTCAGTGGAGAGATGGCGTGGGAGAACATCAGCAGACAAATAAGTTTGAGTGGTGTCTTTAAAAGTAGGAGAGATCACAATATGAAGATAAAGTTGGAATTCAAGAGGACAAATTGGGGCAAATATTCGTTTATAGGAAGGGGACTTAGGGATTGGAATAACTTACCAAAGGGAAATGTTCAATAATTTTCCAATTTCTTTGCAATCATTTAAGAAAAGGCTAGGAAAACAACAGAGAGGGAATCTGCCACCTGGGCGACTGCCCTAAATGCAGATCAGTAGTGATTGAAGGCAACATTATTACCAAATGCCTCCAAACAGGACTGATGTACTGTTATTCTGTTCTTCACTGCCAAAGGAGATAGTGGGTTCGAACCTCACTTGCGGCAACCTTGAAGATAGTTTTCCGTGGTTTCCCATTTTCACACCAGGCAAATGCTGGGGCTGTACCTTAATTATGGCCATGGCCACTTCCTTTCCATTCCTAGGCTTTTCCTATCCCATCATCTGTGTTGGTGCGACGTAAAACAAATTGCGAAAAAGAAAAAAACTGCCAAAGGACAAACACTGGTGGTCATCCATCAAGGAATAAAGAATGTATGGGGCAACATGTCTGTCAAGAATCACCGTTGTGGAATGGTGCACCAAGTTCCGTGCAGGTCGCGTTTTGACACAAGATGCCGGTTGATCTGGGAGGCCAGCTTCATCCATTATGGACAGCAAGCGGGTGGTGGATGAGGCGATTACAGCAGACCAGTGCATAACCATTCATGCGCTGGCAGTGGATCTCAACATCAGCTTCAGTATCGTGCAACACATTATCCAGCAGGAGTTAGGCTACCAGAAGATCTGAAGCCAGTGGATACTCCAGGTGTAAAAGCACCCCGGATGGCTGTTTGACTGCAGCACCTGATGTGTTTCAATGTGGAAGGCAACACATTTCTGGAGCAGTTTGAAGAAAACTTGATAGATAGTTTTTTATGATGAGTAATTTTATGTAATTCATTTAATTACAAAGGCGCACCAAGATTTGGATCCACCTTGATGGACAGATTGTTGCTAGGTGACAGCGACTTACTCTGTATCATGATAGTCTGGTAAGAAATATTGTATAAAGGAGGATGGGAACATACTGTCATGTTTTATAAAGTACCATTCTTGCTAGGAGGTTCATAACCGTGTCTGTATATATGAGGATGGGAACATGCCACCATGTTTTATGAAGTTCCTTTTCACATCTGCTCCTAAATCACTGGAGCAATTTTGAACCAAACTAGGTTCACTTATAATTTATTATCTGGATACAAACACTGTGGGGGTAAGCATAAAAAAAAAATCGAAAATAGTGCCGAATCCATAGTTTTCGGGGTCACTGAGATCAACAGTGACTCTCTGGATGCTGTTTAAGGTCACCCCCATTGGCATATCATTTCATCCTCATCACAATGCGCATGTCACCTACGGGCATCAAAATCGAAAGACCTGCACTTGGCGAGCCAAACATGTCCTCAGACACTCCTGGCACTAAAAGCCATACACCATTTCAGGGAGTGAGAAGAAACTGTTAAAAAATTACTGAAATTATGGATTAATGTGTGTATGTTCCAGCACGGCTCTCAACCTAACTTGGTACACACGTGACTTGCTATCTGGAAAAAATACTGCGATGGTAAAACACTCTTAGCACCTCTAGGGGAGGGGTTGATATGTATAAATAAGGGAAAACAACCAATATTAGAGTCGAATCCATGGCTTTTGTGGTCGCTGAGATGACTTGTGATTGGATGCCGTTTAAGTCCAAGTTCAATCTCCATCGGCATTTGGTTTGAGAAGAGTGAACAAGAATTTGTCCAGAATGACCAATATCTGTGTTAAGGCCACAGGTTTTGGGTTCTATAGCCTAATTGGTGGACATTCCTAGTGACAGAATCGTCAGTGAAATCATATCTATTACACGAGGAGTTATAGCTTATAGTTATACAGCTATACAGCATACAGTTATAACTTACTTTTATTATTTGTTTGAAAGGATCAGCTACATTCTTGACAATCTGGGCTGCCACAAAGGAATAGTTTAATGCAAAATTATAATCTCAAACTAGAACTTAAAGACATAATAATAACTCTAAATTTACAAAAGAGTTTGTAAACTATCAGTCAATGTCACAATAAAGAAATCTTTAAAAAATCACTTTGCACAGTTAATACAAAATTAAACATTCAAAGAAAGTACCCAAGTATAAAAAAACCTCAAGATATTCCAAGCTTATTACTAGAGCAGTATGTAATATCAGAATGTTGAAGCTCATACTGAGTCAAGAGAAAACAGATCGGATTATGCCCTTCAAATTAAAATTTATGTCATCATGTATATTTCATTCAGCTACTGAATATGTACAATTTCCATGGTTTCCCATTTTCACACCAGGTAAATGCTGGGGCTGTACCTTAATTAAGGCCACAGCCACTTCCTTCCAACTCCTAGCCCTTTTCTGTCCCATCATCACCATAAGACCTATCTGGGTTGGTGCAATGTAAAGCCAGTTGTAGAAATGAATACTTGTGAACAGAGATCAGCATACCGTGCAGTTATAGTTCAATGCTTAATCCTGCAAAAAACACGGGACTGGTAATACTGTAAGATTTAAGAAAAGCAAAGCAAGTCTTTTCTTTAAAATAATGAGGAAATTATAAAGTAAGACTTAAACATTGTGAAGCTACAAGTTGTAAGTTAGCTACTGAACCAGAGTTTTTACAAATCTTGTTTCAGCATATTACTCATACTTTCATAAGTGTGTTACTGTTTCCAGTTTGTTAACTTCCTTATCTTTATAGATATTCTGTGTCCTAATTCAAAGTTTGTTTTCTTTAAAGGGGTTCACCAAGGAGTTTTCAACACTAACAGCACTGATCACGCACCACTCAGTCATGCCTGAATTGCTGCCTTGTCCGCTCTCCCTCAGCCGCTACAACCCAAGTTTTGCCAAATCTGACTCCAGTCGAGACTTTGCCGATATTGATTCTGATCCAGATTACAATACTCTAGCTGATTTCCGCAAAATGATGGCCGATCTCAATGTGTAGTACAGTTGTAAGTCTTGCCTTACCGTGTGTGTGTGAAGAACTATGTGATACGGATCCTTACCTCACCAGTGTTATGACAGGTGAAAGTTACATACAGAAAATAAAGTGACCACCCATTCACAAATTTACAAAAATTAATTTCACTAGTCAGTGTGTTGACAAGTAATTAATAGAAAGCTTGGATAAATCCTTTTCAGACAATATGTGATGAATATTTCTATTGATGTAAAGTTTATTGATGTTTCCAATATATTTGATAATATATTCATGTACAAGTAATCTACCAGACTATTTGTGGTTGGGAATGAAATTAAAGCTTTTAACTATCATCCAGAAATACTCTCATCTGCTGTAATGTCTATTGTTATATATATCACATGTACTAAACATCTTTAAAATGGTTTGTGCATTTCTACATATTTCTAGACTCTGAACAATCAAATACACACCTTAAAAAAACCTGGGTTTAAAAAAAAAAAAGTGAGGAAAGATTCTGCCAATTCAACAATTGAATTAACAGTTTTGTAAATTAATAATAGTATTGAAATATTTATGACAGGAGTTCATTAACTGTGATGTGTACATGTGCTGAAATACCACAAGATATTTTGAAGGTGGTTGCCAAAGAGAAATGTGTTTAATTGTTCTAACTGTTGTTGGATATAACTGTATGCTCCCATATTCCAAGCTTTCTATTTCCCTAAAACTACTGCTGTCATTTAACCAACAGTTTTTTCAATCAAATTATTAACTAAAGAGTGGAAATGTCAAGGGATCTAAGTACCAAAATAACAATATTCAGGACAGGAGAAAAAATGTATTATGAAATAAGTTGCCAACATAATTACGAGTACCATTTCTCCGCTCCAGCAAGCTAGGTGTGGGTATAAATGAGCCCTTTCCAATTTGTTAGATCCAACCATATTTGCTGTTCTAGTTTTTGTTGCCAGCCTGTGTCTCTCTTGGATAATTCTCTCCAGACTTTTTTCTCCAAATGTCTCCAGCCCTTCCTCATGGTCTTTTGCCTGGGACATTTTGACCAAAATATATTCTTGGGTCCTATTATGTGCCATTGTCTTCATATGACCATACCACTTCAGTCTACCAAGCGCTAATATATCCGACAAACTTCTTCCCAATCCAAGCTGCTCGTGAAATTCCTCTTTCCTTATTTTCTCTTCTGGTTTTGTGTAAACAAGATCATAGGAACTTCATGTGAGTTGCTTATAGAGTCTCCTGTTGTCTGGTGCTGTCATTAATCAATCAGTCAGTCAATCAATCAATCAATCAAGCAAGCAAGCAAGCAATCAATCAATCAATCAATCAACAATGATCTGCATTTAGGGCTGTTGCCCAGGTGGCAGATTCCCTATCAGTTGTTTACCTCATATTTACATTTATTTATAATTGTTTACCTAGCTTTTTCTTAAATAGGTATATTTTCAAGGAACTTGGAAAGCTGCTTCAAGTCCGTAGGTCAGGATTGGTACAAGATACTATCAATACAGTGCAACCTTGGAGGCCTAGGGAAAAGCACCATCCCACAGGATCAATCAATCAATACTGATCTGCATTTAGGGCAGTCGCCCAGGTGGCAGATTCCCTATCTGTTGCTTTCCTAGCCTTTTCCGAAATGATTTAATAATAGTATACAGTTAATACAGTTAATACAAAATTAAACATTCAAAGAAAGTACCCAAGTATTAAAAAACCTCAAGACATTCCAAGCTTATTACTAGAGCAGTATGTAATATCAGAATGTTGAAGAATGTTGGAGGTGACAAATAGAGCGGTAGTATTGTTATGCTCCTATTGCTGATGTCATGTTTGGTGGTGTTCGAAGAGAAATAGCTGCCTAACTATTTTAAATAGTTGATGATGTCTAAGTTGAGGTATCTGAAGCCATCTCTTTTCAGTTTTGAATCAGTTATTTTATAACAGTTAGGTTCTTCAGTGCACCGAAACTGAATTTGAGTTAACAAAACAGTTGTATTTAAAAAAAGAAGGGAAAAAAAAAAGAAAAAGATGTCTAAGTTGTCAGTACCAGTTTAGAGATGAATCTTTTCATGTTTGCTGCTCATAACCAAGCCAACTGTCTTATTTTTGCTTATATTTAGCCCCTTCTTATCAAACACTCTTTTCCAAAGATTTAACTGCCTGCACTTTAGCTTCAAGCTCACTCCACATCATGATATCACCAGCAAAAGCTAAAAATTTGTCATCTTATCTTCCTTTTCAACAGTCTTTATTACATCATCCCTCATAGTAATAAAGAATAGTGGGGATAAACAACTACCCTGTTGAACTCCGACATACTTAGTTCAAACTGCTACAAAGATGGACAAGTATAATATTACATGTTTTTAAAAATATATGTGAATATGAGATAGTACCATCAATAAAGACTGTATAAGAGACCTGAGTACCATTAATGATGAAGGATGAAGTAGTATTTTTTAATATATCCACGTATTAACTGAATTTTCTTAAAACAGACAAACATACATAGAGATACAGTTGCTAATAGGTGAGCCATTATTTTATTTTGAAAGAACCCAAATCAGAGTTTGTACTTCGTTTTTATGGTGGTTTCTTAGCTTGAATGTGTTTTTCCATTCTCGTCTTATAATCATCACCAGAAATCTTATAATTTTCTTTTTGTTTATCCCTCTCTCTATCATCATCAGGCTTTTGTTGTCATCTAGACTGTTCTGTTATCACAAATTAATGCCAGTTTTCAGAAAAAGAAAGCACAGAATTTATTTCTGAACACAGGTATGCTGCCAAGTTGAACCATGTGACGCATTGTCACTGCATCATGAATGTTCAGGTGAGAAAGATATCGTGAATAAGATACACTGTCTATACTTATAGCAAACAGATAGAGAACAACGACTTACGTTGTAAGCACATGGATAAAGTGCACACAAAAGAAAGACAAAGGTCTAAAATTTTCAGCTGTAGCCTTCGTGAGTGTCAAATAGAATGGTCACTAATGGTTTTAGATCCCTTGCCCCAGCTGAACTCCTGTACATGCAACACATGCCATAAATTGCCATTATTAAAATACTATAAAAGCTTGACTTGGATTATGATCCATTCACAGTACATTGATGATGGTTCATAGAATCCATTGAAGAGAAGAAAAGAACCCAACTAAATGTGAACTTTTGGTACTTAGATACCTTGACATTTATGCTTTAGAAAATGGGCTAACAGTTTTCCATAAAAGATATAATGTGTCTTACAGAAGTCAGATTAAGGCTGACTTACTGCACTAGACATGAGCCTTATAGGGTGTGGGATCATAATTGTGATCACTTGGCTTACAATGTGGATGAAGAGAGTGTGTTCTCAAAACTTACAGTGACTACATTTGAGATGCTGCATATAGCTGTGGCAAATCGTAGTGTACTAGTCATGTGAATCTCACCCTTGCGTTGCCATCACTAAACACGACAGCAACGTGCTCCTTGATTAGCATAGCTGGTAACATATTTATTAATAGCTATCAGTTCTACAGTGTAAAATGTAAAATATGGATAGCATAAGAAAGAACTAGTATTCTGTGGTGCTAGTGTACAGTGAAACTCGAACTGTAACAAGACTATTTGCAACTTCGGAGATGCCTTTGCTCGTCCTGTGGTAGTCATCTGTGAAAGCATCCTAAAAATATAATAAGCTATTTGTAAATGTGTTTCTTGTGGTATGTTTAACATGTGTTTCACATTATTGAATAAGAGATACTGTAAGTGTTTATTGTAGAGTGTTTAAAAGAAATGGGGATGTGAATGTATTTTCAAAGTGAAAGCAAACCAAAGGCAAACTTTTCTAATTTATGTATGAAAGTTCATGTTAAAATCAAGTGCCGACATATATGTTGAGATATAAACTCTCTATAGACATATATTGTATACTTACATAAGGTGTGACAGCCATATTATATTTTTCAACTTTTAGAGGATACAGGCTATAAAAAAAGAAGATTTATTTGTTTGTAAAGAAAGTGTTAACAGCTACAACTCTGTTCTTCATTGACGGACTCCTATTTCGCAAGATAATATTCAACCAGGAAGGTATAACAGAAATGTGCTGCATCTAGAAGGACAAGTGCTACCGCATCGTGAGATTAGTTAGAGCAAGGATTGTTAATATAGTCATGTTCTTCGTTTATTTAACAGGAACATGGTCACCATAAGTGGATCAGAATTGATCTTGAAGTTCAAATGTTTTTCTCTCTTTCATTATTCTTCATTGTTTAATACGATTGCTCGTATGTACTACCAAACCTAAATTTCATTATGGGATATTATAATTTATTTCTGTGTTCTTATGGTACTGGTACCTAATAGTGTTTACATGTATCTCTATCTGCATGTTTTTATCTTTGAATTCCTACTTTTACAGCAAACTAGAAATAATAATTTCTTAATTTTGCATTTTTAAATGGCTTGTCCTCAATATTACTGACATGCTTTTTAAAGCTCATAATATATAGTACTTGCACTTAATACTTGTCCACCTAGTTAATTATGATGCCCAGTTGCCCTATGGTAGTATTGAAATGAATAATAATAAAATTATAAGCAAAATAATATATCAGTTATTTAAAATATGTGTTTATTCAGATGAATTTTAAAAGAAAGAATTATAGTGATGAATACCTGCAAGTAAACAATTTATAGACAATTCATTGTACTTTAACAATTGAGAATTAGGAGATATCATAATTAACCATGCTAGTACTTACTTTTACTTACTTGTATTTATAAAGGAATATTTTTTAACTCAGACATGACTTCTCATTTATGTTCCCAAGAACATTCTTGTTTACTGTGATATGCTACATGATCTATTTCTTTCTTCTGATTTTTTGAACTTTCCATAAAGTCTATCGCATTTCTCCTCTTGAAACACTGCTTTTTATATTCTTTCTTGGATAAGGCATCATTTAAAATATTCTACACTTGTGACTGTCAATTTTATTTTTAGAAACTTGATTTCAAAAAACTAGTTAGTCTTACTGCCCATACTGAGAAACTTTCTGTGTAATATTGTAGATCAGAGCAATAAAAGTACCTAAAACTGAAGACTGTAATACTGTACTTGTTATAATGCAAGCTCTACTGATATTCAAGAGTGCAAGTAAACTTAGTTTTGCGACTAGGGAACCCTGCCTGACAAAACCAAACCCCATGGCAATACAGCCCCAGTGGGCCTTCGCCTACCAAGCAACTGCTGTTCAGCCCAAAAGCCTGCAGATTATGAGGTGACTTGTGATCAGTGCGAAAAATACTCTCAGTCATTATTCTTGGCTTCTTGGATCAGGGCTGTCATCTCACAGTCAGATAGCTCACTTATCGCCCTAGTTAATTATGATGCCCAATCACCCTATGCTAGTATTTAAATGAAGAATAATAAAAGTATAAGCAAAATACTGTATCACTTCTTTAAAATATGTGTTTATTCAGGCAAATTTTAAAAGAAAGCAAGAAATACCTGCAAGAAAATAATTTATAGACAATTAGTTGTATTTTAATAATTGGGAATGAGGAGATATAATTAACCACGCTAGTATGGAAAATAGGGCTCTAATCATGTAGGTTGAGTGGACCATGAACCAGCCTTTGGATGCAGGTAAAACTCCCTGACCTAGCCAGGAATTGAACCTGGGGCCTCTGGGTAAGGGGCAGGCATGCTACCTCTAGGTCATGGGGCCAGCACCTGTCTAACAATAATCTATAATTGTTGGATGTGCGACAACAGTTAGTAAAGGGACCGACAAAGAAACCATAAACTGAACCCTCAAAAATCACGTTATCAGTTCTCTGCTTCTGCCACTGTGGACAATGATTCTATTATGTCAGCCATCAGTTATGGTTGAAGTGTTCTAGAGTGGGATTGTAAGAAAGAGACACTGGAATGAAAATCCAGAGATTGGGAAATAATAAATGTGGCAACAGTTGGAAACATTTTACTTATAACATTTCACTCTATACTTGTGGTATAAGGGCCAAGTTCTTATGTCATGAAACAAAGTTTATGTTCTGTTTCAAAAAGAACTGTGATCATTTTGACTAAGATCAGAATATAAATTGCCCTCACAGAATGCTATTATCGAAGTAACCACCATAGGAGGCATAGGTGAAGTGTAGGCTACATGGAATAGGTACCACTATAAAGGAAAGACTCTATATTTCCAAGTGGAAGTAGTTGAAGAAAGCCAGAAAGTCTGTGAACGATGTCTTGGTTCAATAAAGGCTACTTAGAGCCAGTTACTATACCAACAAGTAGTTGCCGTTCATTCCAAGAGAAGTCACCATCCTGAATATCATTTTCACTGATTCTCCTTGTAAACTGCCTGGATGCTTGAAAATGTGATTGGCTACTTTTGGGGAGTTTAGACAGATCTTACTGTTAGTTTACATGGTTCACTTTCAAAAATAGTAAATGTTCCTGTAGTATTTTGGTCCTCAAATTCTTTGTTCAGTTTTGCACCTGTTTTAAAATTGTAGAGTGGAATGTGTACCAAAACAGTGCACTGATCATTTCTAAGGCTTATGCATTATCCTTGGTGTACTCCATCTCAATCAGTCAATCAATCACAACTGATCTGCATTTAGGAATTTTGTCCAGGTGGCATGGCATATTCCCTATCAATTCTTTTCTTAAATTAAGTTTGAAATTTATTGAACATCACCCTTGATAAATTATTCCAATCCCTAATTCCTTTTAGGGGCTGCCTGGCTGAGGCAGTAAAGGCATGCTTGGACCATCCGGAGGGATGTGGGTTCAATTCCCAGTCAGGAAGTCAAAAATTTAAGAAATGAGTTCCACTTCCGGAGGTGCACAGAGTCCTGAGGTTCACTGAGCCTACACCAAAAATGAGTACCGGGTTAATTCCTGGGGGAAAAGGTGGCTGGGTGTAGAGCTAACCACTCCACCCCACCAGGTACTGAGGCCCTTTACCTTCCACTTCTCCAAGGACCTTCATGGCCTGTATGGAGATGACTTAAAAAAATCCTTTACCTTTAAACAAATATTTGCCCTCTTTAATGTGAGAAAGTAATGTGTAATGTGAGGCTAGACTTTGGAGACTTTAAAACCTTCATTACTTAGATAGACGTACAAAGTAAGTAAGCGATCATATGGCATAGGGAGGTTTATGTTTGACATAGTTCCTCACTTCCCTTACAACCATCATAACACAAGATCCTTTTTTTTGTTTTTTCTTTCTGTGCTTTATATCTTATCCTCATAATCAGCCTAAATTGTGTGAAATCAGAGTGTCTTACATTTCATATAAACACTCTCTTAAAATTTAGACCAATTCTCTTGAAAAAATGATCCAGGCTGATTGCTTATATATACTGTACATTAAATCCATATAGAAATTTATATTTTGATGTCTTGTGATATCTCTAAGATAGAGTTTGGAATAATTATCAGAATCTGTTTGTATTTATACTGAAATTCTTAAAACACTCCTATATTCTGTATATGTGATTAATATGGTGACCATGTTCCAACAATTATGACCTAGTCTGTACAGGTAAATAATTTTGTAAATAGCTTTACACTGCTTTCTGCTTTAACATTTCAGAAATCATGCTATGTCAAATCGGTATTGAGAATTTCTATATGATTTTAAAATGGAGTACCATAAATAAATCTGTTACTGTAACAAGTGATGTATCAAACTTCTTGTTCCTATTCCAGAGTCCCATGGTCATAAATAATATTTTTATTATTATGGTATATTTGAAATTCCTTTTGAATGCAAAATTCCATCATTAACTCAATTTAGATATGTTATACCGTTCGTCTATATATTAAAAGTGTTTACTAAAAACAGCTCTGGGGAATCCAACTGTCCATTCTACTGGACTGATTTTGCTTCATTTCTGTTTTATTCTCTCCAGAATTACCTGCCGGTGAATCATGAGACATTGATAGGTGTCCAACTTTACTCAAAATTTATGATTACTCAATCACAAAATCAAATCATTAAACGATCACTCCAATAATTGCAGGCTAAGGCTTGCCCTAACCCGCAATACATTTTGTACTTAGCAGGTTGCTAAGCAATGAACACTTTCATATAAATTCTGATATATGTGATTTTCATCCTTAGTAATGTCATTGCATGCAGCCATGTTTGATTACTACCTGTGAAGCCAGAGAGTACCGTAAAACGGGGTAACTTCGGCCACTTTTTCGTATATTTTTTAAATTAAAATGTGAAATATTTCCTCTAATTTTCTGAAAAATTTAATATAAGTTCTGCCATGTTTGTTCTTCATTTCTAAATATGAACATAATTATAATTGTTATTCAGTAATGAATTATGATTATCGAAAGAGTGGCCGGAGTTACCCCATGTTTTGGGGTAACTTCGTCCGCCATAAAAATAACTCAGGAAACGAAGTTTTCTTCGATATAGTGTTACTTCGGCCTCTGTGAATGTTTTTTAAAACCTGCAGAACGCCCAGTATCAACAATCACAAACAAATTAAAACGATTTGCAGTGAAACAGAAGTATAGTGATCAAATTCCCATTTTTCACAAAGAATGGACTATTTTATTTAGCCTAAGCGTACAAGCATTTTATGATATTACAAATTACGTGTTGCATTGCGTAGTTATTTGTAATGGTAAAAAAGATAATAAATTAAAAGTACGAAAATCATAAAGCTCAATAGTATGGAGAGAAAAGGAGATCGGAAAAGAAGCAATCTTGTAGACTGTTCTCATAATACATCGTCTTCTAAATTAGAAAATATCTGGGCCGTCAATCAAGTTCTTAATTGCGCATCGTCTGTGTCATCTGATATCCGTCTATTTATCATTGAAAATAGGAACAGTCTTTCCTCTCCCTGTCGGGATAAACTTCCCCGTTTATTGTTATTGTAGCTTTATTAATCTCTTCTAAAGCATTCTTGAAGTAAACAGGATTGTAATTACAATACCCACGGCCGCGTAATGTTTTCCCGTACGTTCTGGGCTTGGCCGAAGTTACCCCGGAAGAGGACAACTTTTATCACAAAACTATTTCCTGAAAAACCTATTTGAATAAAATGCATCAAATTAGGTTGATCAGTTACCAGACGTACTTACATTTTGACCCCATAAACCTTTGAAATGGAGAATAGAATGCTGGGGCTGGAGAACAGTTTGTTTTCTGCTGTTACCAAACAAGACAATAGTCGGGGCTGCGAAAAAAATTGATTGACTCAAAGATGAGCCTGCCAATGTTCTTTGGACTACCGAGTGTTGATAGAGCATTCTATTGTACATGCATTTTAATTGTTGCAAGTGGTTCATCTTTTTCCATATAGGAGGCAGGAGAAAATAAGTGTTGCTATTCGTCAGTGGCCGAAGTTACCCTGTATGGCCGAAGTTACCCCGTTTGACAGTATACACTTCCTCTGATGATGGAAGAATACTGTTCTCTGTTAGATACTCTCTGATTCTCTGACCTTCCCCAGCTTCTGAATATACTGAACAGATGGCAGAACATTCCTAATAACTTATATGCTGCTAAGAGAAAAAAGTCTACGTACATACAGGCGAGAAGATATCAAGTGATAAGAAGATGTACAATATTAGAAGGATCCACCTTTCAATACTTCGTTGTAAGTTGAACTAAAAAGAAGTCACAACTTGTTTATTGGGACCGGTTTCGACACATTACAAGTGTCATCATCAGCCAAATAGTCTAATACATTGAACACAGGCAAAAATTAACATTGATTCATATCGTAGCAATTCAGTTAATGTCCAAAACACAATGATCGCAGTCAAGACAGTAAACAGAACAATGTTCTGTTTTTGGACATTAACTGAATTGCTACGATATGAATCAATGTTAATTTTTTGCCTGTGTTCAATGTATTAGTTGTTTTAAGATCTTTATATTTTGCCCTACTTTACTATTTGGCTGATGATGACACTTGTAATGTGTCGAAACCGGTCCCAATAAACAAGTTGTAACTTCTTTTTAGTTCAACTTACAACGAAGTATTGAAAGGTGGATCCTTCTAATATTGTACATATTCTTATTTCTCTATTCAATACGGAACGATCATGAAGTTTTTAACTTTAAAAGATATCAAGTGACTAGCATTCTGTAGGACCATTAATAAAGCGCAGCAACAAACTTATCTGAACCAGTATTCAGGCACGGCCAATTGTACGCTGCACTATATCAGGCAAGATCGTTTGAAAATGTTAAGCACAGACAAGATTGTATGGAAAGAAGTGTTATAAACTACATTACTGATATTAAAGGTTCATAAAACTATTGAAAACGACAAGCAAAACAATATGACTGCGACAGGCTGTGGAGCAGCACGGGTCCACTAGTTATATATGAAAACTAATGTAATGAAAAGTACGTGGGCTGCCACCTGAAAGATACCGTGAAGTCGGAGGCACGGGAATACCCCAGTACCACATACACAAACGAGACAAAATAACATACTTCTCTACACACAATATAAACTCGCTCATGCAAACCGGTAAACTAAAAGTGATCACCGACATGATGGGATCATGGGATTACAGGAAATTAGAAACACTGACCAGGATGCCTTGGAATCTCAAGGGTACAGACTTTATAAAGGTATACCCGGAAAGAGAGTGATGAAGAATGTCCCACAATTTGGAACAGAATTTTTGGTCAGCCTTAAAATAATAAACTCAGTTCAAGAATTCAGATCACAGTCTCCACGACTCTCAACGCTCACCTTAAAGGCATCTAATAAAATCTATACTATAATAAATGCCCATGCTCCCACTAATGATAAAACTCCTCAAAAGACCAGGAGGAAACAGGAGAATTTTGGGACCTATTGGACCAGACCATAGAAAACATCCCCAAACATCATATAAAATTATTAATAGGTGACTTCAGCGCTCAACTAGGCAGAGAAAGAAAATACCGTGACATCATTGGAAAATGGCCAGCACACAAGAACACAAATAAAAGTGGAGAGAGACTAGTTGACCTGTGTAGAAACCATAATTTAATCTGAAAATCTACATGTTTTAAGAGGAAACCTCAAAAACTCAAAACATGGAAACACCCTAACTGCACTAAAGGAGAATGGCAACTAGATCACGTCTGCATGGACAAATACCACCACAAAGAGATCTATAACGTCAAAGTCCTCCGAGGAATAGACACAGGTTCAGATCACTACGTAGTTAAAATTAAAATTAAACTCACTCCCCAGAGGAGACAACAAAAGCAAGCACTTAAAACTAAAAGAAAAATAGATCCTACCCAGCTAATCAACAACAAAAATTACCAGAAAGCAACTGAAAAAATAAAAATCACAGATAAACTTGAAGACTTAGTACACAACCTTAAACAAATTGCAGAAGACCTGGCTCCAATTAAACCACGTAAAAAACACCAATGGTGAAACAGTGAATGTGATGAAACAGTGGAGAAAAGACATCAGGCATGGCTATTACATCAGTCCCAAAAAACAGAAATATCCTATCAAAAGCTAGTAAAACAGAGAAAAGAAACTACCCAATTCTTAATAAGAATAAAAAGACAATATCATAAGGACACCCTGCAGTTAACTGAAGAACAATTCATTAAAACTCAATCAAGGGACTACTACAAAACCTTCAGAAAGCAGCTCCAAAAATATGAACCCCCGACCCTACTGATGAAGGATGAAGATGGTAAGCTGGCCCATAACAATAAAGACAATGCAGAAATTCTGGCTAAACATTTCAACAAGCTTTTAAATTGTGAGGAACCTACAGAACTCCTTCATTTGGACACCAACACCCTGATATAACATCACCAGAGAACATCAATCCCCCCACAATAAAGGAAGTCTACCAAGCTCTGAATAAATTAAAAAACTACAAACCGCCAGGAGAAGATCAGACCTTTGCAGAAATCTGGAAATATGCAGAAACATCAGCAAAAGTTGCCCTCCATCAACAACTTGTCTCTATCTGGATTAAAGAAGAACTACCAGAACACTGGACAACAGCCCTCATTCATCCACTGCACAAAAAAGGAGACAAAACCAACCCTAATAACTACAGGGGAATCTTGCTCCTAGACATAACATACAAAATATTTTCAATAATCATCCTTAATAGGATAAGTTTACAAACTTGAGAAAGAACTAGGAGAATATCAAGGAGGTTTCAGACCTTGGAGGAGCTGTCCTGATCAGATCATGAGTCTTAAGTTGATAATGGACTATAACAGGAGAAGAAACAGAGATATGGTGATAACATTTGTAGATTTCAAGAAAGCTTATGATTGCATCCATAGAGAATCTGTGTTTAAAATTTTAAGACACCTTGGACTACACCCCAAAATAATAAACATGATAAAATTGACTCTCACCAACACCAAATCAAAATTGAAGTCTAGGGGTGAAACATCAGAGACATTTGAAATTAAAACTGGACTACGGCAGGGAGATGGGCTCTCACCACTATTATTTAACTGTGCTCTAGAAATGGTAATGAGGGAATGCTTTAGGAGAAGAAAGAGAGATATGGTGATAACATTTGTAGATTTCAAGAAAGATTGGCCAAAAAATCAAAACAAATTACCTGGGTTTTGCTGACGATTTAGCATTACTAGCAGTGGACATAAAAGAAGCAAAAACCCAGCTATCAGAACTTCAAAACATTTCAAATAAAATTGGCCTCAAAATATCATTTGAAAAAACAGAAATTATGCCCCAAAAACCAACACAGCTAAAAGAAGTCGCCATAAATGTTAATAAAATCAAAATAGTAACTCAATTTAAATATCTTGGAGAAGTAATAACACATAACCTAAATGAAAAAATCTCAATCCAAATAAGAACAAAAAGATTAGCTAAAGCACAAAAATTAACATGGGATATATACAAAAAGAAATGTCTATCAATAAATACAAAAATAAAACACTACAACACAGTTATAAAACCAGAAACACTCTTTTACCTGAATAAACATTCAAAGACTGACAGACTTCAGAAAATTAAAAGGAGGATTGGAAGAACCTGCATCAACAAAAAATACCAGAAAGATGGACAGTGGCGGTTAATACCTAACAAAACAAAATTGTGTACAAAGAGCTAGAACCCATTACAGATACTATGTGTAAGAGGAGACTGGGATTCTTTGGACATATCATGAGGATGCAGGATTCGAGACTTCTGAAACAACTAGTACAACACAATCTCGTCTCCAAAAATACCACAACAGGATGTAAATGGATCAGAGAAGTAAGAGAGGATCTGAAGGAAATAGGCCTTAAAACAGAAGACACCACAAATAAGGTAAAATTGAATACAAAACTCAAGAATACAAACCTCCGCTTTACCCTTACACAAAACAAACCAACAACACACACATTTTCAACTGAGGAAAGGGCACAAAGATGGAGCGTCTGAAGAAGCACTGGGAGGACCGCAAAGCCCGAACAATCCCTTCAAAGAGACCTGAGCGACGGACTGACTAAAGTGATCCTATGTGGTCATAAAAGAAGAAGAAGAAAAGTACGTTAATAAAAATCATTTCTGAAGTTGAAATTCAATAAAATTCAGAATGATGCCAACCAAAAATCTGCTACAGAGGAGCATCCCCTCCATGGAGCAACAGACCTGAATGGCCTTGGCCTACCAAGTGACCGCTGCTCAGCCCAAAGGTTTGCAGATTGTAAGGTGACGTGCTCAGCATGACAAATTCTCTTGGCTTCCTAGACCGGGGCCACTGTCTCGCTATCAGATAGCTCCTCAATTGTAATTACGTAGGCTGAGTGGTCTTCGAACCAGCCCTCAGATCTAGGTAAAAGTCCCTGACCTGGCCGGGAGTCATGCCTACACCACAGTGCCAGCTATAGAGTAACTCCTATCCTAGAAAAATTAACAGAACACCATTTGTATTCAGTGGGGAATATGTGGTTCATATTGTGGAGAGGCTCGTGCAACTAGCCCTAAGAGGACCCTAAACAAGACACAGAAAAGTTGACACTAATTGAGGAGCTGGGGGGGGGGAAGAAAGGTAAACAAAAAAGGAGGTTGTTGTAACAAGAAATTCTTGCTAGGAGAAGGAGTGACTTATCAGGTGAACGCACCCATGAAAAAGGATGCATTGTTCCAAATGTTTTTGACATAGACGAAATCCATAGGTAGTTTCAGATCCATACTTGCCTTGCGAGCATTACAAAAATATGAAGGATTTAAAATCAAAATAATTTCTGGACAACACGTGCGACGACAATGAGGAAGGACCAATGAATCTAGCAACAAGAGTCTGACATTATCAGGTGATGCAACAGTACTGTCATCTTGAACTACTAAAATCGCCATTCCATGCATCTAACAAATAGTGTAGTTCAGGACACACATTGTATGAGGTTTTGTTTAATTTGTCTTAGTGGGATTTAAACCTATACAGCAAAACCAAAATGAAATAATGAATGTTTGTGAAAAATTGTGGAGCGAAAAAGCACAAAAAATTTTCCTTTCATAAAATGTCATGATATATGGACAAAGAAATAGATTGAAAAGTATTGAAAATGAATTTGAGACAATAGTGAATTCTAGAATTACAACATGTCCAAAATCACCAACAGTGAATGTCAAAACGCTTTTCAAGAGCATTTTGAGGTGATTTCCATGCTATAGGAGCCCCAACTAAGAACAATCTACTGTCCCAGATGTGGAAAACTTGAAGATGTATCAATTTATTTAGACTTTAGAAATACAATTTCAAACCTATTCTGACTAGATACTTTATTTTGACAATACTTATCATTTGGTACGTATTCTAAATCAAAACTTGCAGCCATGAATCGCATTCAAACCTTTTCTTTTATTATCCTTTGTTAACAGAAATTAAAAGACGAAGGGCGCTGTTGATGAAAGAGTACTTTTGTGATTTTAGACAGTGGATGCAACTGAAAGAGGAAGATTGAGAGGAAGGAAGAAAGTAATCTGTTTTTCTGTGGACCTGTGCTCTTTTCTTGAAATAAATTCAGAATTGCTTGGCAGTCATTACAGCTTGAACTTTTTCTTCCCCTTTCACACTGGTTTACTACCGGGCTGAGTGACTCAGATGGTTGAGTCGCTGGCCTTCTGACCCCAACTTGGCAGGTTCGATCCTGGCTCAGTCCGGTGGCATCTGAAGGTACTCAGATGTTGTGGATAGATTTACTGGCACGTAAAAGAACTCCTGCGGGACAAAATTCCAGCACCTCGGCATCTCTGAAAACTGTAAAAGTAGTTAGTGGGACATAAAGCAAATTAATGTTATTAATTACTGATTAAAATTCATTAAAAATTTATGCCTAACATGACAACTGAAAATGCATTAATGTTAAAAATGTCTTCATTCACCACAAATAAAGGTGTCATGTCAATTGCATTTATTCTTAGTACTGTCCAACTCAATGATACATATGTCTGTTGAAGTAGTGGCTATTGGTGATCATTGTGTTCAGTGTACAGCCAGGAAACTGTTCCTTCTTGACTCTAATTAGAGGTACAAAATGGAAAATTTCCAACCATTTGAATAATTAGGATAATGGCAAAAGTAAGGGAAGAGCCTCGAGGAGTGTGAAAAATGAAAGACTACAGAGGCTTCAAACACGTTATAGCATTGTGGTCAGATGAGAATAAACATTGACGAGGAAAGATTGCATGGGGAAGATGAAAGCAAGAAGGTAAGGCACAGGTAAGTGGAAACAATGTTAGATACAGCTTAGGGGGCCCTTGATCGCCAACTCATGCTTCCTAATTGAGAAGAATTTGGATCAATCAATCAATCAATCAATCAATCAATCAATCTATTGCTACCGATCTGCATTTAGGGCAGTCACCCAGGTGGCAGAATCCCTATTTGTTTTTTTCCAAGCTTTTTCTTAAATAATTGCACAGAAATTAGAAATTTATGGAACATCTCCCTTAGCAAGTTATTCCAATCCCTAACTCCCCTCCTGTAAATGAATATTTGTCCCAATTTGTGATCTTTCCTACTTTTAAAAGCACCACTCAAACTTATTCATCTACTGATGTCATTCCACACCATCTCTCCACTGACAGCTTGGAACATACCACCTACTCGAGCAGCTCATTTTCAACTGAGGAAAGGGCACAAAGATGGAGCGTCTGAAGAAGCACTGGGAGGACCGCAAAGCCCGAACAATCCCTTCAAAGAGACCTGAGCGACGGACTGACTAAAGTGATCCTATGTGGTCATAAAAGAAGAAGAAGAAAAGTACGTTAATAAAAATCATTTCTGAAGTTGAAATTCAATAAAATTCAGAATGATGCCAACCAAAAATCTGCTACAGAGGAGCATCCCCTCCATGGAGCAACAGACCTGAATGGCCTTGGCCTACCAAGTGACCGCTGCTCAGCCCAAAGGTTTGCAGATTGTGAGGTGACGTGCTCAGCATGACAAATTCTCTTGGCTTCCTAGACCGGGGCCACTGTCTCGCTATCAGATAGCTCCTCAATTGTAATTACGTAGGCTGAGTGGTCTTCGAACCAGCCCTCAGATCTAGGTAAAAGTCCCTGACCTGGCCGGGAGTCATGCCTACACCACAGTGCCAGCTATAGAGTAACTCCTATCCTAGAAAAATTAACAGAACACCATTTGTATTCAGTGGGGAATATATGGTTCATATTGTGGAGAGGCTCGTGCAACTAGCCCTAAGAGGACCCTAAACAAGACACAGAAAAGTTGACACTAATTGAGGAGCTGGGGGGGGGGAAGAAAGGTAAACAAAAAAGGAGGTTGTTGTAACAAGAAATTCTTGCTAGGAGAAGGAGTGACTTATCAGGTGAACGCACCCATGAAAAAGGATGCATTGTTCCAAATGTTTTTGACATAGACGAAATCCATAGGTAGTTTCAGATCCATACTTGCCTTGCGAGCATTACAAAAATATGAAGGATTTAAAATCAAAATAATTTCTGGACAACACGTGCGACGACAATGAGGAAGGACCAATGAATCTAGCAACAAGAGTCTGACATTATCAGGTGATGCAACAGTACTGTCATCTTGAACTACTAAAATCGCCATTCCATGCGTCTAACAAATAGTGTAGTTCAGGACACACATTGTATGAGGTTTTGTTTAATTTGTCTTAGTGGGATTTAAACCTATACAGCAAAACCAAAATGACATAATGAATGTTTGTGAAAAAATGTGGAGCAAAAAAGCACAAAAAATTTTCCTTTCATAAAATGTCATGATGTGTGGACAAAGGAATAGATTGAAAAGTATTGAAAATGAATTTGAGACAATAGTGAATTCTCAGAATTACAACATGTCCAAAATCACCAACAGTGAATGTCAAAAGGCTTTTCAAGAGCATTTTGAGGTGATTTCCATGCTATTGGAGCCCCAACTAAGAACAATCTACTGTCCCAGATGTGGAAAACTGAAGATGTATCAATTTATTTAGACTTTAGAAATACAATTTCAAACCTATTCTGACTAGATACTTTATTTTGACAATACTTATCATTTGGTACGTATTCTAAATCAAAACTTGCAGCCATGAACCGCATTCAAACCTTTTCTTTTATTATCCTTTGTTAACAGAAATTAAAAGATGAAGGGCACTGTTGATGAAAGAGTACTTTTGTGATTTTAGACAGTGGATGCAACTGAAAGAGGAAGATTGAGAGGAAGGATGAAAGTAATCTGTTTCTGTGGACCTGTGCTCTTTTCTTGAAATAAATTCAGAATTGCTTGGCAGTCATTACAGCTTGAACTTTTTCTTCCCCTTTCACACTGGTTTACTACCGGGCTGAGTGACTCAGATGGTTGAGTCGCTGGCCTTCTGACCCCAACTTGGCAGGTTCGATCCTGGCTCAGTCCGGTGGCATCTGAAGGTACTCAGATGTTGTGGGTAGATTTACTGACACGTAAAAGAACTCCTGCGGGACAAAATTCTAGCACCTCGGCATCTCTGGAAACTGTAAAAGTAGTTAGTGGGACATAAAGCAAATTAATGTTATTAATTACTGATTAAAATTCATTAAATATTTGTGCCTAACATGACAACTGAAAATGCATTAATGTTAAAAAGTCTTCATTCACCACAAATAAAGGTGTCATGTCAATTGCATTTATTCTTAGTACTGTCCAACTCAATGATACATATGTCTGTTGAAGTAGTGGCTATTGGTAATCATTGTGTTCAGTGTACAGCCAGGAAACTGTTCCTTCTTGACTCTAATTAGAGGTAAAAAATGGAAAATTTCCAACCATTTGAACAATCAGGATAATGGCAAAAGTAAGGGAAGAGCCTCGAGGAGTGTGAAAAATGAAAGACTACAGAGGCTTCAAACACGTTATAGCATTGTGGTCAGATGAGAATAAACATTGACGAGGAAAGATTGCATGGGGAAGATGAAAGCAAGAAGGTAAGGCACAGGTAAGTGGAAACAATGTTAGATACAGCTTAGGGGGCCCTTGATCGCCAACTCATGCTTCCTAATTGAGAAGAATTTGGATCAATCAATCAATCAATCAATCAATCAATCAATCAATCAATCAATCAATCAATCAATCAATCAATCTATTGCTACCGATCTGCATTTAGGGCGGTCACCCAGGTGGCAGAATCCCTATTTGTTTTTTTCCAAGCTTTTTCTTAAATGATTGCACAGAAATTAGAAATTTATGGAACATCTCCCTTAGCAAGTTATTCCAATTCCTAACTCCCGTCCTGTAAATGAATATTTGTCCCAATTTGTCCTCTTGAATTCCAACTTTGACTTAATATTGTGATCTTTCCTACTTTTAAAAGCACCACTCAAACTTATTCATCTACTGATGTCATTCCCCACCATCTCTCCACTGACAGCTTGGAACATACCACCTACTTGAGCAGCTCATCTCCCAAGTCTACCCAACCAAAAATTTGCAACATTTTTGTAACGCCACTCTTTTGTCAGGAATCACTTAGAACAAATCGAGCTGCTTTTCTTTGGATTTTTTCCAGTTCTTGAATCCTGGTGAGGGTACCAAACACTGGAATCATACTCTCGTTGCGGTCTTGCCAAAGACTTATAGGCCTTCTCCTTTACATCCTTACTACAACCCCTAAATACCCTCATAACAATGTGCAGACCCACTTATGTGATTATCTCAATGAAGATCTCACCTTATATTAACGCCTAGGTACGTACAATGATTTCCAAAGGGAACTTTCACCCCATCAACACAGTAATTAAAACTGAGAGGACTTTTCGTATTTGTGAAACTCAAAACCTGACTTTTAACTCCGTTTATCATCATGCCATTGCCTATTGTCCATCTCACAACATTATCGAGGTCATTTTGCAGTTGCTCACAATTTTGTAACTTGTTTATTACTCTATACAGAATAACATCATCCGCAAAAAGCCGTGTCTCTGATTCCACTTCTTTACCCATATCATTTGTGTATATAAGAAAACGTGAAGGACAAATAATACTGCCTTGAGGAATTCCCCTCTTAGTTATTACAGGGTCAGATAAATACCTACTCTAATTCTCTGAGTTCTATTTTCTAGAAATATAGCCATCCATTCAATCACTCTTTTGTCTAGTCCAATGGACTTATTATTGCCAGTAGTCTCCCATGATCTACCCTATCAAATGCCTTAGATAGGTCAATTGGGATACAGTCCATTTGACCCCCTGAATCCAAGATATCTGCTATATCTTGCTGGAATCCTACAAGTTGAGCTCATTTGGTGTAGCTCTTCATGCAAACAATAATCAAATAAATACCTCAGATATGGTGCAATATCCCAACCCATTGTCTTTAGTATATCCCCAGAAATCTTAGGTATCAATTCCAGCTGTTTTTCTAGTTTTCAATTTTGTAACTTATTGTAAATGTTGTTGAATCATAGGTAAATTTTAATACTTCCTTAATATTAGTCACCTCCTCTACCTGGACATTATCCTTGTAACCAACAATCTTTACATACTGCTGATTGAATACTTCTGTCGTTTGAAGATCATCACATACACACTCTCCTTGTTCATTAATGATTCCTGGAATGTCCTTCTTGGAACCTGTTTCTGCCTTGAAAATGAAATGGCTTATGGCTTTTAGTGCCGGGAGTGTCCAAGGACATGTGCAGGTCTTTTGATTTGACACCCGTAGGTGACTTGCACATCATGATGAGGATGAAATGATGGTGAAGACGACACATACAACCAGCCCCCGTATCAGAGAAATTAACCGATGATGGTTAAAATTCCCGACCCTGCCAGGAATCGAACCCGGGAACCCTGTGACCAAAGGCCAGCACGCTAACCACTTAGCCATGGAACTGGACATTTCTGCCTTAAAGTACCTGTACATTATCTTCCATTTATCACTAAAATTCGTACGACTTCTAATTATGCTTGCCTTCATGTTAATCTTAGCTGACTTGTTTGCTACATTCAATTTCCTTGTAAGTACCTTCAATTTCTTCTTACTTCCACAGCCCTTTCTAACTCTATTTCTTTCCAACCTGCACCTCCTTCTTAGTCTCTTTACTTCTCGTTATAATATAGTGGGTCTTTACCATTCCTCACCACCTTTAAAAGGTACAAATTTGTTTTCACATTCCTCAACAATTGCTTTAAACTCATCCCAGAGTCTGTTTACATTTTATTTACTGTTTTCCACCGATCATAGTTACTTTGTAAAAACTCCCTCATGCCTGTTTTATCAGCCATATGGTAGTGTGTAAGACCTTCCTTTTTATCACACTTGTTTTTAACTACAACAAAAAGAACTTCGTGATCACTAATACCAACTATTACATTAGTTTCTTTATGGAGCTCATCTGGTTTTACCAGCACCACATTCAGAATAATCTTCCCTCTAATTGGTTCCATCACTTTCTGAATCAGTTGTCCTTCCCATAGTAATTTATTTTCCAATTGTTGGTCATGCTTCCTGTCGTTCACATTACCTTCCCAACTGACATCTGGTAAATTGAGATCTCCTGCTACAATCACATTCCTTTTCATGTTGTTTCCCACATAGCTGATTATCTTATAAAATCAGCATCAGCGCTACCCTTTTCCAGTCTGTACACTCCAAAGATATCAGGTTGCTTATTACCTTTAGAAATGAGCCCTACACCTAGAATTTCATGTTTGTCATATTTAACTTTTTTGTAGCTTACAAATTTTTCTTTCACCAAAATGAATACTCCCTCTCCTACCATTCCTATCCTATCTCTACGATACACACTCCAGTTTCGTGAGAATATTTCTGCATCCATTATATCATTTCTCAGCCGTGATTAAACTCCTTATTGCAATATCTAGTAAGTATATACCGTATCTATTAAATTAATTCTATTCCTTTCTTTACAATACTTCTACAGTTCAGCACTAACATTTTCATGTCATCCCTACTTGACTTCCAGATCCCTGTACCCTTATCACCGCTCCCTACACCTAGTCTTTCTTAGTCACCTACTCCAGGCAGGGGATACTAAGAATGTACCAAATTATTATAAAAGTAAGTGTCGCTTTCTTTCAGTTTTTCCTTTCCCAGTGTAACAGTTTTGCACTTAACTTTGAGTAGTGTAATAAGTACAGCAAACAGTGGACCTGACCGATCTGCGCCGTAGTCTAATATTTCCGAATACCATCTCCCTCATCCTACGAGATGACGAGCAGTCAGCAAACCTTGTCATTCATTTTATGAGGGATAGTGGCCTGTTTTATTGTATATAAACATGTATTTTCTATTCATTCCTAATTTTTATTTTATTGATAAATATGTTTTATTCTATTGACTCTGTTTTCATTAGCCTTGTGTATTTTAGTGTGTTATTTTAACTTTCGATTTGAATTTACTTCAAAGGCAATGACTTATCCTATCCAATCTATTCTTAAATAATTTTATAAGGAAATAAGGCATTGCAAATTAGATCCCCTGATTATTTTATATTCATATTCTTTCTTTATTACCTATAGATGAATTTTAAAATTAATTTCAAAAGTTTAATTACCATTACATTTTGTTTTTCGTACCATTAGAGGCCGATGATCTAGATGTTAGCCCCCTTTAAACATCAAGCATCATCATCATCATCATTATTCTAACATAATTATGACTCTGCTTAAAAATCAGCCATCCATCTTTAACCCTCAAGCACACGCGTATGGGGTGGAATCCACCCCAGGCCGTTTTATTTCCTTGTGAAATGTACAACTAACTTTTCTGTGCTCTCTCCGCCCTCGTACCTCTCCGGCTGGTTCCCCTTTCATGTTTTCACTCAAGGTCAACCAGTTCCTGTGAGACAGTCGAACAGTGCACATCGTAAATCACTGACTGGGGTGGATTCTACCTCGCGCGTGTGTTTATGTTCGTGAAAGTAGCACTCACTCCAAGGTGAAGTGCAGGCATTCTCTTCGCGTGCTTGTCTTCATTACAGTAAGTAAATATTCACCAATGTGTTTTCTTCTCTGCAGTTTACTTAGGTATGGTGTGGTAGTGTTACTGTAGTAAAAATGTGGCCTTCAATTCAGAGTAGAAATTTTCATTTATTTTCGGTATGAACAATATTTGATGAGCAGACATTAGTACAGAATGGACAGCTTTGAGCACGGCCAGGAGAGAATAAGGAATCTATTTGACTCCATAGATAATGATGAGGATTTAATTTCAGATGACAGTAGTGATGAAGAAGAGGATGTTCTAAATGAAAGTGAGCATGGTACAGAAATTGAGCAAGAGTGTGAAAGCGAAGATTTAGCCAGTGAAAGCGAGGGAGACAATGATTTACCTCTATTTCAGAGGATGGATTTTTACAAAGGAAAGGATGGTTCTGTGTGGAAGAAACATCCCCCACCACAAAATGTTGGAACGAGGGCTGCAAATATTGTCATTACACGTCTGCCAACAGTGAAAACTGCAGCTAAGGCGGCAAAAACACCCAATGATGCCTCGTCATGTATGACAGATGATTGTATTCTTGACCCCATTGTTACATGCACCAATATCTACATAAACTCTGTCAGCGGAAAGTACGCACGAGTTTGAGATGAAAATCTCACTAACAGAGATCAATTGAAAGCCTTGCTGGGACTGCTCTATTTTGCTGGTGTGATGAGATCAAATAATTTGGACACCAAAGACCTGTGGAGTAATGACGGCAGTGGAGTTGAACTTTTTCCTGCAACTATGGGAATAAATATATTTCACTTCCTACTGAGGTGTTTCTGATTTGACAATATCAACACCCGTGAAGAGCGAAGAAATTTAGATAAACTAGCTACCATAAGAGATGTTTTTGAAATGATCGTCAAGAATTTTCAGAATGGGTTCTGCCCTTCAGAATATGTAACATGTGATGAAAAGTTAGAACCTTTTTTGAGGAAAATGACCATTCCGGCAGTACATAAAGAGTAAGCCTGCAAGATATGGTACAAAGATTTTTGGACTGGCGGACTCTCGGTGGTTCTACACTTGTAATATGGAAGTGTATGTTGGGGTACAGCCAGAAGGACCATATCGTGTATCAAATTCTGCAGCTGATGTAGCGAAACGGTTAATTGCCCACATCAGTGGCAGTGGACGGAACATATTTTTAGACAACTGGTTTATGAGTGTTCCTCTCGCTAAGGACTTGCTGAAGGAACACAATCTCACTTGCTCTGGAACTATGTGCCTCAATAAGTGGGAACTGCCAAGGGAACTAACAGAGAAAAAGCACGAGGAGAAATATTCAAGCCTCTTTGCATTTTCTAAGGACATGTCCGTAACTTCTTATGTTCTAAAGCCGGGAAAAGTAGTTATGTTTGCCTTGACAATGCATCATGACAACAAAATTGATCCTAAAACTGGGGTTCGACAGAAACCTGTCATGATCACTGATTACAACTTAAATAAGAGCGGTATTGATGTCATTGACAAACTCAGTGGAATGTATACTGTATCTAGAAAGTGTAAACGTTGGCCACTTACAGTATTTTTTGGAATGCTAAATGTTGCAGCCATAAATGCTTTTATTATGTACAGGAACAATACTGGACGAGAGAATAAAAATGTCAGAAGATCGTTTCTCAAAGAATTAGGTGTGCAGCTCACGAAAGCACATATAGCATCTAGGGCTACTATGCAGACCCTACCTGTTCATCTGAAGGCAGCGGTGAAGCGCATCAGTGGTACTGAAGTTGAACCTTCCCCCAAGAAACAACTGAAAACTTCCGGTCGCTGTGAAGTTTGCCCTTGGAAAAAGGACAGGAAAACTCGGACATCATGCTGCAGTTGCAACAGGCTTATCTGCATGGAATACAGAATCGTGTACTGTGAAGTGTGCACTCCTGAGTGAAAGACACAAGACCGCCTCCACCCCCCCACCAATCCCTGCCACATTTTTAAAGCACATGATATTTAAGAACTCTACTGTTGATTGTTAAGGTATATGAATTGTCATTTAAAATTCAATAGTTAACTAATATGTATTCTTGGTACATTTCTTTTATGAGCAACATTCTTTCTTATTTCAAGTTAACTATTCCCTTTGCAAAGTTCAGCTTCCATAATTTCAGATTTTTTTCAAATAAACATGTATCCAAAATGATTTATTTTGTTTCATTTATTATTGCTTTCACTGTATTTAAGACAAAAAGTAGGTTTCTAAGTATTTTACTAAGATCTAAAGCGCATTTATTAGAAACATGCAAAACTATAAATGAAAAAAGCGAGGTATGCATGATTCATTTTGTAAATACAGTGGAGAGGAGTTTCAAAGGAAGTATGCCCCTACATGTCGCAGAAAGAGTCATTGTCACATAATCTATCTTAAAATATCCAATTAATGTAGTAATTAATATTTTACAATACAATGATATGTAGGGTGGAAAGCACGCCCAAGCGTGTGTCTGTGTCCTGAAATCTGGCGTGTGTGCTTGAGGGTTAAATGGCACTCAATAATCACTTACCGGTATTGCCCTACATCTAATGTAAATCATCTTTCAGGTTATAAGGCAATTTGAAAGGCTCTCCACCTTGGATGAATACCGTATTTACCCCCATTTTAGGAAGGCTCATTTTGAAACAAACATTAAATGAACTAAAATTCCTTCCATCGAAAGAGTAACGTACGCATAAACAAACATTTCGTATCACTCCGCGAGGTCCACGTGGTCTTTACGCAAATATGAACATGTAAAATGAAAATGAGCAAGTAGGCCTACTTACGTGACAGGTATTTCATTAATCTGAACTTGCAATAGGCTTGATTCCCTGTAGATGGGAAGATTTGTTGTCTCTTGCATCACTAGAATCCTCTCCTAAATTACTTACAAGTTCGTCACACCCCACGTCTAAAACACTTCTCACATGTGGTCTCTTTTTACTGGACAGTAACACGACCAGTGGTGGATAATTTTTTTTCATGCAATGTAAACACTTGAAATAGACACACCGGCAAAATCTGATGTTAGTTTTGCAATACAGTAAAACCTTGTTAATTCGAAGTCTTTGTAATACAGAAATCGGACTTCCAATCACGTGATTTTGAATTAACAGCCATCTTGTAATTCAGGAATGCCAACCCTCGCCAGTTTTCATGGATTCTCCTTTTCTGCGTACTGCCTGCTACGAGATATTGTGGCGTTCCTTAAAACGTTGAATACAAAAGAATTACGATTTCACTCATTTTCAAGTATGAAACACACTATAGACACACCGAAGTGAGTGACAGTGCAGAAAGCTACCCATGCACGTTCCGGAAGACGCGTTCTATTGTGACGCGGAGAAATTTTGAATTTAAACCACTCTGTAAAATACGGTAATATTTAAAAAAATGTAAAGTCAGTTTAGAATTAAAAGTCAGAATTGTTTTCCGTTTAAATATGACATATGGAGACAGTTTTCTTCCATCTATGGTTGCACAAAGCATAACTGTACATTCAGGATCAAAAACTAGGAGAGCCAGGAGCGTGTTGGCAACCTTGACGCAAATAAAACCCGCAGCCCAATTTCGTGCCTCAAAATTTTTAAAAAAGTATGCGGTATTTAAACTCTTCAAAGTCTCTTATGATCCATGTTAATCAACTTGAGGATTGGCCAGTATGCTGAATTGAGGCCAATCAACTTTTTGCTTGTTCAAAATGAGATTGCACTTTAATTACAATAAACAATGTTTTATTATAAACCACTTATTCAATACATTAAAATGTTATTACATTTGAATCAGTCGTTTTTAAAAGGGAGAAAGTCAAGAAATGTAAATTTGTGGGAAATTGAAAAAAACTACTTCAGGTGGAACCTACCCATAAAGATACCATTTTGAAAGTATAATTCGTTAGGTTTAGTGAATATTTATTACTTTTGAATGTAATTTCTTACTGAACATAATACACAATAGTATTTTTATAGGTTTCAATTATGGAAAATACCGCCCTTTTAAAAAAAGAGCAGGATGAAATCGGCCCCTTTTAAAAAGATTACCTTAAGGACAGGGACAAACTTAATGATTTAACAATAATACAACATTCTATTACACTGGAAGTTTTTCTGAATCACATACAAAGAGCAAAATGGTAATGAAACCCAAAATATTGTTTACATTATAAAATAACACATTAACTATTTCACTACCTTTCAATCACTATCTACACCATTGTTCTCAGTAGGCCAGTTGAAAATTTCCTCATAAAATTCTCAATGTTCATGTGGAATATACTGCTTCATCTTTTTCAAGTCTTGCATTTTGTTAACTGCAATTGGCACTTTTCCTGAAGGGTATGCTAGTGCTGATGGTGAAGGGACAGGTCCTCTCCTAGATGTCAAAAAGAATGTGTATTTTATTAATCCATTAATTCCACTGGATCCTCTGATATATCCAACTCTATCATGTGAGTACACAAGGTGGAACAGGGTACTGATTTCAAAATTTATTCTTTCAGTTCTAGGCTTGCTCCTTGTTTCTTCAGAAACTGCTGTTTTCTTATATTATTTTGCCCAACAATTCTTGAAGTCCAGGATCTGGGATGCTTCAATTTCTGTTACTGTGAAACTGTCTACTTTAACAGTACTTTGTACAATGTGCTCTATAATCTGATGGATTGTGAAAATTCTGGCATATCGACGAAGTCTTCTTGAGATGATTCCAAAATCTTTGTCACAGGGCATAAAACTGTGCCCTCACATGGGATAATATTGCTGAATTTTTTGGAAACGGCCAGAATCTGTCAGTGATAGTAAAAATCTGCAGAGTGGCTGGTTCTTGTTCTGTCCAGCACAGTTATCACAGAACAGTCTAAGCTCTGTGATGTTTTTGGGCACTGAGTTTAGGTAGTGAAATAAAAAGGAACATACTTCGTTAGGACCCTTTTTACCATTTCCTTTGTGGTAAACTTAATATGAACTGGTTCCTTTTCTTATATCATGAATGCAAAAAACATTCACTGTAAGTTTTCTTAAATAAAATAGTTCCTGAACTGGCACTTTTGCGAGACTAATGTTCTGCATGTAATCAAATGACAATGCCAATACATCCATCTCCTTTTTTGCTACATCTTATACCCCATACTTGAGAGCAGAGTAAAATTTTTACTTTGACGCTGATATACCATCAACTCTGCAGCTGCTGAGCGCTTTGCCACATCATTAAGATATTGCGACCTAAGTTTCAATTTGAGTTCTTCACACGTACAGCAGGTATCTACCTGAGGTCACCCAAATCAATAATTGAAGTGTTTTTTTGTAGAAATTCCAGTAAAAGTCATAACTTACTTTACATTCTGGATGCTTCTCTAAGAACAATGTCCACATTGTTTTCACATCTAATTCTGCATAAAGGTAATACAACTTTTCAGAAGTATAATGGCTCTCCTTTGAGGCGAACGACTGAATATGCTCCCATACTGCATCATGAATAGATGAGTGAAGACTATGTGTAATTTCCCTACCTCTCTTGTCTTCTTGGATTTTACCAGACTGCTTAAGCAGCCTTATTCTTTGAACTAGTTTTTTACTAATATCAAAAACTGAGAGGAAACCTTTCATGCAAACCTCTTGACGAAGTAAACTGACCAGTACAAGGTACAAAAAAGTAGCAGAATGTAGTCCCAAAGGGTTATTCTGTTTTCTTGGTCGCTTCTGCTTGACCTCTCCAACATCTATTAGGCCCTGAAGAAATATATCTTGCTCGTTCTTAGTAGGAATATTGTAAAAATTTGTGAACATTTCTAAGCAGTTTTCTTCTTCAATGGCCTCCAAACATTTCTGCTTACATCTACAAAAATAAATAAAACTGCTTTCAGAATAAGAAACGGATTACGTTATTTTGAGGTTATGTGTGTGGTAGGTCAATAGATTATATAATTTTATTTCTATTATTCATGATATGGTAATGCATTTCTATATAATGGGACTGAAATAGACGGTATATGCTATAAAACGTACTTAAAGCTGTGCTTACCTTCAAGAGAATTCAGGTTTTTTAGCCTCTGTGATTGACATAAGCTATTCCTTTCAGATGAGCTGCTTTTATTTTGTTACTTTTGTACCTGGAAGAATCTCTTCCTCTCTTCCTCTTTCTAGTTTCATCTTCAATATCACCTTCTACACTGCTATCATCTGACATTTTACAGGTAATTAAGCCTTTAATTTGCACAATAATACATTAGTAGATTTCATTCCACCAGGCAGCAACAAACAGACTTGTTTTTTGCCCGCCCCAGCACTCTTCATCTGTTTCCATGTCAACTGTCCATTTTTGAAACGGCGTACGTCAGCGACATCCGCCCGTTTAAAAACAATTACGTATTTCATTCTTCCGTTACCAACCAACCAGGAGCATTACAAGCGCACTTTTAAATATGAACGATAGGCCTACCTCTGTACTATCTAAAGCATTACAAACATGAAAATGCTAAAAACCCTGACTTACATCCTTTAAAAAAGACCAATTCATTTAGAGTTTCACCATTAATATAAAGTTATAAGCGGGACATGTTTCGCTCCGTTATCAATAAAAAATCAATCAATCAATCAATCAATCAATCAATCAATCAATCAATCAATCAATCAATCAATCAATCAATCAATCCTGATCTGCATTTAGGGCAGTCGCCCAGGTGGCAGATTCCCTATCTGTTGTTTTCCTAGCCTTTTCTTAAATGATCGCAAAGAAATTGGAAAATTATTGAACATTTCCCTTAGTAAGTTATTCCAATCACTAACTCCCCTTCCTATAAACGAATATTTGCCCCAATTTGTCCTCTTGAATTCCAACTTTATCTTCATATTGTGATCTTTCCTACTTTTAAAGACACCACTCAAATTTATTCGTCTACTGATGTCCTCGTTAAAAATTAATACGAAACAATGAAATTTTTATCTTTAAATACTGATGTCCTCCCACGCCATCTCTCCCCTGACAGCACGGAACAATTGGTATTATAAATTTACTCATTCGGAACAAACATAAACAATATAAATTTATATTGGTATTATAAATTTACTCATTTGGAACAAACATTTCATATTCCCTATGGGAATCAACATCTGTATCATCTGATGGCCAAGCAGGCATCAATTTTTGGTAATTTGATAAAGTCTCATAGTGCATTGGCACTGCTGGTGGCTACAATTAGCCTATGCAGTGGCCTCCACGGTATGCACTGGCCATGCGTCTTGGTAGGTGTGCTAGGTACCAACTGATGAGCCCAGTCTGGCACACGGGGGCGAAACGCTGGCAACCAGGAATGAGTTGGCTGGAAGATTTATAATGTCCAATAACGGACCATTTATATTGGTATTACATACCATTTAATCGAGCAGCTCGTCTCCTTTCTCCCAAATCTTCCCAGCCCAAACTTTGCAACATTTTTGTAACGCTACTTTTTTGTCGGAAATCACCCAGAACAAATCGAGCTGCTTTTCTTTGGATTTTTTCCAGTTCTTGAATCAAGTAATCCTGGTGAGGGTCCCATACACTGGAACCATACTTTAGTTGGGGACATACAAGAGACTTATATGCCCTCTCCTTTATATCCTTACTACAACCCTTAAATACCCTCATAACCATGTGCAGAGATTTGTACCCTTTATTAACAATCATATTTATGTGATTACCCCAATGAAGGTCTTTTCTTATATTAACACCTAGGTACTTACAATGATCCCCAAAAGGAACTTTCACCCCATCAACGCAGTAATTAAAACTGAGAGGTCTTTTCCTATTTGTGAAACTCACAACCTGACTTTTAACCCTGTTTATCATCATACCATTGTCCACCGTCCTTCTCACAACACTATCGAGGTCACCCTGCAGCCGCTCACAATCTTGTAACGTATTTATAACTCTGTACAGAATAACATCATCTGCAAACAGCCTTATCTCTGATTCCAATTCTTTACACATATCATTGATATATATATATATATATATATATATATATAAGAAAACATAAAGGTCCAATAATACTGCCTTGAAGAATTCCCCTCTAGAATCTCAAAGGTTGGTTTATGTTTACAACTAATGACTTAAAAACTACTTGTACATTTTACAATCTTAAACTTATTTTACTAATATCATAGAAGGCAGAATCATTGGTAGCGTGCCTTATTAACTAGAACTTAATAGTGGAAAAGTTGATAAAAATACATTAATTTAAAATTATGGTAGAATAAGTTTGCTCTCAAATATTTACAGGGCCAATGACCTTCGATGTTAGGCCCCTTAAAACAACAAGCATCATCATCATCAAATATTTACAAACATTTGATATGTCTAAAATCTTGAAGAATGACTTGTGATTCAATCTTAAGAACTTAAGATCAGGTCATAGATAGATTTGAGAGCAAACTTATTCTACCATAGTACAAATGTACAAATGTACAAATAATTATTAAGTCATTAGTTGTAAACATAAACCAACCTTTGAGATTCTAGATTGGTTGATGATGCTCTATAAGGGAGCGAAACATGTTCCGCTTATAACTTTATGTTAATGGTGAAACTAAATATACAGTATATAGATTAGTAAAGAATTGAAATCACAAATAAGATGTCATACTGTTCAGGGTGGTTGGAAACAACGTAATTTGAAAAATATAATTCGGTATCTTATGCCGTTGTCAATTTATCAGCTGCTGAAGTTAGCCAATCAGACTGCTTCATGGGCAAATTCAAATGGGCTTTGCACGCCAGAGTTGCTAAATTTGCACTTAGCTTAAGACCAGCTTGAGAGCGCCTATAGAAGGAAAAACCTTTGTCATGGGAGGGGTTTGAACACGGACCTCCGAGCTGACAGGATCGCGCCGTGCAAGTACACTACAGTGACACCAGCTGAAACCCATGGTGTGTTTGTGTTTGACACTGATTTCTCGGCATAGCTCTCAAGCTGCTATTAAGCCACATGCAGATTTGACAAAATTTGACATAAATATCATCCAAATGTAAGTTTCCACATGTGATAGGACTGATGATTACATTGAGAAATTTTATGGACTCATAGTTAAAGCCCTAAAATTAACATAGAATTTGGAAACGTTTGAATCATCAGCCCATAGACTGGTTTGATGTAGCCCTCCATGCCATCCTAACCTACTACATGCTACATCTGCTCTAATCTGCTTGTCACATTCATACCCCCTCAAAAACCAACTGAATAAGTCCTAGGTGTCTTAAGATGTGTTCTATCATTCTATCCCTTCTTCTCATCAGATATAACCTCTCACCAATTTGATCCAGTATTTCTTCATTCGTTATTTGATCTACTCACTTCTCCTTCAGCATTCTTCTGTAAAACCATATTTCAAAAGCTTCTATTCTCTTTCTTCTGAGCTAGTTATTGTCCATTATTCACTTCCCTACAATGCCATGCTCCCTACAAAAGTCTTCAAAAAAGTCTTTCTAATTCCTATATCAATGTTCAAAGATAGTACATTTCTTTTCTTAAGAAAGGCCTTCCTTGGTTGTGATAGTCTATATTTTATGTTCTCATTACTTCTGCCATCGTTGGTTATTTTACTGTTGTTGTTTGAGTCATCAGTCCATAGACTGGTTTGATGCAGCTTTCCATCCCACCCTATCCTGTGCTAACCTTTTCATTTCTACGTAACTATTGCATCCTACGTCTGCTCTAATCTGCTTGTCATATTCATACCTTGGTCTACCCCTACCGTTCTTACCACCTACACTTCCTTCAAAAACCAACTGAACAAGTCCTGGGTGTCTTAAGATGTGTCCTATCATTCTATCTCTTCTTCTCGTCAAATTTAGCCAAATCGATCTCCTCTCACCAATTCGATTCAGTATCTCCTCATTCGTGATTCGATCTATCCATCTCACCTTCAGCATTTTTCTGTAACACCACATTTCAAAAGCTTCTATTCTCTTTCTTTCTGAGCTAGTTATCGTCCATGTTTCACTTCCATACAATGCCACGCTCCACACGAAAGTCTTCAAAAACATCTTTCTAATTCCGATATCAATGTTTGAAGTGAGCAAATTTCTTTTCTTAAGAAAGCTCTTCCTTGCTTGTGCTAGTCTGCATTTTATGTCCTCCTTACTTCTGCCATCGTTAGTTATTTTACTACCCAAGTAACAATATTCATCCACTTCCTTTAAGACTTCATTTCCTAATCTAATATTTCCTGCATCACCTGGCTTCATCGACTGCACTCCATTACTTTTGTTTTGGACTTATTTATTTTCATCTTGTACTCCTTACCCAAGACTTCATCCATACCATTCAGCAACTTCTCGAGATCTTCTGCAGTCTCTGATAAAATAACAATATCATCGGCAAATCTCAAGGTTTTGATTTCCTCTCCTTGGACTGTGATTCCCTTTACTGCCTGTTCTATGTAAACATTGAAAAGGAGAGGGGACAAATTGCAGCCTTGCCTCACTCCTTTCTGGATTGCTGCTTCTTTTTCAAAGCCCTCGATTCTTATCACTGCAGACTGATTTTTATACAGATTGTAGATAATTCTTCGTTCTCGGTATCTGATCCCTATCATCTTCAGAATCATAAATAACTTGGTCCAATCAACATTATCGAATGCCTTTTCTAGATCTACGAATGCCATGTACGTGGGCTTGTCCTTCTTGATTCGATCCTCTAAGATCAGACGTAAAGTCAGGATTGCTTCACGTGTTCCTACATTTCTTCTGAAGCCAAATTGATCTTCTCCCAACTCAGCTTCAACTTGTTTTTCCATTCTTCTGTAAATAATACGTGTTAAAATTTTGCAGGCATGAGATACTAAACTATGGGTGCGGTAGTTTTCACACCTGTCAGCACCGGCTTTCTTGGGAATAGGTATAACAACATTCTTCCGAAAACCGGATGGTACTTCTCCTGTCTCATACATCTTGCACACTAAATGAAATAACCTTGCCATGCTGGTTTCTCCTAAGGCAGTCAGTAATTCAGAGGGAATGTCATCAATTCCAGATGCCTTGTTCCTATTGAGGTCACTCACAGCTCTGTCGAACTCTGACCTCAAAATTGGGTCTCCCATTTCATCAGTATCAACAGCCTCTTCATGTTTCAGAACCAAATTATCTACATCTTTACCTTGATACAACTGTTGGATATGCTCCTGCCATCTTTCTGCTTTGTCTTCTTTCCCTAGAAGTGGCTTTCCAGGTGAGCTCTTAATATTCATACACCTAGATTTCCTTTCTCCAAAGGTTTCCTTGATTTTCCTGTATGCAGCATCTACCTTTCCCAGGACCATACAGACTTCGAAATCCTTGCACTTCTCCTTCAGCCATTCTTCCTTAGCTACCTTGCACTTTCTATCCACTTCATTCTTTAATCGCCTGTATTCATTTCTGCCCTCTTCATTTCTAGCATTCTTGTATTTTCGTCGTTCATCAATCAGGTCTAGTATCTCCTGAGTTATCCACTGATTCTTAGTTGATATTTTCTTCCTTCCTAACATTTCTTCAGCAGCCCTACTGACTTCATTTTTCATGACTCTCCACTCTTCCTCTATAGTGTTTCCTTCAGCCTTTTCATTTAGTCCTTGTGCAACATGTTCCTTGAAACAATCCCTCACACTCTTTTCTTTCAACTTGTCTAGATCCCATCTTTTTGCATTCTTTCCTTTCTTCAATTTCTTCAACTTCAGATGGCATTTCATGACCAACAAGTTGTGGTCAGAGTCCACGTCTGCTCCTGGGAAAGTTTTGCAATCCAACACCTGGTTTCTGAATCTCTGCCTAATCATAATGAAGTCTATTTGATACCTTCCAGTCTCTCCAGGTCTCGTCCACGTATACAGCCATCGTTTGTGGTGTTTGAACCAAGTATTGGCAAGGACTAAATTATGATCAGTGCAGAATTCAACCAGCCGACTTCCTCTTTCGTTCCTTTGTCCCAATCCAAATTCTCCTACTGTACTACCTTCTCTTCCTTGGCCTACCACTGCATTCCAGTCTCCCATCACAATTAGATTCTCATCACCTTTTACATATTGTATTAAATCTTCTATCTGCTCATATATTCTTTCGATTTCTTCATCATCCGCTGAAGTAGTAGGCATATAGACCTGCACTATTGTGGTGGGCATTGGTTTGGTGTCTATCTTGACGACAATAATTCTTTCACTATGCTGGTCGTAGTAGCTTACCTGCTGCCCTATTTTCTTATTCATTATTAAACCAACTCCTGCATTTCCCCGGTTTGATTTTGTGTTGATAATTCGGTAGTCGCCTGACCAAAAGTCTTGTTCTTCCTGCCAACGTACTTCATTTATACCAATTACATCTAACTTTAGCCTATCCATCTCCCTTTTCAGATTCTCTAACCTACCACAACGATTCAAACTTCTAACATTCCACGCTCCGACTCGCAGAATGTCAGTATCCATCTTCCTGATGATCGCCCCCTCCCGTGTAGTCTAGTTTACCTCCGGAATATTTTACCCGGGAGGAAGCCATCATCAGTACATCATTCATACAGAGAGAGCTGCATGTCCTCGGGAGTTAGTTACGGCTGTAGTTTCCTGCTGCTTTCAGCTGTGTAGCAGTATCAACACAGGTAAGCCATGTTGAGTATTATTACAAGGCCGTATCAGTCAATCATCTAGACTGCCGCCCTTGCAACTACCTACTACCCCCCTTTCGATGAACCATTCGTTAGTCTGGTCTCTCAACAGATACCCATCCGATATGGTTGCACCTGCGGCTCAGCTATCTGCATCATTGGGACACGCAAGCCTCCCCACCGCGGCAAGGTCACATGGTTCGCAGACAAGTATATTCATCTACTTCCTTTAAAACTACAGTTCCTAATCAATTATTTCCTGTATCACCTGACTTTGTTAGACTGCAATCCATTACTCTTGTTTTGGATTTATTTATCTTCATCTTGTACTCCTTCCCCAAGACTCTGTCCATGTCATTCAGCAATTTCTCCAGATCTTCTGCAGTCTCAGATAAAATAACAATATCATCGGCAAACCTCAGGGTTGTGATCTTTTTCTCCTTGGATTGTGATTACCTTTCCAAATTCTTCTTTGATTACCTTTACTACTTATTCTATATACACATTAAAAGGAGGGGGGGGGGGGGATAAATTCCAGCCTGGCCTCATTCCTTTCTGGATTGCTGCTGCTTTTTCAAAGCCTTTGATTCTTATCACTGTAGACTGATGTTTGTACAGATTGTAGATAATTCTTCTTTCTTGGTATCTGATCCAATCACCTTCAAATAGCTTGGTCCAAACAACATCATTGAATGCCTTTTCTAGATCTACGAATGCCATGTACGAGGGCTTGCCCTTCTTAATTTGGTCCTCTACGATCAGATATAAATTCAAGATTGCTTCAAGTGTTTTTATATTTCATCATCATTAGCATATCCCTTTATCCAGCTGTAACTTTACAGTATTTTACATTTCATATGAAGCCAAAATCTCCTCTTAACTCAGTTTCATCTTTTCTTTCCCATTCTTCTGTAAATAATATGTGTTAACATTTTGCAGGCACGAGATACCAAACTAATGGTGTGGTAGTTTTCACACTTGCCAGCACCTGCTTTCTTGGGAATAGGTATAACAACATTCTGTCTAAAATCAGATGGCATTTCTCCAGACTCATATATTTTACACACTAAATGGAATAACCATGCCATGGTGGTTTCTCCTAAGGCAGTCAGTAATTCTGAGGGATGTTACCAGTTCCAGATGCCTTCTTTCTATTTAGGCCTCTCAAAGCTCTGTTGAATTCTGACCTCAAAATTGGTACTCCTATTTCATCAATATCAACAGGCTCTTCTTGTTCCAGAACCATATCATCAACTTTTCCTTGATACAAATGCTGAATATGTTCCTGACATATTTTTGTCTTGTCTTCTTTCCCTAGAAGTGTTTTTTTCCTCTGTGCTTTTAATATTCATACACCTAGTTTTCCTTTCTCCAAAGGTTCCCCTGTTTTTTCTGTATGCAGCATTTACCTTTCCTAGGACTATACGACCTTCAACACCCTTGCACTTCTCTTCCAGCCATTCTTCCTTAGCTGTCCTGCACTTTCTATCTACTTCATTTTTTAATCACCTGTAGTTTTTTCTGCCCTGCTCAATTTTTGCATTCTTGTACTTTTGTCATTTTTCAATCAGGTCTAGTATCTTCTGAGGTATCCATTGATTTTTAGTTGACCTTTCTTTTCTTTCCAACATTTCTTCAGCAGCCTTACTGACCTCATCCTTCACGACTGTCCATTCTTTCTCAATTGTATTTACTTCAGGCTTTTCACTTAGTGTTTGCGCAACATATACCTTGAAACAATCCCTGACACTCTTTTCTCTCAGCTTGTCTAGATCCTATCTCCTTGCATTCCTTCCTTTCTTCAAATTCTTCAGCTTCAGATGGCATTTCATGACCAACAAGTTGTGACCAGAGTCCATGTCTGCTCCTGGGAAATTCTTGCAATCCAAATAGTGATGGCATATTCGATTCACAGCACATTAGAGTCAGCATTCCTATTTCATCTGTGTAGTAGCTACTGATAAGACAGCAGCACAACATTCAAAGCTTGCTACTGCCATCTGGTCTTATTCTATGAACTGCTTTCCTACGCATCATCTAGCTTTCAGATTCGGGTTCCTCATGGCAGCCATCTGTTCGCATCAAATTTTGATGTTTCAAAGCCTTTTCCCCTCAGTCACAACTGCATTAAATAAATATATAGAATTAGATGAAAAAATATCTGTACACACAATCATCATGGGAGACTACTGGAAAAAAAACGGGGCCTATTGGACAAGACAAAAGACTGACCGAATGGGTATAGCTACATTTCTAGAAAACAGAAGTCAGAGAATTAGAGTATGATCCTGTAATTGAATCAGTCAGAGCTGACAAGCATTAAGTCAAAATTGCACATTTTTTCATTATTCAATATTCCGAGGTGTTGAACTAAGGGTCTCTGAACGGCATAAGAAGGAATTAAGTCAGCATTCTGTTTATGGCAGAAACCACTGCTACTGTATGTGTAGCGCTATCGGAGGAGGAAAGCATTAAGTCACCGACTTGTTTCCTTTCTGCGCCATACATAATGTTGACTGCCCTGCAGGATTAGTGCTCTTTATTATTTTGCGGCATTTCCTGGTTGCTCACTACAGGAAGTGTGTTTTACTTGTGTGTTATATTTCCTAAAAGAAACAGACAAGACAGTTTTCATACGAAATACATCATAAAAGATGCTATCACCAGGCAAGTTGGCCGTGCGGTTAGAGTCATGCAGTTATGAGCTTGCATCCGGGAGATAGTGAGTTCGAATCCCACTTGGCACCCCTAAAGACGGTTTTCCTTTCCCATTTTCACACCAGGCAAATACTGGGACTGTACCTTAATTAAGGCCACGGCCGCTTCCTTCCCCCTCCTTGGCCTTTCCTATCCCATCGTCGCCATAAGACCTATCTGTGTCAGTACGACGTAAAGCAAATAGCAAAAAAAAATATGCTATGCAATAAGGTTTACCTTACATAAACTACAGTGGGAAGAACATCAATGAGAAGAAAACAGGTGAAGATCGTAAGTTAGCAAACACAGTGTATGTGCCCATAAGTAGCAGCAAGTGCTAGAGTAGTTGTGTCCTTAATATAACAGCTAGAAGGAGGCCTGGGTTCTATTTCTGGTTAGGTAACATCGAATTTGTGGCCAAGGAATTAGGTTTACATAGGTTTTCTGTAGATACTTTTTCGGTTGATATAAATCCAGCAGTTTTATTCTCTTTCATTTTCACCAATACCATTGTCTACAGTGAGCTGGCCGGGAATAAAATAGCTGGCCCTGTATGGCAATGTGACATAGAACTGCTTGTTTTTTTTAAAGATAATGATGATGATGCTTGTTGTTTAAAGGGGCCTAACATCTCAGGTCATCAGCCCCTAATTAAGATAACAATCACGCAAGTAATCTCATTCAGATTATTTTCTATGTTTGCAGGTGCCGCAAGCATTGTTTTGAAAGGATTGGTGACAATGATAAAGTAAACGTTCTGGTCAAGTTCCATGATCTGCCAAGCCAAGATTCCCAAGACTTGTATTTTCTAGGCATTATTGAAGCAAGTGATGTCAAACAGCACAGACCCAGAAAAGAAAAAGCCAAAGAGGAACAGAAGAAGCCTTCTTTAAGTTTTCAATATTTTGTCATGATCGGTTCAAGAAGGACTTTGGTGTGTCAAAACGCTTTCCGAAGTTTACATGCTGTAGGTATGAAATTGTTATTTAACATAACTCGTGCTCTGCTTCATGCAAAAGATAAGCGTAGAAAAATCTTATAAAGTTACAAAAACTTCTGAACAAGTTAATAAAGCTATACATTATCATATGACATCATTTCCTGTGAAATCTTCCCAATATGCTGGGAAGGAAGTTCAATATTTGGATGCTCGCCTCTGTGTGAAATCAAAGTATGAACTTTTCTGACACAACTGTTAAATATGATTATTATGGGAAATACTTCTGTGAGAACTTTGATTATAAATTTGGAAGACCCCAGATAGATGTCTGTTCCCTGCGCGAAGAACTCAATTCAAAATTAAAAAGTCTGCACATCTCCGGAAATTACAAGCTTGCTGCAAAGGCTGAACTGGAAATTCATTTCCACAGGGGTCATAAATTTTATAGGTCTTTACAGGATGATGCTTGTTGTTTAAAGGGGCCTAACATCGAAGGTCATCGGCCCGGTCTTTACAGGAAGTGAAATCCTTATTCCAAAATGGTGATGACGTAGGCACCATACCTTTTGATTTTTGCAAAATCTGCCTTTTCCTAGGATTCCAGTGCAAGAAATATTTTACCTGTGTCAGTTGTGGGTTAATGTATTTAATGTACATGATCTGAAAACTGAACACACTGTAGTCATCTTTATCAAGAGGACAATGGGAAAATGAGGGCTAATGAAGTGTGCTCCTTTTTGAATGACTATGTAATGCATTATTTTTCTCAAAGTGCGAAACACCTTAACTTATTTTCGGATGGGTGTCCTGGCCAAAATAAAAACCACACCGTAGTCAAATGTGTATAGGTTTGACAGGCACAGGCAGGTTTCCTGAACGTGGACATTCATATTTACCTTGTGACAGAAATGTTGATGTATTCAAGAACTAAAAATTGTTGATAGACTGTGTACACCTAAAGACTATTTAGAGATAATAGCGAATAATAGGAAAAATGTTGAAGTTCACATTGTGGAATATGATGAGGTGGTAAATTTTGATGCATGGTGGCCATCACTGTTCAAGAAGACTGTCATATCCAAGGAAAGTACAAAACTACCTAAGAACCAGAAACAACCATATGCGCCCATGAAATTCAAGAAATCCAAACACAACGGCAACCAGACTGGAGTAATTTAAGCATCAGTCTACATAGACTCCTCAGTCATTCATACCCAAATTTTTTATCAGTCCTGCAATGCCTTATGAGAGGGCATATAAGGACAAGGTGCCCATAAACTTAAAGAAGCTGCAGGACATTGGAAAAATAATACAGTATGTTCAACACCAGGATATTTTGACTTTACAAATAAATTTTATATTACCCTCCTTGTATTGAAAAGGAGGATAATATGAGATTTATTATTGTAAAGTGATAACAGTCAATATGGATTTATAACATGAAAGGATATTTTGAACTGGTCAACTACAGCAATGAAAGGGAATCCTTGTAAATTATATTTGTAACAGACATAAGTACTTTAAACAAATATATATTTTAATAAAACTATCATGTGATATATTCATTATTGATGTATATTAAACTGACCACGGAACTGAAAAGCACTAAGTCAAATTCTTTCTATTGATTCTGAAAATAATTTGTTACTTTAAAATTGACCTTTCACTAACGCAAATATAGCGAGAGTATCTGGTTTACAATGTATGATATTAACATTGCATGTTTCTTATGTTCTCCCTGAGTAATTACATTTTTCTCTCTTCTGAAAAGTAGTGAAAACTACTTAATGATTTTCAGCTCCGACCGATTCACACAAAATGCCGACCCCGTGCTGTAGGGGTAGCATTCCCCCCTCTTACCTGGTTTACCTTGGTTTGATTTCCAGCCAGGTCAGGGATTTTTTTTACCTGGATCTAAGAACTGGTTCGAGGTCTACTCAGCCTCCGTGATTACAGTTGAGGAGCCATTTGACGGTGAGTTAGTGGCCCCCAGTCTAGAAAGCCAAGAGGATTCGTCGTACCGACCAGGCCTTCAGTCTGAGCAGCGGTAAGCTTGGTAACCAAGATCCTTTGGGGCTGTAAGGTTTGGTTTGGTTTTTACATATATAAATGATATGTGTAAAGAACTGCAATCACAGGTAAGGTTATTTGATAATGATTGTTGTTTAATGGGGCTTAACATCTAGGTTGTTAGTCATCACAGATAAGGCTCTTTGTGGATAATGTTAGATGACGTCATACTGTACAGAGTAACAAGTTACAGGATTGTAAGAAGCTGCAAAAAGACCGGAGTGAAGTTGTGAGATGGACAGCACACAATGGTATGCTGATAAATGGGTTGAAAAGTCAGGTTGTAAGTTTCACCAAGAGGAAAATTCCTCTCTGTTTTATTTCCTGTGTTGGAGTGAAATGTACTTCATGACGACTGCTGTAAGTAGGTGTTAATATAAGGAAAGATCTTCACTGAGGGTATTTGGGGGTAGTAGTAAGGATGTAAACAGGAGTATTACAGTATTGCTCCAGTGTATGGAACCATCACTAAGATTACTTGATTAGAGGACTGGGAAGGATCCAACGGAAAGCAGCACAATTAGTTCTGGGTGATTTCCGACAAACGAGTAGCGTTACATAGAAGTTACCGACTTTTCACTGCGAAAACTTGGGAGTATAAACACGAGCTGATTGACTATGAGGTACAGTATGTTCTGAGCTGTCAGTGGACAGTAGATTAATAAGCGTGAGTGAAGTTTTTAAAATATGAAAGATAATATGAAGTTGGAATTCAATATGACAAATTGGGGCAAATGTTAGTATATAGGAAGAGGAATTAGGGATTGGAATATTTGATACATCCCCAACTTTTTAGAAATCATTTAAGAAAAGATTAGGTATGCAATTGATAGGGAATCTACCATCTGGGTGACAGTCCTAAATGCAGGTCAGTAACTTCCAAGCAATAGAAGCCAGCCTTATCCCTTTGAAGCTGTAGTATATTTGAATAGAATTGCCTTTGTATATTTTTTATAGAATTGTAGGGCATCTAGTGACACTGTTGTTGCAGCTAAAAATCCTGGCAGTGTACATGTACAGTATAAATCAACCGATCAGTCATGTACTGACATCCAAAAAAGCATCCAAGTAATCTGCAGGGTGAGAACAAATAGTAAAATATTATCAGGAAGACTAAATTTAGAGGGAGATGAACTTCATTATAAAGCCCGTATTGTCGTAAGTACAGTATACTTTGAAGTTTGAGTCAAATGTTCCACCTTTACAATACCAAGATTCTTTATTATCTAATTATTTACATATCATTTTTAAGAATATGACGGGACATGACTAAAGTGGCACTAACAGAAGTTTTCCACTACCAGACCAGAAACTGCCAGAATATCTGTCAACAATAGCCAAAGAATGTCACACATTTCTGTTTCAGCAGAGAATTCTATGAACACTCTTCACCATTTTAATTGACGTATTCGGGTATCCAAATTATTTTAGTGTGTTGCTTGTCCTTGTTGCTATCTCTTAAAGACTTTTGCGGCTGATGATGTCTACAAGTTAGACGAAACATGCCCCGTCATATTTTTTAAAATGATATGTAAATAATTACATAATAAAGAATCTTGGTATTGTAAAGGTGGAACATTTGACTCAACCTTCAAAGTTTAGAGGGAATTTCATATTGCATATTTCCGTACTGAAAGAGAATGATCTAGCTGCTTCGTTATTATGATTTTTGTCCAAGTCACTGCTGTTAGCTTGTCCACATTCCATTACCGAAATAGTGTGATTACTAAATTCCAGAGGATATACCACCATGAAGCTATATAATTTACCGCTATCTGCATCACTTACTCTACTGGGCACGATTCAGGCTGTCAGGATCTGGAGTCTTCAGCACCAGAATCTGAATCTTTTTCCCTCTCTGGCAGTCTTATAGAAGTACCAACATCAGTCAGGAATATTTGAGGGATCAGTTGCTTCAAGCTAATCTAGAATTTCTGCTACTGTTAGTCACTCTACAATAAAGTGCAGAATTAGGCTGCTTTCACACAGTCCACCATCTTCCCACCACTCCACTCCATACCACACCACCACAGGTGCAGAAAGGGACCCAGAGTATTGAGACGAGACACCTCCTCCCACCCTCGTCACCGCTAGAGCAATTTTGTTACTTTCATTGATTTGTCTGTCTTATCCTTGGCTTTGACAATATGAAAGTGACAGGTATGAGCGATGCTAGTAATGCCATTCTTTATGCACAGCCAGTCCATACTATGAATGGTGTGAAAATGTTGCTCATAGAGTTGGTTGATGCATGCATTTCAGTGGGCTTGGCAGACTGATATGTAATAGCAACTTCTGGCTCGGCAAGGAAAGCAACAGGAAACCACCCCACTCACTTCCCAAGTACGCCTCTTCAGTGACGCCTAGGCCATCTACGACAACTAATGGTGGAGCAGTTGAGGATCCAACCAGCCTTCAGGCTGAGGACTGAACATACACAGTTCTCAGGGAACCGCCCAGCAAGTCAATTTCGACCTACATGATATACTAAGGGAAATACAAGAAATTCTATGCAATAAACACAACTAGCAAATAGTTTACCTAGGTCATTCAAGTTGTAATTATCAAATACCGAGTTGGAAATATTAATGCGCAGTATAAGTACCTAATTCTACTTATATTTTTCTTCCTACTGCAGACAACTGACAATCCTTTCTTGTATGAACTTCAAACCAAGAATGACAGCATCCACCTCTTCACGAATCAATCTGTCGAAAGCACAGACTTATTACGTAAGTTTTGACATAACATCACTTTTCACTAAAGTGGCACTAACAGAAGTTTTCCACTACCAGACCAGAAACTGCCAGAATATCTGTCAACAATAGCCAAAGAATGTCACATATTTCTGTTTCAGCAGAGAATTCTATGAACAGACGGAAGGGGCTGTGACTGAATCACTGCTCTCTCCAGTGAAAATGAAAATCCACAGCCTGTTTCCAGTCATTCAACCGGGTCAGGAATGGAATGAATGAAGGCCCTCTAATGGCGAGGATAGGAAATGTACCGGCTGCCGAAGCCTGTCGTATTCCTCTGGGGCAATGATAAATGACTGACAGATGAAATGAAATGTTAATGGCGAGTGTTGCTGGAATGAAAGATGATAGAGAAAACTGGAGTACCCAGAAGAGAGAGAGAGGGAAAAAAAAAAAAAAAAACCACCTGTCCTGCTTCCGCTTTGACCACCACAAAAAATCTCACATGGAGTGACCGGGATTTGAACCATGGTATCCAGCAGAGAGAGGCCGTTGCGCTGCCGCGTGACCCACGCAGTATTTGCAGATACAGTATGTGCATGGAATAATTCTAACAGAAAGGTTAGCCACATCAATCCTGAAGCTGAAATGCTTTCTCCACTACACGGACGATGCATTTGTCATCTGGCCTCATGGGAGTAATAACCTGCAGTTATTTCTGGACCACTGCAACTCCATTACAGTCATCCAAAATCTTTACTCAGTTCACTTTTGTAGACGAAAACAGTTCTTACGCATTGTGCCCTAAAATTCCATCTAGTACCGGAATTTTTTGGGACTATCTCATCTAGTACAGCTGTCCGTTTGGAAGATTTGGAGAAAAACGTAGAACATCCTTCTAAATTACTATTTAAAAAAAAATTATTTCACTTGCTTGTTTTGGGTTGCATAGTGCTCCATAATCAAGTTCAACTGATGGGCATAACAATGAATAACTGTGTGTTGCCCACTTATTACATTCAAACCATCATAGCTCTGAGCTATTACTTCTCCAGGGGACTTATTTACCTCTAGTTTATCTAGTTTGGCAAATAAAGCTTCACTAATTCCGTATATACATAATTTTCACATCAGATTCCAAGTGATGGTATCCTTTAAATGTAATCATAATTGTATATCCAAATGAAAAAAACAACTAATACGAGCAGCCTTAAGATCTCAATTTGCTTTTTTCTGTCCAAGTTGTCAAGAAAGAGGTGTGGGAAAAAGTACTGGTGCCCTCCTTCCTGACCTAACAGTCCACCGGCTGCCACAGTCGACAATGAAACTGTTTAATATAAGAAAGAACCCACCTGGGCATAAATGGGTTAATACAATAGGATCATCACAGCAAAAGGTACTTCTAGCTACTACCAGGCTTTAATCAAGCTGTTCCTAAGATGAAGTTGCATGCCATTTGCAGCCACCCTTAACCTGGAGAATAGGCACTAAACAACGGCTTTCTCGACTGTGAGGCTCATCTGGTCAGAGATGTTGACTCTTCTACTGAGTCAAGTTACTCATTGCTGAAGAAGGTATTTAGCAGGTCAATAAACTCGTACCTGCTCAGATACAAATTTCTCCGAATTATTCATCAATTCTCCATCTTCATTACCATTCACTATCACTACACCAAGCAAAGGAAGTGAAGGTACTTGAAATAAAGTTAAGAAGTACTGAAACTTATTAGATTTATTCTGAAAAGATACAGTGTCGTGCTTCATGAACTAAAATACACACACAATGTAATATTGTCAGTAACAAAACAGCCTTGTCAAATCAGGCTTTCCTAAAACATATTTGTGTAGCCTGAAGTTAAAAAACATACAATTTTTGGATATCAGACAGTCTAGGAATACAAAGCAAAGCTAATGACACTGAAACTCTGTTAAAAAAATAAAAATAAAACAAGAGTCATATAGTTGCTATGTGATATTTGGTTACAAGAACCCTTTATTTATGACAGTTACAAATCATACTCGAAAAGCATTACACAGAATAAGTTAACTTTTTTATTTATAAATCTGCATTTAAGTTTATGTACATAATTTTCCTGAGTCTTTTACTCTTTCCTTGTTTAAAATAATTATTATATAAGATCACAATAATTGCTAACATTTCAAAGTAACATTTAAAATATCCATATAAGAAAATGTATAATTCACTTTAAAATAGGCTTTCAAAACTCAAAGTAATAAACATGACCTGACTAGAATTCTTACAAAACATGCCAGCTGCATACTGGCCTTTACTTTGGTTAATTAGCATTGGGTATTCATAGTTACTTTTATACATCCATAAATTTAAGAAAATAAGAGTATTGTATAACTGCCCATACACAATAGGCTGAATTTAAAACTATTGCTATAATACACACATTTATATTGATGGTCTAACTCGGCCTCCAAACAAATATACCTGACTGCTAAGCAGATCTGTATACTGGAAAATTCCAGAATTGAGAGCTTTAAACAGATGTTGGAAAATGGAAAGGGCATACATGGTTTATACTTCATCAATTCTGATAGATACATAAAAAAATAAACTAACTTGCTGAAATACAGTATGCTTTTTGTATAATCATGTTCCAATATATAAAAATGTGTAAATGCCATTGGAAAAAACAATTCAAGTATTGTTAATCATACAAAAACTAACACAATCTGAATTTCACAATGTGGAAATCAGTATGTCCAGTCAATGTACAGATTTTGAAAGTAGTGGTGTTTAAGAGAAATACCTAACCACTTAATAATGGATGACAATGTTAAAAGATTTGCATTGTTAGTACTTCCTCACAGCTAAGATGCTCCTGAAGAGCAGTCAACAAATCTATCCCGAAAGATTTGTAATACACCTCATTTGATTTTCCATTCATGGTTACAATGTAACATCAATATAAAATGAGCATACAACAGCCAGTTTTTATTTTATTTTATCAAACTGTGGATAGTCTAGCAATCATTCTGTCATACAGGAGGAGAAAAAAAAAAACATACCTCCAGACTTCAGTTAAGCACCTTCTGAATATTACTCCTATCACAAGATTGCAAGGTAACACAGAACTATGAAATACCAACATTCCTTTTCTGAAATGTTTTGTACTTCATATGATAAATTTTCATCAATATCTGATTTATATCACTACTGTAAACCAATTTCCCATCTAGAATTTGATATCAAACATGTATGGATCTGTTAAAACAGTGATATAATTAGAAGAAGAACAGAGGATGATCCTATTTTTTTTACCATCCTAAGCATACTTAAGAATCAAATTTTAAACAACCATAAATCTTGTATAAATAATCTGACAAATAACCAGGGAAGTGATTGAAGTGGCCAATCAACCCAAAATGAACAATCGTTCAACTATACAGTGTAGTGTTAAGGATTACAAATTTCAGTATCCAATACGCAATGAACAAAAAGTTGAGTATTGTAGCAAAGAAGCTTTCAAAAGTATGGCAGCATATGAATATTCAAGTTTAGCACAAAGCAATGGACAGGTCATAAGAACAATGGCGATTCCTCAGATTGCTGTGTGCCACGTTATTAAAATAAAACTCTACATTAAAAGTGAGTACTTATTAACGCTCACCCAGCTGCTAAGTTTATTTGGTAAGGGGCTCAAGATTGCGGAATCAAATCCCAATGCAGTAGTTTAGCACTGAAGAATGCTCAACTGTAAGCGACCCTTGTCACAGATTTACTGACGACATTCTGCACTTCACTGTCACTTCAAATCCATAGCCATTGAAGGGATGTTTAAGATATGTAATTATTTGTTCTAATTACAGTGCAATGCAATACACCAGCACACAAGCTCATTGCCAATTATTGTGGGATGGATCACTCCTAATGCTCCTAATCTGTGCAACCACCTTTCTGATAACCATGAACTAGATTTCTTATCTTAGCCATTTCCCCAACTGTTTCTTACGGTACTGTTTTCCAGCCCTTCTATTTTCAAGGATTGCAAGGGATATTTTTTTTCCCAGCACAACTCCCAGGCAGTGGGTGCCAGTTCAATGTAACAATGAATGCTGAGTAATGCATGTCAACAAAACTATTTATTTTTCCAGGTTGTTTTCAGCAAGGACTAGACTTTGTACAGCTGCACGAGTATATTAATTGATCATAATAATGGTCTGTTACAGTTCGGTTCTTGTGAGTAACAGGTTGCTATCAGTCTGTTTTTTTCCTTCTCGGCATACAAGGTTAGACCTCATTCAGGTATGTATAAGCACATTTAAATTGGTTGAGACAGGTTACTTCTGATGAATGGCAGAAATACCCACCATCCAAGAGTTTTATCTTCTTTTACTTTCCGTTGATGTAGTTTAGTATCTATCTCCAAGACCACTTCTTTGACCATCAAAGAATACATCTTAATGCTAATTAATCTTGTAGCAGCATTACCCAAGAGTATTCAACAAGAATTACTCGTATTATGTAAGCAAGATTATTTCTACAAGTTAGTTTGGTGATATGGCCCTCTATCTCCAACTCGGACTTTCCTCTCATTTATTTTAATAAAATCTCTTCTACATATATATGCAATAAATTACCAAGAGTATTAATTCATAAAATAATCTGCATTACTTTTTCTTAAATAGTAATTAGAAATTAAAAGAGATGCACAAAAATATTTAAACAACACAGAACTAAGATGAATGAAAAGGAAATACTGGATGGTGTGATAAATATCTGAGAATTCACAGTTTACATAGCTGCCTCTAAAGTACAAGGTTACCACCAAGTACTTTTTTTTACCTTCAGTTCTCTTATCAACAGCCAACTTTCCATACCTGTACTCAAATTTTATATACTGTAGTCTTGTTCTAAAGCAAACCACCTAGCTAGACATGACCAATGGTAGAGTGCCTAGTACATGAAGATAAAACAGAAAAGCAATAAAAATTTACATTTGAATCTGGAACACAAGAAAGAGAATACAGAATTCTGGGAATTTTTAAAGAAAAGGAAGAAAGAACAACTTGCCAAACAAAGGACATGGTGGAAAAATACATGACATGTATTTTAAAAAGTGGAAGATCCTTACATCTTTATCATAAAGAAAAGAGGAGGCCACAGACATTTAAAGAAAAATAAATAATGAATAAAGTACCTGTCACATTTTATAGAAATAATTGCAATGCAACCCATTATGGCTTTTGCATTGGACAGGAAAGATTATTCTTCAGCAATCAGTGAAGAAGACATTAAAATACTCATTGCATGCCTATTGTAGTCTTATCTTAGAAGTCATTCTTCCTTTCAATTTCCTTCCTTCCTTTCCCAGCTCTACAATACAGCACATACAGTAGTTTACCTTTCTGTCTGGTTACAAACAAATCTATATTTCATAAAACCAAAGCTTTCAAAATGTTTAACTATAACAGGTTCAAACTTGTTAGCCCAAATAGCTGCAACAGAAGAGTTACTTATCTTGAGAAGGATGCAAAAGACATGCATTGATTTACTGTCTGTATACAATCTTCGATGTTCATTCACTACCAGAACTTACAATATAAACTGCTTATGCCTCACCCTTGCTCTTTACCATGTCATGTTACCCCAAAGTACCGGGTCGTTAATGCCACTGCCATGAATTTTTAAGAAAATTAAAAACTGTACACACAGTACGGGATAAAATGTGATTACAATGAGCTATTTCTACACAATAATTTGTTATAGATGCCTGTGAGATTTTACTATCATCTGAAAATATATTATCAGTGATTGTCTTTTTTAAATTTCTTAATTTAAAAAAGTTTATAACTCTTACAGATGTACACTCATTTTCACTTTCCATCAAAATATAAATGTAATACACAATAGGCATACTGTAAGCTCAAAGTGTAGGCCAATACTTAAGGTAACAAACAATCTGGATGTACCATTAAATGTATAAGGAAAAATGAAATGCTACTTAGTACTGCCCATCTTTATATAGGATTGCCAGACGTACCATTTTACCTTGAACAATTATGTTTTTTCTCTTTTTGTTCTGCATATTGTTCTTATCTGTAACAGTATGTCAAATGTTCCTTGTTATTTTTTTTTATCTCCACAAGTTCATAATTTTCTGCCTTTAGTAACTACCTCTCAAAGAGGTCCTATGCAGTCTGTGCAGTATGCTGCAAAGTGAATACCAGTAGTAATAAATACTGTAAGGAAGCCATTGTGTCCGTGTTTCAAGTTTGTCAGTGCAGCGTGCGATCTGGTCCGTTGCTTTGGTGTTTTGCATGTTCTTAGCAAGTTAACATGTGGACCATAACCCATTAGTAATTTAATTTGTTTCGCTTTTTGTTGATATTAATACAAATTAATAATGGAAACAAGTAGAAATGAGCCAGGCTGAATAGCTCAAGATGGTAGAGTGCTGGCTTTCAGAGCTCAACCTGGCAGGTTTGATCCTGGCTCAGTCTGGTGGATCTGAAGGTGCTCAAATAAGTCAGCCTCGTGTTGGTACATTTACTAGCACACGAAAGAACTCCTGCAGGACAAAATACCGACACCTCTGTGTCTCCGAAAACCGAAAAAGTAGTGGGACATAAAAACAAATGAAAGACAGATGATGGTGTAAGTAGAAAGCAAACAAAAAGGAGACTCCAAAAATATCGAGCAGTATGGAAGGTGGAATTTTCGGACTTAAGGCCAGTTCCAGTAAACAAATTTAAGGCAAAACATATGCTTTGTATTGGAAAAGATGAAGAAGGGATCTGCAATTTTTATTATGGAATTTGCGATGTCAGGCAGCACTTCTACAGCATGGGACACAAAGAAAAAAGTATTGGAAAGGAACAAATAGCTGTCAAATCAAGATATATAGAGAACCTAAGAAGAACTTAACAGTTACAAATTAGTTGTATAGAAATGTTCCTATTCTTATACAACTTGAAACGAAGAGAAAAATGATCTAGCTACATCAATGAAATCTTTCACAAGAGCAAATTCTACAGAAGCAGATAATGTAAGAACATTAAATTTATATACAGTGAAACCTCGTTAGTGTGTTCCTCATTAACATGTTTTCCCGCGTAGCATGTCATAAATTCGAAGTCAAGATTCTCATCGTATTAAATCTACATAAAAATACCTCACTTATCGTGTCACAAATTTTTGCTATTACTGCTTAGTACAATCACAGTTTTTCTAGCACGAATGTTATTTGTCATCCCTTGTGAAACGTGATTTCCAATTTGGGTAAGAGTCGTCGCCATAGTTGCGTGATTATGGGAAAAGGCCTTGAATTCCTGAACTTCACAGGATAAGTTGCACCTTCGGGGAGCAAGCCATTAGCCTCAGGAATGTTCAGTTTTGCTTCCCGGTTAGCAGCAAGATTGCTGAATAACACGGCGAGTTTACATTATTTGTGTTTGTATGTCACATTCCATTCAGAAGTTAGAAATTTATTTTGTGTTGAGTGGTACAATGAAGTATGATATAGATGTTGATTCCCATAGGGAAGCTGAAATATTTGTCCCAAATGAGTAAATTTATAATACCAAAATAAATGGTCCGTTATTGGACATTATAAATTTTCCAGCCAACCCATTCCCAGTTGCCAGCGTTTCACCCCAGTGTGCCAAGCCGGGCTCATCATTTGGTAAATAGCACACCCACCAAGACGCATGGCTAGTGCATAACATGGAACTTGATAGCCTATCTTATAACATGAAATGGGAATGTTGTGTGCTCGCCTGTGGGTGGAGTGAAAGGATGCATTATCTGTACCCCTGAATGTTGTAAGAAGCTAGTAAGTGGGGAACAATCACAGAATCTGTAATTCCAATATAAATGAACATTAACGGATCAGTAATGGACCATTTATAATGGAATTATGAATTTACTCAGTCAGGACAAATATTTCAGGTTCCATATGGGAATCAGTATTTATATAAAAAAATCTGTACTTGCTCTCTCGTCTTTTAAGCCCAAAAACATATTCTTGGTTCTATGTTTTCTGTGTAGCAGAGAAATGTACAAATATCTTTCCTTTCTTGCATAGATAACTGTCCAAATTTCATCAAGAAGTACTTGTTAGGGCTAGATTAAAAAAAAACAGAAATCAACTGTGGAGATTCTTCTTAATTTCTCTTACAGAACTACAGCACTTGGAGGTAAAGTAAAGCCAGCATATAGGAATTGCTATCCAGCAAGGAAATGCCGCCAGCGTTATGGGCACGTTTCCAGATAACGCTTCACTGGACGAAGTCTTTTATCTTACACCTTAGACTTTCAAGCTGGAGCGAAGCATTAGAAAAATTATAGTTGAAATACTATTTTGTAATTTTGTAATTATATATATGTAGTTATTGTCATTTCTCTTTGGATACTGTAGATTTATTTCGTAATTCTATTCTGCACTTGGATTTAAAAAAAAAGGATTAGATATTTGTGGGGTATATGGTCATGAAAGATATAAATTCTCAACTGGAAAACAGAATGGAGCCGATTTTATGGTTATAAAAAGCAACAGATGTTAGGCAAATTGAGGAATTGTTCCCTAATGAAAAAGTACATATTAAAGAACTTGAGCATACGACAGAGAGATAGCTACATTAAAAAAAAGTTTGACTTCCATTGATTAATCAAAATTAAATTAACTGAATCATTAAGGTTGTATGTTGATGTAATATATTCAGAACTGACTGTAATTTCTAGCTTGTTCTCTGGGGATACAGATGTAAGTTTAAAGGGAATTCATAAAGAGAATTCCAATTCATAACTCCAATCTGTTCAATCACTGTTCCAGAACGGGGATGTATATTATCGGTGAAGTAGGTCCAACAAGATTAAAAATCATCTTAGTCCTGGTTAAATTCATACTTATTATTTTTCCATCTACTGTAAAAGATTTCACACAGAGGTTTTTTTCTGTCATAAAAATCAAATGGAAGGATGAAATAAACACAAGAAATTTAAATGATAAAATATCTGTTAAGTCTTATAGCCTATTATATTTTGGTTTTATTTATTATTTGTAGTATATATTACTGTAATTTTGTTCATTAAATATGCTAGTATGTATTTAAGTTTATTATTATGTTTCGTGAACTGCCAATATATTATGCTGAACTTTCATTCTACAACATGTACTGTATTTAGCTTCTAAGATATGTGTTCTGTTTTTCCTTCCCTAAAATATGGCAACCCTATCTTCATACCTAAGTGAGTAAAGCCTGCTAAAGGACATTCCACTGTAAATATTTCTGAACTGCAGTAGTTCATTATAAACTGAACAAGAAATTTTCTTGCAGGTAAGACTTCATATGGATATACCTAATAGGCTTTTTACCATCAGATTCCTCTCTGTAATAGATCATCTGCAGTTCAATTTTAGATCCCACTTATAAAACCGAAACTTAAGAAAACCTAATCTTTCTTCTTCTTCCCTAGTCTTTTTTCCAATTATCTGGGGTCGGCACTCTTGTAGATTAAGCCCTGCTTTACAGCCAGATACCCCTCCTGACGCCAACTCTATTTGAAGGGATGTATTCACTGCTGCAAGTTACTGTACTGGTGTAGTGTGTAAATGTAAATGAAGATGTATATTAGATAATCATAAACACTCAGTCCCCAAGCCAGAGGAACTAGCCAAACACAGCTAAAATCCCTGACTGAGAATCGAACCCGGAGCCCTATGAACCAAAGGCCACTATGCTGACCATTCAGCCAAGAAGTCAAAAACATAATCTCTCATTAAAAGTTATCAAGCCCTCCAGAGACTCGTGTGTGAGACATGGATGAACTGCAGGGTCGTGAGAAGAATATTGTACTGCTTTCAATAGTTTGTGGAAGCTACCCTTGTTTGACCAACTTCTCAGACTTCAATTTTGATTTTAGTCTTTCCTTGCCCCACACCATCTTTGTCATAATAATCTAATTCATAGAAGGATTGGGTCTTTCTTCCTCAATAATAGCGAGCATTGAATCTTTATGTTCAACCCCCTGAATGCAAATACCATATCACCGAGCTTGATAGTTGCAGTCGCTTAAGTGCGCCCAGTATCCAGTATTCGGGAGATAGTGGGTTCGAACCCCACTGTCGGCAGCCCTAAAGATGGTTTTCCGTGGTTTCCCCATTTTCACACCAGGCAAATGCTGGGGCTGTACCTTAATTAAGGCCATGGCCGCTTCCTTCCCAGTTCTAGCCCTTTCCTGTCCCATTGTCACCAAAAGACCTATCTGTGTCGGTAAGACAAGACGTAAAGCCAACAACAAAAAAAAAAAAAAAAAAAAAAAAAACCAAACATATCTAATCTCTCTCTCTCTCTCTCTCTCTCTCTCTCTCTCTCTCTCTCTCTCTCTCTCTCTCTCTATATATATATATATATATATATATATAAAAATAAGGAGAATAACCCTGATTATATTTTCGGCAGAGGACTGATTTCCGGATTTCTCTCAAACATTGAAAACTGAAAAAGGGGTAAATTAAAAGGAAAATATCAAAGCTAGTTACTGCATTCACCACATCTAAAATCTCAATTCCAATTTTTTACAATCACTGATAATATGGCACACAAAATGTACAAAGGAATCAAACTTTTCTTTAGACCAGTATAAATTCTTTGTCTCTCTTGTGCTTTCTTAAACTGAATGTGATACTAAAGTATACTGTCTTTCAATGATGTGATGTTGGGTTAAGAGAATTCCCACTTAAGATCCTTTCTCTCTAATACAATATGGAGTGCAATTTGAACATGATTTCAACATTATGGGTTAAAATGATCCAGGATACAATTGGTGATTACACAACTATTTTGAACACCCAAACCATGTTAAAAATAAAATGAGTCACAAGAAATGAACTTAATTTCTGTAAGTGTATAAAACAATCTACTAATAGTCATGCCCCAATCACCTACAGAATTTATTCTTTCCCTACACTAACACTTACTAAATTTTTTCATACAAGCCAGGGAAAATGACTGATAACTTTACAGACTTTAAACTTTAAGTAATAACAATAATAAACAAAACTCGTAGCATTACAGCGCCATGGCCTATACCATGAGACTACTGCTCAGCCTGAAGGCTTGCAGATTACGAGGTGCCGTGTGTCCAGTACATCAAATCCTATCCTCTCAGCCGTCATTCTTGGCCTTTTAGACTCGGGCCACTATCTCACCTTCAGGTAGCTCCTGAATTGTTCACAAACATATGGAAAGATCATCATACTATCAAGAAAACAAAGAAGTTACTGGTTCAATCTTTGGTATTTCCTTTGGCCCTGTCTTTTGGCAAAACGACATTGAGAAACCTGTCATCCAAGGCAAAGTTGATGGAAAACTGCAGAAGGGATATGTCCTAAACCAGTACATTGACGAGATAAAGAGTTGGATGAATCTAAAAAAGAATAATGCACACAGCAGAAGACAGTGGTATAGGGTGGAGTATTGTTCATGGAATTGCAAGAAGGGTCATGATGTTCGAAACTGAACCGCTACCCCAAAGAAGAAGGAGGAGGAGTAGGCTGAAGAGAAGTCGAAATACCTCAGATCCAGGTAAAAATCTGTGACTGGCCAAGAATCAAACCCAGTGCCTCCAGGGTAAGAGGCAACAACCTCACTACACCCAGAGCTGGTTGTAATAATAATAATACCTCAGCAACTGTGTACAGGCATTTTGATTTGAAGCCATCTCGACTCCCTGCACGTCAACTTCAACGTTCTGGTTTACTCTATCAGATGAAAGAGTAAACCGGATATCTCTTGAGCTATGGCTCAATTTTAAAATAAATTTTGTTGGGTAAACACCAAATGTTGTCACTAGAGATCTTTTACATGCCAACATCATACGACTGAGTGTAGAATGGACTTTCTGCGCCCCTTCAACACTCTGACTACTTCTGATGGGACTGAACCTGCGATCATTGAATCTAGAGGCCAACATTGGAGACCATAGATATCCATAGACAGCCCAAGAGATATATGGTTCAGTTTCTCATCTGACATGAGAAAACAGGAATGTTGAGAAGTTGACGTGGAGGGAGTCTAGATGGCTTCAAATTAAAATGCATTGAATTTAGAGGGCATTCCTATATACCAACCAAGCTCTGCTACAGTATTTGTTCGCACAGGTAATGGAGAGTTCTAATCTTTGAGGCCCCTTAAAAATGAATTATTAAATTAATTTTATTTTGAAATAAGAGCAAGATTTGTAAACATTGTATTCAAAGTATAGTACAACTGTATCCTTTAAAAAATTCGTCAGAATACAGTTCTGTAGCACAGAACATAACTATCCACAATAGCTGACTAGGCTGCAAATGAAGTGCCATGATCAAGAAAAGGGAGGTAGTAAAGTAGCTAGTAGTATATGAATTTTGTTCCCAAAACATCTTAACCCATTTCTGTTGACAAAGAATCTATTGTGATGGGATGCACAATCACATTCCAGAATGCATAAAATAATCATGAATATATTACTGTTTGTGCAGATCTTTAAACATTCATAAATATAAATTACTGAATATCTCAAAAAGGTGAATTTGAAATAATATTAAAAAGGAGAACATCAATAATCATGATAAAAATTCACACTTTAGGGGATTGTTTAAATTGGTAATGGCTTTGATGTAACCATACAGCAACATACAAAAATTGGTAAAAAAGACAAAAAAATGCATTTATAAATATACCATCCTATATTCCTTATAAAAAGCATGGCAGTTCTCCAAGCAAAATCACTTGACAATACGTATATAAATAAGCTAATAAAATGATCCTTGACTTCATACAATTCTTTTGGTAGTTCTGAACTTTTATAAGTCCATCAGCAGGTGTCAAAACATGTGGTAGAGATCTAAAAATCATTCCATTCAGTCAAACAACTGAACTAGAAGTGACTGGAGAGAGATTCAAAGGATAACGTAAGCAACAATAGGCTGATAGACTGATGCACTAGTTGACAATACAAGGAACATAAATCTATACCCAGACATGGGCCACGACTGAATAATATACACAGTAGAACCACATACAGGACCCAGCCACTAGGCAGGACAAACACTTGTGAACAATGTAATAAATATGATAAGTGAAATGAATGGAATGATTATGAATAAGGAATTACCGTATATTCAAACTTAAAACAGAGTTACCAACTCTACACGAGACAGTTGTCATCAAAGTAACTTTTAATCAACTGTATTCAGTCCCGACATTGGCAGTTCAAGGCAATGAAGAAGCAGTAACTTCTTTATTATACTACTGCCTCTCAAAGTAGGAAGCCCTAAGGACTTTTGTATATACTCTATAATTTTTGTAATAATGATGAGTATAGTATGTTAAAGCATGAGAAATTGTGGACAGGTCAACGACATGTTGTTTGTGAGTGAGCACTCCGATGGTAAAATAAAACATAATATTATCTCTTAAGGATGACAGTGACAATGTCATCTCTGAGGCTTGTAGGTAGTCCAAAGTCATGGCACAACTTTCCATGAAGTATGGGATTGTAAAATCACACAACTTATTGCCTCCTTTTCATCATTCACAGCTGTCATTTGTTCAATGATCTGCTCAAGCTGGACTGTAGCATCAATTATATATTAATCCAGATCTGGAAGTTTCTTAGATTATGCAGTTATATTAACAAGACATGCAAGACTGACGACCTCTTCAAGCCCTTTAAGAAGTTTTTTTCTCAATGCAGTGGCTGTCTGAAATCAAAATGAATGATTGTGTGAATTTCTGAGCAACAATCAATAGTCACATCGTTCTAGAATGTGTCCAAGAGATTCAGTCTCCTGGCAACTATATCTGTATCAAGTACCTTCCTGGGACCTACTAACCCCTGCTTCAAAATTTGTCCCCCTCCCCCACCAGGCGAGTTGGCCATGTGGTTAGGGGTGCGCGGCTGTGAGCTTGCATCCGGGAGATAGTGGGTTTGAATCCCACTGTCTGCAGCTCTAAAGATGGTTTTCCGTGGTTTCCCATTTTCGTCATAAGACCTATCTGTGTCGGTGCGACGTAACGCCACTAGCAAAAAAAGAAATTTGTCCCCTTACTCAACACTATGTTACTTGACAGAGTACAGTCAACCACCGATAATATTTTCAGCCAGGTGTGTCCTTTAATGTGCAGGTTAGATTAAATGCTGAAAAATTGCACAGATAAATTTACTGCATTTACTCTCATAATTTTCTCAGTTTTTAATTTTAATTTCACAAAGGAAGGAGGGGGGGGAAGGGGTTTGCAATATGGGATTTCACTACTTTTTCAGTATGGTCTTTTGGCAAGGTTGTTACTCTGCATAAATTTACACAGCCACCCTCTGCTTGCTTTAAAATGCAAGATTCCTATGTTGCTTTTCTCTGCAATCCCTGGTATATTTTACTGTAGCATTTAATGCAAAACTCAACAGCTGTGGTTTCTTCATCCAGCTACATATTATAACAGCTCTTTTTCAGTTCCAAGACATGGGCCAGATTTGGTCCTCAAAGTTATAAGGCTGAATCTTTGCACACTGCAACTGTTCTTTTTGTTTATGCCAGTAGTGTACATGCGATAGGCTGTACACAAAACTCCCTCTCATGGATAATAGAAAGTAGAAGTCCTAACAAAAGGAAATGATGCTGCATATTCATTAGACATGAAAAGGTCAAATTTTGAGGTCAATGCTCCTCTGAAATATTTCTTTTGTGAACTTGAAGAGACAAGTGATTCTTTGGAATTGCCTGGGATCTCTTTATAAACTATGCTAGTCATTAAGGCATTAGCTAAGTAGACCTACTAGCAAAAGTCTGAAAATTCTCATTATCAACCCTTTTGTTTCAATAGATGGCAGAAAGTATCTCTCCAAGTTTAGGGAGCAGTGAACATGCAGACTGTACATTCCTTTTAGTGGACTTTTTCTCCCAGCTGTGGTCTGGTCACTAGATTTTACAGAAGGGCCAGTAGCTTGGTAATGGTTCTCTCCTAAGGAAATCCAACTCCGAATCCCACAGACTTCATGCTAGATACATCACATGAAAATCATGTAACATCAAAAACAATATCCATACAACCATGACAAGGAGACTCAAAATTACTATAGAAACTTAAAAAATCCCCAGGGCAACCTCAAGGAGAGTAGTATAAATCAAAGAAAGGAAGCTAGGCCGAAGGATAGGAACACACATGGAAGGACACACTGATAGGCTTAAAAATGTGAACATTGGAAGCAACAGAAATAAGAAAAAGACAAACATCAAAACACAGAAGGACAAGGACAAATTCTCCTTCTTCACACATTGTCGTCTGCTATAAATGGGAATTCCTCTAAACAATCCCAGTTTCCAGGGTGAAGCTGGTGATCAAATAGACTAGCAATGCTTCCACTTACCTGAGCCTCGGACTACCTTTTCTGTCTGATGATTCTTCTTTCAGACAATTTCATTTCTAGGGACTAAAAACTGTGTACATCATTGCAGTACATTTCATAATGGTTCAATTTGAAAACATGCCTACATCCTTACATTTTATTGAATACAGTATATAGATTCTCAAAGACCAGATGTGACTCCACCCGCCTTTCCCATACCTGGGTTTAAAACAATTCTTTTTAACCTTTCAGAATTTTTAATATCCCTTCTAACATGCTTATTTTAAGAACCAGGCTCTTTCCTTTCTTCATATTTTTCTACAGAGCTCAAGACATCAGTCTATCACCCTCCACAATAAGAGAACAGGTATAATTCTGGAATGTCTGCAAGAATCTATGATTAATAACGCAATAACTAATCTAGCAGGAACATATATTTAAATGTTGGTCCAATTCATACTCTATTTTAAACATTTGAGTCCTATTATTTATATCACCATAACTTGAATATTCACACCAAACTAAACAGACCTCATAATATGATGAGACACCTGCCTGACTTTAAGGATCACTAATTTTGAGCAGCAGAAAAGGTGGAAGTTATCTCTTCTTTATTCCATAAACTACATTTTGTTTAGAATAAAACTTCCAACTCTTGCACTAGGTATGACCCAAGGATCATTTTAAAAGCATTCTCTCAATTCCTTTTTTCTTTGAGTCTCAGAATGGTTCAAAGTTTCAAAATGTCAGACCATTTGAAGACTCAAAGATAAACTATAGCAATTGCATACCAAACAAGGCTGGGCCATCAATGAATCATTATGGCACAATAATTTACATATCATGACTAAACACTGTGATATGCTACAGCTATATAAATTGGTTGAGCATACAAACTTCATGTCAGTTTTGTATATAATTATGTAGTGTTTTCAATATGACTAAGATGAAGGATAAACATCAACATCTTTAAGAGAGCACACAACTCAAATTCTGTCGATAATATAGTATAAAACATGTGATTGTTATAATGACATGTAACAAGTAACTTACCTCAATCATACAAAAGCAGTCAAACAAAGGTTACAATAACATTCATTGTCATTACCCATTCATTCACTTATTCCCATCACATCAACACCTGAGATGTTATGGTGTCACTTTCACGCAAGAATCACTAGTCTGTTATACAGTAAATCCAAACCTAATCAGTTGGTTATACCTGTACATCTTTCACTGGCTGATTCCAAATCTGTAAACAATCAACAAGAAATAAATGCATAAATACAACCAGATAGACAAATTCTAATCGTGATACAAACCTACACAGCCATCAAATATATACATATCTCTCTCTCTCTCGCACTCTCTCTCTCTCTCTCTCTCTCTAGCATTTTCATTTTATACCCAACTGATTGCTCTAGATCAGGGGTTTCCAAACGGCAACCCGTGAGGGCTTTAAAAAAAATGTGAAGAAATGTGAAGAAAATGTACAAAAAAATAGCTCATTCAAAAATGTATTAATTTTTATATCCTTTATAGACCCAAGTCAGAACTAATTCATTCTTTAATATTACTTACTATTTTTATGTATTCACTTGGTCTGAATGGATTATTTTTTATTTAAAAAATTAAAATCCAAACTTTGGTAGAAAACGAGCCCTCACAAATGCCAATGCCAGGTCTTAACCACTATACATATGGCTATGGGATACATATCAAATCTTGAACTTCATGCCAACCTGTGGACATTTTATGCAACATAGCATGCAATGAATACCAAGAAATACTTTAACTGCCACTGGTGTAAAAAGCAGTTTCAATTCTTTGTTCTTCTCTCACTGGTAGTACTGGCTGGTACACAGTGCTGCACACATTAAGAAGTTTTCAGAGAGGTGCTCCTGGAGGTACATTGCTGGGATTTTAGGCTCTTACAACTATATAGCATTGTTCCTTTCACACTATTCCCACTACATTGTCCTCTAGTTTTGTTTTTATCACATTTTCGTTTTTAGGCATTTTCTTTTCCTTTTTGTCATTTGTCATATACAGTAAAATGCCGTTATAACAAACGCCAGTTTAACAAAATGTTCAGAATAGCAAAATTATTTTTGGGCACCTTCCCTTTTCCCTATTTAATGTGTGTTAAAATATTTAATTGTAACGAATTTCAAACTTTCAGTATTTAACAAATTAAAATGTAGCCTTTTTGCTTATATTTAACATCTTTTTCCTTCAAAATATAATTGAAATTAATCCTGTTTTAATCGCCGCGTATGTCGCACAACATGTCTCCACACAGCTAATGCAAACTATACAACACACAGGTGAAACTACCCTATTACAAATCAGGGGAAGGTAAGCAAACATATTACAATTCTGATGGGTGGGTTGCCTATCCAACAGCACGTAAAGATTATCTCATTCAGTTTTGGTGTACCAGTACTGAACGTCATTATGTAGGATTAATTTCTTATACATAAAACGCAAATTAAAGCCAATTTTCTATTAATAAAAATATCTTCAAATATTGGGGTGTGCAAACTGGATTACAGTATTCGTGTTTACAGGATACGGTTCAGGTAGCCATTTTCCATACATGTATGTGATTGGTCGAGCTGGATATCGATTTCAAAGTAACCAATACATAAGAAGTAAGGCTATTGGTTGGGTAAGAATGCCACATTTACAATCAACCTATGAATGTTACGGTTTTACATCTCTACACATCTCTTTCGTATTTATGTGAGGATTTCATTGTTTTCCGATATGTGTCACATCAACCACAAATACTTAACTGTAGCAGAACTTGTAGCTATCTTAGAAGAAGAAGAAGAAGATGATGACTTGGTGAATGCAGGTAACACTGACGCTGTCTATATTTCACTTGATGTCAAAGTAACGAATGAAGACTGTCTGGTGGAAGAGGAACAGGTACGTGACATGGCTGGTACCTTTGAAGTACATGTAAGTACTAAACAAGAATCGGAGTATGAACCTGGAGGATCAGCTATAAAGAAACCTAAAAAGCAAGCAGAAAGGAAGAAGGAGCAGCTCCCAAATTGGAGAAAAGTTGCTCCTGTCTATACTTCACCAACTTCAGAAGAATAGGCTAAAATTGAAGAAATAAAAATCAATGTAGGTGGAAGCCACCTTACGAAGTATTTTCACTGTACTTCGATTCACAAGTTCTGCAAATAATGAAGCAACTACTATAGAGTTGCTGCTGACTGCAAAAAAATCTTTGCACCATATTGCTTCATACTGCAGCAACTTCAACATTTGAGTAGAATCAGATATACAAACATCTGCACGACAATGGCACTGCCAATTACAGGATTCAAGTTAGGGGTAAAAAGTGGTGGTGGTCTCTGTTTATTTACTTGGTTGACAGTGTCCTCGAAAATTCTTGGAAAATACATAGGCTAGTAAACGATGAAAAAATCTCTCAGCTTCAATTTAGATCATAGCTCTGGCCCTGATGAAATCTGAAGATGATGACACTAAAACTGATGAAGTATGTGGTGATGACGGGGAAGGCAAAGAAACTGACATAGAAGGGAGTCACAATTCTAATTATGGATGACCGTCACAGTCAGCTTTACCCATGGAACTGTGTTGTGATCAAACAGGACATTTCATAATCCAAGAGGAAAACAAAGCTAGAAGAAGATGCCGACTGTGCAAGAGCACAACAATTTACAAGTGTCAAAAATGCAATGTTTATCTTCATTCAAACTGTATCAAACAAATTCATTCTCGCTAAATGAAGAAGCCTACTACGCCCACATGCATTTACACAACATTATGCTGAACCTAAACTATTTGTAAATACTTTTTGTTGCCACATTTTCTGGCCTTTCTGATCTAAATTCAAGAGAAATATACAATAATATTCCATAAAACTATGTTTGTTCAGTGCCTGGTCCTTAATGGGTTAAAAGAAAAATGTAAAATACTTTGGGAAGTGGAGAAAGGAGAAAAGAAAGGAGAAATAGTGAAGAAGTATGATATCAGCCCTTCAAAGTCATGAAATGCCTTACTAACGAAAACAAAATCAAAATCTGTCAGGAAGTGGACTGGGTGTCTGCATCTTGAACCACGCAGAGGTCGCAAATGTTCAACTTGCACCTTCAAATTTCGATTCGATCTCTTAAGTTGGTTGATATTTTGTTTGATTCAAAATGGCGGCCAAAGTCATTCCTGCCAGTCGCACATGGTCGAGTATAACCTCCAATTCATTGTCAAAGAGTGTGACCAGAGAATAATGTTTAATAACCCCCTGCTCTGAAATAGAAGGCTTCTATTAACATTTGTTTTAGAAAGAGTGTGATCTGCAATAATACTTTGATATTTTTCACAGCTTTCAGTGCACTTGTTATTTTATGACCCCTAGCAGAAAGGGTTTTCATATTTGCTCTCTCGTGTTTTTCACACCTTTTAATAATACTTTCCTCTCATCTTTAAGATACTGTAGATATAAAAGATTTCTATTTTTTTTTTTTGGCGCATCGACCTAGAGAGATCTTTTGCCCCGAAAAAATGTGGAACGCTTCACGATTTAGCATGTCATCCTTGCAAAGGGCCATGCTTATCTTCTCTGTATCGTTCCAATTTTAGTATATGTACCGCCGAAGCAAGTACTATGGTAGATATAGTTTACACTGTACCCGCAGATACACGACGCAAAATGCCCTTATTGTAATCTTAAAATATTCAAATTTATTTTTAAAAATTGTTCCACCTATTCAATACATTACGTTCATTTGAACATTACGACTTATACATTATAAATCATAATCCTTATTGGGACATATTTTGCCCTGTATTGCGGGCATCATCGGCCTGTATCTCGTTCTCAAAATCATTAGTCATCGGGATCCCAATTGTCTATTATTTAGTGTTTCTATATCCCTGTTGGGTAGTTTTTATTTCTATATTCAGTAGAACGATTTCTTGCTTAACACGTTCTTTTTTGTTGTCCCCTGTAGAAACGTCTTAACGAGGTTTTACTGTACCAATATATCATAAATGTCATAAAAGAATACTAAAATTACACTATTCATAATTCATAAAATAAACACATCCGTAAGTTCAATAGTAAATTTTAGCAATAGTCCAACCTATATGATGGCAAAGTTTCTACAGATTTTTTTAAAGAAACATTTTAAGTTTACTTCGACAGCAGTACTCAACAACATACTGTATAATCTCGAATACCACCCGCCACCAAATAAGACCCGCACCCTTCTTTTGAGAGAACAAAATTTTTTAAAAAATGTGAAGTCAAAATTATTTTCAATCTTTACTAACACACATCAAATGATTTGAAAATACAAATAAAAGTAAACAAACATTTCCAGAACGATATCCAACGAGTTCATTCATCATCATCATCATCAGTGCCAACTTCGGAACTTTTATCACCATCACCTTCCCGCAAAATGTCGTCATCGCTGCCATCCATAGCATTAGAAATGCTACATTTCCTGAAGCTCTTCCGTATGAGGTCTACAGGGATACAATTCCATGCCGTCAAAATCCACAAACACAGCAGCTGAACTTCCGGGTGCTGAATGCAACCAGTTGGCGTCAGTGTGTTATTATCAGCTGCCATCCATTCTGTATAGAGCTGTTTCAAGGTTGCTTTAAATGAATGGTTCATGCAGACATCCAGCGGCTGTAGCACAGACGTCATCCCACCCGGAATGACTGCTAGGTCGGTTTTTCCATCTTGGATATGTTTCTTCACAGCGTCTGTTGTGTGGCCGCAGTAACTGTCGAGAATAAGCAAGCTCTTTTGTCCCAATAATGCACCAGGGCGACGTTGCCAGCACACTTTACCCAGTCTTCCACAAGTGAACTGTCCATCCAGCCGGAGTTCTGAGATATGACGATAACACCAGCGGGTAGACTTTTAGGAAGCGTCTTTTGCTTCAGAACAATGTACGGCGGGAATTTGATTCTGTCGACGAGAATACACAACATTACCGTACACTTGTTTTTTATTACCACCTGTTCTAATGGTAACACTTTTCACACCCCTAACATTCACAGTCCTGTCCACTGGCATTTCAAAGTACACTGGCACCTGATCTGCACTGCCAATATGGGAAAGTAAATATGCATTTTCCTTCCGCAACCGAATTATGTGACGCTAAAACGACAATAACTTCTCATCGTAGGCACCAGGAAGACACTGTGAAATTGAGGTACCCCTTTGTACACTCAACCCATTTCTTTTATAAAAATGACAAACCCATCTTCTGCTTGCCTTAAACCCTTCCGTTGAAAGTTCCTTTGCGATCTCTAATGCCTTTAGCTGACACATTTCGGTTGACACACCATATCCCAATTCCTGCCTTTCTATCACATATTTATAAAGTTTTTTTTTTCTTCTTCTTTTCAATTTCTGGAAACTTGTACACTCAGTCCACGAAAAGCTCTACGATTACCACTACATGTCAATAGCATATTTTTCCTCTTTCTCCAATCGCAAATGCACGACTCGTCAATATTGTATTTCCTACCGGCAGCACGATTTCCAATAATTTCGGCTTCCCGAACTACTTTCAGTTTCTCACTCGCAGTAAAAGATCGCAAACACTTTGTGGAATTCATGTTGATACCCCGAGAACGTGCGTGAGACTCACGCCAAGCGCGGAAGTAGCGTATACTGAGAGCAGAGAGAGCACTGTTGCCAAGCCGCGCCGGTGATGTCCGATTTATGCGCATTCGGAAAGATAAATTTCCCAAAATTTTAAATAAGACCCGCACCCAATTTTGGAAGCGATATTTTCGAAAAAACAGTGCGGGTGGTACTCGAGATTATATGGTGATTACCAATCTTCAACGTGAAGTTACGTGTTCAGATATTTAAAGACAGTAAGCTTATCTAGTCTCTTATAAGGAGAAGATTTCAACTGGAGAGACAGAGATATGTGCCAGGTGACAAAAGGGAGGAACAGTCAGGCAGGTACAAATACCGTACAAAAGCTGTGGCTTTATGCGACTGAGAAGGAAGGCATAGAATTATCAATTGTCGTAAAGAGCAGACTCATTTCATGACCTGAGCTAAGATGCAATTCGGGTGATATTCTTTGCAAAACACATGCATTTCTGGTTCCTAAATGATCTTTGCATATTTTACATGCACAATTATGTACCATCTGTTATTTCTATTGATGTCTTTCTGATCAGTTATGCAGTCACTATATCTGAGCCTTCTGGTAGCACATAGAGCAGTCAGATAATATGCCAAAAAGACATGTTTCTACATTAATTTCTAAAATACAGGTAGACCTCGTTATAAGCGATAGTTACATTCTGCAGAATTACCGCGCATGCCGAATTTGTGTAAATAGAGTAATTTTATATGTAAAATACAGGGTTAGGTTCCCGTTTACTCACATACTAAGTTTAAAATAGCAGAGATTCTTAGTATTTTTGATTAAAAATGACCCTTATGTTTCTGAAACGCATTTTAATGCAAAATTTATACACTTAAATCAGCACTGAAACACACAATAATAAAGTAAACTCTGCATGCAAGCTCTTAGCTTTAGCTTGAACAGCAGTTCTAGACTGAGGAATGTGTTGCTGGTTGTGATGCTCAATCCAATCCAATCCAATCCATTCTTTCCATCGCTTCCGAGCGAGATTCGGTCACTCTAGTCACACTTAAGTTAGAGGAAGACTGAGCAGTTTTTCGAATTGATTCCGCATTGTCATGAATAGTTCTCACAGTGGATCACTGAAGTCCCAAAGCATGCTGAATGTCAACAATACGCTCACCTTTCTCATAGCGATCCAAACCTTCTAACTTTGTTTCTAACGAATACAACTTTGGCACACGCTTCTTTCCTTTGAGAGGCACACTTTCTTTCCTTTTACCCGGGGTTTTAAATACAAAATCTGTCAAGTGCAACTTCACAGCTTAAGGCATTACAACTTCCACATACTGTTAACAGATGCCAGCACTAGACTTAATTCCAAAATCACTGGGCGAGTTGGCCGTGCGGTTAGGGTCGCGCAGCTGTGAGCTTGCATCCGGGAGATAGTGGGTTCGAACCCCACTGTCGGCAGCCCTGAAGATGGTTTTTCATGATTTCCCATTTTCACACCAGGCAAATGGTGGGGCTGTACCTTAATTAAGGCCACGGCTGCTTCCTTTCCATTCCTAGGCCTTTCCTATCTCGTCGCCATAAGACCTGTATCGGTGTGACGTAAAGCAAATTCTAAAAAAAAATTGTTTTTAAATCGCTACATGCGAAATTACGGATTCGCGTATAATTGTACAAACTTTCTCTTGGGAATGGTTACGCTGCTCCTCAGAAAATTAACAACCTATCACAATTATAGAACTCTTTAGTTTGAACAATAAGTTACCTCTACTTGGCCTGGCTGGCAAATGAAGTTGCATATTAGTATCAGATTTTTTTAGTTCAATGATGAAAGTGATATAAAACTATATTTTTCTTCCGTTCCTGACTTCAAAACTAGGTGCCATCCAAAACAAATGCATCCTTCCCAACAAATTTCAATTTGCTTCAGATTGCTGTTTTGAATACAATTTATAACTTAAATATTCATTGCACTATCAATCTTATGTGAACCTTCAAGTTAACTGGAGATGGATTATTTCTTCAAAGATACCAAAACAAAAATCCAAAACAAATTGTAACTGTGCAGTGAAATTGACAGAGCTTATAAAATGGTTGTAATAGCCATCAGAGTGCAGTCTGGCCATTTTACAGTTATTTTATACAATTATACATTTTAGGGCATTTACATTTAAGTGCTTTATACTGATCATTTTCAGTGAATTTTTAGTTCACAAAGGTTCATCACCCTATAACAACCAATGTACAGCACTATATTTTGATACAGTACCTTAATCAACAGGCTCTTCCATACAAGTCTATAGCATGATGCATTTCCTTTGCCGTCGTTTCTGGGGCTCAGGTCGTAGAACTGCACGGACAGCTTCGTCGAACACCTAAGAGAAAGAGTGCAACAACACTATTACAGAATTACAGTATAAGTAAAACAAAGCAAGCTTCATATTCTCATAAATTTTAAAACGAACAAAGAATCGGAGAAGTGTTCATAAGAGACTAACACCAGTACATCATAGTCATTTGTGCTGATACTAAGAACAGAACTTGAAAGGTAAATTGAGGAAGACCTTGCAGGGTATTTCAGAACTCAGAAAGGAGTTTGTCAAATTTCAGAATTGTTATGAATGTTGATAATCAGACTATAAATGACAGAGCAGGGATCAAATGGAGGAGGAAGGAGTTTGTGGAAAACTTGTAAACATTGTCAACACTGTTAAGTCAGCAGAAGAGGTTACTTTAAACCTGGAATCTTATGATCGATTGATCGATCAATCAATCAATCAATCAATCAATCAATCAATCAATCAATCAATCATTATTCTGTCATTTAGCATAGAATATGCAACAGACAATGGCCGTAGCCGTGTTGAAACACTGGATCCCGTGAGATCTCCGAAGTTAAGCAACATTGGGCGTGGTCAGGAGTTGGATGGGTTGCCACGTGCTGTTGGTTGGGGGGTAAGGGAATGGAGGAGTGGAAACGAACTGGCCACCCTACGACACGTAAACTCCGGCTCAGGAACACCTCTGCAGAGGTTCGGACCTGCCTTCGGGCAGAATAACTCTTACCTTACCTTACAACTTTGATGGAAGGAGTATTTTGATAAGCTATTGAATGTAAACAACTATACAGGGGAAAGAGAAACAATACAGTGTGAAAACTCAACAAAGGATGATGTAACAATGCGGGAGGTGAAGTTAGCAGTACAAAAGATGAAGATGGGAAAAGCAATACGGATGGATGAAATCAGTGTGGAAATGATAAAGGCTGCTGGACCTGTTGGTATGCAATGGTTGTACTGACTACTAAAGTGTATGTGGAAACACACACGTGTACCAGAAGACTGGAAAAAAGGGATAATACCAGTGTTTAAACCATTCACATGCCATTTACTTGAACTAATTTATGCCTTGTTGTACCATTAACTTTCATTACTTTACATGATATTATCATTGACACTGAAAAAGAAAACCTAATGAGAGGAAAATTCAAACTACTGTCAGTTGTACTTTGTAAAGTCTTTATGTGTATGGTAGATCATAAAACAGTCATGTACGTGGAGCACCACCTTGCACTGGTGGCATTCAAATGAAGATTCCTTACTCAGACCCCTTGTCACACAGACTTTGCATCTCTGTGATGGGGTAAACTTCTTTGTTGTTGGGGGTATTTTGGTTGGAAAGTGTCCCCAGTGCCTTCCCTGAACAGTGGTGTATCCCCAGGGCTTGGGCATCCTTGTTTTGGATAGTCAGGCAAGGTGACACTTGCCAACAGCTGTTTGGCCAAACTGATCCAAAAGCTGGTAAAGTCTACTCGCTTCTTGTCAGGACTGAGGAGGCGATGATGCTGGAATTCAGAAATGTCATGTCTAGCATGTAGAAGTATATATTTTTGTATCCTTTTACATACTGCCTCATCAAGGAAGGAGAATGTGAGTCTCTCGTCATGAGAATCGACACCACCCATTCCACAGTTGTAGTCAAAAACAAGATTGGGTCTGAACTATTTCTTGCCATCGTACTTCACCACTTCAAGGTAATCTGGCCTGCATGTTGTGTAGAGAGCATGTGCACCACCTTCTTGTCCATCCATTTCACAGCCAAAACCTCATTACTGGAAACGAAGGTGAGTTCCCCCTTTTTCAGCTTTATGCTGCTGTTCCTTGGACATGAACTTCCTATCTGGTCTCACTGTACCAACAGCATAAGTCTTATTGTCCAGTAGATTTCTGAATAATGTTTGTGAACTGTACCAGTTATCCATGTACAGCATTCTCCAGCAACCCAAAAGCTCTCCACACATCTCCATTAACTACTGTTTCACGTGAGAGTAATTCCACTGTAGGTACTTCACTGCCATTCTGCTTCCCAGTTTAAATTCTGAAGTTCCAACAGTACCCATCATCAGATACACACACCTTGTATATTTTGATGCCAAACCTGGCTCTCTTTGATGGGTTATATTGTACGTATGAAAGCCTACCCTTGAACCTCATCAGACTTTCATCTATAGATACTTTTTGTCCAAGCACATAGACCTTTTGAAATCTATCTAAAAGTAAATCAAGCACAAGCCTTACTTTCCTAAGTTTATCACCAGCAGCTTCAGGGGCATCATTATATAAGTGGAGGAATTTATTCATAGATTTGAACTTCTTGAAAGGCATGGTTTCTCCAAAAATTGGAGTCTCCATAACCCTGCGCTTAGACCAATTGTCTTGGAGTGAGGGCTTCTTATTTTGTGATGTTAGGATACACAGAGCAAAATGGGCCTACATTTCATCCAGAGATACTGGAAACCAGTGTTCCTTTTCATACGACATTACCCTATTTATATCCTCGGCAGCTGATACAAGACATTTACTTGCATAAGCATTTGTCTCTTTTGTTAGATGTTCCCAAAAGTCTGCTGTTAGAAATTCGTTCACAACTTGCAGTTCGTTTATTTCACCAAATGCGATGCATGAATGATACTCTGGAATATTACTTACGTGCTTCCAGTTCCATTCCCTATCGTGTAAAAGATTATTAGAAGCCGCTGGTGTGACATCAGATGTAGGCCTAAAATTCAGAGACACATTTGACGGCAAAACAGCACTTTGTTCACCCCTAACAGCACTCACATCACTGTCACACAAACTAGTTTCACTACTTTCACTTCCACTAAATTCTTCGTCGCTTATTTCTATATCAATGTCACTCTTCTAAAAATTCCCTTATAATCACTTCGTCACTCAACTTGGAGGCAGCCATGATTTTGGTTACGATGAGTTTGCTAAGATACAGGTTATTCTTTCCGCGGAATAATTGCACAGAAGTGTTTATCAAATGCATCGATGGAATAAGACTGCTTCCATCTGTCAAGAGGTTACCTTACTAATATCCTTTCACAAAGGAAACCAGCTTGGAGCGGGTCCTGAAATTAACATTACGTCCTGACGGAGAGATCTGTCTTAGTACCGGACTGCGGTCAAGAGCCAGGACGGAGAGACCTGTCAAAGTACATCAAGTGGTTAAGAAAGGGGACAAGAAAGTTTGTGGTAACTATGGAGGAATCACACTTATATCTCACAGGTAGTTAAAATACTGGAAAGGATATTAGAAAGAAGAATGAGAAGAAAGATTGAAGGAGAGTTACAAGAGGAACAATATGGCTTCAGGAGTGGAAGATCTACAGTGGTCCCAATCTTTAGCATGAGATGAGACAGCTGATGGAAAAGAACTGGGAATATGGAAAGGATCTGGTCATGACTTTCACAGATAGAGAAAAGGCATATGATAGTGTACACAGAGAGAAGATTTGGGAAACCATGGTTAAAAAGAGACTCTTAAGAGAAATGTTAGAAATGGTGCAAGAAATGTACAACAACTGTGTTAGTAGAGTACTGACCCCAGTTGGAAAGACAGAATGGTTTAGGAATAAGACTGGACTAAGACAGGGGAGTGTGCTGTCACCTCTTTTGTTTATTATGGTAAGAGACGAAATTGTAAAGGAAACAAAGGAAGCCTATAGAAATAAAGAGATGAAGATACTGCTATTTGCAGATGATGTGATCTGGAGAAAGAACAGCAAAGAAGTGCAAAAACAACTAGATGTACTGAACGAAAAAATTGAGAAATATGGCATGAAAAATCAGTACAGAGAAAAGCAAGACTATGGCAATGTCGAGAGGGGAAAGACAAAGATAGGGCACTGTGAAAATTGGAAGTCAGAGTCTGGAAATTGTGGAGAGCTTTAAATACGTAGGAAGTGAATTAATGCAAAATGCTAGGGTGAACATGGAGATTAACAGGAGGGTACAGCAGAGTAATGCATTCTACCAAAGTGTAAGAAAACTTGTTTTGAGCAAAGAAGTACCAAGTAAAAGTAAAGAGATAATGTACAAAATGTACTATGTACCCATACTAAATTATGCAGCTGAGACTTGGACTTTGATTAGCAGGCAAGAGAGTACAATTCAAGCAAGTGAGATGAAATTCCTCAGAAGTATGATAGGAAAGACAAGGAAAGAATAAATGAAGATGTTAAGAAGGAAGTCGGGATAGGAAAGCTAAATGAAAGAGCTGGAAAGAATAAACTATGGTGGTTTGGACATGTAAAGAGGATGGAGGAGAACAGAATTCCAAGACCGATGCTGGAGGCAAAGTGCAAGGGCAAGAGAGCAAGCGGAAGACCTAGAACAAAGTGGATCGAATCAGTGAAGAGCAGCATAAGAAGAAGAAATTTAGACTGGGACAAGATCGTGGAAGAGGAATGGTGGAAGGAAAGAGGAAGATGGAGAAGTGCTTTAAATGCCCCAACAATGCAGGAGTTGGATAAGGGGAAATGATGATGATTATGAATTACAACTTTGGTACATCATATTTGCAGTATTCTGCAATTACATACTGATTACATCCATATCAAAGAACTCCTTTTGATGAATAAAAAGGATGTTCAACAGCCAATGATTCAATCTAGTTTTAAACATATCGTTACGTGTCAGGCCTGTTCTAGCTCCCTTCAGCACTTCCTGGAAGGAAAAAGCGAGTCAACTGGGACCTCCCAGCCTAAGGCCATGGCCGGTCTTTCCGTGCATTGTGTCTGTCTGGTTTTCCAGCACACATTTTGGGAAGTGCAACGAGAATGTTTTGTCTCTAGCTGAGTCCTGAATATTCCTGGTAACCCATTAACGAGATATAAATACAAGGCCGCCGCGTATGAAGGGGAGTTATGTTGGAGGGTCGAGTGTGTGGCAGGTGTTCCACCAGTCAGTGTTGTTCAGTAGTCAGGCTGGGGTGACAGTTATGTTGGTTGCTGCCAGTGTCCCACCAGTGTCAGAGTATCTGAGCGTTGTACAGTGTGTGTACTACTTTGGAGTACTGACTGGAGTGCTGGTTGTCGTCTGTGCCCCGCCGGAGTCCGAGTATCTTCATGTACTGAAGAGAGTCCTGCCTCAGAGTACTGTGTGTGTTACCGTGAACTGAGGACTGCCATGGAGTCAGTGTGGGGAGCAGCTGTCGTGAGTGTAATTGGAACGGTGGTGTTGGTAGTTGGTGTGAGGAGTATTGTCCTGCTGGTTAGTACTGTTGAGCTGTTCACTATGTGAATTACTGGACTGTCTCTGGAGTCAAACCAAGGGAAAAGACATCGTGTGTTATGTATGCAGTTGCTGTAAGGTGTGACTGGACTTGCAGGAGGAAGTGAAAGCAAGGTGAGCCTATCAATAAGGATTACAGCCATCTCAGGTAATACGAACGAGCCAGACTGCCTACTGTGAAGACCACACAGACTTATAAATAGGCAGATTATAGCCATCTCAGGTGAAACGAACGAGCCGGACTGCTTACTGTAACGACCACACAGACTTGTAAATAGGCAGCAATTAGTGAGTGAGGTCATTCATGGTTGAACAGACTTGTGTGTGTACATATATTGGGTCATAACATAATGAAATAAAACAAACTGTGTTTAATTTGTAATAAAAGAGGTGTCAGAAAGTGGGATAGACCCTATGTGTAATTGGCACAAATCAGCAGACCAGATACTGCAGGTTTCGACAGCTGTTGGAAGTATTCTGGAACATCTGTGCATAGTGAGTGCACACACCAAATCGTTCAGTTTTGTTTCTTGCAGTGTTTCTGCATGCTAATTGAGACCAGAAGCCACATGAAAATGAAGATGAAAGTCAAAAGAAGACTAAGGAAGATCAGAAGATAATGCAGAAGACTGAAGAAGGCCAGAAGATGATGGAGAAGAAGATGGAAAAAGGCCAGAAGAAGACAGAGGACAGCCAGAAGATGGATGACAGACAGATAAAAATCAACGAGAGTCTCCGCAAAACAAAGCATGTTCCAGGAGGGAGGCCGAGTACGAAGTTCTCTGCTGAAGACCACAGTGGTGTTCAAAAGAAACTGAAGCCGTGACACCTGGATGGAAATGCTTCCCCCCCGCCCCCACTTAACAGTCTGCAGTGCACGAGGCCATGGATCTGCACCAGCGAGGATGTCAACTGAAAGAGAGCTGTGCCTTCCAGGGTGGTGGTGGTGGTGATTATTGTTTTAAGAGAAGTACAACTAGGCAACCATCCTTTATATAACACTAATCAGAGGGAAAAAATGGAAGGGATCCGACACTTCGAAAAATGAAGACATCGGCCAAAGGAAGACAAGGGCCACGAACGGCATGAAAATGAAAGACTCCCTAGCCCTCGCAAACCTAATAGTGTCGGTGTCGGAAAAGAACAAGAGTTGACCAAGAGAGGTCGGAAAGGATAGATGAAAGTGAGGAACCTAGCACAAGTGGAAGCAATGCCAGGACTCAGCTAAGGAGCTCGTGGTCGCCAACCCACGCTCCAAAGTTCAGAGCCGGTGGGGCCCCTTGTCGCCTCGTCGCCCCTTCCAGGGGATTTAGCGTTCGACCGACCTGAAAACCACCAAGCCCAAACTGATCGATATGCCTGGGTCTGAAAGTGAGACCAGACGATCTGCACGTCACTGTCTAGAACAGAGACACTAGGTGACACACCACATGCACATATTAACGTTTTTATGTATATTGTGTACTATAGACTATTCATCTCTCGTGCATCTATAGTCATACTGTTTTAGGTTTAAGAAATAAATACCGAAAATTTAAGTTCTAGTTCCATTCGGAAGTGCATTAAAGCAAATTTATTGCAACACTGATAGGTCCGGAAGTCAAGTGAGATAAATGTCAGGTGCAGCCGACGAGCCATTCTCTCACTCACATCAATTAGTGAAGTTTGGCTTGTGTGTGGTTGCCAGCAGCGCGTATTATTTCTTAGTGTACAACGAGCGAACACCACTGAAAATTGGGAGAATGACATAGGGTGGCTGTATAATATCGTAAGGAAGGGAGGCTTGTCTCTTGAACTCCAGAGGATATGGAAAGACTCTTATTGCATTCTAATGGGATTAAATGAAGTCATCCATTGAGTATAACAAAGGGTAAGATGCAAAATGAAGGTGGTAAATCTGGATCGACTCGTGCCATACTGAGGAACAGCCGAGAAGATAACCGAATGGGTCAATCACCTATCAAAGGGGGGCAATATTACATGCCAGACCTGTCGTAGCTCCGTTCGGTACTTTCTGGAAGAAACTAGCCAGTCAATTGGGACTGCCCAGTCTGTGGCCATAGCCGGTCTTTCTGCTTATTGTTCTCTTCGCTTGATTTTCCTGCAGGCTTTTTGGGAAGTGCAAAGAGAATGTTTCGTCTAGTCGAATACTGAATATTCTAATACCCCAGCATTAAGATATAAATACAAAGCCACCGCGAACGACGGGGAGTTGTAGCGCTGGAGGGTTAAGTGTGTGGTGGGTGTACTAGCAGTCAGTGTTGAGAGTTCGGTGGTCGGGCTGGGGTGACAGCAATGTTGGCTGCCACTAGTGTCCTACCAGTGCCAGAGTATCTTAGTATAGTACGGTGTGTGTACTGGCTGGAGTGCTGTATGTACTGTATACCAGCATGAAATGAGCGATTGGAGCTTGACAGCAGAAGTGCTGGTTGTCTTCTATGCTCCGCTGAGGTCACAGTATCATCGGGTACTGAGGAGAGTACTGCCTCAGAGTACTGTGTGTGTGTACATGTGTTTCTATGCTACTGTGGACTGAGGACTGCCATGGAGTCAGTGCCTGAAGCAGCTGTCGTGAGTGTAAATGGAAAAGTGTTAATGGTCGTCGTGAGAAGTATTGTCCTGCTGGTTAGCACTATTGAGCTGTTGGTGTTTAAGTAGTTCACTATGTTTGGCTGTGTGAATTACTGGACTGTCTCTGGAATCGAACCACAGAACAGTTGTGTTATGGAGGTTAGCAACCCTGTGTTCAAACTTATTCGTGTGTATGCAGCAGTTGTATTGGAGTGAATGGACTGAACATGCAGAACGAGGTGAAAGTAAGGCGAGCCTGTCAGTAAGGATTACAGCCATCTCAGGTAATAATTTTCAATTGAAACTGGTAACTAACCTTTATTATCCCATACAGTTTTAAACATGTAAACATAGTTATTCAGTAAAAAGAACGAGTGAGTTGGCCATGTACTTAGGGGCGCGCAGGCTGAGAGCTTGCAATGGGAGATAGTGGGTTTGAACCCCATAGTCTGCAAGTCCCGATATGGTTTTCTATGGCTTCCCATTTTTCACACCAGGCAAATGCTGGGGCTATACCTTAAGGCTATGGCTGCCTCCTTCTTACTCCTAGCCCTTTCTTATTCCATCGTCGCCATAAGACCTATTTGTTTCAATGCGACGTAAAGCAACTTGTAAAAAAAAAAAAATTAAGTAAAAAATAAACTCACTTTTACAATAACAATAAAAAACAGAACAAAAACAGGCTTAATAACAAATAAACATTTTACAATAATGGCTCAAAATGTTTTCCCAGAGCATGAATACAGACATGGAACACAGGCATTGAATCTGCAATTTTTCTTAACTGCATTTCAACTTTGTCGAAAGCTAAAATTATTCTAGTAACAAGTTCCTCATCTGAATTCACAAAGGTTGTGTACACAATTGTTTTAACGTACCCTAATAGGACACGGGAACCCACCTCATTACATTTCCCAAGACAACCCAATGGCTTTGCCCAATTCTAAATGTTCGTACCTACTATTAAATACAATTCCGGAGTTTCAAGTCCCCCAATCGGATCTCCGGGGGGGGGGGACACAGGGTTGAGAGTAGCCTTGAATCAAAGATGTTTGCTTCGCAGAGAGATATTATGTGGAACCTAGGGGTTTACTACAGACTGGCAAACTATCAACTGTTGAGAGAGAAATTACACTATATGGCGTGAAGATCTTGGGACTGTGTGAGAGACACTGGAAAGGTGCTGGGCATTTCACCACTACCAATGGTAACACAGTATATTTCTCCGGCCATCAAAGTCGAAATGGTGTAGCAGTCATCGTTCCACAGAAGTTATGTAGCGCAGTCATTAGATACTATCCAGTTAATGATAGAATTATTTCCATCAAGATAAATTCAACACCTTGTAAATTAAATATTGTACAGGTGTATGCACCAACATCTGCTGCCCCTGAAGATGAAATAGACGAATTCTACAGTCAATTAGAATGCTTTATTGATAACATTCCTCAAAGAGAAGTTCTCATAATTCAAGGTGACTTCAATGCTAAGATTGGTGACACGTCATCCGATAACTACCTTAGTGTACATGTTGGTCCATATGGGCTTGGGACTAGAAATGATAGAGGAGAGTGTCTTCTGCAATTTTGTATAGATAAGGAAATGGTTACCAATACACTCTTTCAACATCACCCTCGCCGCCGATATACGTGGATATCCCCTGGAGACAGGGTACGAAATCAAATTGATCGTATCCTGATCAGAAGTCGTTGAAAGTCATCTGTTTTAAACAGCAGAAGTTACCCTGGTGCTGAATGTGGTTCAGGCCACATCCTCGTCATCATGAGAATGCGACTAAAACTCAAAACCACATGAAATGTACAGGAAATGAAAGTTAATGATAGAGCTCTATGTAACTTCGGCGAGGCTATTCATCCCAAACTACAATCATTAGGAATAAATCCCACTGACACTGCAGATTCGGTATGGAACAACTTGAAGACTGCTATGAATAGTGCAAGCAAGGAAATACATGAGGAGAATTCATTTCCTAGGAAGCCATGGTTAAGCGCAGAAACTTTGAGCCTAATAGAGGAAAGGAAACAGCTGAAAAGAAACAATTATAAAACTGATGAATATTTAAAAATGTACGCATCACTATCTCGGAACAGTGCAGACTTGATAAGGCAAACCAGATTCATGAAATCTGTGAAGAGATTGAACTGCATAAGCAGCACTGTCAACCTCGTGATCTCTTTATGAAGGTAAAGAAAATTACCCGCGACTTCAAGCCCCGTTCATGGGTTGTGGAAGATGAAGATGGTACCCTCATTGGAGAGAAACAACTGGCCACCGAAAGGTGGAAAAGATACTGTGAAAATCTATATGCAGATGCAACCACCAGGAATGTTTGCAAAAATTACAACCCTAATTAATCTAACTCTGAACCAGAGCCTTCAATATTGCGGAGTGAAGTAGAAGATGCAATTAAACACCTGAAGAATCATAAAGCACCAGGAAGTGATGGCATCACTGGGGAAATGATTAAGGAAATGGGAGAAGAAGGGGTACATTTAATGCACTTCATCTGTAACAAGATATGGGACAGTGGTGTATGGCCACAAGACTGGCTCATCTTCATTCCACTTCGCAAAAAAGGATCAACAAGGAACTGCAGGAATTATTGAACCATCTCACTAATATCACATGCAAGTAAAATATTATTGCACATCATAAATGAGCATTTGAAACCTTACATTAGATGTCAGCTCCCGTCAGAACAGGCTGGCTTTGTCAAGGGAAGAGGAACTAGAGAACAGATTCTAAATATATGTCAGTTGGTTGAAAAGGCACATGAATTCAACATTCCTTTGTTTCTGTGCTTCATTGACTACCAAAAGGCCTTCGATTGTGTTTTGAGGCTAAAGTTGTGGTGTGTTCTAGAGGAAATGGGAATTCCATCTCATCTCATTTCACTTATAAAAGGCTTATACGATAACAACTTCGCCAAAGTCAGAGTTGATGGTGATCTATCATCAAGTTTCAAAGTCTCCAAAGGTGTGAGACAAGGATGCATCTTATCACCTCAATTGTTTAACATCTATGGTGGATATATCATGAGGCATGCCCTCGACAGTTGGGAAGGAGGATTTTCGATTGGTGGGAAGAGAATTAATAACCTCCGTCTTGCAGACGACACCACACTTGTAGCCAGCAGTGTACAGGAGCTTGTCGAGATAATGGATCGCGTACAACAGGAAAGTCACAAACTTGGCATGGAAATTAATTGGAACAAGACAAAACTAATGATTGTCAACAAAGGTGCAGAAATTCAGCTGCCACAGCACCTTAATAATCTCCAAAGAGTCTGTCAGTTTCCTTATCTTGGTTCAATAATCGAGGGCAAAAGTAGCTGTGAAAAAGAAATCAAACGTCGCATCATTCTAGGACGTACAGCTATGGCAAAATTAAAGATGATCTGGCAAGATAGAGCAATCAATATCTATGAATCTATGAAAAGATTAGTCCATTCGCTTGTGTTCTCGATCTTCCTGTATGGATGCGAAACTTCGACCATAAAAGCTAAAGACAGGAACCGAATCAACACCTTTGAAATCTGGTGCTGGAGAAGGATGTTGCGAATACCGTGGACAGCCAGGCGAACAAATGACTCTGTCATCCGGGAAATTGGAATACAAGAAAGTTTATGCCAAGTTGTGTACCAAAGAATCCTGCAATTCTTTGGTCACATTATGAGAAGAGAGGATGACAACCTGGAAAAATTAATTGTCCAAGGAAAAGTTTCTGGCACAAGGACACGAGGACGGGTTGCAAAAAGATGGGTTGATCAAGTAAGAGAGATCATGGATTTACCATGGAGAATTACTATCCGGAAAACGCAAGTACGTACAGAATGGTATCAGCTTATAAAAGAAACAACAAAGTCCTTGGGTCATGATACTCAGTCATGAGTGAAACGACTGGAGAGAGAGAGAATAGGAAAAAATCGAGGTGGTTATATCTAGCAAAAGAAGGAGGCCAGGCAATCTGACCATACTGACCAATCCACCTGTGGGGAAACAAAGCGCTTAAATACTGGGGTACAAGAACAGCAAAATGTGGCAGAGTGCCGCCATGTTGGAACCATACTGCTCTAAGTATCAGAAGCGGAACCTCTTCTAAATAAACTGGCCATACATTTTGTAGGAAAACTAGGCAGGTGAGACACCATCTAAATGGGGAGGGAGTAGTATAGGGCCCACCAAACAGCCACCGATAATCACTGTTCTGCAATGGTTTCATTGCCGCCATCCTGTATTAGTTTTTAGGATGACTTCTGCATCCTGAATCAGAATCTTATGTTAATTTTTCCCCATCACATAAAATTTTCTCAAAAATCCTATATTACGTTTATTTCATCAGGTGCACTAATGCACTTCTTATGTTGTTAAGCAGAGTGTTGCTTTAATTTAGATTTCCATATTCTTTAATTAATTTATTTTATTATTTTATTAATTCAGCGTCGTCCAGCCATCTCGTAGTCCTGTATTATCACGCCGGCAACTATGTACAACATAGACGGCAATGCACTGTTTTGGCTGAGTGGTGTCATTCTCTCGCACTTCGTCTGCGACAGTCTGAGTTTTGTTTCGCTTGCTAGTGAAAAGAGATTTTTGTCTTCATAAGCGTTCTATATGTAAGTGATGTACTGTGTTAATATTTTTATTGAACTTACATCTATCAACATGCCATTACGTGACTGCAAGAACAATCCAGATACATTCTGCTATGTATGGAGAAGTTTCATGCCGATGAGACAGCGACGCAGTATAGCCGAGTTTGTAAAAAAAGGCCTACTATGCCTACTTTGGCTTGAAACTTGGAGACCAAGACAAGCCGTGGGCACCACATAAGGCTTGTAGAACCTGTATAGAGCAGTTACGGCAATGGGTGAACGGTAAGCGAACTGCGTTGCCATTCGGTATTCCAATGGTGTGGCGAGAACCCCCAGACCACAGTACTCACTGCTATTTCTGTTCTGTGAAAGTGAAGGGATTTAACAGCAGCAACAAAGGTAACATTGTGTATCCAAGCAATATTCGATCTGCAATTTTACCCGTTCCTCATTGCCCTGATACACCAGTACCATGGTGTCCAGAACATTTACAGGATCGTCCCTCTTCTGAATCTGATGCAGAAATGGCGGGCACTAACTGACTGTGATTTCTCCCCTGAATGTGTTGAAAAAGAACCAAGGCTGTTTGAGCAAAGTGGATTAAATGACTTCATTCGAGATCTTGGCCTTACAAAGGAATCTGCCGAATTACTCGGGTCTAGACTTTGTGAAAGGAATATGTTCGCGCCAGAGACAACATACTTTTGGTATAGACATCGAGAACAAGAATTTACACTGGTTTACTGCAACAACATTCTGGAGGTTATCTTAAAACTAGGAGCACCACAGTATGACCCTATTGACTGGAGAATTTTCATCGACGCCTCAAAGCGTCTCTAAGCGTAGTTTGAAGCGCGTCCTTCTTCACAATGAAAACAAACTTTCATCCATTCCCGTTGCTCATTCGGTTATTATGCAAGAAACATATGGAAATCTCAAAATGCTGTTGTGTAAACTGAAGTACCAGGAACACAAGTGGCAAGTGTGTGGTGATTTCAAAGTGATAGGTATTCTGTTAGGTTTACAAGGAGGTTACACAAAGCACCCCTGCTTTCCGTGTGAGTGTGACAGTCTAGCACGGTTACATAACTGAACTCAAAAGGAATGGCCGTGTAGACAATGGATTGTAGGGTCAAAAAACCTAAAACAAGAAACTCTTGTTCACAAGAGCAAAATACTGTTACCTACGCTTCATATCAAACTAGGGCTTATGAAGCAATTCGTTAAGGCCCTTAACAATGAAGGTGAATGCTTTCAGTACCTGTTGATTAGCAGGCATCAGTAATTCCAAAATCAGGGAGGGTATTTTCACAGGTTCTTTCTGATGCTAATTTTGAAGATATGTGCGCTGCAGACCGATCGGCATGGATAGCATTCCGGAATGTGGTCAAAAACTTTCTTGGAAAAACAAAGGATTCAGACTACAAACAAATGGTGGATAGATTGCTAATTTCTTTTCAATATTTAGGCTGCAAAATGAGCTTGAAAGTGCACATGGTACATTCACATCCGGACTATTTCCCTGAGGGCCTAGGAATGCTGAGCGAAAAGCAAGGAGAAAGATTCCATCAGGATCTACAGGAAATGGAATGCAGATTTCAAGGGAAATGGAACAAAGACATGCTGGCAGGTCCAACTACTTTCACACATGAAAAGCAAGGCGAAGATGTTTCTTATACTAAGGTAGGACATTATAAAATTGAAACCGTAGACTTACCATTCTCAGTACATTATGAGGCTTAATGCGTGGTAAATTTTGGTCCATTTGGCTGTGTTATTCTACACATCTGTTAACACAATACACTACATATCTTTATATTATGTTCATAAGTATACCAGTGTAAGATAGGAGTGTTCAGATGGGTGAAAATAATAAGAAAGAAGCATTCTTTACATGTGATAATAGTAATCTTGCATGTGCACATGCTGCATATTTATCAAATTTTCATTTTGAATTTGCACAAAAACCTGATATGACAGGAGAAAATTGACTTCAGTTCCGGAATCAGCATGTCCGAAATATAAAAGATCACTATGTAAACTTCATGCAATGATCGGAAAGTTTGAATTCGCAGGTCAGTGTAATACATGCCCAAATGTTCACATTAACTCTCTTGGTGCCAGGCGGTAGTGCGAGCACCCGCACTTTAAATTGCCAAAGCCGATCTGGTCGGCCTTTAAAAATCCACACGGAAGTTGCCAGAGCCGATTACATCAGCCAGCTTAAAATTCTGTGATGTACATAAGTTTGAGGCAACCTACAGCGACGCGCATACTTTTGTTACAACCTGTAGTAAAGGGGCTACACGTTATTGTGTGCCTGACCTTGCTTTGGAAGTTCTAAGAGGGTGTTATAGCTTTCACAAGAGCCGTTTCCTGTGTTTACAAATACCGCTAACCGGTCAGTAAGTGATTGCTCCTTGCAGTGAGTGAATTTGTAACAGCAGAATGGCAAGTTCTTCACGTGATAATTTTTCAGCAGGTATTGATGACGATAAATTAATGCAGTATTTGGAACAATGCAAAGTAAACGCGGGTGATATATTGGATAGCGATAGTGAATTTAGTTCAGAGAGTAGCGACGAAATTATACCGGACACGCCTGCGGAATTACCGCTGGTAAAGAAGAGACGTTTAATTGTTTCTAATAGCATTAAAGCTACTGTGAATATGGTGGTAGATGAAACTAATGATAAAGCAGATGATGATGATGTGTCTGGAGAACATTTTGTGGAAATTTGTCCCAATGAACATGACAACATTCCTCAACCTCCTGTCTCCTTCAAAGGAACTTCTTGGACCTAAACATGCCCATATCATACTTCAATTTACTTTTCACTTTTCTCTCTGCTAAACCTTGTAGTTGCATATAGTCCTCTGTCATTATGTAAATGCCGGTGCCCGTGGGCCAAGTGTAGCGTGCCTTCCTCTCACCCGGAGGTCATGGGTTTGATTCCCGCCCGGTCAAGAATATTTGCCAGGTCTTGAGGGTCAATATGAGGTTCACTCAATCTAAGTGACCTTAAGTGATTGCAATAAAGGAGATATCTGAGGGTGAGAGGGGGGGCCCCGGTCTAGAAAAACAAGAAAAATGACAGAGAGGATTCATCTCACTGACCATGCTTCGCTTCGTAAACTGTAGGTCTCCGAACTGAGCAGCGGTCGCTTGGTAGCCCAAAGCAAATCAGGGCTTTAGCGCGTTATAGAAACCTTAATTCCGTATATTCTGTTGTATCGAAAAATTATTTTTCAAATAGATACTAGAACCTAAAACGGGAAAATGATTTTGCTGAAAACGAAAACTATAATATCAACTATTATTTTATATTTTTTAAATATTTCAAAATTATTTTTATACTATGTTGTCCGCACGTAGAAAGTCTCTTGTCAGTATTTGCCATACATCGATACATATAAGCGAATTTAATCGGTGAGTAATATTGTCACGTTTTTACTGGTGACATATGATAGAATTTTTATTTTTAATGTTTTTATTTTTCTCGTTCAAATTAGTTATTCTATAGAATTGTATTTAGAAATACATTATACATAATTACGTACATTCTTTTGTATCGTAAATGATTTTTTCCAAGTAGATATTGAGAGAGAAATTGCGAAAATGCTTTTCTCTTCCTAAAAATAAACATTATCGACAACTATAAATCAACAATAAAACGTTTTCGACTCTTTATATCACTCTAAACCAGTTGCTTATTCTATGTAGTTGATATGTAGAAAATTTCATGCAGATACTTGGTATACACCGGTAGATATACGTGAATTTTAAAATACATGTATTTCCACTGAAAGAGGCCTGGCACTTTATAGTAGTAGAGTGGAGGCGGAGCTCTGGCCTCTTCCAGCTGATGGTAAGCGGCCGACCAGATCGGCTCCTGGCTCCAAGAGGGTTAAATTTGTTCCAATGTGAAAAAAACATGAGTTTTGTAAGAATTCACGTACAGTATAACCCCGGTTTTGTGTAAACCAGCATTTAACGGAATAAATTTCAAGTCCCGAAAATCATTCCATAAGAGCAATGCAATGTTATATTCGATTTAATGTAATTCACAATAAGGCAAAATCTGCATTTAGCATTAAGGAAATTTTAAAATTCTCAAATATTTATTTCTATTTGTTTTGGTTATTTGGTTAAGAACCTATGAAAACGACGTCATAAGCTTGGTAAGGATGATTCAAGGCAGAAAAGGAATTTAGAGCACGGGCACTTAGGGCTAAAGTCAGATGTCGGACTCAGATGCACATCTGACCACGGCCGCTGTAATACAGTAGAAGGGAACCCCCGTTTAAACGACAATGTTATTATGCCCTACAAAACTTCATATAATATTCTGTGCAATATTCCTCGGTTACAATAACACTTTTAATGATTCATCCGTTATTACGGGCAAATTCGGGCGTTAGTTTTTATCTGTTATCAATATACATACACTCCACTCCAGCATTTATATTGAATTTGATCGATAATCTTATGTATAGGTTCCTCGCAATGCACGAGCGAATCGAGCTTGAGCGAGCCAGAGCTCTTCTCACAACGACTGGTAGAAACAAACATCGAGAGAATATGTTTTCGCAATAAGTGCAATGGCAGCAGTTGTTAACTACTTGAAAATAAAGGCTGAAGTAAACTATTGCTTAATTTTAATACTACTGTATGTAATGAAATATAATAAGAATGAGATACTTGTACTTCTCAAGATACAGCGGTGTGCATAACTAATTTCAGAGGTTAGGTTGTGTACTTTCGCGTCTTCGCCCCAGTGTGCTAAGTTGGGCTCATCAGCGGGTAAATAGCACACCTACCAAAATGTATCGCTGTTGCATACCGTGGCAACCAGGAATGAGTTAGCTGGAAAATTTATAATGTCCAATAACGGACCATTTATATTTGTATTATAAATTTACTAATTCGGGACAAATACTTCAGGTTCCCTATGGGAATCAATATCTATATCATCTGATGGCCAGGCAGGCATCAATTTTTGGTAATGAGACAAAGTCTCTCATAGTACATTGGCATTACCGGTGGCTCCAAGTAGCCTACGCAGTGGCCTCCATGGTATGCACTAGCTATGCGTTATGGTGGGTGTGCTATTTACCACCTGATGAGCCCAACTTAGCACACTGGGGCGAAACGCTGGCAACCAGGAATGAGTTAGCTGGAAAATTTATAATATCCAATAACAGACCATTTGGTATTATTTTGGTATCTTTCCCAACTTTTATGGAAAATCATGTATAATGTTATAAGAACCACCTTAAAGTGAAGGGGTTTTGCATTCACCAACAAAACTCTGTCAAAAGGAAGGATTAACCATGGGCTCACCATTATCAGGAATAATAGTGAACATATTCCTTGATAACATTGAAAAAATTTCTTAACCAACTGAGAGACGTAGAGGGAGATAAAGTTTTGAGACAAAGTTTTAAGAGGTGTACAACTACACTGGCAAAATTAATGGAGCACTTGAATTTTCTAAGGAAAAAGCATGTTAAATTGAGAAACATTTGTTTTATTATTTACATTGATCATTTTCATGAAAAAATTATCTATATAAGGGTTCTGGCTCATGAATTCCAATCAAAGAAAAAACTCCCCCAGAGGAGGGATTTGAACACAGACCTCTGAACTGACAGGATCGCTCCATAGCAAGCTATAATAGATGATAGTAGGCTACACACCGTATAATCCTGAATACCACCCGCACTTTTCCCCCCAAAAATATTGGTTCTAAATCTTGGGTGCGAGTCGTATTAAAGTTCTTCATTCTTGTAAATACTGACTACATTTACATGGAGTATTGAAACAGATTTGATTACGGTTACTGTACTCAATATACCCCATGTAAACGGGCATTCAGGTCTTATTGTATTTTAGTTGCGTTCTAGAAAACAAGATCAATTTTTCTCAATACGGTTACAGTGGCATGTAAACGCAAAATGTAAGGTAATGAAATACGGTAAATCAAAGAATATGGGTAAATATGCAGTAAATATGAAAGCCTCTGCTGTGGATGCTCGATCGTAATTTGTTTCACAAGTGTTCCTGGCAGGCTGGGTGCACAAATAGCTGATCTCGCGGGATATCGTACTTTGCGAGAGTCAAGACTGTTGGAAGTTGTAAGCGAAGCTGAAATATATGGAAATCGTGCCGTTGGCAAAAAGTACAATGTTGATGAATCGTGTATTCGTGATTGGCGGAAGAAGAAGGAATAACTTCTAAAAAGTAACGGCAATCGCAGAGCATTCCGTGGGCGGAGTGCAGTGCTTCTGGAAATTGAAGAACGTCTCCACAAATTTGTGATAGAAAAACGTGAGTTAGTATATGGTGTTTCTAGTGAAATGTGTCAACTGAAAACACTAGAGATCTCAAACTCAAAACACAGGGTTTTACTACAAGCCACGGATGGATCTGAAACTTTTATCGGAGAATGGGATTGTGCATTCGGAGACTTACGTCTCTCTGGGGCGTATGAAGAAAAATTAACGGCTTTTCAGCGTCACATTATTCATTTGAGGAAGCAAAATTCTTATTTGCTGTCGCACATTGGGAATGCTGACCAGACACCTGTCTATTTTGAAATGCCATTGAAAAATACAGTGGATACGAAGGGTTCTAAAGTGTAACCATCAGAACAGGTATCATTAGTGTAGTCCGTGGGCCAAGACTTTCACACACGCGTAACGACTGTCGTTTGTTTACTCGCTCGCGGCCTTCTCGGAAAAGATGTTCTCCAGCAGTGCTCAGTGCTGTCAACGTCTGTACTTAGGTACTATGCTTCGATACCTGGTGGTGGTGATTATTGTTACACACGGTTAGAATAGGCTCTGGACAAGATTCTTGCCGTGCAGACAGTTAGGATAGGATCTGGACAAGATTCTTGCCATGTGGACGGTTAGGATAGGATCTGGACCATACCACTGGCTGGACGGTTAGAAGCCGCGAAGTGGCCCTAGGCCTCTAGTTTCGTGAGGAAACATGATTGGCGCTTTTATTGTGCTGCGGTTGGTAACGGATTATGATTAACTTTCTTCACGGGAAGGAGATCACATTTACAAGTAGCTACTTCAGAAATGAAAATGGCGTGTAATCCTAATTAGGTTATAAAAGTAAATGTACTTCTAGGGGTGGGATGGTGGATTTGGTGTGAATTAATAGCGAACAGGTGGTAACGAAAAATAACGATGCACGGTAATGTGGTGCATATTGGCGAATGGAACCAAACTCCCTCCATATGTGGTTTTGAAAAGGAAAACACTTCTGAAAGGAAACTTGTTGTCCGGTGTTACTGTTAGAACACGAGTCCGGCTGGATGGACAGTGCGTTAGTTGGCAACGTCACCCAGGAGCTTTGTTACAAAAATGAAACATGCTTGCGATGGACAGTTACCGAGGATATACAATTGACGCCATAAAAGATATGATGAGAAAAGGAAAAACCGATCTTGCGACAATTCCTGGAGGATTCACTTCTATTCTACAGCCGTTGGATGTGTGCGTACACCGGCCTTTCAAAACTGCAATGAAACAGTTGTACACTGAATGGATGTCACATGGTGATCACGTGTTAACACCAACCGGATGAGTGAAGAGGCCCGATGTGGGACTAATATGTAGCTGGATCAAGACTGCATAGGCGTGCATTCCCAACAATCTAGTGTCCAAAAGTTTTAAGAAATGTGGAATTTCAAATTCAGTGGATGGTAATGAGGACAAATATTTGTGGAAAGATGCCGGCGACCAAAGTTCCTATGGGGAAACGTCAGATGACGACGGTGAATTGTGAATGATCTGTGCATTGGACCAATTTTATTCACCTTTTTTTGTGATTATTTTCTTAATTGTAAGCTGTTTGAATTTATATTTGTGGTATATTTGAAGAAAATTAAATAGGTATGTAAGATATTGGATTTTAAAATTTTTTTCCCGTATTTTGCCGTTTCAAATTTAGGGTGCTGGTCTTATTCGGTGGTATTCGGGATTATACGGTATGTAAAAACAGGCTAAGATCCCCTGGAAAAGGTGTGCTTTCTACTGAAACCTCGATTTAAGGTAAACCCCCTTTTAAATATCACGCCCCTGCAAAATCATTATTTAGGGGTTCTACTGTAGTCTCAACTGTGAATGTTACGGCTATTAAAAGCTACCTTCCCACAGGAATTTCTACAGAAGTTTCAATTTTAGACAACTTGGTACATACAAATTTATTTTTTAAATCTAACCTGCTTCAATCCCCTTTGTGTAAGGGCAGAGCACTCCATGTATTTGACAGCACGGATTTTATTGGCCAATTTTTGTCCCTGCTCTCGCTTGATAGGAGATAAGCCTTGTTCCGCAAGAGCTGTTAATGTTTCACGATCATCACGAAGATCAATCTTAGTGCCTAAAACAAAATTATTACAAATACATTCACATTCCATTCTCCAATATATTCTTACCTTCAGAAAATATAAAATTTCTTGTTACAAAAATATTATGATGAAATTCTAATTATATATGCAATGAAGTGGGGGAAATCTACATACCAACTAATATCATAGGTGCATCTGGACAATGATGTTTTATTTCAGGATACCATTTCGAAGTAACATTCTCGAAAGACGATGGACTTGTTACACTGAAGCAGATTAAAAACACATCGGTCTGCAAAAAGAACAAATAAACATCAGTGGTTGTTAACAGAAAAAGAACTGACGGCAATATTGTCTAATCCCAGTCTTCACAGCTATACATTATTAATAACTGAAACATGAAAAACGAGTTTTAGTAAGTGTATAAACTCCAGGCTGCACCCACAGCGTGCTTTATTTCTAGCCTACTCCCAATGCTGAGTGTAGGGCATAAGTTTTACATTACAGTAAAAACATCACAACTTTTGTAGGCTACATTCGGTACCGGTTTCGACAGATTCCCTGTCATCATCAGCCGAGAATAATTAAACAAAGACAAGTATAGATCATGATTCTTATGGTGTGATTACAATGGTGGATTAAAAATATACATTATATGATTAAAATAGTATATATATATATATATATATATATATATATATATATATATATATATATCATCATCATCCTTCCAAGTATTGGGCCATGTGACCCGTTACGGTCTTGCATTTTACTTTTTGCAAGACTTGAAAGCAATCAAATGTCCTTCCGACGGGTTGCTAGCCTGAAGGAATATATATATATATATATATATATAAGTCTCAAACTAAAAGCAGTTGAACGGAAACAATATACTATATCGGACACACAAAGGGCTTCCAGGTCGGAGAGGATGAAAAAGTTCTGGGAGAAGAAGAAGAAGAAATTAACTCAAATGTATTGATTTCAGTGCTCCAATGTGGGCGTAAAATATGTAAATAATAATAAATAAATAATATATATATATATATATACACAAATAAAAGGTAAGTAAAATGGGAATGGTCATTATTCTATGAGGTGTACACCTTAATATTTCTAATTAAAAGGTTAATTTGTTAAAAGAAATTTTGTTCTTGTAATATATAATTAGGGCCTATAGTGAAATTTGATTGTAGGCTTAAATCTGTAATATTTTAACTTTTTGACCAGTCAATTCATTGAAGTTATGTAGCCATGTTTGACACATTAAAAAGGTAAACAAACATTTAGTCGAATGGTGTTCCACATAAAATATGTACAATAAAATTCGATTGGAGCTTCAACTTGGACTTAAGAATGGAAGAATTATATTAATGTTCAATGCAAGCAGAAATAGATGAGTTAATTTTTTCACTATGTATTGATGTTGATAGTTAGATCCATTGAACAGTTCAATATGTCGATTTGTATTCTGGAATGGTTTACATTATTTTGAGGAATAGTAATTGAGGTTCTTGCTAAGGTGGTACTTGAAGATCTTGTGTTGTAAGTTGTGAATACTCCGATACATCTACTACCAACTTGGCACCTGAGGTTCCGACTTGGATCAGGATCTTTCCAAATCATTTATGTATTCACAACTTACAACACAAGATCTTCAAGTACCACCTTAGCAAGAACCTCAATTACTATTCCTCAAAATAATGTAAACCATTCCAGAATACAAATCGACATATTGAACTGTTCAATGGATCTAACTATCAACATCAATACATAGTGAAAAATTTAACTCATCTATTTCTGCTTGCATTGAACATTAATATAATTCTTCCATTCTTAAGTCCAAGTTGAAGCTCCAATCAAATTTTATTGTACATATTTTATGTGGAACACCATTCGACTAAATGTTTGTTTACCTTTTTAATGTGTCAAACATGGCTACATAACTTCAATGAATTGACTGGTCAAAAAGTTAAAATATTACAGATTTAAGCCTACAATCAAATTTCACTATAGGCCCTAATTATATATTACAAGAACAAAATTTCTTTTAACAAATTAACCTTTTAATTAGAAATATTAAGGTGTACACCTCATAGAATAATGACCATTCCCATTTTACTTACCTTTAATTTGTGTACTTGTCCTGACTGACTGACTGACTGACTGATTCATCATCGCCGAGCCAAAACTACTGGACATAAAGAAATGAAATTTTGGACATAGATTCATATTAAGATGTAGGTGCTCGCTAAGAGAGGATTTTTGGATATTCCTTCGCTAAGGGGCTGAAAAGGGGGTTGAAATTTAAAAATGAGTGTATCAATATCTCAGAACTTTAAAAGTTTACAGATGTAAAAATTGGTATTTAGAATCTTCTTTAAAAATAAGGAAACACGTATTCTTTTATTTTCAGAAAATTCCAATAGGAGGGGTAAAAAACAGTGAAAAAGGGGTTGAATGCCTTTAATCAGGATACTAGTACCTATATACAGAAACTGAAGATATTACAGACCTGAAAATTGGTACTTTTGATCTCTTTTAAAAATAAAGAAACACATATTTTTTGTTTTTGGAAAATCCAATTAATGGGGGGTGAAAAGGGGGGTGCATTTTTAAAATGAGTGCATCTATATCTCAAAACTTTTAAAGTTTACAGATGTAAAAATTGGTATTTAAAATCTCCTTTAAAAATAAAGAAACACATATTCTTTTGTTTTTGGAAAATCCCAATAGGAAGGGTGTAAAAGGGTGAATAATGGGTTGAATGCCTTTAATGAGGCTACTTATATTTCAGAACCTGAAGATATTATAGACCTGAAAATTGGTATTTGGGATCTACTTTAAAAGTAAAGGAACACGTATTTTTTCGTTTTTGGAAAATCCAAATATTGGGGGGTGAAAATGGGGGGGTGAGATTTTTAAAATGAGTGTGTCTACATCTTAAAACTTTAAAATTTACAGATGTAAAAATTAGTAGTTAGAATCTCCTCTAAAAATAAAGGAAGGCGTATTTTTTTGTTTCCTGTAAATCCCAATAGGAGGGGTGTAAAAGGGTGAAAATGGGTTGAATGCCTTTAATGAGGATACATATATCTCAGAAACGGAAGATATTACAGAACTGAAAATTTGTATAAGGGATCTCCTTTAAAAATAAAGAAACATGTATTTTTTAGTTTTTGGAAAATCCAATTAATGGCGGTTAAACAGGAGTGACAAATTGGGGTGAATTTTTTGAAAGACTATATCTTCAGAATAGCTTGGAAACGTAAAATGTAACAGACGTAAAAAGTGGGTGTTTGGAATCTCCTGTAAATGTAAAGAAACATACGTGATTTGTTTTTGGAAACTCCACTTAAGGGGAACTCAAAAGGGGTGAAATTTTAAAATGAGAACTTTTACGGTATATCTAAAACAACTTAACATGTTACAGAAGTGAAAACTGGTACTTTTTATCTCTATTAAACATAAAGAAACGTGTATTTTTAGTTTTCGGAAATACCACTTTGGTGGAGGGGGGGTAAAAGTAACTGAAAATGGTGTTGAATTCTTTTAATTAGGCTACTGATATCTCAAAAATGAAGATGTTACAGACGTGAAATTTTTTATTTGCAATCTGTTTTAAAAGGAAAGAAACACGTATTCTCGGAAAATCCAATGAAGTGGGGGGTGTGAAGGAATTGAAAAATTAATTGACTTAATTGTATGAGAATACATACATCTAATAGAAACTAAAGTTGTTACAGACGTGAAAATTCGTATTAGGATCTCCTTTAAAAACAAAGAAAAACGCGTTTTGGGGGAAAACCATCTTGGGGGGCGGGAGTGTAAAGGAGTTGAATTCCTTTCATGTGGACATATGAATCAAACACTTAAGAAGTTAGAGTCGTAATAATTGGAATTTAGAAGATCCTTTACTATTAAAGAAACAAGTATTTTTTGCGGGAAAGTTCACTTGGGGGGGGGGGGGGGGAAGCAGTTGGAAATGAAGTGAAAAAAGTGAACTATTTTTATGGGGATACATAAAACTGAAGGTAATAGACGTGAACATTGGTGTTTGGAATCTCCTTTAAACTTAAAGAAACACGCCTTCTTTTATTTTTTTGGGGGGGGGGGTTGGCGGTAAATAAACTTAACGGTGGTGGGGTGTAAAAGGAGGTGAGACCTATTGATTTTTCTGTTCTTAATGTACTTATAAGGATCCTCCGTTGCTCAGGCGGCAGCGCGCCGGCCTCTCACAGCTGGGTTCCGTGGTTCAAATCCCGGTCACTCCATGTGACATTCGTGCTGGACGAAACGGAGGCGGGACAGGTTTTTCTCCGGATACTCCGGTTTTCCCTGTCATTATTCATTCCAGCAACACATAATAGTAATAATAATAATAATAATAATAATAATAATGTCGTCAAATGTGCTGACCACGCTGGAAACGGCTCCTGGACGGGTAATGACTAAGAATGCAGTCCGGCCGCGGGTTCAGTGCCACCAAGGCACCCAATATGACACCACGCCGTATCTTCTGAAGGATTTTATCCATATTAAAAATGATTATAGGAAAAGATAGCAAAGATTTACGGACCCAACTGACCGGGAGGAATACCTGAGCCTAACCCGGGAAGTACGAAATCGATTGCTGGAAAGGAAGATTGAAAAATGGGAGGAAACGTGCCGTAATCTAATAGAAAACGAGTCAGATAGGGAATTTTGGTGGATTCTCGCAGAAAACGAGTCAGATCGCGAATTTCGGCGGATTATATATCTAAAACAATAAGCATTCAATTATAAATTTCAGTATAATACCGTAGCAAAGCACGGGTATCTTGCTAGTATATATATATATATATATACTATTTTAATCATATAATGTATATTTTTCCACCATTGTAATCACACCATAAGAATCATGATCTATACTTGTCTTTGTTTAATTATTCTCGGCTGATGATGATAGGGAATCTGTCGAAACCGGTACCGAATGTACAAAAGTTGTGATGTTTTAACTGTAATGTAAAACTTTCACACAATATATAATATTGAAAAGGTGGAACTTATTGTCCTTTCTTTGATGTAAATGAATTTCACTATAATTTCCAAATGGACAGGCAAAAAAAAAAAATGCACAATAACATATTACAGTACATACAAATTAGATGCTAACCTCATTATCCCTGGACAGCTGAACGTCAGTAATGTGACTTTGTGTAATAGTCACCCCATGCATTCACATGTCGGCATATTATCAGTAATTACATTAACAACGTCACTATCCTCACTGAAAGTTATAGCAAACTCATCCTCTGTATTACTCTCACACTCTGAAATACTTTCCCTGCCATTAACAACAAGTAAATTAGCTATTTCTGTGTCATCAACAGCTCCCTCAGGACCTGCCATGTTTACAAACAATAATTAATCATTAATTAATGTTATTTGTTTTACGTCAAACTAACTACTTTTTAAGGTCTTCGAAGACGCTGAGGTGCCGGAATTTAGTCCCGCAGGAGTTCTTTTGCGTGCCAGTAAATCTACCGACACGGGGCTGTCGTATCTGAGCACCTTCAAATACCACCGGACTGAGCCAGGATCGAACCTGCCAAGTTGGGGTTAGAAGGCCAGCGCCTTAACCGTCTGAGCCACTCAGCCTGGCTGTTTACAAACAAACCTCAAACATGCGTACATAGTTCTTAAAAATAAATGACTGCAAATATATGCAACAGGAGCCTCTGTGGCTCAGGCGGCAGTGCGCCGTCCTCTCACCGCTGGGTTCCGTGGTTCAAATCCCGGTCACTCCACAGCAGAATTGTGCTGGACAAAGCGCAGGTGGGACAGGTTTTTATCCGAGTACTCCGGTTTTCCCTGTCATCTTTCATTCCAGCAACACTCTCCATCATTTCATTTCATTAACCATTCATAAATCATTGCCCCAGAAGAGTGCAACAGACTTCGGCAGCCGGCACAATTCTCATCCTCGCCGCTAGAAGAGGGCTTCATTCATTCCAGACTCGGTCAAATGACTGGAAACAGACTGTGGATTAAATATATATGTGCGACATCTCTTGGCAATAATAGATAGCTTGAAGTATAGCCAAAACTGCCATAACAGTTCAAAAGGAACTTCAGTTTTAAATACGGACAGCAACAATGGACATTAATTCCGTACAAGACATTATGGCAGGCTAGTCAATTTCAAGTTATATTTCATTTTTTAACATTGAAGACAAAAGTTTTTGCAAGAAGTGAGGTCAATTTGTGTAAATAATGTATATATATACATCTTTTTAGTTTCTCAAACAGTCTTTAAAAAGGCATCGGCTTCTTCCAATTTTTTCAGTTTCTGATTTTGAGTTATCTACCACATGATTTTATGGCTGATGAAGTCTGAAATAGAGATGAATCATGTACCTAAACATTTTTAATATGTTTTTATTTAAATAGTTCACTTGTAAAGTGATGTGTATTGATTGGGTGGACCAAACCTAACATTGTTTCATAGTTTTAACTGTATCAGTACGGATCTACACGACGAAGTTCGTAAAAAAATAATAATCGTATAGCCAAAAGTTGCCTCTTCCTGCCATCTTACGAATAAAGCAAATAACTATTACGAAATCAGCATGGCAGGCATTTCATATTGTCCCTGTCAAATTTGGTGAATTCGAAGCATACCTATAAGCGGGTCTCGAACATTTTGTTAGAAAACAAGGGTGAGATTTTGATCGTCAGCGAGCTATTTTCAGTGTGTAATAAACTGGATTCGCAAGTTCCTAGCAAGAGCGAAGCATTGATCGCCGAGCACGTCGATCACAGCAAGGGGGAAGGTCATGTGGCCAACAGGTTTCTTGAGGCATGCTCAGCGTGCAGGGGGGCGAGCAATTACCTCTACAAAATTCCAGAATAGTCTCAGCCAAAAATGTGACACTTATGGACCAATAAACTTCCTCAGAAAAACGACACACCCCCAAGCCAAAAACTATAAGACTTCGAGCACACATGCTCTTATCCTCTTTTTACTTCGTCTTCCGGACAGCTGACTACAACTTGGACTACGTCTTAATTAGCGAGGCTAAATTCTTACGGACAGCCGCCCACTCTGCAACTTACAATAGTTGAACATTGCCGAGTGGTGTATTTTCAAGCTTCAAATATAAGTTAAGTGTAACATTCAATGTTTGACTGGAGTTTCGACTGGGTGGTGCACTTTCTAATTTGATTGTGTTTAGTTACAGCTAAAATCCAACCTGCACGAGAAGAAGACTCAAGTTATCGGTATCGTCGTCAGCCTCAAAATGGATCCAGTTACATCAAGAGGAACATCATTCACATTGTGGGATGTCAACTCCTGTACCATCATAAATTGCTAAATATGTAAGGCGATTCTAGCATTGGGGAGGTGCACGTGACGAAGCTGATGGAATCAAGAAGACGTCGACCAGGAATCGAACCTCATCATAAAATGTAAGTACATTTGATTGTAATATATCTATCAATCTGTATAGAAACTAGATGATCTTTCTTCTCTAGCAAGTAGGTCTAGTAAAATTTGCAATATTTAGATATATTTCCACACTTCCATTTCTTGAAGGTGGCAAGGTAGACTAGTTATATGTGTGAACAAGATTTTGAACTCTATTAGAGTAGTTAAATGTAGTTGATCACCTGAATGATTTTCAATTGCAGATCTATACTTAAAAATAATTGACCTCATGTTTAATATTCGATTTAAACTACAATTGTGATATTTTGAGGTATTGTGAGATGGAATTAAACGTGGTTCTAGTGATTAGAGTTGAATTGAGTTTCATCTGTGCTTAGTCCGACAATTCTTTTGAATTGTGACATCTGCTTTCATGTTAATTTCGAGGTAGCTGATAGACGTAATCATCATCATTAATAATAATAATAATAATAATAATAACAACAACAACAACAATAATGTTAAATTACAAGATCGGGTTAAACAGTGAATTAATGGTCATAAGCTATAAAAGTGATAGATTATTTTTGAAGAAGTTTTTTAACGTGCTGTATTTATGAATTTGCCTGGAATATTGGTAATACCGTGGGATAAGATTATAATGTATTTAAGCTTGTGTCTTGAGAACACAGCATGTTAGTGGAATTTTGAGCACGTTTTGGGCACAGTTCTTATGTGTAAAAATAAAAATAATTGAGGCTTACGGACCACGTGCTAGTAATTTAAGATATGGCCCACCTGATGGTAGTGATTACTGTTTTATATCAGATCTTCGAATAATACTCTTAATTTAGGACCAATCATTGTCGTATGTGAATAATTCACTCTATAAAAGTGATACAATTGGATCACATACCACATGCAAAGTTGAGTGTGCAATTAACCTCTGTTCATCCATGCAATTTCACCTGACCAAGAATAAAAATCATGTAATGGTAATAATATGCCCAGGATTCGAATGTAAATAATGTACATAAATTTTCGTGTAACCATCGTGTGAATGTGGTAGTTAGCAATGTTTTCTAATGTCAGTTGTGCATATTGTGTTTTAATCTGGTCATGGGTTCACCTCAGTGATCAAGATTACTTTGGTGTTGTCTTTGTCGATTTGTTGGTTCTGTGGAAGTGTTCAATGAAACATTATTGAAATTATAGTAGAGTAACGTCAAGATCTAGGTTTTCTTTTTATTTTGAATTTAATTCAGATTAATAAGATCATTTAGTTTAAAAGCAAAGGCAAAGATTTAAAATAATGAGCAGTTAAAATTAATCTGTGATTAGTTTGAATATTCAATGATCAATGTAGATCAAAGACTTAATGAGTAACTCAGGGAGATACTGATTGATAACGCATTAGTTAATTTAAAGAAGTCATAACTAATTAATAGTTAAATAATGAGAGCAATTTAACCTCTGTCAACATGATCATGTGATTAGATAAAATGGCATAAAGGATCGTTAAGAGAGGTGTTAATCATATAATTACCATGTGGATAATTTGAAATTTTGAATTTATTTGTTATTGAAAATAGGAGGTCTTTTGCCAGTTATTATGTAAATATTAGAATGAGTTAGGGAGTTCCATTTAATTTCCCATTTTGAAGCCAGTGAAGGCCTGATTTTTTAATTTATTGTTTGTCAGAACGTAACCTTTGCCTATGTGGATGAAGAACAAATTTAATTTCTGTACAGTCCGATCAAAAATCAACTTCGTGAAAATATTAATGTACCAACGCAATGGATTGACATGGTGAACAGCCCCCTACAGTGTTCTCTCAGAGCAACCACATTGAAAGCTTTAGATAGGGAAGAATGGCGGAGTATGGTTCATTGGCTAGAGGGCTGAATATTATGATAGTCACGACGCCTCAGTCATGAGGCAAAACGAAGAATATATATTAAATGTCAGAAATGTTGTTTGAATTTATTCTTTGTTTGGTCGACAATCCTATTCCTTTAAAATGCCTCTGAAATAATGTCAGCCGGTGAACGAGCGTTCCCCCTTGGGATCTCTCGCTCACAGACTGGGTTCAGCCAAGGTAAAAGGGGGCAATATGTCACGGCACACCATTGCGTCATACACACTGTGATCATAGCAGACCAGCAGGCACACCGTTGCACTGTACATGCTAGTGGGGGAGGGGGAGTTAATATGTCAATAGGTCTACTGGTATGAATGTGCCATATTTAAGCACTCTTAGTTGCCGAATCTGCAACAATTTGATCTTGCAATTTCATACCTGCCAACCTTTCCGATTTACCTGGAAACTTTCCGTTTTCTAACCTGTCTTCCGATTTTCAGATTAATTTTTAATTCTTCCTATTTTTGACCAATATAACCTCCAGTACGGTCAATACTCTTACCCCAGGATAAAGGATAAATTCTTCTGTGCTTGTGTAATGTACCCAACCTCATTTTCAAGTGTATTTATTTGATACTTGATTTCACAAGTGTATCGACCGTCACCTTTGTGTATAGCGTTTCCTGCTCGGTACAGCAGCGTGTGTGCTGTTCAGCTGGAAATTCAGGACGACAATCGTCCTACAAGCAAGAGAGGCTAGCACACGCTAGCGACTCAGTTAATAGGGACGAAAGAATGAGTTTCTTATTGTGCGGTTCGCGCACTATTAACATTTCTGTGCGTAATTTCATTGGAGTTGTAGGCCACATGTTTTTTCCAGCGGTTCTGTGTTTTCCCCCTTGTAAAAGTTGTATGTTAATAATGTATGAGACATAACGATCTGTTTTGTATGAGGTAATTTCATGCATTTCAGTGCATTTTTGTTCATTCTTACTTCAAATTTTTAATGAGTTGAAAGTATTTCAGGAAGTTGGATCAGTGACAGTTTCTGGTACTTTCTTTCCAGGTTATGGTCAAAAATATAAAAACGTCATCTCCAAGTGTTCACAGATACCTATAAAATTAAATTTCCGTTCATTATACAGTCTAATAAAGGAAACTATTATGCGGTTTGTTGCATGTGTCGGTGTGATATAAATACAGTCGATCCTCAATATCTCGAATCACCTTGGGAGATAAATTTTATTTCGAGTTATCAAAATTTCGAGATATAGAGAATTCCGTTTTTGAACATGTATAGCACATAATTGAATCACATGTATCTATGGGCTTTTAACACATTATTTTTAACAGAACTTAAAAATATACAAAGAAACTATTTTATGGCATTACTTTAATTATAATCCTTATTATAGTAACTTTTTAGAGGACAGGATACAGTACATACAGTAGTGAAACAAGAAACATAGCTCCATTAACACCTTTGGAAAAAAAATAAGTTTGTCTCTTCTGCTTGTTACGGTTAACCTTTCCTCCCTTCACGTTGAAACTTTTTGTCAATACCACGCAGGCAAGTTTCTTAAATGGAGCTTGTCATCTGCGACTTCTGCGCTTGCGTTTGTATGTGACCGGTAATTAACTGACACCCAAGAAACAGTGAGGCTTTGCTGATTTTTCAATCACTAGAAGTTTTTTTTTTTCGGTTCCCGTCATATTAGTTCCCAGCTTCACTGTAACCCTTTCTCTACTTATTAACTGTTCCTCACAACCCACAAATGTTGTACTGCACAGTTAATGTTGCACAAAACTCAAGTTAGAGTATTTTTTGCTTCAAGTCATTGAAAAAATACACGTGAAAAATAGACAAACAGCTGCAAAATTTAAGTTGCTTCGAGATACTGAAAATTCGAGTAATGGACGTTTGAGATAAGGTTCGACTGTATTATTATTCGTATGTATGTGTCATAAATGAGAGTGATTAGGTACATTTTCTTGTTTTTTTAGTTTAAGATTTAAAATTTAATAGTCAATTCACATTGTAACTGTAGATATGTATGCCTTTTATCCTGTCCTTTTTTCACCTAGACCGTGGCACAATATATGTGATGAAATCCAAGAATTAAAAAATCTTCCTATTTTTGATTTCTAAAAATTGGCAGGTATGCAACTTTAAGCAGAGGAAGTGAATGCCTTAACTATGTTATGCAGCAGGAAACCACCTATACTACAATCAATTAAAGAGTAATGGATTTATGAGAAGACACTGTACCACTGCATTTGAAGGAAAAATACCTTAAGTATACAATGAATTTTCAAACTAAAGAACAGGAGTGAAATTTCAATTACTAGTTCGTATGCTAAGAAATAATATACAGTACTGTATTACCTAAAGTGGGAGAACGTCAGTATCAGTAAGACTGAGCCTGTCGTGCAATTGATTTCAACTGAGTAATTCCTTGTTATAAAACTTTGGGTAGTGTGTAAGGATTATGTGACTAATTATACCATTTAATAACAGTATTAAGTTTAACCCATTAATAACTTTCTTCAGTACAGTTGTATATGATGAAACATTGGTGTGAAAAATAACATTCTCTGCCAGCACCACATTTCAAAAGAACTGATTTTCTTCAGGTTTGTACCACGAAGTCCACATTTTGGCTCCATAAAGGAAAATGAAAATACCAGACTGGATACTACTCTCATTTTCAGTGGTAACAAGATAGAGTGATTCCTCCATAAATTGGACAAATTCCTCATTACATTTTTGGCCACAGCTATTCTCTTAATCAGCAGCACAGCTACCTGAACTAGAAAAGACTCAACCAAAGTTTTGCATTTCTGAGACGTTCTCCAATTCCTTGAAGATGTCTGCGCTGGCTAATTTCTCGGCTCTTACAACACTAATTAGTTTGGTCTTGTTCAGGTTAATTTGTAGTCCCATTTGATCAGACATTTATGACATGAGAAATGACCTCTGCAATTTTCTTCTCGTCAATAGCAATGACAACAGTATCATCTGTGTAAGTAGGTTGGATATTTTCTTACCAGCAATGGGAAATCCACCATCCCATACCTGAAGTGCAGCTCTCATTATGTACTCGCCATAGATATTGAATAGCACAGGTGATAGTAATACCGCTCTGCCGGACACCTTTCTGGATCTTGAAATTCCCAGACTGTTTGCCATTCATTTGAACCATAGCTGAATTGGCTTCATACAAATCCCTTATCAGCCAAGCCAGATATGTAGAAATACCCATTTCCAACTGACGGATGTTTAGCCTAATATCTGTTCTCTTGTGCCTTTACCTCAGTCAGCACAATTATACCCGGTGTAAGATATGTTTCATACCTGTGGATAAGACAGTGGTCGTAGCCTGTCATAATCCTCTTGACCTGCTGTGTCCCAAAGGCCCAGACTAACAGGTATTCCATCCACCACCATAGGAGCAGAGTAATTATCAAACCTACAATAAAGAATGGATTTCTACATTGTTTCACAGCTCATAAAAAAAAGACATTAAAAAGGTTCACATTTAACTCAAAATAAAATGCTGTCTGTATATTTTGTGAAAGATGATGAGGTGAATGTGAAATATCATGATTAATTACTAAAGAATGTCAACATAAAAATCAAATTAAAAATTGAATCATATTTTTTAAAAATCAGAAATTCTAATAGTACAATGTTTTTATTCAATTATACGAAAATGGTTTGAAAATCCATGCAAAGTCCAAGAGATGGCATCACTGGTGCGTATCGAGGTCACGTTTAGTTAGTAGCATCTCTTGAATGAACGCACACCAAGTTTCAGCCATATTGGTCTATTTCTTTGTGTTTGGCATTCGTGTGAATCAAGGAAGTCGAGTGATTTTCAAGAAATGGACGAAAAAGAATTTTTGTGGTGATTAAACATTACTTTATGAAAGGCAAAACACCTCAGGAGACTAAAGAGATGCTTGATAAACATTATGGTGACTGCACCTTCGATTAGAACAGTTTATAAGTGGTTTCAAAATTTTCGAACTGGCCATATGGACAAAAGTGACGCTGAACGTTCTGGACGGCCTGTGGAGGTTACGAATCCAGAAATCATTGATCAAATCCATGATATGGTGATGGATGACAGAAGAGTTAAGATGCGTGAGATTGCTGGTGCTGTGGGCATCTCGACTGAACGGGTACATAATATTTTGCATAAACATTTGGACATGAGAAAGCTATCCGCAAGATGGGTGCTGCGATTGCTCACGCTTGACCAAAAACGGAATCGTGTGAAGTGTTGCAAGGATGGTTTGCAGCTGTTCCAGAAGAATCCGAAGGACTTTAAGCATCGTTTCGTCACTGTGGATGTGGATGAAACATGGATACATTACTATACTCCTGAGACCAAACAATCTTCTTTTTTTTTTTTTTTTGCTACTTGCTTTACGTCCCACCGACACAGATAGGTCTTATGGCGACGATGGGACAGGAAAGGGCTAGGAGTGGGAAGGAAGCGGCCGTGGCCTTAATTAAGGTACAGCCCCAGCATTTGCCTGGTGTGAAAATGGGAAACCACGGAAAACCATTTTCAGGGCTGCCGACAGTGGGATTCGAACCTACTACCTCCCAAATACTGGATACTGCCTGCTCTTAAGCGACTGCAGCTATCGAGCTCGGTACCAAACAATCTAAACAATGGGTTACCAAGGGGGAACCTGCACCAAAAAAAGGTGAAGACTGTTCCTTCGGCCGGAAAGGCTATGGCGACTGTCTTTTGGGATTCGCAAGGGATAATCCTCATCGACTATCTGGAAAAAGGTAAAACTATTACAGGTGCCTATTATTCGTTATTGGACTGTCTGATAACCCGAGCTGCAAGAAAAATGCCCGCGATTGGCCCACAAGAAAGTCCTTTTCCATCATAACAACGCACCAGCACACACCTCAGCAGTTGTGGTCGCAAAATTAATGGAAATAGGATTCCAACTCGTTTCACATCCCCCCTATTCTCCAGACTTGGCTCCCGCGGACTACTATTTGTACCCCAATTTGAACAAATAGCTGGTGGGACAAAGATTTTATTCAAAAGAGGAGGTGATTGCAAACACTAATGGATATTTTGCAGACTTGGATAAATTCTATTATTCAGAAGGGATCAGCAAATTAGAACATCATTGGACGAAGTGTATAGGCCTGAAAGGAGACTATGTTGAAAAATAAAAAAGGTTTACCCCAAACACGTAAGTAGTTTTTCTTTTTGCACGGACTTTTCAAATGCGCATTCATACTATATTTAAGAGTGATTATTACATCAGTATATTTTGTACATAAAAACCGGTAGAATACTTAATTTTATACAAATACTAGCTCATGTACCCGTGCTTCACTACTGAACTCTACATTGTATACAGAATTCTAGGTAAAGTACTAATACACATTTGCATTGCTCTTTATGTTACTTGAGCAACACCATGGACAGGGTCGGCAATCACTGCTTCTCATGTAAAGTCCACGTTGGGGAGTTTTTATTACCATGGCAGGCCCAATTTCCTACTGCCAGTCACAGTTAAGTTTGGGAGTTTATATGATAATGGTAGGCCCTCTTGCCTACTCATCATCATGAATTCCTTCCACTGAGCCGGGTAGGATATTTAAGATCAATTACCTCCATTTATTACGGTCCTGGTATGTTTCTTTTCTCTCTAGGGCATCCCATGTTTCTCCTCTCTTCTCTGGGTCTCCTCTTATCTGATCTAACCACCCTTTTCCAGGGCTTCCAATTGGTCTTCGTCCCGGAACGATCTTTTCAATATACTTCCTTGATGTTTGAGTCACCTGCACCCGCTTAACACGTCCAGCCAGTCGTTAGTTTTTTCTTGAGTAGCTTTATGCCATTTTGTTGTACAAGGTTTTCTCTGTACTGAATTTAGAAATTTAGGAACGAGTTTTTGATGTAAACATTGTTTTAGGAAACTTATGTCTTTGCCAATTTTTGACAATTTAATCTTTAAGTTCAAATAGGCATTTGATTATTATTATTATTTTTTTGCCTGGTTGGCTAAATTACAGCTTATAAATCTCATATTTTATCCCGTATTGGCTCAACACAACTAAGGTTAAGTTATAAGTAGGTTCCCACTTTCCAATACTTATCAATTTCTATATAATAGTTTTATTAATTACATAATATAAACCAGCTTAATCTCTAGGACATGTTTCATTCCGATTATGGAACATCTTCAGCTAAAATTTTTGACAAAATGGCAAGACAATTAAAACACATTGATAGTTATGATGATACAATAGCTAAAAGATTTGACAAAATGGCACGAAAACCATTGCTAAAGTAGAACAAGTCATAGCTCAACTTCCAATAGATCAACAACTTGAAACTAAATTCGAAGTTAAAAAGAAACTTCAAGAATTATTTAAAGATCAGAAAGTTAACACACCCCTTTTACCTTCTACAGACATCAAAGGCTTAAAACAAAAAATAAAAGATAATGACCTCATAATAACAAAGGCGGATAAAGGTAATGTGTCAGTTATTATGCACAAAAAAGAAGACCTAGAAAAAACCGAAGCATTTTTCTCAGATAATACTTTCACAAAAATTAAAAAAGACCTGACTAACTCTGTCCAAAGAAAACTAAAACAAATACTTAAAAACATTAATTTCATCCTTAAAAATGAGAATGAAATATCAAGCCTAATTAATATGAATCCAAGACTACCAACAGCAAGAGCTTTGCCTAAGATACACAAACCTGACACACCCATAAGACCAATCATTAACTTAAAAAAACAGCCCCACCTACAAAACCTCTAAATTTATCAATAGCTTCCTAAAAAAGTACTATACTTTCCAAAGCAGAACTACAATCAATAATTCAATAGAATTTTGTAAAATTATTAAGAACACTAAATTAAAACCATCTTTCACCTTGAACTCATTCGACGTTACTAATATGTATTCTACGATCCCCACGAAAGAAACTCTAAATGTAATTAAGAACAACTTAAGAACACACAGGAAACTTAGTAACCATGAAATAGAAGAATTTATGTTACTCCTAGAATTTACACTTAACAATAATTACTTTTCCTTTAATAACACAGTATATCAACAAAGTGGTCTCCCTATGGGATCTCCAGCATCAGGTATCCTTGCTGAAATATACATGGATCACTTAGAAAAACATAAAATTTTAAATGACGAAAAAGGTATCATCTGGCTAAGGTTTGTCGATGACATCTTTGCAATTATAGATGAACAAATCAATAGTAGCACTAATTTATTAGATCAAATCAACAGTTTAGACCAGGGCCTCTCAAACGCCCAAAATCTCACGCGTGCAGATAGAGGCGCAAGAGCTCCGTGCACTGTGCATCGCTGCCGCTCGGCATGGCTCGGATCAACGCTTCGTCTCTGGGCTACTCGGCTAAGCTCGGCTCAACTCGCCTATACTCGGCTCAAGTCAGCCCGAATTTGGAGCGCTACGGCGCAAGTGGGGCAGAGGGAGACAGGCGGAGCGAGCGAGACAGGCGTGAGGAAAGAGAGAGTAAGCGCTATTGCTCCAAATCGAGGAGTGGGGGGTCTGCACTTTGGTCAACCAAGCCAAGTCGTCTTTTGCACCGTGCACAGTGCATGCACCACGCGCATGCACCCTGAGAGGCCCTGGTTTAGACCCTTTCATAAAATTTACATTAGAAACCGACAACAATAAAAAAATAAATTTCCTTGATTTAACAGTCGAAAGAAAAGAAGAAAAGTTGTCCTTTACAATATTTAGAAAACCGACTCAAACTGTAAATACCATACGAAAAGCTGGTAAAAGAACATAAAAGAAAAACTTTGCCACTTTTACTTATAATAATGGGAATATTTACCAGATTACTAATATTTTAAAGGAACTCAATTTTAAAATTGCTTTTCGCACCAATAACAACAATCAATGTTTAATTTTCAATCATCAAAGCATTGCAAGCAATAACAAATATTTAAATTCCGGGATATATAGGCTTAAATACTCAAATTGTGCCAATTCTTATATCGGACAAACAGACCGTAATTTCCTAGTAAGATATCAAGAACATATTAATGCTGAAAAACATAGGAAGTACTCGGCCATGAGTCTTCATATGACCGAATATAAACATAGTTTTTTTTTTTGCTAGGGGCTTTACTTCGCACCGACACAGATAGGTCTTATGGCGACGATGGGATAGGAAAGACCTAGGAGTTGGAAGGAAGCGGCCGTGGCCTTAATTAAGGTACAGCCCCAGCATTTGCCTGGTGTGAAAATGGGAAACCACGGAAAACCATTTTCAGGGCTGCTGATAGTGGGATTCGAACCTACTATCTCCCGGATGCAAGCTCACAGCCGCACGCCTCTACGCGCACGGCCAACTCGCCCGGTAAACATAGTTTTACATCGATAGAAAGGGACTTGACCATTCTACGAACGTTAAACAAAGGCAAATTAATGAATATTCTTGAAAATATCTATATTGAGATTGATCAGAAACGAAATCCCAGCCAGAATATTAACAAAATCACAGAAAATATCAATAAATTATTAGAAGAGGCTACCAAATTAGACTCATCTAGAAAAACCATCAAAAAGGATCCCAAAAAACAACCAACACACCTCCTTCCTATTAGCTCCACCCTACACAATATTCCCCCTACTTTTCCTTCCGTTTCCCCTAGTCTATCACAGCGCCACTCCTCAGTTAGCTCCACCCTACACAACATTTCACCCGCTCTCCTCCCTTCACTTACCTCTCCTTCCGATATTCCCCGCCCACCACAAGTGCCTTACATACGTACACAGGACTCAGTCAGTTAACGACACGGCGTAAGGGAGGACATCAAATACGACACGATTGACTATAAGGTAATCAACTCCATTATCCTTTATTCTCGCGAACATAGATTTTTACAAGGTTTTCTCCTTAAAATATTCCTCCATTTTACTCATTCTTTTTTTGTTTCAGACTCATTTTAATAATCTAATAATCCAACCGCAACTCAATTTCAACAACGGTTGTTTTATCAAGAGTTCCCCCGATAACTATATGTTAAGAAAATCTTGTATATCTCTATTTATCTTCAAGATTAACAAAATGTACACGTCTCCAACATAAAGAAGAACCTTATCGCACTGACTTGTTGAATTTTTAACCAACATGAATGAACATTTTATTTTATTTTATCATCATAACTATCATATGTGTTTTAATTTTCGTGCCATTTTGTCAAATCGTTTAGCTATTGTATCATCATAACTATCAATGTATTTTTATTGTCTTGCCATTTTGTCAAAAATTTTAGCTGAAGATGTTCCATAATCGGAATGAAACATGTCCTAGAGATTAAGCTGGTTTATATTATGTAATTAATAAAACTATTATATAGAAATTGATAAGTATTGGAAGGTGGGAACCTACTTATAACTTACGGTAACCTTAGTTATTCTGACAGGATCGATGTCGATAGGGTTCTTCAGCAGCAAGGTAAAATCATCCTTTTTCTGTAGCCATGGAAAACCATTTTTCATGAACATGAATCCAATCGAACATGTCCTGAAATCTTGCTCTGCGTATCGAAATTGCTGGATCCAACATTGACAAACAAAACTGCAAACGCTTCTGTTCTCCTGTGAAGTTCAGTGTTGGTTTTAGTCTTTATGAATGTTGTCGAACAGCTTTTTCTTGGATTCTGCGATGCACTGGTTGATTTTGCCATACCCAAAGTGACAAGCTACAGATCTGATAGTCTTTCTTTGACACAATGGAATATTTTTAAGTCTATCCTGATCTATGCATTTCTTCTTTCTACCGACTCTCCCTTTCATTCTAGCGGAGACATCAGCAACAATGTTGTCATTCATTATGGAGTTCTCACCTTGTTTCCATATGCGCTCTATGAACCGTATATGAACGGCAAATTTCACAGCACTTTCCTTTATTACACCTTTTTGCAAGATGCCATTATTACTTACACCAAGTAAATGCTCATAAATGGCCCTCCTCTGATCATCATCAATATTTTTCACTCTTCCCTTTTCTTCAATGGCACTTTATCACTGCAAGTACAATATGCAAATGGTACGTACTTCATATTGACATCTACTGTACACACAAAGCATCTGCCTCACGTCACTACCACTGCATTCACCGATAGCTTGCGTTGATCTGAACACCTCGGTTCATGCGACCGCCTACCAAGGTCATGTGCATATGTCCCAGACTGCTAAACCAGTTTATATGCTCTGCGACAGAGCAAACATCACTGTTCTGTGCTTAAATTGCTATTATGTTGCCGTAGTTAACAATAAAAGCTCTTGACGGAATGCGACTATTATTTTGGGACAGAGGAAGTATTATTATTTGTTAGGTACGTTGATGAGTAAAACAATTGTGATTAGATTGTTTTTATCACGTTTTAAACCTACTTCTCTACCCAAAAAACCCTATATTGGCCTGATTTACAAGATATTAAATGATCTTGTTAATGATCTTGCCTGCCTATATTATTAGGCCCAGTAACAACTGTGAGTATTTCTTAACTAAAGTAAACTAGTTTTCTCATCACGAGGTGGCGCAGCTCGTTTTTAGACAGGCCCTCAGTGGGAGTTGCACGTACCATTTTTACCGCAAATCAACCTTCCTGCCATTCATAAATCTCTGGCAATACGGTACCGGGAATCTAATTCAGGCTTCCGAGAACGGCAGCTAAATGTGCTAAGCATTACGCTGGTGGACATTCTTAACTACAAAACACAAGACATATATACAGTACATGACTGATGAGTGCTTGCAATGTGCAGGTCGGACACTACCAAATTATTCACCTATTTGTGCGACGTCATCAGAGCTGCAGTAGGCCTATGTTACCGGAGGCGGACATTTCTTAACTACGAAACACAGATGTACCGCATGACTTCGATGCGTGTTTTCATTGCATGGGCCATACGGACGAAACTATTCACAAATTTGTGTGATGTCATTAGAGCTGCATAAGGCTTGTTGCACCCGCTTCGAAGTGGAATAGTTGTTGTTCTCTGACGAATTACGTTGGGGGGTGTCTTATATGCAAGATTTATTTTTTTGTTTTCTTCGTCTCAAAAATCCAAGGGGGGTCTACTGCATGAGTAAATACGGTATATACCGGTAGACAAGGTCTGTATTCCTTCAGTAAATAATTATGGAAATCCTGTTAAACGACTACGCTTCACAGTTGGTAATGAGCATTTCAATGTTTATGAGGTTGTTAGAATTACCGTATCTTGATCCCTTCCCACCCAAGTTGATACTCCCTCAACCAATCATAACCAAGTGAAACGTGGACGACCTGTGAAAGTCAAATGCGGTGGTAGACCTGTTCATTTCACAGATGCGGAGTTAAGAGATAAACGAGCAGAAAGGCTGGAGGATGTTAAAAACAAGTCTGCATTACGGAGAGACCGTGAATCAGCCGTAGACAAGGAGACGAGATTACATAGTGTGAGGAAGAGGAATGAAGATGTTAGGAAAAGGAAATCATCTGACGAAGGGGGAAAGGTGAAACTCATGATGAAAATTTGGAAAACCTATCATTTTAAATGACCAGGCACAGGAAACAAATAATTCACATATTAAGATTACTAATGAACAGGGGTCGAAAAATACCGGGCGCCCAGTCGCCATGGCGCCTGAAAATTTTTACTTGGCGCCTGAATTTTCAAAAATTCGGTTTGGAAAATTTATTTTTTGAAATCCGGAGTTCCCTTACAGGTACTTTCCCATTACTTTACAAAGTAACAAGTCGTGTGGTGTTTCACGTTTTTTCTGTAGCTCATATATTCTAATATGTGCAATAAACATTTTCTGTGCTTTTGGCAGAGTCTTGAATTCTGTAATTGCTCTTCGTACCTTGGAACTGGACGTTTCAGTTATGCGCGGGAGCTGCCTAGCAGTCATGGGAGATATCGTTGTAACCCGTCAAACAAGTATCCTTTCATGTGGACATATCGTAACACATCGAGTTTTATTACAGATGATCAGCTATCGGTAGCCGAGTACAAAGATCAGACCAGAGTTGTGGAGAAATTCAGAAAACTACTACGTTAAATAATTCCACAAACACTAATTTACCGCCATCCTTCCCGTGACTAGCCGTTCCTCAACTATTGCCGCCAAAGCAGTGCTGATAAGTTACTGTAAATTCCCGTCGAATTCATTCTTTGCATTTAGAACATACGGAATGACGTGTTTATCAATTCTTGTATTTTCACCAAACAATATTTATACTTTTAATTTAATTACAGCATTTTGGTATTGAACAGTTTGCACTTTATAAATTCGATTGTTTTTATTCCTGTGCGTGTATGGAAAATTGGCAACGTAGCGTCAGACATCGAACCCCGCGAACTCAGAAGCCATTTAACGCTGGTGTATTTCTCGTTTCTGTGCTATACTGGAGAAAATCGGCAAACTGAAACGAACAAAACCGCACTAATTGACTGATGCGAGTAACAAACAGTGTACTCTTTCAGATTTCTTCGTAAGTAGGGCCCGTAAACGTAACACAAAGTGATACAGATGGAGATGGGAGTGAATGTGAGAAAACACTTGATGGAAGTGCCGACTGTATAGAGTTCAGGATGACAATGACCAGCGTGAAATTTATGGTGTTCAAGACAATGATAGGTCAAGCATCAAAAATACGTAGAAATTTCAATTTTCAGGCAAACGAAATTTCAGCACTTTCAGCAAAGTGCGTAAAGAAAATGAATGCTAATATGTCACAGCATATGAATGCATTGTTCATGGCATCTTATCATATTGCAAAAAATAACAGACCCTACACTGATTTTGAAGGTTTGGTTACATTGTTAAGCAAGCTGAATGTTACCGATTCAGAGAAGTATGATAACGATACACAATGCAGAGAATCGTAGCTTGAATGACTACCGTGGCTGTGCTATGAAGAAGGAATTGCGAAGTGTAAATTATGCAGTAACTTTCGAAGTACTGCCGACAAACATTCTAAAGGTGTATCCGGATTTTCAGGACCATTTAAACTGGAAATATTAAAAGATACTATCCTATAAAATCGAAGTGTCAGGAGGCTGAAAAAATGGCGTAACAGTCCCAAAGGGCCTTGGCCTACCAAGCGACCGCTGCTCAGCCCGGAGGCCTGCAGATTATGAGGTGTCATGCGGTCAGCACGACGAATCCACTCGGCCGTTATCCTTGGCTTTCTTGACCGGGGCCGCCATCTCACCGTCAGATAGCTCCTCAATTGTAATCATGTAGAGAGAGTGGACCTCAAACCAGCCTTCAGATCCAGGTCAAAATCCGTAACCTGGCCGGGAATCGAACCCGGGGCCTCCGAGTAAGAGGCAGACATGCTATCACTGCACCACGGGGCTGGCAGGAGGCTGAAAGTTTCATGAAAAATCCCGAATGTGCACTTTTAGTGAGGTGCGTCAAGAAAATGAATGCTAATATGTTACAGCATATCAATGCATTGTTCATGGCATCTTATCATACCGCAAAAAAACAGACCCTACACTGATTTTGAAGGTTGGTTTACATTGTTAAGCAAGCTGAATGTTACTGGTGGGAAATCAAACAGGCACATGTAGTGTAATTTAAAAAAACGCTGACCTTGAAGGTGACTGGTGATTATTTGGGTTAGTATCTCTTTAAAATATAAATTTCCGTTCTTATATGAACTGAGACTATACGACTTAAGGCCACATTTCAAAAATAATACGTAGCTTGATCCTAGTCTAACCTGTGGTGTTCATAATGTATATTTGCAAAAAATTTGCTGGCTCCTGATAAAAAGGGGCTGGCTACTGAATTATTTCTATTTTCTTCTACCCCTGCTAATGAAGAACATAATTACAGTAATGGGCATTTCGATGTTTATGGTGTTGTTAGAATAACCAAATCTCAATCCTTTCCCACCCAAGTTAACATTCCCTCAACCAATGATAACAAAGAGAAACGTGGACAACCTGTGAAAGTCAAACATGGTGATAGGCCTCCTGTTCATTTACAGAAGCGGATTTAAAAGAAAAACGAGCGAAAAGAGTGGAAGATATTAAAAATAGCGCTGCATTACGCAGAGAACATGAATCAGCCGTAGACAAGGAGATGAGATTGCGTAGTATGAGGAAGAGGAACGAAGATGTTAGGAAAATGAAATCGTCTGACAAAGGGGAAAAGGGGAAACTCATGAGAAGAGAATTTGAAAAACCTGTCATTTTAAATGACCAGGTACAGGAAACAAATAATTCACAGCTTAAGATTACTAATGAAGAACATACTTGCAAAAATATTACGCAGAATTGGAACTACTATGGCGCGTTTTACTGGACGAATGAGCTCAGTTCTTCTCGGAAGTACACCAAATGTTGTCATGATGCTAAAGTTTCACTTGAAGACACACCCAAAGCCCCTATTTTAATAAAACAGTCATTTACAACAAACTCCCGTGAAGCTACTTAAGAATTATCGAGAGCATGTTCGGGAATATACGCTGCTTTAGCTTTTGTATCAATGGGAGCCAAAATCAAAATACCTCCTGGAGTAGGACCTTATTGTTTTCGAATCCACGGACAAATCTAGCACATGGTATCTCCTCTATATACAAAGGAATATCAGAAACCAGGGTATGGGCAACTGCACATATTTGATACGCGTGATGCAACTGTGCATACACGTTTTTATTTGTTTCCGGTATTGCGCTTTTTACCATTTTTTCTATTCATTATTGTTTTTTTCACGTCAACTGTTCTAAAAATCTTCAAGATCATAATTATGTATTCAATTATATTGAATCGTATTATATATATATATAGGTACATTTTCGTGAACTAAGCAAATACTTGATCATTAATCTATCCTTCTCGTCGCCATAAGACCTATCTGTGTCGGTGCGACGTAAAGCCCCTAGCAAAAAAAAAAAAAAAAATCTATCCTTCAATCTCCGTCAGCGTATGAAACTACAGCACTTGACGTTGTAAACACCGCGCCGATCTTCTGGAGCTTGCAAGTTACTTCGGTTCAGCTGCTCGTCTTCGGCTTCTTCATGACTTTAGATCTTCATATTTGGATTGTGTTGTGACTTTGTGCCTGACGGTTTATGCAGTCTGGCTCATTTAACTGTTCTCTGCTTTTCGTGAACATTGTGAGACAGTGCCAAACATTGCACGTGCCGTGCTGATGCTCGGAAGATTACGCATTACTTCTTTTACTTCGTCTGAATTTTACAGTGCCTACCCCCGTCATTTTTATATCGCCTCTTCAACTGATATTGTGTGGATTTGACCGTTAACTTCTTTCTTACTTATGCATTGTTTTTCGAGTTATAATCGGCTGATGGGGTCGAAACTGGTACCATTTCCACTTTTAATTAAATAAGAATATAATCTCTACATCTCTTAATTACTTGTATTGAATAGGTTGAACTACCATATTTATTATTTCAATTTAACTGCAATGCAACAGATAGGCATATGATTAATAACAATGGTTGTTTACGATCCACAATGGAGAAATTAGATTCCCTATTACGGAGCATAAACCCATTTGCTAAGTCTTATTCTCAAATGCACACAATAGCAAATTCCAATCCAACACTTAACGTTCGAATGGTATTCATGGAAGGTACAAAATCAGACATAAGAAGGTATAATCCACCTACTTCAAGTACGGAAGTTGCAACAATTTTCGTTGATGACAGTGAGCCACCTGCTAACTGAGACATCTGCATTTATTCAATCGGGGACAGTTGTAAGAACATTTCGTTAACCAATCAATGCTGTGACCCGATGGTGTACTTATAACTTTTCCCAGGAGGTGAGTGTGGTTGGCATATTGGAATGATACATGTAGAAGAAAGACGATCAGCTAAGCGATTTCGTGTAACACAGTTACAGTATTACGCTTACTGATTTTCTGCGCCAACTGGATTCAGTCTCGTGCATATTAGTGGGAAGTTATTCCAGCAATATATAGTCGATGCATATATAAAGGTGGAAGGCACCCAGTTGAATTATATTCGAATGAATCAGAAAGATTTGCACGTTGAATTGTATCAAGGACTACTAGATGCTATTGAATCTTGACGACAAAAAGAGAATAATACCAATATAATGGTCCGTTATTGGACATTATAAATTTTCCAGCTAACTCATTCTTGGTTGCCTGCGTTTCGCCCTCGTGTGCTAAGTTAGGCTCATCAGTTGGGACTTAGCACACCACCCAAGACGCAAGGCTAGTGCATACTGTGGAGACCACTGCATAGGCTACTGGAAGCCACCAGCAGTGCCAATGCACTATGAGAGCTATGTCTCATTTCCACAACTTGATGCCTGCCTGGCCATCAGATAATACAGATGTTGATTCCCATAGGGAATTTAAAATATTTGTCCCGAATGAGTAAATTTATAATACCAAGAATGAGTTAGCTGGAAAATTTATAATGTCCAATAACGGACCATTATATTGGTATTATAAATTTACTCATTCGGGACAAATATTTTAAATTCCCTATGGGAATCAACATCTGTATTATCTGATGGCCAGGCAGGCATCAAGTTGTGGAAATGAGACAGCTCTCATAGTGCATTGGCACTGCTGGTGGCTTCAAGTAGCCTATGCAGTGGCCTCCACAGTATGCACTAGCCTTGCGTCTTGGGTGGTGTGCTAAGTCCCAACTGATGAGCCTAACTTAGCACATGAGGGCGAAACGCAGGCAACCAAGAATGAGTTAGCTGGAAAATTTGTAATGTCCAATAACGGACCATTATATTGGTATTATAAATTTACTCATTCGGGACAAATATTTTAAATTCCCTATGGGAATCAACATCTGTATTATATAAAAAGAGAATATGCGGGCAGGCAACAAACATCACCACATTATCAACTTTCCAAGGAAGTTCTCGATATATGCAGCAAAATTATCAAGATTCAATGGGTTTAGTTAGAAAGTTTGGATGGCCAAATTTATTTATAACTTTCACCTGCAACCCCATGTGGTCTGAGATTGCAAATGAAATTCATGACTTCCAACGACCTGAAAACAGACCAGATCTTACAAATTTTCAAAATGAAATTAGCAGAACTCTCACACGATCTTTTCAAACGTAACATTTTTGGACATGTTCGATCATATATTTACGTAATTGAATTTCAGAAACGAAGGCTACCATGTGCACATATTTTACTTACATTGGATTCCAGTTCAAAAATCCACACGAGGGATGACATAGACAAGCATGTAAGTGCCGAAATACCTGATGAGAATACCAACCCGAGGCTTTTTGAGATCATAACAAAATGTATGGTCCATGGTCCCTTTGGTATTATAAATCAACATTCGACTTGCATGAAGGAAGGTGTGTGTTGTAAAAATTTCCCAAAGGAGTTCAGAGAAACAACTGAAGAAAACACTAACGGATATCCTATGTATAGAAGATGATACAGTTTGAAATTGATAATCGATGGGTGGCTCCATATAATCCCTGGTTATTAAAGAAATTCAACGCACATATCAACGTAGAAGTTTGTGACTCTGTCAGAAGTGTCAAATACCTCTACAAATGTGTCTACAAGGGGCATGATGCAGCATCCATTAAGCTTATAAATGAAAATAGTGACAAAAATCTCGACCACAATGAAATATTAACATTCCTTGATGGTAGATAATTTAGAGCCCCAGAAGCAATGTGGAGAATCAATGAGTTTGCTACGTCTGACAAAATCTCATACAGCTATGACATTACCAGTGCATTTACCTCAACAACAACAAATCATATTTCACGAAGGACAGGAAAGCCAGGCAATAGCAACAACTTCTTCAAAACACACAATGCTAAATGCTTGGTTCGAACTCAATCACAGTAATGAACAAGGGCGTATCCACACCTACACAGATATACCAAATTACAATGTGTATGATGAAAGTACAACAAAATGGAAACTGAGACAACGGGGAGTAGAAGGGGTAATTGGGAAAATGCCAGTAGTTAGTGTACAAGACAGAGAAAGATACTTTCTGCAAATGTTACTAATGAGGGTAAAGGGTGCTAAAAGTTTTGAGAGTGTTAAGATTGTTGATGAACAATGCAGGACCTTCCTAGAGCCATGTAAACAACGAGGACTTCTTCCAGGAGATCAAATTTGGTATGACACTTTAATTGAAGCAACTCAGACATGGCAATATATTTGTGAACATTATGTGCGATAATCAGCGGTTTGGGAGAACCAGAAAACATTCCGAAATTTTGGGACAAACATAGAGATGCACTTTCTGAAATTAATGAGCTTCTTAAGTCTTACGGGTTAGATCTGAAGAGGGTCTGACACATCCCACTCTGATGAGTCTAGTGTCAGACCTAAGACGAAACGCTGGTTAACAGAGCAAACGCCTGAAAAACCTTACATCTTATCTGTTTTTTTACATGCATTTTTACAGGCAATTTCCATTCGGAATTGCTAGGCGGGCAATAATTCCATTGAGGAGTTTTATCTCCCGTATGTAGTTATCAGACTGTGCCTCTTATATAGGGCTTCTGGTAAGTTCACCTGCATACACCCCAGCGTCAGTGGGTAGGGTCTGACACATCCCACTCTGATGAGTCTAGTGTCAGACGTAAGACAAAACACTGGTTAACAGAGCAAACGCCTGAAAAACCTTACATCTGATCTGTTTTTTTAGACTTAATTTATGAGAGGTACAACTGAAGGCGAACAACTTAGGAATGCACAACTTTGATATTTTACAAGAGCAAGCTAGGGCCACAAGCAATAGACAGCAGCTTAATGAAGAACAAATACTGGCTGTTGCTGCAGTACTTGAAGCAATATATAAAAGCCAAATATGTAAGTTAAATCAAAAATGTTTTTTTGGATGGATCACCAGGTACTTGTGAAACGTTTGTTTACTCGACACTGCTGCATATAATCAGAGGTAGAGGAGATCAAATCTATTCTACTAGAGTCTACTGGAATAGCAGCTACACTTCTGCCTGGAGGAAGAACTGCTCATTCTGTTTTCAAAATCCCATTAATTCTGAATGCTAATTCTATCTGCAACAAAAAACCAAATACAACGAAAGCGAAAACACTCTTAAATACAAAATGAATATTGTGGGTTGAAGCTCCAATGACGCATGTATATGCATTTTAAGCAGTGGACAGACTTCTCTAAGATCTAACCAAATGTACCGAATCATTTGGTGGTAAAGTAATCCTACTAGGTGGGGATTTCCATCAAGTCTTACCCATAATAATGAGAAGTTCATGTTCTCTTACCGTTGCCAGCTGTTTGAAGCGGCATAAACTTTGGAGTAAATTCCATGTAATGAAACTCACCGTGAATATGTGTGCTCTGCATTCTGAGAAAGAATTTTCAGCGTGGCTTCTAGAAGTAGAAGTAAGACTGGAATGGTGATAACGATACCTTCAAGATTCTATCCAGAAATACAAGATCCAATTGAACAACTATATAGTGATACTGATTTCACTACTGTTACCGCTCAGCAGCTTTAAGGAAGAGCGATTCTTACTGTTGTTAATGAAGAGTCACTTGAAATAAACAATCGCGTTCTTCAACATTTACCTGGGGATGAATTAGTTTACAAAAGTGTAGACAATATTGTGAGTGAACACGCAGAAGATCAGCTTGCTTATCTGGAAGAATTTCTGAACAGTCTAACACCAACCAGGATGCCTCCACACAAGCTGAGAACAAAGAAGGATGCTATAATCATGCCACTAAGAAATTTACTACCTTCAAAAGGCATCTGTAATGGGACTAGACTTATAATTGAACCTTTCAAATTTAAACGAAGGCAGTTTCCAATACAGTTAGCTTTCTCCATGACGATCAATGAGTCTCAGGGCCAAATGTTTGACAAAATTTGTCTGTATTTGCCAAAACCAGTATTTAGTCATGGGCAACTGTATGTAGGTCTGTAAAGAGTAAGATCGTTTAACTTGCTATGTGTTGTGTCACCAAGTAAAGAAATCACTAATTGTGTATTCAGATACATTTTTGATAATGAGTGCCATGACGTAATTTAGCAAAACTCTGAGAGGTCAGAATAGAAAAGTAAATTAAACTTCAAAAGTACTTCAAGTCTTTAAAGGAAATTGAAATTTAAAAAAAATTAGATTGTAGATATTATACACAGGATATAAGTTAATTAAAAATAAAATAACGTAAATCGTACAATTTATATACAAACGATGTGTGTTAATAAATATGATTGTTATTTTGCTTTTAAATAAATGGTTTAAAATATCTAATGGTTGAATTAATAAAGGCGAGCGAAGCTGTGGGTACATGCAGGGTACTATATTCTACTCTTCAAATTCTTGTATGGTGAATTATATAAATACTGCAATTTCCATAGTCTGGAAGTGGATTCTCTCTGAGCAAATGAGAATATAATGCATCACTGTCTCACAGCTTTATTAATAAGAGTAACCATTGCTGAGCTTTCATAATTGTGTTGTGGATGATAACATAATATACATATCCTTAGCAGTTTCAGATACTACTTATTATACTTACACAGTGGGAACATATTCTCCAGGAAAACTGTCAGTTGTATACGATATCAACATACAGGTTTTGCCCACAGTTCCATCTCCAACAACAACACACTTTATAGGTCGACCAGATGACATGATAATTCCTAAAAATTGCCTAAAAATCTGAAAAGAGAAAGAAAATCATGTTATTCAAACAGTCAAGATGCAAATGGACTAAATTTCTTAATTTATCAACGAACTAGCTAAAATATCCATTCTCTGTACGGATTTATGAGAAAGGATTAAAGTATTTAAATTAAGGTGACCTGCAAGTATGTCTTACAACATGCTTTTGTAAACAATATTTACGTCCTCAGAGTACATAAATATACACGTAAGTTATGTCTAGTTAACACTTGAGAGCATGCGATGTAAAGCTGGCCAGGACCGAAGCAATGATTTTCGAGATGCAGTCCTATTACCTTCAGTGAAAATGGGAAGCCATGGAAAGCCATCTTCAGGGCTGCCAAGACAGTGAACACATTTGCCAATGCACTTTGTAGACCTATTCATCTGCCTATTCTGAGCAGGACTTGATTGCCTGTGAAAATCCCTAGGTGTAGTGACTTGTTTACTGACAATGCAACGGCTAATGACAGGGAACAGCAATATTTTGAAGTTGAATGACAAGTGTGATGGTATTAGTGCGATCTGCAGGATAGAAACACTCCAGCCTTTGGTACAACCTATAAAAATAATGCCCTCAATAATACTGAGTCTGATGTCACTGACAACAAATGTGGTGTCGTTACAGTCTGGGTGCATCCGAACTGTGTATCAACATGATCGGAGAACCCACTTTAAGATGGAGTTTGTTGGATAGAACCCCAGATATTTCCAACAACAAATTTAAAAATTCAGTTGGAAAACTAATGGCCTAGTCATCGTCCATAATAGTGTCAATGGACAGGACAGTAATGCTCTCCCCAAGTGACCTCCTCCGTGATGAGTTCACATCCTCATTTTTTGGAGCAAGTATTGTCTGATCACAAAACCAGTCAGACGACAGATAATAATAATAATAATAATAATAATAATAATAATAATAATAATAATAATAATAATAATAATAATAATAATAATAATAATAATAATAATAATACTGTAATAATAATCTTATGGCATCAGCTACTGTGTGCAGACATTTTAATTTGATGCCATCTGACTGTCTGTTCGTCAAAGATGACAGGTAGTTGTGACACAACAGGAAACACTGAGGAAATTAATGTTATTGGTAGAAGTGACCAGGGTACAAAGTTAAGAGGGAGTACAACAAAACAAAACTACTAGCTTTCCCAACAACTGGTTGTTGCTCCTCTGGTCCTGCAGTGTGTAGTCAAGTGCCTCTAGGGTGCACTTGTAAGCCATGGTGGACTCATCCCACACCAGCAGCTTACACTGATATAGCCTACTGTAGCAGTGCACCCACTCAAAGTCTTTGCTGATATTCCAGGTAGCTATCTTGGTCTTGGTCGAATTCAGCGGCAATTTCAAGGTACGCAATGATGTTTGTTGTTTAAACGGGCCTGACAGCTAGGTCATCGACCCCTAATGGTGCGAGGTGCAACGAAATGAAACAATAATTAAAAACTTCAAAATGTATCCACTGACTAGAACATAAACGAATGATGATGAAAGAATGACCATGAATCCAAAACAATCAGTGGATCTAATTCACACTGCCTTCATTCTTGAGATTATGCTTGTTCAAAGGATCCAAAATCCACATCACCGGCACCTCATAATAGTATAGAACCATGGTGTTCCTATTATAGTGGTACTAATTACGGGTAACGTAGACTCATGACATTCCTCGCATGGTGGTAATGTAATATAAGCAATGTAGGTAATGTAGACACATGGTATGTCATATATAATGCAACCACTTACAGGTAACAGACCCATGGTGTTCCTCACATAAGGGTACTACTCACAAGTAATGCAGATCGATGGTGTTCCTCACATAGTGGTACTAATCACAGGTCACATATACTCATGGTGTTGCTTACATAGTGATACTAATTACTGCGTTGATGGGGTGAAAGTTCCCTTTTGGGGATCATTGTAAGTACCTAGGTCTTAATATAAGGAAAGATCTTCATTGGTGTAATCACATAAATGGGAATCTGCTCATGGTTATGAGGGTATTTAGGGGCTGTAGTAAGGATGTAAAGAAGAGGGCATATAAGTCTCTGGTAAGACCCCAAGTAGAGTATGATTCCAGTGTACGGGACCCTCACCAGGATTACTTAATTCAAGAACTAGAAGAAATCCAAAGAAAAGCAGCTTGATTTGCTCTGGGTGATTTCCGACAAAAGAGTAGCGTTACAAACATGTTGCAAAGTTTAGGCTGGGAAGACTTGGGAGAAAGGAGACGAGCTGCTTGACTAAGTGGTATGTTTATCAAGAGTATTACAAAAATGTTTATTAAGACTAACTTTTCACTACAAAACAAGTTCTTGTAGTTAAGATTTACATAATATTATAAAGTCTTATTCGATACATGTTTCACCCTCCTTCAGGGATATCATCAGCCTTGACTCAAACCTTACAAGTCAATGGTCAGGATCCTGAACAATCCTTATATGTTAACAAAGATTTAAAAATTCTTATTATTTCATACTTGTATGATATCTTGAAACTGATACAATAAAAACATCTAAAATTATGGTTAATACAAATGATTGCTAATGAAGAAAAACTTAATGATAAAAGAAACTTTTTTAAATTAGAATTTGGTCATTCCTTTCGTATCTCTTGTGAAGTTTAGAATGTCTATGACTAAAGTAGATCTTCAACTTTTTTACGATGAGCTGTTTAAAGACGTTAGTAGTCGTTTGATGACTTCTTTCTGGAAAAAGCATTGTTAGTTGGTTCCAGAGCCTAATGTCGACTCAATCACAAGTGAAAAAGTCACACTATTATAAGCCATTAATCATGGAGACTTTATTTGAATCTATGCTATACGATTGGTTAAGTTGCAGTCAAATTCAATGTTAAAATTGCTGTTGTTACAACGTGTTTGTTGGATGAGTCCAGCTTGCTGTCATTTGTGATGAATTGAACGAATAACAAATTCTCGATAAAGCTTAGCTGAAATTGTTGCTCGACTATGAAGGTGCAACTGCTGTTGTTTGAAATTGTTGGTTGAATGGTGACGCTCGACAGAGTTGCTAGGTGGTGGCTCTTCACTTCTGGAGTATGACTGAAAATTATCTGTAACGTGAGAAAAGGTATGGAAGAATTAGATTTGTGATGCGAGATAGCTAAACTTGAATGAGATCACTGTGTTACTTACTCCTTCAATTGTGCTGGGCGTGCCTGGCTGCTCTGGCTGTGCCTGCCTGACGCTTCTACTTCTAGTATTGTACCGGTGTAAAGGTAGGGATGGGGAACGTGGAGGGGAAGAAGGGGGAGGCGGAGCTTTGAAAGTGTGCGCTGCTGGCTGGGGGGAGTTTTTAGGGGCGGCTTGGGAGGGCGGAGTGCTTTGCGAGGTAGTGGGAGCTTTCAAGTACAAAGATTTAAAATGTTTAAGAATTTATTATGTTTTGAGTTCAAAATGCGCAATAAGCTAGGTGTTGATTCAAATAAAGGATTTTTAACATTGATAACATCATTGAGATTTTGGTTTTTATTATAGACTTGGTCTAAAAAGATTTACAAATTTTCTAATTCATTCATTAGTTTACCTTTACCTATTCTTATGATATAGTACGGTCATTTTCTATGGATGTGACATGATGTCCTGCTTTCCTCATGTGAGAGCTCATCGCGAATATTTATTATACTTACTGGCATTGTAATGTTCCATGCATCTAGTATAAAAACTCCAGCCTGTTTGCCCAATATATGAGACGCCACATTGTGTGCAAGCTAGTCTGTATATGCCAGATCCTGAATAACTGCTACTAATATGATTGACTGTGTTGTGATTAAAGAATATGTTCTGATTAGTATTCACTGACCTGAACGCTACATAACTGTTATGTTTTTTTTTAGGGTATTTGCAACTTGATCAATGGCTGGGTTATTATACATAAGTATGGCAAATATTTTTTAGGCCTGTCGGGGATGAGATTTGTGGTTAATTTAAGTTTGATTTTATTGATTAATCGATTAATCATTTCAATTTTAAATCCATTAAATTTTGCCAGATTCTTTATATAGTTGAGTTCAGTTTTTAGATTATTAGATGAAAGAGGGATTTCTAAAGCTCTGTAAATTAAACTACAAAACGTCGCCTGTTTATGAGAGTTGGAGTGTAAAGAAGATTTGTTAATGCTTATAGGAGAGTGGCTGGGTTTTCTAAAAATTCGGAATTCGAAATTATTGTTTATACGTGTGATCGTTATGCCGAGAAAGTTTATGGAATCCTTAGTCTCATCCTCCTTGGTGAACTTTATGTTATGGTCAAGCTTATTTAAAAATTCCAGGATCTTGTTACTATTACTACTATTATTGCAGCAAGCAAGTCCTCACACTAACATCTTACACTGACATTTTGGTGGTAGATCTTCCCATTAAAAGTGAAGTAGCCTAGTTGTTGTTTAACACAAAATTTAGGCTCTTCATGAACTCTTCAATTTTAAACTTACTGAGGCCACTATGTTTTGTGATATTATCATTGATGATTTTGAAGATTTCTTTGGTTGGTACATTAGAATACATGTTTATGATGTTGAAGGAGCACATTATATGGTTAGGTTGTAGGGTAAACTTTTTTAATATGTTGCAGAAATCAACTGAGTTCTTTAGGGGATGTTTGTTACTGAAAACATAGTGTCTTTTTAGAAAGCTGTGGATGTATTTTGAGGTTAGTGCTGTTTCTACAGTTGATGATCGGGCATATTGGAGGGTCTTTCTTGTGAATTTTAGGTATTCTGACAGTTGGGTCTTTGTTGACTATTGAGTATATCTTGTCTTTGAAAAATTCTGTTTTTTTTAAATGTAGGTGTCGTTATCTAGTAAGACTGTAGTCCCTCCTTTGTGCGCTTTTGTTACTATGATGTTATCTTCTGTTTTGGTTTTTACGTTTTGGATGGGATCAAAATTTGCAGTAAGTTAGTTTTTGACAGGGCAGACAGACTGAAGGACCTTTTTATACACACACTGCACACCACACTACCACGCATAACAAAAAAAAAATTATTTTTTATGTCATACATAGTATCATTCTGTGACTCAAAGACTTCATTATAATGTAAGGTACAAGGGAGACAGGAAGCAAGTACCTGTTTATCCACCAATTCATGTACAATATTTTGATTTGCTTTTGCAGAACACAAAGACAGAGGGAAAATTATTAATATTCTGCTGCTTTTTCTGCAGGATGCCCTTCCTATTTTAAAATCTGCTTTACATCGCACTAACACAGATAGGTATTATGGCAACAATGTGATAGGACAGGGCTATGATTGGGAAGGAAGCGGCCATGGCCTTAAGGTACAGTCCCAGCATTTGCCGAGTGTGAACATGGGAAAACCATGGAAAACCATCTTCAAGGCTGCTGGCAGTGGAATTCAAACCCACTATCTCCCAAATGGAAGCTGATAGCTATGTGACTCTAACCACACAGCCACTTGCTCGGTGGATGCCCTTTCTGACGCCAACCCTACATGGAGGGATGTATTCGCAATTGAGCGTTTTTTTGGATGGTGATGATTGTTTAAAAGGGCCTAACATCTAAGGTCATCGGCTCACATGTTTGTTTTCTTTGTTATAGGTGGTAGTGAGGTATGCAGTGAGTGTATAAAAAGGTCCTTCAGTCTGTCCGCTCTGTCAAACACTAACTTAATGGTTATAGACCAAGTCGAAACTGAAAAGAAATGGCTTCCACTATGACAAAATGTATGAAAAGGTGTGTACTGAGACAAACACCGAGTCAGAGGAATTACCTAAATGCAGATAAAATCCCCAACATAGTATATAGAGATAAATTCAATGCTGAATATAAAATTGGACACACCATACTAGTATACTCCTGGATCAAGAAGTGACATGTTTTTTTTTCCATTGGAGTTTTGAATATCTAGGAGAGGTGAATCACTCGACCTTACGGCCAAATTAAAAAATTTCTCAAACTCTCTACCTTCACTACTTGTTCATCACTATTAATATCATTTACCTACCACTGATGACAAAGTGCTAACCTACCAAGCAGAGTTCACACAAAACAGCTGCATCAAGCAAATTCTCGCACTAACATCTTACACTGAAGCATGCTCCCAAAAGGATCTGAATGTATGTAGCATTATAGACCTAGCCGCTGCTTACGACACGGTCTGCCCAACAGACCGATGCTCAAATTGAAGATAACTGGCCCATGCTCGAAGCTAACCACACTGCTGTCAAGTATGTTAAGGAAAATGTATTTCTGTGTATATATAGGTGTAAAGATCAGTAAATCATACTAAATCAAGATTGGTCTCCTGCAGGGTTCCATCTTAGCTCCACTGATATTAAATCTGTATATTAGTGACATGCCAGAAACAACATCTAAGAAATTCTGCTATGCAGATGGTACTGCCGTAGCATTCAAAGCAGGCACCTTGAAAAAGGAGAGCATGCTGACACAAGACATGGACATGGCTGACCATTAAATGTCACTTCTGAGGTGAAAGTGTCAAGAAAAAACCCCACCCCAAGTACCTGGGAGTAATTCTTAATATACAAGACACATTTCAAGACGGGCAGAGAAAAGCTGAAATCCAAGGACATCATAATTTGAATACTAGCACGGACAACTTGGAGAGCACAACAAAAGCCTATCATGTGGAATCATGTTTAGGTGACATATCGTCGCTGCTGGGACAAAACCTCCTATGTGAAATATTTTACCTTAGAATTTTGGCTGGTAAGGTTCTGTCATCTAAGGTGCAATATTGTGTGAATATTGTCAAGGCATTCTCGCTCTTCATAATGTATGTGCTGCGGGTCAGTATACTCCAAAAATATCGTCCCTGTTCTGCCAAAACGGCGAATGTTACAATGCTCTTCCTATCCATTATTTCCCCTAAGACTGGTCACGCCTTCCAGCCACATATTGATATGCGGTCCATCAGAACAATTTCCGTTGGCACATTTAAAAAATCGATGAAAACTAAAGTCAGTCAGTACGGCCATTCTATCTGGTCGATTTCCTTCATTTTTTTTTAACTGAAAGGTATTCATGCACAGATTTGTCATCAGGCACTATAAATCACTCAACTTTCGCCTTCCTCAAATTATTTGATTTTTTCAATTTTTTGTCTCTTTGAGGCTATCATATCTTTGGCTCTAATTGAGCTATGGAGTTCGTTTTGACCTAAGAACACTCAGTGGATCAAGATCTTTCATTTCAGCTCTTAACTATTCAAATTGGTTGATTCTGAGGAAAGTTATGAGTGCAAATTCAATTTGACGTCCCATTTCTTCAATATTTTTTTTTTCTCACTGAAGCAATTAAATCTTTCGTTCTAATTGAGGTACACAGTTCGTTTTGGTCTAAAAACACTCAGTGGATCAAGCGCTTTCTTTTGAGGTAATAACTACTTAAATTGCTAGATTCTGAGAAAAGTTATGAGTACATTTGTCTCCACGACGAAGATCTTTCAAGGACTTTTCAACAATTCAGCGCGTAGTGTTGTTCCAAGTAACGTTTAATTTAATTTCTTTGTGTGATGTATTTTTAAGTGTTTTGTTGACATAATATTACATTCTATTACCGCAGCAGATCATGTGCTTTATTTCATTAAGTCGGAACTTTGCAAATACATCTGTGAGGAGGGTAACGAACAACACCATACTTTGCACATTGCGGGCGGAGCCAGCGGGAAACTGTTAATCTATACATTTAAAAAATTGATGAAAACTAAAGTCAGTCAGTACGGCCATTCTATCCGGTCGATTTCCTACATTTTTTTTTTAACTGAAAGGTATTCATGCACAGATTTGTCATCAGGCACTATAAATCACTTAACTTTCGCCTTCCTCAAATTATTTGATTTTTTCAATTTTTTGTCTCTTTGAGGCTATCATATCTTTGGCTCTAATTGAGGTACAGAGTTCGTCTTGACCTAAGAACACTCAGTGGATCAAGATCTTTCATTTCAGCTCTTAACTGTTCAAATTGGTTGATTCTGAGGAAAGTTATGAGTGCACATTCAATTTGATGTCCCATTTCTTCAACTTTTTTTTCTCATTGAAGCAATTAAATCTTTCGTTCTAATTGAGGTACGCAGTTCGTTTTGGTCTAAAAACACTTGGTGGATCAAGCGCTTTCTTTTGAGGTAATAACTACTTAAATTGCTAGATTCTGAGAAAAGTTATGAGTACATTGTACTGTTTGCGTGTAAAGCCTAATTCATTTAAATCTTCTTGGACTTCTTTGAAGCAGTGATTTTTAGTTTTACTTTTCCAAAAGTAGTTGAATAAATGTTTGAGTATCCTAGTCTCTGGTAGTCGTAATATGTGACAGAAAAAAGCAACTCTTCTTTTCCGCATTGTATCTATTATAGACTTAAGTCTCCTGGTATACAACTTCATTAGGTAGTAATCGCCATTGTCCATCTACTTGGTGTTTTTTGTATAGAATTGTTCTAATAATTCATCTATCTATTTTCTGTAATTTATCTGTACTTGATTTCGTATTCAAATTGAATAAGGTTTCACTAGCATAGGTTGCTTCAGGCTTAATAACGAAGTTGTAGTGTTTAAATTTTGCATTCATCGAAAGAGATTTCTTATTGTAGGTTGGCCAAGTAATGTGTTGTGCTTGTTTTAATTTGGTAATTCTATTTTCAACTGATATATTCTCTTAAGTTCCAAGTTATAATCTCTCCAAGATATTTAAATTTATTAACAACCTTAATTTGTTTGTTATTAGTCAGTGTGATAGGTGATGTTTCCACTTTGAAGGATGGCATCATTTCCGTCTTTTCAAAGGAGATTTGTAATCCAATTTTTGCTGCTATGTGTTCTAATTCTTCAATTTGGAGTTTGGCCTCTTCCACACTACTTGCAAGTAGCACAAGGTCATCTGCAAATGCTAGACAATTGAGTTTGATATTTTTGCCAATCTTGATGTTTGGCTGACATTTTTTAGACCATTCTCGTATGACTTTCTCCAATGCACAGTTAAACAGTATTGGTGAGAGACCATCTCCCTGTCAAAGTCCAGTCCGGATTTCAAGTGATTCAGACAACTCTCCTCGGAATTTAACTTTTGCTCTAGTGTTCTTGAGGTTAACACCAACAAGATTAATGAGTTTCTGGTGTAACCCAAATTCTTTAAGGAATTCAAGTAATGACTCACAATGAATACTGTCATATGCTTTCTTGAAGTCAACAAAAGTGATAACTAGCTTTTTGTTTCTCGTTCTTTGATGGTTCATAATCCACTTAAGACTAATGATTTGGTCAGGACAACTTCTTCCAGGTCGAAATCCCCCTGATACTCTCCAAGTTCTTGGTCGAGCTGTTCTTGAATTCTCGTGAGGATAATTCTAGACAGGATCTTATATGTGATATCAAGTAGAGAGATCCCTTGGTAATTATTTGGATCCAGTCTATCCCCCTTTTTGTGTATTGGATGAATTATAGCTGTATTCCATTCTGCAGGCAGCTTTTCAGAGTTCCATATGTCTATGATGTGTTTGTGTAGGTTCTGAAGTGTTTGCTTATTTGCATTCTTCCACAGCTCTGCAACCACTTGATTTTCTCCTGCAGCTTTATAATTCTTGAGCCAATTAATCGCTTGAAATACCTCATGGAAATCTGGTGGAATAACCTTCAATCAATCAATCAATCAATCAATCAATCAATCAATCAATCAATCAATCAATCAATCAATCAATCAATCAATCAATCAATCAATCAATCACTAATGATCTGCATTTAGGGCAGTCGCCCAGGTGGCAGATTCCCTATCTGTTGTTTTCCTAGCCTTTTCTTAAATGATTGCAAAGAAATTGGAAATTTATTGAACATCTCCCTTGGATATTCCAATCCCTAACTCCCCTTCCTATAAACGAATATTTGACCCAATATGTCCTCTTGAATTCCAACTTCATCTTCATATTGTGATCTCTCCTACTTTTAAAGACACCATCCAAACTTATTCGTCTACTGATGTCCTCCCACGCCATCTCTCCACTGACAGCTCGGAACATACCACTTAGTCGAGCAGCTCGTCTCCTTTCTCTCAAGTCTTCCCAGCCCATACTTTGCAACATTTTTGTAACGCTACTCTTTTGTCGGAAATCGCCCAGCACAAATCGAGCTGCTTTTCTTTGGACTTTTTCCCATTCCTGAATCAAGTAATCCTGGTAAGGGTCCCATACACTGGAACCATACTCTAGTTGGGGTCTCACCAGAGACAAATATGCTCTCTCCTTTACATCCTTACTACAGTACAACCCCTAAATACTCTCATAACCATGTGCAGAGATCTGTACCCTTTGTTTACCCCAATGAAGATCTTTCCTTATATTAATACCTAGGTATTTACAATGATCCCCAAACGGAACTTTCACTCCATCAACGCAGTAATTAAAACTAAGAGGACTTTTCCTATTTGTGAAACTCACAACCTGACTTTTATCCCCGTTTATCATCATACCATTGCCTACGGTCCATCTCACAACATTATCGAGGTCATTTTGCAGTTGCTCACAATCTTGTAACTTATTTATTACTCTGTACAGAATAACATCATCTGCAAACAGCCTTATCTCTGATTCCACTTCTTTACACATAACATTGATATATATAAGAACAAATAAAGGTCCAATAATACTGCCTTGAGGAATTCCCCTCTTAATTATTACAGGGTCAGATAAAGCTTCGCCTACTCTAATTCCCTGAGTTCTATTTTCTCACCCATTCAGTCACTCTTTTTTCTTGTCCAATAGCACTCATTTTTGCCAGTAGTCTTCCATGATCTACCTTATCAAATGCCTTAGATAGGTCAATCGCAATACAACCCATCTGGCCTCCTGAATCCAGGATATCTGCTATATCTTGCTGAAATCCTACAATTTGGGCTTCAGTGGAATAACCTTTCCTAAACCCAAACTGCCTTCTATCAAACCATTTATTAATTTTGCAAACATGTCTTATATAATCAGAAAGAATGCTTTCCCAAAGCTTACATACAATGCATGTCAAAATGACTGGCCTGTAATTTTCAGCTTTATGTCTATCACCCTTTCCTTTATATACAGGGGCTACTATTGCAACTCTCCATTCATTTGGTAAAGTTCCTTCATGCAAACAAAAATCAAACAAGTACTTCAGATATGGTACTATATCCCAACCCATTGTCTTTAGTAAATCCCCCGAAACCTTATCAATTCCAGCTGCTTTTCTAGTTTTCACCTTTTGTATCTTACTGTAAATGTCATTGCTGTCATAGGTAAATTTTAATACTTCTACCTTGTCTAAGCGTGTTTTATTTTTTGGATCAGATGAAAATTCTAGGTATTCTTTTGGGTCTTCAGCATTTAGTAATTCTTTGAAGTGATCAGCTAGAATTTCGGCATTCTCCTGATTATTGTGTGCTAGTTGTCCTTGTTTATTTCTCATCATGAGTGTAGGTGGAGTATACCCTGATTGATATTGTTTAAATGTCCTGTAATAGTCTCGTGTCTTATGTTGTTTGAATGATTCATCTATGTTAGCTAGGTTTTCTTCTTGATGGTCTTGTTTGAATCTTCTAAGTTCTTTGGCCGTTTGCCTTCTAGCAATAGTTAGTTCATCTCGAGATTGTGCAGTTTTCTTTTGTTGGTCATTTAGCCATGCTTTGTTTCCTTTCTGTATTGCCATATCACATTCCTCATTCCACCAGGTGTGTTTCTTTCTCCTTTTCATAGGAGCAATTTCTTCGGCAATATTTTTTAGTTTATCAATAATCGTTTCCAGTTTGTTGTTTAGAGGTGTTTTGGATCTCTCTGTATACACAGCATTATTTATTAAGTAGCTGGGGTCATATTTCCTCCTCCTAGTGGGTTTTATTATAATTAAATACAATAGCAGAAATTAAACAAATCGCAATATCAAAGAGTGTCCATTTAATTAAACTAAGTGAAATAATATACAGTAAATATACAATATTCCTGGAAGGAAACAAAATGAGAGACTATTTCACCATTAGAGAAGTGAAATATTTGGAAAAGGACATCTTAAAGATCTAGCTAATGGCAGGACAGAACAATTAGCAATTGGGATCACACATTTTTTCAAAAGTATTTGGTAAAAGGGAAGTACATTTCCAGATCTTATCCAGTACAGGTTGTGCCATTATGTCACTTCAATGGAGATTCATATTCCTTTGCCACATCAAAATATTCCAAGTGGAAACGGAAATCATATTATATAATAGCACAAGAATTTGATCAATCTTGAAATCATCAATGTCAAACAGCAGGAATCAAGAATTGGAAAGGTTTGACTAGTTTTATTTCAGGATAAGTTAACAGAGTCGCATACTGGGGAAAGCAACTTTGTAGTTTCACGTGATTTGATATTGTGAACACAGTGATAGGACCTCCAGTTCTGCAAGGAATATGAACTTCAGAGATCGTCGGTAGATGCAGAGTGGGTCTCAGCCCATAAGTGGCCACGGCTGGTCCGTGGTCCAACAACTCTGCACTCTGACCAGCCAACCGAGCAGAGAAGGGGTGACCACGGCTGGACCTCACAGCTGGCCCCAACCATCGGCTGTCCTGAGAATGGTTTCCCGTGGTTTTCCAATCTCCTGTAATACGGCGAATGCCGGGACAGTTCCTAGTATAGGCCACGGCCACCAACCCCCTCACCTTCTCCTTGCATCTCCTTCACCGTAACAAATCTCCCGGCCTGAGAGACGGTGTTACCATCTAAGAGCCCCATCTTCCCCTCCAGGGGAGGAATGAAAACGTTTAGTAGTAATAGTAACTTCAGAGATGGGACTTCTTTTAAAATCACACATGCTTTAGCCGAGATTTCAACCACGATAACTTCAGTGCGAAGCCAGTTACATTGCCACTCTGCTATCATACCCATTACAATCTGGAACAATTTCACATGGCTATTTCTAGTCGGGTGGAGCCCTTGTAAGGCAGACCGTCCGATGAGGGTGGGTGGCATCTGCCATGTGTAGATAACTGCGTGTTATTGTGGTGGGGGATAGTGGTATGTGTGGTGTGCGAGTTGTAGGGATGTTGGGGACAGTACAAACACCCAGTCCTCGAACCAAGGGAATTAACCATTTAAGGTTAAAATCTTTGACCAGGCCGGGAATCAAACCCGGGACCCCTGAGGCCAAAAGCCAGCACTGTAATCATATAGCCGGACACTGCACTCTGAAGAAATATACTCAAAAGAGTAATAGCTGCAGTTAGGGTGGTACGTTCAAACTATCTTTGATTTAAGAATCACAAAACACAGAACAATTATAAGTTCTAAGAAGCTCAAAACAAAATAAACAGTACATGGGTATAATGATGCATGGAAGTCACTCTTGACATTTTCTATGAAACAGTAGGCTTACATTTTCGATAGACTTCTTGTTGCATTCTAGACAATAGCTACTTGTAATGCTTGTGGAGATTCTCAAATCACTAGAAAGAAGTTGCTCAATATCTCTTACGAACATCACAATCATTCCCTGGAGGGAATGGATTGATAAAATGCTTCTTTTGGCATAACCTATGACAGGGATGGCAAACTTTTACAGACTAGCGTGTCAATTAAGGACTTGTTTATTACTTTGTACTGTAGGCCTGTAGTGTGCCACTGGTTATTTTCCTTTAAAATCATAATGAAATCACTCATTTGACTTAATTTAGGTATTAGGATGTATTACATATAAATCCATTCGACTGAATGTTTCATCATTAATTTACAAACATAATTGAAAATTACATTTTAAGAAAAAAACCAGGTAATTTATGAATAAGATATATTTTTGCTTTAACCTAATAAAATTTGTAAAAAAAAAAATGGCCATAGAATTAATTGAAATGTACCTCTTTATTAAAGCATAATATTAAAATTGCTAGATTTTCGACCTATTTATTACATGTTAAAACATTAAAATGACAGTATGTTGTCTGGCGTGCCACAGAAGTCATGTTCGCGTGGCACCTAGTGGCACACGTTACATACAGTAGGTTCCCCATCCCTGGCCTATGGTGTGTAAGATCAGTTGAATGAAAACGATATGGAAAGTCTGTTCTGCAGATAATTAAGCAATCCCCAAAATTTGAAGCAAATCATGCAAGCTCCATGTTGTACAGGAACCATTGCACACAGCAGCAAATTTTTTGCATGACAATCTTTTTTAAGATCTCTAAGAAATGGTGTAGTAATTATTTCCCTATATTGCACCTAATTCACAGTAACAGAATTTCCATCCTCATCATCTACAGGGAAGTATGGTTCCGATATGCTGTTCATAGACCGATTTATCATTACCTTTCAAAACCAAAAAAATGGGTTTCTGTTGGTTGATAGTTATAATCAGATGACTAAATCCTCTATCAGAAAATGAACATTTGACAGAACACTAAATTCTTGCACACCATTGCTAATATCAGGGCACAATGTTATGTAATTCTTGCTTCCTTGCCTGTATTTGTTGAATACTGTCAACTGTCCAATCAGTATCTTATAAGATAATCAAATTCCTCGAACATTTGTCTCATAGATGTTCAACTAAAAGTAATTACAAATGTTGTTCAATGAAGACTACTCTAAAAAACTGTAGCTCCTGCCTGAGAAGTTGCCCATGACCACTAGGTCAGCTTCTGTAGAGAGAATGCTCCCTGGACACAGTTTTTAATAAGTGATAACATAACTATATTTATGGTTAATGGCTTTTGGAATTGCTTAAATAATAAATCTGCAAATAATCCAACTCCACATGAGTGAAAATAATACTCATGATAAAAACTTTCACCTGCATCAATGGAACTACTACTAAGATCACCTGAATGCCAAACACCATTCATATGAAAATAAAACTCAATGATAAGAACTTTCTCCTGTATTATTAGAACAATCTTAATCTAACTAAATTTACCGTACATTAAAATAATGTTGCCTCTATGTTTCCATGACAACTGGAGTGATCACACAGTGAACATGCATATCACATGCTTGTTACTTTCGGTAGTTAGTTATGGTGCATTCCATATACGCAGGTAATCTGGGCATCCATAAGCAAATTATTGTGATAAAAAACTGAAAACAATAAAGGATGAAATCAATGATGTAGTTTTTAATAGTCTTTGATTCTTCATGGAGATCAAGTTTCCTTCAAAGTGATACAAGTAACAGAAAGGGAACATTGTGTCAGGAGGGACATCCAGCCTCATACCCCTGGCCAAAACCAGCATGAGCCTGAGTGGCTCAAGAGACCCAATAAATAATCAAGATAAGCTGAAGAACATTTTTAATTGCAATACTGGCTATCATTTTGACAGGAAGGTTTAAAGGATGTATATCTTTATGTGGATAAAAATTTGTTACTATGTGTGCACCTGTGGCCAACAGTTCAACAAAGCATTCATTTTCGGTATTGCAACAAATTAAAACATACTGTATTTTCATTTCTTTCCACCTCAGGAACGTTTACAGAATTAGGAAATGGATATTTAACTGTCATCAGTATTTATTGCTAACACTTGTGTAGGCCTAATTGTAGATCTGACAACACACTAGAGAGAAGAGAGTAAATTGTACAAGGAATAACACAATCAAGTTTTAAACTTTACTAGCATTCTTCAGAGTGCTTACATTTACCTATTTGGGGAGATCCAATTTCATAGGACAAGCACTGTCCACATAGGCATACCATAAAATGTCCTGCTTATTGCTTGGGTTCACTGATGTATACAATTGTAGTTTATACCACAAAGAAGGAACAAGCACTGGATTTGAAATCGATAACGTAATCTAGGAGTGATAAAAAAATTCATAAAAAATTACAATTTCTTAATTTTTCTCCCCATTTTAGGTGTAGCCTCAACAACCTTCACCAAGTGTTTTGATTCTACTGGTACAACTTGTTAACAATTTTGATGCCATGTGAATTTTGAGAATCTCAACCCAGGATCGACTGGGATTCAAACCTCAGCCTTCCGGGTGGTAAGCTAGCTGCTGAGCTAACCATGCCCCCTGTTCGATAATTGGTAATGAAAACTGTGTTAAATTCTGGGAGTGATGCCACATATTTTTTTTTGCTAGTTGTTTTACGTCGCACCGACACAGATAGATCTTATGGCGACGATGGCACAGGAAAGGCCTACGAGTTAGAAGGAAGCGGCCGTGGCCTTAATTAAGGTACAGTCCCAGCATTTGCCTGGTGTGAAAATGGGAAACCACGGAAAACCATCTTCAGGGCTGCCGACAGTGGGGTTCGAACCCACTATCTCCCGGATGCAAGCCTACAGCCGCGCGCCCCCCTAACAGGTGCCACATTTATTTTCTATTTGTTTTACGTCACACCGACACAGATAGGTCTTATGGCAACGATGGGAGAGGAAAGGCCTAGGAATGGGAAGGAAGCGGCCGTGGCCTTAATTAAGGTATAGCCCCAGCATTTGCCTGGTGTGAAAATGGGAAACCATGGAAAACCATCTTCAGGGCTGCCGACAGTGGGGTTCGAACCCACTATCTCCCGGATGCAAGCTCACAGCTGCGCGCTCCTAACCGCCAACACATATTTTAATAAATTTCAACCAATGACAGTGGCTCCTCACTCAGGGAATACAGAAAATGCCCAACTATTTCAAATCTTATGCTATAAAAGTATATATTTTTCTGGGGGAAGTTGGTGGGTCCTGGCATTAGCAACAAACACATCTTATACAAGAGAAGATTCCTAAGATTCACATTCCTAAACTTTCATGCTGAGGGTAAATTTTATGCTTTTACTAAAAATGATAAATTTGGAAATATATCATTCAAGGGTATTTATAGCACAATGAAGACCAATATGTCATCGGCCTACAGCCCAAATAATTAACATTATTATTCTGCAAACTATCTCCAATGAACGTGTAGAATTTCTGGTTTGAAGTGAATAAGAGTTTCAAAATTTATTGAATTTTAAAAGGAAGAGGAACTCTACATGCAATAAAAAAAACCTTATTGATAATATTCATGACAAATTTAGACATCCAAGAGGAAAATTCTATGCTATCTTCGACTTCAGAAAGGTGTTTGACCTCCTAAGCAGAGAAATGCTCCTCACGAAACTGGCAGACATGATAGGAACGGATAATCCACTGACTGTAGCAATTAACAACATCCTTGCTTTCAATTGGGTCACAGTTCAAGATGGCAGTAACATCAGAATCAATAACTCAGAGTAACGGAGTCGTACAAGGTGACCCCTTAAGTCCTATTGTATTCAACACTGCCTTGGCAGATATCACGAAGATCACCCACGCGACCTCAGTCGGAATGTACCTATGTGCTGATGATATAAAACCAAACCAAACCCCATGGCACTACAGCCCTTGAAGGGCCTTGGCCTACCAAGTGACCGCTGCTCAGCCCGAAGGCATGTAGATTACGAGGTGTCGTGTGGTCAGCACGACAAATCCTCTCGGCCATTATTCTTGGCTTTCTAGACTGGGGCTGCTATCTCACTGTCAGATAGCTCCTCAATTCTAATCACGTAGGCCGAGTGCACCTCGAACCAACCCTCAGGTCCAGATAAAAATCCCTGACCTGGATAGGAATCGAACCCAGGGCCCCCGGGTAAGAGGCAGGCATGCTACCCCTACACCACGGTGCCGGCATGCTGATGATATAGGGTCAAACAATGAAGAAGAGTTACAAAATGTAATGAATGAACTCGAGGACTGTGCTGCAAATAACAGCTTGGAAATAAAAAAAAACAGTACAGATGGTATTTCGGAAAGGGGGAAGAATTTCAACCAAAGACTAAAATGTGGAGGGATTAGTTTTCGGGTATTAATTCCCTGTCTCTCTCTTACACCCTATGACGTCAGGTATGACCATCACCAAGTAAACATAGTCGCCTTGTGCTCCACCAGTCCTATATAGTGCCCTCATCAGTGTTGTATATGTCAGGTAATAGTACAAAAACCTAGTTTTTTTGCACCTCTACTCTTTTCTTGTACCCTAAAGAACATATCTAAGAGCATATGACGGCACCTACAAGTGAACTAGAGATAGTGTGATTGTGTACTGTAACCACAGACTTTCCATATCGTTTTAGATATCTGGGCATCACACGCCAACCTACAGCTAACTCTTTTAAAAGCCATGTAAGGGATAGATCCTTGGCAGTCAGGGCCTACTAGAAGTATATACGACATCAAGGATCACACTAGACTAACTTTGAATAAGGCCATGATGTTATTTTATGGCTAAGTCCTTCCAGTGGTAACTTATGGGCTGGAACTCATGTGGGAGTATCTATCAGTATCGGACCTATGAGTTATTGAAAATGTTGAAGCTAGATTTTTGAAAAGAACTCTTGTGAATTCAAAGACATCTCCTTCAAGATTGGCATATGAACTTGCTTCAGAAACATTCCTACTGGAGGACTTAAAATTCAGAATGAAACACCCATCTATGAGGCAGGAACAAGAGCTTCTACAAAACAGGAAGAAGAAAAGAGCTCACACAGACCCAGACTTCTACTCGACAGACGCTATGCTCGATCGGAGATGGACAGAACTGAACAATATTATGAGGAGTCCTTTGAATAGGTTGGCAATACATGGATTTCACCATATGCTACATAGCCGATTTGGCTTCCACGAACCGTCTGTGCAATGTGTAAGCTAGCTTTGTAAACCCTTCTGTAAACGATACCATTTCAGCAAATACATCAAAAGAGAAAGATCCCTACTGGAATACTGTAAAACCTAATGCACACTTGTGCACTGTTTACTTTAATAATAAAAAAATCTTCCTTGAAAATATGCTGTTTCTACATTTTAGGATATACTGGCTATGAACTTCTCATACAATTTTTGCTACTTGCTTTAAGTCGCACTGACACAGAGAGGTCTTATGGCGACGATGGGACAGGAAAGGGCTAGGAGTGGGAAGGAAACGGCCTTGGCCTTAATTAAGGTACAGCCCCAGCATTTGCCTGGTGCGAAAATGGGAAACCACGGAAAACCATTTTCAGGGCTGTCGACAGTGGGGTTCGAACCTACTATCTCCCGAATACTGGATACTGGCCGCACTTAAACGACCTTCTCATACAAGGATTACAACTGGCCGCACTTAAACGAACTTCTCATACAAGGATTACAACATCTCTATTTTCAAAAAAATGCTTATTAGCTTTATCCAGGGCCTAAACACATATTTTAAATAAGTGCAGTATTTCAAAACTAGATCGCCTCCATTTTAATTATAATGTAATTGGCTTTATGTCCACTAACAACTTTTACCGTTTTCAGACACACCGAGGTACCAGAATTTCGTCCCACAGGAGTTCTTTTATGTGTCAGTAAATCTATCCACATGAGGCTAATGTATATGAACACCTTCAAATACCACCGGACTGAGCCAGGATCAAGCCTGCCAAGTTGGCGTCAGAAGGCCAGCGCCTCAACCGTCTGAGCCACTCAGCCCGGCTGCCTTCATTTTAAAATTCTCAGTTATGGTCATTGACAACATAAATCAAGGTTAAATCAAAAGGAAACTCTCACAGTCTGACTATTTTTTATAAAGTTATGTTTTAATTTCAATGTAGAATTCAACCCATGTCACTACCATTCAATTGTTGGAGATGAATTTCTGATTGAAAGTCATTGAAAGCCTGGGTTTTCTTTAGATCTTTGTATGTTGTTCAAAAGTATTATTTTATGCAGGTGGGGTACTATTCTATTAGGTCTCAAAAAAATGTCACCTTTTTTCAGGCTCTGTCCAGAACTTGCCCCTCCCTGTTGTCAGAAATTCAGTCTGGATTTAAATCTTATGTTTTACTTTGTCACGAGACAACATGAGAGAATCGTCTACCATAATATAACAGTAGGCCACTATTTGAGATGGTGAATACTATACGCAACGAAAACATGATTTTTGGAATCTGCTTCACGAAAAACAGGCAGCACACAAATGCATGCAGTGCCAGCATGCGCTTCTGGCAGGAAATTGTGGTCATACTGAGCCCAGCAATACCAGTTTGATGAAACCAATTTGGAAGCCATTATGAAAATAAAGGATTTAAAAAACTTTTTTTTTTTTTTTTCACCAAGAGAGTGGCTGCTCGGTTTGGGTCACATAGCTGTCAGCACCCCTGAAGATGGTTTTCTGTAGTTTCTCATTTTCACAACAGGCAAATGTACAGGTTGTACCTTAATTAAGGCGATGGTCACTTCGCACTCCTAGCCCTTCCTATCCCATTGTCGCCATACAAGCTATCTGTGTCGGTGCAACGTAAAGCAAATTGTAAAAAAAAAAAAAAAAAAAAAAAAAAAAATGTAATAACGTTTTCCATTTCATATCAATACGTTATCCTTTCATCAAAAGTAAAAGGACAAGAGCTTCAAATACCTGGTATTTTTAAATTTTGTGTTATGAAATGAGATGGCGAGATCTGGTAAATTTATATTTAGACAAAAGTCCTGGCTTCATCTACCTTTCTCCACAACTTACCTACTTCGGGTTTAGTGCATGAAATTCATATATTCCAATGGAATAGCTTTTTACAGATTCACAACATTCAAGCTTCCACGTAATCAGAAGACAAGGCCATTCCAACTTTTAGCTAATCTACAGCTGACAAGTATGCTTATATGTACAGTTATTTCACACAGATTAAGCTTAGCAATGTGGAGTAGAATTACCAATTTCAATGATGAAATTAAATAGCAGGTTATAAAATTGTATATGCAAAAATTAGGGCAAATTCAGCACTATGAAGAACTGTGGCTGAGTTTTGTGAAGATATTTCTTTGACAGCTTGGAACCAATGCATTACAGTCTTAATATAACTACTTGTACATTTGCAATCAAATTCTCAGTAGATCTTCTCGTTAATTTTAACGTATAAGTACTGAAAAATATACCTTCGACGAACAGCACGAACTGTGTTAAAAACTAAGGTTATAACTACCCTACTCCGAGTTGATGAATGAAAGTTGGAATGCCGGGGCTGTATCATGAATAGAATGTTAAAATTACTCATAGTCTGCACTGACTTAATGAGGGTTACTGTCTACAATTCTATCAACATAATCTTTCTTTACAAGGGAAAACTCCCAAAAAAAAGTGTTTAAATAATTCTTGCGATAGCGACAACTATAGCACAAAAATATGCTTGTACATAATACTTACATCAAGATGTAATTATAATCCAAAGTAACTGTCAATCTCTAAATACAGCGAAATACAGCTGACAATAATCTTTTTTACACTCCTACTCAATAGCCGCTTATTCCGCCATCTTAGTGTCAGCACAGAATAACCTAACTGTTACACAGATCATATGCGCCGGTAAATGCATGAATACGAGATGAACCCGAACTCATTCAAGATCATATTTTCTAACATTTCGGAATAGATAATGTTAATTTGCGATTGGTTGAATGTATATAACTAGTTAATAGAAGATCCACTGGGCACATTTTACTGACAACTAATAACTCGGTAACTCATTTCAGTTTAGTACCGTATAGGAACAGTTCCGTATTTTTAAAAATCAATTATTTACAATGTGAAGTAAATGCTCTCTTTTACACAACTTGCATACAATTGTCACTTTTGCTCCCCATTCTCGACAAGTTTTTGTCAGACGCTATTTTCTTATAAAACTCATTGCCGTTATCACTGTAAAATAAATGTAGAATTATTTACATATCAAATTAGCGGAGCTCCTCTCCATTTGATATTAATTACAGAAAAACAATTCCCTGAAACTATCTGAGGGAAACACACTTAATACAAATACAAATCAAAATAACACTAAAAGATTAGACAAATTCGCTGCATCAAACATTTCTCATGGACTGAATTTTGCTCTAAAATATTCACTTTCAGTAAGAAAAATCTGAATATAGGTAATCTACATTAATATGATTTACAATACGAAGTGACTCTATATTAGATTTTAAAACTTCTGAGCGGGGTGGAGGGAGCTTATTATCAAGGGAGATGTAATTCATAAGAAACCAAATATTTCCATCATCAAATTTCTTCTTCTTTATCTGTTCACCACCCAGGGTCGGTTTTTCCCTCGGACTCAACGAGGGATCCCACCTCTACCGCCCCAAGGGCAGTGTCCTGGGTCGGGAGATACAACTGGGGAAGATGACCAGTACCTCGCCCAGGCGGCCTCACCTGCTATGCTAAACAGGGGCCTTGCGGGGGGATGGGAAGATTGGAAGGGATAGACAATGAAGGGAGAAGGAAGCGGCCGTGGCCTTAAGTTAGAAGATGAGGGAGAAGTGGGAAACCACGAGAAACCACTTGCACGATGTCTGAGGTGGGAAGCAAGCCCACCTCTACTCAGTTGACCTCCCGAGGCTGAGTGGACCCCGTTCTAGCCCTCGTACCACTTTTCAAATTTCGTGGCAGAGCCGGGAATCGAACGGTACTTCATATACCGTACGTGTTTATGCTCCCTGCCATGTAAGCGCCTACACTAAAAGGATACCTTTCTCTTTCTCCTCTGTTAATACTGTAAGATGGCGTCAGCGAAGGATGTAAGTGAAGATAGCTCCCGGTTCTCTTGCGAAATAATCGGGAATAAGTGTGGTGTAAACAAGAAGCGAGTGAAGAATGGTATCCAGTGTGAAAAGTGTTTAATTTGGTACCATTTTGAGTATATATGTAATGCTGGTTTTGCTTACTTACTTACTTACTTACTTACTTACTTACTTACTTACTTACTTACTTACTCAAATGCTTTCATTCCCCACCCTGAAGGGGTGGGACGGGTCACCTAGAGGGTAACGCCCTCTCTCTGGCCAAGAGATGCGGGCGGGTTGGGGAGGTGTGATGGAGGAAGGAGGTGGGTAAAGGATGAGAAGAAGAAGGAGATAGGAGGGGGTTTGGTTTCTTCGCTAACGAGTAACTTTATTTTATTTCGTTATCATGTACAGGAGTTTTTTTGGGTGTTTTCTTGTTTTTGTTTCTTTTTCTGCTCTGGAGAATGAGCGTTGTTAAAAATATTGGTATTCTGTCCTGGGAAAAAATAAAGAATTGCATGACTGGATAAAATAAATAATAAAAAGTAGAAAAAACGAACGATGATCCTTCTTGAACTGGAAGGGCGATGTAAGTTTTTCGCTGATGTGATACTGGAGCTTTCTTCCCCCACCATTGTTCTGTTCGCTGACTGGATGCTGCAGTGTTCACTGAAAAGAATAGTTAGAGGTCAATGAATGAATACTGATCTGCATTTAGGGCAGTCGTCCGGGTGGCAGATTCCCTATCTGTTGCTTTCCTAGCCTTTTCCTAAATGATTTCAAAGAAATTGGAAATTTATTGAACGTCTCCCTTGGTAAGTTATTCCAATCCCTAACTCCCGGGCGGAAGGACGGACAGGGTTCAGACAAGAGTTTCCAATGGGGTGAAATGGAAGTGAGTATTTAGGCCGGAATATGCAGTTTAAAAGTGGACATTGAGGGTTTGGTAGCTTGTAGTTTGTTAGGACGAGAGGACGGTGGTACAGGTGAATAATGGAGAGGGCCATTGTGACGAATCGAATTAAATCCTCGACGGTAGGAGATGGGAAAAGAGAACGGCTGGGACTGGTAGGTGAATCAACTGTGCGAATAGGTGCGATAAGTTCGGGGTTACCAGGAGGAGGGGCGGGACGAGCTTTACACCTGCGGGCGTAGGTCGAATGTGCTTCTCCACAGGAGTTGCAGACAGGAGGTTGCGCAGTGTTAGGGCACTTGTACGTTGGATGTGCTTGTGAACAATGCCAGCACTCAGGGCTCGGAGCTCGACACTTGTTGGTCGTGTGTGAGTTGTAAATCAGACATCGTTCGCAACGAGTAGATTGCGGTGGTGGCGCACGTGAGGATTCAACTTTGTAGTGGCGTCGGTAGATGGACACACCCGAAGCCAGCACCCTGTCGAGATCTGCAGTGGTAGGCAGTAGAATTCTCACTATGTACGTTGGGCCTGTTGCATTCCGGATTCGGTAGGCTTTACGAGCTGGAATACCTTCGGTGTTCAATTCGGTGACGATTTCCTCTTCGGTGATAGTTGGATCTATACCACGAACCACACAGCTGAAGAGGCTATGTCTGGGTGGCGGAGGTGGTGACTTGAGCGCTGGTTGTGACAAAAGATTGAAGGGACCGGTGGAACCAAGTTGACCTGTTCCAATTGACAGAGCGGCGAGGTCTCCATTCAGTTTGATGATAATACCGTTAGTGGTTGGCCGTATCCCTGAAATCTCTTCACGACGCATATTAAACTTAAGGAGGGTGAAAAGGATGTTGCGTGGGGATTGAAATTGCTGAGTTGGATTTTCAAGGAGATAGACGTGGGTACCAGTATGTGAGGTCTGAAGAGAGTGTGAATTGTTGAGAGGACGGCGGGCTCCTGAGACTGGAAGTGAGTCGCTGGTGGGAGGAAGAGGAGGTTCAGATGCAGTTTCCTGATGGGTATCTGTCATGTTGACCGCCAAGCGTCGGGTTGGTTGTGCATCTTCTGGAGGGGTGGTTGGGGCGGACCTTTTATACTGAGGGCTGTTGGTGTCCCATGTTGGAGATGGAACTTGAGGTAGAAATCTCGCCTGGTAGTTGGAATCAGCGAAGGAGGACATGATGGCTGCACGGTAGGCTACGGTGGCGGAGTCAAGGGCGCCTGATGCAACAGAAGTCGTCGATGTACTGGTGGTACAGGTCCCACTGGTAGTGGTGACGGCGTTATAATACATGACGATCCAGTTCGCTGCTCTGCAATATTTGATGGAGAAGGCAGACGTAGACTGTCCTCTCGATGAGCTTGGAGCAGAAAATGTCTCCCTGAAGTAGGAATACCAGTCCTGAGGTGAAACCTCAATTCGAACACCACTCAGTCCACCTGTCTATACACTTTTTAAGCGACTATAAATCGCCGTGCGAGAGTTTGGTGTGCAGATGTCGACGGACGTGAAGAGTTATGCAGTGGTATAAACTGTCACTGCAGTCTACGAAGGATCCTGGTTTTGCTAAAAATGAAGATACTTGGACCGGTGGCGAGCGCAATTTGAATAGCGGTAACAAACCTAGGCCTACAACGGTCAACGAATCGCTGGCGTCTCATTCCTTGGAGGATGGAGGTAATGATAATGTACTTGTAATTATCTCTTTATTACAACTGGATTTACAAGCATTAAAAGCTGAGAATGAGATTTTAAAGGAGAAGGTACGTTTACTGGAATCGAAAGTACCGGTCCCAGTAAACACTCAGAACACAGGTGGCTCCGTGAATTCTAGCGCATGGTGTCAAGTTGCTTCAGATTCTAGGAGGAAAAGTGTACAGTTAAATAAGGACAACTTGGTAATTGATACCAAAAATAGATTTTCAGCCCTGAGGGAAGTAAGCGATACGCAAGGATTTATCCGTATGGGAAGCAGTTAAACGTATAGCGCGAACTCCGTTACGAGACGCGGCAAAGTTAGGCATAAAATCCCACACAGTGCACCGGCGAAAGTGTCGAACATTCTTATATTTGGTGATAGCAAGGCGAGGGGAATTGCGAAGGAAATGAACAATTAAAATATTGCAGCATCGGCCGTCATCTATCCTGGGGCCCCAGTCAAGACGGTACTGGAAAACACGGAGCAGGCAGCAAGAAATCTCGGAAGTTGTGATGCAGTAGTGATCATCGGCGGGACAAACGACGCACCTCACAACGACGCTCAGAATGTCATTTCTCAACTTAAATGTACACTAGGTAAGCTGACTCACACTAACATCTTTGTAGTGAACGTGCCCCACAGGTATGATTTGATTAGAAACTCGTGTGTGAACATTGAAGTGAACAAAGTTAATACATATATGGTTAAAATTTGTAAACATTTTCGTAATACTCAGGTAATTGAATGCAGCAGTTTCGAGAGACACTGTTACACAAAGCATGCCTTCATATAACCAATTCAGGTAAACGAAAGATTGCATTGTTCTAGATTTTATTAATCATAAGATATGTACTGTAAAAAAAGGCAACTTCTTTAAGTTATAATACTGACCAGGAAAGCTAGTAGAAAGAGCCTCAGTCAACTAGAAAATGAAACTCAGGAAAGTAAGGTATTTCAAGTTACCCAATTGCAACAGTCAAGTTTCAGGGAGGAAGGGGGTCTGAGATTGCTCTTGGTAAACTGTCAGAGTGTAGTAAATGAAAAATTAAAATTCGGTACATTGATGGAATCTTATGAGACTGATGTGGTGATAGGAGTGGAATCATGGTTGAGAGAAGGGGTGGGTAATAGAGAAGTATTTCCAGAAGGGTATACAGTCTATCGTAGAGACCGAGGAGATAAAATGGGAGGGGGTGTTTATTCTGGTGAAATAAACTTATTGTTCACATGAATGTTTTACCGATGAAAGGGATGAAATATTAGGGATAAAATTAGTTTGTGAAAATATGAAGGAGGTGGGAATTATAGGAACATATAGGCCTGGAAGAGAGGAAAGAGACATGGAAATATTTGAGAAAATAATAGATTTACTCATAAAAACAATAATAATGATATGGTAATAATTGGGGAGATCTAAACTTGCCTGAAGTTGAATGGAATGGAGCTGCAAGTGAAGCCCATGAACAGAAACTGGTAAATAAGTTAATTTGGGAGGGAGGTTATACGCAAGTAGTACAAGAACCGACTCGTCTCAATAACTTACTAGAGGTTTTCTTGGTTAAACCATGGGAAATTGTTGATAAAACTGAGGTAATTGAAGGAATAGGTGACCATAGGGCTGTAATAATGGATGTAGGACTGGTACCAAAAAGGCTGAATAAGATGGTCACACAAGACAAGAAATTGTGCAGATAAACTAAAGTTGATGAATTTGGGACTTACCTTAAATCACAATTCAGTTGTTGGATAAGTGAAGGGAGTAATGTGGATACACTTTGGGCTAAATTGAAAGGAATCATTTGGGAAGGAGAGAAGAGATTTGTACCTGTTAAGAAGGGTAAAATAACCTCAGACCCTGTTTATTATACAAGGGAAATACGAAAATTAAGAAAATGTAGAGTAGTAAACAGGAAAGTCAAAGAGGGCAGGGAGAGTAGAGAAACTAGAAAACAGCTAATGAGGGAACTGAATAGAGTGAAAAAGGAAGCAAAAGAGAATTATATGAATGGCATACTTCAAGAGGGTAATGACCACAAAGAGAAATGGAAAAAGCTGTATTCATATATCAGGAATCAAAAAGGAAAAGGAATCCAAATTTCTACAATGGTGGGAGAAGTGGGTGAACACTATTTAACAGATACTGAGAAAGCAAACCTATTTAGTAGGGAATTCAGAGATTCAGTAGAAGATTGTCAGGAGTTGGAAACTGAAACAGAAGCTAGAGAGGGAGAGACACAGAGGGAAACAAGAAGCTTCTCATTCACAAATGAAGATATTTTCAGAGAAATTCAACTGCTTCAGCAAGGAAAAGCAGCAGGAAGTGATCAAATTACTGGGGAGATATTAAAGACAATGGGGTGGTACATAGTGCCTATTTAAAATTTCTCTTCGACTATGTCATAAATAATAGTGTAATACCAAAGGAATGGAAGGAATCTATAATAATACCAATTTATAAAGGAAAGGGTGATAAAAGGAAATTAGAGAACTACAGACCAATCAGCCTGACCAGTATAGTTTGTAAAATACTGGAGAGTTAATAGCAAAGTACATCAGAGGGATATGTGATGATAAAAATTGGTTCATGAGGAGCCAGTATGGATTTAGAAAGAAATTTTCTTGTGAGGTACAACTGGTGGGATTTCAGAAGGACATATCAGATCAATTGGATTCAGGAGGCCAGTTAGATTGCATAGCCATAGATCTTTCCAAAGCCTTTGATAGAGTGGAACATGGAATATTATTAAAGAAATCGGAGGGAATAGGATTGGACGTAAGAGTTACACGTTGGATAAAATCATTTCTAAATTCAAGGGTTCAGAAAGTCAAAGTAGGGAATAATGTATCGCAGGAAGAGAAAGTTTGGAAGGGAATTGCACAGGGTAGTATAATTGGTCCGTTACTTTTCTTAATATATGCAATTGATTTAGGGAATAATATAACATTAAAAATAAGATTGTTTACAGATGACTTAATTGTTTATAGGGAAATAAATAACATTGAGGATTGTTCAGAATTACAAAGAGACCTTGAGAGTATCCAACAATGGGTTGAAGAAAATAATATGAAGGTTAATGGAGGCAAATCAACTGTTACAACATTTACAAACAGGAGTTTTAAAACTGAATTTGAAAATACTTTGGGTGAGGTAGTTATCCCAAAAGATGGCAAGTGCAAATACTTAGATGTGAGATTTGTAGTAATTTGCACTGGAAGGGTCTTGTTGATGACATTGTTGGGAAAGCATACAGATCGTTACATGTCATAATGAGGCTACTTAAAGGATGCAATAAAGAATTAAAAAAGAAAAAAAGTTACTTAAGTATGGTTCGTTCATTATTGGAAATGCAAACAGTGTTTGGGATCCTCACCAAGAACACCTAATAAAAGAAATAGATAGTGTGCAGAGGAAAGCAGCAAGATTTGTAACAGGGGATTTCAGGAGAATAGTGTATCAGGAATGCTAAAGGAACTTGGGTGGGAAACTTAAAGTAAGAGAACGGATAAACTAGACTTACAGGATTATATAGAGCATATACAGGAGAAGAAGCATGAGGAGATATCCGTGTGAGGCTTCAGTTGGAAAATAATTATATCGTCAGGACTGACCACAAGAATAAAATTAGAAGGAATTTTAGCAGAAGCGATTGGGGTAAATTTTCGTTCATTGGGAAGGATGTGAAGGAGTGGAACAGTTTACCAGGGGTAGTGTTTGATCCTTTTCCAAAATCTGTACAGATATTCAATAAGACAATAAACAGCAACAGAGAAAATAAATGAAATGTTAGAGGGCATTCGACCAGTGCAGGTTAATGTAAATAAAAATGTGTGTGAATAAATTAATTCCATCCCCTGGTCTAAGGAGTTTGGACAGCCAAAGGGGACTGCCTGTAGGGGTGAAGTACAGTGGGGACTTCGAGGGCCCTGGGAGCGCTACGGTAGCTGTGAAGGCCCTTCAGGAACTCTGAAAAGTGATGGTAAAAGGGGCTCTGGTTAAGACGCAGCAGGTCGTTATGCTACTTAGGTTCCAGAATGGGTAAAGAAAAGAAAAAGTCAATAAATGCAATGTAAATTTTAATCTTATACCAGTTGTACAGTATCATTTGAAGTAATTCCACATACTGTATATCAGTTGACTATATTTGTAAGTAGTACAGGAGATATTATAAGTAGAATTTTGTAAACAATATAAATGTGTTAAGGATGAGCTCTGTGATTAGTAGAAACATTGTTAGCGTAAATTGTATAATATTGTATTCTAGGAAAATGTTCTTCTTCTCTTGTTAATTTAAAATTTAGTGCTTGACAATAATGTATTCTAGTGTACTATTTGCCACCGAGGTAGACACCCCATTTGCAAATAAAGAGATTTTGATTTGATTTGATTGTTGGATTCGATTCTTAGTGTCGTTAACCATATAGTTTAGGGACCCTACTTGCCGATGGGGTATCTTCCAGTTACTGTTAATCTTGCACGTAAGCACTATATATACTCCTGAGCACTTAAGCCCATACACTAAGGGTGCGACCTTACTCTTTCTCCCCTGTGATGTAAAAGTAGTGATTTTTAGTTACTTTTCTTTTTTTCAGTGTTGCTAACCATATAGTTTAGGAACACTGCTTGTCGATACGACATCTTACACTTACCGTTAATCTGGCACGTTGGCATGGTTGTTACCTGAATTACGTATTGTCACTGTAGTACCGTTAAAGTCACATTTGCCAGTATATTTAAAGGATATTTTCTTCTGCGGAATGTAAATCTATGTGGCTAATACCAGGTAAGTAGAATTGTGACATGTTCGAATAATGCATATAATAACATAGTTTGTGTGAAATGACGAACTCAGAATTTTATTAATTACGGTTCTATTTCGTCCAATACGTACGTACAGAATTCGATTGGGACTGGGATGTCTGCGGAGCAAGAAAAATCTCCAAGAACTCCCCCGAAAAGGAAAGCAACGTTACGTTCTTTAAAATTGAAACACGAACTCGAAAAAGAAGGTACCACGTTATCAGTCGTACTGACACGGACCTAATGACAAGATTTTCAAAATTGACTGGGGTAAATGTTTACTGTATTTTAATCTTATTTCTATGATAAGTTTCTGACATAATGACAATCAGTTGAAATGGAGGAATATTTCATTATGAACCTAACCTAACCTAATCATGTCTTGTGTCGACTTTGATACGGTTTGCAGACTTACCGCTGAGTTCTAGATGTGGTTCTTGATTTTGACTTCCCCACTGTTAAGGGATCTCTTGGTTATTAAAAAGACCTGCAGGTATTCACTTTAGGCCAACGATTAACTTCAGAGAGTTACTTCAATCAAAACTTCTCCAGTGTATTTTCATACAATGTTACTGGACATTTGCATCGTAGGCCTATTTATTAGGTTTTTTCTGTATTCGACAATCTCCACCTGAATCAAAGCATGATAGCCTACTGTTAGGCACCTTACAAGCTTCTTATTTGTCAGTGCTTGATACAGATTCAGTGTTCGCATCAATTCCATTTGTTCTAAGGTATTAAAATTAGGCATAGTTTTTATAGATATATCATTAATACAAGCGATCGTGGACTTCTAATCTAGATATAGGCCTACTAATGGAAATACATTCCCATCAGATTTTAGGATAAAGTAGTATCAGTACGGTACAGTGGCGGCTCGTGCTGAATAATGTTCTGCTCTGCGACGACCAGTCCAATTCCTATTGCATACGGGAAGTGTCAGCTGAGCTCGTGTGAATCCGTCCTCCAACTCCGCGGAAACGCTTTACTCCATGTCCTATCAGTGTGAAGTTCCCGAAAATGTACCGAAAAAGTACAGGTGGACGTTCGTCTCAATTTGTAAGACCCCGATTTCAAGGGATATCGACAATATAAGTAACTGACTTGTACATAAAACAACAATTGAAAAATTACAAGATATAAGGCCCTTTTTCCGCCTTTCCGGAAGAATTCACTACCATTACGGAGGAACACAATCATGATTACTTGTAGGCCTAAGAACTCGCTCATTCGCTTCGTACGAGAGAGAATGTTTTCGCTCGTTGGATATAATTATGCTGAAGTCCTGGTCATTTAAACAAAAGATAGAAAAAATATACATACCGTACCCCCATCTTAAGGTACGTTGTTTAAAGGCTTAACATGAACAATAAATTGATTTTGTGTTACTTAATCACAACCATCCTCTTTTATCACGCATTTATCCTGTATTTAAGCTATTTGGGCTTTCTTTCTACTGAGCAGTAGCATCACAGCTATACTGTAGTACTGTATATGAGAATGTTGACATGTAAGAATTTTAAACCATACCAATATCCACACTGTTTTAAAAGTTCTCTATTTACACTGATGAGTAAAATTGAGAGAGCTTTTCCAAAACAGCTGAGATTTCAACATGCCCCGCTCGCTGCAGCGATTCTCTCACGGATGGTGGCGCTGGTACTACATCTAGTGTATTATTTCCTAACTGTATGGTCACGGGAATAGGCCAGATGTACTGCAAGGCGTGCAGTTCATACAGAACCTTATGCGCAACTCTTAGCCACCTATCGGAAGAGAGCTGTAGTGAAGTGTGCTCTCCCACGGCCAACTTGATGCATTGCTTTAGCTAGCTCCTTACCGGCCTTGACAATCGAATCCACGCACTGTAATCGGAGTAGTTACACAGCTCGACGCGTGGCGCTGGCGACCGACCTATTTGCGATAGAAATGCATACTTCTTTATGGAAAATATATTGACTTTGATTGCCGATTTATCGTAATTTAGAGTTATGCAGAATGTTACATAGGTTAATACTGTTAAAATGATTAATCCTAAAGGTTACTTTCGTTGATATTTGCCAAAATGATGTCGAGAAATGAAACTGCGGAGGATGGAGTAGTCCAACTGACGTTCCTTAATTGTGAGGAATCATAGTAATCGTTTTTAATATCATGGTATTTAAATACATAGCAGAACTTACCACAATGCTTTCGTTTTCTGATGTTATTATTGAGATTAAGAGTCATTGTTCAATTAGAGTTTTAAAATTCTTCAAGCTCTGCTCTCAGGAAAGGCGCTGGACAAAACATAAAAGTCTTACTTTTTCCATATTCGGTGTATGCATAACATAAATATTTTGGCTCAAACATGTTTAAGTTTTAATTTCAATATATGTAGTTTCAGATTACATTTCATTCATACCTTTCACTAGAATATTAAATAACGGGCAAGTTGGCCATGCTACATTCAGACAATAATTTTTACTTGAAATGCAGTAGGGCGGAACAAGTTGTCCGCGCGGCGTGCAGCTGTGAGCTTGCATCCGGGAGATAGTGGGTTCGAAACCCACCTTCGGCAGCCCTCGATATGGTTTTCCGTGGTATCCCATTTTCACATCAGGCTGCAACTTAATTAAGGCCACGGCCGGTTCCTTCCCACTGCTAGCCCTTTCCTATTCCACCGGCGTCATAAGACCTATCTGTGTCGGTGCGACGTAAAACAAATAGCGAAAAGGAAGAAGAAGAATTTTAAATAAAAATTCAGTGAGAGAAAAGTATTTTGAGTAAATAAATTGTAAACTGTTCTCTGCTCGATGAAGATGATGATGCTTGTTGTCTAAAGGGGCCTAACATCTAGGTCATCGGCCCCATTGCTCAGGTAACAACACTTCATACGTTGGCCTTACCGTCATAGCAGTAGTGATTCTTACTTGTCAATGTTTAAATGTTAAAGTTCAGATTATCTTGGATAAAAATGTGTTGTGTTGCTGTCATATGGCAAATACGACACCGCCTAAAGGATTATTCTATGAAAGAAAATTCATGGGTAAAAATACCTGATTAGCGTGATTAGCTGCCACTCCCGGAGGCCCGGGTTCGATTCCTGGCCCTGCCACGAAATTTCAAAAGTAGTACGAAGGCTGGAACGGGGTCCACTCAGCCTTGGGAGGTCAACTGTGTAGAAGGGGGTATCGATTCCCACCTCAGACATCCTCGAAGTGGTTTTCCATAGTTTCCCACTTTTCCTCCAAGAAAATGCCGGGATGGTAACTAACTTAAGGCCATGGCTGCTTCCTTCCCTCTTTCTTGTCTATGCCTTCCAATCTTCCCATCCCAACACAAGGCCCCTGTTCAGCATAGAAGTTGCGGCCACCTGGGCGAGCTACTGGTCATCCTTCCCAGTTGTATCCCCGACGCGCAGTCTCACACTCCATGACACTACCCTTGAGGTGGTAGAGGTGGGATCCCTCACTGAGTCCGAGAGAAAAGCCAACGCTGGAGGGGTAAACATGGTAAGGAAGAAAGAAAGAAAGAACGAAGTTAAATACCCGAAATAGAAACGGAAAACTAAGATGAGAGTGCTACCTGCTTTTAGCCACTCCGTAGTTTTGTCCTGGTGTACAGAGAATTCGTGAAATTATACTGTCCCTTTGCTCTTTTTTTTCCTGTTCGGAATACAAAAACGGCACACAGCAATATATATTCGAATATTTCCTAACACAGTTAAAGAAAAGCAAATCACCACGCCATTAACAACTAATTAGGGCATAAATTAAAATCCTTGTTCAGGACGAAGTTACGGCGAGAAATCATTTTGTTCTTGTTTCCATAAAATTTCTGCTCGAAGTACGAAAAGGTGCACAAGAATGTCACAAATTCCAAGATTTATAAGCACAATTTAAAATATATAATCACTACACTACACAATAAAAAATAATGTCAATAACGCATAACTACCAAATCTCAATATCAAGCCAACAAGCACCTCATTGCGAACACATTGTCAACATTTACGACAGCAAAACCATATAAATAAAACTGGAAATGCGGCAATTTGCGGTATACAGCTTCCTGTCAGTGGGTAGTAGGCCAACGCTTCAGCGGCATTACGGTGAAATTTTCCAATTACAGCTTTATGCTGGGCTTCACAAGCGATTGTCAAGGCCGGTATAAGGAGCGCTGCGAGGTATCCAGTCGGCCGTGGCTCTCCTAATGTTCTGTCGTTCATAGATCTAAACAGGGTTGCCAGATCACCCGCAGCTTTACGGGTATCGATCTTTGGCTCGATATAAACACTCAATTTGAAGGATGGGATCGCTAATCGCTATATATTATTGTATATCTTTCATTGTGGTGGTTCTGCAGCTCTGCAGATCATATTATGGAGCCGCGCCAGGTACGGTAGTAATTCATTGAATTCATCATCAGGTGACTTTGCTACATTGTAGTTGGTCTCACTTAAAATCAGGCATCTTTTTCTATCGTTCAACAGAAATCACAATTTTTGTCAATTAATATCCCTGAAGAGGGTGATCTCATATATTAAGGGGATACTTTTTTTTAGAAGAAATAACTTCATTCTAAACCTTTCTTACAGGTGCTGATTTGATATTTGCCATAAACTTGAAGAGAAATCAAGATTACCATGGTGCTATGAACAGTGAAAAATTTCAGATGTGGGTGGAAATACAATTAATCGTAGGATTAAGAAATGTAGGACCCTGTGTTATTGTAATGGAAAATGCAGCACATCGCTGTAACAACGAAATGGAGGAAGGATCAATTAGTGGTAATTATACTACATTGCACATTTGCTTCTACTGAATGATATTTAATGATGCTACAGAATTTTATTTTTATTTTTCCTTTAATTTATAGTCATGGTTGAGGCCGAATGGGGTGTCTCCACCAGAAAATGCAAAAAAAGATGAACTGCAAAAGTTGCGTCATATGAATAACGTATGAATAAAAAACAGTGGTTTCAAGACCTGGCCATCGATTGGACCGAGCTAGAGCTGTGTGGAAAGAATCTCTTGATCAGATAGGCCAAGTGGAAATATTATTTATTGGATATAGGGAAGTGGAGTTTGTCATATACTTGTCAGGTTGTGATACTTCAATATATATCCTATAGGTGACAGCTGAAATATGGAGAAATGAAGTGAAACACACTGAGAAGAAAATTGTTTAGTTCTACAGTAATGAGGTGAAAGAGTCCTGAAGTGGAGGAACTAGTCCTTCATCAAGGTAGCAGTGTATCAGAGGAGAAGAAGAGGAAGAAGAAAGAAGAGGAGAAGTTGAGGAGTTACCGGTACCATTGTAAGAGCCATTCCATAAGATTAAGGTGTTTATAACTTCGCTGGGAAATAATACATTTCTAATTGGCCTGTCCTTTCGGATATAACCAAGTTACATTTGAAAATTGTGGAGAAATGCTGCCTTTTTGCCAAACATAGCTATTTTATGCTGGTGCCACAGTCTAGGTGTACTAACAGGGGACCATCAATCAATGTTAAGAAAACTTGAAAACAATTTATACACCATCCGAAAGAGCACACTGAAATATGTAAAATCCTCGAATATTACATCCTATCCTGCATGTATCTACGAGTTACAGGGCGGTATATTTGTGCGTGTGGGGGTCGTCAGTGTCCAATCGGAGTGAAGTTATTTAGAACTGCTGTGGCGCGATGTAAGGAGAAACGGGCGTGGGAGAAAGAGAGAGGGAGACAGCACTGTGACGGCATTGTACCATGTAAACATTGTACGCCTGTTAAAGTACGTTTGCATTTATTTTAAATCATAACGCAGTAATCACAAAACTAGGAATTAATTTATACATGTTTTAAATACACTATTAAATACTAGCCTGCAGTTGTGTTGTAATCGCATGAGGGATAAAAATATTCACGGTAAACTGTATGTCTCAGTATGTACTGATTAAACAATTACATACACACCAGTGACGTGGTAGTCGTGTTTAATCCCCTTCAACATATTAGTCTCCTGTGGATTATAAAGCAAATAAAGAAAAAATGTTCAGAACACAATAGCTTCTTACACCAGCTACATTTGAGTAAAGAAAGCCGATCACAAATATTATTGTCATCCATAAGGAATTCACAAGTACCAGTTCCTTTCCTAATACAGTAGTCTGTGCTATTCTCAGCAATTTCATTCGTGCTAATTAGGCCCACTAATTTCCATACATGTCTAGTGTATGTGACAAATTGAAGCGCGGTGAACGTTCTTGATTGTAGATCAATGACATGCGTTTGGAAATATTGTTACGCTGTTACAAGTTCACATCGAAATTATTTAACACAACGAAATCACAGATATGTCGGTTCATTGTTTTGAACGTTCGAAAAAATGCCTGTCTAACGGTTGTAATTCAGAAGTTGTTCTGCTACAATGATTTGCACTTTTAACTTTCCAGGTTCATAGTTATCTAATAAAAGTACGAAGTACTTCATGTATTAAATTATCTTTGTGAGGCGCCCAGAAATCCAACAGTAAACATTTCGATGGACCAGGGTAAGGTAAAAATGTAACTCCAGAAGCATACGGAAAAGGCCTTTTGTCATAGTTCCAGATTTTGACCACTGAACAATGAAATTAGGGGCTTTAAGCAGACCCTGCAGGACAGCTTTACTTGGTGGCTTTGATTCCTGCAGTACGATATACAGACAGGGAAAGAGACGTCCCATGCATGATACAATTGGCATAATTGTGATTGAATGTGTCTGTGCGCTTTGTGATTGTGTAACACCACATACTACCTTCTTACCATGGCGATCAATTGTTCTCCCGAATACGATTCTTTATTGATGCCAGATTGATCTGCTTTATACACATTATTAGCACCATACTGCTCTTTAAGCAATATTGTCTCTTCTCTCCAGGAATGCAGCATGTTAATAGTACCTAGTTTCACTTTCTTGTTTTCGTGTGACAAACTGCACGATTTTTCGTGATCCTATGTGAAAATGCTGCTTGAAATTTCATACCCATGTTGCACTTGTTGACGAAGGAAAATCAAGTGATTTGGCTTCTTTACGGGCCCATTTTTGTAAGTTTATATCGTGCATCATTGCCCTCTACTATGACTGCGCTAATACGCCTTTTCATTCGCCTAGTCACACATGTAAACGAGCGAACACGGCGTAGTTACCAGTTCAGGCGTTTGGAGCGCCGAGAAGCTGGCATTAGTCTGCTTGAAGAGACAGGCTCGGTGATCATTGCTAAGAGTGCTGGTGTAATTTGAGCCTTATTTACCTTGTTGGGATTGTTTCCTTGGTCGTGAACCGTCTTAATGTGTATGTACATAATATTGTTTAATGCTGTATGCCGTAATGTAAGATGAAAAGCAGATCGGGAATGGGATTTCGTTTCATGAATTTTCTCTCAACGAACAACAACGTCATGATTGGCTAAATGTTATTTCAAGAAAGGATTTCTCGCCGAATTTCAATTCGAAATCATCGAAAGGATGTGTTTGCCACACCGAATAAATCCACACTTTCACGCTACGTAGGAGATATAAACTGCGAGACTGGAATAACACTCTTAGTAAAGGAGCGCCTCATAGCAGAAAGTCAGTGCCTAAATGAAGCAGAGAGATTGTGATTGTTGGTAGTCCATCGAACAGCAGATGTTATATGACAAGAAACTCGACACCTTCTTTCAACAGAGAGATGCTTCATTACATGTTGAGCGAATACAAACTACTCAAGATCACTTTGATGCAAGCGAAAGTAGAAATCGAATGACCCTAGTCAATAACCTTTTCTGTTTTATAATTTCTGCTGTCTACAAAATACATACTTTAACACTCAAAACAATAAAGGAAGTCGAAGCTTGCGGTTTTTTCGTGTCGCGCATTGTGTGTGATAATCATAAGACTAATGTTAGCAGGATAAGAAGAATGTCTTCTTCAAAACACATTAAACCTAAGATCTGTCATCCTCTTGATAGTGAAATGCCTCTTCTTACTTTTGAAAAATGGCACATTCTGAAAAGTAAGAAATCCTTTAAAAAATCTATGTTTGATGGTTCCCAGGATATAAGTTGTGATTTTATCAAGAAATTGTGTCAGATGCAATCAAATGCAACTGAGAAACCGGTTCATTTTTCTTACATGCAAAAACAACGAGCCATCTAAGTTTAAGAAAATGAATGTGCGCGCGAGAAAGAGATTTTCGTGACATAAGTAATAACAGCCCTAGAATATTTAAAAGGCCCTTCGTATACAGATATGCACGATTTTTTAATGTAGGTACCACTGTCAAGTAAATGTTATCGATAAAATGTTTATTCGACATACGTGTCACTAGCACAAATGTAGCAACATTGCAGCCGGACATGATGCTTCATTCTTTTGCCAAGACCAAGGTGTTCAACAGTGCTAATGGACTTGATTTATAAAAGAGATTAAAACAGCATGTTGCAGTACCCATCTGATTTGCCACTATGGATTTTGAAAGTTATTCATGATATTGTATTGAAAGCACAACCATTTGTGCATAAACATCCTGTTGCGTCTATGAGTGACTATTTAGTGCCTGTGTTGCGTGATTTTCCTCACTTCAGTTGTCCTGAAATCGGACATTCATAGTTATTGAGTAAAGTTATTTGCGAGTGTGCTATTCCTGTATTATTAAATTAACATAGCCACATAAATAACATAGATCGTTGTAAGATTTGAAAGCGAGAACGCAAAATACTTCAACAGAAAAGTGTGTGAAATTATTATTTTATACAGTATATACTACCTACCGTTAACGTTATGTTGTACGGTTTTTTCGTTTCAAAGGGGACGTTATTCACTGAATTTCTTTATTAAGGTGTAAGGTGTGATTGAAATATGTTTATTGAGTGATTGACTATATATTTGAACAGAAATATACAAAACACTTAGGCCCTAACGCGTATTGTAATGAACAATCGTGTTTTAATGCCAGCGAAGCAGCGCTCGGTGGTAAAAATGGGAACTAAGCCCATATCGCTCATATTGCTGTATTGGAAAGGCGTATTATTAGCGCAGTCATAGTACAGGGCGATGCGTGCACTATCAAGTTGTTTGCGCGAGCTTCCATAAATTTCGTAAACACTAACTCGTACAACTGCTTATATTTGTCTGTGAGTGTGAAACTATAAGATAGCTTGCCAATAGAATCAGCTTTTACAATATCTTCCTTAAAACAGTACAACTGCGTCTCGTGCTTCAATCGAGGACATCTGTTTTTCATAGAGTTCCATGATAAGTGAGGAAATGTTTGCTTTGGCTTTCGCTTCTTTGCACTCAGCCATGTGTTTATAACCTTTCTTTTTTTCTTGCAATGGCCATTCTACTGTATGTTTTTCCGATCTCTGTGGACCTTCCGATGCTGATTCCTGTTTTGATGAAGGTGAATTACTCCCACTTTAATTGATACATACATACATACATTACATACATTATCATTATAGACTGTTATGCCTTTCAGCGTTCAGTCTGCAAGCCTCTGAGAATTTACTAAACGTCGCCACAATCCTCGATTTGCAACTAGTGTTGTGGCCTCATTTAGTTCTATACCTCTTATCTTTAAATCGTTAGAAACAGAGTCTAACCATCGTCGTCTTGGTCTCCCTCTACTTCTCTTACCCTGCATAACAGAATCCATTATTCTCCTAGGTAACCTATCCTCCTCCATTCGCCTCACATGACCCCACCACCGAAGCCGGTTTATGCGTACAGCTTCATCCATCGAGTTAATTCCTAAATTAGCCTTTATCTCCTCGTTCCGAGTTCCCTCCTGCCATTGTTCCCACCTGTTTGTGCCGGCAATCATTCTTGCTACTTTCATGTCTGTTACTTCTAACTTATGAATAAGATATCCTGAGTCCACCCAGCTTTCGCTCCCATAAAGCAAAGTTGGTCTGAAAACAGACCGATGTAAAGATAGTTTTGTCTGGGAGCTGACTTCCTTCTTACAGAATACTGCTGATCGCAACTGCGAGCTCACTGCATTAGCTTTACTACACCTTGATTCAATCTCACTTACTATATTACCATCCTGGGAAAACACACAACCTAAATACTTGAAATTATCGACCTGTTCTAGCTTTGTATCACCAATCTGACATTCAATTCTGTTGGATTTCTTACCTACTGACATCAATTTAGTCTTCGAGAGGCTAATTTTCATACCATACTCATGGCACCTATTTTCAAGTTCCAAGATGTTAGACTGCAGGCTTTCGGCACAGTCTGCCATTAAGACCAGGTCGTCAGCATAGGCCAGGCTGCTTACTACATTTCCACCTAACTGAATCCCTCCCTGCCATTTTATACCTTTCAGCATATGATCCATGTAAACTACAAACAGCAAAGGTGAAAGATTACAGCCTTGTCTAACTCCTGTAAGTACCCTGAACCAAGAACTCATTCTACCATCAATTCTCACTGAAGCCCAATTGTCAACATAAATGCCTTTGATTGATTTTAATAATCTACCTTTAATTCCATAGTCCCCCAGTATAGCGAACATCTTTTCCCTCGGTACCCTGTCATATGCTTTCTCTAGATCTACGAAACATAAACACAATTGCCTATTCCTCTCGTAGCATTTTTTAATTGATACGTTAAATAAATTTATTGATGAGTCCAAATTGCATTTGTAAAAGATGAGCTATTCCCTCCTTCATATACTCAAAATATGCTTCTTGTTTCCACTGTAAAATTTATTCCAACCTCTACAGATAAATACAAGCGAATCATAACAACGCGTGTATTTTTTTTTACAATAATTGGTCCCATAACATATTATCTATCTCACATTCAAAATAAAACGCTTATAATAAAATTCCGTATCCAAGACACTTGAGTTTACACCACAAATATAGTGACTGAACGAAATTGACGGAGTCCAACCCACACCATCAAGAAAGAATAATAATAATAATAATAATAATAATAATAATAATAATAATAATAATAATAATAATAATAAGAAGAAGAAGAAGAAGAAGAAGAAGAAGAAGAAGAAGAAGGCGAAGTAGGTTCTTCTGATGGAAGTTCGTATTTGTCGGGCACTAACACTGTTTCAGATACTGGTTCATATTCATTAATATATAAAGCCTGCGTATATTATTTCTGTATCGGGCTCTAATACATATACTAAATACTGTAACATTGTCTCATCTTCTTTCGTTAAAGCGGAGAGCTAAAAATTATTTCCTTTAAACTGATTATATAACGCATTCACTACGTTAAGTGGGTTGACCTTTATAGGTAGAAGCTTACTTTGGAATGAGCCGTACACAACTCACGATGCCTCACTGCACTCTCATCGCCGTCTCTCCCGCCCCTCTCTCTCTCTCTCTCTCTCTGTCGCTCGCTTCTTCTAACATCGTGCCAGCAGTTCAAAATAACTTCACTCCGATTGGACATTGACGATTTCCACCCATACATCTTTAACGCACTGTAACTCATAGATGCATGCAAAATAGGATGTAATATTCGAGGGTTTTACATATTTCAATGTGCTCTTTCCGATGGTGTAGAAATCGGTTTCAAGTTTTCTTAACATTAATTGATGGTCCCTTGTAAGTCTGGTTCTTATTAAGTGTTATGGTACTTTTAGGAGATTTCCACCGGTACAATACAAATTAACTTTATTCCTTTCAGAATAGCATTAAATCACGGTACATGTTTCGTCCTCATTGTAGAACATTTTCAGCCATCAAAGTTCATAAAAAGAAAAAGATAACAACGATATATATTTAAACTTTAAAAGACACTGGATATTCTTGGTATCTGTTCTTGTCTATGTGTTCTGATCAAAATTGATCACATTAAATATTATTACATTATTACGCATGCATCTGGTTTCTTGTACAAGTTGCTTTACTTCACACCGACACAGATAGGTCTTATGGTACGATGGAACAGGAAAGGGCTAGGAGTGGGAAGGAAGTGACCGTGGCCTTAATTAAGGCCTGGTGTAAAAATGGGAAACCACGGAAAGCCACCTTCAGGGCTGCCGATAGTGGGGTTCGAAACCACTATCTCTCAAATACTGGATACTGGCCGCACTTAAGCGACTGTAGCTATCGAGCTCGGTGCATCTAGAAATTAAAACAATACAGTCTAGTAAAAAAGGCACCAGTATCAAATTATACAACGACCATAACAAACATTTTTCATGTATGAAAATACACTGACTTAGCAAATGTCATGGTATGGTTCCCTAATAGCGTGTGGGGACGCCTCTGGCCCTGCGAACTGCAGTGAGACGCCGTGGAAGTGAGTCGATAAGTCCCTGGTAGTCCTCTGGACGCAACTGACACCAAATCGTTTGCAGATCGGCCGCCAGTGCTGGTCTGTTCGTGGGTGCAGGATCCATGGCACGGAGCCTGCGTTCCAGGACATCCTAGATGGCTCCTGGGTGGCCAAGGCAGTCGTTGGACCTCCGCTGCATGTTCCTGGAACCATTCCCGGGTGACGTGGGAGCGATGTGGCGGCGCGTTATCATATTGAAACACCGCAGAACCCGTCTGGGCGTTGGAAGGCCAAAAATGGGTGGAGATGGTCTCCGAGCAGCTCAACATACCGCGTACCATTCAAAGTATCTTTCAGAACAACTAGGGGGCCCATTCCATACCAGGAAAATGCACCCCAGACCATAACAGAGACACCAACGCCCTGGACCACACCTTCGAAGCAGGCGGGATCCATCGCTTCATGTGGTCTGCGCCATACACAGTGCGTCCCATCGGCATGGTGCAGTTGAAATCGTGATTCGTACGACCATATCATGTTGCGCCATTGTTCCAGTGTCCATCCCTGGTGACTGGCGACAAATGCGCGTCGTTGTGCCCAATGACGTTGGGTTAACAGTGGCACCCGTGTGCGGCGCCGGCTCCCATACCCCATAGAACCCATGTTCCTACGGATTGTCCACTGGGAGGCGTGTCTAGCACGGCCTGTGTTGAATTGAGCCGTGATTTGTTGCACGGTTGCCCATCTATCACTGTTGACAATCCGTCTCAGATGTCGCCGGTCACGGTCATCGAGGGTGGCTGGACGGCTGTTGTGGACGGTGACACCCGCATTCAACCATTCACGATACACCCTGGACACGGTTGATCGTGTGAAACCGAATTACCGCACCACTTCCGAAATCGCACTTCTGATCCGTCGGGCACCGACCACCATACCCCGTTCGAACGGTGTCAGCTCACGACGACGTTCCATGTTACACCTGTCACATGCACAACCACTGCTCACAAGGTCTCCTATACAACTGCCGCTGGCACAGGGGGCGTGTGGTGCACAGACAACACACCTGCGCATCAGTGCTCCGCTATCCCATGACATTTGCTCAGTCAGTGTACATTGTGGTGTTAAATTGAGATCTGTCATTAATGGACTATAGTTGAAAAATCTTAATGTTGTATGTAGTAACACATAAAATATAGGTTAGTGTTTGTTAAAATTTTAAGGTGTTTTTATACAATTATCTGAAAACAAGTCTTAAAAAATATGTTCAACACTTTCGATGAAGGCTGTAGTTCCTATTGGATTGGACTATTTTCGAGGGGGAACTTCTCTTAAAGGTTTAGCAAGCCGAATGCCGGGCTTGACTTCATAAAGACGTTAAAAATGAATAAGTATCCTCGCTGGTCTCGCATCAGCCTCGTCAGCCTGTGTGCCACCTTGAATTGATCTGCATGTCGAACAAAATATGTACCATGTGCGACTGATACAGAAATACCATCCTTTTTAAATTCGTTAAATATGTTGAGGAGTGTGAAAACCTTTAAAAGTGGTAAGGGATAGTAAAGACCCATTATATTATAACAGGAAATAAAGAGATTAAGAAGGAGGTGCAGATTAGAAAGAGTTAGGAATGGTTCCAGAAGTAAGGAGGATTGAAGGAGATTACTATGAAATAACGGAATAATGCCAAGAGTATGTGAACGTAGTTCCAGATAATGTCCAGTTAGAGGAGGTGACTAATAATGGCGAATTACTGAAATTTACCACGAGTTTTGTCTGTACATTGCTGAAAATTTTGCCTTTTGTAAGTCTTCACATATACACTCCCCTTCTTCATTAATTATTCCTGGAATGTCCTTCCTGGAACCCGTTTCTGCCTTAAAGTATCTATAAGACATATCCTTCCATTGCTCCCTAAAATTAATGTGGTTGCCAATTATGTTTGCCGTCATGTTATCCTTAAGTGATTTTTTTCGCAAATTTCAGTTTCATAGTGCTCATAGTAACAAGGAAATGCCCAGAATTGGAATGACCAGGCCGCAGACAGCTGTGAACACTCCTCTGCCAGGCACTGATTGGAATGAGCAGTGTGCATAAATTGTTTTAAACCCTTCCCATAGGCTGTTTACCTACTTATTTACTTATCATTTTCAACTGATCATAATAAGCAATTATTGCTTTTTACACATTTCCCCATGTCGACCGTATGATATTGCCTATTAGTCCTGCTTTTACGACATTCCTTTTTATCACATTTACTTTTAACGACGACAGAAACAGTTTCATGATCACTTATACCATCTAAGACTTCAGTTTCTGTATAGAGCTCATCTCGTTTTATTATAACCACGTCTATGATACTTTTTTCCTCTAGTTGGTTCCATCACTTTCTGATTCAGCTGTCCTTCCCGTATTAACTTATTCACCATTCGCTGGTCATGCTTCCCTCCTTCCCATTTAACATTTGGTAAGTTCAGATCAGCCGCTACAATAACGTTTCTTACTTTGTCGTTCTCCACATAGCCAATTATGTTATCAAATAATTCCGCGTCATCGTCAGCCTTGCCAGGTCGGTACACTCCAAAAACATCAAATTGCCTATTATCTTTACAGATAAGACTTAAACCAAGAATTTCATGTTCCTCATCCTTAACATTTACTTAGCTTATACAAATTAATAGAATCATGCAATTTTTGTCTAATAAGTTATTTTGTTTCACAATAATATTGTAAAATACTGCATAGCTCATCTTTACCACTTGGGGTGATCACCTTTGACCTCTAATTACATTTTCATTCTTTCTGGCATTAAGTCAACGTGTTTTTCGAATATATTTTGCAATGTTTCATCACAGAACCATTTCAAATTGACCAATTTATTTTCACAGTCAGCTGTCCTCAGTTTCTCCTAGCAAACAGACCTTGGAATGTTCGATGGTATTGAGATCTGGTGACTTCCGATGTCAATCTAAACAGACTATTCTATCCAAAATGCATTTTGACTTTTCTGGGGAGTGGCATCACTTTAAGGCCTGCTGAAACACCACAGATCCATCTGGCCTAAGGGGAGATTTTAATTCACCTGACTGCAACCAAAGAAGTACTGAAAAGCTGTGACTAACCTGAAATTTACTAGTTTCATTCCATTAATTTTTACTAAGCCTGTTATGGAATTTCGAGTTTAGGTTCAGTAGCGGCGACTGGGAATTAAAAGTGGGAGGGCGAAACAAAATTACGGACAACAAAAAGTACCCGGGTTGGCGGGATATAGCGGGCACATGCAACATCTCCACTATAGGTGGACCGGCACAAGGTTGCACTTGACAGTTGTAAGTCATGTTGGCACCACTACAAAAATGAAATGAAGAACGTCACCCGTCAGTCAGAATCACCAATCCATTACTTTTTATGTCAGATACAGTTACGCATTTTATTCATGTTAATTCGTATTTAATTCCGTATAGTGTTCATAATCTTTTATTTGCTTACACAAATATGAGCATTTAAGAGATATTATAAGGTTTAAGCGAGCTACAAAATAAATACGAACTATTTTCAGTTGATTGTTATTGGCAATATAGGTAGTATAGTGGTGCCTTCTATAAGTAGCTTGACTACTGTATTGAAGTGTTGCCGTTTTGTCTGTCGCCGCTAGCACGTGGTCAGGTGTGATTCGCGCGTTTATGAAAGTGCGATGTCTCGGAAATGACAACATAGTGTCTGGGGCAAGGCTATGGAACACACTCCCTGTCAGTATACGTAATAGCACTTCAACAGTCTCATTTAAACGGTCTTGTCGAGATTTCCTCTTAAATACGTGACCAGCTTGTATGAATGTTAGTGTGTATGAGTGCAAGTGTGATTTAGAACTATTGTTAGGTGATGTAGATAGGCTAGATAATATTAATCATTAAAAATAACAATTATAATCTGTTATAATATTACTCCATAAATTTAGGTAGCTCCTAGGGTCTGCTAATGTTATTTTACCAAAGTATGTGATTATGTACTGTACGTAGTGGTTAAGTGTAAGAGAGGGCCGTGAGCCCTAACTTCGCCACATACAAAGGCATTAAATAAATAAATAAATAAATAAATAAATAAATAAATAAATAAATAAATAAATAAATAAATAAATAATTAATAATCCTTTGAGCCGCGGAGTGTCCCTTAATAGTCGGGCATTAGAATTAGTGCGGAGAACTCGTGAGTTTTACGAGAGGGAGACGAAATTCGTACGCTTGTATAGCCGTCTCTTCGTTCCTGTAGATCATGTTGTGGATCGCATATCTCAAACTAGGGCTTTCAAAGCGTACTGTCATTCAAACAGGTGTTCGCCTCCAAGAACAGAAGGAAAAAGTGACTGGGGTACATAGCAGTAGCAAAAACGGGGCTGATAGTAGGGACTTGTTTCACAGCACTCCGGGAAAGAAACGAATTAAGCTATCTCCTGTAACAGGAATTAGTTATTTCCAGGCTGATGAAATACGAAGACACGAGTACGATTTTTACAGCTCAAAGTCCCTTCTGTCATTGTTATGGACAATGCACGTTACCACTCCGTAATAATGGACAAGACCCCTTCTTCGAGCGCCCGTAAAGAACTGTAAGTGGAATGGCTGCAGTAAAGAAATATCCCAGCGCATATGTGTATGACTAAATTAGTCGACACCGGGCGAGTTGGCCGTGCGGTTAGGGGCGCGCAGCTGTGAGCTCGTATCCGGGAGATAGTGGGTTCGAATTCCACTGTCGGCAGCCCTGAAGATGGTTTTCCGTGGTTTCCCATTTTCACTCCAGGCAAATGCTGGGGGTGTACCTTAATTAAGGCAACGGTCGCTTCCTTCCCATTCCTAGGCCTTTCCTATCCCATCGTCGCTATAAAACCTATCTGTGTCGGTGCGATGTAAAGCAAATAGCAAAAAAATAAAAAAATAGTCGACGAGGTAGCGAAGGAACAAGGGCACGAGGTTATTAGGTTGCCGCCGTACCACTGTCACTTCAACCTCATTGAGTTGGTACGGTATAGGGTGAAGTAAAACATTACGTACGCACTTATAACACGTCCTTCACAGTTACTGAAGTGGAAGGACTGTTCCGGGAGAGTATTGCTCGAATGGATGCGGCTTTGTGCAGGAAGAAATTTAGCCATGTCGCAGCATTTATTAATTCGGCAATGGCAATACATGGCATCATCAATGACTCTCAGGAGTTGATGATCTGCATAGACGATGATGACAATGACAACGAAGGCGACGGTAGTGATGGCAGTGAACTGGAGGGTATCGAGCCTCTGCCTTTGTGAATCAGGTATGAAAATAAGGTTTTTGAATTTTCGTAAATTTTATAGAATTTACTTGAAACATTTTGTGTTAGCACCGGTGTATATTATTCTAACATTTATTGGTGTAGGTGTATATGAAGTGAGGTCCTTGTCGGCCGATTTCTTCCGTGTTTTCTAACATCGCGATAATAAGAACTTCGTAGTATATTTATCTCGTATAATTTTGTGTGATGAATAATCGGTGAGTTGAAAGTTCAGTTTTTGTCGGCAGATTTCATTTGTATTGTGTATCATCGCGATGACATCAAAAACATTTCTCCCATGTTTTTAAAAACCCATGTGTCGTGCAATCAGCTGTTGTTACGGCGGCAACATCGCTTCGTGCGCCATTGCAGTGTGACAAATATTGTGCGCAGCTGTCAAGTGCAACCTTACGCCGGCCCACCTTTACTTGTGAGGCGCTGTGCAAATCGGTCAGCCGCGACGAACGACATTTTGTACTATTTCCGCTATTAATTAAAGAAAATAAACTAAAGAGCTAGCTAATAAGATAACGGGGCTCGTACAATTTTTTTCAAATAATTCCAATAATTCCTAGTTTCAGCCGGCTAAAATGTAATGAAAATGTAATGTTTTCTCCACAAAGTGGGGGGAGGGGTGCCCCTCCCCCTCAACCCCCTTAGTCGCCGGTACTGTTTAGGTTTACACACATAGCTCACTGTTCAAATATCGCCCACTGAGCAGCAATGGATCTGGCTCAAGTTTTTCCTGACTAGGTCATTTACTGTATGAGTCTCTCTCTCTTCGTTCTAGAAGCAGGCTCGTTCTATGACCAAACGAGCCAAGTAGCATAAGTGGAGAGGTATAATCTGTCGGAACGAGCTCAGACTCGCTCATTGCACGACTCTAATGGACAGAGATTGCAAATCAAGGCCTCATAGTGCATATCATCATATCAATTTTTTATGATCCAGATACGCTGTTCGGTGACCTGATATACAGTAAATGTGGACGCATTTGAGGCCTTATTTAAAATTTTTATCAATATCATGTATCAATCATCGCTATGCATATCATTTTGTCATGAATCTGTCTAGTATCTGTTGAGTGTGGTGGCGATATTTCTCCAACTACAGTTGGCTGCTGCTTGCTATATTTTCATTAATTTAAACAAATAAACCCACGGAGATGGTAGATAGTGTTTTTTTTTTTTTCAACAAACAATTCGTGGGGATTCAAGTTCGCGCGATTTGCAGTTAGTCATTTTGTAGTTAGTATAAATACTTCACCCGTATGTCACCTACGGCATTCGAATTTTGGTTGGAAGGCACATTACAAAGAACGGCACGATATTAAAGAAAACTATCCCCCAAAGTTTGATTGCAAACTAAACCGAAATCAGCATAAAGATGTACTGTGATGGGAAGCGTACGTGGGGAGACAGTGAAGGGGTACCAGGTCACGATCAAGATCGGAGAAACGCCTCCGCCACATTGTTACTACCATATCACGTATCTTCCTTAAAAGACCGACTCTCAATGGGACCAGTCCCGATCCGATCTAGGTATCACTTTTGATACATGTGTTTGATACAAAAATCTGTTTTCACTGGCCGATCACGATACACATCATGATACTGATACGGTTATATATTTATTGTCCGACTCGTTGGCTGAATGGTCAGCGTACTGGCCTTCGGTTCAGAGGGTCCCGGGTTCGATTCCCGGTCGGGTCGGGGATTTTAGCCTTCATCGGTTAATTTCAATGGCTCGGGGACTGGGTGTTTGTGCTGTCACCAACATCCCTGCAACTCACACACCACACATAACACTATCCTCCATCACAATAACACGCAGTTACCTACACTTGGCAGATGCCGTCCACCCTCATCGGAGGGTCTGCCTTACAAGGGCTGCTCCCGGCTAGGAATAGCCACACGAAATTAAATTTTTTTTATTTTTTATTTCATGGCTTTCAGTGCCAGGAGGGTCCGAGGACATGTTCAGCTCACCGGGTGCAACTCCTTCTATTTGACGCTAATAGGCCACCTGCGCGTCTAGGTATAAATAATTTCGCGTGGCAATTTCTAGCCTTGTAAGCAGACCCTCCGATGAGGATGGGTGGCATCTGCCGTGTATAGGATACTGCCTGCTATTGTAGTGAAATATAGTGTTGTGTGTGGTGTGTGAGTTGCAGGGATGTTGGGGACAGTACACACGCAGTCTCCGGGGAAACGGAATTAACCATTTAAGGTTTAACTCTCCAACCCGACCGGGAAGCGAAAGCGGAACCCTCGGAACCAAAGAGAACCACGCTGACCATTCAGCCAAGGAGCCGGACATGCGCCTGGTGTCGGATGATGATAATGAGGCAGGGAGAGGGTGAAATCCGGTGTCGGCCCATGGCCTGCTCCTGTCGAATAAATTTGTAGATGGATCCAAATTTTGTTGCACGCAACCTAGTGAATACTTCATTTTTCGAAGTGTCGGATTCCTTCTGTTTTTTCTCTCTGATTAGTCTTATATAGAGGATGGTTGCCCAGTCCGACACGTTGGCTGGATGGTCAGTGTTGAGGCCTTCTGTTCAGAGGTTGCTGAGTTCGGTTCCCGGCCAGGTTGGGGATTTCATACCTGCCAACCCTTCCGATTTACCCGGAAACTTTCCGGTTTTTAACTCGTCTTCCGATTTTCCGATTTATTTTCACTTCTTCCTATTTTTGACCAATATAACCTCTAGTACGGCCAATACTCTGCCCCTAGGATAAAAGATAAATTCTTATGTGCTTGTTTAATTTACGAAACCTCATTTTTAAGCGTATTTATTTGATGCTTTATTTCGTGAGTGTTACCCGCTCACCACAGCAGCGTGTGGACAGCTGGGGATTCGGGGCGGCAATCGTCCTGCAAGCAAGAGAGGCTAGCGCGCGCTGGCGACTCAGTCGGGACGAAAGAAAGAGTTTGTTGTTGTGTTAGCGCGCTGTAAACTTCGTTTCTGTGCGTAGTTTCGTCGGAGTTGTAGGCCACGTGTTTTTGCTTGCATCTCTATGCTTTCTCCCTCTGTCAAAGTTGTATGTTAATACTGTATGGGACATATTGAATTGTTTTGTATGAGGTAGTTTAGCGTATTTAAGTGCATAATTTTAATGAGTTGAATGTTTTTAAAGGTGTTGTGTCGGTGACAGTTTCTGGTATTTTCTTTTCTCGTAATGGCGAAAAAATATAACAAACGTTATCTCCAAGTGTTCAGAGATACCTATAAATTTCCGTTCATGTTACCGTCTGATAAAGGAAACTACCGTATTTTCTCACGTAATTAACGTCCTTTCATAATCCCACTGCCCTAGTTTTAGGAGTGTTTCGGGTACGGGACATTCTGTGATCTCAAAATTGTTTGTCAGTCCACAGTATTCGAGTAATATTAGATCATCCAAACTCGCGGTGATCAGTTTCGCCGAAACATACGGGAATAGGGCAGCGGGCAGCAAGTCTTCAGTGTCCAAATGAAACGTGCGTTACCGCGGTAACAGAAGTGCATTTAAGCGGCCAACAACTCTCGCAAAGCATTTCGCGGACCAAAAAGCGGCAAGTTTCCGCATGTAGAGGAGGTTCTGTTTAATTATATGATTTTGTTACGCAACGTTGGATAAGCCGTTTCTCACGTAATGCTTTACTGTATTTTAAAGAATGAGAAATAGCCGCTGCACATGGAATCAGTGTCTCTGATATGAAGGTTAGCCGAGGCTTGATTAGTTTTATGAAGAGATATGGACTTTCTCTTCGACGAAGAACAACATTGTGCCAAAAAATGACGAATGATTTTAATCATTTTCATCGCTTTGTGATTGAGAAGCGTAAAGTGAAGGAATATTTGATCTCCCATATAGGAACCGCGGGTCAGACGCCAGTCAGTTTCCACATGCGACAAAGTCGAACAATCGATAAGAAAGGAACATATAGTGTTATCGTACGCGCTACTGGAAGCAAAAAAACAACGATGTACTGCAATGCTTGCTGTAACAGCTGATGGCAGAAATCTTACAACTTACATTGTTCTAAAACGAAAAACAATGCCTAAAGTAAAATTTCCGAGAGTGATCCACGTTCGTATTCAAGAAAAAGGGTGGATGGTCACATCACTCGTACAAGATTGGATACGAACGGTTTGCGGTAATGTAGCAGGGTCCCTCCTTCGATTACCATATTTTATGTAGCCTATCTTTTAAATGTAAATGAATTGTTAATAATTTGTAAATATCTGAATTCCTTGAATAATTTACGCATTCGAAGTTTTCGCCTGTATTTTTCGTCAAAAAAAGGCGTTAATTACGCGAGAAAATACGGTATTATGCATTTTGTTCTGTATGTCGGTGTGACAAATATTATTATTCGTATGTAAGTGTCATAAATGAGAATGATTAGGTACATTTTCTTGTAACCATTTTTATGTTTTCTTAGTTTAAGATTTTAAATTTAATGTTCAATTCGCATTGCAACTGTAGGATATGTATGCCTTTTATCCTGACCTTTTTTCACCTAGACCGTGGTGGATTATATGTGATGAAATCCAAGAATTTAAAAAATCTTCCTATTTTTGGTTTCTAAAAGTTGGCAGGTATGGGATTTTAATCATTAATACTTCTAGCTCAGGGATTGGGTATTTGTGTTTGTTCCAACATTTTCCTCTTCATATTCAGACAACACACTACACTACCAACCACCTCAGAAATACGCAATAGTGATTACATCCTTCCATATAAGGTTGGCGTCAGGAAGGGCATCCAGCCGTAAAACAGGGCCAAATCCACATGCGCGACACAGTTCGCTTCCGCGACCCCACAGGTGTGGGAAGAGCGGTAGAAGAAGAAGGAGAAGAAGAAGAAGAAGAATCTAGTGATTAACCTGCCGCCCAACATTCTGATGGTGAAAAGTGATTCTACCAACGGAACTCGAACCGGTTAACAACGGTGTCCATATAGACTTGCCGTCTTAACGAGAGTGGCCGCTGGTAGGCTACCGATACGGTGATCTGATCCAAGTGGGAACGCACCTATACATTACGGAGCCAACGCCATGGAAGATACACTAGAACAGGCATGGCAAACCTTTATCTACCAGCGTGTCAATTAAGGCCCTGTATATTAGTGTTTTTTTTTTTTTTTTTTTTTTGCTAATTGCTTTACGTCGCCCCGACACGGATAGGTCTTATGGCGACGATGGGACAGGAAAGGGCTAGGAGTGGGAAGGAAGCGGCCGTGGCCTTAATTAAGGTACAGCCCCAGCATTTGCCTGGTGTGAAAATGGAAAACCACGGAAAACCATTTTCAGGGCAGCCGACAGTGGGGTTCGAACCTACTATCTCCCGAATACTGGATACTGGCCGCACTTAAGCGACTGCAGCTATCGAGTTTGGCATATTACTTTTTATTGTCTAGTGTGCCACAGGCTGCGTTCCTTTAAAATCATTATGAAAACCACCATCTGACTTTATTTAGGTATTAGATTAGCCTACATTACATAGGCTATAAATCCATTCGACTGAAAGTTTTATGATTTTATTCTGTAAACATCACTGAAAATTACATTGACAAGAACAGGTAAATTTTACGAATAAGTTATATTTTTGCTTTAACCTAATAACTTGTGTATGAATGTGGCAATAGAATTAATTGATACATGCTTTTTTTTAAAAATAAAAGCGTAGGCTAATATGAAAATATGCTATGTTGCTAAATTTCAGACCTCTTTCCTTCTTTCTTTCTTTCTTTCTTTCTTTCTTTCTTTCTTTCTTTCTTTTCCTACCGTTTATCCCACACCTGTGGGGTCGCGGGTGCGAACTGTGTCGGACATGTGGATTTGGCCCTGTTTTACGGCCGGGTGCCCTTCCTGACGCCAATCCTATATGGAGGGACGTAATCACTATTGCGTATTTCTGTCGTGGTTGGTAGTGTAGTGTGTTGTGTGAATACGAAGAGAAAAGTGTTGGGACGAACACAAACACCCAGTTCCTGAGCCAGAAGAATTAATCAGAGGCGATTAAAATCTCCGACCCGGCCGGGAATCGAACCCAGGACTCTCTGAACCGAAGGCCTCAGCGCTGACCATTCAGCTAATGAGCCGGACTAAATTTCAGACCTATTTATTACATGTGAAAGACATGTCTGACGTGCCACAGAAGTCGTGTTCGCGTGTCACCTAGTGGCTTAGGTTCGCCATCCCTACACTAGAAGAATGCTTCTCTATATGTTAGTCTACATTATTATTATTATTATTATTATTATTATTATTATTATTATTATTATTATTATTATTATTATTACCGAGCTAGATAGCTGCTGTCGCTTAATTGCGGCCAGTATCCAGTAATCGGGAGATAGTGGGTTCGAACCCCACTGTCGGCAGCCCTGAAGATGGTTTTCCGTGGTTTCCCATTTTTCACACCAGGAAAATGCCGGGGCTGTACCTTAATTAAGGCCACGGCCGCTTCCTTCCCATCCCTAAGCCTTACCTGTCTCATCGTCGTCATAAGACCTATCCGTGTCGATGCGATGTAAAGCAAATAGCAACAAATTATTATTATTATTATTATTATTATTATTATTATTATTATTATTATTATTATGTCCGACTCGTTGGCTGAATGGTCTGCGTACTGACCTTCGGTTCAGAGGGTCCCGGGTTCGATTCCCGGACGGATCGGGGATTTTAACATTCATTGGTTAATTCCAATAGCCCGGGGACTGGGTGTTTGTGCTGTCCCCAACATCTCTGCAACTCACACACCACACATAACACTATGCTCCACCACAATAACACGCAGTTACTTACAAATGGCAGATGCCGCCCACCCTCATCGGAGGTCTGCCTTACAGGGGCTGCACTCGGCTAGAAATAGCCACACGAAATTATTATTATTATTATTATTATTATTATTATTATTATTATTATTATTATTATTATTATTATTATTATTATTATTATTATTCCGGGGTATCTGTGGAACGCAGAGGTGAAAGAAGGTGCGGGTTTGAATGGGTCAAGAATTGAATCAAAACTTTAACAAGGTTGTATTTCTTTCATTATAAAAAAACAAACTTAACAAATTTCCACAAGGGAAAAAATAACAATCAGGTGCAATGCCAATCTAGAAACCAGATTAGGAAAAGTCCAAGATTCGGAGCCTTAACACTTTGGGCTTTAAGCCCCTAGTTTTACAGTTTTACAAAAAGAAGAGGAATTATTTAATGAGGGGCAGAAATCCCCTAATTCAAGAGCACTTCCTCCCAAAATTACAATACCTAGGCTTCCAGAGGCACTCCTTACAATTACAAAACTTGAAAAAGAACTAACAGGCTCTCAGTTTATTTCGGTCTCCTCGAGACAACCACAAAAATCTCACACTCTGTGGCCTTCCATGGCCCAACTTACAATTTGAAACAGGGGTATCTTGTACCCAACCTATAGGGCCTTTGCGGAAATGAACAGGTTAAGTAAATGGCCCGAAACATAAACTGAATGGAGGCGTACTGCGTTTCAAGATAATGAACACTTAAAAAAACCTAAAGGGCTCTAGGCTTAAGGAACAGGGGCTATTCCCAAACTACTGAGGTGATTCGTATAGAAATTACGTTAACACATTACAGTAGGAAAAACAGTTAGAGAGAAACGTAGTCACCCAAAACCAATATGAAGGGGAGCTCGAGAGGGTAATTCACTCTCTATCCTCGATTTACAGTTAAAGAGTTTACGAAGTTTTTACATTAGCCGAAAGAAGATTTACATTTTAGAAAAGTTGGTTACATAGTTAAAGATTCGGACCTTTCCCTCGGGTTAAACTGCGGAAGTAGCAAGAAAGAATAAAATTATGTGGCCATTACCTTGTAGATGTTCTAGCTGCCGACGAAAGAGGCCGCCTGCCTCCTGCTTAACACGCACACTCAGAAAGATAACGATGAATTGGCCAAGAAACGTGAAAAACCGCATTTTATAAACCCTCAGGAAGGTTCGAGATCATTCAAGATTAATCAGGACACACCCTCTTAATTTTTTTTATTAAATTCAAAAGTAACACTCAAAATCGAACAAGAAGCCTGTGATAGGTGGAAAATTAATTACAGAAAATTTTCATTGGCCAGATTCAAAACTGGCGGAAAGGAAAAGGAAATATTGCCAACCCAAAAATAAATGATCATCAATCAGAAAAAACTTAGAAATACAAAACTTCTTTAAACTACAGTATAAGTTCTTACACCTCGCACCAGGGTGCACTATCATAGTCTTTAGTAGTGTCATCTGTGGAAGAAAGTCCAAACTTCTTGATGTATAGCTAACAAAACTAGTAGAAATTCAGTCAGTTTAGGAAACTTCATAATAACAAAATTACATCATACTTCTGTGGTGACATCTTCTGAGTAAAGTTCTAAGTTGGTGTATTTTCAGTTCCACTGTTTTACCAATAGAGGAGTTCATTTGGGCGCTGAATTTGAATGCGCGGCGTTGGGGTGTACCTCCCGGTACAATTATTATTATTATTATTATTATTATTATTATTATTATTATTATTATTATTATTATTATTATTATTATTATTATTATTATTTTCACATCGTTATGTCCAACTGATTAGCACGCTTGAATTTATTTAGCTGATGATTTTGCTTTCTTCTCTTCCCAAAATCTTTTCACCCTCTCACTGAAATTCTTCTTACGTTCTTCTGTCCAGGTTTTATTAGTTCTAGCTTTTGGCTCCACGAAACAATGATTATTAATCAGTGTTCTGAAAGCAGATCGGTTCTTCACAGTTACCTGGTTGATGTTGATTTCCTGAAGATCTGATCCTATTTCATTTAACCAGTTGTTGTTGACTTTCAGTGTGAAGGCAAGATTTTAGAATTATTTTGGTCAATCTATCATTGTTCATTCTGAGAGTAGTGTCTGAGATTTTTCAGTATGGCAATAAATTTCATGAGATTTTCTTTTCATTCATACTCCCTCTGTGCAAAGTGGTCCGAAAATTTCCGTAAGATTTTTCTTTCTTGCTTTTCTATATCATATTCTTTTATGAGTGGTCTACCGCCAATGATTAAGGTTTCCGATGCGTATAATGCTTCAGGTTTTGTTACTGTATTATAATGTCTTAGTTTTGTTTTCCAAGATAATAATTTATTTACTTGGGAAATGTGTACAAATTTAGTCATCATAGCTTGCCCATCTAGAAACCGAGAGGCGCCTTCCATGTACTGGGTTTTTCATATGATATTTAAAGTCCTGTTTTGGTTGCAATTTCATGTAGGTTTTCGAGGGAGTGGATTGCTTCTTGCCTATCATTAGAAAGAATTGCCAGGTCGTCTGCAAAAGCTAGACACCTCACGTGAATTCTCTTTTTTCAGTTGTCTACCAAGAATTATTTCTTTAACTTCTTTTTTCCAGTTTCTTATTACTGTTTCTAGAACAAGTTTGAACAAGAGAGGTGACAGTCCCCCTCGCAAACATCTTGAAAATTAAAAATCATTCGAGAGAATCTGCAAATACAATAGGTACTGATTCTGCATCTAGAACTCGCGAAAGCTCAACATAATCGATGTCCGTCACACTACTCACTCTCCTTGTCAGGGGTACCAGAACCACGCTCAGCAGGGATTCTATATTGCTACACACGTCTCGTAAATTGTGAGTCTCTTGGGAGAGAGATTGTCGAACCCCCTGTGTTGACATTATTATTATTATTATTATTATTATTATTATTATTATTATTATTATTATTATTATTATTATTGGATGTGTACTGAGACAAACACCCTATCCCCCTGTTAGAGGAATTAACTAGACGCTGTTAAAATTCCCGGTCCATCGGGAATCGAAGGTCACTATTCTGATCAGTCAGCCAAGGAGCCGGATCAGATGTTGGCTTATATGACAGTGATGGGTTATACACGGCGTTTGAAAATGAAAACGCAAACATCTTGAAAATTAAAAATCATTCGAGAGAATCTGCAAATACAGTAGGTACTGATTCTGCATCTAGAAATCGCGGAAGCTCAACATAATCGATGTCCGTCACACTACTGACTCCCCTCGTCAGTGGTACCAGAACCACGCTCAGCAGGGATTCTATATTGCTACACACGTCTCGTAAGTTGTGAGTCTCTGGGGAGAGAGATTGTTAACTATACAGTTCTTGTTGTCTGCTGAAACAGTGTCCGACAGACAAAGTTTACACGACCAGTGTTAAAGAATACAGAGCTCTGCTGTGAACACAAAAAGTGGAACCAGATGGTTGTGCTGTTTACCATTACGTAATGGATGATTCGCAAGACTTCGTACAAGCACGTCATTACGATCAACACACAGACTTTTGTCGACTTTCAACCTAGAACTTGGCCATTGAAACAAAGAAGTCTCAGTTATATCATATTTAGTGTAAAAGGAAGCCCAATGAGTCTATTACAATTCGTGCTCACCTGTTCTTATGGAATATTTCTAAAATTGCTTTAAATTATTGTTGTTGTTGTTGTTTGGATCATTAGTCCATACACTGGTTTGATGCAGCTTTCCATGCTACCCTATCCTGTGTTAACCTTTTAATTTCTACGTAACTACTACTTCCTACATCTACTTTAATCTGTTAATTTATCTACCGCTACCGTTCTTACCCCCTTCTAATCAAATTTCGCCAAATCATTCTCATCTCGCCAATTATATTCTATTCAGCATCTCATCATTAGTGATTGGATCCACTCATCTCACCTTCAGCAGTCTTCTCTAACACCACATTTCTTCTTCTTCTTTATCTCTTTACCCTCCATGGTCGGGTTTTCCCTCGGACTCAGCGAGGGATCCCACCTCTACCGCCTCAAAGGCAGTGTCCTGGAGCTTCAGACTCTGGGTCGGGGATACAACTGGGGAGGATGACCAGTACTTTGCCCAGGTGGCCTCACCTGCTATGCTGAACAGGGGCCTTGAGGGGGGATGAAAAGATTGGAAGGGATAGACAAGGAAGGGGGAAGGAAGCGGCCGTGACCTTCAGTTAGGTACCATCCCGGTATTTGCCTGGAGGAGAAGTGGGAAACCACGGAAAACCACTTCGAGGATGGCTGAGGTGGGAATCGAACCCACCTCTACTCAATTGACCTCCCGAGGCTGAGTGGACCCCGTTCCAGCCCTCGTACCACTTTTTCAAATTTTGGGCAGAGTCGGGAATCGAACCCGGGCCTCCGGTGTTGGCAGCTAATCACACTAACCACTACACCACAGAGGCGGGACAACACCACATTTCAAAAGCTTCTATTCTCTTCTTTTCAGTGTTAGCTATTATCCATGTTTCACTTCCCTACATTGCAACACTCCAATCGAAAGACTTTCTAATTCCTATATCTATGTTCGAAGAGATCAAATTTATTTTCATAAGAAAAGGCTTCCTTGCTTGTGCTAGTCTGTATTTTATATCCACCTTACTTCTGCCATTTTTATTCTATGACTCAAGTAACAACATTTATTTACTTCCTTTAAGACTTTATTTCCTAATATAATATTCCCTGCATTGCCTGATTTCGTTTCACTGTACTACTTTACACTCCGTTACTTTTGTTTTGGATTTATTTATGTTTATCTTGTACTCCTTCTCCAAGACTGTGCCCATACCATTCAGCAATTGGTATGCCCCGGTACTGTGTTGTATAGCACCGAGTATTTCCATCCCATGAACGATTGACGATTCACTTCTTAATCCTTTTCCCCTCACAAATTAAGGAATGCAGAGGTGCTAAATTCTGGATACGCACTAGGGTGAAATTTTGCTTGTGAACTGCAAACATACACTAGATGGATCGACTAATTTGAATGAATGGAATGTTTCAGGTTTCACAGGTCTGTCCGTCCTAGGAATGGGGACGGATATTTAAATGGTCACCAAGGGTTTACTATTCTACAAGAACAAGAACCTGGAACTGTTTCCTTGCAAATGCTAAAGGACCATTTTATTTAAGTTAAAAATGTAAAACACAACAAAATTTGTTGACCCTTATTTTGTCGGTAATTTGGTAAATCATTCCTGAGATTTCAGATATTAATATTAATAATAATAATAATAATAATAATAATAATAATAATAATAATAATAATAATAATAATAATAATAATAATATTTTACACTTTTGACCACCCATCCACTTGGGTGGTGGAACCGTTGATTTTTGAGGGTTGCAATTCGACCCTCGTGAACACAATGACCATTTATGGTCATAGACCAATTACCTGTTGCCTAGGTGGGCGCGATCACATGAATCATGCCTTCGCCTCCACCTTTATTGAGATGAGACCAACCCGGGATAATGCAAAACCGTCCCTGGGTTCCTAACCAAGATATGATAATCGTTAACTGAATGAAACGACAAAGAGACTCTAACCTAATGGTCCAGATGTAGGGATTTACCATCACATTACAATAACAAATTTAACTTACTATTTACAACAACTTGACATTATTACGTTATTTCGCCACCTGACTTCCCTAGTATCAGTCAACATCATAATCCGAAATAATTAAAAAAGAAAACTTTAAATTTTATTATTATTATTATTATTATTATTATTATTATTATTATTATTATTATTATTATTATTATTATTATTATTAGCCTTCCAATTTTTCCCTTTGATCTGATTTAATATACATTTTTTATGATGAGCTTTAAAGTTAATAATTAGAGTGTCCCGTTCAACCCTGTAGATGGCGCCCATACATTTAATTGGAGATCTTATATCTTCATATAATTTTTTTTTCTGCGATAGATTCGGACCGTAACACCCCTTGAGATAAATGCTGGTTGGGACTCAGGCTTTGAGCGGGTACAATATCCAGTGCAGTATATAGAGATCGCTCCATACTGACTTCCATTTATTATTAATATAGATTAAATTTCACCTCCTTCCCTAGAGGTTCTAGGGCGTCTTGCTCCCACAGTACTTTTTTCCAGATAGTAGGTAATATTTGTACGCTCCCACTCCAAAGGGTGCCGAACTTGTACTTTAAAATATATCCTGAGTGTCACTATTCATCTCAGCGATGCCGAAAAGTATGGATTCGACACTATTTTCGATTATATTTTATATATCTCACCCTCGTTGCTCCCTTCGGGTTTCCGTAGCTCACAGAAGAACAGGAAAGGCCTGAGGTGAATGGCTGGACAGAGGATTACTTAGAGCAACTTTTAGTATAACAAATTTGGAGAGTTTCTTTCCTTCCTTTATACAAATTGAGAGATAGAAAATTTAACAGTACAACAAGGAACAATTGAAAATGTTAACAATGAGCTCGTCAGCTCTAACAATGCCTTTGACTTATACGTCCTAAATCAAGTACAAAATAACGCGGGGTATACTCCAAGAAGTTAAATTGCACATGAAAGAGCATAGTTGCTCCTGACAGGTACAATATTGTAGAAGAGTACAGTTTGCTCCGAACAGGTACACTTCATAGGAGTCTCATCTCCAAATTACAAGCCTCAGTTGCGTTTGACACAATTACACTAGACAATCCATAGGGTGACCCCACTTCAAAGTGTTCATGCACGCTTGTCCCATGGTGGGCTTATCAATTGCAGTGCTCTACAATAATTTCAATGACTGTTCCCAAAGGGACTCAAAATTAAAACACAGTTAACCTAAGAATAATACAGAATAAACAGGGACATAATTACAAGGTCTTAAGAATAAAATAAAAAGTTACAAATAACAGGCCATCAACAAAAGGCAAGGAGACGAAACACCAGCATTCCTTATAGAAATTTCTGGAAGGACGTGAACACAAGCGAGTTTAAGGCCCACTGACACATAGGATAATTCCATACTAAAAGGGGTGTCTAAAGGAGGAACATTTAAAGTCGAGACAAGATTTCTGAAATTTAGAGGTTGAAAACTTTAGTCACCTAATTCAAAAGCTAAAGGGGAGACGACTGATGGTCACCACTCGCGTTCCCTTACATTACATACTTCACAGTAGGGAATAGAACTAGAGTCCAAAGACTGCGCAGAAGGTCGTACATTTCAACCACCAAAATACAAAATTACGTTAAGAAACGGCTAAAACCTTCCCCGCGAACTACCCGCAGGTACGACCACATGTTTAGGTAAATTTAGCCATTACCTTGTATCGATGGATCTTCTTCAAGCAGGCTGCGCCCCTGCCTCCCTAGCCCTCTATGGCCTCCGTCAAGTCGCACTCTCAAACACTGGAGTAATACAGATAAGGCGGCCCTAAAGTGCCCTCCTTATATAGTTCCGTAGGGGAAAGTTCCAGATTAAATTAAACTACTGTATGCTGACAGATGCCTTTGCTGGCAGGACCTAGTGTTCACAGTGCACTATGTCTTCTGGTATGGGCTAGAGCAATTTTGTTACTTTCATAGATCTGTCTCTGTCTTATCCTTGGCTTTGACAATGACAATCCTTATGCAGCCAGTCCCTGCTATGAATGGTGTGAAAATGTTGCTCATAACGTCAGTTGGTGTATGCATTTCAGTGGGCTTGGCAGACTGATATGTAATAGCAACTCTGGCTCGGTGAGGAAAGCAAAGGAAAACTACCTCACTCCTCATTTCCCTAGTACGCCTCTTCAGTGACGCCTAGGCTATTTATGACAGCTGTTGGCGGAGCTGCAGAGGATCAAACTAGCCTTCGGGCTGAATACCCAACATACATACAAGGTAACTTAAAGACTTTTCAGTCTGTCGAACACACAAGTTCAATAAAAATATTACACTATAACATACCTGTAAAAACTACCACTATTAACCCACTCCCCAAACCCCATGGCACTACAGCCCTTGAAGGGCCTTGGCCTACCAAGCGATTGCTGCTCAGCCCGAAGGCCTGCAGATTGCCAGGTGCCATGTGGTCAGCACGACGAATCCTTTCGGCCGTTATTCTTGGCTTTCAAGACCGGGTCCACTATTAAACAAAGAATGACACGTTTCGTTTCTAAAAGAACATCATCAGATTCTATCAAGTCACACTCAATATTTGAAAATATTTATGGTTATTTCTGTCCAAACACCTAGGAATTTCAAATTTGATACATCTTAATGGAGTCCTGCTTTTGTTTCCACTCCTCCTAGGTTTTTGGACAGAAATAAGCATAAATATTTCCAAATATTGAGTATGACTTGAAATAATCTGATTAGCAACGAAACATGTCACTCTTTATTCAATACAAAGGTTCCGTGAGGTCAAGTACCTAGAAGAGTGGATCTCTGAAAACCAGAGTGAGAACCTAGCCACAGACACCAGGTACATCAGGTTTGAGAGGGCCTATCACTCATGCAGAAGCATCTACCCATCAAAGTACCTCTCCAAGAACCTCAAATTCAGGCATTATATGCGGTAATAAAAGCATCTGTTCTCTACGCCTCTGAGTGTCTCGTGATGACCACGAAAGGCCCTCTCAGAAAACTAGAACTCGATGAAAGGAAGTTTCTGAGCAGAATACTGGGATCCGTAAGAGAAGAGGGAGGCACCTGCAGAAATCGGCACGACGATTGAGAGACAACATGAGAAAGACATCGTTACTTGTATAAGAAAAAGGCGCCTGGTCTTCTATGTGCACCTAAACCGCATGAAGCTCTGCAGACTTACCAACAAGATCTTCGCTGTGGCAGGTACAGGAAAGGCATCCAGGAACAAGTGGATCTCTTCCGTCAAGTCGGATCTGGAACAAATGGGGATCCCGCATGAGTCCATACATGACCGCCCGCAGTTTCGGCAAGCCATCCAGCGGGGAATTTTTCCAACGCCACTTACGAGTAAGAAGAACACAGGAATCAGCAGACCTGTGTGGACGGAGGAAAGAAAGATGGCTCAAGCCAGAAAATGAAGGATTGCTGGAAGAGGAGAAAACACAAGGCCCAAGTGACTAGAAGATAGAGCCCTGTGGTCCTCAATAGGACCAAACGACAAAGAAGAATAAGAAGTATGTGTGTTTTACAGGTATTATTGAACTTGTGTGTTCGACAGACTGAAAAGCCTTCGAGTTACTTGTAATCTAAAAAAAAGTGTGTTAAAAGAAAATTAGAGTAAGAAAACAAGCACTAAGCTAACTATTAAAGAGTAGGATACATACTTGTCCTGGAATAGACAACCCTGTATAAAATATACGAAAAAGGAAACAGTATAAAAATAGTAATGGGGCAATAAACACTATTGGGTTTAAGTATAATTTAATGTAGTGATGGCTTAAAAGAAGAACTGTAACAAGGAAAATCAAATGCATCTACAAAAACCCATAACAGATACTATAAATAAGAGGAGACTGGGATTCTTTGGACATATCATGAGGATGCAGGATTCGACACTTCTGAAACTACTGGTACAAAACAATCTCGTCTCAAAAAAATACCACAACAGGATGAAAATGGATCAGAGAAGTAAGAGAGGATCTGAAGGAAATAGGCCTTACAACAGAAGACACCACAAATAAGATAAAATTGAATACAAAACTCAAGAATAAAAAACCTACGCTTTACCCTTACACGAAACAAACCAACAACACGCATATTTTCAACCGAGGAAAGGGCACGAAGATCGAAGCTTCTGAAGAAGCACTGGAAGGACCGCAAAGCCCGAACAATCCCTTCAAAGAGACCCGAACAATGAACTGACTAAAGTGATCCTATTCGGTCATAAAAGAAGAATAATAAGAATAAGAAGAAGAAGAAGAATGCGCTCTCCCCACTTTCAGACGATCCGGGACTAGGGGATAGGAGTACTCTATTCTGCGCACCACTGAGCTATGTAGAGCTGTTATATCCCGTATGTTACAACGATATGTTCACACCGTCGTATTCAGATCTGTATCACAAAGGTGGACAACATTTTGTGCACTTGCACCGTTCAAAATACCATCATGTCCTACTGCAATCTGGTTATGTACTGTCCGATACAAACATCCTTTTTCAGAGTCAAATAAAAAAATACATTATTTGTGACCAAACAACATCCACAGCAATAGCCGTTAATAAAAAAAGGTAACTGCTCGGGACATGAAACTGTATCTGCATGGTAATTAATTTCGTGTGGCTATTTCTAGCCGAGTGCAGCCCTTGTAAGGCAGACCCTCCGATGAGGGTGGGCGGCATCTGCCATTTGTAGGTAACTGCGTGTTATTGTGGTGGAGGATAGTGTTATGTGTGGTGTGTGAGTTGCAGGGATGTTTGGGACAGCACAAACACCCAGCCCCCGGACCATTGGAATTAACCAATTAAGGTTAAAATCCCCGACCCGGCCTGGAATCGAACCCGGGACCCTCTGAACCGAAGGCCAGTACGCTGACCGTTCGGCCAACGAGTCGGACATCTGCATGGTAACCGAGCTCGATAGCTGCAGTCGCTTAAGTGCGGCCAGTATCCAGTATTCGTCCATAACAGTTCTTGCTTTTTCCGCCTTAGCTAAGTCTAGACCTGCATTCGTTCGGAATTTCGCAGTCTATATAGTGGATTTACAAGCAAAATACATGAAGACAGTTTCTTTAAGGCAGAAACAGGTTCCAGAAAGGACATTCCAGGAATCATTAATAAACAAGGGGAGTGTGTATGCGAGGATCTTCAAAAGACTGAAGTATTCAGTCAGCAGCATGTAAAGATTTACAGTAAGATACAAAAGTTGAAAAGTGGTGTAATGGTAGTGTTGTTACATTGTGTGTGAGAGATTTGTTGAATTCTATTCGCTTAGTTAGTCAGTGAATGTCTTCTGATATTATTCTAATGTCCCTCCGAAGTTTTAAAGAGATATTTAAAAATGAGAGACATCTTCGATAAAATATAATTTTATTTGAAGCAATTTCAAATTTGTGAACTCGTGTGGGACAGAATTATCTTATATCTGATATGTTGAATTTCAGTGTGCATTTCGCCTTATGCATTTCTGTGGAGTTATGCAGGGTAGTGTCGTCATATTCAGTGATATATTCGGATTTTTGGCAGAATTAACAATCCGCACTAATGATAATAATAATAAAGTTGAAGGTCTGGTCAAATTAAAATTTAATTGTCATGAGTGATAAATGATATGTGCTGTTATTCTGTTATATTTGATGTATGCTCTATTGGTGGATAATGTGCCTGGAATACGGCGATCCTGTGGGATTAATTTGTGATTTTATTTGTAGAAGCATGTGCCTTCTGCGAATTTGGAGCACGTGTAATAATAAGGAGTAATAACAATTTATCGCAACTCATGAACCACATGTCCGATGATATTGATGTTCAGCCATTGTTTATGTGCGTGGTAATTGTCGACTAATTCTTCTGAATATTGAATTACTGATTTTTAGATGATCAACGCTGTGTTAATTTTACTATTTTCTTTTCTAAGTGATTTGTGATAGTACATATATCACACCCCTGAATTATATGTAGAAGTTAGAGATATTATTGTCAGTATTCGATTTATTATTATTATTGTTATTATTATTATCGGTATTTCATTTGTATGTTTTGTCATTTATATTTATAAGCTGGGAGATCTCCACATATGTAGGTATGAGTAATTTGTTTTGCATGAGTGGGAAAACATTGCTTTAATAACTCTGGTAATTTGGATGAGTCATGAGGCTACCCCAGTGTCTTATTAGATGTATTTGTTGTTGTCGTCGGGAAGTTCTATGAGTCATGTATATATCCCAGTCTGAGGAGATGAGCTTGTTGTGGTACTAGGAAAGTTTGATGACTCATGTAATATACCCCAGAGTTTGTTATTGTCTTGGGAGCAAGAAGAAGTTCAGGGCATGGTCTTGACATGAGCATCACTCATGATTGGCTGGCAAGGACCAATCAAGACGTATCATGTGAGAGGAAGGGGAATGCTGATGTCTATAAAGGTTGATCAAACGGCGGGAACCAGAGAACCACTCGGTACGGACAAGAAGGACAACTGACACACTGTACGAGAAGGAAGTAGTGCTGGATAAACGGTATTCGAGTTACACGGCGGCAATGGACTGGACTTCAAATGTTCATGGAGCGTAGTCTTGTTATGTTCGTGGAAAGTGGATGATCAACAAATTGTGGAGGGCGTACGCATTAAGTGTTGTAGTACTTGTGGAGGTCTGGCATTATATGTTGGTGAATATCTCAGACTTTCCATAATTTATGTTGAGGCTCGACAGGCGTGTGTTGCTAAAATGTATATATCTTTACAACAAGTGTTAAAGTCTGTGAACACAGTATTACGAGGTACAGTATCTGTGTGATGTTATAAGTACCGATTTTGAGAATCGGCAAGGAGTATTGATACAGAGACAGTGAAGGGTATTTATCTACATATATGTACATTGTTCATCGGACTATCTACAAATGGTGGTTTAGTTTTCGCTTTCGTTTTCCCACTGTTTTCATTATTGTTGTTGTTGTAAATATGGAGTCTTCCAGCAATCTTTTGTGTGTGTATTATATGTATCATTTTGTGTGTTGATGAGGTGCTCATGCACGGATTTTGTTAAGAATATAGTTAGCTATTCTAGAATCAGTGGAGTTATTGATGAACCTAGGTGCAGTTCCTACCTATTTAGTCGTTTTCAGGAGGTTAGGCAAGGCCTGCAGCAGATGTACCAGTACGCAGCATTATGTACACGCCCTGGGATATAAAGTTTATCATGATCTATCAAAATTTGAGGGATCCATTCTGGTGAACTCTGGCGCTCATACTACGGACATTTCGATTAAATATTTTTATTAATTTATTTCGATACATTATATTCATGAAGTTTTTGAGTATTTTATTTATTTATATATATTTTATTAATGATACTTATTTATCAGTAGTCATCAACAAATTGTTACAGATTGCCCAGATTCAATCACATTTCAATGGCTGTTGAGCGGAACAATTTGTCAGATACCGTCGTCTGAATATTTCATGGACAGGATTGAAATAAAAATCAAAACTTACAACTAAATTCCAGAATTCGATTGTAAAATATGTAAATAATAATCGTCTATCATATGTGTGAATGTAGAATTAGTGCAGTAGTCAGTGATCTTTTTCTGTGATTTATCGAAATGTGGTTCTGACCTGACCACGTGTTCATCACGGTGGGCCCAGGTTATTTCGGTGTTGTTTGTTTTGTGAGGATTAATACCTTTAGTTATTGTTATTGAAAATTTACGTTGACATTGACGTACTATTTAAAATGAATAGGTGCGTATTATTTCATTTGCGTATGAGCAAAGTGCAGAAATGCTAAATATTGTAAATGGATAATTTTCAAGGCGTCGTGTAACATGAGTTAATTAATGTCATTCATTATTTAAAGCACATTCAAAGGATTTTCATGGAAATAATAATTCTTGAGAACATAAAAAATTTTGTAAAGTCTATTTTAATTTTTTTTTTGCTATTTCCTTTACGTCGCACCGACACGGATAGGTCTTATGGCGACGATGGGACAGGAAAAGTCTAGGAATAGGAAGGAAGCGGCCGTTGCCTTAATTAAGGTACAGCCCCAGCATTTGCCTGGTGTGTAAATGGGAAACCACGCAAAACCATCTTCTGGGCTGCCGACAGTGGGATTCGAACCCACTATCTCCCGGGTGCGAGCACACAGCTGCGCGTTCCTAACCGTACGGCCAACTCGCCCGGTTTGTAAAGTCTAAAGCAGACATGATTAAGTGAAGTGAAGTCACGTTAATTGATATATTTTCAAAAGTGTAATTCAGATGAATTAGGTCAGAAAGTTGATTCAGCATCAATGGAACTTATCCATGAATAAGATAAATAATAATGTAATGTTTTCTAATAATATTTGTAGACTATAACGACTCCATTACCGTATCACTTAATTTTCTTTATGAAATTAAAGTTGATAAATATTTTTTGAGCTAAGAGAAATGCTACTGCGATAGCTTATGGTTGCTAAATTATTTTGTTATTTGTTAATAATTCGACAAATGTCAGAATGAGGTTCACCCTCAATAATTTATTTTTAAGCCAGATGTGGGCTAATTTCTACTATATTTATATTACAGTTAAATTCAGGCTTCGCTGTGGAAGGAGAAATAAATTATTATTGTATCAGACAACATTAGGAGAAGAATCCAAACAAATATCAGCAAGATTATATTGTTAAAATGTTGTTATTTCATGTTCACTGAAGTGCATTTTATAATAAATGACAAAGCTATTGTTTTAATTATTTGTTTTTCCATTGTCGTCAGTCCTTGAACTCTACCTATCCTTACAAATAAGCAAAGCCAGTCAGCGAACGGTCCACGTCTGGGACCCTCGCTCACCTGCTGAGCCTGTCGGGCAATTAGGGGGCAATATAAGGATGTAATCCGCCTCTGTGGTGTAGTGGTTAGTGTAATTAGCTACCACCCACGGAGGTCTGGGTTCGATTCCTGGCTCTGCCACGAAATTTGAAAAGTGGTACGAGGGCTGGAACAGGGTCCACTCAGCCTCCGGAGTGTGAGTTTCCTAACTTATTGACTAACTTTACAAACATATTATAAATCTGCATTTAACTTGAAAATCTGAATATCTGCATTTAAAATGGAAATTATAAAAATTGACATTCATTAAATAAAATACACACTCGTCGAACCTTGTACTCACACTTACTTGTTACCTGCTTACTTACACATACGTTATTTGAAGGGCGCCAGCTGTCACTCAGTACAGCAATAATATAATGAGACTATTGACTATCTCTAGGGTGTGGGGTAATAAGCTTACTTTTGACAACATACCATATAAGTTCTGGGAAAAGGAGATTGGCGTTCGGTTTCCCCATTAATTTTGAGGTTAAGATATTTTACTGTCAATGAAATGAAACTATGAATTCGTTTGATAGAACAATATATATTCTTTAAATAATATATCAAAAAATAATGAGTCTTGTTGCGATAAAACAGATGAGAATGTGAAATTATGACATTGCAACTGAAAGAAACTAGGCATGAATTTGAATTCTTCTTGACCGGACATTTAACAATTTATACGAAATATTTCCCTCACTTATTCACTTGACTGTACCTTCAACACTTTTAGTGTAATTACGACGTATTCCTTTGATCTGGTGTTTACTGTAGATGTGTCACGCCTAACTTGGTGATACATCCTTGTGACTGCTTCTTCTCCATATCATCTGACTTCTTTGTAAATCAATATGGTATGACCTCTTGGCAGGTCCAGGGTTGCCCTCTCTGACTTCATGGTAAGCCCTTGCGTCCGTGTCTTCCACTAAGTGACGAACCAACCATTTGGTCTCACTCTCTCAATGACCAATAATGGCTCACTGAGTCTTCACCATCTCTCGTTCACACTGGTTGACTGACCAACTAAGGCCTCTTGATCTAGTAGACTACTTCACTGTACTGCATCCGTATAACTAATGACTGACGCTACAATATGCATCCACCTTATATAGACGTTGGTTGACACCGCTACGTAATCTCCAGAAATAACAATGACATAGTCCCACAACGCGGCAAATATTACATACAGTGGTGAAATAGCCCGGAGGCGGCTGACTCTCTGAGCGCATATTCTAAATAAATACGATGACATAGCCATGGCGCGGCGATGACTTGGCAGAATCGCCACTAATCTTGCACAATGTCCCAACGTCACACCCAATCTCTGATATATACAACAATTCTCACTGTACAGGTATTGAGTGTTATTCTACCCATACGCATATATGCATACATCTAAGTACAATCTTGCAAGCAAGAGGCAATTGCAAAATCGAATTAAATAAGACTGATAATTACAATAATAGTAACAATATCACAGATAACATAATAATAATAATAATAATAATAATAAAATATAGATAAAATCATACAATAATAAAAATACAGATATCATCTTGTAACGGGATTTGAACCGTTACAATTCGCCTCCCTCATAAATAAATCGAAGAACAAAGAATCGATTGATTTATGAACAAAATTATATATATAACACTGACATAGATAAACACTTTAAATGAGTATACAACAATAATTTTCTTTTTCAGCATCCATACATTTTATAATACATTACATATATGAGAATTTTTCTCGCACATTGCCATCGTAGATAACTGTTCAGTGTCCCATTCTCTTTTTCTCTCATACAAATCACAAGAGTACAGCACTCAATTTAACACATACAAATAATTTTAAATGATTGCACTACATTCTTCTTCTTTTTTAACATATCAAAACATTTTGTGAAAATTCACTTATATGAGAACTTTTCTCGCATATTGTTATCGCAGATAACTGTCCAATGTCCTGTTCTCAGTTTTGTCACACAGAACATGACAATGTAGCACTTATTCTTCCAATGCACCAATACGACACTTGGTTCACACGCAAATTCACATATGTTAGTTTTATTTTGCCAGTTTCTTACAAAAATTAATCATATTATTATCTCAACAAATCTCACGTGAAGTACTTCTTTAAATATATAATACTATAAATACCGACAATATCCCCTTCCTGATCTTTATAAGAATATGCACACTCCCCGATACGGTTCACAATAGTGAAATACCCCTGATAAAAAATATAACTTCAACATATTTCCCGCCTCTGCATATGATGAAAATGGAACTCTTGAGTAGCACTCTGTCACTCAAGCTGAATCAATTTTGCCCTTGTAAACTTACATATCTCAATAGATCACATCCTCCTTGGCAACAACAATTAAAGAATCAATACTATGGCTACAAGATGGTTCAATTATTCCGTAATCCAGCATAATGCTTATTTGTTCTTAGACTTCACTAGCATTTTAAAGTTGAATGGGGTACTTACCTCCCACAAATGATGAATGGTCATCTACTACAAATTTATGTTCATATACGTGTTCTTCCTCACTTAACCACTAAATACATCTCGATGCTTACCTAACATCGAACACAATTACTCCTCCTGTAATTCACTCAAATTACCTCACGTCACTGCCTCATACCGACTATCCCTCGGATACTGGTCGTTATAGACACCTGACACACTTCAACACATTTCCTCTCACTAGGAACAACTTCACTTACCTCTCATATATTTCAAAGAACACACGTTACCCAAACACTTACCTCAGACCATCATAATTAACACGTACTTCTTTGCTAGTTTACTCCCAGAACAAACACACACTACCTAAATTAAAGTCTATTCTACTTCCATGATTTGCAACCAAGTCAACTCCTAAAATAACTGAATACACAAGTTTTGGTACAACAAGGCGTGGCTGAAAGTTACAATTATCTTTACTTATGATCGGTACCGCTATCATTTTATTTACTCACTTTGACTTACCCAACGGCTGTTATAATATCTAATAGTACCTTTGCTTACCTTCTTCGTATCACAATTTCCATCGTCGGAGTTATCACCTCACTACTTACATCACATTCCCAGTATTACAAGTACTTACATCACTTTAACAGATCTCTTCTTACGTCTAACTTACTGCTACCATTAATTAGTTCATTATCTACGGCTACGTCATTGCTTAAATATCTCACTTAACATTACTTAGGTCACAATCACACTGTACTCTTAAATCTACTTTCACTACATAACTACTTATACTACATACCTGTTCAACTACTGCCTTCAGCCTGTCAACTTAACTAACCCGATTCCCTGTGAGTTACTCTGGCTCGATTACTATTCCTGAATACCATTCGTATTTGGCCTACTACTCTCCCTTTGATGACTTAAATCCTCACGCCTTCGGTCACTTTGGCCTATAAAGTTTCCTCGCCTTCCTTCTCCGGATTGCCCCTGGTAACTCTGCTGAACCCTATCACTATTGAAATGTCTATTAGTCGTCCGCTGATCATAATTATTCTGCACCACTCCCGCGTCCAGGTGGGGATACACGAGTTCCAGACTAGCTCTTAATAATAATTCCATCTGCCAACTATTGCTGGGTTGTGAGTTCCGCGTGAGAAAGTACACCGATGGCCTACGGTAAATCCCAACCTACGTAGATGAACGTCTTCAACACGCTATCAGTCGGATACCGTACTTGTATGATACCGAAATTTATCGTAAAAATCAGATTATCATGGCTTTTCAAGAATTCCGTACATGTCATCATCATAATCGCAATCAGAATTAGTCATTATAAGCTTATATCTAGTACTTATTCTAAGTAGACATTGCAATAATTTAATGTTTTCACTACTCAGCTTTTATTAATAAATTGGTCTAAGTATGTTTGAAATAAAGGTAGAATATCTTGGAAAATTATTTATACACTGTGGCTGGTTTCCTACGCAATCAGCATCTCTAAGTGCCGTAATTATATTGCATCGGAGGAAACAGGTTTAGAAAAACCTCTAACATAAAAAGAAATGAAATCAGGCCCCATTCATCTATGTCTTAATCCTGGCCTGTCGAAGAATTGTATCATAAATAAGTAGTATCCAAGGAAATTAAATGAAAAGAAAAATAAATAAATTATATAATCAAGTAAAATTATTCAACATAATTGTAATAATTGGATGCATCCAAATGGTTTAAGTAAAACAAGCTATATTCCCTACTATATACAATGTTCAAATTGAGTTTCAATTGAAAATGTGAAAACGCAAAGTGGCCAATAATTAATCAATCAATTAATTAATTAATTAAGATCTGGAATATTTCCATATTAAGCTAGGTTACTCCTTAAAATTACCAAAATTCAATCGTCTGAACCTAAATTCACATGCAATTAAAGAAATGTATATCACTCGGCTGAACACTTCACATCAATGTCCACGCACAGTAGAAAAATCGTGTGAGAAAATAATGTCTGTCCATTAGGGATTTCACTAGTTGATATTTCAAATTTTCGTATGTTTCATATTTCATACCAACTGACCTCCATATAAGCAAATCTAAGTCCACTTTAAGTCGTAAGTAATCTCAAATTAATTCCATTGTAAAGCTTATGTGGCTAAATTATTCAATTATTATTTTAATTCATGGTTGAAATTCAATTAAAGTGCGTATATGACTTAATATAGCATTACCAAGTGTATTTAATTAACCTTCCAACGATTATACCATAGGTGGAAAAATTGACACATAGGAAGACTCTATCTTCATCTAAAATCCACATATGAAAGACTAAGTTACCAGTGATGTGTTATACTGCTCTCATAAAATTAAAAGTTAAGTTGCCGTCTGTGAGAATACATGAAAACAATCGTAGGTATGTCAGTGAAGGCCTAAATATTGACGTAAGTGGCCTCTCGGCTCTACTGATGATCCTACTTACTCAATTAATTCTATAGTGATGGCATTAAGATCGTATCCTAATCTGTATTATATATATATTAGGGAATAAAAATAGCGATCGGAAACAGTACGTTTCAACACATATACCTTAGCATGTGCAACCTACACATACTACCATCTCTCGAAGAATACTATGACCAACTTCCTAAATAACAATAACTATCACCATCAAAATATACTATCAACTCATATGCTTATTACATTCACCATTTAACTCTTCCATTATCGCGTAGCATTCATAATCAAAGCACTCGTTTCATCAAATACGCAACATATGTGCCATAACCTACACATATATAAATCATTATCATTACTGTCATAGTATCAAAGAACAGCACATCGTAACCTTAAAACTGTGCCACCATATTTTATTGTAACATTCCCTAAATACGATCTTTACGCTTGTTATTTTGTTAAAGCCATCACGCATGTATATATTAGCTTCCTATTAATACTCTAACACTTCACTGACAATCATTTAAGAAAAACATCAATCACTTCTCCAATACCATATTGACAAACTTACGAACGGCATTCACTGGTATTTTACACCTATGTCTGGGATTTATGGTAACTTCAGATGAATACCTATTTCCTTGTAAGTACACTTGTATATTAACTACGCACACACAATGTCATAATGCACATTATATATTAACCAAAAGAATAAAGGTTTCTACTTACGACACGACTCAAATGGGGACTTAACTTTGCTTATTGGGTATTGACTTCCATCTCGCTGTTAATCGTCATGGGATGGTAGGCCTCGCTCCATGGTTCGGCTTAGGTAATCGGGTCCATCTCGTCCTCACAGCTGATTACCGCCCTCCTGGGTCATCAATCTCGTGAAGCGCCACCATAGCCGGAGTAGTCTCTGCCTCAGCTTCTTAGAACATCATAGTGGTCTTCATTGCGTCAAGGACAGAATAACACAAAGCATTAGTTGATTTATACATGCTGTAATCTACTTCGTAGTGCTAATGCGAAAAGTATAATGTATTTTGGTCCGTCTAATTTGCTTATAACAGCTCTAAATATCGTCTTATTTCAACTGCCTTGCTCACCGAAACGGTGTAAATTTTACGTGCTTTTAGAATTGCACTTTATTTTCCGTTTAATTCAGCTCTCTTGACGTTGTGCAGTATCGGGCAAACACAATGTTCCGAGCCCAACCGTGACGTAGTACAGAACCAACTTGACGTTTCCTAACAGCTGGTTTATAATCTCACGTATATGTGTCAACCACAGCTGATGTTAAGCGGGTTATCGCAGATTTGATCTTTTCTTCAATAATTGATTAAAGAATCCGATAAGTAGCTGGTTTCTTTACTCGACTCCGTCCTTTCTTCGATGCAGTGCTGGATTGAGATTTGTTCTAATGGAAGATTTTTTTAATAATCGGTTTAAATAATCCGCTCTCGTCATTCTTTCGCACCGCCTTCTAAAAGTGGTTCTTTCCGTGATTGCCGGTTGAATTTATTGTCTCTTCAGCTCGTACCGCTGCTAATTGCTTTATTTTAATTCTTTAATGGCTGGAGCGCCATTTTTGTTCCTAATACTGCAACTATAGAACGGTGAAATGGCACAATTCCCTCTCCAGCTATTCTGTCTATAATTCCTCACATAATTCACATTTGCACGCCTCCCATCTTCCGATTCTATCTGGTAATTCTGTTGACCTCTATCACTATTGAAATTTCTATCATTCCTCGGCTGATCATAATTATTCCCTCTCCAGCTATTCTGTCTATAATTCCTCACATAATTCTCATCTGCACGCCTCCCATCTTCCGATTCTCTCTGGTAATTCTGCTGACCTCTATCACTATTTAAATTTCTATTAGCCCTCGGCTGATCATAATTGTTACCTCTCCTCTGATAATTCTCTGACCTGTTTCCCGCTCCCTCTACAGTTCTACTTTGCGGTCGATTACCCCCTATGCTACTATTCAGAGCCTCAAAACTATCTAACAATACCTCCATTTCTTTGATAGTACTGACTTTCTGCATACACGCAGCTTCCCTAATCCTATCAGAATAATGTTTTAACATAATCCTTACGATATCAACTTCTGAACCAATACTATTAAGATTTTTCCATATAAGCACGTGTGTCAGAAAGTATTCTGTCATAGACACTCCCTCCTGTTGTCTATATTTACCAAGCATAATCCGTTCTCTCTCACGATCTTGTATATTCTCATCCCAAAACTTATTAATAAACTTCTCTTTAAATTCTTCCAAATTAGACATATTATTACGGTACACTTGAAACCAGGTTTTACTTTCACCGATGAAGGAATTAGACAAGATCTCTAACACGTATTCCCATTCGATAATGTTATCCCTCAACTTATTTGCAAATCTTTTCCAAACTAATGTGACAAATTCCATAGGATTAAACTGTTTTCCAGTAAACTTAGGCAAATCTTGGTCCCTATTGTATAAACCACTCGTTACTACTATTTCTCTTGTAATCTGACCTTCTCTCATTTCTTGCCGTAGTACCCTCTGGCAATTCAAAACTTTTTCTTCCGCCACTTTCTCCGCATTCTCTTTCATTATTCTCAATTCTTCCTGTAATTTTTCCTCTTTCTCTGTAACCTTCTGCGACCAAGTTTCTTGTTCGTTCTTTAGTTCTCTGACCTTCCCAAGCTCTTTTTCAAACGTTTCTACCTTACTGACATATTCCCTCATATCTTGCCCCCACTGCATTATAGATCTTGTCTAGTCTTTTATCTATGATCTCGTGAATTTCTTCCCGGATATTAGAACTTTTATCACTTAATTCTACGATATTCTCTGTACAAGTTCCTTTGACATGTTCAATTTGAGTATGAAGATCGCTCCGATTCAACTCCATTTCACCTCTAAGGTCAACACACTCTTTATTTAACTTATTTTCTAACGTAGATATTTGACTAGTTACCTCTACTATCTTAGTATCTATTTTATAATTTAGTGATTCACTTAAAGCATCTATTTTCTCATTGGTCACATTAAAATTTTTTTTATTACTGCCAATTAATTCTTCCATTTGTTTCTTATTATTTTCATTACTAATACCAATCATTTGTTCCATTTTATTACTTAGAGAGTTAATCTGTTTATTACAATTTTTATTATTGGTACTAAAAATTCTTTCATCTCTTTCATCTCTTTCTTATTATTTTCATTATTAGTATCAATCTTTTCCTCCATTCTTTTCTGACTTTCATTACTACTAATTATTGTGGCCATCAGTAAGGAAAATTGATCTTGGTTCATCCCCCCTGGGACTTCCTTCTGAGTTTCTGTGTGCTTCTCAATTTCTGCACTTTCCTGAATTTCCTCAGAAGGTTCCATCGTATTCACCTGCTCCCTATTCTGAATTTCACCTTGGATGTCCGCAGAAGCAATGACCTCGTCGTTACATGACTTGTTACTGTCTTCCGTGTCCATCTTTGGTTCACTAGTAATAGTCCGCGATCTCAAATTAATTTCCCTCTTCAAATCCCTTGACATATCCCCAAAATACAAATATATATCACAAAATTACACTCCTGACATTTACCGGTAATAATTCCGTTGGCTTAAATGTGCATACTCTTCCCAAATGAACCTATGATATGCTGTCATTCAGAACAGATCCTGAATTTATTCGAGCCCCACGTTGGGCGCCACATTGTGACTATCCTAACTTATTGACTAACTTTACAAACAAATTATAAATCTGCATTTAACTTGAAAATCTGAATATCTGCATTTAAAATGGAAATTATAAAAATTAACATTCATTAAATAAAATACACACTCGTCGAACCTTGTACTCACACTTACTTGTTACCTGCTTACTTACACATACGTTATTTGAAGGGCGCCAGCTGTCACTCAGTACAGCAATAATATAATGAGACTATTGACTATCTCTAGGGTGTGGGGTAATAAGCTTACTTTTGACAACATACCATATAAGTTCTGGGAAAAGGAGATTGGCGTTCGGTTTCCCCATTAATTTTGAGGTTAAGATATTTTACTGTCAATGAAATGAAACTATGAATTCGTTTGATAGAACAATATATATTCTTTAAATAATATATCAAAAAATAATGAGTCTTGTTGCGATAAAACAGATGAGAATGTGAAATTATGACATTGCAACTGAAAGAAACTAGGCATGAATTTGAATTCTTCTTGACCGGACATTTAACAATTTATACGAAATATTTCCCTCACTTATTCACTTGACTGTACCTTCAACACTTTTAGTGTAATTACGACGTATTCCTTTGATCTGGTGTTTACTGTAGATGTGTCACGCCTAACTTGGTGATACATCCTTGTGACTGCTTCTTCTCCATATCATCTGACTTCTTTGTAAATCAATATGGTATGACCTCTTGGCAGGTCCAGGGTTGCCCTCTCTGACTTCATGGTAAGCCCTTGCGTCCGTGTCTTCCACTAAGTGACGAACCAACCATTTGGTCTCACTCTCTCAATGACCAATAATGGCTCACTAAGTCTTCACCATCTCTCGTTCACACTGGTTGACTGACCAACTAAGGCCTCTTGATCTAGTAGACTACTTCACTGTACTGCATCCGTATAACTAATGACTGACGCTACAATATGCATCCACCTTATATAGACGTTGGTTGACACCGCTACGTAATCTCCAGAAATAACAATGACATAGTCCCACAACGCGGCAAATATTACATACAGTGGTGAAATAGCCCGGAGGCGGCTGACTCTCTGAGCGCATATTCTAAATAAATACGATGACATAGCCATGGCGCGGCGATGACTTGGCAGAATCGCCACTAATCTTGCACAATGTCCCAACGTCACACCCAATCTCTGATATATACAACAATTCTCACTGTACAGGTATTGAGTGTTATTCTACCCATACGCATATATGCATACATCTAAGTACAATCTTGCAAGCAAGAGGCAATTGCAAAATCGAATTAAATAAGACTGATAATTACAATAATAGTAACAATATCACAGATAACATAATAATAATACTGACATAATAATAATAATGATAATAATAATAATAATAATAATAATAATACAGATATCATCTTGTAACGGGATTTGAACCGTTACAGGAGGTCAACTGAATAGAGGGGACATGGATTCCCTCCTCAGCCATCCTCGAAATGGTTTTCCGTGGTTTCCACTTCTCTTCCAGGCAAATGCCGGGATCGTACCTAATTTAAGGCCACGGCCGCTTCCTTGCCCGGAGACGGTAGAGGTGGGATCCCTCGCTGATTCCGAGGGAAAAACAACTCTGAAAGGTAAACAAGTTGAGAATAATAATAATAATAATAATAATAATAATAATAATAATAATAAGAAGAAGAAGAAGAAGAAGAAGAAGGGGTAAGGATGTAAAGGATAGGGCGTATAAGCATCTGGTAAGACTCCAACTAGAGTATGGTTCCAGTGTATGGGAACCTCACCAGGATTACTTGATTCAAGAACTGGAAAAAATCCACAAAAAAGCAGCTCGATTTGTTCTGGGTGATTTCCGACAAAAGAGTAGGGTTAAAAGTATGTTGCAAAGTTTGGGCTGGGAAGAATTGGAAGAAAAGAGACGAGCTGCTCGAGTAAGTGGTATGTTCTGAGTTGTCAGTGGAGTGATGGCGTGGAATGACAATCGTTGGACGAATAAGGTGTGTTTAAAAGTAGGAAAGATCACAATATAAAGATAAAGCTGGAATTTAAGAGGACAAAGTGGGGCAAATATTCGTTTATAGGAAGGGGAGTTAGGGACTGGAATAACTTACCAAGGAAGATGTTCAATACATTTCTAATTTCTTTGATATCATTTAAGAAAAGGCTAGGAAAACAACAGATGGGGAATCTGCTACCTGGGTGACTGGCCTAAATGCAGATCAGCAGTCTTAATTGATTCCTGTAACTAAGAACTTGAGAAAATCTCGTATCAAGTGAAGCCCGTTATACCCCTCAGTCCAGAATTAAAATACCTGAACTGGCTATCTCTCCAAGAAGGGACTGGATAATAATAATAATAATAATAATAATAATAATAATAATAATAATAATAATAATAATAATAATAATATCAGATCCTCCTTCAACCATGTCTCTTTCAAAAATCGACGAAGAAGCGATCAGAACTCCGATGATGTTAATGGTCTCGAGGCGGTACTTTTCTTTGCAGAATATAGCTCATTTTCAAATCGTTAGCTATCTGAAATCTCAGGTGATCATATAGATGCAGAATAAACAATAAATACAATAGTGTCCAAAAGTTAACCTTAAGTTACGAGTAAGCAGGGCAACAGGAAATAGACCGCAAATAGCACGACATATGCACCTACCAACCTTACGTGTTCGCTCTGTATAGGAAAGGAGTGTTCCCTGCTTTGACTAGCGGCGTAACCGCAACGTAAGCACAGGCAGTGCCTGCGCCCCATATTCCCTCAGTCGTTTTTTCCCTGTTATAGTGTGCGGAGTGTAGCCTCGTGGTAAACGTGACAACATAATGGCACAACGACGCCATTTGGGCCCCGTTTTTCAGGGTAGAATACTCGGCCACCTGGAAGCAGGCGAGACACAGACCGAAGTCACCATATCCTTAAATGTGCCATAAAGTGTCATTTCCAGGCTTTGAAGACGATTTCGAGATACAGGAGATGTTACTCGTAGGCCAGTACCAGGTCGATCAAGGATAACCACCCCACAGCAGGTCCGATATCTGGCCTTAACCCCCTGACGAAATCGGAGTGCACCTGCAAGAAAATTGTCGGCGGAGCTTGCAGCCGTCTCAGGGGTTGCCGTTTCCCATAAAACTGTGTACCGGAGGCTCAGAACAGCAGGGTTGTTTGCCCGACATCCAGCGGTGTGCGTCCCGTTCACTCCAGCACAGAGACGGGCCCGTTTGCTGTGGAGTCGTCAACACCGAAACTGGACCATGAATGAACGGAGGCATGTGCTCTTCACAGATGAATCCCGCTTCAGTTTGCAGAATGATTCCCGTCGCGCATTAATCTGGAGAGAACCGGGTTGCCAATACAACCACAGGAACATCGTGAAACGGGACCAGTATGGTGGTGGTGGCGTCATGGTGTGGGGTGGCATCATGTTGAATGGCCGTACGAACCTGCACATCTTCATGGATGGTCCGAGGAACACTGTTAACGCTCGGAGATACAGGGATGAGGTACTGAGACCACATATTCGGCTCTTCAGAGGTGCGGTTGGTCCAGACTTCCTCTTAATGTACGATAATGCCCGAACGCACCGCGCTGCTCTGGTGGATGAATTTCTGGCTGGGGAAGATATTCATCGCATGGACTGACCAGCGAGGTCTGTGGATCTGAATCCTATAGAACATGCCTGGGATGCATTGGGGAAGCGAATTGCATCTCGTCAGCCTCCACCAAGTACCCTTCAAGTTCTTCGCATAGACCTTTCGGAGGAATGGGGTCGACTGCCACAAGAGCTCTGACCATCTGATAGAGAGCATGCCACGTCGCTGCGAAGCATGTGTGGCCGTTAGGGGTAACCATACACCCTATTAACAGCATATGTTTTTGTGGAAGACGTTGCCAAGTTTTGTTAGTTGTTGTCAAAGGTGTGCCTTAGCTATCAGAACCTTTTTGACACTGGTTTTTTGGACAAGTTGTGTGACATTTGGTGTGTGATTCAGCTTCCGTTTGTCCAGCAATCTGTCTGACATTCCTATCAGACGGTATGGCCTCGTTTAGTGATTTATGGTTAACTTTTGGACACTAATGTAAAAACGATTATAATTATCCGTACCAGAAACAAACAGTTATTATACAAAAGATACGGCAACGAAGATTCTCTGGATCTTGTACCGGGATCCGATGTGACGGCAACTTGATGCATGTGTATCAATGCTAACGGAGGTCATTTCGAACATTTCATGTAGGAAAGAGTTTCATGTGGTTTGTTCGTACCGTCCTGTTCCGGTGTGTTTGCCATGATTAATGTGCTATATAGAGTTGTAGAAAATGAGGTCTAACATGGAAACAAAGCGTTTCCGTACCCATGTCCATATTAACTTTTTCTTCTTGTACGTGTGAGGAATGTGTCATAAAACTTTGGCCTTGCCTTTTTATTACATCCTGTATATTTATTATTGATTTATGAGGGTGTACGTCTGCATCAACAGCCTGTAGGTGGGGACTGTTGAATACACCAACGGTATTCCCTGTCTGTCGTAAGAGGTGACTAAATGGAGAATTAAGGGCTCACAATAATAAATAAACTTATGTCGGAATACTATATTATGTAATGTTTACATTTTTTAAAATCTAGGAACTAGTTTCGGCCTTGGCCATTTGATTGTCACTCTCTCTCCTTTTAGTTCATTCAGTTTTTACTATCATTTACTTAGGTTTACTTCATGGACACCGCACGGAATTACGAACTTTTCCCAGCTGCAATCTAAGAACGTGCCAGCTATTTAATCATATCTTCATGTACAGTTCTTGATTCAACCATTGACAATTTCCAAGAGAGGAACTTTTCAGCGTTTTTCATGAAGCACTAATGAAACATTTTAACATGATGTAACGCATCTAAGGCTTATTTTAATTTCATCATATATTTTACGTGTTGTGCACATAGTTCATCCCACCGATGTTTTTAACACCTTTTAACATCATTTGTGTGTGTTTATACATTTGTTTTAGTCATTAGATGAGTTTGTACAGTTTTTCATTAAGGCTGATGATGACCAGCCAAGGCCGAAACTAGTTCCTAGATTTAAAATGTGATGTATACATTGCATCATATAGTATTGAAAAGGTGGAGCATTACGACATAAGTTTATTTATTATTGTGATCACAATTCAATACGGATGAAAACCGTAAAGTTTATATCCTATGAAGTAAGGGCTCTCAACTTTGGGAGTGTGGATTGGCGACCACGTTCCCCAAACTGAATATGTCATTGCTTCGACTTATGTCAGACTCCTGATCTTCATCTTTCGTATACGACTTCCCGTGGCCTAGGGAGTCTTTCATTTTCACGCCCTTCGCGGCCCTTGTATTTCTTTGACCGATACCTTTATTCTTCTAAGTGTCGGACCTCTTCCATTTCCCCCGCCCCCCTCTGATTAGTTTTAATAAAGGACGGTTGCCCAGTTGTGCTTCTTTTTAAGACAGTAACCACCACCACCACCACCACCACCACCACCACCACATGCCTCTTTTAAATCCATTAATGTTTATAACTTAGATATAAAATGAACTAACAGTAACCAATATTAAGTATTGTATGTCTTGTTCTGTCCGCCTCTGTGGTGTAGTGGTTAGCGTGATTAGCTGCCAACACCGGAGGCTCGGGTTCGATTCCCGGCTCTGCCAAGAAATTTGAAAAGTGGTATGAGGGCTGGAACGGGGTCCACTCAGCCTCGGGAGGTCAACTGAGTAGAGGTGGGTTCGATTGCCACCTCAGCCATCCTGGAAGTGGTTTTCCGTGGTTTCCCACTTCTCCTCCAGGCGAATGCCAGGATGGTACCTAACATAAGGCCACGACCGCTTCCTTCCCTCTTCCTTGCCTATCCCTTCCAATCTTCCCATCCCTCCACAAGGCCCCTGTTCAGCATAGCAGGTGAGGCCGCCTGGGCGAGGTACTGGTCATTCTCCCCAGTTGTATCCCGACCAAGAGTCTGAAGCTCCAGGACACTGCCCTTGAGGCGGTAGAGGTGGGATCCCTCGCTGTGTCCGAGGAAAAAACCGACCCTGGAGGGTAAACAGATGATGATGATGATGACGATGTCTTGTTCTTATTTGTTCCCGTGCTTCTACACACGGAGCGCCACAAGTAGAAATTTCTGTCTCGTACGAGGAGGTAAGGATTTATAAAATGCAAATTTCACACGACTCACTTTTCGGAACTGGCGCTTGGTGTTGGAAGACTGGAGAACTTTCATATTCCCCAAGCGGTTATTTCTTGAATATTTAGTCCCTAGTTCCAGCCTGTGGGTGGAAGCGGTATAATACACCCATTGTAAGAGGCGACTAAAAGGGGGACCAGGGACTCAAACTTGGGGGCGTAGGTAGATGAACACGGTTCCCCTAGCTGAGTCGGCACTGCTTCCACTTGCTTGCATCTGGCTCCTCATTTTAATATTCTCTATCTTAGCTACCTAACTCTTGTTCTTTTCCGACCCCGATGGTATTATGTGTGGAGGCCTAGAGTGTCTTACATTTTCACGCCCTTCGTGACCTTTCCCTTTTTCTACCGATACCTTAATTTTCGGACCATTTCCTTTTTAAATTATGATTAGTGTTAATAGTGGTATTTCCTCTTAAATCAATAACCTCCACCACGACCTCTAGTCCTCAGTTGTAGTATAAAGAAGATATTTTCCTTTAATGACCGGATGTTAGCACCAGTAGCAGCTCGTGGCTCAAATGGGGTCGCGGGTTCGATTCCCGGCAGGGTCGGGAATTTTAACCATAATTAGTTCATTCCCCTGGCATGGGGACTGGGTGTATGTGTCGCCTTCATCATCATTTCATCCACATCAAGACGCGCAAGTTGCCTACGGGAGCCAAATCAAAAGATCTGCACGTGGCGAGCCAAAGTCCGCGGACACATCCCGGCACTGAAAGCATACGCCATTTCATTTTCATGGTTATATATTATTATTATTATTATTATTATTATTATTATTATTATTATTATTATTATTATTATTATTATTATTATCGTTTTTGTTGCTTCTCCTGTGGTATATACACGCACATTAAATGTTGTCATTATATTTTTATTGGCAGTATCAGTACAGTTAAGCTAAGCATGCTTGATTCTAATTCATGCTAATAGTAAAATACTTCAAAAGTTACCTTATTTATAAAGGAACTGCATTCGTCGATTCTTCTGCGATGTTAGCAAATCAATCACTTTTCGATTGAATTCCGGAATCTCTGCAATGACGTCCTTATGAATACTAAGTACAGCTAATGCGCTTAAACGTTCTTGTCCCATTCCGCGGTTGAAATTAGGGTTGTAAGTACTATTTCTGCCAGTTTGTGTACTTCTGATAAGGTTGTTTCATGATTGTTTCCTTTCACTAGGATTCAAAGATAAAGTACACTTGTTACATTAGCAAATGTATAATTCCTATAAAGCACAGTTAGTTCACTTTCTAACTTAACTATATAAAGAAAGTTGTAGGGGGTCCGCTGTCTGTAATTTAGTTTGTTTTGCCAATTTTTCAGATATTTATCCGTTTTATGTCAACTCAAGACCGAATCGGTGGTTTTTATTTTTCGTGTCTGTCTGCCTGTTTGTTCCACCATCACGGCGAAAAGGCTGGATAGATCTCAACCAAACTTCATATTTGGATTATACTCATCCCGAGGAAGGTTTCGATATGCATATCTTTGAATAGACGGGGGGTTTATAGGAAAACCAGAACGATTATCCTCCATTTGCTCTTATACTATTGATTTTCTGTAAACCCTGTGGACCGTATGTGAAACGCATCTTCATTATAAACAACTTTCGTTATGTTCATAATTTACCTTACCCTTCAAATGACTGAGAAATTTACTATTTCCTGCGGGTATCATGCTCTGCATTGAGTGACTGACAGACCGACAATGAACCTACAGGTTACCATGGCAACGTCTCTGACTGCATGCCAGCAGGGAAGTAACGTATTGCCATTTTCCTCATCATGCCTTTAAATTCGTGGTTGTTCCTTGGGTAGAAGGCAAGAGAGGCGTCAATCGGTCATTCTGCGGGATATTGGCGGAATATCGTTGGTGGTTATAACCGTCCTCGAATAGCTCTAGTAATAACACCATTACTCATCTTCTTATCTGTTTAGCTAAGAATCCCTGCGCCTAAATTTCTCCTCTGTTACCGCTTTCTTATATCCATAACTCACACCAGCATAGTTTATTGAGGAGCATTTGATTTTCCAATACATTCACTTCGTATTTACATATTTGTCGTCATCCGGCTATCCTCAGTTATAATCCATTTTCTATTTTATCTGTTTACCTAAAAATCGCTGTGCATAAATTTCTCCTCTGTTGCCGCTTTCTTATATCCATAACCCACACCAGCATAATTTATTGAGGGGCATTTGATTTTCCAATACATTCACTTGGTATTTACATATTTGTCGTCATCCGGCTATCCTCAGTTATAATCCATTTTCTATTAATGTCAACTTTCTTAGATGTATTACTTTGCTTCATTAATTACTCCGTATGTATGCGAGTGCTATCCCGAAAGCTGGACACTCTTTTCATTGAGGAAATATTCTAAGCCATGCAAATGTACAACTTTTGGCACCGGAAAATATCGAAATATGGATGCAATTTTAACGATGGTTCAGACCTTCGTTTCGGGATAATTGGTGGCTAATCGGTAAGTCGTATCACAAATCAGAAAGCACAATCGCCTTTCATTTTGGAGAGATCTACAACTTTGGTCCTATGACTTTTTGTCGTATTTCTATCCCTTATACGTTAAACAGAGCTGTATTTCTCGATTTCATGTTAATTTTGAACTTTACACCCAATTAAAATAACTCTAACTAAATCAAACCATAAATATAGGAGATACGAGAAGATGTCATGGGACCAGGCATGTAGAACGCTGTACGATGCGTCTGATGGTGAAGTCCGTTTGTAGATATGTCGTACAGTTTCAAAGCAGTAACTCTCGAAATAAAGGTATGCACTGCTAGACGTGTCCATGCTTTTCAATATAAATAAAGTTGTAGGGGGTCCACTGTCTGTAATTTCGTTTGTTTTGCCCATTTTTCAGATATTTATCCGTTTTACGTCAACTCAAGACAGAATCGGTGGTTTTTATTTTTCGTGTCTGTTTGTTTGTCTGTTTGTTCCACCATCACGGCGAAACGGCTGGATAGATCTCAACCAAACTTCAAATTTGGATTATGCTCATCCCGAGAAAGGTTTCGGTATGCATATCATATTAAAATCTTTGAATAGACCGGGGTTTATAGGAAAACCAGGACGGTTTTCCTCCATTTTCTCTTATACTATTGATTTTCGTAAACTCCGTGCACCTTATGTGAAACTCGTCTTCATTATAAACAACTTTCGTTATGTTCATAATTTACCTTACTCTTCAAATGACGGAGAAATTTACTATTTCCGGCGGGTATCATGCTCTGCGTTGAGTGACCGACAGACCGACAACGAACCTACAGGTTACCATGGCAACGTCTCTGACTGCATGCCAGCAGGGAAGTAACGTATTGCCATTTTCTTCATCATGCCTTTAAATTCGTGGTTGTTCCTTGGATAGAAGGCAAGAGAGGCATCAATCGGCCATTCTGTGGGATATTGGCGGAATATCGTTGGTGGTTATAACCGTCCTCGAATAGCTCTAGTAATAACACCATTACTCATCTTCTCATCTGTTTACTTAAGAATCCCTGCGGCTATATTTCTCCTCTGTTACCGCTTTCTTATATCCATAACTCACACCAGCATAATTTATTGAGGGGCATTTGATTTTCCAACACATTCACTTGGTATTTACGTATTTGTCGTCATCCGGCTATCCTCAGTTATAATCCATTTTCTATTAATGTCAGCTTTCTTAGCTGTATTAGTTTCTTCCTTAATTACTCCGTATGTATGCGAGTGCTAATCCCGAAAGCTGGACACTCTTTTCTTTGAGGAAATATTCTAAGCTGCGCAAATGTATAACTTTTGGCCCTGGAAAATATCGAAATATGGATGCAATTTAACGACGGTGCAGACCTCTGTTTCGGGATAATTGGTGGCTAATCGGTAAGTCGTATCACAAATCAGAAAGCACAATCGCCTTTCATTTTGGAGAGATCTACAACTTTGCTCCTATGAATTTTCGTCGTATTTCTTTCCGTTATACGTTAAATAGAGCTCTATTTCTCGATTTCAATTTAATTTTGTACTTTTACACGTATAAGTTATTATTTGGAACACTTATAGAAAAGGTCGAATCATGACATTCGGCACGCACATTGACATGACCAGTGGCCATGTGATAGCCAAATTGTATAATTCTATCTGTCACATGAGTATCAAAAATATAAAGTAGTATGTGAGAAATGTACAACATTTCACCCCATTCAGTGACTCAAACTCAATCAAACCATAAATATAGGAGATACGAGAAGACGTCATGGGACCAGCCATGTAAGAACACTGAACGAGGCGTCTGATGGTGAAGTCCGTTTGTAGATATGTCGTACAGTTTCAAAGCAGTAACTCTCGAAATAAAGGTCTGCACTGCTAGACCTGTCCATGCTTATCTATATAAATATAGTTGTAGCTGGTCCGCTGTCTGTAATTTCGCTTATTTTACCAATTTTTCAGATATTTATCCGTTTTAGGTCAACTCAAGACCGAATCGGTGGTTTTTATTTTTCGTATCTGTCCGTTTGTCTGTTTGTTCGACCGCCACAGCGAAACGGCTGGATAGATCTCGACCAAACGTCATATTTAGTGTATACTCATCCCGGCGACGGTTTTGATATGCATATCATTTTAAAATCTTTGAATAGCTACAATAGACCAGAGCGGTTTTCCTCCATTTTCTCTTATACGATTGATTTTCTGTAAACTCCTTTAATTTTGTGTGAAAAACGCCCCTTCATTATAAACAACTTTTGATATGTTCAAAATTGACCTTACTCTTCAAATGACGGAGAAATTTACTATTTTCTGCGGGTATCATGCTCTGCATTGAATGACCGACAGACCGACAACGAATCTACAGGTTACCATGGCAACGTCTCTGACTGCATGCCAGAAGGGAAGTAACGTATTGCCATTTTCGTCATAATTCCTGTAAATTCGTGGTTGTTCCTTGAGTAGATAGCAAGATAGGGGTCAATCGGACATTCTGCGGGATATTGGCGGAATATCGTTGGAGGTTATAACCGTCCTCGAATAACTCAAGTAATAACACCATTAGTCATCTTCTTATCTGTTTACCTAAGAATCCCTGCGCCTAAATTTCTCCTCTGTTACCGCTTTCTTATATCCCTAACTCATACCAGCATAATTTATTGAGGGGCATTTGATTTTCCAATACATTCACTTGGAATTTACATATTTGTACTCATCCCGCTGTCCTCAGTTATAATCCTATTTTCTATTAATTTCAACTTTCTCAACTGTATTACTTTCTTCCTTAATTACTCCGTATGTATGCGAGTACTAATCCCGAAACCTAGACAATATTTTCTTGGAGGAAATACATCTTTGAGGCAATGCAAATGTATAACTTTTGGCCTAGGAAAATATCGGAATATGGATGCAATTTTAACGACGGTGCAGACCTTCCTTTCGGAATAATTGGTGGCTAAACCGTAAGTCGTATCACAAAAGATCGCGTTTCAATTTGGAGAGATCTACAACTGTGGGCCTATGACATTTTGTCGTATCTCTATCTATATTTGTTAAATAGTACTGCATTTCTCGAGCTAAAGTTAATTTTGTACTTTTTGCACGTGTAACTTAAGTTATTGTTTGGCACACTTATAGAAAAGATACAATCATGACACTGGGCACGCACATTGACATGACCAATGGCCATATATTCGCACAATTTTATGATTCCAGAGTCACATGAGTATCAAAAAAAATGAAGTAGAATGTGAAAACTGTACCAAATTTCACCCCATTCAATGAATAACTGAATCTAACCCATAAATATAGGAGATACGAGAATGTCATAGGACCAACCATGAAGAACACTGAAGGAGTCGTCTGATGGTGAAGTCCGTTTGTAGGTGCAATTTAATATAGTCTTACTCAGTGCCTTTACAGTAATTTACGGAGAAATCTGTATACAATGTAGAATACCGTAGCGAAGCACGGGTACATTTGCTAGTCTTTCATAAGCATAGGATATTGCACTGCACTGGTTGCAAGTACCCAAGGAAAAGTAAATGTTCCACGAAAAATTGTAGATAATTAAAGCAAAGCATTGTGTGTGCTGCGCTTCTTCGAAGCGGCGTTTCATCTGATTCACAATTATGTCCAACGCTACTTTAGCATCGGCACTTATTTCACTTCTTTCCGCGCACGTTTTGTTGGGCGTTCAGAATTTCGTTCCAACTCAGGTTAATTCCTTCCGATGTAATTTATTGCATTTTAGAAATGCTGAATTTAGGGCATTGGTTGATTATTTCCGCAGTGTGTTGTACAGAATATCAACGTGTATGAGAACGGAATTTAAAAAATGAGGGAAAATATAGGAATTCCTCATCATTCAGAAGACCGGGCGAGTTGGCCACGCGGTCACTGGCGCGCAGCTGTGAGCTTGCATCCGGGAGATAGTGGGTTCGAACTCCACTGTCGGCAGCCCTGAAGATGGTTTTCCGTGGTTTCGCATTTGCACATCAGGCGAATTTCGGGGCTGTACCTTAACTAAGGCCACGGCCGCTTCCTTCCCACTCCTAGACCTTTCCTACCCCATCGTCACCATAAGACTTATCTGTGTCGGCGCGACGTAAAACAAATTGCAAAAAAGAAATCTATATACACTGACTGACAGAGCAAATGCAACACCAAGAAGGAGTGGTCAGAACTTTATGCCAATTGCAGGGTAGACTGACGTCACTGAGGTATGCTCATGATGTGAAATGCGCCGCTGTGCTGCGCACGTAGCGAACGATAAATGGGACAAGGCGTTGGCGAATGGCCCACTTCGTACCGTGATTTCTCAGCCGACAGTCATTGTAGAACGTGTTGTCGTGTGCCACAGGACACGTGTATAGCTAAGAATGCCAGGCCGCCGTCAACGGAGGCATTTCCAGCAGACAGACGACTTTACGAGGGGTATGGTGATCGGGCTGAGAAGGGCAGGTTGGTCGCTTCGTCAAATCGCAGCCGATACCCATAGGGATGTGTCCACGGTGCAGCGCCTGTGGCGAAGATGGTTGGCGCAGGGACATGTGGCACGTGCGAGGGGTCCAGGCGCAGCCCGAGTGACGTCAGCACGCGAGGATCGGCGCATCCGCCGCCAAGCGGTGGCAGCCCCGCACGCCACGTCAACCGCCATTCTTCAGCATGTGCAAGACACCCTGGCTGTTCCAATATCGATCAGAACAATTTCCCGTCGATTGGTTGAAGGAGGCCTGCACTCCCGGCGTCCGCTCAGACTCAGAAGACTACCATTGACTCCACAGCATAGACGTGCACGCCTGGCATGGTGCCGGGCTAGAGCGACTTGGATGAGGGAATGGCGGAACGTCGTATTCTCCGATGAGTCACGCTTCTGTTCTGTCAGTGATAGTCACCGCAGACGAGTGTGGCGTCGGCGTGGAGAAAGGTCAAATCCGGCAGTAACTGTGGAGCGCCCTACCGCTAGACCACGCGGCATCATGGTTTGGGGCGCTATTGCGTATGATTCCACGCCACCTCTAGTGCGTATTCAAGGCACGTTAAATGCCCACCGCTACGTGCAGCATGTGCTAAGGCCGGTGGCACTCCCGTACCTTCAGGGGCTGCCCAATGCTCTGTTTCAGCAGGATAATGCCCGCCCACACACTGCTCGCATCTCCCAACAGGCTCTACGAGGTCTACAGATGCTTCCGTGGCCAGCGTACTCTCCGGATCTCTCACCAATCGAACACGTGTGGGATCTCATTGGACGCCGTTTGCAAACTCTGCCCCAGCCTCGTACGGACGACCAACTGTGGCAAATGGTTGACAGAGAATGGAGAACCATGCCTCAGGACACCATCCGCACTCTTATTGACTCTGTACCTCGACGTGTTTCTGCGTGCATCGCCGCTCGCGGTGGTCCTACATCCTATTGAGTCGATGCCGTGCGCATTGTGTAACCTGCATATCGGTTTGAAATAAACATCAATTATTCGTCCGTGCCGTCTCTGTTTTTCCCCCAACTTTCATCCCTTTCGAACCACTCCTCCTTGGTGTTGCATTGTCACTGTCAGTCAGTGTATATAAAATAAGAGTTTTGTCTGTGCATTGCTCAGAATTTGAAAAGAATGGTATTTCTGTATCGGTCATGTGCACAGTAACAAGAAAATGCATTTTTTACTTTTCCGTAATATCTGTCTGTCTGTCTGTCTGTCTGTCTGTCTGTCTGTCTGTCTGTCTGTCTGTCTGTATGTATGTATGTATGTATGTATGTAGTATATGTACACGCATCACGAGAAAACGGCTGAAGATAATTTAATGAAAATCGGAATGTAAAGTCGGGTGATGAACCGCTACAATCTAGGCTATGAATTATTTTAATCACGCTGAGTGAAATGGTAGTTTAGGGGAAGGCCTGAAATTTAAATCTCAAATATTTATGTTATTAGTGGTCGTGTCTTAATGAAAATCGGTAGACAAAGATGGGAAACAAGTCGCTACAATGTAGGCTATGCACGCTGAAAAAATGGTAGTTTAGGGGAAGGCCTAAAATTTAATTTTCAAATATTTATTATGTTAGTGGTCGTATCTTCACGAAAATTGGTATGCAAAGTCGGGGAATTAGTCGCTATAATCTAGGCCATGAATAATGTTATTCACATGGAGTGAAATGGTAGTTTAGGGGAAGGACTGAAATGTAATATATATATAAGAGTTTTGTCTGTACATTGCTCAGAATTGGAAAAGAATGGTATTTCTGTATCGGTCATGTCCACAGTAACAAGGAAATGCATTTTTACTTTTCGGTAATGTCTGTCTGTCTGTCTGTCTGTCTGTCTGTCTGTCTGTCTGTCTGTCTGTCTGTCTGTCTGTCTGTCTGTCTGTCTGTCTGTCTGTCTGTCTGTCTGTAAACGCATCACGAGAAAACGGCTGAAAAAAAATTAATGAAAATCGGTATGTAAAGTCGGGTGATGACCCACTACAGTCTAGGCTACAAATTATTTTATTCACGCTGAGTGAAATAGTAGTTTAGGGGAAGGCCTGAAATGTAAATCTCAAATAAGTTATTTATGTTATTAGTGGTCGTATCGGCAAATACTACATAACTAACATAACTTTAGGTATGTCGTAATTTAGTAGTAGTTATGTAAGAAATTTAATTTCCGATCACTTATGTCTTATTCATTGTTACCGCACCGCATATAATCACAGAGATATTCATGAATTGGGATTTTTGTTACTAAGTCCATATCACCGCCGAGTCGCGAGGAAATGGGTAAACCGAATTTAGTGAAAATCGATATGTAAAGTCTGAGAATAAGGAACTACAGTCTACGATATAAATAATTTTGTAATACGCCCTAATTTCACAGAGTCGAAAGAAAACTAATGTGAAAGCCTGCAATATAGAAAGCTCATAAACTTTATCAACAATAACATTACATTGACCATTGTTTGTTGTGATGTGCTTTTTGTCTTCTGTTTCCACTCATCCCCGATAGATAGGATTACTGCAGCGTACCGAGGTTTCGTCGCACTGACACAGGTAGGCCTTATGGCGACGATGGGATAGGAAAGGAATAGGGGTGTGAAGGAAGGGGCCTTGGCTGGTGTGACTGGTGTGAAAATGGGAAACAACGGAATACCATCTTCAGGGATGCCGGCAGTGGGGTTCGAATCCACTATCTCCCGGATGCAAGCTCACAGCTGCGCGCCCCTAACCACACGGCCAACCCGCCTGGTCGTACCGAGTGTAACGGCCTGCCTGTATATTGGCGGGAAGTAGCTGAAGAGTTAGATAACTTTCTTCTTTAGCATGCCATTCCTCTGGTTCATACATTTTCTGATATTACTGGTACGTTACACACTGGTTCATCATAGTATTCGAGCTACTCAATCCCTACTCTGAGGCACTGATTGGAATGAGTAGTGTGCATTTTTAACGGAATAATGACAGAGGAGTGTTCACGGCAGTCTGCGACCTGGTTATTCCAGCTCTGGAACTTTGGACTGTTAGATCGGCACCGTAGTACTGTTCGTTGTAAGTGAGAAAGTGTGCGGTTTTTCATTTCATCGAGTATTTTGTATGATTACATTGCTTTCAATCGCTACATTCCTACTGACGTTTTTGTAATGACCTATCTTGAATTCAGTTAGGAAAACCACCAAGTCAGTCTTTCTGAGAATCCCGTAGCGAAGCACGGGTACATCTGCTAGTCATTCATAAGATTAGCTAGTCCTATTGCCTCTCTAACTGTAACGTCATCCCAAGCATCATCAGTTTTAATGGTGTCAAAACACTGTAGAAAGCGTCAAACACTCAAGAAAGTTTCGAATGGTCACAAGAACATGCTACGTACATGAGTTTAGAAGAATATAAATGAGTTTGCAATAACGTCGCCATAACACCCGCCGCTACAGCTTCGTCTATATTGTTCTTTTTTATTGCAGGCTTGTCAACGTAAGCCCCTAGCTTGACATTTTAAAATTCCGGTTCATTGAAACTTTTACGCCCTCAAAGGTTTACTAACCTTCAAAACAGTTACCAATACTCACTGTGAGGACTCAGGGCGAATTAGCCCCTGTGTCAGGATGGAGATACGAAACATGTAATACGACCATACTTTCATTTTCTCATATCATTAATTACTTCAGGACAGTGGTACTCAGATATAAATTTGGTCTCATTAAATTAATTATCTAAAATATAAATAATATAACATTTCTAAAATCTTATGTCCAATAATCTGGTGGGGCTAAGCCCCTTTAGCCCTTAATGACGCACAGCCCTGGTTAGCAAGGATGGTTGCGCGGTTATCTTCCTTCTTCAACGTTGCGAGATCGAATCCTGCTGCTTCCGACTGGCATTTACGATGGCGGTGGTGCTGGTGGTGGTGGTTGCTGTGATGGTGGTGGTGTGATTACTGCTTTAAGAGGAAGTTCAATTAATTGTCATTATTCCCTCCTAAATAAGGTTACTAGCTTTTAAGTCCCACCAACTACTTTTACTATTTTTCGGAGACGCCGAGGTGCCGTAGTTTTGTCCCGTAGGAGTTCCTTTACGCGCCAGTAAATCTACCGACACGAGATCGACGTATTTGAGCACCTTCAAATACTATCGCACTGAGCCAGGATCGAACCTGCCGAACTATTTAGCCCGACTCATCCCCTCTCAACAATACTCGGAGATCAAAGTGGATGAGTTCTGGGCCTTCGAAGAAAGAAGGATACCAGCAAAACAAAAGAGAGGGCCACGAGAGGCGCGAAAAAGAAAGACACCCAAGGCCTCGCAAACCTAATACCGTCGGGGTCGGAGGAGAACGAGGGTTGGCCTAGGGTGGTGAACGTTTTCTTACTAGTAGTTTAACGTCACAGTAACACATCGAAGGTTTTCAGCGACGGAAGGATGGGAAGGGGAAATAGCAGTAATGTTCTTAATTAAGGTACAGCCCCAGCATTTCACTGGCGTGAACATGGGAAACCATGGAAAACCATCTTCAGGGCTGCCAACACCAACTCCCGTATGCAAGCTCACAGCTACGCGACCCTAACCGCACGGCCAACTCTCTCCGTGAAAATGTAAATGAGGTGCCTGACACAAGCAAAAGCAATTCCACGTTCACAAGAGTGTTCTGACATTTATGAGAAAATCGTGTCGATACAGTCGATCGCATGGTAAAGAATATCTAATTAAAATTAAATTTCAGAACTGCATCATCTCTTCAGATCGATATCGGCTGAAATCATGTTAAAGACATCACATTCATTTTCTAATTATTATTGTTATTATTCCTTTCGGTGTTATAAATACATTATCGTAGATTTTTTTTGCTAGGGGCTTTACGTCGCACCGACACAGATAGGTCTTATGGCGACGATGGGATAGGAAAGGCCTAGGAGTTGGAAGGAAGCGGCCGTGGCCTTAATTAAGGTACAGCCCCAGCATTTTCCTGGTGTGAAAATGGGAAACCACGGAAAACCATTTTCAGGGCTGCCGATAGTGGGATTCGAACCTACTATCTCCCGGATGCAAGCTCACAGCCGCGCGCCTCTACGCGCACGGCCAACTCGCCCGGTATATCGTAGTTCTACGAGGTAGATTGTTTATATAATTTGAAAGTGTAAGACAAGCTTGGTTTTCCGCGTAACACTCAGACACTTTTCTTAGTAGTATTAAAAATATTAAGTTACACAAATATGAACTACAATATCAAATAATGCTAAAAGCTTGCAATCTAATATATATTGGAGCTTAAAGAGAAGTGCAGCAAGTATGCTATGATGACTCAAGTTGCCTCAGTTGATAAGAGACGTTAGAGTATTGAATATCAGACAGAGAATAGGAAAATGGAACAGGCGGATCATTTCATCTACTTATGACGTATATGCTCCCAGGATGGTAGTATACTAAGAGAAACAGCAAAACTAATGACGTGAGCTCACAGTTGCGATCAGCGGTATTCTGCAAAAAATAAGTCAGCTCCCGAACGAAACTATCTTTAAAATTTAAAGTGGGTAAGAGTTTTATCTCGTACTTATATATGGAGTTAATAACGTAGTATACGCCAGAATGGTGGAGATGATTCATTTACTTCGCATAAAAGGTACATTTTTCACTTAGAAATTCAAATATGATGGTCATCATGTACTGTTCTTGTAAATCCTCCTGCGGATGGGGGCGTTACAATAACATCCAAGTATCCCCTGCCTGTCGTAAGAAGCGATTAAAAGGAGGACCAGTGGTTCTCAACTAGGCAGCGTGGGTTGGTGACCACGGCCCCCAAGCTGAGTCTGGCATTGTTTCCACTTACTTGTGTCAGCCTCCTCACCTTCACCTTTTTACCTACCTCTCTTGGTCAATTCTTGTTCTTTTTCGACACTGCTAGTATTCGTCTTCCGAGGCCCAGGGAGTCTTTCTTTTTCACGCCGTTCGTGGCTCTTGTTTTCTTTGGCCGATACTTTCATTTTGCGAAGTGCCAGACGCCTTCCATTGTTTTCCTCTGAGTGTTAATAGAGAATGGTTAAATGCTGTATAGTATATATGGCCAGTCTTGCTACATGATGTGGAAACATGAGCACTCAAGAACATATCAGTGAACCGCTTGGAAGCCTTTGAAATGTGGACCCACCGGAGGATGCTCACTCAGGATTTCGTGGGCTGCTCGAACTAACAAAGCAAGAAGTATTCAGAACGCCAAGAGCAAGTCGGGAACTCATTCGAAAAATAAAGCGCTCTAAAATTTCTTAAGTGCGGCCAGTATCCAGTATCGGGAGATAGTGGGTTCGAACCCCACTGTCGGCAGCCCTGAAGATGGTTTTCCATGGTTTCCCATTTTTTCACACCAGGCAAATGCTGGGGCTGTACCTTAATTAAGGCCACGGCCGTTTCCTTTCCACTCGTAGCCCTTTCCTGTGCCATCGTCACCATAAGACCTATCTGTGTAAGTTCGACGTAAAACAACTTGTAAAAATGAATTCTTACCGTGGCCATTTCCTCAGAATTGTACAAGGAACAATACAGGGTCAAAGAGGAACTGGGAGGAGGCGAACATCATGGCCTGGAAAACTTCAGAAGAATGGACTGGAATTCAGAGCGTTGAAAGATTTTTCCAACTAGCAAGATATCACACAGCATTCGCCACAGTGATCGGCAATGTCAGGGGGACGTGATAACATGTTTTGATGATGAATAAGAATAAGAATAAGAATAAGAATAAGAATAAGAATAAGGTTGCCCATTTTTACCTCCTATTAAAACAACAATCACCACCATCACTACTGTTGTAAAAATAATGCCAATTAAAGTCTTCTAAACGTTATAACTGAGGAACTGACGTACCTCCAACTCTTGCAACAGACAAAACTCTACGCATCAACAGTGACACAATCACTTCGGTGAAAGAAACGTTTTTTTCTTTAGAATGTACAACAATTGTGGTCGTGAGAGGATCATTGATTTTTCTTGTAAGATGGAGATAATAACCTATTTTTGGTGCCAATTTCAGTTGTTGAAACATTTTCGATTTTTCACTATCGCCGTAAAAAGGTAGTGGGACATAAGGCTGTTATATATAGTGGAACCATGCCTTAAAGCCAGTGCCCCATAGAGCCATGCAATAGCAAAATTGCCCCCAAACTCGGCTTCCGCCATACGGGACCATACGCCAAGGTGTTCAATGGTATGGGACCTTTTTAGTCTAGAGTCAAATGCCACCTCATCTAGAAAGCGAAGAAAATTATAATCCAAACTGATGGGTGAACAAAATAATGCTCTTCCGACCGTGCGAGGATCGAACGCACTTCCCTCCCTTCCAAAATACAACAACCGGCCTCCCAGAGCCACGGTGCGTTCGCGGTAAAATATAAAAAATACAACACCAAAACTTAAAGGCATAAGAGAACGGAGGAAAACTAGGATGCATTTAACTACAGCAAATGATAAGCGGACAAATTTTAAACACTATTTAATAGACCTTGATAAAACACACAAATGAATCAAATGTAACGCTGAATAGTAATAAATCCAAACTGTGCAATGGCGGATGGACTGAATATAAACTCGGAGATATCACTCCGTTCGCTTAAAATTTAAATTGAATTGAATTGAACGTTCTTTTCTTTTACGACACGTTATAAATACATCGAGAACGTTAAAAACACACTAATTTGTAATATGCTTGTAAATGAGACGGTTTTTCATGAAACACTTTCTTCACTATCAAAAGAAACATTACCTATGCAGAAATCGCAGACAACTTTGAGTGGTCGCCTAATTAATTAACTATTCTCGTAATTGATATACAAAAATAATAAGCTAGCACTAGTAGACATAACACAACCAATAACAAAATAAACAGATGTCGAGTCTGGAATCGAACCCACACCGCAATGAACTCGAGGACCAAAATCACGCGGCAGAACCCGCACTCGAATTCAAACATCCAACATAAAATAAACCTCAAAGAACCCATACAAATAGATATGTACGCACACTACGAAACAAAAATGTAAACAGTAAACAACTATAACTGGCTGTATTTCATGGGAAAATAAATTTGTGTGTGACGGAAAATCCAGGGTTTGCCTTTAACCTCGAACCAGTAGTCTCCAGGATGCCACCGAAAAATGGGTCTCTGAAAATCCCTATCTAAATTATTCAGAAAAATCAACAAACTTACTGGACGGGCGTTCCAATTACTCATATATTTTACAGAGATAAACATGAAAGAATTACAAGGAAATCTTCTTATGCGAGCTTATATATGCGAACACAAAAGTTTCTCTATATTTGTATGTTGGCTTAAACAGTCGTGGCAGAATACTTTTTTTACGAGTACGGTCAGACGCACCCTCTCAGCAAGTCATACATCAGTTGTCGCAGAGCCGTGCTTCTAAGTGCAGGCCGGTGACCCTTTATTTTAACATTCTCAAAGCGAGGCATTCAGTCTCCTTCGAGGAACATTGTGGTAAATGTATCATTTCAACCATCATATCATATTCAAAACCTTCATTCGTTTGTACCTTCTCTGGCCATTTACTTCTCTTTAAACCGGATCAAGCCGCTATTTATCTTGTCACTATCACATCCTCTACTCATGAAAGACCCGGGCTCACAACTAGTCGATCGCACAGTAAGAGTCTACGGTTTTCTGAACGCCAACAAAAATCTCAAATGGATTTGAACGTAACCATTAACTTTATTCTGATTAAAAGAAAAGTATACAGTTCTTCACGTAAAAGGAAAACTCTATCTGAAACAGGAGGAAGTGCGTTCGAGTCCAGGCATGTCACACATCACACAACTTGATACAGACATCTCTATCTTAAAATCATGCAAATTTACCTTAAAATCAGAGTGCAACGCTACTACCACGATTATCATACTAATACTGGGATTTGAGAAGATACTAACGTCATGCATTGCAATATACTGTACCAGTAAAAGAGCCCGACTCTCAGATTAAATTTGATAGGGGCATGAAATAGAGATCTCAGGGCAAAAAAACTGGATTAATCGTAGCTAGGGCTCGGTACAGGAGGTAGGGTCCTATCTACAGAAAAACTTTGACTCTGATTGTATAAGAGTTTATTCAAATAAGTCATGAGTTTGCACATCACCTCTAAGTAGAAATGGACTGTCTTCCTCGTATTCCAATAGTATGGCTTGGGTTCTCCAGCTCACCAAGCCAAGCTGGTTGAAGCACGTTCCAGAAGACTCCAGGGATTCCAGGGACTCCAGATACTCCAGAAAGAGGCAGCTGGACTGTCTGGATTGACGGCGAGTAGAGATGTCTCGAACTCTGAGGCCCGGGTTGAACCCCGATGATCCAGGCGATGTTGTAGATAGTCATGTACTACCTCAGCCCAATGAGACTGAGAGGATTGATGTTCCCAAGGTCACTAGTAGCACTGAGTCCATGAACACCTTGGATGATCAACTTATAAGCAGAGATCTTGATAATTGTACATCAAGACTTCCAACACTCCTAAAATGATATGAGTGGTATTAATAATTTTAGAGTTCATCACTAGGAAGATCTTCGTCTCGGAATAACGTTTGGCAACGAAAAAATACAAGTCCCTTCTTGTGAAATTATAGTTAAACTCAAAGTTCATTACTGGCGAAGGTGCAAGTCTTTGCCTAAACTCGAACAAAAAAAAACACAAGTCCATTCACTTGGAAGTCTGAATATATTTAAAGTTATTCACTGGTGAAATTCATAAAGTCTTTGAGTGACCACTGACGAAAACACAAGTCCATTCACATAAATAAATTCACTGACGAAATTTATAAGTCTTTTAAACCAACACTGGCAAATGTACAAGTCTTTGAGTAAATGCAAGTGAAATCCTAACTTTGTTCAAAGCCGTTGGAAAGTTAAAGTTCATCACTGGCAATGTTAATCAATTACTGTCTATTAGAACAGTTGTAAATATTCCACGTAAAAAACACAAGTCCATTTTACGAACACTTAGAAAAGTTCCAATCTCGTTTACGTGTAAATAATATAAGTCCGTTCAGTGAACACTTAGAAAAATTCCAACTTCGAAGATATGTAAATAACACAAGTCCATTCAGTGAACACTTAGAAAATTCCAGCTTCGAAGACACATGGAAATTATGCAAGTCCATTCAGTGAACACTTAGAAAATTCCAGCTTCGAAGATGCGTAAATAACACAAGTCCCTTCAGTTAACACTTAGAAAAATTCCAACTTCGAAGACACGTAAATAATGTTCAGTGAACACTTAGAAGAATTCGGGTCTCGAACCCATGGAAATAACACAAGTCCATTTAGTTAACACTTAGAAAAATTCCAACTTCGACGACACGTAAATAATACAAGTCCCTTCAATGAACACTTGTAAATATTCCAAGTTCAATTACAAAGACTTAGAAAAATTTCTACCACACTCGAAGTCTTATGAGTCCACTTTATAAAACTTGGAAGAATCGTCTTCCCACACTTGTATAATGACAAAGTTCCACGATGATAGTAGCAGCAAGAGTGTCCTCGCTGACTACTCAGCTGAGACTGTGTGAATAGGCTACAGTAGGTCCCCTTTTTATTCAATCCGGGATGTCTACGTCATAATACGGTTTGATTGAATATCTCCCGAATCCCTCGATGGATTTGCTTGAAACTCGAGCATTGGGACGTTTAGGTGATCCCAAACAAGATGACATATCGCTCGACTCGCTAGCACAATTATTATAGAAATTTCCAAATTTTCTCCATCGAACTCACTAGAACAAGTGACGTGGAATCCAGAAAATACCAGTCAAGGTTGGCAACACGTGTTGAGACGAGCGGGCGGCCTAGCTAGCCCCTGTGGCTACGTCACAGCTCACAGTCGTCATACACTTCGCTAGCTGGTCCTCGCTGTTGGTAGACAAACCATCCGCGCTCGGAACATTACGCGTGGTAAATAAACGTAACTTATGCTCAAAAAATACTTATGTACAGGTCGTAACCGGTACAATACGTAGTACAATCATTAAGTTCTGAGACTTGACACCTGCAGGATAGGCACCCACACGACTCTGTATGTTGCACACGATGCCGCATTACACGGCGTACTCCTACACAGAACCAGATCCAGCCTCAAAATACCCGCCGTTGGCCGTTATTCACTTAATCAGAACCACATCCACCCTCAAAGTAGTCGCCGTTGGCCGTTATGCACGTTTCCCAACGTTGGAATAGCTACTGGAAGGACCGCTGAAAGGAAAAAACCATGCTCCGTTTCCAGATGTTATCCGGTTGAGAAATCATCGTCAGCACTACTGATGAGGTCACCAAAAATCGTAATGCGATCATCACGTTGGTCTTGCGACAGGATTCGTGGCACAATGTGCTGGGTAACACGAGACATGTTGAGGTCATCCGGCAGAATTTTGTGGCAAGTAACATGGTTGTCCCCTACTGCTGCTGCGAGATCGTCTAGCGATTGGGAGCGGTTAGCACGCACCAACGTTGCGACTTCTTGGATCTTGCGTTCCGTGCGAACTGTTTGTGGCCGACCAGTACGCATATCATCTTCCAATCTATCCCGTCCTCGCACAAAACGTCGGTGCCACCTAAACACAACACTGCGACTCAATGCGTCCCCACCGTAAACCTGCTGCATCATTTCAAACGTTTCGGCAGCGGTTTTGCCTAATTTCTGGAGAACTTGATGTTTGCCCGTTGCTCTAACTGTGACATGTCAAGGTTCGACTGGCGCATTCATATCACCGTCACAACAACGACCGTACGTCTGCCTCCAGTGCATGCACTCGACTGTATCTTGAAGGGACGAGAGACTAACTGACATGGTACCATACCACGGCGCCACCTATGCGCTATAATGCACCCCAGCGCCATCATGAGGTCAGTTTCAGAACTTAATGACTGAACTACGTAAATTGAATATTATAAATAAATAAAAATATTAATTATACCGTTTGAAAACCTTAAATAAAAAATCTATATTTTACCCTCACAATTATTGTTATTTAGCGTATGATGCTACAGTTGACAATCGACTATGTACAAGTTCTTAACAGGCACAAAAAATGACTCAATCTAAATCACTCTCAACCTTCGGATATTTCATCTTTAATCCATGCTCATGCTTTACTTTGAATTAACATTCTATAGGCTCAAAATTTACCCCATATTCCAAAATTTCCGTTCCCATCTAGATAAACATTATTTAATAAAACATGAAGACCACTCGAAAGCTTCTCCCTAACTTAAAAACAAATGCATTTCACACTTACTATCCTATCTTACGTGATCTACATATTTACAAATTAACCCCGCATTCACAAGACTATGTAGTACAGTAATTCAAGGTAATGTGCACATCGTCATGTCGAGAAATCCATGGCTTGGGTTTCGGTAAGGCCCTGGTCGTCGTTTAACCCATCATGGCGCTGGAGTGGATCACTGGTTCAAATCCTCTTCTGGTAATCTTGAGCACCTTCATAATCCTGGGGTTGTCTTCATTGGAAAAAATTTAATGTTAATGACGTTCAATTAAACTCCGTCTTTCAGCAACACAGTTTATGAAACTACTGTGGATTCTACTTATAATTTCGTCGTAACTGTTTATGAAACTCCAATACAGTTCCCGTGGTCGTCTTTACGGCGACACAATCGTCCTCTTAGTCGAATATGCACATACTTTCAGTAATCTAGCTATATCTGTAAACTTTAACATAGTCTTTTCTACAGCGTATTGACAAAATATGCATTAGTATTCCCGAACAAAGGCAAGGCCAGGACATCAGCTGACCTTGTGCCTGCCTCCAATACTTCACGTCAAGTCCCCCCTTTTCTCAACATTGTGGTCTCTTATACAATTTCACCCCGACTCAGAGAACGCATGGAGGGCGGTCCCCACCACGTTTTTCCTATCACCCGTTCTGCGAGTCCTTCGCCATCGGCGATGCGGTTAAACGTGTAGCTCAGAATTCTAAATAATTTGGTAATGCTAAAAAAATCGATCGGCGATTTCTCTGATATTTACAATCAAATACGGCGCTATTTCGGGGATCCCACGTCCGGAGTCTGGGTTCTCTGCTAGAGTGGGTACGCTACTGGGCTTATATAATCTTCTGGTGGCATCATTTTACAAATGTTGAAATTTTATAAACAATTATACTTTTGAAAGAGGTCTAGTATATAGACATATAATATGGCGATGTTTCCCTTACTAATTAATGCGCTTATCTCGAAATATTACAACTAAAATCAAGCTCGCACGTTGGCATTACCGTGTTTCGGCCATTTTTAGTGGGTGGAGTTATCAATATACATTTTCCACCCTTGTCCTTTTCATACCTATCGTTCTCTCTCTCTGGGGATCTTTCCAGCTATGACGGACTTGTATCTGCGCCACCAAGTCGGAGGTGTTGTGCAACCTGATGCAACTTGACTTTGACATGAACAAAGAAGCTTGGCAAAGGTCTCCACTGCCTAAACCAGTTGCCAATTAATTAAATGTATGACAGATACGGTTACAATAGAGGTATTTGCGGGCTGATAATACGAACTTTCAGGGATGATGGAGAAGGGAAAATCAATTTGAGATAATGAACCCTGGTCCGGAAATGACTGAGTCGAAAGTTATACGTCGAATTTGTTGTGGGATACCAAGTAACAGTGGAATACGAGAACCTACGAATCATTGAAAACATTCAAGCAATCCAACTGACGAGTCCACTGCGACACTGGGCCAAAACGCTGGCAATTTCACGATCAAAAAGGCCCAAAAAGTTTGAATGTTTTTAAGATTTGCGATCGAAGTTAAATTATGGTTTCCTTCTGGTAACTTACCTTTTGCTACGAATAGTTATTTGTACCATGTAATAAATTGATTTTCTTACATGTACTTGCTAACCCGACGAACATGTAGGCGTAAATCATGAGGGGTGGGGACAGGAAACTCCACTAACGCACTGCAGTTGTCGTGATCATGAGAGGTGGGGACAGGAAACTCCACTAATGCAATGAAGTTGGCGTGATCATGAGATGTGGGGACAGGAAACTTCACTAACGCACTGCAGTTGGCGTGATCATTAAAGGTGTGGACAGGAAACTCCACTAATGCAATGCAGTTGGCGTGATCATGAGAGGTGGGGACAGCAAACTCCACTAACGCAATGCAGTTGGCGTGATCATGAGAGGTGGGGACAGGAAACTCCACTAATGCAGTGCAGTTGGTCTGATCGTGAGAGGTGAGGACAGGAAACTCCACTAACACAGTGCAGTTGGTCTGATCGTGAGAGGTGTGGACAGGAAACTCCACTAACGCACTGCAGTTGGCGTGATCATGAGAGGTGAGGACAGGAAACTCCACTAACGCACTGCAGTTGGCGTGATCATGAGAGATGTGGACAGGAAACTCCAATAATACAATGCAGTTGGCGTGATTATGAGAAGTGAGGACAGGAAACTCCACTAATGCACTGCAGTTGGCGTGATCATGAGAGGTGAGGACAGGAAACTCCACTAACGCACTGCAGTTGGCGTGATCATGAGAGATGTGGACAGGAAACTCCAATAATACAATGCAGTTGGCGTGATTATGAGAAGTGAGGACAGGAAACTCCACTAACGCACTGCAGTTGGCGTGATCATGAGAGGTGTGGACAGGAAACTCCACTAACGCACTGCAGTTGGCGTGATCATGAGAGGTGAGGACAGGAAACTCCACTAACGCACTGCAGTTAGCCTGATCATGAGAGGTGTGGACAGGAAACTCCACTAACACACTACAGATGGCGTGATCATGAGGACTGGGCGCAGACACATAGATTTAGAATGACAATGAGCAGTAGGTTTCTGAAGTTGAAAGAGTTAGGCTGCGACCATCTTACGTCACTACACTACCCCGATGCATTAATGTAAAATAGTAGCAGAAACTGGAATATTGGAGAGGAGCTAATTAAAATAATTAAAATCACATAGAAATAATAACAACAACACTGATTAATTAGACCTATTAGGTCCTTCATTTTACTGTTTAAAAAAGGAAACACTGGTATATAGTGGTTCATGGTGTGGATTACTGTAGTCACGTCCTAGTTCGTGAACCATGGGCAACGGCTGAATGGCCTAGTAAGTGGTCCTGAGAGTCGGGATACCAGTTGCTATGGAATGGGAGTGGGCATCTCGGACATATTCTGAGTCATGGCCCTCCTTGTGCTCAGGCGGCTAGGACTATACAATCCACCGGTGGTCGATAACCCGTTAGAGGAGAGATCCTCACTTGGACTATGTGTAAGTTGGGTAGCACCCTGCTTCATGAATTTACCGAGCTCAGAACATTTTAACCAAGTCTCGGACCTGTGGGAGAAACAGAGTCTCACTCCCATTTGACAGGCGAGGGACTCCTTGGAAACAACTTGGTGAACGAAATGGAATTCGATGGGGAGCTATCAATATTATGGGGCTTATGGAAGAAAGAAAGTAGAACTGGCTGAGTCAGCAAGGAGGATGAATCTGGATGTGCTAAGAGTAAGTGATATTCGGGTAAGGGGAGATAACGAGGAAGAGGTAGGAAGTTATAAAGTGTACTTGACGGGTGTTAGAAAGGGAAGGGCAGAGTATGGGATAGGGCTGTTTATCAGGAATACCATTGCACACAACATAGTTTCTGTTAGGCACGTAAATGAGCGAATGATGTGGGTAGATATGGCAGTTGGAGGAATTAGGACGAGAATTGTATCAGTGTATTCACCATGTGAGGGTGCAGATGAGGATGAAGTTGACAAGTCTTATGAAGCATTGAGTGACGTCGTGGTGATGGTCAGGAGCGAGGATAGGATAGTGCTAATGGCGATTTCAATGCGAGAGTTGGAAACAGACCTGAAGGATACGAAAGAGTGATTGGTAAATGTGGGGAATATATGGAAGCTAATGGTAATGGGAAGCGTTTGCTGGACTTCTGTGCTAGTAGGGGTTTAGCAGTTTCGGAGATATTCTTCAAGCACAAGGCTATTCATCGCTGCACATGGGAGGCTTGGGGTACCAGATCCATAATAGACTATATCTTAACCGACTTCGAATTCAGGAAATCTGTTAGGAATGTAAGAGTTTTCCGGGGATTTTTCTAAGATACAGACCACTATCTGATCTGTAGTGAACTAAGTATCTCTAGGCCTAGGGTAGAGAAAGTGAAATCTGACTGCAAACGAATAAGGGTAGAAAATCTCCAGGACGAGGAAATTACACAGAAGTACATGGACATGATTAGTAAGAAGTTTCGAACAGTAGACAGTAAGCATGTTCAGGATATAGAAAGATAATGGGTGGGATACAGGAATGCTGTAGTAGAAACAGCAAGGGAATACCTAGGAACAACTGTGTGTAAAGATGGGAAAAAGGCGAACATCTTGGTGTAATGATGAAGTAAGAGCAGCTTGTAAGCGTAAAAAGAACGGTTATCAGAAATAGCTCCGAACAAGGGCCGAGGCAGACAGGGATTTGTACGTAGATGAAAGAAACAGAGCGAAATAAATAGTTGTTGAATCCAAAAAGAAGTCGTGGGAAGATTTTGGAAATAACCTGGAAAGGCTAGGTCAAGCAGCAGGGAAACCTTTCTGGACAGTAATAAAGAATCTTAGGAAGGGAGGGGAAAAGGAAATGAACAGTGTTTTTAGTAATTCAGGTGAACTCATAATAGACACCAGGGAATCACTGGAGAGGTGGAAGGAATATTTTGAACAGCTTCTCAACGTAAATGAAATCTTCCTGGTGGTGTTGCGAACAGCCAAGCTCATGGGGAGGAGGAAAATGGTGTTGGCGAAATTATGCTTGAGGAAGTGGAAAGGGTGGTAAATAAACTCCATTGTCATAAGGCAGCAGGAATAGATGAAATTAGACCTGAAATGGTGAAGTATAGTGGGAAGGCAGGGATGAAATGGCTTCATAGAGTAGTGAGATTAGCATGGAGCGTTGGTAAGGTACCTGCAGATTGGACAAATGCAGTAATTGCACCTATCTATAAGCAAGGGAACAGGAAGGATTGCAACAACTATCGAGGTATCTCATTGATTAGTTACCAGGCAAAGTATTCACAGGCATCTTGGAAGGGAGGGTGCGATCAGTAGTTGAGAGGAAGTTGGATGAAAACCAGTGTGGTTTCAGACCACAGAGAGGCTGTCAGGATCAGATATCAAGTATGCGCCCGGTAATTGAAAAAAATGCGACGAGAGGAATAGGTAGTTGTGTTTATGTTTCGTAGATCTAGAGAAAGCATATGACAGGGTACCGAGGGAAAAGATGTTCGCCATACTGGGGGACTATGGAATTAAAGGTAGATTATTAAAATCAATCAAAGGCATTTATGTTGACAACTGGGCTTCAGTGAGAATTGATGGTAGAATGAGTTCTTGGTTCAGGGTACTTACAGGGGATAGACAAGGCTGTAATCTCTCACCTTTGTAGTCCGTGGTTTACATGGATCATCTGCTGAAAGGTATAAAATGGCAGGGAGGGATTCAGTTAGGTGGAAATGTAGTAAGCAGCCTGGCCTATGCTGACGACTTGGTCTTAATGGCAGATTGTGCCGAAAGCCTGCAGTCTAATATCTTGGAACTTGAAAATAGATGCAATGAGTCAGGTATGGAAATGAGCTTTTCGAAGACTAAATTGATGTCAGTAGGTAAGAAATTCGACAGAACTGAATGTCAGATTGGTGATACAAAGCTAGAACAGGTCGATAATTTCAAGTATTTAGGTTGTGTGTTCTCCCAGGATGGTAATATAGTACGGTAAGTGTGATTGAATCAAGGTGTCGTAAAGGTAATGCAGTGAGCTCGCAGTTGCGATCAAGAGTATTCTGTAAGAATGAAGCCAGCTCCCAGACGAAACTATCTTTACATCGGTCTGTTTTGAGACCAACTTTGCTTTACGGAAGCGAAAGCTGGGCAGACCAGTGGCGTATACCGAGGGCTATCTTGGCTATCGGTGAAGCCCAAACCTCAATTGAGAACGATGGAAGTCTAAAGCACATTATAATGTAGGCATCTGACACACTATTCCATTTTCAAAACTTGAAAGCAGTGAGAAAAAACGTCGCACGTATTTCTGAGAGCTAAGCATCGGAGACTGATCGCAGCCCAGACTCTCGTCCCTCTCCCTTCTACTCACCCACAGCGACTTGCTACTGTATATGGATATGAGCGTGACCGAGGAGGGGGGGGGGGGGGCGGGTGTAGGTGTGCTAGGCTTCGGTTCGTCAGATCGCTACTACTAACTATCAACCATGCGTTACTCATCGTATATACTTTCTCATCTCACTCTTCTGACTTAATAATATAGATAACAGAGTGCTGGTATTTCACTCCCTTTTCCTTCTACATCCTTGTAGGAAGACACTGCAGGGCTGCTGTTTTAGGAGCAATATAGTTTTATGTTTATAGGTACAACTGCTAAAATGAAATGCTGTCTTTCAAGTTCTCTTTTATCGGTTGGAATCGAACCCGTGATCATGGGTCAGACACCACCACTGATATCCCGAGGAAGCTAATAAACCAGTGAACGAAGGGTACGACCGCTGTAATGTTCAGCATTTGTATGTAATAATAATAGTAATAGTAATTCTTACGGGGCTACCCGTGGAACAGCAGAGGTGAAAGAAGTTGCGGGCTGGAATGGGTCTATCCACAAAGCCGAGAACTGAATTAAAATTTCATTAAAGGTTATATTTTCAAAAATAACAAAACTTAACAATTTTCACATAGAATTTCAAACTTTAAAAAATAACAACAAGTCAAATCAGGTACAAGACCAGGAAAGCCAAGATTTAGAGACAATTTAACAATCTGAGCCTCAAGCCCTATTTTTTACAATTTCTAAGCTCTCAGCTCAATCTTACCAAGGTACATTCTTGTCCAAAGGGCAGAAAACCCCTTCATTCAAGGAGCCTTTGCTCCAAAAACCATATCAGGCCCCTTAGAGGCACTTTTACCACATATAAAAGAGCTGACCCGCTCTCAATTTTCTGAGCCTATCAAAGGCCACAACAGACTTTACCATTAACTGCCCTCAAGGCACAATCACAAAGAAACAGGGGTATTTTGTACCCAATCTACTGGGCCTCAGCAGAAAAAGAATAGGTTAAGTTAATGGTCCAAAATACAAAATGAATGGAGACGAGAACTGGGCCTCAGCAGAAAAAGAATAGGTTAAGTTAATGGTCCAAAATACAAAATGAATGGAGACGAGAACTTGCACTCCTAAATACACTGACTGACAGTGACAATGCAACACCAAGGAGGAGTGGTTCGAAAGGGATGAAAGTTGGGAAAAAAACAGAGACGGCGCGGACGAATAATTGATGTTTATTTCAAACCGATATGCAGGTTACACAATGCGCACGGCATCGACTCAGTAGGATGTAGGACCACCGCGAGCGGCGATGCACGCAGAAACACGTCGAGGTACAGAGTCAATAAGAGTGCGGATGGTGTCCTGAGGGAGGGTTCTCCATTCTCTGTCAACCATTTGCCACAGTTGGTCGTCCGTACGAGGCTGGGGCAGAGTTTGCAAACGGCGTCCAATGAGATCCCACACGTGTTCGATTGGTGAGAGATCCGGAGAGTACGCTGGCCACGGAAGCATCTGTAGACCTCGTAGAGCCTGTTGGGAGATGCGAGCAGTGTGTGGGCGGGCATTATCCTGCTGAAACAGAGCATTGGGCAGCCCCTGAAGGTAAGGGAGTGCCACCGGCCGCAGCACATGCTGCACGTAGCGGTGGGCATTTAACGTGCCTTGAATACGCACTAGAGGTGACGTGGAATCATACGCAATAGCGCCCCAAACCATGATGCCGCATTGTCTAGCGGTAGGGCGCTCCACAGTTACTGCCGGATTTGACCTTTCTCCACGCCGACGCCACACTCGTCTGCGGTGACTATCACTGACAGAACAGAAGCGTGACTCGTCGGAGAACACGACGTTCCGCCATTCCCTCATCCAAGTCGCTCTAGCACGGCACCATGCCAGGCGTGCACGTCTATGCTGTGGAGTCAATGGTAGTCTTCTGAGCGGACGCCGGGAGTGCAGGCCTCCTTCAACCAATCGACGGGAAATTGTTCTGGTCGATATTGGAACAGCCAGGGTGTCTTGCACATGCTGAAGAATGGCGGTTGACGTGGCGTGCGGGGCTGCCACCGCTTGGCGGCGGATGCGCCGATCCTCGCGTGCTGACGTCACTCGGGCTGCGCCCTGGACCCCTCGCACGTGCCACATGTCCCTGCGCCAACCATCTTCGCCACAGGCGCTGCACCGTGGACACATCCCTATGGGTATCGGCTGCGATTTGACGAAGCGACCAACCTGCCCTTCTCAGCCCGATCACCATACCCCTCGTAAAGTCGTCTGTCTGCTGGAAATGCCTCCGTTGACGGCGGCCTGGCATTCTTAGCTATACACGTGTCCTGTGGCACACGACAACACGTTCTACAATGACTGTCGGCTGAGAAATCACGGTACAAAGTGGGCTATTCGCCAACGCCGTGTCCCATTTACCGTTCGCTACGTGCGCAGCACAGCGGCGCATTTCACATCATGAGCATACCTCAGTGACGTCAGTCTACCCTGCGATTGGCATAAAGTTCTGACCACTCCTTCTTGGTGTTGCATTTGCTCTGTCAGTCAGTGTACACAATTTAAAACCTAAAAGGCACTAGACCGATGAAACAGGGGCTATTCCCACGCTATGGAGGTACTCGTATACAGAATAAATTTAACACATTAAGGAAGAGTAGAAAAACGGTTACGAAAACGTAGTCACCTCAAATCCAAAATGCAGCGGAGCTCGAGAGGGTAAGGCACTCTCTATCCCCGATTTACAGTTAAAGATATATGAAGTTTTACAAAAGCGACGGAAAATTACATGGTTGAAGATAGGTTACATAGTAAAGGCTTCGGACATTCCCCACGGATTAAACTGCTGAGCTAGCAAGAAATAAAGATGTTAGGCGACCATTACCTTATTGAAGAGCTGCTGCCTGAAGAAAGAGGCGCTTCCGCCTCCCGCTATACGTCCATACACTAAGTTAGATATCGATGATGTGGCCGAGAGACAAGGAAATCAGCAGTTTTTATACCCTTGTAGAAGATTCGAGACCTTTCATGAATAATCAAGCCACACCCTTTCTTTATTGGTCCGTCTTGAAAATACACTCAAAGTCGAAGAAGAAATACATGATTGGTCAAAAATTAATTACAGAAATTCTGGATTGGCTCAATTCAAAACTGGCGGAAAGAAAAGATTAATATTGCCAACCTACAAATGAAAGAACGAAATGTAGTAAAGAGAAAACATGAATACAAAATTTCTTCATAAACCTTCACTTCGCACCAGGGTGCATGATCATAGTTTTTTGTAGAGACATTTATCAGAGAATGTCCATACTTCTTGATCAATAGAAAACAAAAAAAGTTGAACTCCACACAGTACTGACAACTTCGTAATCACAAAATTTACGGTAGTGACATCTTCTGAGAAAACTTATGAGTTGATACAGCTTTTAAAGTTCAGAGTTTCTCCTATAGATGAGTTCCAATTGGCGCAATATTTAAACTTGCGGCGTAGAGGTGTACCTCCCGGTACTGTACTAATAATAATAATAATAATAATAATAATAATAATAATAATAATAATAATAGTGCATGGCATCTGTGTAGGGTTGGTGGTGTACTAATGAGGATAAAATGATTAGCGAAGACGTCATAAGCATCCAGTACCCAAGCCAGGGGAATTAACAGTATGAGGAGATTGATTCTAAAAATTGATCCGGGACCATCGGACCAAAGGCAAGCATTCTATCCATTTAGCCACAAAGCCGGACTTTAATTTGCTAAACCTTCGGCTACCATATCAACTGATCAGGCGTTGAGCATTGGCAGCAGCAGAGGCCAGGGCAGTAGCTTGTGAAGCAGATTTCACAACACAACAGGCTTTTCCGTTGGCTATTGGCTGCAGCTCAAAACTCTGAAGGCTTGGCGTTCACTAAACCTACCATCGAAAAGAGGTAAGCTAAGTCTACTGGGTAGCCCACGTCTCGATCCCAGCACAAGCCACTGATCGATCGATCGCGTTCGATCAATCAATTAATCAATCAATCAATCAATCAATCAATCAATCAATCAATCAATCAATTGATCGATTTGCTAGGTGGGTGGAGTAGAATAACACCCACGATATCTCCTGCCTGTCAATCAATCAATGACCACTGATCTGCATTTAGGGTAGTCGTCCAGATGGCACATCCCCTAGTCTTTTCTTAAATAATTGCAAAGAATTTGGAAATTTATTGAACATCTCCCTTGGTAAATTATTCCAGTCCCTAACTCCTCCCCCTATAAACGAATATTTGCCCCAATTTCCTCTTGAATTTCAACTTTATCTTCATACCCTTTTCCTACTTTTAAAAACACCAGTCAAACCTATTCTTCTACTTATCATTCCACGCGAACTCTCCACTGACAGCTCGAAACATATCACATAGTCGAGCATCTCGTCCCCTTACTTCCTTCCCAGCCCAAAGTTTGTGACATTTCGCAATACTACCCCTTTGTCGAAAAACATCCAGAACAAATCGTGCTGCTATCCTTTGAATCATTTCCAGTTCTCGTATCGAGTAGTCCTGGTGAGTATCCCATGCTCTGGAACCATGCTTTAGTTGGGGTCTTGCCAGAGACTTACATGCCCTCTCCTTACATCCTTACTAAAAACCAACCAAACCCCATGGCACTACAGCCCTTGAAGGGCCTTGGCCTTACAAGCGACCGCTGCTCATCCCGAAGGCCTGCAGATTACGAGATGTCGTGTGGGCAGCACGACGAATCCTGTCGGCCGTTATTCTTGGCTTTCTAGACCGGGGCCGCTATCTCACCGTCAGAGAGCTCCTAAATCTAATCACGTAGGCTGAGTGGACCTCGAACCAGCCCTCAGGTCCAGATTACCTCCATTCTTGAATGGGTAAGGATTTTCTAATAATAATGGTTAATGTTATTTATTTTACGTCCTATCAACATTTTTATGGTTTTCGGAAACGCCGAGGTGTCGGAATTTCGTCCCGCAGTTCTTTTACGTGCCAGTAAATCTACCGACAAGAGACTGACGTATTTGCATACCTTCAAATACAACCGGATGGAGCCAGGATCGAACCTGCCAAGTTGGGGTCAGAAGGCCAGCGCCTCAACCGTCTGAACCTTTTTGTACAACAGCTTCCTTGCAAGTATCACACTGTAGATAATTGACTTAACATCTTTACCACAAATCCTGAGATATATTCAAAATATATGTATATTCAATAATATTCTGTGATAATAAACCTAACACCTATTTCGATTGATGCAAGCTTACCAATCCTTCCATTCTAATTTTAAATTATTTAAAGAATAGAAGAGATCGTGACCACTATTATTCAACTGCTAACACCGTAGTGCAGGAGAATGGAAAACCACGGAAAACCGTTCTCAGGACAGCCGACGGTTGGGGCCAGCCGTGAGGTCCAGTCCTGTCCCGTCTCCGAATGCAGAGGCGTACAGCTAAGGTGGCGCCGTAGCCACCCCTCCTCTGCTCTGCTCGGTTGGCCGGTGAGAGTGTAGAGCTGTTGGATCACGGACCAACCGTGGCCGTAGTAACCTTATTATTATTATTATTATTATTATTATTATTATTATTATTATTATTATTATTATTATTATTATTATTATTATTATTATTATATAATTCGCTGGGGCCATCAAGGACCACGTTAAGTCTTGTTGCATTTGACACTGAACTTGGCCTTCTTTAGAGCCCAAATTTCCCTCATTCTTTGTGAGTGGGCCTGCTTACGCTCCTCTGTCCAAGGGGCACCGTGTCTTCTCTTCGGTTGCTCGTCTCGATTTAACCCGTTCGTCAATATTTTCTTGCGGAAGAGATCTCTGTTAAGGGCGTCTTCAGCTGAGATATGTAGCATTTGCAGGTCTTCTTTGGTATTTCTAAACCAGGGAATTGTGGTTTTAGGGTTTGAATAAAAAAAGTGAAATATTTCTTTAGTTAACTTTCTTCCGTCCATTCTTTTCAGATGACCGTAAAATCGTGCCCGTCTTTTTCTGATTGTGTCGGTAATTTTCTCTATTTTACTGTAGACTTCCTTGTTGGATCTCTTTTGATGGATTCCATTTCTGTACTTTGATCCCAAGATTCCTTTCACAATTTTGCGTTCTCTTTTCTCCAGTTCTTCAAGGAGTCCTTTGTTGGCATTTAGAGACAGGGTTTCGGCTGCATATAGAACTACTGGCTTCAGAACTGTTTCATAGTGACGTATCTTGGTGTTTTGGGAAAGGCATTTTTTGTTGTAGATTGTGAGGGATGTTTGGTAGGCTATTTCCAGTTTGCGTACTCGTTCCTGAAGTGCTTCTTTGTCCAGTCCATTTTTCATGATGATCTCACCCAGGTATTTGAATTTGTCTACTCGGGTGATGTCCCCGTATTTTGTATGGAGTTTTGGTGGAGCCTCTTTGATGTTAGTCATTACTTCTGTTTTCTCAAACGATATCTGCAAACCAGTTTGTTCGGCAATTTCCTTTAAAATTTCAACTTGAGCTCTAGCGGTTTCTATGTCGTTTGAGAGAACAGCAATATCATCGGCAAATGCTAAGCAGTCTGTTGCGATCCCCTTGGATTTCGTTCCTATTCTAAATGGACTGTAGTTGGTTTCCTGTAATCTCACCCGCCAGGTTCTGATGATCTTTTCAAGAACACAGTTGAAGAGTATCGGGGATAGCCCATCACCTTGTCGGACTCCTGTTTTGATGTCAAAGGAATGCGAGAGACATCCGTGGAACTTCACCTTGGATTTTGTATCGGTCAGGGTGGCTCTAATTAATGCCAGCAGTTTCAAATCAACTCCAAATTCATTTAAGATGTTTAGCAGGACTTCCCGGTCAATGGAGTCGTACGCTTTCTTGAAGTCCACAAAGACAGACACATACTGCTTGGACCTTAGTGTAAAATATCTGATGATCGTTTTGAGATTTTGGATCTGTTCAGCTGTTGAGTGACCTTTTCTGAACCCTCCTTGGTATTCACCTATTTGATGTTCGACTTGTGCTTCCAAACGCTCCAGGATGGCAAGTGATAGAATTTTGTAAGTCACGGGTAGCAAAGATATTCCTCTGTAGTTGTTGATGTTCTTCATGCTGCCTTTTTTGTGTAGTGGATGGATCAAAGCTATTTTCCAATCTTCGGGTAGGGTCTCCTTGTTCCAAATTTCTTCTATTTGCTTTTGCAAGATATCAAGTGATTCCTCGGGGGCATATTTCCATAGTTCTGCTACTACTGAGTCTTCACCCGGCGCTTTGTTATTTTTGAGACGGGCAATGTGGCGCTTGATTTCATCTCTGTCGGGTGGTCTGGAATCTGGGTACCTGAGTAAGGGTTCCTTGGTCTCAATGGCACTTTGCGGTTTAGAGCAATTAAGTAAATTCTTGAAGTAATCTGCCAGAATGCTGCAATTTTCTTCATTTGACGTCGCCAGTGTGCCGTCCTTTCGCTCAAAGCATAGAGATGGTGGTTTATAGCCAGTGAGTTTGCGTTTGAATCCTCTGTAGTACTCTCTGCTTTCATTCTTCCTAAAGTTTTGTTCTATCTTTTCAATGAGAGATTTTTCGTATTTACGTTTATCAGTTCTGAACACCCTAGCTGATTTCGTAGAGTAGTACTGTTTCCATGCATTGAGTCTTTCTTGGAGGACTGATTCGCAGGTACCATTCCACCAGGCATGCTTTTTGCTTCTCTTGATTTCTGCAACGTCTTTGGCAGCCTCAACAAGGAGACTTTTGGCGTTGTTAAAGTCACAGTCATTTGGTCTAGCCTTCTCCTGGAACTCCTCGACCCTTTGCCGAAGTTTATCGTTGTCGAAGCGTGTGATCTGTTTGGTTGTCTTCCTTGTGTTTGCGGGAATTGGTTTGAATTTGATAAGAGACATATAATGATCTGAGGCCACAGTGATGCCTTTCTTTACCTTCACATTCATAATCTCAGGGCTGTTTCTCCTGGAGATTGCAACGTGATCAATTTGGAACTCTCCGAGAGCTTGGACGGGAGAACGCCAAGTCATTTGCTTTCTGGGTAGACGGCGGAAGTGGGTCGACATGACCTGCAGGTTGTGATTTTCGCAAATGGACACCAGTCTTTTGCCGTTGGGATTGGTTCTTTTGTGAGCAGGGTAATTTCCTATAACTTTCTTGTACTTCTGTTCACGACATAGTTGGGCATTGAAGTCACCCAAAAGAAGCTTGACATGGTGTTTGGGGATTTTGTTTAATTTTTCTCCAGTAGGTCCCAGAAATTATCAACTTCGTCTGGATCAGACTTGTTCTTATCGTTTGTAGGAGCATGTGCGTTAACTAGGGCGTAGGTTTTGTTCGCGCATTTAATTGTGAGTATAGACAATCTGTCATTCACAGGTTCGAAATTTGCAACCGATTTAAGGATCTTAGTTCTAACAGCAAACGCGGTTCCAAGCATCACAGCTCCATTGAGGATTCCTCTTTGCGCTTTGCTCTTGAAAAATCGGTAGCCTTCGGATTCAAAAATCTCTTCATCTGGGTACCTTGTTTCCTGTAGGGCCATTATGGATATATGATTTTCGTGAAGAGCTTTGGTGAGGGTTTTCAGCTTGCCAGTTTGTCGAAGTGAATTTGTGTTGAAAGTTGCTAGAAAGGTTTTAGATTTTGGCCTGAGTTTTTGACTCTTCGGGGTACACCGAGACGCTCCGACTCGTCTCTTGCATGATGTCGAGTCTCCCCCAGAATCCGAACGAGACTCGTGCGCCGTGGCATTCATGACGAGGGATTTATCCGAAGATTTACCCCCTGGGGTATGTTTCTTGAAATGTTGTGCCATCATGCTCTTTGACTTGAGTTTGCTTTGGACGGGTACCCATCCTTTTACAACTAGGGTTGTTAGCCCTAGAGGTTGCCTCAATATGTTTTCTGGCTTCTGGCCATTTACCAGTCTTCGCCGTAACCCTGGCAAGGGACCAGTTTTTTTTTTCACGGTGGTATTTTATTTCCCTACTACCCTCTGACTCTGCTGGCGGCAGAGCCAGCGAGCTTCCCCAATTCCAATGGGACGCGCCCGATGGAGGTAACTGGTAAATCCCCACACGGTTATTATTATTATTATTATTATTATTATTATTATTATTATTATTATTATTATTATTATTATTATTATTATTATTATTATTACTAGGCCCCGGCCTCACTCCAACACAAGGGGGCTAACGCCAACAAATATACGCCAGAAGAAAGATAATTAGGCAACTTTAATTGTAAATATCTTTTTCTCTTTCTTTCTTAATCTGTTTAACCTCCGGGGTTGGTTTTTCCCTAGGACTTAGCGAGGGATCCAACCTCTTGTGTATAAAAGTGTTTTTAATTTGGCTTACCAATCTAGTAATGTAATTTTTGTACCTGATATATTGTGTGATTTATTCTAGCTGTTGATGCCCCTTAGGGGAAAGAACATGTAATAGATTTAATAAATTATGCAAATGTATTGAATAGGCGGACCGCTTAAATTTAATATTTATTCTTAAATATTCGCTACTTCATTTTATAGCCAAATGCGTTTTTTAAAATCTAAACTGAAGCTGTTAAAGCTTGTTACATGTAGGGACTAAATTCATTTTCACATTAATTCGCGGGCTAAGATTACAGCGTACCAGGTGCATCAGACATATAGGCTACTCCGCAGTCTGCTGGGCTGCCGCACCTGAAAGGCGAATACTTCGCTGCATCTGGCACAATTTTATTTCAAGATGTAATTTACAAGTGACAATTACAAGTAACATTTACAAAAAATGTTATCGTTAGAAGTAGGTAATTCGATTACTTGCACTCAGTTACTTCCCAGCTCTGCGTTTCTATTATTATATAGTGCGCTCAATTTCAGCTCAGTTTGTAGTTGTAGCTTTATGTGGCAGATGGGTTCATTACGTTAGCCATGGATATCAGTCGATCTTTGAAGTAATTTCGTGATCTCAGAGCTAACAAGTGTTGAGCATGGATTAATTGATCGCATGTCGACTGACTGATAAACCAAATTATTATACTCATTCAAACGAGCCAACAGTGAATGTTGTGACTTCTAAACAAACCGCGTTATAGTCGCATAATGAAAATATGACGTAATACAGCTAAGGAGCAGGCGTCTGGCGAGGATCACATTTACGAGCTACGGAACTCGACACTAAACACCACTTTGACGAGATCTGGTCCAGAAGACTGAGGACGGTTATTACATTTAACGACTGAAGTCTATGTCAAGAAATATAAATATTTCGTATTTTTTAAGCATTTCATTATTAAGTGATCACATTCATCCCCCTGTGGGTGAGGGCGGTAGAATAACGCGACTGAAGAGGCAACTGAAAGGGATCCCAGGGGCTGTTAACTTGGGAGTGTGGGCTAGCGACCACGGGGCTCTTAGCTGAGTGGTGGCAATGCTTCCACTTATGCCAGGCTCCTGACTTTCAGCAATCCGATCCTAGCACCCTTGGTGAACTCTTGTTGTTTTCTTTAAAAAATGTAGCTATTTTCATATAGATAGGTCAATATGTGTATTTGGGGACATGAAATTAAACGAAATGAACATTTGTTGCATACTTTGCACCTGTTGGTGAGATTACTACCTTTCCCTTCTATTTCATGTTTCAGCACCTTAACCCTCGTCCCCTCCCCGCACTTTCATCTGCGTTTTGAAAAAAAAAATAGGGAGATTTTTTCTATTATTGAGCAGATTTTTAAAATTTTGTTTAATCAGAAGTCAACAATAGTCGATAAATACATATTAAAATATAATTTTAAAAAACCACCAGTAACTCATGTGCCAGCAACAACCTCAGCAAGAGTGGCCAGCCTGGAGCTGTGATATCAAACAATGATGCTGCAACAGTTATAGACTGTGAACTCTGTTGTAGACCATGTTAGTGCTTTACCAGTCTGGAGGAGAACGTATTTTTCACAACACAAAATCATGGTTAAGAATGAGAAGTTGTATGCACTTTCAGAAGAATTTAAGATGCAATTTATCGAAACTGATGGCATCATTCCTCGATGTGCCGTGGTTAGCCGGTTCGAGTCCCCTAGGTCGAAAAAACTTTCATCATCAGAATGTTGGCCGGTAGGGTAGGGGAGGTGATGGTATACTTTCCAATCACTGGATTGCGTGCCAAAAGTCTGGATTAAATGCCAAACCTCTCCGCAGTGCTCATATGGAGTGAGGGCACATGACGCTGTTGATGGTGATTCGTCCGTCGGATGGGGACGTAGAGCCTTGAGCAGACCCCTTGGTGCTATTAGATAGGAGTAGGCTATGTGCCGACATCGGGTTTCACCCTCTCTCTTCCTATTATTACATATCACGTCATTCATTTGATCTCATCTCATTAACTCCCTCTGAAGACGTCAGGAAGGGCATTCGGTCATAAAAACTCGCTACGAAGATTCATCTCACTTCATACCCCACCCTGTATAGGAACGGAACAAGGGTTGGACATACGCACATACATATAAAGAACATTAAACCTAAGCCATCTACTCTGACACACACCTTTGCTTCAGGATCTGAAAAGCAGCGGTCGTTGCATGAGTTAAGTGAGGATCTTGCCATGCCATTAATCCAGTCAGGAATCCCAGTCCACAAGGTAAACAATCCTGCATTCAAATCGTTCCTTGAGAAGTACACTCAAAGGTCAATACCAGATTGGAGAAGAGTACACTGAAAAATAATTACATACAGCCATTTTATGAGAACGTCTTCGAGAAAATAAAAGAGACGGTCGGCAAACATGAAGTGGGATTCATTTTAGATGAAATTACCGATGAGCTGCAATAGTATATTTTGAATTAGTTGGTGTTTCCATCATCTGGTGAATGGGAAAACCTATGCTTTTTAAAATGTACCAGCTCGAGAAGACAAATGCTTGTACAATAATGCAATCATTCAATGACTCATGTATGGACATGTGGCCAAGAAGCATACAATACGAAAAAGTCAGGCTTGTCGTGACTGAACAAACACGCTACCATGGTTTCGGCTCTCCAACAACTGAAGGGCATGTATCCCAACCGCAGCCATGTGACATGTATTACACATGGTTGCGAAGGTATCAGGGAGAATTACAGCAAAGTAAATTTCTTGTGCGAAAACTTTGATAAAATCAAATGCTTCACATTTGCCCTAGACTCAACGGACGCAGCAGCCATCAAGCAAGCATAACAATTACTCAAGAACGAAGACCCAGAGTTGGAACTTTTTGCAGAGTATGGCTACAAGTATTTTTCTGCTGTTATTCAGAGTATGGAAGAAGGAGGTATGGACAAGGAGGAACAGTGGAAGAAGTTAATTAGTGTTAGGGACAGCCTTGATGGATTTGCTAAAGACAAATTCGAATTAAATTTGAAGGACCATCCAGATGTTGAAAACTTTGCAACTTTGACTGAACTTCCTATACGAATGCTGATAAGATATTCTCCGTTGATTTCTGTAGACGTCGAGTGGAGTTTCCCTATATATGAGGATCTGCTGAGCTCAAAGCGCCAGCGAGTTACTATCAAAACTGTGAAATATTGTGTGTAATCCAAGTTTATGAATTATTGGAACCCAGTAAATGGGATAAAGAAAGTTCATGTAACTGGTATAAACCTTAATAAAGTGATTTCGTCGACACCTTTTTGTATGTGTTTTAAGAACCTCTTCTTCCCCTTTTATGATCATACTTTCCACCTTAAAATCCCTTCCCTAGTAATGACACAAGGTATCAAGTGTCCCTGTCGCGGCATCCGGTTGCAGAGGTGGACTTCAAAAAAATAATTTTAACAGTTGAAAAAGAGCCGTGAATTCAGCATAATTTTATGTACAAAAACAACTAAATAAATATGTCAATACACATTGTTACGTGCCACCTCCCTGCGTTTAGCACCTCCTGGAAGGGATGAAAAAGCCAGGTCGGGGACTTCCCAGACGGCCCGAGGACACGCCGCGGTTGTTCTCTTCGTCTAGTTTTCCCGTGGGCCTTCTGGAACAGAAAACGAGAACCTTCCCACTCTAGCCGGTTACGTCTCAAAACTACGGGCTATAATTAGTAACAAATAGTATTAAAACTCACGACTACAAACTGGTAGCTAAAGTAAACATTCTAATGAGTCTCAAAATTCACGAATCCGGACAGCAGATGCTTGCGATGACTCACAATCCAAGTTTTTCCACCGACTTAGGGCAGTCACCCAGGTAGCAGATTGCCTATCAGTTGTTTATCTAGTCTTTTCTTACATAATTTAAGAACCCCTGAAGCCCCTTTTTAGTCGCCTCTTACGCCAGACAGGGGATGCTGTGGAAGTTATTCTGCCACCCCAACTCACAGGAATAAAATAATGGTTAGTGAATGAAAAAGACCGAGGTATATTATTAACATTATTTTTAAAAGATTTTGCTGTTGTCTTAAAACTAATATAACGCCTTTCTTCCCTTTCACATACATTTATAATACTGACGTGTTGTCTCCGGAGAGGTCTGGTGCAGGTCTTTAGAGTTGACGCCTCATAGGCGACCTGCACGTCTGTGACGATGAGACCTACTGAAGATGAATTATAATGCTGAACACGGCACGAACACCCAGTCCCCGAGCCATAGGAATTAACTAATGCTAACCATTTATGCATTGCCGGACGATATAACATTAAAGTTGGTATATTGCCCGCTGCTAGTTGGTACCGGTAGTACCGGGGGCTTATATCCATTATGCAGCCAGAAGACGGCATTTACTTCAATAAGGAATTTTATTTAGAGATATCAGAGATCAAGACAGTTAATTCATTCATTCAACATTTGGAGATTCATTTAGAAAAAGGCGTAGTTCTATTTTTTGTAAGCGTTCATCTATTCGCTCATTTCAATCAATTATCTTCCTGACACACTTAAATCGAAAAATGTATATATGACGCATCCAATTATTCTGCACGATATAACTGAATGATAGGCCTATTTGCAACCCATTCGATTATTTAATTTGATTATTCATTCGATTAGTTAAATAATCGGATTGAAGTTATTCGAATATTAGAAGTATTCGATTATTCCATCACTAATAGGGTGGACATTTATCCTTTCTAAGAAGAACTGCCCCTGCTTGTAAGTTTTGAGACTGGCCCATGTAGAGAAACTTATTCTTACTAATTCTCTTCCTGGAATTCGTGAGTTTTGAGACTCGTGAGTTTTGAGACGACACGCTCTAGCCGAACCGCGAATATTCTAGTACTCCATCGTGAGGAAATCAAAAGGAGTCTAGCCGTGAACAGGCAGCTGAGTAGTTGGACTGGGGCGGCAATAGTGCTGGTTGCCATCAGTGTCCCACCGAAGTCAGAGTATCGTCGTTTACTGAGGGGATTACTATCTGTGTACTGCCTTGGAGTACTGTGTGTGTACAGCCGTGGACAGTAGATCGTTTTGGAGCACTTTCTTGGCTTACGCTGGCTAAGCCAACAAAAATAGACCCCAGTATGTGTGGAAGATATGTTCAGCATAAAGTTCCAAAAATGTCCGCGACGGTGTATACCTGTCTGTCAGAAGTACCCCTCAATAGAACTTGTCATCGGACACTCCCGGCACTAAAAACCATACGCCATTTCATTTTTTACCCCTCAGTAACCGTTTGCGTATTAGAGATCGCAGTAAAAACATCAACCTTAAAATTAGAAACCTTATTTTGCTATTAATCACGTGATTATTATCAAAAGATTTTATTATTATTATTATTATTATTATTATTATTATTATTATTATGGTCCTCCTCTGTGGTGTAGTGGTTAGTGTGATTAGCTGCCACCCCCGAACGCCCGGGTTCGATTCCCGGCTCTGCCACGAAATTTCAAAATTGGTACGAGGGCTGGAAGGGGTCCACTCAGCCTCGGGAGATCAACTCAGTAGAGTGGGGTTCGATTCCCACTTCAGCCATCCTCCAAGTGGTTTTCCGTGGTTTCCCACTTCTCCTCCACGCAAATGCAGGGATGGTACCTAACTTAAGGCTACAGCCGCTTCCTTCCCTCTTCCTTGTCTATCCCTTCCAATCCTCCCATTTCCCCACAAGCCCCCTGTTCAGCATAGCAGGTGAGGCCGCCTGGGCAAGATACTGGTTCTCCTCTACAGTTGTGTCCCCCGACCCAAAGTCACATGCTCCAGGACACTGCCTTAAGGCGGCAGATGTGACATCTCTCGCTGAGTCCGAGGGAGAAAACAACTCTGGAGGGTAAACAGATTAAGAAAGAAAGAAAGAAAGAAAGAAAGAAAGAAAGAAAGAAAGAAAGGAAGAAAGAAAGATTACCGTTATTATTATTATTATTATTATTATTATTATTATTATTATTATTATTATTATTATTATTATTATTATAAATATGTCCTTTTCAGTAGAGTACGTAATTTGCATGAATGGTTTAGGAGCTATCTACTGCAACCTTTCCACCCCGCGCCATTTGCCGCATAGAACCAAATGACTGCATGATAATCCCAAAAAAAATCGGGATATCGCCATATAACACCATACGCCAAAGCGCCTGATGGAAAGGGACCTTTTTAGTCTAGAGTCAAATGTCACCTCATCAGGAAGGAACAAAAAAAATTCAGAATGATGGGTGAGCAAATGCTCTTCCGACCGTGCAAGGGTCTACTGCACCCTTCCGTTCCAAAGAATCAAACCACCGACCTCCCAAGGCCATGGTACGTTCGCGGCAGAAGATCAAAGAAAATAACACATAACTAGCTTAAAGGCATAAATGAACGGAAGGAAACCTGGGATACAATGTTATTCGGCAAAATGACAGGCAAACAAAAGTTTAAATACCTATTTATTGAGCCTTGATAAATCAAATTAATTAAAGGTTGATCCTGAATATTTATAATATCTCAATGTTGAATATGCAATGTCCAACGGACAAAATACAAATTGTAAAGTGTCAAAAAAAAAATTTATTTCTCCTTTACCTCTTTCTTTTTCCCGACATGATGATAAATATTACATCATAATTTGTATAACATACTTTTCAAAATAAAAAAAAAAATTAGAAATATCCTTATAAATGCGACGGTTATCATTACGAACTTTCTTCACTATCAGAAGAAGCAATTATTTATACAACAAAATAAATTGAAGATAACTTGAAGTGGTCACCTAGCTAAATTAATTATACTACAAAAATAAACAAAGAATAAATGAATGCTAGTCGATATAATCCTAATCAAAATAAAATGACTGATGTCGGGTCCAGAAATCGAACCCACATCCCAATGGATCCAATGACAATAATTACGAAAATAAAACTCGATTTGTCATCCACATAAAGAGTGAAACACGACTAAAAGAATGTATAAAAAAGGAAAATATGTACACAATATGAAAAATAATCAATAACAATATACACATGCAATTGGCTGTATATAAAAAAAAATGTGACAACAAAAATCCATGGTTGCCTCAAAACTCGAACCAATGATATCGAAGATGGCGTCGACAAACGGGACTAATAAAACTGCCTTTCTTAATTAATCATATGGTCAACAAATAAATGATAATACTGGCGTTCCAGTTAGTTAAATATTATTATAAGATCATACATGAAAAAGTCAAAGAACCCTTTAAACAATAATCGGTGTTGTACAGCTTTCATTCTAAGTGGAATAGCTCGAACAATACAGCATACGGTAACCCTCTACAAGAGCCAAACCCTTTTCACTCTCCCCTCATCGTAAATCTCTGGACGTCAAAGCCCGGCTAATAATGGCTCGGTGTGGCAGAAATATCCTTTCAACATCTCAAGGTGAAAGCAAATCGTTTCCCTTGGAACACATATTTGTTAAATAATCTTATTTCATTATATATTCTCATATCATATTTCCAAAGCTCCACTGGCTTATAAATTCACTGTCCTGCCACAATTATATAATACAATATCAATTCACTGTTCATTGTCTCATATTCACATCCATCATCTCAGAATGACCAGCTTCGATTCCATCCGATTACAGAATACAGCCTAGGTTTTTCCTACATTTTAAAATCAAATCAATAAAATCAAATATGGATTTTAAACATATCCATAAGGATATTCTCATATTCAGAAAGGGAAATTATTCGACATTAAAGGAAAACGCTAATCTCAATAGGAAGGCGTCTGTTCGATGTCTAAGCATGTCACAAGTTACCCATATAATTAATACAGCCATCTACAAATATATCATCATGCGAATTACATGAAAATAAGAGTGCCTTGCTATCCTAATGTTAACAGTCGATAATCCATTTTTACAAGCATAATCACCATGCATTATGATAATAAGCTTGGATATCACGTAAATAAATTATACAAAAATACGGCTCGGCTCAGTGCTAAAAACAAATCCACTATCTATTACATTTACCTAATCTAAGCACTCTGACTAACTAATATTTTATCATCACGTCAAATACATGCATTACGTTAATTATATATATATTTAAGCCCATGGAGTAGACTATAAATTCCATGAAATGAACATAAATGAATATGAAGACCACTCACAAGTTCTCTTTCTAATTAAAAAGAAATACATGCAATTTACATGTCTAACCTAATTTACGTGATCTGCATAATGAATAACCGCGCATTTATTAAAAAAATTATTTCATTTTAGTACTTATCATCATGTCGTAACAATCCAAGGTTCGGGTCCCGGGTAAGACCCTAATTCTTTCCTTTTAAGCTTCCATGGTGTTGACGTTGGTCACGGGTTCATGTCCGTTGCTACTCCCGCTGAGCACGTTCATATTCCAATGGTTATCTTCTACACTTATATAACAGTTTTATGAGATTAAGACTTGTTGCGTCACTTTAACACACACAATACAATTAATAGCACTATAATGAAATTAATACTTGTTGCATCACTTAAAAAGTTACAATTATACCGTTCTTGCGATCACATTATTTCAACTTGTTTTTAAATACTATTGTTTGTCGACAATTACAATATTCTCGAAGATATAAACTGTACATTTACAGTCTGAAACACTGAATAAATCAGAACACCATCAAACCGTGGTTCTGCTTTGGATCCTTCGCGTAAAGTGGATGGGTTGTCATCATTGCGGTTCCTTTTATAAACTTTCCCCCTTCCATGCAAGAGACAATGGATAGTCCCCACTACTTTTTTTTAATTAATAGTTCCACGTGTCGTATGACATCGGTAATACACTCAAACGTGTGACTCAGATTCTTAAGTAGTCTGGTTATGTGCGAAACCTGAAATGTTCGGCCATTTATTTAAAATTAATTATCAAAATAATGCCCCAACAATGTCTTCCATGAGGGTGCTGCGTACAAGGGACGCTTAGCTTGTTATATAATGCAACGATTGCGTATTCTTCCACACGTTAATATATTATAAAGAATTAGAATTTTGGCAGATGTCTATAATTAAATCATATAACATCCCGAGGTTTCTCATATTAAATACTATGCATGTCTCGAAATCTCATCATAATAATGCGATTCGCGAGCTGGCAACATCGTGTTCGGCCATTTTTTTAACGGGTGACGGTATCATTATCGATTTTTCTGGCTTGAGATTGTCTTCCCTCTCTCTCTATCTGTGTATCCTTTTAGTTAAGACGGAGTGGTGTTTAGCAGGTTACAAAGGTTGTGTAAGCATGTGCAACCAAATGCAACTTTTTGTAACAAGTACGAGGGAGCTTTACAAAGGTTTTTCACTGCCAAATAATTAATAAATAAATATGTACATGACCGATAAGGTCACATCTGCCTCTCCGTCGGACTCAAGAAATTTGGAAAGGGTTTCAAATTTCTTGACTGATTTCAATTTATTGAAGAAACTCTCATTTACATATTTGATAGTGGTCTCTTCGGCAGTGTATTGTTCTCAAGAGCTCTCGGTTTTCAACCCTAAACCTTTGGTTATCCCGTTCGAGTATAAAAGCAAGTTGACCCAAAATTTCTCGACGTTGTTCTAATTTTTCACAATCTTGACACCATGGGATATCCTCGTCTTCCTGGTTTTCAATCCTTGTCATCTGGACTTCAGCTTCCTCAAGATTCTCATCTTCTTCATCCTGTGGAATGTTGTCATCATCTTCATCTTGATCCTCTCCTTCCTCCTCGGAGTTCTGGTCTGGCTGGTCCAAATTTGCTCTAATGCTTCCTGGTGGGTAATATGATTTTTGATTTTATTGTATCAAGTACAGTTTCCTTCAATAAGGGACCACAATCTTAAATATAGGTATTTACTTTAATGTCCCTTATACCACTACTCTGAAGATAAAGTTTGACACTTTAATCTTTCTTCTTTCTCTTTCTGCCAGAATGTCCTAATGATGTCGATGCTTCTGGATCGTACGTCATCACTAAAGACTTCCATTCAGGATCTCTGCTCATGTCCTATTGAGTTTGCAACCTCTGACCTCCATGTTCAGTTGCTTGCTGCAACACGGCTATCTTCCATCTGTTCTGTCGATTACGTTCCCGCTGCTCCACGTATCGTCTGGGATTCAAAATTCGCCCATCTACTTTTTCTTTCCACTTCGCGGGTTGTGGCTTCGATCCTCTTCTGCGTCGACTCCTCCTCCTCCTCGAGTACCATCTTCTCGGACTAGTACACCGTCCGTACTTGTAACAATACCGTTTGATATGATACTGTCCTTTCCGTTGGCCTGACGATCCATTCTTCTTTCTTCTAAGCTGTGGTCTCCAATTCAAACCTTTCGTGGTACTGTGCGTCTTCTTTTTCTTCTTTCTTATGCCTGAATTCTTCGATGAGATAGACTGTTTTGCCTCATTCTTTGAAGCAACATTCACTTCCATGTTTACGTATTCGTGACTGGTCTTCATCTTCTTTTCTGGTGGTCCCCAGTTCAATTCCTCGGATGGTCGATACTGCTTATTCTGTGATACCTCTTGTAATTCCAATTTCTCAATCTTTTCTTTCAATTCATGTACAAGGTCGTCATGTATATCTACTTTTATCTTCGTCTTTTGCATCTTATGCGACCATTCCTCGATCCTATCTGACGTCCTATCCTCATTCCTCCGTACCTCCTCTTGGACCGTGACTATTCCATCGAATGCCTGTTTTCTGACCTCAGATATTCGCTTATCCACGTTGGTACCAATTTCCTGTTTCAACGCACTGGTTTGGTTCCGAATGTCGTGCATATCGACCTGAATCTGATGGACCTCCTTCTTAACATCTTCTATTATCCTATCTGTACGTTCCTGGTGATCTGTCACCGTTTGAATATGAACATCGATTTGTTCCGCCATACTTAATGTCTGAGCCTCAACACGTTCGACGCGCTCAATTACCGTGCCTAACGAGTTTTCTAGCCGTTCCTGTTTTTCGTGCGTATTATCCAGTCGTTTTTCTAACTGTGCTGTGTTCCTTTCACATTGTGTCTGGTACCCCGTTATCTGTCCTACCAGTTCATCATAACGTTCGATTGTTTCCTCCAACCGTACGTTAAAGTTCCCCATCTGTTTATTAATTTCATCTCTCCCTTCCTTACACTCCTTCTGTATTCTCTCCATATGTTCATTAACCTGATCTAATTTCTGATCAATCATGTCCTTAACTGTTTCATTACTCTTTTTAATGTCTTCACTATTCTGACCTATCATCTGATCAATCACTTTCATATTTTTATTAATGTCCTCTTTCATGTCCTCAACTTTTTCCCTACTCACTTTAATGTCTTCACTATTCTGATCTATCTTCTGAACAATCACTTTCATATTTTTATTAATGTCCTCTATCAGAGCCCTCATGGCTTCCATATCCATTTTACACAATATTTCAATAAAATGGGCCCCCCTTAACTCGAACCTCGGATTAGGAGAAATCAATTTGAAAATGAAATCAATTCAAGGTCAACTTAATCCAAAATCATAAAATTTTCACAACAATGTGACTTGAATTAATTATATAGCATGAATACAGCTATCTCAAAATTATTCAACAGTATAATTTATCAAGGGTACTTTTCATCACAATATTTTAAATATGTAGCCTATCATTATTATATTTATATTTATTATTATTATTATTATTATTATTATTATTGTTATTATTATTATTATTATTATTATTACTAATTTTGAATAAGTTCGTATAATAAAAATATCGCAAGTTAAATACCAACACAGGTGGTATATGCCAATAAATTAGGCCATCCTTCCAGTATTGAGGCAGATACACCTAATACACTGGGTAATATCGTCCCAAAACTTTCCACATGAATCCTAACTTACTGCCACTTAACAACAAAGACTAAAGGCCTGAGGTCACCTTTACCTACCGCGAAACACTAACACAAATTTAATAAATGATTCACTATGAGTAATGAGGCCTGTTACAACCAGTACCTCCTGACAAGTACCCATGAATACGATTACCTGAAGGGTATCGATATTCATTTTTCCTCAGATTTGGGAAAACCATTTTATTGTTTCCCGGGATTTAATTAAATCCCTACATGATTTTGGGTACCTCAATTACTATGAATGACTGTCCTGGTTATCGTCACATAGACTATAACCACGACTATGTTTTCATTTTGCCATAAATATCACATTAATTTTAATCTGTCATTCACTTCGCATACTGATCCAATAATTAGCATCCCATAAATTGAACCATCGTGTTCCTTCATATAATAATTGGTCAGTCCTATATTCCTAAATATGGCATTACCATGCCTGACGCCCATTTTCGCAAAAGTTATCATTTGAAATTATCTCCATCGGAAACATCGAAAAATTCCGAAAATGCCGAAAAATTCAAAAATTCCGAAAATGCCGAAAATACCTAACATTGTAAATGCCTAAAAATGCCGAAAATGCCCCACGTTGGGCGCCAAATGCAACCTTTCCACCCCGCGCCATTTGCCGCATAGAACCAAATGACTGCATGATAATCCCAAAAAAAATCGGGATATCGCCATATAACACCATACGCCAAAGCGCCTGATGGAAAGGGACCTTTTTAGTCTAGAGTCAAATGTCACCTCATCAGGAAGGAACAAAAAAAATTCAGAATGATGGGTGAGCAAATGCTCTTCCGACCGTGCAAGGGTCTACTGCACCCTTCCGTTCCAAAGAATCAAACCACCGACCTCCCAAGGCCATGGTACGTTCGCGGCAGAAGATCAAAGAAAATAACACACAACTAGCTTAAAGGCATAAATGAACGGAAGGAAACCTGGGATACAATGTTATTCGGCAAAATGACAGGCAAACAAAAGTTTAAATACCTATTTATTGAGCCTTGATAAATCAAATTAATTAAAGGTTGATCCTGAATATTTATAATATCTCAATGTTGAATATGCAATGTCCAACGGACTAAATACAAATTGTAAAGTGTCAAAAAAAATTTATTTCTCCTTTACCTCTTTCTTTTTCCCGACATGATGATAAATATTACATCATAATTTGTATAACATACTTTTCAAAATAAAAAAAATTAGAAATATCCTTATAAATGCGACGGTTATCATTACGAACTTTCTTCACTATCAGAAGAAGCAATTATTTATACAACAAAATAAATTGAAGATAACTTGAAGTGGTCACCTAGCTAAATTAATTATACTACAAAAATAAACAAAGAATAAATGAATGCTAGTCGATATAATCCTAATCAAAATAAAATGACTGATGTCGGGTCCAGAAATCGAACCCACATCCCAATGGATCCAATGACAATAATTACGAAAATAAAACTCGATTTGTCATCCACATAAAGAGTGAAACACGACTAAAAGAATGTATAAAAAAGGAAAATATGTACACAATATGAAAAATAATCAATAACAATATACACATGCAATTGGCTGTATATAAAAAAAATGTCACAACAAAAATCCATGGTTGCCTCAAAACTCGAACCAATGATATCGAAGATGGCGTCGACAAACGGGACTAATAAAACTGCCTTTCTTAATTAATCATATGGTCAACAAATAAATGATAATACTGGCGTTCCAGTTAGTTAAATATTATTATAAGATCATACATGAAAAAGTCAAAGAACCCTTTAAACAATAATCGGTGTTGTACAGCTTTCATTCTAAGTGGAATAGCTCGAACAATACAGCATACGGTAACCCTCTACAAGAGCCAAACCCTTTTCACTCTCCCCTCATCGTAAATCTCTGGACGTCAAAGCCCGGCTAATAATGGCTCGGTGTGGCAGAAATATCCTTTCAACATCTCAAGGTGAAAGCAAATCGTTTCCCTTGGAACACATATTTGTTAAATAATCTTATTTCATTATATATTCTCATATCATATTTCCAAAGCTCCACTGGCTTATAAATTCACTGTCCTGCCACAATTATATAATACAATATCAATTCACTGTTCATTGTCTCATATTCACATCCATCATCTCAGAATGACCAGCTTCGATTCCATCCGATTACAGAATACAGCCTAGGTTTTTCCTACATTTTAAAATCAAATCAATAAAATCAAATATGGATTTTAAACATATCCATAAGGATATTCTCATATTCAGAAAGGGAAATTATTCGACATTAAAGGAAAACGCTAATCTCAATAGGAAGGCGTCTGTTCGATGTCTAAGCATGTCACAAGTTACCCATATAATTAATACAGCCATCTACAAATATATCATCATGCGAATTACATGAAAATAAGAGTGCCTTGCTATCCTAATGTTAACAGTCGATAATCCATTTTTACAAGCATAATCACCATGCATTATGATAATAAGCTTGGATATCACGTAAATAAATTATACAAAAATACGGCTCGGCTCAGTGCTAAAAACAAATCCACTATCTATTACATTTACCTAATCTAAGCACTCTGACTAACTAATATTTTATCATCACGTCAAATACATGCATTACGTTAATTATATATATATTTAAGCCCATGGAGTAGACTATAAATTCCATGAAATGAACATAAATGAATATGAAGACCACTCACAAGTTCTCTTTCTAATTAAAAAGAAATACATGCAATTTACATGTCTAACCTAATTTACGTGATCTGCATAATGAATAACCGCGCATTTATTAAAAAAATTATTTCATTTTAGTACTTATCATCATGTCGTAACAATCCAAGGTTCGGGTCCCGGGTAAGACCCTAATTCTTTCCTTTTAAGCTTCCATGGTGTTGACGTTGGTCACGGGTTCATGTCCGTTGCTACTCCCGCTGAGCACGTTCATATTCCAATGGTTATCTTCTACACTTATATAACAGTTTTATGAGATTAAGACTTGTTGCGTCACTTTAACACACACAATACAATTAATAGCACTATAATGAAATTAATACTTGTTGCATCACTTAAAAAGTTACAATTATACCGTTCTTGCGATCACATTATTTCAACTTGTTTTTAAATACTATTGTTTGTCGACAATTACAATATTCTCGAAGATATAAACTGTACATTTACAGTCTGAAACACTGAATAAATCAGAACACCATCAAACCGTGGTTCTGCTTTGGATCCTTCGCGTAAAGTGGATGGGTTGTCATCATCGCGGTTCCTTTTATAAACTTTCCCCCTTCCATGCAAGAGACAATGGATAGTCCCCACTACTTTTTTTTAATTAATAGTTCCACGTGTCGTATGACATCGGTAATACACTCAAACGTGTGACTCAGATTCTTAAGTAGTCTGGTTATGTGCGGAACCTGAAATGTTCGGCCATTTATTTAAAATTAATTATCAAAATAATGCCCCAACAATGTCTTCCATGAGGGTGCTGCGTACAAGGGACGCTTAGCTTGTTATATAATGCAACGATTGCGTATTCTTCCACACGTTAATATATTATAAAGAATTAGAATTTTGGCAGATGTCTATAATTAAATCATATAACATCCCGAGGTTTCTCATATTAAATACTATGCATGTCTCGAAATCTCATCATAATAATGCGATTCGCGAGCTGGCAACATCGTGTTCGGCCATTTTTTTAACGGGTGACGGTATCATTATCGATTTTTCTGGCTTGAGATTTTCTTCCCTCTCTCTCTATCTGTGTATCCTTTTAGTTAAGACGGAGTGGTGTTTAGCAGGTTACAAAGGTTGTGTAAGCATGTGCAACCAAATGCAACTTTTTGTAACAAGTACGAGGGAGCTTTACAAAGGTTTTTCACTGCCAAATAATTAATAAATAAATATGTACATGACCGATAAGGTCACACTACGCATTAGTGAAAGTGTAGGAATGGTTTAAGTTTGACATGATCGCATGGAGAGAAATATTGAAATAACGTCGCTCTGAGTTGTGTATATAAATCAGGAGGAAACTCGTCTACAAAGACGTCTAATAAGACCTATGACCATTAATTTAATGTACCCCCACCAGTAAATAAATAAATAAACAAAAATAAATAAATCTTACTTCCTCTTTTTCTGGAGACTCTGCTGGAAGCAAATGGAAGATTTACAGAAAACAATTAGGATTCATGCAGCCTGAATTACTTGTACGACTATCTTGAAACAACGCTGGGAACCATAAGCAAACACCATGGTCATACTTCAAAATACCTACTTCTTCGAGATTAATTTACAACAAGAATATTGTCAGACAACCTTCAAATAGGAAAAACAGTTTGAACTAGAAGTGAAGCCTAAGGCTGGATCAACTTTTGAATGCATTCCTTCCTCATCAGTCACATCAAGTGGTGATGTTACTGATCAGGTAAGTATTTCGACTTCTGAAAAAAAAGTATAGCCTATTGATCAGGCAAGTATTTCAACTTCTGAAAATGTACACTGAGTTTACGCTGCGCGAACTTTCTTTAAATAATGACACTAAGAAACAGCAACATTTTACGAAGAATCAGAAGAAGAGAAGAAGAACGTTATTCTAGATAATGAATATATACATTTCTTTATCATTATAATTTCTCCTATTAAGGAGAAGTTCTTTAAATCAAATTAATATTCGTCACGTCTAGCAAGTGGTGGAAGAATTATTGTGTATACAGAATCTACTACGGCAATAACAAATGTGTAAAACTAAGTAACACTCATAGATTATAGAATGAAGTAATAGTGTAAACAATGTTGACAACAGGATGTAATCAAAACAACAAAGTAATTATAATGCTTATGTTTTATCTTATTTACTGTAGCTTGATTCATATGCGTTTAAAATGAGTAACCTGATGTTAAGTGATTTGAAATGTAAACAATGCCCACATACCACCGTTTACTATATTTTCTCTAAATTATACAATATTTAAATAACATTTATTCTAAAAATCGATTAAGGTATTATGGACCTATTTTAAGCGAATTTCTGTTAATATTTTTGTACTTTATTCAGTCTGTTTTTAAAGTTTTACTGTAATTTAAGACTGAAGTAGGCCTTGCATATAAACATCAGATATTAAGTTTGAATGGATAATCTATATTTTGTGTGAGTTTGCATAAATATTTTAGTTCATAATCTACTGTCATTTACACGAATTAAAAAGCCCAATACATTGCTGTGGTATTAATAGGAGCTGGAAATATGCTCAACCAACAAGCATTCAGAGATTGCTCGGGGACATTGGCCGTGTATTTTGACATAAGGAACCCATGGTCGCTGGTGACTCGTTACTAGGGTGACCAGATGCAAATAGATGATGAAAAGGACAAGACAATTTAAAAAGCAGGACAATGCGGGAAAGGAAAAGATGACACAACAATCCTCCATTAAGAACGTGAATTTAGACGTACTGTATATTCTAATGTTCACGTACATAAACAAAATGTCAGTGAATTCTTACAAAATTTAAACAATGGGCATCGCTGGTACTTTTCTGAAGATTCAGTTGCCTTCAGGAGTTTTGGTGTGTCTAACATATACTTATAAAAATACGCATGTAAATTCCTTTAGATTATATTGAACCATTAAGAAGATTTTCACAGATTCTACTGAGAAACGGTTTCTATTATCAGTCCATTGCGCTGAGATCAAGGAAAATACTCTTCTTACATTTGCTTTGTGCCCCGGTATAGAAAAAAAGTATTCTGCAAGTTTTAATAACTCTGAAATACAATCTACTGACTTACGTGAATAGAAATATTTTGTCCATTTCTGACTACAAGGTAACTTATTAAATTCAGGATCGTTACTACTCCCAATCAGGAATTGTCTGAAATTGTAGAACCGATCAAAATATTTCACATCATCAATTTCAAAGGATTTGGACTTAGCTTGCAAATACAGAATACATTTTCACCATCACAATTATCAATACCGCTTTTCAGCGCCACGCATTTAAAACAGGCTTCCTTCAAATCCCGGCTATCTCCCCTCGGTTTTAACGTTGTAAGCTGACGGGGAAAGAAGCATACAGAGTGGTAAATAGCGTCTATTATCATAATAGTTTACAAAATCGTATGTACTGCATATGCATAATCATGTTTCTTTATATAGATACGATATCGATGATGCTGTCGCATAGTGAAGAATACTTGTAAAAATGAAGTAACAAAACAGATTACCCCATAATAAGGAGATTCACTAAGAAAGGAGGACATGTGTGTTTTTTAAATAATCCACCCGGACTCCGGACAATGCTCTAGAAAGGAAGACATATCCGGATAAAAGAGGACGTCCGGTCACCCTATTAATTACTGAGTAATTGTATACTTTTAACTCGACTATGATTGCCTCTGTGGATCAGTGGTAGAGTGTCGGCCTCCGGATTCCAAGATGGCGGGTTCAAATCCGGCAGAGGTAGTCGGATTTTTGAAGGGCGGAAAAAAGTCCATTCGACACTCCATGTCGTACGATGTCGGCATGTAAAAGATCTCTGGTGACACATTTGATGTTTACCCGATAAAATTCATTAAATCTCAGCCATAGACGCCCAAGAGAGTTTCGGTTTACTCGGTCTGCCATCTAGTGGGCCTACAGTCAAACGGAACGTCGAAATTGATGAGCAGACAGCCAGATGGCGTCAAATTGAAATGTCTGCACACGGTAGCTGAGGCCATACGATTATTATTATTATTATTATTATTATTATTATTATTATTATTAACTCGACTATCTTGGTGTTTGTGTACGTCGAGTAAGTTTTGTTTCTCTAACTAAACTGTCTTTATACGTTTATTAGTCTGTGCAGTATCGTATGACTAATTGGCACGGTACTCGCCGTTGAGTGATGTCGACACAATAGTTTCCAGTAGAAAATGATTGAAGATGTTTACTGACACAAATTCGGAAAAGGCTGCATGTACGGCGACGATCTAGCGCGGCAGCGATTTGCGGTGTTAGAAGTTAGGGTTGATTAGGGATGACAGCTGAGGTCAACAGTTGTGTATTTAACTTTAAAATAAAATAGCCTTGTAAATCCTCTAAGGGCTATGGCCTTCTGCAATGCAGGGACAGTCCTCAGTTTAACTCATTAGGTGAGCAGGTCTTTAGGGACATTATTATATTGGTTATATCCTAGTTTGTTTCGTGAAGACGGATTATTGCATGTTGAATGCTTGTGTAGTCTCACCTAAGAGTGGTTCCTTCCTATTTAACTTTACTAGGGAGGAATAAACTGTCCTCTCGTTAAGAGTACTCCTCATATGCTAGCAGGATGTACAGAATGACCCAAAAGTTCGTTAACATTTGATGAGGCAGCACTTCACGGAATATTGGAGGTAGAAAGGTAATAATTTACACACAAGATTGGCATGACATGGAGTGTTATTGACACCTAAATAAAGTACACAAAATGACCAATAGATGGCGCTGGACAGCAACACGTCAGTGATGCTACATGAGACCCGTGTCCGGTATTAAAGAAGCTGTCGTGAGAGAGGGCGTCAGATGCGCCTGCAATCACGGCATGTTGACGTTACCACAACAGGCACTATTAGTGAAGCTTTATTTACCTTATTTTGGTGTCAATTAAACTCCATGTCATGGCAATTATGTGTGTCAGTTATTACCTTTCTTTTTAATCTGTTTACCTTTCAGGGTTGGTTTTTCCCTCGGACACAGCGAGAGATCCAACCTCTACCGCCTCAAGGGCAGTGTCCTGGAGCGTGAGACGTTGGACCTGGGGATACAACTGGGTAAGAGGACCAGTACCTTGCCCAGGCGGCCTCACCTGCTATGCTGAACAGGGGCCTTGTGGGGGGATGGGAAGATTGGAAGGGATAGACAAGGAAGAGGGAAGGAAGCGGCCCTGGCCTTAAGTTAGGTACCATCCCTGCATTTGCCTGAAGCAGAAGTGGGAAACCATGGAAAACCACTTCCAGGATGGCTGAGGTGGGAATCGAACCCACCTCTACTCAGTTGACCTCCCGAGGCTGAGTGGACCCCGTTCCAGCCTTCGTACTACTTTTCAAATTTCGTGGCAGAGCCGGGAATCGAACCCGGATCTCCGGGGGTGGCGGCTAAAACACGCTAACAACACCACGGAGGCGGACTATTACCTTTCTACCTCCAACATTCCGTGAAGTATTGCCTCGTCAAATGTTAACGGACTTTTGGGACATTCTGTGTTTTAGGTCGGCTATTTCTTCATAGACTTGTGGGCAGTGAGAGGTGCCCATCTTCTCGATCATGTGGAGCTGGCTTTGATAGTTTCCGTGATCAAGACGCATAATCATTTAAGATGATAGGTGTCTGTTCATTTTAAGTTCTTGAACCAGACTTGCGTTGGGCTTCACGCACTTGGCACTGATTCCATTTGCGTCAGAATGGAGTACAAATGGAACAAATGCTCAGATGAGTAATGAGACTGTGTGAATAAATAGTCTGTAACTAGGTGAATACTATGGATTATTCGCATACTGGGTGTAACAAAAATTTTGTACTCAGAACTTCTAGGGATGAGAGAAGAGATAAAAAAATAAATAAATAAAAAAAAAACAAAAAAACAACAAATGTGCGTCATTAAATAGCCGTAGGTTGGAAATTGATAATTGAGACACTTCTTGGCGTGATTAAGAATGAAGCATGAAATCCATCCTTTCATATCTGAGGCTCAGGAGCAAGAAATTTGCGGTGAGCTTCATAGACTTCAAAAATGCCTACCACTGATTGATTGTTCCATCCTAATCGAAATCCTAATAGAATTTGAATTAGACAAGAAAACACGAGCGATCATCCAACAAACCCTGAGCGACACCACCTTTAGAGCGAAGTTAGGGGAGAAATTTCAGGAATCTTTGAGATAAAGACAGGGGCTTTTTTTACTTTTTTCTTAGAGCCTGTTTTACGTCGTACCGACACAGATAGGTCTTATGGCGACCATGGGATAGGAAAGAGCTAGAAGTGGGAAGGAAGCGGCCGTGGCCTTAATTAAGGTACAGTCTCAGCATTTGCCTGGCGTGAAAATGGGGAAACCACGAAAAACCATCTTCAGGGCTGCCAACAGTGGGGTTCGAAATCCACTATCAGAAAAGTACTTGAGACAGTGAGTAGAACCCAACATACCAGCTGACTAAGCGTGTCTACCATGAAAGGTAAATATCCTTGAATGCGAAGCTGAGTCACCACTGCGGTATCATCCGACTACTCCGCGGAATATCTCACATTGAACAAGAAGGGCCTGGTTGAAAAACTGGAACCAAATAGAGAAATAAGAATCTTGGGGCCCAATTAAAGACAATTGTGAATACAGAAGACAGCACAACCACGAACTACACACCCACGTGGAGAAGATAACCGATACTATGCGAACAAGAAGGAATGCCTTTTCTGAACCAAGATTGGTCAATCGGATATTACCTACTTTCACGAAAAGAAAACCAAACGGGCCTGGCTCACGCAGACTGAGGGAGATGTCGAAGAACTAGGGATCACATGTGATGACACCCTGGGGCGTGTCTCACTGAAGAAGAAACGTCAAGCATGCAAGGGTTTCCAGGAAAAGTCGAAGCTATAAATAGGAAAGGTATGGACACAGGAGAGAAAGGAACTGGGAGTACTGGGCAGATGTCAAAGTCCGAAGGAGACAGTTGAAACGATGTGGTCCATAGTTGGCCGAAACAAAATTATTATTATTATTATTATTATTATTATTTATTATTATTATTATTTCTTCCTTTCTTAATCTGCTTACCCTCCAGAGTTGGTTTTTCCCTCGGACTCAGCGAGGGATCCCACCTCTATCGCCTCAAGGGCAGTGTTCTGGAGCTTCAGACTCTGGGTCGGGGGATACAACTGGGGTGATGACCAGTACCTCGCTCAGGCGGCCTCACCTGCTATGCTGAACAGGGGCCTTGTGTGGGGATGGGAAGATTGGAAGGGATAGACAAGGAAGAGGGAAGGAAGCGGCCGTGGCCATAACTTAGGTACCATCTCGGCATTTGCCTGGAGGAGAAGTGGGAAACCACGGAAAACCACTTCCAGGATGGTTGAGGTAGGAATCGAACCCACCTCTACTCAGTTGACTTCCCGAGGCTGAGTGGACCCCGTTCCAGCCTTTGTACCACTTTTCAAATTTCGTGGCAGAGCCGGGAATCGAACCCGGGCTTCCAGGGGTGGCAGCTAATCACACTAACCACTACACCACAGAGGCGGACATTATTATTGTTGCTATTAAGTAATGGTCGCTTTCTTCCCATCCTCTCGTCGCCGAAAACCTGCAGTGTGTTAGTGCGACGTTAAACCAAAAGCAAAGAAAAAGAAGGTCGACAGTAAATCAAAAAAGACGTATATGCCTTAATGATTGTCACCCCTTCTACTTCGTAGATGATAATAAGAATGGTATAATCCGTCATATGTCATTGTTGAAGCCGCCTGACCCATGGTGGCAGCTAGTGTGCGAAAAGCTTCCGTGCAACGTACAGAGTGATCGCCTCTTATACGCAGTAAGTGATCGGTTCAATGCATCTCATGGATTTCGAATTAAGTGTTGAACAGAGTGTTTTCGTGTGCTGTGAGTTTTGAAGATTCATGGGGCTAAAGAGTGAATCGTAATGCAATCACACGCTACAGGCTGAGGGAGAGCGTTTTCAACACCTACTGCAATGCTCGGCTCTATGGTTAAATGGTTAGCGTGCCGGCCTTTGGTCACAGGGGTCCCGGGTTCGATTCCTGGCAGGGTTGGGAATTTCAACCATCATTTGGTTAATTCCGCTGTGTCGTTTCATCATCATTTCACCCACATCACGACGCGCAGGTCGCCTACGAGAGTAAAATCAAATGACCTGCAAATGACATTTCCTCCGACACTCCCGGCACTAAAAGCCATACGCCATTTCATTTTTACCTACTGTAATGGGGTAAGTTTTTGCTTTATTTTATATCTGTCTTTCAGTCTGAATATCGCCCGGTTCCATGGCTAAAGGGTTAGGGTGCTGGCCTTTGGTCCAGAGAGTCCCGAGTTCGATTCCCGGTCTGGTGGGGGATTTTAACCTTAATTGGTTAATTCCAATGGCTCGGGGGCTGGGTATGTGTGGCATATTCGGCATTAGAAATCATCCTAGGTAGGGCCCTCATCTTCACAGACATGCAGGTCGCCTAATAGGCCGTCTACGAGGAAAAGACCCGCACCAGGCCTCTCCGGAGGCCATACGCCATAATAAAAGTCACATTATCCATTCACTGAAAGTGACGGGTTTCTACGGGCGTACAGGAACGGTTTGGTGGCGGCTGCCCTCTCGTTTACCGACACGTGGCTTGCAGAACAAACGGCAACTCTTGTGAGATCGCCCTGCACATTAATAATATGAATACAAGCCTAGATACTGTATACATATTATAATGATAGACATGTCATACTGGGTCATTGGGCTATAGTAAGGTAAGGGTGTATTCATCCCGAAGGCAGGTCCGAACCTCCGCAGAGGTGTGTCTGAGACAGAGTTTACGTACGGTAGGGGGGCCAGTTCCTTTCCGCTCCTTCATTCCCTTACCCCCCACCAACAGCGCGTGGCAACCCATCCAAATCTTGACCACGCCCAACGTTGCTTAACTTCGGAGATCTCACGGGATCCGGTGTTCCAACACGGCTACGGCCGTTGGCTTAGGCTATAGCCTAACACTTTTAACATTTCCCAAAATAATCGACTTATAGATTCGATCTCACAGTATTGCGGTGTTATCCAAGTCGTGAGATTTACGTTTGATTTGTTACAATAGCAAACAAACGAAGCGTATGCATGAACAAACGTCTACGTCGAGAGACTTGGACGAGCGGTTAGGGTTGCTCAGCTGTGAGCTTGCATTCTGGGAGATAGTGGGTTCGAATCCCACCGTCGGCAGCCCTGAAGACGGTTTTCTGTGGTTTTCAATTTTCACACCAGGTAATGCTGGTGTTGAACCTTGATTAAGCCACAACCGCTACCCTCCCAATCCTAGCCCTTTCCCATCCTTCCGTAGCCGGAAACCTTCGATGTATTACTGCGACGTTAAACAATCGCCTACTTCACATTTTTGTGAAAATGGAATTATTTACAGAGAAACATCCATGCTGTGCCCTTGGTTCATATTTGCAATTAGTTTGAGCATATTGTAAAAGATGGCCTCGGTTTCTCGAAATTCTAAAGTTAAATGTACTTCAAAATCCTCAGAACAAAAGTCTATGTTACATTCACTTCCCACACGAGTGGCGACAGCAGTGTTACAAGCGTTCAGGAGATTATTCTGATGTTTCAAGCTGTGAATTATTTATTATTATTTTAATTCCTCATTAGTCCGACTCGTTGGCTGAATGGCCAGCGTACTGGCCTTCGGCTCAGAGGGTCCCGGGTTGAATTCCCGGCCGGGTCGTGGATTTTAATCGCTTCTAATTAATTCTTCTGGCTCTGGGACTGGGTGTATTTGTCTGTCCCAACATTTTCCTCATCAAATTCAGACAACACACTACACTACCAACGACCACAGACACACGCAATAGTGATTACATCCCTCCATATAGGGTTGGCGTCAGGAAGGGCATCCAGCCATACAACAGGGCCAAATCCAAATGTGCGACGCAGTTCGCACCCGCGACCCCACAGGTGTGGGGACAAGCCGTAGCAAAAGAAGAAGAAAAAAATTAATTCCTCATTAACAAAATGGAAATGCAATCAGACGAGAATGGTGATCGTAGTGTAAAGTTTTCACCAAGTGATGTACACAGATTGAAGAAAAGTGGATGAGGAAAATAACGTAAATGTTTTATACGTCAGGGAATTCCACAACGCACTAATTTCATTCCAATATTATCCAGTTGCGTCAGCAAGAAATTTAATAAATTCTGAGAAATTTTTATTTTTTGACTTGGTTCCTGTGTATCCAGTTGATCTACCAGTTGTGAAGGAAAAAGAAGCGGCATCTGCAAGTTACGCTGAAGGCGGAGCACCATGGTTTCTATTTAAACCTAAAAGCAACCTAATAAGTGTAGATAAGTCTGTTTGCATTCAAGTTTTATATCTAAAGCAACATTATTTTCAGACAATAAATTATAAGTAAGTTGAAAAATGGTCATTTAAAGTATGTTATTCTTTCCTGTTTTTGTTCACGAATGAGCACACACACTTAAACATTGCGTTCAATTCACGGAACAAAATGTTATGTTAACACATACCACGCAGGCTCGCTCTGTGGACAACATTCAGTTTTGTTCTAGTTTCTTTCAAAACAATCGAAATGTAATATGGACGTTTGTTCTCTACCATGCTTGAATATTTTGCTAACTTGCGCTCATTCTTGTAAGATACACAGTTCCTACTAGGTTGTAGACTCGATAGTGATGTGGAATACGTTTTCCGCACCGCAGATAGTGATATAACACGTGGATATTACGGGTCATTTCCGGTAAACGGATGTCCCTCATGAGTTAACCTTAATGTCACAGTTTTTAAAAGAGGAATGTGCAGTTTTGAAGGCCATTATTGAAAATAGAAGAACACGAGCTATACAAACAGGAGTATAAAATACGTGCGTATACGGTATTGACTAGAGATGGGAATAACGGACATTTTTAAATCACAGTTATAACTGTGATTGCTACTTTTCAGTATCTGTTATTTTTACCTGTGATTTGATAACAGTTAGTAACAACAGGTTACCTTCAACATAATTTTTGTAATGTATTTAGGCCACTCCCATAATATCATTTGAAGATGTTATGATATATTTTATTTATTCACATGGATCGAATAAAAATGATAGCAATGGAATGGAAATTAATGTCTTACTGCACGAGAACATTTTAGGCATCCAATAATAATAATAACAACAATAATATATGAGAATATCGTCATAAATCAAACATTGCTGATAGTGTTTACTTATAGGTACCGGTAATAATCATAAAACCTGCCCACTGCCTTTAGATATTTCTCTTGCAATCTCCTCGTATGCTGACGTGCTTTTAATTCTATTGTGGTAATCTATGGAGCCCACTGGATATATAGCAGCCAGGGATGTGCCTCCTACTTAGCAGTTAATACGCAGTTACGCACATAACATTCTCCGGCTATGAAGACGAAGCCATTTTTGTTGTTTATATTCCCAGCATGCTTAGCGGCGTAGAGCGCACCGCTAATACTCATACTTCATTTGTCAATTCTGTCAAAGACTTAGCAATTCTTTAACCGATTATAACATGTTCTGATTCAGTTTCAAGACTTTTGAAGACTTCTAAAGTACTGCAAACGGTCTGACAAGTAAACTAGAGAAATATTGGAAGTTCTCATGAAGTATCCTTAACAAATAAACTTTAAGGTTATGAAAAATTAAAATCATTGAAACTTGTTTAATCACAAGCACGCGGCTTCTCAGAACAAATAAAAAATCGTGAATTTATTTTAAAAACTACAACTAGAGGTCTAATTACGCTTGTCTCCTTAATCTACAGTTAAATGTACTAAATCAACATCCAAACATAAAATAAAATAAGCCCACACGTCAACAAGCTTAAGCCTACTTATGTAACTAACACAGTACACTAAATTACAGTTAGAATTTGGGATGTCACCAAATTAGGCCTGCTTGTTAAGTGATGCATTCGCATTCAGAAACAAAAGCATGCTAGTTTTCTTGTCACTTAACCTGGTGCGACGTTCGTTCAGCACATTACCAGCTTTGGAAAATACCCTTTCGCATGGCACGGACGAAGCCAAAGCACACAGATACTCTCTAGCAACCAAACTAAGGTGTGGATAGTTGTACACTCTCTCTCGCCACCATTGCAAAGGGTCCATTTGCCGTGGTAGAATGTCATCTTCTAAATATCTCTGTACTTCAATTATAGCTCTAGACTTTCCAGTACCGCAGGGTTGAGCTTTAGCCACAGACTTGTCGAATGAATCCCATAAAGAAAGTTCATCTGGATCATCATGAGAAACAGCTTGAGTAGTCTGATTTTCAGTTGGAGTATTCTGATTAAGTTTTTCAGCAATCATTTCAATCACATGTTTTTTTGCATTTTCAGCAGCAGTGGCATTTTTGAATGGCAGAGTCTTAAAACGTGGATCAAGGAATGTGCAGATAGATATTGTTTTGCTACTCTCAACTGATCCCAGCCTTGTTAACAAACCACTTTCAATCTTCAAGACCACAGCTTTTACTTTTTCGCTCAAGTTACTGCTAAGCGATTTTCGGCACATATCACTTAAGCAGTTAACCAACACAATGACGACTGATGCAGTGGCATAGTTTTCCCCACTAATAAACCTTGTAGCACTTTCAAATGGTTTTAGAACGCGACACATTTCTTTCATTGTTGCCCACTCATCTGCAGTGATCACTGGTAAATCTGTGTCAAGTAATGCAACTGTGCTACGTATGGCATCTTCAAGTTCAACAAATCTGTCAAACATAAAATAAACAGAGTTCCAACGTGTCGCCACTTGCTGCAATAACTTTTTCGGCTGTCCTGGGCCATTCTTGGTCTGGTAACTGCACAGCTTCTCGTTGGCAATAGTGCTTCTCTTGAAGTGCGCAACTATGCTTTTTACCTTCTCGACGACTGGCATCACTAAATTCAAGGCATCCATTAAAATCAAATTCAGTGTGTGTGCGAAACATCCGAAATGTTTCCACCTAAGTTCGTTCACTATAGCACTTTTAATATTGGCTGCATTGTCCGAAACAGCTAGCAAAATAGCACTTTCCAGACCCCATGAACTGACACATTCTTTTATTTTATTAGCAAGGTTGACATTAGTGTGGCTACCCTCAGTTAAAGTACAGTCAAGCAATACTGACACCAGTTCGAAGTTTTCATTTACGAAGTGGACTGTTATGGCTAAGAAGCTCTGATTATTTAGTGACGTCCAACAGTCTGTAGTCAAACACAGTTTTGTAACAGACTTCAAAATACTTCTGACATTTGTCACACACTCTTCATATAGTGCAGGAATCAATGTTTTCGAAATGGTTTTGCGGCTTGGTGGCTGATAATTTGAATTCAGTGCATGAGAATATGCTAGAAAACCTTCGTCTTCGACCACACTGAATGGTTGTAAGTCACAAACAAACAATTTCAGTAATGAATTATCAATATGATTTTTTTCTTTAGCGGTTAACTTCTTCGGAACAAATTTTGATACAGATTCCTGACGTAATGTTGTTCTGGGTGCTATGGGTCTGGGAACACTAGATAATGCGCAAGGTATCTCAGTTAAATGTTCTCCTGCAGACGAAGAGCAAGTAGGAATTTCATCAGGTGGAGTATCTGAACTTCTCCCTATTGAAGAAATAGGGGCAAGAGATGTTTGTTGCGAGTCATAGCTGTCTTCTTTACGGTGGGACACCTACAATAAACACACATACTAGGGATGTAACATTTTCAATACAAATGACTCATCTGTACATTTAAAAAAATAATAACACCATTGATTAATGAACATATAGCTAAAAATTAAATTTACTTGATTCAGACTTACTGAGGGCGCCGCCACGGTTGGGTGTTTACTGGTTATGTGCTTTTTCAGATTCGATGTTGAAGTTTTGTACGAAAATTTATTCTTACACATTCTACACCGAGCGAAGTTATCGTCAATGATATTATAGAACGTCCATATATCACTTGTTTTCCTCCTTTTCGTTGAAAGCTCCATTTTAATACCTCAATATTACCCACAACACTAACTAATAATAACTCGGCAAATTAAAAAGTAACGGTTCATCAGCTGTAAAAACATAGGAACAAAAGTGTAGGTATTTTTTGTGAGTGCTCTCTATCGGATATTGGTGGCGATTCGATGTGACAAGCGAACATCTGGGTAGCAGGTATAAGGACTCCTCTCCTATTGGCTTCACGGTAACAATCACAGCTAAGCGGGCAGGTCGATTGCAAAGTTACTCTTATGCACGGCACTGTGACTCCATAAGGTGACAGACGGACCTCTGTGTAGCAGATATAAGAACTCCTCTCCTATTGGCTGCACGGTAGCAATCACAGCTAAGCGGGAAGGTCGACTGCAAAGTTACTCTTGGGCACAGCACTGTGACTCCATAAGGTGACAGACGGACCTCTGTGTAGCAGATATAAGAACTCCTCTCCTATTGGCTGCACGGTAGCAATCACAGCTAAACCAGAACATCGACTGCAATTGGTCGGCCGGTAGCAGTCGTAGGCTCTCAGCTGCATGGCAGTGGCACTTTATCACGAGCGCTAGTAGCAGCGTCACACAATAATAGTTTTTAATGTTGCAACTCGAGTTCGTTGCTACGAGAATGTCTGCCTAATTCGGCACGTTTTTAATACAAATATGATTTAAATCAGTTTAATGCATGTTCTACAGGGACTGCAGTTATTCGTCGAACAAGACGAAAAAATTGTAAATCACAGATATTTTGCTCCATCAATCACATATTGTGATTGCTACTCTTTGGTATCTGTGAGTAAATAACAGTTCGTGATTGTGATGCACATCTCTAGTATTGACTTCCTGATTGCAGCTACCTAACCTGAAGCCATGAAGTCACTCTGTTCAGTCACAGCTCTCGCCATATTCGCTCTGGTAGGTGAATATCTTTCAGTGTTTACTTATTTTATTTTATTTTATTTAAATCTACCACCAACAGAGACACACTTCTATTAGAGGTGACTTTTACAAACTACATTGATAACAAATATCATACTAAAATCAAAAGAAAATATGAAAATATCCCATGTAAATGAGATGATGATGATGATGATGATGATGATGATGATGATGATGATGATGATGATATGCAACAAATGGATGAAGAAGTATTCCGTCTACAGAATTACCAAAATTATTTAGTTAGAAAATTATTATATAGATAAACAAATCACTTTGACGAGGACAATTCTTTCAACATATTTTTTGTCATATCTATAATAGAATCGAGAGGTATATGACAATTATTAATTCAATTAGTGTATGTTTCACACGTCCAACTCTTTAGCTGAATGGTCAGCGTTGAGGCCTTCAGTTCAGAGGGTCCCGGATTCGATTCCCGGCCGAGTCGGGGATTTTAATCCCGTGTGATTAATTCTTCTGGCTCGGGGACTGGGTGTTTGTGTTTGTCCCAACACTTTCCGCTTCATATTCAGACAACACACTACAATACCAACCACAGCAGAAACACGCAATAGTGATAACATCCCTCCATGTAGGGTTGGCGTCAGGAAGGGCATCAGACCGTAAAACAGGGTCAAATCCACAAGTGCGACGCAGTTCACACATTGACCCCACGGTTGTGGTAAAGGCGGTAATGAAAGAGTAGTTCTTAAAAATACAGTTTTGGAGACTGGAGTAATAAGCACTTGTTTAAATCTTAAGTTTCCTTTCCCAACATTAAAGCATAGTTCGTGAAGAAAATAGTCAATGAATCCATTAACAGTCATAAAGAGAGAAATTTACTGAGCTATTACACATCTACTGTACTAGACAAGGAGACATGTTAAAATTCTCTAACAAAAATTCATAAGAAACACAATTTCTAAAAGTAAGTATTTTATACTCTTTTGTTATAGGTAAAATAATAATGACAAGGACACTTCTTTTAACATCTTAATTTCTTTGTCGTAAATATAAGCAAAGTCAAGATCTATAATATACAGTATTAAATTACTGTATGTTTCAGACATATTAATAAAAGGGGAGTTCTTAAAAAGTACAGCTGTGGAGACTGCAGTAATAAGTAATTGCCAAAATCTTAAGTTCCCTTTCCTAACAATAAAGCATAGTTCGTGAAGATAATTATTATAGTCAATTAACAACCTTAAAGAGATACATTTACTAAGCTATTATTATTAACCAACGATTTTTTTCTTAGGAATGAAGCCATACTTTCCAGTGCCACATTATACATATTATACATTATTATACATTATACATATTAACCAACGAGACATTTAAATTCATTCAACAAAAATTAATGCGAAACAACTTATAAAAATAAATATTTTTATACTCTCTTGTTAGAAATAAAATAATAACTTGGACGTCTTAGTCGATCAAAACCTGACCTTCTTCATATCAGCTACTAAGACTTAGCACTATGCATCGATTAAGCCCAGTTTTATGGCCGAATGCCCTTCCTGACTCCAACCTTATGTGGAGGAATCTATTCACTATTGCATGTTTCTGTGGTGGTTTCTAGTGTGATATGATGTGTGTGAATGCATAGGTGTGTAAAAAGACTAATACAAACATCCAGCCGGGCTGAGTGGCTCAGACGGATGAGGCGATGGCCTTCTGACCCCAACGTGGCAGGTTCAATCCTGGCTCAGTCCGGTGGTATTTGAAGGTTCTCAAATACGTCAGCCTCGTGTCGGTAGATTTACTGGCTCGTAAGAAAACCATGCGGGACGAAATTAAGGTACCCCGGTGTCTTCGAAAGTCGTCAAAATGTAGTTAGTGGGACGTAAAATCAATAAAATCAATAACATTATTATTATTATTATTATTATTATTATTATTATTATTACAAAGATCCAGTCCCCCAGCGAGAAGAATTAAAATTAATCAGACGCTGCTAAAATCCCTGGCCAGGGAATCAAATCTGAGGCCCTCTGAACTGAAGACTGCTACGTTGACCATCCAGATAAGAAGCCTGGTTCGATCATCACCTGGAAGTTCGAAATTTATTTTGAGTGAATGATTTCAGCGTGCGCGCGCCTCAGAGGCTAAGATCATTGCGCGAGTGTGTTTCTGTGTCCAGTGTGATGTTATGTGTTGTGTAGTATGCCATGATGATGGTAATGAAGCAGGGAGAGAATGAAGCCCGGTATAGGCGCATAGCCTACTCATATCGAATAACACCAAGGGGTGAACAAAAACCTCTTCTGCTCCCACTGGAACCGCCATGGCGGGGAGTACAGCGAGTCCCGCTCACACACCAGACCCGAACGGATCGTAACTGGGGGACGTGGAGTATGGTTTAGTAAAATACCGTCTGTTTTATCGCTCATTCAGAGTGACCCAATACGTACACAAACAATTCTATTCAACCATGAATGACCCGTGTCGTCTCAGAACTCACGAATCTTAAAACTCACGAGTATCCAAATTCACAAATTCCGAGAAGAGGTTTGGTTTACCTGGGCCAGTCTCAAAACTTACGAGTCGGGCCAGCTCTTCCTTCTCTTCTTTGAATGTATAAATGCCCAACCTTCCCACAGAACGACTGTAGATATTTGGAAATGTGAAAAGGTGCAGTGGTAGTGCCAGCCGGATCTAATTGCCCTCTTGTAATTGGCACTACTCTCATGAAGAGTAGCGCGTCGCCTCGCGCAAAGTATACGCGAGATGAGGCTGAGAAACCCATGGACATTAGGTACACATTGGTGGGCTCTTTCACTTAAAACGCTATTGACGCTTGGCAATTATAACTTTACCGGCACACGCGGATGATATTCTTTCATGATACTGTTTCGCCCGACTTTTTTTTCTCTACTTATTAAACTTATTAACCTTGCCTAGAACCGTTTTACATTAATAGTTTACCCTTTTTCGAAGTAATGAATTCTATGTTATGCACTACTCGATGACACCAAGCAGAGTAACTGAGTACAGATCGGTGCTATACATGAACAATAGGGTGTTAATTTATTCCTGGGATGTTCCATTCGAAAAGGGGGCGAACAACCAGGGGTTAAAGGGCAGCTGGAATCACTGCGCTTCTCATCTCTCCTGCGGTCATCGCAGGGATCTGCTGGCTGGAGTCGTGAATTTTGAGACTCATTAGAATGTTAGTTTAGCTACTAGTTGGTAGTCGTCAGTTTTGATGCTATTTTATTCTAATTTTAGCCTGTGAGTTTTGAGGTTCATGAGTTTTGAGACGTAACCAAATGACCACACTCACTAATCGCTGTCTGTTTCGCAAGTCTCTGTCCAAGGATCATATAAGAGAAATAGATCCGTCACTCCTGTATAATAAAGTTGACTGAGAAAACAGGTCATGGAAGCTACAGTGGCCACTTTCTCTCTGCCAACATAAGGAAATAAATCCCACGATAGTACCTCGTAGTAAACACGATGATGATAGTTGTTACTTTGTTAAAATTTTAATTATGATAGAGATAATGATTGTATTTCGGTAGGAAAGTTGTATCTAAAGCTTCTCTCGTATCTTTTACTTGAAAAGTAAATTGCAATTACCGTATTTGTATGTTGGCAATACTGTTATAACGCTAGCTTGTATCGTTGTTTCACCGTTCGCATTTTAATGTAAATTTACATCTATTAAGTGATAAATGCAACATTGATTACTGAAAATGTTAATGCAATTCATATAAAACCCCAAAACACCCATACTTGCCTAAATCACGATCTAACATAACCTCATTCTTTCGTTCGTTGAACCCTTCCCACGACTTTTATGTATGGGAATGGAAAACACGAGAAGGAAAGGATGAAAGTAAAACACAGCATAATGCACACAGGTTATATTTTGAATTTATTTATTTCAAACAGCAGGTAAGAAGCACAATCACACAGACGTTTACTCGCAACAGCTAGGTAGTTCAATGTGAAGTACGTTCATGATCATCATACTATTTCTTCACACTAAGAACGCGCATAATTATAATTTCACACCATACTCTCAAAAAACTGGATCAAAAATCTCGTCCAATGCGAAAGAATCTCAACAAATTTTCGTCTAACAAGCACTATTACATACCGTACGACCAAAGTCCCTTCGCGCGCAACGATAGCGGTGTTGTGTTTTGAATTTGCTGTACCACGCAACTGAATGAGTAATGCCAACCTCTGCCTTCTAAATTAACCCTCTAAAAGAGAATTTTAGTTTTCATTGGTTGGCGGAGATTGATTGGCCCATCTCAGAACTGCTTCGGACGCTCCCTATGAAGTGTCACCCCCCTGTCTCTGTCCGCTTCACACAGCAGGTAGTGCAGTTCATAGGTATCATCTGAGACGGCCATAATCCTTATTGACAGGCTCACCTTACTTTTACTTTCGCTCACAAGTCTGATCACCCAGTACACTAGCTACGGGTGGACAGATACGAACAAGAACTGTTGACCCCAATAACACGCGATGACTATTCCTTGGTTCGGTTCCAGAGAAAATCCAGTAATTCACAGAGTCAAACACAATGAACTACTTAACACTGACAAGTAAACAGCAACCAACGAGCAGGTCAATACTCCTCACAGCAACGACCATTAACACTGTTCCAATTACACTCACGACAGCTATTCCAAACGCTGACTCCATGACGATCTAAAGTCCACGGTAGTAGACATACACAGTACTCCAAGGCAGTACTCACGTTACTCCGCTCCGTACTCCAACATGACGATCGACACTCTGACACAACAACGAGAACAACAACAACAACAACAATAACTTCTCATTCAGACTCCGGTGGAACACTCGCCCCAGTTCCACGGCTGAATTCCAACGCTGACTAAATGTTTTCGTCTAGCCTACTTTTTATATCCTGGTGACAAAGTACTGGAATATTCGAGACACGGCTAGAGACAGTACATTTTCTTTGCACCTTCCCGATAGCGCACGGGAAAATCAGACGAAGAGAACAATACTCGGAAAGGCCGGCCATGCTCTTCAAGCCGGCTGGGAGCTGCCCGGTCTGACTCACTAGTCCCTTCCAGGAAGTACCGAAGGGGGCTATGACAGGGCTGGCACGTAAGGCTCCTTTCACACTACACGGTTTCGACCGTACGGCGACATTCCTTTAGTGGCGTGAAGAAGAGCATTAGACCTTTCACATTTACACGGCACGGCAGCCGTGCCGTTGCCGTGCCGTGTAGCAGCCGTGTCTTGCCACTGGAATGGACGGCTGCCGTTGACTCAGTGACGCACGCAGCTCAATGCATGCTTTCACACTGTACGGTTGTTTAATCGTACGGCAGCTCTCGAGCAGCTGTAGAGGAGATAACGCGAGGGTATCTAGACACAACTTATACGCATTAGTATCGTAGTGTTTTATTGTTTTACTTTGTTGTTAAAATGTTCAGTGCATTGCTTTGTAGGATTTATCGTTGGTTTTGTGAAATGGCTGACGTAGATTCTGAAATTCTTATTACTCTGGTCCATACTGGGACATAACTCTAGACATTTATACAGTAGTGGCGATTGGGTATTGGACGTGTGTGTTGGGGGAGGGGGGCGAAATGTACAAACAACAGAACGTACCCGGGTTTGTGGTGTATAGCGTGGGGGAGTGGATGTATACACACAAAAACTTTTTAAAAAAGCTAGGCTAATTTCGACAGAGAGGTAAAGGTTGTCAGACTACCAACTTAAGTGCGGTAATAGTTTTTTTTTTTTAGATATTGATTCAGTCATCATCATCATCATCATCTCTTTACCCTCCAGGTTCGGTTTTTCCCTCGGACTTAGCGAGGGATCCCACCTCTACCGCCTCAAGGGCAGTGTCCTGGAGCTTCAGACTCTTGATCGGGGATACAACTGGGGAGTATGACCAGTACCTCGCCCACGCGGCCTCACCTGCTATGCTGAACAGGGGGCCTTGTGGAGGGATGGGAAGATTGGAGGGGTTAGTCAAGGACGAGGGAAGGAAGCGGCCGTGGCCTGAAGTTAGGTACCATCCCGGCATTCGCCTGCAGGAGAAGTGGGAAACCACGGAAAACCACTTCGAGGATGGCTGAGGTGGGAATCGAACAAAACTCTACTCAGTTGACCTCCCGAGGCTGAGTGGACCCCGTTCCAGCCCTCGTACCACTTTTCAAATTTCGTGGCAGAGCCGGGAATCGAACCCGGGCCTCCGGGGGTGGCAGCTAATCACGCTAACCACTACACCACAGAGGCGGACTATTGATTCAATACCATACAATAAAACTTTCATCAAAGCAACAATTTTACGCATGCACTAAAATTAAACAGAAGTACGGTGTGATAATACAATTAAAATTCGTTTAGTATTTGGCTACACACTACGAAACTAACAAACTAAACCAGTGGCGGTTTCTGGTATAGCGCAATGGAGCAATGAACCTCCAGTTTATATCACATTGTACTTAACCACTTAATTTTCACAACTTTGTCAATCTCGAAGCCTTTGCTAAGCTCATCTATCCGTAATATACTCGTACTTGACTTTCAGTTCAAACGAGCCGCGCGAAGTCCTGGCTGTATACTCGTCTGGAATGCACCCCCCGTGCAAGGCCACATCTCCGTCTGTACCTTGGTGAAGGGTGTGGTAGAGCTGGGAACGGAGCTGTTGCTCCTATGATTGCAATCGGTAGTGCGAGTGCAGCGCTCCCTCCGGTATTCTCCGGTAGTCAACTGTTGCTTGGAAACCAATCGGTGGTTTCGGAGGGCGAGCGGAGGACGGAGCAACAGTACTGAATGTGTGCTCGCTTGCACTTCCAGCAGTGGAGCGCAACGGATGTTTCAGACATATTAATAAAAGGGGAGTTCTTAAAAAGTACCGCTGTGGAGACTGCGGTCGGATGTGGTAGCGACGTAGTAAATCATCATCATCATCATCATCATCATCTGTTTACCCTCCAGGTTCAGTTTTTCCCTCGGACTTAGTGAGGGATCCCACCTCTACCGCCTCAAGGGCAGTGTCCTGGAGCTTCAGACTCTTGGTCGGGGGATACAACTGGGGAGTATGACCAGTACCTCGCCCAGGCGGCCTCACCTGCTATGCTGAACAGGGGCCTGGTGGAGGGATGGGAAGAGTGGAAGGGATAGGCAAGGGAGAGGGAAGGAAGCGGCCGTGGCCTTAAGTTAGGTACCATCCCGGAATTCGCCTGGAGGAGAAGTGGGAAACCACGGAAAACCACTTCGAGGATGGCTGAGGTGGGAATCGAACCCACCTCTACTCAGTTCACCTCTCGTACCACTTTTCAAATTTCGTGGCAGAGCCGGGAATCGAACCCGGGCCTTCGGGAGTGGCAGCTAATCACGCTACCCACTACACAACAGGGGCGGACAACGACGTAGTAAATACTGCTTTATAAGTATGAAGAAGGCGAATATATGAAATATATACATTCGCATTTATCGTTAACGTTTAATAATATATATATTTCCGATAAAAGTCCATGCAAATAGAATAGACCTTTTTCATTATATTACCTTTGTAGTGTAATATACATGATAGACTAAAGCAACTCTCGTACGTCCCCGCGGTGTTGGGGCCAACGCGCGCCCGCCTGTTGCCCGGTGGCTCCGGCTTCGATTCTCAGCTGGGCCGGGTTTTTTAATTGTAACGAATACTATCCCAGTCCTGGGAACTGGGTGTTTGTGACGTCCTTTATTTGCGCGTTGTAGTGGAATAGAAAGAATGAATTTACAACGTGTATTTAAGTTATGAAATGAAATGAAATTTCATATGGCTTTTAGTGCCGGGATATCCCAGAACGGTTTCGGCTCACCAGGTGCAGGTCTTTCTATAAATAAATAAATGAATAAATAAATAAATAAATAAATAAATAAATAAATAAATATAGAATGTAAAGCGTATGGGTATACGTATTTTGTTAGTTGGTAAAGAAAAATACACGTCACAACATATGCTAGGTAGGGTTTACCTTGTTCTGTTAGTTTCCCTCGCGGTTAGAGCCACGCAGCTGTGAGCTTGCATCCGGGAGATAGAGGATTCGAACCCCACTGCCGGCAGCTCTGAAAATGGTTTCCCGTGGTTTCCTATTTTCACACCAAGAAAATGCTGGGGCTGTAGCGAATTAGGGCCACGGCCGCTTCCTTCCCACTTCTAGGCCTTTCCTATCCCACTGTCGCCATAAGATCTATCTGTGTCGGTGCGACGTAAAGCAAACCTGGGATACAGAATATAGTACCGTAGTATAAAGTTACAGTTTTGTGACGCTAATATTTGTATCTATAATTTTTATCAACGTGCCAGAAACCAACGACACGGAGCTGTTGCCATTCCAACACCGTTTTAAGGGGCACCGACCCAAGCCGGGATTTGAACCTGCAAAGTCGGACTCAGAAGGACAGCGACTCAACCAACTGAGCCACATGAAAAGGAGGCGTTTGTGATTATTGTTATAAATAGATGCAGTCAGTATTTTTACAAAGGTTTTATGAGGAACACTTATTAAGGACGTACGTTTTCCATTTGTCCGAAATGCACGAGGCCGGACAGAAGAACTAGCTGGAAGTTAAAGTGCCTTGCAGGGGTGTCGCTTCCTTCTCTGTTCACTTTTCCACACCAGACTCCATGGCGTAACAGCCCCGAAGGGCCACCGCCTACCAAGCGACCGGTGTTCAGCCCGGAGGCCTGCAGATTACGAGGTATCGTGTGGTTAGCGCGACGAATCCTCTCCGCCGTTATTCTTGGCTTTCTAGACCGGGGCCGCCATCTTACCGTCAGATAGCTCCTCAATTATAATCACGTGGGCTGAGTATACCTCGAACCAGCTCTCAGATCCAGGTAAAAATCGCTGACCTGTCCAGGAATCGAACTAGGGGCCTGCAGTAAGAGGCAGGCACGCTACCCCTACATCGCGGGGCCGGCTGGTTACTTTTAGGTCTCCTTATTTTAGAATTTGACTTAAGGCATCCTGCATTCGATTTCCGGCACTGACAGAGTTAAGAAAGGAATGGGATGGGGAAGATACATTCTTGTTTTTGGGTGCAGTAGAGTTGGCTTTCAGTCTCCCGTAATCGAAATATCTACGACCTGGAAGGTAGTCACCTTCATGGGGTGTAGTACCAAAGTGGTTCCTTTTTTAAGAAGACAAATAAATTAAGATTCTACTTCCTCTCAAAAGAAGAACGAAATTATCAATTTTACGAACAGATTCAATAATGCAGCCGGTTTATGTTAAGAGCACAAAAGCTATGATTGTACATGGTAACAATCAAAACCATCAATAACTACCGAAGATCCGTCACCGCACTCGGTAGGACCGGCTTTCTTTTCATATTCACTGGGCGAGTTGGTCGTGCGGTTAGGGGCGCACAGCTGTGTGCTTGCATCCGGGAGATAGTGGGTTCAAACCCCACTGTCGGCAGCCCTAAAGATGGTTTCCGTGGTTTCCCATTTTCACAACAGGAGCTGTACCTAATTAAGGCCACGGCTGCTTTCTTCCCACTCTTAGCCCTTTCCTTTCCCATCGTCGCAATAAGACCTACGGTGTGACGTAAAGCAAATTCTAAATAAAAATTTAAAAATCTTTTCACAACCCCTTCCAAGGAAAAGTTGTATCCATGCTACTGGCCTGGACTGAAATTATTTTGTGGGTACGCCACTGCATTTAGTATTATAACGTATTGAATAGGTGGAACCTTTAGCTTTACTAAGCATTGTAAAATACGCCACTGCATCCACTCACCATTTAAGGTACAAGGTAAGCCCGAAGAATGGTTGGATACTCTAAATACACCACCACAAATGATGCGGTTATGGCTCAAAAGTATAAAGAAAGGTAAGGGACGGGACTTAGTGTTTTAAGTAGAATCCATATCAATAAAACGTGACTTTCCATTTTAAAAATGTTTCATACACGAGTGCGATTCAAGCCTGGGCCGTCCTGATGAGAAGATAGAACCATTGGAACAGAGTTATCACGCCCGCCAAGTACAGAATAGTTACCCGCACATTTGATGGTGCCAATTGAGGTTCCAATCAGTAACTGGGCATTTGGCAAAATATATAGGCCTACCTATCTAACTTAGTATTGTTACTGTTAGAATTTTTAAAAAAAATATTTCATAACTTACCGAGGATGTACAGTGACAAAACGGTCCCTCTTCAAAAAACTTACTTATATGGCACAAAATGAGGAACTAACGTGCAGCTCACCAATCCTGACACAGTCTTCCCAACGTTGCAACTTAAATACAGCACATCTCTCAACCAAGGTACAACCCGAGGATCCCTGGGACATTGTTGTTTCCGTGAACCGATGTCCAAAATCTGACACAATGTTGCAAGCTTGCAACTGTTTCTGGACGTAGCCCCCGCTATCTCGGTGGTCACATTTCGGCCCCCTACTGAGTAATCCTTTGCTAATTGGCCCTTTCCTCATGTCTTGACATTTGTCAACACACGGTTACATTTCCAACATTGAGGCCTCTACAGGGAACTATCCCCGCGCATCACAATCCTAAGTGTTTTCCTTTCATTCAAGCAGCCTACAAATATGGCAGGCGCGGCTCCATAATACGATCTGCAGAGCTGCAGAACCACCACAATGAAAGATATACAATAATATATAGCGATTAGCCATCCCATCCTTCATATTGAGTGTTTATATCGAGCCAAAGTTCGATACCCATACAGCTGCTGGTGATCTGGCAACCCTGTTTAGAACTGTGAACGACAGAATATTAGGAGAGCACACTTAACTACAGCTTTCTTCCGATAGGTGGCTAAGGGTCGCCCATAAGGTTCTGTATGAACTGCACGCCTTGCAGTACGTCTGACCTATTCCCGTGACCATAAAGTTAGTAAATAATACACTAGACAGCGCCACCGTCCGTGAGAGAATCGCTGTAGCGAACGAGCATGTTGTAATCTCAGCTGTTTGGGAAAAACTCCCTCCATTGTACTCATCAGTGTAAACAGAGAACTTATAAAACTGTGTGGATATTGATATGGTTTAAAATTCTTATATGTCAACATTCTCAGATACTACAGTATAGTTGTGATGCTTCTGTTCAATAGAAAGAAAGCCCAAATAGCTTAAATACAGGACAAGTGCGTGATAAAAGAGGATGGTTGTGATTAAGTAGGACAATTCAATTTACTGCCCATGTTAAGTCTTCAAACAACGTACCTTATGATTGGGGCTACCGGTATGTATATTTTTCTGTCTTTGGTGTAAATGACCAGGACTTCAGCAAAATTCTATCCAACGGCCGAAAACATTCTCCCGTACGAAGCGAATGAACGAGTTCTTAGGCCTACAAGTATATACAGTAATAATGACTATGTTTCTCCGTAACGGTAGTGAATTCTTCCGACTTAGGTAGTCATGAAATTGAAAACAGAAACACAAGTACCATCAGATGATGTTCCCCCTCCATTAAGAAAGCCAGTTGCCAAAGATGTATGCAGGTCTCGGAACCTTTGTAAATATGTGCCGATAGGTCAACATTTTTTTCGATAAGTAGAAGTGGGGCATTATTTTTTGTAACTTTTTAATTGTTGTTTTTTGTACAAGTCAGTTATTTATATTGTCGATGTCCCTCGAAATCGGTGTCTTACAAATTGAGATGAACGTCTACCTGTATTATTTCGGTACATTTTCGAGAACTTCACACTGATAGGACATGGAGTGAAGCGTTTCCGCGGAGTTGGAGGACGGATTCACACGAGCTCAGCTGACACTTTCCGTATACAATACGAATTTAGATTTGTCTATTACACTTACTGCATTGGACTGTGCGTCACAGAGCAGAACCACCAACGTTATTCAGCACGAGCCGCCACTGAAATATGGAGAATTATGTATGGCCCTATTGAGCCTTGCTAGTAGATTCTTCGCCGCTACGTTAATTTAAAATTTCGGAGTAAGTTTTTAAGTTGCTCGTACCGCACGTAAAAATACGGCTGATCTTCGCTCTAATTTCAGGAAATATTTGGGGGGCCCGGCCCCTCTGACCCCCCTTGGCTACGCCAGTGTTTGAAAGTGCTCAAATACGACAGCTTTATGTCTAAAGATTTACTGGTACGTTTTATGATAATTAACAGAATCTGGGTGAATTTAGATCCATATTGATATAGTTTGGTCACGACTTCGCATCATTCTCAACTGTGAACACGTTGTACAAGCTCACTTTACTACCTTCCTGGCAGGACAGATTTATTTTCATTGCTCGAAATGACTCACTCACCCCTTTTTCGAATTCCTTGTCTTGCATTGTATCATCACTTTATTGTTGAAAACGTTCATTTTAAAGTTATAAGCTACCTCTCTCAGGTGGCCCCACGAGGATGAATTCAGCACTCAGTTCAGAATTAAAATCCTTAGAATGGCCTAAAATCGAACCCGCGTCCTCTAGGTAAGATATATGCATGCTACCCCTACATCATGGAACCGGGTAATTATTATTATTATTATTATTATTATTATTATTATTATTATTATTATTATTATTATTATTATTATTATTATTATTATATCTTGAGACTTAGAAATAAGAAGATCGAGTATAAAAGTATCAAAGTAACAATACAGAAGGAACAACTTATTCGACTTTTAAGGTGACTTAGGAAATAAAAAATCTCTTCTGTGGTGTTCAATCCGAAGATTGGTTTGTAGCGGCTTTCCATGAACTCCGGTCTGTAGCTAATCTCTTCAAGTCCAAGTAATTATCACAACCCTTGTTGTGAATTTGTTTTATATATCCTAGACGTGGTCTACCTCTACAGTTCTTTCCTTCCACTCTGCCCTACATTATTATGTGCAGAAGACTTTCATGCCTCAAGATATGTTCAATCCAATTGTATCTTTGGTGAGTAAGCACAATCCATAAACCTGGCTTCTCTCCAATCTTTTTCAACGTTTCTTCATTAATGATTTTGTACATCCATGGAATTTTCAGTATTTTCCTGTAGCACCATATTTCAAAGGCTACTATACGTTTCTTATCAGCTGACCTCGACTTTTTTTTTTAAAAAATGAGTGTCTAGCAAAACGCCTAAACACGTGTCTCAATATAGAACGTCCCCGCAAAATGTTATCAAAAGCGGTGAGGCATATGTCACACCCTCCCCTTGTCAGTAATGAGCGCAGGGATTGATGATAGTGATGACGATGGCAATAAATAACGTCTGCAGACTCTACGGCAATCAAGACAAAGAACTACCTATAATAAACCTGACATAACAGCTTTAATCCGAAGCAGACATTTGAGTAGATCTGGGGATATCCTACGTAATGATAAGCTACTGTAATTCGTGACGCTCTAATTGGACAGCTAGTTGAAGAGAAAGAAGACACCAGACAACCCCGACCAAGTGATGAACTAGGTCGGGATCTTCAGGACATCAGTGAAGATGTTGTATAAACGTGGGAGAAAAGAACTTGGCAAGCACTTGTGGGCGAGGCTAAAAAACCATTAGGTTTAAATTGCGGTGGTTCTAATTGCAATTGAAGTTTTGTTTAGAAAGGATATTTTTGGAAGACATCAGGTATCTTTGTGGAAGTTCATCAGCAATGTTACTGTCGGCCATTGGCTACTCTTGAACTTTTTAAAAGAAGATCGGCGAGGCGGTCTCTCGTATCCAACCTACGGAAGCCCCGTAAGCCACCCACACGGGAATGAGCGGATGTGCGTAATAGTGTGACGTAAGCAGTCTCGTTCGTTGTCATTTAACACAAGGAGCTCTAATGGAATGTAGGTTACATCTCCATTGAATATAGCAATACTCCTGTCTTCGACAGTTAAATAGTGTGTAAACGGTAATTGTTATATAATTTAGATAAGACCGATAAATATGTTGGGCGGCGACTGACTCCCGAGCTAAGACTGTATTGTTCTATTTCATAGGGACAGGTTTCCCCATCTGATTTCCCTTGGTCGATTCTTGTTCTCTTCCCGAAATACAGCAGTATTAGGAAATTCCAGGCCTTTCAAGGTCGTATTCCAAGATTTGAGAATACTCCATCCGTATGTTTATAAAGTGAAAACCGGGCGAGTTGGCCGTGCGGTTAGGACCGCGCAGCTGTGAGCTTGCATTCGGAAGATAGTAGTTTCGAACTCCATTGTCGGCAGTCCTGAAGATGGTTTTCCGTGGTTTCCCATTTTCACACCAGGCAAATGCTGGGTCTGAGCCTTAATTAAGGCCACGGCCGCTTCCTTCCCACCTCTAGCCCTTTCCTATCCCGTAGTCACCATGTAACTGTTCGCTCTCCTCATCAAGACACTTTGGGAGATAAAAGTTATTACCTTGGGACACATGAATATCAAATAAACTATATGTGGCTTGCCCGCAAATTGCCACGCAAATAGAAACAATTAACATTCCATGGTTTCCCATTTCTCTATGTGATGTTTGGGCGCCAGGGTTACAGTTTTAAACAAAACTGTAAACCAAAATTTATATTTACTAGCATAGAGACTTATACTTAAATCACGGGGGTAGGATTTTAAATAACCATTAAATATCGCTTAAGAAAGAAAATTAACGCAATATAAAATACAAATGAATTTATTATACAAAAAAAATGAGATGAATCGGAAAAGTTCCTTAAAGCGTGGAGGAATTTAGAATTTACTTTACTGAATTTACTAATTGCTTGCTTTATCTAATTGAAGCCCACCAATTGCAGCTTCCGTTGAAGTCATCTGGTTTCCGTGGTTACTCGTTCTCTTCTTCTCGATGTAGAATTTGCTCTATGGACATCCTTCCTTCCTTCTCTGATATGGTACGGGCTATCTGGACTAGCACTCCCTAATTGCCTAGTCTTTAAATTAGACATTGGCCCTATACTTGTAAAAGCTGATCAGCGTTGATCGTATGAGGAGAAAATTCAGAGATATGAATTTTTCCATATTAGTAGAAATCTCAATCCAATTGAGCTATACTATTTATACGGTACAGACTTGTACCAAATTCCGTGGACTTGAACTAAACATAGTTCTTCGTCCAGAAGATTTACTGAATATAACACAAGCCGTAAACTTGTTTCGTCTCACGTAGATCCGATAACATTACCGCAGCTGAGTACTGTATCGAAGCGAGCACATATTGTACAAAAATAACTATGTCGCGGAGCGACCACACACTGTTTCAAAAATCAATAACGTCGTTCACAGTAGATGTTCTAATAGTAGATAGGTTCACAGCAGAAGTTGTTGTAAGGTTGTTAGGTTCCGTTCTCGTGGTGAGAATCTCTATATATCCGGGCTCCCCCCCCCCCCCCCACTCTTGGTAACAGTTCAATCTCAAAACTCATATACAACGAAGTATCTGATTCGATAGATCGAACTATCAACTCCCCTTCTCTTCTTTCTTGACAAGTCCAGTAGGCGTGGCGATGATGTAGCTGACCAGCTTGCAAGCCTCGCGCGCGGGTCGCTGTTTACTAGCTTTGGCTCATGAGTTAAACCCATGAATCATGTAAATGTCCACGCTCAAGAATAACCTTTTCCGTATATACAAATATGAGATGAAATGACAACAACTATATTTCAACATTTTAACCAAATCCAATACATAATAAATTCCTATCTTTCATAATATAATAATAAATAATAAATGATGTTATAATATATACAATACGATTGAAAAAACTTTATTTACAAATGCTTAACGTAGAATAAATATGTTATTACGAATAATTGCCGATGGCGGATAAACTTGATATCAAATGATATCGCGTAAAATGATATTAAATTAGTAGGGCTGGAGAAGCCTGGACGGTTACAACCATAAGACCTGTCTGTGTTGGTGCGACTTAAAGCAAATTGCAAATAAATAAATAAATAAATAAATAAATAAATAAATAAATAAATAAATAAATAAATAAATAAATAAATAAATAAATAAATAAATAAATAAATAAATAAAATTGAAACACGTGCGAAAATCAATTTCATTTCAATGTTTAACGTATTGCGACAGCCGAAGACCAATAACATTATCAGGATTGAGCTTCGGGTCATCCCTCGTAGTATAAAGCTGGCGTGCCTGTCGCTAACCTGGACAGCAGTCGTTTAGGTACGCCAGGCCCTCCACGGACTGTGAAGGTTTGTTTGCTTTTTGCTTGTTCGAGTTGTGGTTTTCTTTGTGGTATCTCTTTAAAAATATTGTGTGGCTATTGTTAAGTTGGTGCAACCCTCGTATGGCATGCCCTCCGACTAGGGCGGGCGGCATCTGCCACTTGTAGGAAACTGCATTTTAATGTGGTACAGGATGGCGGTGTGTGAGTTGCAGGAATGTTGGAGACAGCAAAAACACCCAGTTCCCGAGCCGGAGAAATTAACCGTTTAGGATTAAAATCCTTCGACCCGATCGGAAATCGAACCCGGTACCGCGAGGAGTGAAGGCCTATACACTGACCACCCAGCTATGGAGCCTGACTTCGTGCTGGTGATTGTTGTTTGTACATTGATCATACGAGAAATATTATGGTCTCATTTCCGTTAATCAACACTGCTTTATTGATGTCATAAAATCTGATCTTAATTTCATGATAAGGGATTTGGTACTTACTCCTTCACGGTGCCTTATGGGGAATCATTTCTAAATTTTGATATGTAGAAATAGGAATATCGAAGGCAGACGTTTGACATAGCCTACATTTCTATATACTATACAGAGTGGTCGGAAATAACGTGAACTGAGTACATGAGCGTTACAACGTTGGTAATACTGATAACTAATTTGAAAAAATTGCATCGATATCTCGCGCCGCTGTCATTTTATCAGCTGCTGAAGTTAACCAATCAGATCGCTTCGCGGGCGAATTCAAATGGGCTGTACGAGGCGATGCTCCTAAATCTGCAGGTGGCTTGATCGGGCTGAGAGCCACGCCGAAGAATGAGCATCAAACACTTACACACGCTGGGTTTCAGCCAATGCCACGCTAGCGTGCTTGCTTTGGGCCGAACCTGTTAGCAAGGAGGCCGTTGTTGAAGTCCTCCCCTGGAGGAGTTTATTTCTTCTATTGGCGCTCTCGAGCCGGTCAAAAGCCACGTACAGATTTAGCAATACCGCCTCGCTAACTTCAGCAGCTGATAAAATGGCAACGGCGAGAGATATCTAATTATTTTTCCAATTATTTATCAGTATGACCAACCCTCTAGCGCTCATATGCACGGTTCCAGTTATTTCCGACCGCCCTGTATAAATTAATCCGACAATTGATAGCCTGGTCTTCTTATTGTTCCTCAATTTCAGTATCTCTCGTTTCTCGCCAAAGTCTATCAGTATTTAACAATTCAGTAGCAGCAGCGATTTCTTTATTTCATAGGCTGTGCACTGTGTACAGCAGTGTTGTTTGAAAAAACCAGAGCTTAAATTTCAGCATTACCCTCCATGAATTTTTGTTCAGTTTCAGAATTGTCATAAGCATTTCATAGCTAAACAAAGGATATTAATCGTCCCTATCATTGTAATTTACCGAGCTGAATAGCTTAGATGATAGAGCGCTGACCTTTTGTGCTCAAGTTTGCAGGTTCGATTCCGGCTCAGTCCGGTGGTGCTCAGATACGTCAACCTGGTATCGGAAGTTTACTAGCACATAAAAATCTCACGTGGGCACCGCACGCCCGCCAACCAACCGGTGACAGAAACTCACTGTATTATTATTATTATTATTATTATTATTATTATTATTATTATTGTTATATGTGTTAACATTTCCTTTTGTTCCAGTGGTTCTTCATCGAAGGCGCAATCACACAAGAATTTGACTTCACGAGGGAAGGTAAGAATATGCAATATATCGAAGTCAGTCTTGGATAGAATTGAAGCCTTCAGGAAAATGAATAACAGATAATTTGCAGGATGGTTTGATTAGTCTTAGAGACTATTTGTCACATATACTGTCAAATACACCCTCTAAGTACTCGATTGACGCACTACCACAAAAATGAGACAATGACCTGGAATGGCTGTATGAAAAGTGGAGTACTATTAAAAATAAGCGCGAGAATGAAGAGGTAGGTCAAAGCACACACAGAGATCTATTAACAGAAAGAAAGGGAAGGAGAAGAAACTTGGAAAGAAAGCAAGAATAAAGTTCACGTGGCTGTGTTTTGTGCGCTGACTGGAACTACAGCGATTAATTAGTACACACATTAAAGGCGTACGGAAGATTGGGGGGGGGGGGGGATTAATGGGGTTTGACCCCCACCGCTCAAACGTTTAACCACATTATTAGGCCTATAAAGATTGACGTTTTATATCTGAGTATATTTTAAAAATCCACAATCGTTTTATCTCCTCTAATTTCTCTCTTTCACTGTAACAAAATCTGTTGATATTACGTACAGTTCACCCTCCATTTCTTCAGTAATATAATCTCTGTGCTTGGGACTGTGGCACACACAATACATCACTCAGCGTGGGACACAAGTAGCTGTCTGTCATTCAACAGTCCGAGAACGTGGCGGTGCTCTTAAAGTGGGTCTCAAAACATACTGTGTAACTAGTGCTGGGATCGGTAGGAGTGGAGCTGAACAGTTCTTTTCGCTCTTTCTCCGGAGACCTCCGATAGTCCTCCGATTGAATTTACTGGCGGAAACTTCAAGTGCGTTAATGTGGCATTGTTGTAACGATGATCTTGGGTGGAATTACAATTTAGGTTTCACTACTAGTTCCACACATGCACGCGTCTTCATACGGATGTCATTCAAATGCTGCAGCCGTATTAAGATTGCCGCATTATTTGTCACGCTGTGAATAAAAGATTTTGATCTGCTGAAATTCAGTTTGCAATAGATTCAGGTGGAATGAATAATGTAGAGTTAATATTTCTATATACGGTAATTTACTCTTGCAAATGCATTTACAATAATAGTGAGCTGGGAGCGGAGCGAGTATTACCGATGAGTAATCCGGTTGTAGCGGTAGAGCCCAGCACCAATCTCCTCCGCCAATCAATCACTATCAATCAATCACTACTGATCTGCATTTAGGGCAGTTGCCCAGGTGGCAGATTCTCTATCTGTTGTTTTCCTAGCCTTTTCTTAAATGGTCGCAAAGAAATTGGAAAATTATTGAACATTTCCCTTGTTAAGTTATTCCAATTCCTAACTCCCTTCCTATAAACGAATATTTGCCCCAATTTGTCCTCTTCAATTCCAACTTTATCTTCATATTGTGATCTTTCCTACTTTTAAAGATACCACTCAAACTTATTCGTCTACTGATGTCCTCCCACGCCATCTCTCCACTGACAGCTCGGAACATCCCAGCCCAGTAGGCCTACTCGCGTCTCGCGGAGGACCAGAGCACAGTGTAGCGCACGACACATCAAGGGGAGCCCACAACATTCAGATCATGGATTTTCTTCAAACTTTGTACACTTTTAGTAGTCCGTTAGGACAACATAATGTGCAAGTAGTAAGGCGTACTACTTAGGCGTTCTCGAGAAAATCGCAAGAGAAAGTTTCGCGTCGAATATCTACCGGTCTGTTGCGATCACGACCACGAGATCGCGTCGATCGAGTGGTTAGCGTTCAAGCTCCGTGATCGCTGGATCGAGTCCCGCTCATCGCTTTTATTCAACACTGGTCATATTCTTTCATTACATATACAATATTGCAATTTCGGGCACCCTACCCGATTTCACCGTCAGGTATGAGGGATTTCGCAAATCACGACAGGCATACATTGTCAGGAAAACTTTATGGGCCGATTGCAGAAACGATGACTAGTTTTAATCCTTAGACAATGTCTACCTAAACAACGTCTAAATCGAGCACGATCTTCCATTGCATAAACAATGTTCAGACAGTGTTTAACTAGACATCGTTTAAAGTTTCAATATTGGTTTGAAAATGGAGATAGAAGTATCATTCATGCAACTCTTTGCTTGTCGCAACCAATGAAATTCGTCGGTGCGCGCGCCGAAAGGAAGTCAGTTGTTTGTCTTCCTACACATTACAGAAATATGGCTAAGTATGAGCATGACTTGGACACAGATAAGAATATCGCTTTCGGTGGAAATTAAATCTCATAATATTATCGACACTAAAGCGACACCGTATGGAGAAGTGTAGCTTTCATTATAGCGTTGTTACGGCGAGCGTAATCTACTCGTAAATAGTCTCGACGAAGGGAAGATGAAACGATAGCAAAGTGTAACCGAATGTGTTGTATGGGCCATATAGATGTAGCTCGCATTCTGGAGATCGTAGGTTCGAAACGCATCATCGGGAGTCCGGAAGATTGTTTTCCGTAGTTTCCCTATTTTTCACCAGGCAAATACTAGGGCTGTTATTATGGCCACGGCTCTTCTTCCCCAGTCCTCCTCTTTAAACAATAATCACCACCATCACTACCACTTGCATTTTCCTATCTCATACTTGCCGAAAATTTATCTGGATTAGCGCGACGACACATGTGTATAAACCACATCCAACCTACTTTTTAGTTTTCAATATTATGTGTACCTACTTGGCAGTAAATGTAAGTGAATCGCTCTCGGTAGATGTATGTGACAGCCCTCGGACGATTGGGACAAGTAATTCTGACATGTATGTAGTCGAAGTGACCTATAATTCCATGGAAATTACGCCATGTATAATAAAATATATCGGTTGCCAAGAATTGTATTCAAGTTGACAGTTACCGGACTGTCCCTTTGTCAGTCTCAAGAAAAGCGAAAACTTATTTTAAGCTCAACCTCCCCGTAAATTTCAAATGCATTGCTGCGATTTCGCAGCGGGCGAACCACAGAGTGGCCGTCGGACTAACCTTTCTTCCCAGAATCGTCTCAACATGATAATACAAATTACATTTTTCATGGTACATAACCTCTGATTGTGATTCACTCATCTCAGAGGTTAAACAGTGTTCTCGTCAGTGTTTAAACATGACCGGTTGAACATCGGTTTTAGACAGTGTCTAAGTGATAAATAACGTCTCTGCAATGCGGCAACCATACTTAGGCATTGTTTAACCGTAGGCATCGTCCAAAATCCGTTTCTGCAATCGGCTGTATCCATTTGATCGTTCACTTGTCGATAATTATAAATAATATATGTTTGTAATGATAAAAATTAGTGTCCGCCTGTGTGGTGTACTTAGTGTGATTAGCTGCCACCCCTGGAGGACCGCGTTCGATTCCCGTCTCTGCCACGAAATTTGAAATGTGGTACGAGGGCTGGAACGGGGTCCACTCAGCCTCGGGAGGTAAACTGAGTGGAGAGTGGTTCGATTCACTCCTAAGCCATCCTCGAAGTGGTTTTACATGGTTTCCCACTTCTCCTCCAGACAAATGCCGAGATGGTACCTAACTTAAGGCCACAGCCGCTTCCTTCTCTCTTCCTTGTCTATCCCTTCCAATCTCCCCACCACCAACCAAAGCCCCTGTTCAGCATAGCAGGTCAGGAGCCTGGGTGAGGTACTGGTCCTCTTTCCCGTTTGTATTTCCCGATCCAAAGTTTCACGCTCCAGGACACTGCCCTTGAAGCGGTCGAGGTGGGATCTCTCGCGGAGTCTGAGGGAAAAAACAACCCTCGAGGGTAAAGATCCTCTGTGGTGTAGTGGTTAGTGTGATTAGCTGCCACCCCTGATGTCTAGGTTCGATTTCCGGCTCTGCCACGAAATTTGAAAAGTAGTACGGGGGCTGGAATGGGTTCCACTCAGCCTCGGAGATCAACTGAGTAGAGGGGGTTCGATTTCCACTTCAGCCATCCTCGAAGTGGTTTTCCGTGGTTTCCCCACTTCTTCTCCAGGCAAATGCCGGGTTGGTACCTAACTCGAGGCCACGACCGTTTTCTTCCCTCTTCATTGTCTATTCCTTCCGATCTTACCTCCCCCCCCCCCACAAGGACCCTGTTCAGCATAGCAGTTGACGCCGTCTGGCCGAGGTACTGCTCCTCCTCCCCAGTTGTATCTTCCAACCAAAAGTCTCACGCTCCAGGACACTGACTTTGAGCGGTAGAGCTGTGGTTCCTCGCTGAGTCCGAGGGAAAAACCAACCCTGGAAGGAAGATGGATTAAGAAAGATAAAATAAGCAGCCAAATAACATTGAACATTCAATAAAAGATCATGCAAATACACGTATTATTTTCATTACCTTTGAATTGTAGCATATATGATAGCATGTGACCATGAACATGACTCAATCCAGCGATCCTGCGATTACGGAGCTTGAACGCTAACCACTCGACCACCGCCATCTTGAGCTTATGATCGCAACGCATCGGTACATATTCGACGCGAATTTTCTCGAGATCGCCTAAGTAGCACGCCTTACTACTTGCACATTATGTTGTCCTAATAAACTACTAAAAGTGTGCAAAGTTTGAAGAAAATCCGTGATCCGAACGTCATGACCTCCCTTGTAAGAGTATTGTACCTGCATTCAGTCTGTGCTTATCAAATTTGCGTCTATATTTCCTCAGCTTGTTGTGTTTTGTAGATAATACAGAGTATCTTAGATAACAATTGTGGCATTAGTTCGATATTTAATCCGATTTTTAGACAGTATTCATGTTTTAGAATATTTAAAGGAATTTAAGTACATTTTTATTGAAAAATGGGCCACAAATGCCACGAAAACCGTCTGATGCAGGTAAAGAAGAAGTAGTTGTGGGGACGGAGGGGTGCGGCGCGAAGCGGAGCAGTTGTTGTGACGTTATCAACCCGGTTGTGGAGAAATGTGAAACCTCGGAAAACCACTTGCAGGATGGCTGAGGTGGGAATCGAACCCATCTATACTCAGTTGGCCTCTACCGTCTCAAGGGCAGTGTCCTGGATCTTCAGACTCTGAGTCGGGGGATACAACTGGGGAGGATGGCCAGTACCTCGCCCAGGCGGCCTCACCTGCTATGCGTGGGGATATGAAGATTGGAAGGGATAGATAAGGAAGAGGGAAGGAAGCGGCCGTGGCCTTAATTTAGGTACCATCCCGGCATTTGCCTGGAGGAGAAGTGCGAAACCACGGAAAACCACTTGCAGGATGGTTGAGGTGGGAATCGAAACCACCTCTACTCAGTTGGCCTCCCGAGGCTAAGTGGACCCCGTTCCAGCCCTCGTGCCACTTTTCACATTTCGTGGCAGAGCCGGGAATCGAACCCGGGCCTCCGGGGGTAGCAGCTAATCACACTAACCACTACACCACAGAGGCGGACTGTTTTCTTCACATGCGTCAAAAAATGACAGGCAGCAGACGGCGTTCTTGGCATTTTATTCAGTGTTCTGGTAGCCTACAGACCGAGCGAGTAGCTGCGCGGTATGGGTCACGTAGCTGCCAGATAGTGGAGATAGTGGGTTCGAACCCCACTGTCGGCAGCCCTGAATATTGTTAATGATAATTCTCTATTTTCACGCCAGGAAAATGCTGGGACTGTATCTTAATTGAGGCCACGGTCGCTTTCTTCCGACTCCTAGGCCGTTCCTATCCCATCATCGCCATAAGACGGCGCGATGCAAAGCAAAGTGTTAAAAAAGAATCGACAAATTAAACACTAACGATAAATGAGAATGTATATATTTTCATATAGGTCTATTCGCCTTGTACATATCTTTATATGTATAAAGCAGTATTTATCACGTCGCTAGAACGTGCGGTCCGAACCACTGCTGCAACTGCAAGCGAGCACTCACGCCTCACGCAGTACCTACCGTTCCTGCGTCCTCCGGTCGCCCTTCGGAGCATTGATTGGTTCATGAGCAACAGTTTACTACCGCAGAATACCGGATGGAGCGCTGCACTCGCACTACCGATTGTAGTCATAGGAGCAACTACTCCGTTCCCAGCTCTACATAGCATATAACACTTCTCGTCTACTGAAAAAGAGAAAGGGCCTTTACAGTCGTGCAGCTTATTAAGAGGGTAGATAATAATACGCACCTTGTAATAAAAAAAGGCCGACACCGTAAAAAACTTCCTTGTTGTGAAACAAATTGTTTTGGGGAGATGTGAAAAATTATACATTGCCGAACGGTATTCGCCAGTGAGTTCAGATTTTGGTGTGGAACGTTCGTTTAACGTTTTGTGCATTTGGCAGTTCATATTTTTAAATAGAGACTTCATAGAGTGTGGATGCATCATGCCAGTTTCATTATTTAACCTTGGTGAGTTCCGTATTAACATACTTGTGTTAAATTAAATTTATTTCAATATATTTGATTCCTTCCATGGATATTCCTTCTATGTAAAGTGTTTACTTTTTTGTATACACAAATAACCGTTGCCTAAAATATATTATTACTAGCTGATGTGCCCGTGCTTCGCTATGGAATTCTACATTGTATACAGAATTCTAGGTTAGGTAGTGCACACGTTTTTAGCAAGATTGTATTAAATTGCATAGCTCTTAACGTTACCCTAGAAACGCGACGGAGAAGTCACCAAACGTCTTTTCTCATATGAAGACTGAGTTAGAAAATTTTCATTGTAATGGTAGGACCGCTTCCCTAGCATCAGTCACAATCAGGTTGAGGAGTTTTCCTTATAATGGCAGACATTCACTCTACACCTGCCTTTTTACATCCTCAGAAAGACTGTCGTAGTGGTTTTCCCAACTGAAATGAACGTAGGTCATTACAATCACATCAGTAGAAATGGCGCGATTAAAAGCAATGCTTTCATACGAAATGCTCGATGAAATGAAAAACACACATTTTCTCACTTGTAACGAACAGTACTACGCTGCCGATCTAACAGTCCAGAGCTGGAATGACCAAGCTAGTTGCTTTACGTCGCACCGACACAGATAGGTCTTACGGTGACGAGAGGACAGGGAAGGACTAGGAGTGGGAAGGAAGCAGCCGTGGCCTTAATTAAGGTACAGCCACAGCATTTGTCTAGTGTGAAAATGGGAAACCACGGAAAACTATTTTCAGGGCTGCCGACAGTGGGGTTCGAAGCTACTATCTCCCGAATACTGGATACTGGCCGCACTTAAGCGACTGCAGCTATCGAGCTCGGTGAATGACCAAGCCGCAGACAGCCGTGATCCGTGAACACTCTTCGTCTTTTTTCAGCGGCGGCGGGGTCAAATAGTGGAGAGCCCAGGGCAAAAACTATCCACTTTTACTAATCTGTTTCCTAGGAGTAACCGCTGAGTCGGAAAACCTCAATTCACTACACTAGCGGCGAAAAAATCTATCCGACTTGGAGGCAATTTTTTCTTCCAAGCCATAGGAGAAACCCCGTCTTCACTAGTAATTTGGAATAAAATGAATGTATAATTTAATAAAATTGAGGAGCAAGAAGCTTTTCGTAAGAAACGGTTCTTTTCAGGGTTGAATTTTGAGTTATTTAGTGAATTGTTGAGCCGTATCCTGACGGCCCATAAGAGACAATCAAATAGATATTTGCCATATTAAACCATTATATTGAGATAAATTTCAGTCAGGCATTCTAAAAGTAGTAGATTGCAGGATAGATGAGGCCGGAAGTCCATGGAGACATAAAGTCGCTGAATATTGCGCGATGCTTCCCTGTGACCGTGGGAAAGGTTCAGCGTTACCAGAAGTTAGCACATCTCGACACGTGTAGAAGACGTTGGCCAAGAGGAGCATTTGGCCAAATAATGAAGCGAGGGTGTGGCCAATATGAAGTCTGGACCGCGCGGAATTAAAATCCCAGGTTGACCAACATGGATATCTGCATGAAGAATACACCGATATAGAGGAATCAGTTCTGTTAGTTGATGGATTTCCACAGGTCTGAAATTGTGAAATAATTAGGAATACGCTATAGCAATTATCTGAGTCATTTCTAAGTCATCAGGAGTGTGTTTTATGTTAATTTTAATTAATATAAAAGTCATTGTGAGTTACAAGCACGGTGATTGGTTGATTCTTTGAACATACGGGAATCGCCTAGCGACAACGGCGTTAGCCAAGCTTCCTAAGCGTCCCATTCATTGGAAGCGTCATTCTGATTGTGTGAGTTGCCGGGAGTGAAAGTTGTGTTATACTGCTCTTGTACTTGCGCGCGAATGTTGCCACGTGGGTAGACATATAACGGTATATGGTCTTTTCGACCGAAAAAACAGTGCATTTAGTAGTGAAGTTTGCTAAATTAACTGGTGCAGTGATAAATTGCCGATTACATTATGACACAAAGTTTCACTTCAAAGTAATAGACGGTAATATCAGCCGCAGACTGGTGAGTGAAGGAGAGACGCTCAGCTGCATTGTATTTTAGGGTCGGTCGTGTATCGCGAAGAACTTTCGTACCGAACCGCGAGCCGCTCTAACTAACTGTGTTAAACCCTGAATATTTGTGTTCTTAATTTTACGTGTGTTTGTTCTGTCAGATTAATGTTGGCTTAATTCACAGCTGACAAGGGTTTATTCGGCACGTGTAGATCGAGCGGTGAAGAGGTATTTACCTGAAGTCTTCTGTGTTGCAGTGTACAGGAACTTTCATCAAGAAGATGGCACCGCCCTTAGAAGAAAGAAGATTGTTTCCATGTGTTAAAAACGAGGTGAAAATGGAGTAACTTAATACCAATGCGGGGTGTGAGCCGCTGCCGATGTCCAGGGAGTTGTCAAAGATAAGACGCACGTTTTTAAAATTAAATGGCATGTTATATGAATTGTGAATAACACTAGTGAAGATTAGTGTAGGGATTTTCTTTAATGTAATTTTTGCCGAACGGCATGTGTTTATTTTACATTCGTGATGCTGTAAATACGGATAGGAGGGGAATGCATGATTTCTATATTTTTCTTTTACTTTACGAATAGTTTCATGGGATATTGAGGGAGTTGTTAGGATTTATTTTGTTTTTGTGTCATTATGCATGTTACCTAGCTTAGGATTACTCCGATATTCTTGTATGTTAGAGGAGGATTAGATTGATAAGATCATCCACTTTCCGAGTTAAACACTTGCTGCGTTGAGAGAAAATTCCATTTTTCCATTTAGAAAGGTTAGTTACAGTTAGATTGCATGGCGCATGTTATTTCAGGATCTGTGACATATGTGGAGCTGTATAACCAACGTTGACTAGAAAAGGATTCTTCCAATGTGGGTTGGAAACTGTTTCGTACAATGATTTGAGTGGGAATCGAACCCGGATTTATAATGAGAAAGGCTGATGAGATTGTAAGATATACAAGCGAAGTTATTGCATGCTGATTTACGAAGTTGAATATGCAGGCCGAGTGCATGCCTGATGATGTGATAAGAATTGTGTGAGTGAAAATATTCCTGCAATTGTATTCTGAGAGATTATTGAGAATCAAAATTGACGAGAAATTAATGTCAGGCCAGTGAATCTGATGTGTGTGTTGGATTATAATAGCATGCTAGCAAGAAGTACGATTGTACGTGATTTTTTTTTTTTTTTTTTTGCTAGTTGCTTTACGTCGCACCGACACAGATAGGTCTTATGGCGACGATGGGACAGGGAAGGGCTAGGAGTTGGAAGGAAGCGGCCGTGGCCTTAATTAAGGTACAGCCCCAGCATTTGCCTGGTGTGAAAATGGGAAACCACGGAAAACCATTTTCAGGACTGCCGACAGTGGGGTTCGAACCTACTATCTCCCGAATACTGGATACTGGCCGCACTTAAGCGACTGCAGCTATCGAGCTCGGTGTACGTGAATTTACGAGCAGTTGAGGAAATACGAGCTCGCCTTATAGGTTTACTTATCAGCCGTGTTTATATAGACAGTGTGAAATGAGATGTCGTTTCCGTAATACAATCTTGTCGAACAGTGACCAAGCCCTCAGTGCAGTACTGAGTTTTAACATTTCTTTTCAACCCACAGCAAACCAGGGAATATGTGACAGAGGAACGCACTTTCTGGTGCGCAAATGCAGCAGAGAGGAACGCAATGTTGCCCATTGCTTTCCACGTGTTTAATAAAGTATATTATACGTTTTCTTTTATAGGAGTATGTTTTGTGCAATTTCATGTTGTTTTGATATGTTGTCTTGTTGTTTAACGGGGAACAGCCCGAGTGCTGAGTGAATGTTTGTAGTCAATCTAGTTCTTACTAGATCCTTTTTGGTGAACCGCGTTTCACGTAGAGTCAGTGTAGTATCTAAGTTTTTCCCTTTCCTAATCCAATGTAGATATTTGAGATACTTTAATTATGTTGTGGTCATTGTAAATATAGCGTAGGTAAATGCCACTAGTATTTTTCATAGTTCTTATCATGTCCCATTGCGTCTTAATTTTCGTTTAATGTTAACTTTGCGGCAACTCTCCTGAATTTCAATCCGTGTTATGGTGATAGTTAAAATCGTGCTACTCCATACGAATCAAATACGTACCGTATACGCATACAAATACAAATATGAACATGAACAGTGGACAATGATGTGAAGACATTTTTAAGTTCACAGTATTTAATGTTGTGTTTGAACTTTAATTTTGCATTTAATTGATTGCGTATTTAACGTTTGTTGTCCGTTTTCTTTTCCATTTTATTTCTTTGACAATTTTATAATCATTTTATTATTTGAATTTCATTTGTGATAGTATGTTTCGGGGTTATTTTATGGAATAAACTCATCCTACCCCATATTATTGTTTCCCATTCGAGTTAAACCTCAATTTCCTGTCATATATTTATAGTTAAGTGATAAACTTCGACATTTAGACTTGCCCTTCGACAACCAACCCACTTCTCTGCCCAAACCTGAGTTAGTCGGATGTTTAATCAGGAATGGAGGTTATTATCCCTGGGTACGATACATTGTGGAGCTATAATTTGGAATGGACCGAAATTGTAATTCTAGACAAGGTCATACTACTATTAACTGAGCCCCTGTCTTAAGTGTGCACACTGCTCATTCAAAACAGCGCATCAGAGTAAGGATCGAATAGCTTGAATACTATGATGAACCAGCGTGTTACGTAGCAGCAGTATCAGAAAATGTATGAACCAGAGGAATGGTATGCTAAAGAAGAAAGTTTTCTAACTCCCTGGCTATTTCCCGCAAATATCAGTCAGGCAGGCTGTTATACTCGGTACGCAGCAGTAATCCCATCTATCGGAGTTGAATGGCAGTATGAGAGACAGAAAAACATCACAACAAACAATGGTCAATATAATGTTATTGTTGATCAATGTTGTGCGTTTTCGATATTGTAGGCCTTCACATTTAGTTTTCTTCCGACTCTGAAATACCATTCATCATAGTCGGTATGGTAAAACTGAATAAAACATAAATGATCCGAAATTGTATTCTCTATAACTTTTGTTATGTAGTATATTTCGATAGGACCAATAATGTAGGTATTAAAAAATTAAATTTTATGCGCCTTCCCCTAAACTACGATTTTATCCAGGGTGAATAAAATTGTTTATAGTTTAGACTGTAGTTTCTTATTCCCAGTCTCTATATACCGATTTCATTAAATTCTGTTAACCAATTTTCTTATGGCTCGGCGTTGCTATGGACTTAGCAACAAAAATACAAATTCATGAATATCTGTGTTATCATAGCCGGTACGGTAAAATGTATAAGATATAAATGATCAGAAATTTAATTCTATATAATTTTAGTTATGTAGTATTTGTCGATAGGAACACTAATAATATAAATGTTTGCGAATTACAATTTAGGCCTTCCACTAAACTACCATTGCACTCAGCGTGAATAAAATGATTTATAGCCTAGATTGTAGTGGCTCATACCCCGACATTACATACCGATTTTCATTAAATTCTCTTCAGCCGTTTTCTCGTGATGCGTGTGCATACACACACACACACAGACAGACAGACAGACAGACAGACAGACAGACAGACAGACAGACAGACAGACAGACAGACAGACAGACAGACAGACAGACAGACAGACAGACAGACAGACAGACAGACAGACAGACAGACAGACAGACAGAAATTACGGAAAAGTAAAAAGTGCATTTCCTTGTTACTGTGGACATGACCGATACAGAAATACCATTCTTTTCAAATTCTGAGAAATGTACAGACAAAACTCTTATTTTATATACTATATAGATTGAGTAGCCTAAGTGTAACAATGGCGTGTGGCACAGGCACATGCATTTTTGTTATACAAAATGAAACAGGTGTTAATAATCGTAACCTACGGCTATGGAAAAAAATATGTTTAGAACATTTTATTAGAGTATTTATGAATATTTTCTCTTCGAACATAGTATAATACATATATCGTAACATGATATGATGATGATGATGATGATGATTATGATAATAATAATAATACACAAAATTTAAAATACCGATAATGTTAATTATGAACAATTTTAATAACGACACCTCCTCAACAAAATTCTTCCCCACCAATGCACACACTGATATAACCATTTAGCTCCATAGTGGAATCGTAGAAGGGAACAAAATTGTATCTGTTTGATGATCCAGACAAAATACCACTGCACCAGAACATAGTTCCGCTCACCTACGATATGCAGAACACCGAATACCGTTATCTTTTGTAATTATGCAAATAGTTTGTAAGATTTTCTTGTCATGTAACACCTTGCATCTATTTTATATTTTGGGACTAAACAGTACGGGGGGGGGGGGGGGGGAGAAGTGAGGGGCTGTCTTCTTGGATTCTCGTAACAACGGCCGCTACGCAACTCTGTCTTCAGGTGTAGTGAAAACGCATTGGATAGTATTATTACGTGCTAGCCCTGTCGTAACCCTATTCGGTATTTCTTGGAAGGAACAGGTGAGTCAATTGGGAGCTCCCAATCTGAGGACATAGTGACAGGCTTTTGTTTTGTATAAACCCCCAGGTCCGCCTCTGTGGTGTAGTGGTTAGTGTGATTAGCTGCCACCCCCGGAGGCCCGGGTTCGATTCCCGGCTCTGCCACGAAATTTGAAAAGTGGCATGAGGGCTGGAACGGGGTCCACTCAGCCTCGGGAGGTCAACTGAGTAGAGGAGGGTTCGATTCCCACCTCAGCCATCCTGGAAGTGGTTTTCCGTGGTTTCCCACTTCTCCTCCAGGCAAATGCCGGCATGGTACCTAACATAAGGCCACGGCCGCTTCCTTCCCTCTTCCTTGCCTATCCCTTCCAATCTTCCCATCCCTCCACAAGGCCCCTGTTCAGCATAGCAGGTGATGCCGCCTGGGCGAGGTACTGGTCATTCTCCCCAGTTGTATCCCAGACCAAGAGTCTGAAGCTCTAGGACACTGCCCTTGAGGCGGTAGAGGTGGGATCCCTCGCTGTGTCCGAGGGAAAAGCCGACCCTGGAGGGTAAACAGATGATGATGATGATGATAAACCCCCAGTCAGACCCGGGAACTTGAAATGTTATAGGCATTAACACCTACCTATGGACAGCCGGATGCTAAATATGAAGTGTGGCTAAAATATCTCCAGTAGTTTTCCACTTATAAGAAATACGCTTTACACGCACCTGCTTTTGAGGTGAGTCCGCTGGGACTTGTACTAAAAAACCGCCCGTTAGCGATATCTCCCAGACACGAGAAAAAGTTTTAGAAATTTATTTCCATTAAGGTAGGTAGATTTCCATTAAGTTTGGTTGTGTATATTTTGTGGGAGTAAAAAAATCACGATTTCGTTTTCGTATAAACCCCCAGTCATTCAGAGATTCAGAAGTAATATTGGCCGTAAAACCTACCCAAGGTTTATAAATAGCAAGTTTGATTATATCCAGTAGTTTTTAAGTTACACGAATGAACTCAGACAAACAGACAAACCGACAAACAGGTAGACACCAAAGCTAAAAAATATACAGATGATCATTATTACACCTGAACGGACAACTGTACGAAAATTTCGCCAAAATAGTCAATGTACAGACACGCGGTCGTTACGATTTTATTGATATAGTTTTCTCTCGAATATGGTCCATTCCAGCAGCTTTTCTATTTTTAACTTCCTCCATAGCATTATCAAATTTCTCAATGATAGAAAGTGAGCTAAGGATAGATAAATCCCACTTAAATTATCAACCATTCTTGGGGTATGTTTCCTTTCAATTATGATGTATTGCAGTTGATTAGAAGCTGACGTACTGTACTGAGTTTTGTACTTTCTAAGATCAGAATTCATTTCAAAGCTTTCTGACCGCTCTCTGATATTACATGTCAATTCATTTCTTCTCTTCTCAGGTGCTAACATAATCAAGAACCTTCACCCATCTTATTGTCACTTAAAACATGTCCACCTCCGCAGTATAACTGTTAGCGCTACTATCTGTCGCTCTCGGAGACCCGGGTTCGATTCCCGGTACTGCCAGAAACTTTTGGCAGGAGAGCCGGTATGTAGTTAAAAAAGTACATGCAGATTACTTCCACTGGGCTGTGTAACTGACAAATAGCTGCACCACCGCGGGACGAAGATACGAATTTACATCTTACAGTTCCTCATAGCTTTGAAGCACAATGGGTGCAATCTGCGTCAAACATGGGATGTATGGTATTTTTTGCTGCCTTTCTCTGGAAGCATACATTACAGCTCAAAGGAAAAGTGCATTGTTCTCCGACGCTAACTCAGCGTCTCGAACTTTGTTGTCGAATATATTTACTAGCTTATATCATCTCCTGATAAAATGAATGCCCTTGGCCCATTAACAGCACGTGTGGGTTGTATTAACTACTGTTTTCTCGGTAGAGTTACTGGTAGTATTAATAGTGAAGATTACGTCAGGGCTAACATTTCAATATCATCTTGTGCTGGGGGCGTGATAGCTGAGTGGCATGGTCACTGGTTTCTCACTAAAGCAACCACATTTGGATTCCCGGCCAATGCATGTGAAACTTTTGTAATGAAAATCAGGTCCCTGTGGTTAGGGAGGTCCCTTTGCTATGATTACACACGGGAAGGGTGGCGTGCCTGCTGCTTACCAGAAGGCTTCCGGTATGATTTGTGGTCAATCCAGAGATTATGTTCTGCACTGAGGATCGGACCACGATTTACACAGCCTACTGAAAACAACTGAGGAGCTGTCTGACGCGAGAGGCAGAGGGCCCGGTCAACAAAGCCGTGTAAGAGGGCTGACGATTTCCTTCCACTGACCAGGTGATACTCCAGTATCTGCAGGCCAAAAATCCCCTTGTCAGCCTAAAGCACTGATGGCCTGTTACACCGCGGACTCTTTTGTTTTAGGACCACGTACCATAACAATGAATCTATTATTATTATTATTATTATCATCATCATCATCATCATCATCATGTGGTTCATGGCGTGGGTTACTGTAGTCACGTCCTAGTTCGTGAACCATGGGCAACGGTTGTGTGGCCTAGTAAGTGGTCCTGAGAGTCGGGATACCAGTTGCTTCGGAATGGGAGTGGGCATCTCGGACATATTCTGAGTCCTGGCCCTCCTTGTGCTCAGGCGACTACGGCTATAAAATCCACCGTGGTCCCTAAACCATTAGAGGAGAGATGCTCAATTGGACTATGTGTAAGTAGGGTAGCATAATGCTTCATGAATTTACCGAGCTCAGAACATGTTAAGCAAGCCTCGGACCTATGGAAGTAACGGAGTCCCACTCCCATTTGACAGGCGAGGGACTCCTTGGAAACAACTTGGCGAACGAAATGGAATTCAATGGGGAGTTATCAATATTAATGGGCTTATGGAAGAAAGTAGAACTGGCTGAATCAGCAAAGAGGATGCATCTGGATGTTCTAGGAGTAAGTGATATTCGAGTAAGGAGAAATAACGAAGAGATAGCAGATTATAAAGTGTACTTGACGGGTATTAAAAAGGGAAGGGCAGAGTGTGGGGTAGGGCTGCTCATCAGGAATACTATTGCACGCAACATAGTCTCTGTTAGGCACGTAAACGAGTGAATGATATGGGTAGATTTGACAGTTGGAATTAGGACGAGAATTGGTTAGTGTATTCACCATGTGAGGGTGCAGATAAGGATGAAATTGATAAGTTTTATGAAGCATTGTGTGACATCGTAGTCAGGGTCAACAGCAAGGATAGGATAATGCTAATGGGTGATTTCAATGGGAGGGTTGGAAATAGAACTGAAGGATACTAAAGGGTGATCGGTAAATGTGGGGAAGATATGGAAGCTAATAGGAATGGGAAGCGTTTGCTGGACTTCTGTATGGTTTAGCAGTTACGAATATATTCTTCAAACATAAGGCTATGCACCGCTACACATGGTAGGCTAGGGGTACCAGATCCATAATAGACTATATCTTAACCGACTTCCAATTCAGCAAATCTGTTAGGAATGTTCAGGTTTTTCGGGGAACGATGATACAGACCACTATCTGATCTGTAGTGAACTATCTCTAGACCTAGGACAGAGAAAGTGAAATCTGTCTACAAACGAATAAGGGCAGAAAATCTCCAGAACGATGAAATTAGACAGAAGTACATGGATATAATTAGTGAGAAGTTTCGAACAGTGGACAGTAAGCAGGTTCAAGATATAGAAAGAGAATGGGTGGCATACAGGGATGCTATAGTAGAAACAGCAAAGGGATGCCTAAGAACAACTGTGTGTAAAGATGGGAAAAAGCGATCATCTTGGTGGAATGATGAAGTGAGAGCAGCTTGTAAACGTAAAAAAGAAGGCTTATCAGAAATGGCTGCAATCAAGGGCTGATGCAGACAGGGAATTAAAAGTAGATGAAAGAAACAGAGCAAAACAAATAGTTGTTGAATCCAAAAATAAGTCATGGGAAGATTTTGGTAATAACCTAGAAAGGCTGGATCAAGCAGCAGGGAAACCTTTCTGGACAGTAATAAAGAATACAAGGAAGGGAAAGAAAAGCGAAATGAACAGTGTTTTGGGTAATTCGGGTGAACTCATAATAGATCCCAGGGAACCACTTGACGGGTGGAGGGAATATTTTGAAAATCTTCTCAAAGTAAAAGGAAATCTTCAAGGTGGTGTCGCGAACAACGGAACTCATGGGGGGGGGGTGAGGAAAATGATGTTGGTGAAATTACGCTTCAAGAAGTGGAGATGATGGTAAATAAACTCCATTGTCATGAAGAATCAGGGATAGATGAAATTAGACCTGAAATGTATAGTGGGAAGGCAGGGATGAAGTGGCTTCATAGAGTAGTTAGATTAGCATGGAGTGTTGGTAAGGTACCTGTAGATTGGACAGAAGCAGTAATTGCACCTATCTATGAGCAAGGGAACAGGAAGGACTGTAACAACTATCGAGGTATCTCATTAATTAATATAGCCTACCAGGCAAACCAGTTTGGTTTCAGACCACAGAGGGGCTGTCAGGATCAGATTTTCAGTATGCGCCAGGTAATTGAAAAATGCTACGAGAGGAATAGACAGTTGTGTTTATGTTTTGTAGATCTATGACAGGGTACCGAGGGAAAAGGTGTTCGCCATACTGGGACTATGGAATTAAGGGTGGACTATTAAAATTAATCAAAGGCATTTATGTTGACAATTGGGCTGCATTGATTATTGATGGTAGAATGAGTTTTTGGTTCAGGGTACTTACAGGAGTTAGACAAGGCTGTAATCTCTCACATTTGCTGTTCGTAGTTTACATGGATCATCTGCTGAAAGGTATAAAGTGGCAGGGAGGGATTCAGTTAGGTGAAAATGTAGTAAGCAGTTTGGCCTATGCTGACGACTTGGTCTTAATGGCAGATTGTGCTGGAAGTCTGCAGTCTAATGTCTTGGAACTTGAAAATACGTGCAATGAGTATGGTATGAAAATTAGCCATTCGAAGACGAAATTGATGTCAGTAGGTAAGGAATTCAACAGAATTGAATGTCAGATTGGTGATACAAAGCTGGAACCGGTAGATAATTTTAAGTATTTGGGTTGTGTGTTCTTCCAGGATGGTAATATAGTACGTGAGATTGAATTAAGGTGTAGTAAAGCTAATGCAGTGAGTTCTCACTTGCGATCAACTGTATTCTGTAAGAAGGAAGTCAGCTCCCAGACGAAACTATCTTTACATCGCACTGTTTTCAGACCAACTTTGCTTTATGGGAGCGAAAGCTGGCTGGACTCAGGCTATCATAATCATAACTTAGAAGTAACAGACACGAATGTAGCGAGAATGATTGTTGGTACAACAGGTGGGAACAGTGGTAGGAGGGAATTCGGAATGAGGAGATAAAGGCAAAGTTAGGAATGAGCTCGATGGATGAATCTGTCCGCATAAACCGGCTTCGGTGGTGGGGTCATGTGAGACGAATGGAGGAGGATATGTTACCTGGGAGAATAATGGACTCTGTTACGGAGGGTAAGAGAAGTAGAGGTAGACCAAGACGACGATTGTTAGACTCAGTTTCTGACGATTTAAAGATAAGAGGTATAGAAGTAACTAATTGCAAATAGAGGATTGTAGCGGCATTTAGTAAATTTACAGAGGCTAGCAGACTGAACGCTGAACGGCATAACGGCTATAATGATGATGTATTTATTATTATTATTATTATTATTATTATTATTATTATTATTATTATTATTATTATTACCTCCCACGCCTCAGAGGACCTAAGAAGACAGGGATAGCTTTTGTTTAATGTTGTTTGTTGCCTTTGCTGGCACGACCTAGTGTTTACAATGCACTATGTCTTCTGGCATGGGCTAGAGCAATTTTGTTACTTTCATTGACTGCCTCTGTAATGTCCTTGGCTTTGACAATATGAAAGTGACCGAGGCCTGAGCGGTGCTAGTAACGCCATTCCTTCTACAACCAGTCCCTGCTAAAAATGTTGTGAAGATGTTGCTCATGGGGTCGGTTGGTGCATGCATTTCAGTGGGCTTGGCAGGCTGATATGTAATAGCAAGTTCTGGCTCGGTGAGGAAAGCAACGGGAAACTACCTCACTCCTCATTTCCCTAGTATGCTCTTCAGTGATGCCTAGGCCATCTATGACAGCTGATGGCAGAGCTGTTGAGGATCCAACCAGCCTTAGGGCTGAAGACTGAACATACACAATGTTGTTTGTTATGTTGAAATATGTGTCTGGAGCATTAAAATCATCTTAACTTATTTTCAATGGTAGTGATGAGCCTGGAAAGACCTTCTAAGCACATTCCTTATGTTTCAGATGCAGCAATGGATGCGGCTATTGAAGAAGAGGATGATTTATTCAGCAGATTTAAACGGGACTCTGATGATGATGATGATGACGACGACGACGATGATGACAGGGACGAAGAAGACGTAAGTCCAATTCACTGATCCTACGGTAATAAGTATAACATTTCATTTTAAAAACTAGCCATTTGTTCATTTGTATTCACTCTACACACACTGTACTGTAGTGCCAAGCCTCTAGAGCAGGGCCTCTCAAGCGCCCAAAATCTCACGCGTGCAAATCGAGGCGCAAGAGCTCCGTGCACTGTGCATCGGTCCCGCTCGGTTCAGCTCGGACCAACGCTTCGTCTCTAGGCTACTCGGCTAAGCTCGGCTAAGCTCGGCTCTACTTGGCTCAAGTCAGCTCGGATTTAGAGCGCTACGGAACATGTGTGGTAGAGGGAGATAGGGGGAGCGAGCGAGAGAGGCGTGAGGAAAGAGAGAGTAAGCGCTATTGCTCCAAATCGAGGAGTGGGGCGTCTGCACTCTGGTCAACCAAGCGAAGTCGTCTTTTGTACCGTGCACAGTGCATGCACCAAGCGCATGCACCCTGAGAGGCCCTGCTCTAGAGATACGAGTCTGTGCGTAACAGGTGTTTGAAAATTTCGTATTCGACACATTTTACAGAATGACTGGAAAGGTTGAGCTGAGACGAAAGAAGCCCATAAAGGGAATAGGAACGTATGGTCTAGGACGAAGCCCTGTGTCGGGTAAGCTTGGGAATGTCAGAAACGACATAATATAAAATGTTATTGTTTCTTCCCGAAATGTTTCAACATTCCTAAACAATACAGAGCAAACAGTGAATGAACTGACAGTCATTTGTGCATAGAGTGGAGTTACACACTGGACACTGAATGTTGTTGACGAAAGCTGTCCGGACTGTCGCCCAACACGCGAAATCGCGGGGGGAAAGGGAGGGTTCCCCCCCACCGACGATTTTATCTCAAAGGTTCCCCCACACTAAAATTGCCCGGGGGGGATTCTTTCATTAGAAAATAATGAGGAAAGTATACAACACATATAATTTACTGCTGAAATTAATTATTTTTCTGTGCATATTTTCATAAAAACCTCAGCAATAATTCAAATGACTGCCAGACCTTGAGCAATAAAACAACGCAGCAGTGGAAATCCGGACCTGCAGCCTATTGTTTATGTTTCACTCTGAAACCCGGGCAAAAATGTAAATTACTTGAAGCTCTCCTCCTTTGTCATTGCTCCTGTACTTCTTGGACACGGTGTGTTCCCAATAGGTTTCAACAGGACAACATTACAAACCGACAAATTTGTTCAGTCAACACTTAGCTCTGGTAGAAGAAGGTTCCACCAACAAAGCAATATATCAGGACAAATCGCGCCTCGTCTGGCCTTTATTAAGAAGGCGACATTCTCTCATTAAACTTCTCACCTGACTGGAATAACGTTCTAATGTTTATCATTCTCGTTATAACAACGACGAAATTCAGGCAAAAAGATCTAAAATTTACATTTTTCTGGGGGAGGGGGTAATTAAATTACAGGGGAATTTTATACCCCCTCCCCCCGCCGGATACTGCCTAAAATAAACACTAGTACTTCAGCCCTAGGTTCCTTCTTACCCCCACCACTTCTTTCTGATTTCGCACCCTGCAGGCATCCCATCTGCGTAGTAAACTAACTTCACTGTGTACACAAATTTAACTGATTGCACGTTCTGAATTGTCTAGGAATGTAGAGAATTTTGTAAAAAAAGTTATTAAAAAGTATTGTGTCCTTCCTAAAATTTCCAGGCTTGCCCTGAAACAGTGTTTCATGGACCAAGATTATTCGTTCCTTTTCGAAAGTTGTTATATTTTGACCAAGCTTTGTGATATCTGCTACCATACGTTCCTGGAACTCAATCCCAGAGGCATAGGCAATCCGAGGCTATTTTTTTTTTTTTGCTAGTGGCTTTAGGTCGCACCGACACAGATAGGTCTTATGACGACGATGAAATGCCTAGGAGTTGAAAGGAAGCGGCCGTGGCCTTAATTAAGGTACAGCCCCAGAATTTCCCCGGTGTGAAAATGGGAAACCACGGAAAACCATCTTCAGGGCTGCCGACAGTGGGATTCGAACCCACTATCTCCCGGATGCAAGCTCACAGCCGTGCGCCCCTAACCCCACGGCCAACTCGCCCGGTGAGGCTATTTAAAAGGAAATGTTTAATGCGGTACTCAAATCTGTAAAAGAAAGTAGATCTCACTAACGTAAAAAAAAGTAATATTTAGTTCTTAATTTCAATAAGGATACACAATTATAGAGGTTAAGTAAATTAATTTAAGTGATTTTTAGAAATATGTTTAACTAATGATTTTATGTACATTATTCTATCAATTGTATAACAGTGTTGTACAATATGGTTTGGCATAACAGCAGGCTTTACAACCTCAGCCCCGCCATATAATACAGACAATAAACTTAACTAAACTTCAGTTTTTGCGCAATTTTTTTATCCACTTTATGTAATAATAATAAGCATAACCTTCAAACTCCTTCCCTCCTTTACCTCTTTAATATTCCACTGTTTGAAGCAATACCTGAGATGCTTTTCTGTTAGCATCTCAATCACCTCCCTCGTTCACTGCATCTATGAATTCGAACCGGGTTCTCTTTAATAACGCTTGATCTTTGAAAATCACAATATGTCACGGCAGTCTAGGGCAAGTGAGTAAGGTGACTATTCCAACACTGGAATCTAGTGTATTGCCAAAATCATTTTGGCAGACCGTGCTCGTGTATCGGTGCGTTGCTTAAGTGAAGAATCCAAGAGCAGCTCCCCATTCCCTCTGTCCTGTGCTAACCTCTTCTTTTTTATGTAACCACTAGTTGTACATACTACATCTCTTATCTATTTGTCATATTAATGACACTGGGAGCATTGAAGAAAGGAAGGCATACACAGCAATGGAATGCACTGTATAAGAAGTGAAGAAAAGAAAGTGGGGGATGTTTAAAGGAAAACGTTGAACTAAGAAGGTGAAATAAATACAGCAGATGAAGAGTAAATATTTCTAAGGACTAAGATCAGGAAAGTTGCTGATGAGAAGATAGGAAGAAACGCAAGATCAAGTAGGAATCAGTGCATTACTCATGAAATGAAAGCCTTGTTTGACGAACAGCAGAAGTACAAGAACGTGAAAAATGAATAGACTACAGTATAAAGGAGCTCAAGTGAGTAGTCGAAGGTACAACTTTGTTAAGAAGGAGTGACTGATAGAGAAATGTCAAGACGGATATCGATGTTGATGAAATGGGATACCAAATTTTGAGGACTGAATTTGGGAGACGTTGAGAAACATACTGTAAACCTAAATTTGTACAAGGCATCTGGAGTTAATAATACGCGCTCAGAATTACTGGCTGACTTGGAAGAATCAATCGCTGTATAACATTTAAATGTAAGATGTATGAGACAGAAGTGCTATAAGATACTTTTTTTAAATTGTTATCCCTATACCTCGAACTGCAGACACTGACACTTCTGAAAACTACCTTACCAACAGTTCATCTCACGCTAGTAAAATTTTAACACGAATTACTTAACGAAGAATGGAAATACAAAATGAAGTTAAATTAAAAGGTGATCAGATAGGCTTCATAATCAATGCAAAGTAATCTGATTCTAGAGGACTGGGAAGAAGAATGAAAAATTCACGTTGAGAGAATACATTTGACAATGCGATAGATCCAAGCCCTTTGACATTCTAAGGGCGATTTGAACTGTTCAAAGAAAGATGTGGGAAAATATACGGAAGAGAACAACGGTCTGTACGTAGTGGCAATTTATTATTCTAATTTTTAATACTTGAAAAATGTATTAATTTTATTATTTACCATTAATCTAACATGGAAAATAATTAATTGTATATTTCCAGGGAAGATAAATAACATGGAAAATATTAGCACAGAAGGCGGAGCAAATACGAAACTCAATGAAATTCAAGAAATAGTTATGCAGATTACTGAAAAACAGTTCCCAGCAGTATTTGATATTGGAATATTGGAATTAGTGACTCTTTTGAAGAGGAACACCTCTTGTTACTTCAGTTAGAGGATGCCAGTATTTCCAGTGACCTTAATACCGCAAAGAGAAGACAGTAAGTACGGTAATAGTAAATGAGTCAGGAATCGAACGTACAGATACGACGCTTGGAAAATTGCTCAGAGAAAAGCTTGAAATACAAATTAAACATGTTCGATTATAAATTGAAACTTGAAATCAACGAGAAAGGAAAGGCTCAAGGGATACTGCCTGAAGTAAGTAAATTCGTGCGCTAATCTCGAGGTGGTGCAAGTATTTTGAGGCACACCCCCAATGGAGGTGAGCTGAATGTTCCTACTGCATTTAACCACATACCACCCCTTCTGCCAATCTTAAATTTCTGGCAGTGCTGGGAATCGAACCCGAGTACTCCGAGGATGGCAGCTAATAGTGTTAACCACTACGCGACGGAAATGGCCCCACGGTGTAGGGGTAGCGTGCCTCCCTCTTACTCGGAGGCCCTGGGTTCGATTCCCGCCAGATCAGGGATTTTTACCTGGATCTGAGGGCTGGCTCGAGATCCATTCAGCTTACGTGATTACAATTATTGAGGAGCTATCTGACGGTGAGATGGCCCCAGCCTAGAAAGCCAAGAATAACGGCCGAGAGGATTCGTACTGACCACACGACACCTCATAATCTGCAGGCCTTCGGGCTGAGCAGCGGTCGCTTGGTAGGCCATGGCCCTTCGGAGCTGTTGCACAATGGGGTGGGGGGTACTACGCTACGGTGGCGGACACTGCCTGAAGTAAAACATACAGAATAAATTGATTTCAAGAAATGTATATTGATAACAGTGTCATCAAACTACGTTGTTATTCCCAAAGAATAACATAAAATAATATATGTACAATATTGAAATTGTTATAAAGGAACTGTATATATTTTTATTCGCATCTACATTTAATTCCATGGCATGTTTTCCTGCTATATCTTCGACGAAGTCGTCTTCACCTTCATTATTAAGAGTGTTGTTTCGTTTCACAATGTTACTTAAATAAATAAATAAATAAATAAATAAATAAATAAATAAATAAATAAATAAATAAATAAATAAATAAATAAATAAATAAATAAATCAATCAATCAATCAATCAATCAATCAATCAATCAATCAATCAATCAATCAATCAATCAATCATTCAATCAATCAATCAATCAATCAATCAATCAATCAATCAATCAATCAATCAATCAATCAATCAATCAATCAATCAATCAATCAATCAATCAATCAATCACCACTGATACGCATTTAAGGAAGTCGCCCAAGTGGCAGATTCCCTATCTTTTGTTTACCTAGTCTTTTCTTAAATAATTGCAAATAATTTGAAAATTGATTAAACATCACCCTTGGTAAATTATTCCAATCCCTAACTCCCCTTCCCATAAACGAATATTTGCCCGAATTTGTCCTCTACAATTCTATCTTTATCTTCATATCGTGATCTTTCCTACTTTTAAAAACACCACTCATTCTTATTCGTCTAAGCTTACTAATGTCATTGCACGCCATCTTTCCACTGACAGCGCGGAACCTACCACTTAGTCTAGCAGTTCATCTCCTTTCTCCCAAGTTTCTCCAGCCCAAAATTTGCAACGTTTTTGTAACGCTACTGTTTTATCGGAAATTACTCAGAACAAATCAAGCTGCTTTTCTGTGGGTATATTTTCAAATTCTTTACAATTATTTAAAAAAAAAAACTGAACTGCTGATAGAAAATCTACCACCTGGGCCTTTAATGCAGATCAGTGGTGATTGATTGATTGATTGATTGATTGATTGATTGATTGATTGATTGATTGATTGATTGATTGATTGATTGATTGATTGATTGATTGATTGATTGATCGATCATATTTTCTTCCTTGTCTGATTTAATCGATCCTGCTCCCGTGACACAATCTCTTACTGTTACCACTGGGACCTACCCGCTCCCAGGTCGAAACATTTAGGTGTTTTTTTTGTTTGTTTTTTTGTGAGAAGAAGGTGCAATCTCTGTGGTAGTCTATAAAATAGGAGTCATAGTAACTGTGGGGTTTTCTCTTTACAGTACTGCTGTACCGTTCCATGGCGCCAGGACTATAGAACTGACTTTTTGAATTGCAACAAATTCGGTTTTGAAGGTAAGTACTATGCTTAACTGATTTTCTAGTTTCATTCCCATGTGTTGTCTCTGGGCAAGGGGCTAGGCTGTTGAATGTTCAGGGACGCACAATGTAATGGGGGCGTAAGTTTATTTTCTTTGATTTTATACTAATGTCATTATCCATTCTTCACATGGGATTATTTGTTTAAAAACTGTTGTTTTTCACACCCCCTTCACACCTTCAGCAGCGTCTCCAAACTTGGCTGAAGGTGGCTCTTAATGTACGCCTGAAACTTCGAAGAAAACAAGTCGCTGCCCGCCATCAGTTCACAAACTGACCGAACATGTTAAGCCTAGACATCTCACTCAAGAACTCGGTCTTCCTTTTATAGGATCCAACAGTCAGTCTTCCTTTTTTCTCTTAACATATGGCTTCTTTTACAGTCGGAATGTCAGCCGAAATGTTGAGATCGCCGGTTCTGTAAATTATTTTCCCGATACATAATATGGAAATGAGCTGCAGTGAGTTTCTGCGGCGTAGCAACAAAGACAGCACATCGCTAGCTTTATCCGTGCATGACATGAGATAATTAAAATTAAGAAAATAAGAATTAAGCAAATAAGCTCATACCTTATGACAGGAGAGCTTGGAAATGTTCTCCTCCTGCATCCACACATTTCTGGCATCGTCTTAATATTTTAACATTTTCGTAGCGCGCCACGCTGAGCTCCTTGACCCTGGCTTCTTGACCAAGTCGTCTTAGGGATTTTGTAGGCGTATGTTCTAATCTTTCTGCGATTTCATTTGCTTTTTCCTCGTTAAGTAGCCTACGTGGTTTTTAACACTGCTTCTCATCGAGTAAAGAACCAGTTCCTCTCCATTTTTTTTACGAGTTTCCGCACGGTCTCTCTCTATGTGGAGGGCATACACATGGAAACTGTGTTACAAATCGCCTAACTTCCCTGCAAGACACATAATTATCGTACGTAAATACCCTTTCCTCTACCGTGTGCACATGTGGAGGCATTATGAGAATTATACTCCGAAGTAATACTTCAAAACTCGGTGACAGATCAACACTTAATACGCGATCTAAGCACGGACCTGATCTGCGAAGTGCGGGCATTCCCGTGCTGTCGTTGCGTTGTGTAACGGGAAGTGTTGCATCAACGTGATGCAGATAAGCTGGGCGCGCCTGCCAGCCAACTGATGACAGGAACTTACTGTACATGTACCGCTGTGTGAGGGCGTGGTCTGTGGGTGTAGGTGTAATTTGTTCGGAAGTTGATAAGGGTATCATCCAATCATTTCCTTGGTGTTAAACTATATTAAGCGGCTGTGAGCTTGCATCCGGGAGATAGTAGGTTCGAATCCCACTATCGGCAGCCCTGAAGATGGTTTTCCGTGGTTTCCCATTTTCACACCAGGCAAATGCTGGGGCTGTACCTTATTTAAGGCCACGGCCGCTTCCTTCCAACTCCTAGGCCTTTCCCATCCCATCGTCGCCGTAAGACCTATCTGTGTCGGTGCGACGTAAAGCCCATAGCAAAAAAAAAAAAAAAAAAAAAAAAAACTATATTAAGATTTATTTAGTTTAATTTTCGGATTGAACCGTGTTGTAGCAATCAGTCTCCCAGGCAGCAATTTTACACTACTAGAGTGGCCCTGACCATGGACTTTTATATCCTAGCCCAGGGATGGCGAACCTATGCCACGCGTGTCACTAGGTGACACGCGAACACGATTTCGGTGGCAAGCCACATGACCATATTAACATTTTTATATACGTCTTGTACTATAGGCTATGCATATCTCATGCATTGCACAATCATAGTGTTCACGTGTAAGAAATAAATATCGACAATCCAAATTATAGTTCCATTCCGACGTGCAATATGGCAACACTGATAGGTCCGGAAGTCTAGTGAGATAACAATGTCAAATGCGGCCGGTGAGTCAGTCAGTCAGTCAGTCAGTCAGTCAGTGAAGTTCGATTTGTGTGTGGTAGCCACTAGCGCGTAATTATTCCTAGTGTGTAACTGTTCATTCAATATCGTTTTCTGCTGGTTTTGTAAACGGACCTCGTAAACATGTTTTGGTGCCGAAAAAACTTAGCGAAGGTAGTGACTGGACAAGGGAATTCGGAGTAATAGAAAGGAACGAGAGCCTCCGTGGCTCAGGCGGCAGCGCGCCGGCCTCTCACCGCTGGGTTCCGTGGTTCAAATCCCGGTCACTCCATGTGAGATTTCTGCTGGACAAAGTGGAGGCAGGACAGGTTTTTCTCCGGGTACTCCGATTTTCCCTGTCATCTTTCATTCCAGCAACACTCTCCAATATCATTTCATTTCATTAATCATTCATTAACCATTGCCCCAGAGGAGTGCGACAGGCCTCGGCAGCCGGCAAAATTCCCATCTTTGCCCTAGAAGGGGGCTTCATTCATTCCATTCCTGACCCGGTCAAATGACTGGAAAAAGGCTGTGGATTTTCATTTTCAGAAAAGAACGATAAAGCTTCGTGTTGCCTGTGTTCGGAAACAGTTGTATCCCGAACATTTAATGTAAAGCGCCATTTCGAGACGAATCGTTCAAATGTTTGTTCCATGCCAAATGAAGAAAGAAGAGAGTTAATTTCACAAAAAGTAGAACAATATACAAAATGAACTAGTTCTTTCTTATCATCTTTCATGCCAAGGAATACTATCAGTGCGGCTAGCTTCCACCTGTCTCACTGCATAATACGGCATGGGTAACCGCTTTCTGACGGTGAGTTCTTGAAGGAGGCTTTCTTATTGTCATCCGACACATTATTTGAAGACTTTCCTAACATACAACAAATAATTAACAGAATTAAAGAAATACCAGCCTGCAGAAATACTGTCAAGGATAGAATAATAAGAATGAGTGAAGATGTTTCGGAACAATTGAAAGCTGATTTGGATTACTCCCAAATATATTCAATATGTCTTGATGAAAGCTCGGATGTGACCTCACAAGCAAGGTTAGCTGCTTTTTACGATTTCCTTGTGGAAATGTGATGAGGGAGAAACTAGTTAATTTGCTGAACTTATGAACTACGACAACCGGGAAAGATATATTGAACGAAGTGAGGCAAGAACTTGTATTTAAAATGGTGTTTGACTTACAGAAAATTATGTCCGTGACAATTGATGCTGCCCCAAGTATAGTGGGTATTCATAATGGGTTTGTGGAATTTCTGAAAGAAGAAGTTAAACACCAAATTTTACAGTTCCATTGTTTATTACACCAAGAATCCCTTTGTGCGAAAGAAGGTATGAAGTCATTTGAAAGTGTAATCTCGTTGGTAACTATAATTGTTAACTTCATATCTGAACGTGCTCTAAATAATCGTAAGTTTTCGAAGATTACACGAAGTGGAATCTCAATATGGCGGACTTGTAATGTACAATAATGTTCGCTGGCTGAGTCGTGGGCAAGTACTCTAGAGGTTTGTCGAGCTCTTGGACGAAATTCGCTTCTTCTTGACAGAAAAAAAGGAATAATTTCCATGACTCACGGATCCTATCTGGCTGTGCGATTTAATGTTTCTCCGTGATTTTACATTGATAAATAGTGATGTGAATAACGACCTGCAAGGAAAGGGACATACTGCAGATAGATTGTTTGAGATCATAAAATCGTTTCAAGGAAAACTTGAAGTATTCGTCAGGGATGTTGAAACAAAGATATTTAAATACTTTCCTTCACTTCCTTTATCAACAGTGCAACTTGAATTGATGTCAAATTTTGTATATCAATTAACTTTTGAAGAAACAAAAAAAGCATTCGTAAGATGTATGTGGACGTCGTACAAAATTCAAAACAAATAGTTTTCAAGAAATTTTTCGAATTTCGAGATTCGGAGAAAACTTTGCACTTTATTTCAAAACCTCATGTTGTACAAATGAGTGACATTAAGGTCATTTTTTTGACTGGTTAGATATTGACCATTTAGAAATGGAGTTGACTGAATTTCAAGAAAGCAGTGCATGGGTAACAAATTCGTACAACTTGGTGAAACATTGGTAAAAATTGAGTGTGCTGTTGATGTGAATACTCTCTCCAGAAGCCAGACAACTTAATATTTGAACAGTGGAACAGCCTCCACAAAGTTTTCAGCCATGAATAAACTTGCTACAGTGCTACTTTCTTTGTTTGGGTCACCATACGCCTGCGAGCAGCTATTTTCTACAAAGAACTTTGTGAAGTCAACAGTTAGAAACCGTCTCGGTTCAGAATTACGAACATCGTGTGTAGTACTGAAGACAAAAAGTTATGAACTTAATATAAATGGCATGGCTATTAAGATTCAGCAATAAGTTTCACACTACATGTGATAACGATATTTCACTTGAAGTCTATTGGCAATATTAATATTTTTGATTTTTATATCTAACTAGCAGAAGTACCCGTTCTTCGTACGGGTTATCAGAAACTGGCTTTAGTTACTCATACTATCGGTGTGACTGACTTCTTTAGATATTTATTTCACTGATGTATTTACTTAAGTACGTAGAAATTATTTGTCATGTTTGGAATTATAGTGTATCTTCTTCTTCTTTTCTTCATGGGGGCCTCTAAATATTAGTTCTTAATTAGCGTCGACCTCTAATATCTTTTGCTACCATGATTTTCCTTCATTCCCACCTAGATATACATGCTCCTTTCACAAAGCTGCAACTTTAGTATAAGTATACTTCCGCTAGATAGTACCACAAATATAAATATTATTGAATGTATTTGTTTGATCCGACATTTCGTAACTATTACAAATGATCAAGGAAATACGCGATACTACTATAATTATCAAGAATTATAATTCTCAGGGCTTGTCACTCATGTCGCACATCATATAATGAATCTGAGTATAAATGTTGAGAAATTTATTCAAGTCATGGGCGCACCATCTTAACAATTGTGTACAGTATATAGGTTGTTTTCATGGTTACAATGATCGTAAAAGTGGACCAAAATATCGGCACTAATAACATCAGTGATCCTACTACTCCATGATTTGATAGAAAATAGTTTAAACTATAGGTAACAGACTCCGCAAAATGCTGAAACCTAAGCCAGTACGTAAAAACGGAGGCCCGTCGGCAACCGCTGGTCGCCGTACTGCGGAGATCTCTGGGGCTATTATTTTTATACTTCACTCCCTATCCATCCCCGTCCAAAGGAGTGCTATGAGCGTCTTACCCAATAGTTTATTATTTCCAGATAGGAAGTCATATGTGTATCAATTCTGGCTGGCAGCTATGCCCAAACGTACATGCATAATCTAGCTGCTGTAGAATCCTGGAGCTGACGTTGCCATGGTTACGACAGTTCGTTTCTTTATCCGATTCCTAGAGGGTTCCAACACCTCCACAACGGTTGGTTTTAGGGCCTTAAAACATTGTTTACGGACCCGTAGGGTTTACCGAGTTTTGTTCTTTGCGTCAAGGGGCTTAAATAAGCTTTGCCTCGTCCTTGTACGACAAATTCGATTTCGCCTACATTAGCCTATTATTTTAATATTTTTGTATCTCTCCCTGTCGCCCTCCCTCGAATTGTTTTCAAAATAAAATACAGCCCATGCTACTCACTGGCAATGTAGCTCTTATAGGTGAAGTAATTTTTAAAATCGGTTAAGTATTTTTTGAGTCTATCCGTTACAAACAAATATACAATTTTTTTCTCTTTATAATATTAGTATAGAAGTATAAATTACATCCCTACACATACGGTTGACGTCAGGAAGGGCATCCAGCCGTAAAACAGGATCAAATCCACACGTGCTACGCAGTTATCACCCGCAACCCCACAGGTGTCAGTAAAGCGATAGAAGAAGAAGAAGATACTCATTTTAAAAATTCACCCGGTTTTTTTTTTATTCTTTTCACCCCCTTAAGTGGCTTTTCCAAGAAAGTGTTTTCATTTTTAAAGGAGATTCCATGTACCAATTTTAAAGTCTGTAATTCATTTTTGAGATATATGTATCCTTACATAAATAATTCAACTCATTCCTCACTTCTTTTCACACCCCTCCCCCTTAAGTGGATTTTCTAGAAACGAATATTTGTGTTCTTTTGTTTTTAAAGGGGATTCCAAATATCAATTTTCATGTCTGTAACATGTTAGGTTTTGGTGATTTATTGTAGACAATTTCGCTGCTGTAGAATCCTAGAGCTGACGTTGCCATGGTTACGACAGTTCATTACTTTATCGGATTCCTAGAGCAAGGGTAGTGTAGTGCCAATATCTCCGTAACGGTTGGTCTTAGGGCTTTAAAACATGGTTTTCGGGCCCGAAGGTTTTACCGAGTTTTGTTCTTTGCGTCAAGAGGATTAAAGTGAGCTTTGTCTCGTCCTTATACGACAAATTCGATTTTTGCCTATATTAGCCTATTATTTTTATATCTCCCCCCGTGCCTCCCACCTCGAATTGTTTTGAAAATAAAATACAGCCCATGTTACTCACTTGCAATGTAGCTTTCTATAGATGAAGTAATTTTTTAAATCGGTTCAGTAGTTTTGAGTCTATTCGTTACAAACAAACAAATTTTTCCTCTTTATAATATTATAGTATAGAATATAGATAATACTTAATGAGGAAGTGTGTTGCAATGGGCGCTTATATACTGTACTAGCAAGGTACCCGTGCTTCGCTACGGTATTATACTGAAATTTATAATTGAATGCTTATTGTTTTAGATATATAATCCGCCGAAATTCGCGATCTGACACGTTTTCAGCGAGAATCCACCAAAATTCCCGATCTGACTCGTTTTCTATTAGATTACGGCACGTTTCCTCCCATTTTTCAATCTTCCTTTCCAGCAATCGATTTCGTACTTCCCAGGCTAGGCTCAGGTATTCTTCCCGGTCAGTTGGGTCCGTAAATCTTTGCCATACCGTATTTTCCTATAATCATTTTTATCTAGATAAAATCCTTCGGGAGATCCGGCGTGGTGTCATATTGGGTGCCTTGGCGGCACTGAACCCGCGGCCGGACTGCATTCTTAGTCATTACCCGTCCAGGAGCCGTTTCCAGCGCGGTCCGCATATTTGACGACGGTCCGGAACATTATTATTATTATTATTATTATTATTATTATTATTATTATTAATGATATTCTTATTCTTATTCTTCTTCTTATTATTACTATTATGTGTTGCTGGGATGAATGATGACAGGGAAAACCGGAGTATCCGGAGAAAAACCTGTCCCGCCTCCGTTTTGTCCAGCACGAATGTCACATGGAGTGACCGGGATTTGAACCACGGAACCCAGCTGTGAGAGGCCGGCGCGCTGCCGCCTGAGCAACGGAGGATCCTTATAAGTACATTAAGAACAGTAAAATCAATTGGTCTCACCTCCTTCTACACCCCACCGCCGTTAAGTTTATTTACCGGCGCACCCCGCCCAAAAAAAAAATTAAAAGAAGGCTTGTTTTTTATGTTTAAAGAAGATTTCAAACACCAATGTTCACGTCTATTACCTTCAGTTTTGAGATATAAGTATCCCCATAAATATAATTTACTTTTGTCACTTAATTTCAAACTACTCCCCCTCCCCCCCTAAGTGAATCTTTCCGCAAAAAATACTTGTTTCTTTAATAGTGAAGGATCTTCTAAATACCAATTATCACGGCTCTAACTTCTTCACTTTTAGATTTATGTGTCCTCATGAAAGGAATTCAACTCCTTTACACTCCCGCCCCCTAAGATTTCCCCCCCCCCCCAAAACGCGTTTTTCTTTGTTTTTAAAGGAGATCCAAATACGAATTTTCACGTCTGTAACAACTTTAGTTTTTATTAGATGTATATATTCTCATACAATTAAAGTCAATTAATTTTTCAATTCTTTCACATCCCTCCCCCCGCTTCATTGGATTTTCCGAGAATACGTATTTCTTTATTTTTAAAGCAGATTGCAAATATCAAATTTCACGTCTGTAACATCTTCATTTTTAAGATATCAGTAGCCTAATTAAAAGAATTCAACACCATTTTCAGTCACTTTCACCCCCCCCCCCTCCACCCAAGTGGTATTTCCGAAAATTAAAAATACACGTTTCTTTATGTTTAATAGAGATAAAAATGCCAGTTTTCACTTCTGTAACATGGTAAGTTTTTTTTAGATATACTGTAAAAATTCTCAATTTAAAATTTCACACCTTTTGGGTTCCCCTTAAGTGGAGTTTCCAAAAACAAATCACCTATGTTTCTTTACATTTGTAGGAGATTCCAAACACCCACTTTTTACGTCTGTAACACTTTACGTTTCCAAGATAATCTTTCAAAAATCTCACCCCAATTTGTCACTTCTGTTTAACCGCCATTAATAAGATTTTCCAAAAAATTAAAAAAATACGTGTTTCTTTATTTTTAAAGGAGATCCCATATACAAATTTTCAGTTCTGTAATATCTTCCGTTTCTGAGATATATGTATCCTCATTAAAGGCATTCAACCAATTTTTTACCCTTTTACACCCCTCCTATTGGGGTTTACAGGAAACAAAAAAATACGTGTTCCTTTATTTTTAGAGGAGATTCGAACTACCAATTTTTACATCTGTAAATTTTAAAGTTTTAAGATGTAGACACATTCATTTTAAAAAATTCACCCCCCTTTTCACCCCTCAATATTTGGATTTTCCAAAAACGAAAAAATACGTGTTTCTTTACATTTAAAGTAGATCCCAAATACCAATTTTCAGGTCTGTAATATCTTCAGGTTCTGAAATATAAGTAGCCTCATTAAAGGTATTCAACCCATTATTCACCCTTTTACACCCTTCCTATTGGGATTTTCCGAAAACAAAAGAATACGTGTTTCTATATTTTTAAAGGAGATTCTAAATACCAATTTTTTCATCTATAAACTGTAACAGTTTTGAGATAAAGATACACTCATTTTAAAAAATCACCCCCTTTGCACCCCCCATTAATTGGATTTTCCAAAAACAAAAAGATACGTGTTTCTTTATTTTTAAAGGAGATCCCAAACACCAATTTTCAGGTCTGTAATATCTTCAGTTTCTGAAATATATGTAGCCTCATCAAAGGCATTCAACCCTTTTTTCACCCCTTTTCACCCCTCCTATTGCGATTTTCCGAAAACAAAAAAATGCGTGTTTCTTTATGTTTAATGAAGATTCTAAATACCAATTTTTACATCTTCAAACTTTAAAAGTTTGGAGATATAGATTCACTCATTTTAAAAATTCACCCCCTTTTCACCCTCCCATTAACTGGATTATCCAAAAACAAAAAAATACGTGTTTCTTTATTTTTAAAAGAGATCAAAAGTACCAATTTTCAGGTCTGTAATATCTTTAGTTTCTGAGATATAAGTACTGGTATACTGATTAAGGGCATTCAACCCATTTTTCCCATTTTCACCCCTTTTCACCCCTCCTATTAGGATTTTCTGAAAACAAAAAAATACGTGTTTCCTTATTTTTAAAGAAGATTCTAAATACCAATTTTTACATCTGTAAACTTTTAAACTTTCGAGATATAGACACACTTATTTTAAAATTTCACCCCTCTTTTCACCCCCTTAGCGAAGGAATATCCAAAAATCCTCTCTTAGCGAGCACCTACATCTTAATATGAACATATCCCCAAAATTTCATTTCGTTACGTCCAGTAGTTTTGGCTCGGCGATGATGAATCAGTCAGTCAGGACAAGTTATTTTATATATATATAGATGTTGTTTACAAATAATGTTAGGTTTTCTTAAAACTTAACAAAAATATATTTTTGCAGTATTTGCAAATTACTACCACGGAACTTACAATCAAATGTACCGCTTATATACAATAAATAAATAAATGAATAAATAAATAAATAAATAAATAAATAAATAAATAAATAAATAAATAAATAAATAAATCAATCATTAATACCATATTATGAAACATACTTCGGAATTAGGAAAGGTTTTTTTTTTTTGCTAATGGCTTTACGTCGCACCGACACAGATAGGTCTTTTGACGACAATGGGACAGGAAGGGCCTAGGAGTTGGAAGGAAGCGGCTGTGGCCTTAATTAAGGTACAGTCCCAGCATTATTAGGAAAGTAAGTCGGGCGGGGGAGGGGGGCAGATTAAGCCGTTACTTAAAGGAAAATAGCAGGTGGCACAGTAGACAGTTGAGAATAATATACGAGACTTGAAATGGCACACCAGTTGGGAAAGGTTTGCCATCCCTGTCCTAGCCTTTCTGGCTGATGTAAGCCCTGGCTGTCTCGTGAGCATTCAGGAAGGTATGTGTCACAGCCAGGTAGTGGGGGCTTGTCCGCGCTGTTATGTAATGGGGTTTCGGCCCGCGTGTTTATGTTGTGGTCTGTATGTCTTAACTATGAATGATAGGCATCCAAGAATTACTGATTTTATATCCTTCTTCTAAATTTATATTGTTCGGATGTTTCTTGATTTCGATAGCCTCGCGGATTTTCCTTTCCAGATTCCAAGGGATAGCTGCTAGGATCTTGGTCTTGTCAAATGATATTCCGTGCCTAGTTTCGTAGGAATGCTTGGCTACCGCTGAAATATCTGTGTTTTGATTCTTGGTGTGACAGATATGTTCTTTTAGGCGGGTGGAGATCAGACGTTTTGTTTCACCAACATAACAAGCTCGGCAGCTACATTCAATGTGATATACTCCAGAAGCCTGTAATTCTATTGTCTTTTACTGGTGGTAGATAACGGGCTAGCTTCTGGTGAGGTTTGTAGATGGTTTTTATGTCGTATTTGTCCAGTATCTTGCCGATCCTGTCTGTAGTATTTTTAATGTATGGCAGTATCGCTGTTTTAGGGCGGGTCAGTTCTTCTTTCCCGTTGTTTTTTCCCACGGTGTCCTTTTCTTTGTTCCCTTCTGATTTTTTTAAGACTCGTCGGATGTTATTGAGCGAGTAGCCATTTTTCCTGAGCGTTCTCGTGAGGTGTTATTTCTCTTCCTCGAGGTGCTCTGCGTCTGATATCGCTATGGCCCTGTTCACCAGTGATGTTAGGACAGCCTGCTTTTGTGATGGGTGATGATGAGACGAGGCGTGTAGGTACCTGTCTGTGTGTGGTGGGTTTCCTGTATACTGCGTGACTCAGAGTCCCATTGGAGTTGCGTTTTACTAGGACATCCAGGAATGGTAGTTTTCCGTCTACCTAGGTGTTAATATAAGGAAAGATCTTCATTGGGGTAATCACATAAATGGGATTGTAAATAAAGGGTACAGATCTCTGCACATGGTTATGAGGGTGTTTAGGAGTTGTAGTAAGGATGTAAAGGAGAGGGCATATAAGTCTCTGGTAAGACCCCAACTAGAGTATGGCTCCAGTGATGGGACCCTCACCAGGATTACCTGATTCAAGAACTGGAAAAAAATCCAAAGAAAAGCAGCTCGATTTATTCTGGGTGATTTCCGACAAAAGAGTAGCCTTACAAAAATGTTGCAAAGTTTGGGCTGGGAAGAATTGGAAGAAAGAAGAAAAGCTGCTCGACTAAGTGGTATGTTCCGAGCTGTCAGCGGAGAGATGGAGTGGAATGACATTAGTAGACGAATAAGTTTGAATGGCGTTTATAAAAGTAGGAAAGATCACAATATGAAGATAAATTTGGAATTCAAGAGGACAAACTGGGGCAAATATTCATTTATAGGAAGGGGAGTTAGGGATTGGAATAACTTACCAAGGGAGATGTTCAATAAATTTCCAATTTCTTTGAAATCATTTAGGAAAAGCTAGGAAAACAACAGATAGGGAATCTGCCACCTGGGCGACTGCCCTAAATGCAGATCAATATTGATTGATTGATAGATAGATAGATAGATAGATAGATAGATAGATAGATAGATAGATAGATAGATAGATTGATTGATTGATTGATTGATTGATTGATTGATTGATTGATTGATTGATTGATTTCATGGTGAACTGAATATTTGCGTGAATAGAGTTGAGATGGTCGAGAAATAGCTGTAGGTTATTGCTCCCCTGAGGCCAGATTACGAATGTGTCGTCCATAAAACGGAGAAAACATTTCGGTTTCAGGGTAGATGTGGCTAAGGCTTTCTGTTCGAGGTGTTCCATATACATGTTTGCTATTATTGGAGAGAGTGGCGACCTCATCGCGGCCCCTACTGACTGTTCGTAGAACTCCCCGTTGAAACAGAAATAAGTGGCATTAAGGCATTCTTTAGCTACTGTTAACAGGTCTTCTGGAAGTTTCTTATTTCCTGATTGGAAACCAAACTTTATTCGCGCACAAGATACAAAGAATACAAAAATGCGATTACATACAATCGACATTCAGCCTTCTGAGAACAGGTATACAACAACTCACACCATTTCACAGACGAACACAGATCTACAAATTTTATACATCGAAAGTAAAAGAAAATCTTTGAACATTAAGTAAGCTATCGAAATTTACATTGCAGAAAAGAAGCTAACCAAGCCACCTGACCACGCGCATTTAAAAAATTCACCCCCATTCGCACTACTTGATTTCTGAAGAACAATTCATATTTTTTGCGTTAGAGCTTAATGAATCTCACACGTGATTACTCTGACTTAAATGTCTGGAGTGTGAGTAAGGATATTCTTATCTGTGATAAATTCTCTGAATATAGGCTACGCAGCGTCTTTGCCACTCTAGGCGTTTAAGTGATTTATTTTTATTTCTCTAAAAATAATGACTTACAAGATACTCTTCAATTCAATTTTATATTTTTATTTCATCAAAATCATTAACTTAATAATAATAATAATAATAATAATAATAATAATAATAATAATAATAATAGTTGTGACGTAAAGCAACTTGTAAACAGTACAGCGGTCATGTAGTATGGACGATTATGCCCCTGTTTACTCTGTAACAGTTTCTTCGTTTCGGTTCCCTTTAGGAACAGTGATCAATCTTCTCGTGGAGCAATTGATAAGCCGAACAGGGGACAACCATGTATGAACACTCTAAAGTGGGTTGCCTAGTGTAATTAAGTGTATCAAAAGTAACTGTTTGCCTCTGCGATGCTAGACTATGGTATTTTGGAGCTCAGACTCCTGTGTAATGTAACGCTAGGAGCAAACTTTGCTCTCGTAAAACATTGTACCTGTCCTGAATAATTATGCTCTTCTCTATGTAAATTTAACAAAGTTGTAATTATCGCAAATTTTTGTATCTGATGTTGCGACTTCTATGTCCCCGATATTGTTAGAGCTGACAAGCTCGCTAATAACCTGTTCTACTGTTTGTTATTCATTCAGATTTTCTATCTCTCAATTTTAAAATGGAAAGAAATAGGCTAACATTTGCAAATATGTTATGTTAAATTCCTTCCTTCTAACATCTGTGACCACCGCACGGATTATACATGAAACAAAATATACTGCGATATTGGTCTATGCTGTAGTTTATGATCAGGTTTTAATATTTTGTATTAAGAATAAATTAAATGTTAAAAATTTAAATAATAGACGCAAAATATGACAGCCATACTCTTGACAGCGCTCGCTTGCCTTTTAAACGTCGCGCTTCCCTTGTGTCCAGAGGAAAGAAACCGACTGACAACACTCATTATCACTAGGGTGGGCCACGTTTTAGGATCAGAAGCTGCCACCTGTTGATACGTTCGGCGTCCCAACTGTAGCTGACAGAGCTCTCAATAAGCACTATTGTTACCTGCCAGCCTCATGTAGCCCCTTTCGGTATTTCCAGGATGTGGCTAGTGATTCAGACAACCGAGAATCTCCCAGCCGGCTTATGGGGTCGGGCCGGCCTTTCCGTGTATTGTTCTCATCGGCTGGCTTACCTGTGAGTTTCTTGGAGATTCAACGGGAATGTTCCGCCTCTAGCCACCTCGCGAATATTCTGGTTCCCATCACCCGAGCTATAAAAGGAAAGGCTAACCGCGGACAGTCAGTCAAAGTTGATACTGGATTCGGGGGCAGTGTTGGCCTCCCTGGTGAAGTCAGTGTGAGATTCAGTGTGTTGGAGTTCGGTGGCTGGGCTGAGGGCGATAGAGGTGTTGGCTATCGCTAGTGTCCCACCGAGGTCTGAACGAGGAGCTGTTGGTGCGGTGTCGGAGAATCTAGAGAATAGGTGGGCTGGAGATGATGGAACAGAAGACTACATGAGAGTACTGTGTGTTTTATTATTTCTCTGGACTAAGGAGCGCCGTGAGTCAGCGAGGGAAGCCGCTATCGCGAGTGGACAACCCACCTCGGGTATTCCTATCGACAGTCACCTCACTGAGGGGTCTATTAAGAATCGCTGTAGCTTTATTATCCTGAAACTGAACTTGCTGAAATTAAATCCAAATCACACGTGGCATGTAAACATATATTACTCTTGTCCTGCATCTGATTCCATGAATATAATCCTTTGCTACCAACTGTAACACGAGTACTGTTAATTAGAAGCGCCATCCTAAATCAAAGGAATAGGTTCCCAGCCAACTCTTGAAAAAGGTATATAGTAATCAGCTCCTTCTAGCCGATCCATGTACCATATAATAATGCTACAAATAAAACTCCGTCTGTTTCATTGCTCTAGTGTATTTCAGGACGACCCAATAAATGCACACGCACACAATTCTAATGAGATATTAGTGGCCACACTTACTAGTTACAAGTCTATTCACAAGTCCCTCTTCCTTACGGCACAACAGGTGGTCCAGCCCGTTGCGAGTGTAACAGTTTTACCTACTGTACAAATGTTATAAAAATCTGGAGAACAAACTCGTCCTTGAGATTGTGAGATAGTAAGATAAAGAGCGACACTCTTCCTAATCGGTAAACATCGGTGTGATATTTATCTACCTACCGGATGTACCTGTCAGTACAAAGTACACTCCTTGCCCATAAGCAAGTGGTTGTACCTCTTTGTCCAGTTCGTAACAACAGCTTTTCGCTTTCCTTCCTGGACCTTCGCTATACACCGCCACGAGAAAGTACCCTAGAAGGTGCCAATCAAGTTCGGATGGATCTACTATCTATTTTTGTTCTATATTTTGTTAAACTGTAATCATATTTTATCTTTTATTTTACAATTTGCTTTACATGGCACCGGCACATATAGGTCTTATGTCGACGATGGGATAAGAAAGGGCTAGGAGTGGGAAGGAAGCGACCGTGGCCTTAATTAAGGTGCAGTCTCAGCATTTGCCTGGTGTGAAAATGGGAAACCAAGGAAAACCATCAGCAGGGCTGCCGACAGCGAAGTTCGAACCTACTATCACCCGAATGAAAGCTCACAACTTCGCGTCCCTAACCGCACGGCCACTTGCACGGCCCTTACGTGTTTTTTAGATATAAGTATTCTCATAAAAAAATATTTCAACTCCTTCTTCACTCCTTTTTACCCCCCACCCCGTTAAGTGGATTTTCGGTAAACAAAAGTAAGTGTCTTTATTTTCTAAAGAGGATTCCAGGTACCAACTTCCATATCTTTAACATCTTCAGTTTTTGTGATACAAGTATCCTCACAAAAGGAATTCAACTCCTTCACTTTTTAACCACGCCCCTGTTTAAGTGGATTTTCCGAAACAAAAAACAAAAAATACATGTCTCTTTATTTTTAAAGGAATCTCCAAAAACCAATTTTCACGTCTGTAACTTGTTAAATTTTTGAGATATAGTATAGGTATACTCATTTTAAAAATTCACACACTTTTTCAATTATTTTCACCCCCTTAAGTGCATTTTCCGAAACAAAACAATACGTGTTTCCTTCGTTTTAAAGGAGATTCCAAATATCAATTTTCACGTGTGTAACATTTTCAGGTTTTGAGATATAAGCATCCCAATTAAAGGATTTAACTCCTTTTCCTGTCCTTTTCATCCCCCCTTATGTGGATTTTCCCTAAACAAAACACAGGTGTTTCTTCATTTTTAAAGGACATTCCAAACACTAATTTCTACGCCTGTAACATGTTAAGTTTTGTAGATATACTCATTTTAAAATCCACCCATTTTCACTTCTTCCCCTTTACTGGATTTTCCGAAAACAAAAAATACGTGTTTCGTTATTTTTAGAGGGGATTTCAAATACGTCTGTAACATGTTATATTATGTAGATATACTCATTTTAAAAAGTCACCCATTGGTTGATTGTTTGTTATATTTTTAATATTTGTATGTAGAGTTGTGTACTAGCCATAAGCTAAATAAATAAATAAATACCTTCTTTTAACCCCCTTAAGGGTATTTTCCGAAAACAAAAAATACACGTTTATTTATTTTTAAAGGAGATAACAAATGCCAATTTTTACGTCTGTAACTTGTTAAGTTTTTTTAGATTTTCTAATTTTAAAAATTCACTCATTTTTCACTTTGTTAACCCCCTTAAATGGATTTTGTGAAAACAAAAAATATACATGTTTCGTTATTTTTAAAGGAGATTCCAAATACAAATTTTTACGTCGGTAACGTTAGTTCTTGAGATATACTTCTTTTGAAAGTTCACGCCGCCCCCCTTTTCACTTCTTTTCACCCCCATTTTTGGATTTTCCGAAAAGAACAAAATACGCGTTTCTTTATTTTTAAAGGAGATTCCATGTACCAATTTTTACGTCTATAACATCTTCAGTTTTTAATATATGACTATCCCCATAAAAACTTTTCAACCACTTTTTCACTTATTTTTAACACCCTAAGTGGATTTCCAGAAAACAAAAAGTTCGTGTTTCTTTATTTAAAAGAAAATCTCATGTAGTAATTTTCACGTCTTTATACTGTTAAATTTTTGAAATATCCAATTCAAAAATCCACCCCCCCCCCTTTTCACCCCATTAGCGACGGAATATCCAAAATTCCTCCCTACACTGTAATATAAATGTATTCTCAAAATTTTATTTCTTTATGTCCGTAGTTTTGACTCAGTGATGATGAGTCAGTCAGTCAGTCAGTCAGAACATGTTATTTTATATACAGATATTTAATTAATTAATTAATTAATTTGTTTACTTATTTATTATTGACTAGCTGATGTACCCGTGCTTCGCTACGGGATTCTCAGAAAGACTGACTTTTTGGTTTTCCTAACTGAAGTCAGCATAGGTCATTACAAAAACGTCAGTAGGAATGTAGCGATTAAAAGCAATGTTATTACATAAAATACTCGATCAAATGAAAAGCTACACATTTTCTCATTTTTGACGAACAGTACTACGGTGCCGATCTAACAGTCCAAAGTTCCAGAGCTGGAATGACCAGGCCGCAGGCAGCCGTAAACACTCCTCTGCCAATATTCCGTTAAATATGCACACTTCTCATTCCAATCAGTGCTTCAGAGTAGGGAATGAATAGCTCGAATGCTATGATGAACCAGTGTGTTACGTGCCAGTAGTATCAGGAAATTTATGAAACAGAGGAATGGCATGCTAAAGAAGAAAGTTACCTAATTCCACAGCTACTTCTCGCCAATATTTAGGCAGACTGTTACACTCGTACGACTGGGCGAGTTGGCCGTGTGGTTAGGGGCGCGCAGCTGTGAGCTTGTATGCGGGAGATAGTGGATTCGAACCCCACTTTCGGCAGCCCTGAAGATGTTATTCCGTTGATTCCCAATGTCATACCTGGCAAATGCTGCCAAGGCTGCTTCCTTCACATTCATAGCCCTTTCCAATCCCATCGCCGCCATGAGACCTAACTGTGTCGGTGTGACGTAAGACAAATAAAAAAAAAAACTCGGTACGCAGCAGTAACCCTATCTATCGGAGATGAGTGGCAATAGAAAACAAAGCACATCACAACAAACAATGCTCAATGTAATGTTATTGTTGAGCAATTTCTTTCGACTCTGTGATATTAGGGCGTCTTATAAAATTATAAAATTATTTATAGACTGTAATTCCTTATTCTCCAACTTTACATACCGATTTTCATTAAATCCTGTTTACCCATTTTCTCGTGACTCGGCGCTGATAAGGACTTAGTAACAAAAATCCAAATTCATGAATATCTCTGATCATAGCCGCTATGGTAACAATGTATAAAACATGAATGATCGGAAATATAATACTACATAAAGTATTATTTAGTCTTTATCGATACGACCACTAATAACATAATTATTTTGGAATTAAATTTTAGACTTACTCCTAAACTACCATTTCATTCAGCGTGAATAACATTATTTATAGCATAGATTATAGCAACTTATTCCTCGACTTTGCATACCACTAATAACATAAATATTTGAGAATTCCATTGTAGGTCTTCCCCTAAACTATAATTTTTCTCAGCGTGAATACAATTAATTATGGCATAGATTGTAGCTACTTATTCCTCGACTTTCCCTACCGATTTTCGTTAAGATACGACTATTAATAACAAATATTTGAGAATTAAATTTTAGGCCTTCCCCTCACCTACCATTTCAGTCAGCGTGAAGAAAATTAGTTATGGCTGAGATTGTAGCGACTTATTACCCGACTTTGTATACCGATTTCCATTAAATTCTCTTCAGCCGTTTCCTCGTGATGCATGTACAGACAGACAGACAGACAGACAGACAGACAGACAGACAGACAGACAGACAGACAGACAGACAGACAGACAGACAGACAGACAGACAGACAGACAGACAGACAGACAGACAGACAGACATGTAGAAAGTCAATTTCCTTGTTCCTGTGGGCACGACTGATACAGAAATACCATCCTTTTTAAATTCTGAGCAATGTACAGACAAAACTCTTATTTTATATACATAGAGTGTGGTGCTATAATTTGGAATATGCCAAAAGTATTATTCTAGACCACGTACCAGCTGTATCAGAAAATGTATGGACCAGAGGAATGGCATGCTAAAGAAGAAAGTCTCCTAACTCCCCGGCTATTTCCCCCCAGTATTCAGTCAGGCTGGTATACTCGGTACGCAGCAGTAATCCCATCTATCGGAGTTTAGAGGCAGCATAAAAAACAAATAACATCACAACAAACAATGATCAATGTAATGTTATTGTTGATCAATGTTATGCGCTTTCGATATTGTAGGCCTTCACATTTAGTTTTCTTCCGAATCTGAAACACCACTCATCATAGTCGGTACGGTAAAACTGGATAAAACATAAATCATCGGAAATTGTATTCTTTGTAACTTTGGTTATGTAGTAATTTTCGATAGGACCAAAAACATAGGTATTTAAATTTTAGGCGCCTTCCCCTAAACTACAATTTCTTGTTTTATTTTGCTCGTGGCTTTACGTCACACCGCCACAGGGAGGTCTTATGGCGGCGATGGGATAGGAAAGACCTAGGAGTTGGAAGGAAGCGGCCGTGGTCTTAATTAAGCCCCAGCATTTGCCTGGTGTGAAAATGGCAAACCACGTAAAACCATCTTCAGGGCTGCCGACAGTGGGATTCGAATCCACTATCTCCCGGATGCAAGCTGACAGTCGTGCGTCTCTAACCGCACGGCCAACTCGCCCGGTAAACTACAATTTCATCCAGGGTGAATAAAATGGTTTATAGCTTAGACTGTAGTTTCTTATTCCCCGACTCTATATACCGATTTTCATTAAATTCTGTTACCCCATTTTCTCGTGGCTCGGCGTCGATATGGACTTAGCAACTGAAATTCAAATTCATGGATATATGTGTTATCATAGCCGGTACGGTAAAAATGTGTAAGACATAAATGGTCGGAAATTTTATTCTGTATAACTTTGGTCATGTAGCATTTATCGATAGGACCACTAATAACACAAATATTTGAGAATTAAATTTTAGGCCTTCCCCTAAACTACCATTTAATTCAGCGTGAATAAAATTATGTACCCCCTAGATTGTAGTGGCTAATTTTCTGACTTTGTATACCAGTTTTCAATGAGATAGGACCACTAATGACGTAAATATTTAAGAATTACACTTCAGGCCTTCCCCTAAACTACTATTTCACTCAGCGTAAATAAAATTATTTATAACCAAGATTATAGCGACTTATTCTCCGACTTTGTATACTAACTTTTATTAAGATAGGATCACTAATAACATAAATATTTGAAAATCAAATTTTAGGTCTTCCCTAAACTACCATTTCTACCAGCGTGAACAAAATTATTTATGGCTTAGATTGTAGCGACTTATTCCCCGACTTTGTATACCGATTTTTATTAAATTCTCTGTAGCCGTTTTCTAGTGATGCGTGTACAGACAGACAGACAGACAGACAGACAGCCAGACAGACAGACAGACAGACAGACAGACAGACAGACAGACAGACAGACAGACAGACAGACAGACAGACAAGACAGACAGACAGACAGACAGACAGACAGACAGACAGACAGACAGACATTACGGAAAAGAAAAAAGTGCATTTCCTTGTTGCTGTGGACATGACCGATACAGAAATACCATTCTTTTCAAATTCTGAGCAATGTACAGACAAAACTCTTATTTTATATATATAGATAATCTGATCCATTATTATATTTCCATGTATATGTGAGCATTTGTCGAGAGATGGCTGCCAAGGTGAGGAAGGTATCCAGTTTTAACAAATATGCAACTGAATAAAGTATTAAGTACTATACTGTACATTACTTTCGTCAGGTCCCGGAAATGCAAACGCAACACACCGGAAGTTCTTTGCAAAAGTTCCATTCAATGACGGAGTGTGCTACTACTCTGGAAATGGAACTGAAGAAGGCAGTAACAGTAACAGTGACAGTAGCAGTGACAGTGAAAGTAACCGCAGCAGCCATAAAGGCTTCTTTGGCTGCTCCAATCATACTGACGACCATCCAGTGGTAAGTGAAGTATGTAAAGTAGCCTATGTAACATAATAGTAAGAGTATTTACTCCAGTCAGCTAAACACGAAACAAAGAAACGTAAAGTAATGAGACAAGAAAACATTAAGCTATTGGACAAACAGATATGAATCAATAAATATTCTTGTCAATTTTTCGTAAAACTTGATCATCATTGTATTTCAAGGACGTTTTACGTCCTGTAACGACACGAAAATCCGCAAAGTGAAACAAATGGAAGCAGATTTTTTTTTTAATGTGCACTAAGAAGTTATAAAATAGCGGTGTGTTTAAAGCAGCCGTGGCAAAAATGCAATCGTTTGCCGAGCGATGTAGGTAGTGTAAAGCACCTGCCTGGCTGGGAGGAAACTCAAAGGGGAATGTTGCAACTCTGACTCAATGACGGATGTTCACTATACTGACAAGTAAAGTAAATATCATTTCATGCATTATGGAACTACACAGGTATGAGTTTGTACAAACAATAGCAAATTCATCGTTTAAGAAACAAATAAAAAAGCACATAGGACCTTCTTTGATCAGGAATAATATGTCGTTTACCGTCAGTTGTAATTGGTAAGATAGGTGTTTGTCATTTGGGATCTACATTTGGTTTTCGCTATTTTCATTGTTAGAAAATGTAAGTTGTAGCAAGAATTGCTTTAACAGAACAGATGAAAGAACGAAACTTTGGATACTTATCATAATGTAGGTGCAAAGAAATAGCAATGAAATCACTATTGTCGATGACTACTAGTATATATTTTCACAAAACACACATATAATATAATAACACATAGAAATATATACACAGCAATTCTAAATTGATCCGTCTGTGGTATCAGTAGTAAACTCGCCTCGTTCTGCTCACAACACGCACAAACATCACAGCAACGACTAGACTGCCTTACAACATGATTACGTCTCTTTATATATAACCTGACTATGTTTCGAGACAGGAAATCCTGGTTTCTCGCAACACAAGATACAAGAAACGTTCTACAACTAACATCCAGAAGTCCGTGTTCAACAATTCTCTTGAAACAGTATCAACATATATAGAAGTTTGTCGTTACGACATAGTACCTCAAGATACATGTCCTAACCTACAGCATACTCTGAGTGGCCAAAAGTCATGGGAAGACACTGAATGTGATGTTAATAACGAGTTGCTCCTCCGCGAGCCCTCAAAACGGCAGCAGTACGGCGAGGCATCGACTCTACAGTGTGTTGGAATCGTTCTGGAGGGATCTGGACTCACGCATCTTGCTCTGCTACCAACAATTGAGGGGTTGCCGGCAAGAACCCCACCAGTCAAAAAAATTGAAAAACGAGATACAGGCGCCATCCTGTAGTGTTCAGCATTACGCACGTGATTACACAACTGATTCTGTCAAAAACACCCCAAGTCGTACTGTATTAGCCTCTAAAGATACGGCGATTCGGCGAAAACCCCAAAAGTCTGGACTGTTGCTAGCTAGAACACCACTAGTCAGTGGTGTTTCAGGCAGGTGCTACGTGAGCGCTCTGCTCAACTCCCGATAAACCACCGATAAGCTACACTTTTCTTTAAAACTGCCCGCGTTCCTCTAGGTTGTACTCCTGTTCTCCCAGGTTTAACGTTAATATGGACACAACTGGTCCCATGAGATCATCTCAATGACGCTACATTTCATAACTAGCATCCCACATTCCGAGTTAACGGATGAGCTGGTTTTAATAAGTGACAGCTGTCCTGGGCAAAACAAAAACAATGGTTTACTTCTTCTTCTGTGTAGTGCACATTCTCAAACGTTTTAAAAGTTATACATACTTTTTTTCCCGTTCGTGGTCATAGCTACCTACCAAACGACCGGGACTTTTCACTTATTTCTGCTCAATGCAGGAAGACTACCATCGCCGAACTTCCTGAAGAAAGGATTCTGAAGGCAATTTGGTTTGGAGATATTCACCCACCCTGATTTCAAGGATTTTAAAAAACAACTGACAGTTTATTTTGTAAAAACCAAAGCCAGCATTCAGGCTTCAGGGTGTTCGATCTATGCAGTGTTACTTCAAACATAAAGCTGTATAATTGCGACAAACGTACCGTGGTCCTTGGAGCCGTCACATCATCACAGATCCGAAGTTCAAAACTCCTGACACAATCAGCTTACTAGGAACTTTCCCATCCCCTCCTGCAGTGAAACTGCTAAGGTTGAGGACATATTAAAACTTGCCGAATATCTCGCAAATCCTGCAAGTAAAGAGTACTACTCAAGCCTCTTTGTCACAGCCGCATCAGTGGATGTACCTACAACCAAATGTGACCATGAAACAGACAATGATGACAATAGTGATGGATGTGAAAATTAATGTTTTGAGTTGTCATTGTTTGCTGCATATCACATTTTCCTCCTCTTTATTTAATAAATAATCATTTATATGGTATATAAGTATAATATTATTAGATATTATCTTAGTGGTGTTGTATTGATTTCTGTAAAACACCCACTAGTCCAATCCATTTTCCTTCCTCAGGCCCAGAGAATATAATTTGGTGTCACTCAATGAGTTCTGATAACGTCCCTGATGCCTACAGAGTATTTAGACAAAACAAAAGACAATCGCTATAATATGGGACGAAGATAAGCGTTTTTTTTCGTTTTCACATAATCGTGATTTTCTAACTAGTGGGGTTCTTGCCGGCAACCCCTCAATTGGTCTTGTGTAATTGGTGCGTGGCTCATGGAGCGTAAACCAGCATCGACAGCATCCCATAAATGTTAATGGATTAAGATCAGGGGATCAATCAATCAATACTGATCTGCATTTAGTGCAGTCGCCCAGGTGGCAGATTCCCTATCTGTTGCTTTCCTAGCCTTTTCCGAAATGATTTCAAAGAAATTGGAAATTTATTGAACATCTCCCTTGGTAAGTTATTCCAATCCCTAACTCCCCTTCCTATAAATGAATATTTGCCCCAGTTTGTCCTCTTGAATTCCAACTTTATCTTCATATCGTGATCTTTCCTACTTTTATAAACGCCATTCAAACCTATTCGTCTACTAATGTCATTCCACGCCATCTCTCCGCTGACAGCTCGGAACATACCACTTAGTCGAGCAGCTCTTCTTCTTTCTCTCACTTCTTCCCAACCCAAACATTGCAACATTTTTGTAACGCTACTCTTTTGTCGGAAATCACCCAGAACAAATCGAGCTGCTTTTCTTTGGATTTTTTCCAGTTCTTGAATCAGGTAATCCTGGTGAGGGTCCCATACACTGGAACCATACTCTAGTTGGGGTCTTACCAGAGACTTATATGCACTCTCCTTTACATCCTTACTACAACCCCTAAACACCCTCATAACCATGTGTAGAGATCGGTACCCTTTATTTACAATCCAATTTATGTGATTACCCCAGTGAAGATCTTTCCTTATATTAACACCTAGATACTTACAATGATCCCCAAAAGGAACTTTCACCCCATCAACGCAGTAATTAAAACTGAGAGGACTTTTCCTATTTGTGAAACTCACAACCTGACTTTTAGCCCCATTTATCAACATACCATTGCCTGCTGTCCATCTCACAACATTTTCGAGGTCACGTTGCAGTTGCTCACAATCTTGTAACTTATTTATCACTCTATAGAGAATAACATCATCCGCAAAAAGCCTTACCTCCGATTCCACTCCTTTACTCATATCATTTATATATATAAGAAAACATAAAGGTCCGATAACACTGCCCTGAGGAACTCCCCTCTCAACTATTACAGGGTCAGACAAAGCTTCACCTACTCTAACTCTCTGAGATCTATTTTCTAGAAATATAGCAACCCATTCAGTCACTATTTTGTCTAGTCCAATTGCACTCATTTTTGCCAGTAGTCTCCCATGATCCACCCTATCAAATGCTTTAGACATGTCAATCGCGATACAGTCCATTTGACCTCCAGAATCCAAGATATCTGCTATATCTTGCTGGAATCCTACAAGTTGAGCTTCAGTGGAATAACCGTTCCTAAAACCGAATTGCCTTCTATCGAACCAGTTATTAATTTCACAAACATGTCTAATATAATCAGAAAGAATGCCTTCCCAAAGCTTACATACAATGCATGTCAAACTTACTGGCCTGTAATTTTCAGCTTTATGTCTATCACCCTTTCCTTTATATACAGGGGCTACTATAGCAACTCTCCATTCATCTGGTATAGCTCCTTCGAACAAACAATAATCAAATAAGTACTTCAGATATGGTACTACATTCCAACCCATCGTCTTTAGTATATCCCCAGAAATCTTATCAATTCCAGCCGCTTTTCTAGTTTTCAACTTTTGTATCTTATTGTAAATGTCATTGTTATCATATGTAAATTGTATTACATCTTTGGCCTTAGTCTCTTCCTCTATCTCGACATTATCCTTGTAACCAGCAATCTTTACATACTGCTGACTGAATACTTCTGCCTTTTGAAGATCCTCACATACACACCCCCCTTGTTCATTAATTATTCCTGGAATGTCCTTCTTGGAACCTGTTTCTGCCTTAAAATACCTATACATACCCTTCCATTTTTCACTAAAATTTGTATGACTGCCAATTATGCTTGCCATCATGTTATCCTTAGCTGCCTTCTTTGCTAGATTCAATTTTCTAGTAAGTTCCTTCAATTTCTCCTTACTTCCACAGCCATTTCTAACTCTATTTCTTTCCAGTCTGCACCTCCTTCTTAGTCTCTTTATTTCTCTATTATAATAAGGTGGGTCTTTACCATTCCTTACCACCCTTAAAGGTACAAACCTGTTTTCGCATTCCTCAACAATTTCTTTAAACCCATCCCAGAGTCTGTTTACATTTTTATTTACCATTTTCCACCGATCATAGTTACTTTTTAGAAACTGCCTCATACCTGCTTTATCAGCCATATGGTACTGCCTAACAGTCCTACTTTTAAGACCTTCCTTTCTATCGCATTTATTTTTAACTACCACAAAAACAGCTTCATGATCACTAATACCATCTATTACTTCAGTTTCCCTATAGAGCTCATCTGGTTTTATCAGCACCACATCCAGGATATTTTTCCCTCTGGTTGGTTCCATCACTTTCTGAATCAGCTGTCCTTCCCATATTAACTTATTTGCCATTTGTTGGTCATGCTTCCTGTCGTTCGCATTTCCTTCCCAATTGACATCTGGCAAATTCAGATCTCCCGCTACAATCACATTTCTTTCCATGTCGTTTCCCACATAGCTGACTATCCTATCAAATAATTCCGAATCCGCATCAGTGCTACCCTTTCCCGATCTGTACACTCCAAATATATCAAGTTGCCTATTATCTTTAGAAATGAGCCTTACACCTAGAATTTCATGTGTCTCATCTTTAACTTTTTCGTAGCTTACAAATTCTTCTTTCACCAGAATGAAAACTCCCCCTCCCACCTTTCCTATCCTATCTCTACGATACACACTCCAGTGCCGTGAGAAAATTTCTGCATCCATTATATCATTTCTCAGCCATGATTCAACTCCTATTACAATATCTGGTAAATATATATCTATTAAATTACTTAATTCTATTCCTTTCTTTACAATACTTCTGCAGTTCAGCACTAACAATTTTATGTCATCCTTACTTGATTTCCAGTTCCCTGTTCCCTTATCACCGCTCCCTAGGCCATCCCGTTTCCCTGAATGTACCTCCCTATTACCCTTCCAAACAAATTTCCTAACTTATACGTACCACTGCGGTTTAAATGAAGGCCATCCGAGCGCAGATCCCCATCTCCTACCCACCCATTAGGATCTAGAAATTTCACTCCCAGTTTCCCACATACCCACTCCATAGTCTCATTTAAATCCCCAATCACCCTCCAGTCAGTATGCCTCCTACACAGTATTCCACTAATAACAATCTCCGCTTTCTTAAACTTCACCCGTGCTGCATTTACCAGATCCCACACATCTCCAACTATGTTGGTACTTATATCAGCTTGCCTTACGTTGTTGGTACCAACGTGAAACACTACCACCTTCTCCTTCCCCTCCTCCCTCTCTTCTACTTTCCTCAACATCTGCCTCAACCTAATTCCTGGATAACATTCTACCCTGGTTCCCTTTCCTCCACACACTTTCCCCACGTGTCTAACGATGGAATCCCCCATGACCAGAGCCTCAACCCTACCCACCTCATTTGATCCCCTCCCCTCCTTGTCAGCCCTATCTTTCCTGATAGCTGCAGAAGCTACTTCCTCCTTCCTTTTCTCCTTCCCATGACCCTGTTCCACCTGTCTTTTCCTATCCTCTACTCTACATTTCCCTTTCCTACCTTTTCCCTTCCTCCTACTTCCATGCATCTCAGCAACAGTTCCCTGTCCCTCATCTTCCCTCTGTTGTTCTACCTGGAGTGACTCGTACCGATTTCGCACAGACGCCTGTCCTGAATTCTGATCCTGAATAGAGCCCTTGGCCTGCAATCTCCTTCCCCTTAGAACGTTAGACCACCTGTCTTCTACAACTCCTCCCTTTCCTTCCCCTCCCTCTCGTATACCTACTGTAACCTGTACATTGTTTGAGGGAGTCCTATCTTCCTTCCTGTCTTCTGTGAGAATCCTAATTATCTCCCTCAAACTTTCCAACTCCTCCCTCATACCCCTCAATGCCTCACCACACCCACAATAAGTACACTCGCGCTCCTTAGCCATTCTTTACGGGGGAAAAATTATAAATTAAAAAAATAAAGTAACTTATTTGCAAAAAAATAAATGAACGGAGGGATATATTGTCTGGGATAGTACACAACAATAAGGTAAATAATATACGACTACACTACAATACTACTTAGTCGTGCTCTATTTTTTTTAATCCTACAACCCCTAACAGGATAAAAACTGCTGTTAATTACTGAATATCGAAAGTAATACACAAGAACTACACAATTCCAAACTGCAATTAAGCCTATCCTAATTTCAACAATATTTTAGTAAGAGTTTCTACGGATACCTCTACTACACCAGTACTACACAAATATTTTACAATAATAAAATAAGCACACTAAATTCTAATAGGATATTACTCGTATACTACTGTACAGTACACTACAGTAATTTTTAAACTACTTTCAGACGTATCCTAATTACGATACCGGTACCGTACCGTATGTCACTACTAAGCACAACAGAAATGAAATTTGCAAGAACTACTGTACTCAAAGATTACCAACGAAGCTAAATGCTTAGACAAATTATTATTAGTATTAGGGTCTAATAGATACACACGAATATAGCAGGCAAGATACGGCACTATCTAAATGTACGGTACCGTACTGTATCTATACTACAATGTATCTACACTACACTATACTGAGTTTGGTTAAATGCTTAAGTATCAAAAGGATTGCCGTACACGAAGAAAAACACGAATATAACTGGATACTATCTAATATATTATACCTTATCTTCACTACAATTCTACTGAAATGTGGTTATGTGATTATTACAGCTGGTGGATTACTATTATTTTCCCTACTCCACGGGACGGAGAAAAAAAAGTGTCCTTAATTAGGCCTACTGAAAATACGAGGTTGTCTACAATAATTTCTCAAATATTTCTGTCAAAACTACTACTACTATTACTCCAGGGACTTGAACTGCAATTACTGGGATATATGAACTTTATATTATTATTAGCTAACAGCTCATAAATACTGAAAGATCGAGGGAGCGAAATATAAATTACGGATACTAACTACTTACTCAGAAGTACAAATGAATGGAATACAAGGTCAGCTGATTTTTATTTATATTTACTTGACTACACTACACCCTTTGTTCACGACTGTAGCCAACAATGCAATATTTGAATATGAGGAGCGACAATAATCAATAACAATACGACTGTTAACTATTACCGTGCAATCTCTTTAACTTCTTTTTAAATGGAAGTTTACAGGCGAATCGTGTTTTTTAATGTAGTAAATTATTACCTTCGCGATAGTTTGAACGTAGGATCTACACGAAATACCGGAGAAGTTGCTGCAGAAGTTACGGTACTATTCCTTATGATAATCTGCCTTTGTAAGTATAACCAACGAACCTACAGATACCGGTATTTACAAATATTTTTAAAGTTAATATTGTTACCTAAAGTATTACCTAAACCTAAATTCGAAACAAGTTGCACCTAGCTAGCCTACTTAACCTAGAAAACGTAATTTACTGAAGACCAACTGAATTACTTGTTACAAAATTTAAATAATTATTACTACTCCCAATTTCTACCAACAAGCAGTAAACACCACTATATAAACAGCACTAAATGAATCAGATATACACAAAATTAAGCTATTTCAATAGGTTTTCACTACTTTATCACTACAATAATGCAAGAGCTCTCTCAACAGCCAACCGTTCTCAAGCGCATCCAACAATGCAACCATCTGGAGGGCCAGTCCATGGTTGTAACTTCACTGGAGTTCTCCTCCAACCACCTGCGTGCCAACACTGAGTGCTGACATGGCGCATTGCCTGTTGAAACATGGCATCTAAAGCAGGGTACTTTAGGGCCAGCAAGGGATGCACATGGTATGAAAGAAGTCCTAATAACATGCACCTGTCAGTGCTCCCTGCAGCTGGACAGTGGGGCCTAATTGCGACCAAGAGAACGCCACCCAGACCAGAACTGAGCCACCTCCCACAACCTTGTTGTCACGCAGGACCCATAGCTTCATAGTGCATACTCCATACTCCCACGCGTCCATCAGCTCGATACAACTGGAACCGGGATTCACCGGACCATACAACACGCCGCCACTGCTCCATGGTCCATTGTCGGTGTTCAGGGCTCATTCACGTCGTTGAGCTCTGTGTCGATGTGTCAGCAAAGGGACACGAGTTGGTCGTCGCCTGGTGAAGCCTATGCGGTGCAGTTGCCTCTTACAGTCCTGGTAGAAGTGGGCTCCTGAAGTAGAAGTAAAAGTGGGTTGTAATCTGACTCGCAGTAGCCCATTGAGCGCCCAGTTTGGTTCTGCGAAGATGACGTGATGTCCGTTCGTTAAACACCTGTGGTCTTCCCGTGCGGCGGTTTACGCGGGTGGTAACATTCTCTCTGCGATATTGAAGATCCACCCTCGACACTGTTGACCTCGGAAACCCGAAATCGCGTGTAATCTCCGCAATGCCATGATCCATGCACCGTGCGCCGATGATCACCCCTCGTCCAAAATCGGTTAACTTGCGACGTGTTGCCATCTTCACGACACTGGTGTCTGTGACAGACTGCTTAGCTACGCCGTAGTTAGCCGCAACGCTCAGGGGTCGTACACCGGACATTTTCTATTGAAACACCCCTTCCCGTGATTTTTTGGCCACTCAGTGTATATTAAACATTGTTTTCAAGCTATATACACATAACTTAACTTGCATCAATCTTTGGACCATGATTTGAAAAGCTCAACACCTTCACGTTCTGTCAAGAGGTAGATAGTTTCTATAGATACATTGCGATGCTTTACTAGCAGAACTTGAAATACAGATGGAAACGAAACGAGATCGACTTCCAGCCAGACAGGGGTTGGAGGGGCTAAGAAACGAGAGAAATCCATAGCGAGTTGCATTTTCACCACTGCAGATCTAAAGCAATACTACACAATGTAATGAATTATTAAAGGTTGGGCGTAGGAGATTATTGATGAATAGTATTAAAGAAAGTGTTCTTCAGGTAGATTACAGATCAGTCATGATTCCCCTCAATAACTTACTGTATTTATAATAGTTTATGAACTGCTCATTGTAGAATGTAGGGTACATCAACACGGTATGTCTGTAATGCTATACATTTCTTCTTGCAGTGTGTTTACCGCTGTATCTTCAACACGTCCAATATAGTAAGTACGGTAACAAAATATTCCTTCTATATTTCACTAAAGGTCATTTACTAATAATTGCTTGCCACCCTGTTATACTAGCTGACTTATTTGCTAAACTCAATTTCCTGCTTAGTTCCATCAATCTCTCTTTATTTCCACAACCATTCCTAACTGGTTCTTTCCAACATCCATCTCCTTCTTAAATTGTTTATTTGTCTGTCATATGCTTTTGCTGGCAAGATGTAGTGTTTACAGTGCGCTATGCCTTCTGGTATGGGCTAGAATAAAATTGTTACTTTCATTGACCTGTCTAAGTCTCTTCCTTGGCTTTGACAATACGAAAGTGGCTGAGGTATGAGTGACGCTAGAAATGCCATTCCTTATGCAGCCAGTCCCTGCTATGAATGGTGTGAACATGTCGCTCATAGGGTCGGTTGTTGCAGGCATTTCAGTGGGCTTGGCAGACTGATGTGCAATAGCAACTTCTGGCTCGGTGAGGAAGGCAACGGGAAACTACCTCACTCCTCATTTCCCTGTTACGCCTCTTCAGTGACACCTAGGCCATCTATTACAGTTAATGATGAACCTGTTGAGGATCCAACCAGCCTTCGGGCTGAATACCCAACATACATACATACATGTCTGTTATAATATACAGGGTGAATCACCTAAAACTTGCACCCCAAATATTTCTGAAATGGAAGGTGCTATTGATGTGCAGTTTTCACAGACACGAAGCGTTACCGAGGTCTCGCAAATGTAGAAACCCCTATACAGATTTTAATAATCTGTATTATTATAGATATCCCAATTTTTTTTCAAACGGAACAATGTCGATTGACATTAACAAAATAAAACTAGAATCAATTAGAACGTCAATGGTGTTTTTTTCTTCTGGATCCTAGTTCAAGTAATTAACGAGCTATCGTAGTTTGGATATTGTAAATACTGACAATTGTGTGATCCTTTCAACTGCAAAGTTACCGAGGCTATGATGTTCTTATGCTTGTTTCATTCACAGTTACTCTGTGATAGTTCAAGAAGTATGATGTGGTGGAAGTTAGTATTTACCAATACTGAAAAGGCCAACATGTTAATGGTATATGGAGAATATACGAAAAATGCTGTTCGTTCTTGTATTCTGAATGATATCATAGTATACGTCACTCATATCGACAATTATGTGTGAACCTCTTCAAACAATTGCGTGCAACGGGAAGTATGACACTCACAAAAAGTAACAGAAAAAATCGAGTGACGAGAAGAGGGTGAAATTAATGTTCTTGTAGCTGTTGTTGTAGATCCGCACGTTAGTTCGCGTGCAATCGCGCGAGGAATTGAAATGAGTCAGGTAAGTGTACTACGCGTTCTCCACCGTTTTAAGTTCCATCCATGTCTCTGTCCATCAAAAGCTGCATGGAAAGGGTTTTGAGAATGGTGTTAACTTTTGTACATGGGCATTAAGGGAAAGTACATTATGATGCATCTTGTTTAGTGATGAAAAAAACATACAAATCATAGCTAAGTAGTTGAATTTTCGTTCAGCCAGGCTTCATTCAGACAGAAATCAAAGTTCCTCCGTCTAGCTCAGAAACAAGCGGTCTCTCGCACGAACCCCGATACTAGTCAAACTGTCGTCAATCTTTCCAAGCAATCCTTGGACGAGAACCAAACGGCAGTTCTAGCTAGGGGTCTTAATTTCGCTGTCGCTCCCTCTAAAATTCCCACTGAGGAGGCAGCCATCCACAAACTACCTCCGGATGAGGCTGAGGAGTTAAGACTCATAACGTCCGCTGTTGTATCCGCGCCCAATTTAACAAGAGGCGAAAGGAGAGCTCTGAAGGAACTTCGAGATGATTCTGAACTGACCATTCTCTCAGCTGATAAGGGTAATGGGACAGTGGTTATGGACACTGGCGAGCAGTGTTGCCAACTTATATTTTCAAGATCCGCTAAATACTACTTAAAATCTGCTAAAATTCCGCCAAGAAATCCGATATCAAATAATGAGCAATAAAATGAGCAATACTAGTAATAATAATAATAATAATAATAATAATAATAATAATAATAATAATAAAATAGTAATAATAATAATAATACTACTACTACTAATAATAATAATAATAATAATAATAATAATAATAATAATAATAATAAAGGTAAATGTCTGCTCTCACCTGATCTGTGAGTTTTATTGGGATTAACCCCCTGCCTGCGAGCCGGCGAGCTAAACCTTGTAGGCGTTTTAGTGCCAGGTGGAAACTAGGTGAATCCCCTATCTCAAGGGCCACACACAGAACAGGCCAGTTCATTACACGGTCTTCCTTCATAGCATAAATATAAATGCTACTCTCTCACAGTTTCATTATCTGTCGTCATTCATCAACTAAGAGATAAGTACCCTTTCCCCACGCATAACAAATTTATGATACTATGATCTCATAACATCAAATCCAAATAACATATTTTCCTCATGTGACTGCTAGATCCTGACTAGAAATACGGAATAGCTCGGAGACAGACTGGAGTACAAATTTAAAAAGAACGCAAAATGGATAAAACACTAAATTCCGCTATAATAAATCTAGAATTCCGCCAAAAATTCCGCTGTCTGCTAAATGGTATATTTCTCCGCCGACAGTCTTCTAATTCCGCCAAATTTAGCGGAAAATCCGCTAAGTTGGCAACACTGCTGACGGGTATAAGAATAAGATCTTGGCTATATTGTCAGAGCCTGTTTACTCCCGTGACCCCACCACTCGTGTGTCCAACGCCACCGTGAAGCTCTTAAGGCAATCTTCAGTTCCAAAAGAGGAGGCTAAACATCTGGCCCCGCGGGATGCAGTGCCACCTAGATTATATGGACTGCCTAAGATCCATAAAAACGATGTTCCTCTCAGACCTATTGTCAGTGCGATAGGTTCTCCTACGTATGCTCTGGCTAAATACCTAAGTAAATTGCTTCAGCCACACATAGGACGTACTGAATCATACGTCAGGGACTCTTGGTATTTCGTCAACAAGCTGTCAACCATAACCCTTCAATCTAATGCACTTTTGGGGAGTTTCGATGTGGAGTCCTTGTTCATTAAAGTGCCTTTTTTTTCTATTTGCTATTTGCTTTACGTCGCACCGACACAGATAGGTCTTATGGCGATGATAGGATGGGAAATGCCTAGGAAGTGGAAGGATGCGGCCGTGGCCTTAATTAAGGTACAGCCCCGGCATTTTCCTGGTGTGAAAATGGGAAACCACGGAAAACCATCTTCAGGGCTGCCGACAGTGGGGCTCGAACCCACGATCTCCCGATTACTGGATACTGGCCGCACTTACACTAAAGTGCCGATTGACTCGGTCATGTCTCTCATTGAACACCTGTTCCCTGAGGACATTATTAAGCTATTTTACCACTGCATGACTTCCAGCTATTTCTTGTGGGGTGGGAATTTTTACGGACAGACGGACGGAGTGGCTATGGGAAGTCCGCTTTCGCCCGTAGTGGCTAATGTCTTTATGGAGCATTTTGAGGAGGAGGCTATTGCTTCGGTGCCAGTCAAACCTATGATGTGCTGGATGTATGTTGATGATGCATTTGTGGTCTGGACAGAAGGTCCTGAGAAACGTCACCTATCTCTAAACCACCTAAATCAGCAACATCCTTCAATAAAATTCACTATGGAGATGGAGTCGGAGGGATGCCTTCCTTTCTTGGATGTTCTAGTAAGAAAGAAACCGGACGGCTCCTTAGGACATACCGTCTATCGCAACCCTACCCATACAACTCGCTATCTTCATGCAGATTCTCACCAACATCCAGCACAAAAACAAGGCAATCTCACGACACTCGCCAAGAGGGCGAGACGAATTTGTGAGCCATCACATATCCAGGTGAAGATGGACACGCTCAAAGTCGCGTTCAAGGGTAATGGTTACAGTGCTTTGCACATTTATAGAGCCCTGCATCCCAAAGAAATGACCGAGCAAAGCTCACAGAAGGAAGAAGTGAAGGGAACTGCCTACTTGCCTTACATTCACAACACCACAGATCGAATTGCCAAGCTCCTCCGCAAAAACAATATAAAAGCCGTGTTTGGCACCGCCACTGAAATTGCTGTCTGAGTAAAACCAAGGACAAATTGTCCCCACTTTTACATCCTGGGGTATACGAAATTCCCTGTAATTGCGGTAAGGTATATATCTCTGAAACATGCCGGTCCATTGGTACCCGTATCAACGAACACGAACGTAATATTCGTCTCAACAAACCAGACAAATCGTCAATAGATGAGCACGCTCTATCGTCGGGTCATGATGTCATGTTCCAAGTAGGCTACAGGTCCAGGATTATACGGGAAGCTGTGGAAATCCTAACAATTTCAACAGGGACACCGGCTATCAATTAAGTAATACCTGGTTGCCAGCCATTAAGAATTTACGTAGGTAGTATCTTTCGTCTCGGTTTTATCCAAATTCGTACGTTCCTCGGCGCCAGATGTCTCATTCCAGGCTTGTGTCTATATCATACACCTGTCAAGTTCATATGTTACGTACACACGTTATGTGAACCGCTTAGTCTGATGGTTCGGTCAGCTTCCGCTTCGAAGGCTAGCGTTGTGCCACGTCCTGGGAGCCATCTGGTGGCGAATTAACGTACCATTTCCACTTCTATTATAACGTATAAATTTTAAAGAGTCATTGTTTAGGAAGCCTTTCTCGTGGACAGTCGAGATTTCTTCTTAGGACGCAGGGCACAGTTCCCTGCGAAACGTAAAGAATTTCACCTTATTTTCTTGACACGGCATAAGTCCAAACGCCTATATAGCACCATATCAGTTGTTTATCTAGTCCCTTGCAAAATAATTTCATAGAAGTTGAACATTTATCGAATATCACTATTGGTAAATTATTCCAATCCCTAACTCCTCTTCCTATAAACGAATATTTCTCCAAGTTTGTCCTCCTGAATTCCAACTTTATCTTCACATTGTGATCTTTTCTACTTTTAAAAACACTACTCAATCTTATTCGTCTACTAACGTCAATCCACAGACAGCTCGGAACATACCACTCATTCGAGGAGCTTGTCTCCTTACTCCCAGGTCCTCCCAGCCCAAAGTTTGCAACATTTTCGTAACACGACTCCTTTGACGGAAATCATCCGGAACAAATCGTGCTGCTCTTCTTTGGAACACCATCTAATTTTCGAATAAAGCAATCCTGGTGAGGATCCCATACACTGAAACTAGACTCTAATTGCTGTCGTGCCAGAGACTTATATGTTCTCTCCCTTGAATCCTTACTACAACCCCTAATAATTAATACAAGTTGTTTTACGTCGCACCGACACAGATAGGTCTTATGGCGACGATGGGATAGGAAAGGTCTAGGAGTGGGAGGAAGCGGCCGTGGCCTTAATTAAGGTACAGACCCAGCATTTAGTTGTTGTGAAAATGGGAAACTACAGAAAACCATCTTCAGGGCTGCTGACAGTGGGTTTCGTACCCCCTATTTCTCGAATACTGGATACTGACCGCACTTAAGTGACTGCAACTATCGATCTCGGCACTGCAACCTCTAAATACACTCATAACCATATGAAAAGATCTGTAGCTTTTATTTACAACACCGTTTATATGGATATGCTAATAAAGATATTTCCTTACGCTAATACTTACGTATTTACACTGATCCCTATGGGGTACTTTCAGCCCCCATTAACAAATATAATTAAAACTGACAGGAATTTTCATGTTGGTGAAACTCACAACCTGACATTTCATTCTGTTTACTATCATTATCTGCTGTTCATCTCACAACAGTGTCGAGGACATTTTTGCAGTCGCTGACAATCATGGAACTTATTTATTACTCTGTACAGAAATGTTGAAGAACAGCCATGTTGATATTGCCTGCATACAGGAGACCAAGTGGACAGGTCCCAAAGCGAAAGATGGCTACAAACTCATCTACCATGGCACCAGCACAACATCGAATGGTGTGGCAATAGTGGTTGGCCTACGTTACCGCAACATCACAAGTGTCATTACTCATTAGAATGTCGGACAGGCTCATGTCTGTCAAGATTGGTTTAGCATCAATAACTGCCCATATCTCCTCAAACTAGATGCACGGAAGATGAGAAGGATGAGTTCTGGAACAGTCTTGATACCCATCTTGGAAAAATTACTCCATATGAGGTCATTTTCCTTGGAGGAGACTTACATGGACATGTCGGACCTCAACGGGATGGATATGAGCGATGTCATGGAGGATATGGTCTTGGCACGCGAAACGATGAGGGATGTCGTATACTTGATTGTGCAGAGGCTCATGACCTAGTTGTGACCAACACATATTTCAAGAAATTGATAACACATCTACCTACATATATCAGTGGAGGTCATGCTACTCAGATCGATTTCTGAATGGTTCGACAACAAGATCTGAAGATGGTAATGGATACCAAAGTGATCCCATATAACAGCATTGACCCCCAACACCGCTTACTTGTTCTGGATATTCGGAAAACTGTCAAACGTCCTAAGACACTTAAAACTGGACCTGAGCCCATCAAGTGGTGGAAAATGAGTGTCCACAAGAACGAAATGAAGACAGCTTTATACAACTTATTAGTGAAGTCTGACCAGTCAATTGAGGACTTGTGGGAAGATGTTGCAAAACAGATACATCAGGGAGCAACAGTAACTCTGGGAAAAACAAAACCCGGGCGAAAATACATTGATAAACAGACATGGTGGTGGGATGATGAAGTCCAACAAGCTATCAAGGAGAAAAAGGTAGGATTTAAGATGTGGTGGATGACAAGCCTGGATACTGACCTTCAGAGATATAAAGTGCTGAAATCAGCAGCGAAAGAGCAGTGGTTGCTGCAAAAGATCGTTGTTACCAGGATCTGTACGACCAGCTAGACACATCAGCATGAGAAAATAACTTTCATCGCCGTGCGGAGTCCCGTAACCGTTCAACCCAAGACATCGGATATGTCATGCATATCAAGGGAGCTGACAACAAATTACTACAAGACCAACAAGCTATCCTTCAACGATGGTCAGACTATTTTGCAGATATCAGCAACAAAGAACTTGATCGTTCACCGATTGCACGTTCTGATCCCGTCTATGGACCCGTGCCTTTGATTATGGCAGAGGAAGTAATGATTGCCATAAAGAAGATGAAGAACGGAAAAGCAAGTGATCCAGATGACATACCAGCAGAAATCTGGAAAATGCTTGGCAGGCCCGCTGCAGAATTCCTTGCCACACTCTTCAACCAGATCATCATCGAGAACAAACTTCCCCGTGCATGGGCAACTAGCACGGCAGTTCCAATCTGGAAGGGTAAAGGAGACGTGAGCGACTGCTGAACATACCGCCCTATTCGACTCCTCTACCATACACTGAAGATATTCGAACGAGTGCTGGACAGCAGGGACCATACATGCCACACGTCTATTGATAGAAAAACATAGGAAGAGACAGAAGAGTGTACACATGGCATTTATGGACCTAGAAAAAGCATTCGACCGAGTCCCACATGACCTCATTGGGCGAGCTCTTCGTAGTCATGAAGTCCCGGAAGCCTATGTAAGCCGGGTACAACTTATACATCACAATACAACTAGTGTGGTGCGGAGTCCAGCTGGAAGCTCCCCACCTTTTGATATCACTGTGGGTGTACATCAGGGCTCAGCTCTATCACCATTATTATTTATCCTCTGCTTGCATACAGCAACGGCCGACATACAGACATCGCATCCCTGGACCCTTCTTTATGCGGATGATGTGGTACTTGCCCAACAAACACGCCTTGGACTCCAGCGCCAGACACAAACTTGGAGCGACACATTAGCTGAGAATGGTCTGCGCCTCAACGCCCAGAAAACCGAATACCTAGAATGTGGCCCCCAAACTAGTGGGACCATGAGGATCAATAATGGAGACTTGCAGCAAACTATGTATTTTAAATACCTACGGTCAGTTGTCAATTCGAACTGTGATGCCACTTTTGATACCCGAGTGCGTGTAAATGCAGCTTGGCTCAAGTGGAGACAAGTCATCGGAGTCTTCTGCGGTAAAAAGATGCCTCACCATCTAAAAGCAAATATTTACAAGACCGTGGTATGACCAACAGCTATTTACGGGGCAGAATGTCGTCCCATTACAAAAAAGAGCATGGGCAGACTCTTCATACAATGGAAATGAAGATGCTTCGATGGACTCTTGGACTGACTCGATGTGACCACATAAGAAATGCAGATGTTCGACAAAGTCTTGGCGACGCTCCAATTGTGGAGAAAGTGAGGGAAGCGCGTCTCCGCTGGTACGGTCACGTTATGAGAAGGCATGACGGTTCAGTTGCTAAAACAGCTCTCCAAGTTGATCCGGGAGGAATACGACGACGTGGAAGGCCTTTAAAGCGGTGAACTGACAATATCAAGGCCGACATTCACGACGTTGGTTTAAAACCTGAATATGTCAGCAATAGGACGAAATGGAGGAGATGTAGCAAAACAGCTAGGAAAGAGAGAGAGAGAGACAGTAGAATATCATTCACAAAATTTCTTATCTCTGATACTAGTTCTTTATTCATATTATACTTCCTTAACATTACAGGATCAGGTGTTAACTCTCGTATTAAAGAAGGAATTTAAGGGATAAGGAGATTGTTGATCCGTGCCTCACTTTCTTGAAATTTAGCCACTCGTTGTCACTCTTTTGTCTAGTCCATCTGTCGTCATTTTTGTCAGTAGTCCCGCATGATCTACCCTACCAAAAGCCTTGGATAGGTCAATAGTGATCCAGTTCATTTGACCTCCTCAGTCTAAAATATCTGCTATATCTTGCTGGATTTCTACTAGTTGAGCCTCATTGGAATAGCTTCTCCTAAATTCGAACTGCCTACTACCAAATCAGTTAATATTTTTGCAACCATGCCTAATATAATCAGAAATTATTATTTCTCAAAGCTTACATGCAACACATGTCAAACTGACTGACCTGTAATTTTTGGCTTTAAATTTATCACCTTTGCATTTGTACACAGGGGCTACAATAGCAACTCTCTATTCAACTTATATAGTTCCGTAATGCAAACAGATGTTTTGTTTGTTTTTTATATAATTTTCTTTACGTCGTACCGACACAGATAGGTTTTATGGCGACGATGTGATAGGAAAGGGCTAGGAGTGCGATGAAAGCGGCTGTGTCCTTAATTAAGGTACATCCCCAGCATTTGCCTGGTGTGAAAATGGGAAAGCACGGAAAACCATCTTCAGGATTGCCGACAGTGGGGTTCGAACCCACTATCTCCCGAATGAAAGATCACTGCTGTGCGATCCTAACCGCAATGCCAACTCGCTCGGTCATGCAAACAGTAATCAAATAAATACTTCAGATATTATATACTATGTCCGAACCCATCGCCTTTTGTCCCGTTATCAACATAAATTTTATCAGTTCCAGCTGTTTTTCTTTTATTCCAGTAATTATGGTAGCCTGTTGCTCTTTCTCGATAGGTGTAGAATCTCTCCATCCGTCGAAGTCTGGTTCATTTATTATTTATTTATTTATGGTATGGCAAAAATGTACATATATACAATTGAATATAAAAATATAAAACAATGACGAGAAAACATAATTTCAAACCAGAATGTCCAGTCCTTCCATCCACTCTAATCCCTTGGGTTTACCCCTTTTAATCATCTTTATCCGACAGGCAGGTTATACCACCCCCATTCACAATATTAATGGAAAATTTCATAACTGTTAGGCCATACACTTAAATAGTGCCAAGAATACATTTTTTAACACATTGCTTTACGTCGCGAGGACACAGATAGGTCTTATGGCGACGATGAAATGGAAAAAGGGCTAGGAGTGGAAAGGAAGCGACCGTGGCCTTAAGGTAGAGCCCCAGCATTCGCCTGCTGTGAAAATGGGAAACCTCGAGACTGTTTTAGCGATGCCCTATGTTATAATAATATACTAGTAATTTAAAAGCTACATATCTCGTGCAATAACAAAAATGAATATCATTGTGATTCCATTGCAATGGTTTTTATTGGTATGTTTGTTGGCTTTTCCTTTCTTGTTGTGGTTTATATTCTAACAGTTGCCGACTTGCACAGACAAGAAACGATTTTCCTTGCGTACCATTTTGTTATCCTTGTTATTTTCTGGTTTCAGTTGGATGAATCAGACATACCAATCGAGGACAAAGTCTTAGATAAATTTAGCAAGTATCTTCCCGAAGGCAGCGAATTCCAGGACGCCTTGAAAAATGTTAATAAGAAGTGTTTTAAAAGGATGAAAAAAGTTATCGAGAAGAAAGAAGGTAAAGCTCAGTCCATATCTATTTTAAATTATAAAACTGAAATTCTCTTTGACAATTGAAGTGTCCGTGTTTATTAGGCACTCGCTGTCTGTGTCCAACACTGTGAGATATATTCCAGGCAGAGTTGATTGATATTTAATAGTTCTTTACGATGATTTGTGCTATTTGCTGAAAATCCTTTCAAAATTGATATAGGCCCTACTATGTATGTTAAATAAATGAAGTTCCAATCCTTGGCTTATTTGTCAGCACAGCATCCTTTGGTTCATAGAATCGCGGATTAATTTCTCAATCAGGCTGGGGATTATCGTTGCATCTTGTTAACTGCTCAGGCTCGGGCACTGAGTGTTTGTGTATAACTTCAGTATTTGGATTTATCTACAATTTTGCTTTACCTCTCACCGACACAGATTGGTCTTATGGCGACGATGAGAGAGGAAACGACTGTGGCCTTAAGCTTGGTGTGAAAATGGTAAAGCATGGAAAACCATCTCCAGCACTGCCGACAGTGGGGTTCGAACCCACTATTTCCCAAATGCAAGGTCACAGCCACGCGACCATAACCTCATGTCCAACTCGCTCGGTATATCTTAAAACATACCTCTTCATTCGCACCATAACATTGTCTCAACCACCATCAGCAATGAAAGTGCAGGAAGTTCGCTTAGGCTTTTAATGAAATTCTTACAGTTGAAAGATGTGTATTAGAAAGTAGGGTTAAGTCCTACGCTACGAAATCGCATCTAATGATAAGTAGAAAATGAAGAAATGTGTTGGGCAGAATCTGTATTTTTACATGTACATTACTTCAAAGAAATACTTTGCTCTACGTTGCACCGACACAGACAGGTCACATGGTGAAGATGGAATAGGAAAGGGCTAGAAGTGGGAAGGAAGCGACTGATCAGTACTGATTCAGTACTGATTTCTCCCTTATTACGTCGGCACTGCATTGTGCTGATCACACGATAGCTTGCAGTGATTTCTCTCCTAGTACGTCGGCACTGTACTGTGGTGATCACATGATAGCTTGCAGGATTTCTCTCCTAGTACGTCGGCACTGTACTGTGGTGATCACATGATAGCTTGCAGGATTTCTCTCCTAGTACGTCGGCACTGTACTGTGGTGATCACACGATAGCTTGCAATGATTTCTCCCTTATTACGTCGGCACTGCATTGTGCTGTTCACACTTTAGTTTGCAGTGATTTCTCTCCTAGTACATCGGCATTGTACTGTGGTGATCACATGATAGCTTGCAGCGATTTCTCCCCTAGTACGTCGGTACTGCATTGTGCTGATCACATGATAGCTTACAGTGATTTATCCCCTAGCACAACGGCACTGCACTGTGCTGATCACACGATACCTTGCAGTGATTTCTCCCTTATTACGTCGGCACTGCATTGTGCTGTTCACACGATAGCCTGCAGTGATTTCTCCCCTAGTACGTCGGCACTACACTGTACTTATGACACGACAGCTTGCAGTGATTTCTTGCCTAGTATGTCGGAATTGCATTGTGCTGATCACACGATACCTTGCAGTGATTTTTTCCTTATTACCTCGGCACTGCATTGTGCTGATCACACGATGCCTTGCAGTAATTTTTCCCTTATTACGTAGGCACTGCATTATGCTGATCAAACGATAACTTGCAGTGATTTCTCCCCTAGTACATCGGCACTGCACTGTACTTATCACACGAAAGCTTGCAGTGATTTCTTGCCTGGTATGTCGGAACTGCACTGCGATTATCACATAATAGCTTGCAGTGATTTCTCTCCTAGTACGTCGGAACTGCATTGTGCTCATCACACGACAGCTTGCAGTGATTTCTCTCTTAGTACGTCGCCACTGTATTGTGAAGATCACACGATGGCTTGCAGTGATTTCTCTCCTAGTACTGTGATAGTACATATATCACACCCCCGAATTATATGTAGAAGTTAGAGATATTATTGTCAGTATTCGATTTATTATTATTATTATTATTATTATTATTATTATTAGTATTATTATTATTATTAGTATTTCATTTATATATTTTGCCATTTATATTGGTAAGCTAGAAGATATCCACATATGTAGGTATGAGTAATTTGTTTTGCACGAGTGGGAAAACATTGCTTTAATAACTCTGGTAATTTGAATGAGTCATATGGCTACCTCAGTGTCTGTTGTGATGTACTTGTGTCGGGAAATTCATGAGTCATGTATATATCCCAGCCTGATGAGATGAGCTTGTTGTTGTACCAGGGAAAAATGATGATTCATGTAAAACTCCCCAGAGTTTGTTATTGTCTTGGGAGGAAGAAGTAGTTCAGGGCTTGGGCTTGAGAAGAGGACCACCCATGATTGGCTGGCAAGCACCAATCCAGACGTCTCATCTGAGAGGAGGGGGATGTTGATGTCTATAAAGGTTGATCATACGGCGGCAACCAAGGACATTGTAAGGAACATTGTAAGGGTGATTGTAGAGGTGATTGTAAAGGAACGAGAAGGAAGATAACTACAACTACAACTACAACTGACGCACTGTACGGGAAGGAAGTGGTGCTGATACACGGTACTGGAGTGCCACGGCTGCAATGGACTGGACTTCAAACGTTCGTGGAGCGTAGTCTTGTTATGTTCGTGGAAAGTGGATGATTGTGGAGAGTGCTTGCGCATTAAGTAGTGTAGCACTTGTGGCGGCCTAGCATTATATGTTGGTGAAAGCTATCTCAGACTTTCCATAAATTTATGTTGAGGATCGACCGACGTGTGTATATATCTTTACAACAAGTGTTAAAATATGTGAACACAGTAGTACAAGGTACAGTATCTGTGTGATGTGATAACTGCCGATTATGAGAATCGGTAAGTCGAATTGATATAGAGACAGTGAAGGGTATTTATCTTCATACATGTACATTGTTCATCGGACTATCTACAAATGGTAGCTCAGTTCTCGCTTTCGTTTTCCCACGATTTTCATTATTATTCTTGTTGTTGTAAATATGGAGTCTTCCAGCAATTTTTTATGTGTGTATTATATGTATAATGTTGTATGTTGATGAGGTGCTCATGCACGGAATTTGTTAAGAATATAGTTAGCTATTTTAGAATCAGTGTTATTGATGAACCTAGGTGCAGTTCCTACCTATTTAGTCGTTTTCAGGAGGTTCGGTAAGGCCTGCAGCAGATGTACCAGTACGCAGCATTATGTACACGCCCTGGGATATAAAGTTTATCATGCTCTTATCTAAATTCGAAAGATCCATTCTGGTGAACTCTGGCGCCCATACTACGGACATTTTGGTTAATTATGCTCATCAGTTTTATTAAGTTTTTGAGTAATTTTATTTATATATTTTTATTCATGATTTTATTTATTAGTATTTATCAACAAATTACAGTACGTCGGCACTGTACTGTGCTCATCACAAGATAGCTTGCAGTAATTTCTCTCTTAGTACGTCGGCACTGTACTGTGCTCATCACAAGAAAGCTTGCAGTGACTTCTCTCCTAGTATATCGCCGCTGCATTGTGCTCAGCACAAGATAGCTTCCAGTAATTTCTCTCTTAGTACGTCGGCACTGTACTGTGCTCATCACAAGAGGGCTTGCAGTAATTTCTCTCCTAGTACGTCGGCACTGAACTGTGCTCATCACAAGATAGCTTGCAGTAATTTCTCTCCTAGTATATCGCCGCTGCATTGTGCTCAGCACAAGATAGCTTCCAGTAATTTCTCTCCTAGTAAATCGCCGCTGCATTGTGCTCATCACAAGATAGCTTGCAGTAATTTCTCTCCTAGTACGTCGGCGCTGTACTGTGCTCATCACAAGATAGCTTGCAGTAATTTCTCTCTTAGTATATCGCCGCTGCATTGTGCTCATCACAAGATAGCTTCCAGTAATTTCTCTCCTAGTAAATCGCCGCTGCATTGTGCTCATCACAAGATGGCTTGCAGTAATTTCTCTCTTAGTACGTCGGCACTGTACTGTGCTCATCACAAGATAGCCTGCAGTAATTTCTCTCTTAGTACGTCGGCACTGTACTGTGCTCATCACAAGATAGCTTGCAGTAATTTCTCTCTTAGTACGTCGGCACTGTACTGTGCTCATCACAAGATAGCTTGCAGTAATTTCTCTCCTAGTACATCGCCGCTGCATTGTGCTCATCACAAGAGGGCTTGCAGTAATTTCTCTCCTAGTACGTCGGCACTGAACTGTGCTCATCACAAGATAGCTTGCAGTGATTTCTCTCTTAGTACGTCGGCACTGTACTGTGCTCATCACAAGATGGCTTGCAGTAATTTCTCTCTTAGTACGTCGGCACTGTACTGTGCTCATCACAAGATAGCTTCCAGTAATTTCTCTCTTAGTATATCGCCGCTGCATTGTGCTCATCACAAGATGGCTTGCAGTAATTTCTCTCTTAGTACGTCGGCACTGAACTGTGCTCATCACAAGATGGCGTGCAGTAATTTCTCTCTTAGTACGTCGGCACTGTACTGTGCTCATCACAAGATAGCTTGCAGTAATTTCTCTCTTAGTACGTCGGCACTGTACTGTGCTCATCACAAGATGGCTTGCAGTAATTTCTCTCTTAGTACGTCGGCACTGTACTGTGCTCATCACAAGATAGCTTGCAGTGATTTCTCTCTTAGTACGTCGCACTGTACTGTGCTCATCACAAGATAGCTTGCAGTGATTTCTCTTTTAGTACGTCGGCACTGTACTGTGCTCATCACAAGATAGCTTGCAGTGATTTCTCTCTTAGTACGTCGGCACTGTACTGTGCTCATCACAAGATAGCTTGCAGTAATTTCTCTCTTAGTACGTCGGCACTGTACTGTGCTCATCACAAGATGGCTTGCAGTAATTTCTCTCTTAGTACGTCGGCACTGAACTGTGCTCACCACAAGATGGCTTGCAGTAATTTCTCTCTTAGTACGTCGGCACTGTACTGTGCTCATCACAAGATAGCTTGCAGTGATTTCTCTCTTAGTATATCGCCGCTGCTTTGTGCTCATCACAAGATAGCTTGCAGTAATTTCTCTCTTAGTACGTCGGCACTGTACTGTGCTCATCACAAGATAGCTTGCAGTGATTTCTCTCTTAGTATATCGCCGCTGCATTGTGCTGATCACACGATAGCTTGCAGTAATTTCTCTCTTAGTACGTCGGCACTGTACTGTGCTCATCACAAGATAGCTTGCAGTGATTTCTCTCTTAGTACGTTGGCACTGTACTGTGCTCATCACAAGATAGCTTGCAGTGATTTCTCTCCTAGTATATCGCCGCTGCATTGTGCTCAGCACAAGATAGCTTCCAGTAATTTCTCTCTTAGTACGTCGGCACTGTACTGTGCTCATCACAAGAGGGCTTGCAGTAATTTCTCTCCTAGTACGTCGGCACTGAACTGTGCTCATCACAAGATAGCTTGCAGTAATTTCTCTCCTAGTATATCGCCGCTGCATTGTGCTCAGCACAAGATAGCTTCCAGTAATTTCTCTCCTAGTAAATCGCCGCTGCATTGTGCTCATCACAAGATAGCTTGCAGTAATTTCTCTCCTAGTACGTCGGCGCTGTACTGTGCTCATCACAAGATAGCTTGCAGTAATTTCTCTCTTAGTATATCGCCGCTGCATTGTGCTCATCACAAGATAGCTTCCAGTAATTTCTCTCCTAGTAAATCGCCGCTGCATTGTGCTCATCACAAGATGGCTTGCAGTAATTTCTCTCTTAGTACGTCGGCACTGTACTGTGCTCATCACAAGATAGCCTGCAGTAATTTCTCTCTTAGTACGTCGGCACTGTACTGTGCTCATCACAAGATAGCTTGCAGTAATTTCTCTCTTAGTACGTCGGCACTGTACTGTGCTCATCACAAGATAGCTTGCAGTAATTTCTCTCCTAGTACATCGCCGCTGCATTGTGCTCATCACAAGAGGGCTTGCAGTAATTTCTCTCCTAGTACGTCGGCACTGAACTGTGCTCATCACAAGATAGCTTGCAGTGATTTCTCTCTTAGTACGTCGGCACTGTACTGTGCTCATCACAAGATGGCTTGCAGTAATTTCTCTCTTAGTACGTCGGCACTGTACTGTGCTCATCACAAGATAGCTTCCAGTAATTTCTCTCTTAGTATATCGCCGCTGCATTGTGCTCATCACAAGATGGCTTGCAGTAATTTCTCTCTTAGTACGTCGGCACTGAACTGTGCTCATCACAAGATGGCGTGCAGTAATTTCTCTCTTAGTACGTCGGCACTGTACTGTGCTCATCACAAGATAGCTTGCAGTAATTTCTCTCTTAGTACGTCGGCACTGTACTGTGCTCATCACAAGATGGCTTGCAGTAATTTCTCTCTTAGTACGTCGGCACTGTACTGTGCTCATCACAAGATAGCTTGCAGTGATTTCTCTCTTAGTACGTCGGCACTGTACTGTGCTCATCACAAGATAGCTTGCAGTGATTTCTCTTTTAGTACGTCGGCACTGTACTGTGCTCATCACAAGATAGCTTGCAGTGATTTCTCTCTTAGTACGTCGGCACTGTACTGTGCTCATCACAAGATAGCTTGCAGTAATTTCTCTCTTAGTACGTCGGCACTGTACTGTGCTCATCACAAGATGGCTTGCAGTAATTTCTCTCTTAGTACGTCGGCACTGAACTGTGCTCATCACAAGATGGCTTGCAGTAATTTCTCTCTTAGTACGTCGGCACTGTACTGTGCTCATCACAAGATAGCTTGCAGTGATTTCTCTCTTAGTATATCGCCGCTGCATTGTGCTCATCACAAGACAGCTTCCAGTAATTTCTCTCCTAGTATATCGCCGCTGCTTTGTGCTCATCACAAGATAGCTTGCAGTAATTTCTCTCTTAGTACGTCGGCACTGTACTGTGCTCATCACAAGATAGCTTGCAGTGATTTCTCTCTTAGTATATCGCCGCTGCATTGTGCTGATCACACGATAGCTTGCAGTAATTTCTCTCTTAGTACGTCGGCACTGTACTGTGCTCATCACAAGATAGCTTGCAGTGATTTCTCTCTTAGTACGTTGGCACTGTACTGTGCTCATCACAAGATAGCTTGCAGTGATTTCTCTCCTAGTATATCGCCGCTGCATTGTGCTAATCACAAGATAGCTTGCAGTGATTTCTCGCTTAGTACGTCGGCACTGTACTGTGCTCATCACAAGATAGCTTGCAGTAATTTCTCTCTTAGTACGTCGGCACTGTACTGTGCTCATCACAAGATAGCTTGCAGTGATTTCTCTCCTAGTATATCGCCGCTGCATTGTGCTCATCACAAGATAGCTTGCAGTGATTTCTCTCTTAGTACGTCGGCACTGTACTGTGCTCATCACAAGATAGCTTGCAGTAATTTCTCTCTTAGTACGTCGGCACTGTACTGTGCTCATCACAAGATAGCTTGCAGTAATTTCTCTCTTAGTACGTCGGCACTGTACTGTGCTCATCACAAGATGGCTTGCAGTAATTTCTCTCTTAGTACGTCGGCACTGAACTGTGCTCATCACAAGATGGCTTGCAGTAATTTCTCTCTTAGTACGTCGGCACTGTACTGTGCACATCACAAGATAGCTTGCAGTGATTTCTCTCTTAGTATATCGCCGCTGCATTGTGCTCATCACAAGACAGCTTCCAGTAATTTCTCTCCTAGTATATCGCCGCTGCATTGTGCTCATCACAAGATAGCTTGCAGTGATTTCTCTCTTAGTACGTCGGCACTGTACTGTGCTCATCACAAGATAGCTTGCCGTAATTTATCTCTTAGTACGTCGGCACTGAACTGTGCTCATCACAAGATAGCTTGCAGTAATTTCTCTCTTAGTACGTCGGCACTGTACTGTGCTCATCACAAGATAGCTTGCAGTAATTTCTCTCCTAGTACGTCGGCACTGAACTGTGCTCATCACAAGATAGCTTGCAGTGATTTCTCTCTTAGTATATCGCCGCTGCATTGTGCCCATCACAAGATAGCTTGCAGTAATTTCTCTCTTAGTACGTCGGCACTGTACTGTGCTCATCACAATATGGCTTGCAGTAATTTCTCTCTTAGTACGTCGGCACTGAACTGTGCTCATCACAAGATAGCTTGCAGTAATTTCTCTCTTAGTACGTCGGCACTGTACTGTGCTCATCACAAGATAGCTTGCAGTAATTTCTCTCTTAGTACGTCGGCACTGTACTGTGCTCATCACAAGAGCTTGCAGTGATTTCTCTCTTAGTACGTCGGCACTGTACTGTGCTCATCACAAGATAGCTTGCAGTAATTTCTCTCTTAGCCCGTCGGCACTGTACTGTGCTCATCACAAGATAGCTTGCAGTGATTTCTCTCCTAGTATATCGCCGCTGCATTGTGCTCATCACAAGATAGCTTGCAGTGATTTCTCTCTTAGTACGTCGGCACTGTACTGTGCTCATCACAAGATAGCTTGCAGTAATTTCTCTCTTAGTACGTCGGCACTGAACTGTGCTCATCACAAGATAGCTTGCAGTAATTTCTCTCTTAGTACGTCGGCACTGAACTGTGCTCATCACAAGATAGCTTGCAGTAATTTCTCTCTTAGTACGTCGGCACTGTACTGTGCTCATCACAAGATAGCTTGCAGTAATTTCTCTCTTAGTACGTCGGCGCTGTACTGTGCTCATCACAAGATAGCTTGCAGTGATTTCTCTCTTAGTATATCGCCGCTGCATTGTGCTGATCACACGATAGCTTGCAGTAATTTCTCTCTTAGTACGTCGGCACTGTACTGTGCTCATCACAAGATAGCTTGCAGTGATTTCTCTCTTAGTACGTTGGCACTGTACTGTGCTCATCACAAGATAGCTTGCAGTGATTTCTCTCCTAGTATATCGCCGCTGCATTCTGCTCATCACAAGATAGCTTGCAGTGATTTCTCTCTTAGTACGTCGGCACTGAACTGTGCTCATCACAAGATGGCGTGCAGTAATTTCTCTCTTAGTACGTCGGCACTGTACTGTGCTCATCACAAGATAGCTTGCAGTAATTTCTCTCTTAGTACGTCGGCACTGTACTGTGCTCATCACAAGATGGCTTGCAGTAATTTCTCTCTTAGTACGTCGGCACTGTACTGTGCTCATCACAAGATAGCTTGCGGTGATTTCTCTCTTAGTACGTCGGCACTGTACTGTGCTCATCACAAGATAGCTTGCAGTGATTTCTCTCTTAGTACGTCGGCACTGTACTGTGCTCATCACAAGATATCTTGCAGTGATTTCTCTCTTAGTACGTCGGCACTGTACTGTGCTCATCACAAGATAGCTTGCAGTAATTTCTCTCTTAGTACGTCGGCACTGTACTGTGCTCATCACAAGATGGCTTGCAGTAATTTCTCTCTTAGTACGTCGGCACTGAACTGTGCTCATCACAAGATGGCTTGCAGTAATTTCTCTCTTAGTACGTCGGCACTGTACTGTGCTCATCACAAGATAGCTTGCAGTGATTTCTCTCTTAGTATATCGCCGCTGCATTGTGCTCATCACAAGACAGCTTCCAGTAATTTCTCTCCTAGTATATCGCCGCTGCTTTGTGCTCATCACAAGATAGCTTGCAGTAATTTCTCTCTTAGTACGTCGGCACTGTACTGTGCTCATCACAAGATAGCTTGCAGTGATTTCTCTCTTAGTATATCGCCGCTGCTTTGTGCTCATCACAAGATAGCTTCCAGTAATTTCTCTCCTAGTACATCGCCGCTGCATTGTGCTCACCACAAGATAGCTTGCAGTAATTTCTCTCTTAGTACGTCGGCACTGTACTGTGCTCATCACAAGATAGCTTGCAGTAATTTATCTCTTAGTACGTCGGCACTGTACTGTGCTCATCACAAGATAGCTTGCAGTGATTTCTCTGTTAGTACGTCGGCACTGTACTGTGCTCATCACAAGATAGCTTGCAGTAATTTCTCTCTTAGTACGTCGGCACTGTACTGTGCTCATCACAAGATGGCTTGCAGTAATTTCTCTCTTAGTACGTCGGCACTGAACTGTGCTCATCACAAGATAGCTTGCAGTAATTTCTCTCTTAGTACGTCGGCACTGTACTGTGCTCATCACAAGATAGCTTGCAGTAATTTCTCTCTTAGTACGTCGGCGCTGTACTGTGCTCATCACAAGATAGCTTGCAGTGATTTCTCTCTTAGTATATCGCCGCTGCATTGTGCTGATCACACGATAGCTTGCAGTAATTTCTCTCTTAGTACGTCGGCACTGTACTGTGCTCATCACAAGATAGCTTGCAGTGATTTCTCTCTTAGTACGTTGGCACTGTACTGTGCTCATCACAAGATAGCTTGCAGTGATTTCTCTCCTAGTATATCGCCGCTGCATTGTGCTAATCACAAGATAGCTTGCAGTGATTTCTCTCTTAGTACGTCGGCACTGTACTGTGCTCATCACAAGATAGCTTGCAGTAATTTCTCTCTTAGTACGTCGACACTGTACTGTGCTCATCACAAGATAGCTTGCAGTGATTTCTCTCCTAGTATATCGCCGCTGCATTGTGCTCATCACAAGATAGCTTGCAGTGATTTCTCTCTTAGTACGTCGGCACTGTACTGTGCTCATCACAAGATAGCTTGCAGTAATTTCTCTCTTAGTACGTCGGCACTGTACTGTGCTCATCACAAGATAGCTTGCAGTAATTTCTCTCTTAGTACGTCGGCACTGTACTGTGCTCATCACAAGATAGCTTGCAGTAATTTCTCTCTTAGTACGTCGGCACTGTACTGTGCTCATCACAAGATGGCGCTCAGTAATTTCTCTCTTAGCACGTCGGCACTGAACTGTGCTCATCACAAGATGGCTTGCAGTAATTTCTCTCTTAGTACGTCGGCACTGTACTGTGCTCATCACAAGATAGCTTGCAGTGATTTCTCTCTTAGTATATCGCCGCTGCATTGTGCTCATCACAAGACAGCTTCCAGTAATTTCTCTCCTAGTATATCGCCGCTGCATTGTGCTCATCACAAGGTAGCTTGCAGTGATTTCTCTCTTAGTACGTCGGCACTGTACTGTGCTCATCACAAGATAGCTTGCAGTAATTTATCTCTTAGTACGTCGGCACTGAACTGTGCTCATCACAAGATAGCTTGCAGTAATTTCTCTCTTAGTACGTCGGCACTGTACTGTGCTCATCACAAGATAGCTTGCAGTAATTTCTCTCCATGTACGTCGGCACTGAACTGTGCTCATCACAAGATAGCTTGCAGTGATTTCTCTCTTAATATATCGCCGCTGCATTGTGCCCATCACAAGATAGCTTGCAGTAATTTCTCTCTTAGTACGTCGGCACTGTACTGTGCTCATCACAATATGGCTTGCAGTAATTTCTCTCTTAGTACGTCGGCACTGAACTGTGCTCATCACAAGATAGCTTGCAGTAATTTCTCTCTTAGTACGTCGGCACTGTACTGTGCTCATCACAAGATAGCTTGCAGTAATTTCTCTCTTAGTACGTCGGCACTGTACTGTGCTCATCACAAGAGCTTGCAGTGATTTCTCTCTTAGTACGTCGGCACTGTACTGTGCTCATCACAAGATAGCTTGCAGTAATTTCTCTCTTAGCCCGTCGGCACTGTACTGTGCTCATCACAAGATAGCTTGCAGTGATTTCTCTCCTAGTATATCGCCGCTGCATTGTGCTTATCACAAGATAGCTTGCAGTGATTTCTCTCTTAGTACGTCGGCACTGTACTGTGCTCATCACAAGATAGCTTGCAGTAATTTCTCTCTTAGTACGTCGGCACTGAACTGTGCTCATCACAAGATAGCTTGCAGTAATTTCTCTCTTAGTACGTCGGCACTGAACTGTGCTCATCACAAGATAGCTTGCAGTAATTTCTCTCTTAGTACGTCGGCACTGTACTGTGCTCATCACAAGATAGCTTGCAGTAATTTCTCTCTTAGTACGTCGGCGCTGTACTGTGCTCATCACAAGATAGCTTGCAGTGATTTCTCTCTTAGTATATCGCCGCTGCATTGTGCCCATCACAAGATAGCTTGCAGTAATTTCTCTCTTAGTACGTCGGCACTGTACTGTGCTCATCACAATATGGCTTGCAGTAATTTCTCTCTTAGTACGTCGGCACTGAACTGTGCTCATCACAAGATAGCTTGCAGTGATTTCTCTCTTAGTACGTCGGCACTGTACTGTGCTCATCACAAGATAGCTTGCAGTAATTTCTCTCTTAGCCCGTCGGCACTGTACTGTGCTCATCACAAGATAGCTTGCAGTGATTTCTCTCCTAGTATATCGCCGCTGCATTGTGCTTATCACAAGATAGCTTGCAGTGATTTCTCTCTTAGTACGTCGGCACTGTACTGTGCTCATCACAAGATAGCTTGCAGTAATTTCTCTCTTAGTACGTCGGCACTGAACTGTGCTCATCACAAGATAGCTTGCAGTAATTTCTCTCTTAGTACGTCGGCACTGAACTGTGCTCATCACAAGATAGCTTGCAGTAATTTCTCTCTTAGTACGTCGGCACTGTACTGTGCTCATCACAAGATAGCTTGCAGTAATTTCTCTCTTAGTACGTCGGCGCTGTACTGTGCTCATCACAAGATAGCTTGCAGTGATTTCTCTCTTAGTATATCGCCGCTGCATTGTGCTGATCACACGATAGCTTGCAGTAATTTCTCTCTTAGTACGTCGGCACTGTACTGTGCTCATCACAAGATAGCTTGCAGTGATTTCTCTCTTAGTACGTTGGCACTGTACTGTGCTCATCACAAGATAGCTTGCAGTGATTTCTCTCCTAGTATATCGCCGCTGCATTGTGCTCATCACAAGATAGCTTGCAGTGATTTCTCTCTTAGTACGTCGGCACTGTACTGTGCTCATCACAAGATAGCTTGCAGTAATTTCTCTCTTAGTATGTCGGCACTGTACTGTGCTCATCACAAGATGGCTTGCAGTAATTTCTCTCTTAGTACGTCGGCACTGAACTGTGCTCATCACAAGATGGCTTGCAGTAATTTCTCTCTTAGTACGTCGGCACTGTACTCTGCTCATCAGAAGATAGCTTGCAGTTTTTTCTCTCTTAGTACGTCGGCACTGTACTGTGCTCATCACAAGATGGCTTGCAGTAATTTCTCTCTTAGTACGTCGAATCTGTACTGTGCTCATCACAAGATAGCTTGCTCTTGTGTCGTAACCGGCGGGTTAGCCGGTCATTGCCCTTTAAATCCATACTACAACTCGTAAATACCCTCATAACCATATGAAGATATCATCTTTATTTTTGACTATAGATATAAGTAGTTCATGGTGTGGGTAACTGTAGTCTCGTCCTAGTTCGTGAACCATGGGCAACGGCTGAGTGGCCTAGTAAGTGGTCCTGAGGGTCGGGATACCAGTTGCTATGGAATGGGAGTGGGCATCTCGGACATATTCTGAGTCACGGCCCTCCTTGTACTCAGGCGGCTAGGACTATACAATTCACCGGTGGTCCATAACCCGTCAGAGGAGAGATCCTCACTTGGACTATGTGCAAATAGGGTAGCATCCTGCTTCATGAATTTACCGAGCTCAGAATATTTTAAGCAAGCCTCGGACCTATGGGAGTAATGGAGTCCCACTCCCATTTGACAGGCGAGGGACTCCTTGGAAACAACTTGGCGAACGAAATGGAATTCGATGGGGAGCTATCAATATTAATGGGGCTTATGGAAGAAAGAAGGTAGAACTTGCTGAGTCAGCAAAGAGGATGCCTCTGGATGTGCTAGGAGTGATATTCGGGTAAGGGGAGGTAACGAGGAAGAGATAGGAGATTATGTGTACTTAACGGTTGTTGGAAGGGCATTGTCTGGGGTAGGGCTCAGTATCAGGAATACCATTGCACGCAACATAGTTTCTGTTAGGCACGTAAATGAGCGAATGATGTGGGTAGATTTGTCAGTTGGAGGAATTAGGACTGGAATTTTCTCCGTGTATTCACCATGTGAGGGTCCAGATGACAAGTTTACAAGTTTTATGAAGCATTGGGTGACATCGAGGTCAGGGACAACAGCAAGCATAGAATAGTGCTAATGGGCGATTTCAATGCGAGAGTTGGGAATAGAACTGAAGGATACGAAAGGGTGATTGGTAAATGCGGGGAAGATATGGAGGCTAATGGGAATGGGAAGCGTTTGCTGGACTTCTGTGCTAGTATGGGTTTAGCTGTTACGAATACATTCCTCAAGCATAAGGCTATTCACCGCTACACATGGGAAGGTAGAGGTGCCAGATCCATAATAAACTATATCTTAACCGACTTCTAATTCAGGAAATCTGTTAGGAATGTACGAGTTCTCAGCGGATTTTTCGATGATACAGACCACTATCTGATCTGTAGTGAACTAAGTATCTCTAGGCCTAAGGTAGAGAAAGTGAAATCTGTCAGCAAACGAATAAGGGTAGAAAATCTCCAGGACGAGGAAATTAGACAGAAGTACATGGATATGATTAGTGAGAAGTTTCGAACAGTGGACAGTAAGCAGGTTCAGGATATAGAAAGTGAATGGGTGGCATACAGGGATGCTGTAGTAGAAACAGCAACGGAATGCCTAGGAACAACTGTGTATAAAGATGGGAAAAGGCGAACATCTTGGTGGAATGATGAAGTGAGAGCAGCCTGTAAACGTAAAAGGAAGGCTTATCAGAAATGGCTCAAAACAAGGACCGAGGCAGACAGGGATTTGTACGTAGATGAAAGAAACAGAGCGAAACAAATAGTTACTGAATCCAAAAAGAAGTCGTGGGAAGATTTTGCTCATTGTAGTAGCTCATTTTTTACGATTGATGTACACTGTAGTATTATATACCTTAATATTTCTGCCTCTGGAAAGAGCTTATATAATCTGATTCCTTTACATTTCAGACAATGACACTATCAACACCTGTGCAATGACTCATATCCTGGCAGCGTGCATCCACTTTGAAATGATTCAGGTAAGATTTCCCGCCGTTCCTTTATAGTATGGTGACTTCAACCCTTCACCACCTCCATGGCTAAATGGTTAGCGTGCTGGCCTTTGGTCTAGGGGTCCCAGATTCGATTCCCCTCCCGGTCGGGAATTTTAGCCTTCATTGGTTAACTCCAGTGGCTCGGGGCTAGTGTGTGTGTTTCGTCTTCATCATTAGAATCATCACAGGTACCCATCCTCACAGACAAGCAGGTCGCCTTATGGCGTCACCTCGAAAGACCTGCATCAGGCCACATGCCATTATTATTTAATTATTTACTTGAATCCCTACATTGAAGTATTATACAGCAATATTTCGCTGAAGAGAATTGCAAAATTGAGTTTAAAGGAACTCCTGTATATAGTCCATGTTAGTGATGGCGGTGGTGATAATTTAAAGGGAAACACAACTGGGCAACCATCCCATCTTAACACTAATCAAGAACATATAACCTTCAAGACTGTCTTCAATTCTGTCAAAATTAATGCAAGATTAAATAAATACTGGAAAATACCTCAGAAAATAAATATTCAATTAATAACATAATATAATGCCCTTGCTGGCAAGACCTAGTGTTTACAGTGCAATATGTCTTCTGGTATGGGCTAGATTTTTTTTTAAACTTTCATTGATCTGTCTCACTCTTATCCTTGGCTTTGCCAATATGAAACTGACTGAGGTATGAGCGATGCTATTAATGCCATTTCTTATGCAGCCAGTCCCTGTTATGAATGGTGTGAAAATGTTGCTTACAGGGTCTGTTGGTAAATGCGTTTCAGTGGTCGGTGAGGAAAGCAACGGGAAACTGCCTCACTCTCCATTTCCTTTGTACGCCTCTTCAGTGATGTGTAGGACATATATGACAGCTAATGGTGGAGATGTTGAAGATCCAACCAGCCTTCGGGCTGAGGACTGAACATACACAACATATTCGAAAAATAATACATTTAATATCCGAATTACATGCTTCGTTTCTCAAATATTCTATCAAATAACACTGTCAGAAGAGGAAATACAACAAGAGGAGTGCAATAAGACAATTTCATAAAACATTTTCTACATTTACCAAGGCAGTAAATACAGGGTTTTAACATGGGCTAGGTGTTTTGAGTGAGATATGATAGAATCCGACGATTTTCTTTCAAGAACGGAACTTGGAAATAGATGGTGGTTTAACGGCGCATTAACACATCAATAAAAAGTGATGGGATTGGGAAGGTAGCTGCTGTAGCCATAATTAAAGTACAATACCAGCATTTGCAAGGTGTGAAAATGGGGAAACCCACGGAAAACCACTTTTAGAACTGATGAAGGTGGGATTCGAACTCGCAATCTCCCGAATGCAAGCTGAACAGCTACGCGACCAACTCACTCGGTGCATCCTCTTTAACAAATAATAAGGAAGAAGTTTGACCCTTCGAAGAAGGAGGGTACCACCAAGAGAAGGGGAAGAACGTGAAATTGGAAGAGGCCTCAGTCCTCGTAAATCTAATATTGTCGGGTTTCCTCGTCAGTCGCTTCATATGACAGGCAGGAGATACCGTGGATATATTCAACCAACTTCACCCACGTAGAATAAGACGAGGGGATAGGAAGGATGAAAATAAGAAGTCTGGAAACAATGTCAGACTCAAAACGGGGTCGCCAACCCACCCTCCTGAGTTGTGGTTACCCCTTTTAGGCTCCTCTTTAAACAGGCAGGGATATTGTGGATATATTCTACCGTCCCAATCCGTAGGGGGTTCGATCAAGACAGGTCGGATAGGAAAGATGAAAATAAGAAGCCTGGTACTAGTAAGGGAAAAGAATGCCAGATTCAGTAAGGGATGAAATGAAATGTCGTATGGCTTTTAGTGCCGGGATATCCCAGGACGGGTTCGGCTCGCCAGGTGCAGATCTTTCTATTTGACACCCGTAGGCAACCTGCGCGTCGTGATGAGGATGAAATGATGATGAAGACAACACATACACCCAGCCCCCGAGCCGTAGAAATTAACCAATTAAGGTTAAAATCCCCGACCCTGCCGGGAATCGAACCCGGGACCCACTGAACCGAAGGCCAGTACGCTGACCGTTCAGCCAACGAGTCGGACAGTAAGGGATTATAGATGTGAAAAGGAAAGCGCTTTCCTTATCGAATGAATTATACATTTTGCGAAATCACGATAGAAACACTAATCGTAACCAGAAACAGCTCGCTGATTCGTTAGGAACCCCATCGTCTAAAGAACGACAAAAAAAAATCGGGATTCAATCCCCGCAGCCGCCACTGCGAAAGGTGGTAATACTGTGTCTACAATATGTTGTACTGTATTTTTATTTCACTACAGTATTTCAATTAAATGATACATCAAAATAGAGTCTCCTTTACAATGAGAAACATACAAATTACTCAGTTTCGTTAGTGTATTCCCGCTTAATACGCAGTCCCGTTTAATACGCGGTATTCGGGCGGCACCTTGGACAGCGTCTTATCGAGGTTTTACTGTAGTGTGGTTGTTTCCAACTCATGATAGCTTGTTACGTGTCATTTCCATTTATAGTGGGAAGAATGTATTTCCTTATAATTATTTCGCCTGGGAACACATATGTTACTTTCCCTTAAAACAATGATGACCAGGACCACCACTGACCTTTTAATTTACATATAGAGCAGGCAATAAAGAAACTCCAGGAGGAATGTGGATAAAGAGTCACTGTTTAGTGAGAAGAAATTAAAACTCTCAGATTTGCCGGTGATCACCAGAAGATTTGAAATGAGATGTTGGATAGAATGGATACAGTTTTGAAAACTGTATACAAAATAAATAAGTCCAAAACAAACATGATGGAATGTAAAAGAGTAAGATCAGGCAAAGGACATAACATGGAATGAAAATCCACAACCTGTTTCCAGTCATTCGACCAGGCCAGGAATGGAATGAATGAAGCCCCATCTAGCGGCGAGGATAGGAAATGTGCCGGCTGCCGAATCTTGTCGCACTCCTCTGGGTCAATGATAAATGACTGACACATGAAATGAAATGTTACTGGAGAGTGTTGTTGGAATGAAAGATGACAGGGAAAACCGAAGTACCCGGAGAAAAACCTGTCCCGCCACCGCTTTGTCCAGCACAAATCTCACATAAAGTGACCGGGATTTGAACCACGGTATCCAGCGGTGGGAGGCCGGTGCGCTGCCACCTGAGCCACGGAGGCTTACGAAAACCACATAATATAAGAGTAGCATTTGAAATCATTAAGAAAGTGGGTGAATTTTGCTGCCTAGCAAGTATAATAACAATTATGGATGCATGTCAGATTGCTGCTTCTGAAAGTAATTATCTGGAGCATTGCAATACATGGAGTGAAATATGGGCGACAACCGCTAAAATAGAAAAGTATCAGAGTCATTCGAAATGTGGTGTGACAGAAGAAAAGGTGAGATGGGTCGATCGCAACACAGGTGGTTATAGTGATGGTGGTATTTATTGTTTTAAGAAGACATACAGCAGGACAACTATCGTCTCTTAATACTAAGCAGAGGGAAAACGAAGAGGTCCGACAATTCGAAAAATGCTGATGATGATGCTTGTTGTTTTAAGGGGCCTAACATCGAAGGTCATCGGCCCCTTCGAAAAATGAAAGTATCGGCCGTCGGCCTCGCAAACCTAATACCATCGGGGTCGGAAAAGAACAAGTGTTAACCAAGGGAGGTCAGATAGGAAAAATGAAAGAGAGGAGCCTGGCGCAAGTAAGAGAACGCAAAACCTGACCCAGCTAGAGGAACCGCAGTCGCCAACCCACGCTCACAAGTTGAGAGCTCCTGGTCTCGGACGACAGGCAGGAGATGCAGTTGATGTTTTTCTACCACCCCCATCCACAGGAGGGATCATAACACAAACGAAGAGGTACTGACGTGACCATAAGTATGAAGAGAACGATTTAGGGATATTTGACTCGAAGGAGAGATAAATTGGTTGGCCATGTCACGTTCACTTAGCTTTGGAAGGAGGCGTATAGGATAAAAATGACTACAGAATACCAAAGGATCAGTATGACAAACAGATTAGATAAGATGCGAGAGTTATACGGGGTGAGTCAGCTGCGCCTGACGTTTCTGCTTTTAGGCATCCCAACGAACGTCATGATGGTCGACTTTCCTATGCCGTTTACCAAGCTACAGTCGCCTTTAAAGCACTTACTGCGTTATAAGTGCACGACTTTTGCAAAAACATGTATGTGACAGGTATTTACACATCATCATCATCATCATCATCATCATCATTTGTTTACCCTCCAGATTCGGCTTTTCCCTCGGACTCAGCGAGGGATCCCACCTCTACCGCCTAAAGGACAGTGTCCTGGAGCTTCAAACTCTTGGTCGGGGATACAACTGGGGAGAATGTCCAGTACCTCGCCCAGGCGGCCTCACCTGCTATACTGAACAGGGACCTTGTGGGGGGATGGGAAGATTGGAAGGGATAGGCAAAGAAGAGGGAAGGAAGCGGCCGTGGCTTCAAGTTAGGTACCATCCCGGCATTTGCCTGGAGGAGAAGTGGGAACCACTGAAAACCACTTCCAGGATGGCTGAGGTGGGAATCGTACCCACCTCTACTCAGTTGACCTCCCGAGGCTGAGTAGACCCCGTTCCAGCCCTCGTACCACTCTTCAAATTTCGTGGCAGAGCCGGGAATCGAACCCGGACCTCCGGGGCTGGCAGCTAATCACACTAACCACTACACCACAGAGGCGGACAGGTATTTACACAATACATCAAATTGTCATAAGTGCCAATTATAAGCCTTAGATTGGTTATGAAATTATCGCTAAAAGCGATGGCATACTGATAGAAAACGTGTGCGAGTTTGTGAACCAGGACGTAGTTTTACACCAAGTAAGCTTTCTGATAAACTAGAGGCAACAGACGCCATGGTGTAGTGGACTAACCACAGAAGTGTCGACGCATGTTGCGTTGGTAGGTAGGTTCGAATTCCACGAGCGATAAATACTTTTATTCACATTTTAAACTTTGAGGATCAAATAAGATTTCATTCGTGTCACATTCGACCAATAGCATGCGTGTTGAATATGTAGTGGCCTGACGCTTGGTGTAGTCTAGCAGCCCTGATCATTTCTTCGCTATGTCTTCAACAAATGAGTATGTTGACATGCTCCTCATCTACGGTGAAGCAAGATAGAACGCACAGGAAGCACAGCGCCTCCAGGAAAGGTTTCCACACAGACAACAACCAAACGTAAATACGTTTAGGAGGGTGGAGCGACTTTTGCGTATAACTTCGTCACTTTCCCGAACAGGTCCTGTGAGAGAGGTGCCAGTTACATCCAGTGAAACTGCTGAGATGGTTTTGGACACTTTCCGGGAGAATCCTCACACGAGTACCCGGGCAGTAGCACAACAGAGCAACATCAGCCAGTCGTCTGTTGTAAGGATATTGCATTCCAGTTTGTTATTTTTTTCGTCCATATCGCCTGCAACTACATCAAGAGCTCCACGGACGATATTTCGAAACTCGAGTTAGTTTCTGTGCGTGGATACTGGCGCAAGTGGCAAATGATCCAACGTTTCTATCTTACATTTCATTTTCGGGCGAGGCACAATTTCATAATAATGGCTCTGTGCATCGTCATAATATGCACTATTGGAGTGTTGAAAATCCCCACTGGGTAAGGCAGGCAGCATTTCAGGCACGATGGGGAGTAAATGTCTGGTGTGGTGTACTGGGTGATCACCTAATTGGACCATATTCCTTTGAGGATCATTTGACAGGACCCCGGTACCTACAGTTTCTTCAAGACCAACTACCATTGCTGCTAGAGGATGTGCGCCTGGGTGAGCGTGTAACCATGTGGTATCAACACGACGGAGCTCCCCCTCACATGTCAGCAGATGTTCGCAACTACCTGAATGTTACACATCCCGGTCGATGGATAGGAAGGGGAGGACCTGTCACCTGGCCTGCTAGATCGCCCGATTGACGACACTGGACTTCTTCCTATGGAGTTATATAAAGGACGTAGTGTACGCTCAGCAGCCGGAAAATCCTGAAAGCCTTTGAAACTTTATTACGGAAGCCTGAGAATCCGTAACTGACGCAAGTGGCAAATGATCCAGCGTTTCTAACTCGTATTTCATTTTCGGACGAGGCACGCTCTCATAACAATGGCTCTGTGAATCGTCATAATAATGCTACAAAGAGCCCGAATGGCAATTCAACGGCGTGCTGAAACGTGCATTACTGTTAAAGGCAATCTACTTACTGCGCTAACAGGCTGTTGCTCAGTCAAGCGGATTCAAACCCTCAACCAATCCAGCCCTGCTCATAAAACATCCACATAAACAGCCCTAATGACCTATAACAGAGCCAAAATAAATAAATAAATAAATAAATAAATAAATAAATAAATAAATAAATAAATAAATAAATAAATAAATAACCCATGACGTGAGTTATACACTGGCTCTGTGGATGATCCTCGAAGTACAAAATGCGATTGGAACAGGGTCCTCTAAGCCTCGGGAGGTCAACTGAGTAGAGGAAGGTAGATTCCCACCTCAGCCATCCTGGGAGTGGTTTCCGTGGTTTCCCACTTCTTCTCCAGGCAAATGCCACGAATGTCAGCTGGCCATAAAACTAGGCTTAATATACTAATAATTTAGTGCCAGCCTCAAGTATTTGGGAAAAGGCTAGTAAAGCAAATATATATCGTATATAAAATAGTTCGTCGTGAAGTTTTGTTTGTTTATAAATTGCTTTATGTCGTACCGACGCAGATAGGTCATAGGCCGATAGCGGTGATGAGCGACGATGTGACAGAAAAGGGCTAGGCGTGGGAAGGAAGCGACCGTGGCCTTAATGAAAGTACAGACAAAGAATTTGCCCGGAGTAAAAATGGGTATAGCACAGAAAACCATCTTCAGGGCTGCCGACATTGGGGTTCGAACCCTGTATTTCCCGAACGCGAGCTCGCAGCGACGTGACCCAAAACGCACACCCACTTGCTCGGTCATGAGTACAGATATTCTTCTTCTTCTTCTTCCTCTTCTTCTAATTCTTACTAATCCTTCTCTTCACCTTTCAATTGAAGGCGATATTTCGGTGTACTGTAGAAATGTATATATTTTCTAAACTTTTTCTTAAGTAGTTGTTATAATACTCATTATTCATAATTATATTCTTTACTCATTATTCATAATTATATTCTGCACTCTACGTACGATTTATAGTATATAGATGATATGATCCTTTTTTTAAGTGTGGTTAATTTTGTTAATGCTATTACTGTTACTATTGTTCGTATTATCATATTATTGTCATCATTAAGGCCACGGCCGCTTCCTTCCCACTCCTAGGCTTTTCCTGTCCCATCGTCGCCATAAGACCTATCTGTGTCGGTGCGACGTAAAACAACTAGCAAAAAAAAAAAAAAAAAAAAATTATTGTCATCAGTAGTTGTTATTAAGTGTTCTAGGTTAAGACTGGTTAAGTGTAAGAATGGGAGTACATCCCTAACTTTGCCAGGATAAATAAAACATATTACTATTACTATTACTATTCTTCATAATAGTAGACCTTACTGGTAACAAAATGAACAATTTCCTTGTTGCTTTCTAACTCGGAAATCAATGAATAGAACATTAAGAACAATATTTTTCTATCAATCTAGTGTTGTTGATTGAGTGCAGTGAAGTTTATTTAATGATCTTATATATTTTACAGGAGTGTCCAGCAAACGCGCGTTCCACGTACAGCGACCACAAGCACCAGTGTCAACAATTGAATGCTTCATAAGGAGGGCATTATTTGCGATATTATCAAAATGATAAATGAGATCTTTGAAGAAACGGATAGCAATCAAACATGATATGTTAATGAGCAAGTTTTATAATGTAGTAAATTATAAATTACTTGAATAAAATGTTGAATGAAGTTTTATTATACACTGCCACCCCCTTTAACGAAATCCGAACGGATTAATTTTAACTTGATAGATCACAAACCAAGTGACGAAATTTTGACCTGTGTTGCCAGCGCTCCACTGCGGCACGTATCATTTGTAACATTTAATTTACTTTGTGTTATTTGTGAAAAATACACCAATTTTACGTGTACACATATAAATTAAAGGAACGACTGCGATTCTGCCGGCTTAGAAGGGAATGCATTGTCTGTGCTCATTCCCCGCTCTGAGTCACTAAATCATGGCAACTGTCGGTGCGAGTGAGGAGAGCGGAGGGGAGTGTGGATTCGTATTAGAATCCCTCTTAATCCAGGGCATGAGCTCGAGGGCTTTCCAAGAGAAATGAAAGTCCACAACCTGTTTCCAGTTATTTGACCGGGTCGGGAATGGAATGAATGAAGTCCTCATCTAGGGGCGAGGATAGGAATTGTGCCGGCTGGCGAAGCCTGTCGCACTCCCCTGGGTCAATGATTAATAAATGGCAGATCAAATGAAATGATATTGGAGAGTGTTGTTGGAATCAAATATGACAGGAAAAACCGGAGTACCCGGAGAAAAACCTGTTCCGCCCCCGCTTTGTCCAGCACAAATCTCACATGGCGTGACCGCGATTTGAGCCTCAGATCCCAGCGGTGAGAGGCTGGCGCGCTACCGCCTGAGTCACGGAGGCCCTTTTCAAGAGAAGAGCAATATAATTTCCGGTGGCAGGTCAATTTACCGGGTGCAGAAACTAAAACGAAACATTGTGTTCGACACTTTAATACAGAACAGTATGGAAAAATAGGCTGGTTATGTTGTTGTCAAAAAACATCAAAACTCTACTGTTGGCCTTGCATTCTATTTTCAAATGAAAACGGTGTGGATAACATGAATAACTTGCTTAAAGCATCCCAGCGTCATCAGCAATCATCCCAGCGTCATCAGCAATCACAAACACATATCCAAACTGAAATTCTGTTAACAACTTTCAGAACGACCAGAATAGATGTGCAACTCGATCAGCAGCGTAAACTGGAGACAAAAAAACATAACGAGTTGGTAAAACAGAATAGAAAGGTGATTCAACGAGTGATTGACGTTGTAACGTATCTTGCAAGACAAGAACTTCCTTTCAGAGCGCATGCAGAAGATAAAAGTTCCTTAAATCCTGGAAATTACATAGAACTCATAACTCTGCTGATCAAGTACCACGACACACTGGCAAATCATTTGCAGAAAGCAACAGTGTTCACAGGTTTTTCTCATTAAATACAAAATTATTCAATTTATGGAGTAGCCAGTGTGTTATTGACCGAAATAAAGAAATATCACAGTCGCCATTCTTGGCGATTATTATTGATGAAGCTACTGATATTTCTACCCATTCCCAACTTTGAACTGTTGTTATGTACACGTCTGCTGATGGAGAAATACAGGAGCGATTTCTTGGATTTACCGACGTAAGCGCAGATCGCACTGCTCCCGCTCTTGCAGATCACGTGTTCAACATAAAGGACGAGTTCAACTGTGGTTCTAAACTAGTCGCTCAATGTTACGATGGAGCTGCAGTGATGTCAGGAGGCCTCAGTGGTTTATAGAAAAGAGTGAAACACAAATATCCCGACGCTATATTCATACATTGTTTTGTTCACAGACTGAACCTTGTCTTTACACAGACAACTTCTAATATAAAGGAATGTAAAATATTCTTCATGACTCTGAGTAGCTTGGCCTCTTTTTTTTTCTAATTTTCGGCTGATGACCTATATGTTAGGCCCCTTTAAACAACAAGCAAGCACAAGCTTTTCTAATTCTACCAAGAGAACTGCTGCATTAGATAAAGAAGTCAAGAGACGATTTACTAAAATGTGTCCAACACGATGGAATTACAACGGAAGACTTCTTGAAACAGTTCGTGAACAAAGAGAAGAATTAGTTCAGTTGTTCGATAATGTCTTTGATATCCCAGAGCAATGGGATTGTCAAACGTACCACAAAGCTCGAAGTTTTAAGAGTTTTCTCTCAGAATTCCAGTTCAATTTCATTTTATTAGTTTTCAGCGAGATATTTTGCTTAAATGATTCTCTCCCTGAAATTCTTCGAACGAAAGCGCTGGATGTAAATTTCTCTATTGCCAAAGTACAGGAAACAAAAAGTATAATTCAAGGAAAAAGAAATGAATTTGAAAGAGTATGGAACAAACGTCAAAAGCTACGAGCTGTCAAAAAAGAGGCAACATCAAAATGAAACCTGGGACATCAATTCACACTACCGTCGCATATATTGCGAGATATACGACAATATATATACCCAACTAAAAGTTCGGTTCCAAGCAGTCGAGAAATTAACACTTTTACCGTTAGTTGATCAAAAGAAGACGAAGGAAAGTTTCCCTGAAGCAGCATTCTGTTCCTTGAAACAAAGCGACGGTCAGCATTTTGACTTCGCCCGTCTCAGAAGCGAGCTCAGCGTAGCTTATTCCTCCGATGAGTATCTTACGATGGGAGTTCTAAAACTGTTGTTTTATTTTTAAAATATTCGATTGCCATCTTCTGCCTTTTCTGAACTGTGCGTTGATTTCAACTATCCCAGTGTTCAATGCTAGTGCCGAACGTTCATTTTCGGCACTTCGGAGAGTCCACACCTACTGCAGAAACACACAGGGACAACAAAGACTCTCGAATTTGTCTCTACTGTCGATTGAGAAGAGGTTACTACTGAAGTCATCAAAGAAGAACTCTACAGCCTTGCCATAGAAGAATTCGACAAGAAGGAGAGGCGGATGGAAACATTCAAATAGCACAAGACAATGTGAGATATTATATTTATTTTACTATGTATATCTTCTTAGCTTGTGGTATGTGCTTCCCTTACTGTAAAAATCATGCGCCGAAACTAAGTGAAAGATTACCTACTAAAACTTTTGTCGAAGGGAGGTCAGTTTAGAACCTTGAAATGATTATCCGCCACAGTGCAGTCTAATAGCCAGATGCCAACCCACAACAGTGATATTTCAATGCAAATCGTCAAGCGATAGTCCAAGAGAGGAGAGGGTGTGATTTATAGCCACCCTTGGGGAGGAACTGTCAACGATTCCAAGAACTGAGACCTCTCAGTGACACAGCTCCTCAAATACACACAAATAGGCCAACCGTGCTGCAAGGCGTGCAGATCATCCAGAACCTTATGGATGACTCTTAGCCACCTACCGGAGAAAGCCGTAGTTAAGTAAGCTCTCATGCTTCCAATCTACTGTGCTGTCGTTCACAGATCCAAGCAAGGTTGCCAGATCGCCAGTAACTGAATGGGTATCGATATTTAGCTGGATAACAACAGACATTATGAAGGATGAAGTCACTCATCGCTTCACTCTATATTATATCCTTCATTCTGTTGCTTGTGTAGCTCTGCAGATCGTATTATGAAGCCGCGCCTGACATACATACATACATACATACATACATACATACATACACACATACATCTTCATTATAGACTGTTATGCCTTTCAGCGTTCCAGTCTGCAATCCTCTGTGAATAAAGTTAACGCCTCCACAATCATTTATCTGTAACTAGCTCTGAGGCTTTGTTTAGTTCTATACCTCTTATCTTTAAATCATTAAAACGAGTCTAACCATCACCACTTTGGTCTGCCTCCATCCGCCTCACATGACCGAACCCTCAAAGCCGGTTTATATGTACAGTTTCATCAATCGAGTTCAATCCTAACTCAGATTTTATCTCCTCATTCCGAGTACCCTCCTACAATTGCTCCCCATACCCCCGTTGGTACTAGCAATCATTCTCGTTACTTTGACGTCTGTTACTTCTAACTTATGAATGAGGTATCCTGAGTCAGCCAAGATTTCACTTCCGTGCAGCAGAGACGGTCTAAAATCGGGCCGAGGAGAGGAGTTTAGTCCGGTAGCAAATTTCCTTCTTGGAGAATATCGTTGATCGCAACTGCGAGCTCACTCCATCAGCTTTGTTGCAACTTGATTCAATTTCACTCACTGTATTATCATCTTGGGGGAACACATATCCTACATACGTGAAATAATCTACCAGTTCCACTTTTTTATTCCCTACCTAACATTCAATAATGTCCGGCTCCATAGCTAAATGGTTGGCGTGCTGGCCTTTGGTCACAGGGGTCCCGGGTTCGATTCCCGGCAGGGTCGTGAAATTTGACCATCATTGCTTAATTTCGCTGGCACGGGGGCTTGGTGTATGTGTTGTCTTCATCATCATTTCATCCTCATCACGACGCACAGGTCGCCTACGGGCGTCAAATTAAAAGACCTGGACCTGGCGAGCCGAGCAAATCCTCGGACACTCCCGGCACTAAAAGCCATACGCCATTTCCTTTCAATCAATCATCTTAGGTTTTCTCCTTTTGACATTAGTCTTGCAAATGCTAATTTTCTCACATTACTTACTGCAACTATTTTCAATTTCCAGGGTACTAGGTTGCAAGTTTTCAGCACAGTCTGCATTAAGACCAAATCGTCGGCGTTACTGCTTACTACATCCAACGAACTGACTGTTTGCCCTGCAACTTATTACCTTTCAGAAAATGACTCATGTAAACAATGAACAGCAAAGGTAGAATGTTACAGCCTTGTCTAACCCTTGTAACTATCTGGAACAAAGAAATTTTTCTAACATAAATTCTTACATCAATTCTCACTGCAGCCCAGTTGTTGTCATAAATGCCACGTATTGCTAGTAACAAATGTCAATTTGCAAACTTCTGGGAACCGGGAGAGTTGGCCGTGCGGTTAGAGGCACGCGGCTATGAGCTTGCATCCGGGAGATAGTGCACTGTCGGTAGCCCTGAAGATGGTTTTCCGTGGTTTCCCATTTTCACACCAGGCAAATGCTGGCTGGGGCTGTGCCTTAATTAAGGCCACAGCCGCTTCCTTCCGATTCCTAGGTCTCCTATCACATCGTCGCCATAAGACCTATCTAAGTTGGTGCGATGTAAGGCCACTAGCAACAAAAAGAATACTTCTGTGAATAAATTTAACGGCTCCACAATCATATATTCTTAACTAGCTGCAAGGCTTTGTTTAGTTCCACACCTCTTATCTTTAAATCATTCGGAACTGCGTTTAATCATCGCCTTAATCCCATAATCAATCAATCAATCAATCAATCAATCAAACACTACTGATCTGCATTTAGCTCAGCCGCCCAGGTGGCAGATTCCCTATCTGTTGTTTTCCTAGCCTTTTCTTAAATGATTTCATAAGAAATTGGAAATGTATTGAACATCTCCCTTGGTAAGTTATTCCAATTCCTAATTCCCCTTCGTATAAAAGAAAATTTGTCCCAATTTGTCCTCTTGAATTCCAACTTTATCCTAATATTGTGGCCATTCCTACTTTAAAAGACACCACCCAAACTTATTCGTGTACTAATGTGTAATGTCATTCCACGCCATCTGTTCATTGACAGTTCGGAACATACCGCTCAGTCGAACAGCTCGTCTCCTTTCTCCCAGATCTTCCCAGCCCAAACTTTGCTACATTTTTGTAACGCTACTCTTATGTCGGAATTCACTCAGAACAAATCGAGCTGCTTTTCTTTGGATTTTTTCCAGTTCTTGAATCAAGTAATCCTGGTGAGGGTCCCATACGCTGCAACCATACTCTAGTTTGAGTCTTGCCAGAGACGTATACGCCCTTGCCTTAACATCCTTACTACAACCTCTAAATACCCTCATAACCATGTGTAGAGATATGTACCCTTTATTTACAATCCCAGTCCCCCAGTACGACTAACATATTTTTCCTCGGTACTCTGTCATCTGCCTTCTCTAGATCTACAGAACATAAAGAGAACTGTCTATTTCTCTCGTAGCATCTATATAAATAAAATTGTAGGGGGTCCGCTGTCTGTAATTTCTTTTGTTTTGCCAATTTTTCAGATATTTATCCGTTTTAGGTCAACTCAAGACCGAATCGGTGGTTTTTACGTTTCGTGTCTGTTTGTCTGTTTGTCTGTTCCACCATGACGTCGAAACGGCTGGATAGATCTCAAACAAACTTCATATTTAGAGTATACTCATCCCGGGGAAGGTTCCGATATGCATATCATTTTAAAATCTTTGAATACTCGGGGGGTTTATAGGAAAAGCAGAATGGTTTTTCCACCATCACGTCGAAACGGCTGGATAGATCACAACCAAACTTCATATTTAGAGTATACTCATCCCGGAGAAGGTTTCGATATGCATATCATTTTAAAATCTTTGAATACTCGGGGGGTTTATGGGAAAAGCAGAATGGTTTTTCCACCATCACGTCGAAACGGCTGGATAGATCACAACCAAACTTCATATTTAGAGTATACTCATCCCGGAGAAGGTTTCGATATGCATATCATTTAGAAATCTTTGAATAGACGGGGGGTTTATAGAAAAACCAGAATGGTTTTCTTCCATTTTCTCTTATACTATTGATTTTCTGTAAACTTCGTTTATCGTATGTGAAACGTCTCTTCATTATAAACAACTTTCGTTATGTTCATAATTTACCTTACTCTTCACATGACGGAGAAATTTACAATTTTCCGCTGGTATCATGCTCTGCATTGAGTGACCGACAGACCGACAACGAACCTACAGGTTACCATGGCAACGTCTCTGACTGCATGCCAGCAGGGAAGTAACGTATTGCCATTTTCCTCATCATGCTTTCAAATTCGTGGTTGTTCCTTGGGTAGAAGGCAAGAGAGGCGTCAATCGGCCTATCTGCGGGATATTGGCGGAATATCGTTGGATGTTATAACCGCCCTCGAATAGATTCAGTAATAACCCCATTAGTCATCTTATTATTTGTTTACCTAAGAATCACTGGAGCTAAATTTCTCCTCTGTTACCGCTTTATTATATCCATAACTCACACTAGCATAATTTATTGAGGGGCATTTGATTTTCCAATACATTCACTTGGCATTTAAATATTTGTCGTTATCCGGCTGTCCTCAGTTATAATCCATTTTCTATTACTTTCAACTTTCTTAACTGTATTATTTTCTTCCTTAATTACGCCGTATGTACGCGAGTGCTACAAACTACTGGATGTATTTCCACCAAGACTCATATTTAGAATACACCTGTCCTTGATAGGTTTTAGGGCAAATATTGTTTCTAAATCCCTGAACTGACTGGGGCTTTATACGAAACCGAAACAGTGATTTTGCACTTCCACAAAATATACACAACCAAACTTAATGGAAATCTACCTACCTTGGTACAAATTAATTTCTAAACCTTTTTTCTCATGTGCATCATTTCGATACGAGGATTAATAAGGGAGATATCATTAACGGACCGTTTTCCGGTACAAGTCCCACCGGACTTGACTCACGAGCGGGTGCGTGTAAAGCGTATTCCTTACAACTTGAAAACTACTGAAGACATTCGAATCAAAATTTATATTTAGCATCCACCTGTCCAAAGGTAGGTTTAAAACGTAAATAACATTTCATGTTCCGGAATGGACTGGCGGTTTATAGGGAACACAAATGGTGATTTTACTCTTCCACAATATATACAGAACAAGACCAACCTGACTGGAAATAGACCAAACGTGATGGAATTCCACCTCTAAACTTTTTTTGATGTGCATTTTTTTCGTCAGGAGGATTAATAAGGGAGATATCATGAATGGTCACTTTTGCAGGTTAAATCCAGCGGACATAGCCCAAAAGGTGTTTTCATTGGAGCAGATTCCTTATCTATATAAATTGAATCGTAAGGACTGTGTGCCTCTACAATGACTATTTTGGCGAAATTTTCGTACCATACAGCTTTCCGTTTAAGGGGTAATAATGACCATCTCCATAATTTTTGGTTTAGTTTCCTGAAAGTCCTAATTTTTACCCGCCTCGCCCAAAATCCAGATTGCGGCATAATCTGCCAGAAGAAAAAGAAGATAATTGAAATTGGACAAAATTATACGTTTTAGCCTGTAACGAACGGAAAACATCCTAGATCATTACATTTTTCACTTTTTATCCCCGAAGAATATCGAAATATGCAGGCAATTTTAATGATGGTGCAGACCTTCGGAAATTCCTATCACATAACAGATTGCACAATCTCCGTTCAATTTGGAATGATCTACAACCTTGGTCTTATGACTTTTTGTCGTATCTGTATCCCTTTTATGTTTGATTTTTCTCTATTAATCGATGTTAAGTAAATTTGGAATTTTCACATGCATAATTCATACTTTCAATTACTTATATGAAATACAGAATCATCATACTCTTCACGAAAATTGGCCCACCCAGTAGCCATATGTGAGCCAAATGCTATGTATTTAGCTGTCACATAATTATCCGAAAAGTAATGTTATGTAAGATAATCTTACAAAACCTTTACCCTGTTCCACGTTTCTAACTCAGTCTGACCCAAGAATAGATGACATATCATAGGACCAGCCATTTAGGCCACTAAATCCGGCGTGTCTTATGGTATAATCCTTTGTCGATATGACGTACGTTTAGTAGCAGTTAATCTGTAAATGAAGGTCTTCAATATTGTAAACTCGCATATACTTTCGTATGTCGATCTATATATATTCACTGATGTCGATTTTTAGCGATCGAGAAAGGGTGGGTCTGATATTGTAATCAGTACTCCCCACACCGACTTTGACTGGCAGTAGGAAAGGGTTCCTTCTCCAACTCCTGTGTAACTGTCATTAGTAAGGAAGGCCTACAATTGTAATGAATAGTTCCCTTCTCGATTTGACTTGCAGAAGGAAAGTGAGCATGCAGTTTTGTTTAAAACTCCCCTACCCGATTGTGTTTGGCAGTAGGCAAGGGTGCCCGCCATTATAAAGGAATGTCCTCATCTAAAATGTGACTGGCATTAGGCATAGTGGCCTGCTATTTTGATGGAAACTCACCAACTTGGTGTGACTGACAGTAAGCTGGCTGGCAGTAGGAAAATGGGCCTGGCATTATAATGATAACTGCACAACTCAATTTCGAGTGATAGTAAGGTAATTGCCTACCATTATAATAGAAACTCCTCAACTGTAATCTGTCTGGAAGTAGGAAAAGGGGCTGCCATTTTAACGAAAATTCCCCAAATCGATTCTGTCCGCGTAGTAGGCAATGGGGCCTGCAATTATAATGTAAACTTCCCAACTCGATTGTGAATGGCAGTAGGCAAGTGAGCCTGCCGTTATATCACAAATCCATAACAAACACTTTACATTGGAAACAACATACGGGGACCTCCCCATGCTCTTTCTCGGATAACGCTAAGAGACATGCAATTTTAAAACAATCTTATTTACTGCATGTACACTATTTACTTCGATATTCGAATACAATGTAGAATACCGTAGCGAAACACGGGTACATTCGCTACTTTTTTAATAAACTGGATCATACTGACAGTAACTCTGTGTTCTGAAACCACACTGGCTTTTATCCAACTTACTCTCAACCATTGTTCGCACGCTACCTTCCAAAATGGAAGTGAACAACTTGACTTATAAACTGACCAATGAAATACCCCGATAGTTGTTGCAGTCCTTCGTCTTCCCTTGCTTACAGATAGACGCAATATTACTACTTTCGTCCAATCAGAAAGCACCTTAATAACATTCCATGCAAGTCTTATTACTCTACGAAGCCATTCCAACCCTCCCTTACCAATATATTTCACCATTTCAGGTCGAATGTCATCTCTTCCAGCTGCTTTACGAAAACATATTTTTATTTACCATCCTTTCCACTACCTAAAGGGTAATTTCACCAACATCATTGCCCTCCTCCCCATGAGCTCGGCTGTTCATGACGTCACCAGAAATATTTCCTTTTACGTTAAGATGATTTACAAAACATTCCTTTCATGCGTCCAGTGACTCCCTGGGGTCTACTATGAGTTCACTGATTTACACAAAACACTATTCGTTTCCTTTTATTCCTCCCGTTCTAAGATATTTATTACTGTCAACAAACATTTCCGGTATATTACGGAAATATTCAAATTACAGTGATTTGTTTCGCTTTGTTTCCTCCATCTACATACAATCTGCATCAAATATTGTTTGGAGCATTCTCTAATACGCCTTCTTTTTACGTTTACAAGCTTCATCACTCCGCCAAGATGTTCGCCTTTTCCCATCTTTACACACAGTTGTTCCCAGGTATTTCCTTTCAGTTTCTGCTACAGCGTCTCCGTATGGCAAAGCAAAGCAAAAAAAAAGCAAAGTCACCTCCGTACAGGCCATGAAGGCCCTTGGAGGAGTGGAAGGTAAAGGCTTCCACCATTTTTAACCTCGGCACGTGATGGGATAGAGTGCTTAGCTATATACGCCCGGCCACCTTTGCCCCCAGGAATTAACCTGGTACTCATTTTTGGTGTAGGCTGAGTGAACCCCAGGGCCATATGCACCTCCGGAAGTGGAAATCTCGTTTTCTTACATTTTACGACTTCCTGACGGGGATTCGAACCCACGTCCTTCCGGGCGAACCGAGCACGCCTTTACCGCCTCGGTCAGGCAGCCCCTACTCCGTATGACACCCTTCTCTTTCTATAGTCTGAACCTGCGACTGTCTACTCCTAGGAACTTTCCAGTAGCCATACATGTATTTCAATCTAACTTCCTCGTCCCACAGTGTGACATTTTTGCAATCTAAGTGAAATGTATTCAATTTTCGGAAATCACAATATAGCACAGATAAAACAAGAAAACATAATCGTATATCGTTCTATGCGAATGAAATCGTAACCTGCTTCGATGATTATCGCGCATTTAGACTTAAGCTATATGGAGTGCACAGGAAACAACCGTGACAAATGCGCATCGTACGTCGGAGTTCGGTTGAGTGTTATCGCACAGGGAGGCGACATATCGTCTTGTAATGTGTCATACTATCTTGATAGGATTTTGAGGTAAGCTTTCGAAGTGTAAATTAATTGCATAACCCAGAGTTGCATCGTATTTCTTTTTTCTTTAATGTGAGGTTAAAGAAAATTATTCCACGTGATTCCGCTGTGACATTTGAATAAAGTGACAGGTGTACATTTTACCCTACTGAAAGCAACACAAATTGCTTGCGCAAAATTGCGTGTTAACAACAGGATGTTCTTTTAACATAATGGCTCCTGACATTTCACATCATGATGTCTTTGATATGTGGATGGGGCAATCGTCAACAAGACGGTTTTTTGGTGGGTTTAGCTTATGTCATTGATGAATAATTGTGTTATTGAATCGCCTAAAAATCCATTAAACAGTTTAAAGCGCACTATGAGAACGTTACTCTGCAGATTGGAAGATAAATAGAGAAAAGCAGAAAGATATCGCAAACGTTTCTTAAAGGATAATGCATCATTGCTACAACACAAATTAACTTTTTCTAACACTGTGGTGCAATCCGTGCTTGGTTCTTCAAGTACTGCAATAGGTCTAATCAGATCTGGCAGGCCGGAGCAGGCGTTTAAAAATTGCACTCCAAAAGTGCAAATAGGAAAAAAATCTCTTCTTCAGTCGACTAGGAGGCACAGGGCACCACCACAATCAAACTAAGAATGACAGGAAAACGCGATTCTGTTGTGTTCGTTAAAGAGTTTTATAATGCTTCTCCTACCTAGTTCGAGAAAGCCCGAAACTGATCCCTCGCGCGGACAGCGAATTTATCATTGGATTAAGCTTTGAAGCTAATGGTTGGTGCGAATCTTCCGACGAATCAATTCAGAGTTCTGCGTGAGCAGGCGAAACAAGCAAACTGTAGTATTTATTTATCAAACAACAAGGAAGCAATTATGTTATCCTGCAAATGTGAAAGTCACAGAAACGTGATCTGAAATTCCTGTGCAGTCCATTGTTGAATACAGTATAACGCGGCTTTATGTTCAAGATGACGTCCTACGTACCTTGTCCGATGATAACAAAATAACTAGTGTGGGTAAGTGAAGCTGTGGCGCTACGTAACAAAGTAGATACCGACAGAAATTTTCGGATGAGAAGATTACAGATGGAAGTTTGTTCAGCATTTCTCTAGTATGTATGATGTCACTAACGACCGCAAATCAATAATCTGATTTTTTAAAACCTGTACTTTCATCAACGATATATTGTCGTCAGATAAAATTCGTTTTTTGCGAAGCAATCTGTCGATGATATCAACAGTGAAACAAACAGAGTTGAACATGTACTCCCACTACGGTTGCCGTAGATGGTCGAGAATTCCTAATTAAACCACATATAACTTTAATTTTGTATGATCCACGGTAAAGTCTACAATTCTATGTCGTCTTATACATCAAATCAGGCGTGTTATTTGTGTGTAGTTAAGTTCCGTGAGATGAATAGTCAACTATACAGTCAAGAAAGGAAACAAATCCACAATTTTTAATTTTTGGACTGTTGTACCTTCATTCCAGGAAACGTTTCTGGGATTGCATACTCCATATATCATACAGGCTAGATATTAAAACGTGGCAGGCTCGAGGTGGTGAAAATAAAAGGATAGGTAACTGAAAATATGAAACGCGTACAGAACGGTTCCGCAGTACTATCGGTCTGTTAACAGATATGCTGAAACAAGACAATGGCAACACGCATGGAAATAGTATAGAACTAATGAAGAGATGTTATGTTATATTACAGTAGAATGACTGAATGCGGGTTTCTCAGTTGAAGGTGACAAATTCGCTTAACACACTCGCGCTAATTTTGAATTATATGCGAGAGATTATTCTTGGTACGCTACGCCCGTAAGTATTCATAAAGTATTATTTCACGCTATAGATGTCGTAGTCAGTAGTATTTTGCCGGTAGGTCATCTTTCAGGAGAAGCGCAGGAAACACGGAATTATGATAGTAAACATATCGAGAAATAATAATAATAATAATAATAATAATAATAATAATAATAATAATAATAATAATAATAATAATAATAATAATAATAATAATGTTATTGCTGTCAAATGGCCGGGAGTCCCGTGCCTTGATGTTTCTTGACGTTATTTACTGACCATACATTGCCCTGGAACAGTTATCTGATACATATCATTAAGAAATCGAGAATTGTTCACAAGGTAAACACCAAGAGTTGACGCAAACACAGATTTACTTCATAGACTGCTCAAAACATATGATTCATTCACTGCAAGTATACGCGCGCCTCGCAAAACTAAACCTTCTGGAACGATGTACCAGAGGCTATATATCAGAGGAACCGACCATACATACCCGACGTTATCAGACTGTTCTGATACCACTGATTTAGAATTAATAAAATATGACTCTTCCTCATTCCAACACAAACCGTACGGCCGCACAGTACTGTGATAATTTAGTGATGTTTGTTCCGTGTTTGCATACAGTATATTGTGTATTATGATCCAGGTTAAGTTCTATCTATAATTTTCTACAGAAAGACAACGACTAACGAACTGAGCCGCTCGGGCTGACAGTCAAGTTGATAGATGAGATTTATCTAGTACTGGTTGAAAACCCAGATCACCCTTTATGAGTTTGTTATAAACCGAGAATAACACAACACCAGCGTCCAGATTTAAACAGCTCTGACCTTTCCCCTAGATATGGCAGTTGCTGTTAAAACGGCATCACTCGAGTGATACCCCATCACACACCTTTGAGGTGACGATACATTATTGATTATGGAGTATTATTGGAATTAACTTGATAGGGGAAAGCGGAGGCCGGTCCCACGGTGTAGGGGTAGCGTGCCTGCGTCTTACCCGAAGGCTCCGGGTTCGATTGCTGGCCAGTTCAGGGAGTTTTACCTGCATCTGAGGGCTGGTTCGAGGTCCACTCAGCCTACGTGATTACACTTGAGGAACTATATGACAGTGACATAGCGGCCCCGGTCTAGAAAGCCAAGAATAATGCCCGAGAGGATTCGTTGTGCTGACCACACGACACTTCGTAATCTGCAGGCCTTCGAGCTGAGCAGCGGTCGCTTGGTAGGCTATGGCACTTCAGGGCTGTTGCGCCATGGGGTTTGGTTTGGTTTGGTTTGGTTTGGTTTGGTTTGGTTTGGTTTGGTTTGGTTTGGGAAGACCTGAGATTACTGAGAAATCTCTGTCCCACCTCCGGTTTGCCCGGCACATACTTCACATGCACCGATCGAGATTTGAAACTGGGATGCAGCGTTGAAAGGCGGATGTTTGATCAATTCCTAACCCTCAGTACAATGAAAAGTTTTCCTATCTTTTATTTTATGACTTAATCCTTCTCATGGTGAAGAGATTCTCTATTGAAACCTGCGTTCAGATCTCGGCAGGACTATGTGACGTCAATCATCAATGACCAGCATTTAGGGTTATCGCCCATGTGGTAGATTCCCTATCAATTATTGACCTAGCATGTTTTAAACTATTCACAAAACTGGGAAATTTACTGAACATTCCCCTTGTTAAATTATTCCATTCCCTTACTCCATTTCCTATAAACGAATATTTCCCCGATGTGTCCTCTTGAATAATGTATGTAGGGCAGTGCTTGAAAGGCAACGAATTAACATATGTTTTCAAACATACTTCCACACCGGGCCTGATGACATTATTTAGTCCTGTGAAAATACAATCAATCAATCAATCAATCAGTAAATGAAATGAAATGAAATGGAGCATGGCTTTTAGTGTCGGGAGTGTCCGAGGACAAGTTCGGCTTGTCAGATGCAGATCTTATGAATCGAAGCCCGTAGGCGACCTGCGCGTCTTGATGAGGATGAAATGATAATGAAGAAGACGACACACACACCCAGCCCCCGCGCCAGCGGAATGAATCAATTATGGTTCATATTCCCGATCCTGTTGAACTCGGGACCCCTGTGACCAAAGGCCAGCACGCTAACCATTTAGCCATAGAGCCGGACAATCATCCAGTGACTTCTACAGTCACCAGGTAGGCTACACAGTAGTCTACTAGGTACTGGTCCAAATACCCAATCCTTTATCTGAGGTTTCAACAACAACAACAACAACAACAACAATCTATTTTTTGACGTAGGGATTATACAAGAAGTACACCGCTCTTGTTTTATCAAGAGATTTCCTACCCTTCTCGCTCTGCCAACAGGCAAAATCATGCTTGGATTACGCAACAAGTTCCCCTAAAATGAAATGGCGTACGGCTTTTAGTGCTGGGAGATCCCAGGTGCAGGTCTTTTGATCTGACTCCCGTAGGCGACCTGCGCGTCGTGATGAGGATGAAATGATGAAGTCAACATATACACTCAGCCCCCGTGGCAGGGAAATGAACCAATGATGGTTAAAATTCCCGACCCTGCCTGGAATCGCACCCGGGACCCCTGTTATCAAAGGTCAGCACGCTAAACAATTAGCCATGTAGCCGGACACAAGTTTCCCTTACAGACCTTGTCGCCCCGGGAACACCTACATTTACGGCAGACTTAAAAGTTAGTTTGCAACTGCGGCCTGAAGAGTTAACGACAACCTAAAAACGTTCAATTTTTAATATTCAGTTTTAAGTTTAAAGAAAGCTGACCATTTCTTCACATAAGTTGCCTCGAATAGTCTCTTCTATCGCCAGTTTATCGGACTTCATGTATTTTAATTACACCCAGTATACTGTAAGTATTAAGCACGGCACAAAATGAGATGTGTACAGAAACAATTATAATTTTATTTATATACTGGTAATGAAAACATGTCCGAGTCCGTAACTGAATGGTCAGTGTAATGGTCTTCAGTTCAGGTTGCCTCGGGTTCGGTTCCCGACCGGACCGAAGATATTATCTGCGTATGATTAAGTCCTCTGTTTCGGGGGCTGGTTGTTTGTATTCGTCTCAATACACGTCTTTTCATTATAAACACACTACACTACTAACCACCACAAAACGAATACATCCCTCCATATAGGGCTATCATCAGAAGGGGCATTCGGCCGTAAAACTGGGCCAAATCCATTTCCCGTACAGACCCCACATAAATTTGGATTGCAGCCAGGAAGAAGAAATCTGTACTTTTAAATATGAAACTATTAACAAGACGTGGGCTATAGTGTTGAAATAAAGAGACTCTGCTACTCGGTTATACAATTGAATAATAATAATAATAATAATAATAATAATAATAATAATAATAATAATAATAATAATAATAATAATAATAATAATAATAATGTTTTACTACTATTGACGGTTTTTGGAGACACCGAGGTGCCGGAATTTTGTCCCGCGTGAGTTCTTTTACGCGCCAACAAATCTACCGACACGAGGCTCACGTATTTGAGCACCTTCAAATACCACCGGACTGAGCCTGAAATGTTGGGGTCAGAAGGCCAGAGCTTCAACAGTCTGAGCCACTCAGCCCGGCTAAGCGCTAATTGAACAGAGGATTACACTGCGCCGATGTGCTTTCTTTTCAGAAGCGACTGATATGAAATCAATCGTTTGTATGAGAGTAGAGTGCGCCGGAGTGACGGAGAGAGTGTTATTATGCAGCCGTATATATTGGTATTACACTCCATGAGACGAGAGGACAAGCAGCTGTCAAACACACGCACGTGGCTTCAATAAGTTTGAAATGGTGGTGGAAATCAACAGAAATATGTCACTAGGCACGTTACCAGCAAAATGACACGTGTTAAAGATGGAACAGTGAACTGTAGAATTTCACAAAAGTAAGAATGTAGTCTGCCCATGTGGTATAGTAGTTAGTGTGATTAGCTGCCACCCCCGGAGGCCCGGGTGCGATACCCGGCTCCACTACGAAATTTGAAAAGTGATATGAGGGCTAGAACGAGGTCTAGTCAGCCTCGGTAGGTCGACTGAGTAGAGGGTGTTCGAATCCCACTTCAGCCATCCTTGAAGTGGTTTTCCGTGGTTTCTCACTTTTCCTCCAGGCAAATGCCGGGATGGTACGTAGCTTAAGGCCACGGCCGCTTCTTTCCCTCTTCCTTGCCTATCCCTGATTTGATTGATTTGATCCCTTCCAATCTTCCCATCCCCCACCGAGGCCCCTGTTCAGTAGAGCAGGTGAGGCCTGGGCGAGGTACTGGTCATCTTCCCCAGTTGTATCCCCAACCCAATGTCTCAAGCTCCAGGATACCACCTCGCTGAGTTCGAGGGAAAAACCGACCCTGGAGGGCAAGCAAATTAAGAAAGAAAGAAAGAAAAAGAAAATTGAGAAATGTTGTTAAAAGGGAAGAAAGAAATTACAGTATCACCATGGTAATACGTCACTTCGTCATAGAAGTCCACACACCTAAAGGTTTGTTTTTTTTTTTTTTTTTTTTTTTTTGCTATGGGCTTTACGTCGCACCGACACAGATAGGTCTTATGGCGACGATGGGATAGGAAAGGCCTAGGAGTTGGAAGGAAGCGGCCGTGGCCTTAATTAAGGTACAGCCCCAGCATTTGCCTGGTGTGAAAATGGGAAACCACGGAAAACCATCTTCAGGGCTGCCGATAGTGGGATTCGAACCTACTATCTCCCGGATGTTTCTTTTATTAAGCATACTTCCCAATATGTTACAAACTTGAAATTAGGTGTATAGATAGTTCCCATGTCGCCTCTGTGATGTTGTGGTTAGTGTGATTAGCTGTCACCCCCGGAGTCCCGGGTTCGATTCCCGACTCTGCCACGAAATTCGAAAAGTGGTACGAGGGCTGGAATGGGGTCCACTCAGCCTCGGGGGGTCAACTGAGTAGGGGTGGATTCGATTCCCACCTCAGCCATCCTGGAAGTGGTTTTCCGTGGTTTCCCACTTTCCCTCCAGGCAAATGCAGGGATGGTACCTAACTTAAGGCCACGGCCGCTTCCTTCTCTCTTCCTTGTCTATCTTTTCCAATCTCCCCCCCCCCCACAGGGCCCCTGTTCATCATAGCAGGTGAGGCTCCTTGGGCGAGGTACTGGTCATCCTCCCCAGTTGTATCCCCAGATCCAGAGTCTGAAGCTCCAGGACACTGCCCTTGAGGCGGTAGAGGTGGTATCACTCGCTGAGTCCGAGGGAAAAACCGACCCTGGAAGGTAAACAGATAAAGAAGAAGGAGAAGAAAAAGAAGAATAGTTTTCATAGTATAAACAAAAATTAGACTTTTTATGAGTGGAGGAGGGTGTACTTAACGAGGGTGGAAAATATACCAACTGTGAAGCGTAGGCCTGGAAGAAAGTGGTTTTTAACGATTACCCGTACTTTATACTATAGGGGGGGTGGGGCGATGACCTTCCATGTTAGGCCCCTTAAAGCAACAAGCATCATCATCAGCTATACTATAGGGCGTGTTTCAGGAGGGTGGAAAATGTAGGAATTTGGGATTAGAGGTAGGTTATTACAGGGTAATTGACAGTGAGGCAGCAGTGAAAATTGACAGTAGAATTAATTCTTAATTCCAAGTAGTTACAGGGGTTAGACAATAAATAAATAAATAAATAAATAAATAAATAAATAAATAAATAAATAAATAAATAAATAAATAAATAAATAAATAAATAAATAATTTATCAAGATTAATAAATAATAATAATAATAATAATAATAATAATAATAATAATAATAATAATAATAATAATAATAATAATAATAATAAGGTTGTTCTTACGTGCCACTTAATAATTTTACGGCTTTCGGAGACAAATAAGTGCCGCAATTTTGTCCTGCAGAATTTCTGTTACGTGCCAGCATATCTAATGACACGAGGGTCACGTATTTGAGCCGTTTAAAATACCGCCGGATTGAGCCCGGATCGCATCCATAATTTTCAGGTCAGATGTCCAGCGCTCTACCGTCTGATCCAATCAGCCGTGCCCTCGCGGTTCGAATCCCAGCGAATACATGTGGGACTTTGAGACGTGTTACGTCCCTGTGACTCGGATCCCACGTAAAACATCAGGTCTTGTGAGCACATATCACGATATCAACGATCACATAAAACTTAGCTTGCTTGGTATCAGCAGTCTAGGATACTACTTTTGGATTTAGATATGCAATTCACTGCTGCCGTTTATATATTTTAACTATCAAATACGTAACACTATTACCGTGCAATACAATATAGATATGCGTTAGTTTAACACTCAATTAATAATAATAATAATAATAATAATAATAATAATAATAATAATAATAATAATACCGGTAACTAATTTAATGGCCAAGGCTCTCTTTATCTTCTGAGCTACTCAACTGGGCCTGAGAATTTTTAATTGTCAATTAGAAGCAGCCCGCCTCTGTGGTGTAGTGGTTAGTGTGATTAGCTGCCACCCCCGGAGGCCCGGGTTCGTTTCCCGGCTCTGCCATGAAATGTGAAAAGTGGTACGAGGGCTGGAACGGCGTCCACTCAGCCTCGGGAGGTCAACTGAGTAGAGGTGGGTTCAATTCCCACCTCAGCCATCCTGGAAGTGGTTTACCGTGGTTTCCCACTTCTCCTCCAGGCAAATGCCGGGATGATACCTAACTTAAAGCCACGGCCACTTCCTTCCCTCTTCCTTGTCTATCCCTTCCAATCTTCCCATCCCTCACTATGCCCCTCTTCAGTATAGCAGTTGAGGCCACCTGGGCGAGGTACTGGTCATCTTCCCCAGTTGTATCCTCGACGGAGAGTCTGAAGCTCCAGGACACTGCCCTTGAGGTGGTAGAGGTGTGCTCCCTCGCTGAGTCTGAGAGAAAAACCGACCCTGAAGTGTAAACAGAAGAAGAACAAGAAGAAGGTACCTAACATAAGGCCAAGGCCGCTTCCTTCCCTCTTCCTGGTGTATCCCTTCGATTCTTCCCATCCCCCCACAAGGCCCCTTTTCAGCATAGCAGTTGAGGCCGCCTGGGCGAGGCACTGGTTCTCCTTCCCAGTTGTATTACACGACCCAATGTCTCACGCTCCAGGACACTGCCCTTGAGGCGGTAGAGGTGGGATCCCTCGCTGTCCGAGGGAAAAACCAACCCTGGAGGGTAAACAGATTAAGAAAGAAAGAATTAGAAGCAATTACTTACAGAAGAAAGAGTTTGAATGATACTTGTCGACGATATATAGTGAACTGCCACGTGAAGTAACGTATCGTTGAATTGTTAACAAATTCAACCTTTAATCCTACTGCCTCAAGGGCAGTGTCCTGGAGCGTGAGACTTTGGGTCGGGGATGGAACTGGAAAGGAGGACCAGTACCTCACCCAGGTGGTCTCACCGGCTATGCTGAACAGGGGCTTAGTGAGGGTAGGGGATGATTGGAAGGGATAGACAAGGGAGAGGGAAAGTAAGCGACCGTGGCCTTAAGTTTGTTACCAACCCGGCATTTTCCTGGAAGAGATGTGGGAAACCACGGAAAACCACTTCGAGGATGGTGGGAATCGGACCCCTTCTACTCAGTTGACCTCCCGAGACTGAGTGGACCCCGTTCCAGTCGTCGTACCATTTTCAAATTTCGTGGCAGAGCCGGGAATCGAACCCTGGCCTCCAGGGTGTGGGAGCTATTCACACTAACCTTTACACCACAGAGGCGGACATTTAATACATTTATTTTCGTAAATTGCTTATAAGTATAACTTTTTTTGTCATTACGCAGGCTACAATTTAGTTTGTTTCAGTATTGAACTGGATTTTTTCTTTAAATTTTCTTAGGAGTTTTTGCTTCACATCCCGCTAACTACTTTTACGGTTTTTGGATGTCGGAATTTTACATTCCATTGTACCATATTGAATTCTCGAATTTCTTGAAACTGTTCCAATGTTATCACATGTTATGGATATTCCTAATGTATGCAACCACTCTAAGTGATTTGCTCGTTAAAACCTTTCACGAATACATGGAATTGCTTTTTTCTTAGGAAGGCCACTGTCATTCAGTGCCACAGAACCTGGCAGTGCGCCGCTGGTCACATTCCGCACGCTAGCAATCTTCTCAGCTTTGAACAGAAGGCACATTTAGATGGAAGCATTGGTAGACTCGACATGGCACGAGAAACGAGCCCCTGGGGGATTGGAGGGATGCGTGTGAAGCAGCTCAAAGCGAGAAGATAAGAGCCTAGAGAAGATGTAGCGCCGGCAGTGTTGAAGCATTCTGGATGAGATAGGAAGGTCGTGGAGGGGCATTTGTTTAGGGTAAAATAATAATAATAATAATAATAATAATAATAATAATAATAATAATAATAATAATAATAATAATAATAAGGACCGGGCGAGATGGCCGAGCAGTAAGGGACGCGCAGCTGTGAACTCGCATCCGGAAGATAGTGGGTTCGAACCCCACTGTCAGCAGCCCTGAAGATGGTTTTCCGTCGTTTCCCATTTTCACACCAGGCAAATGCTGGGGCTGTACCTTAATTAAGGCCACGGCCGCTTCCTTCCAGTCACAATAAGACCTATCTGTGTCGGTGCGACGTAAAGCAAATAGCAATAATAATAATAATAATAATAATAATAATAATAATAATAATAATAATAATAATAATAATAATAATAATAATACCGGGCGAGTTGGCCGTGCGTGTAGAGGCGCGCGGCTGTGAGCTTTCATCTGGGAGATAGTAGGTTCGAATCCCACTATCGGCAGCCCTGAAGATGGTTTTCCGTGGTTTCCCATTTTCACACCAGGCGAATGCTGGGGCTGTACCTTAATTAAGGCCACGGCCGCTTCCTTCCAACTCCTAGGCCTTTCCTATCCCATCGTCGACATAAGACCTATCTGTGTCGGTGCGACGTAAAGCCCGTAGCAAAAATAATAATAATAATAATAATAATAATAATAATAATTAGGGGCCGATGACCTTCGATGTTAGGCCCCTTTAAACATCAAGCATCATCATCACCATCACCAATAATAATAATAATAATAATAATAATAATATTTAATAAAACCCAGCTCTTTGGCTGAATAGTCAGCGTATTGGTCTTCAGTTCAGAGGGCCCCAAGTTCGATTGCCGGTGGTCGCGGTGGTGACTGCTGTTTTAAGAGGAAGTAAAACTGGGCAACCATGTTCTATTAACATAATCAGAGGTCCGACTCTTCGGAAAATGAAGTTATCGGCAAAAGGAAGGCAAAAGCAATGAAGGGCATGAAAATGAAACACTCCCTAGGCTTCATAAATCTAAAACTGTCGGAGTCGGAAACCGAGTGAGTTGGCCATGCCGTTAGGGTCACTTAGTTATCAGTTTGCATTTCGGAGATAGTGGGCTCAAACCCCACTGCCAACAGCCCTGAATATGGTTTTCCGTGGTTTCCCATTTTCACTCCAGACAAAAACTGGCCACGGTCGCTGCCTTCTCACTTCTAGTTCTTTCCTATCCCATCCCATCGTCGCTATAAAACCTATCTGTGTCGTGCGGCGTAAAGCAGATTGTTACAAAAGAAAAGGTAGTGCCCAATTTTCAGGTCATGGACCTATTCCTCACATATGGGAGAAGAAAATATGTTATACTAGCTGATGTACCCGTGCTTCGCTACGGAATTCTAGTGTACACGTTGTGAGCAAGATTGTATTAAATTGCATAGCTTTTAACGTTACACATGGGCGCCCGCAGGATCCTTTCCGGGGGAAGGGGGAGGGGGCACATCAACAATTTTCTTGAATATACAAACCAATACAACGTCATCAACAGAAATTTCTTGTTATAACAGATGCTATAGAGAGTTTCAACCTTAAAATGCAGTACAGCAGTAATGTGATAATTTCGTCTCTTTCCTGTCAGTAAGTTCAGTTTATGAAATAATCTAGTATGATATTAGACAATTGAACATCAACATTTTTAGAATTCCAGGGAAGGTCAAGCGCCCCCCTTGCGCACCTTGCCCCCTCCACCGTTGCAGGCGCCCATGACGTTACCCTAGAAACGCGACGGGGAAGTCACCAAACCTTTTCTCATATGAAGACTGAGTTAGGGAATTTTCACTGTAATGGTAAACGCTTGCATACCATCAGCCACAATCTGGTTGTGGAGTTTTCATTATAATGGTAGACACTCACTCTCCACCTGCATTTTTACATCCTCAGAACATACATTACAATGACGTCAGTAGGAATGGCGCGATTGAAAGCAATGCTTTCATATGAAATACTCGATCAAATGTAACGCCACACATTTTGTCATTTTTCAAGAACAGGACTACACTGCCGATCTAACAGTCCAAAATTCCAGAGCTGGTGTGACCAAGCCGCAGACAGCCGTGATTCGTGAACACACTGTGAACACTGTTAGTCTTTCTTCCGCGGGGAGAGGGTCGAATAGTGGCGACTCCCAGGGCAAAAACTATGCCCTTTTACTAATCTGTTTCCTAGGAGTACCCGATGAGTCGGAAAATATCAATTCACTGCACTGGCAGCGGAAAAATCTATCTGATTTGGAGGCAGTTTTTTCCTCCAAGCCAAAGTAGAAACCCCCACTTCACTGATAATTTGGAATAAAATGAATGTAGAATTTAATAAAAAGTGAAGAGGAAGAAGCTTTTCTTAAGAAACGGCTCTTTTCAGGGTTGAATTTTGAGCTTTTTAGTGAATTGTTGTGCTATAATTTGGAATAGACCTCAATTGTTCTAGACCAGGCCATACTACTACTACTACTACTACTACTACTACTACTACTAAGTCAGCCTCTGCCTTAAGTATGCACACTGCTCATTCAAAACAGCCCGTCAGAGTAGGGATCGAATAACTGGAATACTATGAAGAACCAGTGTGTTACGTACCAGCTGTATCAGAAAATGTACGAATCAGAGGAATGGTATGCTAAAGAAGAAAATGTTCTAACTCTCTGGCTATTTCCCACCAGTATTCAGTCAGACTATTATACTTGGTACGCAACAGTAATCCTATCTATCGGAGTTGAGAGGCAGCATAAGAGACAAATGACATCACAACAAACAATGGTCAATGTAATGTTATTGTTGATCAATGTTATGCGCTTTCGATATTGTAGACCTTCACATTTAGTTTTCTTCCGACTCTGAACTATAACTCGTTATAATCGGTACGGTAAAACTGAATAAAACATAAATGATCGGAAATTGTATTCTCTGTAACTTATGTAGTACTTTTCGATAGGACCAAAAACAGGTATTTAAAAATTAAATTTTAGTCGCCTTCCTCTAAACTACAATTTCATTCTGGGTGGATAAAATTGTTTATAGCTTAGACTGTAGTATCTTATTCCCCCACTCCATATACCGATATGGATTTAGCAACAAAAATACAAATTCATGAATATCTGTGTTATCATAGCTGGTACGGTAAAAATGTATAAGACATAAATGGTCGGAAATTTAATTCTATACAACTTTGGTTATGTAGTATTTATCGATACGGCCACTAATATAAATATTTGAGGATTAAATTTTAGGCCTTCCCCTAAACTACCATTTGATTCCGCGTGAATAAAATGATTTATAGCCTAGATTGTAGCGACTTATTTTTCGACTTTGCATACCGATTTTTAATAGGATAGGATCACTAATAACACAAATATTTGCAAATTAAATTTTAGGCCTTCCCCTAAACTACCATTTCTATCAGCGTAAATAAAATTGTTTATGGCTTAGATTGTAGCGACTTATTCCCCGACTTTGCATACCGATATTCATTAAATTCTCTGTAGCCGTTTTCTAGTGATGCGCATACATACATACATACATACATACATACATACATACATACATACATACATACATACATACATACATATATACATGTATGTATGTTCAGTCTTCATCCCTAAGGCTGGTTGGATCCTGAACAGCTCTGCCATCAGCTCAGGCATCACTGAAGAGGCGTACTAGGGAAATGAGGAGTGAGGTAGTTTCCCGTTGCTTTCCTCACTGAGTCAGAAGTTGCTATTACATATCAGTCTGCCAAGCCCACTGAAATGCATGCACCGACCGACCCTGTGAGCAACATTTTCATACCATCCATAGCAGGGACTGGCTGTACAAGGAATGGCATTACTAGCATTGCTCATACCTCAGTCACTTTCATACTGTCAAAGCCAAGGATAAGACAGAGACAGATCAATGAAAGTAACAAAATTGCTCTAGCCCATACTAGAAGACATAGTGCACTATAAACACTAGGTCCTGCCAGCAAGGCACATACATACATACATACATACATACATACATACATACATACATACATACATACATACATACATACATACATACAGAGACAGACATTACGGAAAAGTAAAAAGTGCATTTCCTTGTCACCGTGGACATGACCGATACAGAATTACCATTCTTGTCAAATTCTGAGCAATGTACAGACAAAACTCCTATTTAATATATATAGATAAGAGTTTTGTCTGTACATTGCTCAGAATGTTAAAAAGGATGGTATTTATTTATCGGTCGTGTCCACAGTAGCAAGGAAATGCGCTTTTTAAATTTCCGTAATTTCTGTCTGTCTGTCTGTCTGTCTGTCTGTCTGTCTGTCTGTCTGTCTGTCTGTCTGTCTGTCTGTCTGTCTGTCTGTCTGTCTGTCTGTCTGTCTGTCTGTCTGTCTGTCTGTCTGTCTGTCTGTCTGTCTGTCTGTCTGTCTGTCTGTCTGTCTGTCTGTCTGTCTGTACACGCATCACGAGAAAACAGCTGAAGGGAATTTAATGAAAATCGGTATGCAGTGTCCGGGAATAAGTCGCACAATCTTGGCCATAAATAATCGTATTCACACTGAAAAAAATGGTAGTTTAGGGGAAGGCCTAAAATTTAATTCTCAAATATTTGTTATTAGTGGCCCTATCTTAATGAAAATCGGTATGGAAAGCAGGGAAATACGTCGCTACAATCTAGGCCATAAATAAGCCTATTCACGCTAAAAGAAATGGTAGTTTAGGGAAGGCCAAAATTTAAATTCTCAAATTTGTATGTTATTAGTGGTCCTATCTTAATGAAAATCGGTATGCAAAGTCGGGAAATAAGTCGCTACAATCTAGGCTATAAATAATGTTATTAACGCTGGGTGGAATGGTAGTTTAGGGCAAGGCCTAAAATTTAATTTCAAATATTTGTGTTATTAGTGGTCCTATCGACAAATAGTACATTACTAAATTTACTGTATATAGTATTAAATTTCCGATCATTTATGTCTTACACATTTTTACCGTACTGGCTATGATAATAGAGATATTCATGAATTGGACTTTTGTTGCTAAGTCCATATCAGCGCCAAGTCACGAGAAAATGTGTAAACACAATTTAATGAAAATCGTTATGTGAAGTCGGGGAATAAGGAACTACAGTCTACGCTATAAATAATTTCGTAAGACGCCCTAATAGTACAGAGTCGAAATAAAACTAAATGTGATGGCCTACAATACAGAAAGCTCGTAACATTGAACAGCAATAACATTACATTGACCATTGTTTGTTGCGATGTGGTTTGTGTCTTCTATTGCCAGTCATGTCCGATAGATGGGATTACTGCTGTATACCGAGTGTTTTTCTTTAATGTGCTTCACATCGCACCGACACAGATAGGTATTATGGCGACGATGGGATTGGAAAGGGCTAGGAGTGGAAAGGAAGCGTCCCTGGCATTAATTACGATACAGCCCCAGCATTTGCCTGGTGTGAAAATGGGAGACCACGGAAAACAATCTTCAGGGCTGTCGTCAGTGGGTTTCGAACCCACTACATCCCGGGTGCAAACTCACAGCTGCGCGTCCCTAACCGCACGGCCAACTCACTCGGTCGTACCGAGTATAACAGCCTGCCTGAATACTGGCGGGAAGTAGCTGGGGAGTTCGATAATTTTCTTCTTAAGCATCCCATTGCTCTGGCTCATAAATTACCGAGCTCGATAGCTGCAGTCGCTTAAGTGCGGCCAGTATCCAGTATTCGGGAGACAGTGGGTTCCAACCCCACTGTCGGTAGCCCTGAAGATGGTTTCCCGTGGTTTGCCATTTTCACACCAGGCAAATGCTGGGGCTGTACCTTAATTAAGACCACGCCCGATTCCTTCCTACTCCTAGCCTTTCCTATACCATCGTCGCCAAAGACCTATGTGTGTCGGTGCGACGTAAAGCCAATAGCAGCAGCAACAACAACAACAACAACAAAACAATCTCTGGTTCATAAATTTTCTGGTACTACTGTTACGCAACAAACTGGTTCATCATAGCATTCGAGCTATTCAATCCCTACCCTGAGGCACTGATTGGAATGAGCAGTGTGTATATTTAATTGAACAATGGCAGAGGAGTGTTCACGGCTGTCTGCGGCCTGGTCATTCGAGCACTGGAACTTTGGACTGTTAGGTCGGCAACGTAGTACTGTTCGTTAAAAATGAGAAAATGTGCAGTATTTTATATGATAATATTGCTTTTAATCCCTATATTCCTACCGACGTTTTTGTAATGACCAAATTGTCCAGCTCCATGGTTAAATGGTTAGCGTGCTGGGCTTTTGTCACAGGGGCCCGGGTTCGATTCCCGGCAGGGTCGGGAATTTTAACCATCATCGGTTAATTTCTCTGGCACGGGGACTGGGTGTATGTGTCGTCTTCATCATCATTTGATCCTCATCACGACGCGCAGGTCGCCTACGGACATCAAATCGAAAGACATGCACCTGGCGAGCCGAACATGTCCTAAAAGCCACACGCCATTTTATTTCAATGACCAAAGTTAACTGTAGTTACATAGACGCCTAAGAGAGTTTCGGTTTACTCGGTCTGCCATCTAGTAGGCCTAGAGTAAAACGGAACGTCGAAACTGACGAGCAGACAGCCAGATGGCGTCAAATTGAAATGTCTGCACACGGTAGCTGAGGTCATACGATTATTATTATTATTATTATTATTATTATTATTATTATTATTATTATTATTATTATTATTATTATTATTATTATTATTATTATTACTGTAGTTAGGAAAACCACAAAGACAATGTTTCTGAGAATCCCGTAGCGAAGTACGGGCACATCAGCTAGTTTATCAATAAAATCAGCATTGATACAGGCATAGGCAATACTCCAGGGATACATCAGTGCACCCGAAATTCAATGAGACGGCGGGTTGATTTTGGTGCACCTGGCTTACGATTTCGTGTTCACTGCCCCCGTAGCACCGACGTGTGAGGCTGTCGTGGTGTCGGGAATGGTTACGCCGGGCTGATGAATGGAAAAATGTTTTCAGCGATGAGTAGCGCTTTTGTCTTGCCCGACGACGTACTTGCGAGAAAGGCTGCGGCGATCTTATTGTCGAGAAGTAGGCCTACCCTCCTCTACTCAGATGACCTCCCGAGGCTGAGTAGACCCCGCTCCAGCCCTCGTACCACTTTTCAAATTTCGTGGCAGAGCCGGGAATTGAACCCAGGCCTCCGAGGGGTGGCAGGTAATCATGCTAACTATTACACCACAGAGGTATTATTATTATTATTATTATTATTATTATTATTATTATTATTATTATTATTATTATTATTATTATTATTATTCCAACCGCGGCCTCCTTGGCGTGAGGCCTGTGACGATGTCACTCAGTTATCAAGGTGCTCTCCTAAAAAAAGGATCTAATACAATACTAGGATGGCAGCATATTCTACTTGGGTTTAAATAATGTATCGGTTTTATGTGTAGTTCTAGCCTCTTCACAGCTGACGCGTAAACCGGGTGCCATAAAAATTCGTGCTTTACTCTCGGAGAATTAACTGCTCACCGCCGGTTGCCGGACAATTGCGGTCACGGACATTTGCGGTCGCCGGACATTTGCGGTTACTTATATAAACTTGTGCCCACTCACAGAAATTCCCCCTGTTGTCACAGGACATTTGCGGTCACTGCAGCAGGGGGTGGGCCTCATTAGCTTAATCTCGGGTATCCCCGCTAACCTGCTCCTTGCAGATCAACATTTTTCTTTCGCGGGCATTATTTAGGGATTGATGCCTTCAGCTACAAACACCAATCAGTACCGAAACTTCCTGGTATGAGTACTGTATATACTATTGTGTGCTGTAGCTCAATCTTGAAGGTAAGAGGAGGAAGACGAAATATGTGAAGAAAGATGACAGGATTGAAAGAACCCTTAAGAAATATGAAGAAACCAGTGACATCAGGTCCTGCTTAAAGGCAATTTCTTACATTGAAAAACTAGCGTAATCTTCTTGCTGCTCCAGGTAATCCTAATGTAAATAGGTTTGTACAAAGGAACAACATTATAACGACGCCTACCATCCCATTTTCTCCGAAAAATATGTTAGCGTGATGTTCGACTACCAGAAATAAATAAAATAAATAAATAAATAAATAAATAAATTATTTAAGTAAATAAATAAATAAAATTAATTAATGATGGATTAACTTTTGTTTTTCTAAAAATGAAGGACTGGTGCGGAATAAAACAGTGTCTTTTACCCTGGCCTACCTTTAATTATTCCACGATAAATAAATAAGAAACTTTTTTTTTTTGATTTAGCCTCTGATGTTTGTATATAAAAATTCACTTTGTAGTGTATTAGAGTTCAAATATCAAATATATGAGCTTATACATCTGCGTGACTGTTTATGTCGCGGTAGCCACGGGACCTTTCCGTGATGGTGGTGATTACCGTTTTTGTGATAAAATAGAACGGTGCCACCATCCTCCCTGAAAACTAACCAGAAAACAATTCGAATAGGTCCGATTCTCTTTTAGAAAAAATGAAGGGAAAGGCCACGAAGGACATGAAAATGTAAGACTGCCTGGGCTTGGCAAACATCGTACCGTGGGGGTCGCAAGAGAACAAGTGTTGACCAAGAGAAGCCAGATAGGAAATAGAATGGAATATATTTATTTATCATCTACAGAATTGTATGTTACCAACAACATGACATGACTTGTTCTTCTCCTTCAGACACACCCAGATGACGATTTGATGTTGACTTTCCCTATACTTTCTGTACATATAACCATTTGCCTTATCAGTAACTGTCAAATCCATTACAGCACACAACAGTAAATAATTACGCCGGGAAGTTTAGATATAGAATTTTTGTGTCTGAAGGAATCAGTCACTAAATAATGCCCGCGAGAGAAAAATATTGATCTGCAAGGAGCAGGTTAGCGGGGATACCCGAGATTAAGCTAATGAGGCCCACCCCCTGCTGCAGTGACCGCAAATGTCCTGTGACAACTGGGATATTTTTTTTTTTTTTTTTTTTGCTAGTTGCTTTACGTCGCACAGACACAGATAGGTCTTATGGCAACGATGGAACAGGGAAGGGCTAGGAGTGGGAAGGAAGCGGCCGTGGCCTTAATTAAGGTACAGCCCCAGCATTTACCTGGTGGGAAAATGGGAAACCACGGAAAACCATTTTCAGGACTGCCGACAGTGGGGTTCGAACCTACTATCTCCCGAATACTGGATACTGGCCGCACTTCAGCGACTGCAGCTATCGAGCTCGGTACTGGGAAATTTCTGTGAGTGGGCAAAAGTGAGGTGTCAGGACATTTGCGGTCATCACAAAATCACGGACATTTGCGGTCACTGAGACAAACTTTATTTTACCTGCAAATAAATCTACTGACACAGAACTGGTGGGTTTTTCCTTTTTTAAGTCACACCGACACAAATAGGTCTTATGGAGACGATGGTATAGGAAATGCCTAGAAGTGGGAATGAAGCGAACTTGGCCTTGATTAAGCCACAGGCCCAGTATTTGCCTGGTATGAAAATGAGAAACCACGGAAAATCATTTTCAGGGCCGCCGACTGTGGGATTCGAACGCGCTGTCTCCCGAATACAACGTGATAGCTACAGGACCTACGAGACGTATTTCAGCACCTTCAAACATCACTGGACTGAGCCGGGACCGAACCCACCTACGCGTGCTCAGAAGGCCAGCGCTCTACCGTCTGAGTTACTCAGCCATTTCTTGCCTGAATAGATGCAAGCAACAATGGTCAATCGCGAGTCATCCATTCGTGCTATAGACCTATGTCCATATAGTTGGTACGTCTCTTCCGTGTGATGGAAGTGAATCGTTCGAACAGTTCTTCCAAGCTTTTGTGCATTCAGACAGCATCTTGGACATTGGGTCCGAATATTTCCCTCGGTATCTGCCGTTCCATTTAATGCTCAGGGACAGAGATAATGTCTCAATTGCGTAGAGTGCCATTCCCCGCCATCACTCTTCAAATGCATCGATGCGCTTTTTGTCCTTTGCCATCATCATCTATGATTCACAGCCACAGGAATGGACTGAAAATACTAAGACGCAACCCAGACCGTTTCTTTGTGTGTTTAGTGATTCCTCGGTCACACCACATCGTTCTGGTGTTGTACATAGCAACCTTTCCAAGAACAAATCTTCTTCAGATTTCCTTCTGGCAGCTGCCAGTATTAAATGTTAACAATCTGCATTAGGTCGCACCGACACAGATAGGTCTTACGACGACGATGGGATAGGAAATGGCTAGGAGTGGGAAGGAAGTGACCATGGACTTAATTAAGGTACAGTCCCAACGTTTGCCTGGTATGAAAATCGGAAACCACGGAACATTATCTTCAGGGCTGCCGACAGTGGGGTTCGAACTTACCGTCTCCCGAATGCAAGCTGATAGCTGCGTGACCCAAATATTAATCTGGGCACATACGGTTTTTACACTACCTTATCTACCCGAACGACCGGGTGAGTTGGCCGTGCGGTTAGGAGCGGCTGTGAGCTCACATCTGGGAGATAGTGGGTTCGAATTCCACTGTCGGCAGATTTATAGGCACGTAAAGAAACACCTGTGAAACTAAATTCCGGCACCTCGGCGTCTCTGAAAAAGTAAATCATTGGGATGTAAAACCAATAACATTGTTATTCACTACAATATGCATTGTGTTACGTGGTGTGTGTTAGCTCAACAAAAAAATGGAAATGATTCGACACGTTTATATTTTGGAAACAATGAGAGGCATACTCATGAACAATGATTCTGAGGATTAAATACCTTATGATGCAAATAGTGATGTAGACTGCAACGTGATTGCCACTTAGACATTTTCTACGTGAAGTTCTGCTGAAGCATCTGCCACTCCAGGATCGGTTTCAGAAGGAAGCAGTGCGGACATTTATGGGCATGATGCTGAGGAATCAATGAAGAAAACAGCGGGTATGTATTGACGAACTGTTAATTTGATTCCCAAGGTACTGATAAAACATCAAGCGATTTCAATGTACAGGTTGTATTGGATAACTTTCTCAGTTTATTTCACTTATTTCATGAAAAATTGTTGTGCACTTCTACAACGACAAGGAAACAAGACAATATGAACACAGCGGCTCCTCTGCTCATTCCTACCCTGGCACAGACGGTGAACATTTGAATTTTCGAGGGCATAGAACGACTTGTTATAGGACCCGGCTGACTCGTCAGCAGTGAAAAGGTTAAAGTTGATGTCAAAAGTATAGGCCAGAAGTCTGCATCCAATATTATAATATTGATTCTCATGTAGAACATAGAAAAAGTTAAATCCAAAAATTTATAAGAGATAAGTTAGAAAAAAAATGAAATGGCGTATAGCTTTTAGTGCCGGGAGTGCCCGAGGACATGTTCGGCTCGCCAGGTGTAGGTCTTTTGATTTGACGTCCGTAGGTGACCTGCGCGTCGTGATGAGGATGAAATCATGATGACGACAAATATACCCAGCCCCCGTGCCAGCGAAATTAACCATTGATGGTTAAAATTCCCGACCCTGCCGGCAATCGAACCCGGGACCCCTGTGACCGAAGGCCAGCACGCTAACCATTTAGCCATGGAGCCGGACAGAGAACTTAGAAGCATTCTTTCAGAGTGAGCAATGATTCATGGCTACCTCGTAAGAAGCACTACTAGACGGCTTGTTTAAACGCGTTATCTTGACCATTTCCTGTTGTAGCCTCCTGGGTCAATATTGACTACTCCTGGTTTCAACTCTTCGACTATTCCGAAAGCCATAAAAAATAGTTAGTGGGATGTAAAACAACATTAATTAGGTATGAATTATATAATAATTGTACTGATGTTCCTTGGCCCTAACAAGCGACCGCTGCTCAATGCAAAGGCCTGCAGATTATGAGGTGATGAATGGTCATCGTGGTGAATGCTATCGGATGTTATTCTTAAGATCGCTATCTCGCCGCCAATAGCTTCTCGATTTTATTATTCTTTCCTAGGCTGAGTGGATCTCGAATGAGCCCACAAATCCAAGTAGAAATTACTGCCCTCGTCGGGAATTGAACTTGGGGCCTCCCCGTAGGATACAGGCTCGCTACCCCTTAGAGAGTAGGGCATGCAAAATCTCTCTAAAGCTGATATAAAAATTGCAGATCTTTTCCTTTTTTTTCAATTGGCTTTACGTCGCAGCGACACAGACAGATGCTATTCTAACGCACAATTTTATTTTATCATCTTGAATGGCAAAGCAAAGAGCCTCCGTGTCTCAGGCAGCAGCGCGCCGGCCTCTCACCGCTGGGTTCCGTGGTTCAAATCCCGGTCACTCCATGTGAGATTTGTGTTGGACAAAGCGGAGGCGGGACAGGTTCTTCTTCGGGTACTCCGATTTTCCCTGTCATATTTCATTCCAGCAACAGTCTCCAATATCATTTCATTTCATCTGTCCTCATTAATCATTGCACCAGAGGAGTGCGACAGGCTTCGGCAGCCGGCACAGTTCCCATCCTCGCCGCTAGGTAGAGGCTTCATTCATTCCATTCCTAACCCGGTCGAATGACTGGGAACAGGCTGTGTGGATTTTCCTTTTTTTCATTTTCAATGGCAAAGCAAATAAGCTATTGTCTGTCTCGTATTACATAATCATTACGTACTTCTAACTGAACTTCGAATGTTGATTCTCCGGCAAGATAATGAATGTTATACGGTACATGACTTCGAACTACAAATACGAACTTTGGACATATTCGTCAGGGAATTTACAAACCATGAAGGCAGCCGAGGAGTCATCTTCAAGCAAGTACTTCCATTCAAAGTTTCTTCTGGTGTAGATGAATCTTGTGATTGCTAACTGGCTCGGTTAACCAGAGTCATTGTTTTGTCCTTTGAAGTCATACGTCTGTAGTCCACCTCCATGGCTAAATGGTTAGCGTGCCGGCCTTTGGTCACAGGGGACGCGGCAGGGTCGGGAATTTTAACCTTAATTGGTTAATTTAGCTGGCACGGAGCTGTGTGAATGTGTCGTCTTCATCACCATTTCATCCTCACCACGACGCGCAGGTTGCCTACGGACGTCAATTCAAAAGACCTGCACCTGGCGAGCCGAACTTGTCCTCGGACACTCCCGGCATTTTTTTCATACGTCTGTACAACAACCCCCTCCTAGTACTGCATCTTACGAAGTAAGCATGAGTCATTGCTATATCTGAAAGAAAACTTGTATCTAAGTTATCTATCTTTTAAAATTCTGTCACATTTAGCTTCTGTATTCCACGTGAAAATCAGCCTTATAATAGTGGAGGACTGCTGTCCTACGGTTTATTTTCACACTAGGCAAATGCTGGGGCTGGAATTTAATTAAGGCCACGGCCACTTCCTTCCCGCTCCTAGACCTTTCTTACCCCATCGTCGCCATAGCATAATATCTATCTGTGTCGGTGCGACGTAAAACCAATTGAAAAAAAAAGGAAAAGAGCTGCGATTTTTATGTCAGCTTTAAAGAGATTTTTCAGGCGCTACTATCTAAGGGGTAGCGAGCCAGGATCCTTCGGGGAGGCCCCAAGTTAAATTCCCGACGAGGGCAGATTTTTCTACTTGGAATTACGAAAGAATAATAAACTCGAGAAGCTATTGGTGGCGAGATAGCGGTCTTAAGAATAACATACGATAGCATTCACCACGATGACCATTATCACCTCATAATCTTCAGGCCTTTGCATTGAGCAGCGGTCGCTTGTTAGGGCCAAGAACATCAGTGCAATTATTATATCATTCATACTTAATTAATGTTATTTGTTTTACTTCCCACTAACTACTTTTTATGGCTTTCGGAGACGCCTTACATCATTCGTGAGTGTATGCTTAATTATAGCCTTTGTGCCTATAACTGGAGTTCATGACTCACAATCTGAAATAAGTTCCTACCCTATAATTAATTTGGAGAACCAGACTAAGCACAGTTGCTGTCAGAGCCAGTATTCGAACACGGACCTTCTATCTCCGATTGAGAGGCTGCGTGCTCACTCATGAAACCGAGTGTGCACGGTTTCCGTGATTCTCTAACCGCATCGCGATCTGAGTCACTCTCTCCCTTCTAACTCTGAGCTTAATATCAGTAAATACCGAGTCTAACTATGCTCCAACACTTACCTTTACAATAAGTAATATAAATTATTTATTTAACGGTTATAGTTCAATATGAAGAGGGTGGTTGCATGGCCAGCGTCGTGGCCTTCGATTCAGAGGACCCCGGCCCCGATTCTCGACCGGGTCGGGAATTTTAATCCCGTACCGTTAATTCCTCTGGCTTGGGGACTGGGTATGTATATTCGTCTTAATACACATTTCTTGATCGACACACAACAGGCCACACTATCAGTCACCACAAAAACACGCATCAGTGAATACATCCGTCTGCTTAAAGAATAGAAGCTTTTGAAATATGGTGTTACAGAAGAGTGCTGACGCTGAGATGCCCATAATAGATCGAATCGCGAATGAAGGAATATTGAATCAAACTGTTGAGAGGAGAACGATTAAATATGACCAGAAGAAAAGATAGAACGATAGGACACATGTTAAGACACCCAGGACTTGTTCAGTTAGTTGTTGATGGAGCGTTGGCGGTAAGAACGGTAGGGGTAGACCAAGGCATGAGTATAGCAAACAGATTAGAGTAGATGTAGGATGCAGCAGTTACGTCGAAATGAAAACGATAGGGTGGCATGGAGGACGCATCAAAACAGTCTATAGACTGATGACTCAAACAAAAACAACATCATTTTCATGCCTGGATGTACAGTATATTCATGAATTCCTTCAGAGTTCTTCTATTTTTACCTTCTGCTCTTGGCATTTGCATTTCTATACCTGCTACTCTCTATCCCAATTTCCTAAATACGTTTTTCTTCTAGATGTCTGTCCCAATAATTCCCCATTCCAATTCCTTCTAGTAATTGCCTTACATTACCAACACAGTACCCGTCCGGGTATCTCATTTGATGTCGTAATCTACTGTATATCTAGAATTTCTCCTCCTCCTCTAACCTAAACCAGTATTTGATTATTATTGTTGTTATAAATAGGTGTGAACAGTGGCACAAGTGTGTTCGGAATGAGGCTAAACTAGGAATCAAGTTGATGAATGAAGGTGTGCTTGTAAATTGAGTTCGATGGTAGGGTTATACGGTCGGTTCCGCGGTGTAGGGGTAGCGTGCCTATCTCTTACCTGGAGGTCCCAGGTTTGATTACGGGCCAGGTCAGGGACTTTTATCTGGATCTGAGGGTTGGTTCGAGGTCCACTCAGCTTACGTGATTACAATTGAGGAGCTTTCTGACGGTGAGGTGGCGGCCCCGGTCTAGAAAACCAACAACACCTCGTAATCTGCAAGCCTTCGGGCTGAGCAGCGGCTGCTTGGTAGGCCATGGTCCTTCGGGGCTGTTGTGCCAAGGGGTTACGTGGGGGGTTATGTGAAACGAATGAAAGTCAACACGCTACTTAGGAGAATAGTGGACTCGGCCAAGGGTAGTGATAGAAGCAAAAGAAGGTCAAGGTGACGATGGTTAGACTCGGTTTATTGAATGATACGAGTAGTGGAACTAAAAGAGGCCACAGAGCTGGTTACAAATAGAGGATTGTGGATACGTTTCATTCACAGAGCTTTGCAGATTGGATGCTGAAATGCTGAACGGTCTGTAATAATGATGTATATATCTGTAGCCTATGTACTATTATGTATGCATGTACTTTTAAAATCGGTTTGCTGGGCTGAGTGGCTCAGACGGGAGAGCTCTGACCTCCTGAGCTCAAGTTGACGGGTTCGATCCCAGCTCGGACAGGTGGTACTTAAAGTTGCTCAAATACGCCAGCCTCGTGTCTGTAGATTTACCGGCACGTAAAATAACTCCTGCGGGACATAATTCCAGCACCGAAAACCATACAGTCATGTAGTTATTGCGATGTAAAACCAATAACATTATTATTAGGGGGCGATGGTTCTTGACTAAAAACTCGCTTAAAATGATCAATTAAATGTCCATAAATGTATGGAAAATGCTATAAAAAAGCACAACAAGACTTAAAATGATCAATAAAATTGCCCGAAGGCAGGTCCGAACCTCCGCAGAGGTGTTCCTGAGCCGGAGTTTACGTGCAGTAGGGTGGCCAGTTCCTTTCCGCTCCTCCATTCCCTTACCCCCCACCAACAGCGCGTGGCAACCCATCCAACTCCTGACCATGCCCAATGTTGCTTAACTTCGGAGATCTCACGGGATCCGGTGTTTCAACACGGTTACGGCCGTTGGCAATATATGGAAAAATGCTATAAAATAAGTAAAACAAGACATTAAAATATTTGACCAAACTGAATTCTGGTGACACAGTACTCTAATTTATCCAGTTGACTACGGTGCCTTTATTGATGATGATGGTGGTGGTGATGATGATTACGATGATTGTTGTTTAAAGGGGCGTAACATATAGGTCATCGAAGGGGAATTCCTCAAGGCAGTATTATTAGACCTTTATGTTTTCTTTATGTATATATCAATGATGTGTGTAAAGAAGTGGAATCAGAGATAAGGCTTTTTCCAGACGATGTTACTCTGTGGTAAGGTTGCCTAATTCCGTGACAATTTTTTTCAAATGTAATTTTTTACGATTATTTTTCTGCTTTCATACAAGTGGACTACAGTTGTAGAAGTTCGCATCATGGTTCACCTGCCTGAAATGTATGAAGGTTACAGGATGCGTTATTTTTTGTTACTCAATTTAATTCACAAACATGTCACTGTTCCGCAATACCGTGATATGTCCCCTAATTCCGTGGTAGTGGTATCCTAATTCCGTGAGGTGTTTTCTTATCCCGTGATACTTACATAAATAACTAAATGTTATATATCAACTGTACTTATAATTATTAAAAGGCGACTCTATAACTGAATTGCAGTTTTATGTTACAAAATACATTCAATTACACACGTATATATAAGCATCATACAAGGAATAAAATGGATGGTCAACTATGTTCCAAGTAATGGTAATTCACACGCCCAAAAGATGTTTTTCTCACAAAGAACTAATCTTCGCATTGAGAACACATGTAAATGTCTTCGTCAAAATTGTCAGGAATATCGTCACATTTATTGTGGTACCACCTCAAACAGAAACAACACTGAATCCATTTTGCACCGGTGCCATTTTTTAAGTCGTGAGCGTAATCTCTTTCACAAATGGAGCAAGTGGAGTTGTCATCACTGGTATGTTTCTCCGCACTACTCATTTCCGAAGTGTCAGGACTGTGAGAGGGAGCAGGTTTAGAGTTCTTCGTAGAAGGTAGGCCTACGCCTTTAGTTTGGATTTTAGCCGACTGTGCTTTCCTACGAGTGGTGGGAACATTGGATGGGTTGCAGTATGGAATTGGTAGGCATGATTCACCTCCACTGTTTCCGTTTGAATTTCTATCGGAAACTGTAGACGGGACCGTAGCCTCAGGAGAAATAGCATTCCTATTAAACGGGCAAATGCCAGTTTTTCGGAAACCAGCTCTGATTATCTGGGGCCTGAAGCTCTTTCCGTACCTAGGGTTGAACAGAGAATGGAAGTCGTGTCGACTTGGAGTTTTCCCAGGATTGCTTCCCATGTGTCCATCTACTTCATTATTCCAAACAGCTTTCAATGAGCGATAGCAACTAACATCAAGAGGCTGTAGAAGATGGGTCGTGTGTGATGGAAAAGTGATGATGATAATCTGGTTTTCATCCGCCTATTGTAAAGCCTCTGGTGATAGGTGAGTAGCATGTGAGTCCATAGTGAGGATTACTGGTCGAGCTTGAGGAAGATTATTAATGAACATTTCCAACCATTTTACAAAAAGCTCGCTTGTAATCCAATCTTTCTTGCTTACTGCGGCCATTGCATCAAGGTGAGCACCTTCCTTTAAGGCTGGAATGTTCTGCACTCCTTTGAATATAACCAGAATTGGACCAGATTTTCCTGCTGCATTTGCACAGCACAGCACTGTAGTTGTCGTTCCTTTTTCCGCATAAACACGCCTATAAATATATTTCTTACCTACGTTAGTGACAACTTTGGATCCTGCAGTTACAAACATTAGACCGGTCTCATCACAGTTCCAGATCTGGTGAGGTTTGTCCATGAGGCCATGTTCTTTAAGAACCTTCTCCAAACAGTCATAATACTCATTAATTAAAACAGGATTTACACACGAAGCACGATATCTTGATAAATTTTCTGGTCGTCTGAGAGTTAGATTGAAGCGTTCTCGAAATCCTCGATACCACTCTTTGCCAGCAATCTCCTTCTCAACATTGAACCTCTCTGCTGACCCATGTTGTTTAGCAAAACAATACGCCAGTTTTCTCACTTGCAATACTGTCAACCAAACCCGATCTCCTGCATTCGTATTATATATTTCGCCAATCTAATTTCTAATTCTGATGACAGAACAAATGGTCTGCCAACTTTTCCAACTTCGAATTTCATCAAACTGTTGTTCCTCACATCAAAATGTTCACTACTTTTCATCACATTGTCTTTGAGAGTAGACCAAGGCACTTTGAAATATTTCGAAGCCCTGTATATAGTCCAGTGTTCCTGTAGAACTTTCTTGACAGCTAGTTCCACAGCCTGCTTTTCATACTTTTTTTCAGAAGTAGACTTAGTATCTCCTGCGTTAGAGATTTGCGATTTCTTGGTTTTATCCATAACGCCTCCCTTGATAGTTGTAACTGAAAATAAAATAATGTAAATATAGACGTGTGTAGGCTTGCATGTAGGAGTTCATCACGTACTTAATGTTACAATTTTAATTTTAGGTTATAAAATTTTCACACACCCTGTAGTGGAGTAAATTCGCCTTGAAATTCATATTGACGCTAGGTGAAATTATATGTTTACTAAATAACATATTCTATTCCAATACACAGCATTAAAAGGAAATTATGTGTAGGGAGATATACTCTGATGATAACATGAATGAGAACAAGGCAGAGAAAACGAAAATAAATCACGAAACTCGAAAGAGTTTACTATTCTATAGAGAAATCTGTGAGTGAAACATAACAGATCTGGAAAGCTTACATCTTTATCTACCGCACAGACATAATATCAAAGCAAATATTGTAATATTTACCTAATAATCTTGATTATTTGCAAACTTACAGACACACAGGACAGAAACACAGCTTTCTCACACCTGTTCAGAAATGACGTAGTAGGCCATACACCACACCCTCGACCCAAGCGCTGGTATTCACGTTTGAAAAGGCTAACTTCACGCCATCTCTTGAGAGTTCAGACAACGTGCTCGAGGGATGCCTATTGCCGCGATATTCAATCGCAGAAAGTATCACGGAATTAAGGCCACCACGGAGATAGGCAACCTTACCCTACAGAGTAATAAATAAGTTACAAGATTGTGAGCAACTGTAAAATGACCTCGATAATGTTGTGAGATGGACAGTAGGCAATGGTATGATGATAAACGGGGTTAAAAGTCAGGTTGTGAGTTTCACAAATAGGAAAAGTCCTCTCAGTTTTAATTACTGCATTGATGTGGTGAAAGTTCCTTTTGGGGATCATTGTAAATACCTAGGTTTTAATATAAGGAAAGATCTTCATTGGGGTAATCACATAATTTATGATTGTAAATAAAGGGTACAGATCTCTGCACATGGTGTTGAGGGTATTTAGGGGTTGTAGTAAGGATTTAAAGGAGAGGCATATATGTCTCTGGTAAGACCCCGACTAGAGTATGGTTCCAATGTATGGGACCCTCACCAGGATTACTTGATTCAAGAACTGGAAAAAATCCAAAGAAAAGCAGTTGGATTTTTTTTGGCTGATTGCATATCGCGTTATTACGTGTCGAAGCTCGTAATTTGCTTGTTTCCAATCATCTGTCATTATGGCGTCTGTTGAATAGAAGTCGTTCCATATATAGTTACGTTTTTCTATGAGAATTTGGAATGTGTTCTCATAGGCCTTAGCTTTTTTCATTCTGATGTCTTCTATGGAGAAAGTTCCTTTTAGTAAGACATAGGTCAGTCTTGATGGTGCTTTCTTCCCGATACCCAGGATTCGTTTCATATAATGAGTTTTACTTTCTCTAGCGTTATCGGGTCGTTAATTTTAAGTTTATCCCAGATTGTATGAATCCCATAAGTTCTATTGGTGCTATATCTGTTTTCAATAGTATGTTACCTGCGTAACAAATTACCCTCTAGGGAAATATTTTCGAATCTGGCCTCATGGCTGTGGAAAAACTGTGTCTTTAGAAGTGGTTCGCCGCTTCTTTATTTCTTCTTTTCAAACCTTATAACTGACTGTATGCACGTTCTTCGGTGCCTGACTGTATTCTCCTGCACTCTAGTGGCGTAGGTATGTACTACCTCGCGAGCTACGTTACCGCTCAGGCGCTTTGCCTCTGCGCACATGTGATCGTTGGTCCCGGGACTGCTGAATCTTGGGAAATCGCCATTGCTGTTTGGTGACATGGAAGAGATGGACGTGTGTGGTTTCTCTCTCCCTAAGGAGATAATTTCACCGAAAATGTTCGAGCCTGGCTAAGTTAAATATACGGGGCTTTGGCCCTGTTGATTTCTGCAAGTTTCTGGTTAATTTTTTTTTCCTCGTCTGGAATTTACATGTTATGTTTTTTGAAGTAAGTAAGTAGTGTACGCTACTGAAGCCGTCCTCACAACTTTCATCTGGAAGAAACTGTAAGTGTTGTTACAATTAAACCTTTACTGATTTTTGGTGAAAGACCTGAAAATTTTCCTATGTGAAGAAAGTGCGCGCGGAACCATGTAACTGGCGTCATCTAAAAAACTAAGTCTTGCCTTGTGGAATTTTAGATTTTCGGCTTGTTAATTGGAAATTATACCATGTGTAATTATGTCTGTTAAATTGGGACTTGCGTACCGTGTGAAAGTAATTTTTGGATTCTTCAAAAATGTAAATGGGTAACCTAGGGTTTATTGATGACTTTTCTTGGCTTAAAGGTTTTGCGCTAAAAAGGTATTATTTAACCTGAAAAATTTAACAAGCGAGTCGCTTCAGGGGTGTGGGTGTTACGTGTACATTGTGTCCCGGTTCCTTGCTTTCGTGTTTCTCGGGTTGATTTTATTTTAATTTAACTTAATTTAATTTAATTTCCCGGTTTCTGGGTTATTTTCTGCGTCTGTTTTCTTGGTCCTTTGTTGCTTTTCGCCTATTGTTGTTTGCGGCCTGGGATTGGCCCGTTCCCCCCTTGACCCATTGTTGGTCGTTGCCATGGGAATGCTAATGTTGTTGATGTTGGTTGTGATGATTGATGATTGGTATTTGATGTGCCGGTGATGTATTCTACCTTCTCCGCGGATTTCCTTGGTCCATTTCATTTTTCTTGGTGATTTTAATTTTACCTTCTGGTCATTTTCCCTCCCGGTGTTTCGGTGCTTATTATTATTATTATTTTGATTTTTTGAAAAGTGCACGTAATACCTACCCATCCTTGCAGGGGGTCGTTTGACACATCCTAAAAGGTGGTTTTCTGTTTAAAGGAGGTTAAAAGGATGTTAAAAAAATAACTTTGGTACTGTACTAAGAAATCTTTTAGTCGTAAGAAATCTTCAGAGTTTGAGGAGTGGTTTCACAAATCTGCATTATCTTAAAAAGGTCCTTTAAGAACTAAATTATCATTTTCTTAATAAACGGTCGACCGTAGGGTTTTGCTTTGAGTTTAAGTATTTTCCAATTTTTAATTTTATTATTTTCCAGCGAGGATATTACTTTCTTGTTTACCTTTTTATTATTTTGATTAAATATCTTTGTTCCCCAAGGTGTTGGTGTTTTCCTTTTAAAAGGGGTGTTAATTTGGGATGACCAGGTGTATTTTATCCGCTCCTTTGGGGGCCCCTGTTTAATTCTCTAATGGTAAGTGCCTTTGTTTTTCCTTCATTGGTCTTTGTCTAGCACGTTTCCACCTATCTGAACCGTGCCTTTCGTACACGGTCAGACACTTGGTGCTGTCACTTGGGGTAGTTATGCTATTAATTGCTCTAAGTGTTACAGTTCGTGGTAGCAGAGCGTGGTTAATTTGTTTGGGTGTTGTGGGATTAATGTAGGCTTGTTGTATCCTCACTTTTGTAATCTGGTCTGTTCCCCCCAACTGACCTACAGTTCGTTGCAGCAGAGCTTTAGTTAATTGATTTGTGTGCCTCTTACTTGGATCTACCTGTAGGTCTGTTGCATCCTCATTAAATTTATTTTGGCACTGGGTACTATATGCTTTATCTCCCTTTCATTAAGCTTTTCTATTTTGTTGGTGCCTACCACCTGAGTTTTTTTGCATTGTCCCTTTAAAAAACCTGGTCATTGGGGAACTTTAATTTATTTGAGGTTTCAAAGAGTGTAAAAAACTGAAACTTGTAAAGTATCTTACTGTGAAAGGAACGCTTTTATTTGGATTAATTATTTTTGATTTATTGTTTCATGTATATCAACTATGGCGAGGGCTGTGCTGTTCCCTTTCCAACTCAGGAAGTCAGAGCTAGTTTATGAGCTTACTATCAGGGGTATCAATCCTGCTAACACTGTTGCCGAGTGCGCTGCTTTGCTGACATCGCATGTCCAGGTTCCTATTAATCTTGACTCTGTAAAGATGTGCTGCAACTTTGGTGAGTCCTTAAATTTAATTACTGACTCCCTTACTGAAATTGAGGTTGTCAGACAAGAATTTATTGAAACTTCCCCCACTAAGGGGCAGATTAACAGACTTAAGGCTAGGGTGTGGCATTATTTAGGCCGCATCCAAGATTTGATTACTATGTGTCCCCAACCTAGTCTTGTTTCTGAAAGCACTAAGCTGTTAACAATTGCTTCTAGCATTTCTGCTGAACTAGATATTATGCTAGCAAGTAAGGATATGGAGAATTTATCAGTTGTTGAGAGGGAAACCTCATTGCCTTCTAGTCATGCTGATGCCTCACTTAATAATCAACCTTCATGTTGTGCTGCCTCCCCAGTTCTTGAAAATTTGTTAGCCCGTTTAAATTGTGCTCCCTCTCACTCTTCACTGAAGGATCTTTTCAACGGAGTTAAAAATTTCTCCGTCAATTCTATTGAAGAAAGTACCAGGTTTCTGAGGTTCCTGGTAGAAATGACAGAGTCAGGTAGCGTGTATTCTGTCGATGACTTGGGAATTTTCCGAGCCCTATTCTCTCATTGTGAGGGAATTTTGAAACGTGAAATTTCTGAAGCAATTTCGAATAATTTAACCATTATGGAATTTCATGAACTAGTATTGTCTAAATTTATCCCTTCATTGGCATTGCAGAGTTCGATTCCTCTGTGTTGCTTTCGGACTCAATTACTCTAGATTCTGAATTTATTATAATTTATCTTTAAAATCGTGAAATGACCGACACTTGAGCATGAATTGATTGGCTTTGGGCTACGAGTGTACCACAGTTTGCTGTGTGCTCTGTGATTTTCTTGGTGGTTATTTGTTCAGTATTTTCAGTTTCTACCTGCGAAAATGATTTAATCTGTGGTTATGGAATTAATTGTGTTTAATCGAGTTATTGGTTTTGCTCGGATATGTTGCGTGTGACGTTATTTGTTTTGCTGGATTATGATCGTTGGCCTGTACTCTGGGAACTTATTACATTATCTGTCCTGACCTTTTACATTGCTTCCCAGGTTTGTTATTATTTTAATTATTTTACCTGACATGATGCTTCGACTGTGCTAAAATCATTCTGCGAGAAACTATCGTTGTTGATTTTACCTACTGCGTTGCTAACAGCGTGTGAACCTTGCATGTACTTAATCTATTGGCATGTATGTGTTACTGTTATTTGCTCTGTGCGATTGAAATTATGCCTTGCTACCTTCTTTGGCCTAAATGGGATTGTGTGCATTCCGGTACCTGTTTCTTTCGAGTACTTAATTCTTGATGATTGTTGAACTTTGAAATTAATTCTGCCTGTGATGTTTCTTTACATTGGGCCGGTTGTTACCTTGAAATTCTTTACCTTTGCCTTGTCTGGTAAATGTTTCCTAACCTTGTTTTGTTACCATTAGTCCCGTGGGGAACTTGAGTTTAAAGTGTAGAGCCTTATATCTACTTGGAAGTCATCATTTATGTTTTATTTAACCAGTCGGTGGTGATGTGTTTCCATTGTTTCCTGTGCGATTGCTGATCTGTGCTAGGTGCGAGACTTGGCTGTGCTTATTGCATGAGTGGTTCCCACTTTTACCCTGTCTTGTGGTTGGTGTCGGTTTGGTGTGTCGTTAGGTGGTGGACGGAGGCATGTTACATTATGTCATCTGTTATTCGGTAGTTATGGGCTATAGTTGAACTCTGTTAATCGGTGATTGGGTTGGTGACTTGTTGGCCACGTGCCTGGACATTTTAGTGTCTTTGCTTGTTTACCCTTTTCCAAACTATTGATTGCATGTGGTTCTCTGTTTCATTGTGTTTTGTACCCTATTATCGGTTGTATTTGTTACCTGGTTGGAAGTATTTGTACCGTGCGGCCTGCCTCAAGTGTTCCTGCTGATGAATTGTCTATGGTGGAATTGTTAAACTAGCTCGTTCTGTCTGAAATTTGTGACCTTATTGTCACCCTGATGTAAATTTTTGATCATATATGGAGGATCTTGTCTTTGGTAGTTCTCGGCATATCTGACATGGTACCCTGTTGAAGGCATTATGTGTCTAGGTATATTTCTTCTGCAAAATTCATTTAACCTATCCTTATTTGCCTAGTTCCATTTCGAGTTGTGAGTTCTGTGAAACCCTTTACCTTATCTACTTATTGTTTTGGAGTTGAGTGATGCAGTAGGGTCATAACACCTGAGGACTGAGTTCCTTTTAACCTGTAATGGTTTGGTCGTGATCCTGTGTTTGGAGGAAAGTGTACGGTACCGTAAGTTTGATTTTGGGATTTGCATATTGATTACTGAGCATGTTGTTGAGGATGGTGTATTCCTTTGATCCCTTTAAGGGCTAACACGTGGCTTGGGGTAGTCATTATGGTTTTACTATTATTATTGTAGTGTGTGTAATTGTGGTTATGGCATGTCAGGTATGGGCGATGTGTTGCCTTGATGTTGTACCTTGTGCCTCTGTAGATTTGGGAATAACCCCTCGCATGAATTTATTTCTCGTTTGGAACTATCTTGCCTTGTTGTAACTTGCTGGTTTCGTGTTTCCTGGTTCCTTCATTTCCTGTCGCCCTGCATTTCTGGTTGATCTGATGTCATCGTATCTGTTTTTGGTTCTTCTGTAATGCTCATTTTAAATTTTATCTGCCACTCTATGGTGTTCTTCTCTCAGTGGTTCTTTGGTGTCTGTTGACATTGGTGTTGACCATCTTACCGTGCTTTGAGTTTGCTACTCTGGTATGGGACGGATTAGGATTCTCTTAGTCGGTACTGGAATCTTCCTGCTAATAGATTATGGGGTCTATTAGTTGAGATCTGCCTTCTTCATGCTTCTGTGAGCATTTTCCATGGACTTGCCTCGTATTCCGCCACTTATGTTTTATTTGCCTGCTCCCCTGGGAGATAGGGGGAGGCACCTGTTGGCTGTAGAGCGACAGTGTGATCGGAAAGTCACATATTTATAGACCAGGTAATGCTGAGACCCTATTGGGTAACCGGTAGTGTACGCTGTGTTGGTCAGTGCTCGTTATTTTCCTTTTGGGGTCCTCTGATCTGAGGTTTTAAATTTCCTTTTAATTTGATTGGGTGTCCCTTTGTGGAATGAATTGTGATTATGTTTCCATGCAGTAGGTTAGTTACCTGATTCCAGATTTTGTTCCCTCCTGAGTTTCTCCTGTCCCTATTTCTGTCCCGTTGCTTCCATGGAGCTAATTATGGTCCTGTGTTGTACTTAATTTTGATCTGTAAGTTTTGGTAGCTTGGTGTTTGTTGGTTGGTCTGTTGCTGATGACCAACTATACGCGTACCCTCCATCTGAAAGATCTTGAAGTCTCCAACCGCAGCCTGTACATTCATCTTGTCTTGAGTAATTATTTACTGTGACCCATGAAACTTTGATTCTTACCTTGTATCCTGTTCCTGGAAGTTTCTTTTAATGGTAATATTAAAAAGGGGTAAACTATTTCCAATCCTGTTTCTTGTTTATTTGGGGTTTTGCATGGAATGTATACGTGGTATTAAAATTGATTTATTGCTAAATTTTTATTTCTTGTCCTTGGGCATGTGCTTAAAGGGGTTAACTCTGGTTAATTGACTCACTGATTGGTGGTTCTATTCCGTTTTAAATTTAACTTAAGGGAGGTTGTAAACTTAATTAATTTGTAGTTCAGTGTTACGTTTTCAACATCCTTTTTCTTGGTCTGGGTCTTGGTTTCGTAATATTATGTATGGAGGGGAGTTTCTCTTTGCTTTTCTGTTATTGCAATTACTCAGCACCCTTGAGTTGGTGCTTGTCTGTAAGTTTTTCTATGTAAAGTTGCCTCCTGATTTCTGTTTGTCAATGGTGACGTTATTGTGTAACCATCCTGGTAGGATTGGTTGTATGCTTTGAAAGGTGTTTTGTGGAGATAACTATCTTGGTTTCACAGGTTATTGTTTTCCTTGTGTATTGAAAATTGTATCCTTGGCCATATATTTTAGTTAGCATGATACCTTAAATGTAATGTAATTTGGTTTTTGGGTATGGATTGTTTAAATAATAATTATCGTATTCTGTTGCTGTGCCATACCGTAATCTTAAGTCATGTTAATCTAGGTTAAGGTTAGGTTAAGTATTTTCCGGTTGTACCTTGTGATTGTGTTTTACGCTCACCAATGTTGTTTTCTCTCTTCCCTTCCCTTTCTGGGCGTTTTTCCTTTTTGGGGTTGTCGTTACCATCCAAACCAAAGGGTGGAAAACAAATGAAGGCGTTTCTTATCTAACGCAAGTCCTATAATATTACAAAGTTAACAAACATGTATTAATTTAAGTCTAGGTATGTGATCTGGTGCAGTTAAGACCTAGAAGGTCTAATGTTCTGAAAGCAAATAGTTATGAACTTTACCTAAAGGTGTGTATGTACCACAAGGTAGCGTAACCTCCGATCAGATGACGCAAACGAACTTGCGGAAGATAATAGTTCGCATTAAAGTTTAGCAAGAAATCTAGAGAAGAAGTGTTCCCTGTGATCTGGACCATTAATAATTTTCCTGCAACTTGGGTGTTGCACAGTTTGGTGCATGGAACTTCATTATTATTGAAAGTGGATAGACATTTGGTGTCGTCTAAGTGAACTGTACTGTTCCTTTAATTTAAATCACATGTGTTTGGGTCCTTAGTGACTGTTGGACTCGTTCTGCTGGTGGTGCATAAACTGAAGCTGGCGATTGGTGGTCATTTTCACATTCGGACTATTCTACCAAAAACTTTGTTTGCTTCAAGGCCACCGCCTTATGATGGTAAACTTGTGTTGGACATGTCAAGTTTCGGGGAGGGAGACTGTTACCTGCGTAACAAATTACCCTCTAGGGAAATATTTTCGAATCTGGCCTCATGGCTGTGGAAAAACTGTGTCTTTAGAAGTGGTTCGCCGCTTCTTTATTTCTTCTTTTCAAACCTTATAACTGACTGTATGCACGTTCTTCGGTGCCTGACTGTATTCTCCTGCACTCTAGTGGCGTAGGTATGTACTACCTCGCGAGCTACGTTACCGCTCAGGCGCTTTGCCTCTGCGCACATGTGATCGTTGGTCCCGGGACTGCTGAATCTTGGGAAATCGCCATTGCTGTTTGGTGACATGGAAGAGATGGACGTGTGTGGTTTCTCTCTCCCTAAGGAGATAATTTCACCGAAAATGTTCGAGCCTGGCTAAGTTAAATATACGGGGCTTTGGCCCTGTTGATTTCTGCAAGTTTCTGGTTAATTTTTTTTTCCTCGTCTGGAATTTACATGTTATGTTTTTTGAAGTAAGTAAGTAGTGTACGCTACTGAAGCCGTCCTCACAACTTTCATCTGGAAGAAACTGTAAGTGTTGTTACAATTAAACCTTTACTGATTTTTGGTGAAAGACCTGAAAATTTTCCTATGTGAAGAAAGTGCGCGCGGAACCATGTAACTGGCGTCATCTAAAAAACTAAGTCTTGCCTTGTGGAATTTTAGATTTTCGGCTTGTTAATTGGAAATTATACCATGTGTAATTATGTCTGTTAAATTGGGACTTGCGTACCGTGTGAAAGTAATTTTTGGATTCTTCAAAAATGTAAATGGGTAACCTAGGGTTTATTGATGACTTTTCTTGGCTTAAAGGTTTTGCGCTAAAAAGGTATTATTTAACCTGAAAAATTTAACAAGCGAGTCGCTTCAGGGGTGTGGGTGTTACGTGTACATTGTGTCCCGGTTCCTTGCTTTCGTGTTTCTCGGGTTGATTTTATTTTAATTTAACTTAATTTAATTTAATTTCCCGGTTTCTGGGTTATTTTCTGCGTCTGTTTTCTTGGTCCTTTGTTGCTTTTCGCCTATTGTTGTTTGCGGCCTGGGATTGGCCCGTTCCCCCCTTGACCCATTGTTGGTCGTTGCCATGGGAATGCTAATGTTGTTGATGTTGGTTGTGATGATTGATGATTGGTATTTGATGTGCCGGTGATGTATTCTACCTTCTCCGCGGATTTCCTTGGTCCATTTCATTTTTCTTGGTGATTTTAATTTTACCTTCTGGTCATTTTCCCTCCCGGTGTTTCGGTGCTTATTATTATTATTATTTTGATTTTTTGAAAAGTGCACGTAATACCTACCCATCCTTGCAGGGGGTCGTTTGACACATCCTAAAAGGTGGTTTTCTGTTTAAAGGAGGTTAAAAGGATGTTAAAAAAATAACTTTGGTACTGTACTAAGAAATCTTTTAGTCGTAAGAAATCTTCAGAGTTTGAGGAGTGGTTTCACAAATCTGCATTATCTTAAAAAGGTCCTTTAAGAACTAAATTATCATTTTCTTAATAAACGGTCGACCGTAGGGTTTTGCTTTGAGTTTAAGTATTTTCCAATTTTTAATTTTATTATTTTCCAGCGAGGATATTACTTTCTTGTTTACCTTTTTATTATTTTGATTAAATATCTTTGTTCCCCAAGGTGTTGGTGTTTTCCTTTTAAAAGGGGTGTTAATTTGGGATGACCAGGTGTATTTTATCCGCTCCTTTGGGGGCCCCTGTTTAATTCTCTAATGGTAAGTGCCTTTGTTTTTCCTTCATTGGTCTTTGTCTAGCACGTTTCCACCTATCTGAACCGTGCCTTTCGTACACGGTCAGACACTTGGTGCTGTCACTTGGGGTAGTTATGCTATTAATTGCTCTAAGTGTTACAAGTATCATTGCTGTTTTTTGTTGAAAGTGTTTGTGGTTGTTGAATGTTGTAAATTGCTTTTATTACTGATGTTGCTCTTACTTTGATATGATTGTTGAAAGATGAGAATGATGTTTGAAGAGTAACTCCGAGATATTTGAATTTTGATTCGACTTCTAGAAGTTTATTTTGAAGTTTACCACTTCTCCTGAAAGTCATTTGTTTAGTTTTGTCGTGATTTATTTGTAAGTCATTTTTAGGGCCCATGAAGTGAGTCTGTTTAGTACCTTTTGGATCTCTTCTCTGTCTTCTGAAGCTATTAGCATATCATCTGCATAAGGTAAGCTGTCTTGATGTTGAACAGTAATGGGCTAATCGGATCTCATTGTAGAACACCATCAGTTTGATTTAAACTCTTGGATAAGGCGATATCATCAGATATTTAGATTTTACATTGTATTTTAAGATGTCTGAAAGTATTTTCGTAATCTGGTGTGCTTCACCAATCAACACACTGAGTTTTCGGATGAGTGTTTCCCTATTTATGAAATCGAAGGCTTTCCTGTAATCTATGAAGACTACAAAATATTTTCTCCCTTGGTGTATTATTGTATCTTGAGCATGTTCTAGTAAGCAATTTTGCATCCGGGAGATAGTGGGTTCGAGCCACTGTCGGTGGCCCTGAAGATGACTTTCCGTGGTTTCCCATTTTCACACCAGGCAAATGCTGGGGCTGTACCTAAATTAAGGCCACGGCCGCTTCCTTCCCACTCCTAGGACTTTCCTATCCCATCGTCGCCGTAAGACCTATCTGTGTCGGTGCGACGTAAAAGCCAATTGAAAAAAAAGTAAGCAATTCATCATCATCATCATCTGTTTACCCTCCAGGGTCGGCTTTTCCCTCGGACACAGCGAGGGATCCCACCTCTACCGCCTCAAGGGCAGTGTCCTGGAGCTTCAGACTCTTGGTCGGGGATACAACTGGGGAGGATGACCAGTACCTCGCCCAGGCGGCCTCACCTGCTATGCTGAACAGGGGCCTTGTGGAGGGATGGGAAGATTGGAAGGGATAGGCAAGGAAGAGGGAAGGAAGCGGCCGTGGCCTTATGTTAGGTACCATCCCGGCATTCGCCTGGAGGAGAAGTGGGAAACCACGGAAAACCACTTCCAGGGTGGCTGAGGTGGGAATCGAACCCACCTCTACTCAGTTGACCTCCCGAGGCTGAGTGGACCCCGTTCCAGCCCTCATACCACTTTTCAAATTTCGTGGCAGAGCCGGGAATCGAACCCGGGCCTCCGGGGGCGGCAGCTAATCACGCTAACCACTACACCACAGAGGCGGACAAGCAATTCATAGCATGGAAAATGCTTCTTCCCTTTCTGAAACCAAATAGGTTTTCTGGTATTAGAACATTGCTTTAGTAAGTTTGCTGTTTAACATTTCCATGAATATTTTGAAAGAAGTGTTTTCGAGAACTATAGCTCTATATGCGTCTACCAGGTGGCTTCGCCGTGCAGTTAGGGGCGCGCAGTTGTGAACTTGCATCCGGGAGATAGTGGGTTCGAGCCCCACTATCGGCAGACCTGAAGATGGTTTTCTGTGCTTTCTCATTTTCACACCAGGCAAATGCTGAGGCTGTACCTTAATTACCGGTAAAGCCACGGACGATTCCTTCCCACTCCTATAACTTTCCTATCCCATCGTCGCCATAAGACCTATCTGTGCCGGTGCGACGTAAAGCAGGCTGTAAAAAATATACATATGAGTCTGGGTTACAAGTTTCCTCTTTCCATTTGAAAAGAACTGTTATTGTTGATGTTTTTCACTGTACTCAAACATGTATTGAATAATTCTATCCAATAGTCTTCCATCAGCTTGTAAGATTATTTGTGATGTTCTCTATATATGCCGTCTAGTCCTGAAACATTGTTGTTTTTTCTTTTGTTATTGCATGATGGTTTAGGGGTTATATTTTCTGCTGTTTCCGTAGCATAATATTAATATGCTGATTCCTTATGTTTCATGTTTATAATGGTGTCAAAATGATTTTCCGATGTGTCTATGGAGATTCCTTTTATTGTAGGTGATCTTGGTTTTCTGAGTGCTATGCAAGGATCCTTTTTAGTAAGTTCTGCTTGTCTTCTGGCATCTAGATCTATGCGATCTGCTTTTTTCTCTTTAATTAAAATGTTGTATAACTTTCTTTGTTGGGCGTATAATGATAAATCATGTTTTTGATTTGTGGGTTTGGCTTCATCTGGTGCTGACAGGTTCTTCTGCCGTTCATCATAGCATTCTTTGTCAAACCATGGTTGCGATATCCTACCCTTTATGTGTGTTTGACATGATTGCAAAGTCGTTGTGCATAATTATGCCGCTTCTATTATTTAATGTTGCTGTATTAGACGTGTTGCTTCTTCTATGTTCCCCAAATTTCCTTTCAATTTCTCCAAATTTAATATCCTAGATATTCTGGTTGTCACAAGATTGATTGAAGATACTGGTTGACTAAAATCAAAAGTTGTTGTAACTGATATGTTTTCTTATTGGTGTTATTGCTGATGTCCATGGTGTTTTCTGTTTAATTACTTTTATGCCTTCTCCTCTAAATAATACAAGGTCTATTGCGCTAGTGCCATTCAGCGCTATGTATGTTAACATGTCAGGTTTCTTAATGAGGCTATATCCATGGAATTGAGATAAAGCTTCCAGAGAACGAATTGCTAGATTGTATAACAGAGCAAAATCCAGCTGTAAAGTAAGCTATCGCAGCAGGGCTTTTAATACGGACAGAAGCGTTCTTTGAGGACGTCGAGAGATGGCGTCACAAAATACGCAGTTGTTGAGGATAGCCCCGCCAAAGTGGGTAAACAGTAAATATTATTAGTATAGAATTTCGCACAATGTGCATGGAGTAGTTAATTTTCACAGAACTTTCTTAGAGAGAAGCCGCGTCGATTACACCACAGTACGTGATATCTGTCACATGGCCGACCGCATAGTTCACACAGACACTGTATATCCGGGACGTGGAACTTCTTCATGCTGCACACTCTATGGTGAAACCCATGTACTGCAAGGCGGGTAACTATATGTCGAAGCTCGTAGTTCGAGTCCATCCAGTCAGTTGACATCATTGCTTCGGTCGCATAGAAATCGCCCCATATTTCCTTCCGTTTCTCTTGCAGCTCGTGTAATAATTGTTGATAGGCCTCAGTAGATGGCAGATGCAACTGCATGCGAAGTTCTTCCATGTAGTATTCCTGCCGAGCCAGAACATACACCAGGCGGGAAGGGGTGAATTTTGAAAGATTCATAGTCTTTTTCAGATACCTTGCTTTGACACTTTCTAATAATTTCAGGTCTTTCTTCTTCAGGTGGTCCCATATACATTCCAGAGCATACGTCAAGGCGGGTGTCACTTTCAGCTTAAATAGGTCCATAGCCGTTTTGAGCGAAAGTTTACTGATATTCTTCACTTCGCTCATTGCAGCCACTGCAGACGCTACCTTCTCCTTTATATGTATGGAGAAGACATCGCCATGGGTTTGGAATGTCAGACCCAGATACTTGAAATTGTTCACTATTTGCAGGTTTGACCCTTCTAATGTAATAACTTGGTTTGCAGCTAGTCTTCCTCCCTTTCTGAAGGTCATCATGACCGTTTTCACTTTATTCATCCTTAGCCCATTCTCTTTAGACCATTTCAGTAATTTGTCGAAGGCTACTTGTAACTGCTCAATCGATTCCGAAGTTAGAACCATGTCGTCCGCATACATATAGATCGCGACGTTGTTCATGCTAACTACTTGTACTACATCCAAGACAGCTATGTTGAACAGTAGGGGGCTTAGTGGGTCGCCCTGCAATATACCGTTCGTTTGTTCTAACACGCTGGATACGGACCTGTTGTCGTTGATCTGGACCACGTTGTTCGCAAGAATACTCCTTATAAGCATTGATATGTAGTTTTGAGGTCCAATTAGGGATTCTAGCTTCTCTATTATAAGCTTTCTGCTCACCAGGTCGAAGGCCTTGCAATAGTCAATAAATATGGCATGTAATTTGCCACCTTTCAGTCTCAATGATCTCTCGATATCATTTTGTAGGCATTTTATGCCGTCGATTGTTGAACGACCCTTCCGGAAACCCAGTTGTTCCTCAGGTAATCTTTTGTCCACTAAGTCTGATAGTCTATCCGTCAATAATCTTGTCAGTATTTTAAAGCCTGCACATTCTAAAGCAATGCCCCTATATGAGTTAGGGTCACCTATGTCTCCTTTTCCCTTGTATAACACCTTTAGTAATGAGCTTCTCCACTTGTCTGGCACGTTGCACTCTAGTAGGCAGTTATTAAGCAAGTGTGTCCAGTCTTCTGTCAGTACATTTGTGCTCTCTGTTATGTGTTCGTTGAAAATCTGGTCAGGGCCGCATGCTTTTTTCTTCTTCAGCTTTTTTAATGCTGTTTCGACTTCCTTTGCAGTAAACAGTTCTACGTTTACGTTGCTCTTGTGATCTTCAACTGGTGCCGGTCGTGTTTCTTCCTTCTGTAGTACATCTTTGAAATGCGCTTCCCAGATCTCCATGGGTATATCCCTGGGGAATTGAGGTTGTTTCTCTTTCAGGGCTTTATATGGATGTGCCTTGGCTTCTTCTATTAGCTTCTTTTCTTCATCCAGCAGAAAATCTTTCCTTGTAGCTCTCAATATGGTTTTGTATTCTCTATTTTTCTTTGTATATTCCTGTAGATCAGACTGAGACTGGGATTTTCTGAATATGTGCAGCGCTTGGAGCGCTTCCTTACGGGCTTTGTAGCATAGCTTATTAAACCATGGCTTTGCACGTCTGGGGTTAACTAATGGTCCTTCGGCAGCTATTTTGATAATGCTCTCAAGATAGTCCAGTATCTGATTCAGATCTCGCCCATCTGTGGGATTTATGTCTTCGCGTGCCTTTTTAAGAATCTCTTGATTTAGTTTCCTAGAGTATGGATTTCTGGCTTCGGTCTTCTTCGGTGACATTCGTTCTACACAGAGTGTGATTTCTACTGGTAAATGTTTTCTGATGACCACATCATCCCTTACTCTGCCGCCTGTTATTGTGCACGTTTTCATGTTTGTAAAAACAAGGTCTATTGTGCTGCTCCCATTGCTGCATATATACGTCATGCGGTGAGGATCATTTACAAGGGACAGCCCTTTCCCTTGTATAAAACTGAGTATACTGTCTGTTTTCTTGTTAACTCGGTCCACCCGACAGTTCAAGTCTCCTGCTAGTATAACTGTCTCACTACTGTGAATTTTAGCTAGCGTTGTGCCTATGTCGTCTATTATTTCTTCCTCTTTGCATTCTGGTTGGAAGTATGCTCCTATAATTACACATGAGTTTGTTCTCACTGCCAATACATTGTCAGTATTATATATCGTCCTGATCGGGGCTAGTCTCGGACTCACCAAGCATGTTATGCCGCCTTTCGGTCTGCCTTTCTCTCCTTGTATAGCAAGAACATGCGCTGCATACACGTTATTTGGACACCACTCCTTTGTCAAAAATGTCTCCACTAAAATAACTATGTCGTAATCTACGAGTATGTCTTTAGGCATCATATTCCTGGCATTTACTAGACCTCAATATTCCACGACAGGCATTTGACGGTTTTGTTCGTCTCTTCCCCTAAATCTCCAAGGGGCACGAAAAGTACGACAGATTACATTTTCCGGCCAGAACTTGCTGTTATATACCTTCTCGAGGTCTTTCAGGGGCACGCCAATTTTGAATGCTCGACCTTCGACTAGAAGGTCTGGAGCTCACTAGTTGACAGTCGATGTCACTTATTCCGCTTTCTTTTAGGTATTCCTCGAGGTCCTCATTCGTTGTGTCAGCATTGAGCCTTCCGATGTATAACCAGCCCTTGCCCTCAGCTGCTTTGATCTTGCTCTCTCCTTGCTTACTGCCACGCAATAGCTCCCTTTTCTCATGAGGCCCGGGTCTCTGGAGTTGGCTTCCCTGTTTTGTCCGCCCTTCTTCCGTGGTTCCCGTTAATTGTGTATGCCGTCTACGGCTACGCTGCGTTTTCCAAGGGCCATCATAACCTATTTCTACCTCTTTCTCTTCCATTCTCACTCCCATGCTGCCGGTTTGTTGTGTTTCCATTTGTATATGTTGTGCTGGACGGTCTCCCTCGCTAGAGCTTCTTGGTCTTTGGATGATGATGCTGCCAGGTTCTGTTTCTTTTCTTTCTTTCGCCGACAGGTCTGTGCGTCGTTCCGTTACATTCCTTATTACAGTCTCCCTCTTGAGCGTCCTATTTTCATCTTCCATTGCTCTTTTAATTTCCTCTTTGAATTTTTCCTGTAGATTCGATTCCAGAAACTTGAGAATTGCATCTACTTTCAAAGTTAGGTTGGCTATGGCTTCATTGTCTGGTTCGGCTGTCGTTTGGATTTTCAGAACAGTCGATTTACATGCGACACATAGCCATGTCAACTTGCAGGTTCGCCTTTTAATAATATCGTATTCACCTTTATTTAGCTTTATACAGTCAGCGTGTTGCCAAATTCTGCAACGTTCGCATTCAACTGCTTTTTCGTTCTCTCTCACAACCTCCGTACAGATATTACAAACATCACCCATTTCAACCCCTCTGATTTCTGTATCCGTTAGCATTGCTGTTCTTTACTCTTACAACGCTTGGAACAAAGATGGCGCACTCACTCGCTTGACTATGCACTTACTTCCGCACTGTTTATTCTGTGATTAGTAGAGCTACATAGATTCTCACCCCTAATGCACAGCAGTTGGCTACACTGAACAATGTTTATAATTCTTGGTTAGGATGCAAGTGCACACTATTATCGCTTAGTATTTAAATTTGAGGCACAAGATCACACAAATAATTATCTTAGACGGATTAGCACAGATTTCACTTTGAAACTATAACACTTTCACTCTTAGGTTGACGATAAAACTATCACTTTTAACACTTATCACACCTTAAAAAGTTCATTACGTTTAACTCCGCGCCATGGCTAACACATTAGACCGTAAATTTTAACCTTAAAGCATTTGTGTAGTATTATGTGAAGTAATTCCACATACTGTTTATGAGTTGATCATGTTTGTAAGTACAGAAGATATTATGAATAGAATTTTGTAAATAATGTAAATTTATTAAGGATGAGCTGTGTCTTTAATAGAAAAATTGTTAGTGTAAATTGTATAATACTTTAGGGAAATGTCTTCTTTCTCTTCTTAATTTAAAATTTAGCGCTTCATCATACTGTATTTTTATGTACCATTTGCCACCGAGGTAGACATCTCATTTGCAAATAGAGTGATTTTGATTTGATTTTTTGGGCACTGCCTCCTACAGAGCTAGAGGGAAATTTGAATGGGACATCTTGAGCTGGCGTTACCACTCTATGGGCGTTACCATGGTTACGGCTGGCCATTCCTTGGCGGGGAGTGTTTTGGAAATATATCGGAAACGTTTGATTTTCTGGCTTTAAAATGTTGTTTTCGAAGTCCTCCCGGGGCTTTCCGAGTATTGTTTCTCGCAGTTAGGGGCGTAAAATGAACTGTGTCCGGTTCTTCTACAACACCTTCCATATTTTACCAATTTTATGGATTTATTTTGGGTCTCCTTTCAACATGGAGTTAAAATTTTAATTTGACCATCCACCAAACTACCTTTACGACCCGCCGAGTGCCACATATGTCTTGGTGCAAATTTTAGTACTGGCGTGTAAATTTGTACAGCGAACAAACAAGCTTACTTCTGATTTTTATAGATATAGAATGAAAGACTAGGTAAACTGCTTCAGATGGAGAATCTGCCAACTGAGTGATAGCCCTAAATGCAGATCAGTGGTGATTGATTGATTGATTGATTGATTGATTGATTGATTGATTGATTGATTGATTGATTGATTGATTGATTGATTGATTGATTGATTGATTGATTGATTGATTGATAAAATCTTTCTATTCTAAGAAAATTGAAGAGAAAATCAAAGGAATTTGGTCTTATTTTTAATTTACAAGTTGCTTTACGTCGCCCCGACACAGATAGGCGATGGGACGGGAAAGGGCTAGGAGTGGGAAGGAAGCGACTGTGATGTTAGTTAAGGTATAACCCCAGGGTTTTTCCTGGTGTGAAAATGGGAAAGACCGAGCGGGTTGGCCGTACGGTTAGGGGCGCGCAACTGTGAGCTTGCATTCGGGAGACAGTAGGTTTGAACTCCATGTTGACAGCTCTGAATATGGTTTCCCCATTTTCACACCAGGAAAATGCTGGGACTGTACCTTAATTAAGGCCACGGCCTCTTCCTTCCCACTCCTAGCCCTTACCCGTCCCATCATCGCCATAAGATGTATCTGTATCGTTGCGACGTAAAGCCAATTGTAAAAAAACAGTGTGGGAAACCACGGAAAACCATCTTCAGGGCTCCCGACAATGGGGTTAGAACCCACTATTTCCCGAATGCAAGATCACAGCTGCGCGCCCCTAACCGCGCTGCCAACTCGCTCGGTGCTAAATTTATTATAACCGAGATCGATAGCTGCAGTCGCTTAAGTGCAGCCAGTATCCAGTATTCGGGAGATAGTAGGTTCGAACCCCACTGTCGGCAGCCCTGAAAATGTTTTTCCGTGGTTTCCCATTTTCACACCAGAAAATGCTGGGGCTGTACCTTAATTAAGGCCACGGCCGCTTCCTTCCCACTCCTAGCCCTTTCCTGTCCCATCGTCGTCGTACGACCTATCTGTGTCGGTGCGACGTAAAACAACTAGCAAAAAATAATTATTATATACAGTGAGTCACCTTAATATTCGGACACCATATGACATGTGACAATCTGAACATTATATTTGTATTTTTTGATACATACAGTACAGAAAATAAAGTTTGGCAATACAAAACCCCAATGTTTCCAATATGATTACATAATAATACAAGTGCAAGTGTTTCAGAACAAAAATGACATGTAGATAAAAATAAGTCGTCACTTTATCACATAACAAAACCACTTTAATATTCGGACACAAAGATCATGATGACCGAAACTGTAGCGTGACATGGAACTCAAATCAATCTAGTACTTGGTGGCATTGCCACGGCTTTCAGTCGTTGTGGGATAGAACAAACTAACTTTTCCGTGTCCTTAGGGCTAATATTAGCCCATTCTTGTATCAATTTTCGTTGCAGTTCCTTATTTGACGTTAATCCGGAATTCTTCACTCTCTTGTCAAGTTCAATCCATAAATCCTCAATGGGATTGAGATCTGGGATCTGGAGTGGAGTTTCAAGCACCTTTAGGCAGTTCAACAACAGCCACATTCGGATATTCCAGGCTTTATGCTTGGGATCATTATCTTGATAGAAATGAAAAATGTCCCTTATCCCACGCTTTGTTTCACTTTGGTGTACATTCTGCTTCAGGATGGCTAGATACCGTTTATGGTTCATTATATGTTCAATAAACGACATTTCACCTACTCCAGCAGACGAAAAGCACGCCCATACCATTGCATTCCCGCATCCATGTTTGACAGTTGGTTGCAAATGTTTCTGTACCGGGAGGTACACCTCTACGCCGCAAGTTTAAATATTGCGCCGATAAGTACTCCTCTACAGGAGAAACTCTGAATTTTAAAAACTAGATCAATTCTTTAGTTTCTCAGAAGATGTCACTACAGTAAATTTTGTGATTACGAAGTTGTCAGGACTGTGTGGAGTTCAACTTGTTTTGTTTTCCATTGATCAAGAAGTGTGGATATTCTTTTATAGATGTCTCTACTAAAAAACTATGATTATGCCCCCTGGTGCGAAGTTAAGGAACCTTTTAAAGAAATTTTGTATTCATAAGTTTTCTCTTAACTAAATTTCGTTCTTTCATTTGTGGGTTGGTAATATTAATCTTTTCTTTCCGCCAGTTTTAAAGTTAGCCAATCAATTATTTCTGTAATTAATTTTTGGTCAATCGTGTCTTTCTTCTTCAATTTTGATGTGTAACTTTTAGCCAGCCAAGAAAAGGCTATGGGTGTGGCTCTTTTATTCATGAAAGGTCTCGAATTTTCCTCGAGGGTATATAAACTGCTGATTTTCCTGTCTCTCGGCCACATCATCAACATCTAACTTAGTGTATGGACGTATAGCGGGAGGCGGGAAGAGCCTCCTTCTTCAAGCAGCAGCTCTTCAATAAGGTAATGGCCGCTTAACATCTTTATTTCTTGCTAGCTCAGCAGTTTAACCCGCGGGGAAGGTCCGAAACCTTTACTATGTAACCTATATTCAAAAATGTAATTTTCCGTCGCTTTTGTAAAACTTATATATCTTTGACTTAAATCGGGGATAGAGAGTGCTTTACTCTCTCGAGCTCCCCTTCATTTTGGATTTGAGGTGACTACGTTTTCGTAACCGTTTTTCTACTCTTCCTTAATGTGTTAAATTTATTCTGTATACGAGTCACCTCCATAGTATGGGAATAGCCCTTGTTTCATCGGCCTAGTGCCTCTTAGGTTTTAAGAAGTTTCATTCAGGAGTAAAAGTATACGCCTCCATTCATTTGGTATTTTGGGGCCATTTACTTAACCTATTTTTTTCCTACTAAGGCCCAGTAGGTTGGGTACAAGATACCCCTGTTTCATTGCAAGTGGTGCCTTGATGGCAATCTTGTGTAAAAGTCTGGTATTGCCTTTAATAGGCTTGGAAAACTGAGAGCGGGTCAGCTCTTTTGTGTATTGGAAATGTGCCTCTAGGAGGCTTGATATTGCTAGGTGGGAGCAAGTGCTCCATGTAATTAGGGGATTTCTGCCCTTTGGTAATAGGTGTTTGTGAGCCGAGAGCTCAGAAATTGTAAAAATTAGGGCTTGTGGCCCAGATTGTTAAATTGTCTCTAAATCTTGGCTTTCCTGGCCTTGTACCTCATTTGACTTGTTGTTATTTGTTAAAGTCTGAAGTTTCATGTGAAAATTGTTAAGTTTTGCTATATTCGAAAATATAACCTTTAGTGCAATTTTAATCCATATCTCAGCTTTGTAGTTAGACCCATTCCAGCCCGCACCTTCTTTCACCTCTGCATTCCACGGATATTCCCGTAACAGTTTCAGTTAAAATTCGTCATTTGGTTTGCACCAAGTCATTCTCCTCCCTGCTGTGAGCTTGCATCCGGGAGATAGTAGGTTCGAATCCCACTATCGGCAGCCCTGAAAATGGTTTTCCGTGATTTCCCATGTTCACACCAGGCAAATGCTGGGGCTGTACCTTAATTAAGGCCACGGCCGCTTCCTTCCAACTCCTAGGCCTTTCCTATCCCATCGTCGCCATAAGCCCTATCTGTGTCGGTGCGACGTAAAGCCCCTAGCAAAAAAAAAATTCTCCTCCCATCCGATTAATAAATATTAAATTTGCTCTCATCACAAAATAACACAAGTTACCACCATTCTGTGTCCTTGTGTACATATTGCAAGTGAAACTTCAGTCTTTTCCTTCGGTTCACTTCACTTATAAATGGCTTCTCCTCGACACCTTCCCGTTAAATCTGGCCTTTCTAAGAGACCTGCGCACAGTTTTAGGGAGCACTGATTTACCAGCTCCCTCTTCTAATTCCCATGCAAGTTGTGGCACATTCAGTTTAGGGTCGTTCCTTATTTTTCTTAAGAGAAGTCTCTCTCCACGACCAGTTAGCTTTTTCAGTTGACCCGTTTTGCGGTATAGACGCGATCCTGTCCTCTTCTTTAAATCGGCGTACAATGTCACTGGCAGTACTGTTACTCATACACAACATTTGCACAATATCTCTGCAACTACGCCCCTTTGCATTGTGGAAAATAACCAGTTGGCGCTGTTCAAACGTGTTTCTGCAGTGAAGTTCAGGGAAACGTATCCTATCCTTACGTTTCTCCCTTGCTGAAATTGGGTAAGGTAGTCACGTGCAAATGGAGTAACGACGACGTGTCCGAATAACAAAGTGATGTGTAGCATCTCATGATTTCCTTTTCTATCACAATCAGAACACTTCACCTATTCGCCTGACATTTAATTTTGTTGTGATACGTGGGGTATATATTCATGAATTGTTGGACGTGTGTTTGTTGTATATACATTTGTTTGCGAACGCATTATGTAAGGAAATATTCCATTATCTGTGTTGTCCGAATATTAAGGTGACCCACTGTACCCAGGTAAATATAAAGTTTAAAGAGTAGCGTCATTCGTATATCCCGCCAGGTCTGAAAATGCTTAAATAATTAGGATATTTCACTTAATGGAATACTCCATGTTATTACTAGCTATCACCTCAATCTCCTAACATTGCAAGGCTTTATAATGATTTTTCGTTTTTCCTTTTTTTCTCTACATTTTGCTTTACGTCGTACCAACACAGGAGTGGGAAGGAATCAACCGTGGCCTTATTTAAGGCACAGCCCCAGCATTTGCCTGGTGGGAAAATAGGAAACCGCAGGAAACTTTCTTCAGGGCTGCCAACAGTAGGGTTTGAACCCACTATCTCCCGAATGCAAGCTGATAACTCCGTGACCAAACCGCGCAGTAATCAATTATAAAAGGACTAAAACACTCAACCACAAATGACATCATTAAGCTGGAAAGGGTTAAATTCGGTTCACGTTTTTGTACCTTGAGTGTGATTACACTTTTACTTTCAAAAGATGCTACTTGAAGGGTTTGGTGCCAAGCTTTAGTGGCTTGTTAGTGAGTTAGGTTACCTCTACATCGAAGAATGGAGACGCTTTTGCGCCAGTGTTTCGAAGCGTGTCTTAGGAATGCACTGAAGTTTTGAAACCGGTGGGAATGCAGAACGAGTGAGGCAAGTAATTTCCCTTAACCCTTTAAGTTGCAAAAGACTGGGAGACTGAAAAAAATAAATTTTATTGTATATTTAGAATCAAATACAATAGACTACCATACATACATGTTTATTTTAGAAAATCATATTCATGTAGTGATATATTTTTGGTGGGAAATATATATCCCACTGCCACTTCCCGACAGCTGACATTCTCGGGGTGTTCATTGGGATAATAATTTCCCACCTAGTAAATTACGTAGTATTTTGCACAAGTAGCATAACTTTCTGGCTGAGGCTTTTGTTCTCCAGTATTTCTCATAGCAGTGTCACTGTTGAGTAATTCGTCTTCTGAAGAAAGGGTTGAGTCACTGTCTGGCACAACAGCAGGAAATAATGGACGTCTTTCCGCTGTTGGAGAAGCAGGTATGCGGTCTGGATCAGCCAGCGAGTTGTCAGATAATCCTAATTCAGAATCATCTGACTCAGGTCGTTCTAATAATAGAGACCTACAGCATTTCCTCTTCGCTCTTCCTTCACCACTGGTGGAAGGTTCCATTTCTGGCTGTGAATTAGATCTCCTTCCTAAGAGAAAGAAAATATAAAGCTTATAACTCAATTTTTCATCAATCAACATCATGTATCCAAATGCCATCACTGCAATTGTTGGCACTATACAGTAATAATATTTTAATAGTCAAGCTAACTGCTAAATAAACTTACCAGAACTGAGTGAGCAATCTTCAGCATCACTAGCATCGCTATTGCCTGCTCATCTGGAATTTCCTCTTCTAGCCACTTCGCAATATTCTCCATATTCCTTGGCAATAAATACGGGAAATCTACAAAATAAGCGTGTAAACATGTTCATTTGTATCATACTACAAATTAGATCCTATACCCAGATGCTAAAGTGTACCTTACAGCCTTCAAATGTACACCAAGGTGTGTATGCTGATAAACTGGTGTGAAAAATCTGCATACATGACTTCAAGTTGCTACAACAACTTTGCCAAGATAGAGAACAACAAAATATTGCATACACAAACAACTAGATATGTAATTCACTGATATGCAGTCCGATACTTGTGATCTGTAGCATCCGAATTTATTTCTGAAACATCAACATTTGTAAACAAAAATTTAACCTGAATCATTACTTGACGTTTAACATTCATAACTGTAAATCAATGATTTATGGAGTCTTGGTTGTAGGCAGCTCCACATCGTTCATAAATAAACCAGCCCTCATGGATAATAAGATTTATTTACACCACACACAGTTTTAGTACACCATTGCATGTGAGATAGGTTACACTGATTACACCAACAAGACACAAACAGGCGTGATGCTCATGCTCACTCCACGCAGCCGAATGACGCTAGTTTAGCAAGCTATACCCTGATGCAATGTTGCATCGTGCACAAGGGTGTGTTCTGTATGTGGGGCGAGTTCATTCTTCCTGATGCCGCCACATCACCCCCCCCCCCCCCACGGAGAAGGAAAGTTCACAAATCGAATGGACGGGCAAAGCGAACTCTGCGTCCTGATCGTGTTGTGTACTTTCTGGGTGGTGATGACGCATCAGGTAAGTCAGGTGTAAAAGAAGTGCTAGGTTGACTGGATGAAATGGGGGTAGCAGATGTGTCAGGTGTGTTGGTGCGGGTAGGAACAGCAAGGTTTGTTTCTATGTATGCAGGTTTCACACGGTCTGTACTCACTACTACTTCCTTGTTTCCGATCATTAGCGTCAAAGTCTTCTCATTACGGCTGACTACAGGGTAAGGACCAGAGTATGGGGGTTGCAAGGGAGGCTTCACATGATCAACTCTCAGGAAAACATGGGAGGCAGTTGCCAAGTCTTTGAAGACGAATATTTTCTCTTGACTATGGCGGGAGGCAGGAACAGGTCTTAGTTCGGCCATTACCTTCCTTAGGTGATTTACAAAATCCGCAGGGTCAAGTGGAGTAGGAGAACTGGGCGAAGAAGTAACCATTTCCCCAGGGAGGCGTAGAGGCTCCCCAAAAACTAGTTCGGCGGGGGAAGCTTTCAGATCTTCCTTTAGAACCGCACGCATGCCAAGTAACACTAGGGGTAAGGCTTTTATCCACGTTGCACTATGACACATCAGAGAAGCTTTTAGCTGTCTATGAAGACGCTCCACCATACCGTTAGCGGATGGGTGGTAGCTGGTTGTACGGATTTTTGTTGTACCAAATTGTGTCATAAGTCTGCGAAAGAGTGTAGACTCGAATTGTCTTCCTTGGTCAGTAGTTATACGAGTTGGGAGACCAAATCGGGAGATCCAACCACTTATTAGCGTATCGGCTGTTTCTTCAGCAGTGATGCTGCGCATCGGCCATGCCTCCGGCCAGCGAGTAAATCTGTCAACAGCAGTGAGGATATAATTATAGCCTTCGCAGACAGGCAGTGGACCAACAATATCCAAGTGAATGTGGCTGAAACGGCCTGTGGGTGCTCCGAAATTCCCCAAAGGAGATATATTATGCCTCGTCACTTTATTGCGTTGACAGGACAAACAAGCACGAGTCCAGGCACGAGTGTCTTTCTGAATAGATGGCCAAACAAATCTATCTGAGACTAGACGAGAGGTGGCTCGAATACCTGGGTGGCTTAAGTTATGGAGCTTGTCAAAGAACTTGCGTCGAAAAGGAAGTGTCAGGAACGGACGAGGTTTTCCTGTTGATGTATCGCATACAATGGTAGTCGTGGTGCCCGGAAGGGTTACTTTTTCTAATGTCAGCGACGTACCACCATGCAATAAGGCTTTGAGTTCGTCATCGTCCGCTTGGGATCGAGCCAGCGCAGCGTAGTCATCTTCTAGTGAGATGGCTTCAACACGAGACATTGTATCAGCGACAACGTTATCTGCTCCCTTTATATGCTGAATATCAGTTGTGAACTGGGATATGAAGGACAGCTGATTTAGTTGGGCTGGGGGTAGTTTTTCTCTGCGTTGAGAAAATGCATAAAGCAGAGGCTTGTGGTCCGTATATATGGTGCAGTGTTGTGCTTCCAGTATATAGTGGAAATGCTGGACAGCCTCGTACACAGCTAACAGTTCCCTGTAATAGGCCGGCCACGTTGTTTGACGCGCTGAATGCTTCTTACTGAAAAACGCTAGGGGCTGCCAATGGTGTCCAACTTTCTGTTGCAAACACGCTCCAACTTGAGTATTTGATGCATCGGTAAAGAGACCTAGAGGCGCATCTGGCAATGGATGAGCGAGTTGAGTGGTTTGCGCTAGGCGTTCTTTGCATTCGTGGAAAGCACGTTGCAATTCTGGAGTCCAGGGGACAGGTTTAGAACCCTTAAGCTTAGAATTGGCTAGGACATTCACCAACGGCGCCTGCAATTCAGCCGCATGTGGTAGGAAACGTCTGTAGAAGTTGACCATGCCCAGGAACCGGCGGAGGCCCTGGACAGTCTTCGGTAGAGGGTATTCCAAGAGAGACTGGATTCTCTCTGGTGGAGGTTTTGTACCGTCCTTTGAGAGCCGATAGCCCAAGAAGGTTACCTCACTTGCACTTAATACGCACTTGGATGGATTTATGACTACACCGTAATCAGCTAATCTCTGGAAAAGTATGCGGAGATGGTGCATATGCTCTTCAGCATCCCGTGAGAACACCAGGATATCGTCGATATACGGGAAACAGAAGTTTAAATCTCTAGTGACCTCATCCATAAAACGCTGGAAAGTTTGTCCAGCATTTCGTAACCCAAACGACATATAGGGAAATTCAAACAGCCCAAAAGGGGTTGTTATGGCTGTTTTGCAAATGTCACTGGGGTGAATTGGAATCTGTTGGTAGGCCTTGATAAGGTCAAATGTACTGAAAATGGTTGACCCAGCAATGTTATGGCAAAAATCTCCTATGTGTCGTACCGGGTAGCGGTCGGGTATTGTTCTTGCATTCAATGCCCGGTAATCGCCACATGGACGCCATGAGTTGTCCCGCTTAGGTGCAAGGTGCAAGGGTGAGGACCAGGGACTATTAGAAGGTCTCGCTGTACCACACCTTACCATGTCCTCGAATTCTTTCTTCGCTATCTGCAATTTTTGGGGTCCTAGACGACGAGGTCGACAAGAGACTGGTGGGCCTTCGGTTGTCCTAATGTGATGTACAGTATTGTGTTTAATATCACGTTGGATCCCAGGTGGGCGAGTAATGGACTGAAACTCAGCGAGCAACATGCTGAAAGGTGAGTCGGTGGATACTGCAGCAGTCTTTACGCTGGCCTGTTCGATAGAGGCTACAGATGCCTTAACGTGTAGGCCGGTGGTGCCGTCGAGGAGGCATCTGTTACGGCAGTCAGGGAGTAAGTTATAGTAAGCCAGAAAATCAGAACCAATGATGGCTGTGCTAACATCAGCAATGACAAAATGCCAACGAAAGTCACGACGTAAACCAAGGTTGAGGTTCATGGAAAGGCTACCATATGTCCTCATTGTACTACCGTTTGCAGCGCTCAGCTCATACCCAGAAGCTTTACAAGTGCTTCCCAGAAGCTTACGCGGGAAACAGCAAAGGTCAGATCCGGTGTCAATCAGAAATTTTGCTTTGGTATTCTGATCAAAAATAAATAGACGGCGGCCCGATGTAGAACAGACAGTTGCCGTCTTCACTGGCTGTTCGTTCCGTTTTCCGCCTGCCAGGAACAGGGACTAGTACATTTTACAGCTTTATCTTGGAACTTTTTGTGGTACCAACAAAGCCAGCTCTGTGGAGTAAGGGAACGGTCACGGCTTTTAGATCTCCTTTCACTGTGACTCCTGCCTCGGGGCTGGTTACGGGCCAGGGCATCGACTTTACGTGTCAATTCCTCCATCTGGGCAGCTAAAGTATTCGGCGCAGCTGTAGCATGTACGGCCAAGTGGCTATATGGTGGTGTGACAGTAGGTGAAAGTTCCAAGATCTTGTCTGCAAGCTCTGCTATATCAGCTAGAGGCATTAACTGGGCCGCTAATATAGCCTGCAAGTGCTGGGGTAGTCGACGCATGAAAAGTTGTTTTAATATACTTTCGTCATGAAGTGAGCTACCGGCTAATGACTTTAAGTGACGTAAAAATTGTGATGGTTTCCTATCACCGAGTTCTTCGTCGCCAAGAAGTTGGCGAACTCGTTGCTCTTCGGATACGGAAAGACGACGGACTAGTTCAGATTTTAGTTTTTCGTAACGTCCTGTGGTAGGAGGGTTAATGACAATGTCTTCTACCTCGGCTATGACCTTGGTGTCAAGCTGTGAAATTACATTATCAAATTTAGTCTGGTCGGCCGTGATGCCTGCGAGCCTGAACTGAGTCTCAACCTGGGCGAACCAAACAGTTGGTCTGTCATACCAAAACGGTGGTAGCTTTGCAGAGATTTTGGCAACTTGGCCAACATTGCTAGATGTAGCATCGGTACCAGTAGACTCATGCTCCTGGAGCCGGGCTAGTAATGCTTCGTTCTGCTCTTGCAAAGGCTTCGTCAAAGCAATAAGTTGTTGGAGTTGGTTCTGCAAGTTGTTATTTTGTTCCTCCAAAGCTTTTAATCGATCCTCCGCCATAATCAAGATGGGTACACAATACAAGGGCAAGGAGAAAAAGAATTCTGAAAATACCGGACAAGGTGACAAAGAAGTAGTCAGAGGTACGATGTGTAGTTGTGTGTGTAAGTGAATGAAGATGTGAGGATGAGCAACACAAGCACAAATTTACAAATGGTTTGAAACAATCTTATAGGTTAGCTGGAAACGAAATATTGTGCAGGTAGGCCTAGCATATGATAAGGGATTCACAAACATATAAACTATAAGTTAACACAATAATCTTGCAGATGTTACACACTGATTTTGGTTATAAATGAAAATATTAAGCATAAACCGTGGGTTCCAATGTCCATTTTAAGTCTTGAGGAATGTCCATATAATGCAACTGTATGTTATACCTGTAATGTAACAACTTAGAAACCACTAAAAGGCACGATTACGATTTATATATATATATATATATATATATATATATAGTACAACAATTCAAGCAGTTGTAATGCATGAGAAGTAGGTTATTTTAAAATAATTTTACTTGTTTGAACAGCAAATAAGGTAGGCCTATGTTGTGGAGTAGTCTGTATCTTAGGCCTTAATTAGCAAAAAGAGAAAGAAAATTGCACAGAAGATTGCTGGATTACGTACATCAATTTAACACCAAGATTGTAACTATGGTTAGAAAACTAGGTACTGTCCATTGTAGGCCTATACATTTCTTTGTGATGTCCGTACAACTTCACAACGAATTTATGTTGTGAATAATTTCCAATATTCCGGAACAAGTAAAACGTAGGTTATATACATACAAGTTTTTAGATGATGTGTTGCGTTCTTGAAGATTAGCAGATGCGGCGTAACAGAGAGAAGTGGCGTAAAGTTGCCGCGTGCGGACTGAAGCGATGCGTACCACCGACGGCCGTTAGGATTCTTAGGACTGTTTTTGTCGTTTGTCGAATTGGTTTCATACTCGGAAGAGGTGGTAGTTCCAATGAAGTAAACAGTCTAATGCCTCTTTGAAATAAAGTGTGGTAACATACCGTGATCTGTGGTGAAGCACGTGGTCCAAGATAGGTTATGGTATGAGCGTGTTCTCCATACTCGGGGTCACCATTTATGGAGTCTTGGTTGTAGGCAGCTCCACATCGTTCATAAATAAACCAGCCCTCATGGATAATAAGATTTATTTACACCACACACAGTTTTAGTACACCATTGCATGTGAGATAGGTTACACTGATTACACCAACAAGACACAAACAGGCGTGATGCTCATGCTCACTCCACGCAGCCGAATGACGCTAGTTTAGCAAGCTATACCCTGATGCAATGTTGCATCGTGCACAAGGGTGTGTTCTGTATGTGGGGCGAGTTCATTCTTCCTGATGCCGCCACAGATTCAAGGCGCAAAACTAAAGCATAATATTAGTTGTGTATATGTTACAGAAAACTATTCTTACCAATTAGACTTTTTCCTTGGCTTAGGTTTTCAATAAATTGCTTCAGACTCGCCGATTACAACACAGCATCTTCTGTAAAGAACTTCAAGCAACCAGAGGGATATATATTTCCCACCTGGTAACATTTGACTTGCTGGTTAAAGAGTAAATATATGACTAAGGCAATTTATGCACTTCCTGTGTCCAGCACATGAAACTACATAATCCTTGCACGTTGGGAACTAGATATCTCCCTGGAGCACTGGCGTATACTAGGTGGGAAGAATATATCCCAAAGAAACTTAAAGGGACTCATGGTTGTCATTTTAACATTTTATGAAAAGATTGTTGTCGTCGTCATCGTCGTTGTTGTTGTTGTTGTTGTTGTTTGTGTCATCAGTACATAGCCGGGTTTGATGACATAATCTACATAATTACTACATCCTACATCTTCTGTGTCCGGCTCCATGCCTAAATGGTTAGCGTGCTGGCCTTTGGTCACAGGGATACCGCGTTCGATTCCCGGCAGGGTCGGGAATTTTAACTATCGTTGGTTAATTTCCCTGGCACGGGCGCTGGATGTATATGTTGTCTTCATCATCATTTCATCCTCATCATGACGCTCAGGTCGCCTACGGGAGTCAAATCAAAACACCTGTACCTGGCGAGCCGAACATGTCCTCGGACACTCCCAGCACTAAAGCGACATTTCATTTCATTATTGAACAGGAGTGGGGATTGTATTGCGAATTTCGTAAGAAAGAACGTGACATACACGCCACGGAATTAAAATGGCTGGACTGCATTACCAAACGAATCAGCTAATTTGAGAGCAATTGCTTTTAAACACCGGCTCAGACTACGAACATTAGCGTATTGTTTTAAGGATTAAAGAATCATTATTCAAAGCCGACACTATCTGACATTGTTTGACTGAATGTCATTATTTTTGTTTTAAATGTACTTATTTCCATCTTGTACTCCTTCTCCAAGAGCCTCCGTGGCTCAGGCGGCAGCGCCCCGGCCTCTCACCGCTGGGTTCCGTGGTTCAAATCCTGGTCACTCCATGTGAGACTTGTGCTGGAGAAAGCGGAGGCGGGACAGGTTTTCCATGCCATCTTCCATTCCAGCAACATACTCCATTATCATTTAATTTCATCTTTCAGTCATTAATCATTGCCCCAGAGGACTGCGACAAGATTCGGCAGCCGGCACAATTCCTATCCTCGCCGCTAGATGGGGCTTCATTCATTCCATTGCTGACCCGGTCAAATGACTGGAAACAGGCTGTGAATTTGTTCGCAAAATAACAACATCATGGTCAAATTTCAGAGTTATGATTTCCTCTCTTTCGATTGTGTTTCCGATACCAAATTTCTCTTTGATTTCCTTGACCGCCTGTTCTATACAAACATTGAAAAGGAGAGAGGACAAACTTCAGACTTGCCTCGCCCCTTTTTGAATGGCTGCTTCTCCTTCATAGCCCTCGATTCTTATCGCTTCAGACTGATTTTTGTACAGATTGTACAGAATCCTTCTTTCTCGATATCTGATCCCGATCAAATTCAGAATCTCAAATATTTTGGTCCAATCAATATTATTTGCATGTCTTTTCTAGATCTACGAATGCCATGAACGAGGGCTTGTCCTTCTTAAATCGATCCTCTAATATCAGTCGTAAAGTCAGGAGATATAAAGATAATTTCGTCCGACGGCTCACTTCTTTCTTACAGAATATCATTGATCGCAACAGTGAGCACACTGCATTAGCTTTGCTTCTCCATGATTCAGTTCATTTAGTAGATAGTCATCCTGGGAGAACACACATGCTAAGTACTTAAAATGAACCGTTTGTTCCAGTTTTGTATTTCCTACCTGACAGTCAGGCCTCTAATTTTTAAAAATATAGAACACCTTTTTTTTCTTTTTTTTTTTTTTTGGAGCCGATTTGAATATTAAGTACTTTGTTACATGCGATCGGTCTGGTAAAGTATAATATTGTACTCTCTTCAATCCCGATCTCCTGCATTTTTCTTTCACACGTATCGATAATCTGGCTAATTCAATCTGTCGGGACACTTGCTCCATTAAAACTATTAAGAGACGATAAACTGGAGAACGTCTTTGAAAGAATTATTTTCTCGACTCTAAGAGCAAATAGATTGACATGAGAAATACCATTCGTGCTATTACTAAAAATTTTAAAAACTTAATAGCAGTGTGTAAATTTAAAGGTATGGCGAACATTAAAATATGTGGGCCTTGTTCTCCGAGGAAGGGGTATGAAAACTTTCCTTGCATCTTTGGATTCATTTATTAAATAAAAAGTTAATTTTAATTAAAGTGGTCCGATTACATAGCATTGTACAGAAATCTGGTTCTTGCTAGTTCGTTGTTTGAAATATCAAGTACCGGGTGAGTGGCTAAGCGGTTTGGATTGCGTAGCTATCAGCTCGCATTCGGGAGATAGTTTTCCGTGGTTTCCCATTTTCACACCAGGCAGTAACTGGGGCTATATATTAATCATGGGCACGTTCGATTCCTTCCCACTCCTAACCTTTCCTGTCCCATCGTTGCCATATCACTTATATCTGTCGGTGTGATACTAAACCTGCAGAAAAAATTATATTAAGAAAACATTTAATCCAAATTCATTTTTACGTCGGCAAAATTCGATGTATTAGTGCGACGTCACTATTTCAATGCAGTGTACTCACTTCACAGCACTGTCTCACTGACTGAATCAGTAACAGAACTGAGTTCAAACTCGCGCTCGTTCGGCCTGCCTTAAATAAGGAAGCCGAGCCTTCCAGAAACCTTTGCGATAGTAGATGTCCCTGGAGTTCTCTGGAAATTCTCAATCGCCAATTATTATTATTATATTATTAGAAAATGCGCACAATGTGCAAAAATGTACATGGAAGAACATAATTTTGTCAAAAATTCTGTTCTAAGTACACAGTGCATAGCATATCTGTCGCATTGAAGATTACATCTTTCACACACACCTGTTTGTCCTGGTTCGTGAAATCGTTTGTTTGCACATATCTTTTAATGGAATCCATGAGTTGCAAACCTTGTTATATGTCTGAGGTTGAAGTTAGCTTGCTTCCAATCATTGTTCGTCATAGCATCAGTTGAATAAAATTCACTCCAAATTTCAGATCTTTTTCGTTGTCTGTTTTAATTAATTTCTCAGAGTTCACGGTAGAAGGCAAACCGTGACTTTTCCTTAAATCTTCTATGAAGAATATTTCTCTAGTAAGTTCGTATGCGAATCTTGAAAGGGTAGCCTATATTGTGACAGGCCTAAAACAGCTTTCAAAACCTGAGCTTTCACTCTTTCCACTGTGGCAAGATCATGGAGGGATAATTTGGGCCATATGATTTCAATGCCATATGTTAAGCTGAGTACACTTTTGGCATAAAAAAGCTTCATGGCCGTTTCTAGTGAGAGCTTTTGTATGTTTTATATATCATGAATAATCAATCAATCAATCAATCAGTCACTACTGATCTGCATTTAGGGCAGTCGCCCATGTGGCAGATTCCCTATCTGTTGTTTTCCTAGCCTTTTCTTAAATGATTGCAAAGAGGTTGGAAATTATTGAACATCTCCCTTGGTAAGTTATTCCAATCCCTAACTCCCCTTCCTATAAACGAATATTTGCCCCAATTTGTCCTCTTGAATTCCAACTTTATACTTTTATTTGTTGCTGTTGATCTATCTTTTATATGGATTCTGAAGGATTTGTTTGTTGTTTGAAGAGTAATGCCTAGGTATTTAAATGTGTTCACTATTTCTAATGGTTTATTATGAAATTATCGTTTGCTACTAAATTTCCCCCTTTTCTGAAGATCATTTGTACTGTTTTCTTATCGTTGATTTTGCTCTGGTAACACCTTTCGAGTCCTTTCTTACACCGCTGAGAGGCCCCGCAGTGTCATAAGGGGTGTCGTCTCTTTCTGGTCACTAGCAGTGGCGAAGGGCGGAGCCCCACTTGGTAACGTCGCTCGTGGCTGTAACAAGACTAGCTTGCCCCTCCCAAGGCTTTATCAAAAAATGGTGGACTCCGTCACAGTACGAGCTATCTCCCATTTCTAGTTAACAACTGAAACAGGCTTAGCTCGTAAACGTACGAAGGTAGGGCAGATGCACATTGGGACATTTAGTGTTGTTTTGGGGTGTAATCCAGATCCTAATTTCTTCCCACATTTTAGGAGCATTCTGTATAATAAATTAAAGACCTTCAACACACAGCATTAACTACCGTCACACTGTTGTAGAGTCGAATGCTTATATAAGATTGACTGATAAACAAAATCAAACCGACCGTAAAGGAAGATTAGAGGAATGCGTGTGACAAAGAGAGAGAAAATAAGGAGGAGAAAAATATTTCGATTCGAAGAATTGCTGTTTTTCCGGTAAAAACAGATGTTAGCTCTGAGGTGCCATCTCTTCATCACCCGCATATTAATACGACACGTATTTTAAACAAACAGGACAACAATACAATGTAAGTTTTCACGATAATATGTACTGTACTGCTTGACTCTATGGGCCTGTGAGCGCCGTGGCCTCCTTCCCTTCCTTCCCAACACTTTCAGTGCACCTCTTGTGAAGTGACATATTTCAGTCTGTCGACTTCCAGACGTTCCATTTCCAAACTTGGTTAACATGTACAGTGGCAAGGCAGCCTTGACCGAAGTATGTGTCATGTCGCCAAGATAAAAAGTGTATGGCTGGGCTATTTATGGATCTCCGTCTTGTGATACCGGCTTTTAATTGTTCATTGTTTCCGAGCGCGCTGTTACGGTCACGTAGCTCTGAGCTTGCATTCGGGCGATGGTGGGTTTGTATCCACCGCCCACCACCCTGAAAATAGTTTTCTATGGTTTCCTATGGTTTCCGATTTTTACACCAAGCAAATGGAGGGGCTGTTCCTAAATTAAGGCGACAGCCGCTTCCTTCTCAGTCCTAAATCATCACTGATCTAGTTCACCTCCGTAGCGTAACAGTTGCCGCTATTAGCTGCCACCCTCCGTGGCCCGGGTTCAATTCTTGGTACTGCCAGAAATTTAAGATTGGCAAGAGGGCTAGTATGTGGTTAAAATGGTACACGCAGCTGAACTCCAATGGGGGTTGTGCCTAAAAAACGAGCTGCACCATCACGGAATAAGGATACGAATTTACGTTTGTCAGTCTCTTTGCTGAATAAACAGCGTACCGGTCTTGGGTTCAGAGGGCTCCGGGTTCGATCCACGGCCTGGCTCGAAGACTGTTTGTGCTAACCCCGACTTCCCTGCAATACCATCCTCCAACACGCAAATACGCAGGTTGTCATGCATGGCAGATGTCACCCATCCTCTTCGGCGGGTCTGCCTTACAAGAGCAGCATCAGGCTAGTAATAGCCGACATTAGTTTTAATACTAATCTGTCTTCCGGGTGGCATATTCACTAGGAGTTGTCTAAGTAGTCTCTTCTATGATTTTAGAGAAGTTGGAAAATTATCAAACATCTTTCTTGGTAAATTATTACAATTCATAATTCCTACAAACGAATGTTTTCCCTAATTTGTCTTCTTGAATTCAAAATTTGCCTTCATATTACGATCTTTAATACATTTGAAATCTCCTTTCAAGCTTATTCGTCTACAGATGTCAATCCACACCATCTATTCTCTGACAGACCGGAACAGAACCACTCAGGGAAGCAGCTCGCCTCCTTACACCCAAGTCTTCCCAGTCCAAAGTTGCAACATTTTCGTAAGAGTACTCCTTCATCGCAAATCAAAAGACAAAGACAAAGACACCTCCGTACAGGCCATGAAGGCCCTTGGAGGAGTGGAAGGTAAAGGCATTCACCATTGTTAACCGCGGCACGTGATGGGGAAGAGTGGTTAGCTCTACGCCCGGCCGCCTTTGCCCCCAGAAATTAACCTGGTACTCATTTTTGGTGTAGGCTGAGTGAACCTCAGGGCCATACGCACCTCCGGAAGTGGAAATCTCGTTTCTTAAATGTTACGACTTCCTGACGGGGATTCGAACCCACGTCCTTCCAGGCGGACCGAGCACGCCTTTACCGCCTCGGCCAGGCAGCCCATTTCATCGGAAATCACGCAGAACAAACCTGTCCTATCCCATCGTCGCCATATAACTTGTGTGTGTCGATGCGATGTTAACCTTCAGCAAAAAATATATATTAAGAAAACATTTAATCCAAACATTTAAGCTTTTTTCGTTTTTATGTCGTCGAAATTCGATGTACTTGTGTGGCGTCAAAACCACTAGTACAGAAAAAACAGGTTCGTTGTTTTGTGAAAGTCGTTCAATAATTTTAAAAGTTTCTGTCCATGTCCTCATCCCGAAATGGTGCAGCTCTTTTCAGGCACACCCACAATGGCGGTGTGCCGCACGCACAATTTTAACCACATACCAGCCCCACTACCATTCTTAAATCTCTGGCAGTACCGGTAATCGAATCCAGGCCTCCGTGGACGGCAGCTAATAGCGCTAATCGCTACAGCAGAGGTGGGCAGTTTCTGTTCTTTTATATATGCAATTTTACAGCATTCGAAATAGAAATTTTGAAGTGCGCGTATAACTTTCCAAGGTTCGATTTGCATTATAACGGCCATGTTCAGTACCTAGCTGAGCTGGACAATATTTAAATTAAGTCCGGATAAAATAGCTTTAGGCTATATTATTATTTCATATCGTCATGAGCAACTTAGTTCTGTTTTAGCACTAAATCTATTGAAATTAGGAATTTAGGCTTATGAATAACAATGTTCATCATCATCATCATCATCTGTTTACCCTCCAGGTTCGGTTTTTCCCCCGGACTTAGCGAGGGATCCCACCTCTACCGCCACAAGGGCAGTGTCCTGGAGCTTCAGACTCTTGGTCGGGGGATACAACTGGGGAGTATGACCAGTACCTCGCCCAGGCGGCCTCACCTGCTATGCTGAACAGGGGCCTTGTGGAGGGATGGGAAGATTGGAAGGGATAGGCAAGGAGGAGGGAAGGAAGCGGCCGTGGCCTTAAGTGAGGTACCATCCCGGCATTCGCCTGGAGGAGAAGTGGGAAACCACGGAAAACCACTTCCAGGATGGCTGAGGTGGGAATCGAACCCACCTCTACTCAGTTGACCTCCCGAGGCTGAGTGGACCCCGTTCCAGCCCTCGTACCACTTTTCAAATTTCGTGGCAGAGCCGGGAATCGAACCCGGACCTCCGGGGGTGGCAGCTAATCACGCTAACCACTACACCACAGAGGCGGACAATAACAATGTTACGGGTCTTAACGTTCTACTGTCCGACTCGTTGGCTGAATGGTCAGCGTACTGGCCTTCGGTTCAGAGGGTCCAGGGTTCGATTCCCGGCCGGGTCGGGGATTTTAACCTTCATTGGTGAATTCCAATGGCCCGGGGGCTGGCTGTTTGTGATGTCCCCAACATCCCTGCAACTCACACACCACACATAACACTATCCTCCACCACAATAACACGCAGTTACCTACAACTGGCAGATGCCGCCCACCCTCATCGGAGGGTCTGCCTTACAAGGGCTGCACTCGGCTAGAAATAGCCACACGAAAAAAAAAAAGAAAAAACGTTCTACTAACTACTTTTACGTCGGTATGTAGTGGATTCGAACCCCATTGTTGGCAGCCCTGAAGATGGTTTTCCGTAGTCTCCTATTTTCACACCAGGCATATGCTGGGGCTGTACCTTAATTAAGACCACGGTCGATTCCTTCCTACTCCTAGGCCTTTCTTATCTCATCGTCGCCATAAGACCTATGTGTGTCGGCGTGACGTGCAACAAAGTTGTTATTTAAAAGTACATTTTTTACGGTTGCAGTTTCCTCCTGTGGGCAGGTGCAGTATAATACACTAATGTCCAAAAGTTAAGCTTAATCACTAAACGAGGCCATAGTGTCAGACGGATTGCTAAACAAACGGAAGCTGGATCACACACAATATATCACACCACACAACTTGTCCAAAAAAGCAGTGTCAGAAAGGTTCTGACAGCCTGTGACACTTTGGCACTAACAAAACTTGGCAGTGTCTTCCATAACAAAATATGCTGTTAATATGGTGTATGTTTACCCCAAACGGCCCGCGTGCTTCGCAGCGACGTGGCATGCTCTCTATCAGATGGTCCAAGAGCTCTTCTGGCAGTCGATTCCATTCCCCCAAAAGGGCAATGCGAAGGTTTTGGAGGGTCCTTGGTGGAGGCTGACGGGATGCAATTCGCCTCCCCAATGCATCCCAGGCATGTTCTATAGGATTCAGATCCGCAGACCTCGCTGGCCAGACCAAGCCAGAAATTCGTCCACCAGAGCAGCGCGGTGCGGTGGGGCATTATCATCCATTAAAAGGAAGTCTCGACCAACCGCACCTCTGGAAGGTCGAACATGTGATCTCAGTACCTCATCTCTGTATCTCCGAGCGTTAACAGTGTTCCTCGGACCACCCATGAAGATGTGGAAGTCCGTACGGCTATTCAACATGACGCCACTCCACACCATGACGCTATCACCACCATACTGGTCCCGATCCACGATGTTCCTGTGGCTGTATCGGCTACCCGTTTCTCTCCAGATTAATATGCGACGGGAATCGTTCTGGAAACTGAAGCGGGATTCATCTGTGAAGGGCACATGCCTCCATTCACTCATGGTCCAGTTTCGATGTTGACGGCTCCAGAGTAAACGGGCCCGTCTCTGTGCTGGAGTGAGCGGGATGGACACCGCTGGACGTCGGGCAAACAGCCCTGCTATTCTGAGCCTCCGGTACACAGTTTGCCGGGAAACGCCAACCCCTGAGACGGCTGCAAGCTCCGCCGACAATTGTCTTGCAGGTGCACTCCGATTTCGTCGGGCGGTATCAGTCCTGCTGTGGGGTGATTACCCTTGACCCACGACAAACATCTCCTGTGTCCCGAAATCGTCTCCAAAGCCTGGAAATGGCACTTTGTGGCACATTCAAGGATACGGCGACTTCGGTCTGTATCTGGCCTGCTTCCAGGTGGCCGAGTATTCTACCCTGCAAAACGGGGTCCAAATGGCGTCGTTGGGCCATTATGTTGTCACGTTCACTACGAGGCTATACTCCGCACACTATAACAGGGCAAAAACGACTGAGGGAATATGGGGCGCAGGCACTGGCTGTGTTTACCTTACGGTTATGTCGCTAGTCAAAGCGGGGAACAATCCTTTCCTATACAGAGCAAACACGTAAGGTTGGTAGGTGCATATGTCGTGCGATTTGCGGTCTATTTTCTGTTGCCCTGCTTACTCGTAACTTATGCTTAACTTTTGGACACTAGTGTACATCCACGGTATACCCTGCCTGTCATAAGAGACGACTGAAAGGGGTACTTCAGGATCTTTCAACTTTGTAGCATGGTTTTGCGACCCCTAGCTGAGCCTGGCATTATATCCACTCACTGTACTTGTGCCGGACTCCTTGCTTTCTTCTTTTTTTATTTGAACTCTCTCTTTTATTGTTAGGGGCTTTACGTCGCACCGACACAGATAGGTCTTATGGCGACGATGGGATAGGAAAGGCTTAGGAGTTGGAAGGAAGCGGCCGTGGCCTTAATTAAGGTACAGCCCCAGCATTTGCCTGGTGTGAAAATGGGAAACCATGGAAATTGAACTCTCTTCATCAACTCTTATTTTCCTCTGGGTCCGACGGTATTAGATTTGTGAATCCTACAGTCTTTCATCTTCACGCCCGACCTATCCTGTTTTTAGTTTATTTTTATATCCTCGTTCTTCAAAGTTTCGGAACTCTTCCATAATTTCCTCTGATTAAAGGTAAGTGGAGATGGTTGCCTAGTTATACTTCCCTTTCAAACAATAATCACCATTACTACCAGGCACCGAGATACCCGGGGGCGAGCAGGGAATGATTAGCTCAGTGGTTTAGCTTCTCGTTTCCTACCCAGAAGGCTGAGGTTCGAATTCCCTTTGATCGTAGGTTGAGATTTTCGTCTCAAAAATCCCGTCCCATCAGGAAAGGCGCCCAGCCCTAAACCCACGATGAAAACCAAAATGAGCCTGGGTGGATCCAGTGGCCCCAGAAATGGCTGGGATTAGCTGAAGAAAGTTTTGCTACCAGACACCCAGGTGCTGGAAATTTTGTACCGCACGCGAGTTCTCTCACATGCCCTTAAAACTACCACCCGCGAGACGGACTCTTTGAGTACAGTATCTTCAAACAGTACAGTATAGAGCCGGGCTCGACCTCTGTTATATGAACTCAGAATTTTGTAATTTGTTTTACGTCGCACAGACACAGACATCATCAGTCATCGTTGATATGTATTTAGGACTGTCGCCCAGGTAGCAGATTCCCTACCAATTGTTTATCTTGTATTTTCTTAAATGTTTGCAAAGAGCTTGGAGATGTATTTATTGAATACTTACTTTGACAAATTATTCCATTTCCCAATGTATTCCTCTTCCTATAAATAAATGTCTGCCACAGTTTGAATTCCAACTTTATCTTCATATTCTGAATTTTTCTACAGTACATTTAAAAGCTCCATTCAAGCTTGTTCGTCTACTAACGTCATTCCACGCCATTTCTCCTCTGACAGCTCGGAACATATCCCTTAGTCGAACAGTTCGTCTCCTTACTCCCAAGTCTTCCCGGTCCAAAGTTGGCAACATTTTCGTAACACTACTCTTTCGTCGGAAATCAGCCAGAATAAATCGAATCGTGCTGTTTTCCTTTGATCTTTTCTAGTTCTCGTCTAGTGATGAAGCTGGGATAGCAAAGGGCTAGTAGTGCGAAGGAAGTCGGCATGGCCTTAACTACGGTGCAGACCCACGTATTTGCCTGGTGTGAAAATGGGAAACCGCGGAAAATCATCTTCAGGGCTGCCAACAGTGGTATTCCAATCCACCATCTTCCGAATGCGAACTCACAGTCATCTGACACAAAGCGCGTAACCAACTCGCTCGTCTGAGTTCAGAAAGCCTGTGTTCTACCATCTGAGTCACTAATATCGGCTTAAACTGTGTTGTGCCTGGCCAGATACTAGATCATTGACCACGATTGGCGATCTTGGTTTATTTGGGGGTGGGGGTGGGGGTGGGGGTGGGGGTGGGGGTGGGGTGGGGTGGGGTGGGGGTGGTGGGGTGGGGTTGGGTGGGGTTGGGTGGGGTTGGGTGGGGTGGGGTGGGGGAACTAACCATCACACTAGTTTTTAGGAAAAGGAACTTACTTCATCCAATTCCTGGCAAATGTCAGGCCAGGTGATGCTCCAATACTGTTTAGTTGCTGGGATCTTTAGCCGAGCGGGAAGTTAAACAGCTGGTCATAAGCACGCTGCGATGTACTGATGCCACGGTGACAGCGTTGTACTGCCCAACAGATAACACAACCTGAGTGTTCAGAAGCAACACGCCGTAAGCCTGACCACACTCCGACTAAGGCGAGGCGCTGCTTTCCTGCGTGAAATCTCGCGTCAAAAATGCACAGCACTCACTTGGACGGGAACAGCGTCTTCAAAGTAGCCCGGTCCAGAATGGGCCGAGGTCCATTTTGTTTGCGTGTTTTCCCGTTTAGTGCCTGGCTATTATTTGAATACCGCGCGTGTCCATCTACATTCGTTTTGTACTTTTACTTTGCGGAATGGAATTACATTGTACGATACAAAGGATCTAGTGTTCAAAAACATAGACATGAAGAGAGATTCGTGGTTATCATTAACAGGGGCTGTGTTGGCTGAGAGGTATTTCCTTTGCAGACAGTCTTTTTGAAAAACAGAAAAGCATTTCAAATGAGATCACAGACATTCTATAATACTCAAAAAGTTTATCTTGGCTTTCTTTTAGTTTATTGTGTAGAAGCAAAAATTCTCCACTTGATGTTGTCTCTTATTATTGGATGGATTCAGTATTGTCTTCGGCGACGGCGAATAACCAGCGCAGCACCTAGCGCAACAACGGGGTTACTATTTAATGGAATTTCTTCCATATGCAGGGCAATGGCGACATTTTGCTACTTCACAATATAACAAAATCACCCCGTGCAAACACGCAAGTGAGGCCGTAGCCTAAGGCCCTTAACACACGAGCGTTTTCTTGTCGTCGTTATCGACTGCAAAAATACGCATCTTTGTGGCCGGCTCAACCACTTCTGCAGTTCATTATGGCCACATTTTGTGGCCGAGCCAGCGACAAAATGTGGTCCGGTCAGCTTCACCGCTGGGACAGTCGGCAAGTGAAACTTCGGTCATTCTCATTTATAATGGATTCTGAAGAGGAGGCTGTACTTCCTTTGCTCATGCAAAGAAGCAGAAAAAGAAGGAAAACGCGGACAATGTGGTTACATCCAATAGAAGTCCGGCAACAGTTGGGGCAGTTTCCTATTTATATCACGAACTCTGCAATTATCCGGATACGTTTTTCCAGTTCTTCAGAATGTCAAAAACGTCTTTCGATGAACTACTACAGGAAAGAGGACCAATTATTTCACGGATAGATACTGTGATGAGGAAGGCTATATCGTCAGAAGAAAGACTCGCAATAATTAAACATTTTGTAAATAAATTTATGTAGATTTTACCTATTTCATTTTTCTCCTTCGTGCTTAAGTTCTGGAAGTTACTGTGAAAGACTTCACAGATCTCCTCCCATGCTCTGACCTTCTCAACTCGGTTGCTGTATGTATCACTAGCGTAGTTCCATATAGCGGGTTCAGCTTGAATCTCGGCAATGAACGTATCTGTATCAAACGACTCCATCACGAATACTGCCAGCGGGATCTTGTCGCCAGGATGTCGCCCGTGTGTAAAGGAATGCGCTGTAGTCGGCAAGTGGTCGGTGGCCGGGATCGGCTACAGCTGGCGACATGTGGTTCGCATGTGGTCGAGAAAACGCTCGTGTGTAAAGGGGAGATATTCTTCCCATTGCATTGTATGGTAACGGCAAAGCGGCGACAGCCGGCCACACATGAACCACAACGGCGACAAAAAACGCTCGTGTGTAAGGGCCCTATGGGTAGTCACGCAGACGCAGGTAGATTGACTGCTCCTTTTTCCCCGCTGCTGGACGTGGTATGGCCCATACAGCACGTCCACAGAACACAGCAACTGACAGTAAGGTCGGTACATGCAGAGTGGCTCTCGGCCCGTAAGTGGCCACGGCTGGTCCGTGGTCCCAAAGCTCTGTACTCTGACCGGCTAAACAAGCATAGGAGGAGTGGCTACGGCTCTACCGTGGCTCTACGCTTCTGCATTCGGGAGACGGGACAGAGCTGGCCCAAACCGTCGACGGTCCTGTGAATGGATTTCCGTGGTTTTCCATTCTCCTGCACTAAGACGAATGCCGGGACAGTTCCTAGTATAGGCCACAGCCGCCAACCCCCTCACCTTCTCCGAGCATCTCCTTCACCGTTACAAATCTCCCGGCCTAAGAGATGGCAAAAAAACCATCAAGCTTGAAGTTTTACGTTATTATTGATATCGTTACCATAGCCACGAGACTTCCAGTTTTACATGAAATCCGAACCATAAGGATATGACTTTTCATTTCAAGAATCCCATGAGCATTGACTGGGATTCGAAACGTGACTGCTTTGGTGAGAAGCCAGTGAGAAACACCCCTGGGGGTGGGGGCAGTAAAATAACACCCACGGTATCCCCTGCCTGTCGTAAAAAGCGACTAAAAGTCGCCTCATGTGCTCTTAACTTGGGAGTGTGAGTTTGTGATCACGGGGCCCTTAGCTGAGTTCTGGCATTGCTCCCACTTACTTATCTCAGGCTTTTCATTTTCATCTGTACTCTCCGACCTCCTTTGGTCAGATCTTGCTTTCTCCCGACCCCGACGGTATTACGTGTAGATGCCTACAGAGTTCATTTCCACGCCCTTCGTGGCCCTTAATTTTTCGAAGTGTCGGACCTCTTCCGTATTTTCCTTCTGATTAGTGTTAAGAGACCGGGCGAGTTGATCACGCGGTTAGGGGTGCGCAGCTGTTAGCTTGCATCCAGGAGATAGTGGGTTCGAACTTTACTGCCGACAGTTCTGAAGATGGTTTTCCGTTTTTCCCCATTTTCACACCAGGTAAATGATGGGGTTGTACCTTAATTAAGTCCACAGCTGCTTCCTTTCCATGCCTAGGCATTTACTATCCCATCGTCACCATAAGAACTATCTGTGACGGTCCGACGTAAAGCAAATTGTAAAAGGTTAATAGAGTACGGTTGCCCAGTTGTACTTCCTCTTAAAATTGTTCTCACCACCTCCACTAACAGCCAGTGGGGAAAGCCACAAGATCTCTCACAAAGAACATGTTGTGGATCTTGCTCACCTGTCCCACCTCCGCTTTGTTCAACAGGCATCTGATGATACTCAATTTAAAAAAAAAAGATAGACAGTGGTTGCTCAACATCAGACTGGAAGGGAAGTATAGGCAATAGAATATAATATCGAAAATAAAAACATCGGCTGGTATTTCCTCCAAGCATATATTAGTAAGAAATTTGTAAACACTTCCCACTGTCGATAGCGAACTGCGACACAATTAGTAGAGTTACTATAAGTCCGGAAAAATTGGAACTGTCCCGATTTTATATCACGAAGTGTCTCGCCTTAAATATCTAAACATTTTTAAAAATCTCGGTTTCAGTGTTTAACTGTGAACAGTCACGACAATCTCGATATTAAGCTTGCAATTTTACCATTTGTCACAAAACATTGGAGTAGGCTGTTTCGTGAACACGGCCACGCGTGTTTTGGCATGATACCGTCTGCTCGCGACGCATCAAATGAAATATACCAAGACAGTAGCCTTACATGATTAATACTCTTTTCATCTCCTAGCTTAAAAAGATGTTTGACATATAAATAAGGCAAATGTTGTACATAAATGCAGCTGTAATCAATATTCTACACTGGTGGTTCTTTTTCGACCCCGATGGTATTAAGTGCCTAGTGAATCTTTCATTTTCACGCCTTTCGTGGTCCTTGTCTTTCTTTGTCCAATACCTTCGTTTTTCGAAGTTGGCCAAGAGAGGTTGTATAGGACAGATGAAAGTGCAGAGCCAGGGTGATGCCAGGACTCAGCTAAGGGCGCCGTGGTCACCTACGCATACTCCCTAGTTAAGAGTCCCTGGGACCCCTTTTAGTCGTCTCTTACGACAGGCAGGGGATACCGTGGATGTTATTCTACCGCCCCCACCCACAGGGGGAGCTCGCCTTCTGAGCTTAAGTTGGTGGGTTCGATCCTGGCTCAGTCCGGTGATAGTTGCTCTAATATGACAGCCTCGTGTTTATTTGTTTATCAGCACCCAAATAACTCCTAGACTATGGAACAAAATTCCGGCACCTCGGCGTCTTCGAAAACCGTAAAAGTAGTTAGTGTAGCGTAATATAAATAACATCGTTTACTCACAAGCTGTTTTACGTAGCATCGACACAGTTAGGTCTTACGGCAAAGCTGGGATAGGAAAGGGCGAGGAGTGGGAAGGAAGCAGCCATAGCCTTAATTAAGATACAGACCGAGCATTTGCCTGGTGTTAAAACCATATTCAGGACTTCCGACACTGGGGTTCGAACCCGCTATCTCCCGAATGCAAGCTCACAGCTGCGCACCCATAATCGCGCGGCCAACTCGCTGGTTATTATTATTATTATTATTATTATTATTATTAAGTCGGGAAACATCTGATGTATGCTAAATAGTTTAAAAATAAACTCCTTTCTTAATATTTGTATGTTGGCTATTATTTATCCTTACCAACAATAAACAACATCAATCCAGAAAATTTCCCCTGATTTTACTTGTTGTGCGGTATATTTGGCAATACGTAGACTGTACTTCTATTTGGCCACTAAGCGCATCATTCAAATTGAATCAAGAATAAAATCTGCTGTGGATAATCTTCAAGTTCTAGTAACTTTGACTACTTCAGAGAAGTGTATTATCTTAAGACACGAAGGTTTTTGACCTCTACACAATGCAAGCGAGTGACAACGTCCTTGTTAGAAAGCTTAATTCAATAGCACCGGTAGAGATGTGGTATCACAGATAAAAGCTATTCATCGTGTGTTTGTGACCTCTTGTACATGTAAATTTGTCTGCTTTTGGATTTCGGGTGGTTTCCAACTATTTGTTGAGAATTGTGCGTGGAAGTGAAGTGGCCTATTTATACAGTCTCGGTCGTGAACAGTTCAGGAGCTATTTCTGCTAACCACGACTTCCGCAGAGGGAACACGCACTTGTCATTTAAATAAGAAATACCATGTAAGTACAAAACTGGCTATCAGTGCCGTATGAATAGCAAGTGGGCATCGGGCCGATGACCCTTTCTAAACCAGTTAAGGAAGATATTCTCCTCCATGTTGTTGTTGTTTAGATGGGAAATAGTGGGTTTGAATCCCACTGTCGGCAGCACTGAAGATGAACTTCAGTAGTTACCCGTTTTTTATTTTTTACTTTTTTTGCTAGTTGCTTTACGTTGCACCGACACAGATAGGTCGTATGGCGACGATGGGATAGGAAAGGGCTAGGAGTGGGAAGGAAGCGGCCGTGACCTTAATTAAGGTACAGCCCCAGCAGATTACCCGTTTTTAAAAGCAAGAAAATGCCGGGGTTGTACCTTACTTAAGGCTACTTACTTTGTTCCCTTTCCTGTACGGCGCCGTATTATCCCATCGTTGCCACAAGGCCTCTCCTTTTCGGTGCGACGTGAAAACAACATTAAAAGAAAACTTCCCTCAAAAACCAATTGAACACGTTCTAGGTATCTCAGGGCATGTCCTATCAATCTGTTTCTTCTTCGGCTTAAATTTCACCAAATCTTTCTTCTCTCACCACTCGATTCAGTATCTCTTTGTGATTCGATCTACCCATCTCACATTCAGCATTCTTCCGTAACACCACATTTCAAAAGCTTCCATTCTATTTCTTTCTGCGCTAGTTACTGCCCATATTTCACTTCCATACAGTTCCAAAAGCATCGTTCTAATATGCATATCTATGCTTGAGATGAGTAATTTTATTTTCGTAGTTAGTTAGTTCGTTCGTTCGTAATCGGTTTGCCCTCCAGGGTCGGTTTTTCCCTCGGACTCAGCGAGGGATCCCACCTCTACCACCTCAATGGCAGTGTCCTGGAGCTTCAGACTCTAGGTCGGAGATACAACTGGAGAGGATGACCAGTACCTCGCCCAGGCGGCCTCACCTGCTATGCTGAAGAGGGACCTTGTGGTGGGATGGAAAGTTTGGAAAGGATAGACAAGGAAGAGGGAAGGAAGCGGTCGTGGTCTTAAGTTAGGTACCATCCCGGCATTTGCCTGGAGGAGAAGTGGGAAACCACGGAAAACCACTTCCAGGATGGCTGAGGAGGGAATCGAACCCCCCTCTACTCAGTTGACCTCCCGAGGCTGAGTGGATCCCGTTCCAGCCCTCGTATCACTTTTCAAATTTCGTGGCAGAGCCGGGAATCGAACCCGGACCTCTGGGGGTGGCAACTAATCACACTAACCACTACGCCACAGAGGCGGACTTCGTAGTTTGCACTAGTCGGCATTTCATGTCCCCCTTACTTCTGCCATCATTAGTTAGTCTATTAATCAAGTAATATTAATTTACTTGCTTTAAGACTTCATTTACTAATCACCTAACTTTATTCAACTGCATTCCATTACTTTTGTTGTCCGGCCCTTTCGCTGAATGGTCAACCCTTCAGTTCAGAGGACCCCGAGTTCGATTCCCGGTCGGGTCGGGCTTTTTAACTTCGTACAGTTAATTCTCCTAGCCCGCGGACGATTACTTTTACTCAAACACTTTCCAAATCTGATAATAATAATAATAATAATAATAATAATAATAATAATAATAATAATAATAATGTTATAAATTTTACGACCCATTAACTATTTGTACGGTTTTTTGGAGACGCCGAGGTGCTGGAATATTGTTGCCCTGGAATTTAGTCCTGATAAATATACCGACTTCACCTCGAGACTAAGACTGTTGTACGTGTACACCTTGAAAAAACGCTCCATAGCTAAGTGGTTAGCGTGCTGGCCTTTGGTCACAGGGGTCCCGGGTTCGATTCCCGGCAGGGTCGGGAATTTTAACCATCATTAGTTAATTTCACTGGCACTGGGGCTGGGTGTATGTGTCGTCTTCATCATCATTTCATCCTCATCACGACGCGCAGGTCGCCTACGGGTGTCAAATCGAAAGACCTGCACCTGGCGAGCCGAACATGTCCTCGGACACTCCCGGCACTAAAAGCCATACGCCATTTCACCTTGAAAAACCACCCGGCTGAGCCACGTTCAAACTTGCCAGCGTTATCCCAGAAACGTTCTACCGTATGAGCCAATACTGACCTTGGTCTGAGCATTCAGCCTGTCATATAACGTTCAATAGCATGGCTTAGGGGTAATGATCACTGCTCATTTTAAAATATTGTGGTTCACAACACAGAATAATTAAAATCGACTGAAATTTCCTAATCCGGCCTTGATGTGGAAAGAACAATGATGACCAAGGTGTAGCTAAGGAAGATTAACGAAGGAAACCAGTTAGAAATAAGTAATCCTTATAACTGTCTTATAGTTCTCATAGTCGTTTCTACTCTTTGGCCCCTTGGATATTTCTATGGTATGTTTTGCTTAAAACGTTCTGACAACCATATTAACAAAATCAATGAAAGTCGATTAAAGTTTAAAATAACGTTGTAACGTACGTGAGTGCATGTTTGAAAACTCTTTGACAACTTAAAAGATTATGTTGAATGTTTCCTTTAAGCAGGATAAGTTAAACATCAAGCGAAATAACAATTTTAAAAATGGAGACGTAATGCAATTTATTTCGTCTCTCTAAATTAACGGAACTGTGTAATGGTAATATTAATTACTCAGCGAGCTGACAACGCTGTTTGCGTCACATACCTGCCAGATTGCATTCGGACGATAATGGGTTCTAATCTCATTGTCGGCAGCCTTAAAAAAGGTCTTTTTTGTGGTTTCCCAGTTTGCTGCCAGTAGGCTACCGTAATTAAGGCCATGGTCCCTTCCTTTCCAGTCCTAGACATTTCCTATCCCATCATTGCCATATAGTAAAACGTTCCTGTGTCGGTGGAACGTAAAACAAATAGCAACATTAAAAAAGGTTATATGAACTCGTGTATTTTATTGCAATGCATAGTACAACTTCGACAAAGATATACTCTCGTACTTCTCCTAAAACAATAATCATCACCGCCACCAAAACTGTATCCCATTGTTATCCCACTGTATGTGTTGTGTTCAGAAGCGAGAGTGCAGTGTTGTTATGCGAATCACAGATCGAGAGAGTTCTCGCACGGTGCTTATCCTTGCACAAATAGTTGCATATCTACTAGGGGCGGTTCCTCATAAGGGGGCGAAGTTGTGCGCTACACTAGAAGAAAATTAAAATCCACAGCCTGTTTCCAGTCATTCGACTGGATCAGGAATGTAATGAATGAAGCCCCCATGTAGCTGCGAGGATAGGAATTGTGCCGGCTGCCGAAGCCTGTCGCACTCCTACCCTAGAAAACATTAAGACATTAAATTAATTTTAATTTTTGAATCGTCCGCCTCCGTAGCGTAACGGTTAGTGTTATTACCTGCCGTCCTCGGAGGCCCGGGTTCGATTCCAGGTACTGCTAGAAATTTAGGAATGGCAGGATGTCTCGTATGTGGTTGAAATGGTACGTACAGCTCATCTCCATTGGGGGTGTGCCTAAAAAGAGCTGCACAACCTCGGGATGAGGACACGAGTTTACATTTTACTTTTGAATTTTAAACCATTTTATAAGAACTATACATAATAAAGCAAAATATGTTTTCAGAAAATATTTATTTATTTATTTATTTATTTATTTATTTATTTATTTATTTATTTATTTATTTATTTATTTAATGGCTTTTAGTGCCGGGAGTGTCCGAGGATATGTTCAGCTTGCCTGGTGCAGGCCTTTCTATTTGACTCCTATGGGCGACATGCTCGTCTACGTGTGAGATGATGATGATGATGATCAGGTAGCGAGAGTTTAAAATCCGGTGTCGGCATATAACCTACGCCTGTCGAATTACACCAAGGAGTCTGTTCAAAGCTTTACGTCGCCATCCGACATACGGATCACCATCTACAGAGTCAAACATCCTCACTCCATATGAGCACTGCACAGAGGGTTGGAATTGAATCCAGGCTTTTGGCACGCAATCTAGTGATTAGAAATTGTATACCACTACCTCTCTTGTCCTGCCGGCCAATATTCTGATGGTGATTTTTTTCCACCAAAGGGACTTGAACCAGATAACCCTGGTGCCAGAGCGTATGGACTTCACACCTTAATGATCATGTCCACCAGGCAGTAGAGATAGAACTGCTTTAAGAATACGTCCGCACCAAATTCCTACCTGTTCTCCTAGCAATTTCGTAGTGTTAAGCCCACAAGTTCTTTAGCACAGTTCTTATCTGATTTATAGACCCATTAACAATATTGCAGCCACCAATGGGATAATGGTTAACCCTCAACTGGTATCATATATTACTGTAACATGACTGGTATCAAAGAGTCCTTCAGGCCCCAGATCTCTCTCTCTCTCTCTCTCTCTCTCTCTCTCTCGCTCTCTCTCTCTCTCTCTTATCCTCCCCTCAATTCTCAGGATCGTAATCTCCGAGGACGAGGAGGCTATTGGCCAGTTGTCCCCATCTCTTGCGTCATCGGCCAGACGTTCTGCACCCCAGATATTCAGTATTAAATTAATTTGTTTTCTTAAATTTTTGTTGTATATTGACAATTCCTTTAAAAGGTAAATTTCCAATCACATCACAATAAAGCTTAAAAGAAAAGGTGCTTTTTCGTGGTTTCCCATTTTCACACCAGGCAAATGTCGTGCATGTACCTTAATTAAGGCAATGGTCGCTTCCTTCACACCCCTAACACTTTCCGCCATAAGATCTGTCCGTGCCGATGCGACGTTAATCAGATTGTAAAAGAAAAGTTACAATACCAGAAGAAATACAAAAATACTGAAATGAAGCTCCAAAAAAGTGGGCTTTCCTATATTTTTCAAAAATCTAGAAATACACTTTTATGATATTACCCTGTTATGTAAGCTGGGGTGCTAGGGTGCTGGAGCACCCACCAACATTTTTGTGAGTGAGCTCGATAGCTGCAGTCGCTTAAGTGCGGCCAGTATCCAGTAATCAGGAGATAGTGGGTTCGGCCGCTTCCTTAAACTTCCTAGGCCTTTCCTCTCCCATCGTCGCTAAAGACCTCTCTGTGTCGGTGCGACGTAAAACAAAATAGAAAAAAAAAAAAAAATTTTCTGAAGGTGGTTAGCAACCCCCACAAACGGAGAGAAGAAAGATAAAAAGATAAAGAAAAATAATGAAGGAAGGAAAGAAAGAAAGAAAGAAAGAAAGAAAGGGAAAGGGGGAATCTTTAATTTTCGTTGTAGTTCATAACCCTAGCCATACCAAGGTATTTTTGTCCTGTACGTTTCCAACGGCGGGGCTGAGAAGCCCACTAAGAAATGTTCGTTTACTTTATTCTCAATCACATGTGAGTTATATGGATATTTTATTTTACTAATTAGATCTGGTTCATCCAAGACTTCATCAAAGTTAATTGGTTCCAGTGGTATTCAGTGGCTAAAGATCGCTTTAACTATCGCCGTGTTGAAATGTATATCAGAAAGTTCTTTTTCCGCTCTGATATGATTAAAAACTTATCTGCACAGTACCAAGTCGCAAAAAAATTAACTACACCGCAATCATGCATGTCCATAATCAAGAAATAAAAGATTATTGAACCTGGAAACTGTGGCAAATATTTTCATCTAACGATCAAACTATCGAGGTACACTCTCTTTATGAGTGAGAACCAGAAAATCCGCAAACATTTTAAATTTTGTACTAAATACTTAAGATTTTCAGTTTCTCTTTTATTATTATACTAATAAGCGCCAAATTTGAGGCAATTTACCTTTTTAAACTCAGTTTCGTATCATTCTAAGAGAAAACTAGACTATTTTTACCATATGATTTTAGAGACATAATTTGTATTTCTTTAGGATCCAACATTTTAATTCACACACCTTTACCTTTTATGTGGATTTAATGTGGATTTGTGGGGACTATACTGGGGGACTATGGAATTAAAAGTAGATTATTAAAATCAATCAAAGGCATTTATGTTGACAATTGGGCTTCAGTGAGAATTGATGGTAGAATTAGTTCTTGGTTCAGGGTACTTACAGGGGTTAGACAAGGCTGTAATCTTTCACCTTTGTTGTTCGTAGTTTACATAGATCATCTGATGAAAGGTATAAGATGGCAGGGAGGGATTCAGTTAGGTGGAAATGTAGTAAGCAGTTTGGCCTATGGTGACGACTTGGTCTTAATGGCGGACTGTGTCGAAAGCCTGCAGTCTAATATCTTGGAACTTGAAAATGGGTGCAATGAGTATGGTACGAAAATGAGCCTATCGAAGACTAAATTGATGTCAGTAGGTAAGAAATTCATCAGAATTGAATGTCAGATTGGCGGTACAAAGCTAGAACAGGTCGATAATTTTAAGTATTTAGATTGTGTGTTCTCCCAGGATGGTAATATAGTAAGTGAGATTGAATCAAGGTGTAGTAAAGCTAATGCAGTGAGCTCGCAGTTGCGATCAGCAGTATTCTGTAAGAAGGAAGTCAGCTCCCAGACGAAACTATCTTTACATCGGGCTGTTTTCAGACCAACTTTGCTTTACGGGAGCGAAAGCTGGGTGGACTCAGGATATCTTATTCATAAGTTAAAAGTAACAGACATCAAAGTAGCAAGAATGATTGCTGGTACAAACAGATGGGAACAATGGCGGGGAGTACTCGGAATGAGGAGATAAAGGCTAATTTATGAATGAACTCGATGGATGAAGCTGTACTCATAAACCAGCTTCAGTGGTGGGGTCATGTGAGGCGAATGGAGAAGATAGGTTACCTAGGAGAATAATGGACTCTGTTATGGAAGGTAAGAGAAGTAGAGGGAATCCAAGACGACGATGGTTAGACTCGGTTTCTAACGATTTAAAGATAAGAGGTATAGAACTAAATGAGGCCCACAGCACTAGTTGCAAATCGAGGATTTTGGCGACGTTTAGTAAATTCTCAGAGGCTTGCAGATTGAACGCTGGAAGGCATAACAGTCTATAATGATTATGTATGTATGTATTGCACCCGACAGGGGCATGATCCAAGGATCTTTGGTTAATACTGATCCTTGAAATTATGGACGCAATTACTCAATACTTCAATGGTGACATCTTCCGTTCAATGTCCCAACTTCATGCCGTAGATGTTTCACGTTTTGTTAGAGAGACAGCGTTCCTTACGGCGCTTCTTTTGAATGAGCGGAGTTGAGGTGTACCTCCCGGTACAGACCTCCCCCACCAAAGGTCCTTCCTTGGGGTTACACAGAAGAAATTTGAAAGAAGAAGATTTGCACATAGACATTTTTATAGGTGAGAACATTTTTCTGAAAGTCCGTTTTTAGAAAATTAGTTTGGAAAACCATATTTGAAGTCTTTTGGCCATCGTATAATTCTTGGATATGCCAATTGAGTTTGACGGCAAGACCTGCCGCCGCTGCCGATACCCAGGTGAGGTCGCCCGGACCCCCCAAGTACTGTCAGATGCATCTCTCCCGCTACTATGAGAGGGGTAGTCGTGGAGATAGTCACCGCAGATTAGATGTACATGTGCAGTCCCAAGATGGGTTGGCGGTGGGGTTACCGCACCTCAGCCTTGCCGGAAAGATGGAGCTCCAGCGCGCCATCCAGGAGTAGTCATCACTAAGGTGGAGTGGGCCCATTCCCCACTCCGGTATCGCTCGCCAGCTGTTGAGACACGGCCGCCGACGGCTGAGGGAGTACTCAAACAATAATATCTGGGCGACAGAGATAGTTTGGCTGGAGTTTTGAGAGTGCAGTTTTTATTTGTTGGTGGCAGAGGGATGGGCGGCGTTGATGGATAGAGTGTGTTAGCAATGCGAGGATTAAGGAGACGGGGCTTGGTAATGGCCACCAGGTACTGACTAACAGGAAATTTCTCGGAGGGGAAGGTTTTACAAGAGTACATATAATGCCTACTACTAATAATAATAGGGGCAGAAGGCCACACGATTAACGTTACATAATTTTTAAGCAGTACAACGCTTCGTTAAAGAAAGATAACCTTCGATTCCTGCCAATGTTTAGTGGCGAATATAAAACAACCCTGAATTTACACAGGTTTCACCTGAGAGAGCTGAACACTAAATATCCTCTGCGTGGCTGGGTTACTGACCAATAATGTGACCGGTGTTAGAAAATCTTAAATAAGGCACGGCCCATGGAATCTGGAGGCAAGCTTGCCCGCAGGAACAAAATTTTTAACCATGACTTGATCTCCGACTTTTATATTGGTGGGCCTCCGCCCACGCTCATATCTTTCTCTAACCTTTTCATGAGAAGATTCAAGATTGACTTTAGCCTTCTTCCATAGATTTCTAAGATTATCGGGATCTATTGTCTCTGGTAATATGTCATTAAGTGAACAAAGATTAGAGAGCGGCGTGTTAGGAACAAATTTAAAAATGAGAGATGCTGGAGTGAACTTGTGGGACTCATGAACCACTGAATTTAAAGCAAAAGCCAACCAATGCAGGGAAGTATCCCACCTGGAATGATCTTCATGATGGAATGCAATTAAAGCCGATCGGAGATTACGATTGGCCCGCTCAGCCAGAGACGGTTGAGGGTAAGAAGCTGAAGTAGTTACGTGTGAGATAGACACGTGAAAACAAAATTTGTGGAATAAGTTAGATTTGAATGCCTTAGCGTTATCAGAAACTATATATTGACAAGGACCAAAGGAAGCAAAAATAGTATTCAAACAAGATATTGTAGACTGAGCGGTTGCCAGCTTAGTCGGAAATAACCAAGAAAATCTAGTGAAGCCGTCTACATACACCAGAATAAATGTATTTGCGTTCCCCTTTGATTGAGGGAAAGGTCCGACGTAGTCTATATATAGACGTTCCATGGGGCGCGACGCTTCATGCGATAACAAGAGCCCTAGCTTAGTGGACAAGATGGGCTTACCAAGCAAGCAAGATTTACAAGCTTTTACCAATTCTCTGATTTCACCGTCCATACCTTTCCAAATGAACATCTCTCGGATCTTTTCCCGAGTTGTGAAGATGCCTAAATGCCCCCTAAAAATGTCTCATGATAGTACTTGAGGATCATAGGTACAAGCACAGCTGGAACTACTACTTTGATCGTGCCTCGAAGTGCAACACAAAACCCCGTTTCTCAACACATAAGGAACCACACGTTCCCCAGAAGAAAGGGTTTCCATAATAGAGCCAGCACCATTTCAATATCTCGAACATAGGGGCATCAGTTATAATAGCATTAATACCCGAAGGTACGGACATGGGAAGAGAAGAACTATCTTCCAGTTCAGTCGTCTCCCCTTCATGGGAAAACATACGGATTAGTCCGTCCGCAACAACATTTTCAGATCCTCTAATATGCCTCACATCAAATTGGAAAGCAGAAATCCTCATGGCCCAGCGGGCTATATGACCAGTACGACGCGGCCTAGCTAATACCCAACTTAAGGCTTTGTTATCCGTTTCTAGGTCGAATTTGACATGTTCCAGATAGAGGTGGAACTTCTCTAGTGCAAACAAAACTGCCAAATCCTTAAGTTCATAGATGGAATATTTGGCCTCCTGAGCCAATAAGGTCCTAGAAGCATAGGCGATAAGTCGCCTTCCGAGTTCCGTTTCCTGAAGAAGGACAGCAGCAACCACCGATGACGAGGCGTCGGTTTGAACAATGAATTTCTTTGAGAAATCAGGCATAGCTAATACAGGGGCGTTACAAAGAGCTAATTTCAGATCTTCAAAAGCGGCTTGCTGGGACGGCCCCCATTCACCTTTGACACCTTTCCTACGTAGTAAGTTCAAGGGTGCCGCTCTGTTAGCGAAGTTAGGAATAAATTTCCTGAAGAAATTCACCATACCTATAAACCTGGCAATGCCTTTGATGTCCTTAGGAGGCTGGAAATAACGGATAGCCTGTGTTCTGGAATGATCGATGGAAACACCATCGGACGACACAATATGCACTAAGAACGACATAGAAGGTTTAGCAAAAGCTACTTTATATAACTTCACAGTCAGCCCAGCCTTACGAAGGCGATTGAGTACTTCCTTTCGATGATCTATGTGTTCTTCAAAAAGGTCTCAGAAAATACAACGAAATCATCGAGGTAGTAGTACCGGTATTCAAATTTGATGTCCGAGAAGACTCTATCTAGCAGTCTAGTAAGAACAGCTGCCCCCATGGGGAACACGAAAGGCACGCGATTGTACTCATACAAGTTCCAATCCGTAGCAAAGCTGTTGGATGTTTCGATTCTTCAGCTAGAGGGATCTGGTTATACGCCTGATTAACGTCAAGAATGGTAAAGAACTTGGCTTTCCGAAACCACGAAAAACAAGGATGAAGATCAGGAAGGGGCACAGATTGTAACACCACCTTACGGTTCAAAGCCCTGTAGTCAATTACAGGCCTGAAGCCACCTTGGGGTTTCGGCAGAAGAAAAATGGGCGAAGAATACGCCGACTTAGAAGGTCGAATTATACCATCCTTTAGCATCGATGATTTCCTTAAGAACCTTCATTTTAGGTGGAGATAGCCTATAAGGCGGTAACCTAGCTGGAATCGAATCCGTAACCTCAGTCTTGTATTCGATAAGGTCAGTAACACCAAGAGTATCAGAAAATACATCGGGAAAGGACTGACACAATTTACGAATACATTCAGCCTCCTCCTCAGGTAGATGTCTAAGATCTAACAACATCTCATCCTGGGCAGACGAAACAGATGAACATGACACAGAATTACACTTTAAATGAGGAATGTTATGGTTACGAGCAAATTTGAAGGCGCGCGAGTTGCTCTGAATGTCGAGCACCAGACCAGTATAAGACATGAAATCAGCCCCAATATTACAGAACAAGACGAGTGTTTAGCAACAAACAATTTTATTCTCCGGGTAAATTTTGAAATACGAATTTTAGCAAAAATAAAACCAAAAATTTCTAATGGAGAAGAGTTAGCCGAAACACATATAACAGAAGAAAAACTATAGTCCTGAAACATACAAACGGTTTTTAATTTAGAATACCATTCAGCCAAAATAATGGAAATCACTCTCTGAGTCTAATAGAGCAGTGACGGGTTCATTAATAACTTCAATTTTAAGGAATGGCACACATGCGGGGGTCTCTGCCGCAATTCAGAGGCATTCTTTAGGGCCTTCAAACGATAAATTAGAAGAAACTTTACCCTTACCAGAGTTTTTACTGGGTTCAACAGGGGCTGAGCCTCGGGAAGTTGAACATGCCGACTCAGCCGACGACACTAGTCACTTTCTATTATCGGGGTTCGCAGAGGTTGCACCAGAAGTTGAGCAGGACTGGGTGCTATTGACATTAGTGCAATTCTTGGCGAGGTGAGTAAACGAGCCACATTTGAAACAACCTTGAGATGGCCCTGCTCCATTCTTTGTCCCACTCGATGTTATCAATGGGAATTTATTGCACAAATATTCCGTTGAACCACAAGCATAACATTTGCGGGTGGTGAAAGTTCGGTGAGGTGGAGGCCGAGAACTCTGAGAAGACGGACGGGGCTCCTTAGCGACTCGTACGGTGTCGGCATACCTTACTCCTTCGGCTGATACAGATATAGCCTCTAACTCTGAGGAAGTTTGAAGACGAGACGCAAAACATAGGTAAGACCTGTAGGACGGAGAGATACCTTCGACAATAGTTTGCACTATTTGGTCTTCAGAAAAATGGAGTGCGAACACCCTGGTGTAAAATTTAATGTCTTGGATGAAGTCTGCAAGATTCTCATCCAATCGCTGTACTCTGAAATAAAACTTTTGTATCAAAGATGACATGGCTCTGGCCGGGATGAAATTTGCCAGGAGGTGGGCCTAGAGTCTTCTATGGATGATCTATCAGCTATAGATTTGACTATTTTGCCCGATAGGATATTTGAGAATGAGAGAGGGAAAACACTAGTGCGTGATCTTGAAATTCAACTAAGAACCTGAGAAATGAAATGACTTCGTTAGTGAAGTTTACTGAAAATTTAGGAATTCCCGTAAGCAACATAGCCAATGGATGAGGCAAACTACTGAAACCGCGTGACATAATTGGTGGCGGCATAGAAGGTTGAGAGGTCTCTAACACAACATTATTTAAAAGAAAGGTGGAATTGGTCTCGGATGACCAGACTCAGTTTCCAATGGGCGGAAGTTTGTTGAGTTGCCACAGATTTCCTGCCTTCTACAGCTTTACAAGAATCCTCCTCAGGAGGTAAGTTTATCAAAGGGACTTGTTCCGCTTTGGGAGCAGTTGCCCCAGTCAACAATTGACCAACTCTATTAGATGTTCAACCAGATTACTAGCCTCCTTAGCATGGTCCTCTTTTAATTTGAGAGACAATAGGTCCCTAGCCCTGTTATAAAAATGAAACAGTCTAGCCTGTACTCTCTTAAGTGGATTAGCAGATGGATCGCTTACTTCATAAAAACTCACTACAGATGCTAGCTCTGTAGTATTGTCTGTGATAGTGGATAGAGCCTCATCAATTTCTTTTTCCCCAAAGACTGGGATACAAATAGGCAGTTCTAATGACTCTTTAAGTTTGGCTATATTTGCCACAACCATGCCTCCAGACCGGACCTTTCTAATGAGTAGTTCATAGATCAATTCCTCTTTGTGAAAGCACCCGGGGGCGAGGACTTCGCGAGGACCTGACATGTTGACAGAAGGTTAATATTTTAGAAAAATTCCCAGCAACCGAAAACATTCTTAGAGTTCAGTGCGGATCCTACGTTTAGCCGTCAAAAGGGGTTTAATTCAGACCCATTTAACCACGCTCTGCTACCACTTGTTACGGAGATTCCATGGAGCAGAAAGAAATGAAAGAAGGTATTGGTGTGAATGGATCTATCTACAATATCAAAAATTAATTTAAAACTTCAACTTAGGTTACATTTCTTTTCAAAAAACAAAGTTAACAACTTTTCACTTAGTGAAATAACAATGACAAGTTTGGATATAAAAATAGGGAACCCCAGAATAGGGAATTTAACCATTCTGGGCTTCAAGCCCCTAGTTTACAAATGTACAATTTCTCAAAAGTGGTATTATTTTAGAAGAGGACAGAAATCTCCCAAATTTAAGAGCAGTTTGCTCCAAAGGTTACAAATCTATAGCCTTCCAGAGGCACCCCTCACTATTACGGGAAATTCACAATCTCAGAAAAGAGCTTACATGCTTTCCTACATTAATCAAGGAGACTGCGCTTCCAATTTCTTACAGCCTACTCAAGGTAACATTACATCAAAAATCTTATAAATTTCTGTCCTTTCTAGGCCCATCTTACACTTTTATAATTTTTACACAGGGGTATCAATTACCCAAACTACTGGGCCTTCGTGGAAAGAAGAACAGGTTAAATTACTGGCCCGAACACAAAATGAATGGAGGCGTACACTTGCACTCCTAGAAAATTAAAAAAATCCAAATTGGGCTCTCGGTCCGATGATGCAGAGGCTAATCCCAAGCTACTCAGGTGACTAGTATGGAGGTTAATTTAACACATTACAGAAAAGAGAACAGGTTACAAAATCATAGTCACCTCAAAGTAAGTTGAAGGAGAACTCGAGAGGATTAACGCAATCTCTATCCCCGATTTACAGTTTAAGATTTTATGAAATTCTACATTAGTCGAAAGAGGGTTTACATTTTATCAAACAGGAGGTTAGATAGTTAGAAATTATAACCTTCCCCTCATGTAAGTCTGCGGAGGTAGCTGCAGAAAAGTAAGATAGGTGGACATTACCTTGGCGGTTGAACTGCCTGGCGAAGAATGAGGCGCCCTGCCTCCTGATTTAACACACACACTCTCAGAAATTCGGTGATCCAAAGACAAAGTAACCTGAAAGCCGCAGCTTATATACCCAAGGTGACGGTTCAAGAGGGTTCTGGACGAGGTCTGGACACGCTCTCTCATTTTTATTGACAAATTCAAAATGAACAAGAAATGTGTGATTGGTTGAAAATTAATTACAGAAAATTCATGATTGGCCAGATTCAAAAACTGGCGGAATGAGAAAGAAGTGTTGCAAACCTTGAAATAACAAAATAAATGGACATTAATTTAGTTGGGGAAACATGGGAACAAAAAACTTCTTTAAATCACTAATTCTTCTGTCTTACACCAGCGTGCATGACCTCAGTTTTTGTAATGACATCTATGGAGGGAAGTTTAAACTTCTTGAAGTAAACAAACACAAAGGAAATAAATCCGGCCAGTTAAGGCAACTTCACAATAACACAGTTGCACAATACTTCAATGGTGACATCTTCCGGTCAATGTCCCAACTTCATGCCGTAGATGTTTCACGGTTTGTTAGAGAGATAGCGTTCCTTAAGGCGCTTCTTTTGAATGAGGGGAGTTGAGGTGTACCTCCCGGTACAATAATAATAATAATAATAATAACAATAATAATAATAATAATAATAATAATAATAATAATAATAATAATAATAATAATAATAATAATCACAGAAATGAATACTTGTAACGCGATTTGAACTGTTACACTGGAATCGAACCCGGGGCCTCTGAACAGAAAGCCACTACGCTGACTATTCAGCCAAGGATCCAGACAATTATAGTAATATTTATACAATACAGGTACCATGCAGGAATTTGTTCATATTCCTTGAATAATAATAATAATAATAATAATAATAATAATAATAATAATAATAATAATAATCTATATATTAAAAGAGTTTACTAAAACAGCTTTGGCAAATCCGTCCGTCCCTTCTACTGCACCGATTTCCTTAATTCTTGTTCTATTCTTTCCGGAATTACCTGCCGGTGAATCATGAGGCATTGATAAGTCTCTACGTTCAGTAAACTTTGTGTAATCCTAAAACCAAGTTACTAAATGACGGCTTCAGTAATTGCAGGCGGTGGCTTGCCTTGGTCCGCAATACATTCTGTACTTAGCGGGTTGCACACCGTTAAGGTGCAATATCTTTACGTAAAGATATCGGCAAAACTAAACGATTAGAATTGACGGCAGTAAACCTGCAACTTCAACCAAACGTGGCACGCATATGACTTAATACTATCTGGAGAGATAGACTCTAGACAACCCTACGGGTGAAGAGGGGAGTGAGCGACATGTAAAAATAATCGGTAACGACCTATATAATTGTTCAATCCATAGTTTTGGGGGTTGGTGAGATGAATAGTGACACTCTGGATGCCGTTTAAGTCTCCATCGGCACGGTCGTGTAAAAGGAATGAAAAAATGCCCAAAATGACAGAGATTATCAATGTATGTGTGTATGTTCCAGCATAGAACACATATGACTTACTATCTGGAGAAAAATATTGTGGAGGTAAGACACCCCTACGGTTGTGGGTTGCGAGGGAGTGACATGAAAGAAATATCGCAAACGGCCAATATTAGGGTCGAATCCCTACATCTCGGGTACGCTGAAATGAATTGTGACAATTTGGATACTGTTTAAGTCCAAGTTCAGCCTCCATTGCTGTGGGGGTCAGAAGGGGTGAAAAAGAAAATGTCCAAAATGACGGAGATTAGTGTTGAATCCACAGTTTTCGGGTTCGCTGATAGGTGACATCTCCAATGTACATCATACATAGCGCAACGCGTAAATTCATACAGAAATCACTTGTTTTTATTATTTGTTTGAAAACATTCAAAAATGTACCCGAGAGAGCATGGAGCAATTTCATATTAAGACACATTGTCTGGCCTATTATTAACGTATTCCGCGGATTCTCTATTAAAATAATGAGAATATTAAACAGAACAAGCAGTTTTAGGATAAACAATTTAAATTAATTATTTTAAAACAGGACAGTCCTCCTTGTGTTAATGATGTGCAATCTCATATTTATCGGAATAATTCAATTCCATATTTTTGGGCGAATATTCTAATAATGCCGGTTCTTTTTATTTGCCTTATGTCGCACCGATTCTTACACTTCTTATAGCTACGATGGGATTGGACAGAGCTAGGGCTGCAGAAGAATTGACTGTGGTCTTCATTAATGTACGGCAGCCCGAGCATTTTCCTGATGTGAAAATGCGAAACCACGGATAATCATATGTCAGGACTGCCGATAGTGAGGTTCTAATCCACTATCCCGCAAATGCAAGCTAACAGCTACGCCTTGAACTGTGTAGCCATCCCGCTCGGTGGTAACAGTAGTCCTCAGATTACTCCGTACCGTTCGCAGATGTGATGAGGCGACTAGGAAATGCAAAATATTGTAAGTATGTCGTTGGACAACAAGTATCTTGTTCACTATATTTCTCCTCAAAATGCCGTGAACACGGGAAACTGTGTACTGTAGGATACAATTTAATAGTAAATAATGTTATTGGTTTTTCGTCCTACGAACTACTTTTACGTTTTTCGGAGACACTGAGGTGCCGGAATTTTGCCCCGCAGGAGTTCTTTTACGTGCCAATAAATCTATCGACATAAGGATGTCATATTTGAACGCCTTCAATACCGTACCACTAGACTGACTCAGAATCGAACCTGCCAATTTGGGCTCTACCATCTGGGCCACTCAGTCAGACAGAATGCCGTTTTTCACTTTTTCGTTAATTCCTTATTTTTCAAAGGGAATCTGCAGGAAAAGAGATTTGAAGCCCAAATAGGTATTGATTTTGAACCCTCATAGATTAATCTCACGAAAGCAAGGCATAAATCGTTGTTTGTGACACTACAGACTCCCCCTGTTAGGCTTGTTGGTCATAATTAGACCCACCCTCCGCTCCGGGTAGTTACCTAGCGCTTACGCGGAGGTGGAAACACGCAAGCCAAAAGTACCAGGTCATTTACACCCCGTGGCATTTACCTCCCGCGTAGCTACCATCTAGTTTACCAGCAGATGGTTGAACCGGCCCCTAATCTATTAACCGTAACGCACTATAAACGGACGAAACTGTATTGAGAGTGCTTGAAGTGTGGCGTCGCCATTTCGCCCTTGTCACCAAACAGAGCGCTGTATCAGATATGCTAGCCTCTCTATAGTTTTCTTTCTAGCTCATTGACTGTCGCTTATTGTAGACCTAAATATGATTTAGTCCAGATTGCTATTTTCTTTACGTCGCATCGGCACAGATAGGTCTTATGGCGACGATGGAATGGGAAAGACCTAGGAATGGGAAGGAAGCGGCCGTGGCCTTAATTAAGGTACAGCCCCAGCATTTGCCTGGTGTGAGAATGGAAAACCACGGAAAACCATCTTCAGGGCTGCCGACAGTGGGGTTCGAACCCACTATCTTCCGATTACCGGTTACTGGCCGCACTTAAGCGACTGCAGCTATCGAGCTCTGTTAGTCTAGATTGTATCAAACATGCACTGTTAAAGGTAACCATGCGGGGTTGAGTAGCTCAGACGGTAGAGCGCTGGCCTTCTGAGCCCAACTTGGCAGGTTCGATTCTGGCTCAGTCCGGTAGCATTTGAGATGATATCTACCTCGTGTCGGTAGATCTACTGGCATGTTAAAGAACTCCCGCAGGACAAAATTCCGGCACCTTGGCGTCTCCGAAAACATAAAAAAGTAGTGGGACGTGAAATCAATAACAACATTATTAAAAGTAACCATCTGCTAAACACAGTAGTGGAAGCAAAAGCAACTAATGATAAAGGCAGAAGGGCATTAAAATCATTATGAAAGCTAATAAGAAATCTACTTAGGTTCTCTTGAACAGATTTAAGAACTGAAACGGCAATTTCCAAATCCATTATCATGTTAATTCCTAAAGACAAAGGACACCAACCATAAACTTAACCAGTCTATCCAACCTGGTGATGATATTCCAAATAATGGAAACCTTTACCTTCTTGCCCCCAAGAGGCTCCCATAGTTTATTGGAGGATGCTTTGCTTTCCGCTTATTCACCATTCTATCAATTTCTTCAACATTATGATATTTGTCCTAGCTTCATACGTACTTCAATGAAGTCTGTGATACATAACATTACCTGGAAGGCAGGGGCGTAGCCAAGGGGGCGGGGGTTACTGGGAGTTAGACCCACCCACCCACCACTTGGATTTTTTTACAAAAGAAAATAAATAAAAAACTGACAATAAACAAGTGAAAGTCGATTCAAGAGGTTGGACATTCACAAAGGTATCATTGTAAAACCAGCAGATATCTTGAATCTATTTTCTAAGAAGCCTTGAAAGTTGTATTTCAGATTGTAATCTGAACATACTATTCGCCGTAAAACTATCCACATTCATCATATTGTTTTTGTTCTGTATACAGACGGATTTTTTTATGTACCAGTGCGAAGAGATGTCCCGATGTCGAATAAATGAAGCCATAGATCGTCAGTCTCTTAGAGCATGCTTCAAAATCGCGGAGATATGTCCTATGAATGATTTTTAAATAATTTTATTTAATCTGTTTAGCCTCCATGATTTGGTTTTTTTCCCGGACTCAACGAGATATCCCGCCTCTACCACCTCAAAGGCAGTTTCCTGGACCGTTAGACATTTGGTCGGAGTTACAACTGGGGAGGTGAACCAGTATTTCGCCCAGGCGGCCTCTCCTGCTATGCTCAACATAGGCCTTGTGGGGAATGGGAAGATTGGAAGGGATAGGCAAGAAAGAGGGAAGGAAGCGGCCGTGGCCTTAAGTTAAGAGAAGAAGTGGGAAACCACGGAAAAACACTTCGAGGATGGCTGAGGTGAGAATCGAACCCCCTGTACTCAGTTGACCTCCCGAAGCTGAGTGGACCCCGTTCCAGATCTCGTACCACTTTTCAAATGTCATGGTATAGCCGGGAATCGAACCCGGTGTGGCAGCTAATCACACTAACCACTACACCATAGAGGCGGGCCCTATGAATGAATATGAACACAAAATACTATTTCACACGTGTACAATAAACACTCTTGCTTTATGATAGTACAAATTTTAACTAGAAATGAATCAATCATCTGGAGCGACTTTTACACCACAAACGCAATAAATTTTACAATTTGCTTTACGTCGCACCGACACAGATAGGTCTTATGGCGACGATGGGATAGGGAAGGATTAGGAGTGGAAATCAAGTGGCCATGGCCTTAATTAGGTACAGCCCCAGCATTTGCCTGCTGTGAAAATGGGAAACCACGGAAAACCATCTTCAGGGCTGCCGACAGTGGGGTTAGAACCTACTATCTCCCGGATGCAAGCTCACAGCTGCGCGGCCCTAACCTTATGGCAAACTCGCCCGGTAGACGCCATAAATTCAAACGAATGGAAGGCCTCAGGATACGAACTGGCACCCCATAACCCAGTTTGCAGTGCATGGCTTTCATGATACATGTTGCAGCAAGAAAGATTACCACGAATCAGATACAAGCTGCATATGCGAAGTACGTGGGGAAAATTGTAACAAATACCACGTCACAGTGTGCAAAAGTAGACTAATATATTTGACTTGAAGATCTTTTGAATGTGTGATACATGCGCCATAGTTCTTGCCGTTTAAGATTAAATTCCCTCGACCAAGCCGGGAATCGAACCAGGGTCTCTGAGGACGGAAAGCCAAGCCACTGAACATTCCGCTATGGAGTTGGGGATTAAAAAAAAAAACATGGCGCAACAGCCCCGAAGGGCCTTGGCCTACCAAGCGACCGCTGATCCTCTCGGCCGTTATTCTTGGCTTTCTAGACCTGGGCTGCTATCTCACCGTCAGATAGCTCCTCAATTGTAATCACGTAGGCTGAGTGGGCCTCGAACCAGCCCTCAGATCCAGGTAAAAATCCCTGACCTGACCGGGAATCGAAGCCGGGTTGCGTGACATTCAAGGAATGCAATACTTGAAACAGCAACATTATAGGCCTACAAGGTTTATCTGAAATATTTTTACAAATATTAGGACGGTCATCTCTGAAGGAACAGAAAGCAGACTGTGTAAGCGTCATGCCTGGAAAACACTTAATTTCCAAGAAATGCGTGCTTGTAAAAGTGATACCGGTACGGAACTTCTGAAACAGGCGGTGAGAATGACAGTGCGTGCGACATTACCTGTCACGATAGCGAGCTAATGACCGGTAGTGGGATCGGAATTGGCAGCGGAAGGGTTCTTGCATACAGGAGATGTTCATTTTGGCTCTGTTGTGTCTATCGTCAGCTTCAGTATTATCGCCGCATCGTACATCCCCATGGTATCGTCGCAAAACCCACCAATGGCTGGGCGAGTCGTTAAATAACGGTGATATTCACTCATGCGTGCTGGCTGATAACACATCATTGTTTCCAATTACAGAAATAAAAAGTTTACCGCAATTGTACCAAATATACGAAACGATTTGTAAATAAACCACATTTATACCGGACAAATATGCAGATGCAGATACCTCACAAGCAACAAAGTTAGAAATCGGTAAGCATAATTCACAAACACATGAAAATGATTCCCGTACAAGACGTACCGGTACTTTGTTATAACTGCCTGTGCGAGTACCTACGATTACACACACTGATCTCGATAATGCCATCTTCGATTTCCACGCCTTCATGGACAGATTTTCAGCGATGGAAATGAGGATTGAACACACTAAATACTCTTCAACACTGAAACCTTCACACTTCCCCACGAATAGCTACATACACACGTAGTAATGTTAGGGTAAGACGTGAGGTCATAATGCTAGGGCACAAAGTCTGCGGCATGACAAACGTGGAAACAATGTCTACAGGAGGTGTTGAAAATGGTCTCCGTGGACTTCAATACAGGCTGCAAGACATCGCATCATTGGCTGTCTAACTAGCTCGAAAACTGCAGGCCTATGGGGAATCGTCTCAGAATGTTTAATGCGCTGCTGAAGGTCTTGTGCAATCTCCACAGGACTGGAGTAAACTCCATTGAGTTTGGGTATCCCCAGCAGGGCCGGATTAAGGGTGGGGCTAAAGGGGCTGCAGCCCCGGACCCCGCGTGCCAAGTGGCCCCGGCCCTTGGCCGAACCTAAAATTGTATAAAAGGCCTGTTTCTCCACCTCCGTGCAAGTATATGAATATTTACGCTCGCAAAATATCAAACACGCACTCTTCCTTCCTTCCTTCCTTCCTTCCTTCCTTCCTTCCTTCCTTCCTTCCTTCCTTCTTATAAGCTGTCCGCGGTAGTATTTCATCACTGCTAGAATCAATTAACGTCCGGAGACACGAATCCTCGCTACTTGCGTACTGTAAAGGTTATTGTTGACGAAAATTTAAATCTGGCAGCTTGCGAGTACGGGCAGAAGGGGAAGGGGTCTAGGAAGTAAGCGGGAGGGGACAGGGGAAACATGGTGGAATGCGCATGTTATACTGTATCTTTGCATCAGGAAGAGAACTTCCAGTTCACCTCTGATTATTGAACCATTCGTAAGTTCTTGTAAAATGGATTAAAAATATCCTAGTGGTGCCAAAAAAAAAAACGTAAATTAAAAGAACAACATTTCGAAGAAATTGAAAAGTTGCCGAAAATATCAACATTTTTTGACAGGAAGTCTACAAGTGCATCGACGACTGAAGAGATTGTTACTGGTGAATTGGAATCTTCTACAGATAAGCGAATACTGTAATATCTAAGTCTGCTGTTTTAAGAGAGATTAGGTCTTTAAGGAATTGGAAAGCATGAGCATTAGGAAGATGGTTTTAGGAACAATGAAAGGGAATCCTAATGTGTATTTTAAACTTCAGTCACATTATATGGAGTACTCGGAGTCGTAAATAATAAATTGCCGATCGCGTTCGTGTAGTGGCAGCAATAATGACTGCCACCCTCGAAGACCCGGGTACCTTCCCCGGCGCTGCCTGGGGGGGGCCTTGGTTACGAAGAAGGGGCCCCACATTTTTAAATAGCCCAGGTCCCCCAAACACCTTAATCTGGCACTGGTCCCCAGAGATAGCAATCCTTCAGATTTAGGTTGGATGAAAGCGAAGGCCTCGAAATGGGTCCTTCTCCGTTTATCCAACTACTTCCAAAGTGGCCATTGAAGACCGATCGCATCTCTCGGCCGCAATTTGTTGGAGCACCATCGTGCATGAACCATATGCAGCGTCTTTCAAAGGGACAGCTTATAATAAAAAAGGCAAATGTCCTAGAAGATACGCTATGTAATTCGTTCCGCTGAGCCTGCGAGGAGGAAAATATGGATCTATTGAGCAATCACCTAACACACCGCCCAAATGTTAAAGCCGAATTGAAGCTGGTCACGTGACGGCGTTGCAACGTGAGGATTTACCTCCCAGGGTGATTATTGTTGAAATTCACTATTGCGTCCCTGTTAAATACTACTTCGTCCGTGAATAATACACATGAAATAAACGGAGGATCCGTGAATCGGTCGACAGACAGTAATTTGCCAGAATACTTCTCTTCGTGGGTAGTCTTCAGGGGCGTATTTTCCTTGCATGCAAGGCATTCATTGCATGCGTTACGATAGCGCGAAGAACTGTCTGAAGTACGATTTTAGGCTGTTTCAAGTCAAGTATTATTAATTTCATCTCTCAGAAGTTTAAAAGTTCCGCTCAACTTGCATTAGTTCCGTTGCTTGACTACGTGTGGCGCTGTTGTAGTCTCGCCATCTACTCTACCGTAGAAAGAATGAGAGAGCAAATGTAGAATTTACGGGCGTAACGCATTCAATCTTAAAATTGCATTCGGTGGCAGACGTAGTTCTGAAACCCTCCGCATGACGTCACTGCACTTCAATCTTTGTCATCATTCACCTGCTACCCTCGGCCAACTGCTAACAACTTTGAAGAAAGGCGGAATGTCCAAGGTAACGTCGAGTGCGAAGCACGGATTACCCCCTGGCGAGATGAGCTCTCTTCGGGACGAATCCAATACAGCTGCTCCATTTTCCAAGACTGGCCTTAACGACGATAGCCAGCCCAAAGCTGCGTGGAGGATGTTTGGATTTAGATGCTGTTGCTATTAATAAATTCAAAGGTAGAAGGTCCTTTTAGTCATCTGAACTTGGTGAAAATAGAGATGCATAACAGATGCCATAAACGCTCTTGAAAGTGTTAGGAAGACCTGTTATACATAATTATGAATTCCATGAAAAGGCCTTGCGTAAACAGGAACCTCAGCTGCATATTCTTCTCATTTTAATTAGGTACCGGTATGTTGTAGTTATTCATCCACTTAATCCTTCAACGTTATCCCATGTAGACCTAGTTCCAAAAATTTCATGTATTGACATTTTATCCCAATTAGTGACTTCATGATAGTTGGCAACACGAAATCTAGCAGCTGCCCAAGTTCAGGAAAATACCCAACATACACTCAGCAAATAGGAATATTCAATTTACAGTATTATCGGCTTTCTTGCATAAACAAATAAGAAAATAACACACATATTAATATTCCTACTTTTTGTTAATGTGGAGAAAAATATTACATTCTACTGAACACAATTTATAGGCTAATCTAGCAGAAAAGTTAGGGCATTTAAGCTGGAATAAAAACTTTTATAACGCAGGATACAATTTCATCAAATAAAATGGGCAGTTTTCATATTCCTTAAATCACTACAAATAAAAATAAAAAATCTATTTGATAATATATGCAATTACCAGGCTATATCACCGTTGCGTCTGAAAATATTGCTGAGAACGCTGTCGAAGAAGTACTGACACGCGGCAGGTATATCAGTAAGAACGATCATTCTTTGATAGAATTTCGCACAATATTGAACCTTAGATAACTGAACTTTACAGGGCATAGTTCTAACCTGAAATATTTCATACGATTTTTGGGGCACCACACAATGATTGTAAGAAATTTTCATTTTCTTCTGGCGAGTTTCCTAAAGAGCAATTCAGTAAATTGATGGAATTCTACGGGAAATATTTTGATACAGTACGACTTAAATCCAAATTGAGGGCAATGTTCACTTCTGAACACTTCAAAGATATGACTGCGGCTTAAATCCGGAAGCTCGTATTGACCACTGATACTTATAGTGGTCTTCCTGAGCTTTATAAATTGTGCACATTGGTTACAATTATTCCCGCTATATAATCTGCAGAACGCTCTTTCTCTGCCCTAAAGCGAATAAAATCCTTCGTCCAAAATTCTTAAAGTGAGTCATCCCTCTGCATTAGGAATGATGTCTATAGAGAAGGATAATCTTGTTGAGTTGAAAACACGTGAGGAATTCTACAGTGACGTCAACAAGGAATTCTGAAAAAAGAATTGCAGGATCGACTTCACCTAAGTGTAATTAGGATGATTAGAATTGGAATTTAGTCCGCCTCTGTGGTGTAGTGGTTAGCGTGATTAGCTGCCACCCCCGGAGGTCCGGGTTCGATTCCCGGCTCTGCCACTACAATTTGAAAAGTGGTACGAGGGCTGGAACGGGGTCCACTCAGCCTCGGGAGGTCAACTGAGTAGAGGTGGGTTCGATTCCTACCTCAGCCATCCTCGAAGTGGTTTTCCGTGGTTTCCCACTTCTCCTCCAGGCGAATGCCGGGATGGTACCTAACTTAAGGCCACGGCCGCTTCCTTACCTCTTCCTTGCCTATCCCTTCCAATCTTCCCATCCCTCCACAAGGCCCCTGTTCAGCATAGCAGGTGAGGCCGCCTGGGCGAGGTACTGGTCATTCTCCCCAGTTGTATCCCCCGACCAAGAGTCTGAAGCTCCAGGACACTGCCCTTGAGGCGGTAGAGGTGGGATCCCTCGCTGAGTCCGAGGGAAAAGCCGAACCTGGAGGGTAAACAGATGATGATGATGAGAATTGGAATTTACTAATTACATTGTGTTACTGCATGGTTACTAGTTGCATGCCTCCGTGGGGAATCCAGGATACGCCTCTGGTAGTCTTCCAGTTGGAGATTGTACGACTGTACACGCTGCAAATGATCTAGGTACCGTCCTTCCTCGTTCAACATTCCCCAGACAGTCGGGTGCTCGGAATATTTTTTCTAGACCCCTTTCGAATAGTGATGGGAATTTCGATTCATTTGATTCCGTTCACGTTACTGAATCGATACAGTGATCCGATTCACGGCACATTAGAGTCACCGTTCCTACTGCTTCTGTGTAGTATGTAATGGTAAGACAGCAGCAACAGCATTCATTGTTCGTTGCTGCCATCTGGTCTTCAGACTATGAACTCCTTTCTTAGAAAAAAAATGCTAGTCACTCTAACACATCGAAAGTTTCCGGCGACGCAGGATGGGAAAGGTCCTGGATTAGGAACGTAGCAGCCATGGCCTTAATTAAGGTACAGTCCCAGGATTTCCTGGTGTAAAAATGGGGAAACTACGGAAAACCATCTTAACGGCTACCGACGGTGGGATTCTAACGCACCATCCCCAGAATGCAAGCGCATAGCTACGCGATACTAACCGCACGTCCACCTCGCTAAGTCATTTTTGAAAATATGTACTGTATTTTTCTATCAGCAGAGGACTTTTTAAATCGTCATATTTTGTATAGGCTACCCGAGATGTACAGTAGGCCACTGGTTTTCTGATTCAACATACTGTTGGTTAAGTTATTGCGTCACTCGGCTCACTTACTGTCCGCATACTATTGAAGTCTTGTGCAACGATGTGACATACGAACTGAGACAATACTGAGCCGTTCTTCCCAATATAAAACAGGCACTTTTGAGTAGTCATGAGCATGACTCATCGTCATAGGGCAGGCTAGAGTCGAGTCTAATTAACTGTCAAATGTCAACTAAGTTATAATACTAAGATTCATTAAACTAATAAATAGTATAACCTAATAGCCTACCTACTTACTAGCTACTTTAGAATTATGTTTTGACTACCTTTTTAACACTGAAAATAAATCCATCTATTATTTAAACCTCCCTGTAAGAAGAGGACAGTGAATGCAAGTGGGTATTATTTTCAAATGAGCTGAGCTCGGGAGTCCATTTAGCGTACGATTCTTTCAGTATACCATGGCTATGTATGTATTGCTTCAGAGGAAGTCCGGCTCTCCACCAGTGTCCACTGTCCAGTGTGCCGATAAGGAGCCGTGTGTATCTTGTGTCTCACTGAGCCGCTCTCGTTCAATATTCTTTCGATGTGCCATGATTCACTGTCTCGCTGCAGCGGAAGCTCGGCTCCCCGTCAACGTCCAGTGAGTGCGCCACTCAGCACTGCCCGCTGGGAGTAAGCTGAATCGTGTGCCGGGAGCTCGCCGTTCCTGTGAATCGATTCACACGGACATTTGAATGAATCGATACACTGCTTCGAATCATGCATTCAGTGGCCAACACTACTTTCGAATGCATGAATAAACAGCGACCCCGTTGCTCCCAGACGTCCATCAATGGCTGCAATATTGTTGGCACATAGCCTTTTGTACTGCTTCCATCTGCACAACCATTCATTAACAACAAAACCACCAGAGAGTTTATGTGGCACGTTTCCAAAGTAGGCCTATATCTTACCTCACTCTACTATTTCACTGGTTAGTCCCCACAGCAGTTAGAAACTTCTGACTCATTCCGCCCCGACAGTCGGTATGCGGAGAAGTAGTCCTATCACGTATTGCCGCAGCATGATCTTCACAGTACTCTCACGATTTACAAGCCTTTGATGGAGTTACATATTGTTTTATTAAATGTATTTATAGGCAGCTAATGGACATGTACGGTTAATTTATATTTAAACAAAATATTTTTAACACATAGTACACAGTGTAGTACAGTCATTCTCACCGCCTGTTTCAGAAGTTTCGTATCACTTTTACAAGCACGCATTTCTTGGAAATTAAGTGTTATCCATGCATGACACTTACACAGTCTGCTTTCTATTCCTTCACAGATGACCGTCCTAATATTTGTAAAAATATTTCAGATAAACCTTGTAGGCCTATAATGTTGCTGTTTCAAGTATTGCATTCCTTGAATGTCATGCAACCCGGGTTCGATTCCCGGTCAGGTCAGGGATTTTTACCTGGATCTGAAGACTGGTTCGAGGCCCACACTGCCTACGTGATTACAATTGAGGAGCTATCTGACGGTGAGATAGCAGCCCAGGTCTAGAAAGCCAAGAATAACGGCCGAGAGAATTCATCATGCTGACCACAAGACACCTCGTAATCTGTAGGCCTTCGGCCTGAGCAGCGGTCACTTGGTAGGCCAAGGCCCTTCGGGGCTGTTACGCCATGTTTTTTTTTAAATCCCCAACTCCATAGCGGAATGTTCAGTGGCTTGGCTTTCCGTCCTCAGAGACCCTGGTTCGATTCCCGGCTTGGTCGAGGGAATTTAATCTTAAACGGCAAGAACGATGGCGCATGTATCACACATTCAAAAGATCTTCGTGTGGCTTACGTGAATAGTGTTCAGAAAAGGGCAGATGATGTGATAAACAATATACAGGCCATGATCCATGAGCGATAGTCATACCTAGAAGACGTATGAAGCATCGGTATAAGACTTTGCGTCCTCAGAGACCCTGGTTCGATTCCCGGCTTAGTCGAGAGAATTTAATTTTAAACGGCAAGAACGATGGCGCATGTATCACACATTCAAAAGGTCTTCGTGTGGCTTACGTGAATAGTGTTCAGAAAAGGGCAGATGATGTGATAAACATTATACAGGCCATGATCCATTGAGCGACAGGCATACCTAGAAGACGCATGAGGCATCAGTATAAACAACTGCCAGAGTTTGAGAGAGGTTGCATGATGGAGCTCCGATGTGCAGGCCGGACGGCGTGCAACAATTACGTGTCATTTGCGTAATTTTGAGAACTAAGTCAGATCGTGTTGGGAGCAATAGACACCCCGACAGACTACCAGGAGGGAGAACCGTTGTATTGTCAGTCAATCATAAAGAGATTCGCTGGCTTCCTCACCACCACCCTAAGTCGTATAGCAGATTCACTATACTGCTAATAATAAGAGTTGGCGTCTGACATTTCTTAGAGGGAGGTCCGTTTACTGCCTGCCGAGGCGGGATAAAGGGAGTGGCTGTGTGGTTGCCATGGAAATGAGGGTGGGGCGACTGCGGTTGCCATGGAGATAACACTTCAGGGCAGCTCGTCCTGCTGGGAGTTGCCAAATCTGTCACTGTCACTGATAAGAACCTGATTGTTTGTATAAGAGTGATCGCAAATGGGACGACACCGCCTAGCCAGGTAGTCTACAACAGATCACAGCGGTCAGAATGAAGGAGGGAACAAGTGAGCCGGAAGCGAGGAGTAAGAGTATGTAGAAAGGAATGCTGGAATGTGGCAACATCGTGAAATGGCACGTGCAGTGCTCCTCCCTCCAACCTTATCTGTCAGACGCCAACTCTTATTATTAGCAGTATAGAGTACGTTATCTCTACCAAAATAATTTCTAGACGCCTGCAATAGGCATTTCTGAGATATTTGACTTTTATAAATTTCATGCAGTTTACACTTCAACATCGTCGCCTTTGTTTGCAATGGAGTCAACAGAGAGCAATGAAGATTTTTTTTTGTTTTGCTATTGGCTTAACGTCACACCGACCCAGATAGGTCTTATGGCGACGATGGGATAGGAAAGGCCTAGGAATGGGAAGGAAGCGGCCGTGGCCTTAATTAAGGTACAACCCCAGCATTTGCCTGGTGTGAAAATGGGAAACCACGGAAAACCATTTTCAGGGCTGCCGACAGTGGGGTTCGAACCTACTATCTCCCGAATACTGGATACTGGCCGCACTTAAGCGACTGCAGCTATCGAGCTCGGTGAGCAATGAAGAATGCTGTGGGCTGGCGACAGTAGCGGCGACAAAGGGGGGAAAATTATTCCATTTTAGCCGTCTGAAACTAGGAATATAGGAGTATTTCTTTTTTTTATTTTTTTTTATAAAAGCACTTTGTACAAGTCCTGTTTTCTTATCAGCTAATTCTTTATTTTCGTTAATTATTAGCGGAAATACGCAGAAAATGTCGCTCGTCGCGGCTAACTTATTTGCATAGCGCCACAGCAAGTAGTGAGGACATTGCATATGCTGTGAGAAAGGGAACCAGGGGTATCATTTTTTGCCAAGATATTGGATACTGAGGTATGATTCACCGACTTGCCGCGCACATTCGTCCGTCTAGCACTCTCTTTACTGTCTATTAGTTTCTTAATGTATAGGCCTAGTCAAGTACTTCTATTTAATTGTAATATATGTATATATTGTTCCTTTGGTGAAATTTTTATTGTATAGTCTATTATTGAATCAGAATCTCAAATTATTGCCACACTTAAGTTGGTAAAACATTTACCTCTCTGTGGAAATTAGCTCAGAGAGCATAAATAATTCCCACTTTGGAGGGTTTTTTTCAGTTTACATGCATACACCACGCCGTCTTCCTACCTCCCAGCACCCCCCACCCCCACCCCCTCGCTATATCCCACTAACCCATGTACCTTTTGTTGTCTGTACATCCCCCACCCCCACTTTTAATTCCCAATCGCCGCAACTGGCTGGCGAAGTATTGTCTTAAGGACGAATCCCCCTTTTATCTGAGAGTAGGAACTTAACTACCGTGCCAGTGTTTGGAGGATAGCCGATTAATGTTACAACTCCTGATTTAATTTATGCGGCACGAGTCTACTACCACTGGGTTGATGGTCAGAGGAGCTACCATATTATTGTCGTCCATCACGAGAGTCAATGATCGTGCACTGTGCTTCAGATACAAACAGCTCAGTTAAGGTGGGTGCCCAAAGTAACAGGTGCTTGGAAGAAGGGGATATTCAATCCAAACTCCCCATTACCACTTTTTGAAACACCACATCCCATGAATAGTATAGATTAAAGAAATATTGAAAGTGGCCAGCCCCTCAAAAGACGAATACGAAAGGTTTGCTAGGGAAAGAGTGAAAGAAAACTGAACTAATGCTGCTAGGCTGAGTAGCTCAGACGGCAGAGCACTGACCTTCTCAGCTCAAGTTGGCAGGTTCGATCCCGGCTCAGTCCAGTGATATTTGAAGGTGCTGAATACGCCCGCTTCGTGTCAGTAGATTTACTGCCACATGAATGAACTCCTGCGGGACAAAGTTCCAGCGCCTTGGTGTTTCTGAAAACCGTAAAAGGAGTTCATGCTGTAGGTAAACTCGGTCTTAGTTCGCCTGTTCAGTGAAATTTGGCTTAAACTGGGGCCAACAACGACGACGCACTAAATACCGTACCATATTGAACTTGGTAAGCAACGCCATCTTCATACAGGCCTTGAAGGCCAATGAAGTACCGGTAGTGGAATGTTTCCATTATTCGTAATTCCGGCGCTAGGTGGGACAGAGAGGTTAGCTCTGTGAAGATTTTGGATAAAAAATGTGCATAGGTTTATATGAAAAGAGGTCATTACAAAATCATGTATAAGTAAATGACGCATGAGAATTCTGACATGATGTAATTATTTTTTTTTTTTTTGCTAGTTGTTTTACGTCGCACCGACACAGATAGGTCTTACGGTGACGATGGGACAGAAAAGGGCTAGGAGTGGGAACGAAGCGGCCGTGGCCTTAATTAAGGTACAGCCCCAGCATTTACCTGGTGTGAAAATGGGAAACCACGGAAAACAATTTTCAGGGCTGCCAACAGTGGGGTTCGAACCTACTATCTCCCGAATACTGGATACTGGCCGCACTTAAGCGACTGCAGCTATCGAGCTCGGTGATGTAATTATTAATCGATTTTTACACAGTTCTCACAGATAGGCCAATGTCAGTCATGTTACACTCGAGAACAAAGACAACAATCTACAACAGCTCGATTTGATACCTACTCAAGCATCAGTATTATTATGCAGGGTTAGTCAATTAAGATGTTAACCTCAAATAACGCATAAACCGTTGCAGATTTCGAAAATCTGCTTTCAGTCATGGGCGCCCGCAGGATCTTTTCCAGGGGGGGGGGGGGGAGGAGCACATTAACAATTTTCTTGAATATAAAAATCAATATAACGTCAGCAACATTAAATTGTTTACAGAAATTTCTGCTTATAACAGTTCCTAGATGACTGTCAGTAAGTTCAGTTTATGAAATAATCTGGTACGATATTAAACAATTGAACATCAACCATTTTAGAATTCCAGGGGGGGGGGCAAGCGCCCCCCCCCTTGCCCCCCCCCCCCCCCCCGCCTTGCGGGCGCCCATGCTTTCAGTTTTAGTAATGCAACCAAGGGTCTCATGATCGACCTTGCTGTATTTTTCCAGAGTGTCAGTATTTGCGGAGATAAGGAAACTTTGTTGTTGTAAATGGAACTATACTGTTTTCAAACCTAGCATTAGACTAAGGAACATGGAAATTTAGGGGTGTGTATATTTTCAAAACCCGACAAGTAGGTAGTTCTCGAGAAAACGTAATGTCTTCAAACACTCAAATATCCGCAGGCCATCTGGCTGGGAAGCAGATGTCTTGGCAGGCCAAGGCCTTTTTGGGCTGTTGCACCCACAATACCGCACACAGTATCTCCCTACTCATACCTTATATGTAATTACAGTACATCGTTTTGCGAGAGTTCAAGTTTACCGTAACTTATATAATTTTACTGCCCATAATATTGACTAATCGAGCCGGCCCCGCGGTAAAGGCGTAGCGTGCCTGCATCTTACGCGGAGGCCCCGCGTTCGATTCCCGGTCAGGTCAGGGATTTTTCCTGGATCTGAGGGCTGGTTCCAGGCCTGCTCAGCCTACGTTACAATTGAGAAGCTATCTGACGGCGAGGTAGCAGCCCCGGTCTAGAGATCCAAGAATAACGGTCGAGAGGATTCATTACGCTGACCACATGACACCTCGTAATCTGTAAGCCAAGGCCCTTCGGGGCTGTTGCGCCATGGGGTTTTTTAATATTGACTAATCTCCTTAACTTGTCCGACTCCATAGCTGAATGTTCAGTGGCTTGGCTTTCCATCCTCGGAGACCCTGGTTCGATTCCCGGCTTGGTCGAGGGAATTTAATCTTAAACGGTTAATTCTTTTGGCTTGGCGACTGAGTTCTTGTGCTGTCCCCAACATTCCTGCAATTCACACACCACAAATAACACTGTCCTCCACTACAATAACACGCAGTTTCCTATACACTGCAGATGCCGCCCACTCTCGTCGGAGGGTTAGTCTTACAAGGGCAGCACCAGGCTAGAAATAAACACACGAAATTGAAATCTCCTTAACTTGTCCGACTCCATGGCTGAATGGTCAGTGACTTGGCTTTCCGTCCTCGGGGGCCCTGGTTCGATTCCCGGCTGGGTGGAAGGATTGTAACCTTAAATGTCCTCCGGCATGGGGACTGGGTGCTTGTCCTGTCCCCAACATTCCTGCAGCTCACACATCACATACATTATACTCCTCTTTACTACAGATGCCGCCAACCCTCGGTGGAGGGTCTGCCTTACAAGGGTTGCACATGGCCACACAAAATCATCTCCTAAGTTTAGAATTAACAGGCCGGCTCAGTTGTGCGGGGCTGATTAATTGCTCATCTTCTGTACTCAAAGTTGCAGGTTCGAATCCCTAAAAACTCGGCTGCTAACACTGCTAATTCTGAGCAACCAGTGTGAATATATTTACCAACAATTTAAATATCGTAACTCCTTTACGGATAACATTTCGAAAAATACAAATGACGTAACGCTCAATACATCATCATCATCATCATCACCGGCGAAGACAAACCCAAGATCGACCGACAGGCACAATGTGTCCTGTGATTCACGAAAAAAGAGAAATCTATCCTATATGATTATGGTGTCATACCCATACAAAATCAGAACAATTTAAATCGATGGCAAGGGCTCGCTCTTGGTGATTTCTGAAAAGAGAGTAGTGTTACAAAAATGCTGCAAACTTTGGGCTGGGAAGACTTGAGAGTAAGGAGACAAGCTGCCCGACTAAACGTATGTTTCAAGCTGTCAGTGGAGAGATGGCGAGGAATGACATTAGTAGACGAATAAGCTTGAGTGGAGCTTGTAAAAGTAGGAAAGATAATAATATGAAGATAAAGTTGGAATTTCAGAGGACAAATTGTGGCAAATATTCATTTATAGGACGAGGAATGAGGCATCGGGAAAATTTGTCAAGGGAAATTTTCAATACATTTTCAAGTTCTTTGAACATATTTAAGAAAAGAATTGATAAAAACTGAATAGATAATCTGCCACCTGGGCAAAAGCCCTAAATGCAGATGATTGATTGATTGATTGATTGATTGATTGATTGATTGATTGATTGATTGATTGATTGATTGATTGATTGATTGATTGATTGATTGATTGATTGATTGAGAGTGACCAAGTTTATCATGGTTTTACAATTGCTGAGGATGAGGTGAACCTGAGAATTAATGTAGCCTGGATGAAGAAGTGAATGACAAAAGGCATCACCTGTGATCAACTGTGTATCAGTGGTAAATGCTGGTCATAAAATCTCAAGATTGCAGACTGAAACCTGGCAAATGAAGTTGGATTTTTGAAGGACATTAAAGAAAAATTTATTCGGTACTCCATGTCATACCATATTGGTGTTTGATCTCTGATCACACACTTAGTATTTACTTGAGAGTTTCTTTTTTTTAATTTTTTTAACCTCAGCCATAGATTGGGCATCTTTGCCATCTCATAGAGAAAACAAAATGTCAAAATTGACACACAGGCAGCCTAAATGCTGTCAATTCAAAATGCAGTAGCTGAGGATGAATGATGATTATTCCATTGTTATGCCCAACTGAGGAGCATGATTATTATTATTATTATTATTATTATTATTATTATTATTATTATTATTATTATTATTATTATTATTATTATTATTATTATTATTATTATTATTATTATTATTATTATTATTATTATTATTATTATTATTATTATTATGTCCAAATGAGAAGCACATTTAACCTTATTCACCTGACACATTTACTTCCTTCTTTTCAGAAAATATATTCACCTTTTCGTTGAGTGTTTTCTTGCATTCTTTTGTTCCAGTTTTGTTGGTTCTAATTTTTGAATGTTCTGCTAATTGGTGATTGTCAGTTGGTGTTCTCAATGCAGATATATGCTGCACAGTTTTCACCTGTGATGTCGATTTTCTGGAGGTCTCCTTCAATTTCAATTAGCCAACTGTTCTTGACTTTCAGTGATTGGGCAAGGTTGAGAATTCTGTTGGTCAGTTTATCAAAAATTTCATTAGCCTTTTCATGAAGGTGTCTGCTGTCACACTCTACAGTGCTGTATGAAAAGTTGGTTGACTATGAAAGATACAGGAAGTCAACTAGGCCTACACAAGTACCTATCACGGAGACAAAGATGTTCAGATCATTAGGTTGGATCATGTTGCCAATGCAGACATAAAGAAACAGTTTGGCATTGTGTGAATCCAGGAGCAGATGACTGCCCAGGAGAAAATGTCCGAAGAACAACTGTGATGGTTTGGTCATGTGTTGTAAGCAGAAGATGATACGATTCAAAAAATGGGTTATACAGTCAAAGTCTTCTCAGAGACCCAAGAGATGCAAAGATGGGCTGATATGCTATATAGCATTATGAAGAGTGTAACACCCCCTCCACATCAGGCTCTGGGAGCCAGAAAGTATCGGGGAAGGTAGGTCTCTTCAGACTAGGTTTTCTATGACGGGCCACATGGGCTGCAGGCAACCTGTGCCACCCACTGGCTCTCCCCTCTTCACGGCTCATCACAGAGTCTCGAGTAAGGAAGTTAATAGCATCCGAGTGTTCACATTAGTCACTTAGTGAATTATGAAAGTAATGCGTATTTTAGATGTTGAGGCACTAATTAGTGCTGTCTGAGATCACCCTGTTTTGTGGTCTGTGGAACACGCATCGTTTCTGTCTGATAATCCCAAATTATAGAGTGAACTCTACTTGCCTCCTGCTTCTTTTCTACTTTTCTATAAGAAATATAGTCTAGTAGGCAATAACATTTCACCAACTTCCTAGGGTTCCATCATTGTACTGAGAGAAAATATTATGTTGTCTAAACTAATATGACCATATTTTCTGAAGGTGAAAATGAAATACTTACCAGTACCAACAGCTTTGAAACACTAACCTCCCGTTAAACATACAACATTATGTACAGTCACTCAAAAAGAAAGTGAGTACATTGTATTTCCACTTTCACCATACCTCTATCCTAACGTAAGTTAGAAAGAAACTACGGTCACTGTTTCTGAAGAATTCCACAAATGGTGCAGTAATGGCAAACACACTCAAGGAAAACCTTGCATAATTTTGCCTTCATGGAAAATAATCATATCCAAACAATTAAAAGACACTGAATAGTTAATTATACTTCAAACAGACACTAATCACTGGTGTTAATATAAGGAAAGATCTTCACTGGGGTAATCACATAAATGGGATTGTAAATAAAGGGTACTGATCTCTGCACATGGTTATGAGGGTGTTTAGGGGTTGTAGTAAAGATGTAAAGGAGAGGGCATATAAATCTCTGGTAAGACCCAACTAGAGTATGGTTCCAGTGTATGGGACCCTCACCAGGATTATCTGATTCAAGAACTGGAAAAAATCCAAAGAAAAGCAGCTCGATTTGTTCTGGGTGATTTCCGACAAAAGAGTAGCGTTACAAAAATGTTGCAATGTTTGGGTTGGGAAGAATTGAGAGAAAGAAGAAGAGCTGCTCGACTAAGTGGTATGTTCCGAGCTGTCAGCGGAGAGATGGCGTGGAATGACATTAGTAGACGAATAGGTTTGAATGGTGTCTATAAAAGTAGGAAAGATCACAATATGAAGATAAAGTTGGAATTCAAGAGGACAAACTGGGGCAAATATTCATTTATAGGAAGGGGAGTTAGGGATTGGAATAACTTACCAAGGGAGATGTTCAATAAATTTCCAATTTCTTTGAAATCATTTCGGAAAAGGCTAGGAAAGCAACAGATAGGGAATCTGCCACCTGGGCGACTGCCTTAAATGCAGATCAGTATTGATTGATTGATTGAAATAGGCAGTATAAAAAATGTTAATACAAATTCCTTTTTTTAAACATTTTTAAAAGCCTACTTTTCTGTGTCAAGGAAAGAAATAGGCAAAATCTGAGCCCTAATAATGACATATGAATTACTAGGAACTGTATTGATGCAAAGTTACAATATTTGCAATAATTACTGAATATATTGAGGACTGCAGTGCTCATAGTCTACTAAATGTGTACAGGTATTAAATCCAGATATTTTAATTAAGGGTTTCACTGGATATGTCTTCTGAGAAAATAGAATAATACATAAGTAGGACTAAAGACCAGAAAATATTTAATTGACAGTGGTAATTCACTTTTCTTGAAAAGCAGAAGCAAGTTGTTCTTTAATATGATAATTCCTAGAGGTACACAATTATTTCAAAGTTTCTTATTTAAAAAAATACAGTATACACCCCCCTTAATCATCCTCAGTTTAACTGGTTGATCTGGAGAATAATGCCAAATCTAGTTTCTCATGATTGTGAGCTTCCACAGTGCCTCCCACACCACCCTGCTCGCAGACTAGATGCAACTTGTGTCATATCGCATATCGCATACAATAGTGGATGCCGTGTTTAGTCACATTACTTTAAGTACATTCAGTTTCATGTGTTAAGTTCATTTTACTTGTATTATTAGTTTAATGATAGAATTTAGTTTTCAAAAGTTTACTTCAGCAAATAAGTGATTGAACTGAGAAGTGAAAAAATACAGCTGTTGGACCATGATCTGGATCTAATATTTCACATCATGGCAGATAATCACATTGGTATGCAGGCCTACCATCGCTCAGAAAAGAAAAAGAAAATTAGTGCATGGTATTGTATAAGTTCCTCGCATGTATACTTTACTCAGAAATATTTGAACCTATAGATATAATGTTTGTTGTGGGTATCGTTCAGAACATCATCAAGAGCATGTCATGAGACTCTGAAAATGAAATATGCCATTTTCCGCAACATTCTATGACAAATAGTGTCCAAACTAGCACTTTTCATCCATTCCAGGACACGAGTGGCTCTCTGTTGACTCGCACGACTGAAGGCTCGTTGCGTGTAATTAGAAGGGGAAGCAAGTACAAGCACCTGTACTTGAAAACGTTCTCTCTCCTGTGCTACAGATATCAGATGAGGCACGCCTCACGTGACTATGAATCTAGGTCACCAAGCAAGACTCAAGTAGTCGTCCCAACGTACGAAATAGCATAATCCTGTGATTTCCCCTGCATATTAACCAGTACCAACTCACAGCCTTCAGCTGTTCTTTATAATAATAATAATAATAATAACTGAAGTTGCAAAGTATAATATGATGGATATTCCTCTGAATCTGGGAATTTTATGCCGAATTATAAGGCCAAGAAGTGCTGTACATAATTGAATTAACAATAAATACGCAGTAAATAAGGGTGCGACTTAATGAGAAACAGGTGTTGGGCTCTGACAACTCGAGCAAGCTCTAGGAATCCCACAGGCCTAGCGCCGCTCACTGGAAAATGCCAGATGACGCTTTCAAGATTACACAGAAACCCACAATGTGATCATAATTAAATTTGATCAGTAAGAAGAGGAGCGGATAAGCTTTAATTTGGTACCTCAACCAATGTCGAGGGTCGCGGATTAGCGGACCAACGTTTGGCAAAGGAGCATGTTTTTCCCTCTCTCTTCACACCAGGGCCTATAAGAGAAAGAGCCTCAAGACAGACCTCATTCTACTTTCTATTCTCTGTGACTACGTCCACTTGCTACTTGTTGTGTGCGTTACTACAGTTGACCGAGTTCTTTGCTAAAGTTGTAATTATGATTTGTGAACAGTGTAGAACAGTGATATAATGATTATTTGTGATTTTCTGTGAGATTGATTACTTTATAATGAAGTGATTTGCATGTACAGTGGGTATAAAGTTTGCCGCTAGAGAATTCATAAAAATGGCATGAAATTGTGCAAATAGTTGTCCGTGTGATGAGGAGGTTGCGTGTTAAATCATGTAAATGACTGAAACAAGTGCGGGTAAATTACCATAATTTATGCACATCGTATAACCAAGTGTGCAGACAAATATGGCAAGGGAGTGATTTAGGAAATTACTAACTGTGTGTCAGTATTAGTCAGAGAGTAGACCTGAAGAAAGAATGGACAGCTTATTGTCGGTGTTATAAAATGGGCAGTGTCTGCCAAGTAGTCCCAAATGCAGTGAATAGCTTGTCTTACCTATAGCTAGTGCAGTGAATTAGGCCAAGTTACCATTATTAACACGCAAAGTGCTGAAAAAAGTCGACAGTGTATATCAAGTGACATTAACCAGACGAACGTGTGTAGCTTCAGGGCCTAAATCTGATGTGAATGAAGGAGATAGGCAAATGAGAAAGATTAGTAACGGGTTACTGGACAAAACCATTGCTAGATTAGGATACTCAAGCTAATGAGTAATCCTAATCATAGTGAGCTGTAATGTGTAATATAGACTAACACATTTACACCAAGTCAATTCTTCTCATTTGCATAATTGAACCAGCGAGGACATCGAGTACTGAACGAGACATCGAGCCATTTGCCTGGTATTCATCTTACACAGCGGAGAACTTCCAGATCGTCGAACGAGGATCCAGTCACCATGCAGGCGACACATCAGCAGGTGAACCTGGGACTCCACGCCACTGAAGCCGTCATGATGTCTGTGTAAATCCATGATTGTACCTACCTGAGGCGCTGTTTGTGATGCAGAAGTGATGAGTACACTTTTCAGACTTTCTTTTGCATGAAGCTAGTATCACAGTGTAAATATTAAATCAGTAACTATGTATGTAAATATTTCAGAACATATATTGTTAATATGCTGTTTCAAAGGGATGATAATATTTTATTTAATGGGTTTTTTATAGGATATTTTCTTCATGATTTGGGACAACCATTTTTTTTTTTCCATTTAAACAAGAGTTTGTAGTGCATGATGTAGTTTTAAGGCCTTAGAGTTAATTAAATGTGAAGTGCTGTAAAGTAAAAGGGTTTTAAGCATTCATTAAAATGACTTCAGTCATCACCGTTTCTAAAACTAATATGAGTCATCAAAAGATTCTCAAATTGTTGATTTTTGCACTTCACACATGAGATAGGAAAGTCCTCCCACCTATAATTTAAGACTGGACCAATAGATGAAGATATGGCATATTTGTGTGTTATTTAGCTCGTGAGTGTATAGCATAATTTTGTCCTGAGTGGCAGGGTTTCATCTTTAAGAGAGCATGTGTCTATGATACCGAGAGGGAAGGCAAAGCTTATTATGCAGGCAGTGGTCCTGATGTACTGAGAAATGAAATGTGAATGTTCCCCAATGTGTAATTGATAAGCGCGAGGTGGAATACCGCATTATAAATGTGATAATTAAGGCTGGATTAGAGCCGACATGCAGTATTTCTGCTGATAGTAGCCGAGGAAATAAATAGATGAAATAATTTGCAGCTAGAGTATGAATAATAAGAGAAGCCAAGTTGTTCCGCTATGCCCAGACAGTGAAAGTAAGGACGGCTGTCAGCTGGTCCACATGATTTATAGCCTCCGACAAGGCAGGGCCTGGGTGAAGTTTTGCTCCACCGTATTGGGGACAGAATACAGGCAGCTAGCTTTCTCTCTTCTCGATACAATGATTACATGCCACAATTTAGATATTACTGCCTTTGCATAAATTCCAGTGTTCATTAGAGGAAGAATCCCCCCATTTTCTTTCCATAATTATTTAAATCGTGTAGGGAATTTCAGGTAAAATATACCCCATGTGCCGGAAGATCTTGGGTTCATTCCCAGGAGACAGTGAAAGTTTAATGCTCACTGTTGCCAACTGCAGATGGATTGTGCCATCTGTGATTCATCATGTGAATGTGAAGTGTATATTTCCTTGTCTTTTCCTTCCAGGGAGTGCTAAAATGTTATGTTACATGATGTATTGGATATTGGGTTGCTATACGTGTTGTTCACAGGAAACAACGTTGTTTAAATCATGTTGTATTATTTGCATTCAGTAAATTCCCGATGAAACAAGCGCCTTGTATGATACAGAAGATTCATAGATGATTAAATTAGCTTGCTAGGTAATGACGTGATACAACCTTCATGTGTTTGAGAGTGCCCTCATGATAACTTTATTGTTTACCTCAGTTCACATGATGTTAGGACATTGTAACTTATTATTTTGGGAATGTGTTAATTAACAACATAATAAAATGAACTGCCGCAGGATATGTCCATATTTAATTATATCTGTGTATAGTGCTATAGTGCATAATGTGACAAGTGTTTATTTAATAGTTAAATAATCTTCTCAAGATTTAAAGGTTACCAAGTGTAAAATGCAATTGAGGAATGGACTTATGGATATTTAAAACACTTGAGATAAATTTGAATATATATTTTTTGTAATTTATAGTGAAATGGCATGTCCGTGCACATATTAATATGTGTTCTCTTAGTCTATTAAACTTCTGTTCAAAAAGGATAGAAGCATTCTTCTCATTTATTAGGGTAGTCATATTCCCCGCACAATTAAGGTTCCCCTATTATAGAAATGATTAGTATATTTGCCCTCCGAACGCACCATTGATCCGTAATGCTCTCCGACTCAGCTAGGATGTTACTCTAGTAGGGGAGATGGAACTTTGACGCCGGGCTGAGTTTGAAGCTCTCATCAAAGGTGCACAATTCTGGTATCGTATTTATGAACCACAATAATTTATTTATGTTCTGAAGCCTTCGACAGGTACAAGGTTACAAATATTCTGAAAAGGACTCTAGGTAAGCTCACCCATACAAATGTGATAGTGACAAACATGCCCCATGGACATGATTTAACTGACTGGTCAATTGTGAATAAAGCTGTCAAGGACACAAATGAGAAATTCAGGCAAATAAATAGTCATTTCAAAAATGTTACACTGTTAGACATTAGTAAATTAAAACAAACTTCTCATACGAGGCATGGCATGCACCTGAATAGACTGGGGAAACAATATGTAAGCAAGTTAATAAGTAACATCATTACAAGTAAAGATCAGAAAAAGACTGTCCTAGAACTACCTAGTCTGGGAAACGTGTTAGATTCTGAACCAATAACATTTCAATCCCGAATGTGGGTCCAGAATTAAATACCGGTAATGACTTGGAGGGTGAGATTAGGCAGTTCAAAATATTTCATCAGAACATTCAGTGTCTTAAAAATAAAATTGTAGAATTACAAGTAATTTTAAATTCAATAGAAGATGTTATGTTTATCTGTTTGGATGAACATTGGTGTAATGATGATGAACTTGAACTCATTAATATCTGGCAAGTAATTACAGTCGGGTTAATAAAGAGCATGTGGGAGTTTGTATTTTTGCTAAGTTAAGAATTGAATGTAAAGAAAGGTAGGATCTTGAAGTGCATAATCCTGAATTAGAATTTGAACTAACTTCAGTGGAATTTAAGCTTCCCTATGGTAAAAGGGTAACTCTGTTAACCATGTACCATTCACCGGATGCTGATGTGCAGATTTTCTTAGGAAAATTAGATCAGGTCCTTCATAATATTTTTGGTAGGAATAGCAGCGCAGAAGTAATACTTTGTGGTGATTTTAACATAGATTTTGCTGAAGAAAACCTTCTGTCAACATCGCAACTACTGTATGTTCTTCAAAGCTGTAATCTAAAACACTTAACTTTTACACCCACCCGGGTAACTGCCACCTCAGCTACAATGATAGACAACATTTGCATTAATTTCCATTGTTCTAAAAAGCAAGTGTCCAATATAAATTTTGGATTTTCAGGACATCATGCTCAAATTTTACAACTAGAAATTGAGAATTCTAACAAGCCTTTAACCAAAATGAAGCAAGCACAATTAACTCATTTTTTCTCTGCAGCTGCATGTGGCAGTTTCATTGAAAGTCTTAAACTTCAGACCTGGGCTCCAATAACATTTAGTCATAGCATTGACCAAAAGTATAGAACCTTTCTAAGCATTTTTAAAATGCAATTTGAATTACATTTTTCAAAAAAACTTGCAGTAATTAATGAATCTTCAAAAAAGCCGTGGATCACGAAGGGTATACGGATTTCAAGTCAAAAATTTAAATTACTAAGTAGATTAGCACAGCAGAGTTGTGACCATTTTTTTTTTGTAAGTATGTTAAAAACTACAAATCAGTCTATCGAAGAGTTCTTAGGGCAGCTAAGATAATGCACAATAACAAGAACGTTAAAGAGTCGTGCAATAAATCACGAACCATATGGAATGTAATCAAGGGAGAAACCAACAGATACACAGTAGGAAATAAAGTTTCTATCATAAAAAATGATAAGGGAATACAAATGAATGACCCTCATCATTTGGCTAATTACATAAATGATCTCTTTCTATCCCTACCATACAAAGTTGAAAATGCAAATAAATCAGATGTATTACCAGAACTCCCAACCTTTGTGCAAAACTCTATGCAATTAACTCCAGTAACAGAATTGGAAGTTTTTAAAATCATACAGTCTTTGAATTTCCACAGGTGTAGATGAAATTCCCACAAAACTCATTAAAAATGTGCTCCTTATCTGGTACAGCCTTCAACTTATCTCATCAATGAATCATTTTCTAGTGGTCAGTTGCCTAATCTCCTAAAAATAGCTAAAGTTATCTCAGTCTTTAAAAGTGGAAACTTACATGATTTACATAATTACTTACTGTTATTTCAAAAGCATTTGAATGTGCTATGAAAGATCGGCTTACTAATTTTTTAATCAAATATAACTTGTTAAATAATGCACAACACGGGTTCAGAGCTGGCAGAAGGACTTTGTCTGCTTTACCACATTTTACATAGTTGGTCGTAAATGCTCTTGATAATGATGAAACTGTGATAGGGCTATTTCTTGACCTTTCATACTGTTGATCATGAAATATTGTTACACAAATTATATCAGACTGGAGTTAGAGGAATTGTTAACAACTGGTTTAGATCATACCTGGATAAACGATCCCAGTTTGTTGAAATTACACATTGTAACAGTAAAGGGCATAATGAGACATATCACTCTCAGGTAAAAAACATAGACTTAGGTATTCTGCAGGGTAGTATTTTGGGGCCTGTTCTTTTCTTGATCTATGTGAATGATCTCTCTCACAATAATCAAGTAGAAACTGCAGTTCTGTATGCTGATGATACAAACATCATTATTAATAATCCTGACCCTATGTCCATAGAAACTGCAGCAAATACAGTCCTGTCTAGGTTAGAATCATGGTTCAGGAAAAACAAATTAACATTGAACTTAAAAAAGACCCAATACATGGAATTCAAGGCATCTAACTACCATGACAAAACTGCAAATAAACACTACCTTATATTAAATGCAAATGCAATTGAAAATTTGTTGACCGCAACATTTTTAGGTTAATATGTTTTCACTGTTGTTGAGATTTTTGTCAATTATTACTAGCATGTCATCAACATAGCATAGCCAGAGATTTAATCCGTTGATGTTTTTTATTATTTTGCTGTTTTCGAGGTTATCCATATAAATTTCAGCAAGGATTCCAGATAAAGGGTCTCCCATGGCCAAGCCTTCCTGTTTGTATATTTTATTGTTGAAAGTGAAATAGTTGTTTTGTAAGACAAAGTTTAGTACTTTTAAGAGTTCTTCTATTTCTATTTTGCTTAAACTGCTGTGTTTGGAAAGATTGTTTTTTATTATTTCTGTAGTTTTTTTAGCGGGAATGTTTGAATACATGTTAGTGACGTCGGAAGAGCACATTATGTGATTAGGTTTTAAGTTGAATTTTTTAAGGGTTTCACATAGTTCTATTGAATTTTAGGGGTGTTTGTTATGGAATTTGAAATGTTTTTTTAGAAATTTTTGGAGGAATTGTGAAGTTTTATATGTCGGGCTATTTTGGCTGTTTATGATCGGTCGAATGGGAACGTCCTTTTTATGTACCTTCGGTAATGATCTGATGGTGGGTAGTTTGGAGTTCATGTTAATGAGACTTTGGTATTCATGTTCATTAAATAAAAATGAAGAGTTTTTAAAAGTGTTTTTAGATTACATTGAGTTTTTGTAGTGGGATCTTTTGGGATTGTTGTGTAAGTTTCATTAGAGAAGAACTCCTCTGTTTTATGGATGTAATCCTGTTTTTTCATTAAGACTATAGTATTGCCTTTGTCGGCTTTAGTTACTATGATGTTATTAGTGTCCACTTTTTTCTTAATTCTTGGATCTGTTTTTGTGAGGTAGAGTTATTTTTGTTAGAAATTTCTTTTACAACGGCAAGTAATTTCTTTTTAATTTCATATTTTACATCGTTCTGTTTGTCTGTTGGAATTTGTTTATTTATGTTTGCTTCAGCTTCGGCTATTGTAGCGATTATATCTTCTGCTTTATGTGGGTTGGGCCAATTATGTTTTAGGCCTTGGTTGAACAATTGTGTTTCTTTATCTGAGAAGGTGATGTCAGATAGATTGATTGTACTTGGAACATTGTTCCAAGGGGAGGGGGATATTTTTATACTACTGTTCTGGTTTAGTCTAGTGTCGGACCTAAGACGAAACGCTGGTTAATAGAGCAAACGCCTGAAAAGCCTTACATCTGATAAGTTCTTCTCTAATGAAACTTACACAACAATCCCAAAAGATCCCACTACAAAAACTCAACATAATCTAAAAACACTTTTTAAAAAATTCTTAATTTTTATTTCATGAACATGAATACCAAAGTCTTATTAACATGAATCCCAAACTACCCACCGTCAGATCATTACCGAAGGTACGTAAAAAGGACGTTCCCATTCGACCGATCATAAACAGCCAAAATAGCCCGACATATAAAACTTCACAATTCCTCCAAAAATGTCTAAAAAAACATTTCAAATCCCATAACAAACACCCCAAAAATTCAATAGAACTATGTGAAACCCTTAAAAAATTCAACTTAAAACCTAATCACATAAAGTACTCTTTCGACGTCACTAACATATATTCAAACATTCCCGCTAAAAAAACTACAGAAATAATAAAAAACAATCTTTCCAAACACAGCAGTTTAAGCAAAATAGAAATAGAAGAACTCTTAAAAGTTACTAAACTTTGTCTTACAAAACAACTATTTCACTTTCAACAATAAAATATACAAACAGGAAGGCTTGGCCATGGGAGACCCTTTATCTGGAATCCTTGCTGAAATTTATATGGATAACCTCGAAAACAGCAAAATAATAAAAAACATCAATGGATTAAATCTCTGGCTACGCTATGTTGATGACACGCTAGTAATAATTGACAAAAATCTCAACAACAGTGAAAACATATTAACTTATTTAAATAATCTAGATAACAGTATCAAATTCACTAAAGAGGACGAGAACCAAAACTCAATTAATTTTCTTGACATCACAATAACAAGAACTTCCAATAAGTTTGATTTGCAAATTTACAGAAAACCCTCATTCACACCTATAACTATTAAACAAAGTTCCCTGCATCCACAATCACACAAACAGTCCTCATTTTACAGTATGGTGTACAGAGCTCTAAAAATTCCCCTTTCAACCACCAATTTTAAAAAAGAAATAAATACAATAAAAGAAATAGCCACTTTTAATGGATACAACCCCTCCATCATAGACAATTAATAAGGTTAAACTGAAACTATCCACAAACCTCTCCCCAATAAAAAATGAAATATCAAAGTACGCAACCTTTACATACACTAACCCAATCATACATCAAATAACCAATACCTTAAAAAATCAAGAGATCAAAATAGCTTTCAAAACTCAAAATTCAAACCAAAAAATTTTCTTCAACCACAATACAATAAATTCTGAAAATAATAAATACTCAGGCTCCGGTATCTATAGATTAAAATGTAGGGAGTGCCTCAGCTCATACATTGGACAAACAGGAAGAAGCTTCATAACTAGGTACACCGAGCATTTCAATGCTCAGAAACACAATAAACACTCAGCAATGAGCTATCACACGAAAGAAACTGGGCACAACTTTACCACAATTGAACAGGAAATTCAAATTTTAAAAAAGACTAAAACAAGGTAGACTCATAACCGAATTCGAAAATTTATACATATTTTGGATCAAAAATTCAATACTAATAAGAATTTAAATGATCCAATAGACAATAGAAGCTCTTTATATGATCAAATAGTAACATTATTCAATAAAGTAAACTTTCAGGACAAACATTTTTTAATATTTTCAAAACGGTATCAATAAACGCTCCTTCCATATCAACAAACACATCACACCCCGCTTCCCCTCCCAACTTATGTAATTCCCCTCCACGTGCCAATCTTAAGCCATTAAATGCTCCACGCCCCCCGCTTCCCCCACTACACACAACTCCCTCCCGTTCGCCAATCACAAGCCTACAATCCCGCCCCCTTCAACCCATTCCCCTCCGCCCAGACGACATACATACAACACAAGGAGTAAAATCGTTTGTGATTACTAGTATCCTGATAACGCTTCACATAACATGTCAAACGGGCCAACAACGCCATAGGTAAGCACCAACATCTTCTCTTCAACAACACTTTGACAAAACATTCCCAAGTTTTTCTTTTCATTCTCATCAAAATTAACTACAGTTTTTTCTTCATTTCAGAACCAACCAATCACAACAATAATTCAACAGCCCCATCAAACTTCCACAATATCTTCAATAATATAAATTTCCACTATCAATGTTTTGAAAACATATATTGTCATCGGATGAAGAAAACAACAGCCATTCAACCTTCGCGTCAAAATCATACCAACGTAAAGAATAACACTGTAATTGTCATCAGATGAAGAAAACAACAGCCATTCAACCTTCACGTCAAAAATCATACCAACGTAAAGAATAACAGCTCATCATTATCTCTACAAACTTACTTTGATGTCTTAAAATAAATTTAAGCTAACTACAAACTTCGTGTCAACACAATCTCGCCGATCAAATCTATATACAACCTATGAACTGTTGACCATTAAACCTCACGGGCAAACATACGCTAACGTTAAATAATATTTGCCCAGCAAAATTTGAATGTTTTTCGTTTACATGTTATATTCAACAATGTAATTTATTTCATATTTATTCATTATATATTAGCATGTTATTTTACTTATACTTCAAACATTGACTACGGCTTTAAGCCATCGATTGTCACTCATAATTATATGACACCTCCATCTTTATGTGTACTACCTAAGAATCTACTAGTTTTTTAAATATCATTTGAATGTATTGTATATCTTCACTGTAATGTTTTTATACGCTTTCCACTATGTTTTGGATATCTGGTATTGACTAAGGCTTCAAGCCATTTTCTTGCTACTGTACCATCAAATGACGTCCTGTTCATCAAATGAATTACACATGATTTCATCATTATATTAGATTTTTAGATATTCATGAACATTTTTACAATAACTGTAAAAAATTTTATCTCACCTACAATCATTATCAAACACATTTTAGGATAATTTCAACCTGTTGTCTGACAAAAATAAAAGGTTTTGATAGTGACTGAAGATGGCTCACAGTAAGAGGCGAAACATGTCTCACATTTAAAAAAAATTTAACTTAAATGCCAACATGTTGTATTGTATTGAACAGGTGGAAATAAATATTAAATATATTCCTATATACATTTTATGATACAGTAGAGTCTCGCTCATCCGACCTTCGCTTATCCGACATTCCGTGTTATCCGACACTGGTAGACTTAATTTGAACTTTTGGTGGAGACTAAATTCAGGCACACCCGCTGTGGAGGGTGCGACCATGGGACAAGCACTGGCCTGACCGCTGGCGGTAGGACAGTTTTTTTTTCTCAAGGACAGGTGCAGTGAGTCTTCAGTCATTGTTCATTGTAGTATTGGTTGGGTGCGGATGTTGTAGTTTTCATATCCTCTGTGAGTATAGCGAGTAAATGGAAGAAAGTGATTGTTTCTATGGAAGACAAGTTGAGTGCATTAAAGAGACTGGACAAAGGGGAAATGAGGCTTCAGATTATGGATGTTGGATGTGTTACAGTGGGAGAGTGGAAAAAACAGAGGGAAGAAATTTAAAAGGGGTGCTCTACCAGAGCAGAGAAAAAATGAAAAATGTGAGTACGAAAAAGTAAGTGAAGCACTATTTCTTTGGTTATCTCAACACCGGGAGAAGGACCTGCCAATATCTGGCCCCATTCTGCAGGAAAAGGCTGTGTATTTCCAGAAGGAGTTTAATGAAGGGGACCCTAATTTTCCTGCCAGTGCTGGGTGGCTTGATTGGTGGAAGAAATGATACGGCATTAGGCAGTTTAATATCTGTGGAGAAAAGTTTCTTTTCGTAAGACATCTGGAATGTTTTCGTTCAATACTGCATGTACTGTACAATTCAATAAACAGAGTACGTCATTGTTTTAGTACTAGAGTATAGCCTTCCTGTTTGTCTCAGTTCTCAGTTATTCTGTATTATCCGACATTTTCGGTGATCCGACGTACTCCAGGTCCCGTTTAGGTCGGATAATCGAGACTCTACTGTACTTTCAATACGGACGAAAAATGAATTTCATCACTTGTAACTCCTATACTGTTGGCATATTTCAAAATATGTAATTTCACAGCCTATGGAAGCTAAATAAATGAATGAATACAGTATCTACAGGGAAGGTGAATTATATTTTGATAACAATTAAAATTTGATAAATACAATGAACTTGCAATACCACGCGCTGATTCTTTTCTTGAGCGACTATACATTTGTGGATGTAGAATATGTATATAGTTGTGGAACCTTACTTGGGATGGTGAGCTTTACAAAAACATATATCAGCTTACATTTGGGCGATAGTGGGTTTGAACCCCACTGTCGGCAGCCCTTGTAATCGCTCGGGACAATTACGGTTACCATAATAATAATAATAATAATAATAATAATAATAATAATAATAATATACTTAATAATATGACTAAGGAAATTGTAAATAACGCAGTGGCGTAGTATTCATATCAGAACTTAGAAGCGTGACGAGTTTCTTTTAAATACGCAAAATTAATGCAAATATAGGGAACACTTACAGGCCTAAAAATGACAACTAAGACAGGATAGTGGAACGTGCGGGAAGCCCTACGAGGTCTATGGAACATATAACGTTATGGGGAGAAAAGACTTACATGAAACACCCTCTAGCTCAATTCTATTAAAAATAACAAACATTAAAAAGACTAAGTTACATAACAGAGCAGCAGATACTTTACACATTTGATTAACGGAATAATTTAGAAACCAAAACACAAATGAATGGATAGTTGATTAAAAGACAGGAGAAAAACTTTAAATTACGAGATCGAGAATCTAGGGCAAACTCAAGACACGTTGAATATTAAAACTTTGAAAATCACATTAACCAAGAAAATACCGAAACGCAAAGGAATTAAATTAAATTAAACGAAATCAGAAAACATTGATAATAACATGAAAATAGCACTGAAATAACACTTACCTCGGAAAGGCAGAAGTTCCCGAGGGTAGCCCTCTAGGGTGGTTGGATGGAAAATGACGCCAAGCATACGCATCATTTTTCCAAAGCCGGCAAGAAGACCGGATATGGCCCGATTACAATCAACCAATAAGAAACAATTTCCACTAGATTCTCGTTCGCCAATACATTCGCATGAACATATTTGGTGATTTCCGGGCTACAGACGCTAGATAAATTACATCAGTTATTTCAACATCCATAACCGCACGTGCGGTATAGGCTGTTCCAAATTAAAGCACCTTTACGTTTTTTAAATGTTACCAAATTACATCATGATATACAGATCACTTTAACACTCTTGCAATGTTAAAAATCCAATCCTGAGGTTTTCTTAAATTACATTTTACCAGTTACATAATTTTTGAATCAAAACACTTCCTGCACCTCTCAATGTACATACAGTTCAACATCTCCTGCCTATTGCCTGAAAGAAAAATTATTACACACATACCCCAGCCACATAAACAAATATTCCAGCAAAGTCCAGAGTTCTTATTTCTTCATTTCTCAAAATATTACAAACAAAATAAAATCCTTCAGATATGTTAAATTTTAAAAAAAACTTTTACATTTCCAAACTCTAACTTCTTGCAACACACAACATCCAGTTCCAGTTCTCTATCCCACCACAGCTTACAGCCCTAAAGATGGTTTTCCATGGTTTCACATTTTCACACCAGGATAATGCTGGGGCTGTACCTTAATTAAGGCACTACTAGCCCTTTCTTATCATTGCCATAAATTATTTTAAAAATTAATGAATGTTTTAAAACCAATATAATTTCTAAACAACACATGTAATGGCAGAATTCAATACCTCATTTTAAAGAAGAAGGACCAGTGTACCTAGCAACAGGAGTCTTACCTGATTACATCATCGGGTGATGCAATGGTGCTGCCCTTTTGAGATACTAAATCCAACATACTGTCCAGCCAACAATTCATGTAGCTGTAGAATCTGGGATGGTAGCATTTCATGTGAGATGGTGTTTCATTTATCTCAGCAGATTCTGCTCGTATCCAGAAAAAAGAAATTAAATAGTGAACATCTGATAAAACTGTGATGCAAGGAAGGGAGTAAAGTGTAGCAACATATGGACAATAAATAGTTCAAAATGATTGAAAACACATTCAGGAAAATAGAACAGGTTGTCATAAATCCAAACAGTCCAAAATCACCCATATGGAGCATCCAGTGGTGTGTAGGGAGAATCTCAATATTTTTTTCTTTCTTTTATAATTTGCTTTATGTCAGACCAACACAGATAGATCTTATGATGATGAAGGTATAGGAAAGGGCTAGGAGTAGGAAGAAAGTAAGGTACAGTCCCAGCATTTGTCTGATGTCAAAATGGGAAACCACAGAAAACCATCTTCAGTGCTGTTGATGGTGGGGTTCGAACTCACTATCTCCCAAATGCAAGCTGACAGCTCTGTGACCCAAACCGTGCAGCCACTTGCTCGGTCATCTCAAATTTAAGGTGCCTGATTGTCATATGGTGAGTTCCATGCTACTAGAGCCCAGCCAAGCACATCTGCTGTCCCAGTAAAGGAAAATGATTTGCAATTTGTGGTCTTAAAGATACGTTCTCTTCATCTACATTTTACATACATTACATCATACTAGTTACCACCATAGAAACATTCAACATTAAAAACTTCATATCTGGTCCGTACTGAAAGGAGATAACATACAATAGAGGGAAATTTGATTGATCCACCTTTTTTCAATACATAATATGTCGTTAATATGATCACAGCATATTTTATTCAGTGCCGGTTTCGGTGTCTATGAACACCATCATCAGCTGAAACAGGTCGTATGAAGTATGTAGTACATATAATAGACCCTTAGTAATAAGTGACATTAATAGGATGAAGAAAAAAATACAATGCTTATAAAAGAATATAAACAAATTATGTACTTGTTGGTCAAAGTATAAAATGAAACATTTGTTAATATCTTCACTTTCATTTATACTTTGACCTACAAGCACATCTTTTAAGCATTGTATTTTTACTTCATCCTATTAATGTCACTTATTACTAAGGGTCTATTATATGTACTACATACTTGTATATCTTTGTTCATACGACCTGTTTCAGCTGATGATGGTGTCCATAGACACCAAAACCGGTACTGAATAAAAAATGTTGTGATCATATTAACAACATATTATGTAATGAAAAAAAGTAGATCAATCAAATTTCCATCTATTGTATGTTACCACAGAAACACACAATAGTGAATACATTCCTCTACATCAGGCTGCCATCAGGAAGGGCATCTTTCAGTAAAACTGGGCCAAATCTATCCCCAGGAAATTTGGAAAAAATCCAAGAAGTCGTTGCTCTTGAAGATGCACAAATTTGTTAGCATCTAAGAAATAAAACATCAGCAATAACAATTCAAGCCCTTACTGATTAGAAACTTCATTTCACATACAACAGATTCACCAGTGATCTGCAGTGAGGGCAGTCACCCAGGTGGCAGATTCCCTATCTGATTTTTACCTAGTCTTTTCTTAAATAATTGCAAAGAATTCTGATTTCAACAATATGTGGTATGTATTTTGCATCAAAACTTGCAGCCATGATGCCGACATAGCCCTGTTCAACCTTTTATTTTAAAACAATGCAAACAAAAAAGCATAGTCTGTTTATCTATCTAATATAAACATAAGGCATAATTATCGCAACACTCGACCAACAACACTATTGTGAATTTGACTGTTTACCCATTTGCTATAAATAAACAAAATTATCACAGCACTCAACCTACAACAATAGAAGAACAAATCAAGAATCCCATGGTGAAGGATTATCAGAAGTCCAGCTCCATTACCGTACCTTGAAATAGTCTACAAACAAGAAAGTTTGTAACATATTTTGAATTTTGCTAATTCCTTATTCCAGAGTATGATTTTTACATAAATATGATGATATCCTCTCTTCATAGCAGCTATATCTTTCACATTATATTCAAGGACCTACCTAACCCTCATCCAGTCAGGATTGAGTGGAGGCTTCCGTCCTACAAATCTTAATACTATATTGTGTACTATACACTTTACATCAATTCAATTGTATATTTCTTATCTGCAGAAATGGTTCCTGCACGAGTGATTCTGGGCCTTATGGCATTCCTGATGTTTCTTGTTACTCAGATGGTTCGTTTAAATCTAAACATTGCCATTGTGGCCATGACAGAGAATCCTGGCAACAGTTCACTAAATCAGGTAAGATTCTTCCTTATACCGTATATTCTTACACATAGCCCGCCTGGTGGCCACGAACGTTAGGGCTGCAAGTCTTTATGGTCTGATACTGTGGTTAGTTGGTTCAAGTCCTGTTGGTGGTAAAAAGAATTCACCATCAGAATGTTGGCCAGCAGGGTAGGAGAGGTGGCAGTATGAAATTTCTAATCATTAAATTGTTTACCAAAAACCAAGTCTGTTTTCAGTGTTCATATGGAGGGAGGGTGATGGTGATTCGTCCATTGGATAGGGACGTTAAGCCTTGAACAGACCCCTTAGTGTTATTTGACTGGAGTAGGCTATGTGCCAACACCGCCTCATTATCATCATCCTACCACATCCAGACACGAAGGTTGCCCATGAGCGTCAGATTGAAAGACCTGCACCAGGTTTGCCTGACATGTCCTCGGACACTACCGGGACCAAAAGTCACATGATAAATAAATAACCCAAATAAATAAACATACAATGAATACATTTCCTTTCCCATTTATTTAATTTGCTTTATAATTATTACACATGCACCACTGTAAAATTTTCATATTGCAAACCTGTTTGCTCATCGACAAAATTCTGCTCGACATTTTTTACAGCAGAAGTTGACTTTCACATCTCTGTCCTAGAAAATATTTTGGCTGTAAAATCCATGTCTAAAGTGTCAGAATCCTTACAATAAATGTTCAGAATTGCTTGAAGGTTTAGGTGCTTCGAAGTCTTGTTGACTTTATACAATCTTTTATTAACATGCAGGTCTCGTTAAGAGCTATGTCCACCAGTCTGGCATGAGTTGAATTGCATCAAACTGGACAGGCATATTCTGCAGCAGAAATTGCTGAAATTCAAAATGCTTGTCATTCACTACCCCATTCTGACCCAATTTTTTTTCAGTAGATTATACCTAGTGTGGAAACTTGCAGTTTACACAGTGTTTCTTGAATATGAGAGATCTGTCAGGAGTAACTCCTAGGTATTCTGGAGCGTCATGTTTGATGGGCATATAATGGTGATATAATTGTCCACCTAGTCAACACAACCACATTTTATTTACAATTTTTAAATTGAAAGAATGTTTTCACTTTACAGAGGAAAAGATTTATTACGTCCTCCTATTCAATACAATGTACATCCATCCTAGATGGAATAATTCAATCAGACAGGTTTCGGCTCATTTTAGAGCCATCTTCAGTGAACATGTTAAAAGCTACATAATTAAAGTTAAAATAATGTTATGAAAAAACACACAACAACAAAAAAATATATATAAAAATATAGTATGTGCAACATGATGAAGTTGATAAAATGTAATGTTGTAGCGAGGTTGAGGACCTCTGAGTCGGAATGGTCTGACACCATTCCTCAAGTTTTATTTTGTGATTTTTGTTTTCATTTTTAGTGTGACTACTGTGCTTTCCGACTCAGAGGTCTTCAACCTTGCTACAACTGTACATTTTATCAACTTCATCATGTTGCACATATTTTTATATATTCATTTTTCATTGTGGGTTTTTCATAATATTTTTAACTTCAATTATGTAGCTTCAATCAATCACTACTGATCTGCCTTTAGAGCAGTCGCCCAGGTGGCAGATTCCCTATCTGTTGTATTCCTAGCCTTTTCTTAAATGATTGCAAAGAAATTGGAAATTTATTGAACATCTCCTTTGGTAAGTTATTCCAATCCCTAACTCCCTTTCATATAAATGAATATTTGTCCCAATTTGTCCTCTTGAATTCCAACTTTATCTTCATATTGTGATCTTTACTACTTTTAAAGATGCCACTTAAAACGTATTTATCTACTAATGTCATTCCACGCCATCTCTTCACTGACAGCTCGGAACATACCACTTATATAAAAGTTTCAAACAAATTTATTAAAAAAGCACCATTCCAATACTTTACAATCTTTAAGTTTAAGATACAAATAGTACATATATGTTAAAATGGGACATGTTTTGCTTAGGCTTTGTAAGCATCGTCAGCCATACTTAATCTAAAGCTAAGTCAGGGCCCTGAACTGGGTTCCTCATTAAAGTATAATACATGCGAAACATGTCCCATTTTAACATATATATACTATTTGTGTAAAGTATTAGAATGGTGGTTTTTTAATAAATTTGTTTGAAACTTTTACATTCTGTACTCCAATACGGCTATCATAATGAGACTCATAACATGTAACATACCACTTACAAGGGGGCATTCCTTACTCATCACCACCGATTTAGTCCAAATTTATAGAACATGCAGGGCTTGGCTAGAAATGAAAGTACCTGGAGTGGGAACTCCAGATGGCCAAGCATATAGAAAATAAAAATGTTGACACGGCTCTCGCACCATATAAGCCACTTACGTTAGTGCACAAACCAAGCATATGGCGTAGCGGTAAGAGCTCGGACTGGTAATTCGATGGTTGTGGGTTCGACTCCCCATGTGGAGACTGTTTTTTTCTGTCAACTTTTATATTATTCATTTTCCAATTACGCAAAGAGGTGAATAATTCATTTCATTTATTTATTTATATGCAAAAAGCATAGAAAAGGTAAAAAAAAATTGGGATTTCATTGTCAGACTTTGTTCTACCTGTGCCAAGAATCTATTGTTTGTGTACAGCCACCACGAGCTACCTTCACTTGTCAGGTGAAAGCGAATCTTACAGCAAAATGACTAATCACGTTTATGTCACATTTTCTGTTTGAACACGTCAGGAAAGTCGGCAACTCCAAATTTTCTACAATTGCGCGCTCATTAAAAAAGTGACGTCCTATATGCCTTTTGCATATAAATGAATGAAATAAATTAAAATAAATGAATAATATACAAAATGAGAAAAGTATTCTCCACACAGGGAGCCGAACCCACGACCATCGAATTACTAGGCCAAGCTCTTACCGGTACACCAACAACTGCTCGGTGTGAGCACTAATGTAAGTGGCTTATACGGTGTGAGAGCCACATCAACATTTTTATTTTTATTTTCTATACGCTTGGCCATCTGGAGTTCCCACTTCGGGTACTTTCATTTCTAGCCAAGCCCTGAATGTTCTATAAATTTGAGCGAAATCAGTGGTGACGAGTAGGGAATGCCCCCTTGTTAGTCGAGCAGCTCGTCTTCCTTCTCTCAGTTCTTCCCAGCCCAAACTTTGCAACATTTTTGTAATGCTACTCTTTTGTCGGAAATCACCCAGAACAAATCGAGCTGCTTTTCTTTGGATATTTTCCAGTTCTTGAATCAAGTAATCCTAGTGAGGGTCCCATAAACTGGAACCATACTCTAGTTGGGGTCTTACCACAGACTTATACGCCCTCTCCTTTACATACTTACTACAACCCCTAAACACCCTCAGAACCATGTGCAGAGATCTGTACTCTTTATTTACAATCCCATTTATGCGATTACCCCAATGAAGATCTTTCCTTATATTAACAACTTGATACTTACAATGATCCCCAAAAGGAACTTTCACCCCATCAACGCAGTAATTAAAACTGAGAGGACTTTTCCTATTTGTGAAACTCACAACCTGACTTTTAACCCCGTTTATCAACATACCATTGCCTGCTGTCCCTCTCACAACATTATCGAGGTCACATTGCAGTTGCTCACAATCTTGTAACTTATTCATTACTCTATAGAGAATAACATCATCTGCAAAAAGCCCTACCTCTGATTCCACTCCTTTACGCATATAATTTATATATTATAAGAAAACATAAAGGTCCGATAATACTGCCTTGAGGAATTCGCCTCTTAATTATTACAGGGTCAGATAGAGCTTCACCTACTCTAATTCTCTGAGATCTATTTTCTAGAAATATAGCAACCCATTCAGTTACTCTTTTGTCTAGTCCAATTGCATTCATTTTTGCCAGTAGTCTCCCATGATCCACCATATCAAATGCTTTAGACAGGTCAATCGCGATATAGTCCATTTGACCTCCTGAATCCAAGATATCTGCTACATCTTGCTGGAATCCTACAAGTTGAGCTTCAGTGGAATAACCTTTCCTAAAACCGAACTGCCTTCTATCGAACCAGTTATTAATTTCACAAACATGCCTAATATAATAAGAAAGAATGCGTTTCCAAAGCTTACATACAATGATGTCAAACTTACTGGCCTGTAATTTTCAGCTTTATGTCTATCACCCTTTCCTTTATACACAGGGGCTACTATAGCAACTCTCCATTCATCTGGTATAGCTCCTCCGACTAAACAATAATCAAATAAGTACTTCAGATATGGTACTATATCCCAACCCATTGTCTTTAGTACATCCCCAGAAATCTGATCAATTCCAGCCGCTTTTCTAGTTTTCAACTTTTGTATCTTATTGTAATGTCATTGATATCATATGTAAATTTTAATACTTCTTTAGCCTTAGTCTCCTCCTCTATCTGGACATTATCCGTGTAACCAACAATCTTTACATACTGCTGAATGAATACTTCTGCATTTTGAAGATCCTCACATACACACTCCCCTTGTTCATTAATTATTCCTGGAATGTCCTTCTTGGAACCTGTTTCTGCCTTAAAATACCTATACCCTTCCATTTTTCACTAAAATTTGTATGACTGCCAATTATGGTTGCCATAATGTTATCCTTAGCTGCCTTCTTTTCTAGATTCAATTTTCTAGTAAGTTCCTTCAATTTCTCCTTACTTCCACAGCCATTTCTAACTCAATTTCTTTTCAGTCTGCACTTCCTTCTTAGTCTCTTTATTTCTCTATTATATAATAAGGTGGGTCTTTACCATTCCTTACCTCCCTTAAAGGTACAAACCTGTTTGCGCCTTCCTCAACAATTTCTTTAAACCCATCCCAGAGTCTGTTTACATTTTTATTTACCGTTTTCCACCGATCAAGTTACTTTTTAGAAACTGCCTCATGCCTGCTTTATCAGCCATATGGTACTGCCTAATAGTCCTACTTTTAAGACCTTCCTTTCTATCACATTTATTTTTAACTACGACAAAAACAGCTTCATGATCCCTAATACCATCTATTACTTCAGTTTCTCTAAAGAGCTCATCTGGTCTTATTAGCACCACATCCAGGATATTTTTCTGCCTGGTTGGTTCCATCACTTTCTGAATCAGCTGTCCTTCCCATATTAGCTTATTTGCCATTTGTTGCTCATGCATCCTGTCGTTCGCATTTTCTTCCCAATTGACATTTGGTAAATTCATATCTCCCGCTACAATCACATTCCTTTCCATGTCGTTTCCCAAAAAGCTGATTATCTTATCAAATAATTCTAAATCCGTGTCAGTGCTACTCTTTCCCGGTCTGTACACTCCAAAGACATCAAGCTGCCTATTATCTTTAGAAATGAGCCTTACACCTAGAATTTCATGTATGTCATCTTTAACTTTTTCGTAGCTTACAAATTCTTCTTTCACCAGAATGAATACTCCCCCTCCAACCATTCCTATCCTATCTCTACGATACACTCTCCAGTTCCATGAGAAAATTTCTGCATCCATTATATTATTGCTCAGCCATGATTCAACTCCTATTATAATATCTGGTAAATATATATCTATTAAATTACTTAATTCTATTCCTTTCTTTACAATACTTGTACAGTTCAACACTAACATTTTTATGTCATCCCTACTTGACTTCCAGATCTCTGTACTGTTATCACCGTTCCCTAGACAACCCCGTTTCCCTAAATGTACCTCCCTATTACCCTTCTAAACAAGTGAAGGCCATCTGAGCGCAGATCTTTATCTCCTACCCACCCATTAGGATCTAGAAATTTCACTCCCAGTTTCCCACATACCCACTCCATAGTCTCATTTAAATCCCCAGTCACCCTCCAGTCAGTATCTCTCCTGCACAGTATTCCACTGATAACAATCTCCACTTCCTTAAACTTCGCCCATGCTGCATTTACCAGATCCCACACATCCCCAACTACGTTGGTACTTATATCAGCTTGCCTTACGTTGTTGGTACCAGCGTAAAACACTACCACCTTCTCCTTCCCCTCCTCCTTCTCTTCTACTTTCCTCAACATCTGCCTCAATCTAATTTTAATATGCTCACTGAAGATGGCTCTAAAATAAGCCGAAACAGGTCTGATTGAATTATTCCATCTAAGATGGATATACATTGTATTGAATAGGAGGGCATAATAAATCCTTTTCCTTTGTGAAGTGAAAACTATCAATACAGAATGATTTTAATATCTTGTAATTGAAAGAACATTACATAATTAAGGCATGTTTTGGCTTCCTTAAGGCCATCTTCAGTGATATTAGATGTTGTAAAGGGATGAAATATAGCCTACATATTATTTACACATTCATAATGTTACATCATAATGTTCCCTCAAGAATAGAACATGACCTACATTGATATTTGTATTTTTTTTTTTTTTTTTTTTTTTTTTTTTTTTTTGTTAATGACTCACTTCAAGAATAAAACTAGGTAAACTGTAAACTAGCCACTGATTAACTAACAACAAAAGTAATATTTGGAAAACAAACATGTAAAGCAATAAAACTAACAAAGTACCACTCTGATTGAGGTCAAAAGGGTGACTGACAACAAAACAAGCCAAGCCACATGGCGATAATATCCTTAAAATGTGGCATCGTTGGGATTGTCATGGAAATGGGCTATTTCTGAGTAGCGTTAGTAAAGTTTTTCTCCCTGCTAGCAAAAAATGTCAGACTCCAGCTCTTGTATAGGTGCAATGCAGATTTCTTTTATCTGATTGTGTATGAAGAATGTGGAATTGTTGAGAGTTGGTTGTGTTTATTTTGTTTAATACTACTGCACAAACATGAACGAGTAACATGTAAGACCAACAAAGTCAAACCACAGTGTTCTCAACTTTTGGGCAGTATACACTCATTTGCAAAATAAACTGCACTTCATGAAGGAGCCACTGCAAGGTATGTAAATGGATACAAGCACAGGACATGTAAGTATAAAGAAAACATCAAAGTATTGTACAATACCAATCCTTCATTGGAGGGTAACAAACACTTGCAGCATGCATTGAGCATGGAGTCAGGCAGCAATACGATCAGGCATGGAGACTTACAGCTATTGGAAGCTCTCCTGAGAAATATCCTACACAGCTGACATAACTCACCCTCCAAATCTGCTATAGTTGCTGCTGAGTGACGATGCCATCCAATTTGGTCCGAAACGTTCTTGATGGGCAAGAGGTCTGGAGAACTTGCTGGCCAAGGGAGCATGTTGATATCACGAAGGCAGGCCAGAGGTACCCATGCTGTGTGAAACCAGGCATAATCTTACTAGAAAATGGGACTGTCAAGCTACACCAGGAAGGGAAGCACACACAGTCGCAGAATTTCCTGAACATATTGCCAGGCTGTTAGGTTCCTTCAATCCTCACCAGTGGGGAGTGTGAATTATAAGAAATGCTCATCCCACCCATGACACCTTTCATTGGGGTAGTGTGCTGCTCTAAACTGAAGTGTGGATCACTCTGTTGGCTAGGACTACCCCAGACTCAAATGTAGTGGTCACATATGTATCCAGACAGAACTGTGATTCGGCACTGAAAACACTCGTCGCCACTTGCAAAAGTTCAAAACTGCTCTTTGATGCTCATGTCATTATGGAAAACATTGTAAGGAACTTTAGGCTGAGAAGTCTAGAAGCATATGGCATCATGAGGGCTACCTTTTATTTTATTTTATTTTTCAATGTCCAATGGGGAACAAAATAAAAACAAGTATTTTCATTACCAGGGGTCAAATACAATCTAAGTTACTTTTCCACATAATCACCACGAAGATTGAGACATGTTTCATACCAGTAAAAGAATTTTCCAATACCCTCTTCAAAGAAGGTTGCCACCAGCATATTTAGATAGGTCTGCATGGCATCTTGAACCTCTTCCTTGGTGTGGAAGCACTGTCCTTCCAGAGCTTTCTTCAGCTGTCCAAAAAGGTGAAAATCACTCTGCACTAGGTCTAGGGTGTATGCTGGGTGTGGTTTGCACAATAAATGTGTCTCATTCTGCAATGAATTTCTGCTGTACTATTCCCGTCTAACTGTAGAAATCAAATGACGCTACACAACTCACACTTGGCTGGAGAAAGATGATGCTGGCCATGTTTACTGTAAATGCCTACAGCTGAGCTCCAGCTGGTGTATTGTACTTGGCAATGGCAGATGTTATAGTGGGATAGCTGTGTAGTAACACAAAATGCAGACCCACTCCTTTCTGCTTGTCTGGTCTTTAGCAGCATGATCAGGAAAGATAATAGAAACATTTGAAATATGATCTTACGGTACAGAAGAATGCTGAAGGTGAGATGGATAGATCGAATCATGAATGAAGAGATACTGAATCAAATTTACTCCCTTCTGCTTGTTTGGTCACTCAGCAGCATGATCAGAGGTTTAAAAAAAACCTATGCTGTATTGGATATGATGTGACAGAGATGACCTGTTTGTTCACTAGTAACCATAGACTGAATGCTTACAACTTTCAATCTTTAATGGAAAGTAGCGCATAATGTGGCATAATTCTTTTATTTTCCTGCGACTTTCTTTCTTAGGAAACTTCCATATGATGATGATTCATTTTAAGGTGCAAAATATGATTGCAAGTATGTGGGTATGTTATTCTGACTCTGTTGTTGTTGTCATCATCATTGTTGTTCTTGTTACATGTAAGGTGGCTATAACTCAATATACTGTACATCATTTTAAAGATATATTCCTTCACTAATCAAAGTCAACATCTATTAGAACAAATTCTAATGGTTATGATAAACAAGCCTAAAGTTCAGAACATTAGACAATGGGTTCTGTGGCAGGCAACATTAGAATAGAGAAATAATAGACAGTAATATAGATCTCTTATCCTAAGATTATTACCATACATGCAGAATCATATGGAAAGTTGAACTATGCAATTGACAAGAAGACTCAGGTGCAAGAAGAAATTACTATTCCTGTAGAGCATGTGTGGCATCACAGTGCCACTATTGTGGCTGACACACATGCAGTACATGGCAAAACTCTCTCAACAGTGTGAACTCAGAGGTGCAGTGGGTGTGCTTAAGTTGGCAACAACAAGGCAACGGATTATTGACTTTGTACCTCAAACAGATACTATCCTTGAACTGAATACCATTCCAGCTTAGCGTGAAAGTTGTGCTTTTACCAGGTGGTTGTGCATTTGAAATTTGTCATGTGTAACGGGGATAGGAAACAAACACACAACACTGGTAGCAACATGTTCTTTCTTGGGGAACCTGCATAACAATGTTGATGATTGTTGTTTTAAGGTGCAAAATAATATGATTACACACCAGAACCACAACTTATACTACATAGTACACACAAGGATGCCAATTCGCACTCTCTCTGCTCTCGCTACTCAGTCACACCAGTTGTTCACTCTCACTTACAAACTAAAACAAATCACATTATACCCTTACACTGTTCTGCTACTGTTACTTATAATCTAAGTCAGTACCACAGTTATTCTCTCTGTATACTATCACAGCCACTTAGTTCATAGCTTGCATCAACACAGTCTCACCATCCTGTATGTTGTACACTGTCTGTACACTCATAATAGTCTTCGTTCACTGTTCCTTGCCAATAACCTACCAAACTCTCTCCCATGCTGCACCAGAGACACGCATGTTCATTCATAGCAGCTGGATATGAGAGACTACTCCTTGATGGCAGGCAGAACAGAACAAACACTCACTTCATGGACAGTACAAACTGAACCACTGACAAAACTAAACTGTTGTCTGCATTGGCTGACTCCTCAACTCCAAATGAACTAGTTGAAGCACTTGAATGACTGTGAATTCCACAGGAGTACTCTCATACACAGCACTACACCCAGTGCTCGCACATAGCTTTTCCTCAACAGCACTAAATCTCTGACTGAACTGAACCACTTGAGCTTGTTTGGTCTGCCTTAAAGAGGGAGGCCAGTCCTTCCATATACTTTACAAAAGGGAAAAAACCTGTAGAGTTCTCTTGAATACGAATGATCTGGGTTCAATTTCCAGGTCTTTCTTCCACTATTAGGAAGCCTCTAGTGAGAAAACAGAACAGGGGCCGAGAGGGATGACCTTGTGCATCCGGAAAACTTGCTCCTCCCAAGACCTTACATTAAAATGGCAAACATCGCCACAATATGTTAACAATTGAAATGAGAGTGGCTTTAGTTAAGTATGTCTCTCATGGTGATGATAAGTTTTAGGAAAATGTAAAACTTGCATTATGTGAACATTTTCCAAATTTGGTATGCTCTAATCATGATACAGATTCAATGAGAGATTCAATTAACAAATTCTGTGAAATCAAGTCTGTATATGTCGCTCTGAGAAACAATAGGCCTAAAATTTTAACTGAGGCAAAAGTGAATGAAATTTCTGATGTAATGTTAAGGAACCCCAATAAATCAATGCATAAATTAGCACAGGAGACAAATGTTTCTGTGAAGTAAGCACATAAAGCCATACTTAATTTAAATTGCAACCTTATAAATTTACAGTTGTTCACCAATTGAAAGAAGCACATCATCAGAAGAGAGTACAAAAATGTCTTTGGTTCCAGTTGTTTCTCAATTAACAATGACTTAATATTTTCAATATAACATTTTTCAGTGATGAAGCATGGTTTAGCCTTTCTGGATTTATAAATAGCCAGAATTTGCTTTTTTTTTTTTTTTTTTTTTTTTTCAAATAATCTCCATGCACGAAAGATCAGAGTTTGGACTGCTATTTCCAGAGCACAAATCATAGGAGCAATTCCTTTAACATGGTCATTAATTCAGAAGTCTATCGCTCAGACATCATTTAACCATTTATCACCCATCTGAATGAAGGTAAAATTCAAAGATGTTTCTTCCAACAAGGCAATGTAACCTCCCCACTCATACACACATACATTAGGACTATTAAGTAAAGTCTAAACAAGATCCATTTCAGTGCAATTGAGTGTAATTGAGTGTGTTAGTCTACCCACCTTGCTGCAGAGACAGTTTTGCCTCACCATATACAATATTACATAGAGCTGAGATGTGTATGGAAGTCCAAGGAAGACATTTGACACCAAACCTGCATTAACTACAGGAAGACTACATTGTTCATTGTGTTCTCTCTGTTCTCTTCTGTTCTCTTCTCATTTCTCTCATGCCAGGGGTCCCCTTTTATACAGGATTTCCCATATTTGAAGGTCTGGAGTACCGTCCCATTTTAACAGCATATGGAACACCCTTTTTTTTCCCATACTCATACAAATCACTTCTGCCATGGTTAAAATTATATATTTACAGTAGCGTTTACCAATCCCGCATTTCGGTTCATTACTCTTCATCCAACAATTCTGCACTATGATCAAAACATGTAGTAGGCGAGCGAACCACCGGTGCCGAGCCCAAGTGCAGAACTCACAGGAGCAAGATATTGAGGCATCTGATTTATGTTAATGAAACAATTAATGACACCCCTGCATTCTTTCATTTTCAAATTCTTTTAGCAGAAATTGTTAAAGTTGGCAGTTTGTATTGTGCTATGGTGGGGTGAACGTGTGATTAAAGAAAATTCAGCATTTTAAAAAAGGCTAAAAGTGAAGAAAAATATGGTTTAAAACTTTTTATGTAGAAAATGAAACAGCAAAATACTGTAATAAAGTTTGTGCCTACAGTGTAATTCAACCTAGTACAAAAAATTTATATCCCAGTTTTTCCTTGAAAAAAAATGTCATTATGTTGTATCGACATGACCTATCCCTTATTGGCATTTCAAAAACTTGGCAACCCTATCTACCATTGTTGTAACAAGTTATTGCAAACTTGTGAAAACCTGATCTTTTGTTGTAATTTGCTGGCCCCGTTGTGTAGGAGTAGCGTGCCTGCCTCTTACCTGGAGGCCCTGGGTTTGATTCCCAGCCAGGTCAGGGATTTTTACCTGGATCTGAGGGCTGGTTCGAGGTCCACGCAGCTTACATGATTACAATTGAGGAGCTATCTGACGGTGAGATAGCGGCCCCGGTCTAGAAAGCCAAGAATAACGGCCGAGAGGATTCGTCATGCTGACCATGACACCTTGCAATCTGCAGGCCTTCGGGCTGAGCAGCAGTCACCTGGTAGGCCAAGGCCCTTCAAGAAGCGTAGTGCCATGGAGGGGGTTGTAATTTGTGCCTTTTCAAAATTACACTTTTGCAGATCTTGTTAAAAAGTACAGACTGATTATATTGTCATATGCTGTGTACTTACTATTGTCCTATTCTAACATTCCTTATTACAGAAATCATCTTCTTAAGCTCCTAACTTTAGGCTACACAATCTTGTAAACTATTAGAAATTTTATTTGGGATGCTAGGTTACATTGATGGGGAAGGAGTATATCCTTAAAATTATGTAGCCTACATTAAGTTATGACCATTCTATACAGGGTGATTCATATAAAATATACCTCAAATTTCTCATAAAATGTTTAAAGATATTATTATTATTAAATGAAAAGTGCACAATGTGCAAAAACAATTTTTGTACAGATGGTCAATTATGCTTGCTATTATTATTGAGGTTGTCCTCATTTTGCAGTTTTGTGCATGGTATCTATCACAATGATCGTTGCACAGGTTACATATACAGTCTTCGTTTGGCTGGTGGAAGTTTTTGGTTGGCAGAATCTGTGGTGAAATCCATGAGTGGTGTAATGTGTGATTGCGTGCCGTACCTCATAATTTGCTTGCTTCCACTCTTCTGTCATTATGGCGTCCATGGAGTAGAAGTCGGACCAAATAGCATTTCGTTTCTCGTTTAAGGTTCGGCATGCATTCTCGTAGGGCTTGGTGTTTGGTAGACAAAACTGTGTTTTGATATCGTCAATGAAGTAGTCCTCTTTGGTTAGAACATAAGTTAACCTTGAAGGGGCTGACTTTCCAATGCCTAGAATTCTCTTGAGATATCGGGCCTTGACTTTTTCTATTGTCATCAGGTAGCTGAGTGTGAGTTTTTCCCAGGTGATACTAATCCCATAGGTTGCTTTGGTGATATAGCGGTCCTGAACAGTAGCATTGCTGTAACCAATGATATTTGTTGAGGTTGTTGAATGTTGTAGATGGCTTTTATTGCTGCGGCTGCTCTTTCTTTGATATGGATATTGTAGGATGTTAGAGTAGTTTGGAGGGTGACTCAAAGGTACTTGAATTTCGGCACTACTTCTAGAGGTTTGTTGTGCATGGTTATTGTATTTTTAGGTGCATGTTTTGCTCCTTTCCTAAAGGTCATTTGTTTAGTTTTGTTGTGGTTTATTTGCAAACCGTTTCTTTTTGCCCATGATGTGAGCCTGTTGAAGACCTCTTGGAGCTCTTCTGTGTTTTCTGAGCCTATTGCCATATCATCTGCGTAAAGTATAAGCAATGCTGAGGTATCTATGATTATTTCTGTGATGTCTGCTGTCATGATGTTGAATAAAATTGGGCTGATTGGGTCACCTTGTAGGACTCCGTTTATTTGGGTTACATTTTTGGATAGGGTTATGTTACAAGTAACAACTCTCATTATTGTTCCGTATTGAAGATGACGTTAGGCATAGATATCAAGGATAATTAAATAAAAAACCACCTATTCAATACTTTCCACGTTTAATGTGGTTATTATCTACATGATTTTATGTAGACTCATTTGACCAAATGAGTCTACATAAAATCATGTAGATAATAACCACATTAAACGTGGAAAGTATTGAATAGGTGGTTTTTTATTTAATTATCCTTGATATCTATGCCTAGGGTTATGTTGTCTGATATTTGGACATAGTTATATTTGAGGATATTTGAGATTATGATTGCTATCAGATGTGTAGCCCCTATTAGGTAATTGAGTTTCCAGACGAGTGTTGCTCTATCAACAAGGTCAAAAGCCTTATGATAGTCTACGAAGACTACAAAATATTTCTTTCCTGGATGCCTCAATGTATCTTGGACTTGTTCTATTAGGTATTTTACGGCATGAAGTGTGCTTCTTCCCTTTCGGAAGCCAAATTGATTTTCTGGTATCTGGGAGTCTATTTCTTCTGCAAGCCTCGTTGTTAAGATTTTCATGAAGATTTTGAATGATGTATTTTCGAGGGCTACCTCGATATGAATCAGGATTGTCAGTTTCTCCTTTCTTAAACATCATTTTGATTGTTGACAATCTCCATTGCTCTGGAATTTCCCCAGTGTGCATGCATGTGTTGAATAGTTCCACCCAGTATTCTAGCATGACTGGTAGAGAGTCTTTTAGGTGTTCTGTGCAGATGCTGTCTGGGCCGGGGGCCTTTCCATTTTTTGCTGCTGTTATTATATTACAGTATATATTTCCTGCCTTGTTATGGGGATGTGAATTCCCGTCATTGTTACTCGAGTTAATTCAAAAGCTGTTGATCAGTGTTGGAGGTTGAGAATGCTTCTGAAATGGTTTTCCCATGATTCCATTGAGATATTATTTGTTGCTGAAGTTTTTTGTTTCCTAAGCACTAGGAATGGGTCATTTTGGGCATTTGCAGCACGTCCCCTGACGTCTTCCTCAATGTACTCCGTTCTTGTTTTCTTGATTAGTGATTTATATTTCCTTCTTTGTTCAGTGTATTGGGCCAGGTGACTCAGGTTCAATGTGTTCTTCGCTCGATGTAGTGCTAGCAGGGACTTTTTCCGTTCATTGTAACAATTTTTATTGAACCATGGTTGTGATCTCCTTACTTTCATGTGAGTTTGGCATGATTGAAGGGGTCTTGTACACATTTCCACTGCTTTAGTTAGTTCATGTCGTTGAACTAATAGCCTTGCTTTATTTATTTCATCACTATGTGTTAGTTTCTCTGGATCTAATTTCCTGGATATTTTCTTCCTTGGTTGTATTGGCAATTGATCTTTATTAGTGATTTCAAAGACTGTCGAGATTGGTATATGTTTCTAATCGGGGCTATGGCTGAAGTCCATAATGCTTTTTGACTGAATTTTTTAATGTCTGTACCTCTGTAAAAGACTAAGTCTATGGCGCTGTTTCCATTTGAGGCTATGTAGGTCTTCATGTTGGGACTATTAACAAGCTTCTTCCAATGCCTTTTTAATCAATTCTGTTCTGACGGTTGGTTTGTCTATTCTTGCATTTAGGTCGCTTGCGAAGATTACTCTATCATCTGTTTGCATTTTTGACAAGACCTCTGTTATTCTTTTGATTGTGTCCTCTCTTGACATAAGTGGTTGAACATACATGCCAATGATTGATAGTAGGTTGGTCTTTACGATAATTGTGTTTTCTTCTTTTATTATTTGTTTTATTTTCCCTAAGTTCAGATTGAGAAAGATGGAGACCCCTCCTGCTGGTCTTCCTGCGGTTTGATGGGCGAATGAATGAATTCCGTAATATACTTGAATGTTGAAATCCTGTGTTAAGAATGTTTCTGTCAGTATAATGGCATTGTAGTTGCTTAATGTCTCTATTGGAAAGAGAGGTAGAGCATTTTTTATGCCTTCAATGTTCCATAGGAGCGTATGTGTATATTTATTGTAGTTCTTCTCCTTCAGCACGGTTTGCTCTCCGAAAATGAAATCTTCCTGCGATTGTTCTATCTATTTGGCCAGAATTCCGTTAAGCATCTTCAAGAAATTTGAAAGGGAAACCTATTTTGAAGGCCTTGTTTTCACTTCATGTGTGAAGTTCTTTGCAATGGATATTATCTTTAATTCCATTTTTCTCTTAACCTTCTCTTCTGTTGCATTTCCTTTGAGATAGCCTAGGTAAAGCTATGCCATTTTGTCTGCAGCTTGTAGATCATCTTCTTGAACCCTTGTCCCTCTGATGGTTTGTGTGTTTCATTTATTTATTACAGTTATCCATTCTGTTTCTCCTCTATAGTTATGAATGTTATCCCTTCCATCTGTTTTGTTATGGAGTTCTTCATTTTCCCTGTGAGTAAGCACTGCATTCCTATTCAGGGTCTGAGTAATTTTTTCTTCAATAATTATATTTATTTTATTCTTTATGAAGTCCATCATATATGTTGCGGTTTCTTTTCTATCCGCCAGATCCTTAGTTTCATTGCTCACGGCTTTGTTTTGCTGAATGAGCAGGGTTGTCCATTCAGAAAAATGCGAGCTTTGCATTCCACCGTCAGATGGGTGAAGTTGGTTGTTGTTGCTGTTCGTAGGTTCTTGGCTGCGGCCAGGAGATGAAGCTATTTGTTCCGAGGTCGAGCTACCTTCTCCTGCTTGGGTGTGACCGCTAGATGGGAGTAGCTGCCAGTTGGAGTTACTTGCAGGTTCTTGGTTGTGGCCATCAGATGGCGCTAGTTGTCTCAGAATCAAACTGTCTTCTCCCTCTGATACGTCTTCTCTTTGGCATTCCATAATCTTGCTTTCAGAATCAATCATTTAGTTGTTCTTGTCCTTCACTACATTAGTTATTATATCAAAGCAGTTTCTCAGATCGCTTACCGCATTTAGTATGTCTTCTTTCTTCTCATTCTTCAGGTAACCACCTGTTTTTGTAATACACTGACTGACAGAGCAAATGCAACACCAAGAAGGAGTGGTCAGAACTTTATGCCAATTGCAGGGTAGACTGACGTCACTGAGGTATGCTCATGATGTGAAATGCGCCGCTGTGCTGCGCACGTAGCGAACGATAAATGGGACACGGCGTTGGCGAATGGCCCACTTCGTACCGTGATTTCTCAGCCGACAGTCATTGTAGAACGTGTTGTCGTGTGCCACAGGATACGTGTATAGCTAAGAATGCCAGGCCGCCGTCAACGGAGGCATTTCCAGCAGACAGACGACTTTACGAGGGGTATGGTGATCGGGCTGAGAAGGGCAGGTTGGTCGCTTCGTCAAATCGCAGCCGATACCCATAGGGATGTGTCCACGGTGCAGCGCCTGTGGCGAAGATGGTTGGCGCAGGGACATGTGGCACGTGCGAGGGGTCCAGGCGCAGCCCGAGTGACGTCAGCACGCGAGGATCGGCGCATCCGCCGCCAAGCGGTGGCAGCCTCGCACGCCACGTCAACCGCCATTCTTCAGCTTGTGCAAGACACCCTGGCTGTTCCAATATCGACCAGAACAATTTCCCGTCGATTGGTCGAAGGAGGCCTGCACTCCCGGCGTCCGCTCAGAAGACTACCATTGACTCCACAGCATAGACGTGCACGCCTGGCATGGTGCCGGGCTAGAGCGACTTGGATGAGGGAATGGCGGAACGTCGTGTTCTCCGATGAGTCACGCTTCTGTTCTGTTAGTGACAGTCACCGCAGACGAGTGTGGCGTCGGCGTGGAGAAAGGTCAAATCCGGCAGTAACTGTGGAGCGCCCTACCGCTAGACAACGCGGCATCATGGTTTGGGGCGCTATTGCGTATGATTCCACGTCACCTCTAGTGCGTATTCAAGGCACGTTAAATGCCCACCGCTACGTGCAGCATGTGCTGCGGCCGGTGGCACTCCCGTACCTTCAGGGGCTGCCCAATGCTCTGTTTCAGCAGGATAATGCCCGCCCACACACTGCTCGCATCTCCCAACAGGCTCTATGAGGTGTACAGATGCTTCCGTGGCCAGCGTACTCTCCGGATCTCTCACCAATCGAACACGTGTGGGATCTCATTGGACGCCGTTTGCAAACTCTGCCCCAGCCTCGTACAGACGACCAACTGTGGCAAATGGTTGACAGGGAATGGAGAACCATCCCTCAGGACACCATCCGCACTCTTATTGACTCTGTACCTCGACGTGTTTCTGCGTGCATCGCCGCTCGCGGTGGTCCTACATCCTACTGAGTCGATGCCGTGCGCATTGTGTAACCTGCATATCGGTTTGAAATAAACATCAATTATTCGTCCGTGCCGTCTCTGTTTTTTCCCCAACTTTCATCCCTTTCGAACCACTCCTTCTTGGTGTTGCATTTGCTCTGTCAGTCAGTGTATTAACTATCATTTTGAGAGCGTACTCAATCCGTATTTTCATCTGGTCTGCCATGTTTTCACTTTCAGTAATGATACCATGGAGCTCATAATCAGATTAGCGGTATATTTCCAGGGTGTTGATATCTGCTGAGATAGTAGTACTAAATTTTGTTTTTTAAAATGAAACTACAGTTTTCTAATCCTAGCATTCCAAATTCAGGTGTGTTATTATTTTTAAATCCTACAAGTGCTTTTTGAGGAAATGGAACATATTCAAATGAGCTTCTTTGCCAGCCATGAGCCACCGTTATTTGAATGAATCACTTTTGGACATCTTTAACAATTTACTAGTTAGGCGTATTCAAGATAAAACTTTTTATCTGACACAACCCATATGTATGTATGTTAAACTGGCATCATAAAGTTTAAATCCACCTAAAAATATTCCAGTGCTTGTTATAGGCAACTTATTAGTGATATTTCAAATGATATATTTTAAAATCAAAATATAAACATGGGCCTCCATTATACACAAACTGCCCCATTATAAAGCAATGGATGCTTCAAATAATGAAGCTATACTGTTCGAACTCTGTGCTCATCTATGTGTCCCCCATTTTCTCTGATTACTGCTTGTCAAATATGTGGCATTCTTCTGGTTAGTTTTTCCAACATATCTGTGCTTATATTTCCCCATGCTTTCAAAAGACATTACCAGAGATCTGCACAACTGTTGACTGAAGACTGTTTTGCCTTATGAACAAATTCATCCTATAACAACTCAATGGGTGATAAATCAGGGGACTGAAGTTGGCAGGTCATTACTTGCAGAACTCCTGATGATTCCTTGCTTCTTATATACTGCTCGCACAGCTTTGGCATGTGTTTCACATCATTATCCTGCTGGAGAACAAAGCCTCTTCCAATAAGTTGAATTCTAGTTGGTACTGCATTGTTCAATAGAATGTGATGGTACTGTTCCTTCCTCAGAATACCTTCCTCTTTCACCAAGTCTCCCACCTTATTGTTACTGAAACAACCCCAAGCCGTAATGTTACCAAACCTATGCTTCACATTTGGTTATGCAGCCTTCTAGCATTCTTCCTCCTGGATGAAGGCAGACATACTGACAACAATTTGATAAAAACTTCTCAAATTTTGACTCATAGCACACATTTCCACAGGTCAATAGTCCGACCTTTGTGTTGTCTGGCCCACAGAATGCCTCTGAAAATAATCTTTTTATATATTGTTTTTTATTATTTGCTTTACGTCACACCGATACAGATAGGTCTTATGCCGACAATATGATAGGAAAGGCCTAGGGGTGGGAAGGAAGCAGCCGTGGCCTTAACTAAGGTATAGCCCCAGCATTTGCCTGGTGTGAAAATGGGAAACCACAGGAAACCATCTTCAGGGCTGCCGACAGTGGGATTCCAACTAACTATCTCCTGGATGCAAGCTCACAGCTGTGCGTCCTTAATCGCACGGCCAACTCACCCAGTCTGAGATTTATATCTGCATGTTAAAATAGGCTTTTTGGCACATACACATCCACACAAGCCAATAACATATAAATATTTCACAGTTGTTCTCTAGTTTTGTTTATTTCAGTGCAGATGACCACAGCTGAGCAGGGAAAGAGTCAATGTATGTTTCAAACAAGTCAATATTCAGAAGAGAAAGAAATTCTAGCTTATTCAGTTCGGGAAAAATGGTAGGTTATATGTCCAACCATTGTATCTCAAGTACTTCACAATACAGTCTCAGTATGATTTCTGTTAGGGGCAAAAGATCCACATGGGTCGACATCCCGAACAAATAGCATTAAAAAAGGAAAAATATTTCTGTTTGTCAATTTCCACATCACCAATTGGCAGCATTTTAACTTAATTTTCTTTTGATGAAACTTATGAGTGTTCATCTGTGCACTGCTTTAAAAATAAATAAATTTTATGACATTTGTCATTCAGAAATCGACCTTAAGAGCACAATATCTTATGTCATTAATTTTAGATTGCAAAATGTTGAACAAGATTTTTGCTTGGTCACTAAAAGGCAGCTCTTGCTCCACCAGCAAATAAACAGCATCTGTTAGACAACTAACTATATACTCCTTTGCTTTATTTTCCCAATATGTTTGTCCCAGTTAATTTTGAAGGCAAAACTAAGGGATTCCTCTATTCTAGTGCTACAGAACTTCAGTAACGCTATTTTGGAATTAACATGGTCTACAGACTGTTCAGGTCATTTCTTTATTACATAACTGTTAACATCATAAACTCCCTTTGTTGTCCAAACATTTGTATCTGTTGAAAATAGAAGGCATGGCCAGCAATACAAGGAACAGTTCCCTCAGCCACACAGCCATGTATCATTCGTGTACCAGGAATCATTAAAACGATGCACTTGACCTATTCTTTCTGTTATCATAGCTGATATACTGGGAGTAGGTCTCCCATTATCTATGATTTGTATCTTAACAGCAATAGTTCAGCCAGAGAATGAATGTTTTAATAAGTCCCCAATAACACAGCAGCATTTGTCCTTCATCATAAATGAATCTCCCTTTATCAACATCAAAGCCGTTGCAGGCAGAAGACACGCTCCTAACAATCACCACTGAACACTGCAAGCGATTACTGTTTAGTTAGCTTCTTGGCTGGGGTAAACACGCAAGCCTACTAGCCAGCATGGTCAGCTCTGTGCTGGTTTACAAAGTGCACCGAATGCGCAAGCGCACCTCGACTGAATTCAAGCTCCTCAAGTTTGCCTCTGCGAAACGGCAAACAGAGTGCACAGCCGTCATGTTTTCATCTTTGGACAGATACAAAGCTTTCGTCACTTAAAGTGATATTTATGTGTAAGAGAATTAGGCTTTATTGTTGTTATGTTATACAGTATTAACTAAACATTTCATATGCTGTAATATTATGTAGTCATATTCGTTGATCTTTGTTTTAGATGGTGTTAGCCCAAATAACACAGTAAACATAGACCTAAGTAAAACACTTTCAAGATTAAAATTATTGTGTCCACCTTTTCAATACAAATATATATTTTTAGTGATTAAATTCTACATGAATTAAAAACACCAGTTAGGGACATGTTTCGCCCTAGTTATGGGCATCTTCAGCCTAATACTAAATCTTAAGGTCAAGATTTAAAACTATAAACATTGGAACTTAATAGTAAACTTAATACTGAATACAATGGTCTTATGCTTTTTACATAGTTTACAATATGTACAGTATGTCAATATGTATATTAACTTCGCCAGAATTTACGAACAATGAATGAATTTATTTTATAATGACTAGACATCCAAATTGTAGATTGGATTCATCACAGCGTGAGTTGGGGTTTCTTCAATTGTTATGGTCGCCTGAGTCGTAAGTATTGTTACAAAACCGGAACCTTGGTTAAAGTCGTTCATGTTAGGGTATGAATCATTCGAATATTCCTTTAGAAAGAAGCATGGTTATGTGTTAAGGTTGAAGCATGTAGGTTGGAAACTATTGCTGATCAGATAAAAAATTTTGGAATATTATGTCATTCTTGTTGATTAACTTCCCATTAGTACATTGTTCAACCTTGGGAGGAATATGAGTTGTCTGTAACTGGATAAGAGAAAAAAACGGGGAATTAGAATGATGAAAGTAAAATCCAATATGATAATAATTGCAGAGTGAGTGTTTATCACATGAACTTACTTGTCTTGTCGACATTAGCTGGGACCAATTGTTCCGGTTGTGTCTGAACGACTAAGCTTGCTACTCCTAGTGTAGTACTGATGCTGTAATGGAGGGGTGGAGCGTGGAGAGGAAGGGGGAGTGAGTTTCAAATCATGTGTCCGTGTTGTTGCTTGAGAGGTGTTACTCGAATTGGATTGGGCGGGCCTGGCATTAGGTGTGGCTATTGGAGCGCATGCATTCTGTGATTTAAACATACTGGGAACTTTATTCTGATTAATGGCCTGGATTAACCTTTGAGTTGTCTCGTATAACGGATTTTTGTTCTCAATGACATTGTTAAGATTATTATTTTTATTATAAGTTTGTTCCAAATAAGTGTACAAGTTCTCTGTTTCGTTCAATAATTTCCCTTTGCCTAGGCTTTTAACGATCGTCAAATCATTCTCTATTGAGGTGAACTTATGGCCTGTTTCAGTCATTTGCTGGCTCATGGCTGAATACTTGTTATGCTTGGAAGCATTGTAATGTTCCAGATACCTTGTGTAAAAGCTCCTTCCTGTTTGTCCAAAATATGTGAACTCACATTGGGCACATTTTAACCTATAAACACCAGATCCTGAGTAAATGATGTTATTATTGTTATTGACTCTATTGTGGTTGAGGAATATATTCTGATTATTATTTATTGTCTTGAAGGCTATGTTGACGCTGTGTTTTTTAAAATATTAGTGATATGATGGATAGCCGGGCTATTATACGTAAATGTGGAGTAGCTGTTGATCTTTGATTTCTCTGGGACTAGGTTGGAAGATAGCCTAATTTTGATATTAATTAACTGATTGATTACATTTACCTTGAAGCCATTGAACCGAGCTAACTGTCTTATGTAATTCAGCTCTATTTCCAAACTTTTTGGTGAAAGAGGAATTTTTAGTGCCCTATATATTAGATTATGATAGGCAGCTAGTTTTTGGGTCTTAGGATGTAAGGATGAATCTTTAATAGTTATGGGTGAATGAGTAGGTTTCCTAAAAGTTCGAAATTGTTATTCAAGCGTGTAATTGTTAAATCTAAAAAAATTAGAGAATTATTGACCTCATCTTCTTTTGTGAATTTGACGTTAGGATCTATTTCGTTCAGTGAAACTAATATATCGTGACTGTCAGTAATGTCCTTATTGATGATCACGAATGTATCGTCAACAAACCTTAGCCACAAACTAATGCCCTTTATTTGTGAAATTTTTGTATATTCTAAATGGTCCATGTAAATATCTGCTAGAATGCCAGATAGAGGGTCTCCCATAGCTAGGCCTTTCTGCTGATAATATTTACCATTAAAGGAGAAGTAATTATTGTTTAGAACGAAATTCAAAATCTTCATGAATTCTTCAATTTCCATTTTACTAAGGCCGCTGTGTTGATTGATGTTGTCATGGATAATTTTAATGGTTTCCTTAGTAGGAATGCTTGGAAACATGTTTGTGGCATCGAAGGAACATAAAATATGGTTGGGTTGCAGTTCAAATTTCTTCAATATTTCGCAGATTTTAATTGAATTTTTTAAAGGGGATTTATTGTTGAAAAAATAATATTTTCTTAAAAACCTATGAATGAATTTCGATACTTTATAGGTGGGGCTATTCCTATAATTTATAATGGGACGCATTGGGGTGTCCTTATGAATCTTAGGTAAAGCTTTGGCGGTAGGGATACTGGGGTTCATGTTGAAAAGTCTTTGTTGCTCTTATTCGTTGAAAAGAAAATTAGAACTATTTACTAAAGTTTCTAAATTTCACTGAATTCTTACAGTGGGATCTTTGTTAACTATAGAATAACTTGTATCATTAAAAAATTCTTCTTCTGTTTCCAACATACATGCTTCAACCTTAATACATAACCATGCTTCTTTCTAAAGGAATATTCAAACAATTCATACCCTAACATGAACGACTTTAACCAAGGTTCCAGTTTTGTAACAATACTTATGACTCAGGCGACCATAACAATTGAAGAAACCCCAACTCACGCTGTGATGAATCCAATCTACAATTTGGATGTCTAGTCATTATAAAATAAATTCATTCATTGTTCATAAATTCTGGCAAATTTAATGTACATATTGTACATACTGTACATATTGTAAACTATCTAAGAAGCATAAGACCATTGTATTTAGTATTAAGTTAAGTTTACTATTAAGTTCTGATGTTTATAGTTTTAATTCTTGGCCTTAAGATTTAGTATTAGGCTGAAGATGCCCATAACGAGGGCAAAACATGTCCCTAACTGGTGTTTTTAATTCATGTAGAATTTAATCACTAAAAATATATATTTGTATTGAAAAGGTGAACACAATAATTTTAATCTTGAAAGTGTTTTATTTATTGTATCTTCAATACGGACTAAAATGAGATTAGTTACTTGTAACTTGATAGCCAACCAGGCAAATTATCATTTAAACAGATATTTGAATCTTAAGGTCAAAATAGGTACTTTAACAAAAATGTGTGTACTTTGCGATCAAGATCCCTGAGAGGAATGCAGGAAATTGATGTCCAAGGTAAGTGAGGAAGAGATGACAGGATGAAGTGACAGTGAGATGACAGCTCTAATACTCATATTACTGTTCTGTTAAGAAATCTGCTATTTACCCAACTCCTGGAGTTGCGCTAAATCAATAATTAAAAATTTACTGCTTCAGATGACAAGGAATCAGAACTCTCATGCTCCTGGTACATTGTCAATAATGGTAGGAATGATTCCATATGTGAATATTCACCTTCAGATTTCTCAATATTCCTGCAGTAGGCCCTATGCCTCCTGAAGCACTAAAGTTTTTTTTAAAGTCGTATCAACACAGACAGGTCTTATGGCGACAATGGGATAGAAAAGGCCTAAGAGTAGGAAGGAAGCAGCCATGGCCTTAATTAAGGTCCAGCCCCAGCATTTGCCTGGTGTGAAAATAGTAAACCACGGAAAACCATCCTCAGGGCTGCTGATAGTGGGGTTCGAACCGCACTAACTGCAAGGTGAACTCGCCTGGTAAGCACTAAAGTAATATCAGATATCACTGTAAGTGAGAATCTTTTTTACAGCTTACTGAGGGCGTGGCTGTGAGCTTGCATCCGGGAGATAGTGGGTTTGAATCGCACTGTCGGCAGCCCTGAAGATGGTTTTCAGTGGTTTCCCATTTTCACACCAGGCAATTGCTGGGGCTGTACCTTAATTAAGGCCAAGGCCACTTCCTTCCAACTCCTAGGCCTTTCCTATCCCATCATCACCATAAGACCTATCTGTGTCGGTGCAACGTAGAACCACTAGCAACAACAGCAATTTACTGAGGATAAGTCTGCATTTAAATCGTCCTCTTACCTCTTGTATAACTTAAGACCTTATGAGCTCTATGCATATTTTGTCTGGCAACAGAATGAGTGACTGGGTGAGTTGGCCATGCGGTTAGGAGCGTGCAGCTGTGAGCTTGCATCCAGGAGATAATGGGTTCGAACCCCACTGTCGGCAGCCCTGAAGATAGTTTCCCATGGTTTCCCATTTTCACACTTCCTAGTCTTCTACCATCTTCCATTTTCCAACATTTATCTGTCTTTCTTCTTATCCTACACTTTCCACATTCAGACTGAAGATCTATCAGCAAGTGTTGAAGCCTGCCCGCCCTCCTGACGAAGCCAAAACAAGCTCATCAGCGGCTGAGAGGAAACGAATGTACAAGGAGAAAATTATTGTAGAAGAACTGAGATTGATGAGGAGAGTGCACATCCTTTTGAAGATGGCAGTATATGAATATATGGAGACTGTCCTTGTCTCCTTTTATATTACTCTCTCTTCCCAAGTTGATTTGTAAGTGTGTTTATCATATTATGTACTCCTATCTTTCTATATATGACTCATAATCAATCTATGGTGTTCTCTGTTGGTTAAATATTGAAGATTTGTTAGGTCATAGCAAGCTACATGTTCTTATTACAGAGCTTGGCCTGGACAGAGCACACCAAGGGAGTTCTACTTGGTGCTTTCTACTGGAGCTACTGGCTAACAGAGCTACCTGGTGGCTTATTAGCTCAACGCTTTGGAGGTCGATATACTCTATGTGTGAGTGTCCTGGCAGCTGGACTGTTTAATTTACTTTTACCAGTGGCATGTAGATATCATTACTGGGCTGCAGCAGCAGTCCGGGCACTACAAGGACTGGCACTGGTAAGTTATCACATTAAGGATGTTTACACAAATGCATTAGAATGTACAGAATTGAATTATCAGAGGTGCCAACCTTTGAAGTGGATTATCAGTAATCGCCCTCCGCCCCCGAGAAGAATTTCGAGTCGAGTCCAAAGCATGCTCCTTCCTTGTCAATAATGACACCCCCTTTGTCCTTCCCTCTAGCAATCTATTCGAAAGTATACCATATTACACAATAACATGTGCACACAACCTGTCAGTTCTGTGATAGCTTGTTTCTCACGCAGCAGCTGCTTTTCAGCGTGGTTTTTCTTTAAGCATCCTTCCCACTGTGATGGTATTTTCGTCCTCTGAACCATAAGCGATTCCAGCACTGATATGCTTAATGTAGGCCTTACTTCTTTCCAGGTACACTTAACACAGCAAATACGACATTACTGAAGGATTTATAGTGGAGAAGGGCAGCGCCTGAGCTCCTTCATTCACAATGAATTTTACAGCGCTTGTGGGTAGCAAAGGAAGTCACGATCGAATAAGTATCGTTGCCAACTCACAAGCATTGAAACGAGGACGATTTAGGAGAAAGGCTCGAAAGGATTGAAAATTTTTCCTTTTATTTTTACCGTTCAAAATTATTTTTTCGTGATGTCTGCTTTTCCGTAATAATTTCCCCATTGACCGTAATTCCGTAATCGTGAGGTGAAATCCGTAATTATTACGGACAATCCGTAATAGTTGCCACCTCTGAAGTATGAATCTTTTTCTAGGGAAAGCAACAAACTTACTGTCATTAAAAATATAACAGACAAAAGAAGGGGTTATGTTGAGTCAAAGTCTGTACATAGATAAATTAATCACAGAGTTTTCCATGAGTGACTGTAAACCAAGTAAGGTTATTTTACCAAGTGGGTATACAGCAGCTGAAAATGATGAGCAGGAATTTCTTTCGACCTTTCACTCACATTATCGTTTTTGCTTAATTTAATTGCTGCTGCATTGTCAACAAAAACTTTACCTTTCTAGCCCTAGCTCTGATACCTCTGCCATTGCCATGTATTCAGCATCCATGGTAGATCCAGCAATACAACTCTGTTTCTTACTATACCAAGACACTTACACCCCATGCCACTGTGGTTACATACCCACTCACTGATCTTCTTGACTCAGCACCTCCTCCCCTAATCTGCATCACAGAATACTTGTGCAGACTCTTCACAATTTTTAAAACATAACTTTAAATCTCTAGTACCACATAGATATCTCATGATATGCTTAACCTCTTTCCAATCTCTAATCTTAGATTTTTGAAAATTTTGGCTAACTTTACTTATCGCAAATGCAATGTCAGTTCTAGTATTACTTGACAAATATAGCAAACTTCCTACTTCACTGCAATAGATGGTACAATAAAATTCCTGCTCTACATTTTCACCTGCTGTATACCCGCTTGGTAAAATAATCTTACTTGGTTTACAGTCACTCATGGAAATATCAGTGATTAATTTGTCTATGTACAGACTTTGACTCAACATAACCCCTTCTTTTGTCTGTTCTATTTTAAATGACAGTAAGTTTGTCACTTTCCCTAGATCTATAATCTCTAACTCATCTTCCAACCTTACTTTTACCATCTTAACAACCTCTTTGTTACCTATTACAAATTATATCATCAACATACAAACCAATGATACAACTCTCCTTTACATACACACATGGTTCTTTGACACATCTCTCTTCTCCATCAGATATTGTATGAAAGCCACTCTTGTGAACAACTCCAAAAATGTCATTCTATTGTAAATTTGCAATGATCTACCATTATCTGAGAGCAAATTAAACATTTTGAGCTTTTTTCATTTGAAGCTATAAAGAACTGCAAATCCCATTCTTTCTTAAACTGCTGCAGTACATCCCCACTCCTTTGCTTTTTAGGAGTAACCACAGTTTATTGAACAATCCCTTGACCTTTCTCAGATCAAGAGCGAGTAAACTGATGATGAATTGACAACATCCAGTGCTCCAGCCTATATCCAACAGTAGTGTGCGTGCATCTTCACCACTATCGTCACAACACTCTGTCTCGCATGCACCAACTCCTACCCATGTTTCACCTCCATTGCTGACTCTCTTTCATAGTGCGTCCATACATGTGTACACCTGTAAGTACCTAGGTGTTAATACATGGAAAGATCTTCATTGGGGTAATCACACAATGAGGTTCTAAACAAAGGATACAGAACTCTTCATGTAGTTGTGAGGGTATTTAGAGGTTGTAGTTGTAGTTGTAGCCCAATTCCTGGGGGCTTTAAACTATTGGGACACCCTCTCCCCAGGGGTGATAAATTTGGAGGGCCCTTCCCTGGGTTATGGGTGAAGACCTCAATGGGATCTCAATGGACTTCGGTACGGTGAAGGTGGCAGAAGGGGCAAACCTGTAGCGTCTGTACTCAGAGGAACAGCTACAAAAGGCGTCAGACTCCATGTTAGAGGCAGCCTAATTTGAACCTGGCAGAAGGTAACAAAATGCCTTTGGGAGTGGCAAACCCATCGTACAAACAGCCTATAAAATACGTGCGAGTGAATTGAGGCCTCGGAAAATGCTAGGGCATCACCCTGAAGTGACGCGTAATTCCCGGTGCTCTGGGGGACTGTGAGACGTGGGCTACTAGACATCACGAGAATCGGTATTATCAATATCATGAATTTGAATGGCAAGGTAGAAGATCTGACAGAGTATATGGAGAAGAAAGACATAACAATGATGGGAATAAAGTGAGACAAAATGGAAGGGGAAAGGTCAAAAAGAATTGAAGAAAGGGTATAGATTATATTGGAGTGGAGGAAAAATAGAAACAAATGGTGTTGGTGTTATATTGAGAGAAGACCAAGACCTAGTGCAATGTGACAAAATTGACCAGATCAGTGACAGGATAGTTAAAGTTAGACTTGGACTTGAGAGTGGAAACAAGGATTTTATACAGGTTTATGCACCCCAATTGGAGAATGCAGATGGATGTTTAGAAGAGTTTCTAGAACTGGAAACTTGAATTGAAGACAAAGGTTATAATAATTGGAGACATGAATGCACATGTTGGAACAGACAGACAGGGAAAAGAAGAGATAATTGGCCCCTATAGTTATGGAAACCAAGATGAATAAGGAGATTTGGTAATAGATTTTTGTAGAAGGAATGGATTAATTGTTGGCAATACGTGGTTTAGAAATAATAATAATAATAATAATAATAATAATAATAATAATAATAATAATAATAATAATAATAATAATAATAATAATAATAATAATAATAATAATAATAATAATAATGATAATAATGATAATAATAATGATGATAATAATTTATTAACGGTAATACCATTTTACAGAACAGTAGAGAAGAATAAACAAAACAAAACACACTAAAAAGAAAGTTCAATGGAGTATAAGTAGAAAAATATGTACAGATATATACACAGGTTATATTACAAGTAATCACAGGAAAGTAATAGTCAATTCTGGAGATTATGTAAGTGATTTCTAAATTTTGACAATGAGCAGTTAAATATATCAATATCTACTTTGTTTAGAGATCTTGACATTCATTCAATTGGCCCATTGAATGCGTAGTTAGTTCTATGCCAATTTGTAGACAATGTATTCTTGAACCTTGTGTGTCTGTCTGGTACATGTATGTTAATTTTTGCAAGGAGTTGTGGACAGTTCACCAAGGAATGAAGCAATTTAAAAATGAAGAGTGTATCCAATAATTCACGACATTGAGACAGGCTATGCAGATTTAAGGACTGTTGTAGGGATGTATAATCAACATTATCATATGAGAATCCTGCTCTAAATTAATATAAACGAAGAAATTTATGTTGTACTGAATCTAAAATATGGATAGAGGTCTGATGAGAAGGGTTCCAAACAGGTGTACAATATTCTAGTATAGGGTGTACCATTGACACATACAGCAATCGATAGGTAGCTAAGTTTGAAAATTCTCTAGAATATCTAGTAATGCAACCCAATCTTTGAAATGATTAATTACAAATATTTTCAATATGTTCATAAAATGATAGGTTATAACTGAATAAAACACTAAGGTCATTAACTTGTGAAACAGGAGTTAGAATGTTGTTATTACTAAATTTGTACTGAAATGATATTTTCTTCTTGTTTTTAAAAAACGATATTATTTTACATTTCTCATGTTTAAGTTTCAACCCATTTTGAATACAGTACTTTTCCAGATGATGTAAATCTTCTTGAAGTTTTAAACAATCAAGTGGACAATTAATTTGCATAAAAATTTTTGCATCATCGGCAAACAAAAGCAATTCAGAATTCTTAAGTATATTTTTAATGTCATTTATGTAGAGAGTAAAACGTAAGGGCGCAAGATGAGACCCTTGAGGAACTCCACTGGTAACAATAATAGGCGCAGAAAAATGATTCCTTATTTTAACAATCTGCAGGCGATTTTCAAGATACGATTCAAACCATGAGAGGAGAGGCCCATTAATTCCGTAGACTGTTAGTTTTTGCAGCAAGATATCGTGGTCAACAGTGTCAAAAGCTTTTGAGAAGTCTGTATAAATGCAGTCCACTTGGGAGTGGTTCTCTATTGTATCCAAGAGGAACTGATAGAATAAAAGAAGAATGCTACAGATTGACCATCCTGAAAAGAATCCATGTTGCTCATCAATGATGATGTTTCTAAAGAGAGGTGTGATTTTGTCAAGAATTATTGAGAAAAAAGAACTCACAAAAATTAACTATATATGGTTGGGGAGATAGAAAGACAAAGACAATGATAGATCTTATTCTGGTGGAGAAGGAGAAATGTAGACAACTGGAAGATGTGACAGCAATGCCAAGAGCAGATTTTGAAGGAGACCACAAAGTGGTGGTAGCCAAATTAAGACTTAGTAAAATAATGAAGTCAATAGTAAAAAAGGGAAAGAAAAATAAAGGGTTGGAAGTTAAAAGAGAAAGAAATAAGGGAAAAGTTTCAAGAGGATCTGAAGAAAGAAATTCCCCAAGATGACTTGAACAGTGTGTAAGAGGAATGGACATGTTTCAGAAATGGATTTGTAAACTGTGCAGTAAACACCTGTGGAAGATTATCAGGGAGGAAAAAGGAAAAGAAGACTCCTTGATGGAACAGCAGGGTAAAGGAAGCAGTTAAAGAGAAACAAATGGCTTGGAGGAAGTGGCAGCAATAGTACAGAGAATTGGCAGAAATATAAAGAAGCCAAAAAGGTATGTCAGAAAATAGTACAAGAAGAGAATTGGAAGAGTTGGGAAAGTTTCACAAGGGGGATATAAAGGGAAGTAAAAAGGTTTTGTATGGTTTGGTGAAGAATAGTTTACGAAATAGGGAAGATACAAAAAAATTTTTTTTTAAAAACAGGGCAGATATTGATGCAAAGAGATGACATACTAAAAACATGGGAAGAATACTTCTCAGAATAGCTAAATATTAAATACAGTGAACTGATAGATGAGAAGGAGCAAGAAGAAACAAAGGGGAAAGAAGAAGAAGAAGAATAAAAGGAAATATTGATGTTAGAGGAAGCCATACAAAAGATGAAGAGTGGTAAAGCAGCAGGAGTGGATGAGGTAATTCCAGAAATGTTAAAAGCAGCAGGACCAATAGGGCTACAGGGGCTGTATAGATTATTTAGAATAATCTGGAGAAAGAAAGATATCCCAGAAGAGTGGGGAAGGGGTTTAATTATCCCGATATTTAAAAAAGGTGATAAAAAGGAATGCAATAACCACAGAGGGATCACCCTTATTGCCCAAGTAGCTAAGATATTTGAGAGAGTATTGGAAGGAGAACTGAGGAGGAAGCTAGAAGGAGAAATGGAAGAAGAACAGTATGGTTTTAGGAAAGACAGAACAACGTTTGACCTGATCTTTATTAAGGAAAAAACAAGTTAACAGAGTGGAAGTGCAAATGATAAAAGCTATGTACAAAGATTGTTAGTAGTGTGAAGACTAGTACAGTAGAGGCAAAAATAAATGGTTTAAAGTTGAAACTGGTCTCCGACAGGGAAGTGTACTATCCCCCATATGGTTCATCATAGTCATGGATGAAATTCATAAGAACATTAAACAGAGATTGGGAAGACAGGCAACAATAGCCATATTGTTTGCAGATGATATAGTGATATGGGGTGAGGATGAAACGGAAGTGCAAAAACAAGTAGATGTGTGGAATCAAGAGGTAGAAAAATTTGGGATGAAAGTAAGCACAGAGAAAAGTAAAACAATAGTGATGACAAGGGGAAGGATGGAAATAAGAGGAAAGATAAAACTGAATTATAAAATTCTGGGAGTGGTTAAAAGTTTCAATTACTTGGAAAGTGTGATCACAGAAGATGGAAAGACTACCGAGGAAATTGGAAAAAGAATACAACAAGCAAACCGCTTCTACCAGAGTGTAAGGGGTATTTTGTGAAACCAAGATGTCCCGAAGAAATGTAAGAAAGTATTATATTCAACTTATTATGAACCCATACTAACCTATGCAGCTGGATCGTGGACCACAACAAAACGAGAGGAGAGTAGAATACAGGCAACGGACATGGAATTCCTAAGAGGTATCGAGGACAAGACCAGAAAGGATAGAATTAGAAATGAAGAGATAAGGAAAAGGACAGGAATCTTGAAACTTCAAGACAGGATGGAAACAACAAGGCTAAAGTGGTATGGGGATATGATGAGAATGGGAGAAGAGAGAGTGCCAAAAATAGCTTTTTCAGAGAAGTTAACAGGAAAGAGACCACGAGGAAGACCCCGAAAGAGGCGGACAAATTCAGTATGGGAGTGCATAGAAAAGATGGGAGGAAAACCAGAAGATGTACTTAAAAAATCAAAATCAAATCAAATCAAAATCTCTTTATTTGCAAATGAGGTGTCTACCGCAGTGGCAAATGGTACACTAAAATATATTATTGTCAAGCACTAAATATTAAATTAACATGAAGAAAATTTTCCTATAATGCAATATTATACAATTTACGCTAACAATATTTTTCCTATTAAACACACAGTTCATCCTTAATAAATTTATATTGTTTACAAAATTCTACTTATAATATCTCCTATACTTACAAACATAGTCAACTCATATACAGTATGTGGAATTACTTCAAATAATACTATGCAACTGGTATAATATTAAAATTTACATTGCATTTATTTACTTTTTTTTTTTTTTTACCCATTTTGGAACCTAAGTAGCATAACGACCTGCTGCGTCTTAACCAGAGCCCCTTTTGCCACCACTTTTCACAGTTCCTGAAGGGCCTTCACAGCTACCGTAGCGGTCCCAGGGCCCTCGAAGTCCCCACTGTACTTCACCCCTACAGGCAGTCCCCTACTTTGGCTGTCCAAATTCCATGGACCAGGGGATGGAATTAATTTTTTGTTAACACACATTTTTTAAAATTTACAATAGCCTGCACTGGTCGAATGCCCTCTAACATTTCATTAATTTTCTCTGTTCCTGTTTATTCTCTTCTTGAATATCTGTACAGATTTTGGAAAAGGATCAAACACTACCCCTGGTAAACTGTTCCACTCCTTCACACCCTTCCCAATGAATGAAAATTTACCCCAATCGCTTCTGCTAAAATTCCTTCTAATTTTATATTTGTGGTCAGTCCTGCCAATATAATTATTTTCAAACTGAAGCCTCTTATGGATTTCTCCCCATGTTTCTTCTCCAGTATAGGCTCTATATAATTCTGTAAGTCTAGTTTTCTCCCTTCTCTTACTTAAAGTTTCTCACCCAAGTTCCTTTAACATTTTTGATACACTGCTCTTTCTGCTGAAATCCCCTGTTACAAAACTTGCTGCTTAATTCTGCACACTATCTATTTCTTTTATTAGGTACTCTTGGTGAGGATCCCAAACACTGTTTGCATATTCCAATAATGGACGAACCATACTTAAGTAACTTTTCTCTTTTAATTCTTTGTTGCATCCTTTAAGTAGCCTCATTATGACATGTAACGATCTGTATGCTTTCCCAACAATGTCATCCACATGACCCTTCCAGTGCAAATTACTTTCAAATCTCACACCTAAGTATTTGCACTTGCCATCTTTGGGGATAACTACCCCATTCAAAGTATATTCAAATTCAGTTTTAAAGCTCCTGTTTGTAAATGTTGTAACAGTTGATTTGCCTCCATTAACCTTCATATTATTCTCTTCAACCCAGTGTTGGATACTCTCAAGGTCCCTTTGTAATTCTGAACAATTGTCAATGTTATTTATTTCCCTAGAAACAATTATGTCATCTGCATACAATCTTATTTTTGATGTTATATTATATTATATATATTATATATATTATATATAATATTATATTATGTATTATATTATATTATACATTATATATATATGATATTATTATTCATCGAAAGGGGGGTAGCAGCCTTTCGGTAGTTGCAAGGGCGGCAGTCTAGATGATTGACTGATACGGCCTTGTAATAATACTCAACATGGCTTAGCTGTGTTGATGCTGCTACACGGCTGAAAGCAACGGGAAACTACAGCCGTAACTACCTCCCGAGGACATGCAGCTCTCTCTGTATGAATAATGTACTGATGATGGCTTCCTCCCGGGTAAAATATTCCGGAGGTAAACTAGTCCCCCATTCGCATCTCCGGGTGGGGACTACACGAGAGGGGGCGATCATCAGGAAGATGGATACTGACATTCTGCGAGTCGGAGCGTGGAATGTTAGACGTTAGAATCATTGTGGTAGGTTAGAGAATCTGAAAAGGGAGATGGATAGGCTAAAGTTAGATGTAGTTGGTATAAGTGAAGTACGTTGGCAGGAAGAACAGGATTTTTGGTCAGGCGACTACCGAATTATCAACACGAAATCAAACAGGGGAAATGCAGGAGTTGGTTTAATAATGAATAAGAAAATAGGGCAGCGGGTAAGCTACTACGACCAGCATAGTGAAAGAATTATTGTCGTCAAGATAGACACCAAACCAATGCCCACCACAATAGTGCAGGTCTATATGCCTACTAGTTCAGCGGATGATGAAGAAATTGAAAGAATATATGAGGAGATAGAAGATTTAATACAATATGTAAAAGGTGATGAGAATCTAATTGTGATGGGAGACTGGAATGCAGTGGTAGGCCAAGGAAGAGAAGGTAGTACAGTAGGAGAATTTGGATCGGGACAAAGGAACGAAAGAGGAAGTCGGCTGGTTGAATTCTGCACTGATAATAATTTTGTCCTTGACAATACTTGGTTCAAATACCACAAACGACGGCTGTATACGTGGACGAGACCTGGAGACACTGGAAGGTATCAAATACATTATGATTAGGCAGAGATTCAGAAACCAGGTGTTGGATTGCAAAACTTTCCCAGGAGCAGACGTGGACTCTGACCACAACTTGTTGGTCATGAAATGCCATCTGAAGTTGAAGAAATTGAAGAAAGGAAAGAATGCAAAAAGATGGGATCTAGACAAGTTGAAAGAAAAGAGTGTGAGGGATTGTTTCAAGGAACATGTTGCACAACGACTAAATGAAAAGGCTGAAGGAAACACTATAGAGGAAGAGTGGAGAGTCATGAAAAATGAAGTCAGTAGGGCTGCTGAAGAAATGTTAGGAAGGAAGAAAAGATCAACTAAGAATCAGTGGATAACTCAGGAGATACTAGACCTGATTGATGAACGACGAAAATACAAGAATGCTAGAAATGAAGAAGGCAGAAAAGAATACAGGCGATTAAAGAATGAAGTGGATAGAAAGTGCAAGGTAGCTAAAGAAGAATGGCTGAAGGAGAAGTGCAAGGATGTCGAAGGCTGTATGGTCCTGGGAAAGGTAGATGCTGCATACAGGAAAATCAAGGAAACCTTTGGAGAAAGAAAATCTAGGTCCATGAATATTAAGAGCTCAAATGGAAAGCCACTTCTAGGGAAAGAAGACAAAGCAGAAAGATGGCAGGAGCATATCCAACAGTTGTATCTAGGTAAAGATGTAGATAATTTGGTTCTGGAACATGAAGAGTCTGTTGATGCTGATGAAATGGGAGGCCCAATTTTGAGGTCGGAGTTTGACAGAGCTGTGAGTGACCTAAATAGGAACAAGGCACCTGGAATTGATGATATTCCCTCTGAATTACTGACTGCCTTAGGAGAAACCAGCATGGCAAGGTTATTTCATTTAGTGTGCAAGATGTATGAGACAGGAGAAGTCCCATCCGATTTTCAGCAGAATGTTGTTATACCTATTCCCAAGAAAGCCGGTGCTGACAGGTGTGAAAACTACTGCACCATTAGTTTAGTATCTCATGCCTGCAAAATTTTAACATGTATTATTTACAGAAGAATGGAAAAACAAGTTGAAGCTGAGTTGGGAGAAGATCAATTTGGCTTCAGAAGAAATGTAGGAACACGTGAAGCAATCCTGACTTTACGTCTGATCTTAGAGGATCGAATCAAGAAGGACAAGCCCACGTACATGGCATTCGTAGATCTAGAAAAGGCATTCGATAATGTTGATTGGACCAAGCTATTTATGATTCTGAAGATGATAGGGATCAGATACCGAGAACGAAGAATTATCTACAATCTGTATAAAAATCAGTCTGCAGTGATAAGAATCGAGGGCTTTGAAAAAGAAGCAGCAATCCAGAAAGGAGTGAGGCAAGGCTGCAGTTTGTCCCCTCTCCTTTTCAATGTTTACATAGAACAGGCAGTAAAGGAAATCAAAGAGAAATTTGGAAAGGGAATCACAGTCCAAGGAGAGGAAATCAAAACCTTGAGATTTGCCGATGATATTGTTATTTTATCTGAGACTGCAGAAGATCTCGAGAAGTTGCTGAATGGTATGGATGAAGTCTTGGGTAAGGAGTACAAGATGAAAATAAATAAGTCCAAAACAAAAGTAATGGAGTGCAGTCGAACGAAGGCAGGTGATGTAGGGAATATTAGATTAGGAAATGAAGTCTTAAAGGAAGTAGATGAATATTGTTACTTGGGTAGTAAAATAACTAACGATGGCAGAAGTAAAGAGGACACAAAATGAAGACTAGCACAAGCAAGGAAGAGCTTTCTTAAGAAAAGAAATTTGCTCACTTCAAACATTGATATCAGAATTAGAAAGATGTTTTTGAAGACTTTCGTGTGGAGCGTGGCATTGTATGGAAGTGAAACATGGACGATAACTAGCTCAGAAAGAAAGAGAATAGAAGATTTTGAAATGTGGTGTTACAGAAGAATGCTGAAGTTGAGATGGATAGATCGAATCACGAATGAAGAGATACTGAATCGAATTGGTGAGAGGAGATCGATTTGGCTAAATTTGACGAGAAGAAGAGATAGAATGATAGGACACATCTTAAGACACCCAGGACTTGTTCAGTTGGTTTTTGAAGGAAGTGCAGGTGGTAAGAACGGTAGGGGTAGACCAAGGTATGAATATGACAAGCAGATTAGAGCAGATGTAGGATGCAATAGTTACGTAGAAATGAAAAGGTTAGCACAGGATAGGGTGGCATGGAGAGCTGCATCAAACCAGTCTATGGACTGATGACTCAAACAACAACATTATTCCCTAAATCATTTACGTATATTAAGAAGAGTAACGGACCGATTATACTACCCCGTGCGATTCCCTTACAAACTTTCTCTTCCTGCGATATATTATTTCCTAAATTGACTTTCTGAACCCTTGAATTTAGAAATGTTTTTATCCAACATGTAACCCTTATGTCCAATCCTATTCCCTCCAATTTCTTTAATAATATTCCATGTTCCACTCTATCAAAGGCTTTGGAAAGGACTATGGCTATGCAATCTAACTGGCCTCCCATATCCAATTGATCTGATATGTCTTGCTGAAATCCCACCAGTTGTGCCTCACAAGAAAAGTTCTTTCTATATCCATACTGGCTCCTCGTGAACCAATTTTTATCATCACATATTCCTCTGATGTACTTTGATATTAAACTCTCCAGTATTTTACAAACTATACTGGTCAGGCTGATTGGTCTGTAGTTCTCTGGTTTCCTTTTATCACCCTTTCCTTTATAAATTGGTATTATTATAGATTCATTCCATTCCTTTGGTATTACACTATTATTTATGACATAGTCAAAGAGAAATTTTAAATAAGGCACTATGTACCAACCCATTGTCTTTAACACCTCCCCAGTAATTTGATCACTTTCTGCTGCTTTTCCTTGCTGAAGCAAATCAAACATCAAAATCAAAATCTCTTTATTTGCAAATGAGGTGTCTACCTCGGTGGCAAATGGTACACTAAAATACATTATTGTCAAGCACTAAATTTTAAATTAACAAGAGAAGAATTTTTTTTTTTTCTAGAATACAATAATATACTATTTATGCTAATAATTTTTTTCTATTAAACAAACAGATCATCCTTAATAACTTTATATTGTTTACAAATTTCTACTTATAATATCTCCTATACTTACAAACATAGTCAACTCATATACAGTATGTGGAATTACTTCAAATAATACTATGCAACTGGTATAATATTAAAATTTACATTGCATTTATTTACTTTTTTTTTTTTTACTCATTTTTGAACCTAAGTAGCATAACGACCTGCTGCGTCTTAACCAGAGCCCCTTTTGCCACCACTTTTCAAAGTTCCTGAAGGGCCTTCACAGCTACCGTAGCGGTTCCAGGGCCCTCGAAGTCCCCACTGTACTTCACCCCTACAGGCAGTCCCCTACTTTGGCTGTCCAAACTCCATGGACCAGGGGATGGAATTAATTTTTTTTTAACACCCATTTTTTAAAATTTACAATAGCCTGCACTGGTCGAATGCCCTCTAACATTTCATTTATTTTCCCTGTTGCTGTTTATTCTCTTCTTGAATACCTGTACAGATTTTGGAAAGGGATCAAACACTACCCCTGGTAAACTGTTCCACTCCTTCACGCTCTTCCCAATGAATGAAAATTTACCCCAGTCGCTTCTGCTAAAATTCCTTTTAATTTTATACTTGTGGTCAGTTCTGCCAATATAATTATTTTCCAACTGAAGACTCTCACGGATTTCTCCCCATGTTTCTTCTCCTGTATAGGCTCTATATAATCCAATAAGTCTAGTTTTCTCCCTTACTTAAAGTTCCCCACCCAAGTTCCTCTAACATTTCTGATACACTACTGTTTCTCCTGAAATCCCCTGTTACAAATCTTGCTGCTTTCCTCTGCACACTATATATTTCTTTTATTAGGTATTCTTGGTGAGGATCTCAAACACTGTTTGCATATTCCAATAATGGACGAACCATGCTTAAGTAACTTTTTTCTTTTAATTCTTTGTTGCATCCTTTAAGTAGACTCATTATGACATGTAACGATCTGTATGCTTTCCCAACAATGTCATCAACATGACCCTTCCACTGTAAATTACTTTCAAATCTCACACCTAAGTATTTGCACTTGCCTTCTTTGGGGATAACTACCTCATCCAAAGTATATTCAAATTCAGTTTTAAAACTCCTGTTTGTAAATGTTGTAACAGTTGATTTGCCTCCATTAACCTTCATATTATTTTCTTCAACCCACTGTTGGATACTTTCAAGGTCCCTTTGTAATTCTGAACAATCCTCAATGTTATTTATTTCCCTATAAACAATTATATCATCCGCATACAATCTTATTTTTGATGTTATATTGTTCCCTAAATCATTTGTGTATATTAAGAAAAGTAACGGACCGATTATACTACCCTGTGCGATTCCCTTCCAAACATTCTCTTCCTGTGATACGTTATTTCCTACTTTGACTTTCTGAACCCTTGAATTTAGAAATGTTCCTATCCAACATATAACCCTTACGTCCAATCCTATTCCCTCCAATTTCTTTAATAATATTCCATGTTCCACTCTATCAAAGGCTTTGGAAAGATCTATGGCTATGCAATCTAACTGGCCTCCTGAATCCAACTGATCTGATATGTCCTGCTGAAATCCCACCAGTTGTGCCTCACAAGAAAATTTCTTTCTAAATCCATACTGGCTCCTAATGAACCAATTTTTATCATCACATATTCCTCTGATGTACTTTGCTATTAAACTCTCCAGTATTTTACAAACTATACTAGTCAGGCTGATTGGTCTGTAGTTCTCTGGTTTCCTTTTATTACCCTTCCCTTTATAAATTGGTATTATTATAGATTCCTTCCATTCCTCTGGTATTACACTATTATTTATGACATAGTCAAAGAGAAATTTTAAATAAGGCGCTATGTACCACCCCATTGTCTTTAATACCTCCCCCGTAATTTGATCACTTCCTGCTGCTTTTCCTTGCTGAAGCAGTTGGATTTCTCTGAAAATATCTTCATTTGTGAATGAGAAGCTTGTTGTTTCCCTATGTGTCTCTCCCTCTCTATCTTCTGTTACTGTTTCCAACTCCTGTCAATCTTCTACTGAATCTCTGAATTCCCTACTAAATAGATTTGCTTTCTCAGTATCTGTTGAATAGTGTTCACCCCCTTCTCCCACCATTGTAGGAATTTGGATTCCTTTTCCTTTTTGATTCCTGATATATGAATACAGCTTTTTCCATTTCCCTTTGTGGTCATTACCCTCTTGAAGTATACCATTCATATAATTATCTTTTGCTTCTTTTTTCACTCTATTCAGTTCCCTCATTAGCTGTTTTCTAGTTTCTCTATTCTCCCTATCCTCTTTGATTTTCCTGTTTACTATTCTACATTTTCTTTTTAAGTTTCTTATTTCCCTTGTATAATAAACAGGGTCTGAGGTCATTTTACCCTTCTTAACAGGTACAAATCTCTTCTCTCCTTCCCAAATGATTCCTTTCAATTTAGCCCAAAGTGTATCCACATTACCCCCTTCACTTATCCAACAACTGAATTGTGATTTAAGGTAAGTCCCAAATTCATCAACTTTAGTTTTTCTGTATAATTTCTTGTCTTGTGTGACCCTCTTATTAAGCACTTTTGGTACAAGTCCTACATCCATTATTACAGCCTTATGGTCACCTATTCCTTCAATTACCTCAGTTTTATCAACAATTTCCCGTGGTTTAACCAAGAATACATCTAGCAAGTTGTTGAGACGAGTTGGTTCTTGCACTACTTGTGTAAATCCTCCCTCCCAAATTAACTTATTTGCCAGTTTCTGTTCATGGGCTTCACTTGCAGCTCCATTCCATTCAACTTCAGGCAAGTTTAGATCTCCCCCAATTATTACCATATCATTATTATTGTTTTTATGGGTATAATCTATTATTTTCTCAAATATTTCCATGTCTCTTTCCTCTCTTCCAGGCCTATATGTTCCTATAATTCCCACCTCCTTCATATTATCACAAACTATTATCCCTAATATTTCATCCCTTTCATCGGTAAACCATTCATGTGAACAATAAGTTTCCTTCACCAGAATAAACACCCCACCCTTTTTATCTCCTCGGACTCTACGACAGACTGTATACCCTTCTGGAAATACTTCTCTATTACCCACCCCTTCTCTCAACCATGATTCTACTCCTATCACCATATCAGTCTCATAAGATTCCATCAATGTACTGAATTTTATTTGTTTATTTACTACACTCTGACAGTTTACCAAGAGCAATCTCAGACCCCCTTCCTCCCTAAAACTTGACTGTTGTAATTGGGTAACATTTTACTCATGAGTTGAGAACGTCCCTGGAACCCAGATCTTTGTACATAGATCTTGATTTAAGGATCTGGGTTTTTTGGCAAGTTTCCCTGTATATGCCAATTTAGTGGTATGGGTTTTCTTAAGTGCATATTAGTTTGCAAATCTCTGTTGATAATTGTAGCAATTTGTCTACAGAGAGCAGAGAGTTTCTTTTCCATTACCATTCAGATGTAACCCATGCCTAGTGAACATTTGCCTACCAAGACCTAAAGTATCTACTACATAGACATTTCTAAAACTCTTACTTAATCTCTTGATTTTTATATTTACATCATGTACAGCTTTGTTCACACACGAGTCTTCTATAAGGTCATACCTGGGTGGCACATTAACTACAATTACTTTTGAGTCAGATAGTTTTGAAATCTTACCTCTGAGGGTCATAATTAGTACTTCACCTTCATTTGCAGCAATGTCATTGTATCACTCACTCACTTTTTTTTTTTCTTTTTTTTTTTTGCTAGGGGCTTTACGTCGCACCGACACAGATAGGTCTTATGGCGACGATGGGATAGGAAAGGCCTAGGAGTTGGAAGGAAGCGGCCGTGGCCTTAATTAAGGTACAGCCCCAGCATTTGCCTGGTGTGAAAATGGGAAACCACGGAAAACCATCTTCAGGGCTGCCGATAGTGGGATTCGAACCTACTATCTCCCGGATGCAAGCTCACAGCCGCGCGCCTCTACGCGCACGGCCAACTCGCCCGGTGTGTACCACTCACAATCACCACGTAGTTGTCCTTTTCTAACACAGGATCACAATTTGAAAGGACGTCTTCAGTTTTGGCACCTGGTTTTATTAGTCCTAAAACCTCAGTCTCTGGATTATGCAGCTCATCCTTGATGCCTTCTGCCATACCCCGCCCTTGACTGTCTGCGTAGAGATGAATTTTTGGCGATCTTGACTTCCGGTTGGTTTTCTTCTTCTGTAGGTTACCTCCACTGGATTTAAAATTATTCGGAAAACTTGATGTGTCTTCTTCTGGAACTTGTTGCAATAACTGAAATCTATTTTGGCACTGCAAAGAGTTTTTCCCGGTTTTAAGTTGTACGTAGTTTCTCCCATATGTTTAACATTAGGCCTAAAATGGCTACGCGTCACTTCTGTCCACGGCGACCTTTTTTTTTCTCCACTGTCTTCCTTATCTTCCAGTTTCTTTATTCTGTCCTTTAAACTTTCATTTTCAAGTTTCAGAGCACATAAGTCTTCTTGTAGCACTCCTAAAATCTTAAGCATAGATTCGTAAGTCTCTCTTTCTTGTTGTTCTACCTCACTATCAGTTTGTTTACACTCGGGACACAGCCACACACTTTCTTCAATATCAGACATATTTACAATATTTGCACAACGAAAATAGTACCATTCATCACACTTACGACACAGAATCCCATTTTTAACTACTCTTCTGCATTTGCCACATTTTTCATTGCATCTTACACCATTATCCACCACGGATATCACAGACTCACACACAGTAGTCGCCATCTTGAACTGCAAGATCCTATATATTTCCTCTAAATGTATACATGTTCAACCCTTGTCTCCTTTCCCTACGGGGTTTGGGTATGAAGTGAGATAACGTAGCGAGTTTTTACGACCGGATATCTTTCATGACGTCAACCTAATGAAATGAAATGTCGTATGGCTTTTAGTGCCGGAATATCCCAGGAGGGGTTCGGCTTGCCAGGTGCAGTTGGATTTCTCTGAAAATATCTTCATTTGTGAATGAGAAGCTTCTTGTTTCCCTATGTGTCTCTCCCTCTCTATCTTCTGTTTCGGTTTCCAACTCCTGACAATCATCTACTGAATCACTGAATTCCCCACTAAATAGGTTTGCTTTTTCAGTATCTGTTAAATAGTGTTCACCCCCTTCTCCCACCATTGTAGGAATTTGGATTCCTTTTCCTTTTTGATTCCTGATATACGAATACAGCTTTTTCCATTTCCCTTTGTGGACATTACCCTCTTGAAGTATGCCATTCATATAATTATCTTTTGCTTCCTTTTTCACTCTATTCAATTCCCTCATTAGCTGTTTTCTAGTTTCTCTACTCTCCCTATCCTCTTTGATTTTCCTGTTTACTATTCTACATTTTCTTTTTAATTTTCTTATTTCCCTTGTATAATAAACAGGGTCTGAGGTCATTTTACCCTTCTTAACAGGTACAAATCTCTTCTCTCCTTCCCAAATGATTCCTTCAAATCTAGCCCAAAGTGTATCCACATTACTCCCTCCACTTATCCAACAACTGAATTGTGATTTAAGGAAAGTCCCAAATTCATCAACTAGTTTTTCTGTACAATTTCTTGTCTTGTGTGACCCTCTTATTAAGCCTTTTTGGTACCAGTCCTACATCCATTATTACAGCCTTATGGTCACCTATTCCTTCAATTACCTCAGTTTTATCAACAATTTCCAGTGGTTTAACCAAGAATACATCTAGTAAGTTATGGAGACGAGTCGGTTCTTGTACTACCTGTGTAAATCCTCCCTCCCAAAGTAACTTATTTGCCAGTTTCTGTTCATGGGCTTCACTTACAGCTCCATTCCATTCAACTTCAGGCAAGTTTAGATCTCCCCCGATTATTACCATATCATTATGGTAATGGTGGAGAGAAAGGCAGCGATGGAGGTCCTTGATTCAGAACCCGATCCGGGAAGCAGGAAATGGGAAATTAAATTGATGATGAGTAAAGATGTAAAGAAAAAGTCATATAAGTCAATGGTAAGACATTAATTAGAGTATCAAATCACTATTGATCTGCATTTAGTGCTGAAATTTGTCTAACCTCACCTCACCATAATTACTCAATTTGAGAAATGGAAAAGATCCAAATGAAAGCAGTGCAATTTGTTCCTGGTGATTTTTTACAAAACTGTAGTGTTGGGAAAATTTTGCAAACTTTAGACTAGGAAGACTTGGGAGTAAGGAGGTGAGCAGCTTGACTATGTATGCGATAGGTCCTTAGCTAACAGTGGAGAAATGGTGTGGATGAATAGCTTGAATGAAGTTTTTAAAAGTAAGGAAGATCACATTATGAAGATAAAGTTGGATTTCAAGAGAACAAGTTAGGCCAAATATTTGTTTATGGGAAGAGAAATTGGGGACTGGAATAATTTACCAATGGAGATATTATATAAATTTCCAACTTCTTTGAAATCATGAAAGAAAAGACCAGGTAAAGAATTTATAAAGAATCTGCCTCATGGATAACAGCCCTAAATGCAGATTAATTAATGAATTAATTATTTACTTTTTAAAACTTGTTGCTTGTTTGTTCATTTGTTCATTTCTTTGTTTGCAACACCACCTTCAAAATAATCTTCTTGGGTAAAGAGTTACACACTGCCATTAGCTGCTGTTATTTAAAGTAGACCTATATCATGGAGTAATTAATGTCCATGAGTATTCTTTCAGAGTGAAAAAGGATGGTCAAATGATATATTTGTTTATGTTTTAGGGTGTCACTTGGCCAGCAATGCATAGTATTTCAGCTCACTGGATTCCCAAGACAGAACGCAGCAAGTTTATGACTTCATATCATGGTATGTCAAAAACTCTTAGAGAACATTTTTGTTACAGTATGTGGAAAACTAATTTTCTATCTTCCTTCTTGTAAAAATATTGAAATAAAATTTAGCAGTCCACAGAATAAAAATAAAATAATAGAAAAGAAAAAATGGAAACAAATACTATACAGTGTGCCATACCTGTAATGGAAAGGAACAAGTGACATTTCTTTATTTATTTATTTACATACAGGAAAAATATATTTCTCCATTTCAGTTCATTAATGATATGAGAAACCATTCTGACACAGGCACAGTCCATTTCTGTATAAATCCCATAAGTCAGCATATGTGGATAGGGTGATATGTGAAAGAATCATTTAAGAAAAGGCTAGGAAAACAACAGACAGGGAATCTGCCACCTGGGCGACTGCCCTAAATGCAGATCAGTAGTGACTGACTGATTGATATGGGGAAGTCCTCTGTTCTCTGTTTTACTTACTGCGCTGATGGGATAAAAGTACCTCATGAGGATCCCTGAAAGTACCTTGGTTTATAAGGGAAGATCTTAATTGGGGTAATCACATTAACGAGGTTGTAAATAAATGTTATAGATCTCTTCACATGTCAATGAGGGTATTTAGGGGTTGTAGTAAGGATGTAAAGCAGAGAGCATATAACTAACTGGTAAGACGCCAACAAGAGTACGGTTCCAATGTATGAGAACATCACCAGGATTACTTGATTTGAGAACTGGAAAAGATCCAGAAGAAAGCAGCATGATTTGTTCTGGGCGATTTCTGACAAAAAGATAGTGTTATGAAAATGTTGGAAATTTTGGGCTGGGAAGACTTGGAAAGCAGACAAGCTGTTCGACTAAGTGGTATGTTCTGAGCTATCAGTGAAGAGTTGGAGTGGAATGACATTAACAAGCAAATAAGCTTGAGTGGAGTTTTAAAAAGTAGAAAGGAAAGGATATGAAGGTAAAGTTGGAATTCAAGAGGACAAAGTGGAACAAATATTCATTTATAGGAAGAGGAATTAATAAACTGGTGTCCTCATCCTGAGGTGGTTCAACTCTTTTCAGGTACACCCCCAATGGAGGTAGTTGTGGGTATCATTTTAACCATATACCAGCCCTCTTGCCATTCTTAAATCTCCGGCAGTATCGGGAATCGAACCCAGGACTCCGAGGATGGCAGTTAATAATGCCAACCATTATGCTATGGAGGCAGACAGGAAGAGGAATTAGAGAATAAAATAATTTACCAAGGAAGATATTCAATATATTTCCAACTTCTTTGAAATCATTTTAAAAAAAGACTATGTAAACTTAATGGTAGGAATTCTACCACCTTGGCGACAGCCCTAAATGCAGATCAGTGGTGATTGATTGATTGATTGATTGATTGATTGATTGATTGATTGATTGATTGATTGATTGATTGATTGATTGATTGATTGATTGATTGATTGATTGATTGATTGATTGATTGATTGATTGATTGATTGATTGATTGATTGATTGATTGATTGATTGATTGATTGGGACAATGAACTACATATTGGAAGAAACCTAATAGGCTATAGGATAAACACAAGGAAAGGTCGGTGTGGGAAAAGGGAGCAACAAAAAGATGAGTCAAGGACAAACATGATTACACAAAAGGACAAGGACTTTATCCACAGAAACAAGCTCATTAGGGGATGATAAGAAACAGATGTAGAAGAAATTAGATTCTTCACTATCTTTGATTTTCAGTCATTGGGGAGTATGATGATGTCTTCCAAATGAATCACGGTCACCAGTTATAGGCTCTTAGAGGCTCCAGCTGCGTAGGATTTTGCCATAGGACTGATGAGGAGAGAGCCCATCCATATTGCATTATTTATATTAACCTGCTGAGTTCCCTGTTTCTTCAATCCCAAGGACACTACTAGTGAATATCAACGCAACAGTCCATAAATTCCTAACTTCAACAATACACCTGCCAAAATCATCAACCCTGAGATAGAGGCTTCAACATGAGCTAAAAATAAAATATAGACCTGAAACAACTAATTATAAAACTTAACACAATAGACGTAACTATTAAAGAACAAATTCAAAAACTTAATAAGTCCATAATATAAAATATCACAACCAAGCTAGTAACTCAAATTACTATAATCTCCAGATAAAACACATCCAAACAAAAAGCAAAAGCTATAAAATACATCAAGGACTGAACCACCCATCAATATCATTTGTCATCTACCGTGCTGATCGTCCTGGTCAAGGTCACAGTGGTATCGCCATAGGCATCAGACGAATGTATACAGTCATTCAGCATTATTTTAATTTTCCCAATAACTTTTCCGAATACCTTATTTTAGAAGTACTTACCCCTCATAAATCAATTACTATTGCTACTATCTATCTTACTTCCAGCCTATCAGCCCCTTCTGATTTTATTAAACACATTGATTCTATAATTATCAATTATATAATTTTAGTTAATTTAAATTTTACCTCTTATACACCACTTCAATCTCTCGAATTTACTGATTTATGTAATCATCTCCGGGGCATACGATATCCTTTCCCCTTTCACACCTTACCTGCCAACCAATCCATCCCTGATGTCCTCTTCCTTTCTCCTTCCTTGCCTCTTCACCTACCATTCAACAGCTCATTCCTCTTCGTAATGATCATGCCCCTGCTCTCCTTACCATTCCCGGAATTATTCCTCGATCTTGCCTTTCCCCCCCTTGCCCTCCCCCTACCCGCGGCTTCTCTCATACTAACTGGAATAATTATAGAACCACCATCACTGACCTTCTCCAAGGCTCCCCACCTCAATCCCGCCCTTCAGTCTCTCATTGATACCATTGAATGAGCTATTATAGTTTCCAATAAACTCCATATTCCCCGTCACTCCTACCACCCTACTAAACCTCCCATCCCTCCCAAGGCATTACGTCTACTTAAACTTGCTCATGAATATTACAACTCATATGTCCGTACCAAAGACTTGACTACATTACAACAACACAGACGAACACTACATCATGCCCGTTCTTATATCAAAGCTATAAAACGTAAACTTTGGACCGATAAATGTAACGACTTAGCTGACTATCGTGAACCTAGAAAATTCTGGACCAATTTTCGCCAACTAACTAAAACCAATAAATCCCTTCCTACCTACCCCATACTACACTCTCCTACACATCCCCGCACCGACAAGGATAAAGCTGACATTTTTGCGGACTACTATCGGACAGTCTTCTCTCACTCTTCCAATCCCGACTTCATTCATCCTGACGAACATGTTGTTAATCAATTATCTCATCCTGACCTCCCTGAACTTCAACCCTCCTTTCTACATTTCCCCAAGTTGATTATACTCACCCCTTAAATGCTCCTACCACCCCTACCTATATCATTAATTTTTTGAAACACAGGAAAAATACCTCCCCTGGCTCCGATCACATTTCCTATCGTCATATTCAAGAAGCCCCTCCTATCGTTATTAACCTCCTTAGCACTATCTATACATTTATCCTCTACACAGGCGCTTATCCCGCTCATTGGGGTAAGGCCACTCTTCTTCTTTTTCTAAAACCAAATAAACCTCCCTCGGATGTTCATTCCTACCACTCCATCTCCTTACTCCCAGTCCTTAGTAAGATTCTAGAAGGAATTTTAAGTAGAAGAATTACTTCCTATCTTGATTCATTAGGTCTTCTCCACTCATCTCAAGCTGGCTTCTGCCCCCATCATTCCACTCATGATCATCTCTTTCATATCTCCGCCTCTCTCCATTCATACCTCCGTCCTCATAAAACTGCCATCTCAGTATGCCTAGATGTCAACCGAGCCTTTGACTCGGTCTGGCATCCTGGGCTACTCTATAAACTTCGCCATCTCCCGCTCCCTCTCACTCTCATTCGTTTTATATTTAAGTATCTCAGATATCACAGGCACAAATTAACATTCACAGAACACTTTCCTATCCCTTCTCTCTAACCGCGGGCGTAGCCCAAGGATCGCCACTTTCCCCTCTTCTTTACATTTTATATACCCATGACATTTCTCACCCTGACCCTCCCCTCCGTCTTTATCAATACGCCGATGACCTTGCTATCCTAGCCCTCACTCCTACTACTAAAACACTAACAAAACATCTACAGACATATCTTTCTACTCTTGAAACCTGGTTCAGTTCATGGCATATCTCTGTTAACCCCTCCAAAACCCAACTAATTGTTTTCCATAAAAAATCCCGTATTTGTAAATCCCGGAACCGTATCCACTTAACCATGTATAACACCTCCCTCACAGAGACTAACTTACTAACCTACCTTGGCATTAAATTCCAAAATAATCTCAAATGGAATTACCATATCAATCATATCTATAAATGTTCCCTCCACCGTTTCTGTGCCCTACGTCTTCTAACTGGCCGTACGTGAGGTCTCCGACCGCCCTAAGTTCTCCAGGTTTACAAATCCTTCATCCGTCCGATCGTCACATATGGTTCACTGACCTGGTTCACAGCTGACAGCAGACTCTACACACAATTACTAAAACTGGATAGACATGCTCTACGTATTGCCTACCGCCTTCCCTTCGATACCCCATCTGCCAACTTTCTCCCTCTGTATTCTTTTCCTAGTATTTTGACACACATTCATGATCTCCATCTCAAATATCTCAAAACTGGTCACACCACCCATAATCCCTTCGTCCTAGAAGCCCTAGCCCTCTCCCCTCTTGCTACTCACATTTTCAATAACAATCGCATACTTGGAACCTATCACCTCTTTCTCTCTCCCATTACGTAGCTTCCCCTTTGGCCACCACTGCCCTCCTACCACTCATGCCAATTTAATTCAATTAATGTTTACGATGTTCCTGGCTGCAGTGATGCACTGTCTCCAGCTGTTAACTGACTGTTCTAAGGTACTAGCATGCCATCACTTTCACACTCCTTACTCATACTGTTGCGCATGCTCATACATCATTTCACCTCTTACTTTCCATTGTGTCATCCTCTGTACTTCTGTCAGTCACTGGTATCTTTTTTATTTCACTTTACTGTTTTCCTTTTTCACCTTATTCTTCGTATTCTTATTATTGTTATTATTATTATTTTTATACTGTATTCTCAATTATTCATTTATTATTATTGTTCTCCCTTTCATTGCTTCTGATTATTATTATTATTATTATTATTATTATTATTATTATTATTATTATTATTATTATTATTATTATTATTATTATTATTATTATTATATAATTCGCTGGGGCCATCAAGGACCACGTTAAGTCTTGTTGCATTTGACACTGAACTTGGCCTTCTTTAGAGCCCAAATTTCCCTCATTCTTTGTGAGTGGGCCTGCTTACGCTCCTCTGTCCAAGGGGCACCGTGTCTTCTCTTCGGTTGCTCGTCTCGGTTTAGCCTGTTCATCAATATTTTCTTGCGGAAGAGATCTCTGTTAAAGGCATCTTCAGCTGAGATATGTACCATTTGCAGGTCGTCTTTGGTATTTCTAAACCAGGGAATTGTGGTTTTGGGGTTTGAATTAAAAAAGTGAAAGATTTCTTTAGTTAACTTTCTTCTGTCCATTCTTTTCAGATGACCGTAAAATCTTGCCTGTCTTTTTCTGATTGTGTTGGTAATTTTCTCTATTTTGCTGTAGACTTCCTTGTTGGATCTCTTTTGATGGATTCCATTTCTGTACTTTGATCCCAAGATTCCTCTCACAATTTTGCGTTCTCTTTTCTCCAGTTCTTCAAGGAGTCCTTTGTTGGCATTTAGAGACAGGGTTTCGGCTGCATATAGAACTACTGGCTTCAGAACTGTTTCATAGTGATGTATCTTGGTGTTTTGGGAAAGGCATTTTTTGTTGTAGATTGTGCGGGATGTTTGGTAGGCTATTTCCAGTTTGCGTACTCGCTCCTGAAGTGCTTCTTTGTCCAGTCCATTTTTCATGATGATCACACCCAGGTATTTGAATTTGTCTACTCGGGTGATGTCCCCGTATTTTGTATGGAGTTTTGGTGGAGCCTCTTTGATGTTAGTCCTTACTTCTGTTTTCTCAAACGATATCTGCAAACCAGTTTGTTCGGCAATTTCCTTTAAAATTTCAACTTGAGCTCTAGCGGTTTCTATGTCGTTTGAGAGAACAGCAATATCATCGGCAAATGCTAAGCAGTCTGTTGCGATCCCCTTGGATTTGGTTCCTATTCTCAATGGACTGTAGTTGGTTTCCTGTAATCTCACCTGCCAGGTTCTGATGATCTTTTCAAGAACACAGTTGAAGAGTATCGGGGATAGCCCATCACCTTGTCGGACTCCTGTTTTGATGTCAAAGGAATGCGAGAGACATCCGTGGAACTTCACCTTGGATTTTGTATCGGTCAGGGTGGCTCTAATTAATGCCAGCAGTTTCAGATCAACTCCAAATTCATTTAAGATGTTTAGCAGGACTTCCCAGTCAATGGAGTCGTACGCTTTCTTAAAGTCCACAAAGACAGACACATACTGCTTGGACCTTAGTGTACAATATCTGATGATCGTTTTGAGATTTTGGATCTGTTCAGCTGTTGAGCGACCTTTTCTGAACCCTCCTTGGTATTCACCTATTTGATGTTTGACTTGTGCTTCCAAACGCTCCAGGATGGCAAGTGATAGAATTTTGTAAGTCACGGGTAGCAAAGATATTCCTCTGTAGTTGTTGATGTTCTTCATGCTGCCTTTTTTGTGTAATGGATGGATCAAAGCTATTTTCCAATCTTCGGGTAGGGTCTCCTTGTTCCAAATTTCTTCTATTTGCTTTTGCAAGATATCAAGTGATTCTTCTGGGGCATATTTCCATAGTTCTGCTACTACTGAGTCTTCCCCCGGCGCTTTGTTATTTTTGAGACGGGCAATGTGGCGCTTGATTTCATCTCTGTCAGGTGGTCTGGAATCTGGGTACCTGAGTAAGGGTTCCTTGGTCTCAATGGCGCTTTGCGGTTTAGAGCAATTAAGTAAATTCTTGAAGTAATCTGCCAGAATGCTGCAATTTTCTTCATTTGACGTCGCCAGTGTGCCGTCCTTTCGCTCAAAGCATAGAGATGGTGGTTTATAGCCAGTGAGTTTGCATTTGAAGGCTCTGTAGTACTCTCTGCTTTCATTCTTCCTAAAGTTTGGTTCTATCTTTTCAATGAGAGATTTTTCGTATTTACGTTTCTCAGTTCTGAACACCCTAGCTGCTTGGGCACCTTGGGTTTTGTAGGTTTCCCAATCATTTTCTGATTTCATAGAGTTGTACTGTTTCCACGCATTGAGTTTTTCTTGGAGGACTGATTCGCAGGTACTATTCCACCAGGCATGCTTTTTGCTTCTCTTGATTTCTGCAACATCTTTGGCGGCCTCAACAAGGAGACTTTTGGCGTTGTTAAAGTCACAGTCATTTAGTCTAGCCTTCTCCTGGAACTCCTCGACCCTTTGCCGAAGTTTATCATTGTCGAAGCGTGTGATCTGTTTGGTTGTCTTCCTTGTGTTTGCAGGAATTGGTTTGAATTTGATAAGAGACATATAATGATCTGAGGCCACATTGATGCCTTTCTTTACCTTGACATTCATAATCTCAGGGCTGTTTCTCCTGGAGATTGCAACATGATCAATTTGGAACTCTCCGAGAGCTCGGACGGGAGAACGCCAAGTCATTTGCTTTCTGGGTAGATGGCGGAAGTGGGTCGACATGACCTGCAGGTTGTGATTTTCGCAAATGGTCACCGGTCTTTTGCCGTTGGGATTGGTACTTTTGTGAGCAGGGTAATTTCCTATAACTTTCTTGTACTTCTGCTCACGACCTAGTTGGGCATTGAAGTCACCCAAAAGAAGCTTGACATGGTGTTTGGGGATTTTGTTCAATTTTTCATCCAGTACGTCCCAGAAATTATCAACTTCGTCTGGATCAGACTTGTTCTTATTGTTTGTAGGAGCATGTGCATTAACTAGGGCGTAGGTTTTGTTCGCGCATTTAATTGTGAGTATAGACAATCTGTCATTCACAGGTTCGAAATTTGCAACCGATTTAAGGATCTTGGTTCTAACAGCAAGTGCGGTTCCAAGCATCACAGCTCCATTGAGGATTCCTCTTTGCGCTTTGCTCTTGAAAAATCGGTAGCCTTCAGATTCAAAAATCTCTTCATCCGGGTACCTTGTTTCCTGTAGGGCCATTATGGATATCTGATTTTCGTGAAGAGCTTTGGTGAGGGTTTTCAGCTTGCCAGTTTGTGTAAGTGAATTTATATTGAAAATTGCTAGAAAGGTTTTAGATTTTGGCCTGAGTTTTTGACTCTTCGGGTACACCGAGACGCTCTGACTCGTCTCTTGCATGATGTCGAGTCTCACCCAGAATCCAAACGAGACTCGTGCGCTGTGGCGTTCACGACGAGGGATTTATCCGAAGATTTACCCCCTGGGGTATGTTTCTTGAAATGTTGTGCCATCATGCTTTTTGACTTGACTTTGTTTTGGACGGGTACCCATCCTTTTACAACTAGGGTTGTTAGCCCTAGAGGTTGCCTCAAGATGTTTTCTGGCTTCTGGTCATTTACCAGTCTTCACCGTAACCCTGGCAAGGGACCAGTTTTTTTTTCACGGTGGTATTTTATTTCCCTACTACCCTCTGACTCTGCTGGCTGCAGAGCCAGCAAGCTTCCCCATTTCCAATGGGACGTGGCCGATGGAGGTAACCGGTAAATGCCCACACGGGTATTATTATTATTATTATTATTATTATTATGATTATTATTATTATTATTATTATTATTATTATTATTATTATTATTATTATTATTATTATTATTATATTGTTCTTTTCTTAGTATTCCTAGCTATATTTTATAATTATCCCCTTGTCAGTATCCTAGTTCAGTTGTTTCCTATTACAACCTGTATATATTTGTTAAGTTAATATAGTGCCTAAGGATTTGGCACAAGAACATTTTCGTTTGTTGCCCAACAGCTCATGTGTGTGTTCCTTTCGTTGTGCTATTAGTGTTGATTCAATGTTCAATCTACCATGTCTACAAGCATTTTGGACTTTTACCTCAAGCAAAAACAAAAATCTTGTCTTGTACTATTTGATATATCCTGTATTACTGTATATGTGTTTTGCTCAATAAACGGGGGATAGCGGGGGTTAATGCGGGCGGGTGTGGTGTGGCCCTGCTCTGAGGTCCGACTTGGGCGGTCTTGGTCACCTCTGCGCCAACCCCACTCCTCTCTCTTTCCTATAAGTATGTACGACACATACCACTATCAAGAAATATAATTTCCACAATTATAAATTTAATACTCACAGCCTAGAACTACTCGTTTAGCTGTGGCCCGCCCACCTCATTTGTAGGTGGGAATGAAAGAACTTCTTGATGATGATGATACCCATCAATAACCAAAAAAAACACAGTGGGATTAAAAATAAAACACTTGACAAAATAGACTGACTCTCTCGCTGTAACTATTAAAGCACAAATTCAAAAACATAATAAAATAGGTCCATAAGATAAAATATCACAACCAAACTAGTAACTCAAATTACTATAATCTCCAGATAAAACACATCGGAAAAAAGCAAAAGCTATAAAATACATCAAGGACTGAACCAACCATCAATAATCAATAAAAACACAGTGGGATTAAAAACAAAATCATAAATATAAACTTTAACATTGTAAAATTCTAAATGTCTGAAAAAAATCATTCCTGTTTGTACTAACACATCTTAGCTCTTCCTTATTCCTGCTTTTGCTTGTAGTCTTTGATGATCACAATGAACTTAAAAATTTTATTACTAGTATGTATATGTAAGATATTGACTGTGAATAAAATTGTTTAAAATAAAAAAGTTCTTCTTCTAGAAGTGAACCACGTATAGACTTTCAAGGACAGATTTTGTGCTGTTGGTAATAACAGTCGTGTTGTGACAGCCTTAACAAAACTGGAAAAATGTCAGCCACGCACCAGCCTAGGATATGGCATAACAGCCTGAATCATCATGGACAACAACATATTCTTAGTATGTCAGAGAAAGGGATTCATATCTATTTTGATTCCTAATCATCCTCAGGAGGGTGAATGCACCCTTTCTAACCTTCGTACAAGAATGTAAATCTTCTACAACAGAGCCAAGAACTGAATCCAGGGAAATGATGCTGGGTCTCTCCCAGAATCTAAAAATTTGTAAGCATGGAGATCTAGCTGAGTCTGAATGCTTCTAATTACTTATGACAGGTGCCTCTCTTTTGCTTCAATTCTTCTATTCCAATGATCCCTACAGGAGTTTGCAAGGCCAAGACAGTCTATCATTTTCAGATGCAAATGGAAAAGACTGCATGGACTTGGTGAGGAAAAGTTTCAAGAAATGTGGAATTTCAAATTCTATGGATGTTAGTGAGGACGACTATGTATGGGAAGGTGATAAAGTTCCGATGGTGGTAGTTCTGATGACATTGAATGTACACTGGACTAGTTTTATTTCTCATTGTGGTAGTTTTGTGTTTTTATTACTTGTAAAGTATTTTAAATTAGCAATTTTGTGACACATTTGCAGAAATTAAAAAAATCATTGCCTTCAAAAATAAGAAGAGAGGTTACATCATCAACCTAACTGTCCGCTTTGAAAGCCATAAGTCGCAGCCCACAGATGTCAACCTCAGGAAGAGGACGATTTACTTACTACAGAGATAAATACCAGCTAGAAGAAATTAGGCATAGTGGGTCTGATAACTGGAGTGAGGGGAACAATTACCACTTTTGCCACCCTTAAGGGTTCCTTAATAATTCTAGAATATCATTGTTATAATTAGGTTACCATCTACATTTCTCAAGATTGTATATATTTCTTTTGTAAAAGTTAATGAAAAAGTATACTTTGTCACAAGACAACCTCTACATGAGAGGAAGCATTAAATAAATAAATAAATAAATAAATAAATAAATAAATAAATAAATAAATAGATAAATAAATAAATAAATAAATAAATAACAGGCAAACAATGTGAATAAATTATACAATATTTTAGCATGTATCATTTTACAACTTAACATTTGTCTTTATAATGTATGTGTTACAGGAGCATCTGTGGGGACAGCAGTGACATATCCACTGAGTGGCTTAGTGATTGCCAGTTTTGGTTGGGAATATGTATTCTACTTAACAGGGACTCTATCTATAATATGGTGTATATGTTGGTGGCTGTTAGTATTTGATTCACCTGCACAGCATCCACGGCTATCAGAGAGGGAGAGAAAATATCTGGAAAAGAGCTTGGGCAAGTCTGTGTCATTGCGAAAAGTAAGTTTCAACTGTATACAACCACCTTCAATTCCCAATTTTCAAAAGATTCATAAAAATTCCCCTGTTTCAGCATTTATGTAGGGTAATCATCACAGAATTGTATTTTACTTTAAGATCAATAAAAAAAGAATAGCTTGAAGAATAGGCAGGAATATGCCCATACTTTTGTAGATAAATAAGGGTAGAGTTATATAACTTATCTGACTGCTAATTGTAAAAGACTAAAATGCAGTAAAATGTCCCAAATTGGACAATGAATAAAATTGACAAAACACAGAATCTTCATTTGCCAACCACTTACTACATGCAAAACATAAAAATACAAGTGTCAACGCAAGCATGAAAATTCTTCATATCAGCCCGAAAGGACACTCTCTCAATACTCTAAAATAACATGAAATGTGTATAAGCACAATGTCTGAAAACACCAACATTTTCAGGGAATAGACACATTTCAAATCCCATATATTATACTACCTCATCATACACAAATGAAATGTTGGCAATGGACACAAAATACTGTGTCTGTCCTAGGAGGCAGTTGCTGAAGATGAAAGGTCCCACACAGTAGAAAACACACCAACAAGCAATTTATTTACAACATAAAGAAAAATTGTGGTGAAGTAAGTCTACTTCCGTGACATTCATTTTGTGGTCCTAAGTAAGCACTTTTGGTATTCAACATAACCTGAACTTTCAATAGTCAAAAAGCCAATTAGTAGAGAAGATATCTTAAAACACATTAAAGTTAAAAAATTGTGAAGCACCTGTCCTTCCAAAGTTGATGTGCATAGTTAATTATCATGAAATGTAGATATAGACAACCATTCTTCTCCACATCATACAATGTCACATTCTCACAGTCTTTGTTGGACTGTCTGGTCCATTTTCAAATAACTCCCAACTCACAGTATTTCCTTACATCGAGGAACCTTTTAAAAGACTTTACCTTCAGTCACCTCAGAACTTAAACGTATCATATGATATCTAGCCAAAAGTCACAAGACACTCATTGTTTTTGGTTTCAAAGGCACCTGCCATGTAACTAATAGAATGTAGGACTTCTCTCTGCATTTATTTTAGTCCTTACCCAACACGGTAGACTCTCTGCTAACTTCTGGTAAATTGCTGGCAGAATTTGTTTCCATTTTTCCTGTTGTATGATGAACAGTTATGTGTGTTAGTTGGTTCAGTTCGTATGGCACGCAACCAACAATACATCTCATCCCAAGTCAGGTCTTTGAACGACTCACTGAAGCAGGTCAACCTGATTTTCTTCAAACCACTACACAACTGATCTTGCTTAATTGACAGGTGCATTATTGTACTGATACAAAAAATAAAAAGGCCTATTTCAAACTGTTGCCACAGTATGGAAAGCATATATTTGTCTAAAATGTCAAGGTGGATACATGGCAGAGTTCACCAGGAAAAATACCCACAGACCATTATACTACCGTCATCAAATTTTACAATCAAGAAGACAACATACTCTGGTAAATGCCATTCACATGGCATCTGCCAGATTCATCCACTGGCCAAATGAAATCCTAACACCAAGAAGACATTAATTTAGAGGAACTCAATTTAGACTAAGCAATTATCTAGGTAGCATATTTATTTGATTAAAGTTTCCAGATAACACGTTCAAGCATGAGTGAGAAGACATATGACATATAGGGTGGTGCATGAAATGTCAAGCATTGAAAATGGCTTATAATGTGTAAATCTGAGCTCAGAACCATGTCCTTTTGTGAACAAAAACCTTATTTCATGCAACAGAGGACGTTTTTCCTTGTTATTTGTTTTACGTCGCACCGACACAGATAGGTCTTATGGTGACGATGGAATAGGAAAGGCCTAGGAGTGGAAAGGAAGTGGCCATGGCCCTAATTAAGGTACAGCCCCAGCATTTGCCTGGTGTGAAAATGGGAAACAACGGAAAACGCTCTTCAGGGCTGCCGACAGTGGGGTTCAAACCCACTATCTCCCGGATGCAAGCTCACAGCTGCGCGCCCCCAACCTCACGGCCAATTCGCCCAGTAATACAGGACGTTATGTTGCACATGCATACTGGCTTCCAGTTATACAGCATGGTGAACAAAGGGAGGTTTCAACTTGTGAAAATTTAAATTTATAATAATATTCTACCTTTACAATACCGTAATAGTCTTTATTAACAACACTACATTAAACTATATCGGTGGTATATGTTTCGTCCTCTTATCTTCAGTCACACATAAAATCATTGGAAATATGGTAAGGATACATTAAAATTAGTGAATAAAAAGTCTGTGAATCTTGTGAAGCAGCGTATTAGCGTTTTGTCTTAAAAAATTAGGGATGACTCCCTCTTTGAGACAGTTTTTCAAGAAAAGAACGCCCTTACCTATTTTTGCAATTTTGATCTTTAAATTTAAATATTTGTTAGTTCTACCTGCCTGGTTGGCATCAACATTGCACGTGATAAATTACATATTTCAGCCCGTATTGTCAAAAAGTATCAAATTGTGAAAATTTAAATTTATAATTCCACCTTTACAATGCTGTAATCATCTTTATTAACAAGATTACATTAAACTATATTGGTGATACATGTTTCATCCTCTTATAGGACATCTTCAGTCACCCAAAAAATATTAAATACCAAAATTGTGAAAATAGGGTAGGACATTCTTTTCTTAAAAAACTGTCTCAAAAAGGGACTCATCCCTAATATTCACAAGATTCACAGACTTTTTATTCACTAATTTTAATGTGTCCTCAACATATTTCCAATGATTTTATGTGTGACTGAAGATGTCCCATAAGAGGACAAAAAAGGTATCACCAATATAGTTTAATGTAGTCTTGTTAGTAAAGACAATTACAGTATTGTAAAGGTGGAATTATAAATTTCAATTTTCACAAGTTGATACTTTTTGACAATACAGGCTCAAATACAAAATTTATCATGTGCAAAGGGAGGTTGATGCATGAACAGAAGGTGAAAATGATGTTTTTTTATGAGGAAACAAAAAGAGTAGCTCAGAATCAGGAAAGGTTTTGTGTTCATTTCAGTACCCAGCAGGCTCCCTGCTGGCAGACGGTGTATAGGCTGGTCAACCATTTGTAACCAAAGGCAATATCATGGAAAGAAAATGGCCCTGTCTCAAGCCAGTCCACTTACCAGAGGATACTGCTGCTGTGTGAGCGGCTATGGTTTGGAACTCCTACAAATCCATCAGAACTGCTTGTATTCAGCTGGGTATCTCTTGTCGGTCAATTCAGAGAATACTGCAGTCTGAGTTTGACCTTTCCCCATATAAAATTGCAACAGCTCATAAACTAACAGCAAGTACAATTTGCTGCATGGACTATTGCAGAAGGTCATTGCGTATTATATCACATGGTTCAGTGATGAGACTTACATTTATCTCAATGGTGCTGTGAAAAAACAGACTGTCTGGTTTTGGATGACAGAACAACCTGATATTATGCACAAGGGGGGGGGGGGGAGAGGGGGGGAGAGGGGGGGGGGGGGCTCCATGGAATTATTGAGCCAATCTTTTCCATAACAGCATATTGAACAGTGTCATTAGTGTGCATTACATGAACATGTTGCAAAACAGTTTCCTTCCACAACTCTTTGCAACGAGACTACCATTAGAGACATGACTGATCATACAAGATGGAGCTCATCTGCACACAGCAAGTGTTGTTCTGGACTTCCTGCATGAACAGTTACTTAAGTATGGTTCATCCATTATTGGAATATGCAAACAGTGTTTGGGATCCTCACCAAGAATACCTAATAAAAGAAATAGATAGTGTGCAGAGGAAAGCAGCAAGATTTGTAACAGGGGATTTCAGGAGAAACAGTAGTGTGTCAGAAATATTAAAGAAACTAGGGTGGGAAACTTTAAGTAAGAGAAGGGAGAAAACTAGACTTATAGGATTATATAGAGCCTATACAGGAGAAGAAACATGGGGAGATATCCGTGAGAGGCTTCAGTTGGAAAATAATTATATCGGCAGGACTGACCACAAATATAAAATTAGAAGGAATTTTAGCAGAAGCGATTGGGGTAAATTTTCATTCATTGGGAAGGGTGTGAAGGAGTGAAACAGTTTACCAGGGTTAGTGTTTGATCCTTTTCCAAAATCTGTACAGATATTCAAGAAGAGAATAAACAGCAACAGAGAAAATAAATGAAATGTTAGAGGGCATTCGACCAGTGCAGGTTAATGTAATTAAAAAATGTGTGTGAATAAATTAATTCCATCCCCTGGTCTAAGGAGTTTGGACAGCCAAAGTAGGGGACTGCCTGTAGGGGTGAAGTACAGTGGGGACTTCGAGGACCCTGGGACCGCTACGGTAGCTGTGAAGGCCCTTCAGGAACTCTGAAAAGTGGTGGTAAAAGGGGCTCTGGTTAAGATGCAGCAGGTCGTTATGCTACTTAGGTTCCAGAATGGGTAAAGAAAAGAAAAAGTAAATAAATGCAATGTAAATTTTAATCTTATACCAGTTGTACAGTATCATTTGAAGTAATTCCACATACTGTATATCAGATGACTATATTTGTAAGTAGTACAGGAGATATAAGTAGAATTTTGTAAACAATGTAAATTTATTAAGAATGAGCTGTGTGTTTAATAGAAAAAATTGTTAGCGTAAATTACATAATATTGTATTATAGGAAAATATTCTTCTCTTGTTAATTTAATATTTAGTGCTTGACAATAATGTATTTTAGTGTACCATTTGCCACCGAGGTAAACATCTCATTTGCAAATAACGAGATCTGATTTTTTTTTTATTTGACCATTTCGGACATCCTGAATATTTTCAGTTTGGCTTAATCTGGGCATCATATAGCCTGATTTTAATTCCTACTGCGAATATTTGAAGGAGACAATCTACTAACACAAACCGAAAAGTGTACTGCATTTGCAAGCGGCCATTATTCCTTTTTTTTCCCCCCGAGGGTTGAATAGCTGGTTTGTCTCATAGCTGTTGTACACTGAGAAGGTAAGCATATTGAACATGTCCTGAATACTGACCAATCATGCACATTTCAATAAGTGTTGTGATGCCACTTTTTTAATTAAATATGTTGTATATTACATATTCTATGACCAATTTCCAGTGTATGGCATTTCGTGCGCCACTCTGTAGTAGTACATTAACAACCACTTAAGTCACCATGTTTTTAAATGCCAGCGTGCAAATGTGCATGTATTGTGTCATATAGGTGCCACATGTTATTTTGTGGGACGGAGTTCCATGCCTGTTGCACATTCAGTCAAATCAGCAACGGTTAATGCTGGTATTGGATGATGCTGGATTCGTCATCCCATACGTGCTAAATAGATGAAAGGTCCAGTGATCTAGTAGGACAAGGCAACTGGTTGACACTTTAGAGCATGTTGAGTAATAGCAGCAGTATGACAATAAGTGTTATCCTGTTGAAACACACCCCCTTGAATACTGCAAAGGAATAGCAGCACAACAGGTTCACTCACCAGTCCGACATACAAATCCACTGTCAAGATTCTTGGGATAAAGGCAAGAGTGCTCCTGCTGTTGAACTCCTGGTGTAGGTCCAGTGAGATGAAAGCGCAGACAGCTTGGTTCCAAGCACTCACCTGGCCTCCTTCTTAAGAGCTGGCACCAAGACAGAAACGGCTCTCGTCTGAGAACACAACAGATCACCACTCCGCTCTCCAATGAGCTCTAGCTTGACACCACTGAAGTTGCACATGGCAGTGATTCAGAGTTAGTGGAATGAATGCTACAGGACATTTGGCTCAGGGCTGTCCCTCAAGTAATTGATTTGTTACTGTCTGCTGTGTCACTTTGGTGCCAACTGAAGCTGTAATAGCTACTGCAGATTCAATATGATCCACCACTGCCATGTGGCAAATACGGAGGTCTTCCCTCTCCATAGTGGCCTGTGTGTGGCTGGATCCCAGTCTGCTTGAGAAACCGATGCATTTTGGATACATCCCTGCCAAGTCTTTCTGCAATATCGTGGAAAGAATATCCACTTTGCCATAGGCCTATTACACAGCCTCATTCGACCTCAGTAAGCTGTTGACACTGCTTAATCTCCTTAAAGGCATATTTGACTCACACATACCTCACAATATCAACATCGGACGATGACTAACACTCACGAACTGTCCAGTACATATTTAAAGCAAACATGCTTTGCAAGGCCACAGTGGTGCTATTAGCACCACTCTCCATCGACTATCATGCAAACTTGAATAGGCATCATCTTTCAGATATATAAACGTGCCTCTAGAATTTTGTTTACCTAGCACAACTCCTTCTTGGTGTTGGGATTTCATTTTCTGCCAGTTATGTGTTCATTGCATTGGCTTACTGGCAGCAGCACCAACAATGAAAACCAAATTTTATCACTTACCACTGAATCATCCTATCAGTGGCCTGTGTACTTGAGCTGTGACAGAAGTCCTCTGCAATCATTGACAAGGCTGACTGATGATTAGTGCACACATCATGCCTCAAAGTTTTTCAGTCCCCAACAATCAGTTTCCTGGACCTACCAGAGTGATGGTTGCATTCAGTGCTTCCCTGATATTTACACCATCATCGCTAAAGGTGGACTGGCTTTTTCTTTTTTTTGCTATTTGATTAATTTGCACCGACACAGATATGTCTTATGGCGACGATGGGATAGGAAAGACCTAGGAATGGGAAGGAAGCGGTCGTGGCCTTAATTAAGGTACAGCCCCAGCATTTGCCTGGTGTGAAAATGGGAAACCATGGAAAACCATCTTCAGGGCTGCCGACAGTGGAGTTCAAACCCACTATCTCCCAATTCCTGGATACTAGCTGCACTTAAGCGACTGCAGCTATCGAGTTCAGTAAGGGTGGACTAGTGCATCTTTAACTGCTGAGAAATCTCTCTGATGAAATGTCCAAATTTATGGGTCTCTACGATCATACCTCCTTTCTCTCAGAACTCTCTCCACTGACTCATTCTGAGTATGTATGACGTTCAAGGATGTGTGCCAGCACATAAATATAGCATTAGTTATATAATTTGATGACACCTGGAACAAAGTAATATCCAGTGACTTATGGCTATACAGTGTACCTACTTAACATAAGAATCAATTTATTTTTATAGCTAATATGATATACTAATAATGGCATTTGTGTACTGACAGCGAAAACACACTGTGAAGCTATTGATAGAGGAGCTAAGTCAGAGAATATAAAGAGCATGATGTGTGGTAAAAATATTCAACATTGGATTTAATTATTATTATTATTTTTTTTTTGCTAGGGGCTTTACGTCGCACCGACACAGATAGGTCTTATGGCGACGATGGGATAGGAAAGGCCTAGGAGTTGGAAGGAAGCGGCCGTGGCCTTAATTAAGGTACAGCCCCAGCATTTGCCTGGTGTGAAAATGGGAAACCACGGAAAACCATCTTCAGGGCTGCCGATAGTGGGATTCGAACCTACTATCTCCCGGATGCAAACTCACAGCTGCGCGCCTCTACGTGCACGGCCAACTCGCCCGGTGATTTAATTATTAAATATGCCCTGTGTTCTCTCAACAATATTGTAAAACTTTTGAAAACTTGTGTACATCACCATTAATTTCAACTTACCCTTTGGAAACTTTACACTATACTGGTCTCTGCTAAAGTGCATTCATATGTATGAGCACATTTGCCTACAAATACAATTAACCAGTGATAAATGAAAAATATTGTTTCAAACACTAGGCAGTGCAAGGAGAAATGTATCCAGAAGTCTGCATTCATGCAGATGTTCTCCAGAGGACTGCAGGTAATTTAAAATACAGTTGAAAAGTACATAAACTCAGGAAAAATTAAATGAATATGCAAACAACAAAATACTTCATCTTAAGCAATACATAAATGATAGAACAGGAAAGGTATATGCTAGCTAATTAAGGCTATATATTCTATCATGCCAGATGATGGAATTTGATTATTTTTAATACAGAATCAGCATTAATGAGTAAAGGAACAAATAAACTCACTGCTAAATGCCTTAACAGACCCAAAAGTATATTCAATATTTCTTGCTTGCAGAAACTCAAAGATTGTCTTACATCCCAGTCAACTTCATTTTTCAATAAGCACAGCCTTGTTTATCAGATTCACCTAATTGATTTCACCAAAAATTATCTACAAAAGTCTTTTCCAATTCTTATCTAGTTCCAAAGAGGGAAGTGCTAAATAGAGAGTAGTGCTGCAGCAGAAATATTCACAGTTTGTATTTAGTTCCCAAACCCCGTGGTGCAACAGCCCTGCAGAATATGAAGTGTCGTGTGGTCAGCATGACAAATCTTCGTAGCCGTTATTCTTGGCTTTCTAAACCAGGGCCGCCATCTCACTATCAGATAGTTGCTCAATTGTATTCACATAACCTGAGTGGACCTCAAACCAGCCCTCAGATCCAGGTAAAAATCACTGACCTGGCCAGGAATCGAACCTGGGGTCTCTGGGTAAGAGGCAGGCATGCTACCCCTACACCATGGGGCTGGCCTCATCTCATAACCATAAATAACCATAAATATACCGTGTATAAACACGTGAAGTAGACTTCATAATGAAGCATTTCAACTGCACACAAAGTCAATGCTGTGAAAAATTTGAAAAGTAGAGTTATTGCAGATTTTCTTACTTTTAAGTATTATAACAATATACTGGTAAATTCCATTGTTTTATTTAAAATTTGTTTTCAAAATCTAGGCTTCTCCTCTTACAACACCATGGAAAGCCATATTCCTATCTGGACCATTCTGGGCAGTACTTCTGGCATCACAAGGACTAATGTGGGGCACAATGACTCTCTCCATGCAACTTCCTACTTATTTAAATAATGTGCACAATCTGGACATTCAAACAGTAAGTTAATGAACTAGTCGAATGTTAATTATAAAATGGAGAAACTTATTAGAAATTACAAGTATTATTTATTTTATAATGTAATATTTATTCATTTAAAGAATTTCTATGTGAAATCTCATACAGTAAAACTTGGTTAATTCAAACATTTAAAATCTTAATTCAAACCTTTCTTGTGGACTCTTGACATTCCTGTATGACAGAATGTAAAAAATTCAAAGTCAAAATACCTTATTTTCAAAAAATGACATTTATGGATGATGGAATGCTGTTTGGGTAGAAGAGAATAATTTAGAATTATGTTGGTTCTGGAAATGGAACTGTAGTTGTTGTGAAACCCTCAGTAATATTATGAGATGGGCAACAGACAATGTTATGATAGCAAGCAGAGTGAAAAATCAGGTTTTAAGTTTCACCAAGAAGGAAAGTCCTCCCAGTTTTAATTACTGTGTTGATGGGGATGAAAATATCTCATAGGGATCATGTCAGTACAATAGCTGGTGTTGATACAAGAAAAGATCTTCATTGGGATAATCATATGAGTTATTACATAAAGGTAACAGATCTCTTCATATAGCTATCAGGGTATTTAGGGGTTGTAGTAAGGATGTAAAGGAGATGGCATTTAAGTCACTGGTAAGACCCCAATTGAGTAGGGTTCCAGAGTATTGAATTACTTGATTCAAGAACTGGAAAATACAGTATCTGATCGAAAGGAAAGCAGCATTAATTGTTCTGGATGATTTCTGACATAAGAGTAGTGTTGCAAAAATGCTGCAAGCTTTAGTCTGAGAAGACATGTGAGCTAGGAGACAAGCTGCTTGACTAAGTGGTAAATACATATTAGTATTGAATAGGTGGAAACCTTTACTGTGTTACTATTCATATGTTATTCTCAGTTCAATACGGACCAACAACATGAAATTCATAACCCTTGATAAGTGGTAAATTTCAAGGTGTCAGTGAGAGATGGTGTGGAATGACATTAGTAGAAGTTTTTAAAAGTAGAAGGATCATAACATGAAGATAAAGCCATAACTACAGAGGAAACATTGGGGTAAATATTTGTTTATAGGAAGAGAAATTAGAAATATTTATCAAGGGAGATGTTCAATAGATTTTGAACTTCTTTGAAATCACTTAAGAAAAGACTAGGTACACAACTGAGAGGGTATCTGCCACCTGGACAGGAGCCCTAAATGCAGATCAGTGGTGACTGATTGATTAATTGATTGTTTGCTTGCAATTGATTGATACTATAATCTGATGATGCTGATGATGCTTGTTGTTTTAAGGGGCCTAACATCGAAGGTCATCGGCCCCTAATACTATAATCTATCAGCTTCATTGTCCGTATTGATAGTTTGACCACACAAGTATGAAGGATAAGAGTTTTCCACCTAATCAATACTTTATTATACAAAGTGTCTAATAATTTAAATTACATTAAAACACAGTACCGGTTTTGACCTGTTAAATAGGTCATCGTCAGCTGTTGATGAACCTGCTTATTCAATTGCGACTGTACAGAATAAAACATCACTAAGATTAAACAAGAATGCCATTATTCTAATAAAATGTAATGCTTAATGTCTAAGTATATACATATGGTACAGTATTTTGAGGTTAGAAAGCTTTCACTTCCTGGAGTTCCATGAATGCCACATATTCCAAAAAAAAATTATATTATGCTATAATGCTATAATATTATTTAACTGTGCTCTAGAAATGGTAATGAGGGAATGGTTTAGGAAATGTCCCCCCAAAATAAAGATTGGCCGAAAAATCAAAACAAATTGCCTGGATTTTGCTGACGATTTAGCATTACTAGCAGTGGACATAAAAGAAGCAAAAACCCAGATATCAGAACTTCAAAACATTGCAAATAAAATTGGCCTCAAAATATCATTTGAAAAAACAGAAATTATGCCCCAAAAACCAACACAACTAAAAGAAGTCACCATAAATGGTAATAAAATCAAAATAGTAACTCAATTTAAATATCTTGGAGAAGTAATAACACATAACCTAAATAAAAAAATCTCAATCCAAATAAGAACAAACAGATTAGCTAAAGCACAAAAATTAACATGGTATATCTACAAAAAGAAATGTCTATCAATAAATACAAAAATAAAACACTACAACACAGTTACAAAACCAGAAGCTACATATGCAGCAGAAACACTCTTTTACCTGAATAAACAATCAAAGACTGACAGACTTCAGAAAATTGAAAGGAGGATTGGAAGAACCTGCATCAACAAAAAATACCAGAAAGATGGACAGTGGCGGTTAATACCTAACAAAGTCGTGTACAAAGAGCTAGAACCCATTACAGATACTATGCGTAAGAGGAGACTGGAATTCTTTGGACATATCATGAGGATGCAGGATTCGAGACTTCTTAAACAACTAGTACAACACAATCTCGTCTCAAAAAATACCACAACAGGATGTAAATGGATCAGAGAAGTAAGAGAGGATCTGAAGGAAATAGGCCTTACAACAGAAGACACCACAAATAAGATAAAATTGAATACAAAACACAAGAATACAAACCTCCGCTTTACCCTTACACAAAACAAACCAACAACACGCACATTTTCAACTGAGGAAAGATCGGAGCATCTGAAGAAGTACTGGGAGGACCGCAAAGCCCGAACAATCCCTTCAAAGAGACCTGAACGACTGACTGACTAAAGTGATCCTATGTGGTCATAAAAGAAGAAGAAGAATGTTAAAAACAGGAAACAATTCTTAAAGTTTAAAGAGTCACTGATATCACTGTGTCAAGTTTAAATATCTTATGCTGCAATGCCAGCATTATGTCCAACGGTTGTGTGGGTAGATACAAAAGTGCATTGTTGGGACGCAAATACGTGGGGAACGTTATGTTCCAGCTGTTGATGAACCTGCTTGTTCAATAGCGACTGTACAGAATAATGATATAGAATGTACAGAATAAAAAATTACTGAGATTAAACAACAATGCCACTATTCTAATAAAATGCAATGCTTAATGTCAAAATATATATATATGGTACAGTTTTTGAAGTTAAAAGGCTTTATCTTCCTGGAGTCCCACGAATGCCACATATTCCAAAAACTGTCTATATTATGCTATAATGCTAAAAAATAGTAAACAATTCTTAAAGTTTAAAGAGACACTGTTATCATTGTGTCAAGTTCAAATATTTTATGCTGCAATGCCAGTATTATGTCCAACGGTTGTACTGGGTAGATACAAAAATGCATTGTTGGGCCGCAAATATGCGGGGAACGTTATGTTCAGTAGAATATTAGGCTCTGTACTTGTTTTACAGGCACTATGCACTTCTCAGTCCATATCATTGCTGATAAACATGCTAATGTACACTAAGACATCTTGTTGAAGCATAAGTTGCTATGTATGACATATATACTTGTATTCCACCCAGGTAAAGTCAAAAACTCTGTGAGCTGGATATGTCATTGAGCATGGTTGAGAGCGTGGTGCAAAATGTTGCGTGTACGTCGTGTAGCTGTTGTAGCATTAACCGCATATTTGCATCCTAACGATGCACTTTTGTATCTACCCGCACAACCGTTAGACACAATACTGGCATTGCAGCATTAGATATTTGAACTTGACACAGTGACATCAGTGACTCTTTAAACTGTAAGAATTGTTTCCTGTTTTTAACATTATAGCTTAATATAAATTTTTTGGGGGAATATATGGCATTCATGGGACTCCAGGAAGTTAACGCTTTTTAACCTCTAAAAACTATGCCATATGTATATACTTAGACATTAAGCATTACATTTTATTAGAATAATGGCATTCTTGTTTAATCTTAGTAATGTTTTATTCTGTACAGTCGCTATTGAATAAGCAGGTTCATCAACAGCTGACGATGACCTATTTAACATGTTGAAACCGGTACTGTATTTTAAGACGCAGCAGGTCTTTATGCTACTTAGGTTCCAGAATGGGTAAAAAAATAATCATCATCATCATCATCACCTGTTTACCCTCCAGGTTCGGTTTTTCCCTCGGACTCAGCGAGGGATCCCACCTCTACCGCCTCAAGGGCAGTGTCCTGGAGCTTCAGACTCTTGGTCGTGGGATACAACTGGGGAGAATGACCAGTACCTCGCCCAGGCGGCCTCACCTGCTATGCTGAACAGGGGCCTTGTGGAGGGATGGGAAGATTGGAAGGGAAGATTGGAAGGGATAGGCAAGGAAGAGGGAAGGAAGTGGCCGTGGCCTTAAGTTAGGTACCATCCCGGCATTCGCCTGGAGGAGAAGTGGGAAACCACGGAAAACCACTTCCAGGATGGCTGAGGTGGGAATCGAACCCACCTCTACTCAGTTGACCTCCCGAGGCTGAGTGGACCCCGTTCCAGCCCTCGTACCACTTTTCAAATTTCGTGGCAGAGCCGGGAATCGAACCCGGACCTCCGGGGGTGGCAGCTAATCACGCTAACCACTACACCACAGAGGCGGACTAAAAAAATAATAAAAAAATAAATGCAATGTAAATTTTAATCTTATACCAGTTGTATAGTATCATTTGAAGTAATTCCACATACTGTATATCAGTTGACTATATTTGTAAGTAGTATAGGAGATATTATAAGTAGAATTTTGTAAATAATATAAATTTATTAAGGATGAGTTGGGTGTTTAATAGAAAAAATTGTTAGCGTAAATTGTATAATATTGTATTATAGGAAAATTTTCTTCTTGTTAATTTAATATTTAGTGCTTGACAATAATGTATTTTAGTGTACCATTTGCCACTGAGGTGGACACCTCATTTGCAAATAAAGAGATTTTGATTTGATTTGAATGTAATTTAAATTATTAGACACTGTGTATAATAAAGTATTGATTAGGTGGAAAACTCTCATCCTTCATATTTGTGTGGTAATTGATTGATATGTTATAAAAAGAAGTACAACATGTGTGACTGCTGGAGTCACAGGTGTTGGTATGCTTACCAGAGGGTTAAAAAGGAATACCTATGTCCATGGTTCTTGGTCATATCCAATTTCATGAACTTCTATAGAGTCATTATGTAGTTACAAAGAAAAAAACTAATTTTGAAACTAGGTATTACGGAGTGAGTTGGTACACAGTTTGGGTCACATAGCTGTCAGCTTGCATTCAGGAGATAACAGGTTTGAACCCCACTGATGGCATCCCTGAAGATGGTTTTCAGTGGTTTTCCACTTTCACACCAGGCAATTAATGAAGGCCACGATTACTTCTTTCCCACAGTACTAGCCCTTTCTATCACATCATCGCCATAAGACGTGTCTGTGTCGGTGTGATGTGATGTGAAAAAAGAAAAAAAAACAACACATACAGATAGAGAGGATTTTAGGTTTCCTTCAAATTTTATGTATATTGACCAGGAAGTGATCTTTGGCCATTTCGATGGGAAACTGCCAACAAAGTCTGAGTTATTACTCCCCACAAGATGGTACACAATGGAAGTCATACAGTCATATGAAATTGAAAATGTCTTCCATTATTTTATATTATTACCTCTACAGTACCTACTGGGGTAGAGCATTATAATCTCAACCATTAATATGTTTTACAGTCCTCCTCAGAAACCACCTTTATGCACAGTAATTTTATTTAACTACTCTGTACTATGTCTTATGGCTAGTCTATTGATGATCAGTTTCTGTAATGAAGAATCATATAATTTTAAGAGTAGGGTAATCATAAAATAGTTAAGACATGGCTAAGTGCTACAATAGTAACTTATGTCATTTCAGATCAGATAGTTCCCATAATTAATATTGTTTTATTGTCCTTCTTAAGTAGGTGCTAAATACTGTATACAGCACCTAACTTAATTAACATGTTTCTAAGAGTATCTAAGAGAATCTCTCCTGCATTTCTCATAATGTGTTATATACAGAAGAGCATGGTCCAAAACATTTTATTTATTTACCATACTTATTTATTTACAGAATGGTCTGGTGTCAGGTCTACCAGACTTGAGCAAATTCCTGTTTGGACTTGTATTCTCAGCAGTAATGGACTATATGCTGAAACGAAGTTTTCTCAGCATAACAACAGTTCGGAAGATTTCAGTGGTTGTATGTTAGTATCCTGATGTTTTCTTAGAAAATAATGTGCTATAAGATTTCTTTTTCTCTCCCTTATTCAACTTCTGATTAACACTTATCTAGAAAACTACATGATATTACCATTAACATCATTATCATTATTTCTTTAATCCAGCTGCAAGTGAATCAATAGTCCCTTCTATTTTACTCTATTTTTCCACCACTCTTCATGCATGACTGTTTTCTGCATGTTTTATGCTGTTCATAGTCAGGTCCATCCATTGTAATCTGGATCTTCCTCAGCCTCTCTTAGCTTTCATTACAAATTATATGGTTTCTTTGCCATTTTTTCTTCATTTATCTCTAAAATACTTCCAAATTATTTCTGCCTACTTCTTTCTAACATCACTCCATATTTGAATATCTTACTTTTATAAGATTGGTTTGCTTTTTATTATTCTTCTCTGCTTTTAACAATGAAGATATTCTTCCCACCTATTTTGTTGTTTCTTCTGCTGCTATCAATATCACTCCTTCATCTTTGCCCTTTGCAAATTTGGTATTAGCACTTTCACTCTTCCTGATTTTTACAGTTCCATATAATAGTTTCTTTCTAACGTTTAGATCTTTAATTTCCTGAGAATAATTTTCAGCTTTTCTTCAGCAACTACTTTCTTACGTATTCTTTCATCTTCAGTGAACTTCCTCCTACTTTCTTCAGTCTTCTCTTTCCTATTAGTCTACCACATACTCAGTCTGCACTGCTGACAAATGCTCAGTTAAAATTCTTTCATTCTTCTTCAACATTCTCAGTCTCCATCCGATGTACTGTTTTTATTAATTCCTTCACAAAGTCTTTCTGGACTTGCTTATCTTCAAGTAACCACATATTTTTAATCCTCTTTTCTCTTTGTACTTGTAAATGTACTACAGTATCCATTTTCAACTTCGCTATCACTGCTCTTGCATACTAACAAAACTTACCTCAGGTTTGACTGAAAAATTTGTCAGTTCTTTATGGTTAACTTTTTCCATACATATGCAGTCAATGAAGTCAGATTCTTCTTCATCTTCCCGTCCATCATTAATAATCTTCCCAATATTTTTCTTCCTGGGTTATTTCTCTATAATCAGATCTCTGATTACCTAACTTAAAATTCTAAAAATACTCCATTGAGCTCTATATCTCTATACAAGTGCAAGATGAGTAAATGATTATGTTGTTACATTGTAGCAATTTTTAATCATCCAGGGTGATGCTAGGTACATAATCGAGTTACTCCAAGTTCAGCAAAACTCCCTCAAGTCTTGAAATTAGTACGTATTCCCTACATTTCCAGAATAACAAAAATCAGATAATCTCCATTGGAAATCAGTTGTGCATTTGCAAGCATAAAAAGCATCAAATAGTGAAAAGATTGTCACTGTATCTTATTTAATTGAGGAACACCTTCTTGGCAGCAACCATGCATACTTTGAAATACCATGAAGGTAGACATTCCTGTAGGTTTGATTAATTCCTGCACAGTCCACCTCCTGTTTTCTAAGCATTGTTCATTAACTGCAACTAACACATCTCTGTAAACAGACATATAAGAGCCTCCATCAAGCAGGTAGACTGTTAATGCACATCCACACTGGAACATCTGAACCCATCTTGCCACTCCAATACTTCTTATAACTCTGAATGAAATTCATATACAATTCTGCTGTGGAGAACTGCAATTTTCACAACTCCCGTACCACACTGCTGGCAATCCACTTGTTGCTTGGCCACATGAAAATATGATATCACAGCCCACTTGCCCCATCAGATAGAGAACCACATCTAAAGGGGTTTCAAATGTGTAAGTGTAGTCACATGTTTGTCAGGTACAAAAAAAAAAAAAAAAATAGTGGTGATAAATCCATAATTATCCCTTGACTAGGTAATATATTCTCTTTCATTTCTTTCGTACTTGTATGACCCTTCCACCAATGCCAGTTTGTATAGCAAAGTCATCTCCGTACAGCCATGAAGGCCCTTGGAGGGATGGAAGGTAAAAGCTTCCACTATCCGTAACCTCGGCACTTGATGGGTAGAGTGATTGGCTCTACACCCGGCTGCCTTTGCCCCCAGAAATTAACCTGGTACTCATTTTCTGCGTAAGTTGAGTGAACCTCAGGGCCATGTGCACCTCCGGAAGTGGAAAGCTCGTTTCTTAAATTTTACGGCTTCCTGACGGGGATACGAACCCATGTCCTTCCGGGCGAACTGAGCACGCCTTTACCACTTCGACCAGGCAGCCCCTTGCCAGTTCATATACATGGCTTTATTCACTGAGTATATTGTCTGGCTCAATGGCTAAATGGTTAGTGTGCTGGCCTTAAATCCAAGGGGTCCCAGGTTGATTCCAGGATGGGTCAGGGATTTTAACCTTCCTTGTTTAACTCCAATTGCTTGGGGACTGGGTGAATGTGCCGTCTTCAACACTAGAGTTCATTATGCAGAGGACCATATCCTCACATATGCACAGGTCGCCTATAAGATGTCCACTCAAAAGACCTGCACCAGGCCTCTCCAGAGGCTACACGCCATTATTATTACCGAGTATATTCCTAACAGCTTTTTTCTCCTATTGCAAGTGCTATGTTGCCCCTTGCCATTGTTCCCACTTGTTTGTTCCTACAGTCATTCTTGCTGGCTTCATGTCTTGTCACTTTCAGCTTATGAATAAGATACAGTATATGGAGTCCAGTCCAGTCGAGATTTCTTCTGAGGACGCAGAGCACAGTTCTCTGTGAAATGTAAAGAATTTCACCTTATTTTCTTGACATGGCATAAGCCCAAAAGCCTATACAGTATCATGTCTATAGTTTTGGAGTTATTTAGATGTGTTTGAATTCAAGTTTTCGATTATTTTATTTTCCAGTAAAACTTTATCCTTGTAGAAGCTTGAATTTCCTGGGAAGTATTTAATCCCTTCAAAAATGTAATAAGTGATAGCTACGGGGATTCATCCGTTGTGCTATAGATATGATCAACACGATTTTAACTGTCTTTGAGACTGTCAGCAATCAGCCTTGTGACTCGGTCATTTTAAACTATTTACTATTAAACCCCATTCAGCCTTCCGTCTCAACGGAGGCTGAACGTGGACTTAAACGGTATTAAGAGCATCAAAATTCGTCTCAGCGACACATTGTAACTGTTCAACCCCTCATCAAGACACTTGGGGAGATGAAAGTTATTATCTTGGGACACATGAATAACAAATAAACTATTTGTGGCTTGCCCGCAAATTGCCATGCAAATAGAAACAATTACCATTCCATGGTTTCCCATTTCTCTATGTAATGTTTGGGCACCAGGGTAAACCAAAATTTATATTTACTAGCTTAGAGACTTATACTTAAATCACAGGGATAGGATTTTAAATAATTAACCATTAAGTATCGCTTAAGAAAGAAAATTAATGCAATATAAAATACAAATGAATTTATTATTTTAAAAAAAATGAGATGAATCGGAAAAGTTTCTTAAAGCGTGGAGGAATTTATAATTTACTTTACTGAATTTAATATTGCTTGCTTTATCTAATTGAAGCTCACCAATTGCACCTTCCGTTGAAGTCATCTGGTTTCCGAGGTTACTCGTTCTCTTCTTCTCGATGTAGAATTTGCTTCATGGACATCCTTCCTTCCTTCTCTGATATGGTACGGGCTATCTGGACTAGCACTCCCTATTTGCCTAGTCTTTAAATTAGACATTGGCCCTATACTTGTAATAACTGATCAGCGTTGATCGTATGAGGAGAAAATTCAGAGATATTAATTTTTCCATATTAGTAGAAATCTCAATCCAACTGAGCTATACTATTTATACGGTACAGACTTGTACCAAATTTCCGTAGACTTGAACTAAACATAGTTCTTCGTCCACAATATTTACTGAAAATAACACAAGCCGTAAGCTTGTTTCGTTTCACGCAGATCCGATAACATTACCGCACCTAAGTACTGTATCGAAGCGACAACACCTTGTACAAAAATAACTATGTCGCGGAGCGACCACACACTGTTTCACAAATCAAATAACGTCGTTCAAAGTAGATGTTCACAGTAGAAGTAGTAGTGATGGAGTATCTCTCAGTATCTCGCTCCGCACTTGATAATATCACTGGGCTCCCCCACTCTTGGTAACAGCTTCATCTCAGATCTCTATATAACGAAACATCTGATTCGTAGATCGCATTATCATCTCCCCTTCTCTTCTTTCTTGTCGAGTGCAGTAGGCGTGGCGATGATGTACTCTGCTGGTATGCAAGCCTCGCACACGGGTCGCTGTTTACTGCCTTCCCCAAACCCATGAGTCACGCAAAATCCCCAGCTTCAAGAATAACCCTCCGTATACACAAATATGAGATGAAATGAAAACAACTATGTCTCAACATATTGACCGTATTTACAACATAATGAATTCCTATCCTACATAATATAATAATTTAAATAATAAAGCGATGTTATCATATATACAATATGATTCCAAAAGTCCTTGATTACAAATGATTGACGTTGAATAAATATGTTATTACAAATAATTGCCGATGGCGGATAAACTTGATATCAAATGATATCGCGTAAAATGATATTATATTAAATTAGTAGGGCTGGAGAAGCCTGATACGCCCTCCTGTTATTTACAGATATAACATATATGAAAATAACACACTACAACAAAACGGCTGATATATACATCATTACATCTTACAAACACTTAATAAAAAATATACATAACCAAATCTTGTATCTCACTGTAGAGTGTCTGTTTCAACGATATCAGATAACATCAGTAATAATTCCTGCCGATTTTCTTGCGAAAGTTCGTCAGCAACACTCATAATATATACAACAAAACAACAGGTAAATAACTCTATCTTTGCACTTCACCATCAAAGTGTTCGGCAGTTCCAGGTTATCATAATATATACACCACACACACACGTAATCACACGCGGCTTACCTCTCTTAGATGGCCGCAAGCAATTTCTTGTTTTCATTGCAAAAATATTACTACTTAGAAAATTATTGCATTAATTTCCTTCTGCAGTTTCAAAACAAAATCCCAAGTTACTCATGGCTTCTACAATGGTGTCAGGTCTAGGTTCACAACCTATACATGAATTCACGTTTTCTAACTCAAGTACATTTAATGTTGTTAAACAACATCGGGGAGACATTACACTTAATTCGCAGAAATATATCATCTCAGCGAATGAATATTATAAGTGCCCAACATGACACGATTACCATCTTTCAATCTGTATGCACAGGGACCAACCCGACAATGAATCTGGAATGGACCCGGATACAACAAAAAGAATTTCTTCGTCACTTTCTCTTCACTGGACGAGAGCATGAGAACACGTAACAGAACAGAATCTCCTACCTGAAATTCGTCTAACACCTGACGTTTCTGCTGTCTGCTACGCTTCTCGGCCGCTTTAATCAAATTCTCTCTCGCTAATCTGATATATATCTGAGAGTCCCGCTGAGGTTCTTGTGTAATACCTAGTACTTTTGTCAGCTCATTCCTAGGATTGCTGCCAAAATGAACCTCTAATGGGGTGAATTTCGTGCTATCATGCTGTACCATATTAATCCATTTCTCAATCAACGCTAAAGAACCAACCCACGCAGTGTGCTTGTCATGAACTAAAGATCTAAACATCCTACCTAATTCCTTCATTGTGCGTTCACACATATTCCCTTGCGGATTCCTAATTGAGGAAAAAACATGTGTGATATCTAACTCTGTCATCACAGCCTTCCACTTCTTCGATGTAAATTGAGATCCGCTATCCGCTACTAGGCATACCTAATTCCTGAACATACTTGTCACTAATAATCTTACTGCAACTAAGACCTGTCGCTTTTCTCATCGGATACAATCTGACTAATTTGGAAAAAGCGTCAATCACCACAAAAACGTATTGATAGCCATATTTACCACGAACTACGGGTCCAAATAAGTCAATACAAACAAGATCACCAGTTTTCTCAGTAATGACCGCTTGCCTAGGTCCTTCGAGGTACCTATTGGGAGCTTTACTTCGTTGGCATAAATCACAAGAGGAAATAGTTTTCCTAATTTCCCTTCCCATCTTATCCCAAACAAAACTTCTCTGGATCTCATACAACACTTTACTTGCACCAAAATGTCCCAACTCCTTATGAATGAACCAAATTAATTCCGTTCTCAAAGACTTAGGTACACATATACGCCAACGATCGTCACCACAATTCTTCGTTAAAAATTGATCAACCATTCTATAGGTGTGTCTACCTTTCTTCACACTTTCCTGATCTCCATTCTCAAGTTCTCTTATCACATCTTTACATTCATTATCCTGAGATTGTTCAAAACGCATCTTCTTTAATCTATTCAAGGCTTCCTTATTGTCTTTATGAAGACATACACAGATTAAAATGCCTTCCTGGATCTTAATAACACTACCTTCATTACACAAATCTCGGTCTCTGGATAGCAAATCGGCTAACACATTGTTCTTGCCTTTAATGTGTACCACTTTAAAATCATACTCTTGTATTGCTAAAATCCATCTACTGACCCTGTTAGATGACAATTTGCAAGTAGAAATAAAAGATAGCGCATGATGGTCGGTCCAGATCTCAAATTTAGTACCCAACACGTACATCCTGAACTTACTTAGAGAGTAAATAATCACTAAGAACTCTAATTCAGTAATCGTATAGCGTTTCTCAGCTGCACTAAGCCCTCTCGAAGCCAATGAAACAATCCCTAAGTTGTTCTCATCATCCTCCTGACATAGAACTCCAGCAATGCCACAATGTGATGCATCAGTCAACATAACATACTTCTTATCTCCTCTAGGATATTTCAAAATCACAGCTTTCCTAAAACCATCTTTTAGCTCTTCAAATGCCTTCTCATGGTATTCTGCCCACTTCCACTTATTGCCAGCTTTCAGCAAATCTCTAAACGGCTCTAATAAGTAGGAAAATCTTAAAACAAATCTTCTAAAAAAGTTACATACTCCAATGTATGATCTCAATTCTTTTATATTCCTGGGCCTTTTTGCATTCAATATTTTCTCTATTCTCGTGCTTTCTGGAGTCACACCTACTGCAGATACACGGTGTCCTAAAAAGATGACTTCGGGCTGACAAAAAATGCATTTCTCCAGTTTAAGAGTGAAACCTGCCTGTTCTAACTTGGTAAATACCCTGTCGAGATGTTCTAAATGCTTTTCGAGACTGCAAGACGAAATTACTAAATCATCAATATAAATAGTGGCATAGTGGTCGGCTTCGTTCCCCAGAGCAATATTCAAAGCACGAATTAAAGCAGAAGAACTAGTATGAGTACCATATGGGACACGACAGAATTGATACAGATTACTCTTGTGACTGAAAGCTGTTAAAGGTCTATCTTCCTCCGTTAACGGAATCTGCCAGAAACTACGACGTAAATCTACAGTAGAAAACCAAACTTTCCCTTGAAAATCCTGTATCAGCTCCTCTACAGTTAACGATTTTAATTGATCAGCAGCAATACGTCTGTTCATCTCCCTCCCATCAATACACAAACGGACAGAACTGTCGTTCTTACGCACAACCAATAAAGGATTGACACACTGACTACTCGAAACTTCAATAATACCATCCTCTAACATAGCTTCAATTTGATTGTCTACCGCTTTAGCATATTTATGTAGTATCGGATATCTCGGTCCAGCGAATATACTTTTATCCAGCACTGAAAATGAGTGTTCATACACATGTGTTTTGCCAGGTTTCGATGAAAATACTTCCTTGTGTTCTCTCAATACATACAACAATCGGTCCCTCTGACCTTCTTCCAAATTGCTACTATCTACCGCTTCTCTCAAAGCATCATCGTGGTTCTCCTCTAACCACACTTCACACAACTTAAAATCCGCTCTCTCTTATTCATCTTTTGAAACCTCATTAACACACCACATGTTACAAACCTCGACTTTCGTCTGAACTTCGGCATCCCACGTGACTTTAACATCCTCATTATCCCACCTTAAATATACTATCGCCACATTGTAATCTAACCGAGCTGAGTATAAACTTAGCCAGTCAGATCCCAAGATAACATCAAATATAAGATTCGGAATAACAAGACAGATCTGAATTTTCGACTTCCCGTTAATACAAATAGGTATGGCAACTTGTTTACATATTTGCTTGGATCGTTTACCTACAGCAGTGACGATATATGTGGATTTCACAGGCATTTCTTCAATCTCAATATTCTCCTTCTTTCTGTCCTCATACCACTTCGAACTTACACATGATCTTTGACTGCCTGAATCCAATAAAGCCTGATACTGCGCCCTCCATATAACGATTGTAACAACGGGGTTCTCAATTTTACTACCAACTTCGACTTGATTCACTTCAACCTCCCGTAATAACTCATCTCTGACATCGAGATCATAATTCATGTGCGTCATTACACAATTTCTCGCAACATGTACTGAAGACTGATAATCTGATCTCTCATTACCGTCTACTATCAGTTTAAATTACTTTGTCTCCTTGTATCCTGATTTCGGCTTGTACCTTCCTCTACATTGCGTTCCCTCTGAACATTCCTATTTTGCTGGAGTGACTGATTACCTACAGGTTGTTGTCTAGGTTGAAACTGACCACGGTGATTGTGTTCTTGTCTTCTGGGTGGTGTCTGATAGTTTGCGTGCTCTCGTGTACTATTACTATTTCCTAACGCATCGAAACTTGCTAGCAATCTTTCCATTCCCTGAATAGACTCTATCTGTTGCATACAGCTAGCTTCGCGGATTTTGTTGGGAAAATGCCTGAGTAATAACTTCACAATATCTCTCTCCGCTGACATCCCATCTACGTTTTTACAAATCATAACGTGGGCTAAAAAATATTCGGTCATAGAAACTCCTTCGTGTGGCCTAAATTTCCCAAAGACAATGCGTTCTCTTTCCCTACTTTGTATAGCTTCACTCCAAAATTTTTCCGTGAAATATTTCCGGAATTCCACCATACTGGTCATGCTGCTCTTATACACCGCAAACCATGATTTCGTTTCCCCAATAAAAGCTTTACCAGTTATTTCCAACGCTTCTTCCCATTCAATGATTCCTTCTTCGATTCGCTTTTCAAACCGTTTCTTAACAGTGTTTAAAAAATCTAAAGGGTTTGTCTGCCTCCCATTAAATTTAGGTAGTTCAGTTTCATATATGAAATTAGTACCATGGCACTGACTTCCTATATTACCTTGCTTTTCTCTGATTTCTTTACGTATTTGTGCCTACGACCTATCAATACGTTCATTTATCCTTTTTACTTTAGTTTCTACGTCACTCACCAACATTTCATTACATATTTTAGCATTAGTCTCTACCTTACCACATAGATCATCGAATTGTTGTTGTACTTGTTCTCTAACTTTAGTAACTTCTCCTACTTGTTCCTGAATTTTACTATTAATTCCTGTGATCTGCTGGTCTACTTCGCTCCTAAGTTCAGTTAACTTATTATCTATGACTTTCTCATGTTGGCTACGTCTCATCTCCTGTTCCGCTAACTGATTCTCAAAACGTTTCTGCTGCTCTAGTGATTCATCTAATCTATGATTTAAAGCGTCCATCCTAGCATTAACTTCTCTGCTAATTTCGGTTTTCGTCTGTTCTATCTCCTTTCTATTTTCTTTAATCTCTGTCTGTGTTTTCTCTACTTCCTTGCTAATTTCAGTTTTCATTCTCTCTACTTCCTTCTTAATTTCATCTATCCCTTTTGTTTCCTTCCTAATTTCATCCGTTTGCTGTAATATCCCTTGCATCATTAAAAACAGTTGTTGAATATTCATTTCACTATTCGTATTACTTTCTTTCTTGCCCTCCATCCTAGCTACATCAGATTCTGTGCTATTTTCCATGCTCCCACCACTCTCTACCGTTTTATCTACTTCAATGCTTTCATCAACAACATTCCTAGAATTCAGCGTCTTGCCTCCCTTTACTAAGTTTCCGCAACGTAATTTCATGTCCTTTTCACCTTGTGCAGCCATGATTCCCCCAAAATCACATATACAAATTATATGGACACTCACCTAACCCCCACAAACACAGACTCTACTTTACTGCTTTCTTTCCATGAATACTTAATGGTTTTCGAGCCCCACATTGGGCGCCAAATGTAACTGTTCAACCCCTCATCAAGACACTTGGGGAGATGAAAGTTATTATCTTGGGACACATGAATAACAAATAAACTATTTGTGGCTTGCCTGCAAATTGCCACGCAAATAGAAACAATTACCATTCCATGGTTTCCCATTTCTCTATGTAATGTTTGGGCACCAGGGTTACAGTTTTAAACAAAACTGTAAACCAAAATTTATATTTACTAGCATAGAGACTTATACTTAAATCACAGGGGTAGGATTTTAAATAATTAACCATTAAGTATCGCTTAAGAAAGAAAATTAATGCAATATAAAATACAAATGAATTTATTATACAAAAAAAATGAGATGAATCGGAAAAGTTTCTTAAAGCGTGGAGGAATTTATAATTTACTTTACTGAATTAATATTGCTTGCTTTATCTAATTGAAGCTCACCAATTGCAGCTTCCGTTGAAGTCATCTGGTTTCCGTGGTTACTCGTTCTCTTCTTCTCGATGTAGAATTTGCTCCACGGACATCCTTCCTTCCTTCTCTGATATGGTACGGGCTATCTGGACTAGCACTCCCTATTTGCCTAGTCTTTAAATTAGACATTGTCCCTATACTTGTAATAACTGATCAGCGTTGATCGTATGAGGAGAAAATTCAGAGATATTAATTTTTCCATATTAGTAGAAATCTCAATCCAACTGAGCTATACTATTTATACGGTACAGACTTGTACCAAATTTCCGTAGACTTGAACTAAACATAGTTCTTCGTCCACAATATTTACTGAAAATAACACAAGCCGTAAGCTTGTTTCGTTTCACGCAGATCCGATAACATTACCGCACCTAAGTACTGTATCGAAGCGACAACACCTTGTACAAAAATAACTATGTCGCGGAGCGACCACACACTGTTTCACAAATCAAATAACGTCGTTCAAAGTAGATGTTCACAGTAGAAGTAGTAGTGATGGAGTATCTCTCAGTATCTCGCTCCGCACTTGATAATATCACTGGGCTCCCCCACTCTTGGTAACAGCTTCATCTCAGATCTCTATATAACGAAACATCTGATTCGTAGATCGCATTATCATCTCCCCTTCTCTTCTTTCTTGTCGAGTGCAGTAGGCGTGGCGATGATGTACTCTGCTGGTATGCAAGCCTCGCACACGGGTCGCTGTTTACTGCCTTCCCCAAACCCATGAGTCACGCAAAATCCCCAGCTTCAAGAATAACCCTCCGTATACACAAATATGAGATGAAATGAAAACAACTATGTCTCAACATATTGACCGTATTTACAACATAATGAATTCCTATCCTACATAATATAATAATTTAAATAATAAAGCGATGTTATCATATATACAATATGATTCCAAAAGTCCTTGATTACAAATGATTGACGTTGAATAAATATGTTATTACAAATAATTGCCGATGGCGGATAAACTTGATATCAAATGATATCGCGTAAAATGATATTATATTAAATTAGTAGGGCTGGAGAAGCCTGATACGCCCTCCTGTTATTTACAGATATAACATATATGAAAATAACACACTACAACAAAACGGCTGATATATACATCATTACATCTTACAAACACTTAATAAAAAATATACATAACCAAATCTTGTATCTCACTGTAGAGTGTCTGTTTCAACGATATCAGATAACATCAGTAATAATTCCTGCCGATTTTCTTGCGAAAGTTCGTCAGCAACACTCATAATATATACAACAAAACAACAGGTAAATAACTCTATCTTTGCACTTCACCATCAAAGTGTTCGGCAGTTCCAGGTTATCATAATATATACACCACACACACACGTAATCACACGCGGCTTACCTCTCTTAGATGGCCGCAAGCAATTTCTTGTTTTCATTGCAAAAATATTACTACTTAGAAAATTATTGCATTAATTTCCTTCTGCAGTTTCAAAACAAAATCCCAAGTTACTCATGGCTTCTACAATGGTGTCAGGTCTAGGTTCACAACCTATACATGAATTCACGTTTTCTAACTCAAGTACATTTAATGTTGTTAAACAACATCGGGGAGACATTACACTTAATTCGCAGAAATATATCATCTCAGCGAATGAATATTATAAGTGCCCAACATGACACGATTACCATCTTTCAATCTGTATGCACAGGGACCAACCCGACAATGAATCTGGAATGGACCCGGATACAACAAAAAGAATTTCTTCGTCACTTTCTCTTCACTGGACGAGAGCATGAGAACACGTAACAGAACAGAATCTCCTACCTGAAATTCGTCTAACACCTGACGTTTCTGCTGTCTGCTACGCTTCTCGGCCGCTTTAATCAAATTCTCTCTCGCTAATCTGATATATATCTGAGAGTCCCGCTGAGGTTCTTGTGTAATACCTAGTACTTTTGTCAGCTCATTCCTAGGATTGCTGCCAAAATGAACCTCTAATGGGGTGAATTTCGTGCTATCATGCTGTACCATATTAATCCATTTCTCAATCAACGCTAAAGAACCAACCCACGCAGTGTGCTTGTCATGAACTAAAGATCTAAACATCCTACCTAATTCCTTCATTGTGCGTTCACACATATTCCCTTGCGGATTCCTAATTGAGGAAAAAACATGTGTGATATCTAACTCTGTCATCACAGCCTTCCACTTCTTCGATGTAAATTGAGATCCGCTATCCGCTACTAGGCATACCTAATTCCTGAACATACTTGTCACTAATAATCTTACTGCAACTAAGACCTGTCGCTTTTCTCATCGGATACAATCTGACTAATTTGGAAAAAGCGTCAATCACCACAAAAACGTATTGATAGCCATATTTACCACGAACTACGGGTCCAAATAAGTCAATACAAACAAGATCACCAGTTTTCTCAGTAATGACCGCTTGCCTAGGTCCTTCGAGGTACCTATTGGGAGCTTTACTTCGTTGGCATAAATCACAAGAGGAAATAGTTTTCCTAATTTCCCTTCCCATCTTATCCCAAACAAAACTTCTCTGGATCTCATACAACACTTTACTTGCACCAAAATGTCCCAACTCCTTATGAATGAACCAAATTAATTCCGTTCTCAAAGACTTAGGTACACATATACGCCAACGATCGTCACCACAATTCTTCGTTAAAAATTGATCAACCATTCTATAGGTGTGTCTACCTTTCTTCACACTTTCCTGATCTCCATTCTCAAGTTCTCTTATCACATCTTTACATTCATTATCCTGAGATTGTTCAAAACGCATCTTCTTTAATCTATTCAAGGCTTCCTTATTGTCTTTATGAAGACATACACAGATTAAAATGCCTTCCTGGATCTTAATAACACTACCTTCATTACACAAATCTCGGTCTCTGGATAGCAAATCGGCTAACACATTGTTCTTGCCTTTAATGTGTACCACTTTAAAATCATACTCTTGTATTGCTAAAATCCATCTACTGACCCTGTTAGATGACAATTTGCAAGTAGAAATAAAAGATAGCGCATGATGGTCGGTCCAGATCTCAAATTTAGTACCCAACACGTACATCCTGAACTTACTTAGAGAGTAAATAATCACTAAGAACTCTAATTCAGTAATCGTATAGCGTTTCTCAGCTGCACTAAGCCCTCTCGAAGCCAATGAAACAATCCCTAAGTTGTTCTCATCATCCTCCTGACATAGAACTCCAGCAATGCCACAATGTGATGCATCAGTCAACATAACATACTTCTTATCTCCTCTAGGATATTTCAAAATCACAGCTTTCCTAAAACCATCTTTTAGCTCTTCAAATGCCTTCTCATGGTATTCTGCCCACTTCCACTTATTGCCAGCTTTCAGCAAATCTCTAAACGGCTCTAATAAGTAGGAAAATCTTAAAACAAATCTTCTAAAAAAGTTACATACTCCAATGTATGATCTCAATTCTTTTATATTCCTGGGCCTTTTTGCATTCAATATTTTCTCTATTCTCGTGCTTTCTGGAGTCACACCTACTGCAGATACACGGTGTCCTAAAAAGATGACTTCGGGCTGACAAAAAATGCATTTCTCCAGTTTAAGAGTGAAACCTGCCTGTTCTAACTTGGTAAATACCCTGTCGAGATGTTCTAAATGCTTTTCGAGACTGCAAGACGAAATTACTAAATCATCAATATAAATAGTGGCATAGTGGTCGGCTTCGTTCCCCAGAGCAATATTCAAAGCACGAATTAAAGCAGAAGAACTAGTATGAGTACCATATGGGACACGACAGAATTGATACAGATTACTCTTGTGACTGAAAGCTGTTAAAGGTCTATCTTCCTCCGTTAACGGAATCTGCCAGAAACTACGACGTAAATCTACAGTAGAAAACCAAACTTTCCCTTGAAAATCCTGTATCAGCTCCTCTACAGTTAACGATTTTAATTGATCAGCAGCAATACGTCTGTTCATCTCCCTCCCATCAATACACAAACGGACAGAACTGTCGTTCTTACGCACAACCAATAAAGGATTGACACACTGACTACTCGAAACTTCAATAATACCATCCTCTAACATAGCTTCAATTTGATTGTCTACCGCTTTAGCATATTTATGTAGTATCGGATATCTCGGTCCAGCGAATATACTTTTATCCAGCACTGAAAATGAGTGTTCATACACATGTGTTTTGCCAGGTTTCGATGAAAATACTTCCTTGTGTTCTCTCAATACATACAACAATCGGTCCCTCTGACCTTCTTCCAAATTGCTACTATCTACCGCTTCTCTCAAAGCATCATCGTGGTTCTCCTCTAACCACACTTCACACAACTTAAAATCCGCTCTCTCTTATTCATCTTTTGAAACCTCATTAACACACCACATGTTACAAACCTCGACTTTCGTCTGAACTTCGGCATCCCACGTGACTTTAACATCCTCATTATCCCACCTTAAATATACTATCGCCACATTGTAATCTAACCGAGCTGAGTATAAACTTAGCCAGTCAGATCCCAAGATAACATCAAATATAAGATTCGGAATAACAAGACAGATCTGAATTTTCGACTTCCCGTTAATACAAATAGGTATGGCAACTTGTTTACATATTTGCTTGGATCGTTTACCTACAGCAGTGACGATATATGTGGATTTCACAGGCATTTCTTCAATCTCAATATTCTCCTTCTTTCTGTCCTCATACCACTTCGAACTTACACATGATCTTTGACTGCCTGAATCCAATAAAGCCTGATACTGCGCCCTCCATATAACGATTGTAACAACGGGGTTCTCAATTTTACTACCAACTTCGACTTGATTCACTTCAACCTCCCGTAATAACTCATCTCTGACATCGAGATCATAATTCATGTGCGTCATTACACAATTTCTCGCAACATGTACTGAAGACTGATAATCTGATCTCTCATTACCGTCTACTATCAGTTTAAATTACTTTGTCTCCTTGTATCCTGATTTCGGCTTGTACCTTCCTCTACATTGCGTTCCCTCTGAACATTCCTATTTTGCTGGAGTGACTGATTACCTACAGGTTGTTGTCTAGGTTGAAACTGACCACGGTGATTGTGTTCTTGTCTTCTGGGTGGTGTCTGATAGTTTGCGTGCTCTCGTGTACTATTACTATTTCCTAACGCATCGAAACTTGCTAGCAATCTTTCCATTCCCTGAATAGACTCTATCTGTTGCATACAGCTAGCTTCGCGGATTTTGTTGGGAAAATGCCTGAGTAATAACTTCACAATATCTCTCTCCGCTGACATCCCATCTACGTTTTTACAAATCATAACGTGGGCTAAAAAATATTCGGTCATAGAAACTCCTTCGTGTGGCCTAAATTTCCCAAAGACAATGCGTTCTCTTTCCCTACTTTGTATAGCTTCACTCCAAAATTTTTCCGTGAAATATTTCCGGAATTCCACCATACTGGTCATGCTGCTCTTATACACCGCAAACCATGATTTCGTTTCCCCAATAAAAGCTTTACCAGTTATTTCCAACGCTTCTTCCCATTCAATGATTCCTTCTTCGATTCGCTTTTCAAACCGTTTCTTAACAGTGTTTAAAAAATCTAAAGGGTTTGTCTGCCTCCCATTAAATTTAGGTAGTTCAGTTTCATATATGAAATTAGTACCATGGCACTGACTTCCTATATTACCTTGCTTTTCTCTGATTTCTTTACGTATTTGTGCCTACGACCTATCAATACGTTCATTTATCCTTTTTACTTTAGTTTCTACGTCACTCACCAACATTTCATTACATATTTTAGCATTAGTCTCTACCTTACCACATAGATCATCGAATTGTTGTTGTACTTGTTCTCTAACTTTAGTAACTTCTCCTACTTGTTCCTGAATTTTACTATTAATTCCTGTGATCTGCTGGTCTACTTCGCTCCTAAGTTCAGTTAACTTATTATCTATGACTTTCTCATGTTGGCTACGTCTCATCTCCTGTTCCGCTAACTGATTCTCAAAACGTTTCTGCTGCTCTAGTGATTCATCTAATCTATGATTTAAAGCGTCCATCCTAGCATTAACTTCTCTGCTAATTTCGGTTTTCGTCTGTTCTATCTCCTTTCTATTTTCTTTAATCTCTGTCTGTGTTTTCTCTACTTCCTTGCTAATTTCGGTTTTCATTCTCTCTACTTCCTTCTTAATTTCATCTATCCCTTTTGTTTCCTTCCTAATTTCATCCGTTTGCTGTAATATCCCTTGCATCATTAAAAACAGTTGTTGAATATTCATTTCACTATTCGTATTACTTTCTTTCTTGCCCTCCATCCTAGCTACATCAGATTCTGTGCTATTTTCCATGCTCCCACCACTCTCTACCGTTTTATCTACTTCAATGCTTTCATCAACAACATTCCTAGAATTCAGCGTCTTGCCTCCCTTTACTAAGTTTCCGCAACGTAATTTCATGTCCTTTTCACCTTGTGCAGCCATGATTCCCCCAAAATCACATATACAAATTATATGGACACTCACCTAACCCCCACAAACACAGACTCTACTTTACTGCTTTCTTTCCATGAATACTTAATGGTTTTCGAGCCCCACATTGGGCGCCAAATGTAACTGTTCAACCCCTCATCAAGACACTTGGGGAGATGAAAGTTATTATCTTGGGACACATGAATAACAAATAAACTATTTGTGGCTTGCCTGCAAATTGCCACGCAAATAGAAACAATTACCATTCCATGGTTTCCCATTTCTCTATGTAATGTTTGGGCACCAGGGTTACAGTTTTAAACAAAACTGTAAACCAAAATTTATATTTACTAGCATAGAGACTTATACTTAAATCACAGGGGTAGGATTTTAAATAATTAACCATTAAGTATCGCTTAAGAAAGAAAATTAATGCAATATAAAATACAAATGAATTTATTATACAAAAAAAATGAGATGAATCGGAAAAGTTTCTTAAAGCGTGGAGGAATTTATAATTTACTTTACTGAATTAATATTGCTTGCTTTATCTAATTGAAGCTCACCAATTGCAGCTTCCGTTGAAGTCATCTGGTTTCCGTGGTTACTCGTTCTCTTCTTCTCGATGTAGAATTTGCTCCACGGACATCCTTCCTTCCTTCTCTGATATGGTACGGGCTATCTGGACTAGCACTCCCTATTTGCCTAGTCTTTAAATTAGACATTGTCCCTATACTTGTAATAACTGATCAGCGTTGATCGTATGAGGAGAAAATTCAGAGATATTAATTTTTCCATATTAGTAGAAATCTCAATCCAACTGAGCTATACTATTTATACGGTACAGACTTGTACCAAATTTCCGTAGACTTGAACTAAACATAGTTCTTCGTCCACAATATTTACTGAAAATAACACAAGCCGTAAGCTTGTTTCGTTTCACGCTAATCCGATAACATTACCGCACCTAAGTATTGTATCGAAGCGACAACACCTTGTACAAAAATAACTATGTCGCGGAGCGACCACACACTGTTTCACAAATCAAATAACGTCGCTCAAAGTAGATGTTCACAGTAGAAGTAGTAGTGATGGAGTATCTCTCAGTATCTCGCTCCGCACTTGATAATATCACTGGGCTCCCCCACTCTTGGTAACAGCTTCATCTCAGATCTCTATATAACGAAACATCTGATTCGTAGATCGCATTATCATCTCCCCTTCTCTTCTTTCTTGTCGAGTGCGGTAGGCGTGCCGATGATGTACTCTGCTGGTATGCAAGCCTCGTGCACGGGTCGCTGTTTACTGCCTTCCCCAAACCCATGAGTCACGCAAAATCCCCAGCTTCAAGAATAACCCTCCGTATACACAAATATGAGATGAAATGAAAACAACTATGTCTCAACATATTGACCGTATTTACAACATAATGAATTCCTATTCTACATAATATAATAATTTAAATAATAAAGCGATGTTATCATATATACAATATGATTCCAAAAGTCCTTGATTACAAATGATTGACGTTGAATAAATATGTTATTACAAGTAATTGCCGATGGCAGATAAACTTGATATCAAAGGATATCATGTAAAATTATATTATATTAAATTAGTAGGGCTGGAGAAGCCTGGACGGTTATAACATAAACAATGAATTCGACATTTATAATGGTTATTTTTGTTTATTTTTATATTTCACCACCTGTGCTAGGAGAACTAGAGGTGTTTTAACCAACAGTATTTCTTTCAGATAGTAAATCATATGTGTACCTAGTTTGTATGAGGGCTATCTGTAATTTCGGTCATTTTGGATGATTTCCTTTTCACCCCTTCTCATCTCCATGCCAATGGGGGCTGAAGATGGACCTCAACGAAGTCCAGAGTGTCACTATTCTATTCAGCGATCCCGAAAAGTATGGATTCGTCACTATTTTCGATTATCTTTATATTCTACACCAGTTACCCCCAACCCGTAAGTGTGCCAGGGATGTCTTCCCCCCTTGTAGTTAGTCTCCTGATAGTAAGTCATAAGTGTACCAAGTTTGGTTCAAATCGCCCCAGTAGTCCCGAAAACTATGGATTCTCCGACACTCTTATTGGTCGTTTTTATTTATTTGCATTTCACCGCTTCCCCTAAAGTTTCTAGGAGTGTCTCGTCTCCACCATGTTTTTCATACACGGTAAGTAATATCTGCACCAAATTTAGTTTACAGCTAAGATGAAAAATACACAAATACATCCATCATCTTTGTTAATTTTGTCATTTTAATTTTTTACCCTTTCACATCCCCTATGACAAGGGGACTGAACTTGAACTTTAAAAAAAATCCAGATAGCACTATTCATCTCAGCGACCCCGAAAACTGTGGATTCGACACTATTTCCGAATTTTATACCTCACGCCTCCCCCCTCCCCCCACCGCCTATGGATGCTAGTGGTGTCTTATCCCAACGCGGTTAGTCTCCTGATAGTAAGTCATATTTGTACCAAATTTAGTTGTCAGCTACGCTGCAAAATACAAACATACATCCAGAATCTCTTGTCATTTTGGTCATTCTATTTTTTTTTTTTTCTCATCCCTATGTCAAAGGGGGCTGAACTTAGACTTTAAAAATCCAGAATGTCACTGTTCATCTCAGTAACCCCTAAAACTTTGGATTTGACACTATTTTCGTTTATTTTATATCTCACTCCCTCCTACCCCACCACAAAGGGGCTGAACTTGAACTTATAAAATATCCGGAGTGTCACTATTCATCTCTGTGACCCCAAAAACGATGGATTCGACACTATTTCAGATTACTTTTACATCCCGTTCCCCCCCCTCGCCCCCACCCCAAAGGGTGATAAACTTGGACTTGAAAAAATTCCGGAGTGTCATTGTTCATCGCAGCAACCCCAAAACTATGGATTTGACTCTATTTTCTATTATTATTATTATTATTATTATTATTATTATATCTCACTCCCCTCTCGCCCCCACTACAAAGGGGGCTAAAATTGGACTCAAAGAATCCGGAGTGTCATTATTCATCTAAGCGACACCGAAAACTATAGATACAATACTATTTTCGATTATTTTTATAACTCCGGAGTGTCACTGTTCATCTCAGTGCCCCTGAGAACTATGGATTCAACATTATTTTCAATTACTTTCATATCTCACTCCCCCCAAGCCTCCACCCCAAAGGGGGCTGAAATTGGACTTGAAAAAATCTGTAGTATCACTATACATCTCAGCAACTCCGAAAACTATGGATTCGACGCTATTTCCAGTTTTTTTATCTCACTCCCCCTTGCCCCCCACCTCAAATGGACTGAAATTGGACTTTAAAAAGTCTGGAGTGTCACTGTTCATCTCAGTGTCCCCGAGAACTATGGATTAGACACTATTTTCGATTACTTTTATATCTCACTCCTCACACGCCCCCATCCCAAAGGGGGCTGAAATTGGACTTTAAAAATCCGTAGTATCACTATTCATATCAGCGTCCCCAAGAACTGTGGATTCGACACTATTTTCGATTATTTTTGTATCTCACTCCTCCCTTGCCCCCACTCCAAACCGGGCTGAACTTGGAATTTAAAAAATCTGTAGTATCACTATTCATCTCAGCGACCCTGAATATGGATTCAACTCTATTTTTGATTATTTTTATAACTCATCCCCCTCGTCCCCCCGCCTATAAGGGTGCTTGTGGTGTCTTTTCCTCACGAGGTTTGTCTCCTGATACTACAGTAAGGCACAAGTGTACCAAGTTTGGTTAAAATCGCTCCAGTGGTTTAGGAGATGTAATACATATTCACATACAATTACATTTATATATATACACCTATAGATAGATTACATAGACTTGCCTTTGCTCGTTCAAACCCCTAGTTGTTCTTCGTTAGGAGTGGCTGACAACTCATGTCATTCCACTGTTGATATTCTATATTTTTCACAGTTTCTTAAATACACTGACTGACAGAGCAAATGCAACACCAAGGAGGAGTGGTTCGAAAGGGATGAAAGTTGGGGAAAAAACAGAGTCGGCACGGACGAATAATTGATGTTTATTTCAAACCGATATGCAGGTTACACAATGCGCATGGCATCGACTCAGTAGGATGTAGGACCACCGCGAGCGGCGATGCACGCAGAAACACGTCGAGGTACAGAGTCAATAAGAGTGCGGATGGTGTCCTGAGGGATGGTTCTCCATTCCCTGTCAACCATTTGCCACAGTTGGTCGTCTGTACGAGGCTGGGGCAGAGTTTGCAAACGGCATCCGATGAGATCCCACACGTGTTCGATTGGTGAGAGATCCGGAGAGTACGCTGGCCACGGAAGCATCTGTACACCTCGTAGAGCCTGTTGGGAGATGCGAGCAGTGTGTGGGCGGGCATTATCCTGCTGAAACAGAGCATTGGGCAGCCCCTGAAGGTACGGGAGTGCCACCGGCCGCAGCACATGCTGCACGTAGCGGTGGGCATTTAACGTGCCTTGAATACGCACTAGAGGTGACGTGGAATCATACGCAATAGCGCCCCAAACCATGATGCCGCGTTGTCTAGCGGTAGGGCGCTCCACAGTTACTGCCGGATTTGACCTTTCTCCACGCCGACGCCACACTCGTCTGCGGTGACTATCACTGACAGAACAGAAGCGTGACTCATCGGAGAACACGACGTTCCGCCATTCCCTCATCCAAGTCGCTCTAGCCCGGCACCATGCCAGGCGTGCACGTCTATGCTGTGGAGTCAATGGTAGTCTTCTGAGCGGACGCCGGGAGTGCAGGCCTCCTTCAACCAATTGACGGGAAATTGTTCTGGTCGATATTGGAACAGCCAGGGTGTCTTGCACATGCTGAAGAATGGCGGTTGACGTGGCGTGCGGGGCTGCCACCGCTTGGCGGCGGATGCGCCGATCCTCGCGTGCTGACGTCACTCGGGCTGCGCCTGGACCCCTCGCACGTGCCACATGTCCCTGCGCCAACCATCTTCGCCACAGGCGCTGCACCGTGGACACATCCCTATGGGTATCGGCTGCGATTTGACGAAGCGACCAACCTGCCCTTCTCAGCCCGATCACCATACCCCTCGTAAAGTCGTCTGTCTGCTGGAAATGCCTCCGTTGATGGCGGCCTGGCATTCTTAGCTATACACGTGTCCTGTGGCACATGACAACACGTTCTACAATGACTGTCGGCTGAGAAATCGCGGTACGAAGTGGGCCATTCGCGAACGCCGTGTCCCATTTATCGTTCGCTACGTGTGCAGCACAGCGGCGCATTTCACATCATGAGCATACCTCAATGACGTCAGTCTACCCTGCAATTGGCATAAAGTTCTGACCACTCCTTCTTGGTGTTGCATTTGCTCTGTCAGTCAGTGTATTTTACACATTCTGGGCAGACCTATCAACATGACATGACATGAAAGTGCATCTCGATCACGGCATGTTGGATTGTTATTTCCAATTAGCAGCCATGGTCATGAACCTCCTAGCAAGGGATGGTACTTTATAAACCATGGTGGCGTGTTCTCATCCTCCTATATATGACATTTCTTACCGGACTATTACGATATAGCGTTACTTGCTGTCGCCTAGTGACAATCTGTCCATCAAGTTGATCCAATCTTGGTGCGGCTTTGCAATTGAATAAAATTACATAAAATTAATCATTGTAATAAAACTACCTATCCGATTTCATTCAAACCATTTCATAATCCCTCTCAGATGTAGTAAGGACAAATTGTGAAAATTTCAGCAAAATCAGTCCAGTAGTTTTTGAGCCTATTAATCTCAAATATACCAACATCCAATTTTATATATAGATTGCAGATTATTACTGCAAGCTCACTGTTAGCTTTGCAATACGTTGATTTGATTTCAGGTATACTACTCTCTCTTCTCTTGTATCATTCCCACATAATCATAGGGTCTGCACATTTACTATGTTTTTGCCATTTGCAGTCAGATGTGTCTTCAGATATGGCATTGACTTTTGTCATGTCTTCCATAACTCTATCTAACCACCAAGTGGCCATTTTCCAACAGGATCCAATCTCAAAGCCATGTTAGCGATTGAATCCATGGCACTTCTGACAACGTACTCATATCATCTCAGCTGTACCTCCTGCATCTTTAGGATTGGAGTCACACCCTATTGCAAACATGGACAGTCTCATTCAACATGTGATCCTATCATGTCAACCCAAGGCTTGAACACAGCATCTGCATTTTCCATCACAAGGAGTGCTTGTATGTGAGTTGATGTTGTTGGCCAGCAGTTGGTCCCATAGAGGATGACAGGATGGACAGCACTCTTCTCTGTTTTTGTGTTTTTGTAATGGACCTGTCAATCACAGAGGATCACTTGGTATACTACACTGCTGTGCAAAACTTTTGCATGTTGTGTCACTGCCAAGTAATATAGCTCTATGAAACTTGAACCATACATAAGAAAAACTGCTACAGTATGGTACAGTAGGCAACTGAAAGGAATATGTGCTGATACGAACAGAAATGACACTTTTATACAGAGATAATAATAAATAATAATAATAAATAACACTTAAGTCACTGTGACTGTGACTCTTGATGGTCCTCTGGACATCACAAAAGAAGGAACATGATTCTTAAAACGGTGTGTGTGTCACCACAGACAGCGATGCATGTTCTGCAATGTGTTCCCATGCTGGCCACAAGATTGGTAAGGAGCCTTCTGGTAGGGCATTCCATTCCTCCACCAGCGCAGTTGACAACTGTTGGATGGTTGTTGGTGCACGTGAACGTGCTCCAATGCGTTTGCCCAACATATCCCACAAGTGCTCAATGGGATTTAAGTCGGGGGAACAGGCAAGCCAGTCCATTTGCTGAATATCCTCTCGTTCCAAGAGCTCCTCCACCTGTGCTGTTCGATGCGGTCGTGCATTGTCATCCATAAAAATGAAGTCGGGACTGAATGCACCCTTGAAAAGCTGCACATGGGGAAGGAGTACACTGTCACAATAACGTTGACTGGTAAATGTACCCCATTCAAGGATTTGGAAATCGGTACACTCATGCAACATTATGCCTCCCCACACCGTAACACTTGGACCGCCAAAATCATCATGCTCGACAATGTTCCTGGGTGCATTACGTGTTCCCATCTCTCATCAGATCACTACTCAGACTGAATTTGCTCCCATCTAAGAACAGCACGTGACCCTACTCCTCATCGGTCCAGACCTGATGCTCCGTCCGTCACTGATCTGCATTTAGGGCAGTCGCCCAGGTGGCAGATTCCCTATCTGTTGTTTTCCTAGTCTTTTCTTAAACGATTGCAAAGATTTTGGAAATTTATTGAACATCTCCCTTGGTAAGTTATTCCAATCTCTAACGCCCCTTCCTATAAATTGATATTTGCCCCAGTTTGTCCACTTGTATTCCAACTTTATCTTCATATTGTGATCTTTCCTACTTTTAAATGCTCCACTCAAACTTATTCATCTACTAATCTCATCCCACACCATCTCTCCACCGACAACTCGGAGCACACTGCTTAGTTGCGGAGCTCATCTCCTTTCTTCTAAGTCTTCCCAGTCCCAGTCCGAACTTCACAACATTTTCGTAACCCTACTCATTTGTCAGAAATCACCTAGAACAAATCAAGCTGCTTTTCCTTGGATTTTTTTCAGTTCTCAAATCAAGTAATCCTGGTGAGGGCTAATACACTGGAATTATACTCTAACTGTGGTCTTACCACAGACTTATATGCCCTCTCCTTTACATCCTTACTTCAACTCATAAATACACTCATAACCATGTGAAGAGATCTGTAACCTTTATTTACAATCCTGTTAATGTGATCATCCCAATGAAGATCTTTCCTTACATTAACTCTTAGGTACTTATAGTGATCCACATAAGGAACTTTCACACCATCAATACAGTAATTAAAACTGAATGCCTGCTGTCCACTTGACACTGTGTATGACACACACTGAAAAACTGGTCTTTAAAGGCTCATTTTCCTTGCAAAGAGGACAAGCTGTTCTAATAATGCATACAGTCAAATTTCCTCATTCTGTTTCATCATCCTCATTTATCATTCATCCAAAATATAGTGGAAATGCAGTTACATTTTAATTTGCTCTTTCCATGACCAGAAAATGTTATAATTTAGCTTGTATTGTTTTTTCTTAATCCTTTATTAAAATCTAGCTCAATAAGCATTTTACTATCTTCAACAACACTATGACTTTCATGACGTATTTTATATTCTCCTGGTATTGTAAAATGAAAGCCAAGGGCCACTTGTTTTCTACATTTCAAACTTGATGTTTATATACCCACTGATTAAATTGTCAGACTTATATCCAATATTATCATGATTGTTTAGCTTGAAGTGGCCACTGCAACAAATGTCATTTTCTTTTCATAATTTATTTATTTATTTATTTATTTATTTATTTATTTATTTATTTATTTATTTATTTATTTATTTATTTATTTATTTATTATTTGCTTTACGTCGCACTGACATAGATAGATCTTTTGGCAACCTTTTGCCTGGTGAATGAGAAACCACGGAAAAGCATGTTCGGGGCTGCCAACAGTGGGGTTTGAACCCACTATCTCCTGGATGCAAGCTCACAGCTGCACATCCCTAACCGCATGGCCATCTCACCTGGTCATAATTCTGTAACAATAACATTAGTTGGCCTTAAAGTTTGGGTTACCAACACACTGTTGAATTCTTCCAGTTTATCCATATTAGTCACTATCATTAAATATTTCCACTTTATATCCCAAACATGTTCTTCAATGCATTATAGGAAGAGCATAGACAGGGTGATGGTACCCTTAACTGTCAACCTGAACAGAGACCTTTTTTTTAAACAAGCAACGATCTAATTGTTCTCACAAGATTGGATCAATCCCAAACCAGTCCACTGGCTAAATTTCAATCTATGCCAGGAATCTAGAATCACCATGATAGTATTTGTCAATGCTAATCAGTATGAATGAACTTTGAAAATGTTCACATATATGAAAGAGGATGTGGATTTAGGTGTGAGTTTACCTTTCATAAATTAAAATTAATTTAAGAAGGTTATATGTAATCAAATGTCTGGCCAGGGTTAAAGCCCTGTTTTGTTAATGGAGTATGACCGTACAACCAGCGACCAAAGCCAAGTGTTGGTTGGCAGGAAATAACGTGGCCTCTGAAAGGGATGGTCCCATAATGGAGCAAATACCACTGTAAAATATCCAGAGGATGGGTCAGCAACATCTTCTGTAAGAAATATCAGGTGGAAGAACATTAATCAAAGGCTGGAAATCAACAGCACTGGACACATGAACAAAAGAAAAAATACAGCAGTCAGCACAAAAGAACCATTATAGAGGGATATTGCTGGTGAGGAAGACAATGGGAAACCACCTCACTATGATCGCAAGATGTCACGAAATGTACAGTTTAGAGAATTTACTCCCTGGCAATTCCAGATATCAGCAGGAAGCTGCAAGGCTTCCAAGATTGGATCAATCATTGCTATATGGAATGTATGCACATTGCTTAGACCTGGAAAATTAGAAAATATCAAACTAGAAGCTAAAAGAAATGAACTCAGTGTTCTAGGTCTTTGTGAAACCAGAGGGGCTGACTGAAAAATTCCAGAGTGATAATTATAGCATAGTCCATTCAAGAAGTTGAGGTGGCAAAGGAGGTGTTGCCCTATTAATGGACAGATTGACTGTGAAAACTCTTGTAGATGTTAAAATCATTAGCTATAGAACGATAGCAGTAAGATTAAATTCTACACCAGTAGATACTGTAATCATCCAACAACACATGCCAGCATCAAGTACTGATGATTAGGAGAGTGAAGACATGTACAGGGTCTCTCATATAAACTAAGACTGAACACATGGTATTTGTACTCTGCACTACAGCAGTTGCCTCAGCCGAACTTATGTCGCGCACGGCTGCCCTGCTTTAAGTGCGTACACAATCTCACATGAAATCTTACTTTATAAAAGATGCTGGAAGTGTCGTCCTTCCTGGGTTGTACAGGCATTGTACATGGTAACCACATTCTGGCCGACGTGAGCGAGTTCTGCCACTGTAATGTTTCTGATTTCATTCGTAATGTTTTCTTTCAGTTCCAATGTGTGAGGATTTGTTTGATACACTATTTCTTTCAGTTTACCCCACAAGCAAAATTCACACACTGGTAGATCTGGAGAACAAGGGAGAAATAGACCAGCACTGATTACTCTGATTGCAAATACTTTCAAAATTGTAAGAAGGGAATCTTCTGCTGTATGAGTAGGGACTGAATCTTGTTGAAACCACCCACGTGATTTTTCTTCTTCTTCTGTTAACTGATGGAAGAATGGCATCAAGATGTCATCTTGGTACCTCTCCGCATTTACTATCGTCTTGAAAAAAGTAGGCCCAATTATTCGTCTTGTACAAACAGCACACCAAACACCAATCTTTCTATCATAATGCGGGACTTCATAATCACCATTAAGATTTTCTGCACACCAACAGCGAGAGTTATGACTGTTCACACAATCATTAAGATGAAACCAGGCCTCATACAAAAAGAACACAAGCTGTGGGTCGAATGAACGATCATTCAATGATGCAAAATGCCACTCCCAATATCTCACTCTTGTGACCAGATCATAACGTATCCACAAAGTCGCACACGAGATGCTATCAGTTGGTACACTTATTTTATTTACATTTATTTACAAATTAAACACACATATAACCTTGATCACTGCTGTCGCAAAAAGAAAAGCACTCACGTCACCAAGCCGCCATTTTAAAACAACTGAATAACACAGCACACAGAGGTTACAACCTTGGAACACAAATAAAACAGTTGACTGCTTTAAAAGCATGTCCACACATGGTCATAAGCATAACCTTGCTACACCATGACTCTTCAACCAATAACTATCAAAAACTCACTTAACAGTAACTCTCAATAACTAACTTCACTGTCAAGATCGTCTCTTTATATATATCCTGGCCAGGCTTCCAGAAAGATACGTTATAAGCAATACCTTCTCGAAAACTCAAGAGTGCATAATACAAAGATTATAATGTATGGAATACTCTCAATTGTTCTTGTGTCTATTACCTTTCTGGAAGTTACAGTGTGTTTCACAATTATGGATTACAATTTATATATAGGTAAGAATAAATTATAATATTAATTTAAAGGTATTTACATTAACTGAACTGATATGAATGTCTATGTGCAACACATGTTTCATGACATAACCTCACACACAATACGATCATTCAACTACGTAAATAATAATACTAATACTTTCATGACATAACCTCACACACAACGCGATCATATCATAATAACAATACAAATACCAACTGGATGTAACACTTCACAGCCATACTTACAAGTAATAATCATAATAATCATAAAATAATGATAATATTCATGATCATAAAATAATAATATTAATAATTTGAGCTTGATATCTGCATTAGTTACCCATAGGTGAGAGAACACTGTTTTTAAGTTATACCTGTTATCGCACTTGCATCAATATCCTCATTATAACTTGAAACAATTTCCACACTTGTCACACTCTCTTGGTCCACAACTTTTAACTACATACAGACTACCTCAGTCACACAGTCCTCATGTTGGCACTGTCGAAGTCCACAGTTCACCATCATAACTTAATCTATAGCACATTTTAAACAATGTACTTACAGTTTCACCTGGTGACTTTTCGTGATAGTACAGTCATGGTTTTCACAAAAATACACTGGGACTATTTCTTTCTAACTTTAAAAGTCTAACCTAAACTGAATCAGCAAAATTTAACTGGTATTTTACCATCACCGAAGTTTTATAGTTTCACTCGCTTACTGAGTGAACGCACATAAACGACAAAAGAGGGAAAATATTCGTCATGACGTATAACACACGTTATATTAATGAAGAATGGCACAGAACCCGCGAAACCTTCACCGATAATCCAAAAGGAACACTACAAAAATTCACTATATACCACCACCACAGACAACCAAATACATAATTATTTTACTTCGTGCTTAACTCCGTGTTCATACTGGGCAACCTAAATATTTTTCTGTGGCCATCGGAAAACATATTCTACACGTGCCATCAATGAATTGCTCGAAAAAACTTTATACATCCCGAAATCCAAAAATAAAATATATTCTTCTGTATAACAATTGATTTCATAAACTGGCTCTATTTTTAATAGCAAAACGATGTGCAAGTGGCTATACTGTTAAAATGTTGATATTTTTCTTGTAGCCTATAGCGTGTGGCGCTGAACACTTCGAGTGTCAAGTATTAAAACTAGCATACCTTACCTAAGCTAGCTGGCCTGTCACCGTAAATTGCTGTCATGGTGGGCCCACAGCCCCGCCCCGCTCCAAGGACAAGGAAGCTTGAAGTGCATTATCCAATCCTGTAGTGATTAAAGAGGGGCCCACAAGGCAGAATTACTGAATCTTCATGTTTTCCTATACACAATATGAGTAAAGAACTGGAAACACAGAAAAGGTTGTTTGTGGATGATGTTATGTTGTATAGAGTAATAAATAAGGTACAGGATTGTGTCTTTCGCGCCGGCAAGGAAGTCCAGCTCGCTGGAGAAGCTGAACTGCGGTAGTGTGAGCAGATTGTCGAGACAGCTGTACTTGGCTTGGCTTAGATGTTTGCAGTTTTTTAAACATTATAAAAAGCGTTCTAAGGAGTAATATGAAAATGTTAATTCAAAGTTATTTACCCCAGCAGCGCTGTGGTAGATGGGGTTCAGAGCATGCCACTGCTGGTTTGAGAAATTTATTCCAATGAGGCTCAACTTTCAGGATTCCATCAAGATATAGTAGATATTTTAGATTCAGAAGGTCAAATGTTCTGTATCATGACTGACCTATCCAGGGCTTTTGATAGGGTAGATCATGGGCTGGCAAAAATTAGGGCTATTGGACTAGACAAAAGAGTAACTGAATGGATGGCTGGGTCTCTAGAAAAAAGAACTCAAAAGAGAATAGGTGAAGCATTATCCAATCCTGTAGTGATTAAAGAGGGGCCCACAAGGCAGAATTATTGAATCTTCATGTTTTCCTATACATAATATGGGTAAAGAACTGGAAACACAGAAAAGGTTGTTTGTGGATGATGTTATGTTGTGTAGAGTAATAAATAAGGTACAGGATTGTGAACAACTCAGGCAGTTTTATAGTTTAGGAGAAAAGTTTGGCAAGAAGATCTAAAGTTCTGCAAGTTAGTAGAATTTCTAATATTTGCTGGAATAGAGTTCCAGAGTCTGATAAATGACACTTGGAACAACATGGAAAGACCCCAATTACAGTATGGTTCCAGTGTCCCCAGGTTTACTTGATTTGCAAACTGGAAAAGATCCAAAGTAAAGCAGCATGACCTGTTCTGGGTGGTTTCTTTCAAAGGAGCAGTGTTACAAAAATGTTGCAACTTTAGGCTGGGAAGATTTGGGAGTAAGGCAACAAGCTGTCTAACAAAGTGATATGTTTCAAGCTGTCAGTGGAGATCTATGGAGCTTTTAAAAGTAGGAAGGGTCATAATGTGAAGATGAAGTTGGAATTCAAGAGGCAAATTGGGGCAAATATTTATTTATAGGAAGAAGAATTACAAATTGGAATAATTTACCAAGGGAGATGTTTGATAGATTTCCAATTTCTTTGCAATCATTTAAGAAAAGACTGGGAAAACAACCAATAAGGAATTTGCCACCTGGGTGACAGCTCTAAATGCAGATCAGTTGTAACTGAGATTGATTGATTGATTGATTGATTGATTGATTGATTGATTGATTGATTGATTGATTGATTGATTGATTGATTGATTGATTGATTGATTGATTTTATATTTTCCCTCATTCCAGGTGAATATTTGCCAGCCGTGTTGCTGGTTCTTCTTTCTCATGTAGGATATGAAAATGCAGCAGTGGCTGCAGCAATATTATCCTTCTCAACAGCAGTGGGAGGAGCAAGCTCTTCAGGAAGTCTAGCCAACATTGTTGATATTAGTCCAAACTTTGCAGGTATGGCATCAGCATGACGAATAGAATACCTAGTGTGATCACTTCACTCTCTTAAAATTGTCGTTGGTGGCCCCGGCGGAGTGTGGCACTGCAGTCGCAACAAACCAGCTGCAACAATACGTGCGTCAAATTGTCGACGAAGGTAATAGCGTGCCTGCGTGAAGTCATGGTAACAATTCTGGTACGGAAGGAAGCCTGATGGTAGACTATTTTTTGTACCGCCAAAAGAAGTGGATAAGGGTTATTCCGCGGAATGTTAAGCAATTGCCAGCCAAAAGCAGAATATGTGACCTGCATTTTTTTGCATATTTAATTAACTTACAAAGGCAGACTGTTTCGCTGTGAATGGTAAAAACACTGAACTTCCTTGTGTAAGGTAGAAGTTAAAACCAGGAGTGGTGCCTCATACTTTTTTTCCAAATTTACTGGAATACCTATCCACTGAGGTAAAATCGCGAAAGGCACCAAGTAGGAAAAGGAATGAAGACAGTATCAAGAAGGTAAGGAACAAGAATCACAGTGTAAGTGAAGCAGTGATGACAATAAGGTTGAAGGTCACCCTAGTTGTAGACAAATTCACAGCCAGTCTAGTTCTCTTACCGATGCCCAAAAGCCAATAGTGTCTCTTGAAATGCAACTAAAGAAAGCAAGTTGTAATTGATGTGAACTAAATGTATTTTTCCTCAGTCAAAACTAGGATTGATTTCCTACAGGGTCAGATTAAAAATGTTAATTTTACGTGCTCTGTTTAAAAAGTCTTTTTTTTAAGTATGTAAAGCACAATATTGCTTTCACTTTACGTAATGTTCCATTTCATCTCATGTGTTCTCTTATTTAAGTCCAAAGATACTTCTTTGTGGGGATTGAGAATATTATTTGCAACTCTCTGACAGTATTAACAGAAGTCTAAACAACTGAGTGTTATATTTGGTTATTTACATATCAGTGTAACCTCCACAAAAACAGCTGACCGTGTAATGTTGGTGATTGGATCCACTAGCGCTGCTCTGCAGCACGCTTGAAGTCGGTGAGTGATCTCACTAGGTATTCTATTCGTCATGGCATCAGTAAAGTATAATCAGTGACTCAAGTTTTATCACCATCATCATCATCATCATCATCATCATCCATTCATATATTAGAGCTATTAGCCGGTTAATATAATTTCATGTGGCTATTTCTAGCCGAGTGCAGCTCTTGTAAGGCAGACTCTCCGATGAGGGTGGGCGGCATCTGCCATGTGTAGGTAACTGTGTGTTATTGTGGTGGAAGATAGTGTTATGTGTGGTGTGTGAGTTGCAAGGATGTTGGTGACAGCACAAAACCCAGCCCCTGAGCCATTGGAATTAACCAATGAAGGTTAAAATCCCCAACCTGGCCGGGAATCGAACCCGAGACCCTCTGAACCGAAGGCCAGTACGCTGACCAGTCAGCCAACGAGTCGGACATTGGCCTGTTACAACCCTATAAAGCATTCTCTACCCAACATTTCATTAGACAACCAATTGATGTTCCTTTAGGGTAGTACCATCACCTCATAATCTGCAAGCCTTTGGGCTGAGCAGCGGTCACTTGGTAAGCCAAGGTCCATCAGGGCTGTAGTGTAATGGGACTTTTAGGATAGCACTTGAGAATTTGGAAAATCTTCCTGTATCAATACTGAAACAGGAACCACCTGTGATCGAACTAGGAACTGCATGGCGTGTTTCATCAGTTTAAATTGTGCGCGTTGTGGACTGTGATGCAATGCTTCCTGCTAGCGAGGTCCTTGCAGCTTGCTAAGGCAGACCACGACATCACGGAACAGTGGCTTGCACGTCAGAGAGAATCACCTGGAAGCTTTTTTATATCTGTGCTTCCTTATGGAATATCAATAAATGGACAAGACCGTATAGCTGGCGATAACAAATAGCTAGTATTCAAGTTTCAAGTTGATAGCAGTATTACTGTATTTGAGGAGATACTGAGGTTTTAAAATATCAGGTAATATCAATGATATTTCTGGTCAGGGTCAAGCTCTGGTATATAAGGCGAACCTAAAATCTCAAACGACATAGTGACCGACAGCAGGGACCAGTGATGGTCTGCTGCACGTGATTGTGCCAGCAATTGTATGACGTAAACTTAGTGCGTGAGTACCAAGTTCTGAACTTTGAACTCAGTACCAGTTAGGTACGGTCTAGGACTTTAACTTTGACAGCGGTACAACTCTACATTCTAAAATTTTTTCGTCCTTTCAAAAGGACTCATGGAAAGCATTCGAACACTTGAACATTTCATGTGGCTTACTTATAAACACAAGTGTCATACGTTGGACATTATTAATAATGCCGTGTACCATAGAACAGTCAATGAAACTTATAACTTAATTTCTGCAAGTAACCAACTAGTTAAAACTTTGTTTATTGAAGTTATGTGCATATTAGTTCATGCAGTGGGACATAGACTGTGAAACCAAATATTAATACTTCTTGGTGCTAGATTAACAGTAGACTGTTTTCTTAAATTTACATAATGTATGAAGTAGAATGCATAGACTCTGCTTAAGATTTTCGAACTGCATTAAAATTTACAGTCGGAATATAGTGCATTCATTGTATCGTGAAGGTTCAATCACCTTATTAAGTGGAACCTTGGTTCAAAATCACTCCAAACATTAGACTTGCTAATTAGGAACAGACAGTGCTATATCACTTGAAGTGGCATTTGCAATTTGATGCCACATGCATCGTTTAACTGCCTGTATCATCGTGTGAACTTCTGTCGATGGAGGCATGATAGCTTCAGGGGATGCGTGGTGATGGTGTTCCAGTAATGGTGTTCCGGTTGAAATGGTTCTACGGACTTGTGAGGACACAACACCACTTCAAAAAGGTTATATACATCTGTGTTATTAAAGAACAGTATGAAGTGTGACTTATTTAATTTTCCAGTCTACAAGTCACTTTTAATCTTCCAAGCAACTTTTTCTTACAGTGACTTTCAATATGACTTTCGAACTCATAAGTAATTTCCAATCTATCAAATAACATACAATTTTATAAAGCCAGTATTAGAGGAGCAAGGGCTGATGATGCATAATACATAGCCTCTCTCAGCCAAATATCAAACCCAACCATCTCACGGTGCTCCCTGTTATCACAGACTGGGTAAATGGCGACTGAGTACCGGCGGTATAACTGAAGTATACACTGTTAAGAAGAGGAGAGGAAAAGCTCCTTCTTCAGTATATACACCAACATCCGTGTAAAGGCCAGTGCCTTGGCCTTAAGGTGGCAGCCCCACCAAGGCATTCGGAGTTTATGGGCCAATAACTCATAAGCTCTTAAATAGACCTATTAAAGAAACAGAGATGAAAAACAGCCGGACAGAAAAAAGCTGATGACCTTTAGCATGAAACAGGTAACATGATTTGGATGTTGGAATGTTCGTACAATGAGAGAACCTGGGAAGCTGAAACAAATCATCAGAGAAATGGAGAATTACAGACTGGATTTTCTTGGTCTAAGTGAAGTGAGGTGGGATGACTTTGGAAAAATGAAGTGCCGGAATGGAATGACCCTCTTGTACTCAGGCGAGAATATGAAGAGGTTGCAAGGGCTGGTGTTGGACTGTTACTGAGCAAGAGAGCAAAGCAGGGACTCCTGGAATGGCACCCTATATCAGAGTGAATTATCATCGCTCGTTTTCTGAGTAACATACGCAATATCTGCGTAGTGCAGTGTTATGCCCCAACCAAGCTGTCTGATGATACAGTGAAGCAGGAATACTATGCAACATTAACAGGCATTTTAAAGAAAATAAAACAGAAAAAATTTGTCCTGCTCATGGGAGACTTTAACGCAAAAGTGGGAAAAGATAATGAAGGAGTGGAACACATTATGGGAAAGCATGGGCTTGGTGAGCGGAACGAGAACGGCAAATTATTCATTAACTTGTGTGCAGAACATGATCTGGTTATTGGAGGGACACTTTTCCCACATAAGGAGTGCTAAATGTCACATGGGTGTCGCCCGACCATCGCACAGAGAATCAAATTGATCATGTGGCAGTAAGTCGTAATTGGAGGAGCTCGCTTCACGGTGTGAGAAATAAAAGAGGAGCAGATGTTGGATCTGATCATCACTTGGTGATGGCTTGGTTTAAATTTAAGATATCAGCAAACACAAGAATTTTCCAGAGGTGAAGTAGAGTTTATGACATTGGCAAACTGAAGAAGGAACCGATAGTAGAAAACTTTAAGTTACAGTTGAAAAACTGGTTTGAAGTCCTAGATCTGGAAGCAATTGAAGGAGTAGAGGAAACATGGGAAGCCATTAAAAAGACTTTAACAGAGACCTGTGAAGAGGCATTAGGTCATAGAGAGTTGCTGAAGAAAGACTGGATGTCAGAAGAGACATGGGAGAAGTTTAAACAGCGGAGGGAAGAATATTCTGGATGTGGTGCTGGTAAAACCAGATGAGCTCTATAGAGAAACCGAAGTAATAGATGGTATTAGTGATCACGAAGCTGTTTTTGTGGTAATTTAAAAAATGTGAAAGAAAGGAAGAGATTAAAATTAGGACTGTTAGGCAGTACTATATGGCTGATAAAACAGGCATGAGGGAGTTTTTAATAAGCAACTATGATCGGTGGAAAACAGTAAATAAAAATGCAAACAGACTCTGGGATGGGTTTAAAGCAATTGTTGAGGAATGTGAAAATAGGTTTATACCTTTAAAGGTGGTAAGGAATGGTAAAGATCCACTATATTATAACAGGGAAGTAAAGAGACTAAGAAGGAGGTGCAGGTTGGAAAGAAATAGAAATGGCTGTGGAAGTAAGGAGAAATTGAAGGAACTTACTAGGAAATTGAATCTAGCAAAGAAGTTAGCTAAGGATAACATGATGGCAAGCATAATTGGTGGCCACACTAATTTTAGTGAAAAATGGAAGAGTATGTATAGGTACTTTAAGGCAGAAACAGGTTCCAAGAAGGACATTCCAGGAATAATTAATGAACAAGGGGAGTGTGTATGTGAGGATCTTCAAAAGGCAGAAGTATTCAGTCAGCAGTATGTAAAGATTGTTGGTTACATGGATAATGTCCAGATAGAGGAGGTTACTAATACTAAAGAAGTATTAAAATTTACCTATGACAGCAATGACATTTACAGTAAGATACAAAAGTTGAAAACTAGAAAAGCAGCTGGAATTGATAAGGTTTCGGGGGATATACTAAAGACAATGGGTTGGGATATAGTACCATATCTGTAGTACTTGTTTGATTTTTGTTTGCATGAAGGAACGTTACCAAATAAATGGAGAGTTGCTATAGTAGCCCCTGTATATAAAGGAAAGGGTGAAAGGCATAAAGCTGAAAATTACAGGCCAGTCAGTTTGACATGCATTGTATGTAAGCTTTGGGAAAGCATTCTTTCTGATTATATAAGACATGTTTGCAAAATTAATAGTTGGTCTGACAGAAGGCAGTTTGGGTTTAGGAAAGGTTATTCCACTGAAGCCCAACTTGTAGGATTCCAGCAAGATATAGCAGATATCCTGGATTCAGGAGGTCAGTTGGACTGTATTGCGATTGACTTATCTAAGGCATTTGATAGGGTAGATCATGGGAAACTACTGGCAAAAATGAGTGCAATTGGACTTGACAAAAGAGTGACTGAATGGGTGGCTCTGTTTCTAGAAAAAAGAACTCAGAGAATTAGAGTAGGTGAAGCTTTATCTGTCCCTGTAAAAATTAAGAGGGGAATTCCTCAAGGCAGTATTATTGGACCTTTATGTTTTCTTATATATATCAATGATATGTGTAAAGAAGTGGAATCAGAGATAAGGCTTTTCGCAGATGATGTTATTCTGTACAGAGTCATAAATAAGTTACAAGATTGTGAGCAACTGCAAAATGATCTTGATAATGTTGTGAGATGGACAGTAGGCAATGGTATGATGATAAATGGGGATAAAAGTCAGGTTGTGAGTTTCACAAATAGGAAAAGTCCTCTCAGTTTTAATTACTGCGTTGATGGGGTGAAAGTTCCCTTTGGGGATCATTGTAAATACCTAGGTATTAATATAAGGAAAGATCTTCATTGGGGTAATCACATAAATATGATTGTAATTAAAGGGTACAGATCTCTGCACATGGTTATGAGAGTATTTAGGGGTTGTAGTAAGGATGTAAAGGAGAGAGCATATTTGTCTCTGGTGAGACTTCAACTTGAGTATGGTTCCAGTGTATGGGACCCTTACCAGGATTACTTGATTCAGGAACTGGAAAAAATCCAAAGAAAAGCAGCTCGATTTGTTCTGGGCGATTTCTGACAAAAGAGTAGCATTACAAAAATGTTGCACTTTGGACTGGGAAGACTTGGTAGAAAGGAGACGAGCTGCTCGACTAAGTGGTATGTTCCAAGCTGTCTGTGGAGAGATGGCGTGGGAGGACATCAGTAGATGAATAAGTTTGGATGGTATCTTTAAAAGTAGGAAAGATCACAATATGAAGATAAAGTTGGAATTCAAGAGGACAAATTGGGGCAAATATTCATTTATAGGAAGGGGAGTTAGGGATTGGAATAACTTACCAAGGGAGATGTTCAATAAATTTCCAATTTCTTTGCAATCATTTAAGAAAAGGCTACGAAAACAACAGATAGGGAATCTGCCACCTGGGTGACTGCCCTAAATGCAGATCAGTAGTGACTGATTAATAGTGATTGATTGAGGGAGATGAAGTAACTTATCCTCAATTCTAGGACAAGGCATATTAAAAGAGAACTTTAGAAGAAATACAGTGAGTTAGACAGACAAGTAAAGAGGAGTGTTCGCAATGACCGACATAGGCAGGTTGAAGAATATGCAAGCCAAGCCAAAATAGCCACAAATAAAGGTGATGTGAAGGAACTGTATCATATAACGAGGAAATTATCTAAGAGGAGTTATAGGCAGAAGCTTCCCATTCGTAGTAAAGGAGGGACTATGCTTACTGGAGAACATGAACAATTAGCTAGATGGAAAGAGCATTTTGAGGAAATACTCAACCAAAGAAATGATCAGGTAGATGAAGTCGAAGAAGAGGAATGGGGTGGTGATGCTTGCATCCGTGTTGATGAGCCTTCGATAGAAGAGATTAGAAAAGCACTTAAACAGATGAAAAGTGGGAAGTCTCCTGGGCTAGACAACATTCCACCTGAAGCCGTAAAAGTTGAAAATGATGTAACAGCTGCAGCATTATATATCTTATTCAAGAAAATTTGGCAGGAGGAAAAGATGCCGAAGGAATGGAAGAACAGACTCATAGTCAAGCTGCCTAAAAAGGGAGACATAAGTAACTGCAACAACTGGATAGGAATTACATTACTATCTATTCCCAGTAAGGTAATCATCCGTATCATCCTCAACCGCATTGAAACAACAACTGAGCAGAAGCTAAGGAAGCAGCAGGCTGGCTTCCGAGATAGTCGTAGCTGTGTAGACTTGATCAACACTCTTCGCATCATCATTGAGCAGAGTTGTGAATGGAACTCTAATACGTATATGTTCTTTGTGGACTTTGAGAAGGCCTTCGACTCAGTCGACAGGAACGTCATGTGGCGCCTGCTACTGAAGTATGGAATTCCACGGAAGATAGTCAACCTGATTAAAGAGATATACAATGGCTATGAGTGCCAGGTGGTTCATGAAGGCAAGCTAACAGAAGCATTTGGAGTGACCTCTGGAGTTAGGCAAGGGTGTGTCCTGTCGCCTATCATCTTCCTTCTGGTGATAGATGATATCATGAGGAAGTGTACGCAGAAAAGAAGGGGTTTACAGTGGGGACTGCTAGAGAGACGGGAAGATCTGGACTATGCAGACGATATTTGCTTGCTGACACACACCTTTCAGCATATGAAAGAGAAACTCAAAGAGCTAGAAACTGAGGCACGTAAAATAGACTCAAGATTAATTCCAGTAAGACCAAAGATATGAGGCTGTTCTCAAATACCCAAGAATGATTTTGTCTAGATGGACAGAAAATTAAAAATGTAGATCAATATTGCTACCTGGGAAGTATGGTAGATAAACAAGGCGGGGGCTACAGAGGATGTTAAGTCACGCATACGGAAGGCTAATGGTGCATTTGTGCAGCTCTCTCTACTGTGGAAAAACTGTGCCATATCTCAACGAATGAAATTGAGGATCTTCAACAGTAACGTCAAGTCAGTCCTCCTCTGTGCATGTGAGACCTGGAAAGTCACTACAGGAATTACTAAGATGCTGCAGACCTTTGTAAACTGGTGTTTGCGCAGGACCCTAAACATTAATTGGCCGGACACGATTAGTAACGAAGATCTATGGGAAGTGACTGGGGAAACACCCATTGGAAATCAGATTAAACAGCGGAAGTGGAGGTGGATAGGACACACGTTGAGAAAGCAGGATGGAGCCATTGAGAAGCAAGCCCTGGAATGGAATCTGCAGGGACAACAAAAGCGGGGTCGACCATGGCAGATCTGGAAGAGATTCGTATTGGAGGAGGCAAGTGAGGCAGGAAAAACCTGGGGAGAACTACGTCGGGTGGCCCGCAGCAGAGTCCGCTGGCGAAAATTCATTGAAGCCCTATGCTGCTGAAGGAGCCACAGGAAATAAGTCAAGTAAGTCAAGTGCAGTATTAAGTCATACCAATGAACTTGTTAATGAGTGGGGACTTTGAAGAACATTTATAGCACAATTGAGACTTAGCCACTCCATAAAATGACTTTCCAGTAAATTAGAACTTAGAACTTAGTTGTTTCAAGAGTGAACTTTGGTTAGTTTTGATAATTTGAATTAGGCACTTCAAGAATGAACTTTGTTTGTTTTTATAGTCAGTCAAACTGACTACTTATTTCAGGAATATACTTGGTTTATTTTGTTATTCATTTCATTTGAATTGAGCATTTGAAACTTCAAGAATGAAATTTACAAAAATTAAACATTTATCACTACTGAAATTTATATCAAGAATGAACTTTATCTGCTTTTTAAACATCAAATTTTGATGCTGGTTCAATTTGACAATGATAATTTAAAGCAACAGGGAACCCATTTACATTTGCTAACATTAATGAAGTTTGTGTGGCCCATATATGCAATGTTTATTCTCTCTCTTTACACTCTCCTGATCTAAGACCGCACACACCCTGCGTACTTCTCATGCTCCATTACTCGTAATTTTGTGCGGGTCAGTTGCAGGTACAGAGAGAGGAGTGCATACATGGCTGCCAGCATGGTAGGCTCGAAAGGAGAGCTCATAAGTCACATTAAAGGAGAACACAACAAAAAAAATCAAGTTGCCTCAGAATCAAAGAGTGTATCGGACAGTGTTCAACTATATATTTGCTTTTGCTGTGTGCCGCTCCGCAGCCCGGTGAACTAAGGAAACATGAGTAGCTGTGACGTCACTGCGCTGTAAGCGCTGAGCGAGCCATCCATTATTGCAGTATGCGCTCAGCCGCTCTTCCGTTTACTTGAAGTGTTATTTATTATAATAATGCAGTGACTGTTTGTCGAAATGCCTTCCTGTAGTGTGTACGGCTGTAACAACACAACGAGTAGAAACCGAAAGTGTAGAGAGAAAGAAATACATTTCCATAGGTTTCCAAATCGAAGTAAGTCGCCTCAAAGGTTTAGCAGTTGGGTACAATTTTGCAAGAGGAAACACTTTTCTCCCGGTAAGGGAGCTACTGTGTGCTCAGTGCATTTTAAAAATACAAACTATGATGAAACGCAACTTTTGAAAATGAAGGTGATGCCTACAGAAAAGCTGCAAGGTCCGAAATTGAAGCCAGGGTCTGTTCCTTCCATAAGATGTCTGGCGTCGACAGATGGAGATTCTTCTCAGGTAGGAATGCTAATTCATACGGAAGCCACTTCACAAAATACACTGTGGGAGTACTCGTCAGAAACTAAAAAGAGCAGGACGGAAAGGTATGAGGCTAGAAGACGAAGGGAGTTTGTTGACACAGTATTAAACAAAAGTGATAACGATAATGATGCACACGACGTTCAGAATGATATGAGTGAAAATATTTCACCAGACAGACACGAATGTATTGTAGAAATACAGTGTGAGTTAGGAAGTGAAATAGCTAGAAAATACTTTGACATTGCAACTTCCAGCACAGCCTTGAACAGTGATGTAATGGCAGTTTCTATGAACCAGATGAAAGTGACAGTGAAAGTTAGGTTAGTGATACTGATAACGAACACACTCAGGATGATGTACATATCACAGGTTCATATTTCTTTGTAGCGGGGACAAGTTTGCTCACACTCTTTGAAATGTGTTACATTTGTAAAAGTAAAGTGAAAAACATTTCACATTACATTAAAGGGACTATGTTGTGCATAAAATCACTTTGCGGTTGTGGTAATAAAGTCCGTTGGTATTCTCAACCTATGGAAGGAAAGAAATCGGAAGCAAATGTCCTAATATCATGAGCATTATTGTTGTCAGGCATTCTGTTTGAACCTTTTCGTCATTCTGCAAGTCCATTACCTTACATATGATGTCACGAACTGTATATGATAGAATTATTCATAGAGTAACTGGTCCGATAGTGGAGGGTGCTTGGGATCAAGAAAGGACTAATGTTATTGATTGTTTGAAAAGCAGTGCCAAACCCATTTATTTAGCCGGAGATGGCCAGTACGATTCTCCTGGCTTTTCAACCAAACATTTAGTGTATTCACTAATGGATATAAATACAGGTCGCATAGCTCATTTGGAACTTGTTCAGAGATTGATGGTGAAAGGTGATCTTGAAAGGGCTGCATGTGAAATCGCGATGAGGAAGATTGTACAGAAAGAAAGTTGTAATATAAAACTCTTCCTTTCCGATAGACACAAAGGAGTAAGGTATTTACTGAGAACGCAGTATCCTAATATTGAACATGTTTGGCATATATCAAAAAGTCTAATGAAAAAGATGAAAGCTCTCGATAAAAATCATCCAGAAGTTCAAGCGTGGAAGGCCAGTATAAATAATCATTTATGGTGGGCAGCACAAACATGTAATGGAAACAGTTCTGTGTTAATCGATAAATTTACGTCAATTTTGCACCATGTAAATATGAGCATAAGTGGTTAGAAAACGATGAATGGAAATCCTGTGAGCACGATATATTAATGGAGGAGGAAGAGAGGAAGAAAATGTAGATTAAAGGAAATTCAAGTTCATATGAATCCTTGAAGAAAATAGTTTTAGACAAATCTTTTTTAAACGATGTGGAACATATAAAACACTACATTCACACTGGAAGCCTAGAAAGTTATCACAACCTTTGTTTGAAATACGCTCCTAAAAGAGTTCATTTCTCGTACAGAGGCTTAAAGCTCAGGTCAGTGATTGCTGCATTGGACTATAATTGGAACATCAATAAACTGAAAGCTGGTATCAAAACTCAGTACTCAAAATCAACAGGAGCCTGGGTGATGAAACAGAAAAATGAGGCATCAAGCGATGGATGGAAGAAGGCAATAATGAACAAAATAAATCTCTTGCAAACTAACTATAGTAGAGCCTCACTTGAAGATCAAGCAATGGATCTGTCACTGCCTAAAAACATCGCTCTAATACCTCGACCTTCCAATGACGACCTGATCAAGAAGCACTTCTCACGATTTCACTCGCAACAATAAATGAGGTACCGTACTTCATGTCAAAATAATACATTATCTATATTTATCATAGAAACAAGCTTAGGAAACTCTTACATAATTCTAATGTTTTAATTTCATTTTTTCATTTACAGCTTGAAGCCCACATAGGTGCCATCGGGTTCCAGAAATGTTTTCCTTATGGTGTTGACAACACATGATGGTATGACAACTCTGTTCTTTTTACCAATCGCAGTCCATGAATTTACTCACGAAGTGAACTGTTTGTAACAAATGAAACGCCAAGTTCTAATTGATGGATTTAAAGCTGTCAGTAAACGTTTCCTTGCCATATTCTTTGTTTTTAAGCTCATGTTATGGCTTGTCATTGTCAATACTTCATGGTCTAAAATAAGCCTTGTAAACGAGGGATTTCTTGTTATACACATAAATTTCTCAGATTTCACTGCTTTTACATTGTCTAATTCACAACAACATACACTTTCTTCATCCGTATCCATGATGGTACACTCATTACATTTACACCAAATTCGCGTGCCGGCACGGCCTGTAGTGTTTAGCATATCCATGTCAAGATCGCTATCTGAATGGACATCAGTAAACGTCGTTCGTTCTGGCTCATACTGATACGGGCAAATGATATTTACATCCATTATAAATAAAAATAAGCCCACTAACACCGGCAACAGAAGAACACGGCAGTAGCAGATGGAGTGCGGGAAAAGACTGCGCGAGTTTACTCCCAGCGTCAAGGCTGCCAGGTAGACTGTACAGCACAGTGACGTCACGACCAGTTACTACTTCCGCACATAACTTGAGAATGATTGGACATAGAGGCACCAGATTAACGGCATTGTTATTACATTTCCATAATACATATTTAGCAATGAATAACGAAATATGTGTTTTTGTGTTGTATTCTCCTTTAAGTAATACGTGGCAACCCGAACGTGTCAGGCAACAATGATTTCAAATCTTCTTGCAGTCACTCAAATTCACAATCTCTATAGTAAACAATATGGAAAATATACTTACTGCTATCAAAGCCCTTAGGCTTAATATGAAACAACAACTTGCCAAAGCAAATGGTAATATGAATGCTACTTTTGAGAAAAAACCGAGGTAATGAAATGGCATATGGCTTTTAGTGCCGGGAGTGTCCGAGGACATGTTTGGCTCGCCAAGTGCAGGTCTTTTGATTTGACACCCGTGGGCGACCTGCACATCGTGATGAGAATGAGATGATGAAGAAGACAACACACACACCCAGCCCCTGTGCCAGCGAAATTAACCAATGATGGTTAAAATTCCCGACCCTGCCAGGAATCAAACCCGGGACCCCTGTGACCAAAGGCCAGCACGCTAACCATTTAGCCATGTGAAAGTAAACTCATGTCCTCATCCCGAGGTGGTGCAACTCTTCTCAGACACACCCCCAATGGAGGTGAGCTGCATGTACCATTTCAACCACATACCAGCCCTCCTGCCATTCTTAAATTTCTGGCATTACCAGGAATCAAACCCGGGCCCCCAAGGACAACAGCTAATAACACTAACTGTTACGCTATGGAGGCGGACACCGAGGTGAATGCCAACATCACTTCTGAATTAATTAATAGCATTGCCGAGGTGAATACCAAAATTGCAGGGGTAGCTGCTGATATGAATAAAGCCCTTGAATCGAAATTTGCCAAAGTGAACACTAAATTTGCTGAAGCAAATACAAAATTTGAAATTTGAAACCAAATTTGCCGAGGCAGATAAACAACTTTCCGATTCAAATGCTATCCTTGAGCAGCAAATTATGCAGGCTAGCACATGCATTGAAAAAATATTCAGTAACTCTAATGCCGAAATAGAAAGGAGGTTCAAAGAAATGAATACTCAATTCGTCAGTAATCTCAAGGCAGTCAAAGAAAACCATCAAGGATGATCTGCAACCTATTTTACCAGCTTAAAACAAAACATCCCAAGAATTAAATGATCTAAAGGTGGAATTCATGGAAACCCATGGCATTCTTTCATTGGCCCAAGCTAGGATAGCCTCAGTCCAGGAAACTTTCTAAGAGATTCACTCAAAAATGATATAGGTAGATTAATAATGAAGTTAGCCTCCTCAAAAGTAAAAAAGGAGAATTTGATAAACGCTTCACGACTCAGCTTGAGACTACCCATACACAAGTCACACGTCTCTGTAAAGACATAGCAGGGGTAAAAAAGGACCTTCAAGCAGAAGTTAAAGAAATAGAAACTACAATACAGACGCAAGTGGATGCCCTCGACAATAAAGTCACACTACTAGGGCAGAGGAATGTTCTATTTTCACCATCATTTTCGATGGGATCATGTGGTGAAAACCCTGGTGTAACTACCATTATAAAAGTAAGGATTTAGAACAATTAGACACTCTATTGAGCAGACTTGACACTGCAAATATGCAGGCGACACCCAGGGTCAACAGGAGTAAAGATGTTATTGCCAACCCCATAGAAGTTAAACCTCCAGATCGCCAAGAAAGAGCAATTAGAGGACAGGGAAAATATGCAAACTACTCCCACTCAATATAGAGGATTTAGAAGACGTCCGTATCGAGGAAATGCACCCTACCGACCAAGGACTACATGGAAGAAGAAGGATAAAACTCAGGAAAGAGATCAAGGCTCACATCAAGCAGAAATTGAGAAGAGGTGGAGAGATACCAAGGACTACATAAAGGAACAAAATCAATCTGACAACTTACCTGGAGCTGCTTCCCTGGAATACCAGGAATATTCATGACAGAAAGAATTACCTGATCACGACTCTAAAGTAACAGGTACCAAAAAAAAAAAACTCCAATCTAGACCAAAGGAGATTGCCTGGAACCAAAATGAGGGTGCAGTAAAACCTCGTTAATTCGAAAATTGGACTTCGAATTACGTGACTTTGAATTAACCGCCAACACATAATTCAGAAATGCCAAACCTTGCGGCGTCACAGTATATTCTAAGACCCGTTACTGCATGCAATTAGCCTTGATTCACAGTTTAAACCTCTCAAATGCCATAGTAAAAAAACTATTTCCAAAATGTATCCAACAAGGTGCATTTACAGTATTCAAATAACGCACTTGGATAACTCACCGGCAAACATAACCTCACGCAATGAAATCAAAAGAAAGAAAACATGATTCAAAGACGAGGAGAAATCTATACTGGCTTCCCTGTGCAAGTGCTTTATTCATTGGATTACTGTACTGTATGCATTTTAGATGCCTTGTGCCTGCACGGAAAGTACCCGATACCCTTAAAACATTGTGGCTTATCAAACTTTCCTATGACGAGGGGAGAAAGTCTCTCGCTTCCATTCACATTACAACAGTACAGTAACTATACTCAAATACAGTAGAGACAATACACGACACTCAGTGAGATATCGAGGGACAGCTATTAGAGCTCTCTCTAGTGGATTGACCTGAGAACTACTGATTCTGTCATAAGAGCATGTGTATTTTTTGTGTGAAATTTTTGGTGTTATTTATGCGTTTTCAGTGAGGTGACATAATTAAATAGTAGCGTGTGTCATTCCTTGATATCTTCTCTCATGAGGGGAAAGGTATGTGCTGTGTTTGGCTGCAGTAACTATGAAGTAGAGAAGAATGCGCAGTCTTTCTTCCGTTTGCCTTGTGACAAGAAAATGTAAGTAATATTGTGTTTGCATATATATGTTGTTCCAGTGACAAAGAGATTTTTATAGTATTTCATCATTTTCTGACCTGCTGGCTTAACTGGCTTAAAATATAATACGTATATTTTATTGTATAGTGCAGCCGTTAACCTTCAATACCGATGTGTTGTTGTACGTGTGATCTGTGTGTTTGATTTAATTCAGGAAAATACATATGCGTATGAGTGTGGCTGGTTGTGTTCCAAGTTATTCCATTTGTGCTGTAATGCGTTGTCAAGCACTGAAGAAAATAAGAGTGTTTTAAGAAATGTACATATTTTGTTGAAACAATATGATGCAAATTTGCTTTACCCTAATGTAATGGCATTATGGTAAGTATTGCTTATAGAGAAAGTTTGAATGTTTTTGAGGCTATAGATTTTTTTTCTGTTAGTAGGCTGTTAGTAGGCAAGTTAAAAGGAAAATTGTCTAGCTCTTAAATGTAAATTCATTGAATCGTGTGTAAAGAATGTGCCGATATTTTTGTTGACAAGTGTTTTAATATGATGATGCAATGTTTTTAAATGAGAAAAAAAAAATCTAGCCATGAACGTTCAGGCAGGAATTCTAAAGCTAAAAATGTAATGCATAAATGAAAGATCAAGCCCTTTCACAGTAGTCCATTTCACATCTTAATTATATGTCTAATTTCAGTCTTTAAATAATAACCTGTTAAATAATTCTTCATTCATTTATCCAGAATTGCTTTAGCAACTTTGAAGTTAATATCTTAGTAACACTTTCTTTCTAGACGTAATTTATTTATCCATTTCTGTATATACATTTCCATTGATATTTGAATTTAGCCTGAATTTTCAGGTCAAGCCACTAGGAGCGCCAATTGCGACTTGTCTCCCATTTTAACAAGGCTAAATCCGGAAGTGTCGTATATTGTCTCTACTGTATTTGCTCTACTTGTATGATTTCCCGCCATGGCACTTCTAAGACCCATTAATGCAGGCAATCACCTTGATTCTCAGTTTAAACTTTTCAAATGCCATGGAAAACACTATTTCAGAAATGTATCCAACAAGGTGCATTTACATTATTCAAATGCACTTGGATAAAACAAGGGCAAACATAACCTCACGCAACGAAAGGAAGAAAAACACAATTCAAAGACGAGGCTCCCCTGTGCAAATACTTTATCTTTTGGATTACTGTACTGTTTGCATTTTTAGATGCCTTGTACTTGCATGGAAAGTGCCCGATTCCCTTAAAACATCATGGCTTTCCGAACTTTCCTATGACGGGTGGAAGGAAGTCTCTCGCTTCTGTGTGCACTACATAGCAACACAGTACATTTCCCGGCAGGCAATTCTCTCCTTTACAACCATAAGTCCGTTCGGCCTCAGCATTTAAAAAAAATAAAACAAACAAACAATGCAGTTTCATCGGCATTGACAATATTGTTTGGCTGCATAAAATGAATTTCATTATAAAGCCCGTATTGTTGTACGTATACTTAAAAGGTATGGTCAAATGTTTCACCTTTACAATACTAAAAAATATTTTTTTTAATTGAATTATTTAAATAACATATAAAAATAACGGAACATGTTTCATCTATCTTGTAGACATCATCAGCCGAAAAGTTTTAAAATTTGTTTAGTATTGTAAAAGTGGAACTGACCATACCTTTTAATAGACCCTATTGTTTGGTACGTACAAATTGATTATAGGCTATAAGCCACGCTTTTTCGCCAACTGTCGGCATCGCCGGTGTTCGCGGATTCTGCCTCCCTGCACACTGCCTGCTACGTGATATTGTGGCATTCCTTAAAACGCCGAATACAAAATAATTACAATTCCACTCGAACTTAGCAGATATGAAGCACACTGTAGATACGCCGAAGTGGGTGAAAGTGTGCAAAGTTACCCCTGCATGTTCCGGAAGATGCATTATTTCATGACGTGGATAAATTTTGAATTTAAATTACTCTGTAAAATACTATTTTTCAAATGTAAAGGAAGTTTCAATTTAAAAGTCTGAATTTTGGTACTGGTAACGAGACAGACATTGTTCTTCGAATTACGAACTATCCGTATTTTGAATTAAATGATTTAAATAACATGCAAAACTGTACCTCATGTTTCCGGGAACGAGAGCTGCTTCGAATTAGGTGAGATTTTGAATTAACCAATTTTGAATTATCGAGGTTCTACTGTATTAGGATGGAACGATTATATGAAACCATAATTAACTATTGGTACATGGAAGACTCAAAGCTATTATACAAGGACACTCCACCACCTAGATCAAGAATTCAGTGTACATTACTTGTCATTAATCTCAGAAAAGGCAATATGAATATCATCACATTGATCGATTCAGGAGCACAGATGTCGCTCATTTTTGATAAATTAATAGAGACCCTACGGAACAAACAGGACATGTTGGTGAAGCCAGTAGCCCAGCTTAAGCTCAAGGGGATCGTACCTGACAAAACTGTTAAATCCAAGAGACAGGCTTTCATCGAACTTTATATTGATGGCGTACTCTTCAAGCATATTTTCTTGATCTTGTCTCGAATGAAATTTAACTTGATCATAGGTTCTGATTTTTTGTTGGCATACAATGGGGTGATAGATTATTCTGCTCGTCATTCGATTTTTTAATTTGGACTCTGTGGAAACGCGAATGGTAGAGGAAGAAGATGTAATGTATCGGGAAGAAACCCTTGATGAATGACTTGATGGTACAATGGAAGCACATAATCAAGATGATGCTGCGCTAGTTGAAGTTAGTCTAAAAGAAGACGGAGACCCAAAGGAAGAGGGACCTGTAGAGGATGAGGTTATGTCCATAATAGATGAGGTCACTGATTTTGATCAGGATTACATCGCCTCAATTACCCATGTGGTTATTAACCCAGAATATCCTACAGACATAGCAGAAGCGATGAATCTAATTTTCAAGACATACCCCAATGTGTTTGACAACAAACCGGGAGAAATCCTTGATTTTGAATATCATTTAAATGTTAAAGATCATTCGCCATACAAACGCAAGGCATACCCAATACCAGAAAGGTATCGTGAGGAAGCCAGGACACTAATTCATCAGACGAAAGAAGATTGGAATAATTTCGCCATGCATCACCCCATTCGTCAACCCTTTAGCAGTTGTAAGAAAACCCAACAGCAGTTTGCGACTTTGCCTAGATGTGCATGCGCTGAATGACAGGTTGATTCTTGAACATGACCATCCTCCTTTATTATGGGACGTTATCTGGTGTTTCCATGGGAAAATATATTTCACCTGTCTAGATATGACTTTGTCGTATTACCATATTAGATTAAATAAGAAAGGCAGATTGTGCACTGGTTTTCTATTTGAGAATGTTACATACATTTTCAACTGTCTCCCATTTGGTGTCAAGAATTTGGGAGCGGCGTTGATTAGGACTTTAGAAAATCAGCTGTCCGATGAAGTGAAAGCCATCACTGAGATCAACGTCGATGATTTTAATCATGTTAGAGACATTGGAACAACACCAGGTAGACGTTCGCAAAGTATTTCAGGAATTAATGGAGAAAAACTTCAAAATCAATGCTCAGAAGAGCCAGTTTTTTAAACTGAAGTTTTGTTCTTGGAACACATCATTAGTGGTGAAGGTATCAAACCTAACCATGCCAAAATTCAATGCATTTTAGACTTTCATAAGCCTAATTGAATTAAGCATGTGGGACAATTTTTGGGGCTTTGCCAGTTTTTTGCCCAACATTGCCCCAAGTACATAGAGACCGTATCTTCTCTCCAACAACTGCTTGGGAAAACATTAGATGGAAATGGACCCAAGAGTGCGAACAATCGTTCATTGCTACCAAGAACATGCATGGAGATAACGTGCAACTGGCTTATCCTAATTTCAACTGGCCATTTTATATTGAATGTGATACAAGCACTGTGGAAATAAACGCAGCCCTATACCAAATAAAGCCTGAAGAGCCACATCATAAATTTATCATTTCATTCATGAGTCGGAAGTTGAAGCCGCATGAGAAGCCTTACACGATCACAGAAGCTCTTGAAATTGTGTATTCCCTCCAATACTGGAAAACGATTATCTGTGGCTACCACATTACAATATTCACGGATCACAAGGCTTTAATATTTTTTATTATTTATTATTATTGAAAATGAAAACCTACAACCTGTTTTCCAGTCATTGACTGGGTCAGGGATGTAATGAATGAATCATATATAGGCTGTTAGTACAATGGAGTCGCCACTCCCAAAGTGATTTATTAATGAATGATAGATGCTATGAAATGAGAATGGAGTGTGTTGCTGGAATGAAATATGACAGGAAAAACTGGAGTACCCAGAGAAAAACCTGTCCCGCCTCCGCTTTGTCGCTTTGTCCAGCACAAACCTCACATGGAGCGACCGGGATTTGAACTACGGTATCCAGAGGTGAGAGGCCGATGCGCTGCCGTCTGAGCCACGGAGGCTCATTTATTATTATTATTATTATTATTATTATTATTATTATTATTATTATTATTTATTATGTCATCATATATAACGAGCTAAAGGAAACCCGGTGGGCCTTATTTATCCAGCAAATTTGACTTTACTGTCATCCATAGACCAGGATGCAAGACTTTACTAGCAGATGCCCTCAGCAGGAATCCCAACAAAACTATTGTTGCTAATCCCAACGAAATCCTCAGGGATGAGGATGAGGAGTTCCTCCAGAAAATGCAATATCTGCCGCAGATGCAGAGGAGAGAAGGCAAGAGCCAAGAATTAATTCAGTACTTTGAGGGATCCATTCCGGTAGATGATGACCTCCCTCGTATCCAGCGAGTTGCCCAACTGTTTTGTCTTATTAGCGGATTATTGTACAAGTACATTGATTCTGCCAAATCTAAATGGCAAATCTATGCACCTCCCAAACTTAGGTCAGATATCATTTGGCATAGCCATGTTATTTCGCGGCATGCCGGGACAGATAAAGCATTTAATTTAGTCAGAGAGAAGCTCACCTGGGAATATCTGAGGAGGGATGTGTGTGGAGTCATCAAGACCTGTGACTTATGCCAATGAAAAAAACCTAGCAATTATTTGCTGAAGGAATTCCCCAGACCTTTAATACTGGAGAAGCTGAGGGAGATAATGGCACTAGAACTATATGGGGCCCTCCCGAAAGCGACCTGGGGGAATAGGTAAATTGTTGTGCTATTTGATGTATTCTCCAAATATACTATGCTTCTGCCCATCCAAGAAGCTAATGCTGGTAGTATTCTATGCATAATTTGGAAGAACGTCATCCCGGAAATGGGAAAACCGGAGTTTCTCTTAACAGATCACGGTACCCAGTTTACCTCGATGGAATTTCAGAATGCCCTTGAAGAACTAGATATTCATCATATTATGAATTCTATCAGGCGTCCCAAAGTGAATCCTGCAGAAAGAGTTATGCGAGAAATCACAAAATTCTGCAGAATCTACTGCAGTAATCAACAATGGAGATGGATCATAGTATTGCTGATCATGCAGAAAATCATGAATTCCACTACTCACGAATCAACTTGTGGCATCCCATTAACATTACATCAGGGAGTGATTCCAAATCGACCATGGGATTGATTGTTGCAAATGCTGCCAGATGCAGATGTACCACAGGAAGCTAGACAAACGAAAGCCCTCAACTGGCTTAGACATGAAGCTGTAGTCAGGGAGCAGTGGCAGATGACCACTACGTGAAAACAATCTTGTTCTGATCCGCAAACCAGAAGTATCTTATCCCAAGCAAAGGATCTACGCCAAGTTCTGCCCACTCTTTATTGGACCATTTCGCATTGCGGAAATCCTCAGGAATTGCGCATATAGGATTTCTCAAATAGACAACACCATCAAAGGCATATACAACACTGCCGATTTAAAACTGTACTACAAGAAAAAGACATAAAGGAAATCCTCATCTAATTTTCTTTACCCCGAGCGGCGGGGGGGGGGGGGTCATGAAACAGGAATCGCCCGTGATCGAACTGGGAACTGCACGGCGTGTTTTATCAGTATAAATTGTGCGTGTTGTGGACTGTGATGCAACGCTTCCCGCTGGCGAGCTCACTGTAGCTTGCTAAGGCACGATCACGATGTCACAGAACAGTGGCCCGCACGTCAGAGAGAATCATCTGGAAGCTTTTTTATATCTCTGCTTTTTGATGGAATATCAACAAATGGACAGCAAGATCGTATAGCTGGTGATAACAAATAGCTAGTGTTCAAGTTTCAAGTTGATAGCGGTATTACTGTATTTGAGGAGATATTGAGGTTTTAAAATATCAGGTAATATCAATGACGTTTCCACTCAGGGTCAAGCTCTGGTATATAAGGCGAGCCTAAAATCTCAAACGACACAGTGACCGACAGCAGGGACCAGTGATGGTCTGCTGCACGAGATTGTGCTGGCAATTGTGTGACGTAAACTTAGTGCGTGAGTACCAAGTTCCGAACTTCGAACTCAGTACCGGTGAGGTACGGTCTAGGACTTTAACTCTACATTCTAAAGTTTTCCATTCTTTTGAAATGACTCATGTAAAGCATTCGAACACTTGAACATTTTGTGTGGCTTACTTATAAACACAAGTGTCATACATTGGACATTATTAATTTATGCTGTGTGCCATAGAACAGTCAATGAAACTTATAACTTAATGAGGCAAGTTTATGTGTACAATTTCTGCAAGTAACCAACTAAGGACTTTGTTTATTGAAGTTATGTGCATATTAGTTCACGCAATGGGACATAGACTGTGAAACCAAATATTTCTTCTTGGTGCTAGATTAACAGTAGACTGTTTTCTTAAATTTACGTAATGGAACAGAGACTGAATCTTACAACATCATCGTGTATGAAGTAAAATGCACAGACTCTGCTAAAATTTTTCAAACTGCATTAAAATTTACAGTCAGAATATAGTGCATTCATTGTATCGTGAAGGTTCGATCACCTTATTAAGTGGAACCTTGGTTCAAAATCACTCTGAACATTAGACTTGCTAATTAGAAACAGACAGTGCTATATCACTTGAAGTGGCATGTGTAATTTGACGCCACATGCATTGTTCAACCACCTGTATCATCGTGTGAACTTCCATCGAGGCGTAGTAGCTTCGGGGGATGCATGGTGATGGTGTTCCAGTAATGGTGTTCTTGATCACCGGTTGACATTGTTCTACGGACCTGTGAAGACACAGGCAAACGGAGCCAGCACTTCAAAAAGTTGATGTACATCTGTGTTATTAAAGAACAGTATGAATTGCGACTTATAATTTAATTTTCCAGTCTACAAGTCACTTTTAATCTTCCAAGAAACTTTTTCTTATTGTGACATTCATTATGACTTTCGAACTCGTAAGTAATATCCGATCTATCAAATAACGTACAATTTTATAAAGCCAGTGTAGTATTAAGTCATACCAATGAACTTGTTAATGAGTGGGGACTTCGAAGAACATTTATAACACAATTGAGACTTAGCCACTCTATAAAATTACTTTCCAGTGAATTAGAACTTTATTTAATTTTATAAGATGTCAACCAATTAGTTGTTTCATGAGTGAACTTAGGTTAGTTTCGATAATTTGAATTAGGCACTTCGAGAACTTTGTTGGTTTCTATAGTCAATCAATCTGACTACTTATTTCAAGAAGAAACTTGGTTTATTTTGTTATTATATATCGCTTGAATTGAGTATTTGAAACTTCAAGAATGAACTTTACTTTACTAACATTATACGTTTATCACTAGTGAAATTTTTCAAGAATGAATTTTATCTGCCTTTTAAACATCAAATGTTGATGCTAGTTCAATTTGACAATGATTTAATAAAGCCACAGCTTTATCTGACCCTGTAATAATTAAGAGGGGAATTCCTCAAGGCGGTATTATTGGACCTTTATGTTTTCTTATATATATATATATAAATGATATGAGTAAACAAGTGGAATCAGAGGTAAGGCTTTTTGCGGATGATGTTATTCTGTATAGAGTAATAAATAAGTTACAAGATGGTGAGCAACTGCAACGTAACCTCGATATTGTTGTGAGATGGACAGCAGGCAATTGCATGTTGATAAACGGGGTTAAAAGTCAGGTTGTGAGTTTCACAAATAGGAAAAGTCCTTTCAGTTAATGGGGTGACAGTTCCTTTTGGAATCATTGTAAGTATCTAGGTGTTAATATAAGGAAAGATCTTCATTGGGGTAATCACATAAATGGGATTGTAAATAAAGGGTACAGATCTCTGCACATGGTTATGAGGGTGTTTAGGGGTTGTAGTAAAGATGTAAAGGAGAGGGCATATAAATCTCTGGTAAGACCCAACTAGAGTTTGGTTCCACTGTATTGGACCCTCACCAGGATTATCTGATTCAAGAACTGGAAAAAATCCAAAGAAATGCAGTTCGATTTGTTCTGGGTGATTTCCGACAAAAGAGTAGCGTTACAAAAATGTTGCAAAGTTTGGGCTGGGAAGAACTGGGAGAAAGAAGACAAGCTGCTCAACTAAGTGGTATATTACATGTTACAAACTTCATGTCTGGTCCGTATTGAAATGTACATCAATTTAAAAAATATTACTAAAATTTATTAGGATCAACCTATTCAGTACAATTGAGTTCCTAAAGTTAGGATTTACATCTTATTATACTAGTATACTAGGAACTCAATTGTATAATAGGTTGATCCTAATACATTTTAGTAATTTTTTTTAATTAAGTGGTATGTTCCGAGCTGTCAGTGGAGAGATGGTGTGGAATGACATTAGTAGATGAATAAGTTTGAGTGGCATCTTTAAAAGTAGGAAAGATCACAATATGAAGATAAAGTTGGAATTCAAGAGGACAAACTGGGGCAAATATTCATTTATAGGAAGGGGAGTTAGGGATTGGAATAATTTATCAAGGGAGATGTTCAATAAATTTCCAATTTCTTTGAAATCATTTAAGAAAAGGCTAGGAAAACAACAGATAGGGTTTCCGCCACCTGGGCGACTGCCCTAAATGCAAATCAGTATTGATTGATTGATAAAGTTTGTGTGGCCCGTATATGCAATGTTTATGCCCTCTCTGTACACTCTCCTGATCTAAGACTGCACACGCCCTGCGTACTTCTCATTCTCCATTACACACGTAATTTTGTGTGTGTCAGTTATGGGTACAATTCTTTCAGCATAATTTTTCTACCTTTCTTATTAGCCATGTATATACCGTACTGCTGATTCAATTTTGAGTTCCTTCAATAGCATTTAATTTATTTGCAGATCTCATGTAGTACATCTCATTTATTTAATCTCACTGGTGGTAATTCTATTTTCAATGTTCCTTATTGCTTATGCTTCACTTACATAGGACAGGACTGGTCTTACTAATGTTTTAAACAGTGTGTTCCATCAGCCTCTTACAATTCATGAAGGTACACAACCCATCTAACTCTGATAGTCCATCAGGTTGATATTCTTCTGCTTGCTACTTATATGTCAGCAACATAAAATGAGGCAAACTTGGCACAGAAAAATCTGCTATATGCAATCTTTGCTGTCAGCACTGAAGATGTTTTTTCCATGGTTATCCATTTTCAAACCAGGCAAATGCTTGGGGCTGTACCTTAATTTTTTTTTTTTTTTTTTGCAAATTGCTTTACGTTGCGCCAACACACTTAGGTCTTATGGCGACGATGGGACAGAAAAGGGCTAGAAGTGGGAAGGAAGCGGCCGTGGCCTTATTCAAGGTACAGCCCCAGAATTCGCCCGGTGTGAAAATGGGAAACCACGGAAAACCATCTTCAGGGTTGCCGACAGTGGGGCTCGAACCCACTATCTCCCAAATACTGGATAGTGGCCACACTTAAGCGACTGCAGCTATCGAGCTTGGTGTGTACCTTAATTAAGGCTATGGCTGCTTCCTTCCCACTCCTACCCTTTTCCCCTCTCATCATCACCATAAAACCTATCTATTCCGGTGTGATGTAAAGTAAATTATAATAAGAAACATGATAGAAGCCATTACAGTCATAACGACTGTATGATAAATAACTTTATGATAAGAAAACTGACAGCCAATACGTTCTGAAACCTTGAATGGCGTCTGTGTGCAACTGTGACACTTGAGTGGAATTCTTTCTATACTCTATGACGGGTCTCCAACAAAAATAACAGCCCCAAATGTTTAAAAAAAATGTGTTAGACTTTACAGTTTGTACCTTAAATGTAACTCATAAAATAACCTAGAATGTTCTCAATGATACGTATCAAAGTTATTATTTTCCAATAATCACAGATATCAGTAAAGTAGGAACAAAACAGCCAATATTATTCAATACTGCTATAAATGTTACAAATTTAGGGTATACTACATTATCAGATAAAAAATTAGATGTATGGCTTTTCAGGCGTTTGCTCTATTAACCAGCATTTCGTCTTAGCCTTGACTACATTAGTCAAAATTAGAAAATTGACATTTAAAATTATGAAAAAGAGGGGACTTGAATGCGTGCTTACAAATCAACAATAGCTTCAATACAAATATTTTTAACCAATAAGAAGAAATGCTTGGAGAAAGTACGATTGTATCTTCCATCCATACACAAACCCCATTAAAAGAAATATCAGGAGCTATAAAAAATCCTGGTAACAATATGATAAACAATAATAATTCAATTCTATCGAAATATTACACCCTACTTTGTACAACCATTTTACTAATACCAAGTACTAAATTACTCATATAGATTTACAACAATATTACTACCTATAACAAAAACTGAATTAGACTGAGCATTGGAAAATAGGAAATATTCTAGCCCAGGAAAGGATGACATATCGTATAAAATGTTAAAAGTTCTCCCAAGGAAAGCAAAAATCTATATTAATAAATGTAGTTCAGTAATTGAAAATCAAAATACACCTTCATCTTGTAATTAATTTCAAATAATTCCTATCCTAGAAAAAGTAAAAAAATTGTCTGGATCCCCATAATTATAGAGGTATATACCTAGGTTTGTCTATGTGAAAAACATTTCAAACAATATTGTTATAAGTATCATTATGGTGTCGAGAGTTCTACACTTTTTTTTTCTTTCCTAAATACCAATTTGCATATACACAGGAAAAGAAACTATGGATGCAGTAAACATATTAACAATAGATACTTTACTAGCTGGAACCGGAGAAGGGACAACAACAGCCACTTTTATAGACTTACGGGCATACGACAATGTAGATATAAACATCATTTTATAAAACCATTGGCCTGGAAATTCCCTATCTAATTTATTACAACAATTATTCACAAAACATCAATTGAATTTAAAAAATAGTAATACTAAAACAGAACACAAAAACTCATTGAAAGGACTCCCACAGGGAGATATCTTAAACTCTACTTTATATTTACTATATACTTCTCAATTAGAGTGATTACAATGAAATTATGCAAGAATGATTCAATTTTCAGATGATATGGTAATACATTATAAACAAAAAGAGACTCAGTGTAACAACCTCAACAGATTATTATAAAAACACTAGAAATAGTACAGGAAGAACTTATGTATCCTTTGTGTGTATCAATATCAAGTTACATTGTTTCGGGACATAAAGTACAAAAAATAACAGGTGGAGGTCATGCTGCCTTTAGCCTCTACTGTAGGCAACACAAAACTAACTTTTTTTTTTTTTTCCTTCCAAATATTCTGCTTAGTGTAACTGTACCTTCATCTTTAATAACCTGTCAATACGGGTGGGTAAAGCTACTATTATAGAGAGAGATGATACTAATAATATTAAAAATGACATTTGAAAGAAGAAAATGACATATTTTATAACAAATTTCAATGTATAATGAACAAAATTACCCAGTCTGATGTAATCAACTTGATGGGAGATTTCAATGCTAGAGTAGGTAATGTAAAATTAGGCCAAAGTATTGGAATACATGATGAAGAAACATATAATAGAAATGGCACTAGATTAATTGATTTTGTTCTCCATGCCATGTTACAACACAATGAGCTTATCAGGGGCTGAGAACAGATAGATGTGGAAGAGCTGGGATTGATGAGGAGGGAGCCCATCTATTTGAAGATGACAGTGTATTGTCCTCGTCCTTTTGTGTTTCCATGTTTGTCCTTGTCTCCTATTTCTATTGCTCTCTCTTCCCACACGAAGTTCATCCTATCAAATCAATCACTACTGATCTGCATTTAGGGCAGTCGCCCAGGGGGCAGATTCCCTAACAGTTGTTTTTCTAGCCCTTTCTTAAATGATTGTAAATAAATTGGAAATTTATTGAACATATCTCTTGGTAAGTTACTCCAAACCTAAACTCCCCTTCCTATAAACGAATATTTGCACCAATTTGTCTTCTTGAATTCCGACTTTATCTTCATATTATGATCTTTCCTAATTTTAAAGACACCACTCAAATTATTAGTCTACTAATGTCATTCAATGCTATCTCTCCACTGACAGCTCGGAACATACCACTTAATGTCTTCATGATCAGTGGTCTATAACAGTTTGACATTTTCACTTCATGACTGAGTTCACATTAGGCTCTGAAACCAACTAGTAAATACTTTTTCCAGAAAGAACAAGTCATCAGACAAATGACAACTAACGTTTTCAAGCAGCTCATGCGTAAAACAGTTGAAGATCCATTTTTGTCACAGACATTCTAAATTTCACAAGACATAAGAAAAGAGTGACCAAATTCTAACTTTAGAAAAGTTTCTTTTGCCATCAAGTTTTTTCATTAGCAATCATTTGTATCAACCAAGAGTTTAGATGTTTTTATTGCATCAGTTTTAAGGTATTATACAAATATGAACATACATACATACACACACACATACATACATACATACATACATACATACATACATACATACATACATACATACATACATTATCATTATAGACTGTTATGCCTTTCAGCGTTCAGTCTGCAGGCCTCTGTGGATTTACTAAACATCGCCATAATCCTCGATTTGCAGCTAGTGTTGTGGCGTCATTTAGTTCTATACCTCTTATCTTCAAATCATTAGAAACCAAGTCTAACCATCGTTGTCTTGGTCTACCTCTACTTCTCTTACCCTCCATAACATGCTCCATTATTCTCGTAGGTAACCTATCCTCCTCCATTCACCTCACATGATCCCATCACCAAAGCCGGTTTATGAGTACAGCTTCATCCATTGAGTTCAATCCTAAATTAGCCTTTATCTCCTCATTCTGAGTACCCTCCTTCCATTGTTCCTCCTGTTTGTACCAGCAATCATTCTCGCTACTTTCATGTCTGTTACTTCTAACTTAGGAATAAGATATCCTGAGTCCACCCAACTTTCGCTCCTGTAAAGCAAAGTTGGTCTGAAAACAGACTGATGTAAAGATAGTTTCGTCTGGGAGCTGACTTCCTTCTTACAGAATACTGTTGATCGCAACTGCGAGCTTACTGCATTAGCTTTACGATACCTTGATTCAATCTCACTTAATATATTACCATCCTGGGAGAACACACAACCTAAATACTTGAAATTATCGACCTGTTCTAGCTTTGTATCACCAATCTGACATTCAATTCTGTTGAATTTCTTACCTACTGACATCAATTTAGTTTTCGAGAGGCTAACTTTCATACCATACTCATTGCACCTATTTTCAAGTTCCAAGATATTAGACTGCAGGCTTTCAGCACAATCTGCCATTAATACCAAGTCGTCAGCATAGGCCAGACTGCTTACTACTTATCCACCTAACTGAATCCCTCCCTGCCATTTTATACCTTTCAGCAGATGATCCATGTAGACTACGAACAGCAAAGGTGAAAGACTGCAGCCTTGTCAAACCCCTGTAAGCACCCTGAACCAGAAACTCATTCTACCATCAATTCTCACTGAAGCCCAATTGTCAACATAAATGCCTTTGATTGATTTTAATAATCTACCTTTAATTCCATAGTCCCCCAGTATAGCCAACATCTTTTCCCTCAGTACCCTGTCATATGCTTTCTCTAGATCTACGAAAAATAAACACAACTGCCTATTCCTCTCGTAGCATTTTTCAATTACCTGGCGCAGACTGAAAATCTGATCCTGACAGCCCCTCTGTGGTCTGAAACCACACTGGTTTTCATCCAACTTCCTCTCAACGACTGATCGCATCCTCCCTTCCATGATGCCAGTGAATACTTTGCCTGGTATACTAATCAATGAGATACCTCAATAGCTGTTGCAATCCTTCCTGTTCCCTTGCTTATAGATAGGTGCAATTACTGCTTTTGTCCAATCTGAAAGAACCTTACCAACACTCCATGCTAATTTTACTACTCTATGAAGCCATTTCACCCCTGCCTTCCCACTATACTTCACCATTTCAGGTCTAATTTCATCTATTCCTGCTGCTTTATGACAATGGAGTTTATTTACCATCCTTTCCACTTCCTCAATCGTAAACAAACATGAAATACTGAGAATTTTTAATCTTTGTTAATATATGAGAATTGTTCAGGAGCCTGACCAATGATTTTAAGGTTTGAGTCAAGGCTGATGATGCCCCTGAAGGAGGGTGAAACATGTACCGAATAAGACTATAATATTGTGTAAATCTTAACTACAAAAACTTGTATTGTATTGAATAGGTGGTCTTAATAAACATTTTTGTAATACTCTTGATAAACACACCACTTAGTCAAGCAACTCATTTCCTTTCTCCCAAGTCTTCCAGCCCAAACTTTGCAACATTTTTGTAACGCTACTCTTTTGTTGGAAATCACCCAGAAAAAATTGAGTTGCTTTTCCTTGTTTTGTTTTTCCTGTCCTTGAATCAAGTAATCCTGACGAGGGTTCCATACATTGGAACTATACTCTAGTTGCAGTTTTACCAGAGACTTATATGCCATCTCCTTTACATCCTTCTTACAATCCCTAAATACCCTCATAACCATGTGCAGAGATCTGTACCCTTTATTTACAATCTCATTTATATGATTACCCCAATGAAGATCTTTCCTTATATTAACACCTAGGTACTTACAATGATTGCCAAAAGGAACTTTTAAATTAAAACTGAGAGGACTTTTCCTATTTGTGAAACTCACAACCTGACTTTTAACCCTGTTTATCATCATACCACTTAGTCATTTTACCTGGCGCAGACTGAAAATCTGATCCTGACAGCCCCTCTGTGGTCTGAAACCACACTGGTTTTCATCCAACTTCCTCTCAACGACTGATCGCACCCTCCCTTCCATGATGCCAGTACTGCTATAAATGTTACAAATTTAGGGTATACTACATTATCAGATAAAAAATTAGATGTATGGCTTTTCAGGCATTTGCTCTATTAACCAGCATTTCGTCTTAGCCTTGACTACATTAGTCAAAATTAGAAAATTGACATTTAAAATTATGAAAAAGAGGGGACTTGAATGCGTGCTTACAAATCAACAATCAACAACATCCCACAACATTATCGAGGTCATTTTGCAATTGCTGACTATCTTGTAACTTATTTATTACTCTATCCAGAATAACATCATCCACAACAAGCCTTATCTCTGATTGCACTTCTTTCCCCATATCTTTTAATATATATAAGAAAACATAAAGGTCCAATAATACTACCTTGAGGAATTCCCCTCTTAATTATTACAGGGTCAAATAAAGCTTCACCTACTCTAATTCTCTGAGATCTATTTTCTAGAAATATTGCAACCCATTCAGTCACTCTTTTGTCTAGCCCAATTGCACTCCTTTTTGCCAGTAGTCTCCCAAGATCCACCTTATCAAATGCTTTAGAGAGATCAATCGTGATACAGTCCATTTGTCCTCCTGAATCCAAGATATCTGCTATATCTTGCTGGAAACCTACAAGTTGAGCTTCAGTGGAATAACCTTTCCTAAAACCGAACTGACTTCTATCAAACCAGTTATTAATTTCGCACTATAATCAGAAAGAATGCTTTCCCAAAGCTTACATGCAATACATGTCAAGCTGACTGGCCTGTAATTTTCAGCTTTATGTCTATCAGCCTTTCATTTATACACAGCGGCTACTATAGCAACTCTCCTATTACCGGTATGTGTTCCTCCTCTCTCTTTTTCTCTGACCTGAAGGTTAGTCATGAGTTTTACTTGGGAAGAATGTGGAAGATCCATAACTGACTATAAAATCTGCAACAGAAAAATGTTCTGAAATGGTAGAGGCCTTATAAACCCAGAAACTGAATCTGATCATTACGTATTTACTAAAATGCCCAATTCATGTGAAGCGTAAATGGTAGGGGAGGGGGGGAAGAAAGAAAGAAGAAAAAAAAGAGCAAGTGGCTGCACAGTTTGGGTCATGTAGCTCAGCTATCAGAGACAGTGTGTTCGAAACCCACTGTTGGCAGCCCTGAAGATTATTTTCCGTGGTTTCCCATTTTCACACCAGCCAATGTACCTTAATTATGGCCATGGTCGCTTCCTCCCTACTCCTAGCCCTTTCCTATCTTGTTGTCACCATTAGACCCATCTGTGTCGGTGCGACATAAAGCAAATTGTTATACAAAAACCAAACAAATACCTCTTTTAGAGTAAGCCTCTTGAATGATCCCAGTATAGTATAGTTACAGTATATCACAGGGGAATTACAGCCTTAGTTGAATCAACAACAATTAATTAATACTGGTGTTAAAGAAGAATGAGCTAATATTTAAACCATATTAAAACAATAAGCTTTTGAGAGTCTTGGCAGGATACAATAATGGCAAGGAAAGAAAGTTTCAAGACACTAGCATTATCATCCTAGTGAGGAAGTGACTGCAGGCATGAGAGAATCTATCAGGAAATATTTATTCAAAAAAACATCAGAAGATAATTTTGACTACAATCAAAAGTTATATATACAAAACATCAATATTATGTTATTTTGTGTAACTTATAACGTGCTCCGAATTTTTCTACTGTTTTATGGATTCTACGTTTACTACGCTGCATATGCCGCTACTAACCTGCCTGTGCTCTCTTCGCCCGTCCAGCTTCAACTGCTCGTGCTGCTTACCCTCCCTCTTTCCTTCCCCTACCGCTTCGCTGCTCATTGGGTACTGTATGCTCTCGTCCTTTCTCGACGCTTCTACCTGAATATAAATTGGCCTGCTCTGGGCTTGAGCAGCGAGTTTGGATGAACACGACGATTTGTGTGGAGGGAGGACTTGGTTTTATTTTGCTACCAGCTGGACTGTGTGCAATGTTTCTTTTAAAATGTGCTTTTGTATACCGTTGAAAAGCTACGACTGCTGGACGGGTGAGCGAAAACTTTAATTTATTTCATTTCCATGTTGTTCTTTGAACTTTCTTTAAATGCTGCACTTCCTTAATTTTCAAATTGCCGTTACTGGCCACCAATGACAGTTCATGTTGATAATAAGCTAACTGCAGCTATTGATAGCGGTACCTTACTTTGGAATTACATTACCATCTCACTCCGAAGTTGGACTTTGTGATACGTCAAGTGATTGCTGCGATATGAACCATTGAAATTCAACTGTTTTCCCGAGCAAACGCATGAATAGAATCAATTGAACTATCACCTAGCTTCTGTTTGCTATTTTGGAATTTCATCGATACTGACTGATCCTATTTTTCCAAATCCCTGTTGGCAGCCATTGGTACTCTTTACTTTCACGTCCCTCCCCTTTCCCCACCTTCCTATTCCGCATCCCTTCCGCGCTTTTTTTCTTCTACATGTATTATTGTACAGTGGCCCATGTGTCTTTCAAGTTTTAATGTTTTTTTTGTGTTCATACGTAAATTTCTGTTTTCCTTGTGTAGGACACTCCTCATGTAAAAGAGGTTGTATTATTATTGAAGGTTTCGAGTCTAGCTGTTCTCTTTGAAAAACAAATCTGAAAATTGATATGGTCGTCCCATCTGTTTTTTCTCTTTTGGAAGTCAGAACTAACTGACCTTTGGATGATTGTTGTTTTCTTTGGCTTGTAAATGTTTCTTCTGGGTGTTTTTTGTTAATATATTGTTATTATGAAAAAACTATTTCTTCTTTGCCCTTTTTTTTGTTGTCGTACGCCTTTCCTTGCCCTCAAAATTTGGTACCTACCTCGGTTCCTCTGAATATATGGACTCAGTGAAAATGCTTCCATTATGCGCTCTGCTGAAAACCTTTCACCTTGAAAATTGAAAACTACCTGTGAACTTGTGCACGGACGGACTTATATATATATTTTTTTTTTTTTTTTTTTTTTTGGGAGTGTTGTTACATCCCTTTTGCTACGCCATCACGTGCGTTGATTGGTACTGCGTCAGTTGGATTAGTATCCTGGTTTATGCCTTGTGTTTTTCTTGGTGCATTGTCTTAACATTCCCATTCTGGTGCATGGCGAGATCATATTCTGAGCGTACCTACTTTACCTAAAAATACGACACAGACCTACCCATACCTCCACGTACACACTCACACACTAAGTTGTACACCACAAATGGTAGCAGACCTTTTTCTCTCATTACTTCATTTCTTTTAGTAAATTTTCCATTATGGCATGCTTCTCTGATAATTTCCCTTTGGGTGACGACAATTCTTCTCCCCCTCCTATTTATCATAATCTTTCTTTGCCTAACCCTCCCGTCAATGACTTGATTTCTTTTTCTACTCCTCCGAGTTCCTTCTCTTATCCTTCGACTCCTTCATCCACTAACCCGTTTTCTGATCACAAATCTTTCCCGTTTTCTCACCATCACAAAATGGCTCCGGATCTAGGCCCCCATTCTTCTCCATCCACTCCCCAACTTAGTGCTGTTGACAGTTCCTTGAATGTTCATATTATCAAACAATCTTTACTTCAGGTTCCGCAGTTAATAGCGACTGATCCTCGTAACCTTACTATGTGGCTTTTCTCTGTTCGTAAATTTCTCAATCTCAATTTAGCCTCTTTTCCTCAAATGCTTGGTTTGTTATCCGCTAAGACCACGGGTTTTTTTTCTAAATTTTGGTTGGATAACATGTCTCATTTTTCCACCTGGTATGAGTTACGTAATGCTATTCATAATTATTTTTTGCCTTATGAGATACGTTTTAAACTCAGTACCGAGTTCATTCGTCGTCACCAACTTCCGACTGAATCCGCACATGATTATTTAGATTCTATCACTACTTATAGTGATGTACTAAATATTGCCCACAATGTTGCTGAATTAATTTCGATTGTTCAGTTTTATGCTACTCCCTCCTTTCGACAACTTTTTAATGCACTGAACCCTCCAACTTCTATGCTTCAATTATATAATCTGGCTCAATCTCATGCTTTGTCTGCGTTAAGCGATACTTCTTATTATTCTTCCGTTCCACCACCGCCTATTCCGTCTTCCTTTTCCTCCACATCATCTTCTGCTCTGCCTCCTTCTAATGTTCGTTCCTCCATTGTCTGTTTTCGCTGTAAAGGACCGGGTCATATTTCTAAGTTTTGCACCACTCTGCCTGTGGGAAACGCCTTTCCCCCTCGCCGCTAGGCAGTCGGCGTATTCATGGGGAAAATCTGCCTTCCCACACTCTTCAGACACCTCGTCCTACCTCTGTGATTTCACCCATTCCCTTCACCTCTTCTTCCTTTTCGCCTTGTTCTACCTCTTTCCTACCTCCGACCTCTCATGTTCTTGTCACCGTTAATAACCTACCCTCTCTTGCTTTGTTAGATTCTGGTGCTGCTGTTTCTCTTATTAGTTTGCCATTTTTTCAATCTTTGCAATCTTTATGTCCTCAGCTCTCCTATTCTCCCTCTACTGTACGTTGTCTTTCTGCCTGCAATCAACCTTTAGAAATCGTTGGTGCTATTTCTTTGAATATTAAGATGCAAGATTTTTCTTGGCCTTTTACCTTTTTGGTTGTTCAGACCTTATCATCACCTATTATTTTTAGGTTTTGATTTTTTTTCCCATACTGGACTTATATTGGATTCGGTCAACTCTACGGTCTCCTTTCATTTTTCCTCTAAGTCTATTCCGTTGGTTCATAGTTTTGACTTCCCTCTTTCTCATCCCTCTACATGTTTACCTATAAATTCTGTTCATTCTGACCGCGTTCAGTCCTTACTTGAAGAGTTTTCCGATGTCATTACCCCCACTTTGGGCACCGTTAAAAATTTTTCTGCTCACATTGATCTTACTGATCCTACCCCGGTTCGTTCTTCTCCTTATTTTTTGAGTCCCCCTCGCATGAAAATTTTGAATTCCTTAGTTGACCAAATGCTTCAAACTGAGACTATTATTCCATCATCTTCTAATTATGCCTCTCCCGCTTTCATCGTCGATAAACCCGATGGATCCTCTCGTTTTATAGTGGACTATAGAAAATTAAATTCTCGCATCCTCTATGATGCCTATCCTATGCCAAAATTGCAATCTGCTTTTCAACATTTTTCAAATGCTCAGTTTTTTAACCATCTTTGATTTAAATTCGGCTTATAATCAAATTCCTTTAGATGACGTTAGTTCTCGCTATACGGCTTTTATTACCCCGAATGGACTATATCAATTCAAAAAAGTCCCTTTCGGTTTAAATCTTGGCTCACAAATTATGCAGCGGTTTGTGGATTCCTTGTTTGCTGATATAAAATATAAATACTTATTTCCTTTTATTGATGATATTCTTATTTATTCTTCAGATTTTGAAACCCATTTACTCCATGTTCGTGAAGTATTGACTCGCCTCCGCTCAGTCGGCTTAACTGTCAACCCTTCTAAGGTGCTTATCGCCCAGACATCTATTAAATTTTTGAGCCACATCTTAAGTTCACAGGGTGTGGCTGTCGACCCTGAAAGAGTTTCTGCCATTCACAAAATACCTCCTCCCTCTAATCTTAAGCAATTACGTTCTTTTCTTGGGATGATTGGTTTTTATGCCAAATATATTCCCAATTTTTCTTTACTTTCCGAACCCCTCAATCTGCTTAAACGTAAAGGTATCAAATTTCATTGGTCTTCTCTTCAACAAACCGCCTTTGATACGTTAAAATCTAAACTCTCTCAGGCCCCTCTTTTGCAAATCCCTGATTTTGATTTTAAATTTGAACTTTCCACGGACGCCTCCGATGTTGCCATAGGTGCTGTTCTCCAGCAGACGAAGAACGATCAAACTTTACCTGTTGCTTATTTCAGTCGTCTTCTTACCCCCGTTGAACGTAAATATTCTGTGTATGAAAGGGAGGCTTTAGCTCTCATTCTTTCCATTGAGCATTTTGCGGAGTACTTAGACCATCGCGAATTTTTAGTTAGTACTGATAACCAGGCCCTTTCTTGGTTATTACATAATGCCCCCAAAATTGGACGTACCGGTAGATGGTTGCTTCGCCTATCCCGTTTCAAATTTTCTCTCAAGTTCGTTTCCGGGTATCATAATTCTGTTGCTGACGCGCTATCTCGGCTTTTTGATGATACTTCATCTCATCTTTCTGAGCTTAATCAACTTCCTATCAACTCTGTTACTTCTATTTCTTCCCTTATCAATTTTCCCCTTTCCTTTCAATCATGTCTTGATCATCAAAAACTTGATCCTTATTGTCAACAACTCTGTCAAGATCTTTCTTCTCCCGATTATTCTGGACCCTTTCGTCTTCACAATCAGCTTTTAATTTTCAAACCTACTCCGCGCGCCACTCCTCGTCTCGTTCTCCCTTCCAGTCTCCGACAAATGGTTTTTCAGTATTTCCATGGATCCCCTGTTGGGGGTCACTTTGGCATGTCTAAAACTTATGCTCGTCTTGCTTCTCAGTTCTTTTGGCCTCAGATGCGGAAAGAGGTATATTTGTGGGTCCGCTCATGTGACTTGTGTCAGAAACATAAGCCCCCCAATCATCAGCCCTATGGTAATTATGCTGCCTCCCCCCCCTACTTACCCTGCTGAGAAATTCTATGTTGATATTGTGGGACCTCTTGTAAAGTCTTCGAAATCTAACTCTTATATTTTCACCTTACTCGATGGTTTTTCTAAATTTATTGTTCTTCGTCCTTTACGAACTATTTCTTCCCAGATAATTATTAACTTACTTTCTACCCAAATTTTCCCCATCACTGGAATTCCTAAAATGTTGGTGTCTGATAATGCTACTGTTTTCACTTCTAAACTCTTCTATAATTTTTGTTTTTCTCATGGGATTAAGAAAATCAATATTTCCCCCTACCACCCTCAAGCTAACATCGTTGAGCGTTATCATCGTAATCTAAAATCCCTTCTACCTATTTTTCATTCACATGATCACCGGACTTGGGATGCCGAATTGCCTTATTTTGCCTTGGCATCAAACGCTACTGTTCATAATTCAACCTCTTATACTCCGGCTAAATTATTTTTAGGCCGTGAATTACACACCCCTCTCTCTTTGACATGGGATTTGTCCTCTTTGTTGAACACACCACCTCATCTTCTCACCCCTGATCATTTGCAAGATGCTCTCAAAAAGTTGTTTCAAGCCAGAGACCTCCATAAAAAAACTTACAATTCTCGTGTTCGCTCTCCCACCTTCAAACCTTTGGATTTAGTTCTCTTCAAAAACCATCCCATCAGTTCCTCCTCTCAACACTTATCTGCTAAGCTTTCTCCCCGTTGGCTTGGGCCCTTTCGCATTCTTTCCTTTCCGTCCCCTGTTACTGCTTTGTTGCAATCCCTGGACAATCCTAATGATATTCGTAAGGCTCATTTTTCCCTCTTAAAAAAGTTCTCCGCTTAGCCCCTTGGCTTGCCGCAGGGATGGACAATTCATACTTCATTTCATCTTTTTTTCCTAGTGTACCATTGTTTTTTCTTTACTTGCGTTTGTTCATCCATGTTTCCCCCCCCCCCCTTTTTTTTCTTTCCCCTTTTTCTGTGGTTCATATCTTTCCTTTTTTCTTTCGCTCACCCGGTCATGCTCCCTCCACACACTTCGTCACTTCCTCCGGCTCCCCCATCGATCATTTCCCCTGATGGGTTTCTTCTTTTTTTTTTTATGGGACACCATCTTACTAAATACTCCTCTGTCATTGTACTTTCATTTACTTACCTTTTTTTTGTAAAATTTTTTGTACGGCCACTTATATATCCATATTGTAACTTTTATTGTAAAACTTTTTTTGTAACCTCTCTCCTTTTCTTGTCTCATCCCTCCCTTTTTTTTTTTTTTTTTCGATCCGGATCGTTCTTTCTCTTTTATCCCCTCCTCTCTGCCCCTCCTTTTTTTTTTTTCTCCTCTTCTCTTCTTACTTGTAACTCATGCCTGTTCTTGCTTTTTGTTTTTGCCTCCTCGACGACGACACTCTCTTCGTGTTCCTGAGTTCGGCGCCCCTCTGGAGCATCAATGGACTTTCGTCGCTTCTACACCCAATCCTTCAGATTTCTCCGGCTGCTGGGAGTATATAACGTGCTCCGAATTTTTCTACTGTTTTATGGATTCTACGTTTACTACGCTGCATATGCCGCTACTAACCTGCCTGTGCTCTCTTCGCCCGTCCAGCTTCAACTGCTCGTGCTGCTTACCCTCCCTCTTTCCTTCCCCTACCGCTTCGCTGCGCATTGGGTACTGTATGCTCTCGTCCTTTCTCGACGCTTCTACCTGAATATAAATTGGCCTGCTCTGGGCTTGAGCAGCGAGTTTGGATGAACACGACGATTTGTGTGGAGGGAGGACTTGGTTTTATTTTGCTACCAGCTGGACTGTGTGCAATGTTTCTTTTAAAATGTGCTTTTGTATACCGTTGAAAAGCTACGACTGCTGGACGGGTGAGCGAAAACTTTAATTTATTTCATTTCCATGTTGTTCTTTGAACTTTCTTTAAATGCTGCACTTCCTTAATTTTCAAATTGCCGTTACTGGCCACCAATGACAGTTCATGTTGATAATAAGCTAACTGCAGCTATTGATAGCGGTACCTTACTTTGGAATTACATTACCATCTCACTCCGAAGTTGGACTTTGTGATACGTCAAGTGATTGCTGCGATATGAACCATTGAAATTCAACTGTTTTCCCGAGCAAACGCATGAATAGAATCAATTGAACTATCACCTAGCTTCTGTTTGCTATTTTGGAATTTCATCGATACTGACTGATCCTATTTTTCCAAATCCCTGTTGGCAGCCATTGGTACTCTTTACTTTCACGTCCCTCCCCTTTCCCCACCTTCCTATTCCGCATCCCTTCCGCGCTTTTTTTCTTCTACATGTATTATTGTACAGTGGCCCATGTGTCTTTCAAGTTTTAATGTTTTTTTTGTGTTCATACGTAAATTTCTGTTTTCCTTGTGTAGGACACTCCTCATGTAAAAGAGGTTGTATTATTATTGAAGGTTTCGAGTCTAGCTGTTCTCTTTGAAAAACAAATCTGAAAATTGATATGGTCGTCCCATCTGTTTTTTCTCTTTTGGAAGTCAGAACTAACTGACCTTTGGATGATTGTTGTTTTCTTTGGCTTGTAAATGTTTCTTCTGGGTGTTTTTTGTTAATATATTGTTATTATGAAAAAACTATTTCTTCTTTGCCCTTTTTTTTGTTGTCGTACGCCTTTCCTTGCCCTCAAAATTTGGTACCTACCTCGGTTCCTCTGAATATATGGACTCAGTGAAAATGCTTCCACTATGCGCTCTGCTGAAAACCTTTCACCTTGAAAATTGAAAACTACCTGTGAACTTGTGCACGGACGGACTTATATATATATTTTTTTTTTTTTTTTTTTTTTTGGGAGTGTTGTTACATCCCTTTTGCTACGCCATCACGTGCGTTGATTGGTACTGCGTCAGTTGGATTAGTATCCTGGTTTATGCCTTGTGTTTTTCTTGGTGCATTGTCTTAACATTCCCATTCTGGTGCATGGCGAGATCATATTCTGAGCGTACCTACTTTACCTAAAAATACGACACAGACCTACCCATACCTCCACGTACACACTCACACACTAAGTTGTACACCACAAATGGTAGCAGACCTTTTTCTCTCATTACTTCATTTCTTTTAGTAAATTTTCCATTATGGCATGCTTCTCTGATAATTTCCCTTTGGGTGACGACAATTCTTCTCCCCCTCCTATTTATCATAATCTTTCTTTGCCTAACCCTCCCGTCAATGACTTGATTTCTTTTTCTACTCCTCCGAGTTCCTTCTCTTATCCTTCGACTCCTTCATCCACTAACCCGTTTTCTGATCACAAATCTTTCCCGTTTTCTCACCATCACAAAATGGCTCCGGATCTAGGCCCCCATTCTTCTCCATCCACTCCCCAACTTAGTGCTGTTGACAGTTCCTTGAATGTTCATATTATCAAACAATCTTTACTTCAGGTTCCGCAGTTAATAGCGACTGATCCTCGTAACCTTACTATGTGGCTTTTCTCTGTTCGTAAATTTCTCAATCTCAATTTAGCCTCTTTTCCTCAAATGCTTGGTTTGTTATCCGCTAAGACCACGGGTTTTTTTTCTAAATTTTGGTTGGATAACATGTCTCATTTTTCCACCTGGTATGAGTTACGTAATGCTATTCATAATTATTTTTTGCCTTATGAGATACGTTTTAAACTCAGTACCGAGTTCATTCGTCGTCACCAACTTCCGACTGAATCCGCACATGATTATTTAGATTCTATCACTACTTATAGTGATGTACTAAATATTGCCCACAATGTTGCTGAATTAATTTCGATTGTTCAGTTTTATGCTACTCCCTCCTTTCGACAACTTTTTAATGCACTGAACCCTCCAACTTCTATGCTTCAATTATATAATCTGGCTCAATCTCATGCTTTGTCTGCGTTAAGCGATACTTCTTATTATTCTTCCGTTCCACCACCGCCTATTCCGTCTTCCTTTTCCTCCACATCATCTTCTGCTCTGCCTCCTTCTAATGTTCGTTCCTCCATTGTCTGTTTTCGCTGTAAAGGACCGGGTCATATTTCTAAGTTTTGCACCACTCTGCCTGTGGGAAACGCCTTTCCCCCTCGCCGCTAGGCAGTCGGCGTATTCATGGGGAAAATCTGCCTTCCCACACTCTTCAGACACCTCGTCCTACCTCTGTGATTTCACCCATTCCCTTCACCTCTTCTTCCTTTTCGCCTTGTTCTACCTCTTTCCTACCTCCGACCTCTCATGTTCTTGTCACCGTTAATAACCTACCCTCTCTTGCTTTGTTAGATTCTGGTGCTGCTGTTTCTCTTATTAGTTTGCCATTTTTTCAATCTTTGCAATCTTTATGTCCTCAGCTCTCCTATTCTCCCTCTACTGTACGTTGTCTTTCTGCCTGCAATCAACCTTTAGAAATCGTTGGTGCTATTTCTTTGAATATTAAGATGCAAGATTTTTCTTGGCCTTTTACCTTTTTGGTTGTTCAGACCTTATCATCACCTATTATTTTTAGGTTTTGATTTTTTTTCCCATACTGGACTTATATTGGATTCGGTCAACTCTACGGTCTCCTTTCATTTTTCCTCTAAGTCTATTCCGTTGGTTCATAGTTTTGACTTCCCTCTTTCTCATCCCTCTACATGTTTACCTATAAATTCTGTTCATTCTGACCGCGTTCAGTCCTTACTTGAAGAGTTTTCCGATGTCATTACCCCCACTTTGGGCACCGTTAAAAATTTTTCTGCTCACATTGATCTTACTGATCCTACCCCGGTTCGTTCTTCTCCTTATTTTTTGAGTCCCCCTCGCATGAAAATTTTGAATTCCTTAGTTGACCAAATGCTTCAAACTGAGACTATTATTCCATCATCTTCTAATTATGCCTCTCCCGCTTTCATCGTCGATAAACCCGATGGATCCTCTCGTTTTATAGTGGACTATAGAAAATTAAATTCTCGCATCCTCTATGATGCCTATCCTATGCCAAAATTGCAATCTGCTTTTCAACATTTTTCAAATGCTCAGTTTTTTAACCATCTTTGATTTAAATTCGGCTTATAATCAAATTCCTTTAGATGACGTTAGTTCTCGCTATACGGCTTTTATTACCCCGAATGGACTATATCAATTCAAAAAAGTCCCTTTCGGTTTAAATCTTGGCTCACAAATTATGCAGCGGTTTGTGGATTCCTTGTTTGCTGATATAAAATATAAATACTTATTTCCTTTTATTGATGATATTCTTATTTATTCTTCAGATTTTGAAACCCATTTACTCCATGTTCGTGAAGTATTGACTCGCCTCCGCTCAGTCGGCTTAACTGTCAACCCTTCTAAGGTGCTTATCGCCCAGACATCTATTAAATTTTTGAGCCACATCTTAAGTTCACAGGGTGTGGCTGTCGACCCTGAAAGAGTTTCTGCCATTCACAAAATACCTCCTCCCTCTAATCTTAAGCAATTACGTTCTTTTCTTGGGATGATTGGTTTTTATGCCAAATATATTCCCAATTTTTCTTTACTTTCCGAACCCCTCAATCTGCTTAAACGTAAAGGTATCAAATTTCATTGGTCTTCTCTTCAACAAACCGCCTTTGATACGTTAAAATCTAAACTCTCTCAGGCCCCTCTTTTGCAAATCCCTGATTTTGATTTTAAATTTGAACTTTCCACGGACGCCTCCGATGTTGCCATAGGTGCTGTTCTCCAGCAGACGAAGAACGATCAAACTTTACCTGTTGCTTATTTCAGTCGTCTTCTTACCCCCGTTGAACGTAAATATTCTGTGTATGAAAGGGAGGCTTTAGCTCTCATTCTTTCCATTGAGCATTTTGCGGAGTACTTAGACCATCGCGAATTTTTAGTTAGTACTGATAACCAGGCCCTTTCTTGGTTATTACATAATGCCCCCAAAATTGGACGTACCGGTAGATGGTTGCTTCGCCTATCCCGTTTCAAATTTTCTCTCAAGTTCGTTTCCGGGTATCATAATTCTGTTGCTGACGCGCTATCTCGGCTTTTTGATGATACTTCATCTCATCTTTCTGAGCTTAATCAACTTCCTATCAACTCTGTTACTTCTATTTCTTCCCTTATCAATTTTCCCCTTTCCTTTCAATCATGTCTTGATCATCAAAAACTTGATCCTTATTGTCAACAACTCTGTCAAGATCTTTCTTCTCCCGATTATTCTGGACCCTTTCGTCTTCACAATCAGCTTTTAATTTTCAAACCTACTCCGCGCGCCACTCCTCGTCTCGTTCTCCCTTCCAGTCTCCGACAAATGGTTTTTCAGTATTTCCATGGATCCCCTGTTGGGGGTCACTTTGGCATGTCTAAAACTTATGCTCGTCTTGCTTCTCAGTTCTTTTGGCCTCAGATGCGGAAAGAGGTATATTTGTGGGTCCGCTCATGTGACTTGTGTCAGAAACATAAGCCCCCCAATCATCAGCCCTATGGTAATTATGCTGCCTCCCCCCCCTACTTACCCTGCTGAGAAATTCTATGTTGATATTGTGGGACCTCTTGTAAAGTCTTCGAAATCTAACTCTTATATTTTCACCTTACTCGATGGTTTTTCTAAATTTATTGTTCTTCGTCCTTTACGAACTATTTCTTCCCAGATAATTATTAACTTACTTTCTACCCAAATTTTCCCCATCACTGGAATTCCTAAAATGTTGGTGTCTGATAATGCTACTGTTTTCACTTCTAAACTCTTCTATAATTTTTGTTTTTCTCATGGGATTAAGAAAATCAATATTTCCCCCTACCACCCTCAAGCTAACATCGTTGAGCGTTATCATCGTAATCTAAAATCCCTTCTACCTATTTTTCATTCACATGATCACCGGACTTGGGATGCCGAATTGCCTTATTTTGCCTTGGCATCAAACGCTACTGTTCATAATTCAACCTCTTATACTCCGGCTAAATTATTTTTAGGCCGTGAATTACACACCCCTCTCTCTTTGACATGGGATTTGTCCTCTTTGTTGAACACACCACCTCATCTTCTCACCCCTGATCATTTGCAAGATGCTCTCAAAAAGTTGTTTCAAGCCAGAGACCTCCATAAAAAAACTTACAATTCTCGTGTTCGCTCTCCCACCTTCAAACCTTTGGATTTAGTTCTCTTCAAAAACCATCCCATCAGTTCCTCCTCTCAACACTTATCTGCTAAGCTTTCTCCCCGTTGGCTTGGGCCCTTTCGCATTCTTTCCTTTCCGTCCCCTGTTACTGCTTTGTTGCAATCCCTGGACAATCCTAATGATATTCGTAAGGCTCATTTTTCCCTCTTAAAAAAGTTCTCCGCTTAGCCCCTTGGCTTGCCGCAGGGATGGACAATTCATACTTCATTTCATCTTTTTTTCCTAGTGTACCATTGTTTTTTCTTTACTTGCGTTTGTTCATCCATGTTTCCCCCCCCCCCCTTTTTTTTCTTTCCCCTTTTTCTGTGGTTCATATCTTTCCTTTTTTCTTTCGCTCACCCGGTCATGCTCCCTCCACACACTTCGTCACTTCCTCCGGCTCCCCCATCGATCATTTCCCCTGATGGGTTTCTTCTTTTTTTTTTTATGGGACACCATCTTACTAAATACTCCTCTGTCATTGTACTTTCATTTACTTACCTTTTTTTTGTAAAATTTTTTGTACGGCCACTTATATATCCATATTGTAACTTTTATTGTAAAACTTTTTTTGTAACCTCTCTCCTTTTCTTGTCTCATCCCTCCCTTTTTTTTTTTTTTTTCGATCCGGATCGTTCTTTCTCTTTTATCCCCTCCTCTCTGCCCCTCCTTTTTTTTTTTTCTCCTCTTCTCTTCTTACTTGTAACTCATGCCTGTTCTTGCTTTTTGTTTTTGCCTCCTCGACGACGACACTCTCTTCGTGTTCCTGAGTTCGGCGCCCCTCTGGAGCATCAATGGACTTTCGTCGCTTCTACACCCAATCCTTCAGATTTCTCCGGCTGCTGGGAGTATATAACGTGCTCCGAATTTTTCTACTGTTTTATGGATTCTACGTTTACTACGCTGCATATGCCGCTACTAACCTGCCTGTGCTCTCTTCGCCCGTCCAGCTTCAACTGCTCGTGCTGCTTACCCTCCCTCTTTCCTTCCCCTACCGCTTCGCTGCGCATTGGGTACTGTATGCTCTCGTCCTTTCTCGACGCTTCTACCTGAATATAAATTGGCCTGCTCTGGGCTTGAGCAGCGAGTTTGGATGAACACGACGATTTGTGTGGAGGGAGGACTTGGTTTTATTTTGCTACCAGCTGGACTGTGTGCAATGTTTCTTTTAAAATGTGCTTTTGTATACCGTTGAAAAGCTACGACTGCTGGACGGGTGAGCGAAAACTTTAATTTATTTCATTTCCATGTTGTTCTTTGAACTTTCTTTAAATGCTGCACTTCCTTAATTTTCAAATTGCCGTTACTGGCCACCAATGACAGTTCATGTTGATAATAAGCTAACTGCAGCTATTGATAGCGGTACCTTACTTTGGAATTACATTACCATCTCACTCCGAAGTTGGACTTTGTGATACGTCAAGTGATTGCTGCGATATGAACCATTGAAATTCAACTGTTTTCCCGAGCAAACGCATGAATAGAATCAATTGAACTATCACCTAGCTTCTGTTTGCTATTTTGGAATTTCATCGATACTGACTGATCCTATTTTTCCAAATCCCTGTTGGCAGCCATTGGTACTCTTTACTTTCACGTCCCTCCCCTTTCCCCACCTTCCTATTCCGCATCCCTTCCGCGCTTTTTTTCTTCTACATGTATTATTGTACAGTGGCCCATGTGTCTTTCAAGTTTTAATGTTTTTTTTGTGTTCATACGTAAATTTCTGTTTTCCTTGTGTAGGACACTCCTCATGTAAAAGAGGTTGTATTATTATTGAAGGTTTCGAGTCTAGCTGTTCTCTTTGAAAAACAAATCTGAAAATTGATATGGTCGTCCCATCTGTTTTTTCTCTTTTGGAAGTCAGAACTAACTGACCTTTGGATGATTGTTGTTTTCTTTGGCTTGTAAATGTTTCTTCTGGGTGTTTTTTGTTAATATATTGTTATTATGAAAAAACTATTTCTTCTTTGCCCTTTTTTTTGTTGTCGTACGCCTTTCCTTGCCCTCAAAATTTGGTACCTACCTCGGTTCCTCTGAATATATGGACTCAGTGAAAATGCTTCCATTATGCGCTCTGCTGAAAACCTTTCACCTTGAAAATTGAAAACTACCTGTGAACTTGTGCACGGACGGACTTATATATATATTTTTTTTTTTTTTTTTTTTTTTTTTGGGAGTGTTGTTACATCCCTTTTGCTACGCCATCACGTGCGTTGATTGGTACTGCGTCAGTTGGATTAGTATCCTGGTTTATGCCTTGTGTTTTTCTTGGTGCATTGTCTTAACATTCCCATTCTGGTGCATGGCGAGATCATATTCTGAGCGTACCTACTTTACCTAAAAATACGACACAGACCTACCCATACCTCCACGTACACACACACACACTTAGAGTACCCCACAAACTTCTGCTATTTGTACAGTTCCTGCAATAAAATACAGTAGCCAGACACTCACTTATTAGAAATCCTTTTCTTCTCCTTCATCAGTATTTTCTTATTCTTAATTTGTTAACATTATTTCTATACTAATATACTAATATACTAATATACTATTATTGGCAGTCAAATATACTGAATTAAAAGTTACTGGAAATTTAAATGAACATGTCCTCCCAATAACACTGGATTCTAATTCACACATTAAATCTGTCCTTGTTGTACGAATGAACAGAGACAATGTTCAGTACGTAACCTCCTACAAGAAAGCTCCAATGATCATCGTTTATTAGATATTAACCGCCATACACAAAAACTTTAAAGCAGTCAAGAAGACTTCATTCAGTGTTATGCCAGTAGATGATGTTAATGTTGCTACATGCAACAATGATGATGCTTGTTGTTTAAAGGGGCCTAACATCTAAAGTCATCAGCCCAACATGCAACAGAATGTCAATTCCACTTTGCTGAATGAGAGGAATTTTATCAAGAAGGAATCAAACATGAGAAATTCAACCAAGCTCAAATCATTTCTCTACCATGGGAACACTTGACAGCAAAGCATCCAAAATCAAAATTTGAGTTCTATCTCATGCCTATAGATGTAAATGTATTTTTGACAAAACGATGAATATTCATACACTTCACTGAAAGAAGGTATTTTTCACTGAACAGTGTATATACACTATGTGATCAAAAGTATATAGACACCTGGCTGAACATGATGTACAAGTTCATGGAGCCCTCCATCCGTAATGCTGGAATTCAACATGGTGTTGGCCCACCCTTAGCCTTGATGACAGCTTCCACTCTCGCAGGCATACGTTCAATCAGGTGTTGGAAGGTTGCTTGGGGAATGCCAGCCCATTCTTCATGGAGTGCTGCACTGAGGAGAGGTAGCAATGTCGGTCAGTGAGGCCTGGCACAAAGTTGGCATTCCAAAACATCCCAAAGGTGTTCTATAGGATTCATGTCGGGACTCTGTGCAGGCCAGTCCATTACAGGGATATTATTGTCGTGTAACCACTCCACCACAGGCCGTGCATTATGAACAGGTGTTCGATTGTGTTGAAAGATGCAATCGCCATCCCCGAAGTGCTCTTCAACAGTGGGAAGCAAGAAGGTGTTTAAAGCATCAATGTAGGCCTGTGCTGTGATAGTGTCATGCAAAACAACAAGGGGTGCAAGCCCCCTCCATGAAAAGCACGACCACACCATAACACCACCGCCTCCGAACGTTTACTGTTGCAATACACACGCTGACAGAAGACATTCACCGGGCATTTACCATATCCACACACTGCCACTGGATCGCCACATTGTGTACTGTGATTTGTCACTCCACACAACATTTTTCCACTGTTCAATCGGCCAATGTTTACGCTCCTTACACCAAGCGAGTCGTCGTTTGGCATTGACCTGCGCGATGTGTGGCTTATGGGCAGCCGCTTGACCGTGAATCCAAGTTTTCTCACCTCCCACTGAATTGTCATAGTACTTGGAGTGGATCCTGGTGCAGTTTGGAATTCCTGTGTGATGGTCTGGATAGATGCCTGCCTATTACACTTGACGACCCTCTTCAACTGTCGGCGGTCTCTGTCAGTCAACAGACAAGGTCGGCTTGTACGCTTTCATGCTGTACGTGTCCCTTCATGTTTCCACTTCACTATCACATCAGAAACAGTGGACCTAGGGATGTTTAGGAGTGTGGAAATCTCACGTACAGACTTCTGACACAAGTGACACCCAATCACCTGACCATGTTCAAAGTCCGTGAGTTCCGCAGAGTGCCCCATTTTGCTCTCTCACAATGTCTAATGATTACTGAGGTCGCTGATACGGAGTACCTGGCAGTAGGTGGCAGCACAATGCACCTAAGATGAAAAAGGTATGTTTTTGGGGGTGTCCGGATACTTTTGATCACATAGTGTATGATAGTCCAATGTCATAAATGATATGCAGTTTTTGGAGAGGCTTGATGCAGGCTTTTCGAGTTGACGCTTATAGATGACCTGCGCTTCTGTGAGGAGGGGGCCCTACCTATGACAAATTCTAATGCTGAAGACATCACGCACATCCAGCCCCTGAGCCATGAAAATTAACCAATGAAGGTTAAAATTATCAACCCAGCTGGGAATCCAAACCAGGACCGCTTGGACCAAAGGCAAGCAAGCTAACTATTCAGTCATGGAACCAGAAAGAGAAAGATATAAATATAAAAAGGAATACAGAATATGATAAACACAGTGACAGGTTCAAATAAGCGCTTCAATGTAGTTAAATAATATTATCACTATTATGACTGACTACACTTATAGATATTTTAACTTAACACAAATACTGTACAGTATGATAACATGTCAAAATATGTACCAAACCAAACCAAACCAAACCCCAAGGCATAACAGCCCCGAAGGGCCATGGCCTACCAAGCAACCGCTGCTCAGCCTGAAGGCCTGCAGATTATGAGGTGCCATGTGGTCAGCATGACGAATCCTTTCAGCCGTTATTCTTGGCTTTCTTGACCGGGGCCACCATTTCACCGTCAGATAGCTCCTCAATTGTAATCACGTAGGCTGAGTGGACCTCGAACCAATCCTGATATCCAGATAAAAATCCCTGACCCGGCCGGGAATCAAATCCGGGGCCTCTGGGTAAGAGGCAGGCATGCCACCCCTACACCTCGGGGCCGACTCAAAATATGTACACAATAATTTATAATCAATCCACGAAGCAGTATGAATATGGTATGGCAGATCTATGACAGCTCGCTACATCAACAACTGTCTGTCTCGACTTATAACTCGCTCACTGAATTGATCACGTACAAAATATGCAGTGTCGGTATAACACTACCAACACATTAACTATCAACATATCACTCTTCTTAACTCTTTCTCTCATACAGTTGGTTTTCCATTCTCCTGCACTAAGGTGAATGTCATGACAGTTCCTAGTATAGGCCACGGCTGCACTCCACCTCACCCATCTGCCGCATGAACAGCACAACGTCATAACTCTCCTTCAACTACTAACTGTAACTCTCTTAACACTTTTCATATACAGTATATACTGGCTATGATTCTGCTTTCTTACAACATACTGTTATTACAAGATACCTGAATGATTGTGCAATAACACTGATAAGTCCTTGATAAGTTCCTGTTCTAGAATTGTCTTGAAACAAGTTTGTCACTGTGGCACAGAACATAAGGATATCTAGAAATACCTAGGATATTATACAACATGTCCTTGGTACCTCATAGAGATTCTATAGCTCACTTACATTAACATACACATAACTGAGGATTTTCCTGAGCAACTTGGATAAGTAAACTCTTTCAAGATTAAAATGATTGTGTCCACCTTTTCAATACAAATATATATTTTTAGTGGTTAAATTCTACATGAATGAAACACACCAGTTAGGGACATGTTTTGCCCTAGTTATGGGCACCTTCAGCCTATATTAATCCTAAGGTCAAGAATTAAAACTATAAACATTGGAACTTATAGTAAACTAACTTAATACTAAATACAATTGTCTTATGTTATTTACACAGTTTACAATATGTACAGTATGTACAATAAGTGCATTAACCTTGCCAGAATTTATGAACAATGAATTACATTTTTTACAATGACCAGACCTCGGATTGCAGATTGGATTGATCACAGCTTGAATTGGGTTTTCTTCAGCTGTTATAGTCGCCTGAGTCATAAGAATTTTTACAACACTGGAATCTTGGATAAAATCGTTAATATTCAATTTATAGTCCACGTGTAGTTGGAAATGAAATCCATTCAAACGAAGACAACATTTGGGGCAAAAATAAATGAACTTTATATAATTGTAAATTTAAGAGGGCTTTTTCTTGTACATTGCTTTAATTTCATTTCTTATCCAAATTTCGCTGACCTTATTCTGAATTCTATTTGTATTATGAACAATGAAATTTGAATTAACTTATTTTATAATGACTAGTTGACTGATACGGCCTTGTAATAATACTCAACACGGCTTAGCTGTGTTGATACTGCTACACGGCTGAAAGCAACGGGAAACTACAGCCGTAACTACCTCCCGAGGACATGCAGCTCTCTCTGTATGAATGATGTACTGATGATGGCTTCCTCCCGGGTAAAATATTCCGGAGGTAAACTAGTCCCCCATTCGGATCTCCGGGTGGGGACTACACGAGAGGGGGTGATCATCAGGAAGATGGATACTGACATTCTGCGAGTCGGAGCGTGGAATGTTAGAAGTTTGAATCGTTGTGGAAGGTTAGAGAACCTGAAAAGGGAGATGGATAGGCTAAAGTTAGATGTAGTTGGTATAAGTGAAGTACGTTGGCAGGAAGAACAGGATTTTTGGTCAGGCGACTACCGAATTATCAACACGAAATCAAACAGGGGAAATGCAGGAGTTGGTTTTATAATGAATAAGAAAATAGGGCAGCGGATAAGCTACTACGACCAACATAGTGAAAGAATTATTGTCGTCAAGATAGACACCAAACCAATGCCCACCACAATAGTGCAGGTCTATATGCCTACTAGTTCAGCGGATGAGGAAGAAATTGAAAGAATATATGAGGAGATAGAAGATTTAATACAATATGTAAAAGGTGACGAGAATCTAATTGTGATGGGAGACTGGAATGCAGTGGTAGGCCAAGGAAGAGAAGGTAGTACAGTAGGAGAATTTGGATTGGGACAAAGGAACGAAAGAGGAAGTCGGCTGGTTGAATTCTGCGCTGATCATAATTTAGTCCTTGCCAATACTTGGTTCAAACACCACAAACGACGGCTGTATACGTGGATGAGACCTGGAGACACTGGAAGGTATCAAATAGACTTCATTATGATTAGGCAGAGATTCAGAAACCAGGTGTTGGATTGCAAAACTTTCCCAGGAGCAGACGTGGACTCTGACCACAACTTGTTGGTCATGAAATGCCATCTGAAGTTGAAGAAATTGAAGAAAGGAAAGAGTGCAAAAAGATGGGATCTAGACAAGTTGAAAGAAAAGAGTGTGAGGGATTGTTTCAAGGAACATGTTGCACAAGGACTAAATGAAAAGGCTGAAGGAACCACAATAGAGGAAGAGTGGAGAGTCATGAAAAATGAAGTCAGTAGGGCTGCTGAAGAAATGTTAGGAAGGAAGAAAAGATCAACTAAGAATAAGTGGATAACTCAGGAGATACTAGACCTGATTGATGAACGACGAAAATACAAGAATGCTAGAAATGAAGAGGGCAGAAAAGAATACAGGCGATTAAAGAATGAAGTGGATAGAAAGTGCAAGGTAGCTAAGGAAGAATGGCTGAAGGAGAAATGCAAGGATGTCGAAGGCTGTATGGTCCTGGGAAAGGTAGATGCTGCATAGAGGAAAATCAAGGAAACCTTTGGAGAAAGGAAATCTAGGTGCATGAATATTAAGAGCTCAGATGGAAAGCCACTTCTAGGGAAAGAAGACAAAGCAGAAAGATGGCAGGAGCATATCCAACAGTTGTATCAAGATAACAATGTAGATAATTTGTTTCTGGAACATGAAGAGGCTGTTGATGCTGATGAAATGGGAGACCCAATTTTGAGGTCAGAGTTTGACAGAGCTGTGAGTGACCTAAATAGGAACAAGGCACCTGGAATTGATGATATTCCCTCTGAATTACTGACCGCCTCAGGAGAAACCAGCATGGTAAGGTTATTTCATTTAGTGTGCAGGATGTATGAGACAGGAGAAGTCCCATCCGATTTTCGGCAGAATGTTGTTATACCTATTCCCAAGAAAGCCGGTGCTGACAGGTGTGAAAACTACCGCACCATTTGTTTAGTATCTCATGCCTGCAAAATTTTAACACGTATTATTTACAGAAGAATGGAAAAACAAGTTGAAGCTGAGTTGGGAGAAGATCAATTTGGCTTCAGAAGAAATGTAGGAACACGTGAAGCAAACCTGACTTTACGTCTGATCTTAGAGGATCGAATCAAGAAGGACAAGCCCACGTACATGGCATTCGTAGATCTGGAAAAGGCATTCGATAATGTTGATTGGAACAAGCTATTTATGATTCTGAAGATGATAGGGATCAGATACCGAGAACGAAGAATTATCTACAACCTGTATAAAAATCAGTCTGCAGTGATAAGAATCGAGGGCTTTGAAAAAGAAGCAGCAATCCAGAAAGGAGTGAGGCAAGGCTGCAGTTTGAACCCTCTCCTTTTCAATGTTTACATAGAACAGGCAGTAAAGGAAATCAAAGAGAAATTTGGAAAGGGAATCACAGTCCAAGGAGAGGAAATCAAAACCTTGAGATTTGCCGATGATATTGTTATTCTATCTGAGACTGCAGAAGATCTTGAGAAGTTGCTGAATGGTATGGATGAAGTCTTGGGTAAGGAGTACAAGATGAAAATAAATAAGTCCAAAACAAAAGTAATGGAGTGCAGTCGAACGAAGGCAGGTGATGTAGGAAATATTAGATTAGGAAACAAAGTCTTAAAGGAAGTAGATGAATATTGTTACTTGGGTAGTAAAATAACTAACGATGGCAGAAGTAAGGAGGACATAAAATGCAGACTAGCACAAGCAAGGAAGGGCTTTCTTAAGAAAAGAAATTTGCTCACTTCAAACATTGATATCGGAATTAGAAAGATGTTTTTGAAGACTTTCGTGTGGAGCGTGGCATTGTATGGAAGTGAAACATGGACAATAACTAGCTCAGAAAGAAAGAGAATAGAAGCTTTTGAAATGTGGTGTTACAGAAGAATGCTGAAGGTGAGATGGATAGATCGAATCACGAATTAAGAGATACTGAATCGAATTGGTGAGAGGAGATCGATTTAGCTAAATTTGACGAGAAGAAGAGATAGAATGATAGGACACATCTTAAGACACCCAGGACTTGTTCAGTTGGTTTTTGAAGGAAGTGTAGGTGGTAAGAACGGTAGGGGTAGACCAAGGTATGAATATGACAAACATATTAGAGCAGATGTAGGATGCAATAGTTACGTAGAAATGAAAAGGTTAGCACAGGATAGGGTGGCATGGAGGGCTGCATCAAACCAGTCTATGGACTGATGACTCAACACACATAATGACTAGAATTCCAATAATACAAATAGAATTCAGAATAAGGTCAACGAGATTTGGATAAGAAATGAAATTAAAGCAATGTACAAAAGAAAGCCCTCTTAAATTTACGATTATATAAAGTTCATTTATTTTTGGCCCAAATGTTGTCTTCGTTTGAATGGATTTCATTTCCAACTACATGTGGACTATAAATTGAATATTAACGATTTTATCCAAGATTCCGGTGTTGTAAAAATTCTTATGACTCAGGCAACTATAACAGCTGAAGAAACCCCAATTTAAGCTGTGATCAATCCAATCTGCAATCCGAGGTCTGGTCATTATAAAAAATGTAATTCATTGTTCATAAATTCTGGCAAGGTTAATGCACTTATTGTACATACTGTACATATTGTAAAACTGTGTAAATAACATAAGACAATTGTATTTAGTATTAAGTTAGTTTACTATAAGTTCCAATGTTTATAGTTTTAATTCTTGACCTTAGGATTAATATAGGCTGAAGATGTCCATAACTAGGGCGAAACATGTCCCTAACTGGTGTGTTTCATTCATGTAGAATTTAACCACTAAAAATATATATTTGTATTGAAAGGGTGGACACAATAATTTTAATCTTGAAAGAGTATCAATCAATACTGATCAATATCAATCAATACTGATCTGCATTTAGGGCAGTCGCCCAGGTGGCAGATTCCCTATCTGTTGCTTTCCTAGCCCTTTCCGAAATGATTTCAAAGAAATTGGAAATTTATTGAACATCTCCCTTGGTAAGTTATTCCAATCCCTAACTCCCCTTCCTATAAATGAATATTTGCCCCAGTTTGTCCTCTTGAATTCCAACTTTATCTTCATATTGTGATCTTTCCTACTTTTATAAACGCCATTCAAACCTATTCGTATACTAATGTCATTCCACGCCATCTCTCCGCTGACAGCTTGGAACATACCACTTAGTCGAGCAGCTCTTCTTCTTTCTCTCAATTCTTCCCAACCCAAACATTGCAACATTTTTGTAACGCTACTCTTTTGTCGGAAATCACCCAGAACAAATCGAGCTGCTTTTCTTTGGATTTTTTCCAGTTCTTGAATCAGGTAATCCTGGTGAGGGTCCCATACACTGGAACCATACTCTAGTTGGGGTCTTACCAGAGACTTATATGCACTCTCCTTTACATCCTTACTACAACCCCTGAACACCCTCATAACCATGTGCAGAGATCGGTACCCTTTATTTACAATCCCATTTATGTGATTACCCCAGTGAAGATCTTTCCTTATATTAACACCTAGATACTTACAATGATCCCCAAAAGGAACTTTCACCCCATCAATGCAGTAATTAAAACTGAGAGGACTTTTCCTATTTGTGAAACTCACAACCTGACTTTTAGCCCCGTTTATCAACATACCATTGTCTGCTGTCCATCTCACAACATTTTCGAGGTCACGTTGCAGTTGCTCACAATCTTGTAACTTATTTATCACTCTATAGAGAATAACATCATCCGCAAAAAGCCTTACCTCTGATTCCACTCCTTTACTCATATCATTTATATATATAAGAAAACATAAAGGTCCGATAACACTGCCCTGAGGAACTCCCCTCTCAACTATTACAGGGTCAGACAAAGCTTCACCTACTCTAACTCTCTGAGATCTATTTTCTAGAAATATAGCAACCCATTCAGTCACTCTTTTGTCTAGTCCAATTGCACTCATTTTTGCCAGTAGTCTCCCATGATCCACCCTATCAAATGCTTTAGACATGTCAATCGCGATACAGTCCATTTGACCTCCAGAATCCAAGATATCTGCTATATCTTGCTGGAATCCTACAAGTTGAGCTTCAGTGGAATAACCTTTCCTAAAACCGAATTGCCTTCTATCAAACCAGTTATTAATTTCACAAACATGTCTAATATAATCAGAAAGAATGCCTTCCCAAAGCTTACATACAATGCATGTCAAACTTACTGGCCTGTAATTTTCAGCTTTATGTCTATCACCCTTTCCTTTATACACAGGGGCTACTATAGCAACTCTCCATTCATCTGGTATAGCTCCTTCGACCAAACAATAATCAAATAAGTACTTCAGATATGGTACTATATTCCAACTCATTGTCTTTAGTATATCCCCAGAAATCTGATCAATTCCAGCCGCTTTTCTAGTTTTCAACTTTTGTATCTTATTGTAAATGTCATTGTTATCATATGTAAATTTTATTACTTCTTTGGCCTTAGTCTCTTCCTCTATCTCGACATTATCCTTGTAACCAACAATCTTTAGATACTGCTGACTGAATACTTCCGCCTTTTGAAGATCCTCACATACACACTCCCCTTGTTCATTAATTATTCCTGGAATGTCCTTCTTGGAACCTGTTTCTGCCTTAAAATACCTATACATACCCTTCCATTTTTCACTAAAATTTGTATGACTGCCAATTATGCTTGCCATCATGTTATCCTTAGCTGCCTTCTTTGCTAGATTCAATTTTCTAGTAAGTTCCTTCAATTTCTCCTTACTTCCACAGCCATTTCTAACTCTATTTCTTTCCAGTCTGCACCTCCTTCTTAGTCTCTTTATTTCTCTATTATAATAAGGTGGGTCTTTACCATTCCTTACCACCCTTAAAGGTACAAACCTGTTTTCGCATTCCTCAACAATTTCTTTAAACCCATCCCAGAGTCTGTTTACATTTTTATTTACCGTTTTCCACCGATCATAGTTACTTTTTAGAAACTGCCTCATACCTGCTTTATCAGCCATATGGTACTGCCTAACAGTCCTACTTTTAAGACCTTCCTTTCTATCGCATTTATTTTTAACTACCACAAAAACAGCTTCATGATCACTAATACCATCTATTACTTCAGTTTCCCTATAGAGCTCATCTGGTTTTATCAGCACCACATCCAGGATATTTTTCCCTCTGGTTGGTTCCATCACTTTCTGAATCAGCTGTCCTTCCCATATTAACTTATTTGCCATTTGTTGGTCATGCTTCCTGTCGTTCGCATTTCCTTCCCAATTTACATCTGGCAAATTCAGATCTCCCGCTACAATCACATTTCTTTCCATGTCGTTTCCCACATAGCTGACTATCCTATCAAATAATTCCGAATCCGCATCAGTGCTACCCTTTCCCGATCTGTACACTCCAAATATATCAAGTTGCCTATTATCTTTAGAAATCAGCCTTACACCTAGAATTTCATGTGTCTCATCTTTAACTTTTTCGTAGCTTACAAATTCTTCTTTCACCAGAATGAAAACTCCCCCTCCCACCTTTCCTATCCTATCTCTACGATACACACTCCAGTGCCGTGAGAAAATTTCTGCATCCATTATATCATTTCTCAGCCATGATTCAACTCCTATTACAATATCTGGTAAATATATATCTATTAAATTACTTAATTCTATTCCTTTCTTTACAATACTTCTACAGTTCAACACTAACAATTTTATGTCATCCCTACTTGATTTCCAGTTCCCTGTTCCCTTATCACCGCTCCCTAGGCCATCCCGTTTCCCTGAATGTACCTCCCTATTACCCTTCCAAACAAATTTCCTAACTTATACGTACCACTGCGGTTTAAATGAAGGCCATCCGAGCGCAGATCCCTATCTCCTACCCACCCATTAGGATCTAGAAATCTCACTCCCAGTTTCCCACATACCCACTCCATAGTCTCATTTAAATCCCCAATCACCCTCCAGTCAGTATCCCTCCTACACAGTATTCCACTAATAACAATCTCCGCTTTCTTAAACTTTTACTTATTGTATGTTTACTTATTGTATGTATGTATTGTATGTATGTTTACTTATTGTATGTTCAATACGGAACAAAATGAGATTAGTTACTTGCAACTTGGATAACACGGGCAGTTATTTATAAGGGATAGGCATGATGTAACCAGAAGTTTCCTGAATTACTTTGAACACATGAAAGATTATTTACAAGCAAGAAATGTAACCTAACCTATAATACATAATATATGAGTTAATTATGCATGATTCAACCTAAATACTTAATACATAACCTAACCTATAATACATGAAAAATTGTTTTCAGTTATACATACAATCTAACTAGCATTATCCAAAATTTGAGTTCTATCTTGTGCTTATAGATGTCATTGCATTTGCTGAAATGATGAAGATGATTCATACACTTCACTAAAAGAAGGTACGGTACCGTATTTTTCACTAAATGGTTTGAATATGGTGGTTAACATTGCAAGAAATGATTTGTTATTTTCGAAGAGGCTTGGTGCAGGCCTTTCGAGTTGACGCCTATAGATGACCTGTACGTCTGTGAGGATGGGGCCCTACCTATGATGAATTCTAATGCTGAAGATGGCAAACACACCCACCCACTCCCCGAGCCATCAGAAGAACCAATGTAGGTTAAAATCATCAGCCGAGCTGGGAATCGAACCCAGGATCCCTTGGACCAAAGGCAAGCATGCTAACCATTTAGTCATGGAACTAGACAAGAGAAAGATATAAACATGAAAAGGAATACATAATTTGATAATAATAAACATAATGACAGGTCAGTATGGGAAAAGGAGCAACAAAGAGGGGAGCCAAGGACAAACAAACTTTTCACTGTGTTCCCCTATTCTAATAATAATAATAATAATAATAATAATAATAATAATAATAATAATAATAATAATAATAATAATAATAATGTTATTGGTTTTACATACCACTAATTACTCTTATGATTTTTGGAGGTACTTAGGTGCCAGAATAATGCCTCACAGGAGTTCTCTTATGTGCCAGTAAATCTATAGACACAAGGCTGACATACCTGAGCACCTTTAAATACCGCCAGACTGAGTTAAGATCAAATCTACCAACCTAGGATCAGTAGAAGGTCTGGCTTATCCTATTGAATTAATCGATCAATCGATCGATCAATCAATCAATCAATCAATCAATCAATCAATCTGTCACCACTGATCCTATAAATGAGTATTTGGCCCAACTTGTCCTCTTGAATTTCCAATTTTATCTTCATATTATGATCCTTGTTTTCATGTTCTTATTTTTCTATATATGAGTTACTAGCTTATTAATTTACGAAAGTTGGTTCCTGCAACTCCATGGTCACTGGAGAGTGTCTATGTTTTACCAGCCAGTGGTATTATTTAATTTAATATTAGCTGTAGTACCTGGCTCTGCTCAGGTACTTTTTTGAATGTTTAAATTAGGATTTGTATTACCTATTTGAAGTGAATTTTTGTAGATTTCTTTATTGTGATGTTGATTGATATTTTGTTGATTTAGAGTTATTATTATGAGTTTAATTTTAAGTTTTAATTTGAGATTGTTTAGTTTCATGTTAAACTTTGTTCTTGTGACAGCTCAGATTCTCTGGAAAGTAGTTGATCCTTTAAAATAAATAATAAAAATAAATTAGAACTATATTTGTGCATCTCATTATAGATCTGATGTACATGATTTCAACTGTCACTGAAACTGTCACCAATCACCCTAGTGACCCCCAAAACTATGGACTCAACACTAATACTGGTCATATTTTATTATTTTTACATGTCACCCCCTCTCCCACAGTACTTTTCTTCTAGATACCAAATCATATGTGTACCAAGTTTGGTCGAGAGCTATGCTGGAACATTCATCATGATCTTGGTCATTTTGGACATTCCTTTTCACCCCTTCTCAAACCCCATTCTTATCAGGGCTGATCTTTGACTTAAACGGCACCCAGAATGCACAGTTCACCTCAGCAACACTGAAAACTATGGATTTGACACTAATATTGGGCATTTTAAATTATTTTTACATTTCACCCTCTCTCCTATGGGTGATTGGGGTATCTTACCCTCCCCCACCTCCAACCAGTATTTTTTTCCAGATAGTGAGTCATATGTGTACCAATTTTGGTTGAGAGCTATGTTGAAAAACACAAACATACTGTGTATTTTTTACAATAGTAAATAATGTGTATTTTTACAAGTACTGTATGTTATAGTGTTATATATGTTATAATTAGTGTTTTTGACAGACTGAAAATCCTTAAAGTTACATACATCCATGATCTCGGTCATTCTGGACATTTTCTTTTTCACTCCTTCTCAACCTCCCCAGTGCTGACAGGGGCTAAACTTGGACTTAAACATGTTACCCCGTCCTCACACCCATCTCTAGGAGTGTCTTATTCCCACAGTATTTTTCACCAGATAGTAAGTCATATGTGTACCAAGTTTGGTTGAAATTGCTCCAGTGGTTTAGGAGGAAATGTGGAAAAAAGACACATGCACATCCATTTTGATATATATAGATATTTGTTCACTACTTATGGCCATTACTTTGTCTTTCAGGAACAGTCCTTGGACTTATCAAACTATTAACTGTAGTACCAGGAGTCTTATCCCCTCTAATGGTCAGCTTCTTTGTTAGTACCATGGTAAGTCTAAAACTTTCTTTCAGAATTTTTGCAACTCAGATATTTAGCAGGGCTCAAAGGTGATAATAAACTCACTAACAAGTGTTTAACAAACATTTCTGTTCTGAAGACAAATATAGCCAGCAGCAAATGCTATGAAATCACAGGAACTAGTGTATAGTAGTAGGTATTCACAGTATGACTGAAGTTGATTCAGGTACATTTCTTAACGATTCATTTATCTAATAATTAGATAAATGAATTCTTCTTCTGGGGTGAATGCCTGAGAGTGAAAATAAATTGATATGGTCCACAATTGAAAAAGCATTAAATAAGGACAATTTGCATATAAGCCTACAAATAAAGAGTGATTCATTTAGTTCAGATTAGCTGCTGTACCCGAAGTTGATGGGAAAATTCATTTAGCATTTGCATGATCTTTTTGTTGACCTCTCATGTTACTGAAATTCTGAGTCACAGATGTAAGCAAGCCTCTCCCTCAGCTTGTCCTGACTTTGCATTATTATTGTTCTTGATTTGATCTCTTCCTTCCAATATAAAAACCAATATTTAAAAAGTACAGAGAGATGTACAAAATCTTTAAAACGTTGTTATTGGCTCTTGACCTGAACTTGCATATGACTGCCATTGATATTTCCCTTACTTTGCACTGTATTGAAAATGAAAATCCACAGCCTGTTTCCAGTCATTCGACCGGGTCAGGAATGGAATGAAGCCCCCATCTAGCGGCGAGGATAGGAATTGTGTCGGCTGCCAAAGCCTGTCGCACTCCTCAGGGGCAATGCTTAATGAATGACAGATGAAATGAAATGATATTGGAGAGTGTTGCTGGAATGAAAGATGACAGCGAAAACCGGAGTACCCGGAGAAAAACCTGTCCCGCCTCCACTTTGTCCGGCACAAATCTCACATGGAGTGACCGGGATTTGAACCAAGGAATGCAGCGGTGATAGACCGGCATACTGCTGCCTGAGCCACGGAGGCTACCTTGCACTGTATTGGAGGTTTTTATTTTCAACAGCATATGTTATTCAGCTTCCCTTCGATCGAGGTTGTCCAATAGACAAAGACATGAGTTACAGTTTGACTTACAATTAGATAGTCAATGATATTTCTGTATGTCAGTCATAACAGTTATACAAATGAGTCCCCAAAATAGCATCAGAACCCTTAGCAACCACCAAGGCAGCCATGTTCATAAGTTGATTGTTCAACCTCAACAGCTTACAGAACTTCGGAAATATGGATGTTATTGTGCTCCTAGCTCCAACCATAAGATCTCCTAGATAAAGTCTAAATAAGTAGTAGGAGATTCTTTACTTTAGGATTTGTGAAATTTTATTATTTAGTCTAAGAAGTTGGTACAATGGCATAGATGACTAAAGGCACCTGTTTTTTCACGAAGCACAAAAGTTTTGCAAAATTTTACATATTTGGCTCAAAAAGCAAATCTGTTTACCTTTAAGCAAAATCACAAAATAACTGACAAAATTATGTGGAATCACTTTTGGATTCAAGAAGCATAAGGAAATGTGATTTCTTTAAATCATGAAGTCTCAGATGCATCCTACGAGAACTTTCAACATCAGAATATCTGTGTCTAGGGAACTAGTTTGCAGTTCATGATGAACAGGAAAATGTATTGATGTGACAGCCATTCTTTTTCCCTTGAAATGAGCATACAGGTATTTTGTGGAAGCTGCAGCGAAGGTTTTATGGATCTCAGTCAGTAATGTTGATATAGTGAGAGGCCATTTTCAACATACTGTAATATAATATCTGACAAGAGAATAGCTCCGACTCCCAGTAATATAGAACTCACAGACCTCTGTATTTTTAAGACTGATGTGTAAATTAAGTACGTAGGCTAGGTCCTACTTGTTCAAGTGGCAGGATATTTTTCCAAACATTCTTGCTTTGATATATGTTTTCAGCAAAATCATAACTTTCATTTTTCTTGTACATAAGTAAGAACAAAATATGATGTTTTGCTGCATATATGATGTCGACTACTATTTGGTTTAGCTTTACTGCTGAAAAGTGGAACTAAAATTTAGCAAAATTATTGACAAAATAAAATAAATATAGCAAAAAATATTCTGAAATGATGTTTTTTAAATTACAAAATTAGGCAAACATTTTCACCACAAACAGCAGAGGAAGAATTATCTTTGAAATTGCTATTTACATGAAGGAGAATTTAAAAAATTAAAAAATATTTCTTCATTAGTTTAAATTTTGGTCCTTGTCAATGTGGAGAAAAGCAAGGCAATTATGTTGACTAGAGGAGAAAGAGAAGGGACAGTACTGTAAAACTTCGAGGACAGAACTTCAAGTACATGGGAAAAAAACTGATGAAGGATGCTGGACTGGACATGGAGATCAGCAAAAGAATACAGAAGGAAAATGCAATTTACCAGAGTGTAGGGAACTTAATCTAAAAGAAGCAAGTACCAAGAAAGTGTAAAGTGGTGAAGTGCAAGATGGATTATTGCCTCATACTGGCATAATTATACAGCAGAGACTTGGACACTGATGAAAAGACAGGAGAGTAAAATTCAGGTCAGTGAGATGACACTTGAATGGAGAGAAATATATTAAGATAGTTTGGACAAGTTAGGAGGATGGAAGAGGGAAGGATACCAAAGGAGATGATGGAGGCTATTGAAAGAGGGAGAACAGGAGGTAGACCCAGACTAAGGAGATAGACTTGATTAAGAACAGCATAATAAGAAGGAATGTGGACTGGAACACAGCTGAAGAGTGGCAATGGTGGTTGAACAGAGGAAGATGGAAAGATGCTATTTACACCCTGATCCAGTACAAGCTGGGAAAGGGAAATTGATGATAGGTGGAAAAATTATATTAGTCTCTTCTGTTATCATTGTAATTCAGCTTACAAAGTTCATCAATAAATTTATGATATTATGTACAAGTAAGTATAGTCCAAATGAATAAATTATACTTTGGTTTAACAGTCTCCTATCCACTGTGTAGTAATGTGTAATATGTGCATACATCTTCATTATAAAATATTATGCCTTTCAGCATTCTGTCTGCAAACTTCTGTAAATTAACTATGCACTTCCATAATCTTCTATTTTCAACTAGCTCTGTGACTTCATTGAGTTCTACTTCTTATAAAGGCATTTAGGGATTGTAGTAAGATGTAAGGAAGATCTGTCTCCTTGGCTGAATGGTCAGCATTGAGGCCTTCGGATCAGAGGGTCATGGGTTCAATTCCTGGCCAGGTTAAGGATTTTAATAGAGTCTCATTACTTCTTCTGGCTGGTGTGTTCTAACACTCTCCTTTTCTCATTCAGAAAACACACCACACTACCAACCACTCAAGAAACACACAACAGTGATTACATCCCTCCACATAGGGTTGGTCTCAGGGAGGGCATCCAGCTGTAAAACAGGACCAAATCCCCATGTGTCACACAGTTTGTACCTACGAACCCACAGGTATGCAAAAAGTGGTAGAAAAAAAGGTAAGGATGTAAAGAGAGGGCATACAAGTCACTGTAAGACCCTAATTAGTGCATGGTATCAGTGTATGGGACCTACACCAGGATTACTTGATTCAAGAACTGGAACAGATCCAATGGAAACCACCGTGGTTTACTCTGGATGATTTCTGACAAAAGAGTAGTATTACAAAAATGTTACAAACTTAGGGCTAGGAAGAGTTGGGAGTAAAGAGATGAGCTCTTAACTAAGTGAGATGTTCTAAGCTGTCAATGGGAAGATGGCATGGAATATATGCTTAGACCCAAGTGGAGTTTTGAAAAGTAGAAAGGATCATCATATAAAGGTAAAGTTGGAATTCAAGAGGAAAACGTGGGGCAAATATTCATTTATAGGAAGGGGAATTAGGGATTGGATTAATTTACCAAGGTCATATACGCAAGATTAAAGCGAGGAAGCTGACGCAAGTAAGTGGAAACAATGTCAGAATCTGCTAGGGGACCTAGATCAGAACCCCCTTTCAGTTGTCTTTTACCGACAGGCAGGGGATACTGTAGACGTAGTTTACCACACTCACTCACCCTTCCCCATCTACCACATGCACCAGACCTCATCCCTAGTGATTACAATATGTTTGGGCTAATCAAGGAGGCAGTGGGAAGAACAGTGTTCCATTCAGATGCAGATAAAGGTGATACATGAGTGGCTGCACAGGCAACTGAAGGATTTTTTTCTAGAGAAATCTACTTTTTATAAGTGTCAAAGGATTTGCATTGAACTTAAGGAAGACTTGGTAGAAAAATAATAAAATTGTTTATTTTAGAGTAATAAATGATGTTATGCTCTGTGTACTTAACTGAAGTAAGCATTCCTCTCTCACAATATACTGCTCTTCTTTATATTTGTGTAATGCGTTTCTGTTTCTATATGGTAAGGTTGATAAATAAATATAAAACTGATTAGTGTGTACAGTGTGTAAGAAAACTTCTGGGTGAAACTTCAGGAATGGATTCTTCATACGGAGAGAAGATAAGATATATGTTAAAACAACATAGGTGTAGAAATCCATCATTAATGATTTACCAGACTTTATTCATAGCACACTCCAATACTTCTTACACTTACAATTATATTTGAATGGGTGCTCGCAAAAATGGGCTAACCAACATTTTGTCAGAACAGAGATAAATCAACTTTTACAAATGTCAAAAAACAAAAATTATACCATAAAAATATTATTTGTTTCATTATTTTATCTTGATGTAGTACCTTTAAATTATCAATACCATATATTGGAACGTATTAAAAATGAAAAGTGCTTGGAAAAATAGGAATATAAAAAATGGAAGAAAATTGACTTCTGCGTTGACCTAGCTATAGTTAATAGTTTACCTTAGATTCGTAACCAATATTTTATGATCACACAATACAAAAAAGGTGTTTTATACAGTAAACTAGACATAAAGATGTTGGCCCCCATGGTGTAGGGGTAGCGTGCCTGCCTCTCACCCGGAGGCCCCGGCTTCCTTTTCCGGCCAGGTCAGGGATTTTTCTCTCGATCTGAGGGCTGATTCGAGATCCACTCAGCCTACGTGATTAGAATTGAGGAGCTATCTGACGGTGAGATGGCGGCCTGGGTCTCGAAAACCCAGAGGATGCGTTGTGCTGACCACACGACCCCTTGTAATCTGTAGGCCTTTGGGCTGAGTAGCGATCGCTGGGCAGGCCAGAGCCCTTCCAAGGGCATAAGTGCCGTGGCTTTTTTAGACATAAAGATGCTTCAGACTTATTTTGAAATATGATATACAGTAACTTTCCTTCATAAGACAATGATCAGTCGTATGGGTCAAATTCTAATGCATTGGAAAATGATTCCTCAGTCACCTCTTGGCCATTGCCAGCTGTCAGTTCTCTGTAATAGTGGTGATATATTGCAGGGACACATTCAAGTAGCTCAAGCAAGTCCTTAAGCTTTGTTGGCTTTATTGGCCTTGTAATACTGTACTATGCTGACAGCTGAACACCAGCAAGTGATGGCCGACCACCATTACTGTTCTTTTTGTGAAGGTCAATACAATCATATTCCTCAACAATACCATATAAATATTTTTAAAATACTTAAATGGCACATCTTTCATAAATAGTATGCCTGAAATTTTACTAATTAGTACCCTTTGCTTATTTACAGATACCATTCTCTTGGTTATTTTTTCTAGCAAAGGTTGAGTGCTCACAAACTTATCACTTGTCATTTTTACTACTTGAAATGGATTTCTTACTCTAGCTCTTTTTACTAAATCCTTCCATTCATCTGGCACAAAAACACAAGAAACACCCACAGCCTCTAGAATACATGGTGATAAGGTTTGCTAACCTACATATACAGCAACGCCATCTTTACGGCCTCCTCCGTAAACGTCTGTTAGCCCCATTTTGCAATAACATAAGTGGCCTAAATAAAATAGCATAAAATTCAAAGCGTTGTATCTCATCACACAGGATTGCCTCATGTTAGTCTAACTCACAGAAGATACTTTGAACCTTCCGCAATTGATGGCAACACGTAACTAATTTTTTTTCAAATTTGTTGGTTAGCCTGTTTTTGCGAGCACCCATTCGTTTGTTAACATATCAAGAGTGAAGATGTACTGAATACATCTTTAACACCTGCTGGAATACACTGTTGACATGTCATGACATGAAATATTCAAAATATCCACCTCCTGCCTGAATACAGGCCTCTGCTTGTTTTCACATTAATTTCTGAACATGCTCAAAAACGTCTGGTGTAGTGTACACTGATTGACAGCCAAACTTTGAACATGGAGAGTTGCTGCATCACCCACAGCAGTTGAATACACCAGAGGCTTCATGTACACCAACAGGAAGTAGTCCAATGGGCTTAAATCAGGACAGCATGGAGGCCAAGTAAATGGTGCACTTCTATCCAGTAGCAGCTATTGGGGGGGGGTATCAGTCCAACCCCCCCTCCCCCCAATTTGTTGAGAAAACATTACATTTTTATTCCATTTCAGCTGGCTATAACAAGGAATTATTAAAAAACAATTTGTACAAGCCCCATTGTCTCATCAGGTAGTAGTCTTATCAGCTAATTATTTCCTTTAATTATTAACAAAATTTTTAGCGCAAATACGCACAAAATGATGTTTGTCGCGGCTAACCGATTTGTATAGTGCCACAGCAACTAGTGGAGACATTGCATGTGCTGTGAGGAAGAGTAGCAGGGGTATATTTTTTTGCCAACGTCACAGACACTGAAGTACGATTCACCTACTTGCTGCGTGCATTCATCAGTCTAGCAGTCTCTTTAGTGTGTGTTAGTTTCTTAGTGTGTAATCAAATACTAAATGATGTATAATCACACCATGCTTCCATTTAATTGTAATACATGTGTAATACTGTTCCTTTCGTGAAAGGTTTACTGTATAGTATTGCGCCGTTCCCGCGTCCAGGTCAAGACGCATGAGATCCAGGCTAGCTCAAATATAATCACATTTCTTGCTATTCAAAGTTTATGAGCTATGGGTTTTGCATTAGAGAAAAGATCACCAATTTATACTACTGGAAATACCTAACTTACGCAGAGGACGTCTCCTACCCATATTCCTAGTTAGTTTCCACCTCCGGTTATCACTTACATCTAGGCATCTATTGTAGAAGTCATTAAAAGAATGGCTAAGATTTACTATGCATTATTTATTGAAAATCAAGAAAGATCTAACGCAAAAAGTTGTCATGAATACCTCTTTGAAACGGTAAGTAAGAAGCATTGAGATATCTTGAAATTATCTTGAAATGTTAAGTTGGAAATATTAAATTGAAAACAAAATCTCAAATTGGAATAATTAAAATGAAAACATTATATTAAAAGACATTAATTGAAAAACATTAGATTGAAAACTATCGGATTGAAAAGAAACATTAGGTTGAAAAGGACATTAGATGCATCTAATTGAATGAATGAAAATGATATCGAATCATAATATATACACTGTCATAGATTGAGAGTCTTTAAATGTTGGATGTAGCTTCCATACCTGGCTACAAATAAATTAAATTAGGATCACAACTTTCATGATATAAATTCTTGTGAAATTATTCCAAAAATCCTACTTACTTTATCTAATATTCATTAATTTCTTGCAATAAAGTAACTTTGCTTGATTCGAACTATTTGTGCTCAAATACACAACCAGATTAACATGAGAAAATGTCTTCAGAAATATTTAAAACAATTAATATGTATCACATTTTTCAAACACGTTCTCAAATTTCTTGGTAACTCTTCTTACAGAGACAAAGATAACAACTTTAAGTCATTATATTCTTTAAAATATTATGATCAAACATTATATCTAGAAATTATGCAAATTGTTCTCTTATTTGAGAGCATTAATTAATTCAAGTGCACATCTATGTCATAAAATTGTGCTATCAAGTGTATCTGACCATCACTCAATCAAATCATACCGTAATTGGGTGGTCTATCTTGTGAGAAGACTCTACTTACCACCAACAACCCTCAGTTGTGAAGATAAGTCACCAGTGATATCGGATAATGCATTGGAATAAACTTCAAAGCTTCCCTAATATGTGAGAAAATTCTTACGATCAGAAGAAACACATGGATGTAGGCTAATTTCATATTATCTTCCTCATCAGAAACTATTTGATGATCTACAATTAAATTATCAACATACGGACGTCACTGAGATCGTATCCTACACTACCTATGATTTATTCAAGGATCAACGGTCGATTGAAGACAAATTATATTCATTCACCATCTCAAAAATACGTAACTTGAAATACTATCTTCATTAAAATAAACTATGATCTTACTTACGGTGAGCAATAATCATTACCAACATTAAATCATCATAACCTCACATCATTATTTACATATAAAACCATCACTTCACATTATCTACCTTACAAAACACTTCACATCATAGTAAACGCATTAATTCATTCCAACTCAACGTATATCTGTCATCATTGACCGTTCACCTGACTACACCGTCATAGTCTCAATCTTTTAATAATTCCGTAAAATATTACCATATCCTTCTATTTAGCAAGCATATCCTACATACGATCTCATTTCCACTAATATTTGATGTCACGAGTTCTCACATAAGCCTAGTGTTTATCGCAACTTCGTATAAAATTCACCAAGATATAAAAATTTCACCTCCTTTCATATTACATTGACAGCATTACGAACGGAATGCTTTATTATCACTGGTTGACTACATCCTATACATGGATTTGACGTTTAGGTCCGATGAATACCTATAGATCTTTAACCTAACTATGGAATTCGTCTTCCCATATAATCATTTCACTGACATTAATTAGAATAGCGCTTTGAAAAATAAATAAATGTTCACTTATAGCATTGACTTAAAGAAACTTGTCTTTACTCTGATCCCCCCGTAGTCATCTCATGTCTGGGTGGATGGACATGCAGGCACAGCTCACGGCATTTCCCTCATCTGTTTGCGAACATCTGGGACAGTCTCGGCTGGTTATCGGTCCTTATGGGCTGGAAACGTCATCCTGTGTCGCCATAACCTAGGTAGCTTTGCCTCCATTTTCTTAGTGCATGCTGCTTCTCTCTCGAGCAATCGGAACAAAACAAGACGGCAGTTTGGTTAATGTCGTCATCTTATTGATATGCTTTTCTACAATCTGAATATGATAAGAATATTGCTCTTTAGAAAATTAATCTTGGGAGTATTCTAAAATTTGCAATGCGTAAAAATGAATATTCCAATGGAATTATGGAAATATATCTATATATATTCTTCTCCTCTCTCTCCCTGTCGATATTACAACTATGTAGCCTCTCGGAATTGACTGTATCGGCTAATACGTCGTCTTGGGTAGATATCGTGACGTAGCAATGTGGAAGTCTTTATATTCCAAAAGTACAATTTAATTTCACGGAGTGAAATATTCTTGAGCACTAATACTTCGTAAAACAGTTTGTGGATCAAGGTTTCTCTCTATTTTATGATCAGTATTTTGATAGAACGATGTTTTCCTTCCTCTTGATTACGTCTGTGATGTTCTCCTTCTGTGCGAATCGAATGTTAAGTTTTTAATAATAACTCTTAACAATCTCCTCACGTCTTTCTTTACCACCGCCTTCTATGCTCCTTTCTCACTGAGCACTTGACGAAAACATTACTCCTTCGGCTCATAGTAGTACTCTGACGCTTTATTATCGACGTTCTGATGACTTGAACTTCATTTTCGTTCCAATTAGACCTTGTTGGGAACAGTGAAATGGCACAGTATTAAATCAAAATCTCAAAAACTACTGTATTATTACCACACATGCTGATAAACTGTCAACCTGTCTGACGAATTTCACTCAGGGAGCATCTGTACATTCCCCCCCCCCCGATGACTTCTAATTCCCAATTGCTGATACTGCTCCTATCTATCCAGTGCTCTACTCATGATTACATTCATCAACATGCCTGTTGGCACAGAGACTGAACATGCAACTGCATTATAATACATGAAACTTCAAACTTTTTTCTTTTTAAATTTTAATTCAAATCTTTCATTTTCCCACTTGGGAACAGGTTAAATTAAACAAACGTATCATATAGAGCTACTTATGATTGGGACTACGGGAATCATTTGTGGGTGTTAAAGGCATACGCAAGTCAACTTCAATTTATCTGCGACACAGTTACACATGTAACAAATGTAAGAACTATGTTAGATTTCATTCCAGTAATTATGAAGTGTTAGAGTAAATTACCTGTAGGGGCTCATGACCTTAGATGTTAGGCCCCTTTAAACAACAAGCATCATTATCATCAAACTACCTGTAGGCTTAATAGAAATGAATAATTCAGCAATTATGCTTTTACAAACCCATGTTGTTATTATTATTATTATTTTTTTTTTTTTTTTTTTCCAACTACAGTATAAGGAATTCATTCCTGAAGTTTTGCCCAGGGGTTTTGTTACACTCTGTATAAATACTTAAAACTGCTATTGCCTAACTTACTTTTCGTGATGTATTTTCAGGAACCAATTATCTGTTGGCAGTATGTATTTGGGATTATTGCTGCGATATATGTAGTGTGCTGCACAGCTTTCCTTGCATTTGGCTCAGGAGAGGTCCAGCCATGGAATGAAACACAATCGCAAATCGTAGAACTAGAAGATCTCACGAAAGGCAACAGTGGTTTAAAAACAGGCACCAGTATTGAAGATTAGAATTGCAGTGTGGTGAAATGAAAAATAATACAGCAACTAAAAAGACTCCCCCTTTTCATCATAAACTCAGGATCAGACCCTTGATCGGATAATGAAAAAGTTGGTTAAACCGATGACATTAAAATAAAGGGCCTATCCAACAATTTATAGCAGCCTACTATAATTAAAGATATTTTGCAATGTTTTAAAATATATTTTGAAACATATTAGGTTTATAAAGTTTGTTTGATTTAGAGTAAGCTGTAATATTATAAATGATTTAAACATTTAAAAAAAAAAAAATGGAAGAGTACAGTAGGTGTGTGCAATTGCTCAAAAAGAGAATGAGCACACAGTATTGTATGTTCCTTGCATTTAATATTTTATTAGACTTAATTTTAATTATCAAAATATTGTATCTATAGGCTGAGTCGTTTCTGTGAAAAATATACCTTGTGAGGGACTTATACAAGACCCTGCTCCAAAAACTGTAATAATATTTAGTGGGACAGAAGACAATTTACAATACCATGAAGCCATTCTTTTTTGGTAACAGTACATACCAATGTGATTGTCTGCCATCATATAAAATACTGGATCCAATACATGGCCCAACAGCTGTATTTTTCACATCACAATTCAATCACTTCTTCACTAAAGTAAAGTTTTGAAAAAAAAATTAGATTCTATCATTAAACTATTGTATGTCTACACCTTCATCCCGTTTCCTGATACGGGGTCATGGATGAGGTGAGATGAAATTATACGGCATGTTTTTCTATCATGTAACTATTAAAAACTGTATTACAATAAAATGAACATCATCATTTCCCATTATCCATTATCCACCACACTTCCTCCAACAATGTGTTGCAGTCCAGGTTTCTTTCTCTAATACTACATTGGATTGTGTCCTTCCATCTCAATCGTGGTCATCCACAGCTTCTCCTTCCTTTCATTTGCATTTCCATCACCTTTTTTGGCATTCTTTCATCACTCATTTATGTGCCCAAACCATCTTAGTCGGCTCTTCTCTATTCTATCATTAATTTTTTCTGCTCCAATTTCTTCCTGGATTTTCTCATTCCTTATTTTGTCTCTTCTACTATTCTGTATCATACTCCTGAAGACCTTCATTTCGGCTGATGGTATTCGAATCTCATCCTTCTTTGTCAGTGTCCATATGGGAACATAATACATCTTGTATATAGTTTCCTTTGCTTCCATTGGCACATCTTTGTCCCATAACATGTTTCTTACACTATGACAGAAACAGCTTCCAGCTTGAATCCTCTTACTAATTTCAGCATCCAGTCGAGCATTCTCCATTAATTCACTCAAAATGAACTTAACACATGAAATTTACATACATACTATACCAGGAAGGCATAGGCCCTGGCATATATGTGTTATAAAATCTTTATTCATGAAAGAACGGCTGAGTTATGATGTTACATGTAGTTAATCTCATAATAGAACCGTATTGAAGATAATATATTAAAATTATAAAATCCTTTTATTTACAACTACCTACTCAATACAATACTTTTTTTGGACATGTTTCGTTCGGCATAGCGAACATCATCAGCCGTTAATGTACAAAGACTAGGTCAGGGCCCTGAGCTCAAAATGATAAAATTTGTTAAAAGAATAACAATGTCGTAATAAAAACTAATATGATAACATTAGACTTAAATTGTAACAGTATGTACAGATTAACAGCGAGAATTTGTCATGGAATACATTGAACGATGGCAGTCTGTGAAGTTAATAAGAATCATGGGGTTGTTAAAGTAAAAAGTAGATATTGTGGACATTAAAATATACATCAATGCATGAAGCGTGGATCCACAAAGACTAGGTCAGGCCCTGAGCTTAAAATGATCAAAATTGTTAAAAGAATAACAATGTCGTAATAAAAAGTAATATGATAACTAGAGCCCGGATTTCCATGCACTATCAAATCTCAAAATATGCATGCATTCACGCATGATCATATGGGAAAACATGCACAATAAACTGGAAAATATGCACTATCAAAATTCAGTTCCTTTTGAAACATTGTACAACAACTAATTTCTCGAAATAGTCTTGATTTTAGCTCATCCATTTATCTGTCAGCACATTCTTAAGCACAGAAAATGACCTTTCTATGTCACAAGAAGTGACAGGTGCATACTTAATTGTGGACTTTACCGGGCGAGTTGGCCGTGAGTGTAGAGGCGCGCGGCTGTGAGCTTGCATCCGGGAGATAGTAGGTTCGAAACCCACTATCGGCAGCCCTGAAAATGGTTTTCTGTGGTTTCCCATTTCCACACCAGGCAAATGCCGGGGCTGTACCTTAATTAAGGCCACGGCCGCTTCCTTCCAACTCCTAGGCCTTTCCTATCCCATCGTCACCATAAGACCTATCTGTGTCGGTGCGACGTAAAGCCCCTAGCAAAAAAAAAAAATAATAAATTGTGGACTTTTGGGACAAAGTGAGGTTAAATTGTACGTTTTGCACTTTCACCACAATACGTCTTTTATAAGCTGACGAATTCAAAATCATTACTTGAACAGATCACTTTGTTCAACCTATCTGTACCTGCCGCAGCTACTTCTCCGTGCGATGATTGCAGGCACATTTGAATGTCCTCAATAACTGGTAACGATTGTATGCTGCGATAACAAAGACGTGTGGCAATTGAGAGTTCCGGGTAGAAAATTCCAGGATAACAACAGAAGAGGATTCAATGCAAAACCAAGGTTTGAAAGCTAATATCTCAGTAACGTGGCACCACAGAAGAGTGATACAAGTTCTGTTTTGTTCGTCTAACATAAACGAAAAAATGATCCATCAATGAGTAATGCAGAATTTGCGGTTCCATTTATAGCAATGTATAACTGGGACACCTTATTCCTAAAAATTACAGAGATCGACGTGGAGCCTTCCGGCTTACGTCAATGTTTATTCAAGCAACGGATAAGAAAGTGCTTGGTTAAATTGGATTATAGGACCTCTACCGTATGTACTAACTTTGGTTGTAATATAGGATACCAGGAATACATTCTCTCCGTCTCCCAGTAATTGACATACTGTGTAACGTGAAAAACCAACATTCATAAGAGGCACTATCATGCAAGTTACCATTATATATGCGCCAAAGTCAGAAAAGTCATATTATGCAATATTAAACGTTCAAATATTCGCTATTAAATCCAAAATCTTCAAAATATGCATTATGCATTAATTTTGTCCTAAAAAGGCCGAAACATGCAAACATGCACGAAAAAAGAACGGTTATTTGGAACTGTTAAGCCATAAAATGCATATTTGCAAAGTTTGAGAAAGTGTAACTATCTTATTTAAAAACATGCATTTGCATGGAAATCCGGGCTCTAATGATAACATTAAACTTAAATTGTAACAGTATGTACAGTGGATCCACGGTTCACGCATTGACGTATATTTTAATGCCCACAATATCTATTTTTTACTTTAACAACCCCATGATTGTTTTTAACTTCACAGACTGCCATCGTTCAATGTATCCCACGACAAATTCTCGCTGTTAATCTGTACATACTGTTACAATTTAAGTCTAATGTTATCATATTACTTTTTATTACGATATTGTTATTTTTTTAACAATTTTGATCATTTTAAGCTCAGGGCCCTTACCTAGTATTTGTACATTAACGGCTCATGATGGTCGCTATGCCGATCGAAACATGTCAAAAAAAAAGAAAAAATGTTTTGTATGGACTAGGTGGTTGTAAATAAAAGGATTTTATAATTTTAATGAGTTACAATGTCCGAACAGCTGTATGAGAGAACGTTCTCGTCTCTACTGCTCTGTGTGAGGAAGACAGCATAAGAGGAGGCAAGGTCGAGTGACGTCAGCACCACATGTATCTCACCTCCCCGTAGAAACGTCTCGAAATAATGATTATACTTCTCAACGACTTGACCGATAAATATGAGACTAACACCACCTTGTAGCTCACATTTTAAATGTACAACGTTGCAAATTTGAGATTAATCCACCTAGTGGTTTAAAATATATGACGAATTGAAGTTTGGAATGTATAACCACCCCTCTGTTGCCTTACTCGGAGAGCTTGCTTCCAGCCAGATATAAACAGGTCGACGACCCGAGGGTATGGTCAGTGTGTCTTAAACTCTACGACTTGATCAGGACTAGACATCATTATGCTCCGTCGCGCTTCACGAGAGATGTGAAAGTTGTATTCTAGAACTTTGAATTTGTGCGAGGTCGTAGTAAGAGAAGTTTCAACCGCGTCATAACGTGTGAGATGTTGTAAAGTTTTCTCAAACTGAGTTTTCGTTGTATAATATTCACGAGTGTTTTAACTAAGTAATTTTACAATAGAGACTATGCATTGAAGTATAATTGAGAATACCAGTGTTTAATTTACCATTCGACGGTATTGTGGACTTCGTTAATCTCTCATATTTTTGAACTTCATTGACATTGACATTTCCAATTCTAGGAAATTGTGCGTGATAAACTGAACTTTCAATTTATGACAACTTCATTAATTTTGAGATGCATTTCTCGTATACAATTACAATTGTGAACTGTTTGAAATACCTTTACACTCAAATAGTCAATAGGACTAAATGTGACTATTTTTCACGTATTTTCTCGAACTTTCTTCTATTATTACCATAAGAAACGAACTGAATGTTAAGGACATATTATGGCAATATTAGGTCATACAAACTCGTGTCATGCAAACTCATTCATAAAAACCTCTTAAGCTGTGAACATTAGTATTCAAGAGACTGTTATAGGAGTGATATTAATTGCATTTTCTCGAGTGTTTCACGGACCGTGATAGTTATTCCACGATTGAATTTAAGACATAATCAATGATTATTATGAACTGTGATAGTGTTCAATTCATGTTTTATAAACTGTGAGTGAAAGACTGTGCTTTCCATTTTGAAAACGACCTCAGGTCATGATTGCATTAACTTGACTTATGGTTCAAACTGTAACATAGACTGCGATATTCTGAGTCACGTATTTAATATCGTAGAGCAAAAATGCGAGTACAAACTGTGCATTAAGACTTATGTCAGTGTAAAATACAACTCATTAATGATAATTAAGAGTCGTACAGTTCATTGTATTGTGCCAATTGAACTTTCCGTGTTTCAACATTTCTCTTTAAAAGAACATCGGAAATCTTGGCGAAGTGACGTGATATTACACTACGTAGAACGTCATCTCCAGCATGGGATTAATCGTGGTTTCTTCGTGGGATATTCGTGGTATCCAGCGAGGGATTGATCATGGTTTCTACGAGGGATGATAACGTAGTGTCTTCATGGGACGGAACGTGTTACGCTGCAGGTGCTGAGTTCGAGTTCAGGCTGCACGCTGCAGTAAGTTCCAGTCACCAAGCCGCAGGACAGTACTTCATCTATCTTTATGAGCAGATTACAGGTGATATAAGTGTATTTCATATATTTTTGAGTGAGTAATTACACTTAGACACTAACTGGCTTTTTTAATAAAGCACTCAATCATTCACAGTGTTACATTCGTCAAAGGAAAAGTGCTTCGTGTGGATTCTAATCGTACTGTTTATAATAATTGTAGGAGGTTATTCAAGAAGACTTTAGGTCTTATTTTGAACTGTAGGTTTCCCTTTAAAGTTTGCGTAAATTGAAGTCATTTCACTTAGATAAACTATAGGGCTTGTCATAAAACAAGTGCACTATTTTACCGTCTCATATAATTGGTTTAGATGAACTGTAGGAGCTTTCAGCAAGTGATTGAAAATATTTATTTGAACTATCAGATTGTTAAAGGAAGTGTGAATTAATGTTATGTTTAATAATCTTAGAAAAACGTTAGGTTCGCATCATAAGTGATGGACTTAATTTCTATGCAATCTAGAAAGTAGATAAATCAACAAGTTGTTAAATGAAGTTCTATGTACAAAGTGTTATTTTGAATTTGAGTCTATATAAGAGATCTTAGGTGAACTGTAGGGTATTTGAGATCTCAGAAAATTGGTATTCATTTTGGACATTATTAAGGCGGGATTCCACTGAGGCAACGTTTGGGCGACATGGAGCATGTGGCTGGCAACAAATGTTGCTCTTTGTAGCATGCGGCTTGTTGTCACTGGGCAGAAAAGATGTGGTATGCTACATGTGTTGCTGGGTGTAGCATGCGTCACTTGTGGAGACTTGTCGCCAACTACAAACATTATTCCATCAAGGCAACCAAGACAACAATTCCTCACTTGACTTTGACCGGCTGGTGACAGCTATACTTCGTTGATGTACCGGTACTTCCTTCGAGTTTCTCAACCTAGCATCTCACGAATCATCCCGGATATGTGCATGGCGAGGAGTGATCCAAGCTGATAAGGCATGGAGCCCTTGGCAAAGAAACCACGTCCCACGTCGGAATTCTAAAGAGGCGAAAGCCACTAGTGATGAGTTTATGAAGTACTTTGTAAGATGAAGGTTATGTACCATGGCAGAATCGGTATGCATAGAGGTACGGGAAGATTTAGAAACTTCTTGTTCACTGGAATTTAATGATACTTTTAAAAATTAAAATGTATTAGTTTTAATCAGAATATCCTAACCCTATTCTGATTATTTTACCCCCTTATAGTTCACATTTCTAATACAGTTATACTAGGAGAATGAAAGATAACTTGTGGCAACTATGACAATAAGTAGACAAAAAACATGCGACTACAGCCCTTGAAGGGCCTTGGCCTACCAAACGACCGCTGCTTAACCCGAAGGCCTGGAGATTACGAGGTGTCGTGTGGTCAGTCCTCATATCCAGGTAAAATTTCCTGACCTGGCCGGGAATCGAACCCGGGCCTTCCGGGTAAGAGACAGGCATGCTACCACTACACCATGGGACCGGCAATAAGTAGACATAGTGAGGAAGGAAACGACTGTGATGAAATAGAGTTGGATGACTGCGTAATCAGAGTAGTGGCGAAGGATATCCAATTAAAAAGTAGATTAATTGTTGTGTGTTGACAGTGTAGAAAAGAAAATCATTTGTTGTTATGCTATTAAATGACGTATTTACGAGAAATCCATAGGAATGGAAATGCAATAAGATACTGATATATATAATATATTATTATTGTTGTACAATAATGTTATTGGCTTTACGTCCCATTACTACTTTTACGATTTTCTGAGTAAGTAGATTATACGCGAAGCACAGGTTTTGTCTCAATGGAGAAGCACCACCAGTTTTCATTTTCTGAATTCTTTTATGCTTTTGGTGGAAAGCTGAACGCATTTTTAAAATTTTCTTCTATTCGTGGACATTGCAGTCATATTTTTCTGGGGGCCATTTTAACGTATGCTTTCTTTGCTACTGTTTTTATAATCACTCAATGTTACATTCCGCAATTCCAGAGCATTGTGATAATCCCCCATTAAATTCGCAGTGTTTTCAATAGCCCACTTCATCTTGTCGCATGGAAATTGTAGCACCGATCCATACACTGTCGGATCCCGGGCAACACTGTTCGACAAGCATATTTTTGAGGCATGCGGCACTAAAGAGTGTTCGACAGATGGCAACATGTCTCATGTCTCATGTCTCATGCCACACAGCCGCACGCTACATGTCGAGCCGTGTTTCCTCAATTGAAAGTCAACTGCAGCATGCTTCACTGTCGCATGCTCCATGTCGCCCAAATGTTGCCTCAGTGGAATCCCGCCTTTAACATCAAGTGGATGTCTCAGAATACAACAACGCATATATTTCATTTTTGCATTCTGAAAAGAATGATTGAAAACTTAATTCTGACAAATCAACAGCAGGGTGATTTATTTGAGAATATCAATATATAGTCAAAAATTTTAGTTACCGTCTATTATTCACCCTGCGAAATTATCCTTCTCTGTACCTACTCCAACAGTAACCGCACACAACCCGAGATCCTTCCCTTGCTCTAGCTCCATAATCATTTCCCAGTACAATACATACATACATTATCATTATAGACTGCTATGTCTTTCAGCGTTCAGTCTGCAAGACTCTGTGAATTTACTAAACGTTGCCACAATCCTCTATTTCCAACTAGTGCTGTGGCCTCCTTTAGTTCTATACCTCTTATCTTTAAATCATTAGAAACTTGGTCTCCCTCTACTTCTCTTACTCTTAATAACTGAGTCCATTATTCTCCTAGGTAACCTATCCTCCTCCATTCGCCTCACATGACCCCACCACCGAAGCTGGTTTATACGTACAGCTTCATCCATCAAGTTAATTCCTAACTTCGCCTTTATCTCCTCATTCTGAGTACCCTCCTTCCATTGTTCCCACCTGTTTGTACCAGCAATCATTCTCGCTACTTTCAAGTCTGTTACTTCTAACTTATGAATAAAATATCCTGAGTCAGCCCAGCTTTCGCTCTCGTAAAGCAAAGTTGGTCTGAAAACAGACCGATGTAAAAATAGTTTCGTCTGGAAGCTGACTTCCCTCTTACTGAATACTGTTGATCGCAACTGCGAGCTCACTGCATTAGCTTTACTATACCTTGATTCAATCTCACTTACTATATTACCATCCTGGGAGAACACACAACCTAAATTATGAAATTATTGACCTGTTCTATCTTTTTATCACCAATCTGACATTCAGTTCTGTTGAATTTCTTACCTACTGACATCAATTTAGTCTTCGAAACGCTAATTTTCATACCATACTCATTGCACCTATTTTCAAGTTCCAAAATATTAGACTGCAGGCTTTCGGAACAATCTGCCATTAAGACCAAGTCGTCAGGATAGGCCAGACTGCTTACTACATTTCCACCTAACTGAATCCCTCCTTGCCATTTTATACCTTTCAGCAGATGATCCATGTAAACTACGAACAGCAAAGGTGAAAGATTACAGCCTTGTCTATCCCCTGTAAGTACCCTGAACCAAGAACTCATTCTACCATCAATTCTCACTGAAGCCCAATTGTCAACATAATTGCTTTTGATTGATTTTAATAATCTACCTTTAATTCCATAGTCCCCCAGTATGGCGAACAACTTTTCCCTCGTTACCCTATCATATGCTTTCTCTAGATCTACGAAACATAAACACAACTGCCTATTCCTCTCGTAGCATTTTTCAATTATCTGGGGCATACTGAAAATCTGATCCTGACAGCCCCTCTGTGGTCTGAAACCACACTGGTTTTCATCCAACTTCCTCTCAACTATTGATCGCACCCTCCCTTCCAAAATGCTAGTGAATACTTTGCCTGGTACACTAATCAATGAGATACCATGATAATTGTTGCAATCCTTCCTGTTTCCTTGCTTATAGATAGGTGCAATTACTGCTTTTGTCTAATCTGAAGGTACCTTACCAACACTCCATGCTAATTTTACTACTCTATGAAGCCATTTCATCCCTGCCTTCCCACTATACTTCACCATTTCAGGTCTAATTTCATCTATTCCTGCTGCTTTATGACAATGAGTTTATTTACCATCCTTTCCACTTCCTCAAGCATAATTTCACCAACACCATTTTCCTCCTCCCCATGGGCTTGGCTGTTCGCAACACCAGCAGAAAGATTTCCTTTTACGTTGAGAAGCTGTTCAAAATATTCCCTCCACCTCTCCAGTGATTCCCTGGGATCTATTATGAGTAATTCTGTAGTGAACTAAGTATCTGTAGGCCTAGGGTAGAGAAAGTGAATTACTCAAAACACTGTTCATTTCCTTTTTCCCTCCCTTCCTAAGATTCTTTATTACTGTCCAGAAAGGTTTTCCTGCTGCCTTTCCAAGTTATTACCAAAATCTTCCCATGACTTCTTTTTGGATTCAACAACTATTTGTTTCGCTCTGTTTCTTTCATCCACGTACAACTCCCTGTCTGCCTCGGCCCTTGTTTGGAGCCATTTCTGATAAGCCTTCTTTTTAATGTTTATAAGCTGCATTCACTTAATCATTCCACCAAGATGTTCGTCTTTTCCCATCTTCACACACAGTTGTTCCTAGGCATTTCCTTGCTGTTTCTACCACAGCATCTCTGTATGCCACCTATTCTCTTTCTATATCCTGAACCTGCTTACTGTCTACAGTTCGAAACTTCTCACTAAACATATCCATGTACTTCTGTCTAATTTCTTCGTCCTGGAGATTTTCTACCCCTATTCGTTTGCAGACAGATTTCACTTTCTCTACCCTAGGCCTACAGATACTTAGTTCACTACAGATCAGATAGTGGTCTGTATCATCGAAAAATCCGCGAAAAACTCGTACATTCCTAATAGATTTCCTGAATTCGAAGTCGGTTAAGATATAGACTATTATGGATCTGGTACCTCTAGCCTCCCACGTGTAGCGGTGAATAGCCTTATGCTTGAAGAATGTATTCGTAACAGCTAAACCCATACTAGCACAGAAGTCCAGCAAACGCTTCCCATTCCTATTAGCTTCCATATCTTCTCCACATTTACCTATCACCCTTTCGTATCCTTCAGTTCTATTTTCAACTCTCACACTGAAATCGCCCATTAGCACTATTCTATCCTTCCTGTTGACCCTGACCACGATGTCACTCAATGCTTCATAAAACTTGTCAACTTCATCCTCATCTGAACCCTCACATGGTGAATACTGAGACAATTCTCATCCTAATTCCTCCAACTGACAAATCTACCCACTACCCATTTGCTCATTTATGTGCTTAACAGAAACTATGTTGCGTGCAATGGTATTCCTGATAAACAGCCCTACCCCATACTCTACCCTTCCCTTTCTAACACCCGTCAAGTACACTTTATAATCTCCTACCTCTTCCTCGTTATCTCCCCTTACCCATATATCACTTACTCCTAGCACATCCAGATGCATCCTCTTTGCTGACTCAGCCAGTTCTCCTTTCTTTCTTCCATAAGCCCCATTTTGTTCGCCAAGTTGTTTCCAAGGAGTCCCTCGCCTGTCAAATGGGAGTGGGACTCTGTTACTCCCACAGATCCGAGGATTGCTTAAAATGTTCTGAGCTTGGTAAATCCATGAAGCAGGATGCTACCCTACTTACATATAGTCCAAGTGAGGATCTCTCCTCTGACGGGTTATGAACCACCGGTGGATTGTATAGTCCTAGCCGCCTGAGCACAAGGAGGGCCATAACTCAGAATATGTCCGAGACGCCCACTCCCATTCCATAGCAACTGGTATCTCGACTCTCAGGACCACTTACTAGGTCACTCAGCCATTGCCCATGGTTCACGAACTAGGACGTGACTACAGTAACCCACACCACGAACCATACATGAAATTTAATTTACTTGAAATTACTATTAAAAAAAAAAAAAAAAAAAAAAAAAACCGGCATCTGCCATTGCAAGTGTCAAGCAATAGGAAAGAAGTTGCATCTCGTCTGCAAGTGAGGTGATGTGGGAAGCAGTGTGGAAGCTAATGATCATGGGAAACCGGAACTGACATTATTCACTGGGAAGGCTGGTTAAGAGGGCGTACACAGTACCTTTTTAAAAAAAATAAGAAACGTTAAAAGAATTAAGCATGTACCTACCTCTAGAAACTATCACATTAAAGAAAAATTTGTTTCTGCTGTTAAAAGAAAAGTGAAATAACAATGTAAATTGAATATTTTCTGGTCTTCAAACTTATAAAATACTTGAAGACTAATGATTTATGTATTATTCTATTTTCTCACAAGACATATCCGATGAAATCCTTGATGTAGTATATCTACATATTTAGTATGGGTTTCAGTAATTATTGCAAATATTGTATCTTTGCATTGGGGGAACATGATAAGCTCAGTGGCTCAGAAGCTGGCTTCCCTCCCAAAAGACTGAGGTTCGAATCCCAGTCAATCCTGTTGAGATTTTTGATCTCAAAAATCACATGGGATCAGGAAGGACATCCAGCCTTACAATCCCAGCGAAAACTGAGGTTGGTGATTCCAGCGACCCCAGAAATACGTGGTATAAGCTGAAGGGAAGTATTGTATCTTTGCATCAAGACAGTACCTAGAAATTCGTGTGTATCATTACTGCACTATATTTTTACCTGACAGAGAAAAATAGGCTGTTAAACACATAAATTCATTTTAATGTGTTTGCATTAAAATTAAGATAGTTTTATAGTGTCTATGATTGTCTAGTTCAGTGGTTAGTTCATATTTGAAGTGTAACTGCCTATTCAGAGCCTTTTAACGGTTGTCCATAAAGGCAAAATTACAGGTGGTTTTCTTCAGCGTGTTCCCCATTACTGCATCATTCCAAGAATTATCTGGAAATAGCACCAGTTGCTTGTTCCTAACTTAAATTAGATCAAGGTATGGTGAAAGTGGAAATTCCAGCAGACAGGAAGGAATAGGGTATATCTGTTTCTGTCAGAAGTCATAGTGTAGTTGAGGGTTCTAGAAGCAAGTCTTAGTTATAATGTTGAAGGATGTCATTGAAAGTGCCTTAATACAAGGTGTGAATCAACAGTGAGCCACCGGGCGAGTTGGCCGTGCGCGTAGAGGCGCGCGGCTGTGAGCTTGCATCCGGGAGATAGTAGGTTCGAATCCCACTATCGGCAGCCCTGAAAATGGTATTCCGTGGTTTCCCATTTTCACACCAGGCAAATGCTGGGGCTGTACCTTAATTAAGACCACGGCCGCTTCCTTCCAACTCCTAGGCCTTTCCTATCCCATCGTCGCCACAAGACCTATGTGTCGGTGCGACGTAAAGCCCCTAGCAAAAAAAAAAAAAAAAAAAAAAAAAAAAAAAACAGTGACCCAAACTTTTCCACAGATGGAAGAGTCATTTTTTCTTTTTTTTTCTTTTGCTCGCAGTAATGAAGTAAGTTGTTCTTATTTTGAGTAATACTGACAAATTGACCCATAGCTGGAGAGAGAGAGAATTTGTATATAAATGGAGTAAACAGAGCAATTTCACTTTTGAACTCCGCATGGAAGCAGGTGAGATTCTATTTTTAAAGGTTTAACACTTCGTTCCCTATGCCTAAACACCACTCAGGTCAGCCTGGGTTCCCACTAGAAACCTAAATCTGTTTTTCCCTATATTTTCCCAGGGATATTCCTGTTTTCCTTGCATTACATTTAGTGGGACATGGTACATAAGAGTGATGCTTGAGCATGTTTATCGTAGGGGAGTATGGGGCGTAATGAAACACAGGGCACAATGAAAAAGTAGTATTAATTTCTTTGAATTAAGTTGTAGAAAAATGGCTTCTGTGTGGTGTACACCTTAGCGGCTACCTGATTTCTTATACCCATTTCAATATGGCTGCTCATCTTTGTTTCTAGTGGTATGTTATTTACTGTTTTGGCGTACCTGAAGTCATTTTTAAAGGTTGTAAACATTTTGATATTTTTCGTTATTCAAATGTGTACATTTTAAACTGTGCTGCTTCAGCTTCCATATTGGTAAGTAACAGCAATTAATTATTATGATTTTGTATACTAGAGTAGTATGAATGAAAGAGATGTTCGTGGGGCACAATGAAAAGTTTCATTGTACCCCATGACTGATCTCCCATCACTTTCTTTGGGCAAAGGGATGTTCTTTTCTGTTTTGCTCTCTTCTTCTTCTTGTTTCGTTTCGGCCAACTAAGGATCACGTCATTTCAACTGTTTCCCTTGAGCTTTAATGTTGGTCCAGTACTCCTTCATTCATATACGGTGTTGCTCCTTTCGTTCTTCCGTCCATGCCTTTCCAGTTTTCATCTTCGGCTTTGGTAGGAAACTCTGATGTTCTTGGAGTTTTTTCTTAAGTGGGACACGCTCCTGGATATCTTCAAATGAGATCCCAATCTCCTGCAGATCTTTCTGTACCTCACTGAACCATGCCGCCTTTGCCTTTTTCTCTTGGAGGAAATTGAAAATGCAGTTGGTTAACCGTGTTGAATTCATTCGGACCATGTGTCCATAAAAAGTAATCCTTCTCTTTCGCATCACATCAGTTATTTTCTCCACATGTGAGTACAACTCCTGGCTGTGCCGTCTCCTAAACTCGCTGTTGTCTTTGACTGGACCTAAGATTTTTCTCAAAATCTTTCTTTCCTTGGCCTCCAATTTCTCCATCATGCCTTTTTTGTTCATGGCGAGACATTCCGCAGCATATAGGGCCTCTGGCCGGATAACAGTGCAATAGTATTTGATTTTTGCATTCAGAGATATAGATCTTTTGTTATAGACATTTTTAGTCAGATGGTAAGCCATTTCCATTTTATTCATGCGTGAAGAAAAGGCTTCTTTTTCGGACAAGTTAGGTTCTATCCATTCACCAAGATACCTAAATTTTTCAACTCGCTTGACTTTTCCGTGAGTCCCTTCTAGCTCACTTGGCGCCAGTTTGATGTTTGTAATGAATTTCGTTTTCTCAAAGGAGGCCCGTCTTTGCAGCTTGTGTTTGAAGCTGGTTGATCTGCTTCGTGGCCACATCCAAGGAATCAGCGAAAACCACGAGATCATCTGCAAATGCTAGACAGTCAATTGAAAGGTTCTTGTTCTTGTGGCCTAGTCTGACTCCGCTTTTGACTCCTTCATAACTCATTTCTCTGCGCCATTCACGGATCACTTTCTCAAGAACGCAGTTGAACAACAGAGGAGAGAGACCATCTCCTTGCCTAACTCCTGTCCGTATTTCAAAGGCCTCTGAAATCTCTCCTCTAAACTTCACTTTTGAGATGGTGTTGGTGAGAGTCTGTTGGATGATCACTCTTGTTTTACCGTCCAAGCCAAATTCCTTTAAGATCTGAAGTAGGGTATTTCTATCAATTGAATCATACTACAAAAGGCTTGCTCCTTAGTTTTAAGATATGAAAGGACAGATTTCAGATTCATAATCTGCTCCACACATGACCGTCCTTTCCTGAAACCTCCTTGGTAATCACCCAGCTCTGGGTCTAGCTGTTCTTCTGCCCTGATTTGAAGAGCTTTCGAGAGAATTTTGTAGGTTATAAGTAGGAGGGAGATGCCGCGATAGTTGTTAACATCCGACTTGTCGCCTTTCTTATGAAGTGGGTGGATTAGGGCAGATGTCCAGTCACTTGGAAGTCTTTCAGTGTTCCAGATTTCATGTATGATGTCCGTTAATTTTTCCACTGCATTGTCACTAGCAAACTTCCACAATTCAGCTATTATCGAATCTTCACCCGGCGCTTTATTATTCTTCAAGGATTGGATAATCTGTCCGACTTCCTCTTTCGTAGGTGGAGCTGAATCTCGGTGAACTGTTGTTTTATCTTCAAATGTGAATCTGGACATTGGGGCCTCGCAGTTAAGAAGGGATTCGAAGTATTTTGCAAGGATCCGGCAGTTTTCCTTGTCGTTATGGGCTAGGTTTCCATTGGAATCTCTGAACTGTAGGCTCGGTGGGTCGTATTTCCTCAAGTTGCTTTTAAATGTTTTATAAAAGTCGCGTGTATTGTTCTTCTTGAAATCCTGCTCAATTTGAGCCAGCTGGTGTTTATCAAAAGCACGTTTAATGCTGCGGATGGTTTTGGCTGCACACTTTCATTCACGAAGTTTGTCCAGTTGACTTGGTTCTTTAGCGAGTTCCATTTCTGCCAGGCGAACTGTCTTTGCCTTATCACTGCAACGCATTCACTGTTCCACCAAGCATGCTTCCTGGGCTTAGTAAGCTGAACCGTCTCTTTAGCTGTTTTGACCAGGGCCTCGCGCAGTTGTTCCCAGTTTTCTGCATCGACCGATTGTAGTTTCTGAGTGAATTCATGGTTAGATCCTAGTTTTTCTCTATCAAATCTTTCAATCCTTTTGGCTCGAACTCTCCTTGTGTTTCTCGGGAGCAGTTTGATTTTTATCTTGGATAGATAGTGATCTGAGTCCAGTTTTGCTTGTCTTAGAACTTTAACATTCTGAATTTCTCTTTGAGCCTTCTGCGCGATCGCGACATGATCAATCTGGAATTCACCAAGGTGGTGATTTGGGGATTTCCAGGTCTTCTGTTTCTTAGGCAGGTGTTTAAAAGCAGTAGACTTCATTACGAGGTTAAATGCCTTACACAGCTCTATTAGCCTTTCTCCATTACGATTTGTTCTAACCAACTTGTATTCCTTATCATTTCAATGGAATTTCTTAACTCATTTTCACATCAGTCATTTATAATTGTCAGAAACTGGCAAAGGAAAACGGTAAAGGAAAGCTTCTCTGAGGATGACATGCGACAAGCTGTGCTGCTACTGGTGCAACAAGGAATGAGTATTCGCAAACCAACAAAAGAAAAGGGCCTGAAATATCCTACTATTTCTAATTATGTGAAAAAGACGAAGAATGAAAATGTGGGAGAAGTGATTGCTATGAGACCGAATTAAGAGTGTAGAAGAGTGTTCACAAACTATCAAGAGGAAGAATTAAAAACGTATTTATTAATGTCTTCTTAGATATTTTATGGCCTGACGTCAAAAGACTGTATACAGGTGGCGTATGAAATGGCAAATATTAATTCAATTCCATGTCCACAGTCTTGGAAAGAGAACAAACTGGCAGAAATTGACTGGTATTTAAATTTCACGCGACGAAATCCACAACTCAGCTCGCGGACTCCAGAGGTTTGCAGCTTGTCTCGTGCGACTTCATTTAACGGAGTGAATGTTGACGAATTTTATGACAATTTGATGAATATCTTGTCCAAACAGATGGGACTAGAATTTTCAATCTCGATAAGACTGCTACATCAACAGTCCAAAGGCCTTAGAGGGTAATAGCCGAGAAGGGAGTGAAACAAGTTAGTAAATGCACCAGTGCAGAAAAGGGTACAACTGTGACAACAAGTTGCATTATAAGTGCTTCTGGAAATACGATTCCACCAGTGACGATATTCCCTCGGGTCCATTTCAAGGGTGCCATGCTAAAAGATGCCCCAATGGGAACTCTGGGACTTGCTACACCATCTGGATGGATGACAAGTGAGCTTAAAGTTCAAGTTATGAAACACTTCATTCACCACACTAAGAGCTCAAAGGAGTCTCCAACGTTGCTCCTATTCGACAACCATGGCAGTCATCTGTCAATTGAAGTTATTGAGGAACAATGGAGTGACTATATTGACTTTTCTTTCACAATGCATGAACAAACTGCAGCCCCTTGATTTTGCAGTTTATAAATCATGTAAGTCCTTCTATAATGCTGCAGTGGATAGCTGGATGATGCAACACCCGGGAAAAAAATTTATCCATATACGACATTGCTGGAATTACAAGTAACAACTCTCATTATTGTTCCGTATTGAAGAAGACGTTAGGCATAGATATCAAGGATAATTTAATAAAAAACCACCTATTCAATACTTTCCACGTTTAATGTGGTTATTATCTACATGATTTTATGTAGACTTATTTGGTCAGGTACATGTTTCACCCATTATTTTGGGCATCTTCAGCCTGTAAACAACCTTTAGGTCAAGGTTTGGGACCTTTTTAACCGATATAAACATACCAATATATACACTATATACAACATATACATTATATACAATATATACAAACATAAGTCAATACAGTAAAGTTCTTTGGTCCTAATCTATCTAATATGGAAAATGTCCAAAAACTAAAATGGATCTTCTTTTCGGTGAAGAGGATTGCATATCGGGGTTTATGTGACCCCTATATCATATTAAGTTCTTGACGTATCGTGTCTGGTGACAGGATGTGCCGTCAACAATAAGTGGAGATTTGAACTGACCTCCACTTATTGTTGACGACACATCCTGTCACCAGACACGATACGTCAAGAACTTAATATGATATAGGGGTCACATAAACCCCGATATGCAATCCTCTTCACCGAAAAGAAGATCCATTTTAGTTTTTGGACATTTTCCATATTAGATAGATTAGGACCAAAGAACTTTACTGTATTGACTTATGTTTGTATATATTGTATATAATGTATATGTTGTATATAGTGTATATATTGGTATGTTTATATCGGTTAAAAAGGTCCCAAACCTTGACCTAAAGGTTGTTTACAGGCTGAAGATGCCCAAAATAATGGGTGAAACATGTACCTGACCAAATAAGTCTACATAAAATCATGTAGATAATAACCACATTAAACGTGGAAAGTATTGAATAGGTGGTTTTTATTAAATTATCCTTGATATCTATGCCTAATTGCTGGAATTGTAAATTTAGCCCACCAGAGGGCACTGACTCCATCAAATATCACGCCTGGTTTCAAAAAATGTGGAATTTTTCCATCTGACCGATGTGTTTTTACGGATGATGATTTTCTGTGTAGTTCTGTAACTGACAGACCTATAGGCCTACTGCAAGAAACTGGTAGTCTTACTGCACATTCTTCAAGGTTGGAGAATGCCTCTCATAGTCACGCAGGAGAAGCAGGGGCTTCAACAAATGAAACTAGCGGTGAAACCAAGTCTACAGTCTCTTTGATCTTGGAGAGTTTTGCCCATAACCATTAACCAGAGAAAATAACAAGGAGTCAGACACAGACGAATGAATGTTCACCAGTTCCATCAAGCTCAAACACAGTTTCATCAACGCTCTGTCGCACTACAAAGACTTTTCTAGGTCCAAGAGAATTCAAGGGATTCCCAAAAGCTGATGAAAGGAAACAGAACGCTCAGCAAAAGCGCAGAAGTATTATCGCAACAAGCACACCGGAAACAATGCTATCATTGAAAGGAAGAGATCTTCAAAACCAAGAAATGCAAGAAAAACTCTGTTCAAAAGGAAGGTAGTCGACTCTGAAGATGATGAACATGACATTGAAATGATTTTAGATGACTCTGATGAAGAAGACTTTATAAATGAAATGCTGGAATCAATCAACTCGGAAGATTTTGAAAATTAAGAAAAAGAGCCTGTAGAAGGAGGCTATGTTCTTGTAAAATTTGCAATTAGTGGGAAAAAAGATGTATTTTACGTTGGTCAAGTAATGGGACCAAAGGATGTAAGAGGAGAGTACGATGTTGTGTTTCTTAGGAAAAGCAATAAAATGATGAACAGATTTGTGAAACCAGAAATCGAAGCTTGCACTTCAGTTATGGAGAACCAAATCAAAATTATTCTACCAAAACCATTAGCCTTTGGCCAGACGAAAAGGCAGAATTACTATTTGTCTTTTGGCATTGACTTTTCACTTGTAAACTTGAAATGATGAATCTGTTTTCAGTAATTTCTAGCCAATTTTTAGGTTTTTCAGTGTAAATGGATTTTTTCTTTCCAGAACCTGTTATATTTTGTTTGGTCTCCTATATTTCTTCATTTCTTATACATAACATGTTTAAATGTTTATAATTATTCATTTTAATGTTATATATTCATTTGCTACGGATGTTTCATTGTGCCCCAGACAGTGCTTCAATGTGCCCCAGATATGGAGTACAATGAAACAAGTGCAATGGTTTCGTTTTTCATGTATACACTGACTGAGCAAATGTCATGGGATATAGGAGACCTTGTGAGCAGTAGCTGTGCATGTGACAGGTGTAACATGGAACGTCGTCATGAGCCGACACCGTTCGAACGGAGTATGGTGGTCGGTGCCCAACGGATGGGAAGTGCGAATTCAGAAGTAGTGCGGGAATTCGGCTTCACACGGCCAACCGTGTCCAGGGTGTATTGTGAATGGTTGAATGCGGGTGTCACCGTCCACAACAGACGAACGACTGGCCGTCCAGCCACCCTCGATGAACGTGACCGGCATCTGAGACGGATTGTCAATAGTGATAGATGGGCAACCGTGCAACAAATCACGGCTCAGTTCAACACAGGCCATGCTAGACATGTCTCCCAGTGGACAATCCGTAGGAACATAGGTTCCATGGGGTATGGGAATTGGCGCCGCACACGGGTGCCACTGTTAACCCAACGTCATTGGGCACAACGACGCGCATTTGTCGCCAGTCACCAGGGATGGACACTCAAACAATGGCGTAACGTGATATGGTCGGACGAATCACGATTTCAACTGCACCATGCCGATGAGAGGCACCGTGTATGGCGCAGACCACATGAAGCGATGGATCCCGCCTGCCTCGAAGGTGTGGTCCAGGGCGCTAGTGTCTCTGTTATGGTCTGGGGTGCATTTTCCTAGTATGGAATGGGCCCCCTAGTTGTTCTGGAAGAGACTTTGAATGGTACGCGGTATGTTTAGCTGCTCGGAGATCATCTCCACCCATTTCTGGCCTTCCAGTGCCCAGACGGTTTTGCGGTGTTTCAAGATGATAACGCGCCGCCACACCGCTCCCACGTCGCCCGGGAATAGTTCCAGGAACATGCAGCGGAGGTCCAATGACTGCCATGACCACCCTGGAGCCCCGATGTGAACCCTATCGAGCATATCTGGGATGTCCTGGAACGCAGGCTCCGTGCCATGGATCCTGCACCCACGAACAGACCAGGATTGGCGGCCGCTCTGCAAACGATTTGGTGTCAGCTGCGTCCAGAGGACTACCAGGGACTTGTCGACTCACTTCCACGGCGTCTCACTGCAGTTCGCATGAGTCAGAGGGCCCACACGCTATTAGGTGACTATCCCATGACATTTGCTAAATCAGTGTATTTATGGTATGCTCTGATTGAAATTTACAAATAATGGTGTTACGAGCTTGTACAGAAATGGCACTAAACAGACAACTCCGAGTTTAAAATAAAAATATGTATTTGGATAGTATTTTGTAACAAAAATAACTCTTGTGTTTCATTGTGCCCCATGTTCCCCCTAAATACCTGTAATTTCATTATCATTAGCAGTGAACTCTAAGCTACATCACACTTTAACTAATGTAATACTAGATACGTCACACATCTCGTGTACTGCCACCTTTAAGCATTTTGCGCAAGTATGCCTTTTTTCGTTCACTCTCCTGCTCTATCACACATATTCACTCTATCTGTCTATTTTTCTCTCAAAGTACTACTCGTTGCGCAAGTCTCACGTAGCATCTCCATATCAGTCTCGTTCGATCATTCTGTTCGGGTGTGGTCTTAGATAGAAAGCTTAATTTTGTGATAAGTCATTTTCCTGTTTTCCAGAAAATGGGTATCCTGTCAGCCAACACTCCATGCATATGAAGTGCAAGCACCGCTGATTTTCATATATAAGTACAGTAAAACCTTGTTAATTCGAAGCCGTTGGGACTCAAAAATCGGACTTTGAATTATGTGATTTCGAATTAACCGCCAATTTGAAATTCAGAAGTGCCAACCAACAAAATGTTCTAAGGCTCATTACTGAATGCAGTTAACCTTGATTCACAATTTAAACCTTTCAAATGACATGAAAAAAACTATTTCCAAAATGTACCTAAGAAGGTGCATTTACAGTATTCAAATAATGCACTTGGATAACTCACTGACAAACATAACCTCACGCAACGAAACAAAAAAAAAAAAAAAAAGCAGGATTCAAAGGTAGGGGAGAAATTTATGCTGGCTCCCATGTGCAAGTGCTTTATTCATTGGATTACTGTGCTGTATGCAGTTTAGATACCTTGTACTTACACAGAAAGTACCTGATGCCCTTAAAACATCGTGGCTAATCGAACTTTCCTATGACTCTATCCTGTACGATTTCCCGCCATGGCACTTCTCTCGTACTTCAGAAATGTAAACACTTGCCGCGTCACAAAGTATTCTAAGACTCATTAGTGCATGCAAACACCTCAATTCACAGTTTAAACCTCTCAAATGCCATGGACAAAACTATTTCCGAAATGTAAACAAGGTGCATTTACAATGTTCAAATAATGCACTTGGATAAATCACTGACAAACATAACCTCACGCAACGAAAGAAAAAAAAATCATACAATTCAAAGACGAGGATAAATTATGCTGATTCTCCTGTGCCAATGCATTATTTTTTTGGATTACTGTACTGTTTGCACTTTTAGATGCCTCATACTTGTACGGAAAGTGCCAGACGCCCTTAAAACATTGTGGCTTTCCTATGACGAGGAGATAAAGTTTCTCACTTCCATGTGCATTGCAACACAGTACAATGAGCCCCACCCTTGTATGATTCCTCGGCTGGCACTTCTCCTTTAAAACCATAAGACCGTTTGGGCTTGGCATTAAAAGAAAGCAATGCGGTTTCATCGGCAATGGCAATATTGTTCGGTGCCTACGAATTGATTATATGAGCCATGCTTTTTTCAACTGTCAGCATCGTCAGTGTTCGCGGATTCTGTTTTTCCGCACATTGCCTGCTGCGTGATATTACGGCGTTCCTTAAAAGGCTGAATACAACAGAATTCTGATTTCATTCAACTTAGCAATTATGAAGCATACTGTAGACAAAAAAAAGACACACCGAAGTGAGTGTAAGTGTGGAAAGCTACCCATCCACGTTCCGGAACGCTTTCTATCATGACGCGGATAAATTTTGAATTTAAATTACTCTGTAACATACTACTGATTTAAAATGTAAAGGCAGTTTCGAATTACGAACTATCTGTATTTCGAATTAAACAATTTAAATAACATGCAAAACCGTATCTCATGTTTCCGGGAACGAGAGCTTCTTTGAATTAGGTGGGATTTTGAATTAACTGATTTCAAATTATCAAGGTTCTACCATATGCATTATGGCAGCCTTTTAGTTTAAATGAATGCCAATTGTTCCATCTTGCGGCACAGAGTTTCAGGTACTTATAAAAATACACTAGGTCGTAGACCTACTGGAAACTACTTGTGTCACCCATAAACACATATGGTAATTGGTCGCTGTCAGGCAGAACTCCAAGGGTAAAATGGCTGCCACCAAGTTATCCAGTGATGACATTGTGGAGAATTTAATCAATTCTGGCACTGTACTTTCTGATCCTGTTGACGTCTATGATATATTGCAACCATGTAATATAGTTTATATTTTCCTATTTCTCATTTGTGTTATCAATTTTCCTTTGCATGCAATAATAAACACATGTTTGGCCGTGGAAAATGCGCTCTCATCAGAGAATATGACATCTGACCAATCTCACAGCATATTGCAGTCAAAGCCATCCTTGAGCTGCCAAGAAAACACGTGGCCTGCAGTAGCTGCACAGCATTCATGAATAGGGTCGAATCTGCCTCAGTGATCAAGTGATCGTCTTAATCCTGGTTCAAGACCCTCCATGAACCTGAGCCAGCATCTCGGCTTACATCTCACGATTTTCAAAAATCTCTTATTCAATGAGTTGTCTTACTCTGTGGGATGCTGTAGTGTCGTCCAGCCACACAGAATAATATATCTCTGTACTCACTTACAAAGGAAAAAATTAAATGTATCCTCCTAATTCAATACAAAACATAATTCCATCATTGGTATTGCTCCATCTAATGATGGAATTATGTTTTGTATTGAATTAGGAGGATACATTTAATTTTTTCCTTTGTAAAGTGAAAACCATCAATATGGAATGATTCTAATATCTTGTAATATCTCTGTACTTTTCGGAATTTCTACTTAAACCAAAAAAGTGTAGCTAATGAATTTTAGTTAATCAAAATGAAACATGTACTACTTGTAAATCAAATCTGCCACAGGCAAAATAAAGAGTATCGATTAGGTGGAACAATTTCTCTGCTTGATTTACTGACCCTGGCAGTTGTCAACTGGTTATAACGGAATTTATAATCTTGATCAGTTTTATAGGTTGATTTTAAAAAAAAAAATTTGCTCGTGGCGTCGACCTATGAAGATCTTTTGCCGTACTTTCACCATATAAGAGGAACCTGCGTGTAAGTGCAATTGCGGAAGTGTAGTGTTGAATGTGAGGCAACAAATGTTAAGCACGACACAAATACCCAGTCCCCAGGCCAGGGATATTAATCATTTACAATAAAAAAACCCTGACCCGGCCGGGAATTGAACCCGGGGCTGCCGGGTGACAGACGGACACGTTGCACCCTACACCGCGGGGCCAGACTTATAGGTTGATTGGTCTGTATTGACAAAATACAATAATCTATGTTATATGGTCCACCTAGTCAATACTTATTGTCACAAATAAGTACTGGCTAGGTGGACCCATATAAAATAGATTGGTTATAACGGCCCCAATAAAATTCTTGTGGATCAAGCATGGCTTCTAGTCATCTTCAGCTCCTTTACATGTGGGCAGCCAGTGTTATGGAATGTACAATTGTAGGATCTCACAGAATGAAGGAAATGTTTAAAGTTGGCACGTGTCCTTTTTGGTAGAGAAATTTGAGATTCTGATGAATCAATCATGATATCCAATTAATTTTGCCATAAAAATAGGAAATTCCTTCTAATTTGTGCTTCCATTACAGATCTAACTTGAAGTGCTGAATGTCATCGATAAGAGGGTTATTATGCTAATGCACTTCACTGCCTTCCACATCATCGGACAGTAAGATATCTAACTTCAGTTGAGATTGAGCTTAATTTTCTAAACATATGCAAGTCTTGCTCTATATCCTTTAAGAGTTCATGATCTTCATGAGTGTTCTCTGATCTGTATCACTGAGCTAGCCATCTTTACTATTTCTGCTGAAAAATCTGTATTTTGTTTGACCTTGTATAGCTAATGTTAACATTGGCGCTTTCACAGCCCGTACTTTTAGACATGATACGGGCCTTTGGGCTTATGCCGTGTCAAGAAAACAAGGTGGAACTCTTTACATTTCGCAGAGAACTTCATTCCGCTCCTTCAAAAAAAAATTTTGACTGTTCACGATGAAGACTTCTACAATAATGAGCGTTTGACTGACACTAAATGTTCCAGTTAACAGTAAGATATGCAACTTTATCAGCGAAATCATAGACTGAAAAGGAAAAAATGCATGAAAGAAATAGTGCGTAATATCACTCAAAGAAAAGAGAGTCCAGGTTTCAGGATTAGCACTCTCATACATACAGAGAAATTAAAGCAGAAATTTAAACAGTTAAGAAAGTTGACTATAACTGAAGACAGGATAAAATCTGAGGACAGCCAAATAAGAAAAATATGTAAATACCATGTGGATGTATTGAAGAAATGAGATGTCCTTCACTAAATTTTGATCATATGAGTTACAGCTTTTAGAAAGCAGTAACAGAGGAGAAATTTAGGCGCAGGGCATGTAAAGTATTCAGATAAGAAGAGGGCTATGATATTATTACTTAAGCTTAAAGAGGCAGGCAGAGATAAGAAATTAAAGAAGAAACTAGAAGCAGAAGAAAAATACAGTAACAATTATAGCAAATGCCAGAAGAAAAGAAAAACAAACCACCTTACAGTGTTAAATAATGGACTACACTCTGCAGTATTGTTCAAATATTAACAGCCACGCTTAGCACCATTTGAAGTCCGCCTTCATGGTTAAATGGTTAGCGTGCTGGCCTTTGGCCACAGGGGTCCCAGGTTCGATACCTGGCAGGGTTGGGAATTTTAACCATCACCGGTTAATTTTGCTGGCAAGGGACTGGGTGTATATGTCATCTTCATCGTCATTTCATCCTCATCACAACGCACAAGTCGCCTACAGGCATCAAATCATAAGACCTGCACCCAGCGAGCCAAACATGTCCTCGGACACTCCCGGCACTAAAACCCATACGCCATTTCATTTTTTTAGCACTATTTGAAGACGACTGTAACCTCCAACAGCATTCCTAAATATCCCTCAGAATGGCAGCTTGACACTTCTTTTTTTGCCTTCTACCCAAGGGACATCCACAAGTTCACAGGAATGATGATGAAAATTGTATTACATTACATCCCTGTTGGGAAGCAGACCGAGATGTTGCCATGGCATCTGGTATATTCACTGTTGGTCTGCAAGGGTGTCCGTCACTGGGTGCAGAGCAGGAAACCCATAGAAAATAGTAATTTTCTGTCATCTGAAGAGTAAGCGAAATTATGCACATAATAAAAATGATTTAAAATGAGGGGATGTTTCACATATACAGTAGTATACAGATTGTACACAAAATCAATAGTGTAACAGAAAATTGAAAAACTCTTTGATCTTCCTATAAACCCCTAGTCTATTCAGAGATTTTTCAATCATATGCATATCAATACCTGCTCCTGGATGAGTACACTCTAAATATGAAGTTTGGTCAAGATCTATTCAGCCGTTTATTCGTCTTGGTGGAACAAACAGGCAAATAAACAAACATGAAAGTTCAAATGATATGGTCATGAGTTCACCTAAAATGGATAAATATAACAAAATAAACAAAATTACAGACAGCGGATCCCCTAGAACATTGGTATTTATATAGACTTCATATATAACTTCATGTAGTTGCAAGTGATCAGGTAAGAAAGCAAGCAGGAGCGAAACATAATGTAAGTCTAAGAAACAGACGAAGAGTAGTAACCTGCCATGTAAGACCGCATGAATAGAGTACATACAAAAGAAAATTCTGGACAAATGTTTTTCTTTCATGTGAACTCTATCCACACAGTCTTACATGGCAAGTAGTTGCAAGTGAAATTATCTACAGAATCTGGAGCTTGAGCTCTATTTATTGTGATTATTTAGCGAATACCTACAATATTAAATAACTAATAATAATAAAAAAGTGCATAAATATAAAATCTCAAATACATACTATGTATTCAGAACCTATAGAGAGAACAAAACTTGCAGCATAGAAATATACTGTTTTATTTTTGCATTTAAACTCTTGAGGTGGTAGTCAACAAATATGTCAGCTTCATCAGAATAATACAGTTATGTAAATTTATTACTGAGGACAACTAAAGCATGCTATTACAGCAATGAAGCTACATGTTTGCGCTACTTTGATGAACTTATATAAAATCAAGTGTGATAATTCAATACCTATAATTTTGTCATGAAATACAGCTGTCAGCTGGTTGAAATTCCTCCTTACACTGACTGGGCACTGGAGCCATGAGCTTAATAGTCCGCACAATATTGTATATTCTTTCTCATCTTCAATTTCTTGTTTTTCCTTTACAATACATTTCCACAGATTGGACCTGCTTTTCCCACTTTAATATTCAGTGTTAATTTTATTTTTACTTAAAAATACAAGTCATATGCATAAAAGAAATAGACAACTAGGGTTTTCCAAAATGTATTTCACAAATAAAATACTGTATTTACATGAATGTATAACTTTACACTTTTTCACCAACCACATGCTTCTTTCGTTCAGGAACAAATGGTACAGTTCCAGGTTTCGAATGTGCCCGTCTGTTTGCTTCCCTACAAAGACAGGAAAAAGAAAACAAAAATGAATATAATACTTTATTTACAAGATTGTCATAAATACACACTGTTGTAAAAATGGGAAACCAGGGAAAACCATTTTCAAGGCTACCGATGGTGTGGTTTTAATCAATTATATCCTGAATGCAAGATCTCAGCTACACAACTCCTACTACATACTCGATTACTTTGGTGTTAAGGATTTAATCTTCCTTGATTCTAAAATAAATTGCAAAAGTGACTGCACCACTGAAGTCCAGCGACAGCTAACACTTGGAAGGAACAAGACAATAAGCTGGAAAAATATCTGGGAAAGCCGGAACAGCAGAGAGATAATTGCTTGCTGACTGGTTAGTGCCATCATTTTCCTAACAACCACTTACGGCTGCATAACACGGACCCTGAAGAAAGCTGCTACCTTCCAAGCCCTAACCCTTTTCTATCCCATCACTACCTAACACCTATAAGAGTTCATGTAACATAAACAAAAAAATTGTCTCTTACTCTTTCTCCAATACAAAACTATTCATACCATTACTCATGTTGAAATCTACCTTTCTCCTAAGTAAAATATTGGCAAATAAAAAGTGTATGAACCGGAGTTACACAATAATATTGCGTGTAAACTTCAGTCTGATTATGAAATAAACCTTTCTTAGCCTCTTCAAAAACAGAACAACAGTTTGAATGCAGGACATAATATTTTAGATGAATCCAGTAATAATAGAAATGAAGGGTAAATGAAAAGTGACCCATACTTTCTCTTCTGCTTCTCCTTGATAACCCGCAGTTCCCTCTGGGCAGCGAAAATATGCTTGGGGACTTGACGGTGTCGAGATATTCGCTTGATTTGCGGATGGCTTGCAAACTTGGCCTTCAAAGCTTCACCATACTTCAGAGCTGACTTCTCTCGAGGTTTCAACTGAGGGCGAAAAACAAAACAAAAACAACATATAAATGAACTGAAATTACTGAAGTTACTGAATCTTTTTCTATTATTTATACAATCTGGAACATTTAGTCTCAGAAAATATATATACTGGACAGGAAAATATAGGAATTTAGGGAATGGGACAGAAAAAATGTTCAATTATTAGGGAAGAGTAGAATTTTATATTTAACCTTCTACTTAGCTCAGAGAAAAATGTACTTACTTATAAAATGTGTGCACTGTAAAATCTAAAATGAGTGTGTTTGCATGCACAAAAATTATTTACGGTAGTTCTCTTAGATGATAATTCATGCACAATAATGGGGTCTATATTGATGACTAGCAAGATACCCGTGCTTCGCTACGGTATTATACTGAAATTTATAATTGAATGCTTATTGTTTTAGATATATAATCCGCCGAAATTCGCGATCTGACTCGTTTTCTGCGAGAATCCTCCAAAATTCCCGATCTGACTCGTTTTCTATTATTTTACAGCACGCTTCCTCCCATTTTTCAATATTCCTTTCCAACAATCGATTTCGTACTTCCCGGGCTAGGCTCAGGTATTCCTCCTGGTCAGTTGGGTCCGTAAATCTTTGCCATCTTTTCCGTTAATAGTTTTTTATATGGATAAAATCCTTCAGGAGATCCAGCGTGGTGTCATATTGGGTGCCTTGGCGGCACGGAACCCGCGGCCGGACTGCATTCTTAGTCATTACCCGTCCAGGAGCCGTTTCCAGCGCGGTCCGCACATTTGACGACGGTCCGGAACATTATTATTATTATTATTATTATTATTATTATTATTATTATTATTATTATTATTATTATTATGTGTTGCTGGAATGGCTGATGACAGGGAAAACCGGAGTATCCGGAGAAAAACCTATCCCGCCTCCGTTTTGTCCAGCACGAATGTCACATGGAGTGACCGGGATTTGAACCACGGAACCCAGCTTTGAGAGGCCGGAGCGATGCCGCCTGAGCAACGGAGGATCCTTATAAGTACATTAATAACAGTAAAATCAATTGGTCTCACCTCCTTCTACATCCCACCGCCGTTAAGTTTATTTACCGCCACCCCCCCCCCCAAAAAAAAATTAAAAGAAGGCTTGTTTCTTTATGTTTAAGGGAGATTCCAAACACCAATGTTCACGTCTATTACCTTCAGTTTTGAGATATAAGTATCCCCATAAAAGTAATTTACTTTTTTCACTTCATTTCTCACTACTCCCCCCCCCCCCCCCTAAGTGAACTTTCCCGAAAAAAATACTTGTTTCTTTAATAGTAAAGGATCTTCTAAATACCAATTATCACGACTCTAACTTCTTCAGTTTTTGATTTATGTGTCCTCATGAAAGGAATTCAACTCCTTTACACTCCCGCCCTCCAAGGTAGTTTCCCGCCCAAAACGCGTTTTTCTTTGTTTTTAAAGGAGATCCAAATACGAATTTTCATATCTGTAATAACTTTAGTTTTTATTAGATGTATGTATTCTCATACAATTAAACCGATTAATTTTTCAATTCTTTCACCCCCCCTCCCCCCGCTTCATTGGATTTTTAGAGAATACGTGTATTTTTACTTTTAAAGCAGATTGAAAATATCAAATTTCACGTCTGTAAAATCTGCATTTTTGATATATCAGTAGCCTAATTAAAAGAATTCAACACCAGTTTCAGTCACTTTTACCCCCCCCTCCACCCAGGTGATATTTCCGAAAACAAAAAATACACGTTTCTTTATGTTTAATAGAGATAAAAAATACCATTTTTCACTTCTGTAACATGTTAAGTTTTTTAGATATACTGTAAAAATTCTCATTTCAAAATTTCACCCCTTTTGAGTTCCCCTTAAGTGGAGTTTCCAAAAACAAATCACCTATGTTTCTTTACATTTACAGGAGATTCCAAACACCCACTTTTTACGTCTGTAACATTTTACGATTCCAAGATATTCTGTAGATATATTCTTTCAAAAAATTCACCCCAATTTGTCACTCCTGTTTAACCGCCATTAATTGGATTTTCCAAAAACTAAAAAATACATGTTTCTTTATTTTTAAAGGAGATCCCATATATAAATTTTCAGTTCTGTAATATCATTCGTTTCTGAGATATATGTATTCTCATTAAAGGCATTCAACCCATTTTCCCCCTTTTACACCCCTCCTATTGCGATTCAGAGGAAACAAAAAAAATATGTGTTCCTTTATTTTTAGAGGAGATTCTAACTACCAAATTTTACATCTGTAAATTTTAAAGTTTAAAGATGTAGACACACTCATTTTAAAAAATTCTCCCCCCCTTTTCACCCCCAATATTTGGATTTTCCAAAAACGAAAAATACGTGTTTCCTTACTTTTAAAGTAGATCCCAAATACCAATTTTCAAGTCTGTAATATCTTCAGGTTCTGAAATATAAGTAGACTCATGAAAAGCATTCGACCCCTTCTTCAACCTTTTCTTCCCTTCTTATTAGGATTTTCCTAAAACAAAATATAAGTGTTTCTTTATTTTTAAAAGAGATTCTAAATACCAATTTTCACATCTATAACCTTTAAAAGTTTTGAGATATAGATACACCCATTTTAAAATATTACCCCCTTTTCACCCCCTCCCTTAATTGGATTTTCCAGAAACAAAAAATACGTGTTTCTTTATTTTTAAAGGAGATCCCAAACACCGATTTTCAGGTCTGTAATATCTTCAGTTTCTGAGATATAAGTAGCCTCATTAAAGGCATTCAACCCTTTTTCCACCCCTTTTCACTCCTCCTATTGCGATTTTCCAAAAACAAAAAAATACGTGTTTCTTTATTTTTAATGAAGATTCTAAATACCAATTTTTACATCTGCAAACTTTAAAATGGAGATATAGATTCACTCATTTTAAAAATTCACCCCCTTTTCACCCTCCCATTAATTGGATTTTCCAAAAACAAAAAAATACGTGTTTCTTTATTTTTAAAAGAGATCAAAAGTACCAATTTTCAGGTCTGTAATATGTTCAGTTTCTGAGATATAAGTACCGGTATCCTCATTAAAGGCATTCAACCACTATTTCACCCTTTTTCACCCCTCCCATTGGAATTTTCCGAAAACAAAAAAATACGTGTTTCCTTATTTTTAAAGGAGATTCTAAATACCAATTTTTACATCTGTAAACCTTTAAAGTGTTGAGATATAGATACACTCATTTTAAAATTTCACCCCCTTTTTCACCCCCTTAGAGACAGAATATCCAAAAATCCTCTCTTAGCGAGCACCTACATCTTATTATGAATGTATCCTCAAAATTTCATTTCTTTATGTCAAGTAGTTTTGGCTCGGCGATGATGAATCAGTCAGTCAGTCAGGACAAGTTACTTTATATATATATAGATGATGCTTGTTTAAAGGGGCCTAACATCTAAGTCATCGGCCTCTAATGGTGCGAAATGAGACGAAATACAATGACAATTTAAAAGTCCAAAATTCATCCAATGACCAGAATTAAAAACGAGATGATGAAGAATGAAGGAATATGAATTTAAAATAATCAGTGGATTCAACTCACAATACTGAAAGTTAAAAATAATTCCAAAATCGATCCACTGACTAAAATTCAAAAAGACTATGATGAACAACGATTATGAACTTAAAACAATCTGTGGATCCAACCCGCAATGCCCCACCTTCCCAGAAACTATTGCAAAACAATAGTAGTACTGACCGAGAGACTGCTTCCAAAGCACAATCAAGAATTGATGATGCTTGTTGTCTAAAGGGATCCAAAATCCAGGTCAACGGCCCCTCATAATGGTACTTATTGCTAGTAAAGTAGAACCATGGTATTTCTCATGTAGCGGGACTAATAAAAAATAACGTAGACTTGCGGTGTTCCACACATTAAGATACTACTCACAAGTAATGTACATTGCACAGCTAATGCAGACCTATGGTGTTTCTCACATAATGGTGCCACTCATAAGCAACGGAAACCCATGGTGTTCCTCACATACAATAGTGGGTACTAATCATACTAATCACAGGGAACGCAGACCCACGGTGTCGCTCATATAGTGGTTCTAATCACAGGCAACTCCCAGACCCATAGTGGTTCTCACATAATGGTACTAATTCCAGGCAACATAAGCCTGTAGTGTTCCGCAAATAGTGGTACTATTGACGGATACTGGAAACCCACAGTGAACCATTCTCTGCTGCTACTAATCACAAACCTATTGTGTACCTAATACAGTGGCACTACTCGCAAGTAAAGGCGACCCATGGTGTTCCCTACGTCATGGTACTAATCACAAGTAGTCAATGGTTCTTGATCAATCATCCCTTGGTCGCCTCTTACAACAGGCAGGGGATACCGTGAGTGTATTCTTCGTTTGTGTCCTCCACCCACAGGGGTGAGGTCTATATTGGAAGAGGAGGAAACCCATTTACAGAGAGAGACCCATATAATTGTCATGTCTAGTACTGTCATCTAGGTAGGTAAGTGAAAGCAGGGTACAAATCAAAATATAGTCACCAAATAACATATGTTCATTCTTACATCTTCATACACTGATTTTACTGCCCTAAGGATATCACCTATTACTTATACAGTAAAGGAGACAATGTATGACTTGGCCGAGTACGGCCCCGCGGTGTAGGGGGCAACGCGTCTGCCTGTCACCCGGCGGCCCTGGGTTTGATTCTCAGTCGGGTCAGGGCTTTTTATTGTAAATGATTGATATCCCTGGCCTGGAGACTGGGTGTTTGTGTCGTCCTTAATGTTCCTTTCCTCACATTCAACACATTACACTTCCACCACTTACATAATACACGCAGGTTCCTCACATATGGTGCAAGTAGGGGCAAAAGATCTTCCTAGGTCGACGCCCCGAACAAATAGCATTTTTTTAAAAAATAACTTGTCCAATGGACTAATTGTGTTCATGTGGTATCTTTACAGGAAATTTTATGAATCATAACGTTCAACGGTCAATGAGCTTTGTGTTAATCTTGTATTAGTGACGGACTAAATGGTACTGAGTGATTTTGGATTCAAGACAGATTTCAGCATATATACAATCAAGATAATAATTCTTGTTAACAACAATGAAAACTTTAAGTTTGTAATGAGCCAGTGTATGAAACTTATCCATCCAACTAATGTTTTCTGATTTAGATTAGTGTTTATAAAGTGTTATAGTATCCTGGGTTGAGTGAATTACCCTCACCAAAAAAATTAAGCATATACCATATTCTGTTGTGATGAGGTGCAACCGATATCATATTACTTAATGTGAAACTCAGAACAGTAAATATAAAGAAATCATACACTTCTCGGTAACTTTGAACTCAGTATGAAAATAAAACCACTCAGAATGTGACTAAATCACACATATTAAGGAACCTCCTCAGTTAGAAAATTGCAAATTAAAGACAGTTTCCAATGCAATCACGAGTCGATAACGTGCTGGTCCTCCACGAACTCTGAGGCACTCTTGAATGCAACAGAGAATGCTCAGTACAAAATCATTGAGCTTTTCTTGAGGCAAACAGTCTCACCCCTCAATAGCAGCTTCTTTTAGGGCATGAATCACTAGTGCTTGATGTTAATGGCTGGGGCTCTTTTAAGAAAGGTCCAAGCATACTCTAGGCAGTTCACATTTGGGTAAGACACTGGCCAGTCCATTCCACGGGTCCTGTGCCCTCCAAGTATCCATTCACACCTGCTGTTCAATGTGGATGGGCAATGTCTTTAAGGGTACGTTTATGCTGCAGCTTTGCTGCTGGCACATCGCCAAGCCTCGCTGTTCGATGTTAGGCGATGATGAAACAAACCAATGGATCTCAATTGGTGCTTTTACCGAGGAGCCCGGCTTATAGCTGCGCTGGTGGCTGCTATCCTCGCCACATCCATTGTCTCAAACACGTTTGATTTTCGAGCCTGGCACATCGCCGGCTATCCTGTAACTTATACTGTAACTGGTTCTTTCAAGGTCACTCGCTCTCCCACTCTTCCTCTCTTCGCATTCTACAGATGTCCTGTGATCACTTGCTATCTGAACCTGTCTTCGAACACAATGCGATTTGGAACCAGCGGCATGCGGATCATCATAAGAGGTTCAAATGGGATAAGAGGAGTTATGAAATGACAAGCTGCCAGTAGACCTTGTTCTCTGTTTCATGAGGGAGAGTGGCCTGTCTTATCGGGTTTAAAAGTGAAGTTTTTATTTGTTTTTAATTTTTCTTTTATTGGTAACTACTATTTTGTTCTATTAAACATGTGTTTATCTATCTTTGTATATGTTAATTTGAATTAAATATGTTATTTTACTTCTATGTCAGTACCTTATTCAATTTTATTACATTTTACTCTTTTTAATTTTAGATGAAAATAAGGCATTGTGAATTAGATCCACTGCTTATTTTAAATTCATAATAATTTTCCTCATCATTTTCATTTTCCTAATCCTAGTCAGTGGGTTAATTATAACTTTTAATCCATTTAGTCTTATCTCATACCATCAGGGGCCAATGATCTAGATGTTAGCCCACTTTAAACAACAAGCATCATCATCATCATCATCATCATCATCATCATCATCATCATCATCATCATCGTCATCAACAAACTATGAGATGAAGTGGCAAAAGAATGCGGAATGATTACGCAAACTTTGTTCTTTTATTCTTGCTATTTAGGGGACCTCTATCATTACAAGCAGGCGATTTCTATGAAGTATCTCGTTTTTCATGGAAAGTTCAACAGTTATTTTTTCAAAGTATAAATACATTTTGTTCAGGAGACCTACCTAAAGTCAAAATGAGATACTCCATAAACCCTTATTTTACATTATTCAAAAGTACAGTATTAAATTACGAAATAAAGCATTTGTAACTTCATTCTTCAATCAATTCCCGCAGTAGAAATGCACGGAAAAATCCAGGTGAGGCATTTTACATTTTTTAATACACATTCAGTACGCCAAATTATTGTAAGATACACTCACCAACAGAACTGCGACTCACTCGTTAAAAAATCTCTGAATGTGTTCCGCACTTCAAAACCTTCAGCTGGAGCTGCGTTGTTTCTCCTCAACGGGGTAACTCTTGAAAGTATGTCTTCGTAGCCTATAGCATGATTGATGCCTGCTTGCAATGTGCAAGTCTGACATACAAAACTGTTCACATATTTTTGTCATCACAGTTGCAGTACGTTACGGAAGTGGACATTTTTTACGTATGCAAGACAGATGTACCACATGACATTGTTACGTGTTTGCATTGTGCGGGTTAGGCAGACTTAACTATTTATCTATTTGTGTGATGTCATCGGAGCTGCAGTATGGCCTGTACTCACTACAAAGTGGAATCGTTGTTCTGATGAATTACGTTGGAGGGATCTTAAAAGCGAGCTTTAACTTTTAAATTTTCTTTGTCTCGAAAAGCCAGGGCGGTGTCAATACACGAGGAAATACAGTAGTTGGGCTAATGATGAAGCCTGACTTCTTATTCTTGTCAACTGCAAGAATGTTGTACTCTCATTGTTAGCGATGCAGTGAACTTACAGTACTCAAAGACTTCAAAATACTTTTGAGTAAGAGAAAAAGTAGTGAAAAAAATCAAAGAGGAATCTGGAAAAGGAATCACACAGTTCAAGGAGAGGAAATCAAAACTCCCAAGATTTGTCCATGGTATTGTTTTTCTATGTCAGTCTCCAGAATATTGGAGAAATTCCTGAATGGTATAGACCAGTCTTTGAGATGGAGTACAAGACGAACATAACTAGACTCAAAACAAAAGTAATGGAATATAGTCAGATGATGCGGGAAATATTAGGTTAGAAAACTGTCTTAAAGGAAACAGATGAATACTGTTATGTAGGTAGTAGAATAACCAATAATGGCAGAAGAAAGGAGGACATAAAATGCAAACTACTGCAAGCAAGAATACTTAAGAAGAGAAATGTGTACACTACAAACAGAGATGCATATCAGAAAGATGTTTTTATAAAGACTTTTTATATGAGAAGTTGCAAAGTATTGAAATGACACACAGGCAATAACTAGCACAAAATGAAAGAGAATAGAAGCTTTTGAAATGTGGTGTTACAGGAGAATACTTAAGGATAAATGGATAGATCAAACAAAAATGAAGAGATACCGAAGGGAGTTGGTGATAAAAACAATTTGGAGAAATTTAACCAGAAAAGTCTGAGTGTCACCAGGAGTTGCATGTGCACTGTCAATACATGAAATAGCACTCCAATTCAAAAGAGTAAAATATAAGAAATAGACTGAAACATAGGCTTCCTCTGGCAACTTAACCACCCCTCACCATACCACCACCAAATTTTAGCTTGATTCAGGGGTGGGAAATTAATATTCAACTCTCCCTACTAAGCTGCATCATCATACTCGATACTATAGTCAGTTCTTCAAATAATAAAGTTGAGAACTGTAGGTAGTTGAATTAAAATGCCGAGACTGAATTTAGTAAGATACCCTACTGTAAATATCTAATGTGCAGAAGATATATATATATATTTACATCATACACAACTACATCAAGATTGTGACAGTAAATGTCCTGACACTGATGGGAAAGACAGAATAACTGGTTGACTTCATGAAAGAAAAAGATATAGCCATACTTGGACTGTGTGAGACCAAGAAGAGACCAGAGAGATTCCTCTGAAAGAAGGATACAGGATGTATTACAGCGGAGGACCTGAAGCAAATAATTGAGTGGCCATCATACTTAGAAAAGAATCTAAGAATATGTGGAATCTACAAAATGCGTCAGCGGTAGGATGATGGTGATGAGATTCCAGTTCGAAAATGGCATGAAAGATCCATTTCAGTTGTATGCCCCACAAACAGGTTACATAGATGAACATCTAGAGGACTTTTTAGAGGAAGTGGAGAGACAGAAGATAAGGAAGTGCTATTGATGGGTGATCTGAATGCACAAGTTGGAATGGAAAGACGAGGAAAGGAAGATGTTGTAGGGCCCTTTGGATATGGAAATGTAAATCCAGGTGAATTGTTGGTGGATTTTTGCATGAGGAACCAAATGATTGTTGGAAACACCTGGTTTAGGAAGAAAAACAGTCAGAAGAATACAAGGTATGGTTGGGGAGATAGGCAAACAAAGACCATGATTGATTATATAATCTTAGAGAAAGAACACCGGAAAAACCTTTTAGATGTTACAGCCATGCTTGAAGAAGCCTTTGGTGGGAATCATAGAGTTGTGATAGGAAAACTGAAAGTGGGAAAGACTGAAAAACCCCTATTAAGAGAGAAATGAATTAAAGTATGGAAGTTGAAGGACAAAAGCATACAAGAAGAATTTCGAAGGGAAATAATACCCTTGGAACCCAGGATGGAGATGGGGAATGTTGAAGATGAATGGAAAAGATTTAAGAAAGCACTGGTTGGCTGTGCAGAAAAGGTATGTGGTCGTCGTCAGCCACTACTTGTATCCGAGTGTATGTTTTTCACTTGCAATTCATGTACAGTCCGTTTTATGTAAATGACGTTGATGACTCATCAGGCCAATTCTTGCATAGAACATGCGATCACATTTGGCACTCTGTTTGCAGTCTTCGACGCTCAGTTTCAAACTGCAACACATCAGTGGATACGATTGCGCGCCAGTGAGGGCGATCTTCAGCAAGTGTGTGCCAATTACTGGGGTCAAGGTTTTTTTGAGCTGATCCTTGTAGCGTTTCAGAGGTGCACCACGTGGCCTCCTGCTAGAATTGAGTTCACTGTATACTAGGTAGAATCCGTCGGGGTAGCCTACTGTCATCCATGTGTTGGACATGACCAATCCATCTAAGCTGGTGACCTATGATGGAAGCTTCTATACTATTCATCTGTGCCCTTTCAAGTACTACAACTCTGGAGGCATAATCTTCCCATTTGAATTCATAATGATCCTTAGCTTCTGCTGATGAAAACGTTCCAATTTCTTGATGTCACAGCGGTAGAGTCAATGTTTCACATCCATACAATAAAGTGGAGACGACAGTTTGGTACCCCATCAGTTTAGTGGATATATTTAGGTCTTTATTAGAAAAGACTTTGCGAGATAGATGTCCAAAAGCACAACGAGCAGCTCGTATTCTATTTTCTACATCCATCTCCAAGGTACAACGAGAGGAGAGAACACCCCCAAGGTAGGGAAAGAAGTTTTTTTTTTTTTTTTTTTTTTTTTGCTAGGGGCTTTACGTCGCACCGACACAGATAGGTCTTATGGCGACGATGGGATAGGAAAGGCCTAGGAGTTGGAAGGAAGCGGCCATGGCCTTAATTAAGGTACAGCCCCAGCATTTGCCTGGTGGGAAAATGGGAAACCACGGAAAACCATTTTCAGGGCTGCCGATAGTGGGATTCGAACCTACTATCTCCCGGATGCAAGCTCACAGCCGCACGCCTCTACACGCACGGCCAACTCGCCCGGTGGAAAGAAGTCTACCTGTTCCAGAGATGTATCTGAGATGGTAATGTTGAAGTATGGCAAACTAGTTCCTGGAGCAGGTTGTGCTAAAACCTTAGTTTTCTGAATGTTGATGCCACCAGTTGTTCTTTATTTTCCTAATTATGGCCTGACATTTCTGCTTCAGCTCTTGGAAACGTGATCTCTTCAACTGAGAAGATGGATCTTGTACAGAGGATAAAAAGGCATCCCGCTTGGCATTGATAATGCTGATTACTGCTTCATTATTATCATCAAACCAGTCTTGTCTTTTCTTTTTCTCAAAGCCAATAGCAAATTCTGCTGACTGCTTGATGATTTTATTTTTTTTGGTAGTGTGATCCATTCACAATCTACATCATTATTGTTGACTGAGTTGTGTGACAAGTGGTTTAAAATTGAATTCTAGTATTCAGAGGCAACAGCCTATTCTGAAGTTCAACAGTGTTGAATTTTCTTCTGGAAGGATGCATGAGGTGGACATGTGGTTTCTGATCTACAGTAATCCTGAGTCGACTAAGAAGTAGTTTATGGTCTGTCCAACAGTCATCAATGTTTCTAGCAGTCTTGGTAATCAGAATATCTCTTCTGTCATGTTGCCTGGTAATGACATAGTCAATGAGGTGCCAGTGCTTGGATCAAGGGTGCATCCATGTAGTTTTGAAGCGGTTGGAAGGTCGGAATTGTGTATTTGTGATAAACAGTTCATGCTCAGCACACAGGCCAAGTAGTAATAGATCATTTGAATTGCGATTCCCAACACCTTGATTTCCCATGACATCTTCCCATAGCTGGTTATCATTACCCACTCTAGCACTGAAGTCGCCAAGCAATAAGATCTTATCTGTTGCAGGTATCTTGGTGAGAACTGAGTTCAGATGTTGGTGAGAACTGAGTTCAGATATTCGTAGAACTGATTTTTTGTATCTTCCTCATCTTTTAGAGTAGGAGTGTAAGCGGAAATAAATGTAATGGCACTATCCTTAAAAAAAGGAAATGCAGGGTCATAAGCCTTTCATTTACTGCAATTGGTGTGAGTTGATGTTCATACACTAACTTTGTCTTGACCGCAAAACCAACACCATGAATACGATTTTCTCCTTCCTCCCCTCCTTTCCAAAAGATGGTATGTGGTAGAACATCAGGAAATATGAAAGACAAAGAGACACACTGATGAAATGATAGGGTAAACACTAAAGTGAAGGAAAAGAAAATCGCATGGAAAGCATGGAAAACATCTAAGACTGAAGAAAGAACATATGTGGAAGCAAAGAATTTGGCCAAGAAGGTAGTAGAGGAAGAGAAGAGGAAAAGCTGAGCCTTATTCACACCGAAATTGAGAGATGATATGCAAAGTAGCAAGAAATTATTGTATGGTATCTTAAGAAACAAGAAGAGAGATCAAGTAAACACCAGATTTGTGAAGGATGAAGGCAGCATAATATTAACAAAGCCAGAAGAAATAAGAAATAGATGGAGAGAGTATTCTCAGAAGTTGCTGAATATGAGAACTAATGACAGTCATTCAACGGACCACCAGGAAAGGAAACTAGTTGATGAAGAAATGGATAAAGAAATTACAATGAATGAAATTGAAATAGCAGTAAGAAGGATGAAGAATGGAAAAACTGCTGGAATAGATGAAATTTCAATGGAGATGACATCCAACTCGTTGGCTGAATGGTCAGCGTACTGGCCTTCGGTTCAGAGGGTCCTGGGTTCGATTCCTGGCCGGGTTAGGGATTTTAAGCTTAATTGGTTGATTCCTACGGCACGGGGGCTGGGCGTATGTGTTGTCTTCATCATCATTTCATCGTCATAACGATGTGCAGGTCGCCTACGGGAGTCAAATAGAAAAACCTGCACGTGGCGAGCCGAACCCGTCCTGGGATATCCCGGCACTAAAAGCCATATGACATTTCAATGGAGATGACGAAGGCAGCTGGAGCTGTAGGCCTGCAGTGGACATATCGAGTTCTTAGGATTGTATGGGAGAATAAGGAGGTCCCTGAGGATTGGCAAAAAGGAATAATCATCCCAATTTTCAAGAAAGGCAATAAGAAAGTATTGAAGAACTACAGTGGAATTACTCTATATCCCATGTTGCTAAGATAATGGAGAGGACTCTGGAAAGTAGGATAAGGCTGAGGGTTGAAAATCAGATACAGGAAAATCAGTTTGGTTTCAGAAGTGGAAGGTCAACAACAGAGTCCATTTCCATTATGAGACAACTAATGGAAAAGCAATGGTAGTATGCGAATGATATGGTGATGACATTCATTGACATTGAAAAGGCATATGACAGTGTCCCCAGGACTAAAGTTTGGGACAGTCTGGTGCAAAAAGGAATTGGACAAGGATTAATAAAAATGATCATGGCAATGTACAAGGAATGTTGTAGTTGCAAGTAAACACAAGTTGGCAGGACAAGTTGGTTCAAAATCACTAGTGGGCTGAGACAGGGAAGTGTTCTATCGGCAATCCTGTTTAGAATAGTAATGGATGACATCATGAGAACAGCAAAATCAGCAACTGGAGGAAGAGAAATGAACATGTTGTTATTTGCAGATGATATTGTGATTTGGGGAGAAGGGGACATGAATGATCAAGAACAGTTGGATGTGGTGAATGGGAAGATCGAAGAATGTGGACTGAAAATAAGTGTAGAAAAGAGTAAAACTCTTGTTATGACTAGAGGGGAGAAAGAAGGGAAAGGTCACATTAGATTTGCTGACAAACCCCTGGAAGTAGAGGAGACATTCAAATACCTGGGGAGTGAATTAATGGAGAATGCTCGACTGGATGCTGAAATTAGTAAGAGGATTCAAGCTGGATGCTGTTTCTATCATAGTGTAAGAAACACGTTATGGGACAAAGCTGTGCCAATGGAAGCAGGTTCCGCTGCAACGACTGTAACAGTTCTTATATTGGGCAAACTGGTAGAAATTTTAAGATCAGGTACACAGAACATTAATGCAATTAGGTATAATAGGTTTTCTGCAGTGGGTCAGCACATTCATGACTACAAAAACATTTTTTTTTTTTTTTTTTTTTTTTTTTTGCTAGTTGCTTTATGTCGCACCGACATAGATAGGTTTTATGGCGACAATGGGACAGGAAAGGGCTAGGAGTGAGAATGAACTGTCCGTGGCCTTAATTAAGGTACAGCCCCAGCATCTGCCTGGTGTGAAAACGGTAAACCACGGAAAATCATCTTCAGGGCTGCCGACAATGGGGTTCGAACCCACTATCTCCCGGATGCGAGCTCACAAACACAAATTTAATGGAATAGATCAGGACTTAACGATATCAGACACATTGAGTAAAGGCCCCTTGCTAGATACATTTAGACCAATATTTCAACCTGAATTTGAACCTGAATGACATTTTCGAAAAGCCCAGAATCTTATTTGATGTCCTTATTTTAGTTTTCAATAGTGTTAAACTTCCCAAAAACAGTTTGTTCTTTCAGATTATATGTAACAAGTTGTCGCATTATCCTTCCGTACCACGCCCGTCTGACTCCGCCCCATCCATCACCCCTATTCCCTTCCCTCCTGACCCGCCCCTTCCACTTCTTTAACCTTGTTCCATGCTTCTAGCAAGCCCCAGCTTTTAGTTCCTCTCTAGACTCCGCATTCACAACAGGCTGCTCGAGGTAAGTCCCCTACTAAAGCTTTTAATTTCTTGCTCCCGTGTCCGTTATCTTATTCTAATCTAAAAGCTTTTCTTTTCACATTTCAGGTCCCGCAGTGGATCGAGAACTTTCTGCTTTTATAACGACTTTAATATCCATGTCTGTATCAAGATTCACTGGCTTAATTACATCAAGGTTTAGTGTTTCAACTTATGAAAACTGATGCTACAAGTCACTACTAAGATTACATATTTTATCTTATTGTCAACGTTCTACAGAGGTTGGTTTTTAGATGACAACATTCAAAACTATTTCCGTGGTTAACAACGCCATACTTAAGACTCAAAACTTTACAAAGTGATCAAGACTTATTCAATATTTGTTAATATTTTTCACATTTGTTTTACGATTTGACCAACAAGTTCTTAACTTGCAAATATTTTAGGATGACTTTCTCTTTAAGCACCATCACACTTTGTATTTTATTTAACCAATGTTATATCATTATTAAGGGTCTATAGTTCGCACTTCAACATGTATATATCTTTGTTCATTTGTCCTATTTTGGCTGATGATGGTGTCTAAGACATCGAAACCGGTACCAAATAAATAATGTTGTGATTTTGAATTAGTAACATACTTTGTATGGAAAAAGTGGATCAATTGCTCTCTTCTTTATTGTATGTTAGTCTCCATTCAATACGGACCAAAGATGAAGTTTTTAAAATCATGGAACGAACTAGATGCATACCTGCCAACTTTACAAAGCCAAAAATCAGGAGATTTAGAGATGAAAATCAGGAAAAATTGGGAGGAATCAGGAGATACAATTGCTCAAAACTGGTTATTCTACATATCTTATGCAATACAGAAGTACTATGGTACCGTATATTATAACACTTATTGTCTCAAAACATGACTGTTGTTATATGAGGCTCACAGGAAGTATGTGAGCGAGATAATCGGTCTCTGATAAGCCTACCGAAAATAGTATGAACTCATGCTCCAGACGTGTGAATCAGTCATGCACTTAGATGCCATTACTTAGAAAATGCATAGATTAATATACTGCATCTCGCGCCGGCGCGATTATGAGAAGCGCAATATTATTTTTATCAAGTAATAAATTAAAACTCGCCAGAATTGTCTCCAAATGGCTCCTAAAATCATTAGGAAATTCTATCACTAAACTACTAAAACAGACTCCAAATCTAGTGACTAGTCTCTAGAATCGACTAGACTGATGCGAACGAACAGGAACATAACACGCGAGAACGAGAGATTGACAGTCGATATACGCGTTACGATACACAGGTTTCAATAAACATCGCACATTCGTGCGCATTTCTCGTATTAATAAACGTCGAAATGTTTTATTTCAAAGAGGCCAATGAGCAAAGGACTTCGGCCACTTGCGTACAAAGCTGAAATGGTGGGATTTGAAAACAAATGTTCAAAGTTCACTAAAATAAGTTAAAATCGGGAGAAATATTAGAATAATCAGGAGGCGGGAAAAACTGTCGAAAATCGGGAGTCTCCCGCCTAAATCGGGAAAGTTGGCAGGTATGTAGATGGTAAGAAACTGTTTTGTTTTATGCTACACGTGCATTCTGGTATAAGTCATGATATAAAAATAGGGTTTGCCTAGTAGCTCTCAGCACATATAGCAAGAGAATTATAATATCGATGGCTAAGAACGAGAGGGTAAAAATGAAAATGAAATATAAAAATACAATTTTTCCAGAGCATTTCGGTTAAGCGGGTTTCTACGGTATTTACGATTCATTTACATTTAAAAGGTACATCAAATATAATATACGCACCATTGGTTCAACTCATCCTCGGTTATCGTCATTTGGCGCAAAATTCCGACACGAGTTCTTTTCTGAAAAGTGAAGTAGGATACATCAGGCGAGTTGGACACGTGGGTTTGACGTATCGACACTGGAAAATATTCTTCCTGTTACGAGCTGGCAATAAGTACAATTCATGTAAGTGCATAATAAGGAAATACAGGCAAGAAAAGAAAACTGTCCAACACAAGAAGGGCCAGGCATCGAATAAGGGACCCTGATAGATTCCCCAAACCGTTCATATCCAATTTTGCATCCCTTGCGGAAATTTTACCCCAGGCATTGTTTTTCGTTTTAGAACAATGTAAGGTGCAAACTTTCTGCCAGCACATGTTACAGCAAGCATTGCAGTACATCGTTGTTTTTCACTTCCGGTAATGAGTACGATAAACACTCGATGTCCCCTTCTTATTGACAGTTCAACTTTGTGGCATATGGAAACTGAATGGCGTCTGACCTGCGGTTCCTATTTGGGAGAGCAAATATTCCTTCACACTACGTTTCTCAATAACAAAGCGATGAAAATCAATTACTTCTTGGTTGAAATCAGCATTTTACGGCATAAAGTTGTTCTTCGTCGAAGAGAAAGTCCATTTCTCCTCATAAAAGTAATCATCCCCCCTCAGCTAACCTTCAAATCCGATATGCTGGTTCCATGTGCAACAGCTATTTCTTGTCCTTTAAAACACACCATTTCATGAGAAACAGCATATCCAACGTAGCGCAACGGAATCATATAGTTAAGCAGATCCTCCTCCACTTTTGGAAATTTGCCACTTTTGGTCCGCAAAATGCTTTACGAGATTTGTTGGTCGTTTGAAGTGCACTTCTCTGTTACCGCGGTAGCACACGTTGCATTCGGACACTGAATACTTGCGGCCCGCTGACTTACGCCCGCATGTTTTGGCGTAATTGATCACCGCAAGTTTATATGATGCTGTATTACTCAAATTCTTGCTCACTGTGAACTAACAAACAATTCTGAGATCATAGAAACGCATGTTCCGTCCCCAAAACACTCGTACAATTAGTTTGCACCAGACTGGAATAGTGTGCCACTAGTCACTTCTGGGCTGATTCATCAGTGAACTAGTGCAGTGGTATTTCCTACTGGCAGATAATAGCACGTTGCCAAGTATTTAGAATGCCCGATTTCCCAATAAGAAGACTGCTACCTGAGTAGTTGAGATATTTATTTCGAAATGTATCCGGAGCTGCGTGATGGATGTTTAAAGACGTGGGTGCGTCAAATATGTGAACATTTGCATAAATTATGCAAGGGCGTTAATTATGCGAGAAAATACGGTACTACTTCACAGATTTAGAATGAAACTGTTGGGAGTCAACAGTCCGCAATCATCTCTCAAGTAGTCGATTTATACTGTATATTGAGATATGGATCCCAGACCTAGTACAAGTAAAGGAAATCCTACATGTGCATACAGCCCACACACATATAAGTGAACAGATTATTACGGAACTTGTAAATGATTCAGGTTCTGATCTGTATGAAAGTGAGTGTGAAGAAGAAAATGAAAATCTACAAGTCCCTCACGATCACCAGAAGAACCGGTCGCAAGAAGACGAAAGGAGACGAGAACCATGGGAACACAACGGAAACAAGATATTGCTCCTGTTATCAGGCCCTTTTTTCTGGCACACCAACCTGAATGCTAATAACCATTATATTCCTGCAGAATCCTCACCTCTAGATTTCTTTGGTTTATTTTTTTACAGTAATATACTGAATGTTATCCGAGTGGAAAGTAACAGATGTGCCCTACAGCAAATAAATCTAAAGAAGCAAGAAGGCTATTTGAAACCTAAATCAATGTATATGCAGTGGAAACCAGTGACACTGAAAGAACTAAAGTTATTCTTTGCAGTAGTAATTCACATATTTGGCACATATTCTACTGGAGCACAACACCAATACTAAAAACTGACTACACGAAGTCCATTGGAATGTCGAGAGACTGATTTCTTGCTATTCTGACAACGTTGCATCTGAACGACAATGATAAGGAGAAACAAAGGGGCCATCCAGGCTACGATCCTCTATTCAAAATCCAACCAACACTAGACTGCCTGAAAACAAGTTTGCAGAACTGTTACTCACCTGATGAATCACTGACAATCGACAAAGCAATATGCCCATATCGGGGACGTATATTTTTTCATGTGTTCATGACACGAAAGCCACAGAAGTATGGAATCAAGATCTTTCAACTGTGTGAAGCGAGAAGTGGTTATGTGTGCAACATGGAAGTGTATCCTGGAGCCCATCTCACAGTGGAGGATTATAATTCTTCCTTCAATGTTGTGGACAGATTGCATGAACCAATAAAAAATTGGGGACACACAGTGTATACAGACAGATGGTTTTCAAGCCCCACCATTTATGATCATCTGTGGGACTGTCAGACTAAAGCAGTTGGCACCGTGATGTCAAATTGGAAAGGAATGCCAAAGTCAGAGTTTGCGAAAAATAAAAAATGAAAAAGGGTGAAAAAATTTCACTGCAGAGAGAATATCTTCTAGCAATAAAGTGGTGAGATGTTTGAGACGTGTATATACTGAGCACTGCACACGATGATGATATGACTGAAGTACCCACAGCAAGAGGGAGCCACGAGAAATCCAAACCATCAGCAGTAGTGGACTATAACAAATTCAAGATTGGTGTTGATAAGTCTGACCAATTGTTGGCATATTATGCATTCACGAGGAAGTCAATCAAATGGTGGAAAAAATTATTCTTCCATCTGTTTGATCTTGCCATAGTGAATGCCTATATACTGTACCATAAGGCTTATTCACAAAAACTTCCCTTACCAAAATTTTGTGAATGTTTGGCAGATGATTTGGTGAGTAGTGTTGGTGCTGAAATTATTGAAGAATCAAGAGCATCATCTGCGGGAAGGATAGTAGGTGGAGATCATTTTCCACACAGAATACCTACAGTTGGCGCAAAGAAGGAAGGACACTGAGCTCAATAGCTGCAGTCGTGGCAGTATCCAGTAATCGGGAGATAGTGGGTTCGAGCCCCACTGTCGGCAGCCCTGAAGATGGTTTTCCGTGGTTTCTCATTTTCACGCCAGGCAAATGCCGGGGCTGTACCTTAATTAAGGCCATGGCCGCTTCCTTCCACTTTCAAGACATTTCCTATCCCATCGTCGCCATAAGACAACTGTGTTGGTGCGACGTAAAGCAAAAAAAAAATAGAAGGAAGGACATGCGTAGCGTATGTGCAAGGTTTGCTACGACAAGTCCAAACACAACACCAACTGTGCTGTGAAGAAAATGACAACCGTATAATGCCGTAAATGTGACGTAGGTGTTTGCATAGGAGAATGTTTTGAGTGTTACCATACCAAAGCTAGGTATTGGGAATAACAATGTGTAATTCTGTTGTTTAGTGACTGAAAACTATCAAACTTTTCTGAGTGAATTAGAAATTCAAGTGCGTGAACAAGGATAACAGAATGTACCAATATTGTAGCCTGATTTTCTTTCCAATGCTGAAGGTAAGCATTTTTGAACTGATTTCATGCGATAGTCCACTTTTTATAGAATATGTATATAAAATTGTTTATTTATATTGCAAAAACTGACAAAACTATGATTTTTTTTCTGAGAGTTTAAATCATACCGGCACAGGGTAGGGACACAGAAAAACTTGAAGAATATAGTTAACTTTGGTGGATCATGTGGCGCATACTGGAATGCTGGTACAGAAATGTTCCAGCCTGATAAGGTCATAACAGACAAGACAAGTGGAGTAGCTTATGGTAGAGCTTTGCAAGCTGTTAAGATAAGGAAAATTCATCCACCTCAGGTGGATAGACTGTATAACAAGGAACAATTTATATGGTAGAGAAGGAAGCTGCACAAAATGCACAAACAGTCTTGGGAAGTTTGAACTATGCAGAGACTCAATTCTACCCTTGTGTACCTCAAAGTCACAATGCAATGATGTGGAATAAGCAGCGATTTGCCAATTCTGGTGTAGAGTTCTTGGAAGAAGAATGGCTACTTCTTATCTTTAATGAGAAAATTCTTGTTGATATTTCCTTCCCTCAAAACAACTCCCTTCTTCTTCACATTCAATATCTGTTCCATGGCATCAAGAACCTCAAGCTTAATGGAAGACAAATTCCAGTAGTGTTCATGTTATGTTCCTATAGCTTTCTTATAAATTTGTTCTTAAAACAGTATAAAATTAAAAAAATCACATTATATGAAACTGTGTAATTCAAAAGGTATACTCACCACACCCAGCTTCTCGGCCGACCTTGCTTTCCAAATTCTGACGTTCATTTCATCTGATCCACTAAGGATATATTTATTATCTAATGTCCACATGACACACGTTACTCGCTGCATTCGTTTGGTGTGATATATATCTCTTGAATGGCCCTGTGAAGGGGAATAAAGGAGAACTACTGTACATTTCTTTTTTTAAACATGGATACTTCAATCAAGTGCCAAGAAGCAGACATGCAACTTCAAATATACATCAATTTGTTCCACAGTAAATAAAGTTGAAACAAATGACATGCAAATGATGTGAACAAATAAAATTCTTTGATCCAAAGAAGAGAATATTATAAAAGCCATGAAGAGAGGATAATTAAGAGGAAACAATGAAAAAAATCACATACATATTGAAATGGGTAGAAGAAGATTTATAACATTTTCCTTACAGAGTCGTCGTCGTCAAGTATCATTTTAAAGAAGGGGTTGTTATCACGAAATGATTCCAGGTTACAAGATCATTTGCTCTATAGTTGTTTGCAATGAAGTCTTGTTCTCGGAGGAATATAATCACTGGTCTCCCATGAGGCCATTTCCCATCAACATAACCCTAAAAAACAGTCGTCATTATCTGGGAAGGGTGCAGTGTGTGGTCTCACCAAGTAAGACATCGGAGTATTAATTTCATCAGATCTAATCTGTTTTACCAGACACATAACTTCAGCATTTACATCGTCATCCTCCAGGACGCTTCACTCATTTGCCAAAACACCATATTTCGTTGCCCAAATTTCTGAGGCATACAGTACAACTGTCCGGGTAAATGTTTGTAGAATTCTCATACAAGCTTGTTGATTTAAAGGATATTAAATGCAAGGACATTAAGATCCCAAATTAATCTAAGACTGTGTATAGCTGATGTTAAAATAAAATTAAAAAACAGAAAAATGTTTAAATGTGTTACTGAAACACTTTGATCTCTTAGGCAGAAAAAAGTGGGGAAACAAACAAAAAAACAAAGAGAGTGTAGTCATATACAGTTCACCATATTATCTAAGCATTCACTCACTGACGACTATAACAAGTTGTTTTATGAGTGCATTGGTGTCACAGTGAAAATGGTTACAAAAAGTTGCAACATTTTCATGTTTTTAAACAGAAAGTGCAGCACATCCTTCTGATTTCACACTTGAGGAAAGGAACTATAGAAGCAACTATAGAATTCTTTTTGCAAATTTCAAAAGCAAGGAGCAACTGCTTGATCTTGTAGTGTACTACTACTACTACTACTACTACTACTACTACTACTACTACTACTACTACTACTACTACAACACTGGTTTTACATTCCACTAATGGTTTTACAGTTTTTGAAGATACCGAAGTGCCAGAATTTTGTCCTGCAAGAGTTCTTTTACATGACAGTAAATCTACCGACGCGAGGCTCACATACCTGAGCACCTTCAAATACCTCCAGACTGAGCCAGATACACAATTAGAAATTGCGTTATTATAAGATAATCATGCAGCCACATAGAGTGTAAATGCTGAGGAAAAAACTAGATGAAAATCAATATTTTTACTTGGAAGATTTTACCATGATTTTCTTTATCATTTTTCAATCTTTATGTGGAATTATTACCATAGGATTTTCACAGAACCCACAATTCCTGTGAATTTTCAGTGCAACCAAAACATTAAACATCTGATTTTTTAAATAAGTTAAAAGTGATTAACCTTTTGCACTCCTATATCAAGTGGGCCTCAACATTAAAATACTAGATTTGCTCTCCAATGTCGAGTCCCAATCGACATTACAATAACTTGTACTTTCAGCGCTCATATGACAACTGTGCTGTGTTATAGTATTGTAGAGGTATCTAATGGTCTCCAAGAGAACACCTTTCCCTATTTACTATAGTTTGTGGGAATTGTAATGACTTTGTAACCTCTGTTATTCTCGAATCTTTATGAAAGTTTGCTGATAATATAGATTGAATGCAAACATGGCTTCTACTTCCTCTTCGCTCACAGAAATGGATATTTTAGAACAGTTAGTGGACAGTGATAGCAACGTTGATGAACCAACTGACTTGGATGATTTAATAATGAATAATACAGTATAACTGAAAGTGAACAGAGAGGTAGTGACAATGAAACTGGATGTGGTGACGCTCCTCCAAATCCATGACAAGAGTGGAGAGCTGGCGATCCTGATTTACCTGCATTCCTATTCAATGAAACAATTTGTGGATATAAAGCATGAGGTAGGAACAATCCTTCAACACTGTAACTGTAAATATACTTCATGTAACAAAATTATATTTTGTATTAGATTGTTGTCCGCCTCTGTGGTGTAGTGGTTAGCGTGATTAGCTGCCACCCCCGGAGGCCCGGGTTCGATTCCCGGCTCTGCCACGAAATTTGAAAAGTGGTATGAGGGCTGGAACGGGGTCCACTCAGCCTCGGGAGGTCAACTGAGTAGAGGTGGGTTCGATTCCCACCTCAGCCATCCTGGAAGTGATTTTCCATGGTTTCCCACTTCTCCTCCAGGCGAATGCCGGGATGGTACCTAACATAAGGCCACGGCCGCTTCCTTCCCTCTTCCTTGCCTATCCCTTCCAATCTTCCTATCCCTCCACAAGGCCCCTGTTCAGCATAGCCGCCTGGGCGAGGTACTGGTCATTCTCCCCAGTTGTATCCCCGACCAAGTATCTGAAGATCCAGGACACTGCCCTTGAGGCGGTAGAGGTGGGATCCCTCGCTGTATCCGAGGGAAAAGCCAACCCTGGAGGGTAAACAAATGATGATGATGATTAGATTGCTTTGCTGTGTTCACTTTCTACAACTGTTCATAGTGCAGATATTAATTAGGAGTGGAGCAGGAAGCATACACTAAAGATAATGGAGCTCGAAAGGTTAATTTAAATATATGGTTGTATTTTTTTCCAATAAGCAATGCATTACATCGTAATTTCATGACACAGAATTTCACAACATACTATTTGAAAGAGTTTCCAAAAAGGAATTTTGAGATGGCACTAATGACAAAAATGGTGATGCTTCCATTATCCAAGTGTAGTCAGGTTAGGGAAAATACGATTTCTCCCCTTTTTTGTCTATCTTCATACAATTTCTCATCCATGCTTAATCAGGTCCATCCATCATAATCTTGATCTTTGTTGGTCTCTTTATCCTTTAATTTATAATTTTACAGTCTTCCTCCATTCATCAGCTTAATACACTCACACCATTTCGGTCCCTTTACTCTGTACAGTATATAAAGTTACAGTAGGTACAAATTGCTGTTCACTCAGACCCCAGAACACACTGTCTGGTGTGGTGACGTCCAGCCTTCGTGGAGGCCAAGGTAATGGGGAAGGAAAGTCCTGTGATCCACATCTGATACACCAGTTCGCAGTAATTCGCTCAGGATGGGCAAATCCATGACAGGCATAAGTCCTTCCTCATGTGGTTTTGCATAGTAGATCGCCACAGCAACACACATCAGGCATGAGTATTTGGTCTCCTGCTGTGTGGTGCATCATAAACAATTCCCACAACAAAGGCTTTCTTTTCCCATATGAGAACCATTTATCGCGAAGGCAACTGTTTCCCAAAATGCACACCTAATCCCTCATAAATCTTCCATTGTCTTATATGTCGTTGGATGTTTGTAGAAAAAACAACAAACAAAAAACACACACAAGACACCACATTCTCCTCAACAGTGAAATCACTCGTATCCACCGATGTGTTCCTCTCCCGACTAAACTGAGTGGGAATAAAAAAACTGCTTTTGACTCAAGAACATTCTTCTTAGTTACTGTGCCTGTCTATAAAATAAATATTTTTAAAATGTCTACACATTACTTGTTATTGTGGGCTAGTGTTAAGGGACATTTTGTCCACCCTGGATGATTCCTCATATGTCTTCATTTCTCACTCTATTCCTCCTTGTCTTCTGTCTACTTCTCGTAAATTAAAAAAAAAAAGTTATTTCTACTGCCAGCATTTTATTTTCATTCTCTTTTGTAACTGGTCAGGTCTGAGCACTAAGTCATAATACACATATAATTTGCCTTGTACATACTGTAATCTCTATCCTTGATAAACCTTTGTTCCATAGAAGATTCTATACTGTGTGATAAAAAGCACTCCAACAGTGAATCCTCCTGCCGTTTTTCCACATTCACTCTCAAATTTTCCATTAATTCGCTTCCTAAGTACCTGAAGTTTTCCACAGTTTCAGCATTTGTTTTTGTGATTTTAATAGCTCATTTTCACTCTCTCACTCTCACTCTTGCTATCACCATTGTCTTGCTGTTCTCTACACAAAATCATTCCTCATTCAAATTTTTTTCTATTTATAGCAACAAACTGTTCTTGCACTTCTCTCTCGTTCTTTCCTCTAATCACAATATCATCAGCAAATGCCAATATTCACTGATATACAGTGGAACCTTGATTTTTAACTTTTGGAGGGACTGGGGGGGAGAAAAGTACAATAGGGGAAAATGGAAAATCTGGGAACAAATTAAAACCATCAACAATTTGGCTAAATATCACAATAATGACAAACGTATTATTAAAATCTTACAAAAATTTGAGCCAAGAAACCTTTTTCTTGACTCTTTACTACCTGTTCCGTATTACTAATACCATAGGACTTCGATATGGTGGTCTCAACAGATGGCAGCGAGATCGCTCTTTTAGTAAGGCCAAATTTCGTCCTTGCACTTAATTTCCTCACCCCACCCCACCTCCACCCAAGGATTTCCAGTTTGTATGGTTGGTACTGTATCATTACGTTACATTCGAGGCAATCATACGCACTGAAAAGGAGCGGACAAAATGGCGCCCGGCAGCTTCAAGCAGCACAAATGCGTATAAAGTATCACCGAGGTGCAAATCAATCTTGGTTAGAAGGCATAGAGTCATGGAGACCTCACAAAGGAGTTTCAAGATGGAACAAGTATTGTTTTAAAAAATAATTGAAACCAATTCATTCTTAATACGGTAAGAAAAAAAAAAAATCGCATTGAAAAAATCCACTTAAAAGCAAGAAGAGGTAATCATTCAGCGGTCAGGAAGAAAACAGCAGATTAAATATAAATATTTGAGAAGAATTCAGATATACATAACTGCAGACCAAGTCAAGTTGTGGAGAGAATCGAACATCTTCTAATTCGAAATATTAGAGAGAAGAAATATTCAAGCCGCTGCAACAAAACGAGAAAGGGCAAATTTCTGTGCTATAAGCAGCCGATAATATTGAAGAATATTTAAAATAATAATTGGAAGCAGCAATTACCCTGAGGGAAAGATCCACATTTGAATGAATATACAGGCACAGTTTTGAGATAAAGACACTAATATATATATACATATCTGTTGTGTACCATTTCATTGCCCTGATTATTTCGAAACGAGGTGGTAAATCATTATTTTGCCGTGAATAACGATAAAGTGTCAGAAATCATGCGGCAGAAAATACGAAGCATAACATACCGATGTGTGGAATTAAAGAGGCCGTAAATATGAGTAAGAAAGTACAGATCAATGGAATCCAAGTGGCCGTGATTTAGATAAATGCAGTAATTTTAAATTGTTAAACCAACAGTAGGAACAGTCGAACATTGCACTGAGTTACAAGATGAAGATTTAAGAGAGAATTCATACCCAAGAAAAATAGCATATTTAAAAGGGAGATTTCCTAAATTATTGAGAAAACAAGTTGGAATATAAAGTTGTTGTTGTTGAGTCATCAGTCCATAGACTGGTTTGATGCGGCTCTCCATGCCACCCTATCCTGTGCTAACCTTTTCATTTCTACGTAACTATTGCATCCTACATCTGCTCTAATCTGTTTGTCATATTCATACCTTGGTCTACCCCTACCGTTCTTGCCACCTACACTTCCTTCAAAAACCAACTGAACAAGTCCTGGGTGTCTTAAGATGTGTCCTATCATTCTATCTCTTCTTCTCGTCAAATGTAGCCAAATCGATCTCCTCTCACCAATTCGATTCAGTATCTCTTCATTCGTGATTCGATCTATCCATCTCACCTTCAGCATTCTTCTGTAACACCACATTTCAAAAGCTTCTATTCTCTTTCTTTCTGAGCTAGTTATTGTCCATGTTTCACTTCCATACAATGCCACGCTCCACACAAAAGTCTTCAAAAACATCTTTCTAATTCCGATATCAATGTTTGAAGTTAGCAAATTTCTTTTCTTAAGAAAGCTCTTCCTTGCTTGTGCTAGTCTGCATTTTATGTCCTCCTTACTTCTGCCATCGTTGGTTATTTTACTACCCAAGTAACAATATTCATCAACTTCCTTTAAGACTTCGTTTCCTAATCTGATATTTCCTACATCACCTGCCTTCGTTCGACTGCACTCCATTACTTTTGTTTTGGACTTATTTATTTTCATCTTGTACTCCTTACCTAAGACTTCATCCATACCATTCAGCAACTTCTCGAGATCTTCTGCAGTCTCAGATAAAATAACAATATCATCGGCAAATCTCAAGGTTTTGATTTCCTCTCCTTGGACTGTGATTCCCTTTCCAAATTTCTCTTTGATTTCCTTTACTGCCTGTTCTATGTAAACATTGAAAAGGAGAGGGGACAAACCACAGCCTTGCCTCACTCCTTTCTGGATTGCTGCTTCTTTTTCAAAGCCCTCGATTCTTATCACTGCAGACTGATTTTTATACAGGTTGTAGATAATTCTTCGTTCTCGGTATCTGATCCCTATCATCTTCAGAATCATAAATAGCCTGGTCCAATCAACATTATCGAATGCCTTTTCTAGATCTACGAATGCCATGTACGTGGGCTTGTCCTTCTTGATTCGATCCTCTAAGATCAGACGTAAAGTCAGGATTGCTTCACGTGTTCCTACATTTCTTCTGAAGCCAAATTGATCTTCCCCCAACTCAGCTTCAACTTGTTTTTTCCATTCTTCTGTAAATAATACGTGTTAAAATTTTGCAGGCATGAGATACTAAACTAATAGTGCGGTAGTTTTCACACCTGTCAGCACCGGCTTTCTTGGGAATAGGTATAACAACATTCTGCCGAAAATCGGATGGGACTTCTCCTGTCTCATACATCTTGCACACTAAATGAAATAACCTTACCATGCTGGTTTCTCCTAAGGCAGTCAGTAATTCAGAGGGAATATCATCAATTCCAGGTGCCTTGTTCCTATTTAGGTCACTCACAGCTCTGTCAAACTCTGACCTCAAAATTGGGTCTCCCATTTCATCAGCATCAACAGCCTCTTCATGTTCCAGAAATAAATTATCTACATCGTTAGCTTGATACAACTGTTGGATATGCTCCTGCCATCTTTCTGCTTTGTCTTCTTTCCCTAGAAGTGGCTTTCCATCTGAGCTCTTAATATTAATGCACCTAGATTTCCTTTCTCCAAAGGTTTCCTTGATTTTCCTGTATGCAGCATCTACCTTTCCCAGGACCATACAGCCTTCGACATCCTTGCACTTCTCCTTCAGCCATTCTTCCTTAAAGTTATAATGCTATATTTCTCATAAACGTAAAAGAAATCCTAAGCGGTATATCCAAAAGCAGACGAAGAGAATAGCTGAGCGCAGATTGGGATTGAACTAAAGATTATCAAAGACTTATTAGAGAAGATGCTGAAAATCGCTAACTTAAAGTATTTAATCGTAAAACAAGGCAATAATTAAGATACCTTTTATGTCATTCAAACTAAAGTATTGACGTTTGCAACGTCATAATCTACCTTGCTCAACATAGGCATAATTCAAGGAAGATCTGTAAATAGCAAGATTATGAAACTAATGATGCTTTTAAATATGTTTCTTATGCATGTCTACGAGAACAACATGATGGCCAACTAAATTGGAGATGGGACTGACGTCTGGCGGTAACCCAACCGGCTATTCCTAAGAAGCGGAGACTTAAGACCACAGCCCAGACGTGATGCAGCTGTAATCCGGAGATGATCGTCCTGTAGAAGAATGAGAGAACATCCGTCCCAGTCCAGAAACACAAGCAGATTAAGTTTCACAAAGTTTATTCAAAATTTAATTTTTTTAAATTTTTTAAAATTTAGTAGCAAGTTGTTGATGGTGTTATTATAAGAGATAGGTGATTTCAATGTGTAGTTTCAGTGCGAGTGTACTACTAATAGTGACATTTAAATGATGGATTTAGGTAGTCTTCCAAAACATATAAACACGCCCATGTGTAGCGAAGATAATACTCGCCAATGAAGTGCTTTGCTAGCAATTTTCAGCTTACTTTCAAAGAATTATACCATGCATAATGTGATCTGAGATATTTGAAATGTGAAAATGAAGCATATTGACTTGTAGATTATCGAGATTGTATACAATGTCAACTTATTGCCAAATGTAAGTAAATATAGGTTTAATGTGTTCATCCTTTGATAAAAGAAGTGCATATTGATATGAATTGTAGTTGTTGATCCATAAAACATTAATTTTGTTGAGATATGGAATCTTATGAATTGAGCATTACTAAGAACAGATTAAATGATGTTTATATTTGCTGCGAAGTCAAATACAATGGAAATATGGGGTAAGAAATGTGAATGTTATTAATAATATACATTCGTTGATATACTAGTTGAGGAATTATGATAAATACGACGACGTATGAGGAAAGAATTTTACGTAAGGCTAATTGATGTTAATTTATGTAACACAGTATTGGATCAAGGTTATATTTGATGCTAATAGCGACATGTAATATGGGTTGACTTATAATATGAGTTGATGACATTTGGTTAGTGAACTTGCAGGTTAATAATAGAGTACGATCATCAAAAATTCCAAATAACCTATAGTAAAGAATAATGACGGCATTTTCTAAGAGAATTTCACATGTTACTTAATATTTAAACTGATTTAAGTTGAAACAGCAGATCATTGACGGTAGTGTCTTCATAGTGTTATATTATTGCTATTTACGAGTTTGGAAGTTTCATCTATGGTATTCCTCGACTATTTGCAACTATGTGATTGAATTTATGAAGCAATACGACCTTAATATAACCTATATTGGAGAATTTTATAAATTTCTTAGGGAATATTTTGAATATGTCCAATTATGATTAATAATTTTTTTTTACTGGTATATTATCATAGGTAGCAATTGAAAGCTACAGATGTGAAACATTGCTTATTTTGCTTACGTGTACTGATGAAATAGTCATGAACAGCATGAAACAAGGATCAGATGTTTTATCAAAAAGAAGCATTCTTAATATTTATATGCATTCTTTATGTTTATATACATTCTTAATGCTTATACATATAAAATGCAATATCATGTAAAGATTTGATATTTTGATAGAATTTGGCAACATATTAGGATTTGATATTTAAATGAGAATATGGCAGCTCTTAGGTTTTATTCCCAAAGAAATTCATTTTATTTTATTCTTAATATATCATTTCTTTAGTTTTGAGTTAGCCAGTTGGAATGATTGGATCATTTATGTCAACTTAAAGAATTAAACAATTTTAATTTTCTTTTATATGAGACTGAGGAGATGTAGAATGTAATCCATGTCAGGTCAAGAGAACTTCCATAAATAATTTAATTCTGCAGGAAACTATAGGAAAGAAATTGTTTTTAACTGTGAAGATGAGACCTTGGATGATGGTAAAAAATGACTGATGATTTTGAATCGAAATTTATGAGAAAGATAATAACATCAAGACAATCCTTTTTTTTTTGAATGAATGAAATACCAACGTGTACAAAAGAATGATTAGAAAGAATTTTAACTTATCCCAACATGCTAAATGATTTTGAATAAAGTTAGTATTTAAGAATTTAATTTATTATTATTATTATTATTATTATTATTATTATTATTATTATTATTATTATTATTATTATTAAAAGATTATCAGAGTAATTTAAGGTAATTTCATAATTGATGATGAATAATTGAACTTAAAATCAGTTATATTTTGATTTAATGACCTGACAGATATGCAGATATACTGAAAAATAAGAGGGGCGATTCTCAGTCGGATTTACGTAAATATATATATAATTCGCTGGGGTCATCAAGGACCACGTTAAGTCTTGTTGCATTTGACACTGAACTTGGCCTTCTTTAGAGCCCAAATTTCCCTCATTCTTTGTGAGTGGGCCTGCTTACGCTCCTCTGTCCAAGTAAAGAATAATGACGGCATTTTCTAAGAGAATTTCACATGTTACTTAATATTTAAACTGATTTAAGTTGTCTTCTCTTCGGTTGCTCATCTCGGTTTAGCCCTTTCGTCAATATTTTCCTGCGGAAGAGATCTCTGTTAATATATATATTTATATAATTTAATCCCTGAGATGTATATGATAGCTAGATGTAGATTTTCTTAAACGCCAGCGTATGACTAATTAGGGGAAGGAGTCGCCACTAAAGCTGAAGATAAATTATCACCCAAATGTGGAGCAGTTGAAGGGAGAAAGGAAAGGAAAAGGGACCCCAAAACTGGTTCAGTTGAGAGGCTAAAAATGAAGGATAATATAATATCAATTTCTACTTTTATGAGCGACTGCAACATGATGAGAGCCGCCTAAACTGATTGGGAAAAGATTGCCCAGGCCACCATAACGAGGTCCAGTACTGCCATGCCGTAAGAAGAGACATGACGTTTCTAGAGGTGGAATCAAGCTACATTGAGATGGCATAGCAAGCAAGCAGAAGCCGGCAGTTGCCAGAGACGAGACGAGATATGAGATAAGTTTCCTGTATAAAAATATTAGTAGTATTTGTTGAAAATAATCTGTGTCTGTGAAATATTTGCTATAAATGAATCCTATGTGCCAAATTATGAAAGTTAGTTGTAGGTCCTAAGCATATAACCGCGAATGATTGCTAATTTAAGTAACAGATATACTTAAATATGTCGTGATAGGGTTATGTTAACATATGTGATGTGTGTGTATCGATTTAACGTACCAATCTACATGGAAAGTTTAGTCAGCTATGAACTGGGAGATATTGAGAAGGATACATGTATTGCAGAGCATAGTCGAGTTTAGAGAAAACTAGATCGACAGACATTACCGTATTTACTTAAATAATAAGAAGAAATGGATCCTACTTGGAATATGTGTTTATTATGAAGAATATATCGTCGAGGGAATCTTCTACCGTAACAAAGATGATATTTAAGGGAAGAGAAGTGAGATTATGTATGCAGAAGGATTAATAAGAAGAGATGGATTTGAATTATGTGGTAATAGGAATGTTGAGATGTAATGTTTGTTTTGTCGTGAGGTTATATGGAAGAAGTTGTTATGGATTTATATGATAGATGTTGGTAGAAGATAATAATTGGAATGAAGGTTGCAAGGTTAGGTCATGTTGAGATTAACATGAGAGCAAGAGTCCAGCTGATTTAATGTCAATTTGTGACATAATGCAATAGATTATGAGTAGTTATTGAACTTCATATGCTTATTGGTGTAGATGTAAGGAAATATATTAAGAATGATCGTCCTACAGAGAATTAATATCTCCCAAGCAAACAGTAGACTGATGAATTATATTACATTGAATTATTGGCACAGCGGTATATGAAATAAGATTATTTATGACTGATGGTAGGATATATATAAGTAATTGGCACAATTTCTCAGTTAATTTACTAATGGATTATTTATGTAAGGTTTTGAATGACCTATATATGATTGCCACCGTCGTGAATGAGTTTATATAGCAGTGTCTAGTTAATATTTTTCATTATAATGATATTTTAGGGTGTGGCAACAATTATGAGCCACAATAAGGAAACTTATTGAATATCTCGCATCTCATAAGTTACATATGATGACCCAAATATTAAAAAATGCCCCATACCCAAATAAAGAAAGACCTTGTATAAGGATAACCCCATGATCAATTATGAATTTTGTTTGGATATTAATCAATTTAGAACATTGAATTTTCGATATGCATGTTGTTGTCATGGTTAAACTTTAACTTTTCGTTAAATGAGCTGAATCACAAGTTTGGAAGCCATGTGATGGTTTTAATTGATTGAGTGAAGCGATTATTGTCAACTAATGTGTGTATAAGCAGAGAAGACCCCATTTCAGCTATGTTATCAACACAAAGCAATGTAAATATGTGTTAATTGATTATCAAGTATCCATTTTCTTTTCTCTACAAATTATAATTCAATTTTATTTTTTTACCAGGATTAGCATGCTAATAAATTAATGTAAGAATTATTTTTGAGTTATTATTTGAAAAATAGGTTTAGATGCGTAGCAGTAAGGTATTTTGATATTAGGATTTATTCACGTTATATGTTGAATGGAGACGTCCACCGGCAGAGTATGGGAATTGAATGATTTTTAGTGGACATGCCTTCACTCTTCAGCGGAACCTGTGATATTCTAACATTTAAATGAAGAGATTAATGTCTTAACCTGAGAAGCTACCGGGGCTTTATCCAAATGCCTACCTGGACATGGGTAGGGTGGAGTACCTAATGTTTAGCCGCGCACATATGCGCAGCCTCATCCCGTTGTCTTGTTGTGAGTGTTGGTCATGTGCACCATGTTTAGTTTCCGTGTAGGCTACTAGGAGGATTCAGTTTCCAAGCTGAGCTGAATTAGTGCAGCATTCAAATTAAGAGCCTGTTATTCCTGGCGTGAGCGCTGATATGTGTATGAAATACTGAACTGCATTTCAGTCATGTGGTATAGTTCCTGGTGTGTAATCGCTACAGTGAGGTGGCTGGCGTGAGTTACTGTAGCAGCTGCTATAGTAAATCAGGGAATCATAGGATATAAACTTCATGGTTTTGATCCGTATTGAATTGTGATCACAATAATAATTATCAAATTAATGTTGTAAGGGTCCACCTTTTCAATACTATAATATGCAATATTTTGAATTACATTACTAAACTAGGGACTAGTTTCGGCCTTGGCTGGCCGCCATCATAAATTCGATACCACATTGTACGGTTACAGTTGTTGTAGTTTCTGATAACCATGACTGAGTGCTTCAAAACAAGCCCAAGTTTGCTGCTGTACGTTTATCCTGGGCTGAGAAAGAGTTGCTTTAGAAAAATGATAAGAACCTTTTTTGGGGTGGCTGAAAAAAATGGTAACTTGAGTATTACACTACAAATACATGCAGTTATAACATACAAAAATTTCATTACCATCTGACAAGTAGTTTTCCTTGTATACATTCCTAAGTCTCGGTAGCAGGTAGAGACCCTCCTTGGAGGCAGCTCTACCCAGGGAGTGGCGCCCCTGCCTATGTGAGTCCCAGAGCACACTGACCCGGTGTGTAGTATCTGGTAAGGGTCCCAGCTCAGGGTTACGAGTGAAGACCTCAACGACATCAACGGCGGAGAGGGTGACCTTTGGTACGGCGGAGATGTTGGAAGAGGCAGCCCTGTACTTCGGGATTAATACGAATACAACACATAAAGGGCACGACAGTTCCACATGTTAATGGCGGTACCCCAACAGCGTCTGTTCCCCATGTTAGGGGCGGCTGAATCACAACTCACCAACACGTCTGGCAAGCGTGGTGTTTTATTGCCCAACACCTTCCATAAACTCCTATGACTTCGAATTTTCAAACGAAACTACCCCAGGTGAGTAGAGTGAAAGACTCAGAATCTCACACCGACAATATGTCAGTCTGCCTCAAGGATTCTGGGGGAGGCAAAAATTCAAAAAGAACGACTAATTAGTAAGAATAGCCACATACAACATAAGAACTATGAGACTAGCTGAAGACCTGGAAAGGCTAGAACAAGAACGGCATGACATAAAATGGGATATTCTGGGTATTTGTGAGACTCGCCTTCAAGGAGAAAAAGCTGAGACCCTTCCATCAGGTCATGTCATCTTGCATAATAACGGGGATGCTTCTACACATGCGGTTGTTATTCTTGTCAATAAAAATATCAAAGAATTCATACACAAGATGATTTGTGTCTCTTTCAGAGTGATATATATCGTCCTCAAATTAAATAGTAAATTCTCCATACAAGTCATACACGTCTATGCTCCAACCAGTACTTCTGACAGAGAGGAAGTGGAACAGCTGTATGAAGATATCACCAAAGGGAAAAATTCAGAAAAGACACAACTCTGTATCATCATTGGAGACTTCAATGCAAAAGTGGGTCAAAGGGAAATCAGAGACCCAGAGAACATTGGTACATATGGATTAGGCGATCGATACGAAAGAGGAGAAAGATTGCTAGAATATCTCAAGCCGAAAATCTCTATTTCATGAATACTTTCTTTAAAAAGCCCACCCAATGAAAATGGACATGGAAGAGCCCTGACGGTCTAACCAAGAATGAGATAGATTTTATCCTGACCAACAAGAAGAAATATTGTACAGATGTTACTGTTCTCAACAGATTTGATACAAGAAGCGACCATAGGCTAGTTCGAGCAACCTTCACATTTTACCTCAAACTTGAATGGTCCAAAACGAAGGGGGTACACTTTTCCAAGAGTAGAGGACTTAGAAAAACATCAATCATCATTTCAACAAGCTCTTACCAAAAAACTTAAGAACAGAAGATTTGAAATACTTGGACGTGAACAAACTTAATGAGAAAATTACAATCAGTATTCAAAATGCAGCAAAGGAGATCCCATTGAAGAAAACTAATAAGAGGAGCCGACTTTCACTTAATACCATGCAGCTCATTAAGGACAGGAAGACAATGGACAGGGATACAGCAGAATACAAAAATCTTAACAAGACCATTCGCAAGGAAATAAGAAAAGATCTAAGGAAATTTAATAATAACATGATCATACAGACAATTGAAGAAAATAAAAACATGAAGATTTTAAAGAACAACATGTCTACAGGAAGACCAAAAATTACAAAACTTAAGAAACAAAATGGAGAAATAGTCACAGATAGGCAAAACATTACTGAAGTTATTAGAGATTTCTACTACAAGCTGTATACCATTAATAAACCACCCAGTGATGAACAACTAGCCCAGAATTATACACATGAAGTAACACCGGAAGTAACCACTGCTGAGATTGAAAATGCACTTAAACAACTAAGGAAAAAAAAAATCCCCTGGGGAGGATAAAATAATGAATGAAATGCTGAAATTAGGTGCAAGAGATCTGCTAGAAGTCGTGAGAATACTCATCAACAAGTGTATTAACTCTGGAAGAATACCAGAAAATTGAAAAAATGCTGAAGTGATACTTCTCTTCAAGAAAGGTGATAAGGAAAATTTAGAGAACTATTGTCCTGTGAGTTTGTTATCACACCTTACAAGCTCCCGACTAAAATTGTAATCAACCGCCTCACAAGAGAACTGGATTTTTATCAACCTGCTGAGCAAGCAGGATTTCATAAAGGTTTCTCAACTGTTGAACACGTCCAGACTATTCGTCTTCTTTTTGAGAAAACCACTGAGTAAAACATCAAGATTCATCTGGCCTTCATTGATTATAAAAAAGCTTTTGACTCAGTGGGGATTTGGGCAATCATGAAGGCACTTCAAAATGCCATGATAAACTTAATGTATATAAAGCTCCTGGAAAACATTTATGATCAAGCAACAATGGTAGTCAGAGTGGACGAAGACCTCATCACCAATAAAATCCCAGTTGGCAAAGGAGTTCGACAAGGTGACACATCAGTAATAATAATAATAACTTAAATGTTTCAACCTTTTCAATACAATATATTCACAAGATTACAAAATTATACGGTACTAGTTTCGACCCATCTAGGGGTCATCATCAGCCGTATTGGAGCAAAGATCATTTGTGGCGAAATCCTAAGACAATATTATTTTAAAGAATAACAAGTGAAATGAGATGTTATGGTAATAGTTAATAATACAAGGAATATACATAATAAGAGGTTTTTAACAAAGAATAAAGTATAAATGGGGTGTTGTAAAAATTATAATCATGGAAATCAGTAAGTTCTTGTATTGAAATGAAATATGGCTTAGGAAGAGGGCTTAAGGTGGGGCTGAAGGGTGCGGGAGAAAGTGTAATTGTCTTGGAAAAGTACCTTTGATTAAATTTAGGATTGAGTTTAGGTTGGCTGCATTATTGTTTCTGAGGAAAGTGATAAATAGATCGAAGAGTATGTTGGGTTTCTCTGAGATTTCATTGAGATTGTGACTGGCATTAAAGTATTGGTCTAGGTGTATGTAGTAATTTTCCATTATGTTCAGTAAAGGGCCCTTGTTTGCTAATACGAGGATGTCCATGTCTTGTTCAATATTGGTGAAATTATGGTTATAATCTTGCATGTGTTGGCCGATGGCTGAAAACTTGTTGTATTTTATTGCGTTAGTGTGCTCGTGGTATCTGATAATGAAGTTTCTCCCGGTTTGCCCGATGTAGGTTTTTTTACAGGTGGTACATTTGATCCTATAAACTCCTGATTTTAAAAAACTGCTGGTCTTGTTGATGTGTGAAGTATTGTATAAAACATTCATGTTCTTATTGTTGGTTTTGAAGGCTATTTTAACGCCTTGTTTCTTAAAGATGTTGGTTAACTTGTAGATATCATTGTTGAACGTGAAGGTGGAAAATGTTAGAGGTTTGGTTATTTCTTTTTTGAGGGTAGTTTTTGGGCGATGTTTGTGTTTATTGATTATCCTTTCTATAAAATGATTGCTGAAGCCGTTGAATTTTGCGATTCCGCGGATTGTGTTGAGTTCGTTTTTTAGATCTTTATTGGACATAGGTATGCTGAAGGCTCGGTGAACTAGGCTGTTGTATGTGGCTCGTTTGTGGGACTGGGGGTGCACTGAATCTTGGCGAATGGTGGAGGCTGTTTCATTTCAATACAAGAACTTACTGATTTCCATGATTATAATTTTTACAACACCCCATTTATACTTTATTCTTTGTTAAAAACCTCTTATTATGTATATTCCTTGTATTATTAACTATTACCATAACATCTCATTTCACTTGTTATTCTTTAAAATAATATTGTCTTAGGATTTCGCCACAAATGATCTTTGCTCCAATACGGCTGATGATGACCCCTAGATGGGTCGAAACTAGTACCGTATAATTTTGTAATCTTGTGAATATATTGTATTGAAAAGGTTGAAACATTTAAGTTATTATTATTATTACTTATATATTGTTCAATACGGACCAAAAACATGAAATTCATAACCATCAAAGGTGACACATCTCTCCAAAGTTGTTTACCCTTGCCTTGGAAGATGTATTCAAACCCCTTTATTGGGATAATAAAGGAATAAAAATCAACGGGTTATATTTGAACCACCTGTGTTTTGCCGATGACATTGTGCTCATAAATGAAAATCTAGATGAGCTAGAAAGCATGACCCAAGAATTAAAAACTGCTTCTGTTAAGATTGGTTTGGAAATGAACATTAATAAAACGAAAATACTAAGCCCAGACAGTCGACCACTTAAAATGGGAAACCAATATATAGAAGCTGTTGATGAGTACATCTATCTTGGACACAAGATAAAACTTGGAAAAGACAACCAACATGCAGAAATTCCTCGCACAATAGGTATGAGTTGGACTGCATTCCGAAAACTGATTCATCCTCACCAGCAAGGATGTTAAAATTAACCTGAAGACCAAGGTTTAAAATACGTGCATGCTGCCAGTTACTACTACGGTCTGGAAACGATGACTCTGACGAAGGAAAGTGCTCGCAAGCATCAGCAAACACAATGAGCCATGGAGCGACAGATGCTAGGGATCAGCCTTAGGGATAAGATCCATTCAGAGGACATCAGGAGAAGAACTAACGTAACAGACATCCTAGAGAGAGTACCAAGACTAAAATGGCAATGGGTAGGACACCTAGCTCGACAAGATTACAACAGGTGGACCTCTAGGATTGTTCATTGGAGACCATGGGAACACAAGAGAGGCATCGGAAGATCCCAGAAGAGATGGCTCGACGACATAAAGCTGTTGGCTGGAACACGCTGGTTCCAAGTGGCTAAAGACTGATGACAATGGAAGCATATGGAAGAGGCCTATATCCAGCAGTGGATTGAAATAGGCTAGAAAAAAAGATATTCCTAAGTGTGTGCTTCCCAGAGAAGAAGCCAAAAACGCGGGCAATATTTATTACAACCACAAATAAAAAATATTAAATGAACGTCGAAAACAATGTGTCTTATATACGCTAGTGTAGAATTAAATAAGGAAAATACTGGTATAACTCACATTGCAATAGGCCTATTGGTTCGTTTGTAATTAAAGCCTAAACTCGAGTGTCCATAATAAAAAATCCAACAGTAGGTACCACCACCCCATCAACACAGTAATTAAAACTGAGGGGACTTTTTCTCTTGGTGAAACATACAACCTGACTTCCCATCCCATTTACCATCATACTATTGTCTGCTGGCCATCTCAGAACAATATCTAGGTCTTTTTTTAGTCAGTCACAATCCTGCAACATACAGTATAACTTCATCTGCAAATAGCCTTACCTGTGATTCCAGTTCTTTACTTAACATTTATATATAAATATAACAAAACATAAAGCTACAATAATACTGACGAGGTACATGACACTTTCCACTTCTTCCAGTTTGCTTCCTTACTTCCACAAAGATTTTCTTTTTTGCTATTTGCTTCACGTCGCACCGACACAGATAGGTCTTATGGCAACAATGGGACAGGAAAGGCCTAGGAATGAGAAGGAAGCGGCCATGTCCTTAATTAAGGTACAGCCCCAGCATTTGCCTGGTGTGAAAATGGGAAACCACGGAAAACCATCTTCACGGCTGCCGACAGTGGGGATCGAACCCACTATCTCCCAGATGCGAGCTCACAGCTGCGTGCCCCTAACCACATGGCCAACTCGCCCGGTTACAAAGATATTAACTTGGTGATTATACCTGACATAATGTATAAGCAAATGTTGTTCACAGTGACTTTGGTCATTCCAGCCACCTTTGGTATAGAATCTGTTTCATTCTGAGTCCCAAGAAGTGGAAAATATTCTACACTGTACTGCAATTTGATGTATTCAAATTCTTACAGTTGTAATTATATTCTCTCACGCTAGGCACAAAACAGAAAAATCTGGTATACAGACATTATATTATTCACATTAGATGAAAAGAAGAATGGAGGAGGAGGATGACTGTTACGGACGTGAAATGAATGCAAGCTCAGCCTTCAAAATGATAACATCTAGAGCACATCATATCTACTCACCTTATCCACTTGATATATTCTGATACTTTTATCATATCCTCCACTGACAAATTCCTTCCCTGTGGGGGCATAATCTACGTACATAACTGCGGATGTGTGATCCATGTGGACATTCATCGGCTGTTTCAAGTTTCTCATGTCAAAGGTATACAAACTGTAATACAAAAGAAATTGATAATTTCTGAATCAGTTTCATTCTGAGATTGGAAAATTCTTTTATAATGTAATAACTTAGACTTAAATTCACTAGTGGTACACCAAGAAAAAAATGTTTATAAAACATGAATACTTAGATGCATTCAATTTTGAACTGTCATATATATTTCCAAATTCTTTTTTTTTTTTGCTAGGGGCTTTACGTCGCACCGACACAGATAGGTCTTATGGCGACGATGGGATAGGAAAGGCCTAGGAGTTGGAAGGAAGCGGCCGTGGCCTTAATTAAGGTACAGTCCCAGCATTTGCCTGGTGTGAAAATGGGAAACCACGGAAAACCATCTTCAGGGCTGCCGATAGTGGGATTCGAACCTACTATCTCCCGGATGCAAGCTCACAGCCGCGCGCCTCTACGCGCACGGCCAACTCGCCCGGTATTTCCAAATTCTAAGTGTTCATTGAAAATAATTTGTACTTCTTTGTTCAAAATTGATGGTGTAGCCGTTAGAAGAAAGCACCAAGGAGAAAACATGATGATGTTTGTTGTTTAAAGGGACCTAACAGCTAGGTCATCGGCCCCTAATGGTACAAGGTGCAATGAAATGAAACTATAATTAACCATTCAAAATGTATCCACTGACTAGAATCTAAAACGAAACATGATGAAAAATTGATCATGAATCCAAAACAATCAGTGGATCCAATTCCCAATGCCTTATTTTCTGAGTTGATGGTTGTTGCACGAAGGGGTCTAAAACCCAGATCACTAGCCCCTCATAATGGTACTAATCACTGGTAAAGCAGAACCATAGTCTTCCTCTAGAGTGGTACTAATTTTTTTTTTTTTTTTTTGCTAGGGGCTTTACGTCGCACCGACACAGATAGGTCTTATGGCGACGATGGGATAGGAAAGGCCTAGGAGTTGGAAGGAAGCGGCCGTGGCCTTAATTAAGGTACAGCCCCAGCATTTGCCTGGTGTGAAAATGGGAAACCACGGAAAACCATTTTTAGGGCTGCCGATAGTGGGATTCGAACCTACTATCTCCCGGATGCAAGCTCACAGCCGCGCGCCTCTACGCGCACGGCCAACTCGCCCGGTAGTGGTACTAATCACAGGTAATGTAGACTCATGGTGTTCCTCACATGGTGGTACTAAAGAACAGGTAATGCAGACCCATGGAATCTCACACATAATAGCACAACTTACAGATAACACAGGCCCATGGTGTTTCTCACATAAGGGTACTACTCACAAGCAACGCAGACCCATGGTGTTCCTCACATAGTGGGACTTATCATGGGAACCGGCTAGATCCGTGGTGTTCCTCACATAGTGGGACTAATTCAAAGTTAAAAACTTCATAGTTGTTCCGTATTGAACTGAGAATCACAAAGGTAAATTGAATGTAAGAGTTCCACCTTTTCAATACAATACAATACAATACAATACAATACAATACAATTCTGTTGCACAGGATTATGTCAAAAGTTTATTGTGGTGTCATCAGCCTATCACATAAACAGTCAAGAAAGACCCAACTCAACAAATCCAACGTCTCTGAAACAAACTCTAAAGAACACCTCATTTCTTTTTACCGATCAGGAAAAAACAAGACTATCGAACATGAATCAGGGTCTGCCCACTGCACGGATAAAGCTTTCCCTAAAATCCACAAGGACGATGTCCCCATCCGCCCGATTATTAATTACAGACCCAGCCCACTATATAAATTAGTTCAGAAAAATTACAGATTTTTGTCAAATAAATCTGTAAAAAAAACACCACAGAGTTGATTAAGAAATTAGACAACTTTGAAATTCAAAGCCACCATTCGATCCACTCTTTTGATATTCCTAACATGTATCCCAGTATTGATACCAAAAAACTATTTACCATTATCGAAGGAAACTTAAGCAAATACAGTTGTTTAAAAGCAAACATGAGATTCAGGATTTTATGACTGTCATGCGTCGCTTCGAACTGGAGACTAGATATATGCAGGTCTTGCTCAGGAACCAGCATAAGTCCCTGTATTTTGATGCCTGGTGATAGGAAGTGTGGATACTTCCTGGTGTTGTGGGTTTTTTGTATATAAAATTTTATTCTCAGAATTGGTTAAGTCCTTTTATGTTGAGTAAACCTAGTGATGGAAGTTGCAATACTTTCAGGTGCTGTGTGGTAACAGCTAGAGTTACTGGCAACTGTCAGCAATGTTATTTCCTCTGCTGTGGGATCTTGTGGTAGACAGACTGCTGGATGTTGTCAGCAGATTAGACTACACTTTTGGCTAAACTGAAGAAATTGTTTTTCTGGTGCATGGAAAATTCAGAAACACTGTTAAGGAACAAATGCAAAAAGCACTTGATGTTGTTTCCAACTGGGCGACTTAAAATAAGCTCTCATTAACCTGAGATTGCTCCCTACACCACGTCTTTATAAATGGTGAAGAAATTAAAATGTTGGCTGATGTGAAGTATTTGAGAGTAATTCTTGACTTAGAGATTACCTGGAAGTAACTTTTTAAGGAAATCTACAGAAAATTCACAACCACTTTTGTTGTAATCTAATGGATGTATGGTACCGTAAAATGTCGCTGTAACCAACGCCAATATAATGCAATGTTCAGAATTGCAAAAAAAAAAAAAATGGCACCTTCCCTTTTTCCTATTTAGTGTGTGTTAAAATATTTCATTTTAATGAAAATCAAACTTTCAGTAGAACAAATTAATAGCTGGCCCTTTTGCCTATATTTAACATTATTTTTTCAAAATATAATTGAAATTCATTCTGTTTCATTCACCAGGCATTTCACACAACACAACACCCTCCTATGCACGTAAGAACAAACCACATACTCATTACAACAAATGCACATAATTAGCTAATTTTTTTTTTTTTACAATTGGCTTTACACTGCACCGATATAGATAGGTCTTGTGGCAATAATTGGATAGGAAAGGGCTATGAGTGGGGAGCAAGCAGCTGTGGTGTTAATTAAGATACAGTCCCAGCATTTGCCTAGTGTGAAAATGGGAAACCATGGAAAACCATTTTCTGGGCTGCTGACAGTGGGGTTCGAAACCCACTATCTGCCAAGTACAAGCTCACAGCTGCGCATCCCTAACTGCACAGCCAATTCGCTCGGTAATGAAATGGCGTATGGCTTTTAGTGCCGGGAGTGTCCGAGGACATGTTCGGCTCGCCACGTGCAGGTCTTTTGATTTGACGCCTGTAGGCGACCTACGCATCGTGATGAGGATGAAATGATGATGAAGACGGCCCATACACCCAGCCCCCGTGCCAGCGAAATTAACCAATTAAGGTTAAAATTCCCGACCCTGCCGGGAATCGAACTCGGGACCCCTGTGACCAAAGGCCACATTTAGCCATGGAGCTGGACACTTGCTCGGTGATAGCTGATTACAAATATCACATAACCAAACCGCATAACAATTCTAGTCAGCATGTTGCCTACCGAACAACATGTGAAGATGATAAGTTTCTTAAAACAAATGTATATTTTATTCAGTTATGGAGTACATCATTATGTAGGATTAATTTCTTGTAAATAAAACATAAATTAAAGCTAATTTCCCATGTAATATTGTCTTGGGAAGAGACATTAATATCAATATACTGGAAGCAAGAAGCAATGCAGATGTTCAGGGCTGCGTGGAGATCACTGAAGGAAGAAATCATTGCAAACTGTTTTAGAAAAGTTGGAGTGATTTATGTAGAAAACATCATCAGAGAAAGTGAAGTTTGGATGATGTGGAAACAGAGGAAAACTGGAAGCGTTTGTGTGAGAAGCTGCATGAGCCAGTAAGGATGAATCTTGCCCGTTACATCAATATGGACTGTGATGTGTTACTGCAAAAAGAAATCCCTGATGATGAAATTGTGGCAGACATTAGTGATAGAAATCCACGTGATAATGAGGTGGAAGAGGAAGATGTGCCTCAAAGTGTTTGATAAAGTTTGACTATTGAGCAGGCAACAATAATCATAATGTTATTGGCTTTATGGCCAACTTATGTTTATGTTTTTCGGAGACACCGCGGTGCAAGAATTTAGTCCCGCAGGAGTTCTTTAATGTGCCAGTAAACCTATCGACACGAGGCTGACGTATTTGAGCACCTTCAAATACCACCAGACTGAGCCAGGATCAAACCTACCAAGCTGGAGTAAGAAGGCCAGCGCCCCAACCGTCTGAGCCACTCAACCAGGCCGCAAGCAACAAACATGGCACATAGTCTTCAAGATTTTCTTCTGGCACAACAGATATGTCCAAATATTTGTACCTGATAACGTACCTGTTTTACTAACAGTAATGAAAAATATGGTTCTACTAAGGACGATACATACATTACCTATGCATGGGAAAGTGTAAATGACGTATAATTGCAAGTGGAAATAGTAAGTGCTGTGGCAAACCTACCATGTGCTAACAGTTTATGGGGGATATGCAACACACTCCTTGAGAGTTTGGATGTTTTAAACATAATTACACTGAAATATTTACAATTAGGAAGCTGTGAAGGCCATCTGTTGTGTTTACTACCCAAACCAAACTTCTATTCCATTACATGAAATTCTGATTCTTCTTTCGAAAAAAAAAAAAAAAAAAAAAAAGAATTGTCTCTTCCTCAATGAGGACCAACCAATGGGATCACCAATGCCTACGTAACTTGTGAACATTGAAACATAACAATTCATCTCTACGATGAATTAGTAGGCATATTTCTGGACCAAAAGCATTTTTTTTTTTCATTTTGTATTGAAGACACTTTGTTTTCTCCTTAACCCTAAGGCTGGTGGGTAACATGACATGTCTTCCAAGTGTTTTCAGCCTTCGGCCAGGAGCTTCAAGTGGCGACAGGTGTGCTCGCCTTTGATATTGCTGATAAATTGCACTCTACGTCTTCCTTTGGTCCTTTTGACACTTCTATGTATCTTAAATAGAAGATCATAATAGTCTGAAGCTAAAATAAGAACAAATTTATGGAAATCTATTGTACAATATTCTTATTAAAACATTTATATAGAGGATTAATCACCTATAACTTGCACCATAAATACAGGGTCTCTCTTATAAACTAAGACCGAATACACGGTGTTTGTACTCTGCGCTATGGCAGCTGCTTCAGCCTAACTTATGTCGCACGTGGCCGCTCTGCTTTTTAACCCTAAACCGGGCGCGCTGGTGAATTTCGTTCACCAACCTGCGTATTTCACTTGTAGTTTTTAGTTCCTAAGAGCTATAACCGTCGTGCTGCTAGTACCTTCCGGCGAAGTCTTATCGATACTCTCAGCGTAGCGGTATCTGTTCAGGAAGTTGTACGTGTCACGCTATTCGACCTTGACTCGCACTTGCCGACAATTGGTGAACTTTCTTCAGCACGCGCCCAGAAATGTAAGTAAAATTGTACCTTAGACGTTCTTGGAGTTTCATTATTTTAAAATGTAGACTATAGAGGAAACAAAATTAACTTTCTATTTTTATTGTAGGGCAAAGTTTGTGAAGGATGAAGACATACAAACACTGTTACAGGCTGATGAGGAGGAAGGATCTGCGAGAGCTGAAGTTTGTGATTTTTCTGATGGTGAAGATGAAGTGGTAAATTATTCAGACGTTGATCATGACAGTGAGAGTGAACAAGAAGCTGATATAGGCGTAGTTGATAGCTATGAACACGACGAACTATAGAGGGATTTTTTCTTTGGGAAATACGAAACAATGAGGTGCACCACTAACTTTTCAAGGGCTACCTCTATGATTGAAGAATTTTTCGTTTCAACTCATGAATAAGTGGTTGGTTGAGCGAACTAAGATAGGAACACTGTCTCCAGATATCCGAGCAGTGTTATCCCCATACCATCAGGAAGAAACATCAAAAGAAACAGAAGTGCCATCGAAGAGAGGGCAATGCATTCACTGAGAGTGGAAACAAAATCAAGTCACCACAATGAAGTGTAATCAGTGTCATAACTTTGCGTGTAAAGCACACTCTAAAAGGTGCTTTAGATGTGTAAGGTATGAGAATAATGCTAATGATTAATGAAGATTGTTAGAAGTGTTTCATTTTAAGTCCTCGTGATTTAAGTATTCTTCTTCTTCTTCTTCTTCTTCTTCTTCTTCTTCATAGTACCGTATCAGGTCCCCCTGACGTTGGCGGTCACTGTGGCGAATGCAGTACGATCTCTTGCTAGGTGGAAAAGTCTTTCAACACTGTGAATTCCAGTCCATTCTTTGATGTTTCCAAGCCATGACATTCGCCTCCTCCCGACACCTCTTCGACCCTGTGTTTTGCCTTGTACAATCCGCTGTAAGATGAGGTAACGGTAATTTCTAAGGATGTGGCCAAGGTAAGAGATCTTCCGGAGTTTTATTGTTTGAACGAGTTCCCGACTTGCTCTTGGCCTTCTGAGTACTTCTTGGTTCGTTAGTCGTGCAACCCACGAAATCCTGAGCATCCTACGGTGGATCCACATTTCAAAGGCTTCCAAGCGTTTCACTGATATATTCTTGAGAGTCCATGTTTCCACACCATATAGCAAGGCTGACCATATATAGCACTTGACCATCCTCTGTCTAAGTTTTAAATTTAAGTAGTCATTGCAAAAGAAAGATTTCAATTTTGTAAATATTTTTCGTGCTATTGCTATCCTCTGTTTCACTTCTTTCTCGGGATCAAGTTCTTCAGTGACAATGGCACCCAGATATTTAAAAGTGGTTACTCTCTCAATCTGTCAGTTGTTTAGTTGTAAGATTGCCTCAGCATTGGCACGTCTGCTGAAGATCATGAACTTGGTCTTGTTTACATTTATTTTTAGTCCCATGTCCTCACTTACTGCACTGATATTATTGAGCAGGAGTTGGAGACCTTTAAAATTGTCACACAGGACGACTGTATCATCCGCATATCTTATGTTGTTAATTATGCCGCCATTTACTTTTATTCCATATTGTTGATTTTCTAAAGCTGTTTTGAAAATTTTATCCGAGTAAAGGTTGAATAACAATGGAGACAAAACACAACCTTGTCTAACTCCTCTTTGGATGGCTATCTCGTTTGTAGTTTGATTTCCGATTCGGACAACGGCCTTTTGTCACCAGTAAAGGTTTTCAATAATGCGGATATCTTTGCTGTCAACTCCTATATCCTTCATGAGTTCTACAAGTTTTGGATGTTGTACTCTGTCAAGTATTCATCGGTTTCAATTTTATTTTCAGTCTTCAACCCATGAATATTTTTACTCTTTTTTATTATATGTATGTACTGTCACTTGTAATTTGTGTTGTAATTAGTATGTCAAAGGATTATAAAGCACATAAGGAGTAACAATATCAGTCGTGTAAGAGTTAGTACTTCTTAACCAGTTGCTAAGACTAAGAAAAATGAATGGTGAACGAAATTCACCACGCGCCCAGCAATCTGAGATGAAATCTTACCTTATAAAAGATTGATGCTTATGAATTTCATGTTTTTGGTCCGTATTGAACTGAGAATAATATATAAGTAATAATAATAATAACGTAAATGTTTCCACCTTTTCAATACAATATATTCACAAAATTACAAAATTATACGGTACTAGTTTCGACCCATCTAGGGGTCATCATCAGCCGTATTGGAGCAAAGATCATTTGTGGCGAAATCCTAAGACAATATTATTTTAAAGAATAACAAGTGAAAAGAGATGTTATGGTAATAGTTAATAATACAAGGAATATACATACTAAGAGGTTTTTAACAAAGAATAAAGTATAAATGGGATGTTGTAAAAATTATAATCATGGAAATCAGTAAGTTCAGCCCCACCTTAAGCCCTCTTCCTAAGCCATATTTCATTTCAATACAAGAACTTACTGATTTCCATGATTATAATTTTTACAACACCCCATTTATACTTTATTCTTTGTTAAAAACCTCTTAGTATGTATATTCCTTGTATTATTAACTATTACCATAACATCTCTTTTCACTTGTTATTCTTTAAAATAATATTGTCTTAGGATTTCGCCACAAATGATCTTTGCTCCAATACGGCTGATGATGACCCCTAGATGGGTCGAAACTAGTACCGTATAATTTTGTAATTTTGTGAATATATTGTATTGAAAAGGTGGAAACATTTACGTTATTATTATTATTATTATTACTTATATATTATAAAAGATACTGGAAGTGACATTCTTCCTGGGATATATAGGCATTGTATCTGGTGACCACTGTAACGGACTCCTCACGTCACCGGCACCTATTGTTATGAAAATTGCCATGCATATAACCTTCTACTATTAATATGGACTTACACTCATCTTGATATAAACCGTACTTTTTCTGCAACTGGACTTACATACTTCAGTGAATTTGGACACATCATACTTTGCATGAACTCTGCTCTATCCATCTCTACGATCTACGATAAACTGACTTCCTTCTCGCCAGCTGACGTCATACGACATCGCCTGGTTCGTCGCACATGCTCCAGTAACCTCCCCTCTACTCCACTGTATAAATACCTGGCCTCTCTCTGCATATTTTGAGATGGACTTTGGCTTGTGTGGAGGGAGGAACATCTAACGTCGTCTCCGTCCTTAGGGACATGTGCCCAGGAGTCTCCATTTTCGGGCAGTACCACCTGTATCATGATGAGGTATGACAAACGCTTAATTACTTTCCTGTAAATACTTCTACTTGCATCGGGAGCTACTTTCCTTTGAATTTCTCACAGGGAGCATGGCATTTCCAGGCCGAGATTTCACTCGTCTTTTCAATATTTAAAATCTCTTTTGTCGAACCTAGTGTCAACTTTGTTTCTAACTGTGCGTGTGGTATATTTGCAACTCCGCGACTTCTACACACACTCGTATTTAATCAGTGCTTCGCCATTTGTGCTTCTGAATGTCTTGAAACTGCTTCATTTGAACTATATGGTGATTTTTGACTGCATGACAACGTTACTTAGTGTCAATTCACGTGGTAACTGAAGTGTTATGACTTGCATATTACTTTCAAACTTTATTTCGAAGATTACCTGCTGGTATACTCTGATTTTGTAACTGTGAACATCTTTTTTTATTCTTGTTGTTATTCTGGGTTTCTCTTCTTATGGTCGTATTTATCCTTTCCTTGTTTGTCCCTTTCCATTCCTGCTTTATTCTCTCTTATTTGCTTTCTTTCTCGTGGATATCTTATTTTTGTGTAATAGATTTGCATTTTGTATATGTGGTTGAGAAAATTCCATATTTGTATATTCTTCTTTTCATGTAAATTTCTAGAGTTTCGATTTAATTATTTCAATATATCTGTTTCCAAATTTTATCATGGTTTCTCATCTATTTTCATCCGTCATGTCCCTTATTTCTTCTCACACTCTCCTTTAATTTTTAATGTTATTAAGCACTGTTTCCACTGCGCTATGTGTTGTTACTCTGGAATACTTTTTGGAGATTTTGATTACCGCGGCCTCTGTTCTCAATTCGGCATTTTCTTCACGGCGTGAATATTTCAACCTACTGATTACTAACTATTTGGTGTCATCGATACTTTGAGATCTTCCCTTGGCACTATCATATATATATAACATGTGCATATAACCCCCATGACGGGTTACACCACATTCTGGCTGACATGAGTTCTGTCATTCGTAATGTTTTCTTTCAGTTCCTCCAATGCGTAAGGATTTGTTTGACACAATTTTTCTTTAATTTTACCCCACACGTAAAAATCACACACTGTTACATCTGGAGAATAAGTGGGAAATAGACCAGCACTAATCACTCTGCCTGAAAACACATCCGAGACTGTAAGAAGGGGATCTTCTGCTGTATGAGCACGGGTTGAATCTAGTTGAAACCACTCACACAACTTTTCTTCTTCAGTCAATTGATGGAAGAACGGCATCAAAATGTCATCTTTGTACCTATTAATTTACTGTTGTCTTGAAAGAAAAAAATAGGCCTAATTATTCGTCTTGCACTAACAGCAAACCAAACACCAATCTTCCTATCATAATGAGGGACTTCATAAACACCACTAGGATTTTCTGCACACCAACTGCAAGAGTTATGACTGTTCACACGACCATTAAGATGAAAACAGAACTTCTATGTACGATAATACAGTGTTACAATGAGAACTGCCTTACAATGTTAACAGCTGTGATTCAGGCTGGCGACTGAGGCTTGCCACATCAAACATGTGCGGGCTGCTTGCAAAGTCAAGAACTATGGGCATGTCTCCCATACTCCAGCTTACGCATCGCAAAGTAAAAACGCAGCTTCAACGGTCTTAGTTTATATGAGACACCCTGTATTACTGAAATGGAAGGTGCTATTGAAATGCAGTTTTCACAGAAATTAAGTGTAACCAAGGGCTCATAATTACAGCTCATACATATATTTTAATAACTAACAGAATGCGTATTATTTTAGAAAGATACATTTTTCAAATGGAACAATACCTATTAACATTAACAAAATAAAAACTAGACTAAATTAGAATGTCAATGGTGTTTTTCCCCCCCAAGATTCTAGTACAAGTAGTTTACAAGCTAACATAGTTTGAAAATTGTAAATACCAACAGTTGTCTGCTCCATTCAACTGCTTAGTTATGAGGTTATGTTTTTCTTATCTTCGTTTCCTTTACAGTACAATGATTGCATTACGACTTTCTTGTCAGTTACTTTGTGATAGTTCAACAAGTAGGGCACGGTGGAAGATGTATTTCTCACTGTTGAAAAAGCCGACTTGTTAATAGTGTTGCAGGTTATAAACTTCACTTTCCTTGTCCGTATTGAAGATCTACTTGTGATACAATTCCTTTAGTTTTGCCAATTGCCACCTTTTCAATACAATGAAAGTATATTACAAACTTACATATTTATTATGATGTTTACATGGTACATGTTTCGCTCCTTTTCGTGAGCATCATCAGCCAAACTATCATTAATCTAAGATTGTGTAAGATCATAAAACAATTCTTTTGGTTCAAGATTACTCCTATAAAACTAATTGACAATCTTATAACATTTTAAAAGTCACAAAACAATAAAATTATGTCTTAAGTTAACACTTTTTGTCTAAAATCTTCTTCAGTCCAAACCTTTTATCGCCGAAACTCATCCGGTCAACATCATTTAAAATTGTTTAAAATTACATACATACATGCATACATACATACATACATTACATACATACATACATACATACATACATACATACATACATACATACATACATACATACATACATACATACATACATTATCATTATAGACTGTTATGCCTTTCAGCGTTCAGTCTGCAAGCCTCTGAGAATTTACTAAGCATCGCCATAATCCTCGATTTGCAACTAGTGTTGTGGCCTCATTTAGTTCTATACCTCTTATCTGTAAAACGTTAGAAACCGAGTCTAACCATCATCGTCTTGGCCTCGCTCTACTTCTCTTACCCTCCATAACAGAGTCCATTATTCTCCTAGGTAACCTATCCTCCTCCATTCGCCTCACATGACCCCACCACCGAAGCCGGTTTATGCGTACAGCTTCATCCATAGAGTTCATTCCTAATATAGCCTTTATCTCCTCATTCCGAGTACCCTCCTGCCATTGTTCCCACCTGTTTGTACCAGCAATCATTCTCGCTACTTTCATGTCTGTTACTGCTAACTTATGAATAAGATATCCTGAGTCCATCCAGCTTTCGCTCCCGTAAAGCAAAGTTGGTCTGAAAACTTTTTTTTTTTTTTTGCTAGGGGCTTAACGTCGCACCGACACAGATAGGTCTTATGGCGACGATGGGATAGGAAAGGCCTAGGAGTTGGAAGGAAGCGGCCGTGGCCTTAATTAAGGTACAGCCCAAGCATTTGCCTGGTGTGAAAATGGGAAACCACGGAAAACCATTTTCAGGGCTGCCGATAGTGGGATTCGAACCTACTATCTCCCAGATGCAAGCTCACAGCCCCGCGCCTCTATGCAGGTCTGAAAACAGACCGATGTAAAGATAGTTCCGTCTGGGAGCTGACTTCCTTCTTACAGAATACTGCTGATCGCAACTGCGAGCTCACTGCATTTGCTTTACTGCACCTTGATTCATTCTCTCTTACTATATTACCATCCTGGGAGAACACACAACCTAAATACTTGAAATTATCGACCTGTTCTAGCTTTGTATCACCAATCCGACATTCGATTCTGTTGAATTTCTTACCTACTGACATCAATTTAGTCTTCGAGAGGCTAATTTTCACACCATACTCTTTGCACCTATTTTCAAGTTCCAAGATATTAGACTGCAGGCTTTCAGCACAGTCTGCCATTAAGACCAAGTCATCAGCATAGGCCAAACTGCTTACTACATTTCCACCTAACTGAATCCCTCCCTGCCATTTTATACCTTTCAGCAGATGATCCATGTAAACTACAAACAGAAAAGGTGAAAGATTACAGCCTTGTCTAACTCCTGTAAGTACCCTGAACCAAGAACTCATTCTACCATCAATTCTCACTGAAGCCCAATTGTCAACATAAATGCCTTTGATTGATTTTAATAATCTACTTTTAATTCCATAGTCCCCCAGTATGGCGAACATCTTTTCCCTTGGTACCCTGTCATATGCTTTCTCTAGATCTACGAAACATAAACACAACTGCCTATTCCTCTCGTAGCATTTTTCAATTACCTGGCGCATACTGAAAATCTGATCCTGACAGCCTCTCTGTGGCTTGAAACCACACTGGTTTTCATCCAACTTCCTCTCAACGACTGATCGCACCCTCCCTTCCAGGATGCCAGTGAATACTTTGCCTGGTATACTAATCAATGAGATACCTCGATAGTTGTTGCAATCCTTCCTGTTCCCTTGCTTATATATAGGTACAATTACTGCTTTTGTCCAATCTGAAGGTACCTTACCAACACTCCACGCTAATTTTACTACTCTGAAGCCATTTCATCCCTGCCTTCCCACTGTACTTCACCATTTCAGGTCTAATTTCATCTATCCCGGCTGCCTTATGACAATGGAGTTTATTTACTATCCTTTCCACTTCCTCAAGCATAATTTCACCAACATCATTTTCCTCCTCCCCATGAGCTTGGCTGTTTGCAACACCACCATGATGATTTCCTTTTACATTGAGAAGATGTTCAAAATATTCCCTCCACCTCTCCAGTGATTCCCTGGGATCTATTATGAGTTCACCTGAATTACTCAAAACACTGTTCATTTCCTTTTTCCCTCCCTTCCTAACATTCTTTATTACTGTCCAGAAAGGTTTCCCTGCTGCTTGACCTAGCCTTTCCAGGTTATTACCAAAATCTTCCCATGACTTCTTTTTGGATTCAACAACTATTTGTTTCTCTCTGTTTCTTTCATCTACGTACCAATCCCTGTCTGCCTTGGCCCTTGTTTGGAGCAATTTCTGATAAGCCTTCTTTTTAAGTTTACAGGCTGCTCTCACTTCATCATTCCACCAAGAGATTCGCCTTTTCCCATTTTTACACACAGTTGTTCCTAGGCATTCCCTTGCTGTTTCTATTACAGCATCCCTGTATGCCACCCATTCACTTTCTATATCCTGAACCTGTTTACTGTCTACTGTTCGAAACTTCTCACTAATCATATCCATGTACTTCTGTCTAATTTCCTCGTCCTGGAGACTTTCTACCCTTATTCGTTTGCAGACAGATTTCACTTTCTCTACCCTAGGCCTAGAGATACTTAGTTCACAGCAGATCAGATAGTGGTCTGTATCATCGAAAAATCCGCAAAAAACTTGTACATTCCTAACAGATTTCCTGAATTCAAAGACTGTTAAGATATAGTCTATTATGGATCTGGTACCCCTAGCCTCCCACGTGTAGCGGTGAATAGCCTTATGCTTGAAGAATGTATTCGTAACAGCTAAACCCATACTAGCACAAAAGTCCAGCAAACGCTTCCCATTCCCATTAGCTTCCATATCTTCCCCACATTTACCAATCACCCTTTCGTATCCTTCAGTTCTATTCCCAACTCTCGCATTGAAATCGCCCATTAGCACTATTCTATCCTTGCTGTTGACCCTGACCACGATGTCACTCAATGCTTCATAAAACTTGTCAACTTCATCCTCATCTGCATCCTCACATGGTGAATACACGGACACAATTCTTGTCCTAATTCCTCCCACTGACAAATCTACCCACATCATTCGCTCATTTACGTGCCTAACAGAAACTATGTTGTGTGCAATGGTATTCCTGATAAACAGCCCTACCCCAGACTCTGTCCTTCCCTTTCTAACACCTGTCAAGTACACTTTATAATCTCCTACCTTTTCCTCATTATCTCCCCTTACCCGAATATCACTTACTCCTAGCACATCCAGATGCATCCTCTTTGCTGACTCAGCCAGTTCTACCTTCTTTCTTCCATAAGCCCCATTAATATTGATAGCTCCCCATCGAATTCCATTTCGTTCGCCAAGTTGTTTCCAAGGAGTCCCTCGCCTGTCAAATGGGAGTGGGACTCCATTACTCCCATAGGTCCGAGGCTTGCTTAAAGTGTTCTGAGCTCGGTAAATTCATGAAGCAGGATGCTACCCTACTTGCACATAGTCCAAGTGAGGATCTCTCCTCTAACGGGTTATGGACCACCGGTGAATTGTATAGTCCTAGCCGCCTGAGCACAAGGAGGGCCACGACTCAGAATATGTCCGAGATGCCCACTCCCATTCCATAGCAACTGGTATCCCGACTCTCAGGACCACTTACTAGGCCACTCAGGCGCTGCCCATGGTTCACGAACTGGGACGTGACTACAGTAACCCACAAACATGAACCAAATTAAGAATAAAATAAAGAACTTTGAAATCTGGCTAGTTGTGTTGATTCCCGTTGCTTAACTTGTATAATTGTCATTAAAACTTCATAACACTATTGAATATTTTCTGCAGTTGATAATTGTCATTATGGTCGATAGACTTGTTTATGTTGCTGGAGTAACATTTATAAAATGTATTGGTATTAATTTATATTATGAATGGCGTAAAATTGTTCGTGAACAAACTTGTTGATGAAAACTTTTTGATGTGATATGGGATTTAAAATGTTCTTGAACGTTCCATAATGGCTCATTGGTGTATCTGTAATGAAAGATAAAAATTATATGTTTATGGTTTTGATTGTATTTCTGTATAACATCTTATTAGAAGAATTGTCACTTACTTTCCTTTCTGCTGCATAATTGTTTGGTGTTACCCCTAGCTTCTTGAGAACTACTTGTTATCCTGTTTGCACTTCTTGTGTTGTATGAGTGAGTGTAGATGAGTTTACGTTTTGGCAGGGAGGGGGAAGGGGAAGTTAAGGTAGGCGGCGCATTGGTAGCTGCAGTAGACTGTGGAGGGGATAGTCTAGGGGAAGTGAGGGGAGGAGTTGAGTTTGTTTGTGTCAATAAGCTATTAACTTTTATCAGATTAAAATGTTTATAGAATTTATTTATATCTGATTTGAGTATTTGTATTAGTTCCGGTAATTGTAATAAGATGGGATTCTTTATTTCTATTTCGTCATTTAGGTTTTTATTTTTATTGTATTGTTGATCTAAATGAATATATATGTTTTCCAATTCCGTCATTTCTTTTCCATTTTCTACTCCTCTTAAGATTTTTAAATCCCTTTCAATAGTTGTAAAACTGTGTCCAGTTTCTTGCATGTGTGTACTCATTGCAGAATGTTTCCTGTGTTTGGCTGCATTTACATGTTCAAGATATCTTATTATAAAGCTTCGGCCCGTCTGGCCAACGTATGAAAAATTGCACTCTGCGCACGTGAGCCTATATATTCCAGATCCTTGATATTGATTACTATTTGTATTAACTTTATTGTGGTTGAAGAAAACAGCCAATTATGTCAGACAATTATGTCATCTGCATACAATCTTATTTTTGATGTTATATTGTTCCCTAAATCATTTGCGTATATTAAGAAAAGTAACGGACCGATTATACTACCCTGTGCAATTCCCTTCCAAACTTTCTCTTCCTGCGATACATTATTTCCTACTTTGACTTTCTGAACCCTTGAATTTAGAAATGTTTTTATCCAACATGTAACCCTTACGTCCAATCCCATTCCCTCCAATTTCTTTAATAATATTCGATGTTCCACTCTATCAAAGGCTTTGGAAAGATCTATGGCTATGCAATCTAACTGACCTCCTGAATCCAATTGATCTGATATGTCCTGCTGAAATCCCACCAGTTGTGCCTCACAAGAAATTTTTTTTCTAAATCCATACTGGCTCCTCATGAACCAATTTTTATCATCACATATCCCTCTGATGTACTTTGATATTAAACTCCCCAGTATTTTACAAACTATACTGGTCAGGCTGATTGGTCTGTAGCTCTCTGGTTTCCTTTTATCACCCTTTCCTTTATAAATTGGTATTATTATAGATTCCTTCCATTCCTTTGGTATTACACTATTATTTATGACATAGTCAAAGAGAAATTTTAAATAAGGCACTATGTACCACCCCATTGTCTTTAATACCTCCCCAGTAATTTGATCACTTCCTGCTGCTTTTCCTTGCTGAAGCAGTTGGATTTCTCTGAAAATATCTTCATTTGTGAATGAGAAGCTTCTTGTTTCCCTCTGTGTCTCTCCCTCTCTATCTTCTGTTTCAGTTTCCAACTCCTGACAATCTTCTACTGAATCCCTGAATTCCCTACTAAGTAGGTTTGCTTTTTCAGTATCCGTTAAATAGTGTTCACCCCCTTCTCCCACCATTGTAGGAATTTGGATTCCTTTTCCTTTTTGATTCCTGATATATGAATACAGCTTTTTCCATTTCCCTTTGTGGTCATTACCCTCTTGAAGTATGCCATTCATATAATTCTCTTTTGCTTCCTTTTCCACTCTATTCAGTTTTCTCATTAGCTGTTTTCCAGTTTCTCTACTCTCCGTACCCTCTTTGATTTTCCTGTTTTCTATTCTACATTTTCTTTTTAATTTTCTTATTTCCCTTGTATAATAAACAGGGTCTGAGGTCATTTTACCCTTCTTAACAGGTACAAATCTCTTCTCTCCTTCCCAAATGATTCCTTTCAATTTAGCCCAAAGTGTATCCACATTACTCCCTTCACTTATCCAACAACTGAACTGTGATTTAAGTCGAGTCCCAAATTCATCAACTTTAGTTTTTCTGTACAATTTCTTGTCTTGTGTAACCCTCTTATTAAGCCTTTTTGGTACCAGTCCTACATCCATTATTACAGCCTTATGGTCCCCTATTCCTTCAATTAGCACAGTTTTATCAGAAATTTCCCATGGTTTAACCAAGAATACATCTAGTAAGTTATTGAGACAAGTCGGTTCTTGTACTACTTGTGTAAATCCTCCCTCCCAAATTGACTTATTTGCCAGTTTCTGTTCATGGGCTTCACTTGCAGCTCCATTCCATTCAACTTCAGACAAATTTAGATCTCCCCCAATTATTACCATATCATTATTATTGTTTTTATGAGTATAATTTATTATTTTCTCAAATATTTCCATGTCTCTTTCCTCTCTTCCAGGCCTGCATGTTCCTATAATTCCCACCTCCTTCATATTATCACAAACTAATTTTATCCCTAATATTTCATCCCTTTCATCGGTAAACCAATCATGTGAACAATAAGTTTCCTTCACCAGAATAAACACCCCCACTCCCTTTTCATCTCCTCGATCTCTACGACAGACTGTGTACCCTTCTGGAAATACTTCTCTATTACCCACCCCTTCTCTCAACCATGATTCCACTCCTATCACCACATCAGTCTCATAAGATTCCATCAATGTACCGAATTTTAATTGTTTATTTACTACACTTTGCAGTTTACCAAGAGCAATCCCAGACCCCCTTCCTCCCTAAAACTTGACTGTTGCAATTGGGTAACTTGAAATTCCTTACTTTCCTGAGTTTCATTTTCTAGTTGACTGAGCCAGCTTGAAGTACAGCTGGCTCTTTCTACTAGTTTTCCTGGTCACTATTATAACTCAAGGAAGTTGCCTGTTTTACAGTACATATCTTAAGATTAATAAAATCTAGAACAATATTTGCTATATTTCGTTTACCTGAATTGTTTAGATGGAGGCCATGTTTTATATAACAGTATCTCTCGAAACTGCTGCATTCAATAACCTGAGTATTCCGAGAATGTTTACAAATTTTAACAATATCTGTATTGACCTTGTCCACTTCAATGTTCACACACGAGTCTCTACTCAAATCATGCCTGTGGGACACGTTCACTACAAAGACGTTAGTGTGGGTCAGCTTCCCTAGTGTATGTTTAAGTTGTGATCTTACATTCTTGGCGTCGTCGTGAGCTACGTCGTTCGTCCCACCGATGATAAGCACTGCATCGCCGCTCCTGAAGTTCCTAGATACTTCTTCTACGATTTCCAGGACACTGCTGATGAAAGCTCCTGGATATATTTCTCTGGTTGCTGCTATATTCTCGTCGTTTATCACTCCCGCAATTCCCCTTCCTTGGCTATCACCAAACACAGCTACCTTTGCTGATTTAAGCCTAACTGGATTTTGAATCTGAAATCTAGGCCTAAATTTTAACCTCGGCACAGCAACGGCAGCGGATCGCGATGATTTGGTTTCACGTGCGCGATCAAAATTTCTTCCAGAATTAAATTATTTAGGACAGAAAACCTATTTCTGATGTTTATTTCCGGAAATTCAGTTGTAGATTTCTTCTTAGCCGGCCATCTATGAAGTACTTGACACCACGTGCTCGAGTTTGTTACTGGTACCGGTATATCACTCGAAGAATGGTCAGTCCCAATTCTAGCTATCGCAGTCTTTCTTTTAATTCTTGATTTTCAACTTTAAGAGCCTCATTGTCCTTTTGTAGAATATTTATAATTTCTAATGCACTTTTGTATTCCTCATCGATTGTTTTCGGTGCTTCATCGTCAACGCCGTCGCCAACTACAACATTCCGAACACACTGCTCACAAATCCAGTCAACATTTTCATTAGTTTTTACGTCTCTAGGGCAATTTCCGCACTTATAATGCCACCATCGATCACATGAATCACACAACATTCCATTTTTCACTAATCTTCGACATTTTCTGCACTTTTCGTCACATTTTACGGTTAATTTACTCGGAGGATAAAACACTACGTCGTCATTACCGGGTGCCATTTTGAAAGGAAAAAAAAACTTCCAGAAGGATAGATGGTTTCTAGTATCTTCATGAAAGATATTCCTTCCATATTTAAATAAATCACACAGGTCATACATTGAAATTCAGACACTCATGTGAGAATATGGTTGATTAGTTATGTTTTATGGTTAATTTGGATCAAAGATTATTTTGATAAAGGACACAATGACAAATAATGTTAGGTTTTAAGACGAATATTAGCATATGTATTTGCTAACAAGAAATACTTATCTTTTTCCTGATGCACACAAATATATTATGATAGTCCATAGAAATATAAGACGAAATCCTCATCCTAAGATATCGGAAGAAAAGGAAATGAATTATGATAATGATAAAATGATATATTTTTTTGTGTGTTTCAAACAACGATTTGTAGGATGGAGACGTCCATCATTATTACTGGCATATAAAACGTTTACCAAGATGCCGGTCTCTTTTTTCGGAATTTACATTAAAAATATATAAACAATGAATCCTGAGATCAAACTGGCCTGGATTTCTTTTATGTTCCCGCCCTGGACATAGGAAGGACATGCAAAGGACACAGTCATGGAAAAGTAGCACAAGATGAAATTTATATAGATTTGTATCTACTTACAGACATTTTTATTCTAATTTATATTATATTTTTTAAATTTGAATAATGATGTAAAGGTGATTTACAAGTTCACTTCAGATTTTAAATAATTTTTACTATACGTAACCAGCATGTCAATGATTAACATTCATAGTTTATGCTAACGATGCAAATTCAATTAATTCAATGTAAGATATAAATTTTTCCTTTATTTCATTTTCTTTTTCTCAACTTTCAAACTTCAATAAATGATTATAGTTAAGCTATGCTGGAAGTGCTATTAATCAATTTTGGTTAAGGATAAAAGATAGATTTAGAATTAAAGTATCAAATATATCATATTCTTGTATAGCCAACGGTTTGTAGGATGGAGACGTCCATCATTATTACTGGCGTATAAAACATTTACCAAGATGCCAGTCTCTTTTTCGGAACTTATGTTGAAAAATATATAAACACTGAACCCTGAGATCAAGCTGGCCTGGATTTCTTTCATGTTCCTACCCTGGACACAGGAAGGCCATACAAAGGACACAATCTTGGAAAAGTAGCACAAGATGAAAATAAATACATCCAAAACAAAAGTAATGGAGTACAGTTAAATGAAGTCGGGTGATGCAAGAAATATTAGTTTATGAAATGAAGTAAGTAGATGAATATTGTTACTTGGGTATTAGACTGACTACAGATCGCAGCAGTAAGGCTTTCTTAAGAGGAGAAATTTACTGATTTAACGCTGATACACAAAATCAAATCAGGTTAATGAAAAGTAAAACATCAAATAGGGAAGAAATTAAAGCTATTGAAACAGAGGATGGGATCATTATCAGAGACATGTTAGGAATCAGAGAAGAGATGAAGAGTTACATGACTGAAAAGGGGGTGTGAACAAGAACAAGTTACCAAACTCACCGAATTACAGAAGGAACAACCTCCAATTACTTGGAAAGAGACAGAAAATGCCCTGAAGAAATGAAAGGTGGAAAATCAGTGGGAGCAGATGATAAGGGAACAGGGAACTGGAAATCAAGTAGGGATGACATAAAATTGTTAGTGTTGAACTGTACAAGTATTGTAAAGAAAGGAATAGAACTGAGTAATTTAATAGATATATATTTACCAGATATTGTAACAGGAGTTGAATCATGGCTGAGAAATGATATAATGGATGCAGAAATTTTCTCACGGAACTGGAGTGTGTATCGTAGAGATAGGATAGGAATGGCGGGAGGGGGAGTATTCATTCTGGTGAAAGAAGAATTTGTAAGCTACGAAAAAGTTAAAGATGAGACACATGAAATTCTAGGTGTAAGGCTCATTTCTAAAGATAATAGGCAACTTGATATATTTGGAGTGTAGAGACCGGGAAAGGGTAGCACTGACACGGATTCAGAATTATTTGATAAGATAATCAGCTATGTAGGAAACGACAAGGAAAGAAACGTGATTGTAGCAGGAGATCTGAATTTACCAGATGTCAATTGGGAAGGAAATACGAACGACAGGAAGCATGACCAACAAATGGCAAATAAGTTAATATGGGAAGGACAGCTGATTCAGAAAGTGATGGAACCAACCAGAGGGAAAAATATCCTGGACGTGGTGCTGATAAAACCAGATGAGCTCTATAGAGAAAATGAAGTAATAGATGGTATTAGTGATCATGAAGCTGTTTTTGTTGTAGTTAAAAGTAAATGTGATAGAAAGGAAGGTCTTAAAAGTAGGACTATGGCTGATAAAGCAGGCATGAGGCAGTTTCTAAAAAGTAAATACGATCGGTGGAAAACAGTAAATAAAAATGTAAATAGACTCTGGGATAGGTTTAAAGAAATTGTTGAGGAATGCGAAAACAGGTTTGTACCTTTAAGGGAGGTAAGGAATGGTAAAGACCCACCTTATTATAATAATAGAGAAATAAAGAGACTAAGAAGGAGGTGCAGACTGGAAAGAAATAGAGTTAGAAATGGCTGTGGAAGTAAGGAGGAATTGAAGGAACTTACTAGAAAATTGAATCTAGCAAAGAAGGCAGCTAAGGATAACATGATGGCAAGCATAATTGGCAGTCATACAAATTTTAGTAAAAAATGGAAGGGTATGTATAGGTATTTTAAGGCAGAAACAGGTTTCAAGAAGGACATTCCAGGAATAATTAATGAACAAGGGGAGTGTGTATGTGAGGATCTTCAAAAGGCAGAAGTAAAAGATTGTTGGTTACAAGGATAATGTCCAGATAGACGAGGAGACTAAGGCTAAAGAAGTATTAAAATTTACATATGATAACAATGACATTTACAATAAGATACAGAAGCTGAAAACTAGAACGGCTGGAATTGATAAGATTTCTGGAGATATACTAAAGACAATGGGTTGGGATATAGTACCATATCTGAAGTACTTATTTGATTATTGTTTGGTTGGAGGAGCTATACCAGATGAATGGAGAGTTGCTATAGTAGCCCCTGTGTATAAAGGAAAGGGTGATAGACATAAAGCTGAAAATTACAGGCCAGTAAGTTTGGCATGAATTGTATGTAAGCTTTGGGAAGGCATTCTTTCTGATTATATTAGACATGTTGGAGAAATTAATAACTGGTTCGATAGAAGGCAGTTCGGTTTTAGGAAAGGTTATTCCACTGAAGCTCAACGTGTAGGATTCCAGCAAGATATAGCAGATATCTTGGATTCAGGAGGTCAAATGGACTGTATCGCGATTGACCTGTCTAAAGCATTTGATAGGGTGGATCATGGGAGACTACTGGCAAAAATGATTGCAATTGGACTACACAAAAGAGTGACTGAATGGGTTGCTATATTTCTAAAAAATAGATCTCAGAGAATTAGAGTAGATGAAGCTTTATCTGTCCCTGTAATAATTAAGAGGGGAATTGCTCAAGGCAGTATTATTGGACCTTCATGTTTTCTTATATATATAAATGATATGAGTAAAGGAGTGGAATCAGAGGTAAGGCTTTTTGCGGATGATGTTATTCTCTATAGAGTAATAAATAAGTTACAAGATTGTGAGCAACTACAACGTGACCTTGAAAATGTTGTGAGATGGACAGCAGGCAATGGTATGTGACGTCATGCTTGGCTGAGGTTGTGTCGGGTCATGCTCCGTATTAATTGTGTTATTTCCTGGTGTATATTGAATTTAGATGCCTAAAATATGTGTCTACTGCTGCAGTAAGTTGCATAGGAGTATTCAATACATAAATTAAATCGGTAGATATTCATATAATTGCTTAATCGGGCAGTTTTATAGTCGTAATGTATATGTAAACATTAAAACACCAGTGTTGCCAACCTAATTAACTTGAAATGTCAGAGTATCCTCACTGTCACGCTCTTTTGTCAAGTCAAGTCGATATATCGAAAGAGTGTAGCGATGAGTACCTGCCTGGAATGTACAAAGGCCGTGCCTAGGCAAGATGTAACAGCAAAGATTCAGTGCAATGACTGTAGTAATTGGTTTCATAGCAAGTGTGTTAATCGTAAGGAAACGGATGTGGAGTATATGTCATCGCAGGGTCAGGTATGGAGGTGTAAACAGTGTTCTAACAAGAGGCGTATGAGTTTACATAGTGATGCGACAGTGGTGCTATCTGTGGGTGATGTTTATAAATTACTGCTAACTATGCAAGAGAAGTTGGACGGTGTAAACAAGTCTACTACTGACATTAAGCGACAACTAGGCAATTCAATTAATGTTTGTCATGAGAGACTGGATGAAAACAATAAACTTATTAGTAAACAGCAGGAAATAATAGAGAGGCAACAAATTATTATTGACAATTTGGTCACCGAAAATAGGCGTTTGGCGAACATGGTAAACAATCTTGCCATGAGGTGTGATGACCTTGAGCAATATTCAAGGTCTAACACTGTTGAAATATTTGTTGTTCCCGAGTCTCCTAATGAGGATGTAGTGCAGACTGTCATCAATATAGGCAAGGCTTTACACTTAGATTTGAAGGAGGACATGACTGATGCTTGTCATCGATTAAAAAAGGTCTCTAATCGTCCAACTTCTGGAATTATAGTTAAATTTGTTAGAAGGACCCATAAAGAGCAATTACTCGCCAGGCGCAAGGTCAAGCAAACCTTATCCACAACTCAGCTCGGCATGTCAACTACCAACCCAATGTATATCAATCAATCTCTTGCCCCAGCTAGAAGAGTTTTATTTGCAAAGGCGAAGCAGTTGCAACGTGAGAAGGACTATCAATACCTCTGGGTTAGTAGAAGTGGAAAGATCATGATTAGAAAGGTAGACGGTAGTCCTATACATGTCGTCAGTAATAATGAGGACCTGAGTAAGCTCTGATCTCCATGCATTTCCTTATACATTTAATTTATTTTTTTGAAATTATTTAATTACTTGTGTGTAAATATTTGCTTCTATTCTCTAATATTTATAATTTTCTACTAATATTTGATGATGCCTGAGAATGAATTAACAATTTATTATCAAAATGTTCGTGGCCTAAGAACAAAAACTGCTGTATTTCTTAAAAATCTTATATGTAGTGATTATGATGTAATTGTACTGACAGAGAGTTGTTTGGGTCAGGATATCATGGATAGTGAGTTCTGCGATGATCACTATGTAGTGTTCAGAAATGACAGGGATCTGTTTTCATCTGGGAAGACTAGAGGTGGTGGAGTTTTAGTAGCTGTCAAAAACGGGTAAAATCCAAACTGTGTTCTAAATATAACGATCAACGGTGCGAGTCAATAACTCTTTACATTCAGGGTCATACTCGTAAGTTATTCATAAATGCTGTGTACATTACTCCCTCTTCTAAACTGTCTGTATATGAAGGATACTTCAATTACGTTGAAAACATAGAGGGTCTTATAACATCTGACTGCCTTATTGTCGGTGACTTCAACATACCTGAAGTTATTAATGCCAGTTATAACTTTAAGGATCAATGACCAGTCGTCGTCTATTTCAGTTCATCTCATATCTTGGATTAGCATCACGTAATTTCAGGACATTATTTATTTATTTATTTATCTGAAAGTACACAGGTTTTACACCCAATTAAGTACCTTCTTGACATTCAGTAACATTCTGTACATTGAGTTAAAGTTTAACAAAAACAAAATTTAAAATGAAAAAAACAAAATGGAGCAAAATTAACATTATATATGATTGATACCATTTACAGTTGATAATAAATGAAAATTTCACTAAGAAATCACACGGTAATACAAAGGAAAAGACAATGCAAAAACAAGGAAACTTAAAACATGGATGGGTACACTGGGAAATATGAAGAATACCAGAAAGAAGGAATTATCAAAAATTTACAAATTGTAAAGGCAGGCTTCTAGTTTCTTACTGAATTCTTTATCCGATTTGGTGAATATATCTACTTCTTTTGTTACAGTGTTATAAAGCGTTGTCATTTTTACGAAAGGTGAATTTGACTGATGCAATGTTTTTGACGTTTGAACGTGAAATAATTGGTGCTGACGTGATCTTGTCTGCGGAACATGGAATGAAATGCGTTGTTCCGACCTCATACGGACAGGTCCCTGAGAACACGTGGTGTTAGGAACCACATGCTGGTTCATACACATAAAAAGATGAACTGTACTTAATTATACATATACTAGGTTTATTACACTATATACACATCGTGATACATTTGTTTAACCTGTCGCTCACGCGATGGTTTAGATATTTACAGAACTTGTCCGCATAGCACATTTTAACATAGTCCGGCAGCCATGCTGCTTTCCCGACAACCCCTCGCTCACACAAGTGGACTGCGAAGGTGCCCGAACACTTCCGACATACAACAGCCGCAGGAAGTGGCGCAGCGCTAATGCAGTGGTGCTCTGGTCAATCACAAACATACCGCCACACCTAAATATATCACATTTAACAATAACAAGAAATGTTGAATTTAAATTGAACACATAGTCATATTATGAAGTTCTTTCACCATCAATACATATGCCGATATGAAACACGCACAACTTCAACCAAAGTAACTGAGCAAAAATGTACACAGATGTTCAAATAATGAAACCTAAATGAACAAATTCAAATCCTACAATAAAAAGTACAGCACTAGACACAAACAATAAAGGACACTGATCATAATTAAAGTCTTACAATACAAGAGCAAAGAATTTAACACCAACACGAAATGAGACACTGAATGTATTTGCAAGTATCAGTCTTGAGCTGACAATGGACATAACTTATGTACAGAACGCCTCAAAATGCCATTGCTGGTGCAAATTGTAACCGTACGCACTCGTCCGTCCTTCCCAGGATGAGTTTCCTCGACCGTTGCAAGTCGCCAAGAGAGAGGAGGAATGTTGTCGTCCTTAACTAAGACGATAATTCCAGGCTGAAGGTTAGGCTGACTCGTCAACCATTTCTGCCGCTGTTGTAAGCTATTAAGATAGTCATTAGACCACTGTTTCCAAAAGTTCTGCTGCAGAGCCTGAATGTAGCGCCATCTGGAAGTATAACAGTGCACACTATCACTAAGGTCAGGTTCAGGGAAGGATAGCAGGGGGGCTCCGATCAGAAAGTGGCCAGGAGTCAGGTATGAGGGTTCATCAGGGTCGTCTGAGAGTCTAACGAGCGGTCTTGAGTTTAGGCATGCCTCTATTTGGCAAAGTAGGGTATACATCTCGTCGTATGTCAAGCAGGCATTACCAGCGGTTCTTCGCAAATGATGTTTCATGGATTTCACCCCACCTTCCCAGAGTCCCCCGAAGTGAGGCGAATCAGGAGGAATGAAATGCCAAGTGAATCCCTCTTGCGCTGCGTTGTTCAGCACATCTGTCTTCCACTGTTCCGACCGGTGCACCTTCAACAACTCATTTCTAGCTCCTATAAAGTTAGTAGCATTGTCACTGTATAGGTTTGTACACCTCCCCCTCCTGGCCGCGAATCTCCGTGAGGCGGCAATAAAGGCCTGTGTGGTCAAGTCATGAACTAATTCCAAGTGTATTGCCTTGGTGCAAAGGCAAATCAACAATGCTACATAGCATTTTACCTTGACCTTGCTCCTGGTTGCACCCTGTTTAATGTACAACGGGCCAGCGTAGTCAACTCCCGTATTCAAGAATGGGCGCGATGGAGTCACTCGAGGAGAAGGTAGCTGCCCCATGAGCTGCGTTGCTGTTGAGGCTCGTAGTCTGAAACACTTCACACATTGGTGAATGACACTCCGTACCACTTTCTTTATGCTCACTACCCAATATCTGGACTTAAGAGAGGCTGCTACATGATTCGCACCAGCATGTAGCAGCCGAATATGCTCGTCAGCCACAATCAACTTGGTTACATTATGACGCTGAGGTAATATGATTTGATGCCTTTCTGCAAATGGTTTCAAAGAGTTTTGTAAGCGTCCCCCTACTCGTAATACATCGTTCCCATCTAGGAATGGGTCCAGATTTATTATTGAACTTTGCGGTGAAACTGATGAGTTCGACTTCAACTCGCTTATTTCCCTTGCGAATGTCACACATTGAGCAAGTTTGATAGATATCTGAAGTCCCATTGCTAGCTCTTCTGCAGATAATGGTCCTGTTCTTCTTACGTTGTGTCTTCTGGAATTGAAAACAAATCTGTTGCAATAAGCCATCACCCTCTGTAGACGACGGAGAGATGAGAACCGTGTCGTGACTTCGTCAGATAGAGTGGCACTGAGTAAACATTGTACCGTATCCCTTCTTTCTGGAAGTTCGTCTGCAGAATCGTTTGAATCCTTAGTGGGCCAGGTACTTGCGTCTTGCACCAACCATGCTGGTCCATGCCACCATTGTTCATTATGTTGTAGGCTGAGTGGTCCTTCTCCCCTTGAAAGAACATCGGACGGATTGTCTTCTGACATAACATGACCCCACTCGGCTCTTCTAGTCAACTGCTGAACCTCAGAGACACGATTTGCAACGAACGTTTTCCATCTCGTCGGTTCAGCTGCAAGCCACGAGAGTACTATGGTCGAGTCAGTCCACAAGAAAGTATTGTCAATTTTCAGATTCAGGGTGTTGATAGTCTTATCCACCAGACGTGCCAACAAAAGAGCCCCACACAGTTCTAATCTAGGTAGAGACTGTTGTTTCAGAGGAGCAACTCTGGATTTCGAACATACCAAATGTACCGAAACTTCACCGTGTTGATTGGTACTGCGGATATACACACATGCTGCGTAGGCCCGTTCAGAAGCGTCTGAGAAGCCATGAACTTGTATCTGGACGACTCTTCCCGTGCAAAGAATCAACCTGTCGACATGAATGTTGTTCAGTGTTGGAAGATCAGTAAAGATTTTAATCCAGCCCTCAAGTAAAGGAGGTGGTAGTGGTTCATCCCACTCTAGTTTTTTTTGCCACAACTGCTGCATGAAAATTTTACACATTACGATTACTGGTCCTATCAGCCCTAGTGGATCAAATATAGAGGCTATAATTGAAAGCACATTTCGTTTCGTAGGGCATCCATTGTTCTCCTTGATGTGAACCTCAAACTGGAACTTGTCAAGCAAGGGATGCCACAGCAATCCTAGCGTTTTAATATTGTCTTCCTTGTCAAATCGTAGGGGTAACTGTGATTCTCTCAGTTCTGCTGGTATCGTCTCAAGTACAGCGGAGTGATTCGAAGTCCACTTGCGGAGCGGGAAGCCTGCGCGTTGCAGCAATTCTTGTAGTTCTCCTCGCAGCTCTATAGCATTTTCCACTGTATCGCTACCACAAATGCATCGTCCATGTAGAAGTCCCGCTTCAACACGCGAGATGCTGTAGGAAACACGTGGGCTTCTTCTTCAGCCAGTTGAGTCAGACACCTTGTGGCTAGGAAGGACGCTGAGGATGTACCGTATGTTACCGTCTTCAGTTGGTAGGTGCGTAGAGGCTCGGATGGATGTTTTCGCCAGATTATACGCTGTAAGTTAACATCCTTGTCGTCTACTCTGATCTGACGGTACATTTTTGTAATGTCTGCCGTCATTGTAATCTGATGTGTGCGAAACCTTGTCACAATTGATAGTAGATCTTGTTGAACAGTAGGTCCCACCGCGAGAGTGTCATTGAGGGAAACGCCATTGTCAGTTTTGCAAGACGCGTCGAATACAACCCGTGTCTTAGTAGTGGTACTCTCAGCCTTCAAAACTGCATGGTGTGGGAGATAGCAGAATGCTCCTTCATCTCTGCATATATCTGGGGCCAGCTTCATATGACCCAGGGTCTCATACTCCTCCATGAAATTCACGTAATCAGCTCGCAGATCAGGTCTCTTCTCAAGCTTCTGTTCCAGTAGTCTGAATCGTTTCTCCGCTATTTTGTAAGAGTTTCCAAGTTGCAGACCTTCTGCCTTCGTAGGCAACCTTACAATTAAACGTCCACTGTTGTCCCGTTTGGTGTGAGTTACGAAATGCTCTTCGCAGTACTGCTCCTCCTGGGTTAGGGGCATTTTTCTAGTTGTCACTTCTTCTATTGCCCAGAATTTTTCCATCTTCCTATTGACGTCATCGTCCTGTCTGAGGAAAAATGATGAAGTGGGTGGAGTTTCTGCTCTCTCACTAGTCCGAGCCCGCGACTTTATTGGACCTGACAGTATCCATCCCAATACAGTATTTTTCAAGATGGGTAGCTCATTGCAGTTTTTCCGCCACCCTTCTTGCAACAACTGCATTAAAATCTCCACACCGATGAGCATGTCTACTGGTCCTGGCTTGTTGAAGTGAGGATCCGCCAATGTGATATCCTCAGGCAGGTTCCACGATTTACAATCAATATGGTTCGCTGGAATATCACCTGTTATGTGAGGGAGTATAGAACACGTTATAACAGTTTCGAATCTGGACACATTAGAAATGATACGAACGTCAACACTTTGAGATGCGGTGACAGCAGTGTTATTTATACCACTAATTGGAATACAGTTTCTATGTCGTTGCAGCCTCAGCTTACTTGCAAGTGACTCGGTTATGAAATGTGATTGCGATCCATTGTCAAGTAGAGCTCAGCACTGATGTATTTGACCACTGTTGTCTGCAACTCCTACTATTGCAGTGGACAGCATTACTTGAGACTGTGGCTTGAATTTTAGTGTGCAGTAACTAGCATTACTCTGACCCTGTTCGTCGTCTCTAATACCGGTACCTCTACTAGCTTGGGTATCCTTGTTTGTAGTCGTTTGATTGTGTGTGGCACTGTCAAAGTGAATCAAAGTGTGATGTCTACGCTGGCAAGTCTTACAGCTATCAGATTTGCACACGCTGACACTATGATGCCTAAAACAGTTAAAACATAAACCCTTTCTTTTGACAAAATTATACCGTTCTCTTGTGTTAGCTTGCAGAAATCCTTCGCACCGATGTAACGGATGATCTAAGTCACAAAAGTCACACTTCCCCCTTGTACATACGTATGAGTTAACTCGAATCGGGCTTTCATTGTTTCTCACATACTGGTGCTTAGCTGGATTTGCCGCGCTCCCCCTCTGTTCCCGTGTTGCCTTCATCAATTCTAACACCTGTGCCCTCTCTTCCAGAAAGGTGGATACTTCAGCGAGTCTCGGAAAATCATTGCTTGGAGCTTTCATTTCGAACTCTTTTCGGGTAGCGGGATCTAACTTGTCTAACATCAGCTGCTGGAGTAAGGCTTCGTGTAAAGGCACTGAAAGATTGAGGTTCTGAATAGCGTTTAAATTGCTTACTAAGTGGTTGTTCAACTTCCTAAGGTCTGATGCTATATCTTTGTGACATGTAGGTAATGACAATAGAGCCTTGATATGTTGTGTTGCTATCAGTTTTCTGTTGTTGTACCTCTTACATACGACTTCCCAAGCTACTACAAAGTTAGAGTTAGAAACAGGAATGTTCTGAATTAATTGATGAGGCTCGCCCTTGAGTGCTGAAAGTAAATAATGAAATTGCTGAACGTTTGATAGTTTTAAATTGTCAACAATTAAAGCCTGAAAAGTGTCTTGAAAATTAGCCCAAGTCTCATACTGCCCATGAAATGTAGGGAGGTCAATGACGGGCAATCGTATTTCCATGGAATTCTGTTGGGAATTACCACAAGAATGTTGAGATAACTGATCGATATTCTGCTCGGGGGCTGTGCTCCTTTCTATCAGCGTAGTCATTCTCGCCTCTAAATCGTAATAGTTTTCTTCAAATTGTTCCCTATCCCGTTCATGATTTTCGTAGTTCTCGTCGTCATTAATCTAGAGTTTACACTGAACATGCTTATATTCTTCCCAGAGTGAAGGCAATTGTTTCAACCTGCTACGTACTGCATTAATATCGGAGCCCGCCACAAACTTGTCTACATATTTACTGATACGTGTCAGTGATCCTTTAATGACCGCTCGTTGTTTCACTAACAGGTTTTTCTCACTAGACTCCATGATATGAGTTAGGAAAGACAGGAAAAATTAAAGGAATGACTGACCTCTGGTATACTGCTGTGATGTGCACTTATGCTTTGTCCGCCTCGTCAGTTCAGCATGCCGTAGGGATGATGATACACGTGCTCCAATATTCTCTCCACAGGTTGTCAGCACTCGAAACATACACTCACAAACACCGGAGGACCACGTAATATTATAGCATTACGACACTTTAAAGAATCCGGCCCGGTATGACCATGTTCCGACCTCATACGGACAGGTCCCTGAGAACACGTGTTGCTAGGAACCACATGCTGGTTCATACACATAAAAAGATGAACTGTACTTAATTATACATATACTAGGTTTATTACACTATATACACATCGTGATACATTTGTTTAACCTGTCGCTCACGCGATGGTTTAGATATTTACAGAACTTGTCCGCATAGCACATTTTAACATAGTCCGGCAGCCATGCTGCTTTCCCAACAACCCAATATGATAGGCTCACACAAGTGGACTGCGAAGGTGCCCGAACACTTCCGACATACAACAGCCACAGGAAGTGGCGCAGCGCTAATGCAGTGGCGCTCTGGTCAATCACAAACATGCGTCTTAACAGGTCCACGGAATCAAATCGTCCTATTACAATTTTTCTTAGTATTTGTATAGAGATTAGGGACCGTCTAGTTTTCAATGAAGTAAATTTAAATATATTCCTTAATAAATAGGTTGATGTGTCAAAAGGGCAAAAAGTATTAAAAGTTTTGAAATAAAAGTAACGTAGAAACTTGTTTTGTACAATTTCAATAGCCTTCACTTGTTGCTTTGTGTACGGGCTCCAGATTATTACAGAATACTCCAGTATGCTCCATACCAAGGTAATATATAATTTATTCAGTACAGAGGGCTGAGTAAATGGTCTCGATGTTCTTATCAAAAATCCTAGCATTCGGTTAGCATTCTTTGTTATTGTATTGATATGATTATTGAACGTTAGCTTACTGTCAAAAATTATACCAAGATCCTTAAACGTTAAAACCCTATCCAATTTCCCCCCCACCGTATATGATAGGCTGAGACTTCAAATTCCTTCCTCCTGGTAAAGGTCATGTATTTACATTTACTAACATTCAAAGACAACTTATTAACATCACACCAAGAAATGACATTATTAATGTCCTTTTGCAACTCGTCTTGGTCGTGGTGGTCGCTAATGTATTTGTAAAGTTTCAAATCATCTGCAAAAAGTAAACACACACATCATCCTTAATAAATTTATATTGTTTACAAAATTCTACTTATAATATCTTACAAACATAGTCAACTCATATACAGTACGGTATGTGAAATTACTTCTAATAATACTATACAACTGGTATAAGATTAAAATTAACACTGAATTTATTTACATATTTATATTTTACCCATTTTGGAACCTAAGTAGCATAACGACCTGCTGCGTCTTAACCAGAGCCCCTTTTGCCACCACTTTTCAGAGTTCCAATCTTTTACTAGTCACAGTTCCTTCTGTAAATGGATAACCAGTACCATTAATTTCAGGAAGATTGAAATCACCCACGATAACGCAATCCGAAATCATAAGATTGTCAGTGCTTTCTAAATAACCAAAGTAGTCCTGATAAACTGTTAAAGATGATGCTGGAGTAATGTATACAACATTTATGAATAACTTCCTGTTATTATTTGAGATGCAAATAGTAAGTGATTCACAATACTGTTTAGAGTACTTGGATAATAGTTTCGCCTTGAAACTCTTTTTGACGGCTATCAAAACTCCCCCGCCCCGCTCCTTACCAGATACTAAAGGATCTCTGTCATTTCTGAACACTAAATATCCACTGTCAAATAATTCACTATCATATATACTATTTGATAGAGAAGTCTCAGTAAGTACAACAATATCGTATGAAGAGCACAGGAGATTATGGATAAACATATCAACCTTAGTTCTAAGTCCTCTTACATTTTGATAATAAACGAAAAACTCCATGTCATGGCTCATGAAAAATCAAAGTTGAAAGAGTAACAACATTACAATGAAACAAATATAATTTATCCAAATCTCCCTCACAACGTATAGCATGCACTTGACTTCCATCAGTCTTTCTCATCAAAATTTTGCCACTCCTGTTCACCCACAGATACTTATATTCCCTATCTCGTTGCAATTGTTTAGCTTTCGCCTGTTAGGAGCTAAAGACTGATTAATATATTGCACCGCTCCCGCATCCAGGTGGGGATACATGAGTCCCAGACTAGCTCTTAATCACGATTCCATCTATCTACTATTGCTGGGTTGTGAGTTCCGCATGAGAAAGTACACCGACGGCCTATGGTAAATCTCAACCTACGCAGAAGGACGTCTCCAACACGCTACCAGTTGGATACCATACTCGCATGTCGATGAAATTTATCGCAAAATCCAGGTTATTACTGCATTTCAAGAAATTCGTGCATGTAGTTATCGAAATCGCAACCAGAAATAAAGTCATTATAGCCTAATATCTAGCTCTTATTCTAAGTAGGCATTAAAAGAATTTTTATATTTTCACTACTCAACTTTTATTAGCAAATTAGTCTAAGTATGGTTAAACAATTATGTAGAGTATCGTTAGAAATTCTCTCATATAATGTAGATAGTCCTATAACGCAATCACATTTCCATGTGTCGTAATTATGTTGCAATGAAAGAAAACAGGTTTGAAAAAAACTTTAACAAATAAATGGAAATCAGGCCTCATTCATCGATACGCTAATTCTGGCCTGTCGAAATATTATGCTGTAATTAAGTAATATCCGCAAGAATCAAATGAAAGGAAAAATTAAATTATATACAATCAAGTGAAAAATTACTCAATATAGTTGAAATAATTGGATGCATCCAATTGGTTTAAGTGAAAACAAAAATCATATTCCCTACTATGTACAACATTTCAAACTGTGGTTTCAATTAAGAATGTGAAAACGCAGTAAAATAGCCAATAATTAATTAATTAATTAATTAATTAATTAATTAAGATCTGGAATCTTTCCTTATTGAGCTGGATTGCTCCTCAAAATTACCAAAAATTCTATCATTTGAACTTAAATTCACATGTGACTAGAGAAATGAATATCACTTTGCTGAAAACTTCACATCCATGTCCCTGCACAGTAGGAAAATCGTGTGAGAAACTAATGTTTGTTCTTTAGGGATTTCTACTAGTTTCAGTTTGAAAATTTCCATCATCTTTCATATTTCATGTTGACTGATCTCCATATACGCAAATTCAAGTCCACTTTAAGTCGTAAGTAATCTCAAATTAATTCTATCATAAGGCTTATGTGGCTAAATCACACAATTATTATTTTAATTCATGGTTGAAATTCAATTAAAGTGCGTATTTGGCTGAATGTAGCATTGCCAAGTGTATTTAACTAACTTTCCAACAAATAATACCATAAGTAGAAAAATTGACATATTAGAAGACTCTACCTTCATCTAAAATCCATATATGTGTGACTACGTTACCAGTGATGTGTTAAACTGCTCCCATAAACCATAAATTAAGTTGCCGTATGTGAGAATACATGAAAATGATCGTAGATAAGTCAGTGAAGGCCTAAATATTAACGTTATTGGCCTCTCGGCTCCTCTGATGATCCTACATACTCAATTAACTCTATATTGATGGCATTTGAGATCGTATCCTAACCTATTTTTGTATATCAGGGAAATAAAATAGCAATTGAAAACAGTACGTTTCAATATATACCTTAGCATGCGCAATTTACACATACTATCATCTCTCGAAGAATACTATGACCAACTTTCCAAATAACAATAACTATCATCATTATAACTTACTATCAACTCATATTATTATTTCATTCACCATTTATCACTTCAAATATCACGTAGCATTCATATTAGTGCGTCTCAGGCACTCATTTCATCAAATACTCAGCATATGTGCCATAACCTACACATGTAAAAACATTATCATTACCGTCATAGTATCAAAGAAAGGCACATCACAACATTAAACTGTGCTACTATACTTTGTCGTAAACATTCCCTAAATACGATCTCCGCGCTTGTTATTTTGTTAAAGCCATCACGCATGTATATTAACCTCCACTTAATTCTCTAACACTTCACTGACAACGATTTAAAAATATTAATCACTTCTGTAACACCATGTTGATAAACTTGCGAACGGCATTCACTGGTATTTTACGCCTATGTATGGGATTTAACGGTAACTTAAGATGAATACCTACTTCCTTGTAATTACACTTGAATATTAACTACGCACACACAATGTCATAAATCATTTCACATATAGCCAAAAGAATAAAGGTTTCTACTTACGAAACGACTCATAGGGGACTTAACTTTGCTTATTGGGTAGTGACTCCCATCTCGCTGTTGTTCCTCGGGAATGGTAGGCCTCGCTCCATGTTTCGGCTTAGGTAATCGGGTCCATCTCGTCCTCTCAGCTGATTACCACCCTCCTGGGTCATCAATCTCGTGAAGCGTCACCATAGTCGGAGTAGTCTCTGCCTCAGCCTCTTAGAACATCATAGTGGTCTTCATTACGTCAAGGACAGAATAACACAATGCATTAGTTGATTTATACATGCTGTAATCTGTTTCGTAGTGCTAACGATAAAGAATATATGTGTTCTGGGCCGTCTAATTTGACTATAACAGCTCTAAATGTGCTCTTATTTGCCAACTCCCTTGCTTGCTGAACGGATGTAAATTTTCTGTGCTTAGAATTGCACTTTGTAGCCAGTTGAATTCTGCTCTCTCTACGTTGTGCAGTATCGGGCAAAATATAATGCTTCCGAGCCCAACCGTGACGTAGTAACTGAACCAACTTGACGTTTCCTTATAGCTGGTCTATAATTTCACGTATATCTGTCAACCTACAGCTGACGTTGAGCGGGCTGTCGCAGATTTAATCTCTTCTTCAATAATGGATTATAAAGCCTGATATGTAACTCGTTTCTTTACACGATTCCGTCCTTTCTTCGCTGCAGTGCTGGATTGAGTTTTTGTTCTAAATGGAAGTCTTTTTTTCAATAATCAGTTTAAATAATCCGCTCCTGTCATTCTTTCTCACCGCCTTCTACGAATGGTTCTTTCCGTGATTGCCGGTTGAAATTATTATCTTTTCGACTCGTACCGCTGTTAATTGCTTTTATATTGATCCTTTAATGGCTGGAACGCCATTTTTGTTCCTAATACTGCAACTATAGAACGGTGAAATGGCACAATATATGGGACTAGGGACAGAAAGACCAAGATGAGTTGTGGACAAATTCCTTTTGATCTTACGTTTTTCTAAGATCTGTTCCTTGTAACATCTTCTAACAAATTTTACAATAATGCCACGAGTTGGACGATTATTAACTTTTTCCAGCCTATGACACGCATCAATCATATCCTCTTTTATTTCTACATCTAACGCCTTGGCGACACTGATAACAGTTTGACAGACATTTTCATTCGGTACTTCCGGAACACCGTATATCTCAAGTGTGTTAATCCTAGAATACTGCTCGTTGTCATCGCACTTGATTTTAGTTCACTGAATGCTTTTGCAAGCCGATTGTTTTCAGATAATAAGTTATCAATAATATTTTGCTGTCTATTAATTATTGCCTGCTGATTATCTAGAATTCGTTTGTGCTCGTCCAGCCTTTCATGACACACATCAATGGACTTACCTAACTGTTTCTCTATTTCACTAGTTGTTTTCTTCAATGTAGCCATATCTTCAGTTAAAATTTGCAGCAGTTTATAAACGTCCCCAACTGATGGTACCGACACAAGTGACTGTGCTTCTTCTTGCATGCTCCTACGCCGCTGTGAGTTGCACTGGTCACACCTCCATGTCTGATCCTGGGACTTCAAATATTCCACATCTTGATCGTTAAGGTTCACACACTTACTGTGAAACCAACTGTTACAAGTGTTACACTCAATTTTGGATGCTATGTCCTGCCTAGGTACTGCTTTCCCACACTTCGCACAGGTACTCATATCTGTTCCTTAATATAATATTAACCGATGGGCAAGTGATGTGATGTGAGTAGTGTGTTGTGTCCCCGGTACCACACGTTCAAGTTACCTTGACTCGATGTATCGAATCGAAACCAAAGATAATATATAAAAGTGTCGTGACCCTTCAAAAGCACATTAAACTACCTTGATGCCTTTGTTTACATACACTTGGCCTTAAGCCTGACAATTATGATCACAAATGTAACTCTTAGAGAAGGATTAGTTCCAATATTTATAGTTTCATAGCATCCATAACACTTACAGAATCTGTGGGTCCAGGTTCTAATAACTGAACTTACATACTTATTATAAAATAACTCACATTTACCAGAGCACTATTCACACACAACCTTAGCCAACCATTGCCAACCTAGTATTAGGTAATATTCAAGTTGAACTGAAGCATGACGAATTCACATTAGTATCTGAAGACTTACATCACCCTGCACTTTGTTTAGTTTTACCGCCCATTAAAAAAGTTCCATTGCCTCCGATAATTAAACGCGAATATTACAACTTTAAAAAGGCTGATTTTTGCGGCTGTATTGTAACATACGAGACTTCGACTGGAGTTTATTGTATTCTTTCAAAAATATTGATCTTGCTGTTGATTTCTTTTATACATCGCTGAACAAATGTTTCAAAAACTGCGTTCCAAAGCAGAAAGTCATTCGAAAATCCAAATATCCAGTTTGGTTCACGCGTGATATTATTCAGTCCATAAAAATAAAGAAGAAATGTGCTATAAAAAGGAGATTTTCAAAATATTACGATACGAGATTTAGACAGATTCGGTCGGAATTGAAAATGAAATTACATGTGGCTTATGCTGTTTATATTCATAATTTAGAAAATGGAGTTAAGAATAATATTAGTCAGTTTTGGACATATGTCAAAAGTAAGCGGGAATCACGTTCATGTGACAACTCATTTCTACTGAATGAAAATTGTTATACACCTGGAAACATTGCAAACGGGTTTGCTGAGTATTTCTCATCGGTGTATGTGAACACGGATTTTACTTATAATGTGGAACATCTTCCTTTGAATGAAGTTTTTGTTCTTCCCAGGGTTGATGAATTGAACATCACTCATATACTGGTAGATGAAGTAAGAACAGTCATTAATAAAAAGTTAAAACCTAAGAAATCCAGCGGACCTGATGGCATTCCACCATACATAATCAAGGGCTGTGCTGACATACTGGTTGCTCAATTAACCTTCTTGTTCAATCTTTCTTTAAAGACATCCTGCTTCCCGGAAAAGTGGAAAATGGCAAAAATTACTCCAATCCCAAAGGGAGGGAACTCAAAGATGATAGCAAACTATCGCCCTGTTTCAGTAAATAATGCTATAGCGAAGATATATGAGCACATACTGTACTCTAGGATTTATGACCATATTAAGGTAGAGCTATCACAATGTCAGCATGGCTTTATGCCTGGCAGATCTGTCATTACTAACTTGCTGGGTTTTACTCAAAAGATTTACAATGCAATAGACACAAATAGAAGAACCGATGTAATATACATGGATCTAGAAAAGGCCTTTGATAAGGTGGACCACAAAATTCTTTTGATAAAGCTGCATCAGTTTGGAGTTTCTAAATCATTACTTCAACTATGAAGTTCCTATTTAAAATATAGGCAGCAATCTGTTTATTTTAAAAGTGAAATTTTACATAATTTTGTAAGTTCTTCAGGTGTGCCACAAGGTTCCAATCTTGGGCCTCTCCTATTTCTCATTATGGTTAATGATTTGCCTGGAATGGTTCGTTCCTCTGATTGTTTGTTATTTGCTGACGACGTTAAGTTATATAATACCATATATAAATGCAGTGACGTGAATGATTTGCAACAGGATATTAATAATATTATATTATGGTGTGATAGCAACAAATTATTCCTAAATGTTAAAAAATGTAAAGTTCTGGTATTTACCAGGAAAAAGGAATATATGAATACGACATATTATATTGGTGAAACAACACTTGAAATTGTAACGTCTATTAATGATCTAGGAATTACTTTCGATTGCAAGTTAACTTTTAATAGCCATATTGCAAAAGTAATAGGTCAGTCTAACAAGATGCTTGGTTTTATTATTAGAAATTCCAAATTATTTACTCAACCTGAAGTTATTATTAAGTTGTATATAAGTTTAGTACGAAGCAAGTTAGAATATTCATCGGTAATCTGGGACCCCCTTTATAAGGACCAAACACATCACATTGAGACTGTACAAAATAAATTTCTAAGATATTTATGTTACCTCTACTACAGTGGTAACACCAAACAAGGCACAAACACAGTTAAAAGGGGAAGGTAAGAGTACAATACACAATATAAGAAAACACTACACACTTGGAAAAACAATAACTAGCCTTTACACGGATCTCCAACAAAACAAGTACGTAACTATCAGTAGGGCCAACTAGTGAACGACAAAACGGGAAGATGGAAGGGCTGGGAACCTACCAAAGGCATGGACATGGCTTAGATAGCGGATTCCGAAATGAATCACCGTGATCCTTAGTTTTTAAAATATTATTTACAAGATAATTCTACATATACATTCCAAGTTATGTGCTATAAGTTCAGTGATATACATAGGTTATTCGTAGCAGTGTAAATTCAAATTACAAATGAACTGTACATCTAGTTACCAATGCAGTAGTACAATGCAATTTACAGGTTATCCAAAATCTAGCGTACCTAAAGTGATACAGAACTATCAGAGGCAAACCCCAAGGGAAATACTATTAAACTACAATATACATATTTTAGTGAAACAAAACGGGAATGCCTCGGAAACGAACAGGTAAGTCTAGCTGAAAAACTAAGGCGTCATAAGTAGCTAATTTGGTGAATCTAGGCGAGGTTAGGGCAGACTCCTGTATGAAAACCAAATCGGAACATTATGGAATTTTTAACAGGAACGGAATTCAAGAGTGCTTACCCGAGGAGTGCGCCATCCCGAAAACCGGAGGGACGTCATCCAGGTAGGCTGCTCGCAGACAGATAAACCGAGACCAACAGAATTCAGGATCCAGAATTAATTCGAACACTGCCTCGCTCACTATATATAGGAATTACTGGCCTTGGAGGCAACCAATCAGCGTTCACGTGTTCCCTATCGCCACCTAGACTCACCAATCACAACCTTACTTTCGATCAAGAATTCTGACTAACATTCTAGAATACGCATGATCGCGAAAGTCGTATTTTTCCAGAATAGACAGAACACGCTTTCTAGAACACATACCAACAAAGTAACACAACCTGTACAAAAGTTATGTAACTCTCTAGATCTTTCCAGGAACTATAGACAGAATTCTACTATTTACAAATGCCTATGTTACAACATTATACAGTACAGGTTAGGTCAATAAAAATAAAACAAAGACTAAAAAAAAAAATACATTCCACTCGCCTTACATATTTCACTTGTAACAATTTATATTATAAAACTTTCAATGTATTTTGTCCATTTGACATTTCAACCCACTATTTAAGAAGTTTGTTCAATTTCACGTCTTTGAAAAACAGGAGAACATTAATATCGTTACATATATTGAGGAAAATTTTGAATGGAAATATTGACTGTCAGGAATTACTTACCTTCATCCCATTTCACGTACCACAAGTAACATCATGACAGCAAGTATTATTTCACATTCCAAGATCAAGAAGCATTCATCACTCTAATTCACCACTAGTCAAAACATTGTCAGTTTATAATTCAATTAGTGCACAAGTTGATTTATTTGCTGGCGCTAGGTTGTTCAATAAGCAAATAAAGGCCATTTTTTACTAAATCATTATTAAATTCCTTTTTGCTGGAATGCTAGGTACTCATAAGTTTTTATTTGTGTTTTTTTTTTGAACTTGTTTAGTAATTTTCCATGGCTGATCTATAGCCTATATTATTATGTTTTCATTTGTAGTAGTAATTTTAAAATGTGTTCTGCTTATTAGTTTTCTTCTGTACTTCTTTCTATTATTGTTACTATTGTTATTATTTTTGTTTGATGTATTTACACTTTAAAGCCTATATGTCATAAAGGAACGTAATTGGGTTTAGCCTGTATGTATGTATAAATAAATAAATAAATAAATAAATAGATAGATAGATAGATAGATAGATAGATAGATAGATAGATAGATAGATAGATAGATAGATAGATAGATAGATAGATAGATAGATAGATAGATAGATAGATAGATAGATAGATAGATAGATAGATAGATAGATAGATAGATAGATAAATAAATAAATAAATAAATAAATAAATAAATAAATAAATAAATAAATAAATAAATAAATAAATTAGGTGTTAATATAAGGAAAAATCTTCATTGGGATAATCACATAAATGGGATTGTAAATAAAAGGTGTTTAGGGGTTGTAGTAAGGATGTAAAGGAGAGGGCATATAAGTCTCTGGTAAGACCCCAACTAGAGTATGGTTCCAGTGTATGGGACCCTCACCAGGATTACCTGATTCAAGAACTGGAAAAAAATCCAAAGAAAAGCAGCTCGATTTGTTCTGGGTGATTTCCGACAAAAGAGTAGCGTTACAAAAATGTTGCAAAGTTTGGACTGGGTAGAATTGAGAGAAAGAAGGAGAGTTGCTGAACTAAGTGGTATGTTCCGAGCTGTCAGTGGAGAGATGGCGTGGAATGACATTAGTAGACGAATACATTTGAGTGGTGTTTATAAAAGTAGGAAAGATCACAATATGAAGATAAAGTCTGAATTCAAGAGGACAAACTGGGGCAAATATTCATTTATAGGAAGTGGAGTTAGGGATTGGAATAACTTACCAAGGGAGATGTTCAATAAATTTCCAGTTTCTTTGAAATCATTTAGGAAAAGGCTAGGAAAACAACAGATAGGGAATCTGCCACCTGGGCGACTGCCCTAAATGCAGATCAGTATTGATTGATTGATAACAGCAGACATGATTAAGGCAGCTGGAATCCCTGGAATACAGTGACTACATCGAACACACTGGGAGTTATATGGAAAGAGAACAAGTTGCCAGATGACTGGAAAAAAGGAATTATAATACCATGTTTAAAAAAGGGAAGTAGAAGGAAGTGCACCAATTACAGAGGCATCACCCTTTTTTCACATTGCCTTCAGATAATGGAGAAGATCATACAACAGAGACTGAGAGAAATAAATGGAAGATCAATTTGAAGAGGAACAACAAGGATTTGGAAGGAATAGAGGAATCACAGACCCAATTTTTTCACTCACGCGGCTAATGAAAAAATTTTGGGAAAAGGGGAAGGACTTGATAATAGTGTTTTTGGATTTGGAAAAAGCATATGACAGGGTGCGGAGAGGAAAAATAGGGTAATGTTCAGAAAAATCATAACATCCCAGAAGCACTAATTAAAAATGTTCAGATGTTGTATGATGGTTGTGAAAGTAGTGTGCAAGTAGGGATAAAAGATCTCAGTGGTTTAAAAAAATGAGGAGGTGTCCAAAAATGGAGCTCTCTTTCCCCATTTCTCTTCATTTCACTCATGGATATTATTATAAAGAAACTCAAAGAAATAGATAAGGAAGGTCTTAAAGCATTTGTTTTTGCTGATGTTACCATCTGGGGAGAAACTAAGAGAGATGTTCAGAGGAGACTGGACCTTTGGAATACCAAGTTTAAAGAATATAAATAAACTGTAAGCAAGAGCAAAACAGTGGTAATGAAAGCAGGATAAATACATCTTGTAACCTCACCCTCGAGGGAGAGAATACCTTTAAATATCTGGGGAGTACAATATCAAATGACGGAAGTGCCAAGAACGAAGTGTTGAACAGGGTGCAAAAAGGATTCAACATCTTCCATCAAGTACGGAACATTGTATGGGACAAGGGAGTTCCTCAGAAAGCTAAACAGACCCTGTTTAAGTCTTATCTCCTGCCCACCATGACTTATAGTCTGGAGAGTTGCATCATACATAAAAGAAAAGTAAGTCAACTGCAAGCTGTTGAAATGAAGTTCCTTAGATCAACTGTACAGAAAACAAGGAAGGACAGAATTAGGAATGATCAGAATCAAAGAGACCTGCAGGTCAACTTGACTATGGAAGAAAGGCTGAGCGTTGCAAGGCTGAACTGGCTAGGACATGTTAAGCGGATGCAAGTGACTCGAACATCAAGGAAATATTTTGAAATGGTCATTCCGGGATGATGACCAATTGGACACCCTAGAAAAAGGTGGTTAGATCAGATAAGAGAAGACCTATAGAAGAGAGGAGGAATGTGGGATGCCCTAGAGAGAAAAGCAGCATACTAGGACTGTAACAAATGGAGGCACATCATTCTTAAACATCCTACCCAGCTCGCTGGAAGAAATTCATGATGATGATGATGATGACACAAATCAGAAAGATTGTTTTGAAGACCTCCTTCTGGTGTGTGGCACTGCATGGAATTGAAACATAGATGAGAACTAGCTCAGAAAGAGGAGAATAGAAGCTTTTGAAATGTGGTGTTACACAAGAATGCTGAAGATGAGATTAGGTAAACTGAATCCTGAATGTACAGGTACTGAATTGAATTGGTGAGAGGAGAACAATTTGTCAAAATTTGACCATAAGAAGAGATAGAATGATAGGTCACATCTTATGACATCAAGACATATTCAGTTAGAATGGTAGGGGTAGACTGAGGTATGAATATACAAATAGATTAGAGTAGATGTAATATGTAGTAGTTACATAGAAATGAAAAGGTTAGTAAAGGATAGGGTGGCATGGAGGCTGCAGGAAAGCAGTCTATGGACTGATGACCCAAACAACAAAAGTACGAATAATTAATATTATGGACAGCCCTGGACTAATAGTATGACTAATTAACAAATTATGCATATGTCCTCATCAAAACTTGCATGTTGTCATTTCAAGAATCGATTAACAAAACTAAAGCAAAGAACTTCATGTTACATGTTAATGTTATGAAACATGTAACAAAAGTTTCCTGCCTGCTGTCGTTTCTTAATGGATACAGTACTTTTGCATCCATCTCTTGGCACAGGCCAGAGTAAAGTGTAGATTCCACCGAAGTCCCAGTCAACATCCATAGCTGTGACAATATGGAAGTTGTTGGGGTATGGGTAGTGCTGAGTAATGACATTCAGAGCATGAGTAGTGCATCTGAGTGTTATGAAAGGTGCTGCTCATAGCGTCAGTTGTGTTGCAATAGTACTTTCTGACTCAGTGAGGAAAGGAATGGCAAACTACCCCACTCCTCATCTTGCCTAGTACGCCTCATTTTGGTGCTGCCATTGGTTTTTGGGGTTTCCTTATAACCGCATAACCTTTGGTAGTGCTATTTGAGGATCCAACCAGCCTCTGGGCTGATGACCTAACAGACAGACAGACAACAAAAGTCTCAATAAAGTACAGTGCCAGTAAAGAGTCATGTGCGATGTGTATGTGTGTATTAATGTATTAATAATACCTAACATTTACAAATTATTCCATAAATTTACTCTTGTTTTTGCTTTAAGGTATTATGATCTTCATTTAAGACACACAGAAATCTCAAATTTCACCAATACTGATGAGTGCCGTAAACAAACTATCACTAGGGGAATGTGATTTACTTTCATAAAGAGAAGCAAATATGGCAAATTCTTAGGGCACAACATAACCACACTGGAGAAGCTACATGCCACGAGATATAGAATATTACCACAGAAACAATTAATTTGCATGTTAAACCAAACAATATCCTTAAACCCCTTCAAGAATTCCAGGTATAGCGCAACAAAGACAGGCAATTACTACCACTTCACTGCTGTTCACTGTCAATCCACATGCTATTAGAGGTTAGCACGTGGAGAAGAAGGGTAGGTATTGTACCGTACCACATCTGTGTAGTATTGTCATTTATTGAATACCTCATGCATATATTAAAATTAACACAGGAATGTGAGCGAAGGAGAGCGCACTAGAACCTGGCCACCTCCTACAATGGGGACGGGTAGATCAGCGAAGGGACAACGGAAGCGGGATTTCATACATTAATCTCCAACTCTGATAATCGAGCCACATAGATGCCAACTGCAAGTATTAAAAAGCGGGAAGAAACAGTAGTGGAATGCTTGCAAGATTAATGGGTAATTATGCCTAGGAGCTGCATGACAGAAAACTGGAACGACAGAGAATATTGACTGGATTTATCTAGTGTCTCATGTTGATTATATCTATTAACTTATGTCTACTATTCAAAATTTGTCATTATATAACATACCGTGGGAACTGAAACCCGTTCAGCACAAAGAGTTAGTGATTCCCCAAGCTATGCATCATCCAATGGATATGACATGAGGGAGCAGGATGAGGGGACATGCAGGCTATTCTGAAGTAGTTGTAGAAAGAAGAGGTTGTGTCTGTGTTACGGTGCATGAATCAAGGGACAATGAAAGTGCAAGGCAGTGTGCTAGAACAATAGTTAGTACTATTTAGACTTTTGGAAAGGACTGTGGGAATACTGAATCACTTTAAAATCAAAGAAACAAATTCAAAGACATTAATACTGTTAGAACAGAACGTGTAAAGTAATGGGGGAACGACACCATAAACTACGAGTAATTAGAGCGCTAAAGCATGGACTAGCTCGATTAAAGTAACAGGGAATATCTTTACAACTTGTTACATGATAGCGCAATCAACGACAGTATTAAAAATGCCCAGGTAACAGCAAATTCTTCAAGGCTGATTACAGTGAGTAACAGCGCCCAATCCAGAAGAACAACATGAACGAGAACGAGTTGAATGAGCTGTACAAGTTAATCCAGGAGAACGAGTTGAACATGTTGAACGAGGTGTTCGAGGGATCGCAGCATTGACTGAGGAGAACGAGACCATTCAACTTCATTCTGGCCGAGTAGACGATATCGCCATGGATTGCAGTGGAGGACGCACCAGAGAGATTCGAACCATGGACTCAAAGGGTGCAATGACGCACTAAGTATCACCGAGATCTAAGTGATGGAGCCGAGGGACAACACCTGAATAAGAGAAGTTTGAACAGATATAAGCATGGGACAAAATAGCGAGGTTCATGAATTTCTAATGTAAATAAATCATTACTCTGCCTAGGGCAAACCATGTGTTAGTTTAGATAGGTTCAGGACCGTTGCATGTGTAATTTTAGTGTACATAGCTTTCTTGGGTTATAGTTGGTTATATGAGGGATAGGCGTTAGAGAGATTTGATTCACTGCATATTATATAATGTTATTCTTGTCTTGTCTGGAGTTACAGTAGTTTGTGAGTTAAGATCATCCAGAGGATAAGGATGAAAGGGCCTTATAGTAATTGTACTGGGAGAAGATCCTTGAGAGGAATAGCCAATCTAAAGAGTAGGATATGCATGGCAGATTAATGATAAGCATGAGATTTCAGAGGTCCAGAGATGGCTGTGGACGATGTGTCACCAACATTGTTGAATTAGAGTTTTCAGTGAAATACTAGTAGGCGAGAGTAACGAACCAGGGCCTGTTAGATGCGAGTTATTGAGAGATGTGAATAATGAAACTGTGCAGAGTATCCATGGGGAGATAAGACCACGAGGCGTACTTGTTGCTAGTCGTTGATCTGGGAAAAATGTACTAGATGATGTAATGAAATATTGAGCGTTATGAGACAGGCTGTGAATGCCACGAGATATTCAAGCTCTAGGTTCAGGGAAAGAAGCGGAATTTGTTGAGTGCTTGAGTTTCCCCCAGAAAGGGATGGCCACAGAGATAAGATGAAGGTCGCTGTGTGAAGTCTTGCCGTGTTAGGAAGGGAGTTGTTTATGTTTCACTTAATGAGCCAGGATAGCAATGTACGAGGTCAGTGATGGCCGTGTCTCTCTGTGTTCTTGCTGGAGGCCAATGACTGCATTCCCAAGGGATGGCTGAATGACCCAGATGGTTACCTACTTCCTCAATATAAGAGCATTTTCTTTATGTGTATTTACAGGTGCAGTGTTTAATTTGTATATTTATTTGGTGTGTATCATTCTGATAGTGTTGTCATAGTAGAGTCTTTGCTATGAGGGAACTAAGCCCATATGCTTACAGAAGGGATGTGAGTTTCTGAACTCATTCATTTGCATACTGGAAATCATGCCAACAGTAGAGTCAGTGAATATTAAGGGGGATAGATTTATGGTCCAGGATGAGAGTTTATGTATTTGTGTCCCTAATTCTAAGGGAATTTTGTAGCGCGAACCTCACTAATCTTTGCCCATGTTTAATGAACGTTGGCCGGCAGGGTAGGGGAGGTAGTGGTTCATAATTTATAATCACTAGATTGCTTGTCTAAAGCCTGGATTAAATTCCAAACCTCTCCACAGTGCTCATATGGAGTGAGGGCCTATGACGCTGTTGATGGTGATTCGTCCGTCGGACGGGGACGTTAAGCCTTGAGCAGACTCCTTGGTGCTATTCGAGCGGAGTAGGCTATGCGCTGGCACCGGGTTTCACCCTCTTCCTTCCTACTATCATATATCGTGTCATTCATTTCATCTCATTAACTTGTCATATCCTAAGGATATGGCAAGCTGGGGACTGGATAGGGTTCTAAAATGCACTCAAGTTACAATAAGAACACCAGGTTAAGGCGGCTTAATGCCAAGAGTTAATATATTGAAATTTCCCAAAGTTATTCACTGTACAATATATACATCTATATATACAACTCTTGATGCTAATTTGATCTTGAATTAGGGAACTTCCTAAACCTACACAACTTTCTCTCTAACTAAAAGTTCTTAGTTCCCTATTGAATTTATTCAATACTAGTTAATACTTATCTTCCGAGCGGCGGGAGTCTTCTACGGCATCTTCTTTCTTGAAGCCTGAGTTTCACTATCACACGATAGCACACGCTGTTACACTTCTTCCCTTCACTGGTTCCCCAAGAGATACAGTTCTGATTTACAAGGTTACAGTCCAGGCTAATCACTAGGTGATTGAGTTCATATGTTGTACTGGAACCTGTCGATCCGTGGTTACCTCTTCCCTACTGACCGGCCCAATCTTGTACAGTCTTATCCCTGTTTCCTTGATAATAGGAGACTGTAGTCCCTGAGAGATGCTTCCCTCTAGCCTCCTCTATATAGTTAGTGTCTATTGAGTGGGTTCCTCCAGAGAACTTCACTCCTATTGAAGAACAGTCAAAGTCCTTAATTGTCACCCTTTACTTTACGTCTTTACTGGAGCAGTAGCGAATATGTGCTTCTACTGCTTGTCAGAATCCGGTACTTTTCCCTGGTCGCGTAAGCCTAATTTACTTAAAAGGCTTCCCTTATTTTCTCGTTAATTTACAGGGTCGCTAATGCATTCCCTTCACCCTACTAGTTTTTTACAGAAGTGTTCAGACCCCTGACGTATTGTCTAAGAGTATTATTATCAATGATAATATTCCTAACTTCGAACTTCACTTCAAGTTCTGTTCGCGACCTGACTGGCTCAATGTCCCCGCCAGACCTTCAGCTTCCTTCCCAACTACCTCTTCTGACTGTGAGCTATGAACTAACTAACTGATCACATCTCTGAGTTCTCCCTTAAGTTAATTCTGTATTTCGCTGTTGCTATGCTCCGCCGAACTTTGAACCCTGTGTACTTCTGATTTGGCTTATTCTCATTGGCTGGCAGCATCCCTTCCCTGAGGGAATACTCAACCTTCTCAATTGTTCCAGAAGGTCGAACCTCGGAATTTTCCCTGTACTACGTGCGGTTTAAGCCGCGCTCTGTCATCCTTGACCATGTACATACAGTGATAAGGAATGACCAATATCCTGTGTTTGTTCAAACATTTCACCACTGCCTGAAAGCTCAGAACTGCATCTCTTTTAGTAATTCCCAATGAATATTTCAATCTCATTTTCTTACACATATAATTCTTCTTGATGCCTTAAATCCTATTTTCATTTTCAGACTCAAAATTTCTTATATCTACTTTTATTTCTGCACTGTGAGGTCGCGGTTCGAATTTATTTTCGAACCGCTTGCTCACGAATTATGACATGCGGGAGTGCCTGATCAGCGATACGACACCTCCCCCCTTCGGAAAAGAAGTGTGTGCGTCCACATGACGCAGGCACTTCTCTTTTACACTTGCTTGTAATGACTTTCTTATTGTATACTCTTTTCTGTTCCCTTGAGGGGTTCCTAAACTCCCTTCTGATAATCACTTGTAATTTACTGTTATACTCTTGTGCGTGACTTCTTACCTAGGGGTGATTGCACCTGACTAATAGTATCATCTTCACTTTCCATTTCATGAATACTGACACGACTTGTGACAGGTCTACTTCTATCGAAGTGTACTACTAAGTCATCATCAGAGCTTTTAGCTTTAATTTTGTTTTCATTTACAATCTTCTGTGTGAGGCAAATTTTAGTACAACACCCCGAGGTATCTTTCCAACATTTCTTATATGTTGGACCTAGATAGAGGGGACAACATTTACAACAAGTTAAAATTCCTATCATTATTATTATTGCTATCACTGTCCATACTATAATCTTGTAAATATTGAAATGTGAATACAAGTGATTGAATTGCAAATCCTTTTCTTTCTCAGTAATAAGTTTTTCTAAATCTTCTACCTTTCTACTCGTATATTTGAGTTCATTTTCATGCACTAATATGTTACGTAAAGGGGTTTCTTTTAAATCTAGTTCTGGTAATTTTAAGTTTACATTTAAATGCTCACAACAATCATATGTTAGGAATAGATCAGGAACTATGTCCTTCTTATTAGTGGTATTAACCTGAGTTGTAGATTTTAGTTTTATGCTTGGCCCGTAGGCAGTGCAAGTTTCATAAAATGTGAGAATACCTACTCCCTTTATTGTGACATCACTTGTGTCTTTACATACCATTGTGAATTTGGTTGGTTTTGTGGTTACATAAATATATTTATTTCTACTGATTGACATCCAAAAAGACTGTCGCACTTGCACTATATCTTTGGGACAGTTTGTTGGCATGGAGCTAGTACCAGTTAATAAAGTTAAAATACAATCATCTTCTCCATGAGTAATTTTTAAAGGAAAGTCTAATGGACATACATTTTTATCATCAGAGATTGCCTTACATTTGAGCATTTGGTCCTTAGACATGTAAGTATATAGTTGTTGTTCTTCACTTATCATAATAAATTCTGATGTTGGCCTTATTATAACAAATTGATGACTTTCTCTTGTTACTGGTGTGGGGAAAGGAAGAATCTTGTACACCTTGAAATTCTTTTCGTCACTGAGAGGAGTTGTGAGTACATATAATAAGACATCTTTGTTAATGATAGCCTGCAACTGAGCTATCTTATAAATTAAATACTCATGAGTTGTGCCCAATTCAAATGGTAGGGTCATCTTCTGAGGGAGTTGCCCTAATGCTTTTTTATAAGCTTTAATTATTTCTGTAGGGCTTAAAATCTGAACATGAATGATTCCTAGTTGAGCATATGTAAGGGCTGAGGTTATCACGTTATACTGTTCGTGTAATTGGACTAATAAGTCCTCAATTTCTATTAAATGTTGGTTAATGTTTACTTCAATGCTAAGTCGGTCGTAAGCTTGTTCTAACTGTTCGGTTTCATTTCTTATAAAATTTTTAATTTGTTCCAGACTTTGACTAAGTTTTAATTCATTGTTGGTGACGTCATATAGTGTACTGTTCACTGACTGGAGTGTTGAACGCACGACCAACATTTGGTCTTTCGCAATTTTAATCATTGATATCTGTTCTTTTTCTAACTCGGATATTTTATCCTGATAAAAGTCGGCGTCGTTTTGATCCATTGTTCCAAATAATGATTTAGATAATGTGCCAATAAAATTGAATAGACCTCTTTTGGTTCTCTGATTTTGTACTCTAGAAAATTGTTTAATTATATTTTTGAGGTTTTGAATCTTTTGTAGTCTTATTAGTTTTAACTGAACTTCCCGTTGACATGTATTATTTAATGTCTGTGGTAGTTGGTAACAGAGTGTCTGTGTTTTATGAATATTCTTTCGAACGATGGTAAGGGTTGTGTGAAGCCTTGTCAAGTTTACGTATGTGACCAATTTCCATTCGGTAGTGGTAAGTTGTATTTCTCCTTGGTCCTTAAAATAAATGCCTGGAGTCTTTTCATACGGGACAACTTGGTAGTCTAGTGTACTAACCATAATTATGTGATACATGAATACTACTAGTGTGGTGATTATAATGTGGGTTGCCTTCGCTGTTGGCTGCGCCATCTTGTTCAGTGAGTGACCTGTAAGAAAGAAAATGTACTTCACTACGTTGTAACGTTTGTGAGTAGTACATGTGCACAGTACTCTTTTTATTGTGATTACGTTAAATTGCCTCACTTGCCTACAACAGTGCCCAATATATTTATATCTATATATGTGTATTTCTTTGAGTAAAGGTTATTGTTGGTAGTAATGCTTTTGGGGTCGGCCTTTTGGCCCTTAGGGTATATTTTTAAGCAGCATGCTTAAAATAGGTTATAATATTGATTCGTGCAGTGCAACTCCTGGTCACAGAGAGTACCTGATGTGGGTACTATTACCGTGCTCTTGTACGTAATATTGAGGAAAATGACATTAAGGAGTCTTACAGTTGTATGCAAATTTACAACTTGTAGTGTGGAATATCTGCTTTATCTTACAGTGTCTGCTATGGAACTTAGGGTACACCTTTAGGCAGTTTTCAGTTTAAAGAGTTGTAATGAGTGGCTCTATAAGGTGGTGGCTAGCGGCCCATGACTAGTTCACCTCCTGATACTCAACATCCTAGAAGGAGACGGCTGTTCCGGCCCAAGGGTAACATCACCGTAAATTCGAGTACCAGAACGTTACCTTATGAGTCGTTGTTCAGAGCGTTGCTACTACTTGAAATTTGCTGCTCCGACCAATTTGTTCTCAAAGTGACAGTTGTTACGAGTTCGTACTGTCATGAAACATACCATAAGACTAGGGTTTATCTATCAGGCCCCAGTTCTGGATCCTCGTGGTATCCTCAAGTACATTACTACCGATAGCTATGGGTTCTCCTCTTTTTTTTTTTTTGAATAAATGGTTTATGATTAAGTAATTAGTAGTTCTGTATTTACTATGTGTTTTAATGAGTTTCATCTCGCCCTTCTTATAGCTACGGTCGAGGCAGGTTCCGTTAAAAATTTTCTCCCATCCCTTTTTAAAACTAAGGACGAGGTACTTGTGTGATTTCTACTGTAAATTTCGTGCATATTTTGGTGTACGGTCTGACTCACGCATGTCTTGCCTCGCTTGTGAGGTCTTATCTAGCTTCACTGTTTACTAGTACAGCTGTGGTGCTGTCTTATCTTAAGGTCACTCATTCATTCAGTGTGGTACTTTCGCTAGTATTATGCGTTACGATTACGTGGTATGTATTACATATTGTTACGTGTCCGGGTACAGGGTGTTTACTAAAGTGGTTGCTACTGTTTTGTTTTGACATATTATCAGGCTTAGTGTGTATGAAACTTAATTGGCAGTCATATTATAGGGTTTTATAATGTATAGTAGGGTAAACCATACCCTAAGTTGCGAGAGTGCATATGAGTCATGTCCTCGCCTCCCATGACTCTTTATTGAAGGGTGCCGTCCAGTTACGCGCACTGCGTCCTGCGCACCGATATTCTAGGCCCTTCTGTTCGAGGCTGAATTTCTATACTCCCCTGGAAATTTAGCACGATGGTTTGGCTGAGTATTTCATATAACTCCACCAGCAACCTTCGATAGTTCCAAAAAGCCATAGGGGTAGAAGGGGGTGTCATCTACCGTGGCCGAAATAAGGGCCAATACATTTTTGGAGGTGGTCTAACTAATGAAGAGTTTGAGGCGATTTTGGTGTACTTTTATGAGTTTGCCTCTGTTGTTCATTCTTAACAAGCAATTTACACCGTCTACTTTTTCTACTGTGTAAGGGCCTCGATAAGGCTGTGAAAATTTAGAGCTACGTCCTCGGCGTAGAGTTTCATCTCTAAGAAGTACTTTATCTCCTATCTGAAAAGTTACCCCATGTAATTTCTTATCATAAATTTCCTTCTCTCTTTCTTTATTACTAATGAGAGTTTTCCTAGCAATTTCCTGGTTTTGCTGTAACCTATGCGTTAGCTCTTCAACTACATTCTGATATTCGTTATAGGTGGCTTCTGGCTTTCGCTGTAGTATACCAGGAATATTCGCCTTTCGACCGAAAATTAACTCATAGGGCGTGAACCCTGTGTTTGTATGTGGAGTAGTGTTGTACACAAATGTAGCAGTGGGGAGATACTTATCCCAATCATTCTGCTCTGAGCATATATAATGCCGCAAGTACTCCACTAGTGTGCGATGCGCTCTCTCTATGCTACCGTTAGATTGCGGGTGAAAAGCAGTAGTGTGCACCTTCTCTATTTTTAATAATCTGCACATTTTCTTGAACGTTTGGCTCATAAAGTTACTACCCATATCGGTTAGTATAATGTTGGGAATCCCAAAAATACTGACTACGTTCATTATTAATGCCCTAGCTATAGTTTCCGCCTCTTGATTAGGGATCGGAATAGCTATTAAATATTTGGATAACAGATCTTGGCACGTGAGAATAAAGCGATTAGAATTCTCGGTCACCGGGAGTGGGCCTACCACGTCCATTGCCACCTTTTCAAACACAGTCTCGGGAGTATCGGTCACCTGTAGAGGAGCTTTAACTGCTGGGCCTACGATTTTGTTTTTCTGACAGGAAGGACAAGAACGTATAAATTTCTCTATGTCCTTCTTCATACCTGGCCATTGGACTATTTCTTTAATTCGGGCCAACGTTCTAGTCATGCCTTGATGTCCACCCACGAGTGAACAATGCGCTTCCCGTAGAATGTTCAGCTTTTCTTCCTCAGTGAGATTCTGAACTTCTACTTCAGGTGAACCTTCCTGTTCCAGGTCCTCAGCTCCCTCTGACTCAGCATTTACGGGGCTGGGATTACGGTTTCGATTCTCGTCTAACCTCTCTGCTTGTGCGTCCTCGAGGTCATCCTTCCTAGAGTTTCCTTCCTGTTCACCTGTTAATACGGCTTCTTGGCCTTCAGCGCTTACTACCCTTACCGCTGTCTCAGGTTCCGTCTTTTCTACTCTTTCGGATTCTATTGGGATTCTGCTTAACGCATCCGCGTTTTTATTAGTTTTTCCCATTTTATATACGATTGAAAAATCGTATTCCGCTAATTTCAATCTGAACCTGATCAGTCGTGAAGATGGGTCCTGAACATTGAATACCCACTTCAGCGGTTTGTGGTCTGTAACCACAGTGAAATGTCTGCCTAACAAGTAAGGTCTAAAATATTTAACTGCCCACACAATGGCTAGAAGTTCCTTCTCTGTTACAGAGTAATTTTTCTCTGCCTTGTTCAGTGTTCGACTTGCATAAGCTACCGGCAAGTCTTTTCCTAGTTCTCCTTGTGAGAGCACGGCACCGATTGCTTCTCCACTTGCATCTGTCGTTAGGATGAAAGGTTTCGTGAAGTCAGGGTACTGCAGCACTGGCTGCTCTGTCAGCTTCTGTTTTAATATACAGAAAGCAGTCTCTTGTTTATCGGTCCACACGTAAGGGACGTTGTTTTTCAAGAGTTCATACAGCGGCTTCGCGATTTTACTGTACTCTGGTATAAATCTGCGGTAATAGCCGCTTAATCCCAAAAATCCCTTGAGCTGTTTAGTGGTGGTGGGTCTAGGAAAGTTCTTCACCGCTTCCACTTTTCGCTCATCTGGTTTAACACCGTCCTTCGTTACTATATGTCCTAAAAATGCTACTTCCGTGCGTAAAAATTCGCACTTGTCGGGTTGTAACTTCAGGTTGTGTTCCCTGAGTCTCTGAAAGACCTCTCTGAGTCTTTGATGGTGCTCTTCTATAGAGCTCGAATATAAAAGAATATCATCCAGATAAACCAGAACTTTAACTCCTAATAAGCCTGCCATGGCTGTATTCATCATCCTAACAAAGGTACTTGGGGCATTAACCAACCCCATGGGCATTCTAACGTACTGGTAGTGGCGTCCTAATGCTGAGAAAGCCGTCTTCTCACGATCTTCCGGACGTACTAGAATTTGGTGATATCCGGACGCGAGATCCATGGTAGAGAAGTAGCGTGCTTTCCCTAGTGCGTCTAACAATTCAGTGATTAGGGGAATGGGGTACGCAGACCCTATGGTTACGCTATTTAATTGACGATAATCCAGGCAAATTCTATATTTCTGCTTCCCTGAGGCGTCCATTTTCTTGGGCAGAATTAACAATGGGGCATTCCACGGGCTGGTACTCGGAGTGATTACTCCATCCTCTAACATTTTAGTCACCTGTTTTTGCACTTCGTCTTTCAGTGCTTCGGGAATTCTATAAGGTCTAACGTTTATAGGGGGTTGATTCTCCTTTATATCTATCCTATGCTCTAAGATAGTTGTGTACGTCAATTTATCTCCTTCGAGATGAAATACATCATTATATTCGGCGCAAATCGCATATAGTTTTTCCCTATCTCTGGGCGATAAATGATCTACCCTTAATTGCTCTATGAGCCTCTGTTCACGAGACTTATTTTCATGTTGCTGCGATACTTGTTCTACCGTGCACACTTCTGCTTGGTTAGGGGTTTCGTTCCACTGTACTTGGTGGATATTTATTAATGGGCTATCAAATGTCACTTCAGTATCGCGAGTATTTAAGATACTCACTATAGCTTTGCGATTGGGTGCTCGAGTTACACAACTAGCAAGGTACACCCCTGGCAGTAGCTCTTCCTTATCTATTATTCCCTCTGCCAGCGCTTTATCAGTATTTACCGATACTATTGTTTCTGTCCTCGGTTGGAGGCTGATAACTTGATTCGGAGGAATCCTCTTAGTTATGCAGTACTGCTCTCCATTTATTTCCGCTTCGCCCCTCTTATAATTCAATATACTATTCCTGAGTACATTCCGCCCTATAATGGCATCATATTGTAGGGGTACTTTATTATTAACCACATGAAATTCATTAAAGTTTTCCCCTATAAGAAGGTCAACTGTGCCCTTGGTTCGGATTTCTTGGGCATCCGTACCTCTTACTTTTGCGCCTATTCTACGCACTTCTGTTTTGGAAGGTACAAATTGCTCTTTTAAAAGAGATATTGGACTTCCTGTGTCCAATAAGCATTGCAGTAGACTTTTACAGTCTCTCAGCCCAATTTCTATAGTGCCTTCAGGTTCATTCGGAGAGTTTTCGCTTACTACACGAACATGACAGACTTCCTGGACACTTAGTCCCATAGGATATATCTGTTCAAAAATTTCAACATACCCTTCCTTGAAATTTATAATACTGTCCTGCAATAGGTCTCTACCTAATAATCCATCAACAGACAGTCTGAAATCATCTCCTACAATGTGGAATTCGGGGTAATATTCCCCTATCTGCAAAGTAGCGCAACCTCTTGTGCGCGAGCTTCGCCCCGTGATTCCGGCCAGTTCTAATTCTGGTTTCCTATGATAGATCTCTCTTTTAGGCACAGTATGTTCTTTCAGAAGGCTCACATCTGCCCCAGTATCGACCAAAAATCGAAAGGGCCTTTTTCTCTCTTTGGCATAGACCAAGATCGAACCCAAGCGATCATGTTCTGCACGGCTCTGTCACTGACAGTGCTGTGTTCGGTCAGGCCTTCTATTTTCCCTACTTACTTCTCTGATTTTACGTGGGCTGGACGTTGTGCGGGACCCGTGATCTTGCCCGGAGTCACGGTCCCGAACCCGTTTAAAACCCTAGAGGGCTGGTCCCTTTCTCTCCACTGGGAGCCATTTCCCGTTCGAGCCGGCGGCTTTCCTTTGGTTCGCGATCGGCTCTGCGTACGTTGGTTCGTAGGAGGCCTTTCTCCCTTGTCACGAAACCAACAGGTACGCTGTCTGTGTCCTTTTCGCCCACATATAAAGCATTTCCGTGCATTCAGTTGGTGAACTTCTTCCCAACATTCGGATTGCACGTGCCCCAATTTATTACAGTTGTAACACCTAACTATTTTACACACCTTTATTTCGTGCGGACTACTTGTACCTTCCGTACGCCTGGACCTACATTTCTCCGATGCATGGCCCGGTTTCTTACAATGTTTGCAAACTTGAGGGCCTTTTTCTTTCGGTTTGGCAGCCCTACAGTCTCGGGCTACGTGTCCTTCGCGATTACAATTGTAGCACACTACTCTTACATTAGCCTTCCTATAAGGCCTATGTGTTGAAGACTTAACGTTAGTGGCAGTTGGGTTTTTGTTTCCTGACGGTGGTTTATATCCACTCGTGGAACCTTTCACCCCCATTATTTGTTGCTTAGCCTTTTGAGAGACTATTGCGGTTTCCTCTTCCAAGGCTATATCGATAGCTTGTTCCACAGTTTGGGCACCCCTACTTTTTATTAAATTTTGGATCCTTTCGTCTCGTAACCCTTGCACAAAACTAGCTTTAATTAGTCGCCTAATAAATTTAGCTTGGTTTTCTCCTACTGTTGGAGACTCGTCCTTTATCGCAGTGTCACGGAGATTTGTCCCGATCTTATCTATTCTGTGAGACCATTGCGATATGGATTCCCCTGGCTGTTGCCTGGCTGCAAATAGCTGGCAAGCATAAAAATCTACTGTTCTACGCTCACAATAGTATTCTTCTAGTGCGGCCTTAATTTCGGGCCATGTTCGCACATCTGACCGTACTAACAATTTACTTCGGGCTTCCTTCGTAATTTTTGTCAAAATTAATTTATAGAACAGGCCTCTTTTATCTGGCCTTACTACCTCTAATGCGGTTTCTACCATTTCGCAAAATTCCCTCAATCTATGGGGTTGTGAACCATCAAATTCTGTATTGATAATGCGTAAAGCCTCAGTCACTGACATATATTGCTCAACATGTCCTAAATCATCATGATCACTTATTTGGCTAGGAGCTGGACTGGCTGATCTAACTGACCCTTCCATTTTATAAATGTGGCTTCAACTCACCCTACTGTTGATTGTTGAGTTCTGGAACTGGGCTCTGCTTCCTTTATGCAATACACTAGCTGCCTCTCAGTGCACGAACAAGGTTCTTCCTCTCCTTTCCAGCTACAAGACTTGTTACTCGAACAGTTGTAAGACCTCTGAAACAGTTGATAAGAGAATCAATTTTCAGCTTAAACTTAATAACCTATGGGCAATCACTTTGCAGTAGTACAATTTAATTAGTGCATTCACTCCACAAGCTGACACCAGAATTTTTAAGTCCACTTGTCATATCCTAAGGATATGGCAAGCTGGGGACTGGATAGGGTTCTAAAATGCACTCAAGTTACAATAAGAACACCAGGTTAAGGCGGCTTAATGCCAAGAGTTAATATATTGAAATTTCCCAAAGTTATTCACTGTACAATATATACATCTATATATACAACTCTTGATGCTAATTTGATCTTGAATTAGGGAACTTCCTAAACCTACACAACTTTCTCTCTAACTAAAAGTTCTTAGTTCCCTATTGAATTTATTCAATACTAGTTAATACTTATCTTCCGAGCGGCGGGAGTCTTCTACGGCATCTTCTTTCTTGAAGCCTGAGTTTCACTATCACACGATAGCACACGCTGTTACACTTCTTCCCTTCACTGGTTCCCCAAGAGATACAGTTCTGATTTACAAGGTTACAGTCCAGGCTAATCACTAGGTGATTGAGTTCATATGTTGTACTGGAACCTGTCGATCCGTGGTTACCTCTTCCCTACTGACCGGCCCAATCTTGTACAGTCTTATCCCTGTTTCCTTGATAATAGGAGACTGTAGTCCCTGAGAGATGCTTCCCTCTAGCCTCCTCTATATAGTTAGTGTCTATTGAGTGGGTTCCTCCAGAGAACTTCACTCCTATTGAAGAACAGTCAAAGTCCTTAATTGTCACCCTTTACTTTACGTCTTTACTGGAGCAGTAGCGAATATGTGCTTCTACTGCTTGTCAGAATCCGGTACTTTTCCCTGGTCGCGTAAGCCTAATTTACTTAAAAGGCTTCCCTTATTTTCTCGTTAATTTACAGGGTCGCTAATGCATTCCCTTCACCCTACTAGTTTTTTACAGAAGTGTTCAGACCCCTGACGTATTGTCTAAGAGTATTATTATCAATGATAATATTCCTAACTTCGAACTTCACTTCAAGTTCTGTTCGCGACCTGACTGGCTCAATGTCCCCGCCAGACCTTCAGCTTCCTTCCCAACTACCTCTTCTGACTGTGAGCTATGAACTAACTAACTGATCACATCTCTGAGTTCTCCCTTAAGTTAATTCTGTATTTCGCTGTTGCTATGCTCCGCCGAACTTTGAACCCTGTGTACTTCTGATTTGGCTTATTCTCATTGGCTGGCAGCATCCCTTCCCTGAGGGAATACTCAACCTTCTCAATTGTTCCAGAAGGTCGAACCTCGGAATTTTCCCTGTACTACGTGCGGTTTAAGCCGCGCTCTGTCATCCTTGACCATGTACATACAGTGATAAGGAATGACCAATATCCTGTGTTTGTTCAAACATTTCACCACTGCCTGAAAGCTCAGAACTGCATCTCTTTTAGTAATTCCCAATGAATATTTCAATCTCATTTTCTTACACATATAATTCTTCTTGATGCCTTAAATCCTATTTTCATTTTCAGACTCAAAATTTCTTATATCTACTTTTATTTCTGCACTGTGAGGTCGCGGTTCGAATTTACTTTCGAACCGCTTGCTCACGAATTATGACATGCGGGAGTGCCTGATCAGCGATACGACAAACTCCTCTGATGACTCACAATGAAGTATTTATTTATTTTCCACCTAGTCGATACAATGATTGCCTAAGGCAATTTTTATTGGTCAAAAGTGGTACATGTTTCGTATATTATCAACATCTTCAGCCACATAACACAGTTTAGATGAAAAATATAAAATTGACAAAGCATTACTTTGTCAATTTTATATTTTTCATCTAAACTGTGTTATGTGGCTGAAGATGTTGATAATATACGAAACATGTACCACTTTTGACCAATAAAAATTGCCTTAGGCAATCATTGTATCGACTAGGTGGAAAATAAATAAATACTTCATTGTGAATCTATTGAAGTGCGATACGGACCATGAAGCTGATTTTATGTAATCCTCTGATGACGTCGGGAAGGGCATCCGGTCATAAAAACCCGCCACGACAGATTCATCTCACCTCATACCCGACACTGTAGAGCAACGGGACAAGGGTTGGACAAACAAACAAGTATTTTAAGACAAGAAGAGTGATATTTTAACAGTAGTTAATATAATATGATGTATCTGCTGAAGATTATCTATATAGATCAAAACTAGTCCTGTGGTGTATTTTTAAAACATAAATACGTAATATATTTATCATTATACAGAGTATTGATTAGGTGGAAATATCCAACCTTTATACAGTAGAAGTCCGTTATAACGAGTACAGTATATAACAAGAACCCCGCTATAACAACAAGTTTTGTCTGTCCCTTCAAAACTTCTACATTAAACTACAAGGAAATAGAACCAGTAATGAGCTCAATCAGGAAGAAACGCATTTTAGTTTTTGGACATGTAATCAGGACACCAGAGAACTGGATCCAGGAGAATAATATAAAAATTATGGAATAGTAAGTGCAACATTAAGTGGATTACAGAAATCAAGGAAGATATGGATGAACTACCAATTACAGTGGAAGACCTAAGAAACAAAACCGACAAAATCAAGAAACTCAAAACAAACCAGACTGCAAATCAGAATCAACAAACAGACAATAGGAAGGCTGATTTTCGATGAAGAAAGAAGGATAAGATCAGAGAGAATGATGAAGTACTGGGCTGGCAGGAAACTAAAAAATTCTTTGTATAAGGTTGGCTAGAGTGGTCCAATGAAGGCCATAAAATGTAAATAAATAAAAACTGTTTATTATCCTTTGGTTACAGCGAGAGGCCTGTCACTGACACATCCGTTATTACGAGCGATTAAGCGTGCGCGAGTTTTTCCGTTACCGATATTTATGCACCCCAGCGATTATGTTGCATACGATCGATCACTTTCGGGATCGTTTTCTCGCTATGTCCACTAGTCACCACTCTCGTCGACATTTGAACGCAATGCCGGAGTCAATTAGTAATACCCGTCGACTGCTATTCCGTAAAGAAAATTTGCAATGAAAGAGAACATATTTTCGAAATTAGTGCGTAAATAATGTGTCCGATAACAGTTGTTCACTTGTTAAAAATAAATGCTGAATAAACGACCTCTTAATTTTAATGCTAAATACTGCAATTAAGTAAGAATGCATCATTGATTTCAGAGACTAGTTTATGTTTTCTTGCGTCTGGTTAAATTACGGAAAGGCTATTATCATGTAAATTTGTAATAGAAAAATGGGAAAGTTAATATCCACCTTTTCAATACAATATATTACGTGAAGGTTTACATTTAAAACATCACGTTTATTTACATTTGGTACCGGTTTCGACAATGTTTGATGTCATCATCAGCCAGGACAACTATACAAAGATATATTACATTAATCGTGACTTCTACAGTAATATTACATTAATAGTATTGAATATAAACATGAATATAATTAAAAAGTATATACATATATAAGCTGACAGTCAGTGCGATAAAAGATTGGTTTTTATAAGGTGTAAACCTTAGTGTTTTAGTTAAAAAAGGAGAAAGTAATGAAAGTAAAGTATAATAATCAGCTTTTAGTGACATATTTGTCTGCTGAACAGTAGGGTTATGTTTATGAAGGCTTTATAGCCATGTTTAACATTATAAAAGAAGTAAACACATGCTTAGTTATGAATGTTTCTACATAAAAGTATGTACAGTAAAATCTAGAAAGTATTTGAATGTGGCTTGAGCTCGGACTTAATAGATTGGATGTCACAGCACGTTGGTGTTGGCATATAAGGATGTCCGTTGGTATAATTTTTGTACTCTAATTGTAGGAACACACTAGATATTAATTTACACAGAAATACACAATAATAACTCTATTACAGTATTATGCTTGTTATTTAAATAAACACACTCATATTGCACAGCAGTTCTTACAGCTTCGAACTGCGAAGTGCGACTGGCACGGATCGAATGTGAAATGGGCAGGCCATTGCACATCCATGACCCAGGGGCCATTAAAGCTATCGCTGAGCATAGGTAAACAACTGATAGAGAATCTGCCACCTGGGTGACATTCTTAAATGCAGATCTGAAGTGACTGAGGACTGAATAAAGAATTTGAAAAGAAGATTTACAGTATACATCAAAATGTGGTCACACAAGTATAAATGAATGAAACACCATATTCTCAGAGAGATACGAACAATGATTTAAAAAAGTTAAAACTTAATCAATAATGAGAGCAAATGTACAATACAAAGTTCACGAGACCCCAGTTAATAAAGACCATAAATAATAGAGCACTCACTTGTAATCTTCATTAGCACATGTAAAAACATATGCTTCCATAGGATTCCAACAGAGCTTGTTGGTTCGCAGCTTCAAAATTAACTTCCTGATTGGGCCTGTATCTCTAGCATCATACAGGATTATGCTTCGATCACTGGCACATGCCGCTACAACAGTAAAGATATATGTGATACTTTGTTCAATATACATTTTTTTTTAATTTAATAAGGGAAAGCATGAGGGCTGATCTACAAAAGTGAGCTTTCTGAATATATATTAACTTAAAGCAGGAAGTGTTATGCCTTGTGGCAATATATATCTGGCAAATTTTGGAAGCACAAGAGCCTTTGGTGTATTATTCTGAATGCATTTATCATTAAGTTACTTCTGCTAAAGTCAAGATGCACACATACTACCCATAGTATTTGCAATCAAAGTATGAGAGATCTCAAAGCAGTACATACACGCATGAGCAATAATTGAATTAAAGATAGCTGTTGTAGCAGGAAAATGGTGCTGTGTTCTGCCCAGCGAATGCAACAGGAGGTCATGGCATGGCATGTAACAGCAAGGACGTCAGACTTTCTCGGACTGTACTTGCAACAGTTGAATACAGGACAGGTAAGACACGAGATCTCAGTGTATTTGATCGCGACCAGATTGTCAGCGCCAGATGTATTGGCCACTCCATCCATGAAGTAGAGCAGTCACTGGGCATTCCAAGAGCCACGGCATCAAAAGTGTACTGTGAGTACATGGATTCATGCAAAACTACTGCCGCCAGGGTCAACTATCATAGTGTAGAATGCACTGACGACATGAGTTGCCATCCTCTAACTCGGATCGTAAAAGTGGCTAGACAGGCCGCAGCGCAGCAGATCATTCATCAACACAATGCTGGACATCCAGAACTATCTCCTCGCTATTGGGGGTACAGAAGCAAGCGTCCCACAAGTGTACCTCTGCTCATACCGGACACAAGGCACGACTGACATGGACAAAGGAACACCATCACTGGATGCTTAAAACATGGAAAAAAGGTTGCCTGGATAGATGAGTCAAGGTACACTTACATGGCCAGACACGAGTGCATTGTCAACCATGAAGCAACGGATCCCTCTTGCCAGCAGGTTACAGTTCAAGTGGTATTCTCATATGAGGACTGTTCACAGGGGATGAAATGGGATCCCTGGTATATCTGACAATGTCCCTCACCAGCAAACATTACAGGAACCTGCTGACAGATCATGTTCACCTTTCTGTTCACTCCAGCACCCTCAAAGTGACCTGTACTTACAGCTCCAGCTCATCGCTCCCAAATTGTGACTGAATGGTTCAATGAGCACTCTTGAGTAGCCCTGCTCAATCCCACTGAGCACATCTGGGATGCTGTCAAGAAGGGTGTGCATGCCCTGGACTCTATTCAAACCAATCTTTGTGGATTATGGGAGGCAGTGCAGCAATCATGGATTAATATGGCTTCCCAAGGCTTTCAGGGTTTTGCGAAATCTTTGCCACGCCTCATCACCGCCGTCATCAAAGCAAAACGGGGTGCTACACGCTACTAGCCAGGTATTTAAATTGCTCATAAGTGGATTCACGTGAAGTTTTGCTTAAGGACATTTTAAATTCTTAAACAAATACAGTCCCTATTTAACGTTTTTTCAGGGACCTGTTATTTTTAACCTTAAATGGGGGTTTACCTTAAATTGAGGTTTCAGTACAAAGCACACCTTTTCCAGAGATCTTTGCCTGTATTAACATAAAATGTACTATCATACATTATTTACACAGTGACAGCAATAAAACAAGGAGATTATCTACTCTACACACCGTACTGTAGTTACAACGTTGTACGGTTTGTGCTGAAGATTAATTTTGTGTTAAACCGCCCCTGCTATCTAACCAGGGGAAGTCACAATATCTGTCTCACCGATTTTGTTCAAACTTTGTAGGTTGGTAGTACTACATCAGAAAAACACACCGGCAAAGTAGTAGCGTGCAACTCCCAAACATTTTCGAAAAAGCGATTTTGAAAATGTAGAGAAGTTTAGCATGCCAGGTACCATCAAGCGAGACAGTGTGGCGTGGTGGTCAAGTGGTTAAGGTTCTCCACTTCATTTATGAAGATGGCGAGTTCGAGGCACGCTGCTGCCAGCTTTTTACCCCCCTCTTTTCATCTATTAAAAATTTATTTTCTTCTATTCCTGCCAAAATAGATTTAAACATTTTTTCCCCCAGTAATTCGGCCTCTTCTTTAATCTCTACAGAGTCGCCGGGATCCAGGAAACGATTTATATAAAGAAGGTGCTCGATGTAAGCCACGGCCCTTTTCAACTGTTTATTTATTGCTTGCTTTCCCGGGAACTCGTTTGCACTTTGCGTAGCTTCACATTCAAAAACACTTTCATTTGAACATAATTCAACATACGAGATCTCCATGCTGATCAAACTTACGATGAGCACGCCTGGTTACATCGCACACAACCGTCACATGACACAACACAGTCAGACAGTGACTAAATGCTGTTCTCATTCGGAACATGAGGAAAAAGGGGATCAGGAAATGTCAGGAAAAAAAGTTGAGACGAGCATGATTCGAACTCGCCATCTTCATAACTGAAGTGGAGAACCTTAATCACTCGACCACCACACCACAGTCTCTCACTTGATGGTACCTAGCACGCTAAAGCTCTTGTAACTTTCTCAACGTTTTCAAAATCGCTTCTTTTGGAATTTTTCGAGAGTTGTGTGCTACTACTTTGCCAGTATTTTTGTTTTGATGTACTACTACCAACCTACAAAGTTTGAACAAAATCAGTGATGCGGACATCGTGACCTCCTCTTGTAAGCAAGAGACCTATATTGCACTGAAACTAGCTTTGTCTCAGACTGTTCTTTGAAAAAACAAAAAAGAAGAAAAAAATGAAGAGGTTTTGGGAAAGGAAGAAGATGATGCAAGCTAAATCTTCAGTTATTTCTTTGTTAACATAAATGTACTTGGGTTTGATTTAAGTGTAAATAAATAAATAAATAAATAAATAAATAAATAAATAAATAAATAAATAAATAAATAAATAAATAAATCAATAAATCAATAAATAAATAAATAAATAAATAAATAAATGAATAAATAAATAAATAAATAAATAAATAAATTAATTAATTAATTAATTCTAGGATACACCCTACCAAATTTGTTCCTTTGCACTATCATTAGATAACAGACCTATGCTATTTGCTGAACCCAACTGGATAAGTTCTTAACATCTCATAAACAAAACGAATAGAAATAAATATTTGAGAATATTAACATTTCCTTAACGCTAAGTGTGGGTTTTGCCATATTGTGAATTATATTAAATCAAACATTAAATTGCATTACACTAAATCGAGGTAATGCATAATTGGGATTGTCCTCGGACACTCCCGGCACTAAAAGCCACATGCCATTTAATTTCATCAATCATTGAAGATTCCAGACATGATAAACTTTCAATGAAATTACCCTTAAGCCGTGATATATGAAGATCACCATTTAACTGTTCTAGAAGTTGCTAAGGAAGTAGACTCCAATGTAAGATCGTAACAAAGAACTCTGAGTGAAAAAGCAGGCATTTCTACAAAATCTGCATTACAATTCTGGGCAGATGACTAGAAAAAGAACCATCTTAATATCAGTCAAAATCTGCTTGACAAAAGAAATGGATTTGCAAGTTATAAAATTCACTGTTTTTAAATCTGTATTGAAAGTACCTTCCTTTAAATGTTTAAAATTTTATTGTGTGTTATTTTCCAGAATACAATTGTATTGAATAGGTGGAACATAACACACAATAAAATTTTATACATTTAAACAAAGAAATGGTGTCGAAAACTTTCTGAAGAAAAACAATGAAAGATTGAATGGTAGTAGAGGGCCCTAATATTGTAACATAGAGATAATATTCACAAGAAATGAACTTCATTCCAGTTCTGTATTGACTTCAAATATCCACGATGAAATTCTAATTTAATTATTAATTATTATTAATTTCATCTTAGATAATATTCACAGTAAGGAAAAAACTGCCTTGGCAAAAAACAGTATAAGTAACCATACAAACATACTTCACATGCCTTTCAGCATTCAGTCTGCAAGCCTCTGTGAATTTACTAAACGCCACCACAATCCTCTATTGTAACTAAGTAGTTCTGTTGCCTCGTATAGTTTTATACCTATTATCTATAAATTGTTAGAAACTGAGTCTAACCATCGCTGTCTTGGTCTCGCGCTACTCCTCTTACCCACCACAACAGTGTCCATTATTCTCCTTGGTAACCTATCCTCCTCCATTCGCATCACATGACACCTACCACTGAAGCCAACTAATGCGTACAGCTTTATCCATAGAGTTAATTCCTCACTTAGCCTTTATCTCCTCATTTTGAATACTCTCCTGCCACTGTTCCCACCTAACTGTACCAGCAATCATTCAAATTACTTTCATGTCTGTTACTTCTAAGTTACGAATAATATATCCTGAGTCCATCCAGCTTTCACTCCCACACAGCAAAGTTGGTCTGAAAACAGACCAATGTAAAGATAGTTTGGTCTGGGAGCTGACTTCCTTCTTACAGAATACTGTTGATCGCAACTGTGACCTCACTACATAAGCTTTTTTTTTTTTTTGCTAGGATCTTTACGTCGCACTGACACAGATAGGTCTTATGGCGACGATGGGATAGGAAAGGCCTAGGAGTTGGAAGGAAGCGACCGTGGCCTTAATTAAGGTACATCAATTGTCTTGGAAAGGCTAATTTCCATACCATACTAATTGCACCTATTTTCAAGTCCCACGATACTAGACTGCAGGCTTTTGGCACAATCTGCCATTAAGATGAAGTCATCAGCATAGACCAGACTGCTTACTACATTTCCACCTAACTGAATCCCTCCCTGCCACTTTATACCTTTCAGAAGATGATCCATAAACTATGAACAACAAAAGTGAAAGATTACAGCTTTGTCTAACCCATGTAAGTTTTTTTATAAGTTGCTTTACGACACACCGACACAGACAGGTCTTATGGCGATGATGGGACAGAAAGGAGCTAGGAGTAGGAAGGAAGTGGCCGTGGCCTTAATTAAGGTACAGCCCCAGCATTTGCCTGGTGTAAAAATGGGAAACCACGGAAAGCCATCTTCAGGGCTACCAACAGTGAGGTTCAACCCTACTATCTCCCGAATACTGGATATACTTAACCCGTAGAGTGGGGCTCGCTTCAGGTGACGCGGCTGGAGCGAGCCCGATGGTGGGCGCGCGTCATGTGAAGCGCGGAAAGTTTTTATTTTTTATCTCCGTTACGAAACAAGCAGTAGGTTTGAAACTTTCTCTGTATGTTCCGAGAGGTGCTGCCATCTGACACAATTTTTTCCACCTTCGTGTATCTAAGCAGTTCTCGTCTAGGAATCCCCTTATTATCTGCTACATAGCTGCGTAGCGCAAGAACAACCTATGTGGCGCTTGGCGAGAAGCTCAGTCGGTGTGCCGCGAGGAGCGTAGTATTTCGTGTCTCGGTGTGAATGTTTTCAGCTCTCATAAGTTGTTTTGTTGGTATATACATTTATCTTGTGATTTATTGTTTTAATTCTACATGTAGCGTTTCATATTTGTAGTCAACATGTCCAAAAGAATTGCCGATCTTCTGAGTGATGATATACGGGATATTCTCGAGCTCAGTGAGGAAGATACTTGCAGTGATTCTAGTTTAGATAGTAATGGTGAAACTATCCCGCTATTAGATGCTCCAAGCACAAGTGCTTCCGTCGGAGTAGGCCTGTTGCCTAGATGCAGTGGACAGGTGTCGAGTTCGAGCTCCGATGAGAGTAGCGAGTCAGAAAGTGAGAGCGATTTGCCTCCTATTCTGCCTAATGACTGGGATGTAAGGGGATGAAGGAGAGCCCGATTTCCAGCTACATATCAAAGGGGAATTCAGGGCGAACTTTTAAATAAAAAAAGAACCGGACGAAATATTTGAGCATTTCATTGACGATGAACTGTGCGAACTTATTGCAGAGCAAACTAATCTGTATGCTCAGCAGTCAATACAAGCTAGTATAGGAACAGCTACGATGAAAAGGAGAAGTAGGGAGAGGGACTGGGTTCCTACTAACAAGGAAGAAATAAAACTTTTATTTGGGATCTTTCTTCTTCAGGGTATAATTCAAAAGCCGAAGCTATCACATTATTTTTCACGTAATAGATTGTTTGCTACGCCCGTGTTTTACGAGACCATGTCCGAGAAACGTTTTTTTCCTTCTACTGAAATTTTTACATTTCTCAGATAATGAGGCTTACGATCGGCAAGTATCCCCAAAACTCTACAAAGTGAAGCCAGTTCTAGACGTTCTTGTATCAAAATTTAAAATGTCCTATTTACCAGATGATCGTCTATCACTTGACGAAAGTTTACTCCTTTGGAAAGGTCGCTTGGGGTGGAAACTGTACATTCCGAAGAAGAAGAAGAAGAAGAAAGCTTGTTTCGGGATGGAATCTTTTAAATTATGTGAGGCTAAAACAGGATATGTGTGGAATATCCTGTGGTACAGAGGCAAGGAAACTGAGCTAGTAAATGAGGTTTGTGGGGTAAATATTTCTCAGTATACCAAGCCCTCGAAAGTAGTGTTTGCTCTAGCTGAACCTCTTCTAAATAAGGGATATCTCATAGCTCTAGACAATTATTACAGTAGCCCGGAACTCTTCGATCAGCTCAATGAGTTTCAGACAGTCAATGTCGGCACTGTAAAATCTAACAGAAAAAATCTTCCGAAGGACGTCATGGGGAAAAAGCTGAAAAAAAGGGGAGGTGGCTTTTGCCTGTAAAAACAAACTCATGGCCTTGAAGTGGAAAGACAAGAGAGAAGTCTGCATGCTGAGTAGTACTCATGACGCGGAAATGCGAACTGTTCTAAACAAGAAAGGAGAAACCAAAGAGAATCCGGTCGTATGTATAGAGTACAATGACTCAATGGGAGGGGTGGACTTATCAGACCAATGTATCGTGGCATACAGTATGGCGAGAAAAAGAATGAAGAAATATTACCACAAGATTTTTTTTTAGACACCTACTGGATATAACAGTGTTCAATGCTTTTGTGATATACAAGAAACACGGCGGTAAATTCACTCAGCTGGAGTTTCGTATTCAAATTGTGCAGAAACTATTTCAGAAGTATGCGAACGCTACCCCTAACGCAGCCTTGCCAATTCGATCAGTAAGACCCGCACCCGTTGACTTGTCAACTCGATTCTCGGGAAGGCATTTTCCAGATTTCAATCCAGCCTCGAAATCAAGACTGCACGCAAATAAGAGATGCGTTGTTTGCGTGGCGAAAGGCCAGCGGCGGGACACTCAGTATTGTTGTGCAGTATGCAATGTCGCTTTGTGCCCCTCTCCTTGCTTCAGGCTATACCATACAGTTGAAGTATGAGCATTGCAAATATGCCAGCGAGTCTCAGGTTCCATACTCGGGGAATCTGAGAAGATCGTAGTCTACACTCGGTGACCGCTGTACATTCTGCGTGCCGGCAACTATCAGTGACCATCCTGAAATAGTTCTTTTCAATTTTCTCTCCAGTCATTTGTTATAGCTATTGAGTGTAAATAGTGTTGAACAGTGTAGTGTAATTTTGTGTAATGTGGTGACAAAATTGTGATGAATGCACTCATGGATTACTCGCTGCCCTCTTCAATGGCAAGTTATAGGCCTACGTGGTGAGTACATTTTTCTATTTTATTTCAGGAAAATGTGATATTTGAGTGAATGTGTCTGTATTATTTGGAGTATATGATACTTTTTTAAATTGTGTGTTACGTATTTCAACGTTCAATTAACGTAAGCAACACAAATAATACTCCGAATCGAAGTAAATATGAAATGGCACATATACAATTTTTGCACTGACACTGGATGAATTGAAAAATCGTTTTAATTGTAAATAATAGCGCAATTTACACCGCAACGTATAATTTTATGCTAATTTTAACATAATATAATATTTAAGAGGGTGTAGGTTGGCAAAAACTATTTCTTTTTCAAAGAAAAAATTTACTGAAAATGATTCCCCACTATGCAGGAACTCCTCGTTTATGACCTCCCCACTTAACGAGTTAACAGACTGCAGCTATCGAGCTCGATAACCCGTGTAAGTACCATGAACCAAGAACTCATTCTACCATCAATTCTCACTGCAGCTCAACTGTCAACATGAATGCCTTTGATTGATTGAATAATTTACCCTTAATCCCATCATTCCCCAGTATGGCGAACATCTTTCCCTCGGTACTCTGTTATATGCTTACTCTAGATCTACAAAACATACAACTGTCTATTCCTCCCGCAGCCCTTTTCCTGGCGCATGCTGAAAATCTGATCCTGACAGCACCTCTGTGGTCTGAAACCACACTGGTTTTCATCCAACTTCCCCTCAACCACTGATCGCACCCTCCCTTCCAAGATGTCAGTGAAGACTTTGACTGGTATATTGATCAGTGAGATACCTCGATAGCTATTGCAATCCTTCCTGTTCCCTAGCTTATAGATAGGTGCAATTACTGTTTTTGTCCAATCAGAAGGTACCTTACTAACACACCATGCTAATCGTATTACTCTATGAAGCCATTCCATCCCTGTCTTCCCTTTATATTTCACCATTTCAGGTCTAATTTCATCTACTCCTGCTGCTTTATGACAATGGAGTTTGTTAACCATCCATTCCACTTCATCCAGTGTAATTTGACCAGTATCCTTGTCATCCTCCCTATGAGCTCAGTTGTTCGCAATGTCACCAGGAAGATTTCCTTTCACGTTGAGAAGATTTTCAAAATATTCCTTCCACCTGTCCAGTGATTCTCTGGGATCAATTATGAGTTCACCTGAATGACCCAAAACATTATTCATTTCCCTTTACCCTCCCTTCCTAAGATTCTTTATTACTGTCCAGAAAGCTTTCCCTGCTACCTGACCCAGCCTTTGCAGGTTATTACCAAAATCTTCCCACAACTTCTTTTTGGATTCAACTACTATTTGTTTCACTCCGTTTCTTTCATCTATGTACAATTCCCTGTCTGCATCAGTCCTGTTAGGAGTCATTTCTGATAAGCCTTTTTTTACATTTACAAGCTGCTCTCACTTCATTATAACAAAGTTGTTCCTGGGCATTCCCTTGCTGTTTGTACTACAGCATTCCTGTATGCCATGCATCCTGAACCTGCTTACTGTCCATTGCTTGGAACTTTTCGTTAATCATATCCATGTACTTTTGTATGTCCTCATCCTGGAGATTTTCTACCCTTATTTGTCTGCAGACAAATTTTACTTTCTCTATCCTAGGCCTAGAGATACTTAGTTCACTACAGATCAGATAAGGGTTTTTACCATCGAAAAATCCCTGGTAAACCCGACCATACCCAACAGATTTCCTGAATTCGAAGTCGGTTAAGTCTATCATGGGTCTGGTGCCCCAACCCTTTCATGTGTAGCAGTGAATAGCCTTATGCTTGATGAATGTATTCATTGCTGCTAAACCCATACTAGCAAAGAAGTCCAGCAAACGCTTCGCATTCCTATTAGCCTCCATATCTTCCCCACATTCACCAATAACCCTTTTGTATCCTTCAGTTCTATTTCCATCTCTCGCATTGAAATCGCCCATTAGCACTATCCTATCCTTGCTGTTGACCCTGACTACGATGTCACTCATGCTTCATAAAATTTGTCAACTTCAACCTCACCTGTACCCTCACATGGTGAATATACTGAGACAATTCTCATCCTAATTCCTCCAACTGCCAAATCTACCCACATCATTCGCTCATTTACATGCCTCACAGAAACTATGTTGCGTGCAATAGTATTACTGATGAACAGCCCTACCCCACACTCTGCCTTACCTTTTTAACACCTGTCAAGTACACTTTATAATCTCCTACTTCTTCCTTGTTATCTCCCCTTACCCAAATATCATTAACTCCTAGCACATCCAGATGCATCCTCTTTGCTGACTTAGCCAGTTCTACTTTCTTCCATAAGCCCCATTAATATTGATAGCGCCCCATCAAATTCCATTTTGTTTGCCGAATTGCCTGCAAGGAGTCCCTCGCCTGTCAAATGGAAGTGGAATTCTGTCACTCTCAAAGGTCCGAGGCTTGCTTAAAACATTCTGAGCGTGCTCGGTGAAAATTCTGTGAAGCAAGATGCTACCCTACCTACACATAGTCCAAGTGAGGATCTCTCCTTTAACGGGTAAGGGGTCATGGTGGATTGTATAGTCCTAGCTGCCTGAGCACAAAGAGGGCCATGACTCAGAATATGTCTGAGATACCCACTCCCATACCATAGCAACTGGTATCCCGACTCTCAGGACCACTTACTAGGCCACTCAGCCGTTGCCCATGGTTCACAAACTAGGACATGACTACAGTAACCCACGCCATGAACCATTATAAAACAGCAATGTTACTTTTTTGTTTAAGCACAAGTTTTGATTATTAGGACTTGAGTAAGAAGATAATAATGTTATTGGCTTTACGTCCCAGTAACTACTTTTTTCGGTTTTCGGAGACGCCAAAGTACTGGAATTTAGTCCAGCAGAAATTCTTTTACGTGCCAGTAAATCTATCGACACAAGTAACAAGAGGTCAGAGTTATGGTTAAACTGAAAACTAGACTTTAATGCTGCATCACAACGACAATATGCTAACTAGCATGCCACTCCCATACTGCAAATATTTGGCAAACAATTTGGATTATAGTCATTTCCCAACAGACCTTTATAATAACTTTCGCTTCAAGGAACTTCCTTGTGTTTGCCAAGTTGAAGAAAAGCTTGAAAAACTCATTTCCAAACTAAGAAGGATATTAGAGTAAACGAAATAAACAGAAATCCATACTGAAAACACATCACAAAATATAAAAATAAAAGGAAGAAACAAATGTCAAATCAAGAGAGAGATAGGACAGAAGGACAAACATTTCTGTTGCTCCCTCTTCTCATATTGACCTGCCATTGTGTTTGTCCTATTATGTGTGTTCCTTTCTCACCCCCCCCCCCCCCCACTACCCCCCATCTTTGACAGTAAGTGCAGTGTATACCCAGTAGAAGGAATTAATCCAAACATAAAAAGACTATAAGTAGATAAAATAAATATTTATAGCCAAAATTAGTTCTTTAACTTAACAGATTTCATACTGCAAAGAGAGAAGGAAGATTAAAATTCAAAAAGAAATCTTCATACCTAAGACATCTGTTTCAATGGCATTGAAGGCAACGTCTGTCAAGCTGTCTGTACCCCACTGGAAAGTCTTGATGGGCTCATTGCGAGTTTCTTCCCACAGCTGACACATTTCACCACATGTTGCAAAGATATTCTTCTTCTGGTGGTGGCTTATTCCCATCAACACATACTGATTTTAAAAATAAAAACACACTTAGCTTATTTCTAGAGCCTGGATGTTCAGGCAAATTAAAACTGTTAGAATAGGCAGATAAATAGGCACTAAAACATTTTAAGAGACAATTCTAAATATTAACATTGATATTTCCACAGCCCGTACTTGTAGACATGATATGAGCTTTTGGGCTTATGCCATGTCAAGAAAACAAGGTGAAACTCTTCACGTTTCACAGAGAACTTTGCTCCGCATCTTCAGAAGAAAGTCTCGAGTGTCCTAGAGGAAGTTATTACAATAATTATTGTAAGCCCAAAAGCCCATATCATGTCTACAATTTTAAATATTATATAATTCATTAGGTATACTGATAAGCTACATTTTCATACATTATACATTTATTTCTTCAAAGTCCAGTGTTCAATCACTGCATCATTTCAAATAAAGTAGATAAGTTTACATTACTGCACATCACCACAGGATATTTTCTCAAATTTGTGGAACTTAAAACTCTGCCTCCTATCAGACAGAATACATTTTATTGCAGAAAAAAGTTCACTTTATGTCAACTGATGTGATGGAAGCATATTTAAAGAAAGGCAATGTAGATGGACTTACATCTCTGTCTACTGAGAGATCACCTTTCAAAACTGGGCAAATTTATCTCAGTTTCTATATAAACACTTGCACTTTTCACTGACAGCACTTCATTCTTAACCCAGAACAGTTTCAACAAGATTCACAGTTTCTTCAACAAACTTCACTGAAGCCACAAGATATTCCAATCGTTTTTCAAGCATCGTGATCACTTCTGACAATTAACTGTATAATAGGTTGCTATGAAAGACAAACCATTCCTGATATTTGCATAGGTGAGAAGCTTCTTAATGTCACAAACTGATGAGGTATTATTTTCAAGGAGCACAGCAATCGCTTGAGATATTTTATCAAAGTTGTCTGAACAGTACAAAGGAGCACAAATCCATTAATCCCATCTTGTTAACCTTGGTTATGAATGAAGCATGTGTTTGGGAGCAATCTCCTTGAAGATCTGGATTCAATGTGGAGCTTTGATGAAAACCTTCTTTTTACTAGACATTAATTTGTTCACGGGAAAATAATATTTTTGAAACATTGTTTCACTCAGTACACTTTCTGCAATATATTTTTCCAAAAATATTCTCAGCATTTGTTTTTTTCTTTTCACAAAAGGAATTCCAGCTATGAAAAAAGCTTTATATAAATCTAATGACAACTGAGACCGTCTGCTAGAAACTGCAACAGAAGAAGTGATTTCTTTTTTTGACTGCTGTTGACTGCAAGTGATGATTTATGCATGGTAGTAGAAATTTATTTAGTTCAAAACCTTTTGTGATTAACAAACTGCACATACTCACCAATTCTGTGAAACCTGTGTGCTAAGCATGTCACATGGCTACGGAGAGAGAATTTTTTAAAGCCTTCACACTATTCTTCACATACAGTTAGAAATGGCCGATAAATCACAGCCTGCTACTTTCTCTTGATTAATAAATTTCATGATGTTCCGTATTGATATCTATAGTATGTCATAGAAAGAAAGAGATCCACCTTATCAATACAAAATTTAATATTGTTATTTAAAACACGACCGGTTTCGACTTATTACAAGTCATCTTCAGCTGTCATTTACATTCACATTAGAATACATGTTCAAACAGGTGTATCTTACAAATAAACATGTCGTGTTTGATAGACATTAGATAGTATGTCTAGAAGTGAAATTCTGCTTCTTATATCTAAGTTTAAAGGATCAAAAATATTAAAAAGATATCTATCTTTAACACATTAAAAAATTACAACACATGATAAAATTTGTTGTTTACACCTGACCTTGAATATAGCATTATCGTTCAAGTTTTACTAATAATAGTTCTTAAAAGGACTTTTATATTGCATTGTTTTTAGTCGACTAAATAATGCTTAAATGTAGCCGCATGTGCTTATACAGATACTTCTTATTAGGCTTAGACTTCGTCAAAATGAGTAATGTGAATTCAAAGTTGAAGTTACAATAACAAAGTGAAGTGCGTTTGAATTAATATTGAATGACCTCTTCAAATATATACTGTGTAAAATACATTAAAATCAACATAAAACAATGGTACATTTCAATATAAGTTAAAAAGTAAGAGGCAGTCCTGCAAACGCCAAGCTGCCAAGCGATACACTTCCCAATCATCTCACGACAATAGTTAGCAAGTATCATAGACCGAAAAAGAACCACCTACAACAACAGCTTTCATAACCCCAGCAGCACATTCATCTTCAATCTGTATATTCAACCAGACAATATAAATTTATAGTGATTGGACTTTAAGCAAATAGTGGCCAATAGTGCCCCATTTGAACTTGGCATGTACACATGAAGAACAGTACTTCATATGAAGTTTTACAAATTTGCAGGACTGCCTCTTACTTTTTAACTTATATTGAAATGTACCATTGTTTTATGTTGATTTTAATGTATTTTACACAGTATATATTTGAAGAGGTCATTCAATATTAATTCAAACGCACTTCACTTTGTTATTGTAACTTCAACTTTGAATTCACATTACTCATTTTGACGAAGTCTAAGCCTAATAAGAAGTATCTGTATAAGCACATGCGGCTACATTTAAGCATATTTAGTCGACTAAAAACAATGCAATATAAAAGTCCTTTTAAGAACTATTATTAGTAAAACTTGAACGATAATGCTATATTCAAGGTCAGGTGTAAACAACAAATTTTATCATGTGTTGTAATTTTTTAATGTGTTAAAGATAGATATCTTTTTAATATTTTTGATCCTTTAAACTTAGATATAAGAAGCAGAATTTCACTTCTAGACATACTATCTAATGTCTATCAAACACGACATGTTTATTTGTAAGATACACCTGTTTGAACATGTATTCTAATGTGAATGTAAATGACAGCTGAAGATGACTTGTAATAAGTCGAAACCGGTCCTGTTTTAAATAACAATATTAAATTTTGTATTGATAAGGTGGATCTCTTTCTTTCTATGACATACTGCTACTTTCTCAGCGATATTTTTCTGTCGCTGATATATCAGATACACTCTCACGGAAGTAGTATCCGTGACAAAATATCATTTAAGTTCTGTACTTGGATAACGTTTATAGGGCTATGTTATCTGCTGTAGCTCAAGGTCTATATCTGTTTTTCATTTACCAGTTACCTACGGCGATATTAAAGGCGTTAAATCATACATTTCATCATAGTGTATTTATGAGCACAGTAGAGAGAATACCTATTGTATCTAGCAACTCTATATGTCAACAGCTAGCTCATGTTTCATATGTAGCGCAAATTGAACAGGTCAGTCCTCAGCCAGCAAATGAAGCACATTTGAATACATATCTTTTTTTGAGAAGTACTTATTCAATTTTCAAAACAATCACGGTGCTGAACTTGTAATGTTTGTAATTTTAAGGATATGTGTACAAAATAGTGTGGTACCATTAAAAAAATTGAAGGTAGTACCATGATCTCAGAAAATATTAACGCCATGAAGCAGTACCGTACTACAAGTCCGATTAATTAGACCTTTGATACCTAACATTACTGAAAATGAAAACAAACTGTCAACATCTTTAACCATTCACAAGTTATTTCAGGTGGACAACTTTGCTGAATAACCCTGTATATGGGAGGAATGCATTAAGTTCCTAAATTTGTTATTTTTAGTCATTTTATTTTTAAACTTACATTACCCGTACTGAACTGAGATTACAATTACTTATAAAATCTTACAGGTTCTACCTTTTTTCAATACGAAAACAATGTTGTCAGATGTTTTACAACATATCTTTAATTGCAGTACTAGTTTCGGCGCTAATTACGGCGCCATCATCAGCTGCGTGACAGTAAAAAGAAACTTGGGAATACAGATAAAATATACAACAACATATTCATACAAATACCTCCTTAATATCTTGTGTTAAATTGTGTTAAGTTAAAAATTACACCAGGTTACAACAAGTTAACAACTTGTGGGTCAAAACATTAAAAACATAAGTGAAAAATCTCATCTCAAGATGATGAGTTGGATTCCATTATTTGGTAATACTTAATACTTTTTACGTTCTGTATATCAGTTCATTGGCATTGAACTCCAAGGTCAAATACAATATTAGAGTTAAACAGTACAAATCTAAATTCAAATTTGTGATATTAAAATGTACATTCCACAGGTATAATACTTTTAAAATCTTATGCCAATAAAACTTGTTAATTTTTGTTATAAGTAGTAAAATACGCCGTCTTCTGAAATTTGGTGGTTGTAGCAAAATGTAAAACTTGTGTTGTTGTCTGATAAGGTAGAACTGTGACAATATTTGCCTGCACACTGGAGACACATGGGAGTGGTGTGTTGACCACAAATCCTTATTCCACAGTTGTTGCACTCAGTTTTCATCTTTCTGTCAGCACTGGAAGGGCAATACAGTGGAACCTCGATTCTCCGTTTTTGGAGGGACCACGAAAATAAAACGTACAACATGGGAAAACGGAAAATTAGGGAATGAAAACCATCAACAATTGAATGGATGAAAACCATAACGGTATAAGTAGCATTTTGGTCATTCAGAGAAAAAGGCAGTTAAACATCTTCAACACTCATATAAAGCATGCTATTTGTAGTTATACCACCCATCACTAGAGCGCAGAATATTACCGCTATCACTTGTATCTCTTTGCTGGTGAAAGGATACATCCTCCCGGGGTTACATCCTGCACTTAACTCATTTTCTTTTTAAATGTCAGTTATACCGTTACGGTTTTCATCCATTCAATTAGGCTAAACATCGCAAAAATGAAATATGTATAATTATAATCTTACAAACACTCCCAAACCAAACTACAGCCCCAATGGGCCTTTGCCTGCTAAGCGACCGCTGCTCAGCCCGAAGGCCTGCAGATTACGAGATGACGCAAGGTCAGTGTGACGAATCCTCTCGGCCGTTATTGCTGGCTCTCTAGACCGGAGTCGCCATCTCACCATTAGATAGCTACTTAATTAAAGGTAATCACATAGGCTGCGTGGAACTTATATCCAGGTAAAAATGCCTGACCTGGCCGGGAATCGAACCCCGGCCCTCCGGATGAGAGGCAGGCAGGTTAGACTGCGAAACCGACATCAAACATTAATTACCGGTACGCAAGTTCAAAATTTCGATACTTTATGTTCAATTTTATAGGGGAAACTTCGTCATTTTCCTGTGAAAACGTCTTTCAGTTCAGCAACTTTGATTAGCCAAACTCTTCAAAAAATAATAATAACGCCAAGCCAAATGACAATCAACCACAAGTAGTTCTTAATTCTCTCATCTAATAAAATAGAGCACTTTAGATACAAAACTTCCCAACACTATAGCAAAATCCCTTCTTTTCTTAATCTTCCATTGTAATATAATCTGTGGTATACTGTTCGCAGCCAGTTTCTGGAAATCTTGCACCGCGTAAATTGAAATACATCAACTTTTAAACGTTATGTTGAACCAAATACAGTAGAGACAATACGCGACACTCTGCGAGATTAGAAATAGGAAAGGATTTCCACCTATCAATACTTGTTTATTGCACTTATTATGCTACAGGACCGGTTTCAACCCCTTACATAAGGTCATCTTCAGCTGAACCATACATTCATATCTATGTGCTGAAGCTATGATTAAGATTGTATTGTCTAAGGAATGCCATATGATAATAAATATTTGGTCACATCTAAATGGGGCATGTAGTAACGTGAACTGGTGTATATGTCACTATGTACAACAATGCAACTGTATGTCCAAAATAATATGTTTAAGGTCTTAAAATTAGTTTATAAAACACATCTCTACTTAAAACTAACTTATATATATAAGATGAATACAATATATAGGAACACTTCATGCATATGAACGTTCGTGTCTTGCTTGTTGTTCAATTCATCGGTTCACTTCTGTGTTCAAGTCTTATTTACATAGTTGTACACTTAGTTGCTGTTCCTGGAGTTTAAATGATATGATTTGCTTGTAAAATTATATGAGTAAAAGATTTTGTCTTCATGTATATACATAGAATAAAACACTTTCCAATTTTTTAAAAGGTGCCAGATGAATGGAAAGAACTGGGCTAAAATATGTTCAGCTCTGTTGTGTGTTGAATCAGTTGCCTTATGTTAAAATCATAAAATTTGAGTGACATTGGGTTCAAAGTAGTGGCTCTTTCCCATTCGAAGCTGTGCAGTGATGTTATATTTATTGTTGTTGGTGTGGCTGAGTTGTGTTTGATACGCGAGCTTGTTGTGTACACGAAGTAGTTAAGTTGACGTGTACACGAAGTAGTACACTTGGAAAGTATTTTATTCCATGTATATACATGAAGACAAAATCTTTTACTCATACAATTTTACAAGCAAATCATATCATTTAAACTCCAGGAACAGCAACTAAGTGTACAACTATGTAAATAAGACTTGAACACAGAAGTCAACCGATGAATTGAACAACAAGCAAGACACGAACGTTCATGAGCATGAAGTGTTTCTATATATTGTATTCACCTATATATTCATATATATATGAATATACATATATATATATATATATATATATATATATATAAGATGAATGCCCAGGTGGCAGATTCCCTATCTGTTGTTTCCCTAGCCTTTTCTTAAATGATTGCAAAGAAATTGCAAATTTATTGAACATCTTCCTTGGTAAGGTATTCCAATCCCTAACTCCCCTTCCTATAAATGAATATTTGCCCCAATTTGTACTCTTGAATTCCTTCCTACTTTTAAAGACACCATCCAAACTTATTCATCTACTGATGTCCTCCCACGCCATCTCTTCACTGACAGCTCGGAACACACCACTTATCACATGTACCATACCACTTAGTCGAGCAGCTCGTCTCCTTTCTCCCAAGTCTTCCCAGCCAAAACTTTGCAACATTTTTGTAACGCTACTCTTTTGTCGGAAATCGCCCAGAACAAATCGAGCTGCATTTCTTTGGATTTTTTTCAGTTCCTGAATCAAGTAATCCTGGTAAGGGTCCCATACACTGGAACCATACTCTAGTTGGGGTCTCACCAGAGACAAATATGCTCTCTCCTTTACATCCTTACTACAACCCCTAAATACTCTCATAACCATGTGCAGAGATCTGTACCCTTTATTTACAATCATATTTATGTGATTACCCCAATGAAGATCTTTCCTTATATTAATACCTAGGTATTTACAATGATCCCCAAATGGAACTTTCAGCCCATCAAAACAGTAATTAAAAATGAGAGGACTTTTCCTATTTGTGAAACTCACAACCTGACTTTTATCCCCGTTTATCATCATACCATTGCTTACTGTCCATCTCACAACATTATCGAGGTCATTTTGCAGTTGCTCACAATCTTGTAACTTATTAATTACTCTGTACAGAATAACATAATCTGTGGAAAGCCTTATATCTGATTCCATTTCTTTACACATATCATTGATATATATAAGAAAACATAAAGGTCCAATAATACTGCCTTGAGGAATTCCCCTCTTAATTTTTACAGGGACAGATAAAGCTTCACCTACTCCAATTCTTGTGAGTTCTATTTTCTAGAAACAGAGCCACCCATTCAGTCAGTCTTTTGACAAGTCCAATTGCACTCATTTTTGCCAGTAGTCTCCCATCATCTACTCTATCAAATGCCTTTGACAGGTCAATCGCGATACAGTCCAATTGACCTCCTGAATCCAGGATATCTGCTATATATTGCTGGAATCCTACAAGTTGGGCTTCGGTGGAATAACCTCTCCTAAACCCAAACTGCCTTCTATCAAACCAGTTATTAATTTTGCAAACATGTCTTGTATAATCAGAAAGAATGCTTTCCCAAAGCTTACATACAATGCATGTCAAACTGACTGGCCTGTAATTTTCAGCTTTATGTCTATCACCCTTTCCTTTATACACAGGGCCTACTATAGCAATTCTCCATTCATTTGGTAAAGTTCCTTCATGCAGACAATAATCAAACAAGTACTTCAAATATGGTAGTATATATCCCAACCCATTGTCTTTAGTATATCCCCAGAAATCTTATCAATTCCAGCTGCTTTTCTAGTTTCCAACTTTTGTATCTTACTGTAAATGTCATTGCTGTCATAAGTAAATTTTAATACTTCTTTAGTATTAGTCACCTCCTCTATCTGGACATTATCCTTGTAACCAACAATCTTTACATACTGCTGACTGAATACTTCTGCCTTTTGAAAATCCTCGCATACACACTCCCCTTGTTCATTAATGATTCCTGGAATGTCCTTCTTGGAACCTGTTTCTGCCTTAAAGTACCTATACATACTCTTCCATTTTTCACTAAAATTAGTGTGACCACCAATTATGCTTGCCATCATGTTATCCTTAGCCGACTTCTTTGCTAGATTCAATTTCCTAGTAAGTTCCTTCAATATCTCCTTACTTCCACAACCATTTCTAACTCTATTTCATTCCAACCTGCATCTCCTTCTTAGTCTCTTTACTCCTCTGTTATAATATAGTGGATCTTTACCATTCCTTACCACCTTTAAAGGTACAAACCTATTTTCACATTCCTCAACAACTGCTTTAAACCCAGCCCAGAGTCTGTTTACATTTTTATTTACCGTTTTCCACCGATCATAGTTACTTATTACAAACTCCCTCATGCCTGTTTTATCAGCCATATTGTACTGCCTAACAGTCCTAATTCTGATCTCTCCCTTTCTTTCACATTTATTTTTAATTACCACAAAAACAGCTTCGAGATCACTAATACCATCTATTACTTTGGTTTCTCTATAGAGCTCATCTGGTTTTACCAGCACCACATCCAGAATATTCTTCCCTCTAGTTGGTTCCATCACTTTCTGAATCAGGTGCCCTTCCCATATTAACTTATTTGCCATTTGTTGGTCATGCTTCCTGTCATTTGCATTACCTTCCCAATTGACATTTGGTAAATTGAAATCACCCGCTACGATCACGTTCCTTTCCTTATCGTTTCCCACATAGCTGATTATCTTATCAAATACTTCTGAATCAGCATCTGCGCTACCCTTTCCTGGTCTGTACACTCCAAAGACATCAAGTTGCCTATTATCTTTAGAAATGAGCCTTACCCCTAGAATTTCGTGCTTGTCATGTTTAACTTTTGCGTAGTCTTCTTTCACGAGAATGAATATTCCCCCTCCTACCATTCCTATCCTATCTCTACGATACACCCTCCAGTCCCGTGAGAAAATTTCTGCATCCATTATATCATTTCTCAGCCATGATTCAACTCCTATTACAATATCTGGTAAGATATGGCATTCCTTAGACAATACAATCTTAATCATAGCTTCATAACATAGATATGAATGTATGGTTCAGCTGAAGATGAACTTATGTAAGGGGTCGAAACCAGTCCTGTAGCATTATAAGTGCAATAAACAAGTATCGATAGGTGGAAATCCTTTCCTATTTCTAATTGTGTAATTCGTCAATGCGGAAATGAATATTATAGATTACGATACTCTGGGAGATATCGAGGGACAGCGATCAGAGCTCTATCTAGCGGAATGACCTGGAGTTACTGATTCTGTCATAAGAGCATGTGCATTTGTTTGTGAAGTTTTTGGAGTTATTTATGCGTTTGCATTAAGTTGACGTAAGTAAATAGTAGCGTGTCATTCCTTTATATCTCCTGTCAATATGAGTGGAAAGATATTTGCTGCGTTTGGCTGCAATAACTATGAAGTGCAGAAGGATTCGCGGTCTTTCTTCCGTTCCCTCATGACAAAAAAATGTAAGAAATACTGTGTTTGCATATATATTCTTACAGTTACAAAGAGATTTTTATAATACTTCCTCAACTTCTGAAATGCGCGACCCATATTTTAACTGCCTTAAAATATAATTTCATTTTATTGTTTTAGTGCAGCAGTCAACCTTCAATACCGATGTGTTGTTGTAGGTGTGATCTGTGGGTTTTGATTTGATTCAGGGAAATGCATATGCTTCTGTGTGTGGCTGGTTGTGTTCCAAGTTACCCCATTTGGAATGCTGTAATGCGTTGTCAAGCACTGAAGAAAATATGGGTCATTTAAGAAAGGTAGATATTTTGTTGAAACAACAAATTCGATTTACACTAGTGTAATGGTAAGTATTGCTTATAGGGAAATTTTAAATGTTTTCGCGGCTAAATTTATACATTTTCTTCCTGTTTGTAGGCTTCAAGTTAAAAGGAAAATTGTCCAGCTCTTAAATGTAAACTCATTGAATCATGTGTGTAAGGAATGTGCCGATATTTTTATCGACAAGTATCCTAATGTGATGAACAATGCCTTTAAATGAGAAAAAAGACAAATCTACCCATAAAGTTCAGGCAGGAATGCTAAAGCTAAAAAAGTAATGCATAAATGAAAGATCAAGCCCTTTCACAACAGTCCATTTCACATCTTGATTATACACTGCTGTTTGTAGAAAGTGAAACACCAAGACTGAGAGCTGTGATCACAATGCAATTTATTCCACATATTAGGGACATGACAAGACACAAATCATTACAATTACAGAACTGTACATTTACGGGGACAGTGGAAATTCAGTACGGCGTAGCGCCACAACGCGCTGCAATCAGAGCCACTAGACATCGTGGCATGCAATCAAAGAGCACCTGAATATGCTGCTGGGGAATACTCTGCACGCGGTTTGTTGGCGCGTTCATAAATCATCAACAGTGGCTGCAGGAGGACCTGAACGAACAAGGTGCCGACCGACCATATCCCAGACATGTTTAATGGGTGACATATCTGGTGAACGGGCAGGCCAGGGAAGCAGTGGTATACGTCGTTCTTCGAAGAGGGCTTGCCCACATACGGCCGGGCATTGTCCTGCTGGAATATGGCGTCTGGAACGGCCTGCAGGAGGGGTAATGCCTCAGGCTTTCAAACCTCCTGATGTAGCGGTAGCTGTTCAGATTGCCCTCAAGACATAGGAGGCGAGATCGCATGTTATAGGCAATTGCGCCCCAAAACATCACACTTGGCGTTTGTCCGCTGTGCCGCTCAACAATACAGTCTGCCTGATGGCATTCACCACGGCGGTGTCTAATGCGTATGCGACCATCACTGTAGGACACGTTGAAGCGGGACTCGTCCGAAAACATTACATTTTGCCACTCAGCACGCCAGTGTCGGTGTTCACGTGCCCATTGCAGTCTATGGCGTTGGTCGTTGCTGGTCAATGGAAGCCGGCGCAATGGCATACATGCCACCAGTCCGTCCCTCAGAAGACGGCATCGAACTGTCGATGCAGACATGCCCACACCAGTTGCAGTGCTTCAACATCAAGCCAACACCCTGGACAAAGCTGTTCTGTCCGTTACGGCCAAGCGGATAAGATGGCGGTCACCTCGCGCCGTGGTCAAATTGTGTCGTCCAGTACCCTGTCGGCACTGTGTAAAGCCCTCTTCTTTCCACTGGTTCCACATACGCCTCACCGTCGAAGCAGCGTACCCTGCACGAGCCGCAATATCACGGAACGACCGACCCATCTCCCGGAGCCCTATCATTCTGCCCCGTTTGAACGCACTCACATGATGATATTCCCACCTGTGATATCGGCGAAGCATAGTGTCACTGAGGTACAGGTTTCCACTTCGTATGTCAGCTCCGCACTGACTGAGCGTTGCGTAACACTGCCCTGACCGGTCACACAAAGAAGGGCACTGCTGGACCTACGTGCACGTCATCCCTCTGCAAATTTAATCACTTATTATGGTTCCACTGTTCTACACGTCCCCTGATTTTGGCGTGTTGCAGACCATTGCTTCTGAGTGTTTCACTTTCTACAAACAGCAGTGTATGTCTAATATATGTCTAAAATTTTACAATGATAATAGCCTTAACGAGCACATGGCAGAGGATAACCAGTTGTTTAAATTGGTGACGCAATACGCGAGAGCAAAAGAGAAGGAAGAAAAGCGCGTAAGAAGGGAAGTATGACGTTAGCACACAGGGACAGTACTCTCCCCTCCTCCGTCCATTTACCACGCCTCCCACTGCAACTCCGCAATCAGTCGCCGAACAACCTCAGCCGCTTTTATATATAATTAATAGTTATATGACAGCCTCATGTACTTCTTGTATCATTATATTGGTAAGTTTTAATAACTTTACGCGTTTTATTCTCATTTTGTTTGTTATAGTCTTCTGACCACAGTTTCTATTTTACTTCTCCCTCTTACAGATCATTTTAAACTCAAATCACCTGGCTGCATAATACGCCCATTATCGGATGGTTTCGGCATGATAAGTTTTTGCACTATTCTTTTATTCTCATAAGTTTTTGCACTATTCTTTTATTCTCAACTCCAATCGAATTTTACAAGAAATTCTTGGATCTTCAAGTATACAGTGATCTAACGCCACAACAAGAACATAGTGCTCAATATTTTAATGCATACAGACTCCATTCTATTGTGTTTTATCCTATTCGACTAGATGGAATTTAATTCCATGCATCCACACTTTGATTTTTAAAATGTTAAATTGTATAGGCAATAGTTTTACACTGACTGACAGAGCAAATGCAACACCAAGAAGGAGTGGTTCGAAAGGGATGAAAGTTGGGGAAAAAACAGAGACGGCACGGGCGAATAATTGATGTTTATTTCAAACCGATATGCAGGTTACACAATACGCACGGCATCGACTCAGTAGGATGTAGGACCACCGCGAGCAGCGATGCACGCAGAAACACGTCGAGGTACAGAGTCAATAAGAGTGCGGATGGTGTCCTGAGGGATGGTTCTCCATTCTCTGTCAACCATTTGCCACAGTTGGTCGTCCGTACGAGGCTGGGGCAGAGTTTGCAAACGGCGTCCAATGAGATCCCACACGTGTTCGATTGGTGAGAGATCCGGAGAGTACGCTGGCCACGGAAGCATCTGTACACCTCGTAGAGCCTGTTGGGAGATGCAAGCAGTGTGTGGGCGGGCATTATCCTGCTGAAACAGAGCATTGGGCAGCCCCTGAAGGTACGGGAGTGCCACCGGCCGCAGCACATGCTGCACGTAGCGGTGGGCATTTAACGTGCCTTGAATACGCACTAGAGGTGACGTGGAATCATACGCAATAGCGCCCCAAACCATGATGACGCGGTGTCTAGCGGTAGGGCGCTCCACAGTCACTGCCGGATTTGACCTTTCTCCACGCCGAAGCCACACTCGTCTGCGGTGACTATCACTGACAGAACAGAAGCGTGACTCATCGGAGAACACGACGTTCCGCCATTCCCTCATCCAAGTCGCTCTAGCCCGGCACCATGCCAGGCGTGCACGTCTATGCTGTGGAGTCAATGGTAGTCTTCTGAGCGGACGCAGGGAGTGCAGGCCTCCTTCAACCAATCGACGGGAAATTGTTCTGGTCGATTTTGGAACAGCCAGGGTGTCTTGCACATGCTGAAGAATGGCGGTTGACGTGGCGTGCGGGGCTGCCTCCGCTTGGCGGCGGATGCGCCGATCCTCGCGTGCTGACGTCACTCGGGCTGCGCCTGGACCCCTCGCACGTGCCACATGTCCCTGTGCCAACCATCTTCGCCACAGGCGCTGCACCGTGGACACATCCCTATGGGTATCGGCTGCGATTTGACGAAGCGACCAACCTGCCTTCTCAGAACGATCACCATACCCCTCGTAAAGTCGTCTGTCTGCTGGAAATGCCTCCGTTGACGGCGGCCTGGCATTCTTAGCTATACACGTGTCCTGTGGCATACGACAACACGTTCTACAATGACTGTCGGCTGAGAAATCACGGTACGAAGTGGGCCATTCGCCAACGCCGTGTCCCATTTATCGTTCGCTACGTGCGCAGCACAGCGGCGCATTTCACATCATGAGCATACCTCAGTGACGTCAGTCTACCCTGCAATTGGCATAAAGTTCTGACCACTCCTTCTTGGTGTTGCATTTGCTCTGTCAGTCAGTGTAGATTTCTTAATAGGGGGCCCCCCTTTTTATTAGGTCTTTTTGTGTACAGGAATTTTAATTTTAATTTGACTAGCTGATAAAGGGAATGTATATAGATTCCCGAAACATGTACTAGACTTATGTAAATAAATATAAGTAATTAATATTTAATACTGATTAGGCGGACCATCTACCTACATATTTGTTGTGATCAAGTCAATACGGATCAAATACCGGCCACTATGGCCAAGATTATTAACAGTGATTATGCCAGCCAGGCTAGAAAAATGATAAATTCAAGAATACCAAAGTTAAAATTCTTAGTATTTCAAAAGACCTGAACTTTCTCAAGAAATGTATTAAAAGTACCTAAACATTTGAATTCAGTACAAAAGAGGGGTAGATTGCAGTATCACGAAATGAGAAACACAGCGGAAAATTAATCAATTGTGGATTAAATATGAAATTAGGTTTTTACACCTAAAAAAAAACAAAGATGAACAACACACTTTTTGAATTACACTTACTTATCACTATTCAGATTTTGGTTTTGGAGTGGGAGGAGGTGCAATTTAATATTAACATCTCATTATTTTCAATACTAAAGAAAAAACAAGAAGTTTTGGACAGAAAATACCAGAAATTCATTGATGACAAGCGCATCACAAGCAAGAAAATGCGAAACAATATAACACACATACATACATTTTATACGCCACTTAATAACCTAACCAATGTTGAGTTCAACGAAGATGAGGTTGAGATCTTAAGTAAAGGTCCTAAACATAACTGGCCACTTACGAGTAAGACCATTCAAAACAGGGAATTAGTGAAACTAATAGCGGAATCTGAAGTAGCAATTACAGAGGTCCCTATAGACAAACAAGAGAATATGAGGTTCGAGGCCAAAAAGAAAATTTGTAAAATAATAGAACATAAGACTAACGCAGATGTCAAAATAAATAATAATCTCCGAATGATCAACAAGAAGATCAAAGATTAACAACATAATCATTACGAAGGCTGATAAGGGTAATACTATAGTTTTGTTGAATAAAGAAGATTACGTTAGTAAAACGAATGATTTTTTGAAGGGAGATAAGTTTCGTCAGATAAAGAAGGACCCCACTAACAATATGCAAAAGACATTCAAGCAAATTTTAACTAATACTAACTTCCTGATGGATTCGAAAGAAGCAAGACGCTTGGTAAATATGAACCCAGGATTACCTAAATTGAGGGCAATGCCTAAGGTGCACAAAGAAGGTACACCTATTAGACTGGTCGTAAACTTAAAAAAACAGTCCTACATATAAAACGACCAAATTTATACACACGTTTTTAAAGAAATATTATAGATTTAACGTAGACACCAGCCTTCGCAATACCATTGATTTTTGTGACAGGGCAAAAAAACATCATTTTATCGCAACATAATACCATCCATAGCTTTGATGTTAAAGATATGTACTCGAACATCCCGATTATGGAGACTATTAACATTGTTAAAGCTAACTTGAATACACACAGCCCTTTGAGTAAAGTAGAGATAGACGAATTCATCAACTTATTAACGTTCACGCTAGAAAATAACTTTTTTTACACTGACTGACAGAGCAAATGCAACACCAAGAAGGAGTGGTCAGAACTTTATGCCAATTGCAGGGTAGACTGACGTCACTGAGGTATGCTCATGATGTGAAATGCGCTGCTGTGCTGCGCACGTAGCGAACGATAAATGGGACACGGCGTTGGCGACTGGCCCACTTCGTACCGTGATTTCTCAGCCGACAGTCATTGTAGAACGTGTTGTCGTGTGCCACAGGACACAGTATAGCTAAGAATGCCAGGCCGCCGTCAACGGAGGCATTTCCAGCAGACAGACGACTTTACGAGGGGTATGGTGATCGGGCTGAGAAGGGCAGGTTGGTCGCTTCGTCAAATCGCAGCCGATACCCATAGGGATGTGTCCACGGTGCAGCGCCTGTGGCGAAGATGGTTGGCGCAGGGACATGTGGCACGTGCGAGGGGTCCAGGCGCAGCCCGATTGAAGTCAGCACGCGAGGATCGGCGCATCCGCCGCCAAGCGGTGGCAGCCCCGCACGCCACGTCAACCGCCATTCTTCAGCATGTGCAAGACACCCTGGCTGTTCCAATATCGACCAGAACAATTTCCCGTCGATTGGTTGAAGGAGGCCTGCACTCCCGGCGTCCGCTCAGAAGACTACCATTGACTCCACAGCATAGACGTGCACGCCTGGCATGATGCCGGGCTAGAGCGACTTGGATGAGGGAATGGCGGAACATCGTGTTCTCCGATGAGTCACGCTTCTGTTCTGTCAGTGATAGTCACCGCAGACGAGTGTGGCGTCGGCGTGGAGAAAGGTCAAATCCGGCAGTAACTGTGGAGCGCCCTACTGCTAGACAACGCGGCATCCGGGTTTGGGGCTCTATTGCGTATGATTCCACGTCACCTCTAGTGCGTATTCAAGGCACGTTAAATGCCCACCGCTACGTGCAGCATGTGCTGCGGCCGGTGGCACTCCCGTACCTTCAGGGGCTGCCCAATGCTCTGTTTCAGCAGGATAATGCCCGCCCACACACTGCTCGCATCTCCCAACAGGCTCTACGAGGTGTACAGATGCTTCCGTGGCCAGCGTACTCTCCGGATCTCTCACCAATCGAACACGTGTGGGATCTCATTGGACGCCGTTTGCAAACTCTGCCCCAGCCTCGTACGGACGACCAACTGTGGCAAATGGTTGACAGAGAATGGAGAACCATCCCTCAGGACACCATCCGCGCTCTTATTAACTCTGTACCTCGACGTGTTTCTGCGTGCATCGCCGCTCGCGGTGGTCCTACATCCTACTGAGTCGATGCCGTGCGCATTGTGTAACCTGCATATCGGTTTGAAATAAACATAAATTATTCTTCCGTGCCGACTCTGTTTTTTCCCCAACTTTCATTCCTTTCGAACCACTCCTCCTTGGTGTTGCATTTGCTCTGTCAGTCAGTGTACTTTTAATAACAACGTGTATAAACAAGTTAATGGGTTAGCCATGGGATCACCAGCATCTGGCATCCTTGCGGATATATATATGGACCACATGGAATCTAATAAAATAGTCGGTGAAATAAGAGGATTAGATTTATGGTTGCGGTTTGTCAATGACACATTTGTTATCATTAACGAACAGGACCTCAAACCAAACGAGTTGTTAGACCAGTTAAACAACTTAGATAAACACATAACGTTTACAATTGAATCGGAAGATAATAAAAGTTTAAACTACCTAGACGTAAACAGTAACTAGAGAAAATAAAAACCTTGTTTATCATGTATTCAGAAAGCCTACACATACAGATATTGTTATCAGGAAAAACTCAAACCACCCGGGAGAACACAAGAAAGCGGCATTTTATAGCCTGATTAATAGAGCAGTAAGAACACCACTAGATAGAAGTGAATTTATTAAAGAGATAAACATTATCCCAGATATTGCCAGAAGAAACAGTTACACTACGAGTTATGTTAACAAGATGAAGAGTAAGGTCATGAATAGACCTAACACTCTACTTGTTAATACGAAAACCGAGCTCGATAGCTGCAGTCGCTTAAGTGCGGCCAGTATCCAGTAATCGGGAGATAGTGGGTTCGAGCCCCACTGTCGGCAGCCCTGAAGATGGTTTTCCGTGGTTTCCCATTTTTACACCAGGCAAATGCCGGGGCTGTACCTTAATTAAGGCCACAGCCACTTCCTTCCACTTCCTGGGCCTTTCCTATCCCATCGTCGCCATAAGACATATCTGTGTCGGTGCGACGTAAAGCAAATAGCAAAAAAAAAAAGTTAATACGAAAGAAAAGAAGAAATTTGCAACATTCACTTATATTAACAAACAATCATATGGCTTGGTTAAACTCTTTAGGAAACACAACATCCACGTATCCTTTAGGACCGATGATAAGAATAATAATAATAATAATAATAATAATAATAATAATAATAATAATAATAATAATAATAATAATAAAAATAATAATAACAACAACAACATTTTGTTCAACTCGAATAGCGTAAACACCAGTAGCATTTTCAGTAAGTCGGAAGTATATAAATTGTCTTGCCAAGACAAAAAAAAGTATATAGGACAGTCGGGGAGGAGTGTGTCGGTACGGTATAAAGAGCATGTGAATGCACAAAGGCATTCTAGATACTCTGCTATGTGCAAACACATGCACGAAAATAATCATCACTTCACTAATATTGAATGGGTCATGGTTCTATTACACCCGCTAAACAAAGGTAAAAGAATGAATACCCTTGAAAAGTTAAAAATTTACATGCTACAAAAATTTGACAATGAAAATAGCCTTAACGAGCACATGGCAGAGGATAACCAGTTGTTTAAATTGGTGACGCAATACGCGAGAGCAAAAGAGAAGGAAGAAAAGCGCGTAAGAAGGGAAGTATGACGTTAGCACACAGGGGCAGTACTCTCCCCTAATCCGTCCATTTACCGCGCCTCCCAATGCAACTCCGCAATCAGTCGCCAAACAACCTCAGCCGCTTTTATATATCCTTAATAGTTATATGACAGCCTCACGTACTTCTTGTATCATTATATTGGTAGGTTTTAATAACTTTACGCGTTGTATTCTCATTTTGTTTGTTATAGTCCTCCGACCACAGTTTCTATTTTACTTCTCCCTCTTACAGATCATTTTAAGCTCACATCACCTGGCTGCATAACATGCCCATTATCGGATGGTTTCGGCATGATAATAAGTTTTTGCACTATTCTTTTATTCTCAACTCCAATTGAATTTTACAAGAAATTCTTGGATCTAACGCCACAACAAGAACATAGCGCTCAATATTTTAATGCATACAGACTCCATTCTATTGTGTTTTATCCTATTCGACTAGAGGGAATTCAATTCCATGCATCCACACTTTGATTTTTTAAATGTTAAATTGTATAGGCAATAGTTTTAGAATTCTTAATGGGGGCCCCCCTTTTTATTAGGTCTTTTTGTGTACAGGAATTTTAATTTTAATTTGACTAGCTGATGAAGGGAATGTATATAGATTCTCTAAACAATACCACCCGAATGCGATGCTAAGATAGTCACTTATACAAGTTCACCGCCGATTGCTTTTCCAGTACAGTACCTAGTTAATCTTATTATCACAGTGACAGGGCGTTACCACCAAGATCCACAAGTATGTCTTAGCCGTCCTTTCGAGAGATAAAGTTTATTGAAAAACACTTGACCGAGGGTTTAGCGTTGATGGAACTGAAATTTCTGGACGACTGATCCGGGAAATCGTTTCTTCGAGGAAGGGATAATGCGGGATTTTTACAATGTGATTTAATTACGATGATCACGGGACCACGTAATTTGAACGCATTTTCCGAGAAAATGTAGTACATGTACTGTACCCACATTTTGTTTGACCTTTCTTGTCAGTCGGTATTTGATGCTAAATTAACGATGGAAAAAATGGAAAACTTAAGAGTAAACTAGACGCATTAGCATCAACTCCACTACTGCAACCACACCAGAAATTTAATGTGCTTTCAACCTACATTTGCCCATATTTGATCTACAAATTCCACAGCACACCTTTACATCGAATACCTGCAAGTTTCCTAACTGATACTGACAAACTTATCAAAAGCACCTTGAAAGAAGTTCTTCAGCTTCCAATAGATACACCAGATAGCATGTTATACTCCAATAAAAAGCATAAAGGACTCGGCCTTTTCAAGTGTGGTTAGGAGGCTTATCTACAGCACATAAATTCATGCCAAGTTCTCCAACAATCCAACAATATACACATTAACCATACCAGAGACCTCCATGCAGCAACAGAGAAGTGCTTCGAAAAACATAGCCTACTCCTGAATACCGATTACTAATCAGTCAATGTCTCGCTCCTACGACAACAACTCCGTGAGAAAGAATTCGATGCCTGGTGTGCCTTACCACAAATGGGTAAGGGTGCTATATTGTATAAGGAGTATACATAAGCCAATCAGTGGGTAAGAAAACCCGAACGTTTAACCAGTAGTGACTGGAGAAATGCCATAAAACTAACAGCAAATGTAGTTCCAATTCGTGCGTTATCTGGCAGCTCCCGAGACAATAAACACTGTCGGCGTTGCCACAGTGAGATTGAAACACTTGGTCACGTCTTGGGTTCCTGTCTATTTAATGACACCCTACAGAATTCACGACATCATCGTATACGATCTATGATTCCTGAAGCCCTGAGAGAAAAGCATTATACAGTCTACGAGGAGGTACATGGATTGTCTCAGACAGGGTCAAGCCGGCGAATTGACATGATTGCTATACCACTGGGCTCAAGTAAAGGGTTCGTAACAGACCCCACAATTAGAACCAAAGCATCATCCAATCAACCACATGATGTACTCAAGGAGAAATGTAACGTATATGAACCTACAATCCCATACTATGCCGAGAAATAGCATCTGGACTCCATAGATGTATTAGGATTGATGATAGGAGCACGAGGCACCATTACTCACACATTTCACAACTTTTGTAAGAAATTTAATTTGCATAACCAATTTATTAAGGACATTGGGTTAGCAGCTCTGAAAGGATCATTAGCAATGGTCAAAAATCATCTATACTCTTAGCTACGTCTTTGTCATATGAGGAGTCCCTCATGGATTTCAAAATTATTGACTGGTACACATTTTTAATTACTGTATTAAGTAGGCTTTAATATAGTATACTTATCATTTATGGACATATTATAAACGACCCTTGTGGTTATTAATCAAATTTTTATGTAAGTTTTTTTCTTTTTGGCAATCTCCAAATGGGAGAAGCAGAAATAAAGGCATTTCTCTCTCTCAAATGTCACCACCGGCCACTGTATTTATCCCGATCTCCTTAATATTTCCACTTCAGGGATAGTGTCATGGTACAGTAGAAATAAAAGGGTTAGCACAGGACAGGGTGGCATGGAGAGCTGCATGAAACCAGTCTACAGACTGATGACTCCAACAACAACAACATAAAAATGATTCCTTAAAGTGGAACAAAGTACCCCAGTTTACTGCATATAAAATTATGCTTTTTGTATCTATGTAAAATTATATATTGTACTTTTAGAAATCATACTAAAAACAGATATGATAATGTATATATTTGGGTAGGAGGAAATACAATCAGCAACTAGATGTATGCAGATGATACCCTCATCATAGCATTGAGCGCCAGGGAGATGGAAATTATCATGATCCAGCTCACTAGAACCAGCAGGGAGTGTGGAATCGAGATCAATGTTTGCAAGACAAAGGTCAGAATCGTGGCCCTGGCAAACAACAACTTGACACACCTGAGATAAATAGAAGGTTTTGAAGTGGTGAGCAGAATTGTTTATCTCACTGCCCTGATAACAAACAACAGGAGCTGCTGGAATGAGATCAGGAGACGCCTTCCAAAAGCCACGCAACGTTACGGCGAAAATGACCAAGATTTAGAAAGACAGAGCCAGTACTAACAACACCAAACATCGGCTGGTAAATGTTCCGGTTTTCCCCATTACCACGTACGCAGATGAAACCTGGACAATTCATAAAGCCAACAGAAGGAATATTGAAGCACTGGAGATGTGGGTGCACCGCCGAGTTCTAAGAGTATCCTGGGCCGAGTACTGGACAAACACTTCTGTCCTAGAAGAGCTCAAGGTCAGCAATAGGCTCATGAAGATGATTAGCCTGGCCTATTTCAGATACTTTCGCCAAATATTAAGGAGGAATGGAGCTACGGAAAAGATGAACGTAGAGGGCAAAGTGCAAGGACCTAATGAAGAGCTCCCCCAAGATGGACTGACCAGATGAAAGAGTTGGTTGGGAGGAGTTCTCTACATCAAGAAACGCATCTAGCAAAAACTCTGTAACCACAAGACATGCCCCGCAACCTGTGACGGGTACATGGATAGGAGAGAGAGAAAGAGAGAGAGAGATTAGTAATGGAAAGGAAAAAACAAGTGACAAATCAAGTCAGATATAGAAAGAATAGAACAGAGGGAGCAGTAGAAAAGTAGATGATGACAAACATATAACATAAGGACAAAAATCATCTTCATACACTACCATCTTAAGATGGATAGGCCCCCTCAACAATCCCACTTAAGAAGGTGAAATCTGGTGTCAGTACATAGACTACTCATGCCGAATAACAACAAGGAGTCTGCTCAAGCCCTCACTCCACATGAACACTGGCAAGAGGTTGGATTTTGCCCAGGCCTTTGGTACTTAATCTACTGATTGTATACCATGATCTCCTACCCTGCCAGCAAACACTGTGATGGTAAAAATTTCTTCCTCCACGAAGACTAAAACCACCTAACTACTGAGTCAGCCCATAAAGACTTACCGTAATACCTTAACGATCATGACCACCAGGTGGGCATTCTAAAATATCAACTAACTGCAAAGAGATTTGATCCTGCAACACTGAGCACATGAGGTACATGTTTAACCAACTGAGCAATACTTCCAGAGAATGTTTAAAACCAATTATTTAGAAATTTAATAATATATTATAAACTTAACAAGTTACCTTGCTGATAACTGTATCAATGGGATCATTACTGACCCCATCACCTACGTCTGTATCCCAAGTCTTTATATTTTTGTCATCTCCTACAGATATCAGTCTGCTGCCATCTGGAACAAAAGTCATTCCCCGCACAAAACCACTGTGAGCCTGAATACTGCAGACACATTCTTGCTGAGGAAGATCCCAATAGCGAATCTGAGAGGAAAGTGAAACAAAATATTTTAAATTATATAAATCTTCCAAAACTGACACAAAATTTAGTGATTCACATTGAGAAACAGGATACTAACATATACAAATGATAATGTGAGCAGAGAGTACAACAAATAAGAGAAACAAGGAAAAATATGAAGGATCATCAGTAACAGCTAGCTAATTAAAACAATTTGTTGCAGACAGAGCTATGGTGGAAAAAATTCCTTTCTCTTACCAGACTACTATATTTCACCGCATAATCGTCGCACTTTTCAAACCAAAATTTTCAATAAAATAGCAGGGTGCGACTGACAAGCAAAGAATATTTTAATACCAGTATTTGTGTTACTAAAAAAAAAAAAATATATAACTAAATTGTATTTGATAAAGTTTCTACAAACACGGCAAAAAACAAAATAAAACTTAAATTCTCATCCACATATGTTTACAGTAATCACATCATTCACAAAACAAACACATGCATCTATGCATACTGGAGCAGTTGATACTTCCATGAGAGTACCTAATAAACACAAAACAGGAAACTATATACCCCCAGGACACAGTGAGGTCCACTTGAGAGGAAGTACAAGGGCTGCAAGCAGGGGTATACCTACTCGTAAATTTCTGAATACCGGAATATTTGATTATGTATTATAGCAGACCACAAGAATGTGGCCAATGGCAACAAGCGGCTGGTTACATGACAATGTTATAAAAAAAGAACGCATTCGTTACGATGTTTACCACTGATAAGGACAATATTAACATTTTTCATGAATTAGACTCATTTTGTTGTCATTTGCCTACACGTTCTGATACCAGTGCACCCCTGGTAGCAAGGCTTTGAAAGCCAAACTAGAAAACAAGTGCGAGTGTGGTGCCAGAATTCCCGGGCAATGTTGCCGACAAGAATAAATTACAGCCTTACATATTTGAAACGAAAACTCATAATATGACACTGATTGTCTCACGACCACATTGTCAAACTACCAATAAGCCATGCGTCGTATGTATACCGGTATTATTTATTTATAAGTTGTGCGACATCTCGCAAACAGGACTGTGTTGTTAAATTGCCCATAAGCCATATACTTATTTAAATTGCGCATTCATATGCAATTTACATTGAAGTTCCATTTACATTTTAAGCACCTTGATGAACGAAATTTGAGTATGCGACAATTCTGTGATGACATTTTAAATTAAATTCAGAAAAAAAAGAACGGTTCATGGTGTGGGTTACTGTAGTCACGTCCTAGTTCGTGAATCATGGGCAAAGGCTGAGTGGCCTAGTAAGTGGTCCTGAGAGTCGGGATACCAGTTGCTACGGAATGGGAGTGGGCATCTCGGACATATTCTCATTCATGGCCCTCCTTCTGCTAGGGCGGCTAGGACTATACAATTCACCAGTGGTCCATAACCCGTTAGAGGAGAGATCCTCACTTGGACTATGTGCAAGTAGGGCAGCATCCTGCTTCATGAATCGACCGGGCTCAGAACATTTTAAGCAAGCCTCGGACCTATGGGAGTAACGGAGTCCCACTCCCATTTGACAGGCGAGGGACTTCTTGGAAGCAACTTGGCGAACAAAATGGAATTCAATGGGGAACTATCAATATTAATGAGGCTTATGGAAGAAAGAAAGTAGAACTGGCTGAGTCAGCAAAGAGGATGCATCTCGATGTGCTAGGAGTAAATGATATTCGGGTAACGGGAGATAACGAGGAAGAGATAGGAGATTATAAAGTGTATTTGACGGGTGTTAGAAAGGGAAGGACAGAGTCTGGGGTAGGGCTATTTATCAGGAATACCATTGCACGCAACAGAGTTTCTGTTAGGTACGTACATGAGCGAATGATGTGGGTAGATTTGTCAGTAGGAGGAATTAGGACTAGAACTGTGTCCGTGTATTCACCATGTGAGGGTGCAGATGAGGACGAAGTTGACAAGTTTTATGAAGCATTGAGTGACATCGTCGTCAGGGTCAAAAGCAAGGATAGAATAGTGCTAATGGGCGATTTCAATGTGAGAGTTGAGAATAGAACTGAAGGATACGAAAGCGTGATTGGTAAATGTGGGGAAGATATGGAAGCTAATGGGAATGGGAAGCGTCGGCTGGACTTCTGTGCTAGTATGGGTTTAGCAGTTACGAATACATTCTTCAAGCATAAGGTTATTCACCGCTACACATGGGAGACTAGGGGTACCAGATCCATAATAGACTGTATCTTAACCGACTTCGAATTCAGGAAATCTGTTAGGAATGTACGACTTTTCCGGGGATTTTTCGATGATACAGACCACTATCTGATCTGTAGTGAACTAAGTATCTGTAGGCCTAAGGTAGAGAAAGTGAAATCTGTCTGCAAACGAATAAGGGTGGAAAATCTCCAAGATGAGGAAATGAGACAGAAGTACATGGATATGATTAGTGAGGAAGTTTCGAACAATAGACAGTAAGCAGGTTCAGGATATAGAAAGTGAACGGGTGGCATACAGGGACGCTGTAGTAGAAACAGCCAAGGAATGTCTAAGAACAACTGTGTGTAAAGACGGGAAAAGGCGAACATCTTGCTGGAATGATGAAGTGAGAGCAGCTTGTAAACGTAAAAAGAAGGCTTATCAGAAACAACTGCAAACAAGGGCCGAAGCAGACAGGGATATGTACGTAGATGAAAGAAACAGAGCGAAACTAATAGTTGTTGAATAAAAAAAGAAGTCGTAGGAAGATTTTGGTAATAACCTGGAAAGGCTAGGTCAAGCAGCAGAGAAACCTTTCTGGACAGTAATAAAGAAAGGAAGGGAGGGAAAAAGGATATGAACAGTGTTTTAAGTAATTCAGGTGAACTCATAATAGATCCCAGGGAATCACTGGAGAGGTGGAGGGAATATTTTGAACATCTTCTCAATGTAAAAGGAAATCATCCTGGTGGTGATGCGAACAGCCAAGCTCATGGGGAGGAGGAAAATGATGTTGGTGAAATTACGCTTGAGGAAGTGGAAAGGATAGTAAATAAACTCCATTGCCATAAAGCAGCAGGAATAGATGAAATTAGACCTGAAATGGTGAAGTATAGTGGGAAGGCAGGGATGAAATGGCTTCATAGAGCAGTAAAATTAGCGTGGAGTGTTGGTAAGGTACCTTCAGATTGGACAAAAGCAGTAATTGCACCTATCTATAAGCAAGGGAACAGGGAGGACTGCAACAACTATCGAGGTATCTCATTGATGAGTATACCAGACAAAGTATTCACTGGCATCTTCGAAGGGAGGGTGCGATCAGACGTTGAGAGCAAGTTGGATGAAACCCAGTGTGGTTTCAGACCACAGAGGGGCTGTCAAGATCAGATTTTCAGTATGCGCCAGGTAATTGAAAAATGCTACAAGAGGAATAGGCAGTTGTGTTTATGTTTCGTAGATCTAGAGAAAGCATATGACAAGGTACCGAGGGAAAATATGTTTGCTATACTGGGGGACTGTGGAATTAAAGGTAGATTATTAAAATCAATAAAGGCATGTATGTTGACAATTTGGCTTCAGTGAGAATTGATAGTAGAATGAGTTCTTGGTTCAGGGTACTTAGAGAGGTTAGACAAGGCTGTAATCCTTTCACCTTTGCTGTTCGTAGTTTACATAGATCATCTGCTAAAAGGTATAAAATGGCAGGGAGGGATTCAGTTAGGTGGAAATGTAGTAAGCAGTCTGGCCTATGCTGACGACTTGGTCTTAATGGCAGATTGTGCCGAAATCCTGCAGTCTAATATCTTGAAACTTGAAAATAGGTGCAATGAGTATGGTATGAAAATTAGCTTCTCGAAGACTAAATTGATGTCAGTAGGTAAGAAATTCAACAGAATTGAATGTCAGATTGGTGATACAAAGCTGGAACATGTCGATAATTTCAAGTATTTAGGTTGTGTGTTCTCCCAGGATGGTAATATAGTAAGTGAGATTGAATCAAGGTGTCGTAAAGCTAATGCAGTGAGCTCACAGTTGTGATCAACAGTATTCTGTAAGAAGGAAGTCAGCTCCCAGATGAAACTATCTTTACATCGGTCTGTTTTCAGACCAACTTTGCTTTACGGGAGCGATAGCTGGGTGGACTCAGGATATCTTATTCATAAGTTAGAAGTAACAGACATGAAAGTAGCAAAAATGATTGCTGATACAAACAGGTGGGAACAATGGCAGGAGGTTACTGGGAATGAGGAGATAAAAGGCTAATTTAGGAATGAACTCGATGGATGAAGCTGTACTCATAAACCGGCTTCAGTGGTGGGGTCATGTGAGGCGAATGGAGGAGGATAGGTTACCTAGGAGGGTAAGAGAAGTAGAGGTAGACCAAGGCGACGATGGTTAGACTCAGTTTCTAACGATTTAAAGATAAGAGGTATACAACTAAATGAAGCCACAACACTAGTTGCAAATCAAGGATTGTGGCAACGTTTAGTAAATTCACAGAGGCTTGCAGACTGGATGCTGAAAGGCATAACAGTCTATAATGATAATTTATGTATGTATGTATGAAAAAAAAAAAAAAGATTCAGTGATTATGTGGTGTTGATGATAATGTGGTGAAATACAGTAATTATTGCAAGAAGAGTCACTCACGAGGAGGATCATATCTACAATAGATATTTAAAATGTAAGTACTTAACAGTGTGCATAGACAAAAAGCACAAACCAAACAGATTTTAAGTCAGTCAGTTCTTTTTGCCCCACCACCCAGCTTGACTTCCCCACAAGTAAAGAAATGCTGGCACTGTGTTCTCTCCTTTGAGCAACTAAGGAGCTGATATTTACAAGCAGCCACAGTGTACTACAGAAACATGTCATTAAGGACTAAACTGATGACAATGATGATGATGATTATTATGATGTTTTGTTTATAAGGGTAAGACCCAGGTCATCAGTCCCTAATGGTACGACGTAGGACAAAATGTAATGATAATTATAATTTTAAAATATATCCAATGGCTAGAATTTGAAACAAATTATGATGAACAATAATTATGAATTTAAAATAATCAGTGGATCTAATTTGCACTGCCTTATTTTCTCATAAAATAATGGAAAAAATAGATTACGGTAGAATAAGGCATTACCTTGAAGAGCAATAACATATATAATTCAAGTTAAAAGTTTAAAGAAACATTAAAATGCACAAAAAAACTAAAACAGAGTCAATAGCATAAAATATACTTAACAATAAAATAAAAATTAAAAGCAGATAGACATGAAAAAAAAAAACAGGCCACTATCCCTCATAAAACAGATGATGAGGTCTGCTGACTGCTTGTCATCTCATAGGATGAGGGAGATGGTACTCTGAAGTCTTTGAATAACAACACAGACTGGCCAGATCCACGCACTCTGCAGGGATGTGTACCATGGTAAGGTGACCACCACAAGACATTTGATAGGGTATATCATGGAAGACTACTGGCAAAAATGAGTGCAATTGGACTAGACAAAAAAAGTGACTGAATGGGTGGCTATATTTCTAGAACATAGAACTCAGAGAATTAGAGTAGGCGAAGCTTTATCTGACCCTGTAATAATTAAGAGGGGAATTCCTCAAGGCAGTACTATTGGACCTTTATGTTTTCTTATATATATCAATGATATGTGTAAAGAAGTGGAATCAGAGATAAGGCTGTTTGCAGATGATGTTATTCTGTACAGAGTAATAAATAAGTTACAAGATTGTGAGCGGCTGCAGGGTGACCTCGATAGTGTTGTGAGATGGACGGTGGACAATGGTATGATGATAAACGGGGTTAAAAGTCAGGTTGTGAGTTTCACAAATAGGAAAAGTCCTCTCAGTTTTAATCACTGCGTTGATGGGGTGAAAGTTCCGTTTGGGGATCATTGTAAGTACCTAGGTGTTAATATAAGAAAAGACCTTCATTGGGGTAATCACATAAATATAATTGTTAATAAAGGGTACAGATCTCTGTACATGGTTATGAGGGTATTTAGGGGCTGTAGTAAGGATGTAAAGGAGAGGGCATGTAAGTCTCTGGTAAAACCCCAACTAGAGTATGGTTCCAGTGTATGGGACCCTCACCAGGATTACTTTACTCAAGATCTGGGAAAAATCCAAAGAAAAGCAGCTCGATTTGTTTTGGGTGATTTCCGACAAAAGAGTAGCGTTACAAAAATGTTGCAAAGTTTGGGCTGGGAAGATTTGGGAGAAAGGAGACGAGCTGCTTAATTAAATGGTATGTTCCGAGCTGTCAGAGGAGAGATGGCATGGGAGGACATCAGTAGACGAATAAGTTTGAGTGGTGTCTTTAAAAGTAGGAATGATCACAATATGAAGATAAAGTTGGAATTCAAGAGGACAAATTGGGGCAAATATTCGTTTGTAGGAAAGGGAGTTAGGGATTGGAATAACTTACCAAGGGAAATGTTCAATAATTTTCCAATATCTTTGCGATCATCTAAGAAAAGGCTAGGAAAACAACAGATAGGGAATCTGCCACCTGGGCGATTGCCCTAAATGCAGATCAGTAGTGATTGATTGACAAGTACAGTAAAACCTTGTTAATCCGAAGACATGCAAGAAATGAACTTTGAATTACGTGATTTCGAAATAACTGCCAACTCTTAATTCAGAAATGCCAACCCTTGCCCCACCACAAAATACTATAAGATCTGTTACTGCTTGCAATTAACCTTGATTCAGAGTTTAAACCTTTCAAATGCCACAGAAAAACAAAATTGCTAAAAAGTATCCTACAAGGTGCACTTACAGTATTCAAATAGTTCACTTTGATAACTTACTCGCAAACATAAACTTACGCAATTAAAAAAAGGCAGGATTCAAAGAAGAGGAGAAATCTATGCTGGGTCCCCCGTGCAAGTGCTTTATTCATTGGATTACTGTACTGTATGCAGTTTAGATGCCTTGTACTTGCACGGAAATTACCCGATGCCCTTAAAACATCGAGGCTTATTGAACTTTCCTATGATGAGGGGAGGAATTCTCTCACTATCCTTGTACGATTTCCTGCCATTGCTCTTCTCTCGTAATTCAGAAATGCCAACCCTTCCTGCGTCATAAAGTATTCTAAGATTCATTAATGCATGCAGTCACCTTGCTTCACAGTTTAAACCTTTCAAATTTTCAAATGCCATAGAAAAAATATATTTCCGAAATGTATCCAACAAGGTGCATTTATATTATTCAAATTATGCACTTGGATAAATCACTGGCAAACATGTGAGACACAAGGAAAAAAAAAAAGAGCATGATTATAGGACAAGTAGACACTGTGCTGGCACCCTGTGCAAGTGCTTTATTGTTTGGATTACTTTACTGTTTGCAATTTTAGATGCCTTGTAATTGCACGGAAAGTGCCCGACGCCCTTATAACATCAGGGCTTTTCGAACTTCCCTATGACGAGGCTAGGAAGTCTCTCGCTTCCGTCTGCATTGCAACACAGCACCACTGTACCCCACCCTTGTGTGATTTTCTGGCCTGGCAATTATATCATTTAAAATTATAAGATCATTTGGGTTCGGCATTAAAAAGAAATAACAATGCCCTTTCATCAGCATTGACAGTATTGTTCAGTGTATATGAATTGATTATATGAGTCACGCTTTTTCGTCAACTGTCAGCATCGCCAGTGTTCACGTATTCCGCACACTACCTGCTAAGTGATATTGTGGCATTCCTTAAAATGTTGAATACAAAAGAATTACAATTTCACTCGAACTTTGAAACTATGAAGAAGACTGTAGACAAACTGAAGTGAGTGAAAGTGCGGAAAGCTACCCATGCAGTCCTGCACGTTCCTGAAGGCGCATTCTGTCGAGACGCGGAGAAATTTTGAAATTAAATAACTCTGTAAAATACTTTTTTAAAATGTAAAGGCAGTTAAAAATGCATTAAGAGTCTGAATTTTGGTATTGGGACCGACATCGTTCTTCGAATTACGAATTATCCGTATTTCGAATTCAACAATTTAAATAACATGCAAAGCTGTACCTCATGTTTCCGGGAATTAGAGGTTCTTCGAGTCCGGCTCCATGGCTAAATGGTTAGCGTGTTGGCCTTTGGTCACAGGGGTCCCGGATTCGATTCCCGGCAGGGTCGGGAATTTTAACCATCATTGGTTAATTTCACTGGCACAGGGGCTGGGTGTATGTGTCGTCTTCATCATCATTTCATCCTCATCACGACGCGCAGGTCGCCTACGGCGTCAAATCAAAAGACCTGCACCCAGAAGAGCCGTACATTTCCTCGGACACTCCCGGCACTAAAAGCCATACGCCATTTCATTTCATAGAGCTTCTTCGAATTAGACGGGATTTTGAATTAACCGATTTTGAATTATCAAGGTTTTACTGTACATGCCAGGGTGACTTCTCCCTTCATTCAGGAGGAGTGCATTGCTATACCATGGCCAATCCGAAGAAGACATAATACTGCTGCTTATCTTCGAGAAACTCGAAGGGAAGTCTTCCATATCTTCGTAGTTCCTTTTATCGTTCTCAGCTTATTTGGAAGATGGGTAGCCAACTGCTCCCTCTCCCAATGGGACATAACCAAATGCCTCAGCTGAGAACAAACATCACTGGCCGGAACCTTGTAAGGCAACAGGGGTAATTTGACCGCCTTCTTGGCAGTCGTATCAGCTAACTTGTTTCCCGTTAAACCCATGTGGCTTGGGAGCCACAAAAACGTGATTCAGGTGCTAGCACTCCAACACCCGGCCAGCAGGTCCTGGATCCGCTGCTCCAGAGGGACTAAATTAACAGGGTAAGACTTCATAATGATAAAGTTCTAGTGCAGGGATTCTCAAACTTTTTAAAATTTGTACCCCTAAATCATGACTAGATTTCTGTACACTCACCATACTTTTTTTCAAAATTAATGTTGATAGTTAATGACATTAACAAATAATAGTAATATTACAAATATAACAAAGTATTTTTCACTGAGATTTTTCAATTTTGAAACTATTATCTCCCGAATACAAGCTGATGGCAATGTGACCCAAACCATGCAGCCACTTGCTTGGTTATGACAAGGACAAATGTCACATCCTGGCAAAGTACTTTGAGACCCTCCTCAACTGTGGAAGTTCCAAAAATCATAATTTCATCTTCCAAGAAAACATACACACAACCCTGACTCATCTCCACCCACCAGAGAAGAAATCTGACTGATCATCCAGTCACTCAAGAGCAATAAAGCATCTGGTGAAGATCTACCCTCACCAAAATTTGGAAATGTGCAGGTGACAAGACAATCAATAAACTAAGATAATTTGTGATTTGGAAAACAGAGAAACTATCAAACTGATGGACTTCAGCCTTGACACATCCTCTTCATTTAAAAAGGTGAGAGAACAGACATAACTACTGAGGCATTTCATTACTCTCAATTACATATAACAGTCTCTCGAAAGCCCTCCAAATAAAGGCAGAGAAGTAAATGGAACTGCAACTGGGAGAATACCAATGAATGTTTAGAGAAGGACACTCATGTGTTGAACAAATCATGAAACTTAAATGCATTCTGTTATACCTGAAACTCAGGAATAAGAAATTTGTGGTAACCTTCACTGATTTTAAGAAAGTTTATGACTCAAATATCAAACCATCTTAACCAAAATTCTGAAATAATTTGACTTGGACAATAAAACAAGAGGGATCATTCAACAAACATTGATGGATATCATATCCAAAGAGAAATTCAGAGGAGAAACTTCAGATACCTTTGAAATCAGAACTGAGTTAGGAAGGGAGAGGCCCTCTCTCCTGTTCACTTCAATTGTGTGCTGAGAAAGTTATCCGTGAGAGGCACAAAGAACTAGGTAAAGAAGGGATTGAAAACACGGTTAGACTGTGCTGCAAGAGAACTAATGTAAAAATTGACTGTACAGCATTTTTTGCAGATCTTGAAGTTCTTTCCAATTCACAAATTAAACTTTCAGATCTTTCAACATAGCTTACAATGCTCAGTTTGGCAAAGAAACACAATTTCAGAATATTGTCAGAAACTACCCAACCCACCAGAAAACCAATCACAATGAAGAAAGGCTTGTGGAGCTCTGTACGGTATTCAACCTGGTTCTGAAATCGACCATTATCAAACATCTGCACAGGAAAAACAAAATCTGGATGTCCCAAACATTATCTTGGTGAGTTACCTATTGATCATGTTGTCATTGCAAGGAAAGCAAAACTGGAGATCCAGAATATGAAAGGGCTGAGAAATGCTAGCCTTGACTCAGAGAACAAACAACAAAAAGGAACAAATAAAGACTAATAGGCTTGACATAGAAAAACTAAGAACCAGCTGAGAATTCAATCAGACGCTGGAATCTCTAGATCCAAAGAAATGGGAACAAATGAAAGAGCCAATGGTTGATGTTGAGTGGAAAAAGGTTTTGTAATCTATATTATATAAAATAAGAGTTTTGTCTGTACATTGCCCAGAATTTAAAAAGAATGGTATTTATGTATCAGTCGTATCCACAGTAACAAGGAAATGCACTTTTTACTTTTCCGTAATTTCTGTCTGTCTGTAAGTACGTGCATCACGAGAAAGCGGCTGAAGAGAATTTAATGAAAATCAGTATGTAAAGTCGGGGAATGAGCCACTACAATCTAAGCTATAAATAATTTTATTCATGTTGAGTGAAATGGTAGTTTAGGGGAAGGCCTAAAATTTAATTCTTAAATATGTATGTCATTAATGGTCCTATCGATAAATACTACATAAGGTAACTAAAGTTATATAGAATTAATTTTCTGATACTTTATGTCTTATACATTTTTACCATACCGACTATAATAACAGAGATATTCATGAATTTTTACTTTTGTTGCTAAGTCCATATCAACACCGAGCCATGAGAAAATGGTTTAACAGAATTTAATGAAAATCGGTATACAGAGTCGGGGAATAAGAAACTACAGTTAAAACTATAAACAATTTATTTACCCTGGATGAAATGGTAGTTTAGAGGAAGGTGCCTTAAATTTAAATTTTAAATACCTATCTTATTGGTCCTATCGAAAAGTACAACGTAACAAAATTATAGAGAATACAATTTCCGATCATTTATGTTTTATTCAGTTTTACCGTACTGACTATGATAAGAGTGGTATTTCAGAGTCGGAAGAAAACTAAATGCGAAGACCTACAATATCGAAAGATCATAAAATGGATCAACAATAACATTACATTGACCAATGACTGAAGTGATGTCCTTTATTTCCTATGCTAACACTCACCTCCGATAGATGGGATTACCGTATAATCGTGAATACCACCCGCATTTTTCCCCCCAAAATATTGGTTCTAAATCTCGGATGTGGGTCGTATTCAAGCCGTTTATTCTCGTAAATATTTACTACGTTTACATGGAGTATTGAAATAGATTTGAATACGGTTACCGCACTCAATATACCACATGTAAATGGGCATTCAGGTCTTATTGTGTTTTAGTTGCGTTCTAGAAAACAAGATTGTTCTCAATAAGATTACAGTGGCATGTAAACGCGAAATGTAAGGTAATGAAATACGGTAAATCAAAGAATATAGGTAAATATGCAGTAAATATGAAAGCCGCTGCTGCGGATGCTCAATCGTCATTTGTTTCACAAGTGTTGCTGGCACGCTGGGTGCGCGAATAGCTGATCTAGCAGGAAATCGTACTTCGCGCGAGTCGAGACAGTTGGTTAAGGAAGTCTACCTCACTAGCATTCGAGTTCCGTATCCATCCCGTGAAAGTGCTGTCTCGATAGTAAGTGATGGATTTAAAAAGGTGCCTGCGGTCATTTACTGTGCGTGAGAAACAATGTTGTAAGCAAAGCTGAAATATACGGAAATCGTACCCTTGGCAGAAAGTACGATATTGATGAATCGTGTATTTGTGATTGGCGGAAGAAGGAAAAAATTCTAAAAAGTAACGGCGATCGCAGAGCATTCCGCAGGCGGAGTGCAGTGATTCTGGAAACTGAAGAACGACTCCACAAATTTGTAATAGAAAAATGTGAGTTAGGATATGGTGTTTCTAGTGAAATGTGTCAACTGAAAGTACTAGAGATCTCAAAAGAACTCAAAACACAGGGTTTTACTGCAAGCCGCGGATGGATCCAAAACTTTTATTGGAGAAAGGGATTGTGCATTCGGAGACAAACGTCTATTTCACGTCGTCTCCCTGGGGCGTATGAAGAAAAATTAATGGCCTTTCAGCGTCACATTATTCATTTGAGGAAGCAAAATTCTTATTTGCTGTCGCAAATCGGAAATGCTGACCAGACACCTGTCTATTTTGAAATGCCGTTGGAAAATACAGTAGATACAAAGGGTTCTAAAACTGTAACCATCAGAACAGGTGGTAACGAAAAGCAACCATGCAAGGTAATGTTGTGCGTATTAGTGGATGGAACCAAACTCCCTCCGTATGTGGTTGTGAAAAAGAAAACACTTCCGAATGGAAACTTGCCGTCCGGTGTTATTCTTAGAACGTATGAGTCCAGTTGGATGGACAGTGCGTTAGTTGAGGACTGGGTGAAGTGCGTTTGGCAACGTCGCCCGGGAGCTTTGTTACAAAAATGAAACATGCATGTGTTGCACTGTTACCGAGGACATACAACTGACGCCATAAAAGATATGATGAGGAAAGGAAAAACCGATCTTGCGATAATTCCCGGAGGACTCACTTCTATAGTACAGCCGTTGGATGTGTGCGTGAACCGGCCTTTCAAACTTATAATGAAACAGTTGTACATCGAATGGATGTCTGATGATGATCACGCGTTAACACCAACCGGATGCACAGTGGGTAATTTCTAGCATCCAGCCGGCCAAAAATAATATTTTCAACTCTTGTCTTTGGTGCGCATTTTCTGTGAGTCGTGTTTATAAGACTCTTGGGTACAGTAATTAAGTATTGAAAAGTCGTGCTGTATGATTATCTAATCTCACCGAAGGCCTAAAGTGGCTCTCCTCCGTTACGGCATCATATTCTGGCGAGGCGAGCGCGCAGTTATTGTTATTTGAGGGCTCAGTAAAGACGTCAGAACTAAATATTTCTTTAGCTTGCAATGTGATTATATTAGATGAAAGTATGTATTTTATATAGTATGTAGCATTTTCTGAAAATTACTATATTGTTGTCCGAAATATGCACTTAAAATTCAGGAACACGGTGTCCAAGCGCTATCTAATTATACAAATTTGAGCTGACTTTCAAAATGGATTGCCTTTGATTTCCGCAATGAAAGTCTTTTGGATGAGTTATTTATACCTTAGTGAATAGAAAACTGTGACTTTTTGCTGTGACCAGGCGCGACCATGAGAGTAATTAACTTTTTTTCAGAAGCCACGTACTCTGTAACCCGGAGGTCAGTTTTCGAGCTGTTGAGGAACAGCAGGGAATATAAGCGGAACGATGATATTGTGAATGTTGTAATTGAACATTTAGGCTTTGAGGATTGTTTCAAGGATATATCCAAGTCAATAAGGAAATCTGTCAGTATTTTTTGTGCTAAAATTCGATCACTCTCGACAAAATATAGTAGAAAAGGGGAGAAATTGCTGAAGCACAATAAAAGTTGGTTCGAGCAGAGAATGAGCCTTGCAGACGGACGTGCATCACAAACAATGTCAGGATGAGCCTGCCATTAGCCTACTATAGCTCATTCCATGTTAAGGAAACAGTATTGCTCTTATGACAACAGGGTTGCCATATCGAACGGCTCCGCTCAACGCCATCACGGGAAAACGGCGGCACATAAATTTGTGAAATTCAGCATGTACATTCAAGACAAAAGGCTGAAGAAACTAAGCTACAAATTACTTTTAAGAACTGAAGAGGACGTGGGGTTTACAGGGACCACTTTTGGTCTGTACAGAATCAGAGGTAAACTACGGCACATAAGAAACCTCAGCACTGAAATATAAGGCAAACTGCGAGAGAAAATAGACAAATAATTTTATGGACTTGAGGGGCGGGTGATGTATTTAATTGCATTTAATAAATTTATCCAGACAATAAAAGCTAGAAAACAGACGCAGTAAATAAATACTGCAGATGACTACAAAAGATCACAGTATTAATGTTAAAGAAATAAATCACACACGTAGGCTTATCGCATAACTCTCATTCAACACAATACATTTACGCATTGATTTAAAGCCTAAAATACACACGCAGTAAATAAATACTGTAGATGACTTCATTATAGAAGTTCAGAGAGGAAACGCGTCTATTGGTTGATATCCGAAGCAAAGTGCTGGCAATACCAATGATGGAAACTGCTAGAAGATTCTTCAGAGAGGCTTCCACTTCTGCGGATATTATTGGAGTAGATATAAATTTAATAAACCATCTATGTGTCATCATAGAAACTCTTTTGTGTGGGTATGCCATTGATAAAGTGACATTTGGCATGTACGCAAAGGAAACTATACAATTGTACTTACAAAAATACAAATCGTACTACATGCCTGTAACTTTGCACAAACTCTTGGGTCATGGCACTGTATTATACCTGTTGGACACCTCTCCGAAGAAGACCAGGAATAAAGATAATAGGAAACCTTCCAGAAAGACACAAATACTGACCTTTCCCATAGGCTGCTTATATCATCGGACCCTTATATTACCAGCTTAGGGAAATCAAGGAGGAGGAAGTTGATTCTGCTTTCACGAGAAGTGCCTCCTGTATCTGGTTCTGCCGAAGGAGATAATGAAAGTGACGATAGCGATTCTGATGTAACTGCATCTAATGAATAAATTGTTTGGCAAGTACATGTATTCCTGTATCTGTTTTTAAATATTCTAAACCGCATGTCCCACTATTAACATCTAATTAATTTCTTAAAGCTATAACGAAAAAATGATTAAAATTTCAAAGATTACTAATTCTATTCCTTGCGTAGTAATTTGTTCTTTGTACTTGATTGACCACACACATAATTATCTCCAATAATAGCAGTTACATACTAAGTTTTATGCAAATCGGTCCATTAGTTTCGGAGATACGATTTTTGGCCGGTTAGATTCCTGAAATTACGCACCGTGGGACGAGTGAAGAGGCCTGAAATGGGACCAATATGCAGCTGGATCAAGACCACATGGGTGCGCATTCTCAGCGATCTAGTGTCCAAAAGCTTTAAGAAATGTAGAATTTCAAATTCAGTGGACGGTAGTGAGGATGACTATTTGTGGAAAGATGCCAGAGACGGAAGTTCCTATGGTGAAACTTCAGATGACGACAGTGAATTGTAAACGATATGAATATTGGACCGATTTTATTTACGATTTTTGTGACGATTTTATTAATTGTAAGCTGTTTAAATTAATATTTGTGGTATATTTGAAGAAAATTAAATAGGTAAGTTTTCTGATTTTTTATTTTTTTCTGTATTTTGCCGTCTCAAATTTATGGTGCGGGTCTTATTTGGTGGCGGGTGGTATTCGGGATTATACGGTATTGCTGTGTACCGAGTATGACAGCCTGCCTGAATATTGGCGAGAAATAGCTGGGGAGTTGGACAACTTTCTTCTTTAGCATGCTATTCCTCTGGTTCATATATTTTCTGATACCTACTGATACGTAACACACTGGTTCTTCATAGTATTCCAGCTCTTTGATCCCTAGACTGATGCGCTGATTGGATTCATCAGTGTGCACACTTGACGGAATAATGGCAGAGGCTCACTTATGACCTGGTCTAGAATTTCAATTTCGGCTATTTCAAATTATAGCACCACATTTCAATAAAAAAAACTCAAAATTCAACCCTGAAAAGAGCTGTTTCTTAAGAAAGGCTTCTTCCCCCTCACTTTTATTAAATTCTACATTCATTTTATTCCAAATTAGCAGCAAAGAGGGGGTTTCTCCTCTGGCCTGAAGGAAATATTTGCCTCCGTCAAATTTCCCTCCACCAGTGTAGTGAATTGAGATTTTCTGACTCAAGTATGCCTAAGAAAAAGATGAGTAAAAGGGCATAGTTTTTGCCCTGGGACTCTGCAGTATTTGCCCCCCCCCAAAATAAGACTGTTCACGGCTCACGGTTGTCTGCAGCCTGGTTATTCCAGCTCTGGAACTTTGGACTGTTAAATGGCAACGTAGTCCTGTTCATTAAAAGTGAGAAAATGTGTCTCTTTTTCATTTGATCGAGTATTTCATATTGCTTCATATAGCATTCCTTTTAATCGTTACATTTCTACTGGCGTCATTGTAATGACCTATGTTGAATTCAGTTGGGATGTAAAAAGGCAGGTAGAGAGTGAGTGTCTGCCATTATAATGAAAACTCCCCAAATGGATTGTGACTGATGGTAGGCAAGAGGGCCTACCATTACAATGAAAATTCCCTAACCCAGTCTTCACATAGGAAAAGACGTTTGGTGACTTCCCTGTCATGTTTCTAGGGTAACGTTAAGAGCTATGCAATTGAATACAATCTTACAACGTGTACACTACCTAACCTAGAATTCTGTACACAATGTAGAAGCCTGTAGCATAGCACAGGTACATCAGCTAGTAGGCTATAAACTTGTGGGTCAGCCAGTAGTTGCCATGTACGGATTTCAGTGGAAGCGTACCTATTTTCAAAGCTAGGCTGTTAATACAGAAATATGAATATCCTAGTTGCAGTACCCGTCGTTGACGGGACAATCATATACCACGTCCAAAATAACCTAACTCCCCAGCTACTTTCCGCCAATATTCAGGCAGGTTGCTTTACTCGGGACGCAGCAGTAATCCCATCTATCGGAGATGAGTGTCAGCAGAAGAGACAAATCACATGACAACAATGGCAACACAAGTGCACGACATTACAACTTTGGTGGTATATTTTCAACGGTGGATCATACTGGTTGCTAGACTTTTTATTTTTTTGCCATTGACTTTTACACCACACTGACTCAAACAGGCAATGATGAGATAGAAGAGGGTTAGGACTGGAAAGGAAGCCCAAGCACTGGCCTGGTGTGAAAAGGGGGAAACCAAGGAAAACTATCTTCAGGGTTGCCAACAGTGGGGTTTGAACCCACCAACTCCCGAATGCAAGCTAACATCTACATGACTCAAATTGTGCAGCCAACTCACTCAGTACTTTTAATTATAGAATGTAGGTTAATCCAACTTACCTCTCCATCATATGACCCACTAATAAGAAAGGATAATCGCTGAGGGTGTTTTCCAAGGCAAGATACTCCATCCTTATGGCCTTCCAAATTGCCTATGAATGGCTTTGCAAATACACGTTCCAATTTGGTAGAATTCAAGGCTCTTGTATACTCACGAGAAGCTTCAAATGCATGTAAATCAGGATCATAATTTCGAGGTACTGAAATAAAATGCAAAAGAAAGGGAAATTAAGTAAATCTTCATTTCTATTTCTTTCCATCAACAGTCACCAAGATAACGAAGAATACAAGTCGAGAACATTACAATATTATGGACCACCATGTCTGTTTTGGCTTATGACTTTTATACTGATAATAACTAGAGGGTGGATTCATATGCACTAAAAATGGCAAAACATGCATGCATCTATGCACTAAAAAACAGGAATATATGCACTACTGCATACTATAAAAAATACTTATTTTTCCCTCTATGTATAAAGTTGGTTCTCCAAATATCCACTGCTGAAGTAAAACACTTGTAGCTGCTTTTTCTTTTGGTATGATATCTAGTAGTTACTGGTCTTCATACAACAAAGAGATGAAAGTATAGATAACAGATCCAACATATCAGCGGCTCCAACGAGTTCGCTAAGCACTGAACGGGCTTGCCAACGTCAGTGCGTTAATCAAAGATACTGAATAGCAGGAAAGATGATAGATAGGTGAGAGCTAAAAAATATTGGTCTGGACAAGAAAATTGGACTGGATTGGTAAGTCAGGCTAGTGACAAGACCATAGGAACAAAGAAAATGGTAGTATTATTTAGTTTCAGGCTGTCTCCGTTTTATTTCTTCTATATAAGTAAGAATACTTTTTGGTGTGAGTGGGCTGCTTCCTGGCATGTATCAAGGAAGGATCTCTCCTCTTGCTACTTCAGGTATCGTAAAACATTCTTCTACAATTCCAACATACAAACTGAATACCATAATGCCACCGAAAAAATAAAGAACCAGCGCTTCTCCACTTTAACTAAAGACAATTTATACTTCTTTTAGATTTAACGTTAAGAATATACATCAGACTACTAACATTTTCAAGAAGTATAATCTTAATATAGCCTATAAAACCAGTAATAATAATAATGCCTCCTTATTTCACAACACTCATTTAGTTAACTCTGCTAATAAATTCCTCAACTCGGGAGTATACAAACTTAAATGTGGTGAATGTAGGGCAATATTATTAATTATATAGGTCAGACAGCAAGGAATTTGGCTACACATTATTCGGAGCATGGCAATGCCAAAAAATATAACCGCTTTTCAGCTATGAGCCAACACATGTCTGACTCAAATCACAAATTCCCAAGTCCAATGAAGACCTAGACATTTCAAAAGTCGCATACAAGGGCACCTTGCTCAATATCTTTGAAAATTGCTACTATCATCTGGATCAGTACTTTAGTCCCAACTGCAACCTCAATGAAGTATCCGAAAAGCCAACATTTTATTCGATATAGTAATTTCAGTTTGTAAAGAACGTGAATCTAACACGAATAGAAGCTGCAACATTCCCGCCAGTCCTCCATTACCCCTACTCCCCCTCTCGACTTCTCCTTCCCCATCTCTCCCGCAACGTGATCCCCCACCGCCAGTGACGTATGCTGAGTCCAAGACATGGACCACCACTAGACATAGGTTACCTCTTTTTGATAGTTGGTTTAGTGAACGTCAAACCTTGAGTTCCAGCCAATAGCCAACAGAGAAGCCTGCTGTGTTGTCAAGGCTGCTTCACAAGCTACTGGCCTGGCCTCTGCCACTGCCAATACTGAACACCTCATCAGTGGAGATGGTAGCCTAAGGTTTAGCATATTGAAGTCCAGCTTTGTGGCTAAATGGATAGAATGCTTGCCTTTGGTCCGATGGGCCCGGTTCAATTTTCAGAATAAACCCACTCATACTGTTAATTCTCCCGGCTTGGGGACTAGGTGTTTATGACGTCTTCGCCATTCATTTTATCCTCATTAGGTCATCACCAAGCCTATACAGATGGCATGTACCATTGTTGTTGTTATTATTATTATTATTATTATTATTAAATAAAAATGTTGTACCAAGCTCGATACCTGCAGTCGCTTTAGTGCGGCCAGTATCCAGTATTTGGGAGATAGTAGGTTCGAACCCCACTGTCGGCAGCCCTGAAAATGGTTTTCCGTGGTTTCCCATTTACACACCAGGCAAATGCTGGGGCTGTACCTTAATTAAGGCCACGGCCACTTCCTTCCCACTCCTAGCCCTTTCCTGTCCCACCGTCGCCATAAGACCTATCTGTGTCAGTGCGACGTAAAGCAACTAGGAAAAAAAAGTTGAATTTTACAGTGGTCGTACCCATCATTCACTGGTTAACTGGCTTCCTCAGGAGATCAGTGGTAGTGTCTGACCCATGATCATGGGTTCGATTCCAACCAACAAAAGAAAACACTAAACCTGCTAGTTGCTTTACGTCGCACCGACACAGATAGGTCTTTATGGCGACGATTGGACAAGGAAGGGCCAGGAGTGGGAAGGAAGCGGCCGTGGCCTTAATTAAAGTACAGCCCCAGCATTTGCCTGGTGTGAAAATGGGAAACCACGGAAAACCATTTTCAGGGCTGCCGACAGTGGGAACACGAAACCTGAAAAATTGCACTCCATTTTAGCAGATCTACCTATAAAAATAAGACTATATTTCTCCTATAACAGCAGCCTTGCAGTGTCTTCCTACAAGTATGTAGAAGTAAACGGGAGTGAAATACTAACACTGTTATCTGTATAATTAAGTCAGAAGGATGAGGTAAGGAAGTATATACCATGAGTAACGCATGGTTGATAGTTAGCAGTGGCGATCTGACAGACCAAATCCTAGCACACCTATCCTCCCCGGTCTCCTCGCCTACCAGGCATGCAGCAGCAAACAGCGTGCGGTGAGTCGAGGGGAAGGGACGAGAGTCTAGGCTGCAATATCAGTCACCGAAGCCTTGTTCTCAGAAATACGTGCGGCGTTTTTTCTCATTGCTTTCAAGGTTTGTAAATGGAACAATGTATCAGATGCTTACATGATAATGTGCTTTAGGTTTCCACCATTCGCATTTGAGGTTTGGGCTTCACTGATAACCTTGGTAGCCCTCAGTATACGCCATTGCCCACCACCAACCTCTGCCATAACGTAACGTTCAGTGTAGGTACTGTACTTTGTCACCAGCATCAGACTCCTTTAGAACTGTGTGGAAGTTGGAAGGAGAGGGGGGCGGGGTAAAGTTCTTGTTATATCTTCGCTTTTTGTCCCACACACACAGCAGTTCATATTTTTTTTTATTTCCCTTTTCCCTCTTTATTACAGACATCGGTCTGATCCATATCGACAGAACATCTACCAGGTCACTACCTATTTCTGCAATAACTATTGATGTCCCCCTCAATCACTCACAAGTGTACATAAGTTATCTGTTAAGATCAAGCAAGTCGAGAATTAACCCCACACAATAACTCACCAATTCAAAACCAGGGCACAATATTTTATGACGTATGGACACAAGTGTCACCAAACTTTCCATCGAAGATTGATTTAACATGAGTTCTCTCATCTTGATATAGATGTTTTTGTTTATTTAATTGTCTTTTATCTTTTTAGTTATGCTAATTTTTTTAAATCTTTACGGCTAATGATGGCCCTAGCAGCCAAAACGGGTCCCATGTTCTAATTATATTGCAATCACACTGATTTTTGACTGGATATAGTTACATGTTTCATTAGTGTGGTATTGAATAGGTAGACCCATTTTACTTACCAACATATAAGAGACACAAGACCTACTTATCCTAAAATGCACAGATCTGTTTAATAAGTGTTTGATAACAGGAACCATTCCAGCCAGCTGGAGAACAGCCCAAATGACAATACTGTATAAATACTGTATAAAGGGAAAGGACACATGTACAATTCCAATTCTTACAAGGGAATAGTTCTAGAATCTACAATATTAAAGCTTTTTGCTAAAATGTTAACAAAAAGACTAGCCAAGGAAGTGGACATGTTCATACCAGATTGCCAATTTGGCTTTCGAGAGGGAAGGAGCACTCTACAAGCAGTGACACTAATGCAGTAAGGGAAATACCATGTGGTCTTCAGACTATAGAAAGGCTTTCGACTTAATCAACCAGAATGTCCTCATACAAAACTAAAAGGGATGCCGGGAGACTCTCACCCACTACCAAGAATAGTTGAGGTAATTCTAACATACAACAACATAGTTATAAACAACAGCATTGTCCTCTCAGAGATCAGGCAGACGAATGGTGTAATTCAGGGCGACCTCATGAGTCCCCTATTATTTAACACCTTAACACCTGACATATAAACACAGTTTAAGACTACCCTACAATGAAAGTAATCATGTACGCAAATGACATGGCACTATACCTCTAATAACTAAAGTTGATACCTGATATTTCTTAGAGGGAGGTCCGTTTACTGCCTGCAGTGGCGGGACAAAGGGAGTGAGGGTATGGTTGCCATGGAAACGAGGGTGGGGCGGCTGCAGTTGCCATGGAGATAAATTTTCTGGCCAGCTCATCTTGCTGGGAGTTGCCAAAGCTCTCACTTCACTTCTGAGTTAGATTTTGTCACAAGCAGTTCAGTGTGAGCAAAATTTGTTCCATTTGCAATCACTCCCATTACAGTGGAAAACAAGAATGTGAAGAAAGACCAGTTCATGTCCAATTTGCAATCTCTGTAAAATTATCAGCAGTCTGTCAGCGTTTTCCAACGTCAATGCAGCAAGGGGACTGCTAATTAGGGTGTACTCCATACAACTGTGCGATACGGATTCTCCCAACCCGTACCCTCTCTCTTGAACATTTTTTTGAGGTAATATTAGTCCATACTTTTTAACATACTGTAATTATTCCAGCGTAGACATCCATCGTTGATGTAGCTTTTGTTGTTATGCTATCTGTGTGCTTACTTACAACATGCAGGACAATGAGACAAAGAAAGGCAAGTCTTATGCTTTATATAACGGATACTCATACAGAAATTTACGGAAAAGTCAGGGATGTTTGGTGACATGGATTTGTTTTACCGCTGGATTTATATCGCAGCGACACAGATAGGGCTTATGGCGACAATGGGATAGGAAAGGGCTTGGAGTGGGAAGGAAACAGCCATGGCCTTAATTAAGGTACAGCCCCAGTATATGCTTGTTGTGAAAATAGGAAACCACGGAAAACCATCTTTCAAGGCTACCGACAATGGGATTCAAACCCACTATTTTCCGAATGCAATATATTCCTTTCGCGCTATCATTATACAATTATAATTTTTTCAACTTATCTTAATCTAAACATTTTCTTAACATTAAGTTCTGGAATCTTGTACATCAAATCCGAGCATAGAGAAAAATATTATAATTTTTTAAAATTATTATCGGAAGTGTACATAAATGTGCAGAGTACAACAAAAGAAATGATTTTAATATTATTTCTATTAATATTTAGTTTTGCGTATTCACTTATGGTTTTTGTTCGCTTTGTACACAGTTCGATATGATAACGATCACACGTTTTTTTACACAGTTGGCATATGCAAGTCTTCACCGGATTGCGGTACATCTTGTTTTTGCAGAGGTGATGATGGAAGCCATGTACAGACACTCTCGTTAGTATGTATCTCATCTCGATGTTTGCTGACATCCAGGTCCTATTGATCATCGCGCCCGTGCCGTAGAACTCAGGCCAGATTTCTAGGCGGCGGTCCCTTAAACTTTGTAATTCTTGTTCTGCTGCTATGGTAGATGGGAGCACGAAGGTTGTTTTCCAATCCTCCAGCAGAAAAGACTCTCTAGCTAGTACATATGTTAGGCGAGATCTAGTTGATTTGGATACACCCAAAGCTCTTTTTAGGAATCATGCTTTAACTCTTTCCAAGGTTGCTAGGTTTTACCTAGTGAGGTCAGGCCATATAATTTCAATGGCATAAGTTAGGATACGAATAATCTTTGCCTCGAATAATTTTATTGCTGTTTCCAAGCTGAGTGCTTGTATATGCTTGATATTATTTACTGCTAGGATAGCTCGTGCAGCTCTTTCCATTATGTTTTTTATTTATATAGGTGAAAATAGGCTGAGTGGCAGCGCGTTTTAACGCACTATGGCAATGGAGCCAAGCTCTGCATTCGGGAAACGCGTGGGTTTGAATCCCACCGTCGGCTGTTCTCAGAATAGTTTTCTGTGGTTTAATATTTTCACTTCCAGGCAAATCCCGGTACAGTTCCTATCCATAGGCCAGAGCTGAGTCCTCGCACCCGTTAGCCAATTTCATTCACCATAACACATTTCATCTTCAATAGCTCCTCAACTGAGGTTGGTGCCAGAAGGGCATCCGGCTGTAGAAACATGCTGTATAAATTAATCTCATCTTATCCCGACCTGGTATCAAGAAACGAGACTGAGGGATAGACATACATACAGACAGAGGAAAGTAGGCTAATTATATTTTGAGCAGCTGCTTACTTAGCGTCTCAGTATGAATATTTGAACAGTTTGAGCATTATGTAATATTAATATTGTCCCCTATTATGAAAGAAAGTGTAATTTAACTGTTAAGTATGAAATGAGCCATAATTGCTTCAAAAAGTGTAGCACTGTCGAAGAAGTTAAGTGTTACAGCAAAATCCTTTGTTTTGAAATTGGAAAGTGTAAAATTCAATGGTTTAAATACGCCCATCTTTTGTCATACTTCTTAAAACTCATTTAACTGCCTTTACACCCACAACCATCTCGTAACTCTAAATAACAGGTTTATTTGAGTACTGTTTATTCTCTGTCAGTCCTGATATAAACGCATCAGTCTCAAACGGTAAATATAAGTAATTTAATGAGTTTCAACATACGATTCGTAAGAAACCCAGTTTCGCCAGTTATTTGAGGGATGTCTTCCTGTACCAGTCCTTCAGTAAGGAATTCCCTCACAGCAACCTGACTGTTTGTATGTCACTGATAAGAGTGATTGCAAATGGGACAACACCACTAGGCCAGGTAGTCTACAACAGATCACAGCGGTCAGAATGAACGAGGGAACAAGTGAGCCGGAAGCAAGGGGTAAGAGAAAGGAATGTTGGAATGTGGCAACATCCGGAAATGGTACGTGCAATGCTCCTCCCTCCAACCCTAGCTGTCAGATACCAACTTTAATTATACGAGATATAGGATCACATTGCAAAGGTGACCTGCAAGCTGCCCTTCAGAAGCTTGAATTATGGAAAGAGAAAGCAGTCCACATGATTTTCAGAAAAGGAGGTAACTATTAGGCAGTACCATCTGGCTGATAAAGCTATGACCCTGTTCCACCTGTCTTTTCCCTTCCACTACAGTACATTTCCCTTTCCTACCTTTTTCCTTCCTCCTACTTCCACACATCTCAGCAACAGTTCTCTGATCCTCATCTTACCTCGGTTGTTCTACCTGCAGTGACTCATACCGATTTCTCACAGACACCTGTCCTGAATTCTGATCCTGAACAGAGCCCTTAGCCTGCAATCTCCTGCCCCTTAAAACATTAGACCACCTGTCTTCTGCAATTCCCCCACTTCCTTCCCACCCCTCCTTTACACCTACTGTATCCTGTACATTATTTGAGGGAGGCCTACTTTGTTCTTGGTGATTTCCGACAAAAGAGCAGTGTAATACCAATATAAATGGTCCGTTATTGGACATTATAAATTTTCCAGCTAGCTCATTCTTGGTTGCCAGCGTTTCGCCCTCGTGTGCTAGGGTGGGCTCATCAGTTGGTACCTAGCACACCTACCAATACGCTGGCAAGTGCATACCGTGGAGGCCACTGCGTAGGCTAACTGGAGCCACCGGCAGTGCCAATGCACTAAGAGACTTTGTCTCATCACTAAAAATTGATGCCTGCTTGGCCATCAGATGATATAGATGTTGATTCCCATAGGGAATCTGAAATATTTGTCCTGAATGAGCAAATTTATAATACCAATATAAATGGTCCGTTATTGGACATTATAAATTTTCCAGCTAGCTCATTCTTGGTTGCCAGCGTTTCGCCCTCGTGTGCTAGGGTGGGCTCATCAGTTGGTACCTAGCACACCTACCAATACGCTGGCAAGTGCATACCGTGGAGGCCACTGCGTAGGCTAACTGGAGCCACCGGCAGTGCCAATGCACTAAGAGACTTTGTCTCATCACTAAAAATTGATGCCTGCTTGGCCATCAGATGATATAGATGTTGATTCCCATAGGGAATCTGAAATATTTGTCCTGAATGAGCAAATTTATAATACCAATATAAATGGTCCGTTATTGGACATTATAAATTTTCCAGCTAGCTCATTCTTGGTTGCCAGCGTTACAAAAATGTTGCAAAGTTTGGACTGGGAAGAACTGGGAGAAAGAAGACGAATTGCTCGACTAAGTGGTATGTCTCACTTAGTTTACCTACCAAAGAAGTATATTTGTTACCCCACCTATTCAATACAACTAGTACTACGTTATGTGGTTAATTAAACATGTCTGTCTGTTAGGTCATCAGCCCAGAGGCTGGTTGGATCCTCAAATAGCACCACCAAAGGTTATGTGGTTATAAGAAAACCGCAAAAACCAATGGCAGCACCAAAATGAGGTGTACTAGGCAAGACGAGGAGTGAGGTAGTTTGCCATTGCTTTCCTCACTGGGTCAGAAAGTGCTATTGCAGCACGACTGACCCTATGAGCAACACCTTTCATAACACTCATGCACCAGTCGTGCTCTGAATATCATTACTCAGCACCACCCATACCCCAGCAGCTTCCATATTGTCACAGCCATGCATGAGACTGGGACTTCGGTGGAAGCTACCCTTTACTCTGGCCTGTGCCAAGAGATGGATACAAAAGTACTGTATCCATCAAGAAATGGCAGCAGGCCTAATTAAACATAGAAAATCTAAATATTATGGGGACATGTTTCACCCTTCCTTTATTGGGCATCATCAGCCATATTAATTTAATCTTAAAACAAACATTGTTTAGAGGACAATGACATTTATAATTTGTGAAAATTGAACTGTGATTTCTTATGATATTAATGTTACGGAATAGTAGTTGTAAAACATGATGTTGGGACATGACATATACATGTTAAAATCATTGTAAACAAATTTAAAATCTTGTCCAAAAGAAAATTTGTGTCATATATAATTCTAAAAACGGCACATGTCTGGTACTGAAGTGGATCCTCTTCGTAAGAAAATTCAGCATATACTTGCTGGGGCAGTTGTCAACATAAGATTTCAATAGACTAGATGGTTGAAAACTTGAAGTGAATTTTGTTTATATTTTGCGTTCCGGCGTTAAAAATTGGCCAAGAGAAAAGGCGAATGTTATAAAATTATCTTCATTAAGTTGATTGATCTAAAATATTATCCTGATATAACCAATGCAAACAGACGATGTGCTGTTTGAAGCTGCTATTGAGACAAGTATTTCCAAGTATTTGACAAGTAATGTTTGACTGTCACGTGGAAATGTAGTCCTTACGCTGCTAATACAATAAGCTAGACATAAATACGGCAAATGATATAACCACATTATTTTCCTCGGTGTTCCACATCTTCTTGAAGGACTACATTTCCACGTGACAATCAAACATTACTTGTCAAATACTCGGAAATACTCGTCTCAATAGCAGCTTCAAACAGCACATCAATGTCTGTTTGCATTGGTTATATCAAGATAATATTTTAGATCAATCAACCTAATGAAGATAATTTTATAATTTTATAACATTCGCCTTTTCTCTTGGCCAATTTTTAACGCCGGAACGCAAAATATAAACAAAATTCACCTCAAGTTTTCAACCAACTAGTCTATTGAAATCTTATGTTGACAACTGCCCCAGCAAGTATATGCTGAATTTTCTTACGAAGAGGATCCACTTCAGTACCAGACACGTGCCGTTTTTAGAATTATATACGACACAAATTTTCTTTTGGACAAGATTTTAAATTTGTTTACAATGATTTTAACATATATTGTATATGTCATGTCCCAACAGCATGTTTTACAACTACTATTCCGTAACATTAATAGCATAAGAAATCACAGTTCAATTTTCACAAATTATAAATGTCATTGTCCTCTAAACAATGTCCTCTAAATTAATATGGCTGATGATGCCCAATAAAGGAAGGGCGAAACATGTCCCCATAATATAGATTTTCTATGTTTAAAAACATAACGTAGTACTAATTGTATTGAATAGGTCGGGCAACAAATATACTCATTTTGTAAACTAAGTGAGATTGCTGTTTTCAATACGGAACAAAAATGAGAGTGATGGTTTGTAATGTATGTGGTATGTATCACAAATATTATAATAATATTTACAAAAACACTTATTCAATACAATACAATCCACTATTTTATGTGGTTAAAATTTATACATAATACCTAAAAGTCTACGGTACATGTTTCACCCTTTTTATGGGCATCATAAGCCTATATTAATCTTAAAGTTATTGGATATGGGACTTTTTTAATCTTATTAACTATAGAATAAAATGCTGAACAATGATCTCATAAAATATTATAAGGACAATGCACAGAAAGTTCGTTAAGAATACTGAAAATTAACAGTTTAGAAAACTATAACGTGGTTAATCTCGAATATGTGAGCATTTAAAACCAAAATGGATCCTCTTCTTATACACCATTACGATTATGACGGCCTTGAGGGTGAAAGCACATTCATCCAAGGGGGATATTTGTTCCACTGCCATAACATGAGTTAAAGATAGTAAGACAAACGTCAAATATATTTAAAACAGAAGTGTGAACGTATCGAGTGTGTTAATACATATATATAGTTGATATGTCAGAAATTCGTAAAAAAAGAGGATGGGACTTCTTGTAGGATACATTGTTAATGATAAACTGTTGAGGTGTCAGGGCAAGCTGATGTCAATGCTTGTTATGTTAGTATTATGTTAAGTATTATGTATAAATTTTAACCACATAAACCGAGCTCGATAGCTGCAGTCGCTTAAGTGCGGCCAGTATCCAGTATTCGGGAGATAGTAGGTTCGAATCCCACTGTCGGCAGCCCTGAAGATGGTTTTTCGTGGTTTCCCATTTTTCACACCAGGCGAATGCTGGGGCTGTACCTTAATTAAGGCCACGGCCGCTTCCTTCCCACTCCTAGCCCTTTCCTGTCCCATCGTCGCCATAAGACATCTGTGTCGGTGCGACGTAAAGCCAATACCAAAAAAAAATTAACCACATAAAATAGTGGATTGTATTGTAAAGAATAGGTGGTTTTGTAAATATTATTATAATATTTGTGATATACGTCATCTTCAATACGGAACAGAAATGAGAATAGTTACTTGTAAGTGGTATGTTCCGAGCTGTCAGCGGAGAGATGGCGTGGAATGACATTAGAAGACGAATAAGTTTGAGTGGTGTCTTTAAAAGTAGGAAATATCACAATATGAAGGTAAAGTTGGAATTCAAGAGGACAAATTGGGGCAAATATTAATTTATAGGAAGAGGAGTTAAGGACTGGAACAACTTACCGAGGGAGATGTTCAATAAATTTCCAATCTCACTTAAATCATTTAAGAAAAGGCTAGGAAAACAACAAATAGGGAATCTGCCACCTGGATGACTGCCCTAAATGCAGATCAGTATTGATCGATCCTAACTAGCATTTGATGACCATCTAATCCTGCAAGGGGATATGCTAACAATAGTGAACAAATTCCAGTACTCAGGAGTGTATCTACAAATGAAATTGTCTTCCTACAGGATGCACATTCAAGAGAGAGTAGTAGCAGCCACGAACATGTATAACACGTAACATACTGCTTAGTCGAGCAACTAGTCTCCTTTCTCCCCAAGTCTTCCCAGCCCAACACTGGCAACATTTTCGTAATGTTACTCTTTTGTCAGAAATCACCCAGAATATATCGAGCTTCTTTTCCTTGGATTTTTCCAGTTCTCAAATCAAGTAATCCTGCTGAGGGTCTTATAAACTGGAACCATACTCTAACTGGGATCATACCAGAGACTTACATGCCCTCTCCTTTACATCCTTACTGCAACCCCTATATACCTTCATAACTATACTCACCCGGTATTTAAAATTCTAGTGCAAGGTATGAATGAAATATAATCCGAAACTATATATGTGTGTTTGAGTCATCAGTCCATAGACTGGTTTGATGCAGCATTCCATGCCACCCTATCCTGTGCTAACCTTTTCAGTTCTACGTAACTATTGCATCCTACATCTGCTCTAATCTGCTTGTCATATTCATACCTTGGTCTACCCCTACCATTCTTACCACCTACACTACCTCCAAAAACCAACTGAGCAAGTCCTGGGTGTCTCATGGTGTGTTCTATCATTCTATCTCTTCTTCTCATCAAATTTGGCCAAATCGATCTTCTCCTCACCAATTTGATTCAGTATGTCTTCATTCGTGATTCGATCTATCCATCTCACCTTCAGCATTCTTCTGTAACACCACATTTCAAAAGCTTCTAGTCTCTTTCTTTCTGAGCTAGTTATCGTCCATGTTTCACTTCCATACAATGCCACACTCCACACTAAAGTCTTCAAAAACATCTTTCTAATTCTGATATCAATGTTTGAAGTGAGCAAATTTCTTTTCTTAAGAAAGCTCTTCCTTGCTTGTGCTAGTCTGCATTTTATGTCCTCCTTACTTCTGCCATCGTTAGTTATTTTACTACCCAAGTAACAATATTCATCTACTTCCTTTAAGACTTCATTTCCTAATCTAATATTTCCTACATCACCTGCCTTCGTTCGACTGCACTCCATTACTTTTGTTTTGGACTTATTTATTTTCATCTTGTACTCCTTACCCAAAACTTCATCCATACCATTCAGCAACTTCTCGAGATCTTCTGCAGTCTCAGATAAAATAACAATATCATCGGCAAATCTCAAGGTTTTGCTTTCCTCTCCTTGAACTGTGATTCCCTTTCCAAATTTCTCTTTGATTTCCTTTACTGCCTGTTCTATGTAAACATTGAAAAGGAGAGGGGACAAACTGCAGCCTTGCCTCACTCCTTTCTGGATTGCTGCTTCTTTTTCAAAGCCCTCGATTCTTATCACTGCAGACTGATTTTTATACAGATTGTAGATAATTCTTCGATCTCGGTATCTGATCCCTATCATCTTCAGAATCATAAATAGCTTGGTCCAATCAACATTATCGAATGCCTTTTCTAGATCTATGAATGCCATGTATGTGGGCTTTTCCTTCTTGATTCGATCCTCTAAGATCAGGCGTAAAGTCAGGATTGCTTCACGTGTTCCTACATTTCTTCTGAAGCCAAACTGATCTTCTCCCAACTCAGCTTCAACTTGTTTTTCCATTCTTCTGTAAATAATACATGTTAAAACTTTGCAGGCATGAGATACTAAACTAATGGTGCGGTAGTTTTCACACCTGTTAGCACCAGCTTTCTTGGGAATAGGTATAACAACATTCTGCCGAAAATCGGATGGGACTTCTCCTCTCTCATACAACTTGCACACTAAATGAAATAACCTTCCCATGCTGGTTTCTCCTAAGGCAGTCAGTAATTCAGAGGGAATGTCATCAATTCCAGGTGCCTTGTTCCTATTTAGGTCACTCACAGCTCTGTCAAACTCTGACCTCAAAATTGGGTCTCCCATTTCATCAGCATCAACAGCCTCTTCATGTTCCAGAACCAAATTATCTAGATCTTTACCTTGATACAACTGTTGGATATGTTCCTGCCATCTTTTTGCTTTGTCTTCTTTCCCTAGAAGTGGCTTTCCATCTGAGCTCTTAATATTCATACACCTAGATTTCCTTTCTCCAAAGGTTTCCTTGATTTTCCTGTATGCAGCATCTACCTTTCCCAGGACCATACAGCCTTCAACATCCTTGCACTTCTCCTTCAGCCATTCTTCCTTAGCTATCTTGCACTTTCTATCCACTTGATTCTTTAAATGCCTGTATTCTTTTCTGCCCTCTTCATTTCTAGCATTCTTGTATTTTTGGTCCTCTTAATTCATTGAAATTAAAATTTAAACATGTCTGAGTCAAAATATTTGTTATCCATACACCGAATATAGAAAAAAGTAAGACTTTTATGTTTTGTCCAGCCCCATCCCTGACAATAGACAATGACACTTTTATTTACAATCCCGTTCATGTGATTAACCCAATGAAGATTTTTACTTATGTTAACACTTGGCTACTTAGAGTGATTCCCATAAGGAACTTTCACTGTATCAATGCTGCAATTACAACCAAGGGACTTTACCTTTTTGTGAAACTAAACAACCTAAATTTCTCCCCGTTTATCATCATACCATTGCCTGTCGTCCATCTCACAACACTGCTGAGGTCTTTCTGTAGTAGCTCACAATGTTGTAGGTTATTTATTATTTTATACAATGTAACATCATTCGCAAAAAGCCATATCTCTGATTATAGTTTAATTCTCAGTACTTTCAGACAACTTATAAAAATGCCCATATATCCAGAATTAAAAAGGCCTGCTGGTATACGTAAACAACTAACAAATATACAAACTATACATGTACAGTTCAAGTTCACAGATTGTACAGCTACATTCTAAACAATTTCTACTATACATCATTTGCAGTGTAGCAACACTTCACAATTTTTAAAAAAATGGTTAAATGATCGTTAATAGACGCCACATACACAATTACCTTTGTGAATATCCCTTTTAGTTTCGCGAAGATATTCATCAGGATTTCTGCTCAAAACCTTAACTCTCATTTAGGATTAACGAGTATCAAACGCTGATAAGAAGACAATATGTTCTTTAACAGCAGACAATTGAGAAATGGGCAAAGTATTTGAGGTTATTTAACGTCGTTTACACTGGAAGATGCAGGCACGTGTTCACAGGTGTTATTATTGTTCTTCTTCTTCTCCTTCTTCCTGATCCTTATGAACTCTTATATCATTTTACCCAGTCACTACACATTTAATTTGGCAAACACACGACAAACTATAGATTCCATAAAGTCACACATGTGATCAACGAGCTAGAAAACATAGAGGGGCTGTACACCTGACATCAGCGCTCCCTGCTTGAAGCAAGTTGATAAGGGGCAGCCATCTTAACGGTTGTCAAAACAAAGCGAATTGGCACGAGAGCATATGTTGAGGTGACAGGGAGATCGTGCATGCCAATTTAATTCCCTAAGTTTTAAGAAGTGAAAAAGATTCTCGCTTTCAAGTATGCCAGCCGTAAGCTCAGCGTATGGTTGTACTAATCGGAGTAATAAAACCAAGGATATATCGTACTTTAAGTAAGTATTACTGAATTATAGACGAGATTCCTTTTTGTAATTTCTGTTTGTAATTAAATCCATTCTATTGTTTACTTGGCGAAAGTACGGATAGCCACGGCAATTATTTGTCGAATTTTGTTTCAGATATCGTTTAAAGAACGAGGAATTAACCCAACAATGCGTTGTGAGAGCGAAAAGAGGTAAATGGTATCCCACTCAACTTCAGTTGCTTATGCTCTGTACATTTCCAGCCCTATTTAATTTTCATTCACATTTACAAATAAAGGAAATGGAGCGCCCACCACCAAGAAAACGTAACCACAAAAAATCACTTATTTCGTTCAAACGTACACTAAGTATGGTAAATACAGCATTTTACTGCTATTTTTGAAATGTATACAGCCTTTATTGTAGATGTCTGTTGCCACACTTCATAATGGACAACTTTCAAGCTTACCTTTCAGCTAGTAATCCCAGTATGATAAATAATAAATAATTACACTAAACGATTATTGTGGTAAAGTATTCATGGGCCGCCTCTGTGGTGTACTGGTTAGCGTGAGCAGCTGCCACCCCTGGAAGCCCGGGTTCGATTCCCAGCTCCGCCACGAAATTTGAAAAGGGGCACGAGGGCTGTAACGGGATCCTATCAGCCTGGGGAGGTCAACTGAGTAGAAGTGGGTTTGACACCCATCTCAGCCATCCTCGAAGTGATTTTCCGTGGTTTCCCACTTCTCCTCCAGGCAAATGCCAGGCTGGTACCTAATTTAAGGCCACGGCCGCTTCCTTCTCCCCCACAAGGCCCCTGTTCAGCATAGCAGGTGCAGCCCTCCCTCACAGTTGTATCCCCGACCCAATGTCTCACGCTCCAGAACACTGTCCTTGAGGTGTTAGAGGTAGCATCCGTCGCTGAGTTCGTGGGAAAAACCAACCCGGGAGGGTAAACAAATTAAGAAAGGAACACAGTACTCATGAGGATGCAATAATTTTGAAAATATGAAGAGAATGAAGTTGTAACCTATTGTAGGTCCCTATGATTTTAAGGTTTCCTGTCATAAATATTTATGTCCATCGTTTTTATTCTAATTTACGCTTAACCACAACAGCCAAGCAGGGTAGTGCTCTTGTTTCGATTTCGAGGCCTATTCGTATGTCACTGTGCAATGATTTCGAACTGCCCTACAATCACTGATCGTGATGTTGGCCTCGTGCCGCAATATGATGAAGTGGCGGTATTCGCATTCATGCTTCAAGCTTTCGGAAACGGTCTTTAATTCTCCCCCAGCGATTCTAAAATGCGCACTATCTACACTTTTCGTCATTTAAAGGCCATGCCCCCTTGCTTGTGTGACCACAGGAAACATGGCGGACGTTCGTTCTATTAGGTTCAACCAGGCAGCGCTTCCGCCTCTCTATATTATTCTAGCTCGTTGCATGTGATAAAGCTGATTCACACGTAAAAAGCAGACAAGCTATTAAGTAATGAGCAGTATTACTATGAGATGCAGAAGCCACTTAGAGAATGGATCGTACACAGTTCGAATGGAAGCAAGAGCGAGAATGAAATTCACAAGTCAATTGAGCGTCATCGAGAGACTGATTAATAACAAATTTTATTGCGCACAATGTGCATAGAGGATCACATTTAGAAATAACAGCGTGGAGTCTAATGCACTCTGCATAAGTCTTAGTCCTTAATAAATTCACTAATCCAACAGGACCTCGAGGAACACTTCTGGATATGATATCTTTCACATACTTGATCACATAGCCTACACACAGTTATATTCGGTTCGTGAAATACTTTGTTTTTACACATCTTGAAATGGAATCCGTGCACAGCCAATCTCGTAACCATGTGTCTCAGTCGGTAGCACGTTTCCATCCATTTCCGATCCGTCATGGCCTCCGTTGAGTAGAAGTCTTCGCAAATGTCCTTCTTTATATCTCTTAGTTTATGCAGCAGGTTATCGTATGCTGCGCCTCCTGGTAGAGCAAGATTGTATCTCAGGTCCTCAATCAGGAACGTTTCTCTCGCAAGTTCATATACAAGTCGAGATCTTGTAGTCTTTGATACACTCAGGAAGATGAAATCGTTCAGGCCATCAACGAAGGAAGAAACAATACAACACCAGGACCAGATGGAGTCAGAAATGAGCATCTAAAAGAGACAGTGAGGGAAATATTAACGGTGTAGAGTGCCTTACTGAACAAATGCCTCGAAACGGGAAGGGTTCAAACAGATTGGAGGAAGGCAAAAACCCGAATGCTATATAAGGGGAAAGGAGACGCAGATGACCCGAATTCCTACAGAGGGATCGCGATGGAACAAACAGGTTTGAAAGTCCTGACGAGGATCTTAACGAAGAGAGTGATGAATAAATTGGATCCACTGTTACCAGAGGAGCAATTTGGGTTCAGACGGAAGAGATCTACAACGATGGCACTGGAGAATTAACTGAACCACATTCGTCTTACCCTAGAAATGCCATGTGGCAAATTATTTGTGGCATTCATTGACTACTCCGAGGCATTTTACTGGGTAAACAGAAGGTTACGCATAGATAAGCAGGAGAAGTTAATCGGAACATCTGATGTCACAACATTCATATCAAACCTGTTGGCTGAGAATTATACACAGGTGGACGACGGCATTGGGTCGTCACATTGGATGCCACAGACTATAGGAGTTCTTCAAGGTGATCCACTTAGCCCTATATTATTTAATGCTTTCACCTCGGATGTAGTGTCAGAGATAAAGGAAAAGACTGACACAGAAATGTAGCTGTATGTTGATGACATGGCAAATGCGGCTGAAGACAAAACAGAAGTACAACGTGCAATGAACTTGCTAGTGGACTGGGCAAACAGGAATGGAATGCAACACCAAGAAGGAGTGGTCAGAACTTTATGCCAATTGCAGGGTAGACTGACGTCACTGAGGTATGCTCATGATGTGAAATGCGCCGCTGTGCTGCGCACGTAGCGAACGATAAATGGGACACGGCGTTGGCGAATGGCCCACTTCGTACCGTGATTTCTCAGCCGGCAGTCATTGTAGAACGTGTTGTCGTGTGCCACAGGACACGTGTATAGCTAAGAATGCCAGGCCGCCGTCAACGGAGGCATTTCCAGCAGACAGACGACTTTACGAGGGGTATGGTGATCGGGCTGAGAAGGGCAGGTTGGTCGCTTCGTCAAATCGCAGCCGATACCCATAGGGATGTGTCCACGGTGCAGCGCCTGTGGCGAAGATGGTTGTCGCAGGGACATGTGGCACGTGCGAGGGGTCCAGGCGCAGCCCGAGTGACGTCAGCACGCGAGGATCGGCGCATCCGCCGCCAAGCGGTCGCAGCCCCGCACGCCACGTCAACCGCCATTCTTCAGCATGTGCAAGACGCCCTGGCTGTTCCAATATCGACCAGAACAATTTCCCGTCGATTGGTTGAAGGAGGCCTGCACTCCCTGCGTCCGCTCAGAAGACTACCATTGACTCCACAGCATAGACGTGCACGCCTGGCATGGTGCCGGGCTAGAGCGACTTGAATTAGGGAATGGCGGAACGTCGTGTTCTCCGATGAGTCACGCTTCTGTTCTGTCAGTGATAGTCCCCGCAGACGAGTGTGGCGTCGGCGTGGAGAAAGGTCAAATCCGGCAGTAACTGTGGAGCGCCCTACCGCTAGACAACGCGGCATCATGGCTTGGGGGCGCTATTGCGTATGATTCCACGTCACCTCTAGTGCGTATTCAAGGCACGTTAAATGCCCACCGCTACGTGCAGCATGTGCTGCGGCCGGTGGCACTCCCGTACCTTCAGGGGCTGCCCAATGCTCTGCTTCAGCAGGATAATTCCCGCCCACACACTGCTCGCATCTCCCAACAGGCTCTACGAGGTGTACAGATGCTTCCGTGGCCAGCGTACTCTCCGGATCTCTCACCAATCGAACACGTGTGGGATCTCATTGGACGCCGTTTGCAAACTCTGCCCCAGCCTCGTACGGACGACCAACTGTGGCAAATGGTTGACAGAGAATGGAGAACCATCCCTCAGGACACCATCCGCACTCTTATTGACTCTGTACCTCGACGTGTTTCTGCGTGCATCGCCGCTCGCGGTGGTTCTACATCCTACTGAGTCGATGCCGTGCGCATTGTGTAACCTGCATATCGGTTTGAAATAAACATCAATTATTCGTCCGTGCCGTCTCTGTTTTTCCCCAACTTTCATCCCTTTCGAACCACTCCTTCTTGGTGTTGCATTTGCTCTGTCAGTCAGTGTATTTGTGTAGTACCGGTGTAGTAGGGGTATCCGTAGAAACTCTTACTAAAATACTGTTGTTGTAATTAGGATAGGCTTAATTGCAGTTTGGAATTGTGTAGTTCTTGTGTATTACTTTCGATACTCGGTAATTAACAGCAGTTTTTATCCTGTTAGGGGTTGTAGGATAAAAAAATAGAGCACGAATAAGTAGTATTGTAGTGTAGTCGTATATTAATTACATTATTGTTGTGTACTATCCCAGACAATATATCCCTCCGTTCATTTATTTTTTGCAAATAAGTTATTTTATTTTTAATTTCATTTTTCCCCGTAAAGAATGGCTAAGGAGCGCGAGTATACTTACTGTGGGTGTGGCGAGGCATTGAGGGGTATGAGGGAGGAGTTGGAAAGTTTGAGGGAGATAATTAGCATTCTCACAGAAGACAGGAAGGAAGATAGGACTCCCTCAAACAATGTACAGGTTACAGTAGGTGTACAAGAGGGAGGGGAAGGAAAGGGATGAGTTGTAGAAAACAGGTGGTCTAAAATTCTAAGGGGAAGAAGATTGCAGGCTAAAGGCTCTATTCAGAATCAGAATTCAGGACAGGTGTCTGTGCGAAATCGGTACGAGTCCCTCCAGGTAGAACAACAGAGGGAAGAGGAGGGACAAGGAACGGTTGCTGAGATGTGTGGAAGTAGGAGGAAGGGAAATGGTAGGAAAGGGAAATGTAGAGTAGAGGATAGGAAAAGACAGGTGGAACAGGCTCATAGGAAGGAGAAAAAGGGAGGAGGAAGTAGCTTCTGCAGCTATCAGATAAGATAGGGCTGACCAGGAGGGGAGGGGTTCAAATGAGGTGGGTAGTGTTGAGCTCTGGTCATGGGGGATTCCATCGTTAGACACGTGGGGAAAGTGTGTGGAGGAAAGGGAACCAGGGTAGAATGTTATCGAGGAATTAGGTTGAGGCAGATGTTGAGGAAAGTAGAAGAGAGGGAGGAGGGGAAGGATAATGTGGTAGTGTTTCACGTTGGTGCAACAATGTAAGGCAAGCTGATATAAGTACCAACATAGTTGGAGATGTGTGGTATCTGGTAAATGCAGCACGGGTGAAGTTTATGAAAGCAGAGATTGTTATTAGTGGAATACTGTGTAGGAGGGATACTGACTGGAGGGTGATTGGGGATTTAAATGAGACTATGGAGTGGTTATGTGGGAAACTGGGATTAAATTTTTAGATCCTAATGGGTGGGTAGGAGATAGGGATCTCGCTCGGATGGCCTTCATTTAAACCGCTGTGCTACGTATAAGTTAGGAAATTTGTTTGGAAGGGTAATAGGGAGGTACATTCAGGGAAACGGGATGGCCTAGGGAGCGGTGATAAGGGAACAGGGAACTGTAAATCAAGTAGGGATGACATAAAATTGTTAGTGTTGAACTGTAAAAGTATTGTAAAGAAAGGAATAGAATTAATTTAATAGATATATATTTACCAGATATTGTAATAGGAGTTGAATCATGGCTGAGAAATGATATAATAGATGCAGAAATTTTCTCACGGCACTGGAGTGTGTATCGTAGAGATAGGATAGGATGGTGGGAGGGGGAGTGTTCATTCTGGGGAAAGAAGAATTTGTAAGCTACGAAAATGTTAAAGATGAGACACATGAAATTCTAGGTGTAAGGCTCATTTCTAAAGATAATAGGCAACTTGATATATTTGGAGTGTGCAGATCGGGAAAGGGTAGCACTGACGCGGATTCGGAACTATTTGATTGGATAGTCAGCTATGTGGGAAACGACATGGAAAGAAATGTGATTGTAGCGGGGGATCTGAATTTGCCAGATGTCAATACGGAAGGAAATGCGAACTACAGGAAGCATGACCAACAAATGGAAAATAAGTTAATATGGGAAGGACAGCTGATTCAGAAAGTGATGGAACCAACCAGAGGGAAAAATATCCTGGATGTCGTGCTTATAAAACCAGATGAGCTCTATAGGGAAACTGAAGTAATAGATACTATTAGTGATCATGAAGCTGTTTTTGTGGTAGTTAAAAATAAATGTGATAGAAAGGAAGGTCTTAAAAGTAGGACTGTTAGGCAGTACCATATGGCTGATAAAGCAGGCATGAGGCAGTTTCTAAAAAGTAATTATGATCGGTGGAAAACGGTAAATAAGAATGTAAACAGACTTTGGGATGGGTTTAAAGAAATTGTTGAGGAATGCGAGAACAGGTTTGTACCTTTTAGGGTGGTAAGGAATGGTAAAGACCCACCTTATTATAATAGAGAAATAAAGAGACTAAGAAGGAGGTGCAGACTGGAAAGAAATAGAGTTAGATATGGCTGTGGAAGTAAGGAGAAATTGAAGGAACTTTCTAGAAAATTGAATCTAGCAAAGAAGGCAGCTAAGGATAACATGATGGCAAGCATAATTGATAGTCATACAAATTTTAGTGAAAATGGAAGGGCATGTATAAGTATATTAAGGCAGAAACAGGTCCCAAGAAGGACATTCCAGGAATAATTAATGAACAAGGGGAGTGTGTATGCGAGGATCTTCAAAAGGCAGAAGTAAAGGTTGTTGGTTACAAGGATAATGTCCAGATAGAGGAGGAGACTAAGGCTAAAGAAGAATTAAAATTTATATATGATAACAGTGACATTTACAATAAGATACAGAAGTTGAAAACTAGAACGGCTGGAATTGATAAGATTTCTGGAGATATACTAAAGACAATGGGTTGGAATATAGTACCATATCTGAAGTACTTATTCGATTATTGTTTGGTTGGAGGAGCTATACCAGATGAATGGAGAGTTGCTATAGTAGCCCCTGTGTATAAAGGAAAGGGTGATAGACATAAAGCTGAAAATTACAGGCCAGTAATTTTGACCTGCATTGTTTGTAAGATTTGGGAAGGCATTCTTTCTGATTATATTAGACATATTTGTGAAATTAATAACTAGTTCGATAGAAGGCAATTCGGTTTTAGGAAAGGTTATTCCACTGAAGCTCAACTTGTAGGATTCCAGCAAGATATAGCAGTTATATTGGATTCAGGAGGTCAAATGGACTGTATCGCGATTGACCTGTCTAAAGCATTTGATAGGGTGGATCATGGGAGACTACTGGCAAAAATGTGTGCATTTGGACTATACAAAAGGGCGACTGAATGGGTTGCTATATTTCCAAAAAATATATCTCAGAGAATTAGAGTAGGTGAAGCTTTATCTGACCCTGTAATAATTAAGAGGCGAATTTCTCAAGGCAGTATTATTGGAACTTTATGTTTTCTTATAAATATAAATGATATGAGCAAAGGAGTGGAATCGGAGGTAAGGATTTTTGCGGATGATGTTATTCTCTATAGAGTGATAAATAAGTTACAAGATTGTGAGCAACTGCAACGTGACCTCGAAAATGTTGTGAGATGGACAGCAGGCACTGGTATGTTGATAAACGGGGTTAAAAGTCAGGTTGTGAGTTTCACAAATAGGAAAAGTCCTCTCAGTTTTAATTACTGCGTTGATGGGGTGAAGGTTCCTTTTGGGATTCATTGTGAGTATCTAGGTGTTAATATATGGAAAGTTCTTCATTGGGGTAATCACATAAATGGGATTGTAAATAAGGGGTACAGATCTCTGCACATGGTTATGAGGGTGTTTAGGGGTTGTATTAAGGATGTAAAGGAGAGTGCATATAAGTCTCTGGTAAGACCTCAACTGGAGTATGGTTCCAGTGTATGGGACCCTCACCAGTATTACCTGATTCAAGAACTGGAAAAATCCAAAGAAAAGTAGCTCGATTTGTTCTGGGTGATTTACGACAAAAGAGTAGCGTTACAAAAATGTTGCAATGTTTGGGTTGGGAAGAATTGAGAGAAAGAAGAAGAGCTGCTCGACTAAGTGGTATGTTCCGAGCTGTCAGCGGAGAGATGGCGTGGAATGACATTAGAAGACGAATAAGTTTGAATGGCGTTTATAAAAGTAGGAAAGATCACAATATGAAGATAAAGTTGGAATTCAAGAGGACAAACTGGGGCAAATATTCATTTATAGGAAGGGGAGTTAGGGATTGGAATAACTTACCAAGGGAGATGTTCAATAAATTTCCAATTTCTTTGAAATCATTTAGGAAAATGCTTGGAAAGCAACAGATAGGGAATCTGCCACCTGGGCGACTGCCCTAAATGCAGATCAGTATTGATTGATTGATTGATTGATTGATTGATTGATTGATTGATTGATTGATTGATTGATTGATTGATTGATTGATTGATCTTCAATGAAGTAGGTCTCCCGTGCCAGTACATTAACAACTCTGGAGGTTGCCAGTTTACCAACTCCTGGGGCCTTATTCAGGAATCTTGCTTTGACTCTTTCTATAATCTACAAGTCACTGATTGTCAGGTTGTCCCATATTATTTCGATTCCGTATGTGACAATTGAGGTTATTGCGGTCTTGAATAAAGTCATCGCTGTGTAAAGGGGTAGCATAGATATATTCTTGAAATTTGTGAATGGCTCTGATTGCTGCTGTCGTTCTGTGTGTGACGTGGTTATTGAAGGATGCCATGTTCGTTTGGAACGTGATGCCAACGTATTGGAATTTCTTGACTATTTCTAGTGTTTTGTTATTTAATGGTATAGCGTCGTCCTTGGCCGCCTTGCCACCTTTTCTGAACACCATCTGTACTGTCTTTTCCTGGTTAATTTCAAACTTGTTATCTGAAGCCCAAGCTTCTAACTTCTTCATTGTCGTCTGTTGTTCTGCCTTTGAGCTCGATCCCAGAGCCATGTAATCAGTGTACGGTATATTATTAGAGTAATCTCAGGGGAGTCCGTCATTATTTATGCGATATCTGCCGTTGCTACGTTGAATAGTAGCGGAATTGTGGGTCTCCTTGGGGTACCTGATTTGTTTGAATTACTTTCCCGGAGGAGGATGCTCCATCTTCAATTTTGATTACCGGTAGGTTGAAATCTAGTGTGGTCTCAATGATTCTCACGAGCGTGTTTTCGCTAATCATTTTTTAAAATTCTCCTGTCAGGATATCTCTGTCGATAAGATCAAAAGCCTTCTTAAAGTCAACAAAGACAACATAGTACTTCCCTTTTGGGTGCCTCGGTGCCTTTTCTTTTTTCTTTTAGATATGCTGCGGCATGTAACGTGATTTTCCTTTGCCTAGTTGGCATTCTGGTATGAATGTGTCTATTTCGTTGTTCAGGCGATTCGCTACAATAGTTGCAAATGCTTTGTATGGATTGCTTTCTAGAGCCGTACGGTACCTCTATACGAGTCGGGGTTGTCAGTTTCTCTTTTCCCTTTGTACATTATTTTCAGCGTTGCCGATCTCCAAAATTCCGGTATTTACCTCTGTTAACGTATGGCCGATTTGCTATAGCTAGCTCCTTCTTCTTCTCCTCCATCTTCATAAAATGTTGTGTTGGGTCAGGATGAGTTTCGCCCAGTCAATATTCATATGAGGGTTATAAAAGAACGTATAGATATATGTATAAATATAAATAAATAAACAAACAAATGGGAGCACCGCATTATACACACGACAGATAACACAGGGGTTTGGAAAAAAAAAGATGCGCATTATAGACTTGGTTAACTCATAGAGCGGTAACGGTATAGTATGCAAGGGATGAGCTTCATAGAGAAGGTAGTAAGCAGCTCCAATAACAAAATAGAAGAAGAACTAAGAATGAAGAAATAGTCACCACAGAAAACAAACGGTCAGGTTATATACAGAAAGGAAGCCGGGAGCATACCGACAAAAGACCACTACCAGTCGCCCAGGAGGCAGATTCTCTATCTGTTGTTTTCCTAGCCTTTTCTTAAATGATTGCAAAGAAATTGGAAAATTTTTGAACATTTCCCTTGTAAAGTTATTCCAATCTCTAACCCCCTTTCCTGTCTGTCATCAGCCCAGAGGCTGGTTGGATCCTCAAATAGCACCGCCAAGGATTATGCGGTTATAAGTAAACAGCAAAAACCAATGGCAGCACCAAAATGAGGCATACTAGGCAAGACTAGGAGTGAGGTAGTTTGCCATTGCTTTCCTCACTGGGTCAGAAAGTGCTATTTCAAAACGACTGATCCTATGAGCAACACCTTTCATTACACTCAGATGCACTATTCATGCTCTGAATGTCAATACTCAGCACCACCCATACCCCAGCAGCTTCCATATTGTCACAGCCATGGATGAAAGCTACACTTTACTCTGGCCTTTGTCAAAGGATGGATACAAAAGTACTGTATCCATCAAGAAATGGCAGCAGGCAACCCCCTTCCTATAAACGAATATTTGCCCAATTTGCCCAATTTGCCCTGTTGAATATGGCGTAGGAGCGCGGAATCCACTGTTGAAAAATGTACACAAACAGAAGGTGCTACAATGGGCCAAAATACATGCTAACTAGACCATTGAATAATGGAAAAGGGTGCTTTCGACGGGAGAATTTAAATTTGAAAATCCGGTTGTAATCGTTCGTCGCCACCCCGGCGAATGTGTTATGGAATCCTACATAATTCAGTCTGTGAATCATGGAGGAGGAAACTTGATGCTGTGGAGATGTTTTGGAAATAATCAGAATGCTGATTTGGGGAAAGTAGGGGGAATACTGAAAGAGAAACAATATCACTGTATCCTTCCGCGCAATGCCGTGCCATCTAAATGAAATAGTAATATGATTTGGAAAAGCAACATGAAAATAAGCAATTAAAACATTTCAGGAGGTTGGGAGAAAATAATATTTTAAAGCTAAGAAATGAATTCATTCACATCAATTTTGAAAACATTATACTAAACTCAAATAATGCCTTGGAAACAACTGAACATTTCATACAATTACTAGGTTACTGTGTAGAAGAGTGCTGTCCTGGAACTACAAAGGTTATTAACAAATCAGGTAAACTCAAAGGGAAGCATAAAGGGAAATGGTACAAACCTCCCCTTCGAACTATCGGGAATTAAATGATGATCGATTACAATAAGGCAAAGCAAGGAAATCAAACAGATAAAGGAAATTATACCCTCATTAAAATCTACCGTAAGGAAATTCAACTGACAAAACAACAAGCTAATGATTATTTTATTAATAACTCTAAAAATAAATGTAAGGCGGCCTTGTCCATCATAAACGATGAAACTGGGGGGGGGGGGGAAAGACGGAAAATTCTGAGCCAAAAGAACCAAATGTACTTAATGAATACTTTATTAACAGTGCCAAACATACTAATATCAGTAATACCTCTGGAGACAATGAAACTGCATACAACAATCTAGTAAAAAATAGTGTAACTCCTGAAAATAACAGACACCCCTTTAACTGGTAAGTTATAAACCCTAAGAAAGTCTGCAAAATAGTTTCAGAACTAAGTTTTCAAACTGTGAAGACTACTACGGAATCTGTAATTTTATTCTAAAACAAATTATTGATATAATAATAATTCCTGTAACTCGCCTCATCAATTGGATACTGGGTGAGGGGCTTTCCAAGATTGCCTAAAAATTACAGTTACAATTCCTGTGTTTAAGAATGGAGATGTTATGGATCCAGGCAGTTATCGACCCATTTTTATTGTCCCAATCTTATCTAAGATAATAGAACATTGTATAAAGGAATAACTATCTGCATATTTTGAAAATTATAATTTACTAAATGTCGCAGAGTTTGGGTTCAGAACAAATAAATCCACCATTAAAGCCTTAGAAGGTGTTATCACTGAAGTAATTCAAGGACTTGAGTCTCACCACATTACAAGTGCTACACTGTTAGACCTCAGCAAAGTTTTTGATTCAGTACCGAACAATATACTAATAAGTAAGCTTAGCTATCGTGGCGTGAAAAGTTTAGAGTTATTATTAATTACATCCTACCTCAGTGACAGGTATGAAACTGTACTGGTAGAAAATCAACGAGCTGGGGCTCTCAAAATAAAAACAGGTGTGGTTCAGTTTTCAGTTATAGGAACTTTCCTCATCTTTTTGTATATAAATGATATTGTCAGTAATTTACTCTGTAGGTCAGTGCACTATACAGATGATATTACTAACGTAACAAGCATTAGACACTTAAAATATGTTAAGAAGGAAAGGGTAGAAAAGCTCTTGGTTGCAGGCAAATGTACTTATCCTAAATAATAAAAAGAGAGAAGTGATCTACTTCCATTTAATTAATTCAGGTCTGGGTAATAGTGATCTTAATTCGGTCAAATTTTTGGGATTGTATCTGGATTGTAAATTAACCTGGAACACACACACGCAAAAGTTACGTGCAAAACTGGCTAGAGTGATATTTTTGCTTCGCAGACTAAAGGATCAGTTAGCAGTAGTCAGATGACGAGTGCATACTATGCCTTGTTTTATTCACACTTATCGTATGGTACCATGTTATGGGGTAACTCAACAGGGGCTCAAGATATGTTCAAGTGGCAAATGAAGGCACTAAGATGTATTACAGGTAAGGCCACAAGGGAGTCTTGTAGACCTATATCCTGAGACCTTGCAATTATGACTCTTCCCTCATTATACGTTTATCATAGTATGCGGTACTCAATACTAAAGAAAATCTCATCTACCTAACAACTCGCAGCAATGTACACTCACATGGCACAAGGTATAGGAACGATTTAGATTTGCCACTTGTTAAGGCTGAGAAAAACACAGGAAAGCTATAGGTATAATGGCATTAAATTATTCAACAACTACCTGCCCAAGTAAAGGATATGCCCCTATGTAACTTCAAAGAATCCTTAAAAATTGGTTGACATCCAACAGCTTCTACTCAGCTGAATTTGAAGAGAAAAAAATAACACTGTTTCAAAGGGGGGAGGGGGGGGGGTAATAAAGGCCAACGCCATCCTAACACGTTGGTAAATTAGTAGTTATTTATCACACTCTTGGATGAATAGTGTTAGGTTTATTTTAACTTTTGTGTATATAGTTGTATTTATTTTCTGTGCTTAATGAGATACTTGTAATATTTTGTAACTATGCACCTATGACTCTGTCCATTGCAACTGCTAGTTGCCTAACGACAATAAAAATTATTCTATTATTCTATCAAGTTATAAAGTGAGGTTGGATTCATCAAGAAAATTGGTACCGGTAATTATTGAAATTTCAATGGGTGTAAGATTATATAGTAAACAGGAAATAATGGTAGGCAATGAAAATTTGTGCTGGACAAGGCTGTGTAGAAAACGTCGGAAACATTGGAAAAAGAAGTATGATTAGTATCTCAATCGGGGTAACCACATTCACAAAAGGGGTGAGTTGTCAGATGAAATCGATATTTATAGAGCGGAGTAAGGACATGATTAAATCCTAGACGGATGATAGTAGTAATATGTCGTCTAGAGTACTGGCCTGTTATGAACCACGGTTGTAAGGGTATAAGAGGTTGCATTTGGTAGTACGATCTACCTTTGCACTTGGCAGTATCATGCCATTCTGATCGCCATTCAGAGTGAGCCTTGTTTTTGACATGTATTAAATAATCAGTGGGGGGAATGGCTATAGTAGAGGTGGGAAGCGGGAGACGTGCTGCTTTTTTGCATAAGTTTCGGGTAGCTCATTTCCAAAAATTCCAATATGCGCTGGCACACAGACGAAAGTGAGATAGACGTTTGAGTGATCGTGTGTATAAATAATTTTTTCCAATGTTTTCATCCCTCTCCCTGAATGGGAGGGGCGGGCCACCTTGAAGATTACGCCTTTACCCTGGCCAGGAGTTTCGGTTGGTTGTGAGAAGGAGGGTAATTCCAATAAGGAATGAGGAGGTGTGCGTGGATATTATTTAAGGGGATGTGCGCAAGTATTAAGCCGGCCCCGTGGTGAAGCGGAAGCGTGCCTGCCTCTTACCCGGAGGCCCCGGGTTAGATTCCCAGCAAGGTCAGTGATTTTTACCTAGACCTGATGGCTGGTTCGAGTTCCACTAAGCCTACGTGATTAGAATTGAGGAGCTGTCTGACGGTGAGGTTGCGGCCCCGGTCTAGGAAGCCAACAATAACGGCCGAGAGGATTCATCCTGCTGACCACACGACACCTCGTAAAATGCAGGCTTTCGGGCTGAGCAGCGGTCGCTTGGTAGGCCAAGGCCCTTCAAGGGCTCTAGTGCCATTGTGTTTGGTTTGGTTTGGTATTTGTGCAATTATTTAAAATTCAGATGTGAGTACGAGGGTGGGAAGGGAAAAGGTGAAGCGCAAATTTGTGGTGGAAAAATGATAAGTTTATAAGGGATGTGAGCAGTAGGTGAATAATGTCTAATGGGGCGGAGGTGGGGACAAGTTATTGGGTGGGGGTGGATGAATCCGCATATTGGGAGTAAGTGGTGGGGGAGGAGGGGCAGGCCAGGGACGCCGACGAGGCGAGGTAGTTCGGTCAAAGGTTGGGGAAGTGAGCGTGAGGCTTCTACTCGACGATAGTGGCCGGAGAGGTGGATTCCATGAGCGATGAGGTGTTGACTGTCTGCTGACGTAGGTAGTTGGAGGCGCACGAGATATGTGGGTCCATCGGCGTTGTGGATCCTGAACGCTCTCCGTTCGGGGACCCCTGCCAGGCAAAATTCGTGGACGATGACGTCAGTTGGGAGATTTGGATCCACGCCGCAAACAACACAGCTGTAAATGGTATGATGGTCTGTCGGCGGTGATGGTGGAGACTGTGGGCACGCTGTATCTTGAACGATGGTATTTTCCTTAGCAGGCGCCTGGTTTGTTGCATGTTTTGAGTAAGTGAATTTGGGATGGGGAGAGGAAACGTTATAAGCTGGAGGAATGGGACGTAACGGTAATAATTAGAGTAATATTAGGGGAAGCGTGGACAGAAGTGTTGGTGGTAGTGGTGATGGTAGATGTGGTGGTGGTGACAGGGGGTTTGTAGGAAGAGAGCGATGTCAGCGGACGCGGGAGTCCTTGGGGTTGTATGGGTGTGGGGAGAGGCTCAAAGGCGTCTACAAAATATGAACGGCAACATTCCACACAATGCGCGGAGAGGTCGAGGTACACGCCGTCTTGGAGCAGTTGTTGTACGGCATCTCCTGTTGGTACTTGAACAAGGATCCGACGAGTGGGAAGACAATTATCCTGTACCCGAGAGACGTTGGTAATCGGTAAACAGTTATTGTGGAAATATTGGAGAAGTTCTTCATCAGAGTAGGTGAGTTCAACATCGCGAAGATGTATAAATAAGATGTTTTACGTTATATATGTACCAATAGTATGAGAAGGAGGTGGAGGAATGTGATTGTGACACGCTCATAGAATCGGTGTAGATGATTGCTTTTGCATAATTGTGTTGTGTAACATAAAGGAGAGCTTGGCGTACGACAAAAAGTTCAGCGGAATAAATGGAGAAGTGATTAGGTAATGTAAATTGTTGTGCAAACTGAGGTTGAACTGCAAAAAGGGCCGCTCCAATGCCAGTCATTGACTTAGTTCTATCTGTGTATATATCGACAGTACTTGTAATGGGGGAGACACGTAGTTTTTTGTGAAGCTGTGCCTGTGTGCTGTGCTGATGTACATAGTGGCAATAGTTAGAAGCAGTAGGGAGAATAATATAAGGACGATGAATGAAGCATTCATAAGAAAACGAGTAATACGGCAGTGTAGGCATGCGCAAAAGAGCATCGCGATATCCATGTTAATAACTATATGTGTGATATAGTACCGGCATTTTTTGAAGATGCTGTCGGGGGAGAACGGAAAGTTCGAACAATAGTTGTAATGTTGGTACGAGGGGAGTAGAGATGATGGCAAAATTCTTGAAGGTGTACTTTTTTTGCTAGTTGCTTTACGTCGCACCGACACAGATAGGTCTTATGGCGACGATGGGACAGGAAAGGCCTAAGAATGGGAAGGAAGTGGTCGTGGCCTTAATTAAGGTACAGCCCCAGCATTTTGCCTGGTGTGAAAATGCTGAACCACGGAAAATCGTCTTCAGGGATGGCGACATTGGGGATCTAACCCACTATCTCCCGGATACGAGCTCACAGCTGCGAGCTCCTAACCGCACGGCCAACTCACCCGGTGAAGAGGTATTTTGTTGTTGACATAAGTCGTCGTACTTTTAGAGGGGAATCGCCAGCTTCCACAAGTAATGAGTTAGTAGGCGTTGTGCGAAGGGCACCGAGACAAATGCAGAGAGTGCTGAATTGTATCGTATTTAGATGTGCTAAAATAGTGTTAGAAGCCATATCTAGGACATGGGTATCATGGTCTATATAGGAACGAAGGGTGGCCTTATATAAAGAAAGAGCGGTGGCCGGATCCGCTCCCCAAGTTCTGCGTGTAACAGTTCGGAGGACATTTAAATAAGAAATAGCTTTATTACGTAAATGTTAAATATGATGAGTCCAGGTAAATTTATGGTCTAAATGTAGTCCAAGGTATTATAATGGGTACAGATAGGGATAGAATACGTATCCAGTAGAAGGGGGATCCGATCATATTTACGGCGATGGGTGAAGATCTTCGTTAAGCATTTGGATATTGCAAGCTGAAGGCCATGGGAATCCAGCTACGAGGTAACCTCACTCATAAGTTGCGACATTCACTCGCGGCATGAATCTTTGTTGATGTGAGACAGGTAAAGAACGATATCGTCAGCGTAAGCTATTATGCGGGCGGAGCGCGTTACTAAAATGTCAAAATCGCTCATATAAAGGGTAAAAAGTATCCCGATGAAAATGTCTCCCTGCGGTAAGCCATTTGACAACTGCTGACTAGAAATAGGATGTTGAGACGATTGTATTATAAGATTACGGTATATAAGTCATTGCTGTAAAGGGGAAATAAATCCAGGTGGAAAATTCTTAGCAGAAAGACAATCCCATAACATATGTAACGGAATAGAGACATATGCGCCTTGAATATCAAGAAACGTAGCTAGGGTAATGTGGCGACGTGCCTTGGCCAATATTAGTCCGAGTACGAAGGTGTTTATAGCATATTCAGTGCTACGGCCCTTTAGAAACTTATATTGATTTTTGGGGCCAGGTTATAATATTCGAGCACCCAAAGAAATCTCTGGAGTAGTATTTTAAGAAATGTTTTCCACATACACGAACTGAGAACAATCCCACAATAACTGTGAAAATAAGAGGTTATCTTATTCGGTTTAAGCATTGGCACAAGAAGGAAGTCATTCCATTGACAGGACACTTTAAGTGTAGATGATATGTATTATAGTAATCACTTGCTTAGCTGTGGGAGGCAACAAGTGCAGCAAAATATAATCAGGGCCAGGTGCTGACTGAGAGTATGTAAGAATAACTGCTTCTAATTCATATAGTGTAATAGGTTGTAATAAAACGGAAGAATAACGACTGGAATCGGATTGTGAAAAGGTACTGGCAGGGACGACATAGTCCGGAGTAAGAGAATGAAGAAACTGCTCAAGAACATCAGTCGGGATTATCGCACTTGCAGCATGTTGAGAAACACGAGTCAGTGTTCGAACAGCCTTCCAGAGTTGGGTAACCGGTGTGGATGTTGTAAGTGTAAGTCTGTTGTCAAACAGAGACGGGTTCGGTCTACTGAAGCCGTACGTAATAATGATGGGAAAGTGATCGCTTGTAAAGGTATCCACCAAAGTTTGCCATGTTGTGAGTGGTGCCATAGAAGTACGCCTCCCGGAGCTTGGCATTAGAAACTCGGCGAGAATAAGCAATATGATGTTTTAAAGCGAAATACTTGTGAGGCAATAAGTTTTTTCGATAATGGCGAAATAATCTTTTACGTTTTTTATAATGTTGTGGGACTCATCATCTCACAAATGCAAACGACAAGGTTGCCGTGATTGAGGAGTTTGAACGACTTTAAAAGGGTGATAGATATTGATGTAGCGAAAGACGATCTGCAGGAGTGATTCATGTGTTAGCATATGAGAAGGAACAAGAGAAAGTTGAGCTGCGATAACGTGGCGGAAGGTGTTCAAAGTTCTTAAGCGATCGAACAGTAGGAATATGTCTGTTGTCAAACAGAGACGGGTTCGGTCTACTGAGGCCGTACGTAATAATGATGGGAAATTAATCGCTTGTAAAGGTATCCACCAAAGTATGCCAGGTTGTGAGTGGTGCCATAGAAGTACGACATAGAGTAAGATCTACCGCTCTGGGTGGGGAGCCTGGGGGAGTCAATCTTGTAGAAGAGCCATCATTAAGTATTATGAGATTATTTTGATATGATGCATCTAAGAGATGAGTAAATTTTGACGAGTCAGAGTCACTACCCCACACTGTACAGTGACAATTCATATCCCCGAGGATGAGGATGTTTGAGGCATGATCAAAATGAGCGAAATAGTACGACCATTGTTTTTCTGAAAGATAGATATCCGGGGGCAATATATATTGATAATGTATATATCACGATAACGTGAATGAATACTGATCTGCATTTAGGGCAGTCGCCCAGGTGGCAGATTCCCTATCTGTTGCTTTCCCAGCCTTTTCCTAAATGATTTCAAAGAAATTGGAAATCCATTGAACGGCTTCCTTGGTAAGTTATTACAATCCCTAACTCCCCTTCCTATAAATGAATATTTGACCCAGTTTGTCCTCTTGAATTCCAACTTTATCTTCATATTGTGATCTTTCCTACTTTTATAAACGCCACTCAAACTTATTCGTCTACTAATGTCATTCCACGCCATCTCTCCGCTGACAGCTCGGAACATACCACTTAGTCGAGCAGCTCTTCTTCTTTCTCTCAATTCTTCCCAATCCAAACTTTGTAACATTTTTGTAACGCTACTCTTTTGTCGGAAATCACCTAGAACAAATCGAGCTGCTTTTCTTTGGATTTTTCCAGTTCTTGAATCAGGTAATCCTGGTGAGGGTCCCATACACTGGAACCATACTCGAGTTGGGGTCTTAAACAGAGACTTACATGCCCTCTCCTTTACATCCTGACTACAACCCCTAAACACCCTCATAACCATATGCAGAGATATGTACCCCTTATTTACAATCCCATTTATGTGATTACCCCAATGAAGATCTTTCCGTTTATTAACACCCAGATACCTGCAATGATCCCCAAAGGGAACTTTCACCCCATCAACGCAGTAATTAAAACTGAGAGGACTTTTCCTATTTGTGAAACTCACAACCTGACTTTTAACCCCGTTTATCAACATACCATTGCCTGCTGTCCATCTCACAACATTTTCGAGGTCACGTTGCAGTTGCTCACAATCTTGTAACTTATTTATCACTCTATAGAGAATAACATCATCCGCAAAAAGCCTTAACTCCGATTCCACTCCTTTACATATATCATTTATATATATAAGAAAACATAAAGGTCCAATAATACTGCCTTGAGGAATTCCCCTCTTAATTATTACAGGGTCAGATAAAGCTTCACCTACTCTAATTCTCTAAGATCTATTTTCTAGAAATATAGCAACCCATTCGGTCACTCTTTTGTCTAGTGCAATTGCACTCAGTTTTGCCAGTAGTCTCCCATGATCCACCATATCAAATGCTTTAGACAGGTCAATCGCGATACAGTCCATTTGACCTCCAGAATCCAAGATATCTGCTATATCACGCAAGACGTTCAGAGCGAACTTGCCTTGTTTCTGTTCGGAGGAGCGAGCAGGCGAGTCAGCGACAGCTGTGTGTGTGACGTAGCTGCAGGGACAGGATAGACTTCCCGCCTGATGCCACGTGTAGCCTGCATGGCCTGGTATGTTCTGGATATGAACGCCACACCTTCGCGAACATTCGATGTGGAAAAATTTTAAAACTTCTATAATAGTAATCGCAGTGACTTGGGCGATACATCACGTTGAAGATGATAACTTAAAGGTCTCAAATTATGAATATCAAGAAAATCCGTCGAGGGATTCACGAGATAGTCCGCTTCAAATGGATCACGTTATCTGATGACGTAGGAGCCCCAAAATGAATATAAGCTGAACTCACTAGATCAGATCGGACAGTCATAGCTGGGTGTCCAACCAGATTCTCCATGCTGCAGTATTCGTCGAAGTGCCGACAAAGTCTAACTTCGAATATTCCAAGTCTTCAGGTGGTACTTAAACTCTGGCAGGCGTGTTGAACTTATAATTCGTGCGCGTGTTAAAGTACAAAAAGTAACAAAGTCTTTATGATGGACATTGAGTCCATAAGTCGAAGTTGAACATACAATTTTTGCGCGTGTTTAAGATCAAATTATACCAAGTCTCTGTAGTAGACTTGGATTGTATCCGTCAATTTGAACTTATCATCTGTGCGCGTGTTCGAACTCTGATTATGACAAGTCGTGTGTTGAACTTAGGTGACAACAGTCAAGTCGAAATTATACCATTCTGTGCGCATGTAGAAACCTCTCAATATAACTTAATCTCTTTCTTGTGGAACTGAGATTATTACCACGTTACCTGTGTGAAACTTAGTCGCTGAGCAAACATTATTAATTACAAAGTGACACTCCTGCGATATACTAGGAACTGTGATATTTCTTTTTAAGTCTCAGTCAACATAATCTCTGAACACATATCATTAATTTCAGTGTGACACTACTACGTTATACTATTAACTGTGACGTTTTTGTTAAATCTCAGTTAGCATAATTTCGTTAATAAACAAGGGTGTTTATGAATGTTCGAACTGTCACATGAATGTTAATGTAAGTGATTATCATAATTGTGTGCTACGACACCAGTGTTTCACTCCGAACTCCAACTGTGTTCTTCCTCGAATTCACACAAAAATGGTGTATTATTTCTTCTGATGAGTGTGTAAATTATTTGTGTGTGACTGACAACAGTGTCTTTGATAAACTCTCGAACAGTCACCTATTGTATTTAATGTCAAGTGGGCCTAACAACGGACTGTGCTTTACATTTCAATCTTATTTCTTCGTCAAAATGTTTAGTATTATTTCATGATTGACAGCAGTGTCTTTGATAAACTCTTGAGCAGTCATGGATTTCTTTCAATGGTAAGTGCTACTTTATTTAGTGGAAAATCACCATGAACTGTGCCAAGTACGTGAATCATTTTCGGTTTCATTATTTCTATTCATGAACTGAGCTTTATGTTCTTCCAATCTCGATGCTACTCGCACCTACACCTTTAGTGAACTTATAAATTCTGTCTATAAGGTTAAAAGTGAATTCGACTGCATTTCACAACTAAATTAAATGAAACAGTGCTGTTAAAACAAAGTGTCGGGGGACTGTGTAATTCTGGACACTCGTATAAGTTATGTGACGAGTGATTTCCCCGCAACATCGTCGGAGATCGTTGGAGATCGTCGGAGACCGTCCAGAATGTCGAAATTTCGAGACTCAAACCCATATCAAACCGACCTGTGTGTTCCAGCCTTATCTCAGCGAAATATTGGCAACTTCCAGAACGTGTTCCCGCGCTGTTCAGCCTGGTGAACTGGGAGCACGGGTCATCAAAGGACAATGTTGAAGACGGCGACTATCAACAGTAAGGTGATGTGAACTTTGAAATGCATTTTCTGAATAAAAAAACTATTATCAAATCTATTTAATTTTTTTTCCTGTACCAAGCCCTAGCTAGAAACCACACAGAATTGCCCTGAGACCTACTTCGTGCTAACTTTAAAATTAGTTCATAAAGTTGGGCTATTTTACTGGTACATTGTAAAGCTACAATCTGAGGGTGTGCTTGTTGGATAAGTAATTTCAGTTCATGTTGTTTAGTCAGGATGCCCCTGGCGTTCTATTGCGTGAGACTGATCATAAAAAAGGAAACATATATTATACACTGTCTTTTAACATGTGAAGAGCATGAGATACTGGATGATTATCTCCCAGAAGTTGGATTAATTGTGCAAGTTTATTGGTAATATCATGGCGTTGGATATTGTCTACCAACGGTGGGTGTGACACACTTCCGGATACATGACGAGCTCCGAAAGTGAGGGGTACAGATAGGGCGGTTGAATGGGTAGTGATGGCAATGAAAGGGGTTGAGAAACTGGTGCCGGAGGAGCATGGGTGAGATTTAGGTAACCATCTCGGTCATATTATGGTACAGGTACAGGCCGAGGTTGATGAGTATCAATTTGGGTGAATTTGCGTTTTCTTGGTTGTTCGGCAGGCATAAGAGGTATAACCTGAGGTAGAGGGGAGAAATGTTGCTGATGCTGATCAGGAGAATAACTTGGGGGATGAAGCTTAGACAAGGCGTCATTAAAGGAGACATTTTCAGTGGTCATTATTTTCTTAATTTGGAGCTGTTGTTGTTCGGGACAGGAGACAGAACCAGCCAGTTGGAGTCCTTGACAGTGAACACATATAAAGAATGTTTCTAGACAGTCTTCAGTAGAATGGGAAAGGGAACAGCGACCACATCGGGTAGTATTTGCCCTACAATTCTTGTCTCTATGGCCATACCTTTGGCACTTGCGGAAAAGAATAGGAACAGAACTAAACGGTTCAACCTCCATATAAACACTGTATAGGGAAACATGTTGAGGTAGCGCCTGACCACGAAATACTACTTTAACAGAGCCCGTGGGTAGATATTCTGTACTACCTTGTTGCGTGACTCGACGGTTAAGGCGTTTGACAGATTTAACTGGGATCATGGATTTTAAGCTTTTAAGAATCTCAGATTCAGTAAGTGTTTTTTCAACATCACGGATGATACCCACACGTAGAATATTGGAACTGGGTATGAATGCTTTAACTTGAAGTGTAGTGAGAAGAGGATTAGTTGAGAAAGCATTGGCTTGCACTGCATCTGAAAATCCAATCTGAAGGTGATTACCTCCTTTGCGAGTAATGGGTTTCGCACTTAAAATATTTTCATGAAATTTGCGCTCCAAAGCCATCGCGGGCAAATGACTGATATCTTGTGGATTGGTAGATTCCACAGTGAGTACTACGATACGTTTCAGTTACAACAGGCGGAGTAGGAACAGAGTGGGGTGGATCGTTAGATCCTTCCATATGTTGGGAAGAAGAATTGGGTAATTGAGCGGAATCAAGTAGTGAGTTATCATCTTCCAACGGAGTTCTATTTCCTTTTCAGCCTGTAGCTGTGACGGATCAGGTGACTCGTCACCCCCACTATGCTCTGCCATATCACACACACTACACGAAGAGGTAAAAGACAGTAATACACTATGCAGCACACAGTGCACTACACTACACTCGACCGTAAGTTACTCGCAGCCGCAAACACTATACAAGGCAACCATTCAAGTCCGCTGCCAAGCAGCAAATGTATAGCTAGATCCTTACCGGCTTTGACAATCGGGTCCACCCACTGTAATCGGAATAGTTACACAGCTCGACTCGTGGCGCTGGCGGCCTATCTATTTGCGGCAGAAATGCATCTTTATGGAAAATATGTTTACTTTGATTGCCGATTTATCGTAATTTAAAGTTATGAAGAATGTTACATAGGTTAATACTGTTAAAATGTTTAATCTTAGAGGTTACTATCGTTGATATGTCCCGAAATAACGTCGTGAAATGAAACTGCGGAAAGATGGAGTAGTCCAATTGACGTTCCTTAACTGTGAGGAATAATATAAATCGCTTTTACTATCATGGCCTTTAGATACATAGCAGAATTTACCACAATACGTTTGTCTTCTGATGTTAACCTTGAGATTAAGAGTCATTGTTCAATTAGAGTTTTAAAATTCTTCAGGTGCTGCTCTCAGGAAAAGGGCTGGGCAAAACCTAAAAATACCTTTTTTCAATATTCGTTGTATGGTTAACATAAGTATTTTGACTCAAACATGTTTAAATTTTAATTTCAAAATATATAGTTTCAGATTACATTTCATTCATATCCTTCACTAGAATTTTAAATATCGGGCGTGTTGGCCGCGCGGTAAGTGTCACGCAGCTGTGAGCTTGCATCCGGGAGTTAGTGGATTCGAACTCCACTGTCGGAAGCCCTGAAGATGGTTTTCCGTTGTTTCAAATTTTCACATCAGGCTGTACATTAATTAACGGCACGGCCGATTCCTTCCCACTCCTAGCCATTTCCTATCCCACCGTCGCCATAAGACCTATCTGTGCCGGCGCGACGTAAAACAAATAGCCAGAAGAAGAATTTTAACTACGAAATCAGTGAGAGAAAGTTATTTTGAGTAAATATATTGTAAACTGCTCATTGCTCAGGCAACAACACTTCATACGTTGGCTTTACCGTCATGACAGAAATGGTTCCCACTTGTCATTGTTTAAATGTTAAAGTTCAGATTATCTTTATAAAAATATGTTGTGTTGCTGTCATATGGCAAATACGACTCCGTCTATAGGATTATTTAATGAACAAATTACGGGTAAAAATACCCGATTAGCAAGATTAACTGCCACCCCGGAGGCCCGGGTTCGATTCCTGGCCCTGCCACGAAATTTCAAAGTGATACGAGGGCTAGAACGGGATCCACTCAGCCTTGGGAGGTCAACTGCGTAGAGGGGGGATTGATTCCCACCTCAGTCATTCTCGAAGTAGTTTTCCATAGTTTCCTACTTCTCCTCCAGGCAAATGTGGGCTTGGTACCTAACTGTCGCTTCATTCCCTCTTCCTTGCCTATCCCTTCCAATCTTCCCATACCCAACACAAGCCCCCTTTTGAGCATAGCAGTTGCGGCCGTCTGGGCGAGGTACTTGTCATCCTTCCCAGTTGTATCCCCGACCCGACGTCTCACGCTCCAGAACACTATCTGGAGGTGGTTGAGATAGGATCCCTCGCTGAGTCCGAGAGAAAAGCCAACCCCGGAGGAGTAAACCTATTAAGAAAAATAGAAGATAAATACCCGAAATAGAAATGGAAAACTAAGGTGAAAATTCTAACTGCTTTGAGCCACTCCATAGTATTGTCCTTGTCTACAGAGATTTCGTGAAATGATAGTGTCCCTTTGCTCATTTTTCCTGTTCGAAATACAAAAAAAAATGCACACAGCAATACATATTCGAATATTTCGAAACACAGTTAAAGAAAAACAAATCACTCTACCATTAAAAAACGAATAAGCGCATACATTAAAATTCTTATTTAGGATGAAGTTACAGCGAGAAAACACTTTAAGCCACTCATTACATTTGTTCTTGTTTGCAGGACATTTATGCTCGATATACAAAAAGGCGTGCAATAATGTCACAAATTCCAAGAGTTGTAAACACAATTTAAAAAATATATTCACCACACTACACAATAAAGTTTAAACTCACTAGCGCATAACTATTAGCTCAAATTATCAAGCCAACAAGCACCTTATTGCGAACACATTGCCAACATTTACGACAGCAAAACAATATAAGTAAAACTGGAAATGCGGCAATTTGCGGCACACAGCTTCCTGTCAGTGAGCAGGAGTCCAGCGATCCACCGGCATTATGGTGAAACTTTCTGGTTACAGCTTTATGCTGGGCTTCACAAGCGATTTTCAAGGCCGGTATAAGGAGCGGCTAATGTCACCCATTCACTATACTTCTTCCTCGTGAAAAGTTGTTTGGGCTCCCTTTTATTTTTGCCCAGTTAACAATTTATATTTTCAAATCCAGATAAATCACTAGTTAACTTTCAAATCCAGGTACATCACAAACATATTCCCTATTATATCACGATATACTACTCACGTTCTTTATAGTTTTTACAGGATCATAACTACATCCCATATGCTAATGTTTGCACTCTCAGTTTTCGGCTGTATGATCAGCCCAGTTACTATCAGCGACGAAGAATCGACCAGACTCTACTCATCCCACGGAAGCTACGGCGCTATGAGTGCGTATTCTCCGAAGGACTCGCCAGACGTCCAACTCCTGAAATGGACTTCGACCAGGCGAAACAAGCCAGGACCTGAACGGACTCGGAAACTTCTAGTATCGACGGTGGACGAAGAAAGATTAGCCCAGTTCCGGACCTCCAATCTGCTGCTCTCCACCGGCTCGGTTTATACGTCACCACCTTCTGTTAGAGATTCAGCTGGAGAGGTCGAACTAGACGCTCAGCTTGGCATTAATCCATTGCCTCCGATTTCTCCGACAAACTACAAAATTCAGCAACCTACTCCGTACATCCCGGTCAACGCACGGAGCTACGCCCAGACTGCCTTAAACCCAGCCATTCCACCCAACATTTAAAACAGTAGTGTCATCGCCACGTCACACCAGGCTACGATTCAACCGCCATTTTACCTTATGAAGCTCCAGCACGTCGATCCTGCATTTGCTAATACCAAAAAATCTACCAAATTCTGACCCGCCACACGCCGAACTTTGCTGATTACAAGCTAGAAATCCAGCGTGCCCGTGATGGGGGCTTTAATATGAAAACTTGTAAGCCCTATTTCTCCCATTTCACCAATCGAATAGAAGCTCATCAACTGGGACAGCATGCCAGGGCTACCAACATGTCCACGCAACGACCTGCCAGACGACCAGAGCCCCCCGTCCTCCCAGCTCCCATCTTGTCTGTGATGACCTACCGGGTGAACAGGGACCACACGGATGACGAGGTGGCCGCCCATCTCCAACTGGAAGGCCACGACATATTTAAATTCATCCGCATCCGGAACACGAATGCTCAACACCCTTGGTTCGCATCCTGTCGCGGGATGTCCCAACACTGGACGGGTTGTTGCGGGACGGCGCTATGATCTACGCCCGGCGCCACACGGTGGAGCCATCCAGGTCTGTTTACCCGCAGAAGGTCCGTTGCCCCAGGTATCAGCGTTTCGATCGCGCTCCAGGAACTGCCTGTATTCAACCCGAGCTATGAGTAATTTGCTCCAGTCAGGAACATCCCACTCAAGTGTATCCGAACAAAGCTAACCCGAAATGTGTCAATTGTAACCTCAACCATCCGTCTTTCAGTTATAAATGTAAAACCAAACCTCTTCCTGAACCTATCAAGCCTGAATCCGCCGTCCCAGTACATTCCCAAGACCTGGCTACCTCTGTTTCCTCTTCCTCCCTCCCGGCCCCTAGTTCTGAAAACATCAATCGTTTTGTAACGATGGTGTTGCAGAACAACGTCCCCTATCACCGCCCTCACATCCTTGCCCTGATCCAGTTAGCGGCTCGGTTGGTGGTTAATACTCACGTTGATGTTGCGTACTCTGGGAATATAATGCATTTCGCATTCTTTCCCCTAAGTACTGTGCATTTTATGCGGTAAGTTCAATGTTTATTATGTGAACATATGATCAGTTCGCACCAACCTCCCGCCTATGGAAACTTCCCTTTCCTTGCATGCCCCGGATGTTTTCGTCCTTAATGAAACTTTTCTGACGCCTACTTATAATCCGCAATTCACCCCTTTTTTTCTTATACCGTGCTGACCGTCCTGGTCTAGGTCGCAGCGGTGTCTCTATAGGAGTCAGGCGAACCTATACTGTCATTCGGCATGATTTTACCTTTCCCAAAAATTTCTCCGAATACCTTATTTTAGAAGTAGTCACCCCTCATAAATCAATTACAGTTGCTGCTATTTATCTTACTCCCGGCCTATCAGCCCCTTCTGATTTTATTAAACACATCGATTCTACCTTCACGAATTAAATTATTTTAGCTGATTTAAACATTACCTCTTATACCCCACCCCAATCTCTCGAATTTACTTATTTATGTAATAATCCCCGGAGCATACGATGTCCTTCACATTTCACACCCTACCTGCCAACCAATCCACACCTGATGTCCTCAACCTTTCTCCTTCCCTTGCCTCTTCCCCTACCATCCAACAGCCTATCCCTCTTCGTAGCGATCATGCACCTGCTCTCCACACCATTCCCGGAATTATTTCTAATCATCGCCTTTCCCCACCTCGCCCTCCGCCCACCCGCCGCTTCTCACACACTAACTGGAATAATTATCGCACTACCATTACTGACCTTCTCTAAGGCTCTTCTCCCCCGTTTCCATTCCCACTCGTCACTCTCTCATAGATACAGTAGAACGAGCTATAATAGTTTTCGATAACCTCCATATCACCCGTCACTCCTATCACCCTTCCAAACCCCCATCCCACCCAAGGCGTTACGTCTTCTTAAACTTCCTCACGAATATTACAATTCATATGTCCGTACCAAAGACTTGGCGACTTTACGACAACACCGACAACACGTCATGCCCGTTCTTACATTAATGCAATAAAACGTAAACTCGAGACTGATAAATGTAATGACTTAGCCGGCTATCAAAAACCTAGCAAATTATGGACAACTTTTCGCCAATTAACTAAAACTACTAAACCCCTTACTACCCCATACTACATTCTCCTACGCATCCGTGTACCGACAAGGATAAACCCGACGTATTTGCTGACTATTATCGGACATCATTTCCCCCTCTTCATATACCGATTTTGTCCATCCTGTCGAACATGTTAGTAATCAATTCTCCCACCCTGATCTACCTGAACTTCAAATTTCTTTTCTACACTTCCCCCAAGTTAACTACATGTGTCCCCTAAATGCTCCTATCACCCCTACCGACATCACCAATTCTTTGAAACATCAGAAAAACATCTCTCCCGGCTTCGATTACATCCCCTATCGTCATATCCAAGAAGCCCCTCCTATCCTCATCGATCTCCTTAGTAACATCTATACCTTCATTTTATACACAGGCGCTTACCCCGCTCATTGTGGTAAGGCCACTCTCCTTCTTTTCCTCAAATCGAATAAACACCCATCTGACACCTATCGCCCCAACTCCTTGCTCCCAATCCTTAGTAAGATTCTCGAAGGAATTTTGAGTAGAAGAATTATTTCCTATCTAAATTCCCTAGGTCTTCTGTGTTGATATATCTTCATTTCTTGCTCGTTACACTGGTTTAGGTAATCAAATTATACCATTGAAACACCACCTTCTTCACGCACATCCATTTATTACGAGCGGTCCACTACATCTGACATTGGTTCACATACACACATGGCAATCAAAACGTCCAAAGAACAAAAGAAACGAAGATAAACCACTCGACTAAATTAATATGAATTGCCAACACATAACATCAATGTTGCATTCCTTAAAATATGTACAAGATATGATACATGACAATTTATTTTTATGAGAAAACTACAACATTCCAACACTCCCCCTTTACTAAAAAAAATAAAATAAAATACTACACTTGGTAAAATAGTCTTACTCAGTTTACAGTCACTCATGGAAAAGTCAGCAAGTTATTTGTCAATGTATAAACTTTGACTCAACATAACCCCTTCTTTTGTCTGTTCTATTTTTTATTGACAGTAAGTTTATTGCTTTCCCTAGATCTTTAATCTCTAACTCATCTGCCAACCTTATTTTAACCAACTTAGCAACCTCTTTGTCACCTGTTGCGATAATGTCGTCAACATACAAGCTAATAATACAACACTCCCTTTCATACACACATGGTTCTTTGACACATTTCTTAAAATCTAGCCTTCTTATTATAGCATCAACACAAGTATTCCAGTCTTTACTCGAATTAGGTAGTCCATGGATGCTTTTCTTCAATTTACATACATAAATTTGGACATCCTTTTCTACGAACGATTCTGGTTGTTCCATGTATACAGTACAACTGATTTCACTGTTTAAGTAAGCACTACTTACATCTAGATGTTCTACCGTCCAACCTTTACGTACTGCAATACCTATTATAACGCATGACTCTGCTCTGGGATCTAACTTCCTGCTGTCTGCCCTCACAGCCCACGCCTGACATCCAAATACTATCAATCTACCTATTTCTTCCTGGTACAACTTCCTACTGAACCACAGTTCATACGGTATCTGAAAATTTATTGCTGAGGATGGGCACCTATTTCTTAAGTACACTGCAGTCATTACCGCTTCTCCCCAGAATTCCTTTGGTAACCCTGACTGGATCAATAGACATCTAACAGTATCAAACATCGTTCTATCCTACTTCTGCAAATCCATTTTATTGTGGAGTGTACGGTACTGACCTCCTATGAGTAATACCAAATAGCTTAATATGATAATAGTGGAAACTCTCCTCACTTAGCACGCAGAGCAGCGGCGACAGCACGTAGTGCTGCTATCTAGTGGCTCGCAGGGTAGACTAACATAACGCGCTATTCAAACACTACACATTTCGACTTCCAACCCAACAAAATTCAGATTTTAAGACGTTTGCGTCGTTCTTGTAACATAATATAGGGAAGAAAAAAGGTTGATGTTGATCTGAATGAACCAGTGATAAGAATAAAACAAATATATTATCAAATTAAAACATTAGATCGTCATGTTATGACTAGGGCCTACAGTCTTCAAGAGCAAATCACATATGCAATATCTTTTTAAACTTGGTATTTTTACAGGCAATATTTTTCACTGTTAAGTTATTGGTTCTATTCACATATGCCTTTATAAGGACTTTGAAGTATTTGTCAGTCAGTAATTTTGCACAGCTGTTACATATGCCTACACTACATTCATTCAATGACAAAAACTTGTCAGTCAATTTTCTTCTAATCCCATCTGTGCTTTCTAAGAGAAACTTACAAAAACTATTTTCAAATGTTCTTGATATTTTAGCACCTAACTTTCCCCCACAAATATTTAGAAACATCATTTTAGAATTGTCATACTTTTTCATTTCTATGTGCAAGTTTCCAATGCTATAATCATTATCATAATATGACAATACATCCCTACATTCAGCATGGGGAAATTTGCTACATGCCCAGCCCATGACATAATGGTCTCTATTTTCCTGTATTACATCATGGTCATAATCAGTTATCTGATCACTTAACTCACACTGTTGAGTGACATTAGAATCAAAATTGCATTTCATCACATCATTATGAGCCAGTAGAAAGTCTGCAACATAAGATTCACAATTGCTCTCATCAGAAGCACAGAGCAATTGATTTATCATAACACTCCTTATGGCACTGCGAAATTTTGTTGCATCTGGGGTTACATTGTTACCTCCTCTTGCTCTGATAATGGAAAAAATGTTTTCAATGCAGTCCTGTGTGAGCCTCCTTGTTAGCAAATAATGAAAACCATAATCACTATATAATTCAGACCACAATAGTTTCAGTGCAGAAATATTGTCTATCCAACCCTGAATACAGAGAGGGTTGCCTTTGCAGTTATTTAAAACTTTGAGTTGTTTTAGACAATCACAAATTTCATCCAGCTTTTACATATGCCCTGAGTCATTGCTTAAGGGTCTTCTGTACTCTTTAGGGCTACTGAGATTTGAAGAATTAAAAATATCATTCAAAGTATCACACATTTCTATAAACTCTGCAGTGTTTGCAGCACTTGATTGCAAAGAATTGAATGACACATGAACTAGCATTCCAGAAGCTACAGAATGGCTGAGGACCCTGGTAGCTAAACATACCCTCATATTTGAAAAGGGAGGAAGTGTGATACATTTCTTTGTTAACTTTGGGGCTAACCTTGGAATCATTTTTGAGTCCTTGTTGTAAAATTCTCTTATGTGAGACCAACTACATATTTTACCACTAGAAACAAAGTCATACTTTTTCAGATTGTTTCTCACTGACTTGATTAAGTGAGGTGGACCATGAAAAAAATAAATTTTCTCATCATTTACCTCAATGAATGGCTTCTCTGCAGTAACACCTAACAGTTTCCTCACATTCATATTATTACTCCCTTGATCACACACAACTCCTTTACGGACTAACCCTATTGCCTGAAGTTGACTGACAATAAATAGCACCAGCTCTTTGATGTAGTGCCCTGACATAGCATTGTTTGTTAGGAAGTACCCAATTATTTGTTTGTAATTGAGGTATACCATAGCCTGGTTACATTGTTGGCGCATGGGAGCAGTGATTGGCTGTACAGGAGTATCAACACCAAAATCTTCATAGCCCTCCAGCTGATCCTTCTGAGGATCATATGACAGTGATGAGTTGATGGAAATTTCATCAAATACCAGTGAAATAACCCTCTACTCCCTTCTCATTTTCTTAGTTTTTATTTCCAGCAAGCTTAGAACCATTTTATTTACTCCAGGTTCCACTTGAGCATTTTGTAATCAGCTTCTTAATGAACTGGTACTTGGCAAAGAAAAATGCTTTTGCTTGAACTTGTATGACTTTGGTGAACAATAATGCAAAGCTAAGGCAAACCTTTTGTCAGTACTTGAAAAACTTCATCCCTGAGCTTTACGGTTCCCTTGATTTAGTTGAAAATTTATAAAGTTCTGAGCAACACTGTTCTCACAGTTACACTTTGACTGATTTTTCTGCAATACACACAATTTTCTTCTCAAACTTTTATTCACTGATCTGTACTTGGATAGCAACTTCTGAAAATTCCTATATTTCAACATTAAGATTGAACAGCATTTACTCAGTCTCTCTTCTGCAGGCACTTTATCATATTCCTGGACTGCACTTTCTGTTGGTACCGGTAACTCATTTGAAATTTCTGGGGTAGAATCATGGTCTCGTTTCCTTTTCTTCGGGCTACTCCTCAAGTTTGTCTGTTTGACATTGTGGCATAACAGTGATGGCACTGCACCTGGCCAGATTCTGTAACAAACATAAAGATTTAATAATTAGGCATTCACTAGTGATACAAGTTATAATGATGGAAAAATGCAATGTTTGTACTTCAACCAAGTTCATATGCAAAACTGGAAGAAAAAATATTATATACCTACCCTTGGCTTAAGAGATTTTTGTTTCTGAAATCCTTTTCTGAGAAGTGGTCCGAGCACACTACATAGCTTTTATTTAAATGTTCTGGTCCTTTTGTCCTCAGAACTTCATCTAAATCTGCTCTTCTGCTCTTCACAACCCACTGAGTACACCTAAAAATCGATTAAATGCATAGGTTTAATCATAACAATACTTTAAAGAAAGTATGTTCTCATAAATAGAAAAAAATACAGACACGTAAAAACATTAACAGGTAGGCCTATACTCACAGCACTTTGTTGTTAGGAAATCTGTAAAATGACTTGCGATCACTTTGTCTTCTGTAATTAAAACACCCATACATAGCACAAATAACTCCTCTTCCTGCCATTTCCAAAATAGTGATACAAAACAAGCACAAAACTATCTGAAATACGAATAAGACACTTCTGGCATGCACAGCTGACAGCAGTAGCAAGAGTAGTTAGCCTCTCAAACCGCTAGATGGCACGCAGAAGCGGTGTCGCCAGTTTCTCGCCAGGAGTTTCCACTATTATCATATTAAGCTATTTGGTAATACCACATTTTTGCAATTGTGCTTAAAACCTGCTACATTTACCAGGTGGCTCAAGAACGTCGTACTTTCTACTTACAAATGTCCCGCATGCACAAATGATGAATGGGATATCTACCAACGGATTTTCACAGGCGCACTACTGCCAGCGGTTAGGTTACGTCAGAATATGAAGAGATAAGAACCAGCCTGTCGCTCGCAGCATGTTACTCAGCGTTACAAGTCTAATGCACCCCTTGCAATAGTAAACATCGTATTCCACCCCATATTTCTAGGCTGGTGTATGGTACAGCCGCACTATATTTGCTGTCAGCATATCGGCAATGGATAGTGTGTTCAGCAGCGACAAATACACAGACATTACTTTAATCTGGACAACCTGGTCGGAATGCAACCGAAGCTCCAAACAGACGTAGGCCAATGGCCCCTACACACGTATTTCAACGAACGGTATTAGTTTTTGTTTCACACAAGCAACTCTATTATCGAGTGGAATGTCTACACGTTTATAAATTAATAACTTATTACATTTCCTTTTATGCATCTTTGGCGTGTTTACAAACTAGCGGTGATTTTGGGGTGGGGCGAGGAGGGACAGTGGGACAGTGGGGCAGTGGCACCCTCCCCCAACTTTTTGGAGTAAACATTACATTTTTTTTAGCCAGCTGGAACTAGCAATTATTTAAAATGAAGCTATTTCTACAAGCGTTGTTGTCTTATCTGCTAATTATTTCCTTTATTTTATTTAATTATTGACATAATTATTGGTTGAAATACGCACAAAATGCCGTTCGTCGCGGCTAAAAGATTTGTACAGCGCTGCGGCAAGTAGGGGAGACTTTGCATGTGCTGGGGGAAGGGTAGTAGGGGTACATATTTTTTGACAAGGTCGTGGACACTGAGTTATAATTCACCCGCTTGCCGCGCGCATCCGTCAGTCTGGCAGTCTCGTTTAGTATCTGTTAGTTTCTTAGTGTGTATTCAAATACCAAATGATTTTAATTGCATAATCATGCCGTACTTCTATGCAATTGCACCAGGCGAGCAGGCCGTGGGGTTAGGGGCACGCAGCTGTGAGCTTGCACGCGGGTGATAGTGGTTTTGAATCCTACTGTCGGCAGGCCTGATGATGGTTTCCCGTGGTTTCCCATTTGCACACCAGGCAAGTTCTAGGGCTCTAAGTTAATTAAGGCCACGGCCTCTTCCTTTCCACACGTAGCCCTCTCCTGTCTCATCGTCGCCATAAGTCGTATCTGTTTCGGTGCGACGTAAAGCCAATTCTTCTTCTTCTTAATCTGCTTACCTTCCAGGGTTTATTTCTCCTCAGACTCAGCGATGGATCCCACCTCTACTGCCTGAAGGTCGGTGTCCTGGAGGGTGAGACATTGGGTTGGTATACAAGTGGGGAGGATGACCAGTACCTCGCCCATGCGGCCTCACCTGCTATGCTGAACAGGGGCCTTGGTGGGGGATGGGAAGTTTGAAAGGGTTAGGCAACTAGGAGGGGAGGAAGCGGCCGTGGCCTTAAGTTAAGGACCATCCCGGCGTTTGCCTGGAGAAGTGGGAAACAACGGAAAACCACTTCGAGGAGGGCTGAGGTGGCAATCGAACCCACCTCCACCCAGTCGACCTCCCAAGGCTGAGTAGACCCAGTTCGAGGCCTCGTACCACTTTTCAAAACATCGTGGCGGAGTGGGGAATCGAACCGGGCCTCCGGGGGTGGCAGCTAATCACCCCTACCACTACTCCACAGAGGCGGACGTAAAGCAAATTGTAAAATAAATTTAATTGTAATTTCAACGGGAGATAAAGCCAACGTTCCTTTCACTGGGCTAAATTATTTGTTTTGTGTTATGTTATTTATGAAGTAAATCTATTTAACCTGCCCCGTGGTTTGTTTGTGAGACCTAGATAAAATTTTAGTATATAGCATTTAATCACAATCTCAAAAAAAGTATTATTACAAATAAACCACGGGGCAGGTTAATTGCATTTACATAATAAATAACATAACACAAACGAAAGAATTTAGTCCGGTGAAAATAAAGTTGGTATTATCTCCCGTTGAAATTAAAATTAAATATTTTTTTTACAATTGACTTTACGTCGTAGCGACGCAGATAGGACTTATGGCAACGATGAAACAGGAAAAGGCTACGCGTGGAAAGGAAGAGGCCGTGGCCTTAATTAAGGTACAGCCCCAACACTTGCCTGGTATGGAAATGGGAGGCCACGGAAATCCATCTTCAGGGCTGCCGACAGTGGGATTCGAAACCACTATCTCTCGGGTGCAAGCTCACATTTACGCGCCCCTAACCACACGGCCAGCTCGCCCGGTACATTTACATAGAAGTACGGCATGATTATGCAATTAAAATCATTTGGTATTTGAATACACACTAAGAAACTAACAGATACTAAACGAGACTGCCAGACTGACGGATGCGCGCGGCAAGCGGGTGAATTATAACTCAGTGTCCACGACCTTGTCACAAAAATATGTACCCCTACTACCCTTCCCCCAGCACATGCAAAGTCTCCCCTACTTGCCGCAGCGCTGTACAAATCTTTTAGCCGCGACGAACGGCATTTTGTGCGTATTTCCGCCAATAATTAAAAAATAAACGGAAGAATTAGCATATAAGACAACAAGGCTTGTACAAATAGCTTTTTTTAAAAGAAATCCTAGTTCCAGCCGGCTAAAGTGGAAAAATGTAATGTTTACTCCAAAAAGTGTGTGTGGGGGGGGGGGGGAGGGTACCACTGTTCCTTGTCGCCCCACCCCCTAATCGCCGCTGCTGTTTGTAAACACGCCAAAGATGCAGAAAAGGAAATTTAATAAGTTGTTAATATATAAGCTTACATGTGTAGACATTCCTCTCGATAATACAGTTGCTTGTATGAAACAGAAACGATACTGTTCGGTGAAATACTTGTGTAGAGGCATACGTCTGTTTGGAGCTTCGGCTCCATTCCGACCGGGTTGTCCAGATTAACGTAATGTCTGTGCATTCGTCGCTGCTGAACACACTAGCCATTGTTGATATGCAGACAGCAAAATAATATAGTGCGGCTGTACCATACACCAGCCTAGAAATATGGGGTGGAAAACGATGTTTACTATGTTTACTTACCACTTTTCCACTCGCATTCACTGATCTACTGTCTTGCGATGATTCGTCACCCTTCATTGTAGGATTGATTGATTGATTGATTGATTGTCTAAAGTTTCAATTGTGCCTTTTCAGAGTTTGGAATGAAACGTTTTTATTGAATCCTGAAAAGTTTTGGAACTAAACGACTCAAATGTAAATTGTCGATAGAAAAATTACCGTAGGCATATTTGTTCATTTCCCAAACCGTTCTCTGTGCTGATATTGGACCGAGATTTTTGCTGGGCTTTGAAATGCTATTTGTGTTGCAGGGACGCCTCTTCCTCTTTTAAGTAGTCAGCGCTGGATCTAAATCGTTCAGTTCATCATTTGAACATGTTTTTTTAACGATCATTGCGGGAGTAATTAGGTACAGATCAAAGAGGATAGAATAGACAGATCGAAGTTTCTCGTGTATGTTTTTAAAACAGGATATTCGACCTTCGTGTAATTCTCGCTATTCGAAGTCCCTTTACTTCAAAGTATCAAAACCCCGCAGGAATCTTCTAGTTGGTATATATGGAACATCCGTAAATTGTTATACAACCTTTCCGTAACTCAGCATGATATAATATTAATTTGGATACCAAGTCATTGCAGCATACCAGGTAATGTTCAGGTTGATCGTTTAGCTAAAGCTGCAGCTGAAGGACAAGGACTTCCCTATTACCTCGCCATTCCACACACGGATTATTCACCTACTATCAAACAGAACGTACTTCAAAAATGGTCTTCTCTAAGGAAAAATTCCGCAAAAACGAAGGGTAAAGCTTATTATCAACTACAACCGGAACTGCAAAGAACCCCCTGGTTCACTATGGGCACTTACTCTAGAAGACATATAACTACACTAATCCGTTTACGATTCAATCATGCGCTTACACCTGAATATAAGTATAAATTTCATATCAGTGACACAGATATTTGCACCTGTCAGCAAGCAAGTGGTACGATTCATCACATAATATTCCAATGTTGTAACTATTCTAACCAAAGGAAAAAGTTTTTTCAAGCACTAATAAATCATAACGTTCCTCTACCAACTAGTGTCGCTTGTCTTATTCATGCTCCTACGGAACCATTAGTAAATATGCTCACTAATTTCCTTGATGAATGTAAAATCGCCTTATAAGTCACCCTTAGTAGCCTACACTTGTCACTAACGTTCTCACACTTACATTACATAACCTGACTATTCCTTTAAACTACACATGTTAACAACAGTACAAATCAGCTCACCGATAATAGAAGAAATTCCATATCTATCATGGATATCACATATCGGCGAATATTATCTTTTCCTTACAATCTAACATAGGGTCCAATTAATAATTTAATCATTCTTTACCAGCACAAGCCTACTCCTCTGATTCTTCCTCAACCACGCAAAACAACTTCCAAACCTTGCATTACCCAGGATTACCAACCTAGAACTTACTAATATTCTTTCAACACAAATAAGTGCTTTAACAAACGGTGTGGTTATTGGGTACAGAGTTAAAACTAAGCCCAACAACATACAAGAAGAAGAAGAAGAAGAAGAAGAAGAAGTCCCTTGGCCCATTGCCATGTCCAAGGAGAGTAAGGTGGCGAAGTTTCTAAACAAGGCTACAGAAAGGTTGAAGAAAATTGTGATTTAGAAGACATAATTTATTGGGGGCGGTGACAAAATAAATGACATAAATAATTATTTTAATTAATTTTGTTTATTATTAGTAAGTCTATTCTCTTCAATTGTGTTTGAAAATCGCAATAGCACTGTATTTGTTGTTGTGATGTGCAATTACTATTTCCATGCTTATATAGGGTTTTATTCTGTCCGACAGTCTCACAAAATACTGGGCAGAGTGTTCTATGCGGAAGTCCTTTAAGAACTCCACAGTTTAGAACCTGAACGTCCTATCACTTTGCGCTGTCAAAGGTTGCTATGAATAAGAATGGCAGTGTTGTCAAACAAAGCGCACGGAATGCAGTCCTATCGAACACCTATCAAGTCTAAAGTATGGTTCATTTAATACTTAATTTGTACCACCTTAAGTACAGGAGTACGAATGTTTAATTATAGCCGTAATGAGATCCAAAAAATCCTGTTCGCCCTTCAATCAGATGCCACTTCATTTCATTGCCTGAAAGATGGACTAATATTATATTGAGTATCTTTATACAGCGGTGGTGTTAACTTACTTCAGTAGATTATATTTTTTACGAACTGAAGCTTGTAGAGAATTTTTAGTCGGTGTATGAAGATGTGATTTTAAGCCATAGCCTATAATCAATCTCTACTACGGTTCAACCATTAACCTAGAATATACATCTTAAGAGTTAGACGAAAAGCATAAACGGTACAGGACCAAGAGGAGCAGATAGTAAAGAACCAAGAACTGGATATTGAAACTCCCCGAGATCAATCGCGACAGAATACAAAACTCAATGTAGGCTATTGTTTTTAATATTATATTTGCTTTTGTGTGTAATATTGATGCATGTTGCTTAGGATATTAATATAATGTTCTTTTTTCTTTTAGAATGTCCATCATTTTCATGTTCTGGACTGATGTGCGTGGTTATCATCACTTGCTAACCCAGTAGCTTCCATGGACAGTATCATATACTGTAATACACCCTATATTGTTGTAAGAAGAATGTATGATAAAGCAAGAGTCTTCCTGATCTTTCCAACTGATACCTACAAATTTAAGGGCTGTATCAAGTAATGCAGAGAACCATGTAAGTGGTTGGCTGATTTTTCTGATGTAATGAATTTAAAATTTTGTTTGGCTCCTTGGCTGAATAATCAGCATATGGTATTGACCTTCAGTTCATAGGGCCCCTGGATTAAATTCCTGGTCGAGTTGAAGATTTTAAACACATTTGGTTACTTCCTCTAGCTCGAGGGTGGTGTGTTTATGTTCATCTTAATATATATCTTTGTTTACATACAACACGTCACACGACATACCACCACACAAATACACAATAGTGAATACCTCCTCCTACTTGGGATTGGTGTAAGGAAAGGCATCCAACTGGAAAACTAGGCTAAATCAACACTAAGTGTCCACCCTAAGTAATTCAGAAAAGGCCAGGAAGAAAATGAGAAGAAGAATTAATACCAAGTTTATGGGTTTGATAGTTGCCAGTAGAATTTTAGATGGTGCCACAGAATCACACAATAGTAATTATTAAATACATCCCTCCATATAGGGTTGGCGTCAGGAAGGGAATCCGGCCGTTAAACAGAGCCAAATCCACATGTGCGACACAGTTCGCACCTGCGACCCTACAATGTGGGAAAAGCAGTAGAAGAAGAAGAAGCATAGAATTGTAGGTGGTGATTGTTGTTTTAAGGGGCACAGTGGTTAACACCCATGTCAGGGTGGGGGTAGGTGTTTTGGTAAGGATATACTTTTAAAGTGTATCACTATATTGATCTAAAGAAAAGTCAAAAACAAGACCTAAGTTGTTGTAGATATGATATTCATTGTGTGGCAACATGCACCTCTTATGCTTCTTACTGCCTGGCTTATGTATTATTAGCAGACAGTGGTAATAAATAAATATTGATGCACAATTAAATGGGGTCTATTATCTTGTGATAAGGTTACCAGATCTGTTACCTGAAATCCGGCAACGGTAGGTAAGTCCAACCCTTGTCCCGTTTCCGTACGGGGTCAGGTATATTGCCAGTACTGTTAAAATTGTTGTTTCTGCTGCTATTGTTGATATTCTTGAAAAGTTATTATTCACTATTATTATAAATGTATCACTGTGACAGTGGTGGCTGGTGAATTCTCCATCTGGAGGGGCTGTAAATGCTATTAAATTATATCCTGTCTATCGTACTTATACAGAGAAAAAGAATTAACAGTTAAATAACAATATAATAAAGAATTAAAAAACCAAAGGAACAATTTTATAATCATACATGCTAAAGGACCGTTAGACTAAGTTAATTAAACACAAAAACTTCCTGATTTTCTGATGTCACTGACTTGTCAAATAAATAAATAAATAAATATTGATGCATAATTAAATGCGGTCTATTATCTTGTGATAAGGTTACCTTGTTCCTTCAATCAATACTGATCTGCATTTAGGGCAGTCGCCCAGGTGGCAGATTCCCTATCTGTTGCTTTCCTAGCCTTTTCCTAAATGATTTCAAAGAAATTGGAAATTTATTGAACATCTCCCTTGGTAAGTTATTCCAATCCCTGACTCCCCTTCTATTAATGAATATTTGCCCCAGTTTGTCCTCTTGAATTCCAACTTTATCTTCATATTGTGATCTTTCCTACCTTTATAAACGCCATTCAAACTTTTTCGTCTGCTAATGTCATTCCACGCCATCTCTCCGCTGACAGCTCAGAACATACCACTTAGTCGAGCAGCTCTTCTTCTTTCTCTCAATTCTTCCCAACCCAAACATTGCAACATTTTTGTAATGCTACTCTTTTGTTGGAAATCACCCAGAAATCATCCTTTGGTTTTTTAATTCTTTATTATATTGTTATTTAACTGTTCATTCTTTTTCTTTGTTTAAGTATGATAGACAGGATAGAATTTAATCTGGGTATCCTTCCAGTGAGCCGAGTAGGACTTTCGTGGACAATATGCCTCCATCGGTTCCTGTCATTATAGAGTTCCTCTCCTTTCACATCCTGCAGTTTTGTTCCTTTCTCGATAAGGTCTGCATTTATTTGGTCCAGCCACCTTCTTCTGGGACGTCCAACAGGCCTCCTTCCAGGTACTGCCATTTCCAAGTATTGCCTGAGGATTCTAGTCAAATACTTTAATATGACAATACCGTACAGCTTGCTGTTTTCAGCGAGAAAGTCGATAGTGCTGCTACCTACATGGCTTGGTGTGACCAACTCTTCAATAACATATTGCCATCTGTATGATTCTTGGCGCACTGCCGTGTTGTTTATAATGTATTAGTGTTTGTCACTAAATAATCTTACATTGCAGTTATATTCCAAGAAAAGTGTTATGCGCTGAACTAATTACCCAGCAAGATAATGGGCGTGGGAACTGATAAGGACTGCAAGAATTAAAAGAAGTAATCACCTCACATCTGTGTTGAGGTTACATTCTATGCCACTTATATTAAGAAAATCAATCAAATACTCTACTGAAATGTTAGTGGGACGTAAAACCAATAATACTAACAAATATGGAACTCTAGTATACTCAAACTTGAGGGTCTACATTGTTAAACAGTACCATAAATTTCACAATCGAAAACTTGTGGGCCTGTAGCGTAATGATTATTGTGGTAGTCTTGAAATTGGAAATTGAAGGCCATGAGTTTTGAATCCAGTCACCTTTGTTTTTACTGCAAGAAAATAATAATAATAATAATAATAATAACAACCATAATAATAATAATAATAATCTTTACTTCCCACTAACTACTTTTACGGTTTTTGGAGATGCCGAGGTGCCGGAATATAGTCCTGCAGGCATTCTGTTACATGCCAGTAAATCTGCGTACACGAGGCTGACGCATTTGAGCACCTTCAAATACCACCGGACTGAGCCAGGATCGAACCTGCCAAATTTGGATTAGAAGGCCATCACATCAACCGTCTGAGCCACTCAGCCCGTTGTAAGAAAATTATTTCAGTGTATTATTGGCATAGACTTGAGCACCAGTCCAACTAATTTAATACGTGTGTATGGTAATTCTTCATGTAATAATTTGTGAAAGAGACTTTAGGAAATTCTCAACATTTCTTCCTTGTCAGGAACATCATAGTTCACTCACGTAACCCCAGTATGTGTTATATATATATTATGTATTTCTGTCTTCAGAGGTAAAATAGAAAATTCAAAGTATAGCAAAAGCGAGATAGCAGCGTGAGGCGAGGTCCGCTATAGAGTTTGGGACACAACTTCCCCGAGCCATCCGAGTTAACTAATGAAGGTTAAATTCCCCGAGCCGGCTGGGATCGAACCCAGGACCCCTTGAACCAAAGGCCAGCACGCTAACCATTTAGCTGTTGAACCGGAAATAATAATAATAATAATAATAATAATAATAATAATGGTTTACGCCCCACTGGCTACTTTTACGGTGTTCGGAAACGTCGAGGTGCCGGAATGTTGTCCCGCAGGGGTTCGTTTACGTGCCATTTAAGTCAGCCGACACGAAGGTGGCGTATTTGAGCTCCTTCAAATACCAAACCTCCTGTGGGTGGGGGCGGCAGAATAACACCCACGGTATCCCCTGCCTGTTGTAAGAGGCGACTAAAAGGGACCCCATGGGCTCCGAACTTCGGAGCGTGGGTTGGCGACCACGGGGCCCTTAGCTGAGTCCTGGCATTGCCTCCACTTACTTGTGCCAGGCTCCTCACTTTCATCTATCCTATCTGACCTCCCTTGGTTAACTCTTGTTCTTTTCTGACCCCAACGGTATTACGTATGGAGGCCTAGGGAGTCTTTCATTTTCATGCCCTTCGTGGCCCTTGTCTTCCTTTGGCCGATACCTTCATTTTTTGAAGTGTCGGACCCCTTCCATTTTTCTCTCTGATTAGTGTTATATTGAGGACGGTTGCCTAGTTGTGCTTCCTCTTAAAACAATCACCACCACCTTCAAATACCAAAATGCATCTTTAACATGAGTAATTCTGAAGTATTTATAACTACTTTCAAGCAGTATTGTTTGCAGAGTTATTGTCATTTCTTTTCATCCGTCAGTCAGTAATCATTGCCCCTGAGGAGTGCGACAGGCTTCGGCAGCCGGCACGATTCCTGTCGTCGCCGCTAGATGGGGCTTCATTCATTCCATTCCTGACCCAGTCGAATAACTGGAAACAGACTGTGGATATTTTACTCAGCGTCACGATGTCATAGTGATGAACGCATGCATGCAATTTGTGCAGAAACTCATCGGTGAAGACTCTGATAGAGAAGTCTTTGAGTGGTTTTGAAGAAAGGCGTTAACACCAGTGAAACCTGTTATTCTGTTCAGCGATCAGGTGTTTCCATTTGACCGGACAGTGAATAGACATAACACTGTGTATTGCGCAGATGAAAACCCTCATATAGGTATAGAGGCATATCCTCAGAGGAATTCATCACTCCTCATCTATGCTCGTGGTATCAATTGCTATTTTTCCATGGCATCCGTTGTCTGACTTGTTGGCTGAATGGTCGGCATACTGGCCTTCGGTTTGGAGGGTCCCGGGTTCGATTTCCGGCCGGGTCGGGGATTTTAACCTTCATTGGTTAATTCCTGTGGCTCCCGGGCTGGGTGTTTGTGCTGTCTCCAACATCCCTGCAACTCACACACCACACATAACACTACCTTCCACCACAATAACACGCAGTTACCTGCATATGGCAGATGCCGCCCACCCTCATCGCTCTTACAAGGGCTGCACTCGGCTAGAAATAGCCAAACGAAATTTAAAAGAAAATCATGGCATCCGTTACCTTTATTCTCTTTGACTTATTTTTAATTTTTTTTGCTATTGCTTTAACGTTGCACTAACACATTGAAGGGTTTCGGCGACGCAAGGATGGGAAGAGGCTAAGATAAGGAAGGAAGTGACCGTTGCCTTAATTCAGATACAGCCCTGACATTTGCCTGCTGTGAAAATGGCAAATCATGGAAACCCATGTTCAGGGCTACTGGCGGTGGGAATAGAACCCACCATATCTCGAAAGCAAATTCACATCTATGTGACCCTAATCGCACGGCCAGCTTGCTCGGTTTTGTTACCTTTTACTCTGATGGATTTCAGTGACCGGGGCACAATTCATTAGGGTAATCACATGAAGGGAATTGTCGTTAAAGGCACAAACCTCTTCATATGGTTATATGGACTTTATTAAGTATGTTAAGTCGCTTGTAAAACCCCCTTTAGAGTATGATTCCAGTGTATGGGACCCTTACCAGGATTACTTGATCAGAGAACTGGAGAACATCCAAAGGAAAGCAGCATGACTAGTTCTGGGTGATTTCCGACAAAGGAGTATCCTTACGAAAATGTTACAATCTTTGGGCTGGGAAGACTTGGGAATAAAGAGAGGAGCTGTCAGTGGAGAGATGGCATATTAATAGACGAATAAGCTTGAATGGAGTTTCTAAAAGTAGGAAAGATCATAGTATGAAGATAAAGTTGGAACTGAAGGGGATTGGGGCAAATATTTGTTTATAGGAAAAGGAATTAGAGACTGGAATAATTTACCAAGGGAGGTGTTCGATGAATTTCCAACAATTTCTGTGTAGTTATTTAAGAAACAACTATGTAAACAATTGATAGGAACTGTGCCACCTGGGTGAGAGACCCTAGAAATGTAGATCAGTGACAAACGGTGTAGGGAGTCTCATTTGAGCGTTTTCAAGCACATTCGAGTAGAATAAATCTATATATATCAAATAACATGTCCTGACTGACTGACTGACTGACTGACTGACTGACTGACTGACTGACTGACTGACTGATTCATCATCGCCGAGCCAAAACTACTGGACATAAAGAAATTCAATTTTGGGGATACATTTATATTAGGGTGTAGGTGCTCACTAAGGGAGGATGAAGGGTGAATTTTAAAAATGAGGATATCTATATCTCATAAACTTAAAAGTTTACAGACGTAAAAATTGGTATTTTGAATCTCCTTTAAAAATAAAGAAACACATATTTTTTGTTTTTGGAAAATCCCATTAAGAGGGCTGTAAAAGGGGGGAAAAGTGGTTGAACATCTTTTATGAGGAGACATATCTCAAAAACTGAAGATGTTACAGACATGAAAAATTGGTATTTGGAATCTCCGTTGAAAATAAAGAAACGTCCTTTTGTATTTTTGGATAATCCGATGAATAGGGGGTGAACAGGAGTGACAAACAAGGTGAATTAAAAAAAAACTATATCTGCAAATTATCTCAGACACATAACATATTACAGATTTGAAAACTGGTATATGGAATTTCATGTAAAAGTGAAGAAACATAAATATTATTTTCGGAAAATCCACTTAAGGGAAACCGAAAAACGGGGTGAATTTTTAAAATCAGCATATCTACAGTAGGCTATATCTCAAAAACTTAACATGTTGCAGACGTGAAAATTGGTATTTGGAATCTCCTTTAAAAATAAGTAAACACGTATTCTTTGGTTTTTGTGAAAGAATTAAAAAAATAGTTGAATTATTTGAATGAGAATGTGTATAATCCGATGAATAGGGGGTGAACAGGAGTGACAAACAAGGTGAATTTAAAAAAAACTATATCTGCAAATTATCTCAGACACATAACATATTACAGATTTGAAAACTGGTATATGGAATTTCATGTAAAAGTGAAGAAACATAAATATTATTACAAAAAATCTAAACATGTTACAAACGTGAGAACTAGTATTTGGAATCTTTTTTAATAAAGAAACACACATTTGGGGGTAGGGGGGATGAAAAAGGAGATGAATTCCTTTTACCAGGATATATCTCAAAAACTGAAGATGTTACAGTCGTGATAATTGGTATTTGGAAGCTCTTTTAAAGAAACGGGTACTGTTTGTTTTTGGAAAATTCACTTGAGTGGAGTTTGAAAGGAAGTAAAAAAATTGAATCCTTTTCCTGGAGAAACATATCTCAAAACAGAAGGTTACAGACGTGGAAAACAACAGATAGGGAATCTGCCACCTGGGCGACTGCCCTAAATGCAGATCAGTAGTGATTGATTGATTGATTTATTTATTTATTTATTTATTTATTTATTAATTTTTTTTATTTGAAGATCGGCCGTACCGAAAAGAAGTCAAAATAATGGACTAAAACTCCTGCTCCTTAATTACAGCTTCTCTTTCCCCAGATCTTAATAAATCATGGATGTTAAGTTATCTGTCCCTTCTGGCACTTTGGCTGAATTGTTAGCGCTTCGTGCCCCCCCCCCTTTATGATACCTTCATTCTTCAGAGTGTTGGGCCTCTTTCATTTCCCTTCTGATTAGTGTTGATAGAGGATGGCTGGCCAGTTGTACTTCCTCTTAAAATAATCACCACCACGGAATGGTCAGCGTATTGGCCTTCGGTTCAGAGGGCCCTGGTATGATTCCCGGCTGAGTCGAAGATTTTAATCCCGTGTGTTAATTCCTGTAGATTGGGGGCTACGGGTTTGTGTTCGTATTCACACGCATCTTCAAGTATATACGACATATCATACGAAAAACAATCACAGATACACGCAATAGTGAGTACGGTATATATCCCTTCACATACAATTGCTGTTAAGAAAGGCATCCAGCCGGAAAACTAGGCAAAGTCCATATGAAGTGCTGCGCTAGGTAATTATTGAGAAAAGGCTAGAAAGAAGAGGAGAGTGTAGTTGTTAAATATTTCCCCCAGAGGCTGGGTGGATCCTCAAACAAATTCTGCTTAAGACATAGCGAAAGGCATGGCTAACATGATGCTCGTTTGGAGGTTTATGAAGGAGGCATTTCATATTTTAAAATTTCATTCTTAATTATTGTGATTATTCATTTATTTTAACAAAAATATTTCCAATGAGTGTAGTGCATTCCTCTTTACTGTAGCATATACAAGTATGCAGTTCACACCAACACGCTAGATGTCACCACCATCGCTGTTCGCACTCCACTCAATGCTGTTAAGATAGAGCTGTCCGGTATTGGTGTGTTAAAGTATTTGTTCTAGTCTCTTCCATCCTTTGCACATGCCCAAACCATTTCAGCCGTGCAATGCGTAGACTCTTCCATCGTACAGGTCACTTGCATGTCATTTCTGATGTACTCATTTTTATTTGTCTCTTCTTGATTTTTGCGTAGCAGATCATAAAAATTTCATTTCACATGCTTGCAGTTTCCTGATGTCTCTTTTCACTAACACACAGGTTTCCAACCCATATGTCATGGTTGGCAGAAGGTGAGATTTGAACATTGTTTGTTTGGCTTTTACGGGAACTGCTTTGTCCCACACTAGATTTTGTACCTGATAGAAGAGCTTTTAACCTTTTTTTCACTCTGTTCTGGATTTCCAATTTAGCACTCCCCTGGTTCCATACAATACTTCCAAGATAACTGAAGTTTTCTACACATTCAATTCTCTCTCCATGAAGTTTGAGGTCACATTCTCTGGGTGTTCTACTCAATTTCATTGTTACTGTTTTCTTCTTACTCACAGTTAATTTATATTCTTTAAATTTGTTGACCCAGCAATCTAATTTCCTTTGGACTTTTTGCTCCGTTTATCCCCAAATGGCAACATCTACAAACACTAATGCATTCAAATCTCCAGGTTCTGCAGCTTTAATTTCCTTAATAATTACATCCATGATTGCAAGGAAAAATAGTGGAGATAGTGCACTGCCTTGTTGTACACCTCTCTTTGTTTGGAACCATTCAGATCTACCATTCCCTATTTGTACAATACTTTCACAGTTTTCATATAGCAATTGAATCTTACGAATTAGAGAACATGGAGCCTCTAGTTTATGCAGACATTCCCATATTTTGCTCCTTGGAACACTGTCATAGGCTTTTTCTTTATCTAAGAACACTACTATCAGATCTTTCCCTTTTTCCCAGTAATTTTCCATTCGTTGTCTAACGGCAAAAATTAGGTCTATTATTCCTCTGTTGCCTCTGAAGCAGTGTTGTTCTTCAGACTGACGTTCTGTCCTTGTTCTTAATCTCTTTGCTATGATCTTTTCGAATATCTTGAGGCAGTGTGGTAGCAGAATAATTCCTCTGTAGTTTGTACACTTTCTTCTGCTTCCTTTCATGAATACAGGTATGATCAGTCTTTTTTCCATTCATCTGGTATCTTATTTTCTCTCCAGATTACTCCTAGTGTTCGATGTAGCCACTGAAGACCTTGTATGCCTGCTGCTTTGATTATATCTGCAGATAATCCATCTACTCTTGGTGACTTTCTTCCTTTCATAAGCTTCAGGGCATTTTCTGTTTCTGACCACATAATTGGTCTTTCTTCTTCTGCATGTTGATAGGTTCATTGTTTTCCGTGCTCCTCTTCTTCATTGCCATTTAACAACTTGTCGAAATAGTTTCCCATTTCTTCTCTGATGTTTTCTGTATTCTGGATTAGGATTCCATCCTGTGTTTCAATTGCTTTAATATCCTCTTTGTCTGATCTCCCGCTCTTCAATATTCCATATAAGATCTTTCGATTCCATTTTGAGTCCTCCTCTAGTTTTTTTGTGAACATCTCCCAACTCTTCTCTTTCTCTTCCTTCACAATTTCTCTTCACTAATTTCTTATCTCTATCTAATAGATTAGCTAATAGACTAGCTAATAGATTATAGTCTATTTGTTTGAGTTCGGTTATTTTTTGGTTATGTTGTGGTAAGATACCTTGCATTTGTTTTTGCTTCTCAACATCTTTATGTTTCTTTGCCATATTTCTGTCTTTAATAGCTTCTCTTACTTTTTCACTCCACCAACTGGTCTCTTTCTTCTTTCCTCCTCCTCTTGTTTTGCCACATACTTCTGCTGCACAACTCACTAGTGTTGTTTTGAATAGGTTCCATTCCTCCTGTGCACTTTGTGTTTCATTCTTCAGTACCTTTTCCATTACTAGCTCTTGAAAAGCTTTTTTATTTGCCTCATCTTTCAATTTCCAATCTTTTATTCTTGGTATTTTCTGTGTACTTGGTGCTCGCACAACCTTATAGTTCAAGTCAGCTATTAGTAGCCTGTGATCACTGTCTAAACATTCACTGGGAATAACTTTTACATCTCTCACACCTTCTCCACTTTTTCTATCTGTTATTACATAATTAATGACTGTTTTAGTTCTTCCATCCCAGCTGTATCTGGTTATTTTATGACTGTCTTGTTTCTTGAAGAAGGTGTTTTTTATTATCATGTTATTTCTGGCACAGAAATCTTAGGAATTCTCGCCTTCAGCATTTCTTCCCCTATATCCAAAAGGCCCCATTACCTCGCTACGGCATTATAATGAAATTTATAATTGAATGCTTATTGTTTTATACTTAATCCGCCGAAATTCGCGATCTGAGTGGTTTTTTAAGAGAATCCGCCAAAGTTCGCAATCTGACTCTTTTTCTAATAGATTACGGCAAGTTTCCTCCCATTTTTCAATCTTTCTTTCCAGCAATCGATTTCGTACTTCCTGGGCTAGGTCCAGGTATTCCACCCGGTCAGTTGGGTCCCTAAATCTTTGCCATCTTTTCCTATAAGCTTTTTTAATATGGATCATATCCTTGAGGAGATCCGGCGTGGTGTCGTCTTGGGTGCCTTGGCATGACTGCAATCGTAGTCATTACCCGTTCAGGACCCGTTTCCAGCGCGGTCCGCACATTATTATTATTATTATTATTATTATTATTATTATTATTATTGTTGTTGTTGTTGTTCTGGACTCCACAGCAAGATGCAAGACCGCTACTTGGCGGTAAATTACATCTGCTGCCATTGTCAATGATGGCAGTATGACCAGCACCATTGTCGCCCGTAGGCAAGTGCGCAGGACTTTTGGCGATACGAATGACACACTTCCGTGCATTATTGACCTTATTATGAGGTGAACAATTGCACGGTCAATCTCATTCCTGTCGTTTATTTCAAATGTGTTTCAATTTTTATTTATATGCCAGAAGAATCTACTTTACTCTAAGAAGGAAAAGATAGCTCTTGAAAACGAACCCAGGAAAGATAAAAAATGATCGGTTTATGATCAGAATAAGTACATTGAAAATCCACAGCCTGTTTCCAGTCATTCAACCGGGTCAGGAATGGAATGAATAAGCCCCCAGTTAGTGGCGAGGATAGGAATTGTGCCGGCTGCCGAAGCCCGTCGCACTCCTCTGGGGCAATGATTAATGAATGACAAATGAAATTAAATGATGTTGGAGAGTGTTGCTGGAATGAATGATAAGGGGGAAAACCGGAGTACCCGGAGAAAAACCTGTCCCGCCTCCGCTTTGTCCAGCACAAATCTCACATGGAGTGAACGGGATTTGAACCATGAAACCCAGCGGTGAGAGGCCAGCGCGCTGCTGCCTGAGCCACGGAGGCTCCTTATAAGTATATTAGGAACAGTAAAAGCAATTGGTCCCACCTCCGTTTTCACCCCATCGCGGTTAAGTTGACTTACCCCCCCCCCCAAAAAAAAAGAAGGCGTGTTTCTTTATGTTTAAAGGAGATTCCAAATACCAATGTTCACGTGTGTTTACTTCAGTTTTGAGATATAAGTATTCCCATAAAAATAATTCACTTTTTTCACTTTTCACACTCCCTCCCTTAAGTGAATTTTGAATTTTCCAGGAAAAAATATTTGTTTCTTTAATAGTAAAGGATAGAGCCACCTTGGCTCAAAGCGCGTCGGCCCCTCACCGCTGGATACCGTGGTTCAAATCCTGGTGACTCCATGTGAGATTTGTGCTGGACAAAGCGGAGGTGGGACAGGTTTTTCTCCGGGTACTCCTGTTTTCCCTGTCATCTTTCATTCCAGCAACACTCTCCATTATCATTTCATATCATTTATCACTCATTAATAAATCACCTTGGGAGTGGTGACCCCATTGTGATAACAGCCTATATAAGTTTCATTCATTACATCCCTGCCCCGCCAATGACTGGAAAACAGGTTGTAGGTTTTCATCTTCAATTGTAAAGGATCTTCTAAATACCGATTATCTTCAGTTTTTGAGATATGTGTCCTCATGAAACGAATTCAACTCCTTTTCACACCCGCCCCCAAAGATGATTCCGCTCCCCCCCCCCTAAAACGCGTCGTTTTATTTTTAAAAAAGATCTAAATACCAATTTTCACATCTGTAACAACTTTAGTTTTTATTAGATGTAAGTATCCTCATACAATTAATTCAATTAATTTTTCTATTTTCACCCCCTCCCTTCATTGGATTTTCTGAGAATACCTGTTTCTTTACTTCAACAGGAGATTCTAAATACCAGTTTTTATGTATGTAACATTTTACATTTCTGAGATATACTATAGATATAGTCTTTCTAAAAAATCACCCCAATTTGTCACTCCTGTTTAACCCCCATTAATTAAATTTTCCAAAAACAAAAAAAGTAAATGTTTCTGTATTTTAAAAGGAGTTTCCATATACTAACTATCTGGTCTGTTAATATCTTCAGTTTCTGAGATATAAGTATCCTCATTAAAGGCATTCAACCCATTTTTCACTCCTTTTCAACCCTTCTATTGGGATTTTCCAAAAACAAAAAAATAAGTATTTCTTTATTTTGAAAAGTGATTCTAAGTACCAATTTTTACGTCTGTAAACTTTTACAGTTTCCAGATAGAGATACACTCGTTTTAAAAATTCACCCCAATTTTCACACCCTCCCCCATTATTTGGATTTTCTAAAAAAGTATGTTTTCCTTTATTTTTAAAGGAGGTTACAAATTTAAATTTTCATGACTTCAGTTTTTGAGATATAAGTCTCCTCATGAAAGGTGTTCAACCCATTTCCCCCCCACTTTTCACCCCCTTCATGGGATTTTCCAAAAAAACAAAGTTACGTGTTTCTTTATTTTGAAAGGAGATTCTAAATACCAAATTTTACATCTGTAAACTTTTACAGTTTTGAGATATAGATACATTCATTTTAAAAATTCACCCCCCTTTCAACCCCCCACTGTTTGGATTTCCTAAAAACAAAAAATACATGTTTCTTTATTTATAAAAGAGATCCCAAATACCGATTTTCAGGTCTGTAACATCTTCAGTTTCTGAGATATAAGGATCCTTATTAAAGGCATTCAACCATTTTTCACCCCCTTTCAACCCTCCTATTGGGATTTTCCGAAAACAAAATGTGTGTTTCTTTATTTTGAAAGTAGATTCTAAGTACCAATTTTTACATCTGTAGATTTTGAAAGTTTTGGGATATAGATTAACTCATTTTAAAAATTCACCCCCCTTTCAACCCTCCAATATTTGGATTTTCCAAAAACAAAAAGTACATGTTTCTTTATTTTTAAAGGAGATCCCAAATACCTTCTTTCAGGTCTGTAATATCTTCAGTTTCTGAGATATAAGTATCCTCATTAAAGGCATTCAACCCATTCTTCACTCCTTTTTGCCCCTCCTATTGGGATTTTCCGAAAACAAAAAATACGTGTTTCTTTATTTTGAAAGGAGGTACTAAATACCAATTTCTACGTTTGAAAACTTTTACAGTTTTGAGATATAGATACACTCATTTTAAAAATTCACCCCCCCCCCTTTTCACCCCCATTATTTGGATTTTCCAAAAACAAAAAATATGTGTTTCTTTATTTTTAAAGGAGGTTCCAAATTTAAATTTTTATGAATATAACATCTTCAGTTTTTGAGATATAAGTCTCCACATAAAAGGTGTTCAACACTCCCCCCCCCCACTTTTCACCCCTTCATCGGATTTTCCGAAAACAAAAAAATACGTGTTTCTTTATTTTTAAAGGAGAAATCAAATACCAATTTTTATTACTCTAAACCTTTAAGTTTTTGAGATATGGATATTGTCATTTTAAAAACTAACCCCCCTTTTCACCCCCTTAGTGACGGAATATCCAAAAATCCTCCCTTAGCGAGCACTTACATGTTAATATGAATGTATCCCCAAAATTTCATTTCTCTATGTCCAGTAGTTTCGGCTCGGCGATGATGAATCAGTCAGTCAGTCAGTTAGGACAAGTTACTTTCTTCTTCTTCTTGCGTTCCGGCCTTCTAAGGACCACGTTACAATTTCAATTGTTCCTCCTTATTTGTTCTTTCCTTTTCTTCCAGTATTCTTTCATTTTTTCACTGTGTTTCTTTTTCCTGTCTTCAGTCCACTTTGTGCCTGTTTTCTTTTCCTTCCTCCCTTGGAATCCTTCCATTAGTAAGACTTTCTTCCTAAAAATCTTTCTTTCCAATAATTCTTCTTCTCGTATGTTGTTCCTTTCCAGGTCTTTCTTGACTTCTTGAATCCAGGTGGTAGTTGATTTCTTTTCCCAAAGGTACTTGAAGATTCGTTTAGTTAGTCTATTGTCATCCATTCTGTAAATGTGTCCAAGAAATAGCAATCTCCTTTTTCTTATTGTTCCTGATATGTTTTCTACATTCTGGTAAATTTCATTGTTACTTCTTAATTTCCAAAACTCTGCAATTCTTGGAGGACCTAATATTTTCCTTATAATTCTTCTTTCTAATATTCTAATTTATCAAGCTTGTAGTTCAGTGTTAGACATTCGCTGGCATAAAGGCTTTCTGGTTTCACTACTGTGTTGTAGTGCTTTATTTTAAGTTTTCTTGATAAGCACTTTTTGTTGTAAGTATTCTTAGTTATACCGTACGCTCTTTCCATCTTTTGTATCCTCTCCTCTATAGCAGATTTTTCTAAACCATTTTCTTGAATTGTCTCACCCAAATATTTGAATTTCTTTACCTTTTCTATTCGACCAATTTTGTTTTCTCGGCAGAGATTCTCAAGCCTGTCATGTTGGCTGTCTTTTCAAGGAGATTGACTTGCATTGCTGCATCTGTAAGGCTTTCTGAAAGTATGGCAAAGTCATCTGCAAATGCTAGGCAATTTATTGCAACACCTTTGTTCTTCTTCCCTAGCATGAGTGGCAATATTTTAGATTCTTTCAGTTTTTCATTCCAAATTCTTACAGTTTTCACCATGACACAATTGAAAAGGAGTGGAGATAGACCATCGCCCTGCCTGACACCTGTATTTATTTTGAAAGGTCGAGATACTTCACCCATAAATTTTACTTTCGAGATAGTGTCTGTAAGTGTTTCACGAATTAGGTTTGCCAGTTTAGTTTTAACTCCAAATTCACCTGATTACTTTATCTAGGGTTTCCTTATCAACAGAGTCAAAGGCTTTTTTAAAGTCAATAAATGTTACAACTATGTCTTTGGAGTTTATTAATCTTTATATACACTGACTGACAGAGCAAATGCAACACCAAGAAGGAGTGGTTCAAAAGGGATGAAAGTTGGGGAAAAAACAGAGACGGCACGGACGAATAATTGATGTTTATTTCAAACCGATATGCAGGTTACACAATGCGCACGGCATCGACTCAGTAGGATGTAGGACCACCGCGAGCAGCGATGCACGCAGAAACACGTCAAGGTACAGAGTCAATAAGAGTGCGGATGGTGTCCTGAGGGATGGTTCTCCATTCTCTGTCAACCATTTGCCACAGTTGGTCGTCCGTACGAGGCTGGGGCAGAGTTTGCAAACGGCGTCCAATGAGATCCCACACGTGTTCGATTGGTGAGAGATCCGGAGAGTACGCTGGCCACGGAAGCATCTGTACACCTCGTAGAGGCTGTTGGGAGATGCGAGCAGTGTGTGGGCGGGCATTATCCTGCTGAAACAGAGCATTGGGCAGCCCCTGAAGGTATGGGAGTGCCACCGGCCGCAGCACATGCTGCACGTAGTGGTGGGCATTTAACGTGCCTTGAATACGCACTAGAGGTGACGTGGAATCATACGCAATAGCGCCCCAAACCATGATGCCGCGTTGTCTAGCAGTAGGGCGCTCCACAGTTACTGCCAGATTTGACCTTTCTCTACGCCGACGCCACACTCGTCTGCGGTGACTATCACTGACAGAACAGAAGCGTGACTCATCGGAGAACACGACGTTCCGCCATTCCCTCATCCAAGTCGCTCTAGCCCGGCATCATGCCAGGCGTGCACGTCTATGCTGTGTAGACAATGGTAGTCTTCTGAGCGGACGCCGGGAGTGCAGGCCTCCTTCAACCAATCGACGGGAAATTGTTCTGGTTGATATTGGAACAGCCAGGGTGTCTTGCACATGCTGAAGAATGGCGGTTGACGTGGCGTGCGGGGCTGCCACCGCTTGGCGGCGGATGCGCCGATCCTCGCGTGCTGACGTCACTCGGGCTGCGCCTGGACCCCTCGCACGTGCCACATGTCCCTGCGCCAACCATCTTCGCCACAGGCGCTGCACCGTGGACACATCCCTATGGGTATCGGCTGCGATTTGACGAAGCGACCAACCTGCCCTTCTCAGCCCGATCACCATACCCCTCGTAAAGTCGTCTGTCTGCTGGAAATGCCTCCGTTGACGGCGGCCTGGCATTCTTAGCTATACACGTGTCCTGTGGCACACGACAACACGTTCTACAATGACTGTCGGCTGAGAAATCACGGTACGAAGTGGGCCATTCGCCAACGCCGTGTCCCATTTATCGTTCGCTACGTGCGCAGCACAGCGGCGCATTTCACATCATGAGCATACCTCAGTGACGTCAGTCTACCCTGCAATTGGCATAAAGTTCTGACCACTCCTTCTTGGTGTTGCATTTGCTCTGTCAGTCAGTGTATATAGATTATTCTCTTGTACATGGTCCTCCAAATTTTCAAGGAACTCTTGCTTTTTGTCATCATTACTTCCTGCCTGTTGAGCATATACTTGGATTATTGTGAGACTGTTACTGCTAAGTTTTACTCTGGCTTTTATCATTCTTTCATTTATATACGTGATATCTGTTATGGCTTCAACATCTTTATGCAGCACAAATCCAACTCCATTCTTTGTTTCCTTCTTGTTACCATGCCAGTATAGATTGTTATCTTTCCTCAGTTTCTTTAATTTCATTCCCTTCCATTTTGTCTCACTGATTCCTAATATATGTATCTTCCTCCTTTCCATCAGGTTGGCTATCTCTTCACACTTGTTGGTCAGTGTAATTATATTCAGGGCTCCTACTCTGTTTGGTTTCTTGGTAAGGTATATTCCAGTTGTTATGTCTTTGATCAGTGTATCTTCTTGCCTTTCCAGGATAAGCATCGGCCTTCTTAAGGTCATCATTAGTTCCTGAAGTGCCAGAAGTGAAGTCTTTATCTTGTATGTTCGATCCGAGGCTTGTCCGTACATTGAAAGCAATCAAACAATTACTTCCTTACTGGCTTGCTGGGCCTAACATAAGGAAGGATTTTCTTTTGGGGTTTACTCCCTTAGCCTTTGAGGATCCCACCTCATCCCACAGGGCAGTGGGTTCCATCTGTACTACCCCAGAGGATGGGTTGCCTCTTCCGCCAGCTCTGCCGCTGAGGTCTTCACCCGTAACCCTGGGCACAGGTTCCGTGATATACCCCACGAGACTGGGTTCCTGTCTGAACTCAGCCATCCTATCACTCCGGCCTACTGGAGTGTAGGATGCCCACCCCGTGACGTGGAAGCGCCAGGCAAGAATTACTTAAGCTCAAATATCCCACAGAACTTAATTGTGTCGATCGGCTCACTAAGAATGTAGTGTTTTATAGCCACTTCTCTTTCAAATGGTTTGTTTTGAGTGTGTATACAGAATTGAATCGCCAGCTTATGTCTCCTTTCTCAAGTATCACAAATTCAGTACCACTATTTATGTGTTTTTTACTCGCACTGTGTATTTTAACACTCTCACTGAAGTACTTCATGTCAGAAATATCATCAAAGTCCATGCAGGATCATTAATATTCATTACGAAATATTGCAATCATAATATCACATGCACATAACCAGTCGGTATACTTATTGTGGGAAGGATGAAGTCCTGCCGACACTGGAACCATACTGTAATTGGAGTCTTACCACAGAATTATATGCCCTCTCCTTTACATCCTTACAACAACCCCTAAATACTCTCATAAACATATGAAGAAATCTGTAAAGTTAGCATGAATAGTAAGTTATAGTATAGTGATATTGAATTTGTGATATTTGAGAAAGTAGACATAAGCTGTCATTTAGATTCTGCATACAGACTCATAACAAACCATTTGAAAGAGAAGTGGCTAAAATCACTACATTCTTAGTGAACCGATCTCACGCTCTTCAGTTCTAATCTACGTCTCAAAAGTAATTCCCACCATTAGTTTAAATACTATTCATGCTAAGGTTACGGATTTCTTCATATGGTTAAAGAATATTTAGGGGTTATTGTAAGAATGTAAAGGAGGGGCCTACCTGAAGAAACTTTACAGTATTTTACCTGAGATTGGCAGATTTAAGAAACTTTAATCGGAAACCCGAGTGTGCTAAGAGCTAGAGGAGGAAACAGGTGCTCCTTAGACGGAGGTTTGAAAACTGGTTTAGTGCGAATATTTTATAGTTTCACCAAGAAGGAAAGTCCTCTCAGTTTTATTTACTGTGTTAATGGGGATAATAGTATATCATGGGGTTAATATCAGGAATAATCTTTGTTGGGGTAATCATGTTAACGACGTTGTAAACGAAGTTTACAGACCACTTCACATGGTTATGAGGGTTTTTATGGAGTTTATTAAGGACGTAAAGGAGAGGGCGTGTAAGTCTATGGTAAGACGCCAGTTAGAGTATGGTTCCATTTCTCTTCAGGATTACTTAATGGAAATGATCCAAACGAAAGCAGCACGATTTGTTCTGGGTGATTTCTGGAAAAATAGTAGTGTTATGAAAAATCTCTCCAACTTTGGTCTGGGAACACATGGGAGTATTGAGACGAGCTGCTCGACTAAGTGATATTTAAAATACCAATATAAATGGTCCGTTATTGGACATTATAAATTTACTTATTCGGGACAGATATTTCAGGTTCCTGGTGCGGATCAACATCTATATCATAAGCGGTATTTTCTGACAAAAAAGCCTGATTGGAGATTTTAAAATTGGAAAAATCATATGAAGTTAGAATTCAAAAGGATGAATTGGGACAAATATTCATTTATAGGATGTGAAATAAGTGGTTGGAATATTTTTTCAAGGGAAATGTGCAATAAATTTTCAAGTTTTTTAAAACATTCAAGAAAGGGTTAGGTAAATAACTGAGGGAGAACCTGCCACCTGGGCGACAGTCCTAAATGCAGATCATTTATTGATTGATTGATTGATTGATTGATTGATTGATTGATTGATTGATTGATCGATTGATTGATAGGTTGAGGGCATATAAATCTGTGGAAAGACTCCAATTACAGTATGGTTCCAGTTTTGCAATGATTACTTGATATGAGAACTGGATAAGAACCAAAGAAAAGCTGCACGATTTGTTCTGTGTGATTTCCGACGAAAGAGTAGTTTTACAAGAATGTAGAGCTGTCTGTGGAGAAATGGCCTCGAATTACATTAGTAGACAAATAAGCTTGAGTAGAGCTTTTAAACATAGGAATGATCATAATCATCATCATAATTTTCTAACTCCAGTTTCACGGGTGTGGTGTACAAGTGTTCACCATCTCTTCTTGCCTGCATACATCTTCTGTTCCAGGACATCTTTCTTTCTCAAACCTCCCTCTTGTCCACATGTGATTTTGCTGCATCTGTCCACTGTTTCTTTGGCCTTCCCCTTGGTCGTTTTCCTAGAACAGTAAGGACAAAGTATTTTCTGGCAGGTCTCTTGTTCTTTGTTCGTTCTCATAATGTGCCCTATCACTGAAATCTATTCTTCTTTATTACATTAGTACCGGTAATGGTGACCTCAATGCCGACTACCCTCCTGTTTACTTCATTCCTGTCCTTTTGAGCAGTTTGATTCATAGCTCTAATGAATCTCATTGCTGTTGTCTGTATTCTGTTGTATTCATTGTTTATCAAGCTTTATCTGACCCTGTAATAATTAAGAGAGAAATTCCTCAAGGCAGTATTATTGGACCTTTATGTCTTCTTACATATATCAATGATATGAGTAAAGAAGTGGAATCGGAGATAAGGCTTTTTGCAGATGATGTTATTCTGTACAGCGTAATAAATAAGTTAAAAGATTGTGAGCAACTACAAAATGACTTTGATAATGTTGTGAGATGGACAGCAGGCAATGGTATGATGATAAACGGGGTTAAAAGTCAGGTTGTGAGTTTCACAAATAGGAAAAGTCCTCTCAGTTTTAATTACTGCATTGAAGGGGTGAAAGTTCCTTTGGGGGATCGTTGTAATTACTTAGGTGATAATGTAAGGAAAGATCTTCAATGGGGTAATCACATAAATGGGATTGTAAATAATGGGTACAGATCTCTGCACATGGTTATGAGGGTATTTAGGGGTTGTAGTAAGGATGTAAAGGAGAGGGCATATAAGTTTCTGGTAAGACCCCAAATAGAGTATGGTTCCAGTGTATGGGACCTTCATAAGGATTACTTGATTCAAGAACTGGAAAAAATCCAAAGAAAACCAGCTCAATTTGTTCTGGGTGATTTCTGACAAAAGAGTAGCATTACAAAAATGTTGTTACTGGGCAAGTTAGCCGTGCGTTTAGGGGCGCGCAGCTGTGAGCTTGCATCCGGGAGATAGTGGGTTCGAATCCCACTGTCGGCAGCCCTGAAGATGTTTTTCCGTGGTTTCCCATTTTCACACCAGGCAAATGGTGGGGCTGTACCTTAATTAAGGCCACGGCCGCTTCCTTCCAACTCCCAGCCCTTTCCTATCCCATCGTCGCCATAAGACCTATCTGTGTCAGTGCAACGTAAAGCTACTAGCAAAACAAACAAAAAATGCAAAGTTTGAGCTGGGAAAACTTGGCAAAAAGGAGATGGGCTGCTTGACTAAGTGGTATGTTAAGAACTAGTGTTAGGTTTAGTAGTCCACCCAATCAATACACTTTTTTAACAAAGAACAATAATGGTCATATATTTTATAACCATCATAGTGTAAATTACAATAAAGAAAATTACTTACATTCAGGAATCTTTAAGTGCGATCAATGTTTTGTCACGTACGTGGGGCAAACAGGTAGGAGTTTTCAAACTAGGTATCTGGAACACGTCAATGCTAATAGACATAAGAAATATTCTGCTATAAGTGTCCAAAAGGGGGGTACTGGTTGCCAATATACCGACATAAATAGAGACTTGACCATTTAAAAAAAAAAAGTCAACAAAGGGAACCTGATGAGCAATTACAAAAATATTTGTTTGGACCGGGGTATTAATGCAAACAAAAATTTGAATGACGTACAAGAGAACAAGAATCCATTATATGAACAGATACCGTTGCTCTTATCATCATGAAAAATTAATAATTTGAAGTTGCCTCCTCTAAAACAAACATCCCACCCTCTTGTTCTACCTATAGGCAGAGCTGTTTCCCCTTCCCCTACTAATAGCACTGCTCCCTCTGCTACCGCCCCTAGCCAAGTTCCGCTGGTTGAGAGGAAACATAATTATAATGTGCAGTAGCGTAGCGAGAAGCAAGTCAGAGCGAGGCTCAGATATGAACCAGAGCTATAGGGAGTTTCACCAACTTTGATGGTAAGCTTTTACGTCACGCATTTATGACGGATACTCATTTCTTAAATTTCCGAGGGTTCTAAACCCATTAGTTATATATATATCTCTTTCTTTCCAGACCTTGTCTTTTGAAAGGAATATTCATAAGAATTAAGCTATCAATATGGTGGTCATGCAGCACAGATCTTTGCCATACAACAGGCTATCTCAGAAGCATTAGATTCCTTCTACCAGAAATAGCTTATTTTTTGAAACGAATTTTCTTAAGAATTAAAGCTTTTAGGTATTCTGATGTGGATATGCTCTCATTTTCCTATTCCGAGACCAGAATTCAAATCTCCCTTAGTCAGTACACTGAAGCTACCAGCACTGCATGTCATATTTTCAAGAAATGTAATTCAAATTTTACCATTAAAGAATTTTTTTTACAAGAAGTGACAGACAATTTTATGTAAATATTATTTATTGTCTTTAGTGTATTCTCAAACAGTTTGTAAAGGACATGGGTTCTTCCATTTTTTAAATTATTAGACAGCAACAATGAAGTGTATTGGTTGGGTGGACCATTAAACCTAACACTACTTCTTAATTTAAACTGTATCAATATGGATCCATACAATGAAGTTTGTAAATTGTAACAATAAGTGGTATGTTCCGAGCTGTCAATGGAGAGATGGCGTGGAATGACAACAGTTAGCAAATGTACTGGAAAAGAAACAAAAAATATTAGACCTCAAACTAGCTCATCTGAAAGGAACTAAACCAAACATATCAGAACATAACAAGAACATCAAGACCACAACTACTGTATAGACAGGAAATGTGTTTTTCCACCAATCAGTACATGATTTATTGTAAATGGATTACACTAGTACCGGTTTCGGCCCTTAACGGCCATCATCAGCTAGTACATGATTAGTTTCCAGCCATTAGACAAAATCACAAGTTGTTATTATGTTAGACATCCAGATGTCTAATGGGGGATGGAAATGCAGTATACAGTAGCATGAAGTTAAAATATCTGTGGTCAAAGGTAAAAAGTTACAATAAGTTAGAACATGAGTATACAGAACACATTAAAACATATGGGCCACAATATAAAACACTTTAAAAAAGTTGGTTCCTTTGCTTCTATGTCATGTTGGTTTAGCTGTGTGAGGTAATCTTCGAGAATGTTCTGAGGCTGATATGTGTCATGTTGGTATGTACCTTCGTCATGACAAAATTTTGTGTTATATAATCCAACTGTGATATACTCCAGTAAATTTTAATATAATAAACTGCAGGTCTTGAGTTTGAATTTAGAAGCTGTTGGTGGCAACACCTCTCTCGTCTATGTTCGTTTGTGGTGTAGTCTGTAAAGATAAGCTAATATAAGTATAGTGTATGCATGAAGGAATGCCTGGTGTGTATATGGAAAGAGTACTTACTATTGTTGTTGTGGAGGTCTTGTACCAATATGTCTGAAGGCTTGCTGTGTTCTACTACGAGTGTGTCTGGGGCTCATGTTAGCTGTGGAGGGGGATGTTGGTGGAGGGGAAGAAATGTAATTCAAATTTTACCATTAAAGAATTTTTTTTTTACAAGAAGTGACAGACAATTTTATGTAAATATTATTTATTGTCTTTAGTGTATTATCAAACAGTTTGTAAAGGACATGGGTTCTTCCATTTTTTAAATTATTAGACAGCAACAATGAAGTGTATTGATTGGGTGGACCATTAAACCTAACACTAGTTCTTAATTTAAACTGTATCAATACTTCCCCAATAGTATTTGTATTATAATTATATAACACATTATAAACCGATCATGTGTCTACTGTATCAAATATAACAACTGTGACACAAGTTATATTGGACGTACAGGCAGAAACTTCACCATCCACTATAATGAACATATAAATGCAGTAAAACATAACCATTTCTCATCAATAGGCCAACATGTAGAAGAATCTAAGTATAGCTTCACAGACATCAATAACGATATGACGATACTAAACATAAACTCTAAGGGCCCCCTGCTCAACATAACCGAAGATTTCTATATTTCTATGGACCAATACGCTAACATAATCATAACATTAATGATATTACAGGGAAAACCAGCATCATTTTTGATAAAACCATTCCGGCATTAAAGAATGATTACCTCAAAGTAGTAAACACACGCTCTAACAAACCAACAAATCACAAGCCTGACCCCGCCCCTACTTCCCCAATAGTCACTCCTTCTTCCCCTCCACAGCTAACATGAGCCCCAGACGCACTCGTAGTAGAACACAGCAAGCCTTCAGACATATTGGTACAAGACCTCCACAACAACAATAGTAAGTACTCTTTCCATATACACACCAGGCATTCCTTCATACATACACTATACTTATATTAGCTTATCTTTACAGACTACACCACAAACGAACATAGACGAGAGAGGTGTTGCCACCAACAGCTTCAAAATTCAAACTCAAGACCTGCAGTTTATTATATTAAAATTTACTGGAGTACATCACAGTTGGATTATATAACACAAAATTTTGTCATGATGAAGGTTCATACCAACATGACACATATCAGCCTCAGAACATTCTCGAAGATTACCTCACGCAGCTAAACCAACATGACATAGAAGCAAAGGAACCACACAGAAGATAGAAGAATGGAATCTAAGCAACATGAACTTTTAATAAGCATTTTAATGTGTTAAAACTTTTTTAAAGTGTTTTATATTGTGGTCCATATGTTTTAATGTGTTCTGTATACTCAAGTTCTAACTAATTGTAACTTTTTACCTTTGACCAGAGATATTTTAACTTCATGCTACTGTATACTGCATTTCCATCCCCCATTAGACATCCGGATGTCTAACACAATAACAACTTGTGATTTTGTCTAATGGCTGGAAACTAATCATGTACTAGCTGATGATGGCCGTTAAGGGCCGAAACCGGTACTAGTGTAATCCATTTACAACAAATCGTGTATTGATTGGTGGAAAAACACATTTCTTGTCTATACATTGAATCTATCAATACGGAAAATGAAATTTATAAACAATAAATCAACCACTATATGAAACAATACCTCTACTACCATTAATTTGTCTGATATCACCTTCTCTGACAATGAAATGAGCCTCCTAAACCGAGCTTAAAATACAATTGGCCACTTCCCCATAAGATCGATGATATAGTCACCACAATCGCGGAGGTTGTATCTAACATTAATAAACAAATCGCCTTAGAAAAACAAAATGATGTTAGGTACAAAATAAAAAAGAAATTAAAAAAATAAAAACCAACAAAAATATTACCCTCTCAAAACAGATCCACGATAATGTTATGGTAACAAAAGCCGATAAAGGCAATACAACTGTACTAATGAGCAAACAAGACTACATAAAAAAACAAAGAATTATTTTCAGATACAACCTACACTATCACCAACAAAGATCCTATAACAAAAATACGTTTTAGTTTAAAAACACTTCTCAAAAATTCAACTTTCCTCTTAAATGACCAAGAAAATCTTAAACTAATCAATATGAATCCAAGGTTACCCACAGCCAAATCCTTACCCAAAACTCACAAAAAAGACATCCCTTTCCGACCAATTATCAACAGTAGAGGCAGTCCGACATACAAAACTTCAAGATTTCTACATTACTGTCTTAGAAAACATTTCAAATCAACAGAAAGGACCCTATTAAAAACTCAATTGACCTATGTGAAACCTTAAATAAATTTACCCTGCTACCCAACCACATTTTATGTTCATTTGATGTCACTAACATGTATCCAAACATCCCAGTTACTGATACCATCAACATCATAAAAAAAGAACCTCTCTAAACATAGTGGCATAAGCGAAATTGTAATTGAAGAATTTGTTTGTATTAAACAATAATTACTTCACATTCAACAACAAAATATACCACCAAAAAGGTTTGGCAATGGGAGACCCAATTTCAGGAATATTAGTGGACATCTAAAGGACAGTTTGGAACACAATAAAATAATAACATTAATGGGCTTCATCTTTGGCTCCGTTACGTTGACGACACATTAACTATCATTGACAAATAATACAATAGCACTGATAACATCCTAACATTTTTAAACACTTTAGATAATAATATTTCACAAAGGAAGATGAGAACAACAGCTCGATTAATTTTTTAGACATCGGTATCATATGAATGGATAATAAATTTGACTTTCAAATCTACAGAAAACCTTCCTTCACTCCACTAACAATAAATAATCATTCATTCCACCCCAACTCCCATAAACAAGCTTCATATTACAGTTTAGTATATAGAGCTCAAAAAATTCCCCTTTCGCCTAACAATTTGAAAAAAGAACTAGATTACGTAAAAGAAATAGCCAAATTCAATGGCTTCAACACCAGCACGATCAATAAAATTATTAACAAAGTAAAACTAAAACTAACAACACAACTTTCCCCAATGAAACCCAATAGACCGAAGTTCGCAACTTTCACATACACTAATCCAATTATCCATCAGGTAGCCAACCCCCTAAAAAAACAAAGTCAATTTCGCTTTCAAAACGTGGAACACAAATCAAAACACTGTCAACCTAAATAATAACCGCTGCACAGGATCAGGTATTTATTGACTCAATTGTTCACCATGTAATTTTTCGTATATTGGTCAAACTGGAAGTTGCTTTCAAACTAGATATTTAGAACACTTTAACGCTCAAAAACAAAATAAAATTTCCGCAATGAGTAATCACATGAGGGACACTGGTCACCACTTCAGCACAATAGAACAAGATTTTAAAATCTTTAAAAAAATCGAAAAAGGCAGACTAATGACCGAATTTAAAAACCTATACATCTTCTTGGTCCAACACTTTAATAAAGACAAAAACTTAAAAATGATTTAATAGATATAAAAAGCCCCCTTTAAAATCAAATTCCCATTCTACTTCAAAAAATGAATTTTGAAGACAATAACTTTTTTTAAATCTTTAATACCACGTCAGCTAACTCTCCCAACACATTGAAAGGCACGTCCCTCCCCTTCCCTCCCCTCTACCCTACCCCTCCCCCATTCTCATCAACTCTCCTCTACACGTTGACAACAAACTCATAGCTCCTCATTCCCAAGCGCCATCCCCTCCACTATGACCCCATGGATACAATATGAGAAGTAGGAACCAACAGACCTCCATTAGTCTGACAACACTCAAAACAAATAAATAACATCTTAGCAGCCTACGGTATAACTGATACCAACATTTACTCATCTTTAACTTTTAAGACTAAAAGCTTTTTAAATCTTTAATACCATATCAGCCAACACTCCCAACACACAGACAGGCATGATCCTCACCTCCACCTCCCACTGTTTCCATCAACTCTCCTTTGCGTGTAGGCAACATGCCCATAGCTCCTCCCTCCCAAGTGCTTCCCCCTCCACTATCTCCACACGGACACATGGCGCGAAGTAAAAGCTGAGCTTCCTTCATTAGACCGACAACACTCAACACGAATAAGTAACATCTCAACGGCCTAAGGGGTAAGTGATACTAACATTTACTCATCTTTACTGCCTAGCTCATTTCTTTTAACAATTAATTTAATAATAAATATTCTCAATTACAGACTATCTACACACGATCGGCATCCACCACAAATTAGAGTCCCTTCTGATCAACATTCCAGCATGCACCAACACCATCGTGCTGGTGTACTTGCTACTTCACTTCACTGATAAGATTAACGAAGACTTATTTTGAGCCAAGATACTCCAATCAAGTTGTTAATCTACTTTAACATTTAATCCCATCGCTATGGACTATGCCAATGTTAAATCATCACTTACTTTTACTAGGCTAACATCACAAGCCTAAGATTTTCAACCTGTATTTTCTTTCTTTTTTAATTTTATGACATTACCTCCGAATAAGGTCTAAATCGACCATTTTTGTATCGCCTGACTGTTTTTGCTAACATCCCAAAAATGTAATATATTAAAAACTCATATTTAGGCAACTGCTACTTAACCCCTTTCCAAGTTCCCTTGACACAACCATTATCAACAACTAATGGCTGTAATTGATGTCATTCACAATGCACCAAAAGTATTTATTTGACCTTTCTTTTCAACTGTGCCTAATTTAAGCTTGCAAACAATTTAAGACATTCCAACAAGTTTCACGCCAAAGTTAAATCACCAGTTGCCTATTGCAAACCAAAATTCTCGAACCTAAGACTTCAACCAGATCGTTTTTCCAATTGATTTTCCGTCTGAACAAGGTCTCATTTATCATTCTCTATTCTTACGACTTTACCTCTAAATAAGGTCTCATTTAACATTCTCTCAAGTTACAGGAATATTTTGACCACTGCTACCAAGCACTGTATACGTGCCTTTGTCACAGCTAGCAATCAACAGCCAGTGGCTGATATTGTTGCTACACTCATTAATACTGAATATTGTATTCTTTTTCGTTAGACTGCTCCTATTGTAAATATGTTAATATTAAACTTAGTAATTATATTTCCTAGTATTCCAATAATAATGTAATATTTAAATTTTCAAATCAGACCACTGCTACTAAGCACTGTGTATGTTCCTTACACAACTAGTAATCAACAGCCAATGGCTGTTACTGGTGTTATACACATTAGTACCGAATATTGTATTCTTTTTCTTAGACTGCTCCTATTGTAAAAATGTTAATACTAGATCTTAGTAATTATACTTTAATTTTAAATCAGGTGCCTGATTTAATCTTGAGGAGGTACGGTGACTGATGATGCCTTCTATGAAAGGCGAAATATGTCTCACATTCTTAAGGTAACAATGATTAATTCATAATTGTATAAAAATTTTAATTTATTGAATAGCTGGTTAAATAATAAATGAATTAGCATCCTACAAGTATAGTATCTTCAGTATGGAACCATAATGATATCACTTGCAATTACATCAGTAGACAAATAAGTTTGAGTGGTGTCTTTAAAAGTAGGAAAGATCACAATGTGAAGATAAAGCTGGGATTCAAGAGGACAAATTGGGGCAAACATTCGTTTATAGGAAGGGGAGTTAGAGATTGGAATAACTTACCAAGAGAGATGATTCAATAAATTTCCAATTTCTTTGCAATCATTTAAGAAAAGGCTAGGAAAACAACAGATAGGGAATCTGCCAACTGAGCGACTGCCCTAAATGCAGATCAGTAGTGATTGATTGCTGACTGATAATACAGCACATGCCTCTAAACCATATGTGAAAAAGGAATGATCACAGTATGAAGATGAACTGAAATTCAAGAGGACAAATTGGGACAAATAATCATTTATAGGAGATAGTGGTCCCTGACCCGGTCAATGACTGGAAAACAGGTTGTAGGTTTTCATTTTCAGGAGATAGTGGGCGCGAATCCCATTGCTGGCAGCCCTGAAGATTGGTTTCTGTAGTTTCCCATTTCCACACCAGGCAAATGCTGGGGCTCTACCTTAATTAAGGCCACGGCCGATTCCTTCCCACTCCTAGGCCTTTCCTATCTCATCATCGCCATAAGACCTATCTGTGTCGGTGCGACATAAAACAAATTATTACATGTATTTATTACTTGTAAAACAAATAATTTAAAAAAAATTATAGCAAGAGGAATAAGGGAATGGAATAATTTACCAAGGGAAATGTTTGATAAATTTCCAAGTTTTTTTGAAATCATTTCAGAAAAGACTAGATAAACAATTAATAGGGAATCTGCCACCTGGGCAACAATCCTAAATGCAGTTCAGTGATGATTGATTGATTGATTGATTGATCATACCAGTCATACAGTAAATTTAAATTGAATATTAAACTCTTTACCATTTAATATTGTGACCTTTCACGCATCTCTAAGTTCAGGGTTCTTGATGTTAAAGTTACGCCTCGGCCGGTGTCACGCGGAGGTACAAGAGGTTCCACTCAAGGGACGTGAGAGTTCATTGAGTTGGGTCACAGGTTCGTATGGTTGGATTTAAGTTGATTCGACTGGCGTGAGAAGACGATTGCTAATTAATATCCTAATCAACGTATCGTCATGACATTCCTTATACTATAAAATGAGAACACCGAAAATATAACTTTCATGGAAGGATTTTCCGTTTAATGACTATAAAAACATTTCAAATAGCAACTACAATGCTAAGAAAATAAAAAGCAACACAAATGGATGTTAGAAGTGACTGAACGTTACGTTAATTAAAAAAGAAACACCCTTAACTTCCGACTCTTGTCAATATTTCTTTCATAACATCAATGATAACATCAATTTAATCGGAAAAATCAAAGGAAAATCAATATCACAATGCTGAAGGCTTGAAATTTGAAATGAGTGCATCATTCATCACATTCATCTTCAAACTGATGGTTAAAAATCATTGATTCTTGTTGGCTTGGCACACATATTCACTGACTCAAATAAATGTCTCAACATCCCATTATTTATGTTTAAATCATCGCTTATTTTGTCAAAAATCTATCTAACAACTTGAACGCACCAGTAACCTCTGCTCATCATTATTGTTTAGGTCAAGAAAATGATCGTATAATATAAGACATCGTAATTCTTCAGATAATAACATAGAACAAATAGGAAATGAAATTGATTTCTTCTGAGCTCCATCGGCATCTGCACCTAAATAATGGACATTTGAAAACATAATCATCATCAACTACAATGGTTTCAACAACTACGATGACTCCACAGCTCTGGTGACCTCTGTGAAATCGTCCTGTAAAAACTCTAAGCGGCAACTCAGTAGTTTATAAGAAGAAATCTAGCTAGCAAGAAAAATTAATCTACTCACATATGTAAATGAAGATCACATATTCCATTTTGTGACATGGTTCTCAACTATATAGTATCATTAATTCGTGAAGATCTTGTGTCATTCCAATATTGCACGCAGTCACCTACACTGTATTTAATTAGGACATTTTAGATGATCATACGACCATTGTCCTCGAAATGCCTCGAAATATCATAGCGACTATCGCCCTGTGCCTAAGTGATTACCACTCATGTCAGTAAAATCAAATCCGTACGCATGACTAATTCAATATCCACTACAATAAATCTCATCGGGACCTCTACATCGCATCATACTATAAAATGCATAATCCCAATGACACATTCACAACGATCCATATAACAATAATCATTTACATATTTCGACGATCCTATCACAATAAACCCTTCATCATATTACTCACAAGTCATGCTGACGAATTCTCATTTCATTAAAAAATATACTCGGGCACATCACATTACGAAGACTATACATCTTAACATCATTATTAACACCATATCATCGCAACAACATCGCAATTTCATTTGCGAACACTACGTTTAACATAAGAATACAATCGTAGATGACTCTAAATCACGCACTTGTTATTACCGACTCCTTCTAACATATATTCGAAACCATGAATTAAACTGAAATTTCTTCATAATGACACTATATTAATGCAGGTATAATCCATGCCTAAATCTATCTGCAAAGCATTTGCCTGCGGCCGCTTAGATTCACACGACATAGTGTACGATATATCATAATTCAGGGTCATTCATGTTATAAATTACAATATTCCTGTCCATAGTAAGGCAATGATTGATGAATAAAATGGTTGCCTTCAAGTTGTGTAATTTAGCATGTCACAATTCTGACACTTAAAACAACATACTACTCTACTTAAAAGCAGCTACATAACGGGATCATGAAACATTGACTTAGAGTACTTATCATTTGTTAGCTTCATGATCGAAGACACCTCTCATCTTCCAGTATTGAGACTTTAACCATTGGTGTCCATCCCAGTTCTTGTCGGGTCCTTTGAGACCATAATAGTTTTAAGACCGGGCGAGTTGGCCGTGCGCGTAGAGGCGCGCGGCTGTGAGCTTGCATCCGGGAGATAGTAGGTTCGAATCCCACTATTGGCAGCCCTGAAGATGGTTTTCCGTGGTTTCCCATTTTCACACCAGGCAAATGCTGAGGCTGTACCTTAATTAAGGCCACGGCCGCTTCCTTCCAACTCCTAGGCCTTTCCTATCCCATCGTCGCCATAAGACCTATCTGTGTCGGTGCGACGTAAAGCCCCTAGCAAAAAAAAAAAAAAAAAGTTTTAAGACGACATGCTGGGATTCATAATCATTTCATTGTCATCTCCAATATTCCCTGGTCTGATGAATGATACCTGGAACTCGAAATACACTATTAGAATAGGGTTACATGCATTAACATCATCTACAATATTTTCGTACAACACTTGCCTTATTATTCAAGAGAACTGGATGCATTCGGTTTTGTTCTTTTACAAAAGTTATTCTTATTACAATTAGCAATTGACAATTTTATATTGCAGCCTAGCTTCTCGTCTAATATCTTTCTGATATGTGTGCAATGCTTCTGATCCCTCTAAAATTCCAGCAGAATTATATACTTCTCTTCCTTTTTGAAACGAAATCTGCTACCAGGTTGCAATAATAGCGGACGGTTTTCTTTTAAAAGACTTCTCCATATTCCTAGCTTCCATAGGTTTCTGACAATTAAAAATCTGACTTCTTGATACGGAGTACTCTTGCATAATCGTTTACGTCGGTGAAGGAATTCATTCAATAATCTGTTTTATAATATCTCGGTTATCAATTGACAATTTCATCACCAGTCTCGATTATCAAATCGTATCTGACTAGATAGGCAAGATATGGGCATCATAGGCCTATACAGATTGAACTTAGCCCATTTTATTCAAGTCATTCCATGGCCTCTGACATATTTCTATCATTGATATATTCGCCATGTATTTACATTTATTCAACTTTTACTTGAGGAAACTGCGATATTTACTTAATTCTGTATTACGTGCCACGACATGTCATTATCTATCGTAACTTAATGCGATACCATGGGGTTCAGAGCTTATAATTTAAAAAAAAAATTCCGATTCCTTCAATCCGTTCCCTGTTGTTCATTTAATCGAGTTATTTTTGTTTCTGGTACACTTGGACGAATAGTGATCAGACATATGATTTCATTGATTTTTATTTTCACCGTAAGCTTCCAATGTCTTCACCGACTCCAGTCCAACATTCATTGCAAGGTTATAAAATAATATTGCCTATATTTAGTTTGGCCTTATATAATATATTGTTTTACTTCCCAACAATTAATTGAGGAGTAAGTTATAATAACCTGTATTTACCACAATGAAATTATGGATAGATCACTGCACTGTTGGTTTCATGTCCATGGGCTCTGCTCAAGTTCTTTACACCCGCAGAAACCTCTTTCACCCAACCCCTCACTCTCCGCATACAATAAACCTAGGAGTGCATTTGTGGGCTGTGTGTTTGAAGCCCTACGCACTGAAGTTTGAAACAATTTTTTTTTTTGCAAAATCACATTTATTTTTCCAATGAATGAATCTTCTGTGATATGTTGCTTTGATGCGAATTCCTGACATCATTTGAAAGTTTGTGATAATCAATAAACAATCAATATATATTTGACTTTATTAATATGTAATCTAGATAATTGAGAAGTCCACATAATTAGTTAAGAACGAAGCCATACTTTCCAGTGTCGGCTCAGTTAACCTGCGAGGGGTTGTGTCACGGTCTTTTAGACCAGGCATATACATCGTTTATTCTTTCAAAATATTTTCATGGTATAACGCTACCTCCCCTCCTGTACCTATCACTGGACTTGTTCACTGCACGTATTTACGTTCGCTGTTCCCCTTCCATTACCATTCAGTTAGTGGAGAGGTTTTTCTGTAAACATGGTCGTTTCCTCCGTGTGCGACCCTTGGCATTGCCTTATTATGCGATCCTTTACACCATGCGCTAGTCCTGACATTCACTGTCTGTAGTCTTTTTTGTCGGTACAGAAGTGTTTTGTTTTTAAGGTGTATTGTTTTCAATGGATTATTGATGTGTTAATTTGCATGTAGAAAGCCTCCGTGGCTCAGAGGGCAGCGCATCAACCTCTCACTGCTGGATACCGTGGTTCAAATCGCGGTCACTCCATGCAAGATTTGTGCTGGACAAAGCAGAAGCGGGACAGGTTTTTCTCCGCGTATTCCGGTTTTCGCTGTCATCTTTCATTCCAGCAACACTCTCCATTATCATTTCATAGCATTTATCAGTCATTAATAAATCACCTTAGGAGTGGCGACCCCATTGTACTAATAGCCTATGTATATGGTTCATTCATTACATCCTGACCTGGTCAAAGACTGAAAAACAGGTTGTAGGTTTTCATTTTTCAATTTGTATGTAAAACGGTGTATAGTTGCATATACTGTAAATTGTATATTGTTGACTATGGAGGAGAGAGAATAAGATAGAATTTTACAACTCATCAAGAGTGTAGAGAAAGCAGAACATCAAGAAGAAAGATCTGTGAACTCAGGAGCTATTAGGCGGCAGCTATTCCATGACGAAAATTTAATTTAATTTAATTTATTGAGGACGTCACTTCAGATGATGAAAGAGATGATATTTTAGAAGTACAAGAATTAAACACAGATAGTGAGCAGTACTCTGAAGAAGTAGTAGTACAAGAAATAAGAAGAGAAACTCCTACAGGTGGAGAAATCCAAGATGCGGTAAATTTAACCGGTCCTCAATATGACGTGATAGACCAAAAAGAACTATGTGGGATATTCATTGGCCTCTGCAAAACAGAAGAATGTCTGCTAAGAACATAGTCCAACATCTTCCTCGTGCAAAAGTAGGCTTTCCAACTGATTCACCAGTTCAAGTTTGGAGATACTTTTTCACTCACGTGGGTGCCTTATGGTCACCAACATACTCTCCCTTGTTAAAAGCCTTAGGAGTTTCCCTTTTTATCACCTTTTATGACTGGTAGGTTATACCAAGCTCATATATTCACTGCTCCCACCCTTAAATGGTTGAAAACTGGGACGTCTGGTAACGTTATCTTGTAACTCACATTGCTCATCATGTGTGTCGTAAATAGTGTAACTTAATAATTTGTCATTTTAACCGTAACCATTTAGTGAGTTTCAATATCAAGCATACATCATGATATCATGATATTATCAATAAAACCAACAATATGAAACAAAAATATCTCGCCAGCACTGGGCATGTAGCTAATTGCTCTCCTCAACTTAAAAAAATGTTGGACCGGGCGAGTTGGCCGTGCGGTTAGGGGCACGCAGCTGTGAGCTTGCATCCGGGAGATAGTGGGTTCGAACCCCACTGTCGGCAGCTCTGAAGATGGTTTTCTGTGGTTTCCCATTTTCACACCAGGCAAATGCTGGATCTGTACCTTAATTAAGGCCACGTCTGCTTCCTTCCCAGACCTATCTCTGTCAGTGCGACGTAAAGCAAATAGCGGGGAAAAAAAAAAAAAGTTGGAAACATCTTCTCAAAGTTAAGCAACATTTTTTACTCTAATTTTGGCCTGCATTCTGTTTTTAAGAAAGAGTGATAAAGGAGGTGGGTGGGTTGGTTCCCAACAATCAAGCAAGACGTGTCTCCCAACTGTTGCAGGGCACTTATTAAAATAAGATTCTTAACACTTCTAACACTGCACGTCTCTGTGGTTACGACACTGATTTCTAATGTGGGTTGGTCTATAAGGAATGTATAGGTAGAAAAACTGCTTATTTTATATGTTATATGAATCATGTTATTTTGTAATATTGCATGCATTTTGCATACTTTAAAGGATGTATTATGAAATAAAGATTCCAGAACAGAACCTTGAAACGGACACTTGCAAGACACTAACACGTTATATAATTACATATTGTACTGCCACTTAAGTCATTCTACTACTATATTTGGGTACTGAAACTGAAAAAAATGAATGCAAATCAAATCTTATAGAAAGTAACATCAAAAGGAATATTAATGGGATGAACACCGAGCTCGATAGCTGCAGTCGCTTAAGTGCAGCCAGTATCAAGTATTCGGGAGATAGTAGGTTCGAACCCCACTGTTGGCAGCCCTGAAAATGGTTTTCCGTGGTTTCCCATTTTCACACCAGGCAAATGCTGGGGCTGTATCTTAATTAAGGCCACGGCCACTTCCTTCCCACTCCTAGCCCTTTCCTGTCCCATCGTCGCCGTAAGACCTCTCTGTGTCGGTGCGACGTAAAACAATTAGCAAAAAATAAAAAAAATAGGATGAACATAATGACAAGTCAGTGGGAAGAAGGAGAAATAGAAAGAAAAGAAAGAAGGGCAAGGGCAATCTCTGCATCTTCATTTTCAATCCCAGTTCTTTTATATCCATTCCTTCTCACCTTCCAATGAACTCTTTTGTGCTTCCTAGCTTATCAGGACGATGGGCTTCAACACTGATTGGGTAACCATCATGACAGATCGTCAGTATTGATGTGGGAACTGTAGCACAAGAAGAAAATGTGTTCACCATGCAGACACATTAAGCACATGGGCAAGTTCTTGAATTGCCTTCTTAAGCTCATACAGTGTTTCATCTGTTTTGACTTCATATCTTGTATCCAGATTTGTAATTCTTGTATTGAGGATGTCAGAGACTCTGATTCAAACCTCTGGATCTTTCAAGCTGTTTATGTCAGTTGTCTTGGTCTGTTGTTTTGTTAGCTGGTTTTTCAATCACAATCATATCTCCATAACAATTGGTTTATGGTCTGAGTTAATTTAGCTCCTGGATATGTTTTTACAGGACAAATATTAAACAAGTAAATAAATCTATTCATTTTAATTTTATGTACCTGTGTATTTTATATGGCTTTTACATTTTATGTTTAGTAACCTATGTCAGGGTATGAAGAGTCTAACTTCATCTTATAGGACGCAAGATAGTGTTAGCAGTAGAGGATTCGATCCCGGGATCCCGTAAACCGGGATTCTGGGATCCCGGCCGCTTTTCAATCCCGTAGTTTTTGGGATTAAATTTTCCAGATCCTGGGATTTTCAGGTTTGACATCATTTTTAAAAATTTGCAAAATAGACTGCGTGAAGCGAAACTCCCAGTGCGTTTGAGTAATTCAGTGCAGTTGGAAAAGTCTGATTTTGAGCTCATCGATGAAATCGTTAAAGTCTTGGCTCCTCCAGTCAAATTAACTGTAGAAGCACTCTGTCGCACTGATGCGAATTTATGCACAGCTGATACTGCCCTTAAGTTTCTTTTTAAGCAGTTAAATGATAATAACTCCGAGTTGGTTTCTAAATTCAAGATACATTTACAAAAGCGCATGAAAGATCGCTGAAGACATGAGTTGAGTGGCGTATTATGCTACCTACAAAATCCTCATAGTGACCATGTGGCGTTGGCATTTGATGATGAAATAAAGCGTACATTTTCAAGTCCGAACAAAGCCCTGATAGAAAAATGAGATTGTTTCTTTAATTGAGAGATTAAATGGTAAAAAGAATGACAAAGAGGAAGAACAAAATATGCAAGTCAAGCCTCCTTATACAGAAAAATGTGATTTGACGTTCAAAGAAAAGCTTCAGCTGGAAATAGAAAACAGCATGAAAATTATGTCTCCTGAAGCATTAAATGAAAGTGAATTTTCCAGAATTGTTAACAAGGAAATGAACCTATACGGGCCTTCAAATTCTACTCTGAGCTATAACCTAGAGCAGGCTTATAAGTATTTACTAACGATTCCTCGAACTTCCATCAAACCTGAATGCACTTTCTTAGCAGCTGCATATATGTGCAACAAATTGAGAAGCAGGCTTGATGATGAGACACTGGACGCATTGTTATTTCTCAGATCATATTTTTGCAATTTAAATTAGAATGTTCCTATTAAATTAGTTTTCTTTATATTTACGAGAAATGTGAAATGTGACTGATTAATGTTATTTTTAAATACTTTTTGCTAAGAAACCTTTTACCTACTTACTATGTTGTTACATGAAAGTTGTCTATTTAGTCTATGTTCAGATAGATTGTTGTTAATTTCCAGAGTTTATTTGCATAGTTTGTTACATAAGGTTTTTTAATTTATGTAAGTTTAAAGAGATCTCACTGATTCTTGGAAAAGAATAATGTCAACATAGAGACTGAGTGATTTTAAGTCTGGTTAGTCTGACCCTAAGTCTTATTAGTTAGAGTGATTACATTAGCTAGATGTATACCATAAAATATGTTGATTTTGTCTAAATTTCTATTTGCTAATTAAACAGCTGATTTCTGTAAGATGTTCTTATTTTTTATTTGTAACCTATGATCCCGGGATCTCAGGACTGACCAAGTGTAATCCCAAAATCCTGAGATTAGAAATAAGGGCTGAGATCGAATTCCCTAGTCAGCAGTTGCTATCAAAAACTTTGAGATGTCCACTTTGTAGTAACAAATGAAAGTGCCCTTGGAGATAACATCATAGTGATCAACTCGATGAAAACCAGATCTGGGTTCATTATTAATCCCACAGTACAGTTAGAAGCTGACGAAGATCAGCTGTTTTCAGTCAATCTAGAAGAAATGAAAAGGACATCTATGCGCAAGCTACAAATTACTTTCAGAATATCTGGAACCTCAAAGATGTTCCTGTTGTAAGGCTTCTGAAGGATGAGGGGTGGTTTTTGAAAAGTTAGATTTCAATTTATATTCCTGACCATGGGTGCCCACTTACACTTAGTTCAAGAGGCAGCCATGACTTTAAAGCATTCCTGATCTTTAGAAATCATTTGTACAATATAAGTTGAAAATATTTACAGTGTCTCCTGAATTTTTTCTTTGTAAGCTTAATTATGTACAGTCATTTAGTCACAAGTTGCATAGTAGGCCTATGCCTTGTTTCATAATTGCAACCCATAAATTGGAAAACAATATTAAATTATGTTACTTATTATGTCTAGAGTAATTTTTGAATATGTATTGCAGTGTATTGGATTTGAAATCCCAAATTAAACTGCCAGGAAATGGAACTCCATGTGCATCCTTGGGACCAATTGGACCATACACAAAAAGGGTGAGTATGAATATTTTATTCATTCATTTATTCATTCATGAAATTCCCACCAGTGCAGCCATGGTTTGAATCCCAGCCAATGTGTGGCCTTATGGTTCAGATTTCTTGTAAAATTGGGAGGTCTTATTGGCTTTGATCGTGATATCAACATTCACATACAAATACAAGACTTTTCTTTCGATGTAGGGAATCATCCTATAGAGAGGAGGGTTTTCTTTTCCGCTGTTCTGTCTACGTCGATGTATTGCAGAACTTTTCTCCAGCTGTTAGGCTCTTTATGATAGGAAACTTTGATTTGATACTTAGTGGCAGGGATGTGATTGTTGTATACAGAAAAAATGATAATATCTTCCTTTACTCCTGGAACAAAGCATCCTTGCGGTGCAGATTTTGAAGTGGAATGTCACCGAGAACAATAGCCAGTCTGCATCCATGGTCATCCAACCATCTGATGGCTGGGTGCCTGCAGGAACTGCATCACCTGATAGACATTTGCTTACAGCCATCTTCCAAATGCAGGTGCCTGTAGAAATACTAGAGTGACTGTCTAATAAGTTCTAGTACACTTAAAACATTATGCCATTCTTGAACTGCCTGTTTCCATTTTCCACACATTTCTGGCACCTGCTGTGGAAAATATCCATTACATGTTTTCATTTTAAAGTGTGCAGATTTGTCTTCTAAAAAATATCTTTTAATGTTCCCCATAAATGATAATCACAGTCAGCAAAAATTAGGGGATAATTATCTGCCCAGATTTGTCCTTCTATGGTACTGGTGTAGACTGTACAACCAGAGACTTTAAACCAAGCATTTGGACAGCAGGAAATGAGCTACCTCCCTGAATGAGTTAATGACTTCAGGTGAAGAAGCTACTTTGGGAGGGTAGTGGTTCCTCAGTGGAGGAACTGGTATCGAAGTCTACTTGTTAGGGGTAGCTGTGAAAGGCATCTGATCTCATGTGAGGGATAGCCTAAATAAAACCTGAAGAGAGTTTGCGACACCCTTAATGACTGGTGGAGCAACACAGCACTTGAGCTATTTAATCGTTGTATCAACATGCAGTTGACTCCTCTTCATTCGGATATCAATGTTAGGGATCCTCCGCAAGCGACATGAACCACGTTCACCTAGACAATGTGAAAAATTGGTGAGGGCAACTGGCACAAAGCTGACATCAGCTGAAGATGGTTAACCACTAAATGTCCAAAAGTATCTAACTAGTAACCACTATCAACGTCTCAATAACGGCAGGTCGAAGCCTAGAACTACTGCAAAATGTGGACGTAGCTTGCATTCAAGAAACTATGTGGGCAGGTGCAGTTATCAGTGGAGGTTACAAGCTAATCTACAATGGCAAGGATAATAAATGGTATAAAATGCCCTTAACGACTGCTGGAGCAATGCATCACTTGAGGTATTTTATCTTCGTATCAACATGCAGCTGTGTCACTTTACAAAGTAAAAAATTAAATGTATCCTCCTAATTCAATACAAAACAATTCCATCATTAGAGGGAGCAATAAAATTCAAACATGTTTCGACTCGTTTGAGACATCTTTAGTGAAATAAGGGGGCGGGGGGGTAAAGTAATCTACATAATATGCTAAAAATATGCTAAAAAACATAATGAAGGAACAAATGAAAAACAAAAGAGACAGGCAGAAATAAAAACAATAATGATATACAATATTTACATCACTAGTAGAGCAATAAATAACTTGCTGAGACAAATTCATTGAAAAAAAGGCATATAAAACATAACTGAATCCAAAAGATGTGCTAAACCTAATAAAATAAAATAAAATAAAATAAAATAAAATAAATAATGCAGACGGAAATGAAACAATAAAGTGCTAATGGTGAGGTTGCGGACCTCTTAGACTAATTTTTTAAAAGTTTGATAACAATTCAAAACTAGTTCGAAATCACTATGTTGAAAATTCAAGCTGAAAGTCTGTCTTTGTAGAAACACCATCCCATGAACAGCTACGAGGGAAGTGAAAAAAGCTTGAGGAACCTTTGGACCTTTATGTTTTCTTATGTATTTCAACAATATGTGTAAAGAAGTAGAATCAGAGGTAAGGCTTTTTTCAGATCATGTTATTCTGTACAGAGTAATAAATAAGTTACAAGATTGTGAGCAGCTGCAAAATGACCTCGATAATGTTGTGAGATGGACAGTAGGCAATGGTATGATGAAAGTAGTTGGTATGTAGTAAGGTAATTTGGAATTGATTTGGAGTGTTAAGTGTGTGTTGGTATAATAGGTATAGTGAAGTAATGGAGTAAGTTGTGATTGGTATGTAGTAAGGTAATTTGGGTTCTGGAGAGAGTGCTTATGGTAAAAAGAAGGGGGTGGTTGTGTGAGATGATGGTGTTGGTGGTATGTGTTGGTATAATATGTATAGTAATTGGTATGCAGTATGGAGTTTTTGGTAGGTAATGAAGTATATTGAATTTTATGGTGATGGTGGTATGTATTCACAATAGAGAATTGGGAAAAGTTAATATCCACCTTTTCAATACAATGTATTACGTGAGGGTTTTACATCTAAATGTAATGTAATGTAATGTAAATGTACATTTAAATGTAAAACCCTCACATAATACATTGTATTGAAAAGGTGGATATTAACTTTTCCCAATTCTCTATTGTGAATCTGGATTCAATACGGAACCTAAAGAATGAAATTCTTGATGTTAAATAATGGTATGTATTGGCATACTAGGTATAGTGAATTGATGGCCAAGTTGAAATTGGTAGGTAGTAAGGTAATTTGGAATTGATCTGGAGTGTTAAGTGTAAATTAAAGATTGTGGAGTTGAATGGAGTTTTTGGTAGGTAATAGGGAAGTGGTGGTATATGTAATGGCAGAATTTAAGTGTTGAGAGGGATGAGAATGGAAAAGTGGTGTGTGTTATGAGGTGGAGTTGGGAGATTGGAAAGTTTGATGGTGATTTTAGATTATTTGTGTGGTTGTTAAGCAAATTTAATGGTATGGTTGGCAAAGAATGACGACATTGTTTTGACGAGGAGGTAGTTAAAGTGTTGGAACGTGGGGGCTGGATCAGCAGAGTAACTAGGTCAGGAGTTATGACAATAGCTGTGATGGAATGTGCCGCGTCGGTGAGGCCGGTCAGGTTGAAGGTGTAGTTCTTTTTATAGCTTGCATATGTGGTATTCTAATTTTATTTTTAATTATGTGTTTGCCTTTTGCCAGGGTTAACGGCTCTCCGGAAGTGAGTTGACCGTGATCCATTTGTTTATATGTCTTTTAACTATACTTTATTTAAATAGCATATTCTGGAAGACAATAGAAATATTCAGGGGAGAAGTTGGGCGTGGCATGAAGAGACCGAGGATGGCTGCTGCGGTGACCCTCACTTTGGGGGTCACGTTTCCGGAGTATCCGACGGACTTCATGGCATGTCCAAGGAGTATTTGTCCAATTGCCTTTTATTTTATTTTATTTTAGTCTCATTTTATTTCATTTTGCTGGTTTCTTATTTTGTCATTTACTAGATTCTAATGTACTGTCCTTTTGCATCCTGTAATTGGCTTAGGCTATTCCAAATTTGAACCATGTATTGAACCTGTGAGGTTCAATAAAACTACTACTACTAATTACAATGATGTCAGTATGAATGTCGCAATTAAAAGCATTGCTGTCATATGAAATACTCGATCAAATGAAAAACCGCACATTTTCTCACTTTTAACGAAAAGTGGTACACTGCCGATTTAACAGTTCAAAGTTCCAGAGCTAGAATGATCAGGCCGCAGACAACCGCGAACACTCCTCTGTCATTATTCTGATGATGATGATGATGATGATGATGATGATGATGATGCTTGTTTTAAGGGGCCTAACTACAAAGGTCATCGTCCCCTTGTCATTATTCTGTTTAAGTGTGCACACTGTTCATTCCAATCAGTGCCCTCGGAGTTGGGATCGAATAGCTGAAATACTAGTATGAACTAGTGTGTTATGTACCAGTAGTATCAGAAAATTTCTGAACCAGAGGAATGGTATGCTAAAGAAGAGAGAGATCTAACTCCCCAGCTACTTCTCACCAATATTCAAGCAGGTTATTGTACTCAGTACGTAGCAGTAATCCCATCTATTGGAGATGAATGGCAGCAGAAGACATTAAGCACATCACAACAAACAATGGTCAATGTAATGTTATTGTTGATCAATTCTATGAGCTTTCTATATTGCAGGCCTTCACATATAGTTTTCTTCTGACTCTGTGATATTAGAGCATTTAATGTAAAGTGAACCCTGAAGGTAGGTTTTAATAATTTCCCATTCTCACACCAGACATATGCCTTAATTAAGGCTACGGTTGCTTCCTGCCCAGTCCTAGCCTTGTCTAATCCCATGATTGTCATAGGACTTGTCTGTGTCGGTGCACCTTAAAAGAAATAGAAAAAAAAAAAAAGAAGATGAATATTTTGGAGTAATTGTGTTGGAATTTATATAGATGGTGCTCTAAGTATGACTAGTGTTTGGTAGTGGTTTGTACAGTGGTGAGAAATGTGAACCACAAAGATAGTTACAAATAGTTTCATTCACCACGAAGTTCACAGATCACTGTTTCATTCACGGCAAAGTTCTAATGACCAAAACCTTGAATAAAGAATTACTAACTGTTCTGAATTATGTTTTTCACTTGGTCTTTACACAAATATGTGAGCCTATGGATGCTGACTTCAAATCCCTTTTAAACCACACTGATGTTAGGTGGTTATCTGAAGGTGAAATTCTGTTTTGTCATGTGTATATCAACTCGAGAACTGATTGTCTTCTTCATGACTGAGAATGATGAAAATTATTCCAACCTACTCACTCTTGAAGGGTGGTGTGTGAAACTGGCTTATCTTGCTGATATATTTGAGCATATGAACAAAGTAAACACAAAGATGCGAGGACCAATGGAGAACTTGTTAACTTCATCTGACATAATTGCTGCTCTTCAGTGTAAATTTACCCTGTGGCTTTGTCATTTGGTGAGGAGCACTACAGAAGTGTGAAGAAAATCTAATTCTGCTATACAAGCTTTGTGTGAAAAAGTCACTTCCTAAGTCTGTTGTTTACATTGAGTTGGTACTAGACTAAGAAATATGGCTGGGTTTGGAATCCCTTCTCAGAAACTTTGGGAATGAAAGATGTTGAACTTGCGAGAACAATAAGAGCTTGTGGATTTAGAAAATAATTGCACTCTCATGATGAAATTCAAAGATGCCCTTCTCAACAGCTTCTAGATCCAAAGATGTCTCGTCAGCTTCTAGATCCCCTCGAAAAATGAGTACCCTCTATTGTCAAATATTACAGTTGTTGTTTTGCTTCAGTTCTCAACATCCTGGGAATGTGAGCATGGGTTCTCAGTCTTAACAAACATAAAAACTTGACATCCTGCAACATGGAGGATGATATGAGAGTATGTTAAATATCTGATCTCAGATTGCCAATATTTGTTAACATATCAGGTATGAATTTCCCACTGGTAGAGTCAGTATTTGTTTGTTCTACTTATAATTATTTAACTAAGGTTCAGCGAATGTTATATTTTGATTGTAAGTACCTGACATTGGATTGTTGAAATTTGATGACAGTGCTCTCGTTTGTTCTTTTATTATCATTCTGTAAATTACCATAACTAAACAGTCATAACACATTAAAATTAATTTTATTGCATTACGTATAAGTTATTCATAGACAAAGAGGCCAAGATCCTCAGTGTGTAATTTTACTACATTGTTTAAAGTTGATTTCGAATTGGAGTTGGGTAGGTTGGACACATTCTTAGGTGTACCACAAAATAAGAAAGTTTGGAAATCTCTGTTGTAGACTGTTTTGCCTTTTGGTATTCTGTGTGGAAGATATTCAATTTTGCCCCAAGCACACAGAAAATGCAAGAATCGTGTCAGTGATGGTATGGGCATGAACTTTGCAGCAATAGACATCTCAGTTTGCAAAGACCACCCTTGAACTGGACGTGGAGGGTCAGCACCTTTAAGTACAACTGCTAACACATTGGCTGGACATGATGAGAGATGACATGCACCTTGCAAATCTGAACCCATGGCATCTAATGATTGTCTTAGATGGACATAACGATGCAGAATTGCAGACCACTAATAAATGGGAAGATGCAAGCAGGAGGAGGAGCAGGAGGATGATGATAAGTTTGGAAATCATGCAGGCCATTAGTTGTTGCTGATAACTCTATTGTTAAACACTTTGTGAATTGCCTGCAATGAATCATTGGCTATATGAGCCTTCATAGTGTCCCTTTGTAAAAACATCGAACTATCAGTATCGGGACTGAATTATAAAATAGATGGTTTTAAGGTGCATGTTAAGTGGGAATTTAACTATATTTCCAACCTAACAGAGCTGAAGCACAACAGTGTCTTATTCTGTTACTGTCAACTTCATGTCAATAAGATTCAGAGGTGTTCTTTGAAGTTTTTAAATGTAATGCAATGCACACCTGTGCGAGATGTTTTTAAATGGTGGGGTCATGTAAAGCAAATGGTGGAGGATAGGTTACCTAGGAGAAAAATTGGACTCGGCCATGGAGGGTGAGACAAGTAGATGGAAACCAGGATGATTATCATAAGAATGTGTAGTAATTTAATTTTAAGAGGTGTAGACCTGAGTTAGACCACAGAGCTAGTTTTAAATAAAGGTCAGGGCTGTGGAAGCACTTACTTAATTCACAGAGGTTTGCAGACTGACTGTTGAAAGGCATTACAGTCTGTAATGAAGATGTATGTATTACAATGAATTAAAGGAATATGGAATACGAATTAATATTACAAGGGAACAAACGAGTGCCAAATCAAGTCGTGACAGGAATAGGAACTAGAATAATGTATTGTGTTGATAGATAGGGAGAATAGGATAATTAAGGTTATCAGAATGAAGTGTTCTCTATATCTTCAGCAATGTTCTCTCAGCAAGTTATACTTTCTTCTTTCCAGTCAATCTTATTTTTGCTCCATATTTGCATTATGGCAGGTCCAGTTGAGTCTTGGAATGGTGATATGGAGCAGGAAGTGGCAGTGAAATCTGAGCCAATGTGGCCGCTGGAGGATGGAATAGCCCGAGAAGGAGTAAGTATTATACGGAGTTATCCTTTATTCTTTGGTTTGTTATGTCACCTTGTTGATCTAGTTCTTTCTTGCCAGACTGAGTGGCTCAGATGGTTGAGGCGCTGGCCTGCTGAGCCCAACTTGGCAGGTTTGATCCTGGCTTAGTCCAGTGGTATTTGAAGGAGGTCAAATACGTCAGCTTCGTGTCGGTAGATTTACTAGCACATAAAATAACTCCTGCGGGACAAAATTCCAGCACCTAGGCATATCCAAAAACTGTCAAAAAGTAGTTAGCAGGATTTAACATGTTGGCTGCCAGAGCGGTACATTGTACCGCTGAGTGAGTGTCTCATGAGGCCACGGCAGTACAAAGTACCGCTGATAGGTGTTGCTATATGAATTTCTCTGCCGGGCCAGCGGACCACTGAGCTGTTGAATTCCTTATGGTAGCGTACCACTATGGTATCGGAGCAAATCCTGGCATGCTTGGTTTCCAAAATATAGCCTTTACTTTTTATTAATCCAAACTTTTTTTGGCAATATGCGAGTATTTGTCCAATCAGTTTAGCCATGCGCTTAGGTGTGCTGAGTTAGCTAACTTGCAAGCTCAAGGTTTTGAAGATTGTGGGTTTGAATCCTACTGTCGGGAAACCTGATTATGGTTTTCTGTGATTTCCCATTTTCGCCCCAAGCTTCTGCTTACCTAATCAATAGGCCACACTGATCCCTTCCAAATTGTTGCACCCATACCTGAGGTGATTTCTACGCTTATCGCAGTAAATATAGAGTAAACATGAGCATATTTGCATTTTCTAAATTGACAACATAGCAACATTTTAAATTATCATTGAGCATTTGGCAAGGAGTAAAGAGGAAATAAATATATTTCAAATTTAATTTGGTGAAGAGTTTTTTGTGTTGCAAAACGAAATAGATCAGTTTGACATGGACACTACTTACCAGAATTCTCATACTGAAAGGCTAGCGTCATTATCTTCTGATTTCGAGAAGAAATGGGTTCATTTTTATAACTAACCTCTCCGTTCACTTGTAAAATAATTTAGAAATATCTTGCAAGTATTTCACACACACCCTACTGTAAAATAATGAGTGCCTTGCGATTGTAGTCCTAAGCGCAAGTAAACAAATCGTGGCACGCTCTCTTATCTACAATGTGTAGTATCAAGCAATGCAAGCTTCTAATACCGCTAGACTGTACCGCTCTGGCCGTCTAGGCAAAACCATGCAGTGAACTTTTCTGTGGGGCCATGGCTGTACTTCATCGGGGTGCTGGGAATTTTCATTGTATTTCGTACGTACATTGAACACTTAAGTGAAATATCACTTCGAATTTTGCTTTACTGTTTATTTACTACATGCATATAAGAAAAAATGCTTTGGCCACCGGGACATTTCTTTCTGTGTCCTGGCAGTCAACGTGTTAAAGCAATATTATTATTAATTATTACTTCTTTCTTGGTTTCTGTAAAAAATACTTCTACTGAGAAGATTCGTTTATTACTGTAGGTAAGACCACATGCTGTATGAAGAGGGGATAAAAGCATTATATTGTGTATAAAGTTCTTTCAAAATTTATTTTGACAGAAGAGAGTATAGAAAAGCTATGAAACTAGGTGTTACAGAAGAGTGTGAAAGTGAGATGGGTAGGTAGATTACAGAATCAATCAATCAGTCATAACTAATCTGCATTTAGGACTGTTGTCCAGATTTCAGATTCCTTATTAGTTGTTTACCTAGTCTTTTCTTAAATGGTTTCAAAGAACTTGGAAATTTATCAAACATTTCCCTTGATAAAATATTCCAATCTCTAATTCCTCTGCCTATAATTAAATATTTGCTTCAATTTGTTCTCTAGAATTACACTTTATCTTCATATTATGATCTTTTGTATCTTTAAAACTCCACTCAGACTTATTCGTCTAGTAATGTAATTCCACGCCATCTCTCCACTGACAACTCAGAACATACTACTTATCACATGTAACATACTGCTTAATCGAGCAGCTGAGATCCTTACTCCCAGGTCTTCCCAGCTCAAAAGGTTGGAACATTTTAAGTATCACTATTGTCAGAAATCTCCCAGAACAAATCATGCTGCTTTCCTGTGAATCTTTTCCAGTTTTCAAATCAAGTAATCCTGGTGTGGGTCCCGTACACTGGAACTATTCTCTAATCGGGGTCGTACCAGATGCTTACACGCCCTCTCATTTACTTCCTTACACCAAACCCTGAATATTCTCATAATTAGGGAGTGGATTTTTATGTAATTACATATTTTTTGTGCATGTTTTAACTCAGTTTACAAATTTTATTATTCTTATTATGCATCACCAAGCATGAAAGCCTGATTTCATATAAAAACACATTTTAAAATGTAAATACATATTTTAATAAAATCCATAATAAGCCCATAAATATCAATTTTTAATACTTGATAAAATTGAAAACCACAGTCTAACTCAAGCCAGTGAAGGAAACTGTTGTGCAGAGTGGAGTGTGCAGAACAATGGTTGGTGTGGAGCAGTACCGAACAGTGATAGAAAGGTGGTTATGGAGAATGAAATGGGAAAAAACTGAGAAGAGAGAGCACAAGAGTGACTTATGGAAGATAGGAGGGATGGTGATGGTGGTTGTGGTTGTGGTGGTTACGACGCTGTTAGTTATTGGGGGCATAAATCTTAATCCCGGCCTGAATGCTAACGGCAGTATGAGCTGGGACGACATGGAGACTATTAAAGGAATAGTCAGAGAAGAGGTGAAGGATGTTTGTACAACAGAACAACTAAAGCAGATGGTCAAAGAAATTCGAAGAGCTGGAGAGATGGATAGAGGACAAAACTGAAGAGGTAGCAGCAAAGACAGGAAATACTGAAGAAGAAATTTGGAGGAAAAAAAAAACCTGGAAGAAGAGGTAACGAAACTGAAGAAAGTAGAGGTGAACAGTGGTCAGGAACGTGTGAAGAAATGTATTTTTATATATGGAGGGAAGGAAGAGGTAAAAGAAGCTAAAGTTGAACACATATACAAGGTGGTCGATGTAATTCAGACTAAGATGAAGATCAACTTTAGCGAAGTGGATATTGACGATGTGGAAATGTTTGGAAAAGTGAGGGGGAGCAGGCCTATCAGAGTGAAATTGATATCAACACTGATGGCGGAAATTATCGTAAGAAATGCGAACAATCTTCAAGGTGAGAAATTATACGTGAGAAGAGATATGGGAAGTGAAGGCAGTAAGTGCTTAAATACTTTAAGACCTCATCTATTTAGAGCAAGAAGTCAAGGACTCAGAGCGCATATCAGGGGACAGCAGTTGATAATTTCAAATGGAAAGTGGGTAGGGCGCTGGACGATGTAAAAGTTGCAGATGATTGATAATAATAATAATAATAATAATAATAATAATCGTATGGCCTCAGCTACCGTGTGCAGACATTTCAATTTGACGCCATCTGGCTGCCTGCTCGTCAATTTCGACGTTCCGTTTTACTCTAGGTCCGCTAGATGGCAGACAGAGTAAACCGGATCTCTTTTGGGCGTCTATGGCTGAGATTTAATTAATTTTGTCGGGTAAATACCAAATGTATCACCAGAGATCTTTTACATGCCGACATCGTACGACATGGAGTGTCGAATGGACTTTTTTCCGCCCTTCAAAAATCCGACTACCTCTGCCGGGTTTGAACCCGCTATCTTGGGATTCGGAGGCCGACACTCTACCACGGATCCACAGAGGCAGACCAGATGATTGATGAAAACCTAAAACAAGAAGAAGACAGGCTAGCTGAAGGAAGGCAGAAGATGAAGCAGCGCGGGACAACAAAGCAAGTAAGGAACGCACGTCAGGTGTCGTGCCGAGCAGTCCAGTGAGCAGTGCGGAAGCTGAAATGGGGAGTCAGCAAGTGCCGACAGACGTTGACTCACAAGATCTGGGAAGTTCAAATGTAAGTAGGCAAGGGTTCAATAAAGAACAAGGAGCATGCAAGGAAATAAAAGGTCGAGACGCCCTGAATAGAGGGAAAAGTTTAAGCCTAAAAGACTTATGGGGCAAGAAAAGTAGACTTGCGGAAGAAAATGATGACAGGCTGTGCTCCAAAGGGCAAAAGAAAGATGGAATGGGAATAGAAGAGGATAGGGCCACAATAACAAGAAGCCAAAATAAGGGAGGTAACTGGGAGGGGCAGGAGGGGGAGTCATAGCTAGACTGGAAGATAGGGTTTATAAATATTGAAGGGTTACTAAATAAGCTAGGTAACGAGGCAGTTATTAAAACGATAAAAAGCTTTGACATTGTGGCGTTACTAGAAACTTGGCTTGAATTTGGGAGAAATAAAATGGAAAGGGTATGAGGTAAAGTATAAATCCAGGAGAAAAACGGAAAAGGGAGAGTTCCGGGAGGAATAGCGCTATTGATAAAAGAAGAGATTAGTGAGCTAGTAGAAGTTATTGAAAACCAGATGGAGGAAGTAATTTGGGCCGGGCTTAGTAGGGGGAAAGGACAAGGGAGGGAAAGAAAGATATGTTTGGCCTTTGCTTATTGCCACCCACAGAACTCTGTCTACGCGAATGAAAATTTCTATGAGGAATTAGTACTAGAAACGAGTACCATAAGAGGGAAATTTGATGAAGATGGAATGTTGTTATTTGGAGACTGGAATGCCAGAATCGGAGAATTGTGCCCTGTTTACAGTAAAGAAGACGAGATGATGCTGCGGGTAAGAAGGCGAAGTGCAGATAAAGAAAGGAATGGGTATGGATCAAAACTGTTGGAGCTATGTGCCACAGGCCAATTTTATATTTTGAATGGATGGTGGGAAGGAGAAGATGTTGGGGGGGGGTTGTAAACTGACATTCATTACGGGATGGGGGGGGGGGGTGTGATTGATTTAATATTGTGTTCAGAGGACATGCTAGAGTATATAAAAAAGATGCAGGTTGGAGACTGGGCTAAGTCCCATCATGCACCAGTATGGGTAATGATAGAAAGAAACGAGGGAAAAATAGAGGTGGAGGAGGTAAAGGGATGCATGGGAAAGGGCACTAGCCATACTGAATACAGGTGGATGGAAAAGACAGCACAGGAGCTAAATGCCCTTTTACAGAAGGAGCTGGATATAATTAGGTATGTATGGGAAGAGGTCTTAAGAGAAGGTAATACTGATAGAGCGCTAGAGTTTATTGAATAACCAACAAAAAGGGTAGCACAGGCGAATAGAGTCCCTAGGAGGTTGGAAGAAGAGTGAAGAGGGCTGGTACAACAATGAATGTAAAGAAAAAAGAAAATTAGTGATGGTGGCGCTAAAAGAGTTTAGGAAGAAGGGAGGGTGCCAAGAAAGAATAGCGTTCTGTAACCTAAGAAAAGAATACAAATTAAAGATTGCAGAGAGAAAGAGAATATGGATGAGAGAGAAAATAGAGTTAATAAACAAGGAGTGCAAGATGAAACAATTGGATGGGGTATGGGACAGATTTAATAAAATTAATAAGGGAGGGAAAGGGGTTGGCAAACCGAATATAGTAGACGACCAATGGTTTGATTATTTCCAGGAGCTGTTAGGGGGTGAAGACAAATGGAACAATATAGAAATGGAAATGATAGGAGGAAGAAATCTAGAGGTTCAAATTCAGGTACTTGATAGAGATATCAAGGGATGAAGTGATGAGGGTGCTGAGTAATCTTAAGAGTAAATCAGCGGGAGGATGTAATGGTATAAGTAACGTTTTTTTGGAAGGAAATAGGCAAACACGATCAGATAGTAGAAGGTATAGTTAAACTTTTTAACAGGATTTTCGAGCGTGGGAATTACCCAAAAGAGTGGGAAGTTATTGTAATATGCCCTATTTATAAAAAGAAAGGTTGCAGAAATCAACCAAAGAACTATAGAGGAATAACACTGCTGGACTCGCTGAGTAAGGTCTACACAGGGGTATTGGCGAACAGGTTAAGTGATTGGGCTGAGAGGCAGATGATATTGTCAGTCTATCAAGGGGGGGTTTAGAAGGACGCAGAACAACAGATAGTATAATGACCGTCAAGATGATCATAGAAAAATATCTGGTTAGGAAAGGGGGTAAAGTGTACTTAGCTGCAATAGACTTTGAGAAAGCATTTGACATGGTTAGTAGAAGAGCACTATTAGAAAAATTAGGGAAGGTGGGGGTACCTAGGAAAATGATCAAAGCGATTGAAGCGTTATATAGGAAGGTATATTGTAGGGTTAGATTAGAGGAAAATCTGTTGAGCAGCCAAATAGAATGTAAGGTAGGACTGAAGCAGGGCTGTAAGTTTCACCCATATTATTTCTCCTGTTAGTTAACGACATCCTCCAGGATTTAAAGATAAAAATTTCATTGTTCCGTATTGAAAAGTATCACAGTTAAATTGAAATAATAAATATGGTAGTTCAACCTATTCAATACAAGTAAATAAGAGATGTAGATGTGGAAATGGTACCGGTTTCGACCCCAGTCTGGGTCATCATCAGCCGATTATAACTTGAAAAACAATGCATAAGTAAGAAAGAAGTTAACGGTCAAGTCCACACAATATCAGTTGAAGAGGCGATATAAAAATGATGGGGGTAGGCACTGTAAAATTCAGACGAAGTGGAATGTAAGTCAATTAAAAGAAGTAATGCGTAATCTTTCGAGCATCAGCACGACACGCAATGTTTGGCACTGTCTCACAATGTTCACGAAAAAAAAACTACATTGCCACCTTCATTTTGGGCCCTCACTTTCAAATTTAAACTCATGCCTTGTGTCCGCCAACTTTGACTACTTCAATCACGACCTGAATTTTTTATATTCAAGAAATAGCGCACTGTGCATACACGTTTTAATTTGTTTCCGGTATTGCGCTTTTTGCCATTTTTTCTATTCACTATTCTTTTTTCACGTCAACTGTTCTAAAAATCTTCAAGATCATAATTACGTATTCATTTATATTGAATCGTATAAGTATATAGGTACATTTTCGTGAACTAAGCAAATACTTGATCATTAATCTATCCTTCAATCTCCGTCAGCGTATGAAACTACAGCACTTGACGTTGTAAACACCGCGCCGATCTTCTGGAGCTTGCAAGTTACTTTGGTTGAGCTGCTCGTCTTCGGCTTCTTCATGACATTAGATCTTCATATTTGAATTGTGTTGTGACTTTGTGCCTGACGGTGTATGCAGTCTGGCTCATTTAACTGTTCTCTGCTTTTCGTGAACATTGTGAGACAGTGCCAAACATTGCGTGTGCCGTGCTGATGCTTGGAAGATTATGCATTACTTCTTTTAATTGACTTACATTCCACTTCGTCTGAATTTTACAGTGCCTACACCCATCATTTTTATATCGCCTCTTCAACTGATATTGTGTGGACTTGACCGTTAACTTCTTTCTTACTTACGCATTGTTTTTCGAGTTATAATCAGCTGATGATGACCCAGACTGGGGTCGAAACCGGTACCATTTCCACTTTTAATTAAATAAGAATGTAATCTCTCCATCTCTTATTTACTTGTGTTGAATAGGTTGAACTACCATATTTATTATTTCGATTTAATTGTGATCCTCCAGGATTACGGTGGAAATAACTGGGCAATGCCAGCGGTAAATGGGTTGGAGATACCAGGCTTAATATTTGCCGATGATGTGATCCTTCTAGTCCTGACAGGGGGAGGTTTACAGAAAAGCCTCAGCATGATGGAGGAGTTTCCAAGGAAATGGTCCCTGAAAATTAATGGAAGTAAGTCGAAGGTGAGGGTAGTAAATAAAACTAGGAAAAGGAAGAATGAAAGGATATGGGTGGTACAGGGAGTGAAGATTGAAGAGGTAAGCAGACTAGAATATTTGGGAGTAATTATAAACAGGAGGCAAGCCTCCGTGGCTCAGACGGCAGCGCGTCGGCCTCTCACCGCTGGATACCGTGGTTCAAATCTCGGTCACTCCATGTGAGATTTGTGCTGGACAAAGCGGAGGCGGGACAGGTTTTTCTCCAAGTACTCCGGTTTTCCCTGTCATCTTTCATTCCAGCAACACTCTCCATTCTCATTTCGTAGCATCTATCAGTCATTAATAAATCACTTTGGGAGTGGCGACCCCATCGTACTAATAGCCTATATCTGCTTCATTCATTCCATCCCTGACCCGGTCAATGACTGGAAAACAGGTTGTAGGTTTTCATTTTTCATTATAAACAGGAGAGGAGGCTGGACTGACCAAATTAAGACGGCGAAATGGAAGGGAGACGCAGCACTTTTGGTGGTCAACATCCTAGAATCAAAATTCCCTGGTATAAATTACAGCTTGCAGAGACTGGTTTGAAAAATGTTGGTGCCTAGGCAGAGTAGTGTACGGGGTGGAACTGTGGGGTTTAGAGGACAAAAAAAGACATGTTGAAACAGATTATATCCAGATTCAGCAAAATAATAATACAATTACCACAGTGCACGGCTAATGCCGGTGCATTGCTGATGTGTGGGGAGTGTATCGAAGCTGATTGTGTTAAAAGAGTACTAAAATATTGGATGAGACTTAAAATAGGAGCAGGGGGTGTTGTTTTGCAAGCAGCGTATCTCCAACAGTTGAAGCATATGTATAAGGGGTGTTGGCTTACAAAAGTTAAAGCGTATTTGGATAGGATCGGTATGGGGTATATTTGGAAGATAGTGTGGTACGGGAAGGAGAACAGTAGACTGAGAGAGATAGTAGGGAGGATTAAAGACATTCAAAGGCAGCGTCTGATAAAGGAAGGTAGGCAGAAGTGTTCCCTTAGCCTGTACAATGAAGTCACTAAAGTTGCAAGATTAAGCATTATCAGTGTAAACAGAGCAGAGAGAAGAGGTATGTTATGGTGTTTAATGGGACTGTATAAGAATAAGGGATGGACCAGAAGGACAGATAAGTCACGGTGTTTATTATGATGCGAGAAAGTGTCCAGTGACCTGCACTTGGTGAAAGAATTTGTTGCTTAAAAAAAAGTGAGTAAATTATTGAACCCAAAGGAACAAGGGGCTGATGACCTAGCTGTTAAGTGCCTTTAAACAACAAGCATCAGCAAAGGAACAAGCACTACTCAAGCAGTGGGATGAATGGAAAATTACTAAATGGGTAGTGAATGAATGGACCAGGGCCGGTAATTAAATAAATATTTATGTGCTGTTAAAAATTTATGTGTGGACAAAATAGAAGAAGGAATTGGTCAAATATCTCAAAGAAAAAATGTTAAATGAAGACTTTGTGAGTGTGATTTAAATGCTGCTCCTAAATAATGAGTCAGGGTTTAGGAGATTTCGAGTTGAAAGTAGTTAGTGTATAACTCAGCAGGCTAAAGGAACGTTATGTGTATGCAGCGAAATGGAACAATAGAGGATGACTAAGAGCAACCAGACAGGTCCAACCATATTGACGACGATGGTTAGACTCAGTTTCTAACGATTTAAAGATAAGAGGTATAGAACTAAATGAGAGCACAGCACTAGTTGCAAATAGAGGATTGTGGCGACGTTTAGTAAATTCACAGAGGCTTGCAGACCGAACGCTGAAAGGCATAACAGTCTAAAATGATAATGACTGTATGTGAAATACCAACAATCGACAAGATCTAAGGGTCAGTGAAAAGTGATGAAACCTTGCCTTCGTTTTCGCATGCAACGCTTCATAGGCTTTTAAAAACTTTAAATTTCAAGTTTATGTTGCATAGTCTCCAACCACTTCTTGTTGAAAGGGAGGAAATAGTTTTGTGATGAAGACGTTATTTGCAGCAGATAAGAAAGTTTCTGGAGGAGGGAAGACCAATTTATTACTTGGATGAGATGTGGGTGAATTCAGGACATACCTGTGCAAAAGTATGGAGTGATAAAACTATCAAATCCAGTAAGGACGCAGTTTGGAAGCGATTATCAAGCAGTTTAAAGAATCCTTTGGGGAAGGGGAATCGCCTGATAATTATGCATATTTGCAACGAGAAAGGTTTCGTGGAAGGAGGTACACAAACTTTAAATTGACCAGAATGACACTTCCTTGTCAGGAAACCACTACTATTTAATTTGTACTCATGTTTACCTTCCTTCACGACAACATCTGCTTCCTTATCCCTTAGCAAGGTCAGGATAGCATATATCTCATCCTCCCTCTCTTGTTCCAAGATGAGATAACGTGACCAATCTCGTTCTTTAATGTTGTCTGTTACATTCCCCACACACCAGTATTTCTTCTCTTCTCTCTACATACCTGGATTCCATATTACAGGGTTCAAGGTCAGTGCCTGCTTGCTAAGATGTCTGTGTGTGAGGAGGTAGTGAATAGACAAGTGTTGCTGACACTAAGGATGGGAAGAAATCAAATCAATCAATCAATACTGATCTGCAATTAGGGCAGTCGCCCAGGTGGCAGATTCCGTATCTGTTGCTTTCCTAGCCTTATCCGAAATGATTTCAAAGAAATTGGAAATTTATTGAACATCTCCCTTGGTAAGTTATTCCAGTCCCTAACTCCCCTTCCTATAAATGAATATTTGCCCCAGTTTGTCCTCTTGAATTCCAACTTTATCTTCATATTGTGATCTTTCCTACTTTTATAGACGCCATTCAAACCTATTCGTCTACTAATGTCATTCCACGCCATCTCTCCGCTGACAGCTCGGAACATACCACTTAGTCTAGCAGCTCTTCTTCTTTCTCTCAATTCTTCCCAACCCAAACATTGCAACATTTTTGTAACGCTACTCTTTTGTCGGAAATCACCCAGAACAAATCGAGCTGCTTTTCTTTGGATTTTTTCCAGTTCTTGAATCAGGTAATCCTGGTGAGGGTCCCATACACTGGAACCATACTCTAGTTGGGGTCTTACCAGAGACTTATATGCACACTCCTTTACATCCTTACTACAACCCCTAAACACCCTCATAACCATGTGCAGAGATCGGTACCCTTTATTTACAATCCCATTTATGTGATTACCCCAGTGAAGATCTTTCCTTATATTAACACCTAGATACAGTACTTGATCCCCAAAAGGAACTTTCACCCCATCAACGCAGTAATTAAAACTGAGAGGACTTTTCCTATATGTGAAACTCACAACCTGACTTTTAGCCCCGTTTATCAACATACCATTGCCTGCTGTCCATCTCACAATATTTTCAAGGTCACGTTGCAGTTGCTGACAATCTTGTAACTTATTTATCACTCTATAGAGAATAACATCATCCGCAAAAAGCCTTACCTCCGATTCCACTCCTTTACTCATATCATTTATATATATAAGAAAACATAAAGGTCCGATAACACTGCCCTGAGGAACTCCCCTCTCAACTATTACAGGGTCAGACAAAGCTTCACCTACTCTAACTCTCTGAGATCTATTTTCTAGAAATATAGCAACCCATTCAGTCACTCTTTTGTCTAGTCCAATTGCACTCATTTTTGCCAGTAGTCTCCCATGATCCACCCTATCAAATGCTTTAGACATGTCAATCGCGATACAGTCCATTTGACCTCCAGAATCCAAGATATCTGCTATATCTTGCTGGAATCCTACAAGTTGAGCTTCAGTGGAATAACCTTTCCTAAAACCGAATTGCCTTCTATCGAACCAGTTATTAATTTCACAAACATGTCTAATATAATCAGAAAGAATGCCTTCCCAAAGCTTACATACAATGCATGTCAAACTTACTGGCCTGTAATTTTCAGCTTTATGTCTATCACCCTTTCCTTTATACACAGGAGCTACTATAGCAACTCTCCATTCATCTGGTATAGCTCCTTCGGTCAAACAATAATCAGATAAGTACTTCAGATATGGTACTATATCCCAACCCATTGTCTTTAGTATATCCCCAGAAATCTGATCAATTCCAGCCGCTTTTCTAGTTTTCAACTTCTGTATCTTATTGTAAATGTCATTGTTATCATATGTAAATTTTATTACTTCTTTGGCCTTAGTCTCTTCCTCTATCTCGACATTATCCTTGTAACCAACAATCTTTACATACTGCTGACTGAATACTTCTGCCTTTTGAAGATCCTCACATACACACTCCCCTTGTTCATTAATTATTCCTGGAATGTCCTTCTTGGAACCTGTTTCTGCCTTAAAATACCTATACATACCCTTCCATTTTTCACTAAAATTTGTATGACTGCCAATTATGCTTGCCATCATGTTATCCTTAGCTGCCTTCTTTGCTAGATTCAATTTTCTAGTAAGTTCCTTCAATTTCTCCTTACTTCCACAGCCATTTCTAACTCTATTTCTTTCCATTCTGCACCTCCTTCTTAGTCTCTTTATTTCTCTATTATAATAAGGTGGGTCTTTACCATTCCTTACCACCCTTAAAGGTACAAACCTGTTTTCGCATTCCTCAACCATTTCTTTAAACCCATCCCAGAGTCTGTTTACATTTTTATTTACCATTTTCCACCGATCATAGTTACTTTTTAGAAACTGCCTCATACAGTAAAACCTCGTTAATTCGAAGTCGTTGGGACTCAAAAATCGGACTTCGAATTACGTGATTTCGAATTAACCGCCAATTCGAAATTCAGAAGTACCAACCCTTGCCGCGTTACAAAATATACTGCATGCATTTAACCTTGATTCACAGTTTATACCTTTCAAATGCCATGAAAAAAGAACTATTTCCAAAATGTATCCAAGAAGGTGCATTTACAGTATTCAAATAATACACTCGGATATCTCACTGGTAAACATAACCTCACGCAACGAAAGAAAGAAAGAAAAAAAAAAGCACGATTCAAAGACGAAGAGAAATCTATGCTCGCTCCCATGTGCAAGTGCTTTATTAATTGGATTACTATACTGTAAGCATTTTAGATGCCTTGTATTTACACAGAAAGTACCCGATGCCCTTAAAATCGAACTTTCGTATGACTCGATCCTTGTACGATTTCCTGCCATGGCAATTCTCTCGTACTTCAGAAATGTAAACACTTGCCGCGTCACGAAGTATTCTAAGATCCATTAATACATGCAATCACCTCGATTCACAGTTTAAACCTTTCAAATGCCATGGAAAAAACTATTTCCGGAATGTATCCAACAAGGTGCATTTACAATGTTCAAATAATGCACTTGGATAAATCACTGACTAACATAACCTCACGCAACGAAAGAAAGAAAGAAAAAAAAAAAGCACGATTCAAAGACGAGGATAAATTATGCCGGTTCCCCTGTGCAAATGAATTATTTTTTGGATTTATTTACTGTTTGCATTTTTATTATAGATGCTTTGTACTGGCATGGAAAGTGTCCGACGTTCTTAAAACATCGTGTCTTATCGAAGTTTCCTATGATGAGGGAATAAAGTATCTCGCTTCCATGCGCATTGCAACGCACTACTATGACCCCCATCCCTCACACTGTACGGTTTCCAGGCTGGCAATTTCTCCTTTAAAACAATAAGACCGTTTGGGCTTGCATTAAAATAAAGCAATGCAGTTTCACCGGCAATGTCAATATTGCTCGGTGCCTACGAATTTATTATATTTGCCACGTTTTTTCGTCAACTGTCGGCATCGCCAGTGTTCGCGGATTCTATTTTCCCGCACACTGCATGTTGCGTGATATTACGGCGTTCCTTAAAAGGTTGAACAAACAAGAATTCCGATTTCATTCAACTTAGCAATCATGAAGCGCACTGTTGACCCACCGAAGTGAGTGTAAGTACGGAAAGCTACCCCTCCACGTTCCGGAACGCGCGTTCTATTATGACGCGGAGCGGATAAATTTAGAGTTGAAATTACTCTGTAACATACTATTGTTTTAAAATGTAAAGGCAGTTTCGAATTAAAAGTCTGAATTTCGGTAATGGGGTCGACATTGTACTTCGAATTACGAATTATCCGTATTTCGAATTAAACAATTGAAATAACATGCAAAACTGTATCTCATGTTTCCGGGAACGAGAGCTTCTTCGAATTAGGCGGGATTTTGAATTAACCGATTTCGAATTATCGAGGTTCTACTGTACCTGCTTTATCAGCCATATGGTACTGCCTAACAGTCCTACTTTTAAGACCTTCCTTTCTATCACATTTATTTTTAACTACCACAAAAACAGCTTCATGATCACTAATACCATCTATTACTTCAGTTTCCCTATAGAGCTCATCTGGTTTTATCAGCACCACATCCAAAATATTTTTCTCTCTGGTTGGTTCCATCACTTTCTGAATCAGCTGTCCTTCCCATATTAACTTATTTGCCATTTGTTGGTCATGCTTCCTGTCGTTCGCATTTCCTTCCCAGTTGACATCTGGCAAATTCAGATCTCCCGCTACAATCACATTTCTTTCCATGTCATTTCCCACATAGCTGACTATCCTATCAAATAATTCCGAATCCGCATCAGTGCTACCCTTTCCCGATCTGTACACTCCAAATATATCAAGTTGCCTATTATCTTTAGAAATGAGCCTTACACCTAGAATTTCATGTGTCTCATCTTTAACTTTTTCGTAGCTTACAAATTCTTCTTTCACCAGAATGAAAACTCCCCCTCCCACCTTTCCTATCCTATCTCTACGATACACACTCCAGTGCCGTGAGAAAATTTCTGCATCCATTATATCATTTCTCAGCCATGATTCAACTCCTATTACAATATCTGGTAAATATATATCTATTAAATTACTTAATTCTATTCCTTTCTTTACAATACTTCTACAGTTCAACACTAACAATTTTATGTCATCCCTACTTGATTTCCAGTTCCCTGTTCCCTTATCACCGCTCCCTAGGCCATCCCGTTTCCCTGAATGTACCTCCCTATTACCCTTCCAAACAAATTTCCTAACTTATACGTACCACTGCGGTTTAAGTGAAGGCCATCCGAGCGCAGATCCCTATCTCCTACCCACCCATTAGGATCTAGAAATTTCACTCCCAGTTTCCCACATACCCACTCCATAGTCTCATTTAAATCCCCAATCACCCTCTAGTCAGTATCCCTCCTACACAGTATTCCACTAATAACAATCTCCGCTTTCTTAAACTTCACCCGTGCTGCATTTACCAGATCCCACACATCTCCAGATCCCACACAGGTCATGTACCCCCACAGAGTGCCGATGTGTTTTTAATTATTTTACTGTTGTATATTGCTGAAAGACATTATTTATTTATTTATTTTTTTTTTCTTTTCTTTCTTTATTCAATGTTGCTGTTCTGCAAAGGTCTCCGAATAGGAGCGAAACATTTCTCTGTTTTATTAGTTTTATATGTGTTGGGTTAGATGTAAATTAGTAATCACATTTAGTAGGAGGTGGTAGGAGGAATAGTATACTTGGTTTTTATGGGTATGGTGAACATGTATTTGGGCCAACTTTTAGAAACCACAAATAGGAAGATTTTTTAATTCTTGGATTTCATCACATATATTCCACCACGGTCTAGGTGAATAAAGGTCAATATAAAAGGCATACATATCTACAGTTACAATGCGAATTGACCATTAAATTTAAAATCTTAAACAACCAAAACATAAAAATGGTTACAAGAAAATGTACCTAATCATTCAAGATGGAACCAGTGGAACCTTACGACCTGACTGGTAGTGTGCAACTCTTGGATTGGGAATTTCACCTCTCATCATATGCAGAACTCTTTGTATGATAAGAAGTCACTTATATTCAGCCTGCATACATTTTCTGAATCATAAATACTGGAGTTTAAGCAAGATAGATACCCTCTGCACCAATGTTGTACATAACATATATTCAATATTTGACAGAAGACATAATGGAACGATAGAATTCACCAGAAGCATCTGGACTTTATATTCAGACCGGCATTTTATACATTATCACTAGGCAATTTTAATGTACTGTATATATAAAGTGCAATATTTCAACCATTATTGTAAATAATCGATTTGGTACTACATTTATAGTCACACTGCAATATGTAAACTTGAATATTTCACTATCTATTGATCAGTACCACGATATAATTTTATCTCGCATAACATTTCATGCAATTCACCATTTTATATACATGTTATCACATTACACGTTTTGCTCATTTGGTTAATTTTATCAATTTACGACAAAATATTGTTCCTGGATATCAACATACAAAACGTATACCTTATTTAGGCTGATGATGACCCACACAGGGTCGAAACTAGTCCCCTATACACTGTAATGTATACATAGGCATTACAATTATTGTATAGTATTGAGTAGGTGGATTAAAACTTTGTCAAATTATATGTATTCTAAGCACGGTTGCGTGCAGTTCCGAGCTTTTGAGGTCAAAGGTGTCCCTTGTAAATGAGGAACACCACAGGAATACCGGCGCCCTTGATTAGTCTCACTATGTGAGGAACACTATGGTCTGTGTTGCTTGTTAGTGCCCTTATGTGCGAAACACCTTGGGTTTGTGTTACGTGTGAGTGGTGCCATTTTGTGTGACATACTATGCGTCTACATTACCTTTGTTTAGTATCACCATGTAAGAAACACCATGACTCTACGTTACCTGTGATTAGTACCACTATATGAGGAACACCATGGTTCTGCTTTACCAATGATTAGTACAATTATGAGGGCCGGTGACCTGGATTTTTTATCCGTTTAGATAATAAGTATAATCCAAGTAATTAAGGCACTATGAATTGGATCCAATAGGTATCATCCTAGTAATTAAGACATTATGAATTGAATCCGTTGATTGTTTTTGTTTCATGATCATTTTTTTTGGTCATCATTTGTTTTAGATTCTAGTCAATGGATACATTTTGAAGTTTTAAATATCGTGTCATATCGTTGCAACTTGTACCATTAGGGGCCCGATGACCTAGCTGTTAGGCCCTTTTAAGCAACAAACAACATCATCATTCTTCTTCTTCTTCTTCTACCACTTTTCTCACACTGGTAGATCTGGATGTGAATCTAGTCCAGTTTTACGGCCTGATGCCCATCCTGTCGCCAGTCTATGTGGAGGGATGTATTCACTATTGTGTTTTTCTGTGGAGATTGGTAGTGTAATGTGTTGTGTGAATATGTTGTGTGTTGGAACGAACCCATACACCCTGTTCCTGAGCCATAGGAATTAACCATACTCGGTTAAAATCTCTGGCCCGGCCAGCAGTCGAACCCAGGGCCCTCTGAAATGAAGGTCAGTTACTGACCATTCAGCCAAGGAGCCAGATGGTCTTATTGCTCTCTTTTCTTCACAAATCACTGTAATACTGTTAATACTTTCACTATTCCTAGTACTTGTAATTCATTGGATCAAGGATATGGAAGGATGCAGCTGTTGTGTTTGTGTGTTATTTAATAATCTGGCATTTAATATTCCGCGCGAAGCAATGTTGTTTATATTCGTCATCTATGCATTCTTACACCTTAGTCAGTGTTACTGCTTGTAGCAGGAAGTTGACCTTTTCGAGGTAACTCTCGCGTTGAGTGGGCTCATGTTTATCTTAGCTGTTTTAGCGGGAATATCTCAGCACTTCCTCACGCATCAAGACGGTACTTGAGATTCCAATGCAGTGCGTGTTGTTCTTACCGAGTGTAGTATAATGACTTATAAAACAAAGTTTCTTACGGAAGATTAATTATTAGATATTGTTCACAATGATTATTCTGGTGATGAACTTATTCCTGAAATAGACTCAGATAGTGAAAGTGAGAGTGACGGGGAAATTCCGATTCCCGAATCCGATAGGCCTATAGAGAAAAGTGAAATGCCTGATATATATCATCCTAGTTATTGTCCACCCATTCCACCATTTACAGAGAATTCAGGTATAAACGTTCTAATAGAAAATAAGTAGGATATTTTGAGTTACGTGAGTATTTTCGTGAATGACAAATTTTATCAGTATGTGTGTGAGCAGACCAATCTATATGCGAGTCAAGTGATAAGTGCGGTGCCCCGGCCTTTCACAAAGAATTCCATCATGCAATCGTGGAAACCGATTAGTCCAAAATCCTGACATATAGAAATGTACTGGACCGAAGACCCTGTTTTTCATACTCCGATATTTTCTAATACAATGTTCCGAATACGCTTCCTTCATATTCTTTCATTTCTTCACTTCGGTGACAGTAATCACTATGCCGAAAGTACAGACAGGCTGTATAAAATTAGACGTATTTTGAAACCTGTGACACCAGATATCACACCCTAAATATTTACTAGAGGTAAGCACAAAGTACCATTTTTCTAACATTTATAGTTTAGGAGTAATTGTAAATTTTATTAAGTGATGCACTTCAAGAGGGCCGGGCATGAAAATGGCCAGTCCAGGCATTCAAGTGTCCCGCTCAGAAGCAGGTACTGCACGTGTTAATTTGTGTAAGAGTCTGCACATGGCATGGCAGTGAAGGTTGCTGAAGAATTGTGCAACACTGAAAACAGTGGCTATATCGGGAAAGATGGTTGAAGTCAGTTGAAAGTGTTGCAACAAAGTGCCTTGGAAATCCGGGGTACGGCAGGTAGCATAAGCTGAAGATTGGAGTTGATCAATGTGGATGTACGTGAGTGGACGTTCTATGTCACATCAGACGCTCGATAGCCAATATGAGGGCTTTGTTTTAAGCAAGGTTGGGTTGACTGAGTGACGCGTGAAGAAGTATCTGTGAGGGCATTTGTTACCAGTAAACTGTTTTGGACGCTAATACCACATGTAGCAAGCCTATATAAGTATGTACTCATGTGCGGCAACTCATTCTGATTCTGTTCTCATTCGGACTGGTGCGTGGGAGCTACTTTGCGTAGTTTCCTATGCGCTGTTCTATTTTTTGTCAGTATCCATTACGGAGTGCACACTCTATAATCACGGATGCTAACGAGTTTCAGGTGGCCATTCTGTAAAAGACGTTACTAAGTGTTTATTTGTAACTCCAACTCTGTATAATAATTAGACCATAATTCTTCTATGAGATAACGTGCAGTGGATGTGGTGGTGCATACTGAAACTACATTCTGGAGTGGATGTGTGGTTGTGCACAGAGCTAATCGTTGGTAAAGGAAATCGTCGGCCGAGTATGCAGTTTTTTCAGTTAGAGAAATGTGAGGTGTCACACTAACCTGTGCGGCTTTCGGGAATGACTCAAGACATCAATGAAGAAAGTGTAAGTAAGGTTAGGGATGATCTTCGTAAAGAAGGGTGCATTTGTACGTAGAGAAAGTCGTCGTACTTTTCTTTACTAGATTAGGATTTTTCTTCTGTAACAGTAGGGAGTGCAGTGGGACTGTTACCTGGAGGTATGTTATGAAATGTATGTACCGTAGTGAAAATAATTTTTATTGATGGTTCTTAGTTGTTTGTATGTTTACCCTTTGTAAACGGCAAACACAAGTTGGTCTCATCAAGTGATGATTTTCTTTTTAGTTGTTTGTAGATTTGCCTTTTGTGAACGGCAAACACGAGTTGGTCTCATGAAGTGATGATCTTTTTTTTTTTTTTTTTTTTAAGTGAACGGCAAACACAAGTGGGTCTCATCAAGTGATGATTATTGTTGGTGTTTGTCCTATATTTTTTATTATTCTGGGAGTAAAGTCATGGAATGAAACTTGCAGCAAATCTTTTATCAGTGGAGTAAGGATGAACCTGGCATGCTACCCAAATTTAATTTCAGGGGTAAACAGCAACAGATAAGGTTATAAAGTAAATCTGGAGCTTCATCAGCCGGATGACCGTTGCCTTGGGAGAGGGAGTTTCTCTACAGAGTTAATTATTCCTGCAATTGTTTTGCAGGTGGTGCCCAGTCTTGTTATTTATACTTATCTTAGTCAGCATTTATTCATTTGGTATTTTCAGTAGCTCGTAGGTGTTACAATTAGAGGTGTACAAACTCCGCATTTAACTTGCCCATGCTTGCCTGCTCTCCAGGCAAGCAAGCTAGCCACACGTAAGCAACAGTACAGGCAGGCTGATGCACTCCTGACCAGGTCAAGCTCAGCCCAACTTGGGCAGGCTACAGGTTAGCTTACTTGTTTGCTTTCTTCTTCCTGCTGTGTTAATTGATGTTTGCTCGTTCATTGTGCTGATATGAGACTCGCGTGAATGCAGGCAGGAAAAGGGTTGTTACATGTCAGAATTTATATAGGATTCGTCAACACAAATATTTTTTATATGGTTATTTAGTATTATGTTAATCATTACACAGTTGTGTTTAAATGTATTTCATAATTCAGAGGTCTTATGTAACTAATTAATAAATAATATTTCTCTCTGTCAAACATAGTTACTTAATAAAAAGTAGGTTCTCTCAACAAAATATTTGAATATTTAAATAAACATAATGACTGTTGATGGAACTATGACCATAAATATAATGCATTATTTATTATTCGAGAAAATTAGAAACAAGGATATACATAATGTAGGTGCAGGTCGTAATTATCTTTAGAAAAATAATTTTATAGGTAACGTTTTTGAAATACATTTAATAATTTAGGAACACCTTCCCCACAAAACCAAAAGAAATAACTATAAAATTAATCAGTTTAGAAGTGTAATTTTACCACTTGCTCTCTTAGTTTGTGGTCGCCTCATACTGTGCACAATGCATACCAATATTTAATGCATGGACACATTATTGCTTGTGCGTATTACTATGAGGTCATTACGTCTTTGTGCATGAAGACGGGAACGTTTTTCGCTGATTAAATTTCCCGAACAGCTGAAGACTCTCTCGCTGGAGAGACTCGTAGCGGGTATGTTAAGCACCTTTTTCGCTACACAGGCGAATTATTTTTCCACCACCGCAGTATATTTTCGTCACTAATAAACCTTTCTTTCACGTGCCTACTGACCTCATCATGTATCATTGGCGAATTTTCTGCCCAATCGTCAAATTTTGTTTTCTTACGTTTCACTGAATTTTCTTCATTTGAAGAAGATGGGACTTATTGTCTATTTTGATTGGGTAGCTGCTCTGAAAATATATCTGCCCAAGTTTTGATATTTTATGCTAATAACAGAATATTAAGAATATCTAATTTGCATAGGTATAATAATAATAATAATAATAATAATAATAATAATAATAATAATAATAATAATAATAATAATAATAATAATAATAATGAAATAACTAGAGAACCTTACCTTCAGCGCACATTTGTCGAGCTGCCTTGAAAACAGACATTTGTTCTCCTGCATTTAGTTTCTTTAATGTGCGATATTTAGGCACCAAAAGTGTTGCAATTTTGTGTAACATAGTGACTTCCATTTTTTGCTCCAGGAAGACACCAGCGGTTTGTTTCAAAAGCTTCAAGTAATGAAAATTCATTTAGTATGAAAACATTTTTACATTTAAATATCAGGAGACTCACATTAAAATTTAAAGGAAGTGAAATATTAGCTGTTCATCGTCATCCTGTGGAGTACAATGGGTTCTTAAGGCATAAAACCACGGAAGGACCAGATGTAAAGTCGGGTCCTCATCACCCTCAAGATCACTTGTGGCTTCCTTAAATGGCCTAAGAAATGTTAAAACAGGCCAGTAATATCCTGATCATAACCGAGCATTTTTATCAGAGGCACCCTCCTTCTCTAAAATAGTTCTCACAGCATCTATCTGGGAGTGAACTGATTGCAGCATGTCAAAATAACTGTTCCACCGAGTGGAAACATATGGTTTCAAAGATGATTGTAACCTCACACATAGGCTTCTTCTTTTAAAGTACGAAACCGGAGATTTCACAGAATTAATAACAGCTAACACATTAGGAACACTTTCTTTCAAAAAGGGTTCGCTCAGAACATGCTTCAAGACCGTATTAATACCGAAATATGAGCCATGCATGGAAGACGCTTGTATATGCTGAGGGCCTTATCAATATTGCTTCCCTGGCCTGTTACAAATGTAATTTTGCAAATATCTTCATGAGAAACGCCATGTCCTTTCAAACGATCTTCCAATTCACTGCGAATAGTTTCACCAGTTTCTAGACAGTCAGGGAAGGCCGAACACATTAATACATACTTATTGAGAGATAAATCTGTATTTATATAGTGCATTGTGACAGACATATAGTGCACACCCTTGTACTTATCTGTCCACAGGTCAGTGGTACTTGCACAGATACCACATTTAATAGCACGTACTATATCAGGAAGCGTTTTACTGCGCACTTTGTCCGCGAAAGTTTGTATCTTCCTAGCAACTGTGACTCCAGAGAGTATAACATTTTTAATATCCACCGAGTCATACTTTTTGCCCATTTCTATCAGCGTTTGCCCTAAATTTAAAAATTCCTTTACCCTTAATAGTTGTAAACTGTCTCAAGTCCTTGGCGCACATTTCCACGCACTTATCAGTCACCAAGTCCTTGTCCTCTTTCAAAATATTTTTAGACTGGAAAATTTGGGTCAAATTTGCAGACATGTTGCAACATACTTGAGGTCCCTGAATGGGTGCTGAGTAGCTTTTTGCAAAAATTGCATTGCGAGTAACCTACTGGCTTATTTGATACCTGTTCATAAACACTTGAAAATTTTTCCCATAATAGACTTGAGCCCTACTACTAGTAGTACTACTAGAATAAATTCACCACTTTTTAATTTTTCTTCGACTTCCTTTACGATTGATTTGTTGATTTTTCTAACTACAACAGAGCTGCACTGGTCGCAAAACGTACCTACACTAACATATAACGACACATTCATGTCGCATCGATAACAAACTTCACGTTCACTCTTGTCAAGTCCGGCAGTCCGAACGGGTCCCAGGCAACCTGTCAGGCTTAGGGAAACCCAGGTTTTGGTTTGCTATGACTAGCGCGCTCAGTACGCGTGCACTCTTGCTTCGCTGACACTCAAGCTAAGCTGCTTTGCTTGTTGCAGAGCAGCTTGGGGCAGGCAAGCCTGAAGTACAATTTGTACACCTTTAGTTACAATTGGCGCCCAGCGTGGGGCTGAACGATATCCAGACTTGCTATATGACCTCGATAGGCACATTTGGTCCAGTGTTTTAGTGAGCTTGTGTTAGGAGTTATGCAGGGCTATGTATCAGTGTTGTCATGTTTTGAGTGCTATGTTTATCAGTGGAGTATGAATACTAATGAGAATAATAGTAATGGTATAAATTTGAGAAGGAGAATAGTGCAAAAAGGATGTATGTCTGTTAATGATCAGGAGAGCAGCTCTGACACAAGCATACAAAGTTTTGATGAAAGTAGTTGTCTGAGTGAAAATATGTCTATGGAAAAAGTGTATGGAATTGTAATGGGGGATGAAGGGAAAGGTAGTGAGCAAAATCAAAGTAACATGGGGGTAATAATGAGTTTATGAAGTTAGTACTAGAGCAGTTGGCCAAATTGAGTGATCAAGGGAATAATTTGAGTAGTAAAATTAGTAATCAGGGGAAGAAATTAAGTGATAAAATTGACAGTCAGCAGAATTAGTTGCAGTTTTGGCAAGATGCTTACAGAGAAAATGGAAGAGCAATTTTCAAGTATTAGCAGAGAATTGCAGTGTGTTAAGGTTAATACAGAAAGGAGGTTTGAACTGGTGGAAGAGAAGGTTATGAAGATGGATGAGATTAAAATAAAGCAGGATGTTTTAGAGAGAAAGGTTGAAAGCCAAACCACTCAATTCCAAAGCCAACATGTTCAGATGGAGAAGGACAGAGAATTGAGAGAGATTAAACTAGATTCGGAAGTGGAAAGAGAAGGAAAAACATACTTCGGGGGAGTAAGAAATATAAGTTGATAGGGAACTTGGTATCAAGAGAGGATTTTAAGGGCGTTGGAAGGTGGTAGAACCACAGTCCCTCAGGTCAGGTATGATTTGGTTTTATCACATTGAGCTGGGTTACTTTGGAGCAGACAAGGTATTGGATGCCATACAGGAGAATTTCATTTGGAAGAATATGGGGAGAGACATTAGGAAGACTTTGGCAAAATGTGGTTCCTGTCAAAGAAGTAAACATCCTAACTGTTATCTGGAGGGCCTGAGGCAAAGTAGTGACGGATGGACCTGGAGAGTTGGTTTGTGTAGATTTGTATGGTCTTCTTTTCAAAACTAAGTGTGCATATCAGTACATATTTGTTGTTATTGACTCATTCACCAAGTATGTCAAATTGTATCCATTGCGTAAGGCCACTGCGAGGGCCCATGTGGGGAAAATTCTGGACAGATACATACCAGAGTTCGGTAAACCAAAAAGAATCTTGTCGGTTCATGGATCCCAATTCATTTCACGTATATGGAGGGACGGACTGAGTGATATTGGGGTTAGCGTACATTACTCTTCCATACGATATCCTCAGGGAAATATGTCTGAGAGGGTAATGCGTGAGCTAGGCCGCATGTTTCGCACATACATTAGTGAAAACCACAGTTCTTGGTTTAACTACTTGGAAGATGTGGAACACGGGTGCAGTGTAACAAGACATGACGCACTGGATTAACACCAATCGAGCTACAGTTGGGTCGTAAGCCTGAACGGGAATTGGCTAGGATTCTAGGTCTTTCCACAGGCGAAGATGTACCAAAGGACTTGGTGATTGATTTAGCGAGGCAGAATTTAAGGAAGGCAGCTGATAGGAGGATGATGCAGCAGGGGAGGCATCATGGAAATAGTTTGAAGTAGGGGAGGAGGTGTTACTAAAGGTTCCACACATTTCATCTGCAGACAATAAGGAAACTCACAAGTTTTTTTAATTGTATCAGGGACCTTACACAGTAGGTAAGAAAGTTGGCAAGTGTGCTTATCACCTGTTGAATAACAAAGGTGATGTGATTGGTACACACATTATTCACAATCTTAAGAGGTATGTCAGGTGAAGTTATTTTAAGTTCAGATGTTCTATGTATATCAACAAAAATGTGTAAATTTTCTTTAAAATGTTGAGTGAATTTGACTGGCTGTGTAGACTTGTATTCTGAAAAGACCATGATTTGCTCAGATGTATTGCAAATAAATCTTCACAAATCAAGGGGAGGTATTGTAACTGTACAAGTGTATGATCCCCACTTTTAGGTTAGGAAATTTTCGTAAGATAATTCGTAATATTGAAGTCATGAAAATCATGTAATTTTGTTCATTTATAATGTAAAAACATAAAATTATAAGAAGAATTTGTAGTAGGGAATTTTGTATTTGTGTAATTTTAATTTCTATAAGAGTCTGCACATGGCATCGCAGTGTAGATTGCTCAAGAATTGTGCAACACGGAAAACAGTGGCTATATCGGGAAAGATGGTTGAAGTCAGTTGAAAGTGTTGCAACAAAGTGGCTTGGTAACCCGGGGTACGGCAGGTAGTATAGCCTTAAGATTGGAGTTGATCAATGTGGATGTACGTGAGTGGACGTTCTATGTCACATCATACGGTCGATAGCCAATATGAGGGCTCTGTTTTAAGCAAGGTTAGGTTGACTGAGTGACGCGTGAAGAAGTGCCTGTGAGGGCATTGCTACCAGTAAACTTTTTGGGACGCTAATACCACATGCAGCAAGCCTATATAAGTATGTACTCATGTGCGGCAACTCATTCTGATTCTGTTCTCATTCGAACCGGTGCGCGGGAGCTACTTTGCGTAGTTTCCTATGCGTTGTTCTATTTTTTGTCAGTATCCATTACGGAGTGAACACACTATAATCACGGATGATAACGAGTTTCTGGTGGCCATTCTGTAAAAGACGCTACTAAGTGTTTATTTGTAACTCCAACTCTGTATAATAATTAGACCATAATTCTTCTATGAGATAACGTACAGTGGATGTGGTGGTGCATACTGAATCTACATTCTGGAGTGGATGTGTGGTTGTGCACAGAGCTAATCGTTGGTAAAGGAAATTGTTGGCCAAGTATGCAGTTTTCTCAGTTGGAGAAACGTGAGGCGTCACACTAACCTGTGCGGCAGTCGAGAAAGACTCAAGACATCAATGAAGAAGAGTGTAAATAAGGTTAGGGATGATCTTCGTAAAGAAGGGTGCATTTGTACGTAGAGAAAGTCGTCGTACTTTTCTTTACTAGATTAGGATTTTTCTTCTGTAACAGTAGGGAGTGCAGTGGGACTGTTACCTGGAGGTATGTTATGAAATGTATATACCGTAGTGAAAATAATTTTTATTGATGGTTCTTAGTTGTTTGTATGTTTACCCTTTGTGAACGGCAAACACGAGTAGGTCTTATCAAGTGATGATCTTTGTTTTTTTTTGTTTTTTGTTTGTTTTTTGTTTTTTTCTTTTGATTTGCCTTTTGTGAACAGGTCTCATCAAGTGATGATTATTGTTGGTGTTTGTCCTATATTTTTTATTATTCTGGGAGTAAAGTCATGGAATGAAACTTGCAGCAATTCTTTTATCAGTGGAGTAAGGATGAACCTAGCATGCTACCCGAATTTAATTTCAGGGGTAAACAGCAACAGGTAAGTCTGGAGCTTCGTCAGCCTGATGACCGTTGCCTTGGGAGAGGGAGTTGCTCTACAAAGTTAATTATTCCTGCAATTGTTTTGCAGGTGGTGCCCAATCTTGTTATTTATACTTACCTTAGTCAGCATTTATCCATTTGGTATTTTCAATAGTTTGTAGGTGTTACAGGGCTGGACTAACAGGGTGTGCTCTGAGTTGCCTGAGAGGTATCTGTGCTCTTTACTCTTCATTACTGTTTCTACCCTTCTATTCTCACCTTCTTAAATTTCATTCCTTTTCCTGTCTAGCCAACCTCTCTGACTCAGGTAGAATAGGTTAGTACGGAGGTTTTATCCTCCTCCAATCACAAGTTTCGGGTTGTGGCGAGGTAATGCATGGTTACTGGTAGAGTGGTTGTTAGCGACTGCCTCCAGATACCGGGCTCCCTCTGGAGTATATAGCCTTGCCTTTGGCACATCAGGGCTTTTTCGAAGGTCAACCTTCTTATCGTGGGTACTCGTGGGACCAAAAACGGAACCTCTCTCTTCTTCTTTTCTTCTTCTTCTTTACTTTCAAAGGGTGGCACCCTTCCAAAAACAGCGTCCTTAAGAAGAACTAAAAGAAAGCGATATACTCCAATACTTGTAGATTAGCTAAATGACGAACATCTACCTCGATTCCTAGTTGCTTCCAGGGTCGATGGCAAAAGCTTTTTAGACGAATGTCCGTTTTTGGTTAGTAATTTGATTGAAGAAGTTGCTGGTGGTGAAGTTGACGAGATGCGCAAGCCTCGCGATGGATCCTACTAATCAAGACATCATTGGCTGAACAGTCCAGGCGGATATTTAAAGCCAAATTATTCAGAAGGTAGAGGTCAGAATCAAGAAGCACCAGACCCTGAACTCCTGCCAGGGAGTTATAGTCCACAGGGATTTGGTTAAGTCTTCCAATGACACCATGATTAGATACCTAGCACGTCGGAGTGTAACTGTCGTGAAGAGGTTGAAGAGGCGTGTGGGTGATAAGTTGCTCGATACGGGTGCTTTCATTCTTTCCTTCGACTTCAAGACCGTTCCTGAAAGAATAAAAGTGGCTATGTACCGACTGACTGTTCGTCTGTATATTCCAGCACCAGTGAGATGCTATAACCGCCAAAAGTTTGGTCACACCTCATTGAGATGTCAAGGTTCGACGACCTGCAAAATGTGTGGGAAGTGTGAGCATGCTGCGGTAGATTGCACACCACCACCTGTGTGCGTCATCTGCCCAGGTGTACATGCTCCTATCTCCAAGGAGTGTTCCACATTTAAACAGGAGAAGAAGATCCAGGAGATAAAAATTCTGGATAAGCTTTCTTATCCAGATGGCCAGAGAAAAAATTCAAATCAATGGCTGCTCCGAGTTCTTCATCTCCTTTGCTGAAAAGGTCTCGAACGTGCAGATCACCCCACAGAGTTTTACACCATCTATCTCTAGACAGCTAGCATCGACAAGTCTTCACCACCAACAAGAGCAAGTACTGGAGGAAACTGGAGATCCCAGGAAGGTTTTGGAACCTTCTGGGAGCAAAAAACGCGTGTTATTGCCGACGTTGCCTGGGGAAGGCCCTCCCAAGGAACGTTTGGCGGGGAAGGCTTCCCCAAACAGGGCTGGAAAGTCCAGCCCTCCTTCCAATGCCCAGAACAAAAAAGAGGAGAAAAGGAAGCCCTACAGCTCCCCTGAGAAGTTGGAGAAGAAGAACTCAGTCGGGGGTCACAGGATCCTCGAAGAAGACCGGCAAGCCACCTGCCGGTTCTCCTCCTAAAAAGAGAGAAACGGTGCACAAGAGCGAGAGGGCCAGATGCCATCTTGCTCAGTCACTTTCTGGGGAACCTACTTCTCCCAGGAAGAAGGCCCACTGTTCCCGATCAGTGAGATCATCGTCCGCGGAGTGCTCAGTCACCATGTCTCCTCCTTCTCAGAAGACCATGGAGACTGAACGACTCATTGTCGCGGATGGTGATGACGACATAAAAAACACCAACAAAGACGGCTGAACCTGGCGGGTAATGGACTGAACGAAGGGCAAGAAATTGCCCTAAATTCGAAGCGCTACCTATCCACACAATGGCACTATTGCAGTGGAACTGCAGTAGTTATCACTGTCGCTTAGCTGAGTTATGTCAGTTGATATCTGTCTATGTGGCCTCCATACTCTGCCTGCAGGAATCTCGTTTGAGACCTGGACACGACACGACTATGAGAGGATATTGTCTTTATTCCAAAGACAGAGTAGCTGTGGATGGCACTGCAGCTGGGAGCATTTGTACCCTAGTTCGCTCAGACATCTTCAGCGAAGAAATACCGCTCCGTACTTGGCTAGATGCAGTTGCAGTTCACACTCTGTTACCAGTAATGACAGCGGTGTACAACATGTGCATACCACCAGACTATGATGTTGAAATGCGTGCACTACAAGATTTGATCGCTCAGTTACCTCCTCCTTTCCTCATGCTGGGAGACGTGAATGCTCGTAACACACTATGGAGTTCTCCGTGTTCCAGTGCTAGGGGGAGGTGCTTGAGCGACTGATGAGCCTGTTCGATCTTTGCGTGCTTAATACAGGGGAACCGACACATTTCAGCAGCGCACATGGCACATTCTCACACCTGGATGACACTTTGTGCAGCCATGCGCTAGTTCCCCTGCTATGGTGACAAGTACACGATGACCTCTGTGATATTGACCACTTCCTGATTATTCTATCTGTCTGAAGTACCTAAACGCTGGTTACTTCGGCAGGCAAATTGGCCAGAATTTTCCAAACGCGCAGTGATGGCCGATGATATGCTGGAGTCTGTTGACGACCACATTTCTTCCATTACTACTGGAATTTTGGCTGCTTCAGAGGGAACAATTCATTCCTCATCCGGTATTTGTCGCCGGAAACAGGTCCCATGGTGGACGGACAAAATTGCAACAGCCATACGTGATCGCCGACGGGCATTATCATCGGAATCCTACGATGGACAATCGTATCACATTTAAGCATCTGCATGCGATGGCCCGTTTTTTGATTTGAGAAAGTAAGAAAGCTACGTGGGAAAAGTATGTGTCTTCCATGACAGCACATACTCCGTCATCACAAGTGTGGACAAAACTCTGCCGTATTGTTGGAGTACAGAATATGCCCTCAGTCCCCGGTATCTCCATTAATGGAGATATTGTTACGATTCCTTCAGTCATTGCAGACTACATCGCATCACATTTTGCAGATACGTCCAGCTCTGGGAGATACAACCCGCATTTCCACCAATTAAGCGCGAAGCAGAGGCACACCACCTCTCTTTCGCCTCTAGTGCTTCACATCCCTACAACGTGCCTTTCACAGAGTGGGAGTTGAGGAGTGCACTCGTGCTGTGCAGAGACACGGCTCCTGGACTGGATAATATCCACAATCAAATGCTTAAGCATTTGAGTGACAGATGTCTCAAGGATATCCTTACCCTATTCAACAGAATATGGAATGAGGGAGTGTTTCCATCTATGTGGCGTGAGGGAATTGTGATACCAATTCCCAGGCCAGGTAAAGATCCAAAACTCGTGGATAGTTATAGGCCAATATGCCTTACAAATGGCCTTTGTAGCTATTTGAAAGGATGGTTAACCAACATCTTGTGTGGGGCATGCTAAAGGAAGGTCTCTTGTTTAACTACCAGTGTGATTTCCACTCTCATCGGTCTGCCACTGATCATCTGGTCAGACTGGAGAGCGCCATTCAGGAGGCTTTTCTCCAGAAGGAACACCTAGTCGTCGTGTTTTTTGACCTGGAGAAAGCTTACGATACTACCTGGCGATATGGAATTCTCTCCACACTACACCAGTGGGGATTTCTGGGAAATTTGCCAACAGTTATTCATGTCCCTCCGACTCTTTCAAGTCCAAGTAGGGAATGCTTTTTCTCAATATTACATACTGGAAAATGGAGTACCTCAGGGATCGGTACTGAGTGTCACGCTGTTCGCAATCACCATCAATGGCATAGTTGCCACTGCTGGGCCCGCAGTCGTTCCATCATTGTGTGTAGACGATTTAGCTCTACACATTACAGCTCCGGAAGGGTGGCGTTTGTTGAGAGACAACTACAGCAAGCTATTAACCGAGTAGACAGATGGGCCTTGCAACATGGTTTGTACACTTGTACACTTCTGTCGACATTGACTTGTGCATCCTGAACCAGAGCTCCGCTTGCGAAACAGTGTCTTACCATGGTAGACATCTGCAGATTCCTGGGTCTCCATTTTGATAAGAAACTAACTTGGCAGCCCCACATCCATCAGGTAAAGGTTGTCTGCACGAAGAGACTTAACATGCTTATGTTTCTCAGCGGCACTTCATGGGGGGTATGACCGTGCGGTGCTGCTACGTTTTTACATGGCAACGGTCCTCTCCCGAATTGACTATGGAAGTGCGGCTTATGGCCCAGCATCAAAATCTACGATGAGCCTTTTAGATAGTATTCACTATCGTGGAGTAAGGCTGGCAATGGGAGCTTTCCATACTAGCCCCATTCCCAGCCTGTTCGCTGAAGCGGGAGTTCCATCTTTACGAATAAAGAGGTAGCAGTTGCTCCTCACGTATGCTGTCAAAATTCGTGAAATGCCGCTACATCCAAGCTATCAGTGCATCTGGTATTACCCAATACCACCAGAGGTACCAAAACCGGCGGAATGCCACACGGCCGGTTGAATTTCAAATTGATAGCTTGTGTTGTGATTTAAATATAGATATCAGTGGTTGCCTCGAACAAACTTTTAGCGAGGTACCTCCGTGGTTAGTTCCGTGATCGGATATACATCTAGATCTACTACGTGGACCCAAGGTGAACACAGATTCCTCCGTTTATCGGAAGTATTTCCAGGACTTCGTTCACAAATATCCGGCTGCGAAATATATCTTCACAGATGGTTCTAAAATTGGAGAAAATGTTGGTTGTTCATTCGTCATCAGTAATATGAGCACGAAAATCTCGCTTCCTAGTGTATGTAGCATGTATACTGTGGAGTTTTACACCATCTTAGAAGCTCTGCAGTTTGCATTGGATGACGGAAGAAACCACTTTCTTATATGTACTGACTTGCTAAGCTCTCTGCAGTTCATTGAAACTTGTTTCTCGCAACATCCACTGGTACAGCAGATTCATGACCTAGACAGGTTAAGTGATGCTGGCACCATAATTACTTTTGCGTGGCTTCCAAGCCACGTTGGGATTGCAGGAAATGAACTTGCAAATGAAACTGCGAAGGAAGCGGTACTTTTACCTCCAAGACCTATCAATGTACCTGCTAAAGATATTTGTTCTCAGCTACGTCAAACCATCTTGAGAGAGGCCATAGTATTGTGTTGGCTGAGGCTAGGTCATTTACAATCTACGCACTCTTATCTCCTAAAGAAGGAAGACTCCCCAGTGTGTTCTTGTTGTGCCGACGTCACCGTGGCCCTCATCATCACAGAGTGCGCCGATCTCTCTGGCCTAAGACGGAGCCTCAGCCCGCAGGAAGAATTACACAAACAAGCCTGCCTCTCGAACACACACTCTTCCTGTCCGCATATAATGTACGTACATTCCTCCTCATTTCACAGCTGAGAGTCAACGATGATGCAGCCCCAGGTTATGTAGGAATGTGGCTGTGTTATCAATGCCATGAAAGAAGAGCTCTCGACTTATGCTCATAACTAGTACATTCTATGTTTATAGAAGCAATCAACAGTATCCTAGTGAAGACACAGCTCTCTGAAAAGGCAGCTATTATTTGTTAGCTATAGTGAAAACGTGCCCGTAGATTCTCCGAGCTATGTCTCTAATGTGTTAAACAAAATAACATTATTTTGAGTAGTTAGAAGATATATTATCTATCTCATTTGATATGTTTAGTAACTCCCCTGATACGGACAGAATTTATTTTTTTGCTAGTGGCTTTACGTCGCACCGGTGTAGGAGTAGCATGCCTGCCTCGAACCCGGAGGTCCCGGGTTCAATTCCCGGCCAGGTCAGAGATTTTTACCTGGACCTGAGGGCTGGTTTGAGGTCCACTCATCCTATGTGATTAGAATTGAGGAGCTATCTGACGGTGAGATAGTGGCCCCGGTCTAGAAAGCCAAGAATAACAGCCGAGAGGATTCGTGGTGCTGACCACACAACACCTTGAAATCTGCAAGCCTTCGGGCTGAGCAGCGGTCGCTTGGTAGGCCAAGGCCCTTGAAGGGCTGTAGGGCAATGGTTTTTTTTATGTCGCACCGACACGGATAGGTCGTATGGCGATGATGGGATAGGAAAGGCCTAGGAGTTGGAAGGAAGCGGCTGTGGCCTTAATTAAGGCACAGCCTTAGCATTTGCCTGGTGTGAAAATGGGAAACCTGGAAAACCATCTTCAGGGCTGCCGACAGTGGGATTCGAACCCACTATCTCCTGGATAAGAGCTCACAGCTGCACGCCCCTAACCGTACGGCCAACTCGCCCAGTGGACAGAATTTTATGTCCCAACGTAAACCCTGTACAAACAATGATTACGTTACCTCTCTTTCACACTATGGACACAAATAGAGTGAAAATGTTAACTGCACAATGGTGTAGGTTTATACATTTTAAAAGACTCTGCACAATGGTGTAGGTTTATACATTTTAAAAGACTTGTGAATAAAACCAATGCAGTGCACTAAGGTATTGTATCCTGGAATTTCTTTTTAGCTAGGCTGTACATGGTAGCCTGCTGAGTGAGCAATTACACTGCTTTTATCTGGAAAAATGACTGTATGGGGAAGGAACCCCTAGCACCCCTAAAGGAAGGGGGTGAAACGTAAAAATCTGAAAATGACGATATTAGTGACGAATTCGTAGTCTTTGGGGTAGCTGAGATGAACTGTGATACTCTGAATGCCGTTTAAGTCAAAGTTTGTTCCCAATCGGTATGGTAAACATATGACGACTTACTGCTTGGGAAAGAAAACTGTAGGGTAAGACACACATACGGGCAGAATCGTACAACTGAAGATGTTACAGGCGTTAAAATTGGTATTTGGAATCTTCTTTAAAAATGAACACATTTTTTATTTTTGGAAAATCCATGAACTCTGTTATTGGTATTAAATGTTCATAAAATTATTGAAATGGGCAGGAAAAACAATATGACTACGACAGGCATATCAAGATGAGTTATCTGACCTATTTATAAGGAATGCTGTGGAGCAGCGCACAGGTCCACTAGTTTATGTATATAAGAAAACATAAAGGTCCACTAATACTGCCTTGAGGAGGAATTCCCCTCTTATACTACAACCCCTAAACGCCCTCGTAACCATGTGCCGGCCCACAAATTGAACAGAGCAATCTCAATTGTCAATCACTACTGATCTACTAATCTGCATTTTGGGCAGTCACCCAGGTGGCAGTTTTTTCCTAGTCTTTTCTTGAATGATTTCAAAGAAATTGGAAATTTATTGAACATCTCCCGTGGTAAGTTATTCCAATCCCTAACTCCCCTTCCTATAAATGAATATTTGCCCCAATTTGTCCTCTTGAATTCCAACTATCTTCATATTGTGATCTTAAGACACCACTCATACTTATTCATCTATTAATGTCATTCAATGCCATCTCTCCACTGACAGCTCGGAACATACCACTTATTACATGTAATAAAATTCATTTTTTGGGTCCATATTGAAAGTATTTGTATTAAATAACATTAGTATGTTTTATTGTTCACCCACCTATTCAATACAATACAATCTTAAAAACTAGGACTTTGTCCTTATCAAAATTGTTAACATAACATTAATACATTGTATGGTAAATGTTTCGGATATCAATAGTAGGCATCATCTGCCATATTTTTTATCTTAGGAATAGATCAAGTACCTGATTGGAAATGACTTATGAATACAGTTAAAAACTATAGCTTGTAAAATGGATTAGAGATCGTTTAACAATTATTACAATATAAAATGTAGTATACTATTACTTAACAATATTTGTGTTAATATTTGAGTCTAAAACATGACAATTATTTGAGGATTATGACATAGGTGGTTGGTTCTTGATATTAAAAGATATTACAATAAAGATAAAATCAGAAAAAACATTCCATTTAATTGTCAAATGGCGTGTTGTTAAAAACTTGAGGAAAGTTGAGCATTGGTAGTGGTTGTTGGTTCTTAAAGTTAGTAAGTATCGACTTTCATTTATATGCTTATAAATTTTGAAGAATTTTCATAGGTAAATATTTTATAAAAATTACTATTCAGAAGGAATGGTTTTTGTAACAGAATTGGAATCTGTTCATAAAGAGGACTTTTGTTATCTATTACATCTATTAAATTTTTGTCTTTGTTAAATTGTTGATCTAGGAAGATGTATAAGTTTTCATATTCCGTCATGAGCTTACTTTTTCAATTCCTTTTAAGATTCCTAATCCTGATCTATTGTAGTAAATTTGTGACCTGTTTCCTTCATGTGGTTACTCATCACAGAGAACTTATTATGTTTTTGGGCGTTATAATGTTCTGCATACCTAGTTGAGAAACAGCGGCCAGTTTGGCCAACATAGGACAAATTACAAGTATTGGTAATTTGATGGATTTTTGGGTTGGTAAATGTGAACTTCGTGAATTTTGTTTTGTTGGGTTTTAGGAGAAAGGTTTGTGGTTAATTTTAGTCTTAACTTTATTAATGATTTTGTTGATCATATCTGGAGATTGAACCCGTTGAATCTGGCTATTTCTTTTATGAAATCTAATTCATTTTTTAGATTATTCGGTGAAAGAGGGATTTTTAATGCCCTCTATACTAAACAGTAATAAGTGACTTGTTTATGGGAATTTGGGTGCAAAGATTAGTTTTTTATAGTGATTGGAGTAAATGAAGGCTTGCAGTAAATTTGGAAATCAAATTTGTCTACAACTCGTGTGATTTTGATGTCTAGAAAATTGATTGAATTGTTGTTTTCGTTTTCCTTTGTGAACCTTATATTATCATCTAAATTATTTAGGAACGTTAGGATGTTATCACTATTCTTAAATAGTTTATTGATAATTGCTACTGTGTCATCAACATAATGGATCCATAAACTGAGTCCGTTAGGGTTTTTTACTATTTTGTTGTATTCTAGATTTTACATGTAGATGTCCACTAAAATGCTGGAGATTGGGTCTCCCATAACTAAGCCTTCTTGTTTATATATTTTGTTGTTGAATGTAATTATTTTTTAAAACAAAACTTAGTAATTTTACGAATTCGTCTGTTTTAATTTTGCTTAATGCGCTGTGTTTGGAGAGGTTTTTTTTTATTATGGTGATAGTTTCATTGACGGGTACTTATTCGAGTACATATTCGTGATATCAGAGGAACATAAAACGTGATTTGGTTGTAAACTGAATTTGTTTAAAGTTTCGCAAAGTTCGATAGAATTTTTGATGGGATTTGCATTGTGAAATTTAAAATGTTTTTTTAAGAACTTGTGGAGGAACTGAGAAGTTTTATAAGTGGGACTGTTTCTGCTATTGATTATTGGTCTGTATTGTGTATTTTAGGTAATGATCTTGCTGTAGGTGATTTCGAATTCATAGTGATCATTTTTTTGATAGTCTTGTTCATTTAGTAGGAATATTAAATTTTTAAGGGGTGTTTTCTGATTGCGTTGCGTTTTTACTATGGGATCTTTATTGATTAATGTGTAGGTTTTATCGGAGAAAAAATCTTCTGTTTTTTTATGTCTTGTTTATTCATTAAAACTGTTATATTGCCCTTATCAGCCTTTGTTACTATGACATCATTGTTGTTGATTTTAGTTTTTAGTTTTAGGTTTTGTTTTGAAAAGTTAGAATTATTGTTAGTTATTATATCATTGAGGAGTGTAGGTATTTTCTTTTTTATTTCGTATTTAACATTAGAACAGGAACACCAGGTTTTATACCCCTTCGTTGACGAACATTCCCACTACAATTAACTTATCTGACACAGTTTTCTCAGATAGTGAAATGGATCTCCTCAATAAAAGCATAAAATATAACTGGCCTAATCCACAAAAAGGTCAAAGATGTAATCACCACCATCGCCAAGACCGAATCTAATATTAACAAACAGATTCCCTTAGAGAAACAAAATGATGTTAAATATGAAATAAAAAAGAAAATGCCTACACTCGTCAATGATATAATAACTAACAATAATTCTAACTTTTCAAATCAAAACCTAAAACTAAAAACTGAAATCAACAACAATAATGTCATAATAACAAAGGCTGATAAGGGCAATACAACAGTTTTAATGAATAAACAAGACTACATAAAAAAACAGAAGATTTTTCTTTGATAAAACCTACACATTAATCAATAAAGATCCCAAGTAAAAACACAACACAATCTGAAAACACTCCTTAAAAATTCAATATTTCTACTAAATGAACAAAACTATCGAAAAATGATCACTATGAATCTGAAATTACCTACAGCAAGATCATTACCTAAAATACACAAGAAAGATACTCCAATCAGACCAATAATCAATAGCAGAAACAGTCCCACTTATAAAATTTCTCAGTTCCTCCACAAGTTCTTAAAAAAACATTTTAAATTTCACAATGCAAATCCCATGCGAAACTTTAAACAAATTCAGTTTACAATCAAATCACGTTTTATGTTCCTTTGATATCACGAATATGTACTCAAATATACCCATCAACGAAACTATCACCATAATAAGAAACAACCTCTCCAAACACAACGCATTAAGCAAAATTGAAATAGACGAATTCATAAAATTACTAAGTTTTGTTTTACACAATTACAGTTACAATTACTTCACTTTCAACAAAAAATATATAAACAAGAATGCTTAGCTATGGGAGACCAAATCTCCGGTATTTTAGCAGACATCTACATGGACAGTCTAGAATACAACAAAATAGTAAAAAAACATTAATGGACTCAGTTTATGGCTCCATTATGTCGACGACACATTAGCAATTATCGATAAACAACTTAAGAATAGTGATGACATCCTAACGTTCTTAAATAATTTAAACAATAATATAAAGTTCACAAAGGAAAACGAAAACAACAATTCAATCAATTTTCTAGACATCAAAATCACGCGAGTTGTAGACAAATTTGATTTCCAAATTTACCGCAAGCCTTCATTTACTCCAACAACTATAAAAAGTTAATCTTTGCACTCAGATTTCCATAAACAAGCCACTTATTACAGTTTAGTATACAGGGCATTAAAAAACCCTCTTTCACCGAATAATCTAAAAAATGAATTAGATTTCGTAAAAGAAATAGCCAGATTCAACGTTCAATCCAGATATGATCAACAAAATCATTAATAAAGTTAGACTAAAATTAACCACAAACCTTTCTCCAATAAAACTCAACAAACCAAAATTCGCAATGTTCACATTTACCAACCCAAAAATCCATCAAATTACCAATACTTTAAAAAAACATGAGGTAAAAATTACTTACACAATGCAGAATACAAATTGAAATTTATTTTTTAATCATAACTCAGTCAATTCAACTAATAATAAATATTCAAGTTCAGGTATATATAGACTCAGATGCTCAGTATGTAATTTGTCTTATGTTGGCCAAACTGGCCGCTGTTTCTCAACCAGGTATGCAGAACATTATAACGCCCAAAAACATAATAAGTTCTCTGTGATGAGTAACCACATGAAGGAAACAGGTCACAGATTTACTACAATAGATCAGTATTTACAAATCTTAAAAAGAATTGAAAAAGGTAAGCTCATGACGGAATATGAAAACTCAATCTTCTTAGATCAACAATTTAACAAAGACAAAACTTTAATAATGTAACAGATAAGAAAAGTCCTATTTATGAACAGATTCCAATTCTATTACAAAAACCATTCCTTCTGAATAGTAATTTTTATAAAATATTTACCACCAAATCAGCAAACACTCCCACCAATCTAACACACACACCACCCCCTCCCGTTCTCCCGCTGCCGACAACTCCTCCTCATGCGCAGCAAATGGGCCCTTAGCCACGCCTTCTCAAGCTCAACTCCCTCCACCAAGACTCCACAAATACAATACGCAAAGTAAGAGCTCGGCGACTGCCAGTTGCTCTAAAGCCCTCAACATAAGTTAACATCTCAACAGTCGAAGGGATAAGTGTCAACACTTTTCATTTAACTTCCACTATTCAGCCCCTTAATTCCAATTATGGTCCTTCAAAAAATTTTCAAAATAACCTATTAATTACAGAATTTCATCACACACTTGGCTACCCACTGATTGACATTAACGTTCCCTTTCAACTAGTACGCTCACCTCAACACGTCCAACAACAAAGAGCTACACCTATCACAAACTCTTCCCACAAATACTACATCAAAGAAGATGGCCTAATGACGTCTACACAAACTTCAATATAGCCTACCGCACCAGCATTCCACCTAATATTATCTCAAAAAGAACCAGGCCATATGAAAATTCTTCAAAATTTATAAGCATATAAATGAAAATCAATACTTATTAACTTTAAGAACCAGTGACCGTTACCAATGGTCAACTTTCCTCAAGTTTTTAACAACGCTCCATATGGCAATTAAATGGAATGTGCTTTCAGATTTTATCGTTATTGTAATATCTATGTCATAATCCTCAAATAATTGTCATGTTTTTAGACTCAAATATTAACACAAATATTGTTAAGTAAATAGTATACTATATTTCATATTGTAATAGTTGTTTAACGATCTCTAATCCATTTTACAAGACATAGTTTTTAACTGTATTCATAAGTCATTTCCAATCAGGTACCTGATCTGTTCCTAAAGTAAAATATATGATTGATGATGCCTACTATTGATAGGGAAAGCATATACCATCCAATGTATAAATTTAAGGTTAACAATTTTGATAAGGACAAAGTCCTAATTTTTAAGATTGTATTGTATTGAATAGGTGGGTGAACAATAAAAGCATACTAGTGTTATTTAGTACGTACCACTTAGCCGAGCAGCTCGTCTTCTTTCTCCCAAGTCCTCCCAGCCCAAGCTTTGCAACATTTTTGTAACGCTACTCTCTTGTCGGAAATCTGCTTTCGTCGGAAGCTGCTTTTCTTTGGATTTTCTCCAATTCTTGAATCAAGTAATCCTGGTGAGAGTCCCATATACAGGAGCCATACTCTATTTGGGGTCTTACCAGAGACTTCTATGTCCTCTCCTTTCCATCCTATCTACAACCCCTAAATGCCCTCATAACCATGTGCAGAAATCTGTGCCCTTTAATTACAATCATATTTATGTGATTACCCCAATGAAGATCTTTCCTTATATTAATACCTAGATACTTACAATGATCCCCAAAAGGAACTTTCACCCCATCAACGCAGTAATTAAAACTGAGAGGACTTTTCCTATTTGTGAAACTCACAACCTGACTTTTAACCCCGTTTATCAACATACCATTGCCTGCTGTCCATCTCACAACATTTTCGAGGTCACGTTGCAGTTGCTCACAATCTTGTAACTTATTTATCACTCTATAGAGAATAACATCATCCGCAAAAAGCCTTACCTCCGATTCCACTCCTTTACTCATATCATTTATATATATAAGAAAACATAAAGGTCCAATAATACTGCCTTGAGAAATTCTCCTCTTAATTATTACAGGGTCAGATAAAGCTTCACCTACTCTAATTCTCTGAGGTCTGTTTTCTAGAAATATAGCAACCCATTCTGTTACTCTTTTGTCTAGACCAGTTGCACTCATTTTTACCAGTAGTCTCCCATGATCCACCCTATAAAATTCCTTAGACAGGTCAATTGCGATACAATCCATTTGACCTCCTGAATTCAAGATATCTGCTATATCTTGCTCTTATCCGACAAGTTGAACTTCAGTGGAGTAACCTTTATGAAACCCGATCTGCCTTCTATCAGACTAGTTATTAATTTCTGCTCCAGTTTTTCGTGTTGTTCCTGACAAAACTAGTTTCTGGGGACAAAAATGTAACAGGAAAAATTTCTAGTGTGTGTTTATCTGTACTACTCTGCTCAGATATGGCTATTGAAACATCACAACCTCTTATTATTGGGAAGGTATCAAACTCTTGCTGTTTTTAAGGACTGGATGTAAGAAAGTTACCAGCAGAATGAAGTATCAAACAAGCTTGGATCATGTGAGAAATTATAACTGACTGGACTGTTTCCTTCGATGATAAGATTGAAGAAGCAAAACAGGAATGTTAATTTTTCCTAGACAGTTTGACCTCCCATCTTGAATTACACTTGAAAAATGTCCTGTCAATGTTTATATTTTTTACAATTTGCTTTTGTTGCATCTACAGAGAAGGCGATGATGGGAGTGGGAAGGAAGTGATCATGGCCTTAATTAAGGTATAGCCCCAGCATTTGCCTGGTGTGAAAATGGGAAACCATGGAAAACCATTTTCGGGGCTGCCGATAGTGGGATTCGAACCTACTCTCCCGGATGCAAGCTTACAGCCGCGCCTCTACGCGCACGGCCAACTCGCCCGGTGAAAGCTGTAACAAAGGACACTATTCAGAAGTGTTTCTTCTGTTAATGGGACTGAAGGGAACTTGGAAAATCAACAGGAGAAAGAACTACAACAAGATTTGATCCAGGGTCTTTTGAATCAGATAGGATACAAAAATGTTGATGACAGTAAATACACCTGATTGATAGGAGTATACAGTTTGAGGAAAATTCATTGGATATTACATACATACATACATACATACATACATACATACATACATACATACATACATACATATCTTTATTTCCACCATAGTACATACGATCAGTTAGGTAATAAAGATAACAAGCCACTACTGCCCCCTATGTCTAAATTTACAATCTATTAAATCTACTCTGTGGCATCCCACACATGTGCAGATATCCAGCACCACATGTAAGATGCTACCTTAATGGCAAGGTACACTAACATCCTAATTAGCTTATTCTACTGCCTAAAACTAAATTAAAAGAACTGGCTGGTCTCCCCTGGTAAGGAAAACTGCCCGTCCAACCTGTAGACACCACTACCAGTCCTGACTCGTGTGGTCAGATACCGGACTCCCCACAGGCAACTTGCTGACAATGTGTTTTCCTCCCATTCTTTGCATGACAGATCACATGAGGCGGAAGCCAGTCCATCATGTGACCCGTCATTTTCTTATCTTCTGTCCAGACTGTTGGATACGACTCACCTTTCTTTCACATTACCAGCACCCATCCTTGCTTCTCCTCTTTTCCCATGTGTAGACATGCTTAATCTTTTTTACCTTGGGGTGGGTCAGTCCCACCCCACCTTTTCACCTATTACATCTCACACTCCCCGTCACGTATCTTGCAGTCTGCTCTTTCTCACTTTCATACTCCTTCCTCCTCCTTCATCTACTATTCTAGATGTCTTCATACAGTTCTTTCACATTATTTACATCTTATACTCTACAATCCATACACTAACTGTTCTTTTTCTTAAACTACGCCACAAATTTAATATTTATACACCTCTTTACATTTACTCTCTCAGCCTTCCTTCTCCTGCCTAATTTCTACTTTTTACAAAGTCTTTCACCATCCCCCCAATCAAGATATTACCTGCTCGTCTCTTAATACATTCCATTACCAATATATACAAATCTCTTCTTATAATATCTACCTTGTATATAATATAACACTCATTCTACTGACCATCATTTTGCTCAGGGCGGATAACCATTCCTCTGGGCAAGATGCTCTTCTTCCTTCATCAAAGTCTTACTCAATCCATCTTTCTAGCCAAGTACTCTACATACACATCCACCATTCCTCATCTTTTCTCCACAGTTCACAATACCGACCTTACAAACATACCAATAGTTTCCTTAACTATTCTACTAGTTTACACCATCTTTATACAGTTCTTCCACATTATTTACGTCTTATACTCTACAATCCACTCACTAATTGCTCATTTCCTTAAATATCACCATAAACTTAATATTTATACAACCTATTTACAGTTACTCTCTCAGCCTTCCTTCTCCTACCTAATTCCTACTTTTAACAAAGTTTTTCACCATCACCCGTATCTAGATATTACCTGTTCGTCTCTTAATACATTCAAATACCAATATACACAAATCTCTTATTAGTATATCTACATTGTATATAACACTCAATCTACTGACCATCATCTTGCTCAGGGTGGATAACCATTCCTCTGAGTAAGATGCTCTCCCCTATTCATCAAAATCTTGTTCAGTCCATCTCCCTAGTCACTACTCCAGTTAATATAGATGTTGATTCCCATAGGGAACCTGAAATATTTATCCTGAATGAGTAACTCTGACAATCGTTCCTCCTTGAATTCACTACACTACTGCACTACACTATACTATAACCATAGTACATATCCTTATATCTAATACAACTCTCTTATTCTACTCAGCAGCATCCTGCTCAGGGCAGATAACCATTCCCTTCCCTCGTTCATGTAATTCTTACTACCTCTTTCTCTGAAGACTCCATTTTCAAACAACTCTCTATTTCGGCTATCTCCTTCTACCTTCCTACTCATCTCTCCCTGCTTCTCTCACCTCCTACCCCCTGTTCTGAACATAGCTCCAACTCTCCCTGCTCCTTCTTTCTTCCATTTCATCTTCTTCCTATCTTATCTCTCGCTTCTTTTTATTGTCCCATTTTCGCTCTCTCCATTCTCCCTGTTATTCCCTCAATTTCTTTAAAAACTGGCTCTAACCGCATTTAAATATTTTGATATATTTGTTCCTCTGTCCCACACTCTACACAACCATTATGTCATCTTATAACTCTTTTCTATCTTTTCTATCTCTTTCTTTTTCAGCAATTTCCTTTTAATCTCCTCTAAGGCTCTGCATTGGTTAAATATATGCAGGTCCGATGAACCCTTCTCCCCACCGGCGTAAGCCAGGTCGGTTTTTATCTTTATAATGAGTGAATATTTTAGTACGAAGGGACCAAATATTCAAAATAATTTTTAATTTAGAGTGATAAATATTAATACTACTTTGGCAGAGAAGTGCTTTGAATTTAGAATTAAAAAATGTAAGAGTATTACAGGTAGTATTGTTAATAGATATTTTAATAAGAATGTTAGGGGCTGTCCTTATTTTCTCGTCCTACCCATCCCCTGTTTTTCAGAACTCCCATTATCCACCAATATAAACCTCATCTCTTCTGCCCTCAAGCTCCGTTTTCGGGTTCGTTACTTCCACGAATTTGTTTAATACTGATAGCGAGTCTCTCTCCCTACATTCCATTATTAAACTCTGTCTTTCTATATCTAATGATCTTCCCTTTACCCTTTTCCATGCCCATTCTTTCCTCTCCCCGCATCCCACACACCCTAACTCCCCCAACCCTAAATTTTGTAGCCTTTTCCTTTTACACTTATTCACCCAGTATCCTTCGTTTTCCATACTTTTCTGTAACCTATAGGCTTCTTGTAGTAATTCCCCTCCCTTCCCTTCTTCCAATCTTATCCAGTACTTAATCGCCCTCTTAACTATTGTAATTTCCATCGTTTATTTACACAGTAATCTAGCTCCCACATTTGCAGTGCAGTTTGGAAAACCTATCGTAATCTTGCAAAATTTTTCCACCACCTGGTTTAGTTCTTTCCTATCCTCGTCCAATTTCCATACTTTTACACCCATTGGATATTTGTAAATGGTGAAGGTTTTGCAAGCAAGAGAACTGTAAGCTGGTGGGTGTAGTAAATGAAATGGCGTATGGCTTTTAGTGCCGGGAGTGTCCGAAGACATGTTCGGCTCGCCAGGTGCAGGTCTTTCGAGTTGACTCCTGTAGGCGACCTGCACGTCGTGATGAGGATGAAATGATGATGAATACAACACATACACCCAGCCCCCATGCCATTGGAATTAACCAATTAAGGTTAAAATCCCTGACCCGGCCGGGAATCGAACCCGGGACCCTCTGAACCGAAGGCCAGTACACTGACCGTTCAGCCAACGAGTCGGACGGTGGGTGTAGTGACAGTGGGGAACTTGTGGTAAAGATGAAAACTCCAGTTTATATGCTTCAATAACCAACTATGCTTCAGTTTATGAAATGGTGGGACAACTGAAAGCATTTCCTTTTATTGTAGAGATGCCAAAAGCCTTGAAGCAGTACAAGAACTGCAGGCCATTCTGGAGAAGAAGATAGTCACCGTGAAATGTTCTCGCCACACCCGCCTAGATGAGTTTTTTAAGGTTAAATAGTCATAAAACAGTGAGAGTTGTACATTTCAAGTTTCTAGAATTAGTTAAGAGGATCTTGGCTCAGTCCAAAGAGGATCTCGGCTCAGTCCAGTAGTATTTAAAGATGCTAAAATATGCTTATTGGCATTTGTGAGGTTATTATACATTTTAAATTCATTACAGATATTGTTTATTTGTATCTTGTAGTAATTAGTGAAACATTGATTTTTTTATGCTAGTGGTTTATCACACCAGCTCAGGCAGATTTTTAGCAATAATAGGGTAAGAAAGGGTTATGACTGTGAAGGAAGTAACTGTAGCCTTAATTAACATACAGCTCCAATGTTTCCCTAGTGTGAAAATGGGGAACCATAGAAAACCATCTTCAGGGCTGCTGATAGCGGGGTTCGAACTCACCACCTCCCGAATATAATGTAACAGTTACATGGCACAAACCTAACAGCCATCTCACTTGGTTCTCTATGCTCCGTCACTGTTTATAAACTTGATGACTTATATTTTGAAAACCATAATTTTTCTTTTATATAATTTCTAATAATTTCAGCTCCTTAATATAGAATTTAACCATTCTTAAGGAGTGGAGTACTAAATGGTAGTATTCATAATCTACAATTAATTGAATCTTATATGAAGTTCGATCAAATATAAACAGGATTTTTGTTTTTCAATGTCAACAGTTGATAGGACTGGCCCCGCACTTCTGCTATGCTTAGGTGGGACTGTTAGGAGTGGGGAGAGCGTGCTGTTAGATATTTCCCGCCATTTCATCAGCAACGCTCACGATGTCGGAGCAACAAGTGCACCCCTCCACTGCGCAACGCATAATTAAAGAATTTCTTGCTCGTGAAGGAGCTGTGGCGGCAGAAATTTGCCAGAGATTGACTGCACAGTTTGGTGATCAAACATTGTCAAGGACGCATGTGTTTGCCTGGCATAAAAAGTTCAAGGAAGGCAAATATGTGTGGAAAATCAGCTACACGATTGCCGTCCTTCGACCAGCATTACAGACGAAAACATTCGTGCGGTTAAAGACATTATTGACGACGATCGACAGCCGAGAGTATCAGAAATTGCAGAACAAGTCGGAATCAGTTATGGCAGCTGTCAAGCAATCGTCATAAACGACCTACAGTTCCATAAAGTGTGTTTCAGATGGGTTCCTCGCCTTTTGATCTAAACTCTGAAGTTGAGACGTGTGGAGGTTTGTCAGAGGCTTACAGCAAGGTTTGCGGAAGAAGGTGATGCATTTTTGAGTCGGATCATCACCTGCGATGAAACATGTGTCCACCACTACACTCCCGAATCCAAACAAGCCAGTAAGCAGTGGCAGAGGAAAGGGGAGGCAGCACCAGTGAAAGCCATTACTCGACTGTCAGCTGGCAAGGTTCTAGCAACCGTTTTCTTTTTCGATGGGTAAGGCATTTTGCTGATTGATTTTTTGAATGAGCGACGCACAGTCAATGCTCCTTGCTACTGCAAGTTGTTGAACAAGGCGAGGGTTGTATATCGCCGCAAAAGATGAGACCAACCGATTCGACAGGTCATCCTTCTCCACGACAATGCGCAGCCCCATACTGCAGCTCTGTCTCCAAGCTACATGAAATGCACTGGACTACACTTGATCATCCTTCTTACAGCCCAGACTTATCGCCCTGCGATTTCCATTTGTTCGGACCGCTTAAAGAAGCTCTAGGAGGGTAATGATTTGAAGATGATGAGGGTGTGGAAAACTTAGTGCGCAACTGGCTGGTGACACGACCTGTTCTTTTTATGATGAGGTCATCAAAAAGCTGCCCATACACTGGGAAAAAATGTATTTCCAAAGCAGGAAAATATGTGGAAAAATAAATTGTAATTGCCTTGTGTTTTTCAATAAATTAATTTAAATAAAAAGTAAAATACCTTTTATGTTTGTTCCCCCCTTGTACTTCGTAAGTCTTTCCAGGAACAGAGAGTGGCCTTCTTGGCCAAAAAAAAAGATGGGTATTGGAATCAGTCACTAAATCACATCAGAAACAAAAGCAATACCGTTAGGAATAATGCCATTATCTTCCTCTACTGTATATCATCAGGTTTTTACAGATTTGTTTGCCCCGAAATGTGGCAGTAATACAAATGGAGTACCTTCACATCTACTGCATCCTGATGTCACTGCTGCTTATTACATGCAAAACATTGCAACATCATATTTTGATTGGTTTCAAAATCATCCAGCATATCCTGGCTATTCACAGCCTTTGCCCATGAGCTGGACAGTCTCTGTTGTTACCCTTGATGAAGATAAACTACCACAGATTTGTCTCATATTTCTGTTTGCATGTTAACATAATTATAATTTAAGAATGATTGAATATTTCTGTTACTGCTCACTATAAAATAATTTTCAATTATTGGCAGGATATTTTTTTTAAATTTTCTCAGGATCAAGATCAGGAACAGGTAGTGATTAACCCAGTCAAATTAGAACCTGAACTCATCATCCTGACAGGTGTGAAAGTTGAGCCACAGGTAGAAGAGGAAATGCCTCAGGTACCTATATATATTAAACTGTTTTTCTATCTACCTTCTTTAAATGTTAACCTGATACATGTTTTTTATATCAAACAGGGTAAGTAATGGTCATAGTCCAGCTCAATGTAATGTTTGTTTGTTTGTTACAGCATCACAGATAAATGGCTAGGCAGAATTTCATGAAACCTTATATTTAAGTTGAGGGTAACGCAATTAGGATCTTCATTACTCATTTTCTGATTCTAATTGAAGGGAAAGGGGATTGAGAGGAAGACCTGAACACATTTAAAAAAATATTAGTATCTCCCGTAATAGCAATCTAATCAAAATAATGTGTAATATTTATGATATAGTAAACATTATTTCTCATTGACATGATATAGGCTTTTTGGGCTTATGCTGTGTCAAGAAAATAAGGTGAAATTCTTTACGTTTCACAGAGAACTTTGCTCTGCGTCTTCAGAAGAAAATCTTTCTTCTATATCATGTCTATAAGTACAGGCTGTGAAAGCATCAATGGTAACATTATTTCTTATTGTCTATCTCCTGTATATATTTTTCATACAACAAATTACTAAACAATGTCTTAGCATTGGGGTGGAGTAGGGGTAGGTAGACATACCTCCCTTTCAGCCAAACTTGCCCAAAATCATTTCCTTCTTAAAGTTATTTGCATACATTTGCATCCAACTGAAGCAAGCCTGCTGAAGGAGTTTTGTAAGCTTCTCCAGCTCCTGGTCAGCGTATGTAACATATTGCAAAGGCAGATCTTTTCTGCCACTGGGTTTGGAACTCGGTGAAAGGTGTTTCTCTCATGACTATCTGTATATTGCCTATTCTAGTGTCAGATCGGCTGCTTCACTCTGTATTCACACCCTGCAGTGTACAATATCTAAAATTGTATTTGGAGGAGGTTTGGAATAGCAGGCATGAGTAAAGAGACTTAGCATTGAAATATCATAGCAGTAATTTTTGGCTGTCATAGTGCAACCTAATCAAGATGTACATGGAGAAAACAAACAACAAAATGAAAACAAAACACAAGTACTTACCGTAAGGGCAGTAGCACAAAATACAAAGCGTGGAGGGCAAAAACATGAAGGAGAAAGGGCAGGATCTTTACATTAACGTTTAACACGTTGCCAGGTCAATATTACTAGCTACTAAATAACAGACAAAATGAAAATGTAAATAAGATGTTTACTTAAAGAGAGAAAAAAAATTCATAGCATTTATAATTAAATATTTCAAAAGGTGCAAGGTAAAAAATTCACTAGCAAATAAAAGACCTCTCCTTCAGTGATTGAATCGCTTTGTCATAATTCTCGCCTGAAGGCGAAAAACTTTCTACAATGGACCTGGCCCTAGATTTAGGTACTGTAGCGTGCAACAGGTATTGGAATTTTTCCTCGTTACTAAGTTCCGGGTCGCTATCAATATGGGAAAACTGTGCCCAGAATCCACTCCACAGGGAGATCTCGCCACCGTATCTAGCCAATTCCAACTTCAGTAACCTAAGCCGATGTCTTCCCGAATCACATGACTCGGAAACAGATCGTGCCACATTTACTTGGGACTTCTTCAGTTCATTAACTTTGCCTTTCAGTGTACAATACTTCTCTTTATACTCATCAACTGTCTCAAACTCTTGTAAGATTTCCTCGTCGGTACACTCACTTAAATAAAGGAAATCCTGTATATCATTATCGAGAGCCACAATATCATCATACCTGACCTCAAGAACAGAAAACTTAGACAACTTCGTCTACTGCGACTTTCTTACTAATCATTTCTATGACGGCGTTATAGTGCTTCATGAATACTGACCTTAAAATTCCACGCTTCTTCACGGCCGACTTCCAAATGTCTTCTTTTTCCACAGTCGTCATCGCGATGGCAGCAAAAGAAAAAACTACTCCGAAAGAATAGACGATAGTCAATAACAACCGAACCTGATAGCACAAACAAGGTTTAGTGAAACATCAACTCCAGTACAACAGACGTGTCCTGTCGCGGTCGCCAAAATGTTATATATCCTACGATTAAGCCGTTATCAGGTATCCCCTTTATCCTTTTTCGATAATCTATACTTTATTATTCTGTCCCATACTATGTGAACAGATCTTCAAAATATACAAGTTTTATTACAAAAGGAGATTACACACAGAAACAAAAACACTCGTTCCTACCGAAGAGATCCAAGGAGTACAATTAAAGTTCTGAGATACACGCTGCTGCTGCCACAATATCAATGAATGAAGAAAACTTATGAAATATTACGAAAATGATAAAATTATGTTGAACTGAATGAGAATACTTATATAAATTTAAGATCTTCAAGCTTTTCTTCTTCTTTTTTCTTCTTTTTGTTCCTTAAATGCTAGTCTATACAGTGGGTTATCTTCTGCACTTCTCTCATTTAAACTTGCTTCAAATTTTTTTTTTTGTGTGTGTGTGTGTGCAAGATAAATTTCTGAACTTTCCAAAACAGTCATTAACTTCCCCTTTTTGGCCAAATGTATGTATTCCTTGTAATTAGAAATGTCTGTAAATTTATGATTCTTTTCAATCATATGTTCTCCCATTGCCGAATATCTTTTATGTTTGACTGCATTAACATGTTCTTTGTACCTTATAGCCAAACTTCTTCCAGACTGTCCTATGTATTTTGTTGTTTACATGTTTGGCATGTTAATTTGTAAATTCCTGATTTATTAAATATACATTTATTCTCTATATTATCTCAATTGAAAATTATCTTATTAGTATTATTATCCGTTTTGTATGCGACATTGATGTTCTTTTTCCTGAAAATTTTAGCCAGGGGATAAGAGTGCTTATTTCGAAAAGTTAGAACTGCAGATTTCTTTTTCTCCTTTTGCTCTTTAATTAAAGTTCTTTTTGGTTCATTTTTCACTTTATCATTCTATTAATAAATTTTCTGGAATATCCGTTGCTACGAGCAATTTCATGGATTATGTTTATCTCTCTATTATAATTCTTCTTAGACATAGGTATGTACATAGCCCTATTAATTAAACTGTAAAATGTTGCCTTTTTATGTTGACCTGGATGATTGGAGTCGTTTCTGATAATAGTATCTGTTTGATTAGTTTTTCTGAAAATTTGAAAATCGAAATTACCAGAATTTCCAGTAATTGTTAAATCTAAATAATGTAAAGGCCTATCATTTTCAGATTCCATCGTAAAATGGACTTGTTTATCCAAGTACAGTATTTAAATACTCTAATATACCATCAGGTTTAACCTTTTATTCATCGATAATGACAAATATATCATCGACGTATCTCAACCCTGTAATCAGTCCATCTATTTTATCCACTATTTTATTATATTCCATGTAATCTATGAATATGTTTGCTAAAATACCTGAAGCCGGCAGACCCATTGCTAGACCTTTAGACTGTTTGTAAATTTGCTGTCAAAAACGAAATAGTTATTTTCCAAAGTAAATTCTAGTAATGTGAAAAATTCTTCAATTTCCACCATACTTAATTTGCTGTGTTGCATTAAATTCCTTCTTACTATTTTTATAGTATCTATGATAGGAGTACATATCTTTGATATCCAAACTATGTATCGGGTAGTAGTCTGTTAGCTCAATGTTTTTAATTCTGTTACAAAAGTCAATAGTATTAATTAGGCGCGCCTGGCTATTAAACTTATAGTGTTCTTTTAAAAATCTTTGTACGAATTTGGCCGTCTATTATGCCGGACTTATTTCTAAAGTTAACTATTGGTCTAATAGGAATTTCTTGTTTATGAATTTTCGGTAGTGCCCTTAAAGTAGGTATTTCTGGGCTCATGTTAACTAGACAGTTAGTATCTTTGGAGTCTAATAAAAAAGTTATGTTATTGAGAATTTAAGTTTTTTCTGCATAGATGGTACGGTATATTTTCAACTTCGGGCGTATCGGCATTCTTATTGTTATTATTAGTGTTGTTATTGTTTTCATCTTCATCATCATATTAAAATATATTGTTGTACTGTACCCTACTATCATAATTTCATTTTGTTCTAGATATAATTCTGGTACCATACTTTTCAGATAGTTTACACATTTATTCAAAATTACTTTCGGCAGATTGAAGATCTAACAGTTATATATAAAAATAGTTTTTAAAAGAGAAAAAAAAAAAAACTAAAGCCATATCTGGTAGTAAGTTATAATGAGGGAATGGGTGGTATCTACTCATGATCAATGTCTGGTTTCCTTCCCTGTAATGTGTAAGCGCGTACACTATGGGCGCAATCTTACTCTTTCTCCCCTGTTAGTACTGAAGTTAGTAATTTACAGTTATTTTCTAACTGTTGGGTTCAATTCATTGTCGCTAACCATGCTGTGCTCTGAGCAAAACATATCCCATAAAGAGATATAATTGTATGAAACTGGAACCACCTTAGTATTGAATAGGTGGACAATAAATAATTTCCTATTATAATTGTTATTAATAACAGTATTCAATACGGATTAACCGTGAGGATAATGACGTGAATAAGTGGTATGTTCCGAAGTGTCAGTGGAGAAATGGCATGGAATGAAATTTCCAGTTTCTTTGAAATCGTTTAAGAAAAGGCTAGGAAACAACAAATAGGGAATCTGCCACCTGGGCGACTGCCCTAAATGCAGATTAGTATTGATTGATTGATTCCCTTGAGGCTTCAGGCTCAATATACTGGCCACTTAAAATTGCTCCAACTTAGAAGAAATCCGTGCCATCCAAGCTATGCAGTGTGTGTCTGTGTAGCAGATACAAGGTTTTCTAGTGTTCCATAAATATAAGATGAAAGTCAAAAATGTGTATATAATTGTTAGCATTTCCCTAAAATTTACTCAAAAATAAATACTATATAAGGGCACAATTTTTTTAAAAATGTTTACGTCAAAAAGTTAAACCAATAAACATTTCTTTCAAAAAACCTGAGTTTTTTCCAGTTCTGGTTGAATGGCTTTAAAGAGTGTTTTAATGTGAGTGATCTGTGTATGTAGATTTATAGACCTGTCAAAGAACTCCTTCATAGAACAAAATTCTGGCACTCCATCTTCAAGCATTCATCAGGGATTTGAATTATTTAGGGCTGTTGCCCAGGTGGCAGATTTCATATCAGTGGTTTACCTAGCTTTTTCTTAATGTTTCTTAATGTTTTCAAAGAACTTTGAAATTTATTGAACATTTCCATTAATAATTTATTCCAATCCCTTACTCCTCATCCTATAAATGAATATCTGAAATGAATAAATTAATCTTTTCTAAAGATGAATATTAAATTATATTAAATAAATGAAAGTAAATTATATATATATATTATTATTATTATTATTATTATTATTATTATTATTATTATTATTATTATTATTATTATTATTATTATTATTATTATTTTAAAAATATAAGTGATGAAGCCTCTCTTATCTCTCTTAGAGTTTTGCTCATGACTGAGCATCATGGCCTCGTACAGGTTGTCTAAATTTCTTTTGGACATGACTTGTTGCTTGCACTGTTGTCAATAATCTACCTGTTGTATGATCTTCTGTAAAAGCATCTGGATGACAACCTGATCTACACATCTGCTGGGTACTCTTCCTCTTGGCCTTTTAACATTCACTGCTCCAATTACAGGTTGACAAAAATAAATGTATTTCTCTTTTGCACAGTTTTTTATGAAACTTGTTATTTGTAAATACACTGTATGATCAAAAGTATCCGTACACCCCCAAAAACATACGTTTTTCATCTTAGGTGCATTGTGCTGCCACCTACTGCCAGGTACTCCATATTAGCGACCTCAGTAGTCATTAGACATCGTGAGAGAGCAGAATGGGACGCTCCGCGGAACTCACAGACTTCGAACGTGGTCAGGTGATTGGGTGTCACTTGTGTCAGAAGTCTGTATGGAAGATTTCCACACTCCTAAACATCCCTAAGTCCACTGTTTCTGATGTGATAGTGAAGTGGAAACGTGAAGGGACACATACAGCACAAAAGCGTACAAGCCGACCTCGTCTGTTGACTGACAGAGACCGCCGACAGTTGAAGAGGGTTGTCAAGTGTAATAGGCAGGCATCTATCTAGACCTTCACACAGGAATTCCAAACTGCATCAGGATCCACTCCAAGCACTATGACAGTTCGGCGGGAGGTTTGAAAACTTAGATTTCATGGTTGAGTGGCTGACCATAAGCCACACATCACGCAGGTCAATGCCAAACGACGCCTCACTTGGTGTAAGCAGCGTAAACATTGGCTGATTGAACAGTGGAAAAACGTTGTGTGGAGTGACGAATCACGGTACACAGTGTGATGATCTGATGACAGGGTGTGGGTATGCCGAATGCCTGGTGAACGTCATCTGCCAGCGTGTGTAGTGCCAACAGTAAAATTCGGAGGAGGTAGTGTTATGGTGTAGTCGTGCTTTTCATGGAGGGGGCTTGCACCCCTTGTTGTTTTGCGTGGCACTATCACAGCACAGGCCTACATTGATGTTTTAAGCACCTTCTTGCTTCCCACGGTTGAAAAGCACTTCGGGGATGGCGATTGCATCTTTCAACACGATCGAGCACCTGTTCATAATTCACGGCCTGTGGCAGAGTGGTTACACGACAATCACATCCCTGTAATGGACTGGCCTGCACAGAGTCCTGACCTGAATCCTATAGAAGAGTTTGTGCCAGGCCTCACCGACTGACATCGCTATCTCTCCTCAGTGCAGCACCACGTGAGGAATGGGCTGCCATTCCCCAAGCAACCTTCCAGCACCTGATTGAACGTATGCCTGCGAGAGTGGAAGCTGTCATCAAGGTTAAGAGTGGGCCAACACCATATTGAATTCCAGCATTACCGAAGGAGGGCGCCACGAACTTGTACGTCATGTCAGCCAGGTGTCCGTATACTTTTGATCACAGAGTGTATTTTATATTAAGAGTCATTGAAAAGGTGATTAAGATACCTACCATCGAAATAATTATGGGAAAGAGAAAGGTAATGATTTAAAGTTATGTAAGTGTCTGTTGCAAGATACTGAAATATTTCAATGCTTTGTAAGGTTTATAACTGACATCAGTTCAAATATTTATATTAATCGCTGGTATGTTGATGTTATGGCCATGAAAGTTCGAAGAAGGAAGGATAAATTCTAGGGAAGGAAGGTAGAATGTAAGGAAAGAATAAGAAAAGAAACAGTTTGAGCTTCAAAGACGAATTTGAATGAGGAGAGATCATTTTTTAGTGAAACAAATCAGCCTAACTTAATGAGGAAATAGGAAAGACCCTTTTAGATATAAATATTCAGTTTGTGAATAAAATGAAAAGGCAATAAGATTAAGAGATTTTGGACATATTAAATTGAATTTAGAACCAAGAAAAATAATGATAAGCAAATAATTATGACCCATTTAATACACAGTTCAAAAAAATTAGGGGAACATGTTTTGTAACGTCTGGTATGTGAACGTTAATTTGATAGACGGCTTTCCAATGGTCGTACAGCATACCTTGAGACCTTAGCTACTCAGGGCATGTCAGATCGAAGTTATACTCCATCTGTACTCGTAGCCATGCATTAAACTGTCAGGTGACCCCTCAAAACAAAGTGAATAGCGGTGCGTCCATGTGTCGTTGTGAGATGCACAGACTACTGCGGTCATTTGAGAATGTTGTACATCAACCAGCACATCTCATGAGACATCTTAACGAGGTTCAGGTCGCAAGAGCCATCACTATGATCCAGGAAGGATGGACTTTTTGTCGTGTTGCTGTGGATCTCAATGTCTCTCCGTCAGCTGTTATTCACCACTTGTGGAATCGCTACGAGACAAGCCAGTTCACAAGGAGGGTTGGCCAAGGTCATGGACACATGACAACCCCACAGGATGACCGATATCTGACCATTTGTGCATTGCGGCATCGTTCACCAACTGCCAGAGAACTGCAACAAGATCTCAGGATAGGGGCCGATGATCTGCGATGTTAGGCCCCTTAAAACAACAAGCATCATCATCATCAAGATGTCAGGAGGGTCACTGGAGTCACAGTGTCTGACCAGACAGTAAGAAACAGGTTAAGAAAAATGAAATGAAATGGCATATGGCTTTTAGTGCCGGGAGTGTGCGAAGACAAGTTCGGCTGACCAGATGCAGGTCTTTTGATTTGACTCCCATAGGCGACCTGCGCGTCGTGATGAGGATGAAATGATGAAGAAGACATGAACACCCAGCCCCGTGCCAGCAAAATTAACCAATTATGGTTAAAATTCCTGTACCCGCCGGGAATCGAACGCGGGACTCCTGTGTCCAAAGGCCAGCACGCTAACCATTTAGCCATGGAGCTGGACACAGGTTAAGAAAAGTGTCCTTATGACCCAGACGTCCTGTTCGAGTGCCCTGTTTAACACAGCAACATCGCGCAGCTCGCCTTCTGTTTGCCCGTACCCACGTCAACTGGCAACTTCACCAATGGAGACCTGTGTTCTTCACAAACGAGTCCAGATTTCCCCTGACACAGCGTGATGGACATCAACATGTATGGAGATGCCATGGTGAGTAGTACGTGACAAATGTTGTCCAGGAAGGCGACCAATTCGGATGAGGTTCTGTGATGGTATGGGGTGGCATCAGTATTGATGGCCGTACGGATCTTGTTGTCGTCCGTGGTAATCTTTCCGCAGCGGGATACATCGAGCAGATACTGCTACAGCATGTGTTGGTTGCTGTGTTGACCCTGAATTCAAGAGCTGGAATGGCAGTGAGTCCCGACCATCAAGCATGTATGGGATAGGCTTGACAGAAGTGTTCATGGACGTCCTGTTCCACCACAGACTCTCCAAGACCTTGAACAGGCTCTCATTAAAGAACGGGACCTGATATTGCAAGGTGACCTCCGTCGACTTATACGGAGTATGCCACATAGGTGCCAAGCTGTGATAAATGTTTGTGGAGGACATACACCATACTGAAGCTCTCCAACTGTGATGAAAATCTACCCTGGAGGACTGTTATCACTTTGTTTTCGCCCCTATTTAGACAATTCTGTTTGTATTCTGAAAATGAACACAAATCCATCAAGGTTCTTTTGTATACTTCAACGGTAAAGAATAAAGGTTTAGTTGGTAATATACCTGGGTGTGAGGTCTTGTTTTGTGGAGCATGGCATACGTTCAAAAACTGTTCCCTTAATTTTTTTGAACTGTGTAGCATGTCATTCAGGGGTGTAATGAATCTGATAGGCGCCTGCCTGCCAAAAAAAAATTTCGGGTCCCCTCATATAAAATGTAAAACCTATGAATAACTTAATATAAATTGAATTACAACATATAGAAGTAATGAAATATATTGTTAAATTATATTAATAAAGGGCCTGACGCCAACCCTATATGAAGGGATGTTAGTACTATTGCGTACATCTGTCATGGTTGGTAGTGTATTGTGTTTCAGAATATGAAATTTATTCAATTACAACACAGAAAAATGTACCAACAAAATTAAATCAAAAACTGTTTTAATAAAGTTTGAAAATTTAAAACCGTGCAACTGATAAGCCTATTATTAACTTCATGCAAAGAGAGCTCGTTTGAAGCTGAGTTGACTGATTGTTACTACACAAATTTCTTATTGGCATTACACATTGTTGTTGTATAAATGTGTGACAAATGTTAAATGTTCTGCAAAATTTGTGGATAATACAATCTCAGGTGCACTACACAGCAAGAAAGTATCACATTCTAAGTAAAATATGATATTTTGGCATCAATTTTCATTGTTGTAATTATTTTTAAATAATTTGGTGCAGGTCTTTTTTGAAGAGTGTTTTACATTGTGCCGAGAGACGGCAAGGGCAAGCATTTGTTAACAGCTGTGGCGTGTTACATTCAACACAATAAACTATTGCTAGATGCAATCAAGTGGCAATTCCTCTACGAACACACTGTGAAAAAACAAACTATTCTGACTGATTCTACAAATTTCACAAATATTATAATAATATTTATAGATCCACCTGTTCAAAACAATACAATACAATCCACCATTTCATGTGGTTAAAATTTATACATAATATTTAGCTAGCTAGCTTTGACACCTCAACATTTTATCATTAGCAACGTCTCCTACAAGAAGTCCTATCTCTTTTCTATGACTTTCTGATAAATCAACCGTATATATTTTAACACGCTTGATACTTTCACACTTCTATTTTAAATATTTTGACATTGATTTAATATCTTGAACTCATGTTATGGGTGTGGAATAAATATCACCCTTGGATGATTGTGCTTTCACACTCAAGGCCGTCATAGTCCTAATGGTGTATAAGAAGAGGATCCATTGTGGTTTTAAACACTCAAATATTCTAGATTAACCACGTTATAATCTTCAAAACAGTTCATTTACAGTATTTTTAAACATACTTTCTGTGCATTGTCATCATTTTACATGTTGTAGTATAACATTTTATGAGATCATTGCTCAACATTTTATTCTATAGTTTATAAGATTAGAAAGATCCCATATCCAATAATTTTAAGATTGATATAGGCTGATAATGCCTATAAAAAGGATGAAACATGTACCTATGACTTTTAAATATTATGTATAAATTTTAACCACATGAAATAGTAGATTGTATTGTATTGTATTGTATTGTATTGAACAGGTGGATCTATAAATATTATTATAATATTTGTGATATACATCATCTTCAATACGGAACCAAAATGAGAATAGTTACTTGTAACTTGATTCTACAAACCCACCCTGGTCATTTTCGTGCATTAGGCTACTGTTTTTTTTTTTCATGAGGAGACTGAGGGGCCCCTTAAAGGCTTGGGCTCGCCTGCATTGCAGGCCCTAACGTTACGCCCCTGATGTCATTCAATACATTATTCCATCTTAGAACTTTTGTTATAATTGGATACTTCTCGTAGTGACTGAAAATTTGTAGAAATATTTTCCATATTAAGCAATCTACTTCTTTTCTTCAGTTCCTAATATTTTTCTCTGTGCAATAATTTCAAGACCTGCTTTTGTAATCTTTTCAGGATCCTGAACAAAATGTGGACCCTCACTCTAAATCTGAATCCGAGGTGACTGTATTGGCGCAGATAGATTCAGAAGGACGCTCACAGAAGGTTAAATTGAAATTATGCCCCTAATTATGAGAAGATTTTCAATCAACATGGATAAGGAAAATGTAGAGAGGAAGAGTGACTTACCTAAGCAAGGACACAGTGAATAAATATTTCTATGATACATGTTGTTCGGGCTATCTAGCAAATGCTCTAGAGGAGATCGAGGTAGAATATTGAATGTTTTGGTTGAGGGTTTGATTATGAAACAACAGAGTGTTTGTGAAGATTGGACTTATTTGTAGGTCTGGATCTGCCCTGGATTTTTGAATGAACAGTTGTACAGTTTTTCAAATACTCTCAGTGCAGGAAAAGAAGTAGGTAGGTAGGAAGTAGCCAGATAAAAAGAGAAATAATATGACAGCTATGATGGCTGATACTTGCAGCTGCAGTCTACAAATGATTTTCATGGATATTGTATTCTGACGTTTGAATTTTTGTGTCCATTTGTACTATAGCCAGCCAGCTTGCACACACATCTTCAACAGACACTCTACCTTCTGTAGCACGAGCAGCTTTATTATTACTGAATTACCTACAAAATATATATGAGAGATTTACCTAATTTCTTTGGTTACCTTGAATTGTTTTTCATTACAAACTGTGCATGGGGAATAAACAGCTCCATCACCTTCCTGGATATTGACCTTTTCTCTCTCTTTCTCCAAGTACGAGTTGGCATATGCGAGATCTTCACAAAGGTTGTTACTGCGACAGTACCCAACTGAAATCTCCCACTATTTAATTGCTTATGTGGTCTACCTGTCTATTTCCAACTGTCTCGTCTCCCATTGACTCATGTACCATTTGTCACACATTAACTATTTCTCTGTAAGGGATCTATCCACTTCCTTCCTTCCTTCCTTCCTTCCTTCCTTCCTTCCTTCCTTCCTTCCTTCCTTCCTTCCTTCCTTCCTTCCTTCCTTCCTTCCTTCCTTCCTTCCCTTTTCTTTCCTTTCCTTCCTTCTCAGAGGCAATAATGCTGTTGTTACCAACACAATTATCTATCTGCTAAGTACATGGCATATTCTTTGTCTCTATTTGCAGACATTAATAACCTTGAATATATAACGAGGACAATAAGACACATGTGAGGACCAGCAATGGTGGTTGGTTAGAGAAAGATGGAAAGGTGCCATTAACTTCCCAGCCTGGCATAGTTGCTTTGCTATCTTGTACTTATGCTTCCAGAGTACATGATATTTTGTGCTGGTGTTTCCTATTCTTATGCATAAATGAGAAATAACAGACATGAAAGTAGCAAGAATGATTGCTGGTACTAACAAGTGGAAACAATGGCAGGAAGGTACTCAGAACTGAAGAGGTAAAGGTCAAGTTGGGAATAAACTCCATAGATGAAGTAGTATGCATAAACTGGCTTTGGTGATGGAGTCATGTGAGTCAAATGGAGAAGGATAATTACCTAGGAGAATAAAAAGACTTGGCCATGGGAGGCAATAGAAGTAGAGGGAGACACAGGTTACTCTGATTGGACTGTTTTTGATGATAAGATGTTTAAAACTGAATGAGGCCACAGAACTAACTGCAATTAAAGGATTGTGGAGGCACTTAGTTAATTTACAGAGGCTTGCAGATTGATTACTGAAAGGCGTAACAGTGTACAGTGAAGGTGTGCATATTATGTACTAGCTGATGTACCCGTGCTTCGCTATGGAAATCTACACTGTATACAGAATGCTATGTTAGGTAGTTTACACGTTATGAGGAAGATTCTATTAAATTGCGTAGCTCATAATGTTACCCTAGAAACGTGACGGGGAAGTCACCGAACATCTTTTCTCATATGAAGACTGGGTTAGGGAATTTTCATTGTAATGGTTGGCCCGCTTGCCTACCATCAGTCACAGTCAGGTTGGGGAGTTTTCATTATAATGGCAGACACTCACTCTCCTCCTGCCTTTTTACATCATCAGATGTCTTAGTGGTTTTCCAAACTTAAATTAACATAGGTCATTACAATGACGTCAGTAGGAATGGCGCGATTAAAAGCAATGCTTTCGTATGAAATACTCAAATGAAAAACCACACATTTTCTCACTTTTAACAAACAGTACTACGCTGCCGAACTAACATTCCAAAGCTCCAGAGCTGGAATGACCAAGCCGCAGACAGCCGTGATCCATGAACACTCTTCGTCATTGTTCGGCGGGAGGGGGGGAATAGTGGAGAGTACCAGGTCATAAACTATGCCCTTTTACTAATCTGTTTCTTAGGAGTACCCGATGAGTTGGAAAATCTCAGCTCACTACACTGGCGGCAGAAAAATCTATCTGACTTGAAGGCAAATTTTTCCTCCAAGCCAGAGGAGAAACTCCCTCTTTGCTGCTAATTTGGAATAAAATGAATGTAGAATTTAATAAAAGTGAAGTGGGAGAAGCTTTTCTTAAGAAATGGCTCTTTTTAGAGTTGAATTTTGAGTTATTTAGTGAATTGTTATGCTGTAATTTGGAAAAGGCCTACATTGTAATTCCAGACCAGTTATACTACTAAGTGAGCCTCTGCCTTAAATGTTCACACTGCTCATTCAAAACAGCACGTCACAGTAGGGGTCATCGATGCCATAAGACCTATCTGCGTGCAACGTAAAGCAACTAGCAAAAAAGAACGAAGTAGCGATCAAATAGCTGGAATACTATGATGAACCAGTGTGTTACGTACCAGCAGTATCAGAAAATGTATGAACCAGAGGAATGGCATGCTAAAGAAGAAAGTTTTCTAACTCCCCAGCTATTTCCTGCCAGTATTCAGTCAAGTTGTTATACTCGGTCCGCAGCAGTAATCCCATCTATTGGAGTTGACTGGCAGCATAACAGACAAAGAACATCACAACAAACAATAGTCAGTGTAATGTTATTGTTGATCATTGTTATGCATTTTCGATATTGTAGTCCTTCACATTTAGTTTTCTTCCAACTCTGAAATACCGCTCTTATCATAGTCGGTACGGTAAAACGGAATAAGACATAAATGATGGGAAATTGTATTCTCTATAACTTTTGTTATGTAGTGCTTTTCGATAGGACCAATAACCTAGGTATTTAAAAATTAAAATTGTATGTGCCTTCCCCTGAACTACAGTTTCATCCAGGGTGAATAAAATTGTTTATAACTTAGACTGTATTTTCTTATTCCCTGATTCTATATACCGATTTACATTCAATTCTCATAACGGCATTGATATGGACTTAGCAACAAAAATACAAATTCATGAATATCTGTGTTGTCATAGCTGGTATGGTAAAAATGTATAAGACATCTATATAACTTTAGTTATGTAGTATTTATCAATAAGACCACTAATAATATAAACATTTGAGAATTAAATTTTAGGCCTTCCCCTAAACTACCATTTCATTCAGCATGAATAAAATTATTTATAGGCTAGATTGTAGTGGCTCATCCCCCGACTTTACATACTGATTTTCATTAAATTCTTTTCAGCCGTTTTCTCATGATGCGTGTACATACATACAGACAGAAATTACGGCAAAGTAAAAAGTGCATTTCCTTGTTACTGTGGACATGACCAATACTGAAATACCATTCTTTTCAAATTCTGAGCAATGTACAGACAAAACTCTTACTTTATATATATAGATGTACTAATATTTTCCTTGTTACAGTCATCTGTAGATTAAATCCCTCTCTCTCTCTCTCTTACTGCACTGAGAGACATTGCAACTGAACACTATTTTCAAGTCCAGAGCTGACTCGGGCCTGAACATCAGATAACTCACCCTGGTCTGCGCTATGCATCTTTCCTTCTTTTATTACCCTTTCCCCTGCCACCCTCACACCCTTGCCCTCTAGGGCTCTTGCTGATCTATAGGCTTGTTGTTTAAGTAGGAAATTGTGCTTCCTCTCTATGTTTTTCTTACCAAGCTTGAGGTATAGTCTGTATTTTGTCTGTATTTAATGGTTATTTTAGCCCTTTCAGACCGTGTACGCACAATTGTGCGGGTTCGTATTTTATTTATCCCTGACCGTATTTGATGTTTTTTCGGCGCTAGACCGGACTGCGGTGATTGTGCGGGACATGTGGCGTGTATTTAAATTGTTTTTAGTATGCGCTTGACCGCCAGGGCGAAGGAAGAAGAGTTTAAAAAGCACAGTTGATCGGCGAGATGGCAGGAAGCAGTAGTGCCAAAAGTAAGTATTTATATTGTGTTTATATTCATCTAGAAGTTTTAGTGAATACCGGAATATATTCAATGAAGTGTGTACATTGGTTGGTGAACGTAAATTTTGAAGATACATCATCGTATATGATACAACGAGGTTTTGAATTTTGATACGCACAATTGTGTGGGTCCTTTTTTTCGGATGTTAGTTTTTATTTTGTAAAATAAACTATCAGTATGTGTATTGAGGAGCATTTTAGTCAGTTTTTGACATACAAACAAAAATTCACACCTCCAGTTTTCTTTCAGGTCTGAAAGGGGTAGGTTAGAAATTGAAATATTTGAGAGAACACACTTTATTTATATACAGCGAGGAAATATGAATACTGGATGTAGGAATTGAACATGGGAAATCAGTTTTTCTCAAACACTGTTCATTCACCTTTAAAAGTGTGTTTAAGCTCAGCATAAAAGTTTAACATTTATATTTTTTCTAATAGTAAATAAAAATATTTCTTTTATTGTTTTGTTGTGATTAAAATAAGTTAATGGACTTGTAAAATTTTACTTTGAAATGAACAGGGAGAGAATATTTGAGAAAAACTGATTTTCCATGTTAAATTCTTTTGTTAAGTATTTTGATTTCTATTCTGCAGTATATACCCGCAAGGTTGGTGGAGAAGTGGCAGTTATGAAGGTCATATGAAAATTAATATATATTTTCTTTAAATTATCCCATTGTGTTATTTAAATCCTCATCTGAGTGGCTCAGACGGTGCTCAAATATGTCAGCCTTGTGTTGGTAGATTTACTGGAACGTAAAAGAACTGCAGAAATAAATACCAGCAACTCAGCATCTCCAAAAACAGTAAAAGTAGTTGGTGGGACGCTAAGCCAATAACAGTATTATATATATATATATATATACATTCGTTTAGCTCCTTAAGGAGCACGTGGAACCATTAAATAGCACTGGTATTCTTCATCTTCTTCTTCTTATCTTCCCAAAACTTCCTCATCCTTTCACTATGGGCCTGCCATCTTTCTTGTGTCCATGAGTTTTTGAGTTTCAAGCTTTTCTCAGATAGATTCTTGGGTGCAAATTTATGGATGTTGATCTTTCGTCTGTATGTTTTCCTTGTGGTTGCCATTGGATCAACATCGACTTCTGCGAGGTCCTTTTCTGCATCCACTAGCCAGCGAACTTTGGTTTGTCGGTTTCCATTGATAATAAGAAATATTTTCTTAGTCATGAGTCATCTATTCGTGCTAAATGTCCATAAAATTTTATACACCGTTTGCGTGCGATTGAAGTGAATCACTCAGTTAATGCATAGAGTTCTTTCCAGCTTTTTTGCATCCATATACCCTCTTGAAACTTGGGCCCGAATATCTTCCTCGGTACCTGTCGATCAATTTTCTCAATGTCCTTGATGTTAATGGCAAGTGATGATTTCTCAGTTGCGTATAGTGGCTCAGGGAGGACAACAGTGTGGTAGTGTTGGAATTTGACTTTTGTGGATATTGATTTCTTATTGTAGAAGTTCCAGGTGATTAGGTATGCTTTACGTAGTTTTTCTGCGTGCATTTTGTTGGCTGCTTTTTCATTGCCTGAATTACCAATAATTTCACCCAAGTACTGGAATTGTTATACAGTAGAAGTCCGTTATAGCGAGAATTCATAACAGCGAAAAATTACTCGCTATAACGGGTTGTCGTTATATCCGATTTTTGTATAAAAGTCGGAAAACCCTTCATGCGCTTCAAAATCGGTATGAAACGGCAATCAGTTTGTTCAAAACTTGCGTTTTCCTAGATGAGATCCACACTACGGCTTACTTGTTTGTTATTTTTCGTAATCCGATAGTACGTGAAAGTGTACCTATGTTTAATTTCATTCTGAAAAAAATATAGTACCGTATATCTCCGAATCCAAGATGAACCCCACTTTTTCCTTTTAAAAATGTAAATCAGGCTCAAAAGGAAGTTTGTAAAATCATATGAATGCCTTGTCTTACAGTAGGCCTACGCATTTTTAGACGCCGAACATTGACTTTCGTCACGCCGTATTTCTTTATGTTTGGCGGTTGCACAATTATTTATTTCCGCGTGTTTAAGGACCATTAACTCAACATTGGTATCGTAATACCGAAGAGAACTCGTTGAAAATTTTCCGGCAGTACCTATTCCATGCGTCTCTACAATACAACGATCCATCAGGAAATTATACTTGTTGTCTATAAAACTGTTACTTTTACGCAGCGTCAGATATAACCGGCTGCCGCTACACGCACGTCTCGTTTACCGGGTTCGGCCAAATTCAGCGGCTAGCTATGTATTGGCCTAGTCGCGAACCGTTGAAAGTCAACGAACGAGTTTATTGCGCCACGGTATGGCCATTCCGCCCTTGCGTTTTTTGTGCACATACCTCACAATTTCATCTTCGACTTCTTTAAAGGGTCCTTGTTGCGGACCACTGAATGCATTTTTTGTACAGTACGCATTTTTTTAGCTCTTTGTCTTTACGCTAACGCCAAATATTGGCTTTAGTTAGGCCTATGGCGTATTTTCTTGCGGCTGCACAATTATTCTACATTTCCGTGTGTTTAATAAACATTAACTTATAATTGGCATCGTAATATCGAGTAGAACCCGTTGAAAATTTGAGGGCAATACCTTTTTCACGTATCTTTGCAATACGACTATCCATCACGAAAATATTCCTGCTGTCTGTAAACCTTAATTTTACTAAGCGTCAAGTACAATAGACGCGTTATGACTCTGCCACTGAGTAGCCATGGCTTTTCTAAGAATTCGAAGGGTCGCATGCTTTGATGCCATTCTGCAGATTTGAGGAACACACAGGCTCTGTACAATCGGTTGTCGCGGCTAGCGATGTGTAGTCAAGAGGCGGTCGTTTATTGTCAACGAGTTCTGTGCGCGTGTGAAAAGAAGCAGCGTGGTTACCGCGGTAGTTGCCAATGGTATCCATGAACTTACTGTTCGGCCGCGAACGCAACAACCCTCGAGTTTTCGCATGAGATTCTGAGAAAAAAAAAAGTCTTGGATTCGGAGAAATACGGTATCACTCCAGAGATTTCTGTGGCAAACACCTCAGCTTTCTTCTTCAAACAGCGTCACCTAACCTAACCGTATATGTAGCCTATCATGAAAACATATTATTTGAAACGCATGTAGATAAATAACCTCCTCGCGAAAAATTTACATGTAAATAGCCGTAACTAGATGCGAGAAGATATGAAATATCCTCTGAAATAAGTGCTGTCCTTTGCCATATCTTGAGGTGTATCACATTCTTACTTAATTTCCGTATATAACATTAAAATTAATATATCGATTACTTCAGTCTTTATTTTTAACGAGTTAACAACTGCTGTCGGCCACGTTATTTACGCATTTATTACGAAAACGTGTTTTCCTCTTTCATTTCGAATTTTCTTTAGAGAACAGCAGTCAATGGGTATTACTAATAAACTCCAACATCGCCTTTGAATGTCACAGAGAGAGCTCGCAAATGCACAAAGTGAGAAAACTATACCGTACCGAAGATGATCGATAGGTAGCATTTTGTTGCAAACATTTCAGTTTTCTTATTCAAACAGCGTCACGTATCCTAACTTAACCATACTATACGTATGATGAAAACACACTTCAAGCGCCAGTAGAGAAATTATACCTTTCCCGCTATAAATTTTCGTAATAGCCTTTCCGTAATTTAACCAGACGAGACAAAATATAAACTAACCTCTGAAATCAATTAAGCACTCTGCCATATCTCAAGGTGTATCCCATTCTTACTTAATTGCAGTATTTAGTCTCAAAATTAAGCAGTCGTTTAGTCAGCCTTAATTTTAACGAGTTAACAACCGTTATCGGACACGTTATTTACGCAATTATTACGAAAATATGTTCTCTTTCATTTCGAATTTTCTTTACGGAACAACTGTCGACGGATATTAATAATCTACTCCGACATCGCCTTCGAATGTCGACGAGAGAAATCGCTAGTGCACATAGCGAGGAAACGATGCCGAAGGTAATCGATCGCATGCAATATCATCGCTGGGGTGCATAAATATCGGTAACGGAAAAAATCGCGCGCGCGCTTAATCGCTCGTAATAACGGATGCGCCAGTGATAGGGTTCTCGCTGTAACCGAAGGACGATACACAGTTTAATATAGGAATTTTGAAGGGACAGAAAGAGGTCGTCGCTATAGCGGACTTCTACTGTACTTGTAAAATGTTGCCATATTTGGTCGCTAGTGATGTTAGGTGTGTGCACTTGGAGTCCATGTATTGCGTTTTTTCATAAGAGATGTGGAGACCAGTTTTGATTGCAATCTCGTGAAGCTTCTCGATGGCGTGCTTGGCTTCTTCGGGAGTCCGGGTAATTATTGCTAGATCGTCAGCAAAGGCAAGGCATTTATTTGTTAATCCGTTTACTTTTCGTTCCCATGTTTATTCTGGGTACTTCTTTCTCCCATGTTTTAATGACCTTATCCAGTACTAGGTTGAACAGAAGTGGGGACAATCCATCACCTTGTCTAACACCTGTTTTTATTTCAAAGGGTGCAGAGATTTCACCCATGAACTTCACCTTAGAGGTTGTATCTCTTAAGGTTTGTTGGATTAACGTGACTGTTTTGTTATCAACACCATATTCTCGAAGGACATTGAACAGGGTACCACGGTCTAATGAGTCGTATGCTTTTTTTAAATCTACAAAAGTGACCACTGTACGGATTGACTGGCGGTGTTGGAGTATCATCTTCAGGTTTCAGATCTGTTCCACGCATGATCGATGTGGACGGAAGCCCGCCTGGTATTCGCCGATCTTCTGTTTGATGTTCCAATCTGGCAAGCAGAGCACGTGAAAGAATTTTGTATGCTATTGGCAGAAGAGAAATACCTCGGTAGTTGTTTGGATCCATCTTGTCACCTTTCTTCTGCAGTGGATGGATCAGGGCAGTTTTCCAATATACAGGTATGGCTCCACTTTCCCATATGTTCGCAATGATGACTTGTAATTGGTTGATCATTTGATCCCCCCCAAATCTTCAGCATCTCGGCAATTACACCATCTTCTCCTGGTGCTTTATTGTTTTTGAGATGTAATATTATTATTTTTACAACTTGCTTTATGTCGCACCGACACAGAGAGGTCTTATGGCGACGATGGGATAGGAAAGATCTAGGAATGGGAAGGAAGCAGCCTTAGCCTTAATTAAGGTACAGCCCCAGCATTTGCCTGGTGTGAAAATGGAAAACCACGGAAACGATCTTCAGGACTGCCGACAGTGGGGCTCAAACCCACTATCTCCCAGATGCAAGCTCACAGCTGCTCGCCTTAACTGCACGGCCAACTGGTCCAGTCTTTTTTTATTATTATTAATATTATTATTATTATTATTATTAAATCCTCATCTCTAGGCCTCTTTCTACTTTTCTTCATAATCCTCTCCTCCAAGAACCTTTTTTCTTCTGTTCTGAAAGTATTGTGTGGGGTAAAACTCTGTTCCCACAACCCGAAGACACTGATTTGAAGATAAAACCAACTGCCAAAAGGTGGTGGGTGGGAAAGTGGGGGCATATTTAAAGGAACCCAGAAGTTTCATGGAATGATAAGATTATTTGATGCTCAATTGAAAAAATAAAACAGCCAATTATAAAAGCATTCAGGTATTAGGCCTCATATTTCATAATGTGTCTCTTGATCTCCATTTCATAACTCCGATTCATCTTTGACAATTTAGTAGTAGTCCTCCAGTGAGGGTGACAATAAAGTTCCAGAATATATAACTTACAGTAAAAAACTTAGTAGCCTATATAATTGAAATTATACTTAACCATTTATGATGGAAAATCATTGATAGCCAGAGATTATGATCTCTGGTATAAATGAGACCATACAATTTACAGAGAGACTCTTACTATCTGTAATGAGATTTTTTCGACGTTCGAACATAGAATTTTAAAATTTTGGAGGGTAGTGACTGTGTTCTTTGACAGGGTACCTCTGGATCCAAACAAGGTTTATTCACCGAAGCTGAACTTGTAGGATTCCAGCAAGATATAGCAGGTATCCTAGATTCAGGAGGTCAAACGGACTGTGTCGCGATTGACTTATCCAAGGAAGGCATAAATATTAGACAAGAACTCTGGAAGGAAGTTCTGTGATAAAAATCACTTTGAAGTGGGGCAGTGGCTTCTGTACATGTGCGGAGCAAAGAATGAGCCAACAAATCCACCACATTTGCAGCAGACTGTACAACACCCCGTAAAGATGGTATTTTCGAGAAGTTACATGCATGAAGGTCCAGAACCCTTAGTTACAGTCGTTGGCATGATGAAAAGTGTTTAGTACGAGGACGGTTTGAAAAGTTCTCGGAATCACCGCTAGATGTCAGTGCTAGAGCAACGAGGTTCCCGCGCAATAATCACACATCCTTTGTGAGTGAACACGTGGCGCGTCAGTGCTCTAGCTGCAGGAGTGTGGTACTGACGACTCTTTGTTGTTGTTCCCGCGTAGTGATTTGTGACGATGGAAAAAACCGAGATTCAAGCAGTGATTAAATACTATGTAAAGAAAGGTATGAAAGCAAAGGAAATTCATGCCGACTTTCAGAACACACTGGGGGACTCCGCTCTTTCATTTTCAACTGTTGCCAAGTGGACCAGCGAGTTTAAATTAGGTCAGGAGAGCTTGGATGATGATCCGCGTAGTGGAAAAAAGTGTTACGACCCCAGAATTTATCGCAAAAGTGCATAAAATGGTCATGGAGGATCGTCGACTGAAAGTGCGGGAGATTGCCGAAGAATTGTATTGTCTTGACATTGGACAATAAACGCACCAGATTGGAAATGTCCAAACAAAGTCTGGCCCGTTTTCAGTGCAACCAACCAGATTTTTTGCGCCGGTTTGTGACTACAGATGAAACTTGGGTCCACTACTATACCCCAGAGACAAAACAGCAGTCAGAGCAGTGGAAACATGCTGATTCACCACCACCAAAGAAAGCAAAGGCAGTGCGTTCGGCCGGAAAGGTCATGGCCTCAGTTTTCTGGGATGCAAAAGGCATTCTGCTGATAGATTATCTTCCTACTGGCCAAACAATTACGGGGAAATACTATGCAAACCTCCTAGACCAACTACAGGAAAAGATACCCGAAACAAGGCCTGGTTTGGCAAGGAAAAAGGTCATCTTTCATCAGGACAACACTTCGCTGTACACAAGTGTTATTGCCATGGCAAAACTTCATGAACTGGGGTACGAATTGTTGCCACATCCGCCTTATTCACCTGATTTGGCACCATCAGACTTTCATCTATTCCCCAAGCTGAAAATTTTCCTCGGTGGACGGAGATTTTCTACAAGGGAAGTACTGACAGCCGAATTGGAGAGGTATTTTGCAGGCCTGGAGGAAGCTCATTTTCGAGATGGGATCAAGGCATTGGAACATCGCTGGACCAAATGCATTAGTCTACAGGGAGACTATGTTGAAAAATAAAAGCAGTTCCACCGAGGTAAGATACTTAATTCTAGTACATTCCGAGAACTTTTCAAACCACCTATGTACATCAAACTACTAGAAAGGGGCGATTTTAGTGAGCTGCAGAAAAGGTTTCCTGATAGAGCCAAAATTTTTCAGTTAGACTTGGCTCCTTTCCATGCCTCAAAGAAAGCAAAGAAATTCTTCAGTGATAACAAAATTTATGTGTTGGAATGTCCAGGGAATTTCCCTGATATTAATCCCATAAGAAACTTGAGCTATTTGGAAAAGGGGACTCAAAAAACTTGACTGTTCTGCAAAACTGCACATGGAGTTCATAACAGGATGATGATGAACTTGAAAGCATAGACTCAAAGCTTGTGGAATCTATGCCAAATCATGTACCATAATGCAGCTTATAATTTAATTTTAGGTATTGAGAAAGATTAATATTATATAATAGATGAATGATCGAAAACATAAAAGGTGTTATGTTATCGTCATGTTCTGATTAATTTGCATGGTGCTGTACGAGAAGTCTTTATTTTTCTCTACTGTTCCTTTAGTTTTATGGCATACTGTTCTTAAATGTTCAAAATGAGAAGTTACATTTCAAAGAAAACTTTTAAATTTCAATTATTAAGTATGTATGTATGAAATAGTCATTGCTTTTTCATATCCTTTTCAAAAAAAAATCTGCAAAAATTATACTAGATTGGCTAATCAACTCGTTTACTGACATATTTCATTCTCTTATTAGAAAATCATTATCCATAGGAGCTCATAGTGCCTTCACAATGTGGAAAAGATTTAATAATGCATATGAGGGTCAGAAAATCAAACTCACATGGTTATGAGAGATCTTCCTTTTCTAAGAACTGTGCAATACATCTGAGATCATATGTTATTTAAATTTTAGTGACAGATCTTAATATTTTCAGGAGATTGGGCAAGTTGCAAAAGCAGTAAGAATGCCAATTGCATACCTCGTTCTGAATGAAGATCAGAATGCAGCTGAAATGCACCAGGTAAGTTCCTGCATAAGCATAAATGGTTTTGGGATGAGATCTAGTGTAAATACAAGAAGCATAATATAGAATGTTTCTCTTCATTCAGGCGTTGGATAGTTGATGTGAATTTCACATCGCATTCTACACATAGCTAATGATGGTTAACAGGTTTACAAGTTGCTTTATGTCACACCGACACAGATAGGTCTTATGGCAACGATGGGATAGGGAAGGGATAGGAGTGTGAAAAAGCAGCCGTGGTCTTAATTAAAGTACAGCCCCAGCATTTTCCTGGTGTGAAAATGGGAAACCACAGAAAACCATTTTCAGGGCTGCAGACAGTGGGGTTCAAACCCACTATCTTCCAAATGCAAATTCACAGCTGAGCACTCCTAACTGCACGGCCAACTCGCTCGGTCGGTTAGGAATTTTTGTGGTTACCCTCTGCAGTCAGTTTCTATTAAGCTGTTGAAGCAAACATATCTTGTTTTATGTATTGCACAGTGATGCATTTTTTGGAATTTTAATATGTTGCCATTACATCATTGAGTAAGCCCTTTTCTGAACACAAATGTAAGGGTCTTTCTATTCAAAAAAATTTTGCTGTAATGGAAAAACTTCAAAGGGATGTGTCTGTGACTAATACACTGTATGTGTAGCATACAGAGTCACAAAACAAACTACCTTCAGCCAACAAGAAAAAAGTGAACTATTAACTTTATTTGTGTTAGAATCAGGATGGCCTCAAAGTAAGAGGCAAAAGTTGGATAAGGAGAAAACAAATGTTACTGGAACTAAGAATTACATTTTAATATAATATGAAAAACATTCTGTTTTTCAATTTTATACATAATCAGAAATATTCTGTACATACTCTCTTCGAATCCATGCATGCTTGAAGTTTTAATTTGACATTTTCGCCTGCCTTTCTTCAGAACTCAATAATGGGAATTAAATTGAACTTTCAATAATAACCTGGCACAGATAAGCTTCGTTTCGGATAGTATGCTTGTACACTTTATCCCTTAAATACACCCGTAGAAAAAAATCTTGTGTTGTTAGGTTGGGGGATCTTGCGGGCTACATTATGGTATGGCGGTACAAGAATGGCTTTATGAGAGGTTTCCAAATATATGGATTGGATGTTGGTTCCTACTTAATGGCACCGATCTTTGTTTAGTGTGTGTAATAGCCTCCTTCAGTAAGGGTACAGTTTAAAGTTGAACACGATGTTTTGAATACTGGTTCACTTGATATCTAGTGTGATAGTTAGCCAACTTTGCAACTTCGACTTGTTAGGAAAACATGTTAATTCCTCAGCCACATGTTCTTAATTCTGTTGTGTATGAACTGACTGGGATGCCGTGGCTTCTTCAGAAAACAAACCTTCCTGTTTCATTGAACACCTTGTTTACCGAATGATTGTATGCACTTTAGTCCTGGAGATCCATACAGTTCAGTCATTTGGCATTTTTAACACAGAATACAGTCGAACATATTGGAATTGTTTCTCCAAAGACATTTTTGCTTCTGCCATTTTCTTTAACAATGTACAATCACAAAAGACAGATGCAGAAGCAAAACAAAACAAAAGACCTGTGAAATACAAACACGCATCTACGAAATCACATAATTAAATATACTCAGACATTTGCCCCTTACTTTGTGGCTACCCTATATAATGTGGAAAACCAAAAATGTGAAGAGATGCAAATGAGAAAGCCTGCCGAGCAAACCCTAGATGATCCTAGTACAAATGGTTTACATAACTATTTGAGTGTGAAATTCAAGCTGTTCCAGAGAGAATGGTAAAGCAGGTATGAATAAACTCTACGGAGACTTCTGGGCCCTGTTTCATAAAACTAACTAATAATATTAGAACTCATAAAAATAATTATTAATTAACCAAATTCTGCTTCATAAAGATTTACATATGACTAATAAAATACCTTCACTAATAATATTAGTTCATTAGTCAGCTGATACAAATGGAGGTTAGAATCGTTGGGTTTGTTCCTAGCAGTAGGCTAATGCTTGACTACAACCGACTATTAATCCACATGTTCAAAAGGCTCACTTGATATTTTCGTTATTGTGACTTCAATACATATGTAAATGGATAAAAGAAGTGAAAATAATGTGAGAGAAGAAAATTTCTTTGTGAAAAGTGATTGAGTTAAAGCGTCAACTATTCGCAGCCTTCTGCACACTATAACTCTCCTTGTTCCTTTTACTCTTTTATTTCATGTGCTCTTAAAAATCTCTGTTGAGATGGACTAGCAAAATCTTTTGTTTACTACCCCTGTTGGTGGGGGCAGTAGAATAACAGCCACGGTATCCCCTGCCTGTCGTAAGAGGCGACTAAAAGGGGTCCCAGGGCTCTCAACTTGGGAGCGTGTGTTGGTGAACATGGGACACTGAGATGAGTCCTGCCATTGCTTCAGCTTACTTCTGCCAGGCTCATTTTCATCTACCCTTCTGACCTCCCTTGTTCAACTCTTGTTCTTTTCCAACCCTGACAGTATTAGGTTGCGAGGCCGAGAGAGTCTTTCATTTTCATGCCCTTCGTGGCCCTTCTCTTTCTTTAGCCGATACCTTCATTTTTCAAAATGTCGGATCCTTTCCACTTTTCTATCTGATTAGTGTTATTATAGATGATGGTTGCCTAGTTGTAGCCTACTTCCTCTTAAAACAATAATCATCACCAGCATCATCTTGGTTTACTGGTGATATAAGTCAAGATTTTAACAGATACTTGGAGTGTCCGAGCAGAACTGCACTAGAGAAACACAATGATACTGTGTATCACTGCCAACCGGTGGAGTGCAATGCGAAGCTGCTATTTTAAGGTTATGCTTCATTCCTTGCAGTGGAATGTTCTATTACCTACCAATCCTATCAAGCAAATACTCAAAAGTTATGTAATCTAACCTAAATCTTCCATTGTACCGGTATATTGTGTTTTTGTTACATGTCAGTGCAGGCTGTTTTTGACGTAACATTTATTGAACGGTGAATACCTACACTCGTTCCTTATCACTATTTGAATCAGAGTTGACCATTTCAGTGATCTTCATGATTTTATGCCAAAATATTAAAATACCACTCACTTTGGTTTCACTAATAATATGAATTATGAGTCAAAATACACTCATGGAAATAATCCTAATAATATGAGTAACTTTTATTAGTCATGTTGTCTATGAAACCATTTACTAATATTATTAGGAACATCTACTAATAATTTTGACTCATAAACTAATAACTAATATTATTAACTAATAATTTTATGAAACATAATACTAATATTATTAGTTTCTTACTAATAATATTAGTGAAAGATGTTTTATGAAACAGGGCCCTGGGTAGCTTTTCATATATTGAAGACTTCATAACATAGTGAATAAGTATTTTTATGTTATGTCTTCTGGTGTGGGCTACAACAAATTTCTTACTTTCATTGATGTGTCTAAGTTTCATCCTTGGTTTTGACAGTATGAAAGTGACTAAGGTTTGAGGAATGCTGATTATGCCATTCATTATGCAGCCAGTCCCGGCTGTGAATGGTACAAAAATGTTGCTCTTAGAGTCAATTGGTAAGTGCATTTGAATAGGCTTGGCAAACTACCTCGTTCCCGTTGTATGCCTCTTTAGTGATACCTAGGCCATCTGTAACAGCTTATGGCAGAGCTGTTGAGGATCCAACTGGCTTTTTGGGCTGAGCACTCACCGTATCTTTTAAATGTACCATAATAAACATGTTTTGTTGCTGTAAACAGGGTTTTAATGCACTTTATAATTTTTTAAAAAGGTTGTTTCAGTTAATCTAGACTTTTGTTAATCCAGTCAACCTACACCCCAACCTCAGTCAGTCCACATTAACGAGGTTGTACTGTATTTGTAATAACATTAATATAATACTGAAATATTGAGGTCTTTTGCGAATTCTCTGCTTGACAGTGAGAAAGAAATGAGGCATTTTCAAAGCCTCTTGAGTTTGAACTGTGTGGATGGATTTAAAAATACAGTAGATTTTTTTCTCTCTCCTGGAGCAACAAAGGTTGTACCGAAATATTTAGACCCATCTGATGTGCTATTGACGATATTCTTACCTGTTACTCCTTACCTGTTTTCTTAACCCTTATTAAAAATTTCTCAAGCTTCTTTCGAGAGCTTCAACCAATCTTGTTAGAAGTGTTATGTAACATGAATAACAGTTATTGTTAACGGTACCAAGACATTGTAATGTTATGCTATTAAGATACTTTAAGGTTACAGACCTGCCAACAATTACGGATTGCACTTAGAAGGCTGTGGCTCATTGAATATACAAGTTGCTTTACCTCTCACATTTTATCGTTTAAACATGTATAGTTCTACATTTTACATGTCTTAATGCAGTAATGCTAATGCAGTGAGCTCGCAGTTGCGATCAACAGTATTCTGTAAGAAGGAAGTCGGCTCCCGGACGAAATTATCTTGACGTCGGTCTGTTTTCAGACCAACTTTGCTTTACGGGAGCGAAAGCTGGGTGGACTCGGATATCTTATTCATAAGTTAGAAGTAGCAGGCATGAAAGTAGCAAGAATGATTGCTGGTACAAACAGGTGGGAACAATGACAGGAGGGTGCTCAGAATGAGGATATAAAGGCTAAGTTAGGAATGAACTCAATGGATGAAGCTGTACGCATAAACCAGCTTCGGTGGTGGGGTCATGTGAGGCAAATGGAGGAGGATAGGTTACCTAGGAGAATAATAGACTCTGTTATGGAGGGTAAGAGAAGTTGAGGGAGACGCAGACGACGATGGTTAGACTCATTTTCTAATGATTTAAAGATAAGAAGTATAGAACTAAATGAGGCCATAGCACTAGTTGCAAATAGAGGATTGTGGCAACATTTAGTAAATTCACAGAGGGTTGCAGATTGAACGCTGAAAGGCATAACAGTCTATAATGATGTATGTATGTATGTATGTATGTATGTATGTATGTATGTATGTAACATTTGTAACAGGTAGTGATTTTGTTCTTCCTTAATTTTACTTTTGAATTTTATGGTGTCTATTCATTTTATAGTGATTGTTTAATAAAAGTTTAGTGCATATAGATTGTTTATTTACATGGTTAAGGTGGCTATGTGTAGTTGTTTAGGTTCATGAATTAGTATTTTTTGACTTTTTAAATTTGGATTTATTTTTACATTTGCATCTTAATAAAACAGTGATCACAACATCCAAATAGTATACACAGTTTCATAGATTCCCCTAACCTGGTACCCATTCAGTAATCTTCTTGTTTACGTCGTTCATCGAGGAAGAACCCCCATCCCCCCCCCCCAGATTTCTTGAAATTCCATATAAGTGTCAATAAATTATTGCAGTAGTTATTAAAATATACTACAAACTTGTGTGTTATATAAATGAAGGTTATGGTTATACTGCCTAATCCCTAACAAGGTTGATGATTAATTATTCATTTATATGTGAATATGAGTTCAAAGAATACAAAATGCCCACGCTGTGGCAGATATTTTCAAGAAGAGAGGGGAGTAAAAATATGTATTAGGCATTCACACCCACAAGTTCACTGTGTGAATCTGACTGGTAAACACCAACCTAGGGGATCACGACAAGACATCTCAAACGTTAATGAAGAAGTATCACCTCCAACTGCTGCCCCTGACCAACCTCTGTCACAGTTTAAGGAAAAACTCCTAGAGTGGAAGCAGAGGTTTGTCATATTGAGTAATGGGCACGTTACAGAATATGACAAAGCTGTTGAAGACTTTGCCAGTTTTTTGAGCAGGCTTATAAACATCTTACTGGGACTGAAACATCCTGCTACTAAATATTATGAAGCCAGGAAGAAAAATCATCTAATCCAGAACATGCAACAAAAAGAGCCCATGAAAAACGTAAAGCTTGATACAATTACGAGGTAATTTGGTATCTATTTTATAATCAAAGAAGAAAGGCAATATGTTGCATTCTGCATGACAAATATAAAACGTGTCCAATTGAAAGTAAAGAGATACATGAACATTTCATTCATGAAAACATTTTCTGTGCAAAATTTTTTGTAAGGAGTGAATATAGACCTAAACTGAGTGAAACTGATTGAGTAGAACTGGACGAAACGTACAGTACCACCATCTCTAAGCAAAAAAATTAGCATTAGCAACTTGCCGAATCGTTTTCGACAATGCAGCAGGACTTGACCCTGTTCTTGTTAGAGTCATTAGGGATGATGCTGTCTTGGGAAGTAATTACTATGATTGCAACAACAATGCTAACAACAGGGGAGGTACCAGCTTGTTTAAAGAAAGCTCGGAACGATTTTGTTAGCGACCTTTCCAAATGGAGGCCAATACCAGCAATTTGCTCGGTTATTAGAAGGGTTAAATGAAAGAGTTCTTGATGGACACTTATGATCTGTCGTAAGTTTTAACCAGCATCAGAGGGGATTTAGTAATCAGCCAGGAATAATTAATACATCTGTATTATGAGGAATCCCCCACTCATCTAAAGACAAAAAGATTATATCACGGTAGTATTCCTAGATATATCGAAGGCATTCGATAATATAGGCCACAAACATCCCAGAATAACTCTAGCCGATGAACCTATTCCTTCTAAACTGACCGACTTAGTAATGAACTTACAAATGGTGAACACTACTCAAGTAGAAACGTTGAAACTGAAAACCAAACGGATCTCTCTACGAAGAGGAGTCTTCCAAGGTTTTCCATTGTCATCAGCTTTGTACAATATATACACAATTTGATCAACAACTTTTGGAAGAAAGTGTATGTTTGCAGTATGATAAATCACTCTCACCAAATTTACTACCTCTTACAGTTATAGGCTTTGCTGACGACACACTCCTTATAGGGAAGAATAAAGATGCAGCACTTGAATTGACCAGGATGGCAATACAACTACGTCGGGAAATTGGTATATATATATATATATATATATATATATATATATAAATCTTAAGAAGTTAAGGAGAATGATTTGATGATCAAAGAAAATACTGTAATCCATTGCTTGAAACAAGAAGTAGTAGTCAAACATCTTGGCTTTTAACTCAAATCTTGTCATAAATAACCACAATAAAATAGAATATTGGTATCCTCACCATTGCTTAAATCTGATCAGAAATTTACAGCCTTTAATGCAGCAGTGTGTCCCTCTTGAATTTACCCATTTCAAACTGCCAAGAAAAATACTATACCCACATGTTTTCTAAGAGATTCTGACAAAATTATTAAAAGTGCTTTGAAAGAAACCCTCCAGTTACCAACAGATTTTCCAGACTGTTCATTGTACACAGGAAAGACATATAAAGGAGTTGGATAGAGGGTGCAGAAGAAGAATTATAGAGTTGAAGACAAATAGTAACTATGATCAAATCTTTTTTGAATTGCTGCTCTACTTAGATTTTAATTTATAGTCCTTAAAATGTGGGGCTGCCTAACTGAGACGGTTCACTCTGAAGGTTTGATTCTCTGTCAGGAATTTGAAAAATTTAAGAAACGAAATTTCAACTTCCAGAGGTGCACATGGCGAGGGGCTGCCTGGCCAAGGTGGTAAAGGTGCGCTCGGTTCACATAGAAGAAGGTGGGTTTGATTCCCCATCAAAAAGTTTAAAAATGTAAGAAATTACTTTTTCCACTTTCGAAGTTGCACATGGCCCTGTGGTTCAGTCAGCCTACACCAAAAATGAGTACCAGGTTAATTCCTGGGGGTAAAGGCAGCTGGGCATACAGCTAACCACTGTACCCTACCAAGTGCCAAGGTTATGGATAGTGGAAGCCTTTACCCTCCACCCCTCACATTGCCTTCATGGCCTGTACTTGGGTGAATGCTTTGCTTTGCTTTAGGTCACACGGCCCTGAGGTTCACTCGGCCTACATCAAAAATGAATACCAGGTTAACTCTTGACGGCAAAGGCAACTGGTCATAGAGCTAACCCTGGTTATGTATAGATAGTAGAAGCCTTCATCTTCCAGCCTTTGAAGGGCCTTCATGGAAGAATTTGCATTGTCCTTTAAATGGCTATTTGTACTGCTGACCACCATTCATGCATGTTGCAACATACGTGGTATGTATACAGATTATGTTAGGGACTCATTAATTTTATTTTCAATATGTCTAGATGCTGAGGTGTTCAGAATAGAAAATAAATTATGACGATCTATTTCATACTTTTTTTAAAAATGGTGTTTGTAATCACATCATTCATTACGGATTTCCTTAGTGTGAAAAATGATATTTAGACACTAAGCTTGAAGCCATATGTATCATTCACTTAGTTGAGAGTAAGAGAAGTAGAGGGAGACCAAGGCAATTGTTAAACTCCGTTTGTAATTATTTAAATATAAGAGGTTTGGAACTAAACAAGGCCACAAAGCCAGTTACCAATAGAGGATTGTGGAGGTGTACAGTAAATTCACAGAGGCTTGTAGACTGAATGTTCATAGGCATAACAGTCTATAATGAAGATGTATGTATGTTCTAGGAAATTTATACACCCCAAAGCTCTCTAACATGGGAAAAATATTCTGTCACCATCCACTATTCTGTTTTAAATGTCTGTCGAATGATCTTATTCCCATCTTCATAAACCAGTTGCTACTATTGACCTTGAGTCCTAGTTCCTGTATAAAAATGTATTGGTAGTAGCTTAATTTGCAAGATTTTTTGACTGTATGCATATTGTTGCAGTTGTGAACTTCAGAGTTCCCTTTACTTTGTTGTTCAGTTTCATTGTCTTCTTCTTTTCAATTTTGGCCATCAAAGGAACATAGAAAGTAACCCTGTGCCCTTCTTTTCTTGACTTTGAACAATTCTTCATCCTTTCACTTTGCTGTTTCCTCCTCTCTTGTGCCCAGTTGTTATTTCCTTTCCTCCTCCTCTTCTTCTTCTCCTCCTCCTGGTAACCCTTGAAATTTTGTATTAATCTTCAGAAAGTTGTTCTGTCTTGTGTTATATCTTCTGTTGTTCCAATCTCTATCATATCTTTTCTTTTACTACCTGGATCCACTGGTTGTCATTCTTGCTCTTGTAAATATGGTTGAACACTTGTTTTATCAATCTGCTGTTACCCATATGACCATAAAATGTAATTCTCCTCTTTCTGATCGTATCCGACATCCTTTCATTTTCTTTGTCCTTGTATAGATCTTTATTCCTCCTATGTATAAACTCTCCTTCTTCAGTTTGCAATAGTCCCTGGATTTCCTTCAATATTTTCCTTCTATTTTACTGGTTTTCATAGAGAACATGCATTCTATGGCATACAGAACTTCATGTTATGCTGATATTTTTTCTCCCTAAGAGTATCTAATATATTATTGTGCGGTGATATCTGTGTCTGATTTCTATCTTTCTGCAATGCATGCAAGGTTAAGTTATGTGCAGAGAGAGAGTATAATAAAAGTTATCAACATGTTTCTTCACCAGCAGGTAGCACTTCGCACACCAGTGCCTATGGAGTCTGGGGCTTGGCTCGCACCCAGCGTGGTGTCTGGTAATTCAACCAGTATGGATCAACGGCAACAGTCTGCCAGTGAGGATCATTTGGCCCAGCTTCCACATCATGAGAGTCAGGTCAACCAGGGGCAATTGCATGGTCTCTTGAAGATACCTGAGGCAAAATGCTCTGTGTACAGCAATAGTTGTACTCAGACTGACAACCCATCAGTTGATTACAATAACAGTTATGTTGAAGTGAATAATGGGACTGTAATATGGAAAAATGACTCATCAGTTACATTTAATTCAGCAGGCTTGCAGCATCTTGGTGCCAATACACAGATGTTTGGTGGAGAAGAAGAAAGAAACAAAGCTACTGAAAAGATGGCAAACAGTCACCCTTCAGAGATACCCTTCTGCTACAATGTTAACATTTTACAGAAGGTCCAATTAGAACAAGCTGGATCTGTATCAATGAATAACTCAGGAGCTGCTGATGATAATAGTTACCGATTTGAAGTCACCCAGCCCTTTGGTTATAGTTATGCACTTGTAAACCAAATGACTCTGGCTGCAGCTGGTTCTTCTACATTTAAATGTGAAGTATGTGGTCTTGTTTTCCCGCATCTCTCTCTTCTTAATCACCATAAAGTTATTCACAATTCTGGTAGTGACACTTTAAACATAGGGACCCAGAATACCAGTGCTGGTAACAACAGTGAACGTCAGTATAAATGTGACATGTGTGAATCTAGCTTTAATCTTCCAGGAGAATTAAGAAGTCATAAGCGTGTTGCACATAGGAAAATAATGAAAAATAATTCAGTGCAGTCTCAGGTTCAAGCTAAATGTTGCGACTCTTGTGGTGTTGAAGTGGGAAAGTATATTAAGTGTGAGTGTTGTCAAGAAGGGGATCCAGAAGGAACTAGGAGTAATGAGAGTGGCCCTGAAGGTGATAATGTCAATGTCACCAAGTGTCACAAATGTTGTGGTTCAGGCACTGCTGTCAGAGATACTGTCGTAGACAAGTTATTTCAGTGTAAAGTATGTGATGCAGAGTTCTCGCGTTACTCAAGTTTGTGGAGCCACAAGCGGCTTCATAGTGGGGAGCGTCCTTTCAAGTGTGAGACTTGTGGGTTAGCATTTGCAAAGCCAGCATATCTCAAGAACCACAGTCGAGTTCATACAGGGGAGAAACCGTACGGCTGTTCAACGTGCGGTATGCGCTTCTCACAGTCTCCACATCTGAAGAACCACGAACGTATCCACTCAGGGGAACGTCCTTATCATTGCCAGTTCTGCAACAAGACTTTTGCTCGTCACTCGACCTTATGGAACCATCGACGTATACATACAGGCGAGAAACCGTACCGTTGTGATGTGTGTGACGCAGCCTTCAACCAGGCAACGCATCTTAAGAACCATCTCAAGGTTCACTCTGGAGAGAAGCCACATCGTTGTGATGTTTGTGATGTTAGTTTTGCTGACAAATTCACTCTCAAGCGACACATGGCTGTCCATGAAAAGTACAAAGTGTCTAGCACAGAACCTGGTGATAATAATACTTCTTCTGATAGTAATTCTAACACAAGTCTTCAGACTAAACTTTATAACTGTGCAGATGAGGACCAGGCATTAGTTTCCCATGGAATTACTCAGTAAAAAATGAGCAAAGTTACTAGACACTAAAGACAGTTTGTGAATTAGTTGGTAGCAGTTCTTAGTATTAAAATGTTATGGCAGTAAGTATTAACATCAGTTTACAGCAAACAGATATAAATTATATTTATGAGGATATTACAGAAAATCTGTTAATTTCTTCCTCGAGGGCATTTATAACGAAAATTAAATACCAATTTTAATTCATTTTTACCACAAGTAGTTTAAAGAAATCATATTACATCTCAACCTTGAAAAATCTTCTGTTCTCTCAGTTTAACAATTTACCTTGTGGTAGAAGGTTGTTTGCTAAAATAACATCTGTTGAAGAATTCTGTGTGCAATCTGTTTTATTAGAAATATTATAAAAGAAATAATGTTTTGTGACAAGGCCAAAATGGCTTGATTAATAAAAGAATTGAGGATATAGACTTTTTATAAATGTTGTGTTGACTTTGATACTAATTTTTTGACAACATATGATGAATTTTTGTGTAAATCTTTCCTCAACATGTAAGAGTTTCATTTGGTTTGCATATTCCAACTCAACAGAATCTGACCTCACTCTGCCTGGTTTTCTAGGTAGTTTTCGTATAGTAACGATCGATTGCTATGTTCTTCCATATGCACATACACAAGTGCTTTGTCCCACCTAGAAAGCTGCTGCATAATTAGATGAACTGGAAATATCATAGTCCCACGACTACATCTTCGACTGTATTGCTCAGCTTACCGAGCAGGTGGCTGTGCAGTTTGGGTTTCGCAGCTATCAGCTTGCATTCAAAAGATACTGGGTTCAAACACCACCGTTGGCACCCCTGAAGATGGTTTTCCGTGGTTTCCCATTTTTACACAAGGCTATACCTTAATTAACGCCATAATTGCTTCCTTCCCACTCCTAGCCCATTTCCTACCCCATCTTCGCCATAAAACCTATCTGTGTCGGTGCGACATAAAGTAGATTGTAAAGAAGAAAAAAAAAATTGCTCAACTTTCTTGACCAGATCTGCTGCTTCTTGTATCAACCAGCTCCTCAGTAAGTCTCACTGGGCTGAGTGAACTTGGTTCCAGCCTGCAGTCCATGATTAAAATCTGTGAGTGAGTGATTGATTGATTTATTTATTTCCTAATCAAGAAGTATTCTTACTTGATTTGTTACAGGAATTAGTAAATTGTAAACAAAATATTTCAATAGTAACTAATCTTTTGAGCAGGAACTGACAAACTGTATTTTTATGTGGATTTACTAAAATTTGTAACTTAGCTCACACAAATGGCTCGTAAATTCTCGCCGCACACTAGGGTGACATTTCTACTCGTTCATACAAGTGGGTTACAAAATATTTCAATAGTAACTGTAATCTTTTGAGCAGGAAATGACAACCTGTATTGTTATGTGGATTTAATAAAATTTGTAACTTTGCTCACACAAATGGCTCATAAATACTCGCCACACACTAGGGTGACATTTGTACCCATTCATACAAGTGGGTTAAACTAAACATCACTGCATTTAAATTTTATTTGAACTTCACTGAGAAATTTATAAGAATTTGCTAAGGCACACACAAAATTATACCCCCCCCCCCCCAATATGAGATAAACATACTGGGACTATACAAAACATGAAATTGTGATTAGGCACCACTATGACATAATTACAGAAATGAATAATTAAATTGGTAGAGCAGGAATAAACCCTTTCTCTCAAGGTGATGGTAATGTGCTGACAAAAATCCACACTTATTTTCTTATACTACCTGACACTAGTTCACCTCCCTGAAATTAATCTAGGTAGCATGCCACAAGAAGAATACTATCATTTTAACTATGAATTTTAATAACAAAGAAAGACCTAATGACATTTACAACCCCAAAATTAAACATATTATCCCATTTATCCTTTACAACTTCCATATTTTTTTTTTCAGAAAATAGCCTTCAAGTACCTGATCCACACAGCAACAACAAAAACACATCTTAGTTACTGAAAACTTTACATTACATACTTTGCCTTATTCCTACTTGCAATTTATATCACATATGAATACTGTACCAAGAAAAATTAAGGATATGGGCATGAGAATCTTCCAAAGGGGTGTACAATCCTTACATAGCAGGTAGAGAGAGAGAGAGAGAGAGAGAGAGGTAGATGCAGAGCGAAATAATGGATAAATATTAAAAATTTATTCAGCCCAAGAATTTGATGAATAAGGTCCCTGTTATTTCTGACTCAGCATTAAATCAAATTAAAATATTTTCTAAACAAGTTAATGTTGCCTGGCTAATTGAAATAAAATCAATTTTTATGATTGTCTATCTTTTAACATGAAACTATTATCTTTCGCTGAAAATCAGTAAGTTCTTTCCTGATAAAGGTCTACAAGTATTTGTTGAAATGACAAAAAATGAAATTCAAAATAACTTCTTTTCACTCGAAAAATGAATTTCCCTTAAGTCTTTTAATATTTTAACACATCAAAATATTGTAACTTTTACCTTCTTCTAAAGTTCTGTGCTATAGTCTATTTTTAGAATTGTCATTCAATATTTATAAAATGTAATGTGGATTCCTATGAGCGAAATAGTTCGTTGAATTATGAATGAAATCTCCGATTATAAAGTTCAACTTGTAATAAAGTTAGTCTGTTAAAATCTCAAGTTTGTTTAGAGAGGCACTCATATCACCTGAATTATCTGGATATCAGGACTGGAAATGTAGAGAAATGCGCTTCATCGAACAGCATATGAAGTCCTTGGCAGCTGGTGTTGTGATGCCATCCCCATGGTACCACGTTTGATACCCGCGAAAAACCACGTTTAAATTCCGTGAAGTCACTACGTAGTCGAAATGATAGCAGGTTGGTATGACGAAACAGGCACTCGGTCAATGTTTCAATGTGTCACTTATATACTTTCTAAACACGAGAAAGTTCAACTGACAAGATTAACTTGTGAGTGTCCTATGCTTGTAAATTGTAAAATTGGCACTGTACTTAACTAGGTGCATTTCCTCTAATGTTTAATCACTGGTAGAAAATTGTTATTGCTCATTAGATTGGATTCACTGTTCATGTTGAAGCACAGTTATAACATATTTCCACACGAAAATCAAAGTCTTATTCGTCATAACGAAATAATTCGCGTATATTTACAAGTTCCTATGACGGCAATGTCATACAATATCAAATACTGTTCACTTGTGATGAAGGTTTAGCCATATTAAAACTTCAACCAATAGTTATTACACACGTATTTAAGGTATTTTCTGAAGTAGATTAGTTTGACAGATTAAATATTCAGTTATTTTGACTTGAAAATCGTCTTAATATTCACACGCTTATTTCTCATGAACGTTTAAGGTTTCATTCGAATATGAATACAAGTTTAAATCAATGACATTTGTTCGATTTGCAGTTGAAAATACTACGTCTGTAAAGTGATTAAATATCATAAGTATTTGACAACACTTTGAAATGATTAAGTTAGTATCATATCACCCGAAAAGTGTCTACGTTCCAACGCGAGTTATTGTTTTATAAGTCTTGTCTGAATACTTGGACGTATTGATAGAAGTATTGTATTTCCTAGAGTAAAGTTGCATTTAAACCAAGTGTTGGGTTTCAGTACCCCAAGAACGCTTTAGAACTGCTTGCTGCAAATCTTTGTATGTATTAAAGCTGCTTTTAAATGCTATGAACCAAGAAAGTGCTCTACCCTCCAATAATTTCGCGACAGCAGGGAGTTGTCTATCCGAACTTATTCTGTTATTTTGAAAATAATCTTCTACGTTGTGTAAAAATTCTAGAGCGGTGTAGTCATCTCGACCTCTAAACTTTGGCCGGTTTATCATTTTGAACTTTAATTAGAGTAGTTATATTGGGCATGTCCGTCGAAGTGTTAGGGCTTGATAGAAACGACAAAGTCTCCCTTTGCTTAAGTTGGGTAACCTCCTCAGAAATATTTTCAACCTTGGATCGTATTACAGTGTCAAAGTTTTCGGTTTGAAAATCTGTTTTTAACGTTTTTACAGAAAGCTGCTAATTGCACATGGGTGTTTTCTAATTGTCCTATAAAGCGTTTATCGAATTTTACTTGTATGCTTTTGATTAGTCCTATCTCATTATTTTTTCCTGTGCCAACTTGAAAGAAACTCCGAGATTTTCTTGAATTTGAGCCATTTTAATCTGCGCTTGAGATATGTGGCTGTGCGACTCCTGGAATTTTGATAAGGTTCTAATAACTGTGAAGCTAACGACAGTACTGAAGGAAGAACGTCTTTGATGTCCTTATCTACGGACTCTTATCACTTGGGCTTTTATTTCTTCCTTAAGAGGCTCTAAATTTTCAATAAATTTGTGATTCATTTCGCTAAGTTTGCCTTCTACTTTAGCACTGGAGTCATAATCTCTTTTCCATTCGAATGCCTGTTTCTCTGAATCTTTGTTCCATATTAGCATTAGATTCATTAAGCCTGCTGTTAATTGTTTTGTCTGCTTCTTCAAACTTTTTCTCTAAAGTAGATTGAGCTTCAGCAAACCTAGTTTCGAGGGTATTATTAACATTCACAGTTAACTCTTCCATTTGCTTATTAGGTTGGTCATTTTTTTCATTAATTTGAGTATTAGACTGTCACTTGCATGTTTAATTGAGCAACATGCTTGTTAGTCCTATCTATTTTGGCATTTTGATCGTTGATGCTGAGCCTAAGAGCTTCGATTGCCGCTACGAGGTTGTCCATGTTGAGGATGAAATTATATTTAAAGTCTTATTAGTAATGTAGGTGTGTGCCTATCAGCTTTATATACAAGTGGTTGGACGAAAATTTTGTAAAGTCAAAAGGTATCTTGGGCTAATATCCAAGTCATACTGTAACGTCATTTAAGGCCCAAGCACATTTGCATATTATTTGTGTTTGGTGCTACCTAGTCCTTTAATTTTTGCTTGGCGCAACTCCGATCGAGGCAGATCTATTATCTCTTACTTGGCGCGGCTCCGATCGAGGCCCTTAAACGTTCGGTGCCAACTTTTACATTACTCTCTCTGTACCAGGAAAAATTAAGGATATGGGTATGAGAATCTTGCGGAGGGGTGTATGGTCCTTACAGAGCGGGTACAGAGAGAGGTAGATGCAGAGCGAAATAATGGATAAATTTTAAACTTGATTTATTCAGCTTGATAATTCGATTAATATGTTCCCTATTATTTCTGGCTCAGCATTAAATAAAATCAAAATATTTTCTAAACAAGTAAATGTCGCCTGGATAATTGAAATAAAGTCAATTTTTATGATTGTTTATCTTTTAACACGAAACGATTATCTTTCGTTGAAAATCAGTAAGTTCTTTCCTGATAAAGGTCTGCAAGTATTTGCTGAAATGACAAAGAATGAAATTCAAAATAACATCTTTTCACTCGAAAAATGAATTTCCTTAAGTCTTTTTAATATTTTAACTCTTCAAAATATCATAACTTTTATCTTCTTCTAATGTTCTATGCTATAGTCTATTTTTAGAATTTTCATTCAATACTTATAAAATGTAATGTGAATTCCAATGAGCGAAATAGTTCGTTGAATTATGAATGAAATCACTGTTTCTAAGTTAAACTTGTAATAAAGTTACTTTGTTACAGTCTCAAGTTTGTTTAAAGAGGCACTCATATCACCTGAATTATCTGGATATCAGCACTGGAAATGTAGAGACATGTGGTTCAACGAACAGCATCCTGGCAGCTCGTGTTGTGATGCCATCCCCATGGTGCGACGTTTAATTCCTGCGTAGTAACCACGTTCCGAATCCAGCTTCGAACCACGTTCCATCTCCCGCGTAGTAACCACGTTTAAATTCCATGAAATCACCACGTAGTCGAAATGATAGCAGGTTGATATTACAAAACAGGCACTCGGTCAGTGTTTCAACGGGTCAGGATTTCAACGTGTCACTTATAAACTTTATAAACAACTGACAAGATTAACTTGTGAATGCCCTATGCTTGTAAATTTTAAAATTGGCACTGTATTTAACTAGGTGCATTTCCTCTAATGTTTAATCAATGGGAGAAATTTTGTTATTGCTCATTAGATTGGATTCACTGTTCATGTTAAAGCACAGTTATAACATATTTCCACACGAAAATCAAAGTCTTATTCGTCATAACGAAATACTTAATTCGCGTATATTTACAAGTTCATATGACGCAATGTCATACAATGTCAAATACTGTTCACTTTTGATAAAGTTTTACGTATCCACAAAGGCGCACACTGGATGCTGTCAGTTGGTACAATTATTTTATTCACATCTATTTACAAATTAAAAACACACAACCTTAATCACTGCTGTCGCAACAAAACACTCAAACACTCGCATCACATACCATCATTTAAGAAATGCCAATCTCTGCACATGGAAATTACAACCTAGAAACACAGTTGAAACCATTGACTGCCGACTGCCTACTTCGGCATGTCAGTTATCCACAACACGTGTTCACCACTGAAATTCCTGCTAGACAACTCTGTCACCGTCAAGATCGTCTCCTTATATATGTCCTGGCCAGGCTTCCAGAAATATACGTTACAAGAAATACTTTTTCTAAAACTGTAGAGTGCCTAACACATAAATTATAATGTACAGAATTTTCTCCACCGTTCTCGTCTACCTATTAGCATGATGGAAGTTACAGTGTGTTTCACAATTATGGATTACAAATTATGTATACATGTAAGAATTAATTATATACAGGTTCTTACATTAATTGAACTGATATACATGTCTATATAATGCATGTTTTATGACATAACTTCAAAACATCGTATCGTATGTACACATGATGCAATAATAATACTAATACCAAATGGATGAAAACACTTCATAGGTATACATTACAAGTAATAATAACAACCATAATCGCAAATAATTCGAGCACGATATTTGCATAAGTTACCCATGGGTGACAGAATATTGTTTTCAAGTTATATCTGTTTATCACACTTGCGTCAATCTCGAATCTCCCCGTCCCCGGTGCCATACAGCTGTCGACCAAGAAACAGCTCTACTGGGGAATAGCCAGTGACATGTTTGATGCGTAGGCGCAGGGCAAATATTGACTGTGGTATCTGACGGTTCCACAGTCGATGTTCTTTGTGTATCAGGTGGGCTCGTAGCATCCTTTTCAGCTCCAAATTCCATCGTTCCGTTGGATTTGCCCTTGGGTTGTAAATAGGTGTGGTCCAGTGCTCCACACCCTATTCCGTCATCATTTGCTGCCACTTCCTCGACGTGAACTGACTCCCGTGTTCTGACAGAATGCACCGTGGATAACCGTAGCGGCTGAATACCTCGTCTTGTAGCAGTTCGAACCTCCAGACCCGTTCACGTGAGACAGCATGACTACACAACGGCAGCGAGTTGAGCATTAAACTGACTTGACCTAGCAGAACCCCGTTCTTTTATACCAATCTATCGAGGTCATCTTCCTCCCCTCGTGGAAAAATCAAGTTTATTTACACCTGAATTGCTCTTAAGTACGTAAGCCGATATTAATGAAATTGCAATATGTTTGTCTTTAAATAATGGGCTATACAATGGCGTATCTCATTAATTGATATCTCAGTGGGTTCCAAAGTTAGTGAAATTTCTCCTAGTATGTTCGACAATATCAGGTGGTGTTCACTTGTTAGTTGCATCATCCTCTTGCATGAGGTAGCTTACTTGCTGTATGCAGGCCCGAGCCGTTCCATTGCGCTACTTTGCATGCTAGGGTCGTCCTATTGCGCTGACTTCCATTAAATAAAATTACGTTCCAGGCCATACATGGTTCCTGGTACAATACGCTCTATTTGTGATGTCTAGATTCCACCAACTGCCTCTATATTTCATCACACCAATTCACTGGATGTGATCCCTAACCTCAGATGTTCAAACATTTTCTCTCTTGCAGCCAGGATCCTTCAGCTCACCCACCACCAGCATTTAGGCCTATTAGAGTTGACCACTTGCCTCCCCTCAGCTCCCAGACGTCTCATACTTGAATCTGCCATTCATTGTGCGGTACTACTCACAGCTTCACTTAACCACACTGTCTACATGCCTTCACTGTGAAACAGTTTTAAATACATGTGGCGAGTCAAAGTCAACTTGATAGTTACATATCGAAAGTAGACGGACAAAAGACCAAGTCCAGAAGTAGCATGACAAAAACAGACTCATCCCGAAAATCCCAACATCAGAGACAACAACATAATGCACATCAGAGCATTGCCGCTCAGTGAGTAATTGAGTGACCGTAAATGAGACGCTGCGTATAAGGAAATGAAACATTGTTCATGAAGACTATCAGCAAAATAAGTGTAAATGAAGATTGTTCACACACACTGAGTCCTTGCATTAAAGAAACTTAGTTTCTCCACCAATATGAGTTAATGATGATCGTTCGCTCACTAAGTCCATGCATTAAAGAGGCGTGACACTCCGTTAGTGAATGAATAACTGCATCTCAGTGAACAGTGGATAATGAATACTGTTGCATGCTCGCGCAAGTTTATAAAGACTCTCTCCCATTGGCGGTATCATCACCAAAAGTCAACTGCTAACCACGCTCTCCCAGACATATCTCCTAGTGTCTACCAGTTAACGAAATCTCGTTCAAAGTTTGAATCTTCTCCATGTCTGTATTGGCCATCGAGCAGCAGATACAAAAGATTAGCGCTATTCACCTGTTTTCCACATTGATGTATAACGATCTTTAGCTTGTATGCCCCGACTCCACCTCAGGTTTTTAAGTTACCTGTTTGCAACACTTTCAAACGTCTCTCTCAAATTAGCCACTATTTTCTGATGTTACACAAGTTTGAGCAATCTCTGCTACCATACTACATACGCAGATTTTCACCCTAAGTTAGGAAATTGTTCAGAATACAATAATATACATGTTCCCTTATTTCCTAACTATAAACCATTCTTATGATTCTACATTTTTACATATTAACTTAATAAAATCACATTATTTTTACATTGAATTTACAAATTTTCCTAACCCGAATAAATTCCAGATTCATACTCTTGCATGGTTATACATTGTCCAATTTATTTGAAAACCTTATTTTTTTTAGTTTCCCCTCACAAATGAGAAAATCAGATTTAATACAGGTCAATAAAAATGGATATAAAGCAAAACCTTACTTTCCCTCTTCCTTACTCCTACTTGAAATTTTAAGTACCTATATAAGAACGATATTATCAACAGCTATGATAGAAATTTTGTCAAGAAAATACTTAATAAATTAAAATATAAGCCATCCACTAAATTCATCGGAGATCCAATACTTATAACAGTATTTTTCAAGTAACTAATATCTTTAGGTACTTCAGCGTAGCTTTCAAAACCAATAATGCCATTTATAAATTATTTTTCAACATCTACACCATATAAATATAACTATATATAATAAGAGTTTTGTCTGTACATTGCTCAGAATTTAAAAAGAATGGTATACTGTGTCGGTCATGTTCACCGTAACAAGGAAATGTATGTTTTACTTTTCCGTAATTTTTGTCTGTCTGCCTGTATGTATGTATGTATGTATGTACACCCATCACGAGAAAATGGCTGAAGAAAATTTAATAAAAATCGGTATGTAAAGTCGTGGAATGAGCCTCTACAATCTGGGCTATAAATCATTTCTTCACGTTGAGTGAAATGGTAGTTTAGGGGAAGGCCCAAAATTCTCAGATTTTTTATAGTGGTCCTATCGATAACCACTACATAGCTAAAGTTATATAGAATTACATTTCCAATCATTTGTCATACATTTTTCCGTACCGGCTATAATAACAGATATTCATGAATTTGTATTTTTGTTGCCAAGTCCATATCACCGTCGAGCCACGAGAATATGGGTAAACAGAGTTGAATGAAAATCGGTATTAAGAGTCTGGGAAGAATAAACTGCAGTCTAGGCTATAAACAATTTTATTCATCCTGGTTAAAATCGTAATTTGCGGAAGGCGCCTGAAATTTAATTTTTAAATACCAATGTTATTGGTCCTATCGAACAAACAAATAACAGATGTTGTAGACAATACAATTTCCGATCATTTATTTTTTATTCACTTTTACCGTACCGACTATGATAAGAGTGGTATTTCAGAGTCTGAAGAAAACTAAATGTGATGGCCTACAATATATTAATATATTTAATGCAGCCAAATAACCATAACAGAGTATATAGATTACATGGATGGGTTACATATTTGCATAATCACTTATAGACATTGTTCTTCTTCTACAGAATTCAATGTGGTACTGTTCACACGTTTTTCCACGACACGATCTAGACTTGTATATCTCCTCGCAAGGGAATCATTTCTCATAGAAGATCTAAGGACAAGTATGCCCCTACCGAACACCGGTGCATCAAGGAAACTGCTAGCAAATCTGACGGAGAAGAGAGAAGTCCAACCAGACTTCTATGGTACAGGGGCAATGATAGATCGCTCGTGGACAAAAGCTAATTTTGAATTAAGACATGTCATTACAAGATTAGCAGTTCACGGTTTTCATCACCTACTCTGCAAATCAAAACACATCCATGACCCAAGTGTAGCCTGTGAGTGCAAACTATGGCCTACAATATCGAAAGCTCATAAAATTGATCCACAATAACATTACATTGACTCATGTTTCTTGTGATATACTTTGTTTCTTATGCTACCACTCATCTTCGATAGATGGAATTACTGTTGGTACCGAGTATAACAGCCTGTCTGAATAGTGGCGGGACATAGTTGGGGAGTTAGATAACTTTCTTCTTTGCCATGCCATTCCTCTGGTTCATACATTTTTTGATACTGCTGGTACATAACACACTGGTTCATCATTGTATTCCAACTATTCGATCCTACTCTGACGCAATGGTAGGAATGAGTGTGTGCATACGTAAGGGAATAATGGCAGAGGCTCACTTATGACCTGGTCTAGAATTACAATTTCGGCCTGTTCCAAATTATAGCACCACAATACACATAGTAACTCAAAATTCAACCCTGAAAAGAGCCGTGTCTTAAGAAAAACTTCTTCCGCTTCACTGTTATTACATTCTACATTCATTTTATTCCACATTATCAACGAAGAGGGGTTTTCTCCTCTAGCTTGGAGGAAAAATTTGCCTCCAAGTCAGATAGTTCCCCCCCCCCCGCCAGTGTACTGAATTGAGATTTTTCGACTCATCGGGTGCTCCTATTAGACAGATGAGTAAGAGGGCAAAGCTTTCGCCCTGGGACTCTACACCATCCCTCCGTCCCCACTCCCCCGAATTTTTCTATTTTTCCTCTTTTTCCATAACCATCTTAAAATTTGGCTTCTATTACTGTTTACAATCTTATTCATTTCATTTATTTCCGCATTGAACTGCGAATATCCTCCACCATTTTTATTTTTTTATTTTTCAACTTTCAAGCGCTACTTTCACTTTCAGTTTTTTAAGGACTTTAATCTCTTTGACGACTTCTATTTACCATCTTTTTATGTTGCTCACTGCGTGTGAATGGATTGTTTTCATAGCACTACTACTACCGTTGATGATTTGCAGCTTTTAGAACTCCGTATCGTATGATACGTAATTCTCAAGAATCTTCGTTATCCTTCAAAGACAACTATCTTCATTGATGTATGCATTTTAAACATAATCTGAAACATTGATCACCAATGAGACCTTTCCTGCAATACCTCTAACAGATCGCAGCGCAACAATCAGAACTTCATAAAGACTGATATATACAAATCTTCAACGCCCAAATCATTATTCTTGAATTCTGCCTTCAACAGCTAAATGCATTAATGTATGCATTTTATGCATTATCCAAAACTTTTACAACAATTTTGACTTATTCACATTTATAGTGTCAAACCACTGTGTTTTCACGACGTTTTTACAATTTCTACGAACTATGAGATACATTGTGCACTCGCGATTTGGCTGATGACCATAAAATAGGTCGGAGCTAGTTCCAATAAATGTTTCTTCCGTAATGTAACCCACATTACTTGATTTTGTATTGAAACGGTGGAAATATTTTACTCTTCATTTTTAATTTAATTGTGATCACAGTTGAATACGCACCATTCAAAATCTAATTCATATCTCTTAATGATACAGCCTACCAGGCAAAACGTAAAGTTGTTTTTACTTAAGCTTAAAAATCAAGATTGCCAAGTTAGGAAAAGACATTGATTTCCCTAAACAATGTGTCTCATTAAATTTAACACCTAATTTTCTCAAGGCACTATAAAAACGTCGTTATTCACCTCAAACGATTAAAACCCTCATCATGCTATTAAAATTTGGCTAAGAGAAGGAATTAAATTCTTATAGAAGAAGAAGTTCTTAAATCATTGATTATATGAGACTCCCCTTGAAGCTAATGAGTTGTTATCAGGTGCTCAATGGAATATTTTCCAAACCCAAATTGATATTAAATTATATAACGAGCTAGCCAAAAACAGCAAATCTTAGAAAGAAAATTAGATTCACTAAAAAATCTAACTTACAACAGCCGGTTTAAAATAACCAGAATATCCAAAAACGTAACTGAGCACTTTCATCCAACAGTCATTAATTTATCAAAGGTACATTTTAATGAAAATTCAATATTAGCTAAAGGTCCTAAACATACCTGGGCTAACATTAATGCACTTAACACAGCCACTACCTTGATCACAGAATCTGAACTAGCCATTAACAAAATGGCAATATGGATCAAGAGTAGAAATTAAAAACTGAACCGGATTTTCTTTCCAAAAATTCAAACAACCCCTTTAATTATAACAACAACGATTTATCGGCTGAACAAAAACAATTATACGCTCTTAAAAATAAAATCAGTCAATGATCTTATTGTCACCAAAGACGACAAAGGTAATACTACCGTCGTAATGAATAAAACTGAATACATCAGTAAAACAAAGAATTTTTTCACACAGTTCATTTTCTGCAGTAAAAAAAGGATCCCACCCATAAAATTCAAAGATTACTCAAACAAACCCTAATGAACACCCCATACCTATTTAAAGACCAAGAAAAAACAAAATAATTATGAATCCGAGTCTTCCTACTGCACTACCCTTCCAAAAATATACAGAACCGGTGTACGTATTCGCCCAAACATCAACCTTAGACCATGCACTTTATATAAAATATCTCAGTGTATTCAAAAAAATTTGAGTGAGAATGATCAATTATGTCTTAAAAATAAACCAAAATTCTTCAGATCTAATTAATAAATAACTTCAATATCCGACTCCATCACTTTCTTAATTCTTTCGATATCGATAATATGTATCCCAGTATATAAATATCAAAACTTTACCCTATTATTGAAAGTAATTTAAATAAATACAGCCATTTGAGTAAATTCGGAATCCTTGATTTCATGTCTATTTTAAAATTAGTTGTAAATAACAATTTCTTCACTTTTGATAACGTTATCTATCAACAGGAAGGTCTAGCAATGGGCTCGCCTGCCTCAGGTATCCTAGCTGAAATATACCTAGATTTCCTAGAACATAATAAGATTGACAACAAACAAAACATTAACAGAATTCTCTTTTGATCCAGATACGTATACGATATCTTAGTTATTTTAGATGAAAAACATTCAACCTTACCACCACTTTTCTCATTCTTAATAACATTGATCCACATATTAAATTCACGCCAGAATACGAAAAGGACCAAAAAATACACTATTTAGATCTAACCATCACCAGACACCCAACTTTTATAAATTAAAAAATCTTCAGAAAACCCACTCAAACTGCTTCCACAATCCGTCATGATTCGACACATCCACAGAGTCACAAACGGACAACTTACAACAGCTTATTTCACAGAGCCTTCACTCTACCCATGTCTGGACGTAAAAACTAATTGAACACCATTCGATGCATCACAAAATCCAATGGTTACAATATTTTTCATTGAAAGGATAATTAACAAATACAGACATGCCCCTCAACCATTTTTAAAAAAGAAAGCCCAACATCCCCTTAATTTCCTCCTTCACTTTTTACAAAAAAATCTACAAAACCACTAACTTTGTAAAGAAACACAATTTAAAACTAACATTTAAAACAAATAGTAAATATGCAGATATCTTATACAACTCCACTTCTGTTAACAGAATTAATAGTTTCTTAAAATCAGGAGCTTATAGAATCAAGTGCAATAATTCAATTTTTCATATATTGGACAAACTGGAAGGGTTTCACCACAAGATATTCAGAACATATTAATTCGCTAAGATACAACAAATACTCAGCAGTAGGTCAAAACATGCAAGACTACAGCCATAATCTTACCAACATAACGCAAGATATGGAAATCCTTAAAACATTAAACAAAGGCCCCCTACTCGATATAACAGAAAGCTGTTTCATACGTTTAGATCAATATTTCAACTCAAACTATAACCTAAGTGACATTTCTGAAAAAAACCAATATTCTATTTGACCTGTTGATTATTATTTTTTAAATGTTATTTTAACTAATTTAAAATCAATTTTCCATTCTATTCTTGGCGTTTACACCTATTCCCTCATCCCTCAGCCAAACCTTATTTAGCCCCTCTCTCGATTTTTCCACCTCCCTTCCCCAATTATTTCCGAACTATCCTACCTAATTTATCTTTCCTTGCCTCCCTTATTCTTGCTTCCTTTCACATAAATTATACAATGCGTCCAACACTTCGCACCGCAAATTGATTCACATATTACATATTTTATTACCTTTTCAATTCATTTTCTTCCTCCTTTTCCATTCCCTTTAAATTAACCCCTCCTCTTTTCCTCCCTTCCATTCCCCATTTCTCTCCGAAATTTCCACTCACTTTCTCTTTCTTCCTTTATCTTGCATCCTATCACATAAAATACCCAATAACACTTATCAGGGCAAAGTGAGTCACATATTACTTATTTTCTTTATATTTTTTTCTATTCTTCCCCTTTTCCATTACCCATTTACTAATTTGGGGTTTATTACTATTTACAACTTTATTCTCGTTTCATTTATTTCCGCATTGAACTGCGAATATTCTCCACCATTTTTAATTTTTTACTTTCAAGTGCTACTTTCACTTTCAATTTTTAAGGACTTTAATCTCTTTGAATTACTTCTATTTACCATCTTTTTACATTCTTCACTGCATGAGCATGAATTGTTTTCTCTGCACTACTACTACCGTTGATGATATGCAGCTTTTGGAACTCCGTATCGCGTGATACGTAATTCTCAAGAATCTTCGTCGTCCTTCAGCAACAACTATATGCGTTGATGTATGCATTTTTAAACATAATCTGAAACTTTGATCACCAATGAGACCCATTCTGCAATGCTTCCAACACATCGCTGCGCAACTATCAGAACTTCATAAGGAACGATATATACAAATCCTCAACGCCCAAATTTTTCTTCTTGATTTCTTCCTTCAACAGCTAAGTGCATTAATGTATGCATTTTATATGTTATCCAAAACTTTTACAACAATTTTGACATTTTCACATTTATAATGTCTAACCATTGTATTTTCACGACTTTTTTTACAATTTCTTTGAACTATCAGATACATTGTTCAACTCGCGATTTGGCTGATGACCTTAAAAATAGGTCGAAACAAGTTCCAATAAATGTTTCGTTCGTAATTTAAACCACGTTGCTTGATTTTATATTGAAAAGGTAGAAATACTCCACTCTTAATTTTTAATTTAATTGGAATTGTGCAATTTCTGAGATTTGGCTGGCAACTGAATCGCTGCTGATGCAGTCATTTTCGTCTAGTCCAGTAATACTGTCTGAACCGCTGTCATTCTCACCACTGATGTAAATGATCAGCTGTTCTTGTACATAATCCAGAAAAGCATCGTTCTCCCAGTAAATAGCTCACAAATTATCCACACGCTCACAAGTCTCCTTCCACTAATCTGCTGTTACTCCAGCAAATCATTCCCTGGTAATGGTTCTATTTCCGCATTTGAATGTTTTACATGTTTATCAGCGACTCCTTTTTTCACACTACTCCAGATGTATTATATTGGGTTTAAGTCCTCATGATACAGAGGCAAACTTGTAACAGTATGCCAGTAGTAGGGCAATCTATGTTCTAAAGCAATGGGGGCTGAATCAGCATTTTCGCACGAGGTCATTGACCCCTAGTACCACGTGCTATTGTTTACAAACATGACCACGTGCTTCTGCTTACAAATATAAGCACGCGCTGGGGCGGAATTTGAATAACTGTGCCACCCTAACCTCACAGCTGTCATTTTGACAGGTCCCAACCTCACGCCACCTGCTTTTGACAGGTGTAAGGCGCGGAATTTGAATGAGTGGGAGACCCTAACCTCACATCTGTCATCTTGACAGCTCCTAAGCACGCACCACGTGCTTTTGGCAATTGTGAGGCGCGGAATTTGTATAAGTGGGCGAGGCTAACCTCACTACTGTCGTCTTAAGAGATTCTAACCACGTGCTTTTGACAGGTGTGAGACGTGGAATTTGAATAAATGGGAGAGGTTAACCTCACAGCTGTCATCTTGACGGAACTTAATCACAGACCGCGTGCTGAGGCGCGCATTAGTGCAAGACTACCCTCGGAGAATTTTTATGCTTTGTTGATTTCGAGGGAAGGGTAGACAGTTAGTCCTCTCTTCCCAACCCCTTACCAAAAATACGGGATGAGTGAGTGAGAGATGTGCTCTCTCTCTCTCTCTCTCTCTCTCTCTCTGTCTCTCTGCTTGGCGATGAGTCCTCTACCAAAAATATTGCCCCGGCTAAGATGCCAGGGCACGACTGCCTCTCTCGAGGCGACTGAGTGTTTTTTGCCACGAGCATCTGTATTTATAGAATCGTTCAGCGGGTGGGGATGCGCAGATCCGCGAGCAGTTGAAAGGGTAATGCGCGCGCAACGACTGGCGATTGTTGCGCTCTCTGGTAGAAGAAGTTGGACGAGCTATCCACTATTCATACAGACCACTCTCTTATTTTTTCTGTCTAAATGTGACTATGTAACATGCTCTTTTTCTTTTACCACGTAGAGGTAGTTAACGAGTAAGGTGTGCGTTTTTACGATATTGTGTAGGTATAAGAAAGAACATTCGCACTAACTAGATACTAGATGCTAAACCCTTTCTGTTATTCCTAAATCACCCAGCATGTTAGCCATCCGTAGGCGACATGCGTTTTTTCCTCGGACTTAGCAAGGGATCGCACCTCTACCACCACAAGGACAGTGTCCTGGAGCTTTGGACTCTAGGGTCGGGAATACAACTGCGAGGATGACTAGTACTTCGCCCCAGGCAGCCTTATCTGCTATGCTGACAATGAAGCGGCCCTGGCCTTAAGTTAGGTACCATCCAGGAGTTTGCCTAGAAGGAAAAGTAGTAAACCACTTCCAGGATACTAAGGTCTGAATCGAACCTGCCTCAACTCATTTAACCTCTTGAGGTTGAGTAGACCCCGTTCTAGCCCTCGTAGTACATTTAAAATTTTATAGCAGAGCCGGGAATCGAACCCGAGCCTCCGCGGGTAGCACCTAACTATTACTCTACAGAGGCGGACTAGGATTATTTGAAATTCTACTCATTCATGACAGGGAATCGGTCGCAGGCTTCTCGTAGTAACAGGCTGCGAACTAGCGGCCGTAGCCTTAAGTTAGGTACCATCCCGTTATTTGCCTGGAAGGAAGAAGTATTAAACCACTTCCAGGATGGCTTAGGTGGGAATCGAACCCACCTCTACTTAGTTAACCTCCTGAGGATAAGCGGACCCCGTTTCAGCCATCGTAGCAGAGCCTGGAATCGAACCTAGGACTCCGGGGTGGAAGCTAACCTCTACTCTACAGAGACGGACAAGGAATATTTTAAATTCTACGAATGCATGACAGGGAATCGAACGCAGTATTCTAGTGGTAGCAGGCTGCGAACTAGCGGTCGTAGTCTTAGGTATTTTCCCGGCATTTGCCTAGAAGGATAAAGTAGCAAACCACTTCCAGGGTTACTAAGGTGGGAATCGAACCCACCTCTACTCAGTTGACTACCCGAGGCTGAGTGGACCCCGTTCCAGCCCTCTTACCACGGTTTAAAAATTTTGTAGAATCAGGTAAAAATCCCTAACCTCGCCGGAATCGAACCCGGGGCCTCCGGGCAGCAAGCAGACAATAATAATAATAATAATAATAATAATAACAAAATTATATTCGCGAGGTCTAGAATGTCTTTCAATTTCTCACAATTCATAAGCCGTGCCATTCTTTCGTACACACTCTCGTTTTTCATTCGCTTTTTGTAGTAACTCTTAATTTCACTGTGGGTGGAGTCAAAGGATGCATTATCTGTACCCCCTGCATGTCGTAAGAGGCTACTGAGAGGTGAACAACCCAAGAATATATTCTCGTCTTGTAAGCCCAAAAACATACCCACTATTCTATGATTTCCCACGTAGCGGGGAAAATGTACGAATGCGATGTTTTTCTTTTTCAGAACTGGTTATGCGATAGCTCTGCCTTTTTGGGTGAATAGTTGAATGGTGTGTGCCCTTAAGGAGGTCTGGCGCAGGTCTCTCGAGTTGACACCATATAGGCGACCTGCGTGTCTATGACGATGGGGCCGTACCTGTGATTAATTCTAATGATGAAGACGGCACACACACCCAACCCCCAGAGCCATCGGAATTGAGCAATGAACGTTAAAATCTCCGACCCGGCCGGGAAACGAAACCGGGACCCTCTGAACCAAAGACCAGCACGCTTACCATTCAGCCATGGAGCTGGACGCCTTTGTATGGAAACCTAATATTTGCAGTGTACTACGTTTTCTGAGACAGCCTCCGTGGCTCAGGCGGAAGCGCGCCGGCCTCCCACCGCTGGGTTCCGTGGTTCTAATCCTAGTCACTGAATGTGAGATTTGTGCTTGGACAAAGCGGAGGCACGAGGTTTTTTCTGGGTACTCCGGTTTTCTCTGTCATCTTTCATTCCAGCAACACTCTCCAATATTTTATTTTATCTGCCAGTCATTAATTATTTCCCTAGCTGTTAGCCTGCATCCGGGGGTTTGAACCCTACTCTTGTTAGCTCTAAAGATAGATTCCATGGTTTCCTATATTCACTACATTCATAGCATGGTAATTAAGAATCAATTTATAAATAATAATATCATGTAGCCTCCAGTCGGAGAAGGCCTGGTGCAAGTCTGTTTTATTTAACGCCCTTGTAGGCGACCTGCATGCCGTGTTGAGGTTGATTCAACCAGCACGCTAACGATTTCGCCATAAAACTTCATGTTGACAACCGAGAATGTTTAGCGTTACTTGCAAAAGGTTAATAATAATAATAATAATTGTATGGATTATTCATGTCGTGGCAAGCAAACTCATCGTCTCTGGCTACCCCTGTCTGACGTGTATGAGATATCGTTTTCCGTTTGTGAGAACAAAAGAAAGGAGTGCAGTATTTGTGCGCTGTACAGTTATGCACAGACACTCGCTCTGTTTGGTTGTGTATATCAGTGATTTTTTAAAAAATTTATCTCCCGGTCTTTTGTGGGATGCGATGTTAAAGTATACAGGTGTTAGACTTGATCTTTTACTAATATTGACGTCCTTTTGTTTTATGAACGCGAAAATTGCGGTGGATTTGTTTCGTTGTTCACAGACATGGAATTGCAAATAATCCATACCTCAACAATTGTGATACAGGGAAAAAAGGTCCTCATCTTATGTATTTTGATGTTAATAATCTGTATGGGTATGCTATGTCACAGGCCTTACTGTATAAAAATGTTGTATGGCTAACAGAAATTGAAATTGAACATTTTAAAATTTATCTGGCTGCTAAAGATCCTAATCGCGGTTTCGTGTTAGTTGTTTCTCTTGCATACCGTTCTAATCTTCATAATTTACATTCTAACCTTCCTGTTTGTGTTGTGTTGAAAAAATGATTCGCCCTGATAATGCGTCAAAGCATGTTAAACTGCTAGCTACCCTATTTCCAAAAAAATCGGTGTGTTATTCACATTAAATGTCTTGTTTAATATCTAGAATGCGGTTTACAATTAGAGTGTATTCATCGTATTATCGCCTTTAATACAGGAAGCATGGCTTAAGATGTACATGGATTTAAATACAGGGCATCGTCAACGTGCTACATCAACATTTGAATGTACGTTCTTCAAAGTCATAACTCCTTCTATGGCAAAAGTATGGATAATGTATGCAAACATCGCGACATTCATATATTTAATGAATGGGAAGGACGGTATGGTGCACGCAAGTTTATCTCCAAACCAAATTTTAAATCCTATCATGTTATAGACTGTGACCTTATTATAGTAGAAATTGAAATTGTTTATGAAATCCACTTTTTAGGAATGCTCATACTAGATTTCTCAAAACTAAAATGTATGACTTTCATTATGGTTTTGCAAAGCAGCAGTTTACAGACCTTTCACTTTTGTGTATGGATACATATAGTTTTATTTATCATATTCGGAATACGAACGTCTACAATGTAATGCGTAACCATTATGAATATTTCGACACTTCTTCTTTCTCAGCATGTAATCAATTTGACATTAAGCCACTTAATAAGGAAGTCATAGATCTTATGAAAGATGAGTGTAGTGTGAATATTATTACAGAGTTTATTTGTTTAGCACCAAAAATGTATGCATATGAGTTAGTCGTTTACATGTTCAACACTATAGTAATGTACTATCATCTAAAATGCTGCGGTAGAATAACACCCACGGTATTCCCTGCCTGTCGTAAGAGGCGACTAAAACGGGCCCAGGGGCTCTGAACATTGGAGCGTGGCTTGGTGACCACGGGACCCTTAGCTGAGTCCTATCATTGCTTCCACTTACTTGCACCAGGCTCCTCACTTTCATCTATCCTGTCCTACCTCTCTTGGTCTTTTTATACCTCGACGTATTATGTATGGAGGACTAGGGAGTCACATTTTCACGCCCTTTGTGACCCTTGTCTTCCTTTATCCGATAACATTTTTCGAAGTGTCGGACCCCTTCCATTTTTCTCTCTGATTAGTTTTATATAGAAGATGGTTGCCCAGTTGTACTTCCTCTTAAAACATTAATCACCACCACCTATCATCTAAATATGCTGCTTTTTGTAGACAAATGGGAATGCAATCACGCAGGCACCATGTTTTACTATTGAACAGAATAAGTGTTCATTAGTTCCATTTGATAATAAACGTCAGTGGAATAGTGATTCTCTTACGAGTGTACCCTGGGGGTAAAAAAACTCTTTGCCATAATTTTTTAGTAAAATAATATTCGTTAACTTTTATTTTTGTATAATGATTATGTGTAAAAGGGGAAAGATTATCTAAAAATATTGAAAATAGAAGTAAATAAGAAAAGATTATTACATCATCATTCATTTCTAATTTCTAATCTTATTTCTATGTTCCTAATGTAAAATGTATATTCTCTAGATTTTTACGTTTTAAAAATGAAATTCGATTTTTTATCATTTCTATATTAATTATATATGTTTGCAATATACGAAAATCACTAATAGTGTTTTTCAATTATTTTTTAATTTCTAATTTCATTCACATATTGAATATGTAACATTATGTGTATTTTCGAAAATAATGAATATGAAAAATCATTGTCAGAAAAATATAACATTTCTAATTTTATATAAAATCACAAATAGTAATAATATTATTTGTTTGCAATATTCAAAAAATCACTAATAATGATGATGAATAATACAAAAGTGCTAAATTGTTTTATTTTTACTACAATAGATTAACAACATACATCTATTCATCTTCCTTTATCCATCTAATTATATTTTTATTATTATATGGAAAACCTGTTATGAATGTGTAAACAAATTCAAAAGAGTAAAATAGTATCACCTTCTCCTTACCGCACCCTCCTCTTCTTTTATCTTACGAAAAGTGTAAAAAGAAAAAGTTGTGTAAAACATTGTAAAACTTATGCGATACATCTTATCAGGAGGTGAAAAGAACAAGAGCACAACTCTACACCATGCCTACCAGTTTAATAACATAACAATAACGTAAGTATATCTACATCAAAACTGGGTGATAGGTGACATTAATGTATAGTTATCATGTAATGTCAACTTATTAAATTATTTAGTCTGATCCTCTCATCCGTTATTCTATGCAAACTAGACCGGATACCGACATCAGATAGCTCTTCAATTGTATTTAATAACAATATGATTTTGTTCTTTCGAAAACCGTGAAAGTAGATGTACATTTTCTTCATTACATTAGCTGATTGGATAACGTTCAAGCCTTCGGTTTAGAAGAAAATCTCGGGGTTTGCTTTTCGAGAAGGAAGAGAAAGAGTGTTCATAGTTAACTGTCCGTCAGATAGAACATAAAGCCACAAAAGCCACAAAGATAGTGTTAGGAAGGGGGAGGGTGTTCAGCAAGATGCTTGCGCATCGACTGTCGTAAAATTTCGAGGTGATTTTACATTATTTTCTACCAGAGAGCGCAACTATCACCAGTCGATGCGCGCGCATCGATTATCGTAAAATTTCGAGATTGCTTATATTTTCTTCTACCAGAGAGCGCAACAATAGGCAGTCGATGCGCGCGCATTACCCTTTCTACTGCTCTGGGATCTGTGGACCCTCCACCCGCTCAAGGATGCCAGAAAACACTCGGTCGCCTCGAGAGAGGCGGCCGTGCCCTGACACCTTAGCCGGGCAATTTTTCTGGTAGAGGACTCATCGCCAAGGCGGTGGACCTCCAGGGAGAGAGAGAGAGAGAGAGAGAGAGAGAGAGAGCAAGTCTCTCACTCACCCATCCCCTATTTTTTGGTAAGGGAGGCTGTAAAGAGAGGACTGCCTCTCTAACCTTCTCCCCGAAATCAACAAAGCATAAAAGTTCTCTCAGGTTAGCCTTGCACTCCTGCGTGCCTCAGCACGTGGTCGTGTTGTTAAGTCCCGTCAAGATAAGAGCTGTGAGGTTAGCCTCGCCCACTTAGTCAAAATCCGCGCCTCACACCTGTCAAAAGTTCGTGGTTAGTACCTGTCAAGATGACGGATGTGAGGTTAAACGCGCCCACTTATTCACATTCCGCGCCTCACACCTGTCGGAAGCACATGGTGTTTGGTTAGGAGCTGTCAAGATGACAGCTGTGAGGTTAAGGTCGCCCACCTATTCAAATTCCGCGCCCCACATCTGTCAAAAGCACATGGTGTGAGGTTAGGACCTGTCAAGATGACAGCTGTGAGGTTAGGGCCGCCCACTTGTTCACATTCCGCACCCAAACCTTGCTTATGTTTGTAAACAAAATCACGTGGTCTTGTTTGTAAACAGTAGCACGTGGTACTAGGGGTCAATGCCTTGCCAGGGGTCAATGGCCTCGTGGGAAAATGCGGATTCAACACCCATTGTTTTAGAACATACACTGCCCTACTACTTATGCCCAGCAGATTTTAAAAGCTCATCCACAGCAAACGTTGGGGTCGATAACTTACGCCGTACGATATCAGGTAACTCACACGTTCTTGCATCTGGTGGAAAATCTGTGTTATTTTGAGATAGCCACATTTTCATTTCCTCATTTCAGCTTATCGAAGTGCGTGGTTTGTTTATTTGCTGACTGTGATATAGTGCCTTTTTCCATAACAATAATAGGGGCCTGAGGTATTTTCGGCAGTAGCTGGGCCTGCAGCCATTTCACGAAGTTTTGGCTATTCATCTCGTCATGATAAACTGTTGAGTTTGTCTTCGACTTCAACATTGACAGTGCTCCAGGAACAACCCCTTCCACGCTGCCAGCGTGAAGAATAATCCACCTCTGCCCAGCACTATCAGATGTTAAATATCGGCAGTGTCATCATCGTGCCAACACTTCTTGACAGTGTAAGTCGGGTGGATATAAGTTTCGTCAAGCTATAAGACTGGTCTTTTGTTTTCTCATAATCTGTCATTTGCCCGCAGAGTTCTTTGGTAACATGACCGCTTGAACACAATGTCACTTCCTTCCATAAGAACTGTCCTTGACTTCTGATATTTTTTAAAATTGAAAACCGTTCAAATGCAATGTTTGCGTAACATTGACCTTGCTTCCTCCGTACTCAATGTCTTTTTGCAGCACCGCGCACAAGTTTTGTATAGTCGGTACCTCTTTCTTCATTATAGAGGGTGAAGCGAAATTCGCGCACTCGGGCGTCGCAACGCGACTCCTCACATGCCAGCAATAAAAAGTGTCTCTCACAAAATTTCGTCCTGCGAGTATATCCGGGAGGAAAAGGACGTTAATGAGTGGCAATCTGGCAACATTGTAACTACATGTATCAATCAATCACTACGATCTGCATTTAGGGCAGTCGCCCAGGTGGCAGATTCCATATCTGTTGTTTTTCCTAGCCTTTCCTTAAATGATTGCAAAGAAATTGGAAATTTATTGAACATCTCCCTTGGTAAGTTATTCCAATCCCTAACTCCCCTTCCTATAAACGAAAATTTGCCCCCCAATTTGTCCTCTTGAATTCCAACTTTATCTTAATATTGTGATCTTTCCTACTTCTAAAGACACCATCCTAACTTATTCGTCTACTGATGTCCTCCCACGCCATCTCTCCACTGACAGCTCGGAATATACCACTTAGTCGAGCAGCTCGTCTCCTTTCTACCAAGTTTTCCCAGCCCAAACTTTGTAACATTTTTGTAACGCTACTCTTTTGTCGGAAATCGCCCAGAACAAATAGAGCTGCTTTTCTTTTGATTTTTCCCAGGTCCTGAATCAAGTAATCCTGGTAAGGGTCCCATACGCTGGAACCATATTCAAGTTGAGGTCTCACCAGAGACAAAGATGTTCTCTCCTTTACATCCTTACTACAACCCCTAAATACTCTCATAACCATGTGCAGAGATCTGTACCCTTTATTTCAATCATATTTATGTGATTACCCCAATGAAGATCTTTCCTTATATTAATACCCAGGTATTTACAATGATCCCCAAAGGGAACGTTCAGCCCATCAATGCAGTAATTAAAACTGAGAGGACTTTTCCTATTTGTGAAACTCACAACCTGACTTTTATCCCCATTTATCATCATACCATTGCCTACTGTCCATCTCACAACATTATCGAGGTCATTTTGCAGTTGCTCACAATCTTGTAACTTATTTATTACTCTGTACAGAATAACATCATCTGCGAAAAGCCTTATCTCTGATTCCACTTCTTTACACATATCATTGATATACAGCGTGTTAGGTGTATACGTGCAGATATTAAGCTAGTCGGCTAAGAAAAATACATCTCATAATATATGCTATGTACTTTTTACCTTGTCCTATTAGTTTGCCCATAACTGAGCCAAATATTTCAGGACCTAATGTGTTTTGAACGGCCGTAGCAGGATACGCCGGTGATGTCATTCTGTCCACGCGTAGCGGAAGTACAGTAGCCGAGTATAGAGCTTGTTGAACCTGTTTCTTATCGCAGGTCAACACATGTTGTTGTGCACTTCCCCTAAAGGCTTGGCAAGTAGAAGAGGATGACTCACGTGCCAGGTCACTTGCTGTACTCGAAAACCGGTGTAGGGTACTCTGTGTGAAAAGTACACAGAATCCTTACAGTGACGTCGAAGATCCGTACAAGCACATACGTGCGAATCAAGTGTTGTGTATTTGTGTGCGATTTTTAAACGTCAATGGCATTACTCAGTGATCCAAGCTGACAAAATGAAAGGAAATGGTTAATAAGTAAATGAAATATGGGCGCAACATTTCTGTGCTGTTATTGCGACAGTCTACGATGAATTTCTGACAATAGACAATGCGGGTTGTCGATGCTTATTCATAAACTTTTTAGGTCATTGAAAGGACGGTGGACACTGAAAGAAAAGGCTATAAGTATTCAGTGAAATTGTTATTAATGAGACAAATTTCAAAAACCGTATTTGCATCCATCGTGAACATTGCTCGAAGGAAAAAGACCTACTGTGGAATTGCCGCCGGGCATTTCTAATAGAAGGCTTATTCTTCTTTTTCCTAATCTGTTTACCCTCCAGGGTTGGTTTTTCATGGGACTCAGCAAGGGATCCCACCTCTACCGCCTCAAGGGTAGTGTCCTGGAGCGTGAGACATTGGATCGGGGATACAACTGGGGAGAATGACCAGTACCTCACCCAGGCGGCCTCACCTGCTATGCTGAACAGGGGCCTTGCGGGGGTATGGGAAGATTGGAAAGGATAGACAAGGAAGAGGGAAGGAAGCGGCCGTGGCCTTAAGTTAGGTACCATCCCGGCATTTGCCTGGAGAAGGGGGGAACTACGGGAAACAACTTTCAGGATGGCTGAGGTGGGAATCGGACCACCTCTACTCATTTCACCTCCCGGGGCTAAGTGGACCCCGTTCCAGCCCTCGTACCACTTTTCAAATTTCTTGTCAGAGCTGGAAATCGAACCCGAGCTTCGGGGGTGGCAGCTAATCACACTAACCACTGCACCACAGAGGCGAACGGAAGGCTTATTACTGAACAGTAAGTACCGATAGGTAAAATGATGACTGTAATGGACCCATTTAATTAGAACTTCCGTAAAAATAATATTACTACTACTACTACTACTACTACTATTAATAATAATAATAATAATAATAATAATAATAATAATAATAATAATAATAATAATAATATCTTTACGTTCCACTAACTAATTTTCACGGTTTTCGGAGACGCTGAAATGCCAGAATTTTTTTATCGCAGTATCTTTTAATGCAAATAAATCTACAGACACGAGACTGACGTATTTGAGCACCTTCAAATACCACCGGACTGAGCCAAGACCAAGCCTCCCAAGTTGGGTTCAGAAGGCCAGCACTTTACGCAGTGCTGCACCAATCATCTTGCCGGGCTGAGTGGCTCAGACGGTTGAGGCACTGGCCTTCTGAGTCCAGACTTGACAAGGTGCTCAAATACGTCAGCCTTGTGTCAGTAGATTTACTGGTACGTGAAGAACTCCTATGGTACTAAATTCCTGCAAATCCGCGTCTCCGAAAACCGTGAAAAGTAGTTAGTGGGACGTAAAGCCAATGACATTATTATCATCATCTTACCTGCACAGTTCATAGGGGTATCTTACCTGGAGTTCCTCATAGGTACGTTATTAGAGCTTTCAGAGGACGCTCCGTTTCGACTACGCCGAAACATGTGGTTTTTACACGATGGTCCACCACCTGATATAAGGCGCTTACTGCGTGATCATTTGGATCAGTCCTTTGGTCTATGGCGAATAGAACTACATGGACCCATCAAATGGCCCGCCAGATCTCCAATGGATATTACGGAAGACTGGATTCGGAGAAGTGATTTTCTTTTGTTAGTTGCTTTACGTCCCACCAACACAGAGAGGTCTTATGGCGACAATCGGACAAGAAAGGCCTAGGAATGGTAAGAAAGTGGTCGTGGCCTTAATGAAGGTTCAACCCCCGCAATGCCTGGTGTGAACTTGGGAAACCACGGAAAACCATCTTCAGGGCTGCCGACATTGGGGTTCGAAGCCCCAATCTCCCGGATGCGAGCTCACAGCTGTGCGCTCCTAACCGCATGGCCAACTCGCCGGGTACGGAGAAGTGAAGCCTGCAGAGTAGTCCAGGGAGGTCACTTGAACAATTGCTACGTGTTTCACATTGGTATGTCAGATGATACACCATTTCTGCAGCGTATTGAGTTGGGAATTCAGTTCTCAATCGATGTAGTCTTTTGAGTCTCGATAGTTCGATATTCTCATAAATCCGAGCAGAAAAATTGAAGTACCGGTAACAAAAATTATAAATCTAGAGTTTCAGTTCGCGATTGCCTTGTACGTGGCGCAAGCTGAACACAACACACGGAAGACGTGCTTGTTAAAACGCTAGATATTGACCTTGAACACAGCATGGCAGTTCTTCATTCTACACTGTACTGGTTTGGGTACATTGCGTGTGTGTGTCTGTTTGATGTTTATACACAAAACCTGTTTGTCACACTTTGTCCTCTAGTGCTAACCACAAAATGAAGATACACCTGACTCATCGCAAAGAGACCTGGTTCTGGTCTTACGCATACTATCCTGTAGTAAACTACTGCGAGCGATGTAGGAACGGGTGAAGTACATTTCATTTTGTTTCCTCCTACACCACGCATATTTTACTATTTTCTTCCCTGCCTTTCAGCTCCTAATGACCTGATAATAATAATACCGGTAATGTTATTTGCTTTACGTCCCACTAACTACTCTTACTGTTTCTGGAGGCGCTGAGGTGCTGTAATTTAGAATCGCACGAGTTCTTTTTACGCGCCAGTAAATCTACCGACACGAGGCTGACTTATTTGAGCATCTTCGAATACCATCGGACGGAGCCAAGATCGAGCCTGCCAAGTTGGGGTCAGAAGGCCAGCGCCTCAACCGTCTGAGCCACTCTGCCCGGCAGCAAAAAATATTATTATTATTATTATTATTATTATTATTATTATTATTATTACCGTGCGAGTTGGCCGTGCGGTTAGAGAAGCATGGCTGAGAGCTTGCATCCCGGAGATGATGGGTTCGAATCCCACTGTCGGCAGCCCAGAAGATGGTTTTCCGTGGTTTTTCATGTTCACACCAGGCAAATGCTAGGGCTGTACCTTAATTAAGGCCACGGCCGCCTCCTTCCAACTCCTAGGCCTTTGCTATCCCATCGTCCTATAAGACCTATCTGTGTCTATGGCGACAGATATAACTAAGGACTAGGATCGGGAAGGAAGCAACCGTGGTCTTAATTAAGGTACAGCCCAGCATTTGCCTGGTGTGAACATGAAAAACCACGGAAAATCATCTTTAAAGCTGCCGACAGAGGGATTCGAAGCCAGTACATCCCGAATATTGGATACTGTTCGAACTTTAGCGACTGCTACTATCAAGCTCGGTGATGATTTAAGATTGGATTTCTGCCGCTGGTTAATTGATCAAGCACTCAATCCAGAATTTCTGTCAAGTGTATTAGTGACACATGAGGCAATTTTTATAGAAGGAGTGTTTAATATTTAGTATACCAAGGCAACCTCTAGCACCGGCTCTCAATTAATATCTGGATGGATGCAGTGGGAAGTCTGTCTCTTTGACCAATCGTCTTTTTATTAGCGTTATTTTGCTTTACGTCCCACATACTATTTATACCGTTTTCTGAGACGCTGAGGTGACGAAATTTCATATCGCAGGAGTTCATTTACGTGCCAGTATTTCTACGACACGAGACTGACGTATGTGTGCCCCATCAAATATCATCAGACTGAGCCAAGATTGAACCTGCCAAGTTGGAGGTCGGAAGATAAGGACCTCAACGGTCGCAGACACTCAGACCGGTACCAATCACCTTACTTGCATAAATTTGATCGGTGTAGCTTTCCTTATGGTGACGATGGGACGGGAAAGGGCTAGTATCGGAAAGGAAGTGATCGTGGCATTCATGACGTTACAGCCCCAGCATTTGCCTGGTGTGAACATGGAAAACCACGGTAAACCACCTTTAGGGCTGCCGACAGAGGGGTTGGAACCCACTATATTCCACTCATGAGCTGTGGAATATCCCCATTCAATAGGACAAGGCAGTTTCCAGCACCGGTTCTAATTAATATCAGGATGGGTGTAGTTGGAGGTCGGTTACATCTTTTTATTAATGTTATCTTGCTCCTGTACAGTAGATACAGTACGCTACTGGAGCTTTCAGAGGACGTGTCGCTTCGACTACGCCGAACCACGTGGATTTTACACGATGGTGCAGACATTTCCTCAACGGTAGACAGGACGATGTGGAACTATCAATTGGCCAGCCCTTATTCCAGTGGATTGTTATGCCTGGGGGGACATGAGAAACAAAGTATACCGAACTGAGGTAACCACTTCGGATGACCTCCGTGAACGTATGTTTAAGCACCAGAGGATATTCTGAACCACAGTGGTGTCTTGGCTCGAATGACAAGTTGCTTTACGTCGCACCGACACAGATAGGTATTATAGCGATGACGCGGCAGGTAAGGGTTAGGAGTGGGAAGGAAGCAACCATAGCCTTAATTAAGGTACAGCCCCAGCATTTGCCTCGTGTGAAAATGGGAAACCACGGAAAACTATCTTCAGGGCTACCGACAGTGGGGTACGAACCCACTATCTCCCGAATACTGGATACTGGTAGCACTTAAGCGACTGCAGCTATCGAGCTCGGTGTACCAGTAAATATACCGACACGAGGCTGACGTATTTGAGCACCTTCAAATACCACTGCACGGGGCCAGGTTCGAACATGCGAAGTTGGAGTCAAAAGGCTGGCACCTCAACCGTTTTAGCCACTCAACCAGGCAGGAAGCACGAAATGTAGGTACGTTTAATTTAGTTGTATAATATGTCCATTTTTCGTTTGAAACAAAACGTTCGATGTGCTTCGATAATTCAATTCTGATTCTACTCATATGGATATCCTATGCCATGCATTTGTTCGTTGGCGCAAGGAACTGTCTTCCTTGTTCTACCTTTACGCAATGCACAACGGGGATCGTACCGCATTTCACGTCCCGGCGTGCGTATCCCAACCAATAATTATATCACACTCGTACAGGTCGCGCACCGACACAGGTTTTCAGGTCATATCCATACTCACTAGATCACAGGGCTGACGACCACAGATATCCCTATCCCCTAAAGGACGTAACAGCAAATGAACCAGTATTAACGCTGAGAATTCAATACATCTCCAGGGTCCGAAACCGATAACTAGTGTTGTCTGAAACCCCTAAGACGAAAACTAAATACTAACAACAACAAACCAGTCTGGCGATAATGTAACGTAACATGTTGTAGACTGGTAGCCTTCAGCTGTTACCGTAGGTCAGTTGCTCGTAAACATAAAACCAGTTTGGCAAGTATATTACGTAACATCTCGTGGCATTGAATAGGGAGCGCTCAGCTGTCACAGTAGTAGATTTGCTCTTAAACATAAACAGAACAGAAACCAGTTTGGCAGGGATGGCGCGTGACTTGCCTGTTATCAAAGGAAAGCTATTCATTCACAAGAACAAGGCATACTACCTATTCTAAAAACATCGTACCCCTTTGCTCTCGAAAATAACTTCCGAGGATTACTAAAAGTTTGATATATAGTGGTTCGTCACATCGTTCTCTATTGCTACAATAAATATCTGCACGTATACACCTAACACCCTGTATATATATAAGAAAACATAAAGGTCCAATAATACTGCCTTGAGGAATTCCCCTCTTAATTTTTACAGCGACAGATAAAGCTTCATCTACTCTAATTCTTGTGAGTTCTATTTTCTAGAAACAGAGCCGCCCATTCAGTCACTCTTTTGTCAAGTCCAATTGCACTCCTTTTTGCCAGTAGTTTCCCATGATCCACCCTATCAAATGCCTTATATAAGTCAATTGCGATACAGTCCAACTGACCTTCTGAATCCAGGATATCTGCTATATCTTGCTGGAATCCTACAAGTTGGGCTTAAGTAGAATAACCTTTCCTAAACCCAAACTGACTTCTGTCAAACCAATTATTAATTTTGCAAACATGTCTTATATAATCAGAAAGAATGTTTTCCCAAAGCTTACATACAATGCATGTCAAACTGACTGACGTGTAATTTTCAGCTTTATGCCTATCACCCTTTCCTTTATATAACGGGGTTACTATAGCAACTCTTCATTCATTTGGTAAGTTCCTTCATGCAAACAAAAATCAAATAAGTACTTCAGATATGGTACTATATCCCAACCCATTGTCTTTAGTATATCCCCCGAAACCTTATCAATTCCAGCAGCTTTTCTAGTTTTCAACTTTTGTATCTTACTGTAAATGTCATTGCTGTCATAGGTAAATTTTAATACTTCTATAGTATTAGTCACCTCCTCTATCTGGACATTATCCTTGTAACCAACAATCTTTACATACTGCTGACTGAATACTGCTGCCTTTTGAAGATCCTCGCATATACACTCCCCTTGTTCATTAATTATTCCTGGAATGTCCTTCTTGGGACCTGTTTCTGCCTTAAAGTACCTATACATACTCTTCCATTTTTCACTAAAATTAGTGTGGCCACCAATAAATTATGCTTGCCATCAAGTTATCCTTAGCTGCCTTCTTTGCTAGATTCAATTTCCTAGTAAGTAGGGTAACTACCTCTGTCAGCACATATTAGTCGTTCTGTACAGTTGGTGCAGTGGATAGAGTTTTGGGTTAGCATGCAGGAGGTCGAGGGGTCAATCCTGGTTTGTGGCGTATGTTTTTTTATTTCGTAAATGTAGTCCAGGTGGTATGGTATCTGGCATCTTAATCGTCAACAGGGATTGTAGAGGATTCTCTAGAGACCATTCGCACTTACTTACTACGATCCTAGAAAGGCACGAACATTCATTTTCATTGGTCAGCTTTGAAGGACGCCCTTTCCACGTCGTGGACGTGAATTTATTCGCACCATTTCATCTGCTAGATGCGTCACAACGTGTTCAGCGTTACTGAATTTTGTAAATTGAGGATACATGTGACCTAAGAAACGGTGTTTTACTGTATTACAGTATGGAAATTAGCAAATAAAAAGTGCGCTTCAACCCAGGATCGAACCCTGGAACTCCTGCATGCCAACTCAAAACTCTATTCACTGCACCAACTGTGCATCACAACTAGCACGTGCTGACAGAGATAGTTACCCTACATGTGGTTACAGTGTTGCCAGATTACCACTCTTCAACTTTCTTTATCTGTCGGATATACTCGCAGGACGAACTTTTGTGAGAGACATTTTTTGTTGCTGGCATGTGAGGAGTCGCGCTGCGACGCACGAGTGCGCGAATTTCGCTTCACCCTGTATAAAATTCCTGTATTCTTCTCCCAATAATACACTTACTCATGTCATGCAGAACAGTGTGTTTATTAACATTTCTTACCCGGCAGCTTAATTTTATTCCATTTTCCTGGGACACTTTTAGCTCCTTTCTAATTTTGTTTATAAAGCTTACCGACTTGATGGTTGCTTCTGCATCTCACTTTGTTACTTGCAAAAGTGTTAAGCTAAACGAATTTCTCTATTTCTCCGAATTTCAAAAAGCTATAACGTTTGCCACAATTTCTCTCCCTCCCTTGACCATTGTGATAAATGGCAATTAGGACAAACAGATTCCCTTAACAAAATTAGTCACCATCCGCACTTACGCTGCCGTCACATTCGCTTTTCACGCCGAACAAGGATAACAAGCAAGAGATACTGGAGATACTGCATTACATACAAATTACAACACTAGAAAAGTATTTCCATGTGCGCACCGGGACTGCCGATTCTTAACACAAGAGCACACAGCAGACGAGCCAGAATACTCGTCTTATAGAAATTTACTCCGCTTGTTGTGTAATCTGCATAGCGCAATATCAGGCAGCACTACGTGAAACTAACACCTATTGGTTTGTGCTGCACAGTGGTATGGAAGACACACCCATTGCGGAACAAACAACAGTGGATCTTCTAACATGTATGGCTGAGGGGCGTGGGGAGGCCACCAGTTGCACATATTTCACAGGTCCTCAGTTAAATTTGCCGGGCTGTAAGCAGAGGTCAAATACTTGGACAAATTCCTTGTTTTATGTCCCCGGTTCAATGTGTGGTTTTCCTGTACTGTTACGGAAGGTAAAGATACTAACTACCGACACCGAAGTGTTAGGAAAAAATTATAACCGAGTCCTCCAGCGTTATTAAAAGGCACATGCTGTAGTTCACGGATTATTGGAATTTCCGAAGTGGCGCTTGAGTATATGAAAGATGAACAATATTCAAAATGGTATTCATTAGTTTTCATCAACTAAACACTCATTAGGGATGGGGTGGGAATGGATAGTATTATGACTGGTGTTAGGGCTCGATCATCAAGGGATCTTCATTGAGCCTGCTGTTTCTCCACTTCAGCATCTACATGACATGCTCTAAGCTCTTAGCTATGTTGTGTCCAGCTCCATGGCTATATGGTAAGTGTGCTGGTAAGTGTCCAAGGGGCCCCAGATTAGATTCCCGACTGGGTTGGGGATTTTAACCCTTCAAGCGTGACATTGTTAAACTCCAAACTGCACCCATGGCATGCTTTATTTCTAGCCTACTCGCAGTGTTGTGCGCGGTATGGTATGAATTTCGCCCACTTTCCAAACGGGCAGGCGAAAAATAAAAAATGCCCAATAACAACATATTACATGCATTATAAACATATGTTAATCTTATTATCCCCGGACAACTGCACATCAATAATGTGACTTTGTGTAGTAGTCAGCCCATGCATTCGCATTTCTCGGCGTATTATCATGAATTTCGTTATGGGTGTCACTCTCTTCACTGGAGTTATAGCAAACTCATCTGTATTATTCTCACGCTCTGAATTACTTTCCCCGCCATTAATAACGAGTAACTTAGCTATTTCTGCATCACCAACAACTCCGTCAGGGCCTGCCACGTTTAAAAACAAACTTGAAACCTATCTTCAGAATCTTAAAAAATAAAATACTGTGAATATATGTGACATCTCTTGGCAATAATAAATAGCTCGAAGTATAGCCGAAAGTTGCCCCTTCCTGCCATCTTACGATACAGCAAGTAACTATTACGAAATCCACATAGGAGGCGTTTAAAACGTCATGGCGCCATACACGCTGTGTCAATAGCAGACCAATGGGCGGACATTTGCACCACACACGCTAGGGGGTTAACCTTCAATGGTTAATTTTGATGGCCCGGGGGTTGGGTGTTTGTGCTGTGCATTCGAATTTATCATAGGTAGGGCCCCGTTCCAACAGATGCGCAGATCACCTACGGACTTTGACTTGAACGACCTGAACCGGGCCTCTCTGTATGCCACACGCCATTATTCTTCTTTCTTGTTTTGTATAGGCCGACTAAGGACCACGATATTCAAGTATTGCATTTGGGGTGTGTTTTGATGTTTGCCCAGTAATTGTGCATTCTCTGGTTGTGGTGTTTCTCCCACTCCTTTTTCTAGAGTGTACCTGTCTTCTTTCTTGGTGGTTTTTCCTGTAACCTCATTTGTTTAAGCATCCTCCTGAGAGATGTCCGGTCTTTTAAGACCGGCGCGTTGGCAGTACAATTAGGGCCACGCAGCTGTAAGCTTTCATGCAGAAGGTAGTGGGTTCGAACCCCACTGTCGACAGACCTGGTTTTCCCTCGTTTCCCATTTTCACATCCGTCGTGCGACGTAAAGCAAAATATAAATTGTCTCTTTCTATTGCTCCCCATTTCAGCAGATCTTTGCTTACTTCCATCAATCATGGAGACGTGGTCGTCCTCTTTTGCTAGTAACTGAGAAGCTGGTTGGTCAACCTGGCATTATGCATCCTGTAGAAATTTCCATGAAATGCTAGGCGTCTATTTCTGGCTACATTCGTAGTTTTTTTGCAGGAGTTATTTGTAGAGCTGTTAGTTATCTCGCCTTTTGTATTCATTGCCTTCCTTCACTGGTTCGAATACCTTACGCAGTGTTTTCCTCTTCTGGATTTCAAGCTTATCTATGAGTCCCTTCCTGTTGAATATTAGACATTTTGAAATATTTAAAGCTTCACGGCTGATGACTGTCAGGTAGTGTTTCATTTTACCGTTACAGGAGAACCAATTTTTATTATAGGGGTTCTTGGTCAATTTGTTTGCCAATTCTAGCTTGTTAACTCGAGCTGATAAGGCTACTCCTTCGGAGAGATTGGTTTCCAGCCATTTTCCTTCGTACTTAAACCTGTTGGTTTTAATGATTGTTCCCTGCCCCAGATTCAGTGTACAAGGAGCTTCACTAATGTTTATGATTTATTACATTTTCTCATGTGAAATGCGTAGCCCTAACTTTACTGATTGTTGTCCGAGAGCTTTGAGTTTTTTCACTGAAGTTCTATTGAATTACATAAAAGTTCCAGATCGTCGGCGAATTCCAGATAATCAATATTGAGTCCATTGCGCTTGTGTCCCAGAGAGATACCACATGGAATCCCCTGTCTAGCTAACTATTTTTGCCACACTCTTAATACCTTCTCTAGTGCAGAGTTAAAGAGGAGAGGGGAGAGACCGTCTCCGTGTTTTCAAAACTTTTGAGTGTGTTCGTCTGATTTTCACTCATGACCTGGTGTTATTTAAAGTCGGCTGGATAAGGTTATAGGTCTTCTGGTCCAGTCCTAGTTCCTGCATGATTTTCATGAGAATTTGTCTGTCAACTAAGTCATACACCTTGTTAATGTCAACAAAGGCGACGTATATCTTTCCAGCCACCTATATTTGTCATAGCACTGACTTCAGGTTAAGTATCTGTTCAGTACAAGAGCGAACTTTTCTGAAACCTCCTTGCTATTCTCCTAGTTGTGGGTCTAGTTGAGGTTCGGCTCTGTTTAATAAGGCCTGGGAAAAATATTTTATGTTACAGGTACCAACGAGATTCCTCGATAATTGTTCATGTCGGTCCAGTCTTCTTTCTTATGCAAGGGATGAATCAAAGCAGAACTCCAGTCGCTAGGTAATGTTTCGGCGTCCCAAAATTTGGAGGTTCTCCGTCAAATTGTTGACAGTCCTATTTCCAGCCTCCTTCCATAGTTCAGCTACTATTGAGTCTTCTCTCAATAATTTGTTGGTTTTTAAGGAATGAATGATTTCTACAATTTCTTTGATCGATGGTTGAGAGTTTGTAGCTTGATGCTGTCTTGATAAGTGAAGAATTAATCAGATGATTCGAAGTTAAGGAGATTTTCAAAGTACTTTGACAGAAGGTGGCAGTTGTCTTTGTAATCATAGGCTGTATAGGTATATACGGCATCTATCCTGAATTCCTGCAACATCTTGGACCTGCAACAATCACTTGGCTCACCAAATTCTTCTCCAATATTTTGGAGACAGGTAACCTTCCTTCACTATTCAAGAAGACCAAAGTAATATCGATCTTGAAACCCGACAAGGACCCTCTGAGAGTGGAAAGCTACAGACCCATTGCACTGCTAAGTGTTACTCTAAAGCTCCTGGAAAGACTAATATACAATAGGATCTCAGAAACCATCAATAATCTCCTTCCCCCAGAACAAGCTGGCTTCAGACCTGGAAGAAATTGCGCTGACCAAATTTTTGCATTGACCTCTCATATTGAAAATGGATTTGAGAATCGGAAGATTAGTATGGTTGTCTTCTTAGACTTATCAGCAGCCTATGATACTGTTTGGCGAGAAGGGCTCCTGCTAAAACTTATCTCTGCCATCCCCTGTGTCAAGCTTACAAATCTCATTGGCAATATGATTAGCAACAGAAACTTTCAGATCTTCTCGGATGATGCAGTAAGCAAAACCTACAAACTGAATGATGGACTTCCACAAGGATCTGTTCTGGCACCCTTACTTTTCAACCTCTATACTGCTGACTTACCAGCAACTAAGTCCAGGAAATTTATTTACGCAGATGATATACTACTGGTTAGCCAAACACCAAGTTTTCCAGAAGCTGAAAAAATTCTTACAGCAGATCTAAAAAAGCTAGATACATACTTCCAAAAGTGGTGTCTCCGTCCAAATCTCTAAGAGGCTGTTGCATCTGTGTTTCATCTCAGAAATAAATTTGCCTACTATAAGCCTACAATAACATTCAGAAATCAATCCTTACAACACTGTCCCTTCCCAAAATATTTAGGTGTCACATTAGACAGATCCCTAACATATAAACATCATATTAACAACACAGCCGCCAAGATCAAAAGTCGGAATAATATTCTTCAAAAATTAGCTGGCACATCCTGGGGCGCAAACAACCAAGTGTTGAGATCTTCTGCTCTAGCTCTTTGCTATTCATATGCCGAATACTGCGCTTCAACTTGGCTGAACAGTGCTCATGCTGCGAAGATTGATGCTCAACTAAATCAAGCAATGCGCATTGTAACTGGTTGTATTCGCTCTACAAACGTGGCCTGGCTGCCTACACTCAGTAATATTCCACCGCCTTGCTTAAGAAGGTCTGAAGCTCTTCTAAAACTGTGAAAGAAGAATAGCCAGGACTCCAACCTCCCCGTTCACCAGGATATTACTCAACCTGCCCCTCCACGACTTAAGTCTAGATCTCCACCCTGGCGCACTGCACTTACACTGGAAGAATCTGGGTTCTCCATCACGAACGCCTGGTTACACCAATGGCAGCAGTCTTCTGTTTCCAGTCAACATCTTGTGACTACCTCATGTTCAACCTCCCGGATTCCATCTACCCACACGTCAATGGAGGGCTCTAAACAGGATAAGAGTCAATCAAGGAAGATGCGGCTATACTCTCTATAAATGGGGCTGCCAGAAGTCTTCTGGGTGTGATTGTGGAGCTACGTCACAGACCATCCACCACGTAATTGCCGAGTGTCCACAGAGAGCATTTCAAGGTCCTTTGGAGGACATTCATAACGCAACTGAGGAGGCCTTAAAATGGAACAATGGACTTGATTTGGAACTATAGGCTTCTGCTTGTATATATTGTGTATATATTGTATACTTATTTATATAATCTATCTGTGCACATCATACGATAAATAAATAAATAATTCACATCTGGTCTTCTGAAGTGGAGGCTGGGTGGGTTAAAGGCTTAGGTTCCGTTTAAATCTTCTGTAGAAGTTTCTGCAGTTATTCTTCTTGAATTTTTCATCCAGCTATGTCAGTTGGTCTTTTGTGAACAGACATTTTACTTGTCTGATGGTTCTGGCAGTTAACTTCCACTGAACCATGAACTTATCCCTATCGTACTGCATCTTCTCTGAGTTCAACTTTAGCCAGGCTGTCTGTCACTTCTTCTTCGCAGGTATTTGTCCACCAGACATGCTTCTTCTCCTTTCGCAATGAAGCAGCCTCGTTTTCCAATAGGTTGTCCCTCAGTTCAGACCAGTTACTAAATTCCAGTGATTCCACTCTCTCTCTGTGAAATGGTTGTAAGTTCTTCTAAATCAAGCAAGCTTGAGTGACCATATTGTACTATACAGTATCTCAACCACCCAACAAGTAGCCTGTCGTATATCCACAGAAATCAATTCCAGCTGCTTTCTTAGCTTACAAATTTTGTATCTTTTTTAAAAAGTTATTATCATAGGTAAATTTTAGTACTTTGACAGTATTAGTCACCTACCGAGATATTATCCCTATATCTATATTTACACACTGCCAGGACTTTTTTCAGCGTTTCAGGGCGAACGTGGGGATACGAATACCCCTTAAACATTTGAAGACTGTTTAGGAAAATATATTGGTACATTTCTATCTAGTCCAGCAAATATAACTTCCAACTTTAAAGTTCATCGATCAACTACTGTCAACGCGCTGTTCACAACAGCTGGAGAAGATTTTGTGTAATCTTCGATTTAAACTGACCTATCGAATCAGTTTCTCTTGGTCAGCAACTGGGCACAAAGCATAAGAATCAAAACATCAGGCCATATTATTATCTGCTCGACTAAAGCTTTGTAATAGGGATGTAGGCAGAGAAAGTTCGCGCCAGATAGCGCTGGTGTACTAATGGGTAAGCGCAAGGCGATCGTCTTATGTTTATCCCAGTCATCTGCGAGTAATGTATAGAATGTGACCGACTTTTCTGAGCTAAAGCCGAGTGTATCTTCTCAATTTTACTCCAAGTCTATATTAATTAATTGTATAGGTATATCCCCTGGTATATTACGGACGATTTTCAGCGTTGAAGCCTTAAACAGCTGCAAAATGAGCTACGGACCAGCAACGCTAAAACTAGCGGGAGAAAGGACGAATTAGTACAGCGGTACGGTAATTAGAAAATTCTAACATGCTTTATTATCCAAATAATGAATATGAGTCAGCCTGCCTTTTCCTTAAGATTACAATTACTTGAGTATTCTACATTGATAAATATATAAATCTACCTCCAAAAGAGAGTCAGCCTGCCTTTTCCTTAAGATTACAATTACTTGAGTATTCTACATTGATAAATATATAAATCTACCTCCAAAAGACTTAAATCATAAATAGATATTTAAACATGCAATTGCTCCCCTTGCATATACACTTCGATTCATGTATTTTTAAGGCTGATGGCTTACATGAAACTGCAGATACAGCTTCTGTCCACCACCAATGGCATGTGAATATTATTAAGTTTCCCAGTGCCAGTCCCTTTGAATATTTCACCATCAGCCATAAGGTGAAGATCACTATCACAAATTTGCATCTGATGGATTATTTCGCATTTAGAAAATCGGAAATAGATGGAACACCAATTTCCAACTACAAATTACTGTGTTATGCTGAATACAGACTTTTCAGTGAAAAGTTTGTTTTGTTTATAAAAGGTTAAATTTAATCGGGTGAAATTCTAAAATGCAGTGCTGTGAAATCCGAGTACACAAAACATAAGGCCTATGATGTGAAGCTTATTTTAGGATTAGCTGGTGATATTATAGGAGGGGAATGTGAACGTTTTGCTGGAGCAGGACCCAAAGCATGTTGCAAGCATATTGCTGCTGTAAGCTACGCATTAAAGCACTTCCCCAAGACTGGTATTATTCAGTGTTCAGAAACATACAGCCAAAATTTTTAAACTTTTCAGCATCCCCCTACCAAACGGTTGAGCCCAGTTAGTCCTATAAAAGTGGAATGTTTGCCCTTGGAACAAGTTTTGCTATGTATAATCTCAGTTGCACCAGTTATAACTCTAGTCGAGGGGTATTTCTGTCTAAAAGCAAGAGGGCTGTTTTCAAGGACATTTTCTCTATCAGGCTAAATGTTCAACTCTTTAAATTGGAAGTACATGAAATTAATCCAAACATTAAATATTCTCCCAACAGTGGTTTTATGGATTCTGAATTTAAGGCCTAGTTCTTTGTCAGATTTGTTGTCCTTAGCTTCAAAACAGTCAAGAAGAAAAACAGACTGGTCTCAAGAAGGAATATCTGTAAATTGTATTTGTTTTCTCCCAGAACAGCAAACACCAAATTACAATGTTGGACGTCTACAAACCCTGTATAAAGCAATATGGCATCACGATTACGCATTGTTTGCTCAACAACCAAATTACTTGCAGTATTTTTGAGTGCTGATGTCTTTGAAAATGGGAGTCACAAATGTAACATTCACTTCTTCGGGTACATTCACGAATTCTTCCCGTACTTCAAGGGAGGTTATTTCTGCATATTCCGATAGTGTAGGCTTATCGTGGTAATCAGGCAAATTTCTGGTGTATGGCATGTTCATTGTTTTTGTTGTGTTCGTGGTCGACGGAAAAAGCGATGGAACAGCGCCCGGTTTTAATCTTGCCCTCTCACCTTTAAATACAAACGCATGAATTCGGTGGTTGTTATCAAAATGCCTAATCAGTTTATAGGTAGAAAATATGAATAATTTCTCTTCGTAAATCGCACTTACCCAACAAAGTTTTCGTGAAATCACCGCGTTGAAAATAATGGGAACACCCTTTCATATTTTCGGTCAGATTCTTCTCACCGAAATTTTTCCTTCTAATAGCATGTAACCATTTCTTCCTCATTTCTTTATTTTGTGAAAACTGGTGAAACAAAAATGGACTTCCCTAATATTTTCAAAGAGGAACACTGCAACCGCTCGACATAGTCACGAAAATAACAATTTAAGCAACTTAAATTCGTGGATATTTAGCGGCATGAGTACACAGCAGACAAATGGAGAGCGCATTGCGCTTACCCAGTACAACAGCAATGCGCTCTATCGGTGTTAGTTCTATATATCCCTCTTGCTGCCTTATTGGATGAAATTTTACTCATTTAGACAAAAATAAGTATTTTAGTGTCTACCGTAAGTTGGCTGTACTAATGTAGATACCTACTTACGATCGCTGGCTTTTGTCTGATGTGATAACGGCGACTTTCAGTTTTCTTTAGTACCTGATTTGATGTGTGGTTTGCATTGAAAATCAGCGTGCTCTTCGTGATTAAATTTTGAATTTCTTAACGGCATGTGTAACTTCAAAGAGGGCAAGGAAAATATTAGACTGGTGGTATGAATACCTAAACAGAAACGATTTGACGGTACATTTCTAACATTCATGACAAGGGATGAATACAGTTTTGGATACAACTACTTGGCCGCAAAATCTTGATGTAAATTATGGAAAAGCAGAAGTAAGAAAGCTGTGTAAACGTTTTAAGCTCCATGAAAGGCAAATTTTAAGAGATTTCCACGAATGTCTGGCTGAGAAGAATTGCCCAATGTCTTTCCTGTCCCTTATTAACACTACGAGCAGCATCCCAATTTCGACAATCAATCAATCAATACTGATCTGCATTTAGGGCAGTCGCCCAGGTGGCAGATTCCCTGTCTGTTGAATTTCTAGCCTTTTCTTAAATTCTTTCAAAGAAATTGGAAATTTATTGAACATCTCCCTTGATAAGTTTTTCCAATCCCTAACTCCCCTTCCTGTAAATGAATATTTGTCCCAATTTATCCGTGAAGGAGTCTCCTCACAAATGAACTTGATCATGACTCCAGCAAGGACATCATTGTATCTGAATACAGTAGCAAATGTTAATTTCATCAAGTTGGTTGGCCCTCCATTAAGAATTTTCACACCTGTGGATTACATGAATTCATGGTTCCTGAAAGGAAGACATCTGGCGATCAACATGAAAAGCAACGAGGGGAAGCGTGAAGATGGCCTCTTTTATCAGTGTGGAGTTTACTGGAAGCAGGTCAGGAAAATGAGAGGCAATACTACAGTGCTTATATTTATGTGTTCACTTTATTTCAAAATGTAAAATAATTAGAAATGCTTAATGCAGTTACCACTTTGACATGTTGACCATAAATAAAATAGCGTAATCATTTTTTCTATAAACATGTCAGCACAAAAAGTGATAACCGGGCTGTGCATAACTGCCGATTCAGGGATAGGTCTCCCTTGGTCAATGTCCAGGATATGTTAGGGAGGCAAGAGGGAGGGAAAGAAAGAGAAGTTTTAGAAGACACATGGTTTAATTTAAAGGGAAGGAAAAGGAGTGTTAAGGGTTTCCTTCATTGAGCGGGCCCAGAGAGGAATCTGTTCGAGTCACTGCAGCTACATCAGCAGAGGGAAGATTGTTATCAGAGAATTGTTACAGGGGTGGTGCGAGGAAAGGGAAACCTAGAGTATAGGAAGAGGGAGGTGGAACAGGGTAGTGAGAGGGAGAGAAAGGAATAGGAAGTAGGTTCTCCAGGAGCCATTGAAGTTAAGGGAGACCAGAACACAGAGGGATCTAATAAGGAGAGTTGGGTTGAGGCTCTGATCATGGGTGATTCAATTGTTAGGCATGTGGGGAAAGTGTGTGGAGTAAAGGGAACCATAATAGAGTGTTATCTAGAAATTAGGTTTAGCCAGATATTGTGAGAAATAGAAGAAAAAGAGGAGTGTGAGAATTACGTGGTAATTTTCCATGTTGCTACCAACAACGTAAGGCAGGCATGAATGGGTACTAACATCGTTTGGTTATGTCAGCACGGAACTAGTGTAAGGAAGCAGAGTTTGTCATCAGTGGGATACTGTTTACGAGTGATACTGACTGGAGTGTGAAGGATACATGCATGGAGTAACAAACTTAAAAAGAGTTTTTGTAGTCATACTGGATTATGATGAAGGGTAGTTGTTTGATGTGCAGTTTATTTTTTCATGAGAAATGTGGGTGTTATGTTTATTTCCTCATAGAAGAATACAATTTGATGTATATCTTATGTATTACAGTATTAAGCAGCCTATGATAAATTGTTCATGTTGATAACTAGTCTTCATATGTATTATTCTTTAGAGAAATGGGATGCCATTTTTATTCTTGCATTCCCTTTTTGTTCTAGACAGAGTGTAGTTTTAGTGACAGTAAAAATGTGTGAAGAAGCTATGCTGTTATCCTAAATTTAATCTGGAACTCTGAATAATTACAGTGTGAAATTAAGAGAGTTCAACAGAAATGGAATTCAGTAATTTAATACATACACCGCTGTATTTACCAGATATAGTAATAAGAATTTAATCATGTCTGATGAGCCCTACAATGCCCTTGCCGCTATCAAGCAAATGCTGAGAACCGACCAGGTACATTATAGTGGACAATACTTACTCACCTAACAGTAAGTAACTTTGGCACATAGCTTACCTGAATCGTAAATCCTCTTCTGCATCACAGCATAACTCAGTCGGGAAAAGGGGAAAGTGGGTAAAATGGGACAGCGAAACCATAAAAAATGAAGGGTACTTGTGCGATCAGGTTATAACTACCACAAGCTAAAATAATAAAATGTGTGCGTTGCACATTTCGATAAAATAATAAAAATTTATTACAAAAAGAGAGTAAGATGACTAATATATAAATGAAACAAATTAAATTTACACAAGGAATTCTTCCGTTTGTAATGACATAAAAATTTTGATCTTCTTTCGTCATCTGAGAAAGTGACGTGAAAAGCTTGCATCCCCAAATGTCGATGCCTTGGCTATTAGGTTACCATTCTAGGCGTTTGGCTCAGACAAAGTGCTAACCTCCAACAAAATGAAACCAATAATGAATCAAGAGATAGCTAACTCACTTACATAAATGATATAAAGAAAATTCATCCCTACTGATATTATGCTACAGGACTTGGAGTAACCACACACGTACTTACAACTAAACATGCAACACAAATGCCTAATGTACAAGATTCAAACTCATGACTTCGCGGAACAAGCCGCAACCATTTTAATCATGATACAATTGAAACAATATATTCATAATGCACAGACAGATAATGGATCACAAATTTACATGTACGAAAGGTGCACGCAGCCATGTATAACTTTTACTTTTAAAATAAACGTTTGTGAGAGTCAGGTCAAAGATCCTTACATTAAACAGAGACTTTTTGTTATACAAGCCAGACATGTAGAGTTCCCCTAGTAAGTGACGTCAGTAACCTTTTAGTTTTTGCAAACCTGTGAGCCTGCCCCGCTCGAGCACCATTCTAAACCGCGGTAATTTACGAGCGGCTGACAAGTAGTAAACAATCCAACAAGCAAACTCCCCGTCACTTCAACATTAGCCCCATTTAAGATCACTAATTACCAGGTCCTCTTATTAATACAACTCACGTGTAAGTACAACACATATTCTACTTCATACAGTGCGAAACACTGCACTCTAAGTTTATTCATAATTCAGCTCACCTAGAGCATTTCATATGCCTGCCTTCAATGCGCAATTTAGGGCTATAATCTATCATTTCTGGGCCTTTCAAGCACATGTTTCTTGTTTCTGATTTAAGCGTGCATTCATGGCAACTCGAATTCGTGCGAGACCCCAGGTGCATTAAGAAAATGTAGAAGATCTTATCGTATTACCTCTACCAACAAATCACTTATATTTATATTTATATTTAAATCTCCGATTAGAGGGAATATGCCTAAAGTAGAGCACTAATACAAATCAGTAAAACTAGCATACAACACCAGCATCCTCTGACATAAGCAACCTGAGTCTATATAAATATTCCAGTCACAGGAAGCATAGAAAACCTCATATAGGCCTACACACTGTAACACGTTTATGTAGCAAATGCAGTAATTATATTGTGAAGCAACCTACCTTACATTACTGGTTCTTGAATAGAACAGTCTTTGTGTGAAAACTTCGTACCCTCACACTGGGAAGTTTTTCTGTTTCAAGCCGCGCTTTATAGTGGAACCTCACTTTACTATATTTCACCAAATGTGCTCGCTTCAGCTGATGAATGTGGTTGTCAAGGGGCGGAGAATCAAATGTATGCTCGTGTAGTCATCACTTCTCTCCTAGCATGGTTCAGTACTGCCATTACAAGTACATTTAAGGGTCCTTCTTCCTTGTCATTTTCTGCTGGAATTGTCGCATCATCGTTTCACCTTCCCTGCAGAGGTAAACCACATCTAATAATGGAATAGAAAGGCCACCTCTGTTTTTTTCTTCAGGAGTGTTGAATGTGAAACTGCTGTTTGGAGAACTGCCTTTCAAATATTATTTTTAACTGCTTTGTTTAATCTTTTCACAACACAACCTGCTATATATTCCACTTCATCCTCAACATACAATGTCAAGTTGGCTGGGTGTGGAAGGTAGTCATGATCATGACTAAGAAAAAGTACACCAGTACTGCTGGCAGGCAGATGAATAGGATCACATGTTATTTGAGTGCGGTCTCTACAATTCACAATTACAGTAGAGTAAACTGCAGAGCAATTGGCACTAGATGTAGTACCTATCTGTATATGGAGCAAAAGTCTTTTATATGCTGCTTCAAACTGCCTAGCTGTGGGGTTATTTTTATGACCACCATGACTCCAAATGGCACTGAAAGTACTTCCAGGTGATCCTAAGTTTGTTAGTGAGCAGAAAATGGATCTTCAGCTGTAGCGTGCTGAAATTTGAGTCATACACTCCTAAGGCAGACTTTAGACACATAATCAAATCTATGAAACCAGTTCTCCTAGAGCACTTCACTAGACAAACACCACCACCCATATCCTGCAGTGATTGTATATATTCAATAGCTTCCTGAATATAGGACCTCGTACTGTGAATATTCTCTGCTTTCAATGGTTTCTGATATACCTTTGAACAAAGATTTCGGCTGGTCAAGATATCGAATATACTGTTCATGAACCTAACAAATTTTACAGTCTCCTCACACCCTTGAAATTGAGGAAGATTTTAGTCTCTGTCACAATATGTCAATGTACTTGCAACACGTTCACTGAATGTTTGTGTGGCGAGCTTTACTTTTATGAGTTCCTTCTCACAGTGAATGTGCCTTTTGGTAAGTTTTGTTCCTAGATGAATACCCTCGATACTCTGAAATTTCTCTGGCTCTTCTAAGTACCTCCAATCTGTGATATTAGCACCACTGGCAAAAGTTCTTTTAGCTCCAAAAATATTCCTCACTAATTTTATAGCATGGGAAGCATCTAGAAGAATAAATACTTTAGAATCACTTGAGGGATTTTCAAACCAGTTCACCATATTATTTTCATCAAAAGAATTTCCGAGAGAATGGGCCATGGATAAATTAGAAGCAGCACCATCAAACGTAAGTGGCACTACAATTACATTTAGGTCATTTAAAAATTTTAGGCACTCAGTCACTAGGTTTGCCCTTTCCGAGCCACTTAAAACGTTAATCAAAAAATAACCCACTGGAATTTTCCAGTGACACAAACACTAAAGCCTCCTTGGATTCGGGTAAATCCTGATGCTCGATTTCAGTACCGCAGTTCACATAACCAAGAAAGTTTTTCCATCAAGTACAATATGCTTCCAGATGCACATTTCATCCATCATCACTGCACACCCTAGAGGCTTTCCATTGATAGCCATTTCCTTCCCTTTCGAAATGAGAGCAGTGCGGCCACTGAACTGAATCCTGGCTTACAATCCACTGACTGATACCACTTCTGCAGTGTACTTGGATGGGCAAACCATGAGGAAATACATCCCTCAAGTAGCTGTGTGAACGACTTGAATGGAAATTCAATGTAAGTGCAAAGCAGCGTAGTTCAGGAGGATACGCTGCTCTTGTATCACCATCCTTTATTCACATCAGAAGTTGGGCAGCAGCAGGAGAAAGTCATTTCTGGAACAATTGAAGTTAAAAGGTACATTATACTTTTTCACAAGTCAATTTATCGTATTAAAATATTCTTGAAATATTTGTTTAACAGAGATTGTGATACAATAAGGATAAATTACAAACTTCCTAAAGGCTCCAAATTATATGTATGTGTCTGTCTGTCTGTCTGTCTGTCTGTCTGTCTGTCTGTCTGTCTGTCTGTCTGTCTGTCTGTCTGTCTGTCTGTCTGTCTGTCTGTCTGTCTGTCTGTCTGTCTGTCTGTCTGTCTGTCTGTCTGTCTGTCTGTCTGGTCATCAACCCAGAGACTGGTTGGATCCTCAAATAGCACCACCAAAGGCTATGCGATTACACGGAAACGGAAAAAAATTATTCAAGCTGTTGTTTTCTTACATCAAGCGTGCAAGCAGCATCTTCAGTTATCATTATTTTCTCCTTCAGATGGTTTACTAAGGCTTTCCCATTCTGCAAATGATTAATAGCTCGCCGATACGTCTATCTTGCCTTTTTTAGCTTCTTATGGGATTTATGAATAACTTCCCTGGCAACATGCATGAAGACCTTGGCTTTCCTTGGTGACTTTACCATTTTGTCAGTGTAATCACAAACATTAGATTTTCTGAACACCTTCGTTTTATGAAGATATTCATTATCCTCTTCCTGAGGAGTACTGAAAAAATACGAAAATTATAAGGGTGAACAACAAAAATGTCTTATCTATGTGTAATATAAGAGTAACCTAATATGCTGCAATAGATGTTGCAGTTGAACACTATGTTAAGTGACTTAAACACAAATATTTCACATAAGGATTACAGGCTACATTCCTGCACAAATTTATGGAAAATAATAAAAAATAACAAAATCTGCTCACACACAACTTGTTGATGCAACAAGTTCCACTTGAAGTTTCCTCTTCACAGGAGGTTTTCTCTTCTTCTCAGCTGGTAAAAGGTGGGGTGGAAGATTAAAAATTTTCGGTGCTGCATCGGGCTTCAGTTTAACTCCCACACCAAATGCTTCGTTATCAAAATATTGCGGTGAAAAATGCTTATAGCATAATCTTTAATGCTTTCCAGACAAGAAATTATCTCTTCTTAATGCAAGTACCCACTGCTTTTTTTCTTGTCTCATCTGCAGGGAAACTGAACTCAATTAAGCACAATAATCAAATATGCTGTAACCGGGAAACTGGGACTGTAACAAATAAAATAAATTTCATATAATTGTACGTATTCTACAGACACCTGAAAACGACTGTATGAAACTCCCTTACATCATTATCATATCCTGTGACTGTCTAAGAAACCAGAGATATTTAGGTAAATATTTACTTACCCGTGAAAGGGAATGCCAGATTCCTTTTTAAGGTCTCCTTGCATCCATACACTACGCAATAGTGCACCATCGCTTCATTAACAGTAGCTTAAAGTCACTTTTAAGTACGCTGATCACTATTCTCACCTATAGCACAATGTTCGAAACTTTCGCGCTACCCACCAGTCAGCTGATTGAGATCTTTGTTTCAAGAAGGTAACGTCATCAGCTATCTATGAATATATGTTCAAAGGTATTAATGATCTAAGCTTTGTTGAGTGAACGAAGTCGTTCAAATGAACTAGGTAGTAGGTAGTTCATTTGTATTGTCTTCATGGAAACAGCTCTCTTGGCACTTCGTTCAAATGAACGAGGTAGTTTATTATGTGCATCTAAACAACAGCACTGGCGGCGCGAGCTAGTACGTATATTTTACAATAAATGGTGCTTGCTTAGGTTTTCATCCTTCCTTAATATGAACAACAAGCCATATAGCATTCGACCGCACACCACCTCTTACGCTATTTAAAGCTCGGCGTTTCGAGGGGCGTATGAATCAAGTGTTTGAGAGAGAAGCAGCTCACCAGGATTACTTGATTCAAGAACCGGAAAAAATCCAAAGAAAAGCAGCTCGCTTTGTTCTGGGTGATTTCCGACAAAAGAGTATCGTTAAAAAATGTTGCAAAGTTTGGGCTGGAAAGACTTGGGAGGAAGGAGACGAGCTGCTTGACTAAGTGGTATGTTCCGAGCTGTCAGTGGAGACATGACGTGAAATAACATCAATAGACGAAAACGTTTGTGTGGTTTCTTTAAGAGTAGATGCTCATATAACATTTTAGTGCATACACCTCCCTAGCACAATGCCAGGAAATAATAATAACCGTAAGACTGCAAACAAATACATAATTCCAGGACAGATAATATAATAATATGTTCCCAGAGTACAGTCCATCAATCATGATGCAGTAGACGAAATGAACTTCGCGCGCAACGTAAAGGATCAAATTAAATAACTCAATTAAAATGAAATTAATTCGGTTTCCGAAATAGTAGAGAGTGTAACAGCTACCGGTAGTCAGTAAAATACCCAACAGATAATCAGCACAAAGGACACAGAGCACGCCACAAATGGTGGTACACTCGTGGCCCGGTGCCAATCAATCCGTGCTCAACTATTAATAGTTTCAATATTTCCAGGTCAAGGTCCATAATATCAAACCAAGAGTGACATGCAAGACTCACCAATTTAGGAAGTTACAATAGAAGATAAGTTACAGGCCACATGATAACAGGAAGGCTAGGAGGCAGCATACACCGTAAGATTACCAGCTGGTAGGGAATTACCAACATCTCGTACATAACCCAAATCGGTCTCCCACATCACGAGAGTGAAGAGGACAGAACACTCCGAGATGACATTTACATGAAACAAAAAATCACAATGTTCAACAAGATGAAGGTATTTCTTTTACAATATAATCTTACACTTTTTAACATTATGTTCTTCTTTCAACCAATTAGCATTTGATACCGTACAGTACACAATAAATCAAAGTGGGATGCCACAGACCTACAGGTATTTACCAGCAGCCGGTACTCAAACCAAACAACCGAGCTCTAGTTACTAAAAACGGACCCGTTAGCGTAGTCAAACCACAACTACACTAACGGCAGTCAAACCTTGAACCAGTTGTTACAACAAATGAGCTAGGTCATTAACAACAAAACGGGAAGCGAAAACAGACACCTAAAACACCATCCCAAAAATTGACAAACAAAGAAGAACTTACCTGAACTGGTGGAGAGGTGTCGCGATAAATCCGTGGGTTTTAAAACAAACAACTGTACCTGGTGTCAAATTACTTAACATGAGTGAAAGAAAGAACACATATTACGTGAGAATATAAGAACTTTTTGTTACCGAGTTATCCGTGGAAGGCAGAGGTGAAAGAACGTGCGGGCTGGAATGCGTCTAACTACAAGTTCGAAAGATGAATTAAAATTTCAACAAAGGCTATATTTTTAAAACTTAACAATAGTAACATAGAATTTGAAAACTTAACAAGTCAACAACAAGCCAAAATCAAATACAAAGAAATTACAAGGGTTAGGGAATAATTACAAGGTCTGGGCTTCGAGCCCCACAATCACAAATCTTGAGCTATTAGCCCAACTTTACCCAGGGTACAAAATAGAACAAAGGGGCAGAAAACCTCATCATGCCAAGGAGCACTTGCTCCTAATTACAATGTTAAGCCTCCTAGAGGCACGCAGAGATCAAATTTAGGAAAGAGCAGACCCGCTCTCAGTTTTACAAGCCTATCAAAGGCCACAACAAACTTCACTCCAAATTGCCCTCAAGGCACAAATATAATGGTACAGGGGTACCACGTACCCAATCTACTGGGCCTTCACAGGAAGGAAAACAAAACGAGTTAAATAAATGGCCCAAAATACACAATTGAATGGAGGCGATTACTTGCAATCCTACACTAAAGTTTTTGTTTAAAAACCTATGTGGCGCTAGGCCGATAATACAGGGGCTAATCCCAAGCTAGAGAGGTGACCCGTATGAGAAAACTTCAATACATTAAGGAAGAGAAGAGACGGTTACGAAAACGTGGTCACCTTAATTCCAAAAATGAAGGGGAGCTCGAGAGGGTGAAGCACTCTCTATCCCCGCTTTACAGTAAAATATATGTGTAGATTTTACATAGACAGAAAAGGAATTTACATTTTAAAGAGATGGGTTACTTATTAAAGGATTCGAACCCTCCCCGAGAGATAAACTGCTGAGCTAGCAAGAAATAAAGATGTTAACAGGCCATTACCTTGTTGAAGAACTGTTGCTTGGAGAAAGAGGCGCGTCCCGCCCCCTGCTACATATTCACACACTGAATTAGATGTTATATTAGTGGGCCCGAGACAAGAAAATCAGCATTTTTTATGCCCTCGTGGAAAATTCGAGACCTTTCAGGAATGAGTAGACACACCCTTTCGCTTTTATTGGATAGCTTAGAGCAACACATCTATGTCGAAGGAGACATACATGACTGGTTGGAAATAAATTAACGAAATTTGGGATTGGCTAAATTCAAAACAGGCGGATAGAAAGAATTAATGTTGCCAACCCAAAGATAACAGAACAAAATATAGTAAAAACAAAACTTATGAATACTAAATTTCTTCAGGAAAGTTCATTCCATTACACCAGAGTGTATTACCATAGTTTTTTGTAGAGACATCTGTTAGAGAACGTCCACACTTCTTGATCAATTACGAACCAAAACACATCAAAATTCACACAGAGCCATCTTCGGAGAAACTGTTGAGTTAATACAGTTTTTTAAAGTTAAGGTTTTCTCCTGTAGAGGAGTTTCAATTGGCGCAACATTTGAATTGGCGGCGTGGAGGTGTTCCGCCCGGTACACATTTAATTAAGGAAAATTAAATTAAACGGAAATCCTTAATATCGTCCTCTTAGATATACTTGGTCTTGGATTATTTAACTAAACTCAAATGAGAAATCAGAAGGGTTAACTAACCTCTAATTATAAGCGGCTCACTTAAAAGATATAGGCCTAATGAATAATTAAATAATCCTACGTTTCTTATGAACATAATGACCTTCGAGGTATAAGAGAGACTACCGTTTACTTAGTTCGCTTTGGAAGGAACAATGTTCAGCCTTTTTTGTTAAAATCATCACAGTATAACCCAGTGAGTTCCCCATGACAGTCCGACGCAAAATACATACGCCAGGTAAAATGTAAAACAAAACTGTCGTAAAGACAGAATTATCAACACCAAGAAAGGGAATAAAATAATAATATAACTTTAAAAGTACGAGTAATATGACCAAAATTCCACGTGAACTAGGAGTATAGCCACGGAGGCACAAATCAACTCCAACCGAACACTGTCAACAATCGAAAAAGCAATAATCATCATCAGGACAACGCAGTCGTCGTGGCAACGAACACAAGCAAGAACGCCTCGAACGGCCAATCCAAAAAAGGTTTAACAAAGGGCCTTATCAAGGGGCACAAAACCCAATACAAGAAAAGGAAAAAAGGGAAAAAATTAAAGATAGAGAAAAGAAAAGCTATAATGAAACTTCGAACTTCTTGGTGAAAACACACATGGGACTAAATACATTCCAAAGGCTTAATTCATTAAAACAATAAATAGGATTACGTTTTAACGTCCTAGAAAAATAATAATTATAACAATATTTTTGATTTTACCAAAATGGAAATAATTTTTTAAAAGTTTATTAGACATGATCACTTAGTATGAATACAATATTGATTTATACATGAAACCCGAGAATTATGAAAGGAACAACAGATTAAAGAAAATGCCGAAATTCGAGGAAGTAGGAACTTGGGAAAAATAGAATGCACCAAAATCCATCGTAGTTGTCATTTTCGAATTAACAGTCGGAATAGTGAAGGTCACTTTCAATAAAAATTATTAAGAACTTGCATTTTCCAGGAAACTGATGGGGACGCGTTAGCGCCCTTATACAATACTCACGCCGTTGTGGTTACCAGAAAGATGCATATTTTATCAAAATTGGAGGACGATTACAGGAATCCTCAAGACAGAAGATGCGAGGCTGAGAAAGCACACTTCCTCAATGATTATTTAACCCACATCCATGGTTTGGGCTAAACTCCAGCCCCATAGAAGACAACAAGCACGCCTTCGTCTCATCTTAGTCAAGCGACCGAACACGAACGGTGATAACACTATAGAAGGGGGCAGATGAACCAATATGGCCAGGGGCTCTGACAGACGGCGGGAAGAAAATACCAGCACACGGCAGGAACAGAGTTATATATATTGGTAAGAATAAGAGCTGAGTAGCAAGCGCTAGGCCCTGGAAATATAAGAATTAAATAAGAGATCGAATGACTTAGAAAAATGATTGGGAAAAGACGGATTGGGAATAATTATATAATGGGACACAGATTTCAACGGCAGCAAGGCCAGAACTAGAATGTTAGTGGTGAAGGCAAAAGAACACGATACAACTGTGTGACTGTAAGCACTTTTTACTATTTTTCTTAATGGAATTCCGAGTAACGGTATTGTTCCTTAATATTATGTGGGATATTTTCGTAAGAGGTAAACCAGCGACATTATCAGCCCATCGTGAGTATTATGGACCGTCCCTTGCATAAGACTGGGCTCGAACAAACATGAGCTCAGTTAGGCCACATGTCCACGACACGAATTTTCGCCATCCGACGGTCCGGCATATTTACCGGACTGACACTGAGACATTGTTTCAAATGGGAGTTTGTCCACGAGCCGTCACGGCAAATCTACCGTTTTGACTGCCGGATACAGAACCGGATTCCCGCTGTGGAGACGGCGTCCAGACGGTACACCGTGTTATCAGTGCGACATGCAATAGCATGAGCACGTGTCCCGAGCCGGCGAACTCGCCGTTAAGGCCGGTCTCCACTGATTAACATTTAACAACAACATGTTAAATGTTTAAAGTGTTAAATGTTGACTGGTAATACTATCAACATGTTAAACGTTAAATACTGTTTCATTTAACATTGTGTCCACACTTAATTAACATGTTAAACTTAACAGGTTCTTCATCATATCAATTTAGGTGGTGTCCAGTATTTACAAACAAAGACAATGGACTCAGGTGAAGAGGATTTGGCCTTTGGTATTGCCACTGTTGCTTCTTGTTATGATATAGAAATGCAGTTTTATTAGGCACATGACCTCCCCTCATCCTGCTCATTGCTCCAAAAGCAAACCACTTTGAAGTATAAACTTCCAACTTTTCTGAACTTTTTGCAATTCTTGACTGTACTGGGAGCGGAGGGACGCTTGTCTTTTTCGATGCACTAGCGGGAAAATTGTAGATAATTTCGAGTTCCTGGATACTGTCGGCTTTCTTCGCTTTTTTTTTTGTATTCGTTTGATGAGACATCCCGCAAACAAGGCCTTTCAATGATATCATTAATTAAGTCTAGATTAATCTCCCTGGTTCTCGTCCGGCCCCGCGGTCTAGGGAGAAACGCGTCCACCTGTCACCCGACGGCCCCAGGTTCGAGTCCCGACCGGTTCAGGGGATTTTAATTGTAAATGATTAATATGCCTGGCCTGAGGACTGGCTGTCTGTGTCATTCTTAACGTACCTTTCCTCACATTCAACACGTTGCACATCCGCCATTTACAAAATACACGGAGGTTCGTCACAGATGGTGCAAGTAGGGGCAAAGATCTTTCTGGAACGACGCTCCACCCCATTTCAGACTATAAATTTTAGTATAGTGCAGAGAGAACGACAAACGTGCGACTGCGAGTGCGTGCCCTTACTGTATTTGTCACTGATAACAAAGAGGATAAATGTTGCGGAGTGTTGTAACTATAATCCTACTTCACAAGAAGCACGTCGTTTGCGTCGTTTAGTCTATCTATTGGCATATAAACAGCACGGAAGTTGCTGAAGCTGTGCCGACATCTCCAAAAAACGAAATGACTTGACATGTTTTCCACTTGGAGCGGAAAACACGCCAATATGTTAAAAGTGTTAACCTCAATATTCTGATTTTACATGCAAAGTCAATCGGAAGACACAATCACAATATACATGTCAATTGTAACATGTTAAATTTAACATGTTGGTGTTAAATGTTTATCCGTGGAGACCGGCCTATAGTCATCACTTGGCAGCGTTATCGTGTGCAAGTTTCAGGAAGTATCTTTGATATCCTTTTCATTACAATGTGTTCAGACCTAAATATTGACAGTGAACAGTTAATTACGCTTGTTGAAGAAAGACCAGTGAGTTGGGACAAGAAAATTGAAGAGAAAAAATAAAGGCGTCTAAATTTGCAAGCTTGGAATGAATTATACTCACATCTCACAGAAGATTTCCAAAAACTGGGAGATACAGAGAGAAACACAATATAGGTATGTTGTGTTCATCTTAAACTAGTTTGTGATAATTGCATTAATATATATTACATGCCTCTTATAACTAGGTCGGCCTATTTTAAGTTGTTTTTCTAACATGATAAAACCACCGGCATTATCATAACATTACAAGTGTCCGTGATGAGTTCTAGGGTATAACACCATACTACACATACTATAGCATTATCAATCAATCAATCAATCACTACTGATCTGCATTTAGGGCAGTCGTCCAGGTGGCAGATCCCCTATCTGTTGTTTTCCTAGCCTTTTCTTAAATGATCGCAAAGAAATTGGAAAATTCCTGAACATATCCCTGGGTAAGTTATGCCAATCCCTAACTCCCCATCTTATAAACGAATATTTGCCCCAATTTGTCCTCTTGAATTCCAACTTTATCTTCATATTGTGATCTGTCCTACTTTTAAAGACACCACTCAAACTTACAGTATTCGTCTACTGATGTCCTTCCACGCCATCTCTCCTCTGACAGCTGTGAACATACCATTTAATCGAGCAGCTCGTCTCCTTTCTCCCAAATGTTCCCAGCTCAAACTTTGCAACATTTTTGTAACGCTACTATTTTGTCGGAAATCACCCAGAACAAATTGAGCAGCTATTCTTTGGATTTTTCCCAGTTCTTGAATAAAGTAATCCTGGTGAGGGTCCCATACACTGGAACCATGATCTAGTTAGGGTCTTACCAGAGACTTATATGCCCTCTCCTTTACATCCTTACTACAACCCCTAAATACCCTCATAACTATGTGCAGAGATCTGTACCCTTTATTAACAATCATATATATGTGATTACCCTAATGAAGGTCTTTTCTTATAATAACACCTAGGTACTTACCATGATCCCCAAAAGGAACTTTCACCCCATCAACGCAGTAATTAAAACTGACAGGACTTTTCCTATTTGTGAAACTCCGTTTATCATCATACCAGTGTCCACCATCCATCTCACAACACTATCGAGGTCACCCTGCAGCCGCTCACAACCTTGAAACTTATTTATTACTCTATACAGAACAACATCATCTGCAAACAGCCTTATATCTGATTCCACTTCTTTACACATATCATTGATATATATAAGAAAACATAAAGGTCCAATAATATTGCCTTGAGAAAATCCCCTCTTAATTATTATAGGGTCAGATAAAGCTTTGCTTACTCGAATTCTCTGAGTTCTATTTTCTAGAAATATAGCCACCCATTCAGTCACTCTTTTTTCTAGTCCAGTTACACTCATTTTTGCCAGTAGTCTACAATGATTTACCCTATCAAATGCCTTAGATTGGTCAATTGAAATTCAGTCCATTTGGCCTCCTGAATCCAGATTATGTGCTATATCTTGCTGAAATCCTACAAGCTGAACTTCAGTCGAATAACTTTTCCTAAACCCAAACTGTCTTCTGTCAAACCAGTTATTAATTTCGCAAAGCTTACATACAATGCATCTCAAACTGACTGGCCTGTAATTTTCAGCTTTATGTCTATCACCCTTCCCTTTATACACAGGGCCTACTATAGCAACTCTCCATTCATTTGGTATAGCTCCTTCAACCAAACAATAAGCAATTATTTCATATATGGTACTATATCCCAACCCATTGCCTTTAGTATAACCCCAGAAATCTTATCAATTCCAGCTGCTTTTCTAGTTTTCAACTTTTGTATCTTACTGTAAATGTCATTGTTATAATAGGTAAATTTTAATACTTCTTTAATACTACTCACATCCCCTATCTGGACATTACCCTTGTAACCATCAATCTTTACATACTGCTGACTGAATACTTCTGCCTTTTGAAGATCCTCGCATACACACTCCCCTCGTTCATTAATGATTCCTGGAATGTCCTTTGAGCCTGTTTCTGCCTTAAAGTACCTATACATACTCTTCCATTTTTCGCTAAAATTTGTATGTCCACCAATTATGCTTCCCATCGTGTTATCCTTAGCTGACTTCTTTGCTAGATTCAATTTCCTAGTAAGTTCTTTCAATTTCTCCTTACTTCCATAACCATTTCTAACTCTATTTCTTTCCAGTCTGCACCTCCTTCTTAGTCCCTTTACTTCTCTGTTATAATATAGTGGATCCTTACCATTTCTTACCACCTTTAAAGGAACAAACCTATTTTCACATTCCTCAACAATTGCTTTAAACCCATCCCAGAGTCTCTTTACATTTTTATTTATCGTCTTCCACTGAACATAATTATTTTTAAAAAATCCCTCATGCCTGTTTTATCAGCCATATGGTACTGCCTAACAGTCCTAATTTTAATACCTTCCTTTCTTTCACATTTATTTATAACTACGACAAAAACAGCTCGTGATCTCTAATATCATCTATTACTTCGGTTTCTCTATAGAGCTCATCTGGTTTTATCAAGCACCACATCCAAAATATTCTTCCCTCTAGTTGGCTCCATCACTTTCTGAATCTGGTGCCCTTCCGATATTAACTTATTTGCCATTTGTTGGTCATGCCTTCTGTCGTTCGCATTACCTTCCCAATTGACATTTGGTAAATTGAGATCACTTCTACTATCACATTCCTTTCCATATCATTTCCAACATAGCTGATTGTCTTATCATATAATTCTGAATCAGCGTCAGCGCTACCCTTTCCCGGTCTGTACACTCCAAAGACATCAAGTTGCCTATTATCTTTAGAGAAGGGTCTTACACTCAGAACTTCATGTTTTTCATCCTCAACATTTTCGTAGCTTACAAATTCTTCTTTCACCAGAATGAATACACCCCCTCCTACCATTCCTATCCTATCTCTACGATACACATTCCAGTTCCGTGAGAATATCTCAGCATCCATTATATCATTTCTCAGCCATGATTCAACTCCTATTACAATATCTGGTAAGTATATATCTATTAATTCGATTCCTTTTTTTACAATGCTTCTACAGTTGAGCACTAACATTTTTATCTCATCTCTACTTGATTTCCAGTTATCTGTTCGCTTAACACCGCTCCCTAGGCCACCCCGTTTCCGAGAATGTACCTGCCTATAACCCTTCTAAACGAGTTTCCTAACTTATCATATTATGTGAACTTATTCTGCCGTGGATTTTTTCCAGCTTCGGAAATGAAGTAGTTCGCAAATTTTTGAATGGTAGCATTCGCTGACAAACCACCGTGCACTGCTTGAGAACGAGGGAGTTCTCTTAGCTCCAAGTCCAAATCTGTAGTTGTATCAGCACACGTAATAATAAGTTCCTCTTCATTATGGACAAATTTGTGAAGAACACAAGAAGTCTTTACTATGTCCGTAGAAAAATCAGTGGAGACATTTAGCAGCCGATGAAAAATCCTCCATTTATTGGTCACTATGCCAAAATCGCACTCTAAAAATCGCCTTGCTCTTGTGAAGCGATAGTTAAAAATTCGCTTAATATGGTCTAGTTCTCGGCCTCCTTAGGGACGAGGTAATTCTTTGTGCAATGCAAAAGCTTCATCGCCTACGAAAACATCCGGCAATTCCCCTTCATTATCCGGCAAAGTCCTGGGAGGGTGTATGTTGAGTGTGTTTCCTTGCAGTTTTTTCCAGAAAGATGTCACTTTAAACACACTTGAATTGCAATCTTTTCCGTAAGCACCGATATCCACATGAGTGAAATTATAGTTTGCATTCATTATTACCACCAGGACTAACTAATAATAGCCTTTATATTTAAACAACATTGAACCACTTTCTTCTGCTCTGATAATTGTGATGTGCTTGCCATCAACGGCCTCTAAGCAGTTTGATAAATTTGCTGCAATTTCAATCTGTCGTGATTTATCCATCCATTAATTGATCGTCGGAATGGGCATATATGTAATATGCAATAACAACCAGATCTTCATGCAAACTTCACGTACAATTCTACTAATTGTTTTTATTCTCAGTCTCAAACTGTAATGCAAATCTGTGAACATATTTCCTGATGCTAGATATCTGAAACAAAAAGAAAAAGGTTCGATTGTAATTATTTATAATTTCTTTTCCAGGAAAACTGGTGATGAAAAATGGGCAAATATCAGGAATAACTGGATGAAATATCCCAAAATCTAAATGAGGATAAGTAGAGTTGTTCCGGAGCAAAGAAGGAGCGCAAACAATTATTTTATGACGAACTATTTTTACGTACCTGTCTTCAATATATCCCGGGCTAGTTGCGGAAGAGCGCGTGGTTAACGATCGGAAATCATCTGGGCAAAGCTAACTATTCTAACCTCTCCCTGAGGTAAATACCATTGTTATATTGACAGGAATAGAGGTACATATATCTCGTGAATAAGAGAAAGAAATCGGGTAAAATGGATTTATTTGACTAAGACATTGATATCATTCATACTAACAAATAAACAAAAATGTGCCCCGCACATGTCCATATCGTCCGCCTCTGTGGTGTAGTGGTTAGCGTGATTAGCTGCCACCCCCGGAGGCACGGGTTCGATTCCCGGCTCTGCCACGAAATTTGAAAAGTGGTACTAGGGCTGGAACGGGGTCCACTCAGCCTCGGGAGGTCAACTGAGTAGAGGTGGGTTCGATTTCCACCTCAGCCATCCTGGAAGTGGTTTTCCGTGGTTTCCCACTTCTCCTCCAGGCGAATGCCGGGATGGTACCTAACTTAAGGCCACGGCCGCTTCCTTCCCTCTTCCTTGCCTATCCCTTCCACTCTTCCCATCCCTCCACAAGGCCCCTGTTCAGCATAGCAGGTGAGGCCGCCTGGGCGAGGTACTGGTCATACTCCCCAGTTGTATCCCCCGACCAAGAGTCTGAATCTCCAGGACACTGCCCTTGAGGCGGTAGAGGTGGGATCCCTCGCTAAGTCCGAGGGAAAAACCGAACCTGGAGGGTAAACAGATGATGATGATGATGACATGTCCATATCATTTACCACAATGATTAATACAATCGGGTTACGGCCCGTATAAAGGAACACACGTCTTGGGAGTGACTTCGGATGATTACGTTTATGAAATTTAGGTTGACTGAAACTTCGCTTTATGTCCTAATCCCGTTGGGATTCGCTTAAAAATTGTCTTTACGTGTCCGCGGTAGATAGTTAATCACACTAGTAATCGATCCACTATATATATTTTTACATCATTAAAAATGAAAACAATTCAATTGCAACGCTAGTTCTGCGCTGCAAAACTTATATCTACACAGGCTATAATGTGCGACAGTCCGCACGGAAATTGGATGGCATAAAATGCCAGTGACGTCTATTTAGCTATCCAGCTAATTAAATGAACACAAATATATAATTAAATACTGATTACAACGACACATATAACAAAGAAAGAACAATACACAATCAGTAATCAAAATCGCACAATTCACAAATCAAACCAGGAAGGCTTGAAACAAACATATAAATGAAATAGCACGTATGGGACCTGTAAATAAAACATGATATCTACACACATTCTCCACATGTGGTCCTTGGAATCTCCCACAGCAGGCACACGCATCGCTTGCGTCTGGACGTAAGACATAATATATATACACTGACTGACAGTGATAATGCAACACCAAGGAGGAGTGGTTCGAAAGGTATGAAAGTTGGGGAAAAACAGAGACGGCACGGATGAATAATTGATGTTTATTTCAAACCGATATGCAGGTTACACAATGCGCACGGCATCGACTCAGTAGGATGTAGGACCACCGCGAGCGGCGATGCACGCAGAAACACGTCGAGGTACAGAGTCAATAAGAGTGCGGATGGTGTCCTGAGGGATGGTTCTTCATTCTCTGTCAACCATTTGCCACAGTTGGTCGTCCGTATGAGGCTGGGGCAGAGTTTGCAAACGGCGTCCAATGAGATCCCACACGTGTTCGATTGGTGAGAGATCCGGAGAGTACGCTGGCCACGGAAGCATCTGTACACCTCGTAGAGCCTGTTGGGAGATGCGAGCAGTGTGTGGGCGGGCATTATCCTGCTGAAACAGAGCATTGGGCAGCCCCTGAAGGTACGGGAGTGCCACCGGCCGCAGCACATGCTGCACGTAGCGGTGGGCATTTAACGTGCCTTGAATACGCACTAGAGGTGACGTGGAATCATACGCAATAGCGCTCCAAACCATGATGCCGCGTTGTCTAGCTGTAGGGCGCTCCACAGTTACTGCCGGATTTGACCTTTCTCCACGCCGACGCCACACTCGTCTGCGGTGACTATCACTGACAGAACAGAAGCGTGACTCATCGGAGAACACGACGTTCCGCCATTCCCTCATCCAAGTCGCTCTAGCCCGGCACCATGCCAGGCGTGCACGTCTATGCTGTGGAGTCAATGGTAGTCTTCTGAGCGGACGCCGGGAGTGCAGGCCTCCTTCAACCAATCGACGGGAAATTGTTCTGGTCGATATTGGAACAGCCAGGGTGTCTTGCACATGCTGAAGAGTGGCGGTTGACGTGGCGTGCGGGGCTGCCACCGCTTGGCGGCGGATGCGCCGATCCTCGCGTGCTGACGTCACTCGGGCTGCGCCTGGACCCCTCGCACGTGCCACATGTCCCTGCGCCAACCATCTTCGCCACAGGCGCTGCACCGTGGACACATCCCTATGGGTATCGGCTGCGATTTGACGAAGCGACCAACCTGCCCTTCTCAGCCCGATCACCATACCCCTCGTAAAGTCGTCTGTCTGCTGGAAATGCCTCCGTTGACGGCGGCCTGGCATTCTTAGCTATACACGTGTCCTGTGGCACACGACAACACGTTCTACAATGACTATCGGCTGAGAAATCACGGTACGAAGTGGGCCATTCGCCAAAGCCGTGTCCCATTTATCGTTCGCTACGTGCGCAGCACAGCGGCGCATTTCACATCATGAGCATACCTCAGTGACGTCAGTCTACCCTGCAATTGGCATAAAGTTCTGACCACTCCTTCTTGGTGTTGCATTTGCTCTGTCAGTCAGTGTATATTCCGGGATACTTTCACTCTCACGATGAGCTGAGATCTGTAAACATTCCCTAGTTGTCAAGGGGAAGACGGATAACCGTCCAGGCGACACTCGACTATGAAACGGCCTTGGGGTGGTGCATTCAACTACGCACAAGGGGAGCTTGCCGCTACCTGCTAACCTTCACTCGGAGACAAGGCTAATTCCTAAACATTCGCAGTTCTATTACTACTCCTTTCATGTAATAGCCTGCGGTCTCAGTTCACCAATATAATCAATCGCGTGTCAATAAGGGCTTCAGCCTCTTTCATTTGAGTATTCACATCAGTTTTAATAAATGCTGAGACCAACTCGGGCCATTCATTTGTCGGTATTCGGGTTCTCCACCCTCCTCAGATCATAACTGTGGGCAATTCTAGCCTCCTTTAAGTATCCCAGTCTTGCATCCCCTAAATAATGCATTTATGCACTCATGACTTCTCACGCCTTATGCAAACCAGCCCCTAGGTTAAAATTCATTTATCTTTACGTGCCTTTCTGGCGTCTTATACGGCAAGTCAGCTGTTCGTCAAGCCCGTTTGTTCCGTTACCCTTGCATAAAAAACTCGAACTAGTCAACGTTGAGTTTCTCCTTGATTCGGCTCCAGGATAACACCTGAAAACCCCATGCATGGTAACAAAAAATTAAATAAATACGAAATATAACTGTGAACTTATCTCCCGTACGTAACTAACGGCGTGTAGCCTATGTAAATAATGACCAGATCTTGCATATTTACCACTCAGTGGAATACACTAAAAATACGCAAAACGCTCGTATATCTACACTGTCATACCCTTAAGCCCATCTAACCAACTGAAAATGTAACAAAGATAAATCACAAGCATGCATCAGCTCAGGACACGTGTACATCTGAATTGAATTTAAATCAAAAGTAGTTATTTACGTATGATCTGAACCAGTGTGTAACTATCACCCCAACCATGCTAATATATTGACATAAAGCTTAGCTTGTGTCGACTCAGCACTCGTGATGATCACATGGCCACTGCGTCGCCACGAACTTAGGCCATCATTACGTTATTCTCCAGGATGTAGGAAGTCACTCCATCGACACTTGGCTCTGCCTCCATGGTTCCGGATTGGTGATGCTCCTGTAAACAATTGATATAGGCACTCCTTCTTCACCACTCGTAGCACACATGTGCAAGATCGCGCCCTTTTTCTTAAATTTGTATGAAGCTATGTACTGGCTGTTTCTGTTGTATTAGCGTGGTCCGGAATGAAACCGTCTTCCAACCGACTCCCACACAAAGCCATGTTGCGCAATGAGCCCACAGTGTTATGCAATAATTAAAATTATGTATCTGAAGCATATGACGATATGGTTCACTACGATTTCTGACAAAAATAGCAACTATCGACAAACTACTTCAAACTTGTCCGATAACGTTAACCTTGACGACAGAAACACCCCGAGGTCAGATAACATACTTATCCATGAACACAAAGAAAAACAATCGAAAAATAAGAGAGCTACAACTGAACTGGACAAAAATTATGAATATCATTGACGCTCCACTTCAGGGGAAAAGAACGAATGTATGTCTTTTTAAGGGAATTGCACCAACTGTTGACAAATTTAATGATGAAGATTGTACTCGTCGACTTTCAATACGAAGTCATGAAGTTGATTAAACGTATCACATAAAAGGTTCGAAATAGCGGAATGCATCTACAATCCTCTCAAGTTTCGTTGGATCAGCAGCATCCACCACCTTGATACCAAACTGTTGGAGGTCAATAATTGTACCCTAGTCGAAGTGCTGCACCAAGCGAAGGTATAGTTTTTTAATCTTATGCTAGTCCTGCGTCCACTTTATTTCATGTTTCAGAGAATATAGATTTTTCAAACGAGTTCTAAAGCTGAAGTGTTTTGTCATCTTTGAGAATGTGAATGTGTAAAAATGATAAGACATTTTATTTTCGGTTGCTACTTTAATAACATTTATTTAAGATAGTCTACTTGTCGCTTGTATAGCTAAATTCAGTATTAATTATTCACACCAACATTGTGCATTTAATTTTTTCTGAGTTTATTGATAAAAACGGATATGTTATCTTTGATTCCGTGCTAAGTTAGACAAAAGGAATTAGTCATTGTTCTTTTCTCTTGTGCCAGGAAGAGTTTCTTCGTTTTAAGTGTTTATTTTCAAGCAAGTAAATAATGTGAATTTGTACTCACTTTAGTGTCACAGCCAGGATTTCAGCAGGAGGTATACAGTTCCGTATATTGGTGTCTTCATGTTTCAAATGAAAAAATAAAATTTTGAGTAATTGTCAAATATTTCTTTAAACATTCTAAAAAATTAACATGCTTTGCGTTACCGTGTCGTAGTTTTTCAAACAATGTGCTAAATGCGTTAAATTTTAATCTGTCTTGCAAAACAGGATTCACCCAGTACCTTCTCGGTCGCAGCTGTTTCTTTTTATAAAAATGGTAAAGTGCGATAAGCGTGCTTACATCCATTCTACAGCGCTGACTCACCTCGACTGGAGTAGACACCGCACACCTGCCGTCTAAGTGGCAAACGCCACACGGTTTATGAACTAGCCGGCGGAATTACCGATCCGGCGAAAATCCATGTCGTGGACAAGAGCTAGCTGGCAAGTACGACTTTCTGTTAACTTTGAATTTGATCGTCATATTTCGGGGGTCCTAGCACGAACAGGAAACACCTAACCAATGCACAGCGACGCCAGTCAGCCTAAGTGAAGGAAAGGTATCTACGAGAGACGAAGAGCCAGATAAGCTTTCTAATTTTGTATAACTCCTTCTCCCCCAGTTGAGAAGTATGAGAGGAGATGTGCTGTCATGTGATTAATAACACGGCACGCCATTGGCCATTCGTGTGCGAGCTTATTTTGTCGTTCAAATGAACGACTTAGTTCATTTGTGCTGTTATCATGGAAACAGCTCTCCAATGAAGGAAGTCGTTCAAATGAACAAGGGGCGAGGTAGTTCGTTCATTTTACAATAGATGGTGCTTGCTTTGGTCTTCGTCCTGTAACTTGCTGTATGCTCGTGTGAACCAAGACCAACTCCAATACTCAGAGCACAATGCAGAAAAAAACATGGCTGCCGTACCAGGCCAAAGCTGACATGGCGACGAATAACCTTATAATAGTCGTAAGAATTGTGTAGTACGAAAATATTTATCCATGGTTAACAAACACGAAATATTTGAAACATAAAATAACAGTGGTAACTTTAATTACGCTTTATCTATGAGAGTATGTCACATAGAGCGGACTTTGAAAGCTTTACAACAAACAGCAAGTCATAAGTTCGACTTCATTTAAATGTAAACACATATTAAAGAAAATTACACACTAAGTAACATAACACTCTCAAAAAATCAGTTTTACTTTTCTTTTGACTAGCACAACAAACATATTAGCTCATTGTTCACCCTTCACCAAAATATTGCAGTTGAACAAAACTAGTAGTTGTGTACGGGAACAGCCATGGTCGGGGTATTGCTGTCCAACTTGGTGATATGCTACCGGAGACTGAAGTTGTAGGTTTTGTCAAGCCAGGTGCTCTGTTCAAAGAGGTTCTTCAGTCAGATATGGAAGAGATGGGAACACTTAATGAGAATGACTACGTGGTTATTATGGCAGGGACAAATGATATTGCTAGAAATGAAGCATCAAATGTGATTTCTGGGGTGAAGAAAGCACTTTGCAAATTAAAGACCACCAATGTAATATTATGTAATATTCCACATCGACATGATTTAATTGAATGGTCTTGTGTAAATAAGTTAGTTGATGATACACACAGGCGGCTACAGAAAAGTGTCAAATGCTTTCATAATACAGAAATAATTGATATGAACAATATGAATCGAGGATATTTCACAAATCATGGCATGCATCTTAGCAGAAGAGGGAAAAAGCAGCTATGTAATATGATAAGAAAAAATACAACAGACTCCAGGAACAACTATCATGAATAATGCCATACCACTGCTGTTCGATAAAGATGAGGAAGTTGCAGAACATTTGCAGGTAATGAAAGTAAGAAGAGTTGAGGAAGTAGTTGAAGTGAGTGCTACCACTAAAGAAGGATGCCTAGGAGAAGAAAATCAGCTGAAAGGGATTAATGTGATTCTACCACAATCATCAGAGACACCAGTACCGGAAAGCACCGAGTACTCAGGGAAAACTTGTGAGGAAACCATTGAGATCGTCAGTAGCAGTCAGTTGGATGAACGAGGAGAGGAGTTACTGGAGAAGTTGGATGTTGGAGCACCATCAGGACGAACTGAAGGAGGGCAAGCTAAACAACCAGAAATCAGAACGTCAAGTAGGACAAGGAAACGACCAGTATTACTAGAGCAGGATTTTTTAAGGTAAAAGGTAGCAATAATTATAATCTAAAGGGAGAGCTAAATTTGTTCCACCAGAATTTCCAATCGTTAAGAAATAAAATTCTAAATATGGAGGTTCTGTTGGCAGATAACCTACAAGGGTATGATTTTTTTATGCTTAACTGAACATTGGTTGATAGAGGATGAGATTTCAAACTTTGTATTAGAAGGTTATGCTCTTGCAAGTAAGTTTTGTAGAAAGAAAATGAAGTGTGGAGGTTCATGTATATATGTGAATAATAATATCAAATGTAAGCAGTTGGATAAATTTGAATATCTGAATGTAGAAGAGCATTTTGAGGCTAGTTTTGTTGAACTATTGGATTATAAGTTAATACTTATATGCATTTATAGAAATCCTTCTAGTAATGTTGAAACTTTTTATAATAATATTGAAATTATTTTAGATGACCTACAGAATAAGAACAAAGATGTAATAATCATGGGCGACTTCAATGTAGATTTTTTAGGGAATAATGGTGGTACCGTCTAAAGGCAGTTGTAAATCAACAAACTAGAATATCTGGGGATACAAAGTCAGCAGTAGATCAAGTTGTATTGAATGAGGAAATGTGGAACTATGAAATAGAGGTTTATGCTACAGGTTTTTCAGATCATTTTGCTCAAATTGTGCATCTAAATTTTAGGGTAATAGGAAACTATAATTTAAAAATTAACATTGTAATTTACAGGAAAACTAGAATGTGTAACAAGGAAAATATTTCATATTTTAACCAGTTATTGGCCAATGAAACTTGGGAGAGTGTATATAGAAATAACTCAACTAATGAGGCCTTCAGTGAGTTTTTGGGGTTGTTCGATTATTATTATCAAGTGGCAATACCAGTCAAAAGGGTAATTGTAAAAAATTATAGGAATGGGTGGATTACAACAGGAATTAGAAATTCAAGTAGACGATTAAGGTTTTTAAGCAAATGCGTGAAAGGGTGTAACACCTCATCTGAATTGAAGGATTATTATAAGAAATATAAAAACATGTATCAAGAAGTTTTGAAGGCTGCCAAAAGATTGCATAATGAGAATGAGCTAAAAAATTCGAAAAACAGGTCTAAATGTATGTGGAACATTATAAAAGGGAGAAAGGTACTCTAGGTCATTTAAAAAATAATATTACTCTTACAAATGCAGGGAAAGAAGTCAGTGATCCAGAAGAAGTTGCAGAAATATTTAGTAACTATTTTTTAGAAGCAGTTTTGAGGTTAACGGAAAATTTTCAAACATCAGTGACAAGAACAAACTTGAATACAGTTCACAGGAATGTATCATCCATGTTTCTTACTCCTGTGACTGAGCAAGAGATAGATAAGATAATAAAACAGATGGGTAAAAAGAAGTCTTCTGGTTTAGATGGTTATTCAAACTACCTTATTAAATGCTGTTACCAATACATAATCAACCCTCTCTGTTATTTGATAAATTTGTCACTAACCACTGGTAAATTTCCAGACAAATTCAAGGTAACCAAAGTTGTTCCGATACATAAAAAGGGTAGTGAAGAAGATGCTCCGGTCTAGAAAGCCAAGAATAACGGCCGAGAGCATTCGCCGTGCTGACCACACGACACCTCGTAATCTGCAGGCCTTCGGGCTGAGCAGCGGTCGCTTGGTAGGCCAAGGCCCTTCAAGGGCTGTAGTGCCATGGGGTTTGGTTTTTTTTTAAGAAGATGCTGGTAACTATAGGCCTGTCTGCCACCCCTCTGTAATCTCCAATATACTGGACAGAATTGTGTACGATATATTGTAATCATTCTTAGAGAAGCATAATATATTAGCTGGTTGCCAGAATGGCTTTCGTAAAAGTAGATCAACTACCACAGCATTCATTAACATTATTGAACGGATATATGACACACTAGATGGGAAGGGTGCATGTTTAGGTATTTTCTTGGACTTAACAAAAGCTTTTGATATAATTGACCACAGGTTGCTTTTAGAAAAGTTATACATGTATGGAGTTCGGGGAATGGCCTATGACTGGTTCAAATCATTTTTAGGGGATAGAAGACAGATTGTTGAAATATCATATACCGGTACTGATTTGAGCAAAAATGTAATTACGAATGTGTATTCCTGTGCCAGAAACATAGATCATGGTGTTCCACAGGGGTCAATTTTAGGACCATTATTATTTTTAGTATTTATGAATGATATCGTCCAAATTGTCGATGATATTCAAGGAGTGCAATTAACTTTGTTTGCAGATGATATTACTGTTTTTGTAGCTATGGAAGTTCTGAGGGGTTAGAATTGAAGGCAGGCAATATAGTGAGTAATATCCTGAGCTGGCTTGAAGATAATACATTAATTTTAAGTAAACAGAAAAGTTCTGTGATTAGATTTCACCATAAGATTCATTTAAATATGGAAATTAGTCCAATATCATTTGGAGAGACAATAATTGAGTACTCATCATCAACAAAGTTTCTTGGCCTGTGGATGGATGAATCATTAACGTGGGAAAAACATACAGAGTTTATAGAGAAAAAGCTTAGTAGAATTTATTTCATGATAATATCTTTGAAAAATACTTTTAATTTAAAGGCTTGCCAAATTATGTATTTTGCATATGTCCATCCCATACTAACCTATGGAATCATTTACTGGGGGAATTCACAATATAGCGAAGTCATCTTTAAGTTACAAAAGAAAATAATTAGAGGAATGGCCGGTGTCGGCAGGAGGACAGGCTGCAAGAAATACTTTAAACTTTATTTTATTTTACCATTGCCCAGCCTTTATATCTTCCATACACTTGTATATATGAAGGAGAATGTAAACAGCTACAACATAAACTCTGATGTACATAGGTACAATACTAGAAATAGACACAGTCTGCACATAGAACCACACAAAACTAAGCTATATGAATCAAGTTTGAGTTATGCAGGAGTACATTTATTTAATAAATTACCAGACTACATTAAGCAGATAAAACCATGTTCAAAATTTAAGAAAGAATTATTCAAATTTGTTTCTAACCATTGTTTTTATTCTATTGAAGAATACTTAGCTCTTGAAGATTAACTTATGTATCACTTTTTTAAAATCCGTGCCCTTACGTCCAATCCTATTCCCTCCAATTTCTTTAATAATATTCCATGTTCCACTCTATCAAAGGCTTTGGAAAGATCTATGGCTATGCAATCTAACTGGCCTCCTGAACCCAACTGATCAGATATGTCCTGCTGAAATCCCACCAGTTGTGCCTCACAAGAAAATTTCTTTCTAAATCCATACTGGCTCCTCATGTACCAATTTTTATCATCACATACCCCTCTGATGTACTTTGATATTAAACTCTCAGTATTTTACAAACTATACTGGTCAGGCTGATTGGTCTGTAGTTCTCTGGTTTCCTTTACCACCCTTTCCTTTATAAATTGTTATTATTATAGATTCCTTCCATTCTTTTGGTATTACACTATTATTTATGACATAGTCAAAGATAAATTTTAAATAAGGCACTATGTACCACCCCATTAATACCTCCCCAGTAATTTGATCACTTCCTGCTGCTTTTCCTTGCTGAAGCAGTTGGATTTCTCTGAAAATATTTTCATTTGTGAATGAGAAGCTTCTTGTTTCCCTATGTGTCTCTCCCTCTCAATGGTCTGTTACTGTTTCCAACTCCTGACAATCAATCAATCAATCAATCAATACTGATCTGCATTTAGGACAGTCGCCCAGGTGGCAGATTCCCTATCTGTTGCTTTCCTAGCCCTTTCCGAAATGATTTCAAAGAAATTGGAAATTTATTGAACATCTCCCTTGGTAAGTTATTCCAATCTTCTGCTGAATTTCTGAATTCCCTACTAAATAGATTTGCTTTCTCAATATCTGTTGAATAGTGTTCACCCCCTTCTCCCACCATTGTAGGAATTTGGATTCCTTTTCCTTTTTGATTCCTAATATATGAATACATCTTTTTCCATTTCCCTTTGTGGTCATTACCCTCTTGAAGTATGCCATTCATATATTTCTCTTTTGCTTCCTTTTTCACTCTATTCAGTTCCCTCATTAGCTATTTTCTACTTTCTCTATTCTCCCTACCCTCTTTGATTTTCCTGTTTACTATTCTACATTTTCTTTTTAATTTCCTTATTTCCCTTGTATAATAAACATGGTCTGAGGTCATTTTACCCTTCTTAACAGGTACAAATCTCTTCTCTCCTTCCCAAATGATTCCTTTAAATTTAGCCCAAAGTGTATCCACATTACTCCCTTCACTTTTCCAACAACTGAATTGTGATTTAAGGTAAGTCCCAAATTCATCAACTTTAGTTTTTCTGTATAATTTCTTGTCTTGTGTGACCCTCTTATTAAGCATTTTTGGTACAAGTCCTACATCCATTATTATAGCCTTATGGTCACTTATTCCTTCAATTACCTCAGTTTTATCAACAATTTCCCATGGTTTAACCAAGAATACATCTAGCAAGTTGTTGAGATGAGTCGGTTCTTGTACTACTTGTGTAAATCCTCCTTCCCAAATTAACTTATTTGCCAGTTTCTGTTCATGGGCTTCACTTGCAGCGCCATTCCATTCAACTTCAGGCAAGTTTAGATCTCCCCCAATAATTACCATATCATTATTATTGATTTTATGAGTATAATCTATTATTTTCTCAAATATTTCCATGTCTCTTTCCTCTCTTCCAGGCCTATATGTTCCTATAATTCCCACCTCCTTCATATTATCACAAACTAATTTTATCCCTAATATTTCATCCTTTTCATCGGTAAACCATTCATGTGAACAATAAGTTTCCTTCACCAGAATAAACAACCCCCACCCTTTTTATCTCCTCGGTCTCTACGATAGACTGTATACCCTTCTGGAAATACTTCTCTATTACCCACCCCTTCTCTCAACCATGATTCTACTCCTATCGCCACATCAGTCTCATAAGATTCCATCAATGTACTGAATTTTATTTGTTTATTTACCACATTCTGACAGTTTACCAAGAAGAATCTCAGACCCCCTTCCTCCCTAAAACTTGACTGTTGTAATTGGGTAACATTTGATTCATGAGTTGAGAACATCCCTGGAACCCAGATCTTTGTACATAGATCTTGATTTAAGGATCTGGATTTTCTGGCAAGTTTCCCTGTATCCATTAGCCATTAGCTCGTTATTCGCCCTCCACCAAACTATTTCAGTCGAACAAGACTAGTAGTACACACATCCAACAAACAAATTAGGCCTACATACAGAGCAAAATACTCCCCAAGCAAAAAAAGTCAGTTTTCCTCCTGACTTAATAACCCTAACACAACATACCCATTCGCTGGTTATTCACCCTTCACCAAAATATTGTAGTCGGAAAAACTAGTAGTGTACACATTTAACATACAAATTAGACCTACAGACTAAGCAAGATATCACCAAGCAAAGAAAAAGGTCAGTTTTTCCCTAACTTATTAACACTAGCACGACATACCCATTAGATAATTATTCACTCTTCACCAAAATATTGCAGTCGAATAAAACTACTGTAGTAGTGCACACATCCAACAAACAAATCACAGACTAAGCAACGTAACACCAAGTACAAACAAATAAGTTTTCCTTCTAACTTATTAACGTTAACACAACATACCCATTAGCTCATTATTTACCCTTCATCAAAATATTGCACTGGAACAAAACTAGTAGTGCACCCATCCAACAAACAAATTAGGCCTACGTACAGAGCAACATACACCCCAAGCAAAAAAAAAAGTTTTCCTACTGACTTAATAACACTAACACAACATACCCATTAGCTCATCATTCACCCTTCACCAAACTATTGTAGTTGAACAAAACTAGCACGGTGTATATCCAATTAAGTCTTTTAAAGAAAGTTTCTACACCATTCATTCATAAGTTTTAGAACCTCCATTGTGAGTTTCAAAAGTGTTTCTGCATTTAGTTTTGTTACCGGAAAGAGTCCAATAACATCTTTTTGGTCTGAAAGTATTGAAGACTTCATAGAAACATGAATGGTAGTAGCTGGATCCAGCTCAGAACTATTTTCTGTCACCCCTAAAATCTTTCCAGCTTTATGTCAGTTCAGAACTGACAAAAACTTCATCCAACATCAATGTCACAACTTTATCTTTCTGATGGAGAAGTTTAGACTTCTCCTTTAAAAATGCTTCTTTGGGAAGGCCCAATACCCGTGATAGTTAGAACTATTTTGTCAAAAAGTGTCCTAAATAGACAGGATGTGGTAAAGTCATCACATGTGTATTCCTCAACATGCGATAAGCCCCAGAAGAAATGTGGTAAAGTCATCACATGTGTATTCCTCAACATGCAATAAGCCCAAGAAAAAATAGTAAAACATTGCTGCCCATATTAACAACTCAGAAGTATATCTCACTTGCTTCAGTAAACTAAGTTCCAACTGTTCTACATCAAACTTAATTTTATTGTATTTAAGTTTTTCTTCACAATCTAAAAAAGGGCTTTTTTCAGAAAGTTCACGTAAATAGGTACTCTATAACTCAGTTCCATACTACTTCATAATTACCCAGATAACTTACCAGAGTTTCGAATTTGCTCCATCAATTCAGGCCATCCTGTCCTTCACATCCTAATATAAACCATAATTTTTCTGCAGGTAAAGGAAATCTTTTAAAATGCACTTTCACTTCTAGGTCACTCATCACTTTAAAACTCACCACTATAGCTATAGAATATCTTGGTCTTGAAGTTTTAAGAATAGAACACTATGATCTTTTAGAATCACATTGAATGGGTTAACATTTCTCTTCTTCACTTCTGTCGTGAAAACCTGAAAATTATCTATCTTGTCCCCTTCACACCAACGTTTAAACGCTTCTTCGTCTCTCTGTAGCAATTGCTGTTTACGCTTTTCAGGGTCCTTTCTTTCTCGGAGGACGATTATCAAATATGGTTGGATAAGCATCAGGTGCAATTTAGGATCCTTCCTAGAGATGCGAATCGGTTCACCATTCTCAACGGGAAAACATCTTCACGCACAATAAACTTAGGGTGAAAATGTTTGATGCAGACAACAGTCTTAATATTTACAGTGAAATGTTCACGATGCATGCAACGATTTCATTTCTCTGGTAAGACTTAGACCTTCGGAAATGTGAAGGCAGGAATTCCCGAACAATTACCATAATTATCCTAACAGGGAGGTACACAACACGATCGACCCATGCTAATCTAAAATCTGGTTATTACATTCTAAACCGACACTGATAATATTAACAATAACACACGAACACAAAGATAAACAAACCCATAGCCTATAGGTGACCACGTGTAAACAGGAGACAGCCTATACTTAATATATTAAACTTTCAGAAAAAAGCCGGCCGTCTCCTATACTTCTATGTCACTATTGGGGGCTATTAAAAGCAGCCACAAAAGCAGACCCGAAATACTTCAATCACAACGATTACTTAAAACTGGCATTCAGGATCACACTAAATTAATTCATTACCCGCGCTCACCGTCATCTTGCCAAAAAATCGAAACCTGCCTTGAGGTCTGAGTATTGGAGCAAGACCAACTAAAATATTATAAAATTATAATATAATAATATTGTAATGTGTTGTGTGAGCACTGTTGTGTTTTACCAACACATATTGATTAAATTTTGTCAATTTCAGGTGTTTCAGAGTTATGTTACTGAGTCATGTGATATTTAAAGTAGGCCTGGTTGCTGAATATCTCATTTACTCTTATGGATGTTGTGAGTGTTTTTTGTAATGTAGAGATGGGCACTATCTACTGATAACTATCGAACTAGTCGATAGTTTAACCTATCGTAACAGTCGAGTACTTTAAAAAACAAGTCGACTGAATTCAGTCGCATTCCCGTCACGCATCTCTCCGCGTTTTACTGTCCAGTGAGCACAAAACAAGTCGACTGAATTCAGTCGCATTCCAGCCACGGATCACTCCACGTTTCACTGTCCAGACAGCACAAAACAAGTCGGCTGAATTCAGTCGCGCTCAAGTCACAGCGACATGGAAGCGAATGGAACTATCGGTTTATGGTCACTTCGGATATGTACTATATAATTATGTTAACATCATATGTACCTACGATATATGGCGATTTTCTTTTGTCGTTTATATGCTCTTTATTTCGTTGCATAGTTGTTTATGTTAATTACGTTAAGCCCTATTCATACATAAGGCATAACTATAATAATAATAATAATAATAATAATAATAATAATAATAATAATAATAATAATAATAATAATAATCTGAATAACTATAAAAATAATCTAGAAAATACGGTAGTATTGTGTTTGGCTGTTCTCATATACAGTATATTTTGATTGTGTACTATATATTATTATTGTTAGCATTGTTGGGGAATTGCGTTAAAATGAGTCTAATTCGTAAAAGTACGACTCTCCACTTTTGATACGGAGGGTTTCGACTGGAAACATTCTAATGTTTTTCATGGACTGACTACTTGCGTTATATGAATACTGTTCAGTCTTCTCGACAGGGAGTAATGAATACTTTTGTTCGACTGAAAACATTCGACTATTTAGTCGAAAGTTCGAAGGGACTATCGCCCGACTAGTCGATAGCGGTTCTCAGTCGAGAGTGCCCATCTCTATTGTAATGTGTTGTGCGTGGTTGTTTTACCAATGAATATTAATTACGGTACTCACATTTCGTCATTGTAGGGTTATGTAAGTTGGTGGAATACTTTTTTCGATTTTGGTACATACAAACATACATACATACATACATACATACATACACACATACATACATACATACATACATACATACATACCACGCAAAAAGCTGGCCAAAAGTCGAAAACATGAACTTGGTCATACTGTAACAAATTATATCCCTTTGAAGATCAATAAATATTACGTCACATACCAGTAGTTGTAGTAACCCCACACCTAAGATCTTGCCACACGAGCAGTCGGAAGTGCGTCATCGCCTGATATGCTCGTGTCCGCAACTTGCTAATATGACGAACAGTATGAACTACTTTCTTGTTCTGAGATTGTGATTAGAAGTGTTTTATAACGAGGGCTATGGATGAGGATATAGAAGGTATGCACTTCATTTTAACATGTAAATAATATGTATTTTAATTACTCCTATCGATTACGAGCACATAAGGGAACAAAGTGTACAAACCGACTCAAAGTTTCATAAATTCAAATTGTTGCCCACTAATGAGAGTGAGTTCAGCCGCGTTCATATATAATTCTTGTGGTATTATAAACTTTAGCGTTTGCTCAAAGGATTCAAGAAGAAGAATGTCCCGCATACGCACACCTTTTCTATTAATGAGATTTCGAAGTAAAATGGGGCAAAGAAAGCTGAGGTGCATAGACCAGTAAAATAAACGTATAGGTTTAATTTTCTAACATACATATACATATACATATACCGCTTTATTATTTCCAGGGTCGCCTCTGGAGATGTCCAGAAAATCACTTTACGACATTTTGGAGCGGTGTCCAAATCGGAAGATAGACGAAAAGTTTTCATTTTTGAAATGACTAACTGTCCAGAAAATGAGAAGGGTTCCCTTAGACAGGTTTCACTTTAAGCAAAAGTAGACAGCTGCCAGTAATAAGGAAAAGCGGTTTTTGAAGAAAAATGAACAACGGCTCAAATCGAGCATTAAACTACCTACATGGAAGTCACAAAAACCAGGTGGACCATCGAAGGAATTTGAAGCGTCCAATGGGCGCAGCAAACGCCGAAAACTAAGGAATTAAGGGAGCATATACGTCATGATCAGTTGACATATGCAGCATAGATGGGTCAGCGTGCTGCAGGAAAAATTGATGCTTCCAAAAAAATGAAAGACATGACCTCATCGCCAACAAGAGCTACAGGGTACAGAAAAATCCTTATGTCTACTTCCAGAAATGCCATCCAAAAACACTCTCCAGCAACAGCATTATCAATTTTTGTGGAAGCTGAAATGACGAAAAAACAATATGAGACTATTCACGCTTCTAGTAAAGATATGTTTCGGTGTTATTCACTTGTGAAAGAAGCAAAGGAAGCTTGTTACCCGCGAGAGGAGTCCATAACAGTGACCGAAACCTGTGCCGAAATCAATCTTTTTGAGCTTCTGGATCACACGTCTTTACGTTTATGCGAATACCTGAAGGATGTTCTGGAAAGTATAAATTTAAATGAGGAAGGAAAACATAATCTTGAAATCTTGTCCACATGATGCTGCGATGGATCACAACAGCAACAATTCTAACAAGTGTTCCAGAATTGTGCGAATAGTGACACAAATATCTTTCATTGTGACCTTGCGACTGGTACGTAACACAGGGCACAAGAGAAAGACTATATGGTAAAACCCAGTGCCTAAATTAACGAGATATTGCAGGCCAATACGTATTCGTTTTGTTCACGAAACAAGTGATATTACAAATGAAGAAATAAATTATGTAGAAAACCAAGTAAGAAATCCGAGGAAGACCAAAATATCTTCAGCAGGAGGTGTTTTACTTCACATAAAAGAATACACTATTGCCCACCATGGTAGACGCAAAAGTATGTAATGCTGTGACAAGTACATCTTCCACTATGAGGTGCTATATATGTGGATACACCTTCAAAGATTTTAATAATTTAGCGAAGAAACAACGCAATGAAAACCCCGAAACTCTCACATTTGGACTATCAATTCTTCATGCAATGATACGATTTTTTGAGTCACTCTTGCACAAAATCCCTATTCAAAAGTGGCAAGCAAGGGCGAATGCAGACAAAGCAGTTATAATAGACAGAAAGAAACGTACGGTATTTAATCAGGTTTGAAAGAAGAAATGGGCCTCTTGGTTGATGTTTCTAAAGTAGGATTTGACAACAGTAATAATGGACGCACCTCAAGGAGATTCCTTGCCGATCCTGATACCGCTTCCAGAATCACAAGAATAAATATAAATATCATAAGGAAATTTTGGAAACTTTGTCGACTGTATAAAGTATTAATGTAAAGAAATTCGCGAATAACTCAGAAGAAAGCGCAAAGCTGTATATAAAATTGTATGGGTTGGAGCAATGACACCCACAGTGCATAAAATTCTAAGACACGCTGCCATAGTAATAGAACAAGCAATATTGCCCATTGGCCAACTTTCAGAAGAGGCAGCCGAAGCAAGAAATAGACATATTCGCCCATATCGGCTACAATTTTCCAGGAAATTCTCCCGATTTCAGTGTAACAAAGATATACTGAATATGCTTTTATTAACATCAGATCCATTGCTGAGAAGTAGTAGACAGAGGCGACAAAAGAAAAGCAAACCCTTTTCATAGGAAGCCTTAGAGCTCTTACTTCCAGAAACACCACTTCTAACAGAGGAAAACGATGAAGAGACAGAAGAAAACCATAGTGATGAGTTTGATTAGGTACATCTTTACAGTTATATTTTTATACACAATGGCACTAGACCGATTCGAAAAAGATACTGTAAATAAGCATGTGTGCTTATTTTCGTAAATTATGAAAACTCCTGTAGTTTATTATTTATGATTATGAAAAAATGGACGGACATGCAATTTCCTACCACTTTTATAACTATACTAGGGCAACTATTATACTATCGATGCCTACACATTAAATCATCGTGGCAGCCTCCTAACATTCGATATAGTTCCAAGGGATTACCGTAAGGTGATGTACTAAGTGATATATTGTTTGCATTTTACCTAAAAGATCTAGAAACACTTGTCACTCGAGTTGCCCGGATAATTACCTACGCTGATTATATCCTAATATACGTTACTAAAAGTACCATATTGGAGGCTAGACAAAACATCTCTCTAGCACTAGACAATGCAAATAATTGGTTCAGTGCCTATGGATTCGAAGTTTCGCAGAGTAAGCGTAATTTAGCTATTCCGATCCGAACAGCCTATAAATATCTAGGTATATATTAAGATAACAAGTTACCTTGGAAATATAATTTTGAATCCCTACAATCTCAACTAAGTTTTAAACATTATCAATGCTGTTCTAGGAGGAACTGGGGAGCGGACCCAGCCATGGATTTGACAATCTATAATAATACCGTACGATCTAGGTTAGATTATGGATGTTTCTTCTTTAACATGGCATCTGCTTCCCTTGTACATAATTTAGATTTTATTCAGTACAAAGCGTTACGGCTTTGCATTGGTGCATTGAAATCAACCCCCACCAACGCGTTTCTGATTGAAACTGGGGAAATGCCGTTGTTCTACGGAGAAAGTTTCTAGCAAACAAGTTTTAATAAGAAAAATCTCACTTACATCCTATTTGTTATTTCCTAAATTACAACTTCTCTCGGAATAGTTTCAAAAATACCCTGATACCATATTAAAACCGCCTGACCTCTTAACAGCCTTTGAAAATGTTAGAGCTTATAACAATCAAGTAATTGAATGTCCATCTCTACCTAATTATTCCTTCCCATACTCTTTATCACTTTATAAACCACAACTTATAACAATTTGGATTTTATTCCAAACAAAGCACACAATCTTCTCATATTATTTATTTTCCCTTTCCAATATGCGTATCTATTTACCAGGATGCATTCAGCGTTCACACGGATGGTTCTCGGAATGATCTAGGCGTTGGAGCATCTTACTATATACCCTCCTCTCAAACTTCCTGCAAATTTCTCACTACCGAAACAAGCTTCTATCTTCACTGCTGAAGAATTCGCCATTAGACAGGCCCTATTATATGTCAAACATCACGCTATATCCAAAGCCATCCTATTTTCACATTCACAGAGTGTTCTAAAGTCAAAAGTTCAAAGTCCAAGTTCGTGGTATGTCATCAATATTTAAAAAACTATTATTTAACCTCGAAAAAACCGTCAGGATATAAAGTCAGTCTGGATTCCAGGCCATTCTAATATTGCTGGCAATATTAAAGCTGATTTACTCGCCAAAGGCGCTGCCTTAGGAAACGGGTATTACGTTCACATCGCTATTCCCGCTACCGATATTCAACCTCTCATAAAACATGCACTTTGTGAGGAATGAGAGGATGATTGGAAAGGATCTGCGACTATGAAAGGTAGTTTTTATTTCAATACCCAACCGTCTATCTGTTTACGGCCATGGTTTGCTTATGGGAAATACACACGTCGGCATGTCACCAATATCATTTGCCTTCGTTTTAACCATGTACTCACACCCGCCGATAAATTTAGATTTCATTTCAATAACTCACCGCTATGTAGTTGTGAGAACGCTATCGAGGATGCTAATCACACTATGCTCCAATGAGAAACATTTAAATCACAAGGAAACCTTCTATTCCAACAATTACTAGAACAACTTGTTGCCTTTCCCACATGTGTCTCTTGCCTAGTATCCAATCCCACACCGGAAATTGTTTTGGCTATAAAAGTCTACTTAAATCAATGTAACATCTGTCTCTGACTGCTCCTCTACAACATTATTATTCACAGTTAATATCTTACATATACATACAGAGGTAGTAAAAGATACAGTATAAATTCCACATAAGGTAAACTTGTGTGTGGGCTTCAAAAATGCAAGAGCTAGATTATGTACATCATGGATTCTAGTGAATATCATTTACTCCATTATCATTTAGGTGATATTTGACTACAGTAATTTTATGAACTGTTCTTCTGCACTTGGTGTAATAAACAGGAAGCTAGAAAGGAGGGACATGGGTTAACGAGAAGGTTGGTTTCTTACTAGAGTTGATTTAAATATTATAATGGAAATTTATAAGTTGATCTACTTTGTAATAATTGTTAATGAGCCATGTGAATAGCCTTTTCTTCAGGGTATTCTGATTGCCACTGATCACGTCCACTGGTAATGAATTGTACATCCGTGGCCCTATACAACTTAGATTTCTGTGCACAAGTAAAGTGTTCCGGCGTGGTATACTTATTCAAGTTCTGTGTTGCAGCCTAGTGCAAATTTTTGACTTGTGTTCTTTGCAGAGGAGCTTTAAGTTTTTATGCATGTATAGGGTCACTGACTGCACAAATAGCTGCCGTATGTTAAGAACCCTGCTTTGCTGGAACAGTTCATATGTTGGAAACATCGGTGACTTTTTGTACATGACTTTCAGTATGTAGTTCTGGCATGTATTTTCCTGAGCCAAGTGTGAATCAAGTATTCCACCCCAACTGTTAATTTCACGTTGCAGTTGCGAATGAACTAAGGCAAAGTATACATACTTCAAGGCTTCTGTTGAAATAACATTTCTAATTCTGTAAAATATATAAATAAGTTTCTAAGTTTAATGATCAAATTTGATGCATGAAAATTCAATTTCAGATAACTATCTATAATTATCCCTAAGTCTGAAACATTTAATAATTTCTGTAAATTATAACAGTTGCAGCTTTCAATATTTTTGGTATGTGGAGTTTTAGTGTTAGGTTGTCTGAGGGTTGCATTGTTTTATTTTGCGAGAAGCAGAGGAATTTCGCTTTATTTTCATTTAAAGTAAGTAGGTGGTTGTTTAGCCATTTCTGAACTAAAACTAGGGTTTCTTGAGCTCAGTTGAAGGTGTCCTCCCAAGTTTCACCCGTGATTGTGACTATCGGGTCATTACCATATGAGTTAATTTTTGCATTACAGTTTAGCTCACACAGATCATTGATATATAACAGAAAAAGAATTGGTCTTAACACTGCTCCTTGGGGTACTCCGATTTTTTTTTTTTACTTGAGCACTTTTACTTAGAGTATCCTTGATTCTTACCTTTTGTATTCTGTTAGAAAGAAAGATTTTAATTCGATTTTGAGGACTTCAACGAATGCCTACTTTTTCAAGTTTTCTAAGGAGTATATTGTGGTCTACAGTATCAAATACCTTTGTTAAATCCAATAATACAGAAATAGCCTTTTGGAGCTATCAATGGTTTTATACAAATAATCAGTTAATCGCTCAATAGAGCGCTATATTTTGGTCTAAAACCAAACTGATTTGGAAACCAATATGTTATATTCAGGTAATTAAGTAATCTGGTTTTAATGCATTTCTCTAGTAATTTTGAAAGGTGTGTTGTTAAAGAAATTGGACGATAATTTTCTAACTCTCTCTTATCGCCTGATTTATGGATTGGGACTATGATAGCAATTTTGAATGGGTCTGGAAATTGTCCTTTCATTAGTGAAAGGTTTAAAATATATTGCAGAGGCTGTAGAATATATGAATTAATTGTTTTTAGTGTTTTACTTGAGATATTGTCATAGCCATTGGCTGAGTTATCTTCTACTGCAGCTATGTGATTCATTATTTCTGCTTCTGTTATGGGAAGAAAAAGATTGACTCTGGTTGAGGTATTGCATGAATGTCACATGTACATGTGTCATTAGGTTCTTTGCTGGTATTCATTATTTTGTCAGCAAGTTCTAAACCTATACCACTGAAATAATCTACAAATTTGTCTGCAATGATAGTTGATGGGTTGTTTCTTGTGAGTCTGTAAGATTTATGCTGTCTATATCTGAATTTATTTTCTCCTTTCTACATGTTATATCATTTATGATTTTCCACAGGATTTTAGATATGTTTGAGCTTGACATAATTTTATTAGAACAGTACTTCTCTTTTTGTTACTCTAATGAGCCTGTTTATTCAGTGTCGGTACGTTTTATGTTTCTTAATAATGTTTTTGATCTCAACATTATTTGAGGACCTCATCTTTTGTTTTACAATTGTCTGGTGTAATTTGTCCCATATTCTAATGGAAGTTAGGATTCCAGTTGTGATCGATTGTGTTATCTTTCTAAATTTTGATCTTACATGTCTTGTGTTAGTAGAGTGTTCAGAGATATGTTGAGTTAATAGCCGCATAAAACTACCGGTCGCTTTGTGGAGATCATGTTCATTCCGGACAGATTCCCAATTTTCCTTTTTTAAGGCTTATGATCCAGTTGATTTAACATAACTAGCATGCTTTCAAAATTTGTTATCATGCCACTTATATTCAGGTGCATAATTCTCATTCCTGCAGTATAGTGGATATATTTGTTCAAGTCTTGACGATTGTTTAGAATCCTGTGGTGATATTAACTTGTAAGGTAAGCCCTAACTCATGATCTGGTTTCATACCCATAGCCTAACGTGTAGTATTACTATTTGCAATTGCTTGGCTCACACTTCGAGAGAGAACTTCAATATAAGTATATTTATGAATCACTTGGCTCAGGTATATACACACCCTAACTTGAATCCTCAGTTTCTTTGCTTCGTAGGAGCTGCTGGTAAGTCAGCTGCAGTCTTGATTTGCAGTATGGGGCTGTCCTCATTTTTCCTCATGAAGAGCTTCCCGTTCTTGGTGCAAGCGAATTTGTAGTTCATGGAGTGATTCGTACTTCTGGCTAACCAATATAGATTTTTGTTCTGTTTCGCTAGGTCTTCATTTAAATATACAGTTGTGTCCCCACTGACTTTAACATCTGCACAGAGAAGTTTCCCATGCTTTCTTTTCTTATCCATGATCACGTTTTTTTGCTTTACGCGAATAGAATTCCGCAATTATGAGAGGAATCGTCTTCCTGCCGTCCTTATCTGTAGCCGCTGGGAGTCGGTGGCAATATTCAATGTCCCGGTCAGATTGAATTTCCACTCCAACTGCACCTGGAACTTGAGTTACTATGTCATACACATTATCATCCTTAGAGACTGGTATGCCGACGATTTCTAAATTATAATTCTTAGAATACTTTTCAAGATCATTGACTTGATCCTTCAAATGATTATTTTGTTCTTTGAGAGCACTATTTTCAGCCTTGCTGTTGTTCACTTCGCTAGTTAAATGGTCTATACACTTTTTAAATTCGCTGTTTTGCTGTAGCAATTCAACAAAGTTTCTGGACTAAAACTCCAGTGAGCTGCAGACATCTTTCAGGATTTGCTGCATGTTGTTCACAGCTTCACATACGCTTGTATTGTTCGCTTTGACTTTATTCTGCTGAAAAGAGTATGAAGGCGGTTTAGACTAAGTAGGATTATGTTTGAATTGTTTACAATGCCAGCATTTGACAGCATTGCCTTATAAACAGCATTTGAAACACGCGCACAGTTTAAACGGAACGTTTCACTAGACTTCCCGTCACACTGTACATAATTCTCGTTCTCACTGACAGACACTTTTTGAAACTGCACCTAACATTGCTGGTATTGGGCGCCATGATTTACTAAATGTGATGTATCCAATTCTCCTAATTTCAACTTCCATTCTGCTGATAATAATGAAGCCTCGTTCTCTACGCATGGAATTGACATTTTCATCATAAATAGTGACTAAAGTTATCAAGCGAGTATACATTTGTTGACTGGGTTAATTGCCGTGTCCAGCACCCAATAACGCATGGAAAAAAGAAGAAGAAGAAGAAATTTGTTGTTGGAGTCATCAGTCCATAGACTGGTTAGATGCAGCTGTCCATGCCACCCTATCCTGTGCTAAACTTTTCATTTCTACGTAACTACTGCATCCTACATCTGCTCTAATCAGCTTGTCATGTGCATACCTTGCTCTACCCCTACCGTTCTTACCACCTACACTTCCTTCAAAAGCCAAATGAATAAGTCCTGTGTGTCTAAAGATGTGTCCTATCATTCTATCTCTTCTTCTCGTCAAATTTAGCCAAATCGATTTCCTCTCGCCAATTCGATTCAGTATCTCTTCATTTGTGATTCGATCTATCCATCTCACCTTCAGCATTCTTCTGTAACACCACATTCCAAAAGCTTCTATTCTCTTTCTGAGCTAGTTATCCAGGCTTCACTTCTATACTATGCCACGCTCCACACGACAGTCTTCAAGAACATCTTTCTAATTCCTGCATCAGTCTTTGAAGAGAGCAAATTTCTTTTCTTAAGAAAGCTCTTCCTTGCCTGTGCTAGTCTGCATTTTATGTCCACTTTACTTCTGCCATCGTTAGTTATTTTACTACCCAAGTAACAAAATACATCTACTTCCTTTAAGACTTCATTTCCTAATCTAATATTACCTGCATCGCCTGCTTTCGTTCGACTGCACTCCATTACTTTTGTTTTGGGCTTATTTATTTTCATCTTATACTTCTTATCCAAGACTTCGACCATACCACTCAGCAATTTCTCAAGATCTTCTGCAATCTCAGATAAAATAACAATACCATCGGCAAAACTCAAGGTTTTGATTTCCTCTCCTTGGATTGTGATTCCCTTTTCAAATTCCTCTTTGATTTCCTTTACTGCCTTTTCTATGTAAACATTGGAAAGGAGAAGGGACAAACTGCAGCCTTACCTCACCCCTTTCTGGATTGCTGCTTCTTTTTCGAAGCCCTCGATTCTTATCACTACAGACTGATTTTTATACAGATTGTAGATAATTCTTCCTTCTCGGTATCTGAACCCAATCACTTTCAGAATCTTAAATAGCTTGGCCCAATCACCATTATCGAATGCCTTTTCTAGATTTACGAATGCCATGCTCGTGAGCTTGTCCTTCTTGATTCGATCCTCTAAGATCAGACGTAAAGTCAGGATTGCTTCACGTGTTCCTACATTTCTTCTGAAGCCAAATTGATCTTCTCTCAACTCAGCTTCAATTTTTTTTTCCGTTCTTCTGTTAAATAATATGTGTTTAAATTTTGCAGTCATGATATACTAAACTAATGGTGCGATAGTTTTCATACCTGTCAACACCGGCTTTCTTGGGAATAGGTATAACAACATTCTGCCGAAAATCTGATGGGACTTCTCCTGCCTCATACATCTTACACAATAAATGGAATAACCTTGCCATGCTGGTTTCTCCTAAGGCAGTTAGTAATTCAGAGGAATGGCATCAATTCCAGGTGCCTTATTTCTATTTAGGTCGCTCACAGCTCTGTCAAACTCTGACGTCAAAATTTGGTCTCCCATTTCATCAGCATCAAGAGCCTCTTCTTTTTCCAGAACCAAATTATCTACATCTTCACCTTGATACAACTGTTGGATATGTTCCTGCCATCTTTCTGCTTTGGCTTCTTTCCCTAGAAGTGGCTTTCCATCTGAGCTCTTAATATTCATACACCTAGATTTCCTTTCTCCAAAGGTTTCCTTAATTTTCCTGTATGCAGCATCTACCTTTCCGAGGAACATACAACCTTCAACATCCTTGCATTTCTCCTTCAGCCATTCTTCCTTAGCTACCTTGCACTTTCTATCCACTTCATTCTTTAATCGCCTGTATTCTTTTCTGCCTTCTTCATCTCTAAGATTCTTTGTATTTTCGTCGTTTATCACTCAGGTCTAGTATCTCCTGAGTTATTCACTGATCATTAGTTGATCTTTTCTTCCTTCCTAACATTTCTTCAGCAGCCCTACTGACTTCATTTTTCATCACTATCCATTATTCCTCTATTGTGTTTCCTTCAGCCTTTTCATTTAGTCCTTTTGCAACATGTTCCTTGAAACAATCCCTCACACTCTTTTCTTTCAACTTGTCTAGATCTCATCTTTATGCATTCTTTCCTTTCTTCAATTTCTTCAGCTTCAGATGGCATTTTATGACCAACAAGTTGTGATCAGAGTCAACATCTGCTCCTGGGAAAGTTTTGCAATCCAACACCTTGTTTCTGAATCTCTGCCTAATTAGAATGAAGTCTATTTGATACGTTCTATTGTCTCTATGTCCCGTCCACGTATAAAGCCGTCGTTTGTGGTGTTTGAACTAAGTATTGGCAAGGACTAAATTATGATCAGTGCAGAATTCAACCAGCCGATTTCCTCTTTCGTTCCTTTGTCCCAATCCGAATTCTCCTACTGTATTACCTGCTCTTCCTTGGCCTACCGCTGCATTCCAGTCTCCCATCACAGTTAGATTCTCGTCACCTTTTACATATTGTATTAAATCTTCTATATGTTCTTTCGATTTCCTCACCGACCACTGAACTAGTAGGCATAAAGACCTGGACTATTGTGGTGGGCATTGGTTTCGTGTCTATCTTGACAACAATAATTCTTTCACTGTGCCGGTCGTAGTAGCTTACCCGCTGCCCTATTTTCTTATTCATTATTAAACCAACTCCTGCATTTCCCCTGTTTGATTTTATGCTGATAATTCGGTAGTCGCCTGACCAAAAATTCTATTCTTCCTGCCAAAGTTCTTCACTTATACCAACTATAACTTTAGTCTATCCATCTTCCTTTTCAGATTCTCTAATCTACCACAACGATTCAGTCTTCTAACATTCCACGCTCCGACTCGCAGAATGTCAGTATCCATCTTCCTGATGGTGGCCCCCTCTCGTGTAGTCCCCACAAGGAGATCCGAATGGGGGAGTAGTTTACCTCCGGAATATTTTACCCGGGAAGAAGCCATCATCAGTACATAATTCACATAGAGTGAGCTGCATGTACTCGGGAGTTATTTACGGCTGTATTTTCGCGTTGCATTCAGTCGTGTAGCAGTATCAACACAGCTAAGCCATGCTTAGTATTATTACAAGGCCATATCATTCAATCATCCAGACTGTCGCCCTTGCAACTTCCGAAAGGCTGCTATCCCCCTTTCGATGAACCATTCCTTAGTCTGGTTTCTCAACAGATACCCATCCGATATGTTCGCACCTGGGGTTCGGCTATGTGCTTAATTGGGACACGCAAGAAGTTCAAATGAACTAGTGAGTGCATGCACGGCCGCCGTGATGTGTCGCTCTAGCTAGCGCGCAGCGAGCGATCCAGTCGGCCGTGGTGTATGAAAGACCCAATTCTAGTCGCAAACTTATAGTCGTCGCAGTTATTGCCTCAAGATATTGTTACAACGGTTTCTCTGGTACTTAGAGTGTTATTCCCTCCTCCGAAAGTACCAATACGCATACTGTAAAGGTAGGAGTGTTCAGGATGCGATTAATATACTTATGATCGATATATTATTAGCTAAATCTAGGAAACAGCACACTGTTGCATTCTTCCTTGGTATTCGAGGAGCCTTTGATTCAGTACTCCTTCATCTGTTGTGGGACGTGTTATCGCGGAAAGGAATCCCTACTACCTTCATAACTCTTCGGCACCATCTGCTTATATATAGTACTCTTATTTTCAAACCTCTTCTCTGTTCACAATCCCCTCGTCAAGCTATTGTCGGGCTCCCTCAGGGAGATATTTTCTGTAGCCTAATCTTTGCATTATATTTATCCGGCCTCGAACAACTCGCCCTCCAATCTGCGAGAATTCTCATGCATGCTGATGACATAGTCATTTATTTTCCCCATTAAGGCGTCGATGTCGCTCGGAATTGCATAACTCAGGTCCTGAATAAAGTCCAGTCCTGGTTAAACACTCATGGGTTATCTTTATCTCCTGATAAATGCTCTGCGGTAATTTTTACTAACAAGCGTGTCTATAATTCAGAACCCTTACAATGCGATACATAAATTCCTATCCGTCCGCATCATAAATACCTATCTTGGCATTATAATTGATAATACCAATATAATGGTCCGTTATTGGACATTATAAATTTTCCAGCTAACTCATTCTTTGTTGCCTGCGTTTCGCCCTCGTGTGCTAAGTTAGGCTCATCAGTTGGGACTTAGCACACCACCCAAGACGCAAGGCTAGTGCATACCGTGGAGGCCACTGCATAGGCTACTTGAAGCCACCAGCAGTGCCAATGCACTATGCGAGCTATGTCTCATTTCCAAAAAAATTGAGGCAGCCTGGCCATCAGATAATACAGATGTTGATTCCCATAGGGAATTTAAAATATTTGTCCCGAATGAGTAAAACATCTGTATTATTATAATTGATGGAAAATTACAGTTTTCCCAACATTTACAACGCCTACGAAACAGTACTGCCACATATCTTAAACTACTCACACGTCGTTCTTGGGAATCTGATCCTCTTACTGCAAAATTGTACACTGCGCCACAATCCGTGCTCGCTTTGATTACTGTGCACACATAATTGATATCGCATCACACTCCGCCCTTCAATGCCTCAATACGATACAACATGAAGCGCTGCGAATTTGTCTTGGTGCATTACATACCACCCCCACGAATGCACTATTAGTAGAAACTGGTGAACCTTTTCTTCTGCTTCCCTGCATATTTCGTGCCTCTAAATATCTTCTCAAACGAATTCTCGTGGTCTCAAATAAGCTCATACCCAAAATACAACTCCTTGCTGAATCACTCCCATCACCTCTCACACAAAATTGCAAAGCCCCATCATTAATTTGGCCTTACCGGTCCGTCTCCCCATTTAAAACTGTCATTATTCGTAGCAATGTGTTACCATATTACTCTGTATCATACGAAGTGCTCCAATACACTCCTTTAATTATTTTTTCTAAAGCTTCATCCTTTGCTATGCTCCTATATGGGCTTATATATTTCCCCCTATTTTCTAAAGAAAGTTCGTATCTCATCTGTTCATGTTGGTAACAAGTTTTATACCGACGGATCCAAAAATTCTTGTGGTGTCGGAGCTGCCTTTTACTACGAACACACCCATATTGTATCATTTAGCGTCACATTTTTTCTGCAGAACTGCTTGCCATACGACAAGCGTTACTCTACAGAAAATATTCATCGATACATTCCCGCCAACATATTTATTGATTCCCTATCTGTGCTCATATCATTAAAATACAACAAGTTTGCCTTAAACTGGTATGTACATAATATAAAACACATCCTATTTAATTTACACCAATTAGGTGTCCAAATTACACTCATTTGGATAGCTGTACATAAAAACATACCAAGTAATGAACAGGCTGATCGATTAGCCAAAGAGGCTTCTATATTAACTACAACCCCGTCGAAATTTTCTTCTCCAGCATCTGACTTCTTTTCTGCTAAAATGACAACAAAAACATTCATGTCAACACTTATGGACTACATCTGTACGCTTGAAGGGAACTTTCTATCATAGTCTATAACCACTATTCACACTACGTACTGGTATCATAAAGCAATCCACACCCGTCGACAAACATTAACATCCTACGCCTTCGCCTTAAACACGCTCTCACACCCCTACATAAATTTCGATTTCGTCTACAACAGCATCCTCTATGTGCTTATTGATCAGCAGATGCCGATATTAATCATCTCATCTGTCAATATCCTTTGTATGACCAAATACAGTAGAGACAATACGCGACACTTACGGATTTCGCCTTGCTAAAATGGGAGACAATTCGACGGTGGCGCTCCTAGTGACTTGACCTGAACAAATCGCGCTAAATTCAAATATCAATGGAAATGTATATACGGAAATGGATAAATAAATTTCGTCTAGAAAGAAAGTGGTATTGAGATATTAACTTCGAAGTTGCTAAATCAATTCTGGATAAATGAATGAAGAATTATATAAAAGGTTATTATTCAAAGACTGAAATTAGACACATAAACAAGATATAAAATGGGCTGCTGTGAAATGGCTTGATCTTTCATTTATGCATTCCTTTTTTAGCTTTAGCATTCCTGCCTGAACTTTTACGGTTGGATTTGTCTTTTTTTCTCATTAAAAACATTGTGTGATCACATTAAGACACTTGTCAATAAAAATATCGGCACATTCCTTACACAGATGATGCAATGAATTAACATTTAAAAGCTGGACAATTTTCCTCTTAACATGAAGCCTACCAACAGAAAGAAAATCTATAAAATTCCGGCTTTAATCTGAGAAGCGGGATAAAAGAAAGAAAAGTATGAAAATGTTGTCGATAGTGATGCTTTGAGGAATATTTACGTACGATTAGAGTAAACATGTAACATACCGTTGGCTGTATAGTCGAGGATTTTTAAAGTCGCTGGCCTGGAAATGATCTGAACAGATCTTATAATTCTTATATAAGCGTAACGTCCCTTATTTCTTATACACCTTACCCAAATCACTTCTGTGACATTTCAAAACCCACAGATCACACCTACAACAACACATCGGTATTGAAGGTTAACTGCTGCACTATACAATAAAATATGCGTATTACATTTTATGCCAGTTAAAATATGGGTCGAGCAGGTCAGAAGATTATGAAGTACTATAAAATTCTCTGTCACTGGAACCATATATATGCAAACACAATATTACTTACATGTTCTTGTCACGAGGGAACCTGAAGAACGACCGCGCATTTTTCTCTACTTCATAATTACTGCAGCCTAACACAGCACATACCTTTCCCCTCATGTTGAGAGGAGATATCAAGGAATGATACACGCTACTATTTATATCAACTCACTGAAAACGCATAAATAACACCAAAAACTTCACACAAAAATAGACGTGCTCTTATGAGAGAATCAGTACTGTTCAGGTCTATCCGCTAGAGTGAGCTCCAATAGCTGTCCCTCGATATCTCGCTCAGTGTCGCGTATTGTCTCTACTGTATTTGGTATAACTCCTCTCGACGCGCTCTGTACTCGAGCTTACTAACTTTAAATTACCCTCTATCAATGTCAATTGCATATTTTCATGTCTGGTATACAATCCCTCTCACACGATACTCAGTATAATAAATAACTTCTTAGATGACTCTAATATACAACTCTTAATCATTTATTAGAAACATTACTTGACATCATTTCAATTGTTTCTTAATATTTTCCCTAACACTTCGTATATCTTACTTCATATTATGAATCTATCTTTGACCTCCCCTCTTACGCCCGCTTTTAATCCACTCCACATAGCCACTGTCTATTGTCATACACCCCCCCCCCCAAAAATCGCGTTCACACTTCAATAACGTCATACCATCACTACGTTACGACACTTAGATAGTTGTTTCCGACATCAACATCGCTTTCCTCATTCTATGTTCCCAATATTATTTGTCATGTAATTACTTTCCCTCAGTCCAGCGTCCCACATTCTTTCATGTTTCACTCCTCAGTAGTTACGCCTCCCTTTCCTAATTATACCTTAAATGCCTACCCGGGCTTGTTCGTATTGTAAAATGTCGCTGAGGTGGATCACTCTAGCGTGAAAACTATTATAATTTGTGTCCTTGTGATTTTCCTATATATCCTACGTATGATATGAGTAATTCTATCACCATCAGTTGTATACGTGCTACATTTTCTGGTGAACTATTTCATGTGCTCAGGAAACATTCTGTGTGTCAACTGCACTCTCTGCTTAACTCAATCTGCAAGTCCTTGTCAATCGGATAATCTTGCTTGAGAACAGCATTGATGTCCTTTTTTATAGGAATTTTGTGCGAGTGTAGAAATGGTACAGTTAATAAGTATTGTATCTGGGTGACATAATGGGCCCATATTAATTTCAAGAAGAAGAGGCATAAGAAGAATCTCTTTCGCTGTCCCTTGTACGGCTCGATATATAATTACGTTTTCGTATTATATTGCAGCCACGGTAACGTGTGATAAAATTACTTAAATTCATGCTTTTTTTACGAATCCCAATAAATTACCCGGTAGATTGCTAACATTGTGTCTTTGTGTGCGTATTTTTGTGTTTTTGTTCCTCTACCCTACTCTTTGTATCCCTTCCTCATTAACCGTTCCTAACCTTTCTATGTAGGCCCGGTTTTGTGTGTGAAAGTAGAAAAGACGTCGAGACGGGTCACTCTGACGTGAAGACTAGAATCTTGTGTCCCTGTTTTTATGTGTTCTCCTTTACGACTATCTCAGATAATCCCCACTCTGCGTAATGATACAATTGGGTTGGCATCCCGATAGGAAGAAAGAAGAAGAAGAAGTAAATCAATGAGCAAATGCTCCCAATGTTTCGCATTTCCTGTGTATCTTGCAGTCTCGTCCGCGACATCGTACCGTACGGTTCGTTGTGTTCGAGGTTTCGTGTTCGGTGTCTGAAGTTTCTAGAACTTACTCCTGCGTTCGAGTGCTAGCTTGCGTGTGATTGTGCAGTGGTGGCATGAGTTCTGATAGTGGAGGTACTCGGGACTTTCATCCCGCGTCAAATAGTAATGTTGAACGGGAAGAAGAAGTGAAAATGGATACAAACGTGAATGATAGTTCTCCTCCTCCTCCTTCGTTGAAAACTTCAACTGAATGCAATACTAACCCTCTCCCTCCTGTTCAACCTCCTAATACTAGTGCATGTACTTTATACCCATTAAACCACCCAGGACCGTATCTTGTTTTTGTTTCATCCAAACAAGGTAATAACATTGGCAACCTACACCCTATGGCTATAGGGCGTTTACTCCATGAAAGGAACTTTCCTGTTAAATCCATCCAGTATAAAGGCCGTAACAGGATTCAGGTAAATTTTCACTCTCCTAATCATGCTAATGACTTTCTGCAGAATAAGTTCCTTGATACACACAAGTTGCATGCCTTTATTCCTCACTCCAATATCTTCCGCGTAGGCATTATATGCGGTGTTGAGAAAGATCTAACTGAATCCGATATTCTTACTTTACTTCAGAGTGACGTCAAAGTTCATTCAGTTCATCGCCTACGCCGTAAATCCCTCCAAGATGGTCAGGCAGTATATCTACCAACCGGCTCCGTAAAGATTGTTTTTTGCTCCAAAACGTTGCCCAAATATGTTTCAATCTATCATGTCATGTTAGAAGTCAATCCCTTTATATTTTACCCCATTATTTGTTCCAAATGCCAGCGTTATGGACACACCATACGCAATTGCCAGTCCACTAACTTTCGCTGTCGCAACTGTGGTTTGAATCATCCTACCTCAGACTGCCTTGCTAATGTCAAATTATGTGTACATTGCAATCGGGAACACGAAACGGGTTCATCAGATTGTGCTGTTCATCAGAAGCAAGTGGAAATCAAAAAACTCATGTGCACTGATAACATCTCCTTCTCAGAAGCTTCTGCTCGACTATTTCCACCTACTTATTCTGAGTATAATAACATTCAACAATTTCCTCCCCTACCCTCTCAACATCCTTCTCCTATACCAGACGCCCCTCGCAAACGCAAATTCACACAAGTGATTGTTAAGGATTTGCCACCTAAACCTTCTCCCGGCTATGATAGAGCTGCGTATCTCCAGCTAGTGCAATCCACTACATCCTCTCGCCCCTCTCAATCTCTGAGTTATCAATACCCCATTCAACCCAGTCAGCCCACTCCCTCAACATCGAGCCCGTCAATGCCTCTGCAACCCGCACAGCATCCTCAAACAGGTACTACACTCCCTCAGCGGGAACATGTTCATCAGTGTGTTCTCAATCTTCTCCTGCAGCTTACTCAACTAATTGGAGATCACCCCAATATCTTACCCGTTATCAGTCAACTTCGCGAAAGTTTACACCTTATCTTTAATAATGGTAGTACGCATCCTTCAATGGAATGCTAGGAGCCTACAAAATAAACAATACGAATTCAAAATTCTCATGCACGAAACATCTCCTCATATAGTCGCTTTGCAAGAAACTTGGTTTTCTCATACAACTCCCTTTTATTTTCCAGGATATTCTATCGAACGCCATGACGGACCAGGATTTGATGGTGTCGCACTTATGATACATACTTCGTTATCGTACACTCCATTACATCTACAATACATAATACCAAATACCTATTCCCTAGGTCTTATATATCAGAACACGTATGTTATAAACTTGTATAATCCCCCTGATAACTACATCTCTTTTGCCCAATGGTTCAAATTTTTTAATCAGTTTCCACCTGATACCCAACTGTTGTTTTTGGGAGATGTCAGTATTCATCATACTCAGTGGGGAGCCCCGCTCAACACCTCCAAAGGCACACAGTTCTTACATGCTGTAACTCAACATAATCTCTTGCATCTGAACGATGGTTCCCCTACCAGGCTCACTCCTCCTGGTTCGTTGCCTAGTGCAGTCGATCTATCACTTTGCCGCAACTCCATTGCCTCTATAACTACGTGGCGGGTACTCAGTGACACTCATACAAGTGATCACTTTCCTATCCTCATTACTTATGGCCACGGGTATATTACTAAAAACCCACTTAACGACCATTATATCGCTCCGCTACGTTCCCTGAAACAGTTCAATGCTTCGTGCTTTAACTCCTACATGGTAACCCAATTGGAGACCTTCCCTGTATCAGAATTATCCTATCACTCACTGCTCAAAATAATAACACAGTATCTGGACCTATACCATCCTTTTACACCACCATCAAACTCCATGACAACTGGTGCCTCTCAATTAAAGTGGTGGGACAGTGAATGTCACCACTTAATCCTTAAACGCAAGAGACTCTTCAAAATTTATCGTAAAACTCTAACCCCTTCACACTACTTTCACCTCAAACATCATATTGCTCATATCAAACGTGTATTCAATCAAAAACGACGACAGGCCTGGAAAACTTTTATATCCTCTTTCCATAACCATATTTCTGCATCTCAATTATGGAATGCTATCCGTGCTCTCACCCGAGCTTCCACTCACGTCCCACGCCCTCAAATCCCGCCGACTATTCTGAATGACTTTCTAAGGTCCCTCACTCCAGATCATGCACTTCCACCTTATACTCCAGCTATCTCTGCTTCCACTCGTCAGTGTTCAGTCCTTTCACGTCCCATCACTCTCCCTGAGCTCACGTCCGTTCTTAATTCCTGCAAATCATCCACTCCCGGTCCCGATTATATCTCTTATGCCATGTTACAACAGTTGCCGACCAAAGCCCTACACGTGCTGGTTCAGTACTTCAATTTTGTGTTACATACTACGACTCCTCCTCCCGAGTGGAACACTTTTTTCCTAGTTCCGGTTCCAAAGCCTCGACGTCCAATGACCTCCCCTCACAATATTAGGGGAATAATTTTGCCGTCTTGTATACGCAAACTATTTCTTAAACTCCTGCTCCAAAGGTTTCTCTGGTACTTAGAATATTATTCCCTCCTTCCCAAGTATCAGTATGCTTACTTTAAGGGTCGAAATGCTCAGGATGCGATCAATATGCTTATAATAGACATCTTATTAGCTAAATCTCGAAAAGAACACACTATTGCTGTCTTCCTCGATATACGAGGTGCCTTTGATTCCGTCCCCCTGAATATGTTATGGGATGTGTTATCACAGAAAGGCATCCCAACCACTTTCATAACTCTTCTACGTCATCTGTTAACGTCTCGCACTCTAATCTTCAAACCTCCTCTCACTACGCCATCCCCTCTTCAAGCTACTGTCGGCGTCCCTCAAGGTGATATCTTCAGTGGAATACTGTTTGCTTTATATTTATCCGGCCTCGAACAACTTGCCCTCCAATCTGCCCGCATTCTTATGTATGCCGACGACATAGTTCTCTACTTTTCCCATAACGACGTAGATGTTGCTCGCAAATGCATAACACGGCTGCTCATTCAAGTTCAGTCCTGGTTACACACTCACGGGTTCTCTTTATCACCCGATAAATGCTCTGCAGTAATCTTTACTACCAAGCGGGTTTACAACTCCGAGCCTTTACTGTTCGATACTTATGAAATTCCCATAAGTTCGCACCATAAATATCTTGGCATTATCCTTGACCGTAAATTACAATTTTCCCAACATATACAACACCTACGCAACTGTACTACCACGTATATTAACCTCCTAAAATCCATTACCCGTCGTTCGTGGGGAGCTGATCCTGCTACAGCAAAATTAGTCTACTGCTCCACCATTCGTGCTCGTTTCGACTACTGTGCACATATAATTGATCTTGCATCACCATCTGCCCTTCAATCCCTCAACACAATTCAAAACCAAGCACTACGAGTTTGTTTTGGTGCGTTGTCTACTACGCCTACTAATGCCTTATTAGTTGAAACTGGTGACCCTCCTCTTCTCCTTCGACGCAGATTTCTAGCATTTAAGTATCTCCTCAAACGACTTCTCGTGCTCTCCAATAACCTTCTCCCCAAAATACAATTACTCGCTCAATCAATCTCATCACCTATCACACCTCCTTGCCGAGCCCCTGCCTTAATTTGGGCATTTGAGTCTGTCTCCCCTTTTAAATCTACTATTATTCGTAGTCATGTGCTACCATACTATTCTGTGACATACGACGTGATTCAATATACTCCTACTATTATTCATTCTAAAGAATCTTCTTTTGCTATGCTCCCTTACCGGCTCTCATTTTTTCCTCTACATTCTAAAAAAGTTCGCATTTCATCCACTAATGCCTGTCCCAATTTTTATACTGATGGATCAAAAAATTCTTGTGGTGTCGGCGCTGCTTTTTATTACGAACAGACTCAGTATGCTGAATTGTTTCACTTATCGTCCCACTTTTCTATTTTTTCGGCTGAACTCTTTGCCATACGACAAACATTACTGTACATCAAACATTCATCCATACTGTGCCGTTTCACAATTCTTTATAAGAGCTAGAGCAACAAAGATGGAGTCTCTGCGGTCAAAATCTCAAATAAAATACATTTAACGTCAGTACGGGCCAAATTATAAGTCTTTTCGTCAGTCGGTTACGGTAATAGCCGCGTTTAGAAGGCGCAGAAAAAAATGACAGATGGACATTATTTGAAACCATTATTCAAGAAAAAAGATGCTCATCTTTTATTATCTAATCTGACTTCGGTGTATTAAGAAGACGTAAAACTCATTTTAAAGGAATTATCCAGCGGAGCGATATATTGGAGATTTGGAAACGAAGATTAATTCCCGACTACACGCTATTTTGCGGAGATCAAGATTTAAACGCCGCGCGGGAGATTTAATACGAGAAACAATAAGAGATAAGATATACTACTGTGGAACTACGTCACGCAGTGACGCAAGCCCTTGATGAAATTTGCCCGACACCGTTTAACATTGAAAGACACTTACGGACCAGTAATTGAATGCATTTAGGCTGATAAAAGACGGCGGAAAGAAATTTATTTTCAAATCAGAATATACCGAATATATGTCTTAGACAATTCTGGACTATTCATTGATTTAACTGTGTCCCAGTAAAAACCTATGCAATCTGAGCAACGCAAGAGCTATAGTACTTGGAAAATGTCAGCAATGAGTCAAATATTCTATCATTGTTCTGTTCCATACGCACGAGTCTTCACCATGGGTCTGTAAGGAAGCAAGGCGATGCTGCTTGGATCCTGACGAGGCGAGACGATGTTGGCTGTCCCGGATGACCAGTGAGCGATGATGAGAGGCCACGATGTACCCGACCACTTGTGGAGGAACCAGATGACCAGTTCCTAGTCTCAGATGACCGGAGAGGAGGAAACGCCGAGACCATCTTGAGCAAAGCTAAGTCCAATATCCAAGTCGTTTTCGTAAGTAAGAAGATATTATTTCTTTATTTGCTTGGTAATATTTATTTGTGCGAACACAGTGCGTAAATAAACATCTAGCTAAATTGATTGGAAGTAGGTACTCATCCGTATGAAACGTCAATTCCATTTGTAGGCGTGGTCACCAAGTGATGTCCCGATCGTAATGTTTTCCAGAGATATGCGTGAAGAGATCGCTAAAATTATTATTATTATTATTATTATCAGTGATGTGTAAAGATTGAAGTAGGCATTTATATCTGCGTGTCCTAAACTTAAGCAACGTCAAATTATTCGAGATCATGCATAGGATTTGTGTTATGAAGGAATGGCAGTAGACTACTCCAAGTTACGTTAAATTTGGCACTATGACTGTAGTAAATAAAGTAGGCATTTTAGTAATGTCGCGGCACGTTGATGTGCAAGTCAAGGTAATGAATTACGTGATGAAGTGATAGTGTGGTTATATGAAATAAGAGTAATAATTAACGCGTCATGGATATGATATAGAGTTGTTGATGATGTATGATGGTTGTAGTTATTGTTTCTTCGAGAGAGAGTCATAGTTGCATGAAATAAGGTCTCGTGACTTCAAATGTTATATTTGAGAAGGTCACTGATTTTTCGCCAATTCCACGCAATGATTTTAAGCCTACGCATTTTATCTAGCTCAGGACATGATCTCGGGACGTGTAGTGCAATGTTTCTTTTATCCATATTAAGTTACCTGGAGAAGCATATGCTTACTCTGGATAGATTTGAGCCTTCACTGATTCGCTTAGGAAGATCTCGAGAACTCACACTGAATAATTACATTTCTGTATAAATTTCAATCTATAGGCCGATCACTGGTGACCTGGGTTTTCGAAGGAGAATCATTTTCTTTTAGCTGGAGATAGTGTCATCCGATTAAGTAGATTTTCCATTGGTAGTATGTGTTATTATAACCCTGTATAACCAGTGTGGTGACGTTTCTTGCTACTTCGTACGCACGTAGTCTATGTCAATAAGATAAGATCATACTACCTTAAATTCATGAATTAAATCTTGCGAAGATGTTACTTATTGGATGATTACGGCTTACAATGGACATAGCTTAGCTCATGATGTGTAACACAAGGAAATATGAGTGTCTAAGAAGCGACTAGATAGGCAGAGATCAATATTTAAGACGTAAAACATATACGTGTGTGCTTGTCAGAACAACGCAAGAAGAGTTTATAATAGCCTTATTGATAGTCTTAAAACTACAGACAGCCAATCAGTCAGTGAAAATTTGAGTAATGTGACAGTTTTTAGAATAAATATCAAGTGTTAATTACCATAATCTAATGCGTTTTCTAAGAATGGTTGACTTAAACAAATGGAACTCCATTTCTTGACTGAACAATAGCTCAGAAATTCCATATGCGATTCTTTATTTCTCAAAGGAATACAACTAGAAAGACTGTAAATAATAGTTGATAGGAGTTTTCTTTTCTTTTCTGTGGATGCATCCTACATTTTTAATGTAAATAAATTTCATGTTTTATTTTCTTGCCAAGAAGGCACTTGTAAATACTATTAGCTATGTTCAATTTAATTTATTTACTCATCACCCAACTCGCTAGGTGAATTGAAAGAGAAGGATAGGGCAGTTTCTTTTTAAGAATCTTCCCACATGTTACATGTCATTTACACTATTAATTGATGATTTCGGAGATGAATGAGTACTAAGAAAAGAAGCTATTTAAGCCGAGAAGGCATTCAATCATTTAGGGTGAAGTCGGAAGACGTGATTTTTCCAAAGTTATCGACGGACATGGATTACTAGGTCGACAATGAGTCACTCATTACAAAGGCTACTTCATTAGTAAAATTTTGAAATAATTTCTTGAATATCTGATTTAATATTTAAATAAACTTTGAATGGTGAAACCTAAAAACTCTTTCTCTGTGTTCTTAGCATAAGGATTAGTTGTAAGACTGTAGTAGTAACGATCGACGACGATTTCCTTAAGAATTAATGAGAATGGTACCTAACTAAATACGAGCAAGAGACGTCTTTCTGCGTTAGGTAGAGAATACCGTTGATTGACCTGGATGTTTTTCTGTTGCGGAACTCACACCCGTAGAACTTAGTCACCGGATTTGTTGAAGTTAGAGCTAGTCTGGATCTCTTGTGTCCTTGCCTGGACGCGGGAACGGCGCAATACAATCTGCTAATATATTCAATGACTCTCTCTCCGTGCTCCAAACACTAAAATCTAACAAGTTTACGCTGAACTGGTATGTTTATAATGTCAAACACATCCTCTTCAATTTACACCAATCAGGTATCCAAATAACCCTCATTTGGATACCTGCACATAAGAACATACCAGGCAATGAACGAGCCGATCGCTTAGCGAAAGAGGCTTCCCTCTTATCTACAACCCCAGCTACATTTTCTGTTCCAGCCACAGATTTCATATCTCTCCTCAAATCACAACAACGACACATATGGCAAGACACATGGACAACATCTGCATGTCAGAAGGGCAAATTCTATCATAGTCTCCAACCCATACTACCTACTACTTTCTGGTATCAACACGCCACCTACACTCGTCGTCATATCATCAATATCATACGTCTTCGCTTTAATCATTCCCTTACACCTCTCTATAAATTTCGATTTCGCTTAAAACCGCATCCCCTATGCCATTGTGGATCTGTAGATGCTGATATCAATCATCTCTTTTTTCAATGCCCATTGTACAACTCTCCTCGCCGCTGCCTGTACTCCAACTTAATACAATACAATTATCCACTCCCCTCGTCAATTGCATGTCTCGTCTACAAGCCCTCTCCCACAATCATACGTATCTTAAATCAGTTCTTAGAGCACTCTAATTTACAACTCTAACCCCACTTTCCCACAATACATTGACACTACTTACATACTTCATCATATTCTCATTTGCCTCCCGCCCTCCCTCAAGCCTCCTCTTCAAACAAGACACATAGCTACCGTTTATTCTCATCTCCCCCTCCACCGATCGCGTGTACATTTTCATTGATGTTCATATCAACACACTGTCGCCCCTCTTCATCTTTTGTTTACGATTTCACTGACACTTTGCCCCCTCTACATCCCCCCATATACGTTGCTCAGATATTTCTTTCCATCTGTCCAAAGTCCTACACTCTCACATATATCCACCCCTCCGTCGTTCCCCTGCCCTCTCCTGCTTGTCCCTTATATGTTGGCCCAGTGTGTATGTTTTGTAGAAGTCGCTGAGACGGCCACTCTAGCGTGAAGATTAGTATACCTTGTGTCCCTGTGCTTTTCCTATATCTCCTAGTCTTGTATACGTATTTCCTCACTCTCAATTGTCTAGGTGATACGTCTTTTCCTGAACTACTTCAAGTGCTTTGAACCCATTTTGTGAGTCTGCTGCATGGTCTACTTCCCTCAATCTTCAAGTACTTCGTACTCAGAAATAGCGCTGTTAACGGAGCGGTTGTTTACGGAGCGAGGGCTCCGGGCGCTTTCAATCGGTGCCTCCGGAGAACATCCGATTGGATTACAAGCGCGTAGTTTAAACTTGGTACGGGAGAAATGAACGAGCATTTGTACAGGAATTTATAACTTGTCGCTTTTAATGTGAGAAACTACGCCCCTCCGTTAATACTTTAGTTATTTGGCGATATTACAGATAGCATTCTTACGTACAAACATAATCATTATGTAACAGAACCTCCGATTGAATGTCAAGCGCGCAGTGTGAACTTGGCACGGGAGAAATGAACGAGCATTTTCACAGGAATTTATAACTTGTCACTATTATCGTGAGAAACTAGGTCCCTCAGTTTATACCGGTACCCTTATTATTGGACGATAATACAGATAGCATTCTTACGTACAAACATTGAATGATCGAACTCGATAGCTGCAGTCGCTTAAGTGCGGCCAGTGTCCAGTATTCGGGAGATAGTAGGTTCAACCCCACTGTCGGCAGTCCTGATAATGGTTTTCCGTGGTTTCCCATTTTCACACCAGGCAAATGCTGGGGGCTGTATCTTAATTAAGGCCACGGCCGCTTCCTTCCCACTCCTAGCCCTTCCCTGTCCCATCGTCACCATAAGACCTATCTGTGTCGGTGCGACGTAAAACAACTAGCAAAAAAAAAAAAAGACATTGAATGACAAGCGCGTAGTGTGAACTTCATACGGGAGGAATGAACGAGCATTCTCATATGAATTTATAACTTGTCGCTATTATCGCGCGAAACTACACTCCTTCTTTAACTTTTTTTTAAATGCTATATGTTCGGGGCGTCGACCTTTGAAGATCTTTTGCCTCTACTTGCACCATATTATGTGAGGAAACCTGCGTGTATTATGTAAATGGCGGTAGTGTAAAGTGTTGATTGTGATGAAAGGAACGTTAAGGATGACACAAACACCCAGTCCCCAGACCAGGGATATTAATAATTTAAATAAAAAAAGCTCTGAACCGGCCGAGAACCGAACCCGGGGCCGCCGGGTGACAGGCGGACGCGTTGCCACCTACACCGTGAGAGTTGTTTGTGCCATGTTTTACAACGCAGCACTTACAGACTTGAACCGCTTGAACTACTCCCGTCCACTCGTAAATAATCATCCTTTACTTCTGCACGTCTTTCGCGTTTTTTACATATGTCTAGAAATTAAAAGCGAATTCAAATTTAACTTGAAACTACTGTATTCTAGTGCCAATACAATGGGAATATTTCCATAATAATAATAATAATAATAATAATAATAATAATAATAATAATAATAATAATAATAATAATAATAATAATAATGAACGAGGTGTACTGTGTAAGTTCTGCACAGGTAGGGCCTGCACTTTTCTGAGAAACAACTGAACCTATTTAGATATATTGTTTGTTGTATCTACAGGGTTTATACCTACAGGTATATGGGGTATGTATTATATGTCGATATAATTGCATTTTCTTGATACCAAATGAGAGGATGCATTAATTATTCTGAATGACTATACGTTCTTTGTTAAGGGGTATTGTATGGAATATCGGTGATATAGATCAATTTTTGTTTATGTAGGTAACGATTTTTATAGGGCACCTACATTCATGGACGTAAGTTTGAAATTACAGCCCACTAAGTCCTTACACTCGGAGCTACTGTTGCGAATAGAGCTGGGAACGGAGCAGTTGCTCCTATGATTGCAATCGGTAGAGCGAGTGCAGCGCTCCCTCCGGAATTCTCCGGTAGTAAACTGTTGCTGGGAAACCAATCGGTGCTTCGGCACGCGAGCGAGGGCGAGCGGAGGACGGAGCAACAGTACTGAATGTGTGCCTCGCTTGCCGTTCCATCCGTGGTGCGCAACGGATGTGCTAGCGACATAGTAAATACTGCTTTATATGTATGACGAAGGAGAATATAGGAAATATATACATTCTCATTTATCGTTCGTGTTTCATTTGTCGAGTACTTTTGTAACAATTTGCTTTACCTCATGCCGTCTTATGACGACGATGTGATAGGAACGGCTAAGGAGAGTAATTTCTAGGCGTAAAAATGGGAAACGACGTAAAACCATCTTCAGAGCTGCCGACAGTGGGGTTCGAACCCCTTTCATCCGGAAATTAGTGGGATCGAATCCCACTGTCGGCAGCCTTGAAGATGGTTTTCCGTGGTTTCCCACTTCTCCTCCAGGAAAATGCCGGGATGGTACCTAACTGAAGGCCACGGCCGCTTCCTTCCCACTCCCAAACCTTCCCTATCCCATCGTCGCCATGAGACTTATCTGTGTCGGTGCGACATAAAACAAAACCCAAAGTCTCACGCTCCAGGACACTGTCCTTCAGGCGGTATAGGTGGGATCCCTCTCTGCGTCCGAGGGAACACCCAACCCTGGAGGGTAAATTGATGGAAGGATTATTATTATTATTATTATTATTATTATTATTATTATTATTATTATTATTATTATTATTGTTGTACTCCCATAACCACTTCTGTGGTTTTCTGTCACGTTAAGGTGCCGACATTTTGTCCCACAGGAGTTCTTTCATGTGCCGGTACAGTAGTGGCGATTAGGGGGGGGGGCGAGAGGGGACAGTCGCCCTCCTACTTTGTGGAGAAAACTTTGCATTTGTATTCCATTTTAGCTGGATGAAACAAGGAATTACAGGAATTACTAAAACAAGCAATTTGTAAAGCCCTGTTGTCTTATCAGCTAATTATTATCTTTAATTAATAACGAAATTATTAGCGGAAATACGCAACAAAGTCGTTCACGCGGTTAACCGATTTGTATAGCGCCACTGCGAGTACTGTAGTGGAGACTTTGTATGTGCTGTGAGGAAGAGTACGCGTGCATTCGTTAGTCTGGCAGTCTATTTAGTGTCAGTTAGTTTTTTTTTAGTCAAATACTAAATTATTTTTAATTATATAATCACGCCGTACGTCTATTTAATTGTAATACATGTGTAATATTGTTCCTCTCGTGAAAGTTTTATTGTATAGTATTGAATCAAAATCTCAAATAAATATTATCAACACAGGTAAGTTGGTAGGCTGAGAATCTTTACCTCTCTGTCGAAATTCCATTTAGTACCTTTTTTTTTCAGTTTTAATGTATAACGTATATACCCCCCCACCGCTATATCCCACAAACTGGGGTACTTTGTTGTCTTTACATTTTTTGCCCCCCTACTTCTAATTCCCAATCGCCGCTACTGCCGGTACACCTGACCACCTTCAGGTACCGCCGAGCAAAGTCGGAATTGAAACCGCAAGCTTGAGCTCAGAAGGCCAGCGCTCTACCGTCTGAAATACTCAGCCCGGTACAGCATATAACCAGTTTCAATCAGTTCGTACTCTTCAGTAAAAATTGAACTGGCGTATGACTTTTAGTGCCGAGAGTGTCTGAGGACAAGTTCGGCTCACCAGATGCAGGTCCTTTGATTTGACGTCTTTAGGTGACCTGCGCGTTGTGATGTGGATGAAATGATGATGAAGACGACACATACACCTAGTTTCAGCACTAGCGAAATTAACCAATTAAGGTTAAAATTCCCGAACCTGCCGGGAATCGAACCCGAGACCCCTGTGACCAAAGGCCAGCACGCTAACCATTTAGCCATGGAGCCGGATGTACTGTTCAGTAATAAATGAGCTACGAGTATAATTAATGTAAGAACATCGTATATAATACATGTTTACATGTTTACTTAAACCATTTTACTACGAGTATTAATAATATTGTTAACGCATTTGCAACGGTATAATATATGCCAATATTCAATCTACAGTATTCTATCCACCTGCACCTATTGCAAACTGAACGTCAGCAGATCAAAATCTGTTATTCATAACGTAACAAATAATGCGGCGATCTTGAAACGACTAAATCATTTGAATGACAAACGTAGGGGAACACATGCATCTGTGGAATTAGTACTGAAATTTAAATTGTAATTCCTCCTAAGATCACCGTTGCAACATTGCCCACATCACAGAATTTGAATTTTCCGCCAGTGAATTCAATCGGAGGACTACCGGAGGTCTCCGAACGAGCGCTGTAATCGTATTATCCGATTCAATCAACAGGAGGTCCGCCTCCTCTTCACAGCGCTACTCAGAAAACATTGTCAACTGCATTGGTGTACTACTTTATTGAAATTGTGTGCGTGTGTAGAACTAGTACAAATATAATACAGTATTGTGTCTGGGTGAAATAATGAGCCCAAATCAACTTCACGAACAGAACAGAACCTGTGTATCTTGCATAGCTGACTATATAGTTTCAATAGGGGGCCGATGACCTTCGATGTTAGGCCCCTTAAAACAACAAGCACCATCATCATCATCTAGTTTCAATAGTGGTGACCATAAGGACTCAATTGCATGTTTTTATTTTTTGTTGCTACCTTAATGGGCATAAATGTAAAACAAGAAGCCCAATCTATATCACGAAGAAGAAGAAGAAGAAGAAGAAGAAGAAGCTGTCTCTTGTCAATCGATGTTCTCTCAAATTTGTGATTTAAAAAATTGTAAAACATTCGTTACAATTTCTGGCACATATTAAGTGTTCGGTGTCTGTTTTATTTTGTGCCTAAAGATGATAACGCTGTCTGTAGCGGATGGTAAACCTTTCGTTTGGAACGCTGAAGGTTAGTTTTTTGAAAACATTTTTTTTCTGTATGGATTATTTGATACCATTCGTACCGTACTTACTGTTTGCATGTGATCGAAATCATTATAATATATTTTTATGTTGTGAAGATTATCCTGGTGAGTTTGCGGATCAATCAATTTAGATAATTACCGCGGTAAAATGATTTTTTTTACCGGGCGAGTTGGCCGTGCGGTTAGGAGCGCACAGCTGTGAGCTCGCATCCGGGAGATAGTGGGTTCGAACCCCACTGTCGGCAGCCCTGAAGATGGTTTTCCGTGGTTTCCCATTTTCACACCAGGCAAATGTTGTACCTTAATTAAGATCACGGCCGTTACCTTCCCATTCCCTGGCCTTTCCTGTCTCATCGTCGCCATAAGACCTATCTCTATCGGTGCGACGTAAAGCAACATTGGAGGAAAACAAAACATAGAACACCAGGGTGGTAGAGATGGTATATTATTTCAAATCACTGCGTGCGAAAAGCGTGGATTCACTTCCAAACACTTCTGCAGTGTATAGAGTGGGGGCATATGAAGCTGATGATCGTGATTTGTCCGTCGGATGGAAACCTTAGGCCGTGAGCAGACCGTTGGTTTTATTCGACCGGAATACTGGGTTTCACCCTCTCCCTACCTCATCATCTTCCCCCTCTCCCCCTCCCTATGGGACTTGCACCAGGCAAGCCTGATTTATCCTCAGACACTCCCCATACAGAGCCTTGTGCTAAATAAATAATTTTTTTTAAATGTAGCTCGTCATCACCGAAACAACAATTGCTATACGAACTTTGCCAAGAACAGAAATGCGATGTTTTATGCATTCAGGAAACTCATAAAGATAACCATCAGATTCGACCATATATACCAGGTCTGAAGTTAGTTGCAGAAATACCACACCCTAAACATGGTAGCGCCGTTTTTGTCAAACCAGAGATCCAAGTTGAGAGCGTCCACTGTACAATCAACCACAACATCGAGATAATCTCCCTAGAACTCAGCAATTGTGTAATCACCTCCGTCTATAAGCCTCCTTCAGAAAGATTCTCCTTTGCCCCACCTAAAAATTTCTATTCAGACAAGACATCTGTGGTAATAGGAGATTTCAATAGTCACAGTCACGTGTGGGGATACACACATGAAGATGAAAACGGTGAAGCTGTTCTTTCCTGGGCTGAAAGTAACCACCTCTCTCTCATCCATGACAGCAAACTACCTCCATCCTTCAGTTGTGGAAGATGGCAACGAGGATTTAACCCAGACCTCCTTTTCGTATGTGAGAGTATAGCACAACACAGTCAGAAATTTGTGTGCTCACCGATCCCCAAAACACAACATAGACCAATAATGTGTCAGCTACTTCCTGTAATAAGACCTCAAGAAACTCGCTTCAGGCGACGATACAACTTTAGAAAGGCTAATTGGTCTAAGTTTTCCGAAATGCTGGATGAGAAAGTTCGGACTATCCCAGCTGTACCTGAAGAATATGAACATTTTGTTGATGTTGTGAATCTATGCTCTCGGACATGTATCCCAAGAGGCTGTAGGACTATCTATCTCCAAGGGGTAACTGCAGAGACAGCAGTATTACTAGATGAATATTACAAATCATACAACGAAAACCCATTTAGTGAGGAAACCTCCAACGTTGCAACGCGTATTCTCTCTTCAATCTCTGAGGCAAAGAGAGGCCAATGGGAGAAACTGATGGCAGACTGTGATATGGGTAGGAGCAGCCAAGAGGCTTGGAGATTGCTACAGCGCCTAAATAATGACCGTTCTCAAACAAGTACACATGTAAATGTCAAAGCTGATGAAATTGCACACCAGCTCATTGAAAATGGTAAAACTACTAGAACCATCAAGACTAGTAAGAAGACATTTGAGAGAAAACCTGATCAAGAATCCAGCATTCTATATCAACCTTTCACTCAGGCTGAGCTTGATTATGCATTAAGTAAAACCAAGAATGGTAAAGCTGCTGGCCTTGACGGCATAAGAGTTGAGCAAATTAAGAACTTTGGTCCAACCACAAAGCACTGGCTAATCGAGCTGATGAACAACTGCATCCAATCATGCAAGATCCCGAAATTATGGAGGAAAGCCAGAGTTATAGCTATTCGCAAGCCAGGTAAGGATTCAAATGATCCAAAGAGTTATCGGCCTATCTCGCTCCTTTGTCATCTGTACAAGATCCTTGAAAGACTCATACTCCATAGGCTAACGGAGAAGTTAGAGGCAATCTTCATACCGCAGCAAGCTGGATTCAGAACTGGGAAGAGCTGTACATCTCAAGTGTTGAAGCTAACGCAGCATATCGAAGATGGTTTCGAAAGGAAACAGATCACTGGAGCTGTATTTGTCGACCTTACAGCTGCATATGATGCCGTCAACCATAGACGACTCCTTATGAAACTATATAATGCAACTAATGACTACCAGCTTACCTGCTTCATTAGGAATCTCCTTGAAAATAGAAGATTTTTTGTTGAATTTCAGGGGAAAAGAAGCAGGTGGAGATCACAGAGGAATGGATTACCTCAGGGAAGTGTACACTCTCCATCATTGTTCAACATCTACACCAATGACCAGCCGCTACCCGAAGGAACACAGAGCTTTATCTATGCAGATGACTGTGCCATTACCACTCAAGACACCTGCTTTGACGCTATTGAGGAGAAATTATCTAATGCACTTTCAGTGCTGTCTACTTACTACAAGGAGAATCAGCTGAGACCGAACCCCAGTAAAACCCAGACTTGTGCCTTCCACCTCAAAAATAAAATGGCAAACAGAACTCTCAAAATCACTTGGGAAGGAACCACATTAGAACATTGCAGCACACCAAAATATCTTGGAGTTACCCTTGATCGTGCTCTAACTTACCAGAAACATTGCTCGAACACCAAGCAAAAAGTGGCAGCCAGAAACAATATTATAAGGAAGATAACGGGTACTACCTGGGGGGCACATCCCAATACTGTGAGAACCTCTTCCATTGCTCTATGTTACTCCTCAGCGGAATATGCATCCCCAGTATGGTACAAGTCAAGCCATGCCAGGAAGGTAGATGTTGCTCTAAACGATACCTGTCGCATCATTACCGGCTGTCTAAAACCAACTCCGTTGAACAAATTGTATAGTCTTGCTGGTATTGCCCCTCCTGGTATCCGTCGAGAGGTTGCAGCAAAAAAACGAGAGGAAGAAGGCGGAAACTTCTGAAGTGACTCTGTATGGATACAGGCCAGTTACTTCAAGACTCAAATCAAGGAAAAGTTTCCTCAGAACAACAGAGGCTCTTAATGGGACACCTCAGCAATCCCGAACTGATATGTGGCGCACAAGCTGCACTCGCTCCGAAGAATGGCTGACACCAAGTGAAGAATTACCACCTGGTCACATGGAGAAATGGAGTACTTGGAGATCACTGAACAGATTACGGGCAGGCGTGACTAGATGTAAAAGCAACCTGCAGAAGTGGGGTTTCAACATCGAGTCATCATTGTGTGAGTGTGGTGCAATCCAGACGACGTATCATTTGCTGCAGTGTAGTAGGTGCCCTAAAACATGCACAGTACAAGATCTACTTAAGGCAACAGGAAATGCACTGGATGTCGCCAATTTCTGGGCAAAAGTAGTATAGACCTTTGTTTTTTGATAAGTGTGACTTTGTATATAATGTATATAATTCAGTAAGAGTATATATGTATATGTATTTATAGTATTAATGCTTCTGATACGAATAAATAAATAAAAATCAGTTGTTGTAAGTCTTTGCTGCAGTCGACTATCTTGTGTGGGTGAGGGCATATGTAAAACATACTACCTCCCTGTGTAATAATTTAGTTTTAAGGACCCTGACTGGCTACACCTGGAGAACAAGGAGAAGATGACGTTCTCCACCGGCCAGGGGTTGTTGCAGTTCATTGTTATGCCCTCTGGGCTGTGCAATGTACCTGCAACTTTCAAGTGACTGATGGAGTCCAGGGTGAGAGGCTCATGCAGGACGTTTCCAGTTGTACCTAGATGACATCATTGTGGTCCCAGAGCACATAGAAAACCTTCAGAAAGTATTCCAGAGACTATGGGGTTCTCATCTGAAACTGAACCCTAGGAAGTGCCAACTATTCCAGCAGGAGATGTATGCCACTTTGTGTCACTGGACGGAGTAGCCGTCGACCTGGGAAATCTAGGAGCTCTTATAGAGGCTGGCCTATGCTGAAAAACAGGTGGGAATTAAGGAGTTTTCTTGGCCTTTGTACCTACCAGCGAGGTTTATTGCTGCTTCACCAACATCTCAAAGAATTCTCATTGCTCCAGGAGAGAAGAGGCTGTTCTAATGGTCATCTGTGGCGGAGACTGCATTCGGGTCCCTCTAGCAGTCCCTGTGCTTGACATCTATCCTGGGTTATTCCAGCATAGAGAAAAGTTTGTTGTTGACAGTGACGCCAGTAATGTGGTGATTGGTGGGGTGTTGTCACAGATCCAGGAAGAGTGATAGTGTGTTATAGCAAGACATTATCCAAGGCTGAGAGGAACATCTGGCCATCGTGGAGATGCTGGAGCACTTTCATAAATACCTATACTGTCAGCAGTTCCATATATTATTTGCGCACTTTTTAGCGATAGATTTACACCCTAGTACTGAATCGGTCGACCTCGGCAATCATTGAGATTCGTACTGGCAACCTTTGAAACACAAACTATGAATCGCTTATACATCACTCTGCGACATCTGGTGTACACTTTATGTACTAGTACTGTTGTTATTTACACAGCAAAGCCAAACTATAGAATTCACTCTAGGAATAAGATTTGCATCGAGATATGTTATATAATGTAATATAATGTGTGTGTGTGACACAGCTGTTGGCTCAAGATAACAAAGGTTTAGAAAATTCATATCGATCGATCATATTATCGATTCAATTCAGATTTCATTTCCATTCAGTTGAAAATACTAACGGAAATGGGAGAGCCACCTCCTTACTCCTCAAACCCGTACACAAATCTATCGCTAAAAAGTGTGCAGATAATACACACTATTGTGTTTTGACGTGGCTTGTAAATTTAAAAATGTAATGGGGACAGAATATGCAAGTTAGCCTATATGCGGTCAGCTATAGTAGTGTAGGCTACTTGGAGCAACCAGCAGTGTCAATGCACTATGAGAGACTCTGTCTCATTACCAAAAATTGATGCTCAGGTGGTGATTCGCAGGAAAAAAAAGAATGGAAGTGGTGACTGAGCTACACAGAGGCACAATGGCAGGCCTCTTGGGGTCATGACCTTAGGTGATATTAATAAAGTTGAGCACTTGCTTTCTGCTCAAGTTTTTGGAGCAGGTGATCCAAACGGTATGAATAAAACTGAGGCGTATCTGCTCAAAGCCGGCCCCGTGGTGTAGGGGTAGCATGCCTGCCTCTTACCTGGAGGCCCCAGGTTCAATTCCTAGCCAGGTCAGGGATTTTTAACTGGATCTGAGGGCTGGTTCAAGGTCCAGTCTACGTTGTTATTGAGGATCTATCTGACGGTGAGATAGTGGCCCCAGTTTAGAAACCCAAGAATAATGCCTGAGAGGATTCGTCATGCTAACCGCACGACACCTCGTAATCTGATATAGATGTTGATTGCTGGTGGTGGTGATTATTGTTTAAAGAGGAAGTACAACTAGGCAACCATCCTCTATATAACACTAATCAGATAGAAAAAAAAAGGGAAGGGGTCCGACACTTCGAAAAATGAAGGTATCGGCGGAAGGAAGACAAGGGCCACGAAGAGCTTGAAAATGAAAGACTCCCTAGGCCTCAATACGTAATACCGTCGGGGTCGGAAAAGAACAAGAGTTGACCAAGAGAGGTCGAATAGGATAGATGAAAGTGAGGTGCCTGGCACAAGTAAGTGGAAGCAATGTCAGGACTCAGCTAAGGGCCCCGTGATTGCCAACCCACGCTCCAAATTTCAGAGCCCCTGGGGCCCCTTTTAGTAGCCTCTTACGACAGGCAGTGGATACCGCGGGTGTTATTCTACCGCCCACACCCACAGGGGGTACTAGGCTACTTGGAGCCATCGGCACTGCCAATGCACTATGAGAGACTTTGTCTCGTCAAAAATTGATGCCTGCTTGGCCATCAGATGATATAGATATTAATTTCCATAGGGAACCTGAAATATTTGTCCCGAATGAGTAAATTTATAATACCAATATAAATGGTCCATTGTTGGACATTATAAATTTTCCAACTAACTCATTCCTGGTTGCCAGCGTTTTGCCCCCATGTGCTAAGATGGGCTCATTAGTTGGTACTTTGCACACCCACCAAGACGCATGGATAGTGCATACCGTGTAGGCTACTTGGAGCCACCGGCAGTGCCAATGCACTATGAGAAACTTTGTCTCATTACCAAAAATTGATGCCTGCTTGGCCATCAGATGATGTACTGTAGATGTTGATTCCCATAGGGAACCTGAAATATTTGTCCCGAATGAGTAAATTTATAATACCAATATACAGTAAATGGTCTGTTATTGGATATTAGAAATTTTCCAGATAACTCATTCCTGGTTGCCAGCATTTCGCCCCCGTGTGCTAAGTTGGGCTCATCACTTGGTATGCCCTAGCCATGCGTCTTGGTGGGTGTGCTAAGTACCAAATTTATAAACCAATATAAATGGTCCATTGTTGGACATTATAAATTTTACAGCTAACTCATTCATAGTAGGCAGCATTTGGCCCCTGTGTGCTAAGTTGGGCTCATCAGTTGGCATTCCCATAGGGCATCAACATCTATATCTTATGATGGCCAAGTGCCGGTGGCGCCAAGTAGCCTATGCAGTGGCCTCCACGCTGTGCACTAGCCATGCGTCTTGGTGGGTGTGCTATGTACCAACTGATGAGCACAACTTAGCACACGGGGACGAAACGCTGGCAACTAGGAATGATTTAGCTGGAAAATTTATAATTAGTATTGTAAGTGATATGTTCTGAGCTGTCAGTGGAGAGATGGCGTGGAATGACTTTAGTAGATGAATAAATTTGAGTAGTGTCTAAAAAAGTAGGAAAGATCACAATATGAAGATAAGGTTGGAATTGAAGAGGACAAATTGGGGAAAATATTTGTTTATAAGAAGGGGGTTGGGGATTGGAGTAACTTACCAAGGGAGATGTTCAATACTTTTCCAGTTTGTTTGCAATCTTTTAAGAAAAGGCTAGGAAAACAACAGGTATGGAATCTGCCACCTGGGCGACTGCCCTAAATGCAGATCAGTATTTATTGATTGATTGACTGACTGACTGACTGATTTATTTATTTATTTATTTATTTATTTATTTATTTATTTATTTATTTATTTATTTATTTATTTATTTATTAATTAATTAATTAATTAATTAAACAGTGACTAAATAACTTCTCTCAAAATGATGCTGAAGACTTGGGTTACAAATATTGATGTATACAAATCAGCCGATTTACTGTACGCGCACTTTTTAGTGATAGATTTTTGTACTCGGTGAGGAGTAAGAAGGGAGCACTGCCGGTTCCGGTAAAAACTGCCAACTGAATGGAAATGAAATCTGAATTGAATCGATAATATGATCGATCGATATGAATTTTCTAAACCTTCATTATCTTAACGCCAACAACTGTGTCACACATACAATATATATAATACTATATAATATTTCCCGATGCGAAACGTGTTCCTAGCATGAATTCTATAGTTTGGCTTTGCTGTGTAAACAACAACAGTATGAGTACGTAAAGTGTACGCCAGATGTCGCATAGCAATGATAAGCGATTCTTAGTTTGTGTTTCATAGGTTGCCAATACGAATCTCGAAGATAACCGAAGTCGACCGACTCAGTACTAGGGTGTAAATCTATCGCAAAAAAAAATGCGCAGATAGTACTCGACCATATGCCAACAGCAGAATATTCTGGAGAGCATCAGTAATCACCAACAATACAAAGACTGTTAACTATCTTGCCTATGGAATGTCATATATTCTCGTGAATTGGTTTTCCTTGATTAAATTTGCAATTTTATTGTATTGTTTATTAACACACTGAGCGTCACAGCGGGTTTCCTGCTAGGGTAAAATGAAGTTTCAGCCCACAGACCATAATTTCAAAAAAGGCTGGCGCCCAGTGTGTTAAAGGAATTTGTTTCCTTCATGATAGGTGCAATGAATCTTAAGTGCTATTTGAATTTTGTGTCCAGTACCTGTATGAAATTAAGAAACTACAGAAGGTACAACTATATCTAATAACCTGTCTTGATAAGTATCTTACGAACAAGACTATGGATATTTAAACAAAAATGGAGTATTATATCCTATTTCCACCAACTCAGATATGAAACAAAGTAAACCTAACCTACAGTATAATCTACTAAACACCAACAGAACTACTTAATATCAAATTTGAAAAAGTCTCTAATCTTGATTACTTCCAATAAACAGCAAACATAAATGATTTATTCTACTAACTGGATCACTGACATAATGGATTTTTCTGTTATACTATGTAATAACTACTTTATAACTACGAAAAAACAGAGCATCTTCGACAGTGGACTGTTCACTAGTGCATCCGTGGTAGGTTAGCCAGCCTCACAGTCTAGGGTTAGTGAGTTTGCCTCTTACACAGTGGTCCCACGTTCAATTTCTGCTCTGGTCATGGATTTTTGTCTGGATCTGAGGGCAGCTTTGAGGTCCACTCAGCCTATATAAGAACAGTTGAGAAGCTAACCGACAGTGAGATAGTGACCCTGGTCTAGAAAGCCAATTGTGTTATGTGGTTTGTGTAATATTGTGCTGTATGTGTCTGTAGATTTTAATATAATGAAAGCGTACAACTTGACAGGTATGGCCTGTACTGAATGAGAAATTTGCTACAGATATTCTGAGATATACTTGTGAGTATTCACACAATTGTAATCTATTTCAGATTGGCTCAAGTTGCGTGAGGAGCACCATATTGTTGGTGTTCTGGTCGGTTGTTTAGCTCATCTTCCTCGCCAGGAAGCTTTTCCTGGATTACCAATGATGTTGCTTCCTGAAGAGGCAACACTACTACTTGAAAAGAAATTGGTCCAGCTTGCACGCTTTCCATCACTTTCAAGAGCTCCAGGTCCAGGTGTGAAAGAAGAATTTGAAAAGTATAGGAAAAGGATATATGAAGAACAGGTGGGTCGAGTACATTTTCATACTACTATATTTAAAATTTATTACTAGGTTGTCTATTTAGTGTCTATATAAATTAACTTTGAGAAAAAGTCAGTCTGGAGTTAAGATCTGAGGTGAAAAATTTGATATGCTGAGGTATGCTGATAACATACAAGTAACAACAGAAAGTGAAGATGACCACACATTAGTTTTGTTGAATATGGAAATCACATTCTCAAATTGCTTCATGAAAATTAATGCCTGTAAAACTAAATGTAATACCAACAGCAGGGGCAGCGCGTGGTATTGTTGCAGTTAAACTAAACAAGTTATAACATTTACTTGGAACTAGTTTCGACGTTGGTGAGCATCATCTTCAGCCAAATATGAGAACAGGCAATCGTAAATAAAGATATCATTATTATATCAATGCACATATAAACACTCTTAATACGGGACTTATGATGCCCCTAAACGTATCTGGAGAAAACTTCAAATAATCACAGTTTCAAAATCTTGAAGTCACGATTAGAACATCAGTTAACACAACATAATTCTTTTCACTCAAGTTAGAACTTTGAAAGTATTGAGTTCGACTTAGAACCGTAAGATTCTCAAATTAAAAAAAGTCTTGTCATAAATGAAATGTTATACAAAGGTCGAACCACATATAGAGTTTCTCTGTAAATATGACAGTCCCAGTTAGAACGATACTTTAAAATAACATAATTATTTAACTCAAGATGGAATCTTGAATGTCCTGAGTTCTATTTAGAGTAGGAAGATTCACAATTTAAATAAAAGGTCTTGTCACAATTGATCAGAAGTACAAAGGATGAAACATATATAAAGTACCTTTATAAATATAAAATTATTCTTGAAAAACAAACCGTGAATAGTCGCCTGGTTTCAAGAATAATTTTAATGTTTATAAAGAAACTTTATGTATGTTTCATCCTTTGTACTTCTGATCAATTGTGACAAGACTTTTTTTTAAATTTATTTTACGCGCACATTGGAGCACTGAAATCAATCTATATACAGTCAAGTCTTATGAATATTGGTTACAAATTTGGTTGATGTTTCTTCTTTTGTTCCCAGAAATGTTTCATTCTGTCTGACCTGGCTACCCGTTCTTTATCAGTTATGTTGTACTGTTTGCATGTATAGGTCTTCAGTTTAAGTCTCACATTGTTATTTCTCAGGATCCTCTTCTCTTCTGTGTTTTCAATTTGTTGAATTGTCAAGCCTAATTCATTTAAATCTTGTTGGACTTCTTTGAACCAGTGATTTTTAGTTTTACTTTTCCAAAAGTAGTTGAATAAATGTTTGAGTGTCCTAGTCCCTGGTAGTCATGATATGTGACAGAAAAAAGCAACTCTTCTTTTCCACATTTATTTAAATTGTGAAAAACTCCATTGTCATAAAGCAGCAGGGAGAGATGAAATTAGACCTGAAATGGTGAAGTATAGTGGGATGGCAGGGATGAAATGGCTTCATAGAGTAGTAAGATTAGCATGGAGTGTTGGTAAGGTACCTTCAGATTGGACAAAAGCGGTAATTGGACCTATCTTTAAACAAGGGAACAGGAAGGATTGCAAAAACTATCGAGGAATCTCATTGATTAGTATACCAGGGAAAGTATTCACTGGCATCTTGAAAGGTAGGGTGCGATCAGTAGTTGAGAGGAAGTTGGATGAAAATCAGTGTAGTTTCAGACCACAGAGGGGCTATCAGGATCAGATTTTCAGTATGCGCCAGGTAACTGAAAAGTGCTACGAGAGGAATTGGCAGTTGTGTTTGTTTCATAGATCTAGAGAAAGCATACGACAGTGTACTGAGGGAAAAGATCTTTACCATACTGGGGGACTATGGAATTAAAATCAATCAATGGCATTTATGTTGACAACTGGGCTTCAGTGAGAATTGATGGTAGAATGAGTTCTTGGTTCAGGGCACTTACAGGGGTTAGGCAAGGCTGTAATCTTTCACTTTTGCTGTTCATAGTTTCTTCTTCTTCTTAGCATGCCTTTCCGCCTCAGACGTTGGCGATCAGCATGGCTATTCTGGCTTTATCCCTTGAAATTCAGAACAGTTCTTCAGATGTTTTGTTGAACCAGGTTTTAAGGTTGTCGAGTCAGGAAATTCTTCTTCGCCCAGGATATCTTTTTCCTTCTATTTTCCCTTGCAGGATAAGTTGAAGCAGCTCATATCTTTTCTGATTCCTCATGATGTTCCAAAATATTGTAGTTTACGACACTTGATGGTGTTGATCAGCTCTGGTCTCTTGTTAGACGTAGAACCTCAACGTTTGTAACTTTCTGAGTCCATGATATTCTCAAAATTCTTCTGTATAGCCAGAGTTCAAATGCTTCCAGTCTAGCAGTGGTGGCTTTTGTAAGGGTCCATGTTTCCACACCGTAAAAGAGAACTGATAACACATAGCACATAAGGAGCCGCATTTTGGTAGGTCGTGATTCTTGAAGGTTGAGCTCATTGAATTGAAAACACTTCTCGCTTTTCCAATGCGACACTTTCTTTCTTGTGAATTGTCCCATGCGTCGTTAATGATGGTACCCAGGTACGGATACTGTGAAACTCTCTCTATACTTGCTCCATTGAGAAACAGATTCATGCCTCAGATGTTCTTCTTACTGATGATCATTAATTTTTTGTTTTATTAGTGTTGATGTCCAGACCATATCTCTTGCTTGTTTCAGAAATTTTGTTCATCAACTTCTGTAGTCCTTCCATCGTATCTGCAAAGACAGTAGTGTCATCTGTGTAGTGCAAATTGTTGAGTTTGCGTGGATCATCTGCTGAAAGGTATAAAATGGCAGGGAGAGATTCAGTTAGGTGGAAATGTAGTAAGCAGTCTGGCCTATGCTGGCAACTTAGTCGTAATGGCAGATTGTGCCGAAAGCCTGCAGTCTAATATCTTGGAACTTGAAAATAGGTGCAATGAGTATGATATGAAAATTAGTCTCTCGAAGATTAAACTGATGTCAGTAGGTAAGAAATTCATCAGAATTGAATGTCAGATTGGTGATACAAAGCTAGAACAGGTCCATATTTTCAAGTATTTAGGTTGTGTGTTCTCCCAAGAGGGTAATATAGTGAGATTGAATCAAGGTGTCGTAAAGCTAATGCAGTGAGCTTGCAGTTGCGATCAACAGTATTCTGTAAAAAGGAAGTCGGCTCCCAGACGAAACTATCTCTACATCGGTCTGTTTTCCGACCAACTTTGCTTTATGGGAGCGAAAGCTGGGTGGACTCAGGATATCTTATTCATAAGTTGGAAGTAACAGACATGAAAGTAGCGAGAATGATTGCTGGTACAAACAGGTGGGAACAATGGCAGGAGGGTACTTGGAATGGGGAGATAAAGGCTAATTTTGGAATGAACTCGATGGATGAAGCTGTACGCATAAACCGGCTTTGGTGGTTAGGTCATTTGAGGTGAATGGAGGAGCTAGGTTACCTAGGAGAATAATGGACTCTGTTATGGAGGGTAAGAGAAGTAGAGGGAGACCAAGACGATGATGGTTAGACTCACTTTCTGACGATTTAAAGATAAGAGGTATAGAACTAAATGAGGCCACAGCTCTAGTTGCAAATAGAGGATTGTGGTGACGTTTATTAAATTCACAGATGTTTGCAGACTGAACGCTGAAAGGCATAAGAGTCTATAATGTTAATGTATGTATGTATGTATGTATGTATGTATGTATGTATGTATGTATGTATCTTCCTACATTAAATAGACTGGGCGAGTTGGCCGTGCGCGTAGAGGCGCGCGCCTGTGAGCTTGCATCCGGGAGATAGTAGGTTCGAATCCCACTATCGGCAGCCCTGAAGATGGTTTTCTGTGGTTTCCCATTTTCACACCAGGCAAATGCTGGGGCTGTACCTTAATTAAGGCCATGGCCGCTTCCTTCCAACTCCTAGGCCTTTCCTATCCCATCGTCGCCATAAGACCTATCTGTGTCGGTGCGACGTAAAGCCCCTAGCAAAAAAACATACATTAAATAGAACTCAGGACTTTTAAGATTCCATCTTGAGTTAAATAATTATGTTATGTTAAAGTATCGTTCTTTTTGGGACTGTCATATTTACAGAGAAACTCTATATGTGGTTCGACCTTTGTATAACATTTCATTTATGACAAGACTTTTTATTTGTTTGAGAATCTTATGGTTCTAAGTCGAATTTAATACTTTCAAAGTTCTAACTTGAGTGAAAAGAATTATGTTATGTTAAGTGTCGTTCTAATCGTGACTTCAAGATTTTGAAATTGTGATTATTTGAAGTTTTCTCCAGATACTTTTAGGGGCATCATAAGTCCTATATTAAAAGTGTTTATATGTGCATTGATACAATGATATGTTTATTTACGATTACCTGTTCTCATATTTACGTCAAGATGATGCTCGCCAGCGTCGAAACTAGTTCCAAGTAAATGTTATAACTTGTTTAGTTTAATATTATTATTGAAAAAGGGGATTTTTAATTTTACTTATGTAGTGTTGTTGCAGTGTAGCACAACTTCCAATAATTTTACACTTCATTTGTCGTCTTTTCTTCTGATGTTTTAGTATACAATATGTAAAAGGTGACAAGAACCTAATTGTAATGGGAGACTGGAATGCAGTGGTAGGCCAAGGAAGAGAAGGTAATACAGTAGGAGAATTCGGATTGGGACAAAGGAACGAAAAAAGAAGTCGGCTGGTTGAATTCTGCACTGATCATATTTTAGTCCTTGCTAACACTTAGTTCAAACACCACAAACGCCGGCTGTATACGTGGACGAGACGTGGGGACACTGGAAGGTATCAAATAGACTTCATTATGATTAGGTAGAGATTCAGAAACCAGGTGTTTGATTGCATAACTTTCCCAGGAGCAGACGTGGACTCTGACCACATCTTGTTGGTCATGAAATGCCATCAGAAGTTGAAGAAATTGAAGAAAGGAAGGAATGTAAGGAGATAGGATCTAGACAAGTTGAAAGAAAAGAATGTGAGGGATTGTTTCAAGGAGCATGTTGCACAAGGACTAAATGAAAAGGCTGAAGGAAACACAATAGAGCATACCTACCAACTTTCCCGATTTAGGCGGGAGACTCCCGATTTTCGACAGTTTTTCCCGCCTCCCGATTATTCTATTATCTCTCCCGATTTTAGTTTATTTTTCGGTGAACTTCAAATATTTGTTTTCAAATCCCGCCGTTATATTTTTTTTACGCCAGTGGCTGGAAGTCCTTCGCCCATTGGCCACTTTCAAACGAAATATCGACGTTTTTTAATGCGAGGAATGTGCGCGAATGTGTGATGATTATTGAAACCTGTATATCGCGATGCGTATATCGATTATCAATCTCTTGTTCTCGCGTGCTATGTTCATGTTCGTTCACATCCGTCTAGTCGATTCTAGAGATTCAGATTGTAGTCGCTAGATATGGATTCTTTTTTTTAGTAATTTAGTGACAGAATTTCAATGATAACGACTGGTTAGTTTTCTAGAGATTTTAGGAGCCATTTGGAGAAATTTCTGATGATTTTAATTTATCTCAATATAAATAAAATGAGTGTCTGTACATTGCTCAGAATTTAAAAAGAATTATATTTCTGCACTGGTCGTGACCACAGTAACAAGGAGAAATGCACGTTTTAATTTTCTGTAATGTCTGTCTGTCTGTCTGTATGTATGTATGTATGTATGTATGTATGCCCATCACGAGAAAACGGCTGAAGAGAATTGAATGAAAATCGGTATATAAAGTCTGGGAATAAGTTGCTACAATCTAGGCCATATATAATTGTATTCACGCTGAGTGAAATGGTAGTTTAAGGGAAGGCCGAACTTTTAATTCTCAAATATTTGTTATTATTGGCCTTATCGATAAATACTACATAATTAAAGCTATTAAATTTCCTATCATTTATATCTTGTACATTTTTACCGTACCAGCTATGATAACAGACATATTAATGAATTTGGATTTTTGTTGCCAGGTCCATATCAGCGCCGAAGTACGAGAAAATGGGTGAACAGAATTTAATGAAAATCGGTATGTGAAGTTGGGAAGTAATGAACTACAGTCTACGCTATAAATCATGTTGTTCACCCTGTTTGAAATGGTAGTTTAGGGGAAGGTGCCAAAAATTTAATTTTAATTAGGCCTACCTACCTTATTGGCCATATCGAAAAGAACTACATAACAGAAGTTATAGAGAGTACAATGTCTGGTTATTTATGTCTTATTCAGTTTTACCGTACCAACTATAATAATATTGGTGATGATGGTGATTAAATTGTGAAGATGATTATAAGAATGAGAAAAAAGTCATGAAGGAATGATTGCTTAAATAATAACATAAGAGGGAGTCATGATAGAAAGGACGACTCACATTAGATGCTCTAATATCACAGAGTTGGAAGAAAATTAAATGTGAAGGACTGCAACATAGAAAGCTCATAAAATTGATCAACAATAACATTACATCGACCATTGTTGTGATGTGCTTTGTGTATTCTGCTTCCATTTACTTCCCATAGATGGAATTACTGCAGCATACCTAGTATAACAGCCTGCCTGAATATTGGCGGGTAGTAGCTGGGGAGTTAGATCTCTCTCATCTTTAGCATGCTATTCCTCTGGTTCATAAATTTTCTGATTCTGCTGGTACGTAACACACTGGATCATCACAGTATTCCAGCTTTTCGATCCCTTCTCTGAGGCAGTCATTGGAATGAGCAGTGTGTGCACTTAAACGGAATGATGACACAGAAGTGTTCGCGGCTGTCTGCGGCCTGATCGTTCTAGCTCTGGAACTTCCAACTGTTAGATCGACACTGTAGTACTTTTTGTTAAAAGTGAGAAAATGTGCTGTTTTCCATTTTATCAAATATTTCATATGACAGCATTACTTTTACTTTTATCGTGACATTCGTACTGACGTCATTGTAATGACCTATGTTGACTTCAGTTGGGAAAACTACAAGGACAGTCTTTCTGAAAATTCTGTAGCGAAGCACGGGTACAACAGCTAGTTATTTGATACAATTAGCATTGAGCTTCACATAATCGCGCGGGCGCTTGATGCAATATATTAACCTATGCATTTGCTAAGTAATGGCATCTAAGTGCATGATCAGAGAGAGGTGAAAGAAGGTGTGGGCTTGAATGGATCTAACTACAGTATCAAAAATCAATTCAAAACTTTAAATAAATGTTATATTTCTTTTCAGATCTCAAAACTTAACAAAATTCTTCACTTAGTGAAGGAAAACCAATGTATCAGATACAATGACAATTTGGATACCAGAATAGAAAACCCCAGAATAGGGAATTTAACAGCTTTAGGCTTCAAGCCCCAAATTTACAAGTTCTGAACTGCAAGCTTCAAATTACAAATTAACAATGACTCCAAAGTCGCGTTTATTTAAATAGGCAAGGAGAGAAATCTCCCCAAAACCCAAATTATCCAGAGCACTTGCTCCCACCGTTACAATTTAAGGCCTTCCAAAGGCGCCACTCATTATTACACAAATATCACAAAAAGCTATTATGCTCTCACACATTTTACCAAAGAGACTGAGCTCCCAAATCCATACAGCCTACACAAGGTAACTTTTCAAAAACCTTACAATCTCTGACCTCTCTAGGCAAATCTATCACTTACAATTTAGTTAATACTGTACAGGGGTATCTAGTACCCATACTACTGGGTCTTCGTGAAAAAGAAGAACAGGTTAACGTTACTGGCCCAAACTCAAAATGTATGGAGGCGTACACTTGCGCTCCTTGAAAACCAAGATTTTAAAACCCTACTTGGGCTTGTGGCCCGATGGTACAGAGGCTAATCCCAAGCTACTGAGGTGACTAGAAAGAAGGTTTATTAATGCTTTACAGAAGGAGAAACAGTTACAAAATCGTAGTCACCTCAAGATGAATTGAAGGGGAACTTGAGAGGGTAACACACACTCTATCCCTGATTTACAGTTAAAGACTTTATGAAGTTTCACATTAACAAGGAGTAGTTCACATTTTGAAGAAATGTATGGTTACAGAGTTAGAAATTAGAACCTTTCCCTCGGGTAAGATTGCGGAGATAGCTACAGAGATATAAAACTGGTGGACATTACCTGGGCTGCTGTACTGCCTGCCGAAGAATGAGACGCCCCGCCTCCTGTCTTAACACACACACTCAGTACTCCGACAATCAATCAGACAAGGTAATTTGAAAAGCCGAGCTTATATAACCGAGGGGATGTTTCGAGAAGGCTCTGGACTAAATCCGGACCCACCCTCTCATTTTTATTGGATAGTCCAAAAAGTACAAGAAGCCTATTATTGGCTGCAAAATAATTACGGAAAATTTCTGATTGGCCAGATTCAAAAGCTGGCGGAATGAGAAGGAAGTGTTGCAAACATTGAAGTATTGAAATAAATAAAAGTTAGTTTAGTTGTGAAACCCTATGAACACAAAACTTTTTTAAATCACTATTTCTTCTACCTTGCACCAGAGTGCATTACCTCAGTTTTTGTAATGATATCTATGGAGAAAAGTTCAAACTTCTTGACGTAAACCAAAACAAAACAAATAAATCCAGTCAGTTTAGGCAACTTCAAAATAACGCATTACTCAATTATTCAATGGTGACATGTTCTGGTCAATTTCCCAACTTCGTGCATTAGTGGTTTCAAGTTTAGTTTGATAGAGTTCCTTGAGGCGCTTCTTTTAAATGTGCAGGGTTGAGGTGTACCTCCCGGTACTATTATTATTATTATTGTTGTTGTTGTTGTTGTTATTATTATTGTTGTTGTTGTTGTTGTTGTTGTTTCCATACTTTTCTGTACATGTGAAGATAAATTCATCCATGAAGAGTCTCCATGCGCTTGTGACGGACTTATCAACAGTACTTCGTTTTGCATGTGGTGCTGGACCTGACTGTTCCCTCAGGACATTGTGCTGAGCTCGCCTGCCAGCATTAGTGTCACAGGGACTCATAAATTGCCATTCAGTGCCATCTGGTGCATTGATCATGGAACCAGGTACCAAATATGGAGTATGCTTCTTACCCAAGTCTTGGTGACGGCACCCTTGTCCAGGAGAGAGAGTTGTGTTTTAACTTTCACCTTCAGTTGTAGTGGTGGCAACCTCTTCATTTTGCCTTCTGGGAGTTTCTATAGCCGGACCTGCGTCTCCAGGGGCTGGAACATTTTCTCTCCAACCCGCCAGCCCTCCTCGAGCATATTGTGAACGACCTCAAACTCCTCATTGTGAAATAAAATCTGTCTTGACTTTTGGCATGAATATGAAGAATATGTACACATTGGGCATAGCAATGAAGAAACTGTAAAACAATTGTTACCTCTGCCTGTCTTGTTTTCAAGTTTTCCAATGTTAGTTATTTCTGGCGAGTCAGCTGGATTACTTTCAATCTCTTTAAGCTCCGATTCAGACGAAGAACTTGGAGAGGGCGGTGGAGGATAATAGTCATCGGATGAACTGATCTTCCCTCTCTCGTCCCGAGTCATCTTCACTTAATTCCTGGAGAGAAACTATTAGATCATTCGGTCTTAAATACCTTCTTTGCTGCATATTTGAGGAATCAATCGTAAAATAAACATAACAAACAGCTCTATAAACAAACTGAACAAACTGTTTATAATGCACTCTTCACAAGCTCCTTACTGCGAATGGCGGGTTTGTTCTAACCTTGACTCTCGTTGATGGAGTGGGGAGGGGGTAAATAGGTGAAGGCAGCGGATGGAGTGGAATTGGGGAAGAAGTGAACAGTGTGCATCACGCATAGGAAGCAAATAGAAGCAAAGTTATGAAAATACAATGTGAGTTCTTGTAAAAACTAACATGGGTCAAAAATGACCCTTCAGTCCTTCTAGGTTAATTGAATTGTAGGGACCAAGCTGTTAGGACTGGGACATCCAAATTTCAGTGACAGTAAATAAAGCCTGAATGATGAAAAGTCATGCTGTCTGAACGAAATATAAGATAAATGATGGCAACAGCAGTGTGTTGTGTTCATAAAATGGTCAAAAATGATCCTTCTGTCTTTCTAGTGTTAACAAACTGCAAAAAGCAATATGTTATGATGAATATTTATGAGATTTACCTTTCAGCTTGTGTTTACTCACTGACTGTGGTTGTGTGTGGTCCCATGTTGGCATCATGACTTTCACATTTCTTTTTTTTTTTTTTTTTTTTCCATCAGAAAGAATGTTTTATGGCAGAGCGTAAACGTCAGGTTACTAATATGCTTGATCAAATTATTGAGGGTAAACGACGCAAATTGCTGGGATTAAAGACATTAAAGAAAAAGGAGGCTCGGAAAGCTGGTAAGATCGCCTCTGATCAAAAGGAACTATGCAGTTCTCCAGCTGAAGTGGAACGTATGACAAACAGAGAGGCTCTCCTGGAGGAAGAACTTCAGAAAATTGCACCTATTCACTTCAGCAACACCTTGGTACAAACATTTACAGGTTAGCATTTTTTTTAAATATTATATTTCTTTGTATTTCCAACCGTTTTGCTTATAACAAGTTGATTAGATACTATTCACTTTCTGTTTTGCATAAGGTTGTAGGTTCAATGCCTGGTGCAGTTGTTAAGTGTGTTTAAATATGTGAGACTTATGTCTATATAGTTCTTATTCGATTTATTTTGAGCCCTTTGTAAAACTGTGATATTATTCACAATCGCAGACAATTTTTCTTCTTCTACTGCTTTTTCCCACTCCTAGATATAGTACAAATTGTGGATATGTTGAGAAGTTATATCTCACAATTTCAATAAATGTTAATTCTGTTGCTAATCTCTAAGATAGGAAAGTAAGATCTGTACCTATACACTTAAATCTACCTGAGAAAACTTAAAAACTCAAATCAAGGAATGGAATTAATAATCTACATCATCTGTAGTAGCGTTGTTATTATTACTTGGCTATTAATCATATTATGATTACCTTACTGCTACATTGATTGTGTACAGTGATGATGAAATCATATTCATGTTTAATATTACCTAAGTAGCTCCAGGCTGAAAATGGTTTTCCGTGGTTTCCCATTTTCACACCAGGCAAATGCTGGGGCTGTACCTTAATTAAGGCCACGGCCGCTTCCTTCCAACTCCTAGGCCTTTCCTATCCCATCGTCGCCATAAGACCTATCTGTGTCGGTGCGACGTAAAGCCCCTAGCAAAAAAAAAAGTAGCTCCAGGCCCTAGATTGAAAAAATCAAATTTATGACATTCAGGAATACAATAGTAGATTTTGTTTTCGTATGTCTTAGAATGACAGTATTATGACATTGAAGACAAAGAGTGTGGGAGGACCAGTGATGGCTACAATACTGGTAGAGCAGTGACGATTTGGGTGGGGGGTGCCAAACAAAAACAAAAGCCTTCTTTATAAGGAAGTTCCTTAGATGAAGTTGGAAGCTGGTTAACAATTGAGAAAGTGCCCAGAATGGTCTGGAAGACTGCAGGTACATTTGGCTGGCCTATATAAAGAGCAAAGCAGGCAAGAGTCACGAGTCACTCTTGAGTGAGCATGAGTGAGTAACGAGACTGTCTTGAATCACTGCGTCTGTGAGGAGTAAGTTGTTTTTGATTACACGAAGTGTGGTGGGTTGTGAAGTGAACTGCTCTAGGAACATTTTGCTGTCCTATATAAAGAGCAAAGCATATGGGAGTTATGAGTTAGTCTTGAGTCAATCGTGAGTGTGTTATGTGTTGGTCGTGAGTCAGTGCATCTGTGAAGAGTACGATGGTCTTGATTACATGAAGTATGGTAAGTTGTGAAATGAACTGCTCTACGAACATTTTGCTGGCATATATCAAGAGCAAAGCAGATGAGTGTCAACGAGTCAGTCTCAAGTCAATTGTGAGAGAGCACAAATTAGTTATGAGACAGGACGTGTGTAAGTGTGTCTGTGAGGAGTGTGATGAGTTATGAAGTGAGGTGAACTGCTCTAGGAACAATGAAAAGCTGTATTGGAAAGCTTGAGAGTTTAACTTGTCAGAGGGCTGTGTGTTTGACAACTTTCATGGCTACAAACTGTGTGATGTGGAAAACATAAATGCGAGTGAACTTGTTAATAACTGTAAATACAGGATGATTGAAAAGTTATGTAACCCATGGAGGTACAATAAATAATGTTGAAATTACTACTGCTTTACGTTCATGCATCCTTGTGATCATGTTCATAGACATGTCCCATAACATTTCACGTGAAATATTGTTCACAGTGAATTGAATGTTGGTCTTTAGGTCTTCCAAATTCGGAGGATGGGTTATGTACATTGCTAACTTGAGGTACTCCCATAAGAAAAAGTCTAGGGGAGAGATTGGGAGATCGAGCTGGCCACAGTAGCTTGGAAATGATGCACACTTGCAACACTGATTCCAAGTATTCCATAGCAACATGAGCAGTATGAGAGGTTGTATTGTCCTATTGAAAACATGTCCTTTCCCTCCTTGATCTGATTAGCAAAAAATTGCCTGACCAGCACAATGTAACGACTGTTGATCATCATGGTAATACTAAATTCCCATGAAGGGAATTAGATATTTTTCCCTTCTTGGGAATTTAGTATTACCATTTGGAATTGCTAGGCGGGCATTAATTCCATTGTGGAGTTTTATCTCCCGTATGCAGTTATCAGACTGTGCCACATAAGAGGCTTCTGATAAGTTCACCTGCATACACCCCAGCATCAGTGGGTAGGGTCTGACACATCCCACTCTGACGAGTCTAGTGTCAGACCTTAGACGAAATGCTGGTTAATAGAGCAAACGCCTGAAAAAGCCATACATCCAATTTTTGATCTGATTGTTGATCATCATGTCGAAGAAGAGAATGAAAATTCTCTTTCACAACATGGCACACCATGAGCCTACATTTTGGACATGAAGAGGAGACTCATGCAGCACATAAGGATTTTCAGTCAACCACCAACATGTATTCTGTGCATTCACATACCTGCTGAGGTGAATCCAAGTCTTGTCTGACCAGTACTAGCTATCCAGCTTCTCTCCATCTGGCATCACATGTACCTTGAACCAGTGACAACATTCAACATGATGATTGGCATTTGGCATCACCTAGCAATAACTGATGAAACAGCCTTCATTTTGTATGGAAACATGTGTAACGATCCCCTCACCGCAATACACATTGTACCATAAGACACACCACTCTGAATAGATAACCTGTGCAAAGATTTCTTTGGACTCTTCAGCATTGTGGCTTGGATATCGATCAGTTTTCCTCGGTGAGAACTGTTGGTCTGCCACTTTGAGGGGTATCTCCCACATTCCCAGATTTCTTGAATTCATCATAAAGACATTGAATGCTTGATTTATTTTGAGGTGCCTTTGTGTGATAAGAATCTGCAAAGCATTCGCGGATGGTGTTTTAACTCAGACTGCATATGCATTCTTCCAAAATGAAGATTATTTCCTCCAATGTGTACACCATGCGTCTCTTGTACTCGGTACTGAATTCCAATGATCACCCCCTGCAACAAAACTAAAAGTAATATAAGCATAATTTTGCCATGGGTTGGATAAATTTTCAATCACCCTGTAGTAGTAGTAGTAGTAGTAGTAGTAGTTGTTGTTGTTATTGTTTATATATCTCATATTCCCTATTCCATATTGACACAAATATTTTACAATAACCTCAAAAGGAAGTGATTCTGGTTCCACTTTGTTCAGTATAAATACTAATCAGATTCTTAAGATCTTTGTCTTCTTCTTCTTCTTATTATTATCCACAAAATTTTGGTACATGTTTTGTCCTTGTTTATGGGACTTCTTCAGCCATTCTTCTTAAAATACTCAAACATTTTTTAAAAATCATCAAACATTGCACACAAGGAATGTTTTCATATACTATTTGTTCATTACACTAAAAAACAAATGGTCACTTAGAAAAGTGTCTACTTAAAATAGTCTTCTTAGATCTGCCCCTAGTAAAATACTGACTTGATACGGAAAAAACTTAATAGTATACATTAAACTGTTGCAGTTCATTCCAATAGATGTAATTTTGCTTGTGCAAGGTCAGGTTCAAGCCGGAGGTTGGTCTGTAATGTTTTGGGGGTGTTTTCCGTATCATAGATTGGGTTACAAGTAACTAATCTCATTTTGTTCTGTATTGAAGATACAATAAGTAAAACTCTTTCGAGATTAAAATTATTGTAATAATAATAATAACGTAAATGTTTCCACCTTTTCAATACAATATATTGTTCAATACGGACCAAAAACATGAAATTCATAACCATCAATAAAATTATTGTGTCCAGCTTTTCAATACAAATATATTTTTTAGTGATTAAATTCTACATGAATTATAAACACCAGTTAGGAACATGTTTCGCCCTAGTTATGGGCATCTTCAGCCTAATACTAATCTTAAGGTCAAGAATTAAAACTATAAACATTGGAACTTAATAGTAAACTTAATACTAAATACAATGGTCTTATGCTTTTTACATAGTTTACAATATGTACAGTATGTACAATATGTACATTAACTTTGCCAGAATTTATGAACAATGAATTAATTTATTTTATAATGACTAGACATCCAAATTGTAGATTGGATTGATCACAGCGTGAATTGGGGTTTCTCAAATTGTATTGACTAGAGATTTCTCACAGCATGAGTTGGGGTTTTTTCAACTGTTATGGTCGCCTGAGTCGAAAGAATTGTTACAAAACCGGAATCTTGGTTAAAGTCGATCATGTTAGGGTTTGAATCTGTTTGAATATTCCTTTAGAAAGAAGCATAGTTATGTTTTAAGGTTGAAGCATGTTTATTGGATACATATTGTTGATATCATTGATTAGTGCTCATCGGATAAAAATTTGGAATATTACGTCATTCTTGTTGATTAACTTCCCGTTGGTGCATTGTTCAACCTTGGGAGGAATATGAGTTGTCTGTAACTGGATAAGAGAAAAAAAGGGGGAATTAGAATGATGAATGTAGAACCCAATATGATAATAATTGCAGAGTGAAAGTGTTTATCCCATGAACTTACTTGTCTTGTCGACGTTAGCTGGGACCACTTGTTCCGGTTGTGTCTGAACGACTAAGCTTGGCTACTCCTAGTGTAGTATTGATGCTGTAATCGAGGGGTGGAGCATGGAGGGGAAGGGGGAGTGAGTTTCAAATTGTGCGTCTGTGTTGTGGCTTGAGAGGTGTTTCTCAAATTAACTCCGGAGTTAATCCAGGCCGTAAATCAGAATAAAGTTCCCAGTATGTTTAAATCACAGCACGCATGCGCTCCAATAGCCACGCCTAATGCCGGGCCCGCACAATCCAAGTCGAGTAATTTGAGAAACCCCAGTTCACGCTGTGATCAATCCAATCTACAATTTGGATGTCTAGTCATTATAAAATAAATTAATTCATTGTTTATAAATTCTGGCAAAGTTAATGTATATATTGTACATACTGTACATATTGTAAACTATGTAAAAAGCATAAGACCATTGTATTTAGTATTAAGTTAAGTTTACTATTAAGTTCCAATGTTTATAGTTTTAATTCTTGACCTTAAGATTAGTATTAAGCTGAAGATGCCCATAACTAGGGCGAAACATGTCCCTAACTGGTGTTTGTAATTCATGTAGAATTTAATCACTAAAAATATATTTGTATTGAAAAGGTGGACACAATAATTTTAATCTTGAAAGAGTTTTACTCATAGATTGGGCCCGCTCAATGAGGTGACCACAAACACGAACCAGCATGTTTATTTAAACATTCTGGATGATCAGGTGTTGCCTGCATGATGAGTATGCTATTGATACGTCAATTTTTCAAGATGACAACAGCAAAGTTCATTGGCCTGGACGCATAAGTGACTGGTTTTATGAACACTCTCCCACCCTATTACATTTTGATTGGCCTGCAAAATCACCTGACTTGAACCCCATTGAAAATCTATGGGACATATTGGATCGGTGGGTAAAACACCGACATCTGCATCCGTGCAATTTGGTGGAATTGCATGATCAAATCCTTGGCGAGTAACTTAACCTGGATGCAACATACCTGTACAGCCTTTGGATTCACTTCCTAAGCAAATCCAGAGGCCAGAGGCAAAGTTACATGGTATTATAATGGTGTCTCCAGGGGTGACTAATTTTTTGTCTGGTGATCTTATAATAGTTTAGACTTTTCATTAAATGGGTACCAGTATTTTACAGTTCCACACTCCTCCACTTTCATCCATCTGTTATCTCACAAAGCACTTTTTGTCCTGTTGTAATTTTCTTTCTGTCAGTGAGACTTAAGGATATTTGATAGAACATGTACATGAGGGAACTTATCTTTCATTCGTGTTACTGTAAATGGTTTATTTTTCCGTGCCTGTGTCATTAAGGTTTAGTAATTGTCAATACTGGGAACATTTTCCCTCTTCCCTCTTCTTTCATCCTTTATTATTATTATTATTATTGCAAAATCTCTGGAAACTTGTTGTATAGTTTTTATTTTCTCTTTCTGTACAATATACCACCATAGACACACACCCTGAAAATTCTTACTTTGACCAGCGGCTTAATCACACCAAGCTTTAATATTCTTAGAGGTGACACCTTTTTCCACGTAACAAAATAGCACTTTTCAGATACAACAACTTCTGCAAGACAAATATCTCAGCATCTGCTGACATCTAGAGGATTTTCATAACACAATGAGATACTGAGTTGACTTCTTCTTGCAAAAAGAAATAAACACTTTCTTGCACCAAGGTCTTCAGTTGTATGAATCATTCTGACTGCATATTTAATTCTGCTTCATTTCCTTGCTAACCTAAAACATCGTTCTCAATGCAATTTTATTTGTGTGAAAAAATATCACACGATACATGTCTACTTCTTGATTGTAAAACCACTTTATTGTCGACATGATACTGTATAGGCTTTTGGGCTTATGCCACAGTCAAGATTTTCTTCTGATGACGCAGAGCACACTTCTCTGCGAAACGTAAAGAATTTCACCTCATTTTCTCGACATGGCATAAGCCCAAAAGCCTATACAGTATCTTGTCTTTAAGTACTGGCCGTGAAAGCATCAGTGGCAACACTTTGTCACTAAGTCTATTCCTTACAGCACACAATTCCACTCAGTTCACTTGATAACTACACAGTGATACACAACACTACAACACTAGTAAGGGAAACACACTAATGCAATTTACTGCCAATTCTGACAAGTACAGATATCAACAGTCCACACACTGATTATTCACTTTATCATCACAAGGCAAAGACTGACTACCCTCTAACTCACTCAAGTCGATTCTGACAAATACAGATATCAACCAAATCCCCAACTCACTGTAACCCACACTCGCTAACACCCGCTAACTCCCACTGGCCTCTCAGCCTGTCATCTCAGTATATATACCATTCGACAAACAGTCTAGAAATATCGACTTCTGGAAATGTTCTTGCAACACACTAAATGGAACACATCCGAATATACAAGGAACAATGGATTGACCGGTCTCTCGATCAGAGTAGATTAAACTTGAATGTTCGATTACAGTTTACAAACACACATCGAGAAATCTGTAATATACCTAAAGCTTCTATACGTATCTGGATAATAAGACATTACCGTAAGTTTCCAGAAACCTCCATATGCATCAGAATGATAGTGGTTTATACCCAATATATGAATATTACAGAGTTTTCTACAGTTTCAACTACACAGATTGAGGTTAGACATATTCACATTATGTATTTGAGGTTATACAGATTTATAATACATATTTACAGGGTATAGTCGTACTTAGCATTTAATACAAGATAATTAAAATATATTAAACATAACAATTGAAGGTTTTACAAGAGTTAGGTTATGTGTAGGATGGCATACGTATGGCAACATCCATAGGACATTCTGTGTTTAAAAAAAGGTTAATCAAGCCTAGAACTATTTCTGGAGATTGTAACTGAATGATGTGATTTTTATATCTTCTAGCATATCCATGGTTAAGATCAGAAGATGCATGTAATGTAAGATGGCAGTTTCCTTCAAATCCTGCTGAGAAGCTACGTTATATGACGTTCAAAGATATTTGGGAAAAGGGCTTCTACTTAACTTCTGGCCAGAAGTTTGGAGGTGACTTTCTTGCATATCCAGGTGAGATTGATAGTGTAACTGTATAATGCTGTGTGATTAAGAAAATGAGTTAATTTATCCTGGAATTAATTTCAGTTATTTTAAGAAAACAATCATACTGTATTCACAAAATTTCTCCTACCATCAGTAAGTATACTTCTCTCAATGTGAAGGGATCTTACAAAGTGTCTCTTGAAAAACAGATGATCTTGAGATATAATAGAAGTCCCGGGAACTTTGCAGACATCATCAACATGTCTGATACGGTACTTCTGCAGTTTTTTGGGTGTGCAAAATATGTATATCCTTGCTGAAAAATTATTGAGTTGATTCAAAAGTCTGTATCATTTATATATAAATTGGCACCACTGAGATAGCTAGGAGCTTATTAGCTTATTTATCACATGTCATTTGTAGTGCTGCTCTGAAGTAGGTGAGGTGTTAGAAGAATGGTCAAACATAGAGTACCAAATGGCAAAAAACAAACATTTCTGACATATTCTTCTGTTTGAATTTAACAGAATAGTAATTGTAATTCACTACTCACTATATCATTTTGTAAATTCCTTCCATGTTCACATTGTCATATTATTATTAAACTGTTGCATATAACAAGACAGTAATTAAATGTAAATTGTTCTTTCTTTGAACTTCACTGCAGAGTCAGTAATTTGATCATATACTCGTAAATACAACACTAACTTCTCTGCTCAAAAGGTGATAATGGACTGAAAGTACTGATGGACAAATGAGATACGTACAACAGGGAAGGGGTCAAGGGATGTCTTAAAGAGTACCGCTACATCCATCTTGGCCATGTCAATGAACCAGACTGTCAAAAGATGATGCTATGATGTGCTTCTGAATTTCCCTGAAAGATCTGGAAACAGAGATGCATTTTGACTTGAATCTCTCTTTAGCCATGCATAACTTTTGCTTGGAACCAACCATAAACATGCACCTATCTATCATGGCTTTGGAAGGAGCTTCAGCCAGCAGACCAAAAGCAAAGCAGAGGCTGTAGCTGTAATAGTACAATATTGGACCCTCTTGCAGCTTCTTGCTGTTAGTAACCACACTAGCTTTAGAGGCTCCAACTGAATATAATACACAAAGAAAAATTATAAGTTGGAAGATGCTTCCCATAGAGATATTTGGACAGGGAATTAAAAGTTTGAAATTACTGATATGTGTAGCATGAATTTATTCATTTATTTGTTTCGTCAGCAATTCATGTTCATATTCTCAACCACATACCTACACGAAATGTTTTTGAATGACAGGGGAATGTTATCATGTTGGGTTATAATTTGCGGGTTGCATAAATATGAAAAAATATGCATGGCTGATTCACCCAGTATATTGAGGCTTAAACTGGGTGTACAATATTTATGTGCTGACAATATATTATCATCATTATTTTAAAGTTCCAGTTTCCCGGGTACTGTTAGCTAGCCTCTTCCACTCTGTCTTATTGAGATATATTTTGTTGTTAATGATGTCTTCCAGTGTCTCTTCCCGATTAGCAAGGTCCATCTTTACGATGTCCATCCATTGGGTTCTTTGTCTTCCCACCATCCACTTTCCTGCCACATGCCTCTCCAAATTAACATAAGCTGTCCTTGGTGGTTCCATCCTCATTACATACCCGAATCACCTCAATCTGGATACGCTGACCTGATTTAACAATGATGTCTCCATCCCCGCTTCCTTTCTAACCATTTTGTTCCTTAACTTGTCCAGTTTTGTGTTTTGAATTGTGAACCTTGGGAACTTCATCTGAAATGTCTGTAACCTTGATGTGTCCATAGTGAGGGTGTAAGTTTTGATACCATTAGTTAAGAGTGGTATGAAGTATTGGTGTCAGTTGCAATTGATTTTATACTGTAATATTGCAGTGTCACCCCAGTTTCCGATCAACACAGAGCATTCCGTTTATATGTGTAGCATGAATTTATTCATTTATTCGTTTCGTCAGCAATTCATGTACATTTTCTCAACCATATACCTACACGAAATGTTTTTGAATGACAGGGGAATGTTATCATGTTGGGTTATAATCTGCGGGTTGCATAAATATGAAAAAATATGCATGGCTGATTCACCCAGTATATTGAGGCTTAAACTGGGTGTACAATATTTATGTGCTGACAATATATTAATGTACAAACTATTTAGGTACTGTGTGTGTTTAAGGGCTGGTTTTACATATCAAGCTTAAGCCAGAGCTTTAGTAAATCGTTGATGCCGTTTAAGCAAAGCTTTTGCTTTGGTTTAAACCGTGCGAGTTTCAGAGTAGCGCTTCTGCATTCTGCTTTACCGAGCTGAGTATCTCATAACTAGGAAGTTGGCAGTGCTTGCGCATGCACATTGATTCAGTTCTCAATTTTATGTCCATAGTGTTACTGAAGTAGGTTTTTATAAGTTACTCATCAACATAAACTAGTAAAATGAACTAAAAGTGTGATTTGAAACTTACTGCAAACTTGAATTTGCAAGAAGTTAGTGTTTCTTAGAGGTTAAATAACATAATATAAAAGAAGCACTATCATCTGCTCCTGAAGGCATTCTGCAGTATTGGTTATCCGGACCCGTGTCCTGACCTCCCAGATGAAGTGATACGTGCGCACATCCAAAGGCTCTTATGAGAGCCCCACAAAGGCTTGCCAAAGGCTCAATTCCCTGGAGGAGCTCTCCGTATTTGTCATCTCAACATCGAAGGCATCAGCAGATCAAAATGTGAAATATTACAAAAGATCCTGAGAGAGCACAAAGTAGATACTGTTGCATTGCAGGAGACACAAGTGGGCAACGCAGACCAGCTTCAGACATTGATTCAATCCCTGAATATCACATGATCATGACCAGTATGGCACAGCTACCTATGTCCGAAAGTCAATACCTAACACCCAGCTCATTCCAATAAGCTCTCACAATGACCCCTCAGCAATAATAAAATGGGCAACTTCAGCATTACAAATATTTAAGTCACCAAATGCATCATGGCCTGATGGTCTTCTGCCAACCACCTCGCACCCAGTTATTGGAGACTTTAACAATCATCATATCAACTGGGGATACAGACAGGTTAATTCACATAGTGCTGAAGTGATCAACTGGGCTGAAGTACACAATCTGCACCTCGTGTATGATCCTAAAGATAAATGCACATTTTGTTCAGCCAGATGGAAATGTGAAACAAATCCAGACCTGAGCTTTGTCACGACTGACGATGCTCTGATCCCGGTATTATAGTTATTAATATAATAATAACTTCTTATGACGATGCTCTGCCGACCACCAGACGTATTGTTGATAAATTTCCAGACAGTCAACACAGGCCCATCATCCTAGAAGTAGGGGTGCAGATACCAATCATTCACCACACCTGTGATGGAATTTTTCCAAAGTCAACTTGGGACCAGTTTTCTCAAGACCCAGACAGCAATATCTGATGGATCACTCCCACCTCTGGTATCTACCAGAAGTTTGTCAGGATGGTAATCTCAATGGCCAAAAAACACATACCCAGAGGCATTCGAAAACAATACACACCATGTAGGAGCGACACTAGTGAGCTTCTGTATCAAGATTTTCTACAGAGGGGTCAGACAGAAGTTGCAGATGATCTCATAAGCAGTCTGGATAAGGATAGAAGGGAAAGATGGATAAAAACGGTTGAGGAACTAGATTTTAAGCATTCAGGTAGAAAAGCCTGGAACCTTCTAAAGAAACTAGGAGGCCATTTCCACAAACCACAAGCACCTCAATAAATCAAACCAGACAGAATACCAGACCGAATCATTCAGATGTTCAGGGCTAAGTCAAAGCACACTCCAAAGCATTCAGAAGAGACCTGCGAAAAGTAAGAAAATCGTGTTCCTCTCTACCATAGCTAGCATTACCATTCACTGTAGACAAAGTTACAATAGCCCTCCAAAGTTTAAAAATGGGAAAGGCACCAGGCTTTGACAACATTCACAGTGAGTTCCTTGTTCACTGTGGTAAAAACGCTAGGAAGCTTTGAAGGGCTATTGTAACTTCATCTACAGTGAATGGTACTGCTTGCTCTAGTAGAGAGGAGCATGATTTTCTTAGTTTTCGAAGGTCTCTTCTGATTGCTTTGGAGTGTGCTCTGTCTGACTTCCATCCATCCATCCATCCATCCAACATGCAGGATAACTGCCACCGGAGTTCAAGAGATCAAAGATCATTGCTTTCTTGAAACCTGAAAAACTACCTAATGCTCCTGAATATAGACCCATAGCATTATTAAGCTCAACCTACAAGTTACTGGAAAGGCTGATCTACAACAGAATCAGTCCAGCCATTTTCAAGATCCTCCCCGCAGAACAACATTCATTGAAGATGGATTTGAAGAGAAGCTAAAGACCGGAGCAGTGTTCATAGATCTGATGGCTGCCTTTGACACTGTATTTTGGGACAGGAATAAAAACTCTACAAATCTAATCAATTGCATGCTTTCAGATAGATAATTCAAGTGGTCATGAACAATACCCTGAGCAAACCAAGAAAACTAAACAGTGGACTCCCACAAGGTTCCATATTAGCCCCTCTGTTATTCAGTGTTTATCTCACAGACATCCCAGAAACGGTGTCAAGACGATTTGCCTATGCCGATGATATTTCCATAGCCATGCAGCACATAATATTTAACGCCTTGAGGAGACTCTAACAAAAGATCTCTGCTTACTGACAAATTTCTTTCAAAAGTGACACCTGATGCTGAGCACAACCAAACCAGAAGCATCTTGCTTTCATCTGAGTAACATACTGGCTCAGACCACCTTGAAAATGACTCTCCATGACACCATTTCACCATACAACCCAAACGCAAAATATCTCAGTGTAACATTGGACCGGGCACAGTCATACAGTAAACATCTCTCCAACCTTGCAGCCAAACTAAGTACAAGAAACATTATCTTACCTAAGCTATCTGGCAGCACATGGCAGTCCACAGCAGCAACTTTGTGTACTTTTGCGTTAAGTCTGGTGTATACAACAATTGAATACCGCTCTTCCGTCTGGCTGAATAGCATCCACACCAAGAAAATTGACACCGTCCTGAGTAAAACAATGCAGATTATCAGCGGTGTCATTAAAACAGCTCCACTGCACTGGCTTTTAATCCATAGCTACGTCCTTCTTCCAGGTCTATGCCACATGAACAATCTCGTTCAAAAAGCAAATAAATACAGCCCAATAAATCACTTCCAGTTTACCAAGACATCCGTAGAATCGCTTGAACCTGACTGAAATCCAGGCAACCCTCCCCTGCTGCTGCCTCAAAAACTGATTAAAGAAAACTACTGTGGACTGCGAACCTGGAATGAAGAATGGACTGCTAAGGCCCCCAATGAACGGAGATTGACTCTACTCAGGCCCCGCCTGGATTTCATCTCCTGCGGAGTGTATGGGTCCCACTAAAAAGAGTGCGCACTGGACATGGAAGAAGTGGCTCAGCGATGCATTCTTGGAGCCTTCGACCTTCTCCAAGCAGCAGCTGTGGTTAAAAATCCCAGACAATGCAACACATCACCTTTAGATACCCACATAGAGCCTTCCACTGAACTATCGACGACCTTCTGACAACTTCAACAATGTCTATTCAGTAGCTGCAACAACTGGGCATCCTAGATTTGTTTTCATTTGTTAATTTATGTATTTACTGTACTTATATTTTGCATCATTTCTGTGTTTTCTTATTTTTGTATTTTTTTCTTTCTATTTTTCGGTATTGCACATTTATTTTATTTTGTAAATTATTTGTTGTTTTTCATAATGTTACTCAATTTGTGCATGGCTTAACATGTACCATAAGCTAAATAATAAATATAAAAGAAGCAGCTTCTTAGAGAAGCAGAATACCGTCAGGGGTGACAGAAAATAACAAAACATGCAACATGATGGCGTCATGATGCCTAGGAATGAGTGAAACTACTGATGATGATAGTACAATGTTCTACAACATAAAATGTTCACAGTATTCTTGCGGTACACTTTGGAGTTATATTAATGTTGGTAAAGCATTGTGTACGTTCACAGATTCATGTATTTTAATGTACTATGTGTTACTAGTTTTTATTACATCCATATCTTGGAATATTCTAGAATGCTTGGTACAAACATATCCATGAATGTATGCAACGATTTACCAACATGAATTAAACTCCAAAGTGTAATTTTAAGTGTAAAAATTGTATTTTAACAATTATCTGTTACGAAGAGCCACCCGAATTTTAAGTAACATATGCATGTCATAAAATATCGACGCTTGTTTTTAAAACCAGAGGACACATAATATATTTGTATATTTTAATATTATCACTCATATCATGTGACTTTCTTCATTAGATTTAGTGATGTTTTTAAATTATATGTTAAGTTAACTTTGGATCTCCTGACCTCTGTGAAGGTCGAAACCGGTACTGCATATTAATAAGACATAATAAAGTATTGATTAGGTGGATGGTACCCATTCTTTGTAATTGTGAATACAAGTATCAATACAGACATGAAACTGACAGATTATAATAACCGTAGAGTTGTACTTCGCGACGACTGAGTTTGAGTCTTGGCGTATACATTCGCGTACGTCAGCATGTTTACACGTCGGCTGCGAGTTGAGAACTGTTTTCCACTCAGAAAATCCTGGCTCTTTTATATGATTCTACCGGGTTCGACTTCCTCCCCTCTTGGCAGAATTGAATTTCTTTATAGTGGAATTATTTGTAAGTCTCTAGGCCGATTTTTACGAAATTTGAGTATGTTGGCCTCTAGTAACTGGCTACAAGGTGATGTATTTCAATAATTGATATCTCATCCAAATCAAAAGTTAGCAGAAAATGTTCCAGAAGTTTCCATATCACCATGTGGTGTGTACGTGATCTGTGTGTCACTTCGAGGTCAACTTCCAGCGTGGTGCTTGTGACGTATTTTGCTCGCTAAATGCATGCTCACACCGTGCCGTTGCAGTTCCTTTCACACAAAATGCATGCCAGGGCCGTGCATTTGCAGTACATGACTAAATAAAATAATGTTCCAGACCGTAAGAGTTTCCTGGTACAGCAAAATAAAAATTACACTAAACCAGTACATGGAAAACTTTTTTGGGCTCTATATTTTGGTGATACCTTCGTTGATGTATTTGAAACCATTCTCTATCCAAGCCCAAAACAATATTATAGTTACATGGACTAGAATATGCAACACATTTGCACGAAATCTCAGACAAATTTCACTCACTGTGAAACTCGAGGCTGATTGCACTTGTACCATAATATTCTTTTATTATGTTAGTTAGTAATACTCTGTTATCAGCTGTACATAGACACAAACATTATTATACACTGGCGGAAAAAAATATCCAAACACCAAGGAGGAGATGTGCTAGATTACCAAATGTTGGTAGGCATGTTTATACATCTGGAAGATGACGTTGATTCAGATTTCCCGCAAATCGCATTAGCGTGGTGCTAGAAGCGGGCCCATGACGTTGCACATCAGGTTTGCTTTAAATACGGTCCGTACTGTGCAAGAGCATTAGTTACCTGTGAGATTGGACGGAGTGACTGTGAGTGGGTCAAGAATGACTTTACGATGACGAAGAGGCCACTATCAACAGCCACTGTGGTTGAACGAGGCCGTATAATAAGGCTGTGTGAAGGTAGGTTTTCCTGTCGTGCAGTTGCAGAACGACTTGGCAGAAATGTATCCACTGTGCATGCATGCTAGCAGCAGTGATCACAAGAAAGTACACTCGCAAGAAGACCTGACTCCGGAGATCCTCATGGCACACTGAGAGGGAGGACTGCCGTATTTGGCATGTGGCTGTGGCGCAGCAGCAATTTGAGCTGCAGTTGGCACCACAGTGACTCAACGAACTGTTCGAAATCGGTTACTTGTAGGACAGCTCCGAGCCAGACGCCCTGTGGCGTGCATTCCACTTGCCCCAAACCACCACCGTCTGCGACTTCAGTGGTTTCAAGCAAGAGCTCATTGTAGGATGGAGTGGAGGTCCATTGCTTTTTCCGATTAAAAAAAAACGGTTCTGCCTTGGTGCCAGTTATTTAATCAGTTTAATCAATTAAATATGTTACCTCAACAAATATATTGCCAAAATTTCCATATTCTACATTCCTTATTTCATGGTGTTTAGATATTTTTTTCTGCCAGTGTAATAAAACAAGTAAATAAAGTGTATATCATTAAGTAAATGTCAAATTTTGTTATTTGAAGCTTACATGAGCATTGGTTTGTAATTAATATGCCTCAATTTAAATTGACTACAGGAGATCCTGTGAAGTTTCATGCCCAGTTTCTGGTGGTCTGCATTCAGAAGGACTCTCCTATAACCCCAGCCCAGTTGGTGGCATATGGTAGGTTGGGGACATCAGTGAGGAAAACAGTGTTGCTAGCTTCTTTGTCAACCAAAGGAGAAAAAGTAATATATCAGTCTCTAAAATGGAATGGTACTCTGTAAAATATTCTACTATACTTGGGTCACTGGAGACTCCAGTGTACTGTCTTAGTAGCCTCATGATGACATATTTATTAATCAGGATGTTTGTTGTCTATCTCAGTATGCTCTCTTCTGTACACACAGTATGAACACTAAATGCCACCCTCTAGATGAAGCCATAGTAGACGTCGTCACAACATCCAGAAGTGACATAGAAACTAGCTAGCAACCTATCTTCTGATTTTCCGAAATATCAAATGGAACAAGTATTATTTACATGGGTTATGCCTCTGTTATACATATGTTTAAGTACCGACTCTTGAGACAACTATGTCCTCCTCAATCTTCCCATATTTCCTAATAACTTTTTCATCACTGGACAACAGGTGCATTGTTCAGCACACTTTGAACATTGCAAGTAATCGGCTTCATTTTCCGTATCACACAATTATTTCACTTTCAGTAAGAAGATATATAGACAGGAAGGCCTCCCTATGGGAGCTCCCGCTTCGGGCATTTTAGCCAATATTTATCTTGATTATCTCAAACTTACCAAAATAATAGGACAAATAGAGGGTCTCAATTTATGGAGACGCTTTGTAGACGACACTTTTGTAGTAATAGATCGTAGAGTGAACAACAGTTAAGATATCCTCAATAAATTAAATACATTGAATTCTAGAATAAAGTTTACAGTAGAAAAAGAAAAATAAGGTTCCATACATTTTTTAGACATAAATATAACACAGAAAAAGGAAGAGTTTGTTTTCAAGATACACAGAAAACCCACTTTTACTCCCATTACAATAAAGAACTACTCATTGCCTCTGGAATCACAAAAAAGGTCAGCTTACTACAGTTACATATATAGAGCATTTAATATACCCCTTACACACACGGAACGAGAAAAAGAACTGCTCTTTATCCGTAAACAAGCCCAATACAACGGATTTAAACTAAATATGGTAAACAAAATAATCAGAAAATTCAAACAGAAGTTTCAAACTAATCAAACACCCGAAATAAAAAAGAAAGATAAATACGCCAAGTTCACGTTCAACAACCCTAACTTGTATACAGTAACGAATTTGTTCAGAAAATACAACTTTAAGATCGTGTATTCAACCAGTAATAATACAAAGCAAAAATTCTTTAATTGCAATAGTGTTAAATCCCTAGTAAAAAACAAACATTCAGAATCAAGAGTTTACAAATTGAAATGTCATCAATGTAAAAAGAACTTATGTTGGGCTAACAGGGCGCAGTTTTACTGTAAGATACTTAGAACATGCCAATGCTGAAAGGCATAAAAATATTTCCACGATGGGCCAACACATAAGTACAACTGGACATCAGTTCACAACTATAGAGCAGGATTTAACTATATTGTGTAAAATAAACAAAGGAGCTCTTCTAAATACATTAGAAAATCTATATATTTATTTAGAACAAAAAATAATCAGGACAATAACCTGAACATTATAATTGACAATAGGAACCCTATATTTGAAGGGATATTATCAAATCTTGAAACTTTAGGCAAAATAAACAACACAGATAATAAAAGGATGAATAAGACCGGGCCTCCGCCATTTCTACATCCACTCCCCCCACCCCTTCTAAAGCCGAAGCCGTGAGAGTAAGCGACACGTCTCTTCCCCTCTCCACAGCCTTGCCTCCCCGGAAGGTGGAGCAAACATCGGAACACACAAATCATTATTATACAAGACGTAAAGCAGCTTCAAATGTAGCTCCTCCAGGGTCACGGTAGAATTTGAGTTTAACAACAGTGAGGTATGGAACCACTCTATACATTAAGTTACTTGTAAATACACATGTTTTCATTATAAAAGCAAATCCATATTTTCCTCATTTCGTTTCAGAAATTGAGACGAAGCTCCCCTGCTCAATTAGTGAACGGCAATCAGCTTCAAAGTTCCGCATTAAACTCAATTTAAGACACATTAAGTAAGCTCAAAATAAATAACAGCCAACCTGAAAGGAGTGAAACAAGTGAACATTCAACAATATTTAGAACAGTGTCAAGGAGTCATACATTTAAAAAAACTTTTAACTGGAAGACAAACAGATATTTTTTAGTGTAACAGAGTTTGAAACTTTTAACAACAACTATTCAAATGAATAGATATAGTTTTTCAAGTAGGCTAACTATGTATTCATCCTGTCTCATTTCACCAACCCATTAACCACCACATTGTTTTAATATCATTTTAATTAAATTTATATTCAAATAGTTTTTAAGAGGAACAAGGTACCTGAAAATAATGTACTCAAAAACTCAGTGATTCACCTAAGCTTTACAACAGCTGAAGATGTACTCAAATAAGAACGAAACATGTACTGTTTATAATTAATTAATCTGCTAAAAAGCAAATAAAAAGTATCAAAAAGGTGGAACACTTTGAACATGCCACCAGTGTTATGTAATCAATGTAAACATCACTTGCTTCTATTACTGCCCACTCAAACCAGATACATCATTCTAACATGAGTGTGATCCATGACACTGCACAGTGCATGTACAATACAGTACATGATGACAAACCAATTATGGCTTACAGTACAGCTAAATACTGTAACATGCACTTGGAGTTGGAAGAGAGTGGCAGTCATACTGTTGTTGCAGCTAGGTGGTATATGGAATGTTATCCACAAGGTCACCACCCTGATCCACAGAGTTTTGAAAGACGATTGGTGGGTGTCAGAGACAGAGATCGTTGCATTACCTGCTGTTGTTGATCAGGACAATCGCTGATTCACAACACTGGGTATTTGGAAGAGACGATCTTAGGCATGTTGCCATGGATCCTAACCTTGATATTCGACAGATTGCTTGGCCCTTGGGCATCCATCAGCACGTGTACTCAGTGTTCTCCATGATGACAAATTTTACTCTTTCCACTACACTCTAGCCCACCACTTTCAGCCGTTTCAGCTGCTTTAATGAATTAGAGAGAGATCCAGACCTTTTGCATACCATGCATGATTGAGGACACCAGGTAGCGAGCCTAGTATCCTCATTCATGCAGGGCATATAGATTTGGGTGGGCAGATTAATGTGTGGGCTGGGAACAGTGGCAGTCAACTTCTTAGGCCATATCTGGAATGCCTTGGTGGACAGAGGTCTCTCCACCACGCACTCCCAGCATTATTGGAACACATCCCTCTTGCTGTTCAGGAGAACATGTGCTACCAACGTGATGGGGTTCCACCACATTTCAGCTCTGAATGAATGAAAACTGATGCTCCAATTTCAGCACAGATGGATAAGTCGGAGGATCAGTACCCTGGCCACCTAGGTCACTGGACCTCAACCCATTGGAGTACTTTCTGCAGGACTGTTTGAAGGAAACCTTGTAAAAGGTGGTACCAGAAAGTACCGAGATGTTTGTTGCCAGACTGCATGTGGCTGCCACCACGATCAGCAACGAGCAGTTGCTCCAGACGATGCAAGACTTTGCACATAAGGTTTGTGTGTGTCTGGAGAGGGAAGGTGGCAATGCTGAACTTGTCGTGTGATAACTGTGATAAGCAGTGTATTGCACTGAATGTACTGTTGTACATTACAGAATGGTATTAGAGAATTTGATATTAGTGAAGTGTCGCTCTTTGTATTAAGGCGAACCTGTCCATTATGCTATTCTCACAATACTAACTGCCCCAGTGCACAATCCCAGGGAATGTAGCAGTCAACACTGGACTGACAAAATTAATGTAAGTAATGATCTTGCTATTAGTGCGATGTATTTACTGACGCCAAGCAATCTGATATTTTTAGGAGCCAGTGCATGTCTCAGACATCCGATCTTTGGTAGTTTCATGATGGCTAACGCCAATTACTTCTTCTTCTTATGACGCCGTCTCCCTCCGAAGGTTGGCGATCCAATTGATTATGATTACACGCGAAACGGCAGCACGGAAGATTTCTATCGACGTATGCCCATACCACCGCCGCAAGTCTTTCAGCCAGGAATTTCTCCGTCTTCCCACATATCTTTTCCCATCAATCTTCCCTTGAATGATCAGTCGGAGAATTTTGTATCGTTCACCTCTCATGATGTGCCCGAGGTAGCTGAACTTACACTCCTTGATGGTTATGAGAAGCTCTTTCTTCTTGTTCAAGATGTTGAGGACTTCTTCATTTGTCTTCTTTTCTACCCAAGATATTCGGAGTATTCTTCTGTATAAGTACATTTCAAAAGATTCAATACGCTTCTCCAATAAAGGGCTAAGCGTCCACCCTTCGAAACCATACAGAAGGACAGGAAAGACATAACAACATAACATTCGAACTCTGAGCTGGAGGTTGAGTTCTCGGCCGGTGAATAAGGTCCTCATGGTATTGAACATACTTTTTGCTTGTCCAATCCTGGATAAGATTTCGCATTTCGAATCACAATGCTGGTTCACTAGAGTTCCAAGGTATTTGATAGAAGATAGTTGTTGGACGATGTTGTTGTTGATGTAAAGGGAGGCCTGTTTTGGTGTTTTTGAGAATACAATCAGCTTGGTCTTGTTAATATTCAAGGATAAACCGTAGGTTTCACTGGTCCTCACGATGTTGTTTATAATGATTTGAAGATCAGTAGGGTTGCTGGCTAACACAATAGTGTCATCAGCAAATCGGATGTTATTAATGACAAAGCCATTGATCTTGATACCTAGATTAACATCTTCCAAAGCCTCTCTGAACACAGCTTCAGAGTAGATGTTGAAAAGGAGTGGGGACAGGACACATCCCTGGTGGGCACCTCTTCATATAGCTATGTCCTCAATAGTAGTTCCTTCTATTTTGACCTCTGCCGTTTGATTCCAGTACAGATGGGAAATGATACGAAGATCACCAACATCTACACCAGTAGATTTTAAAATCTCAACAAGTTTTGCATGAGATACGCAATCAAATGCTTTTTGGTAGTCGGTGGAACAAGCGTGCACATCTACATTCATATCTAGGCATCTCTGGGTCAAAACATTCAAGGAGAAAAGAGCCTCACGAGTACCCAGTCCATTCCTAAAGCCACACTGAGTATGTCCAACTTGGTGTTCGCATTTGAGGTAGATTCGAGTGTGGATGATACGCAGAAATACCTTTAGCACATGGGACATTAGGCTGATCATACAATAATCATCACAATGTGATGCACTAGCCCTTTTAGGTATGGTGACAAAAGTAGATCTTAGCCAGTCAGATGAAATTCTACCAGATTTATATATTGCATTGAATAATGTAGTTAGAAGCTCTAGTCCTCTGCCATGGCCTTCAGCAATGAGTTTGAGAGTTTCTGCATGAATCTTGTCCGGACCTACAGCTTTTTCATTCTTCTGGAATCAAAGTAACTATTACCCCATTTTAATTCCGAGTTTACCTCTACTACTCCATAACTAATCATAACACCATGCCAATTCCAATCTCAAATTTCATTGCTACAGTATCCTTTTATCATGGGCTTTGAAGACATCATTTTGTGTTCATCCTGCATGTAATTGTATATCCAATTTTATAATTTATAAATCATTTCTGTAATGATAAATACATTGAACTGTGTTGATAGTGCCTCATATAAGTAAATTGGATCCTGTTATAAGAAAATATTTTTTCAATTCATAAGTAAATGGTGATAATTGTGCTTAACAAGATAATGGTAAACAGAAAACAAAATTAACATCAAATTAAAAATTGAAGTAATTTGTAAGAATGAAAAAGAAAAATTGTTACCAAAGGGTCCTTCCGTGTTTGCTTGCATGGCATTTTGATGGCAATTTGCAACATTTCCATAACATTACTTTTTATTTTTTGTCAGAAATCACTCAAAACAAATTGTGCTGCTTTCCTTTTGGATCTTTTCCAGTTCTCCCATCAAATAATATTGATGGGGGTCCCATTCACTGGAATCATATTCTAATTGGGGTCTTATCAGAGGTTTATATGCCCTCTCCTTTTCATTCTTATACAACCGCATGTGAAAAGATCTGTAACCTTTATTTATATCCTCATTAATATGATTACCCCAATGAAGATCTTCCTTTCATTAACCCTCAAACTGGTAGGTGACGATGGATCTACAGGTGTGTGCCTATCTCGTTCACCACTGTCGATATATCATCAGGTCTACTTTACTGCAGAGAAATTGTGAATTTGTCTTTTGGATGGCATTATCCATCATGAATGTTTTCTCCTTGGAATATTTTGATACTAAATATCTCTATTTATATGTGATATATTGGAACAAATAAAGATTGTAATTCGTACTAGCTTTGAACGATGTGTTCTTGTTATACCGAACGAATTGGCCATGCGGTTAGGGTCCCACAGCTTTGAGCTAACTGTACAGTCGGAAGGTAATGGGTCCGAACCCGACTATTGGTAGCCCTGAAGATGCTTTTCTGTTGTTTCTCATTTTCACACCAGGCAAGTGCAGATGCTGTACCTTAAGATCATGGCTGCTTCCTTCCCAATTGTAGCCCTTTCCTATCCCATCATCGCCATAAAACCTATCTGTGTCGGTGTGACATAAGGCAGATTGTAAAATTGAAGCTCTGAGTTTCATAATTGCACAAGTTCCATTGAGTGAGCTCTGAGATAATTAAAAAACTTTTCAAAATGGGTGCTTAGAACTTCAATTTTCTTACTGTAGAAACTGTGTCCCATTACGAATTAAGCACAATTGACTGAACTTAGTGATTGTTTGTACTTTTTGTGTAATAAATTAATGAATATTGTTGACTTGTGTTGTTATGAAACTCATCTACATAATTTTTAGGTTCCAGTGATAAAAGTAGTGGATTAAGTGGATTTTTGGTACATACAGTAAGTAAACTATGCAATAAAAACAAAAGAGTACAATATGGCAATACTTTTTATTGAATAAAAATCAACAGATTGGGCATCAGTCACACCTTACAGTAAAACATATCCACATTTTAATCTGAGTCCCAGACTTTGCTTGCTGACTCTTCAACTTTAATACTTTGAATCTGCCCATATTTGTTCATAAGATTTGAAAGTAAGGACGATGTTCAGGGTGAACAGAAGAGAGGTATTTAATAATATATTTCGCTTTATGAACTTTGATTGGGAGTTCAGTCTCATAGGCTATTCCTTCTTCAACTGACCTATCTCAATGCTGCCTTTCAAGAGAAATGTTTCATTTAGAAAACCATTTCTGTGCTGGTAATTATGGAGTTTGATCTGTATTTTATAACTTTGTAACTGGTCACCGTCCATTTGTCTTGTGCCTTTGAGATGGGGATTGGCTCCTTGATTTTGTTTTAAACATTTGACGCAAGTGTAATAGACTAATATAACTTGGAAACAACATTCTTTAACCCAATGGTAAATAATGCAAATGTTTATTATCATTATTATTATCATTATTATTATTATTATTATTATTATTATTATTATTATTATTATTATTATTTAGGTAGTTGTGTATGAACCTTATTTGGTATAATCACGATCGTATTATTTGTGAGGTTATGTCATGCTGTATGAGTTTATTTAATGTAAGAACACGTAATAAATAGTTTATAATTTATTATTACCTGTATATATGATGTAAAATCCAATGTAACATTGTGAAACACACTTTAATAAGTCCAGAACAATGCTACGTGTGACTAGATTTGTGTAGAAATCTCCTTACATTTTAATTAGGCTATTGGAGACTCTCGAATTTATGAGAAAACATGTTATACCATATTCTTCTAGAAGCCTGGCCAGGCACCATATATAAAGAGGCAGTCTTGGGAGTAGAGTTGAGTTGTTTTAATGAGACTTGTGTGGGAGTCATGTCAGCCGAGTGTTTGAAGTAAAGTATGTGAATTGTTTTTTTTTGGGTTGGTAGTTGACATGCATATTTTGTAGTCTTCTTCTGATTTGTCGTCATGTTTTGTTTCATAATGGCAGCTTATTAGTACATGTTATTAGAAATGTAAATATAATTTGTAAATAAAATAGTGTACACAGCTGACAGCATTTTGTGTGTGTGTCTTTGTGGATACATTAACTGGCGACCATGACTAAGACGTAAGAATAATTTTTGAGCGAATATGAGTATAAGTGCAAATTAGAACAAAATGCAAGTGATAGTAGAAAATGTGTCCGTACAACTAGTGTTGGCTACTGACAGCATGATTCGAAGCAGTGTATCGATTCATTTAAATGTCCGAGTGAATCGATTCATAGGAACGGCAAGCGCGTGGCACACGATTCAGCTGACTCACAGCGGAAAGTGCTGTGAGACCAACTCACGGCTCAGTAGCGGGACACTGGACATTGGCGGGGAGCTGAGCTTCCCTGCAGCGAGACATAGTGAATCATGGCACACTGAAAGAATGTGTGCAATCACGGCTCAGTGAGACACAGGAGACACGCAGCTCCGCTGTAGCGAGACATACAGTGAGCCATGGTACACCGAAAGACACATACGCAGTCACAGATCAGTGAGACACAACACACACACGGTTCATTATCGTGAAGCAATATATATAGAGCCATGGTACACTGAAAGAATCATATGCTATAATGGGCTCTCGAGCTCAGCTCATTTGAAAATAATACTCACTTGCATTCACTGCCCTCTTCGTAAAGGGAGTTTTAAATAATTGATATATTTGCAGTGTTAAAAAGGTAGTCAAAACATAATTCCAAAGTATGTAGCTTATAAGTAGGTAGGCTATTACGTTATACTATTTACCATATTAGTTTAATCAATCAGTATTTTTATAACTAGTTGACGTTCGACAATCAATTAAACTCAGTTCTCTAGCCTCCAAGCCTGGCTGAGTGGCTCAGATGGTTGAGGAACTGGCCTTCTGCACCCAACTTGGCACCTCAGCCTCGTATCTGTAGATTTGTACGCACATAAAAGAGCTCCTGTGGGACTAAATTCCAACACCTCAGCATCTCCAAAAAACATAAAAGTTGTTAGTGGTGTGTAAAGCCAATAACATTATCTAGTCTACCCTATGACTATGAGTCATGCTCATGACCAATTGTCTGTTTTATATTCGGAAAAACCGCTCGATATTCTCTCAGTTCGCATGTCACATCATTGCACAATACTTGAATAATCGAATTACGAGATCACCGGTGTACGTGGACAGTGAGAAAGTGAGTAGACTGATGCAATAGCTTAAATAAAAAGATGTTTAATCAGAAAACTAGTGGGCTACTGTACATCTCATGTAGCCTATACAAAATATTACGATTTAAAAAATCCTCTGCTGATAGAAGAAGAAATTTTCAAAGATGACCGAGCTAGTTGGCCGTGCGTTTAGGGTCGCGTAGCTATGAGCTTGCATTCGGGGGATGGCGGGTTTGCATCCTACTGTCGGCAGGCGTTAAGATGGTTTTCCATGGTTTCCCATTTTCACAACAGGCACATGCTGGTGCTGTACCTTAAGGCCACGGCCGCTTCCTTCCCACTTCTAGCCCTTTCTTATCTCTTCGTCGCCAAAAGACCTATCTGTGTCGGTGCGACGTAAAGCAACTTATTTGATTTACATTTAATATGTGGGCTACAATATTGTGGACACAGGTATTTTTACATCAAATATATATCTAAGAGTTGTGAATTTCAGAGAACTGTGGAAAACCATGAGGTAGTGTATAAAATTTGAGTTATGTCATTATTATTATTGTTACGGAGTATTGTGGATGTGCAGAGGTGAAAGAAGGTGCTGGGGTGAACAGGTCTCAAAATACGAAATTAAAGTTAATTTAACAAGGTTATATTTTCTTTTCAAGATCACGAAATAACAAGTATAACAGGTACTCAGTAGCTAAACAACAAATCGAGAGTGTACAATTACAGTGTTATAGGATTTGGGCTCCGAGAGCCAGCCACACAATTCTTGAGCTATAAGCCCAACCTTACGATATACCAGATTCAACAAAGGGGCAGAAGACCCCAATCATGCCCAGGAGCTCTTGCTCCCAATTACACAGTAAAGCCTCCACGAGGCTCGCAGAAACAAATATTAAGAAAGAGCAACCTGCTCTTAAGTTCAAGCCTATCAAAGGCCACACCAAACTCCACTTTCAAGCTGTCCTCCAAAGACATATACACAGGGGTAAAAATACCCAACCTACTGAGGCCTATTCAGTGAAGAAACAGAAATATTACATGGCCTCCACAATACCAACTTGAGAGGAGGCAAAACTGCACTCCTAATATACTTTACTAAAACCTACCTGGCCCTAGGCCGCTAATGCAAGGGCTAATCCCATACTAAAGAGGTGACTTATATAAGAAAATGATTTACATTACACTAGAAGGGAAGAAACGGTTGTGAAAATAAGTTCACCTCAAAGCAATATGAGTGGGAGCTCGAGAGGGTTAAGCACTCTCTATCCCAATTTGTAGTTTAAAAAGATAGAATTGATATCAAGTGTCTTTACATATTAGAGGAAAGTTACATGGTAAAAGGCTTCGGACCTGCCCCGAGAGTTAAACTGCTGAGCTAGCAAGAAAAGAAGTTATTAAAAGGCCATTACCTGGTGGTTGAACTGCTGCCCGAAGAAAGAGGCGCTTCCCGCCCCCTGCTACATAATTTACACAAAGATAGATGTTACTGAAGTGGCCCGGAGACCCGAAAATCAGCAGTTTATATACCCTCGCGGAACATTCGAGACCTTTCAGGAATGAGAACACCCGCCCACAAGCCTTTTATTGGTTAATGGCAAAAACTACTACACCAGATGAAGAAGAAACACCTTATTGGTGGAAAAATTACAGAAATTCCTTATTGGTCAAATTCAAAACTGGCGGAAATAAAGGGTTAATATTGCCAACTTAAACAATGACTGAAAGAAATTTAACAAAGAACAAACTTATGAACCCAAAATTTCTCCAAAAACACAGTTCTTTCACTTCACACTAGGGTGCATAATTGTAGTCCTTCAGTAGTGCCATCTAGAAGAGAATGTCCACACTTCTTACTACAGGCAAAACAAAAATACATCGAAAACGACACAGTTCAGAAAACTTCAAAATTTACAAGTAGGGACATCTTCTGAGAAACTTGAGAATTAACACTGTAGTTAAAGTTCAAGCTTCCTCCAGTAGAGGAGTTTCAACCGGCGCAATGTTTGAATTAGCGGAGCGGAGGAGTACCGCCCGGTACAATTATTATTATTATTATTATTATTATTATTATTATTATTATTATTATTATTATTATTATTATTATTATCATTAACTACGAAAGTTTTGTGCTGTAATATAATAAGCAATTATACTACTGAATCTGAAAGATAACGCATAGGAAAGCAGTTCATAGAATGTAGACCTTACCGAGCTCGATAGCTGCAGTCGCTTAAGTGTTGCCAGTATCCAGTATTCGGGAGATAGTACGTTCGAACCCCACTGACGGCAGCCCTGAAAATGGTTTTCCGTGGTTTCCCATTTTCACACCAGGCAAATGCTGGGGCTGTACCTTAATTAAGGCCACGGCCGCTTCCTTCCCAGTCCTAGCCCTTTCCTGTCCCATCGTCGCCATAAGACCTATCTGTGTTGGTGCGACGTAAAGACACTAGCATTTAGAATGTAGACCAGATGGTAGCAGCAAGCATTGAATGTCGTTGCTGCTGTCTTATCACTACACAGATGCAATAGGATCGATGACTCTAATGAACCGTGAATCTTGGGTTTGTTTGTTTGTTTTTTTTTTTTTTTTTTTTTTTTTTTTTTTTTTTTTTTTTTTTTTTTTTTTTGCTAGTTGTTTTACGTCGCACCGACACAGATAGGTCTTACGGCGACGAAGGTACAGGAAAGGGCTAGGAGTATGAAGGAAGCGGCCGTGGCCTTAATTAAGGTACAGCCCCAGCATTTGCCTGGTGTGAAAATGGGAAACCACGGAAAACCATTTTCAGGGCTGCCGACAGTGGGGTTCGAACCGAACCGTGAATCGGCTCACTGTATCGATTCAGTAACCTGAACGAAATCAAATGAATTGATTCATTAAAATGAATCTAATACCCCATCACTACGTACAACAACTCAAAGACGAAGTCGCAAAGAGAAATCTTCCGACGAATGGCAAGAAGAAATCACTGAAGACGCGGTTACGAGAAGATCTCATCGGAAAGCGAGAAGATCCGGAAAAGTTCTTTATCCAGGTGGACGAAACATCGGACTCGGCATCGAAAGAAGAGGAAAATATTACCAAAATATGTTCCAACTTAATGACCATGATGCAGGCACTCAATGATATAATCTCAGACGTTGATTCACGAGTTAATTACACCTTAAAGAAAGTAAATGACAAAATTTCAGACGTGAATAGCGGCCCAGCAGAACAGATTGTAGACCATATTTCGAAGGTAAATGACAAACTATCAGACAAAATTTCAGACGTCAGTTGCGGCCTAACAGATCAGATTGCAGGCCAAATTTCGAAAGTAAATTACTAAATTTCAGTCGAAATTTCTCAAGCTAATACAGTTTAATTTGGACAAATATCACAAGTGTATACGCAGGTTTACAAAGTAGAACAATGCCTAGAGTAAAAGATTTCTACCGTAGATGACAAAATTTCATCCCAAATTAGCGACGTCACTACTCAATTAACACAACAGATATCGGACATCAGGTCAAAACTGGGACAGGTTGAGCAGATCGATAGTAGGGTAAGCCAGCTGGAAGGGGACATCTCGAACCTCAAGGAGAGGTGAAAGTCCAGGTTTTCGGCATAAAACTACAGGTTGAGGGGATAATTTTTACCGTCAAGGGAAATTTTGAAAGCCGTATTTTTGCCGTTGAGGGAAGTTTTGGGAGCCTTATTTCTGCTGTTGAAGGAAGGTTAGAAAATCGGTTTTCGACCATTAAGGGAGATGTGCAGAATATAAGAGAAAGCATCCCTCACGTGGTAGAAGATAGATTACCTCGAACTGGACCTATCACCACGCCTCTAAAATCCTCAAACCTAACCGGCAATACAGGACACCTAGACCCGAAGGTGATTATAGAGAGCTTTCCGGAATTCCACGGGCGACTGGAAGAGGACCCGACTAGCTTCATCGAAGGATCAGTCAGTCTACCAGGAAGGACTAATCTATCGGAGGACATCGTCAATCAACTCATCACACCGCGATTAAAGGGGCAAGCCATTACTTGGTTGAATAACTTGAAGGGCTTAAATTTAAACTGGACGGACTTCAAAGAGAATTCCTTTCTAGGATTAATTCCGGAGGGTGAAGAGTTCTGAACAAGGAAGCTACTGACTGAGGCACAACCCAACGGCATGAGAGCTAGCGCGTTCGCCCTCCAGAAGTACCAGCTACTCAAGTAGCTGCACCCGGAAGGAAGCGAGAACGAGAATTTACCAGACATCATGGAGCTACTCCACGATAAGATTCGAACCCGAGTGAAAGTATCACAACCGAGGTCCTTTGATGATCTATGTAGAATCATCGTCCAGCTGGAATAGGAACACAAGAGCAAAGCTACGGACGAGGCCAGCTCGGTTAGGAAATGCTACCAGTGAGGAAGAACGGGACACCTGAAGAACACATGCCTCACTCTGGCGTCAGAGAGAGAGAGACTAGGTCCGGTCCATTCTGGATTGAGGGGCAGAGATGGGAACGGGAATGCGCCTCAAGTCACGACAGACAAGCAACCCTGGTCAAGTAGGAGAGGGATTGGTCAGATTATGAGCAGAACAGGCCAACTCCGCCCAGCTATCTTGAGGAGAGCCAACGATAATTTTTCAGTCGTACTCATCAGCCAAGCCATTCATTTGTAAATGGGACTGTTGCCAGATTATTACCGCCTATGAAGTCTCACCATCTCGGGAGGGTAGTGGGAGCAGCGTATAGGATAACTTATTCCATCCAAGGACAGACTAACCTAACCGCTAAATGTATGGACCTGCCTATTGTAATTGACGTTGCAGTGATTTAGAACCTAATACCCGACATTATATTAGGTCATGACTTTCTAGTAGAATACATGGTGATCCTAGACTATGCAGTTCATGAAGTCTTTTTAGGAAAATAGAGATGTCTGAGCGTCGCCTGGCACGGTGAAAATCTCCGGACTCGCTACGATGCGGAAGTCGACGTAGACCTGGGAGATATCCGGTAAATATATCGTCAACCAAGTGAAGAAGAGGAGCTGAGACGCGTATTAAAGGACGTTCCGGAAGTCACCACCAATAATAAAGGATGGACTACCGCTGTAACGCGCATCATAGAATGCAGGACTTCTTCACCCATCAAGTAACGTACATATCCAATCAACCCGGATAAGTGCAACTTCGTCATTCAGAAGATTCAAAAGATGGAAGGGCAAGGTCTCATCGAACCGTCTACATCCTCTAGGGATTCACCTATCGTCCTACCGAAGAAGAATGGGGAGTATCGACTATGTGTGGACTTTCGCAGGTTGAACGATAACACCGTTAGTGATGCCTACCCCATGTCTGACCTGAAAGACTCGCTGAAACAAGTAAGTGGGCCTAGGACTTCCAGCACGCTGGATCTCAACTCCGGATACTGGCAAGTGGAGGTCGAGGAACGTTCTAGACCACTGACCGCTTTCGTGACACCGAGAGGATTGTACTAGTTTGCAGTAATGCCCCTTGGATTGAAAAATGCTCCTGCCACCTTCATGCGACTGATGGATCAGGTATTATCAGGATGTGTCGGAGATTTATGACAAGTGTATCTCGACGACATTTTAATTCACAGCAAGAATTTTCAAGACGATCTTGTACATCTAAGGAAAGTGTTGGAACGACTTGAGATTCATGGACTGACTTGCGACTGGAGAAGTGCTACTTTGCCCAGTCCCGCGTAGAATATCTTGGCCATGTCCTAACCTCTGAAGGCTTATAAAGGCAACTAGAGAAGAAAAGAGCTATCGAAGAAGCTGAACGCCCGCGGACGAAGCGACAAGTACGCCAGTTCCTTGGCTTATGTGGATGCTATGGTAGCTTTATGCCACACTTTGAAGAGAAGGCAATACCACGCACCGATCTATTCCAGAACAACCGCCCGTTCCGAATGGACGAGCAAGGACGAGGCAGCATTCCAAGGCATTAAGGCTGCGATATACAACGCTTTTGGTCTAGTCCATCCCAACCCTCAACGGAAGATGTGCCTGCAGACGGATGAGAGCGACTCCGGCTTAGAAGCAGTGTTATCCCAGGAGAGGAGTGACGGTGGAACATACATCATCGGGTATGCTAGAAGGAAGCTATCTCCCACCGAGCAACGCTACTGTACTGCCGAGAAGGAAGCCGTGGCCGTGGTGTGGGCCATGGGCAAATTCAGAGGCTACATGGAGGGAAGGAAGTTCCAGCTCTACACGGATAACACCGCTCTCAAATCGTTGAACTCGGTCTCTGGCTGATGCGATGGGCTCCGTTAATCGCAGAAATTGATTTCAATGTGTGTCACGCCCAGGACCGACGGACATTGGATCAGACAGCCGATCTAGGCACCCGGCGATGGAACCTGAAGCTAGGAGCACCATTGTAGAGAGGGAGTTCCACAAAATTCGAGACTGAACCTAAGGAAGCTGTCCTTATTACGATCAAGAAGGAACTTGATCTGGGAGTGATCAAACAGTGGCAGGAACAAGACAATGCCCTGTAGGACCATGACGCAGTGGATTAGGAGACAGAACACCGATAGTCGACTTGTCCCGAGGGAATTCAAGATGTGCTACAAGAACTTCCGAGTTGACAGATGACTCTTGATGTACAGGTTGCACCTCTCCGACACGCCCGCTGTAGTGGTGATCTCCAGACAGCACGCGACGGCCATCCTCGAGAAGTTCCACAACAGCACGAAAGCTGGACACCCAGGAGGCGAAGAGACATATCAATCCATCCGACGAAGATTATTCTGGGTCAGCATGCGGAATGACACCCTGGACTACGTGAAGGGGTGCTACATCTGTGCCCGCACAAAGGCAAACAACAGGAAGGCATATTTCAGCCAACGAGGAAGACTGCCACAGCGCCCTTGGATACTCATAGCCCAGGGTCCGTACCGGAGAACACCACGGGGTAAAACAGGACTCCTAGTAATGACTGACCTCTTTAAAATATGAGTTGAGGCCTTTCCGATACCTGAAGCCACGACGGGACGCATCACCAGCCTGCTACAAGACGAGTTGTTCAGCCGCTACGGTTACTCACGGTGCATTCTGTCAGACAACGTGAGTAAGTTCACGTCGAGGAAATGGCAGCAAATGATGACGGAATGGGGTCTGGAGTACTGGACCACTCCTATCTACAACCCAAGGGCAAATCCAACGGAACGACGGAACCAGGAGCTGAAAAGGATGCTAAGAGTCCACCTGATAGACAAAGAACATCAACTCTGGGACCGTCAGATACCGCAGTCACTCTTTACTCTGGGACGACGCATCAACATTGTCACCGGCTATTCCCCAGCTGAGCTGTTTCTTGGTCGACAGCTGTACGGCACTGGGGATTGGGAGATTCGTCTACCATCCACTTCGGATCAAGACGATGCATCTGTTTCCCTGGCGGAGTGGCAGCAGCAGCAGCAGCGGAACATCAAGGAGAAGCAAGCTTTGGCCGAGAAGAGATCCCTTACCAGACCAAGGCTCAAAATGTCGAAGAGATACAGATCTTCCTACCACGCCAACAAGTACTGCGACGTAACCACCAAGTCAGTTTTAAGATTGAAGGGTTTCACGCAGGTCTCGCACCTAAGTGGTTGGTCCCATCGAGGTGGAGAAACAGCTGGGCCATGGGGTCTATTTACTGAAGAACAACCCTCCTGTCAAGGTCCATGCGTCGGAGTTGCGCCGAGTCACCCAACCGCTGCGCTTACAGAGTAAGCCTGGAGGAGAGGCTACTTGTGATACAGCACCGTCTGGTCATCGTGAGGAGAACACATCGACTATCGAGGAAGAGGCTGGCAGCGAGGCAACCCCGGCCCCCGACACGGCACATGCTGGTCAAGAGTCTAACCGACACCGTCCTCCAGGCCACCAAACCAGCCCTTTGGACGATGGGCAGAAAAACCTTACACGCCTAGGAGAAATGCTCCCAGGTGAGAAGGTTGGTGGTGCATTCGCCTCCAAAGGGAGTTACGGGGCCTGGGAAGTGTGAAAATGTAAAAAATTGCAATTTTTTAAATTTAAAAATATTCCTGGGAGTTTCCTGAATAAAATGATATATATATATCAAGTATATTGCTGCATCATTTATGCAGTATAAAAATATTTAAAGAGACCGTGCGTCATTCAGTTCTGTAGTGCCACGCCCCTCCTTGTAGTCTTTGCTTTTCTCTGAAAGCGTGGTGTTGAAACTCCTTGGGAATTTTTGTTTACGCTGGGATGAGTGGCTCAGACGGTTAAGGCGCTGGCCTTCTAACCCCAACTTGGCAGGTTCGATCCTGGCTCAGTCCGGTGGCATTTGAAGGTGCTCAGATACGACAGCCTCGTGTCGGTAGATTTACTGGCACGTAGAAGAACTCCTGTGGGACTAAATTCCGGCATCTCGGCGTCTCCGAAGACCGTAAAAGCAGTTAGTGGGACGTAAAACAAATAACATTATTATTATTATTATTATTATTATTATTATTATTATTATTATTATTATTATTATTATTATTATTATTATTATTATTATTATTATTATTATTATTTAAGCACGTAGTAATGTTGGCAATGTGTCCTGTGTCCGCATTTTGCTTTTCTTTTGTCTCAGTTTTGTTAAGCGAGAATGCTTGTTTATAAACAGCAACAGTTATTAGGTTTTTAATTTTGTGACTTACATTGCAAGTGGTCATGCCAAGTGTACTTCAGAAGTTATTTAACAATGCTGAGAAGCAGTAGACTGTTTAAAAAGCGTAAATTCTGTGGTAATTAGCATTTAAATAGTAGTAGTAATGACAATAATTTGTGCACGTCTTCTAACCTAAAAATACAGCACGTTGAAGAGCATGAAAGCAGGGAACGTGTTTTCAGTAAGGAACTCTCTTACTTGAAGTAAGAGTGTTCAACTAATGGAAACAGTGAAAGTGTAAAGTGAAGGTACAACATGCCAACACAAACATTCACTACCTATACAGTAATAGAAGCTTTCAGACCAGTATACAGGGACTTGACAGATGACAAACTGTTGAGAAGATGGTTACATGGAGTCACACAGAACTTGAATGAAAGTTTTAATTACTGCATTTAGAAAACACTACCAAAAACTGTCTTGGTAGAGTATGACATGGTGGTAATAGGTGTCTGTGATGCTGTGGTGACTTTTAATGAAGGAGCCGTTGGTAGGCTAAAACTTCTGGAAGGGATGGGCATAAAATCTGGTTTCAATACCACAACTGCTTTGTGAAACGTTGACAAGGTACGTGTGTCGAATGCCCAAAAAGCTTCCACTCTGGCATCTAAAGAAAATAGAGTGGAAAAAAGGAAGATAATCAAATTTTTAAAAAAACATCCGTTACAATTAGATCAACTATTCTACTTCCATAGCTAAATAATACTGTCACAATTAAGTAAAAAAATTAAAATTAAGAAAGTGTACTATACTTTCTGAGAAAAAGGAACATGAATTTGAGACTTATTTCTGTGAATTTTTAAATCCGACTAATATTTGTAACTTAATAGTTAAGAAGAAAATTGAACTACATTGATACATTGTGTGCTTATTTGCCAGTTTATGATAAATAACAGGTTAAATTTTTAACCTAATACGTTTATAAATTCCAGAGAAATTTAATATTGAACAAAGGTATACATTTATGAGGGTTGCACAGTTCCCAGGCCCCTTAAAGCGAATACGAGAAAGAGAGAGACAAAACACGGTCGAGTAAAAACAAACGTAACACAGCACAAAATCACCCAAAGGAGAAAAACACACTTACCGGAAACAGAGAAGGGAAGCGGCTTAAGGCCGTGGTCACAAATACCAAAACGGACAGTGGCAGTGCTCCATTGGAAACGGTGAAATGAAAAAAAACCACCTTGGTAACACAAGATAACTTTAATTTGTACGGAATTAGATATAACAACTTCAAGAGAAAAATAAAAATCCTAACTAAAAGTTAAATTCTATGAAAACTTTGAATTAATAGAGAAAAGAAAAATGGTTTGCCAGAAAATAAATTCGATATCATGTTGAGTTTAAATCAATTGAGAATAGTAATGTGATCTGCAACTAAATAAATCAGATAATATGTTGACTTTAAATTAATTGAGAATAGTAAAGTGTTTTGCAGCAAAATAAATAAGATAATATGTTGACCTTAAATTAACAGAATAATAAAATGATTTGCAACAAATAAAACAGATAATATGTTGACTTTAAGTTAATTGAAAATAAAATGATTTGCAACAAATATCAGATAATATGATGACTATAAATTAATTGAGAATAGTAAAGTGCTTTGCAACAAAGTAAATCAGATAATATGTTGACCTTAAATTAACTGAGAGTAATAAAATGATTTGCAACAAATAAAACAGATAATATGTTGACCTCCATACCTTTCTACCGAAAGTACTAATAACTAACATAAAATGTGATCGATCACCGGTATAAAATAAACTAAACAAAATTCTAATACCAGTAAATAAGACTACGGTTCAGCGAGATGCTGAGGAGATCACTTCGTCTTCGTCACCTCGAGTAATCAACACTATTACCACCAAGGGGCCGTTCCCAAGGTAAGTAATTTATCAGAGAAATTTAAACACGCGTCTCAACCAAACGAAAAAGAAAGACCAAAAGGTAGCGAAAATGGATTAACGAAACACAAATATCATTAACAAATACCACCAAAACCAGTAACATCAACTGAGATCAACGCAAAATGCACGCGTATCGGTACACTCAATCAAATTCCCAACAACAATCGAGCCAACATCACGTTGCTAATGTAAACACCAAACACGCAAAGCCTCCTTCCCGAGCGAGGAGGAAAAGAACCTGCAGCAAGGTAAAATATATCCCGAAAAACACAAGACAGAAAGAAAACGTACAAATCAAAGCAGAAAGGTACACTGAATTACAGACAGGGAACTCCAGAAAGAAAAAGGTGATAAGCTCAATACCTTGGAAAAGCCACCTTGGTTCACAAGAAAATATTACAATACAGGCAAAAAACAAAAATTATTAAATTTTAAAATTTTGCCAACCAGTCCACCGTGTATTTTCCACGCTCCGAGGAATAATTGGTTAGTAGAACGCATCATTTAGAAACACATGAGCACTCACAACGCCAAGTCCGAAATCGATGATATTATTATGCTCGACCAGATTAAAGTACCTTTGGTATACGTCGACACTTTTCTTCACTGGCTACAAGAAAATAATTGCACAGGTACATACCTTTTCAGACACTAAATTTTAGAAATCCCAAACCTGGTCATTGTTGATAGTATTAACACGAGGCAACTGAACTCAATCTCTCCATGAAGAATCCAGATGAAGCTTTTATGAAAAATAAAGTAGTTAGAATATATGGTAGAAGGTCAACCACAAACACGACGGGAAGAGATCCCCGTTAAAGGTGAAATTCACCCAGGCTTTAGTGTAAGATCCCACGCCATAGCGCAGAAAACGTTTCCACTTCTACACATCACGGCTTCTCAGTTCGAAATAACGCTTGGGCACGCTAGGCAGACCAGACTCGCCAGGGAGCTCCCAACGCATGCGCAGCTAAGCGGAGGCATTGCACCTACACAATGCGAGAGCGAACGCCGCATTACGTGAAATAATTAGCATTCTTTGGCTTAAAGCCGTTTGACACGAATTTCGATAGTTATTATACCAATCCAAAAAGGTTGTTGGGGAGGTTCAATACTGTCACAAGAGGAGGAGGAGACAATTAATTCCATCCCCTGGTCCATGGAGTTTAATTTAACGTTAAGAATTCCATACGTAGGTTCCGTATTGAGTAAAGATTTACATCAAAGAAAGGACGAAAAATTCCACCTTTTCAATACTATATATTGTGTGAAAGTTTTACATTTCTGTTAAAACATCACAATTTTTGTATATTTGGTACCGGTTTCGACAGATTTCATCATCAGCCAAGAACAATTATTTAAAGACAAGTTACATTGATCATGACTCTTATGTTAAGATTACAATAGTAGTTTAAGATATATATATATGATATGGAGTTTGGACAGCCAAAGTAGGGGACTCCCTGTAGGGGTGAAGTACAGTGGGGAGTTCGAGGGCCCTGGGACCACTACGGTAGCTCTGAAGGCCCTTCAGGAACTCTGAAAAGTGGTGGCAAAGGGGGCTCTGGTTAAGACGCAGCAGGTCGTTATGCTACTTAGGTACCAAAATGGGTAAAAAGAAAAGTAAATAAGTGCAATGTAAATTCAAATCTTATACCAGTTGCATAGTATTATTTGAAGTAATTCTACATACTGTATATGAGTTGACTATGTAAGTATAGGCGATATTATAAGTGGAATTTTGTAAACAATATAAATTTATTAAGGATGATCTGTTTGTTAAATAGAAACAATTGTTAGCGTAAATTGTATAATATTGTATTCTAGAAAAAAATCTTCTCTTGTTAATTTAAAATTTAGTGCTTGACAATAATGTATTTTAGTGTACCATTTGGCACCGAGGTAGAAAACCTCATTTGCAAATAAAGAAATTTTGATTTGATTTTCTTGACATCGAGGAAGAAAGAAGATACAACCTACGTCCAAAGCACCGTCGACGAGTGTGACAATGTGTGGAAATTGTTTCAAGTTGTAGGGGGATAATGACGCAAGTGCGATAACAGGAGGTGGTGGTGGTGATTATTGTTTTAAGAGGAACTTGAAAACAATATTCTCTGACCCATGGGTAAATAATGTAGATATCGAGCTCGATTATTATTATTATTATTATTATTATTATTATTATTATTATTATTATTATTATTAGTATTATTATACGATCATGATTATTATTACTTGTATGCATGGCTGTGAAGTGTTACATCATGTTAGTATTTGTATTATTATTGCGATACGATCACGTTAGTGCTATTATTAATTATATAGTAGAATAATCGCAGTGTGTGTGCGGTTATGAAACATGTGTTGTACATAGACATTGATATCAGTTCCGTTAATGTAAATACCTGTAAATTAATATTATGCAGTTTATTGTTACCTGTATAATTTGTAATCCAATTGTGAAACACACTGTAAATTCCAGAATGGTAAGAAGGCACTAGAATGTTTGAGATTATTCTGAACACGATTTCTATGTTTTGGACACTCTGGAATATTCAAGAAGATAGTTTTTTTGTAATGTATCCTTCTGGACATCTGGCCAGATATATATAAAGAGGCGATCTTGACGGTGAAGTTATCTACGGTTGAGTTGTGGTTTGGAAGTTACTGCAAGCGAGTGGCTGACATGCGCATTAGGCAGTATCCATGTTGAATTGATCGGTGGTTATCTGTATTCAACTCTATTTCCAAGTGTAATCTCAGTGTCATTTGTCAACTGTTTCAAGATGGCGGCTTTGTTGATATTCTACAAGTGAAGTGTTTTTGTTTTGTGATAGTGTGATTAAGGTTATGTGTGTTAATTTGTGAATATGTAAATAAAATTATTGTACCAACTGATAGCATCATGTGTGCATCTGTGTGGATACGTTACTACTTTGAAAAAGGTCATGTAAACCTTGAAATGGAATAATAAACATCTGTGAAAATGATCAGTGCCAGTCTTTGTTGGTCAGCCTTCGTTGGTCAGCCTTCGTATATTAATATGAGTTTATTTAATGTAAGAACACGTAATTGACAGTATAAATCCGATGTAACGTTCTGCAACGCACCGCAATACGTCCAGAACAACGCTATGTGCGAATAGATTTGTGCAGAAATGTCCTTACATCGTAAGTAGGCTAATGGAGACTCGAATTTATGAGAACACATATTACGTCAAAATCTTGACTGGCTAGGCAATGTATATGAAGAAGCAGTCTGGGAGTAGAGTTGAGTTGTTTTAATGAGACTTGTGTGGAAGCCGTGTCCAGCCGAGTGTTTGAAATCAGGTATGTGAATTGGTTTTGTTAGGTTGGTAGTTGACAAGCATCTGTTGCAGTTTCTTCTGATCCGTCGTAGTCCAGTTTTGATTTATGATGGCAGCTTATTAGTGCGTGTTTGTAGAAGATGTATGTGCGTTTTTGTGGATACATCACGTTCATGAAATCCTTTGTCATACCCTGTTCTTCGTCAACGATGTTAATGTTATTGGAGGAGTTCTTCATCACCGTAATCAATTCAACTGCAGTGTAAACAACATACTGTTTTCGTTTCTACCTTTTTGTGTCAAATGGCTGAAATATTTCACAACAGTGTTATTTTTGTTTTGTGCCAAACATGTATCTGAAAACAAACAGTATTTTGTTATTGATGTCGGTGAAGTTCGTTTTGAAGTGATTGAAGATGGAGGTAACTCCATTGGGACCTTTCTTTCCAACTAAATGTGTGTATGGAAACATTGTAGTGGTCCCATCAGAAATGCAGTGTATTCCAAATTGAAGAGCCACAACTCCCTTGCGTAGAACATCTCCGTAATATATGGATGTGAAGATTAGGAATATTCTGCTTATAATCTACGGCTATAGCTTCTGACATACAACGTTCATTCCCTCCTTCCCTCACTAACATTTCACATTCCTTCATTGCATTTCAAAAGTGCTTACCGGGTAAGTTGCCGTGTGGTTAGAACCGCGCAGCTGTAAGCTTGCATCCGGGAGATAATGGGTTCGAACCCCACTGTCGGCAGCTCTGAAGATGGTTTTCCGTGGTTTCCCGCTTTCACTCCCGACTGTACCTTAATTAAGTCCACGGCCGCTTCCTTCCCTCTACTAGGCCTTTCCTATCCCACAGTCGCCATAAGACCTATCTGTGTCGGTGCGACGTAAAGCAAATTGTATAAAGAAGTGCTTAGATTTAGATTTATGTACTTGGAGTTCAGTTTTTAGTTTCTCCCTTACTGCTGATACTTTCTCGCACTGAATTTCCTAAAAGTTTTTCACACACAGAACATACATCACCCCGTGGCCTTCCAAATGGATAATTACAATTTTCTTTATAAACGTTTAAATACTGTTAATACTTCACTTTTGGTGTCACATTTACACTGTTCCCTTTTCAAGCTAGATAGGCTTCCGGCTCATACATTTGAAGGAATATCTGCCACATTTTTTGCACATTCAATTCAGAAGTAAGGAAGCTCGTTTTTCTTTTAGTATAGGGAAAATTATTGAACATGATTCAACATTTTAATTTTCAGTTCATCAGATAAGCACGGACGTAAAATAGAACATTACTTACCGGGTAATGAAACGCAGCGGAATGAGTCTTTTATGCTTCAACCTTTCTGTTTTGTCACCCTTCTGGAACTGATACAGAAATCAAACCAGATAGGTATGTATCCTGCAGAGCTTTTGTAGACGTGGCATTGAATTTCTGTAATATATCTGTTTTTAAAACTTAAGGAAATGTTGCCATACATGTACTGTAACCGTTCATCACCATGCCATAGGCATGTTAGGAGGTTTAGTTAATTATATATGCCGTTTTCCGCAACATTCTGTGACATATAATATAGTAATTAGCAGTCTACATGCCGAACCGGGATGTGATTCGCGATACGCCAGCCCGAAGGGAGCAGTTTTCTGCGCTGTAACGAGAGAAGGATAGCGCAATATTGCTAAACTTTGAAATCGCGCTCTCTTTCCGAGCGAGCGAGAAGAAGAGAGACGCTACGCGTGGAGATGTAGGTTGTCGGAGAGTGGGCTGCGTTAAGGTGTGTTAACCCCTGAGAAATAAATGCCCACTACTAATTCAACACCGAATTCACTGGTGCCACTTCACTATAAATTACTAAAAAGAGGAAGAATAAGAACACCTTCATCTGAAATATTTTTTTGGAAATTTATGAGTCAGGTTTCATTCGAACTGATATATTTAATGCTAATTGTTGATGCATATAAATGCAATACTTGAATAGTGGATCGGTAATGCCGCTTGTCATACAGTAGTACGCAGAGTAAAGACGAGTGCTGAAATCGACAACGTGTGGAAAAAAGTGGGAGATCTTGCGTGATGAACCATGACGCGTGATCTTCTAAAAGGACGCTTTTGAGATTATGAATGACCTACTGATCGCTTTAGTTTTATACGTCTTCAGTAAAAAGTAGAGGTCACAAGCTATAATTTGATTGTTATCACGTCGCTGAAAGACTCCGATTACCGGACCTTCATTTTCAGCAGGGGCATAATTCACCTCCTCCCTGATCATTTTGTCCGGAGGCTATAAGTAGAGCCAGGACCTAGATACAGTATCTCATTGTCATTTGTGTAGCTGCAGTACTAACACCTTAGGAGTGAACTTGGATATCAGTGTACGAAGTGTTGTGCCATAAAGAAAAACACATCAGTGTGATGTAAATATATCGCGGAATAAGCCGTGTGGTACAAGTTAATGTACACAATTGCCGAATAGAAGCCTTATTTTAGCATTTAACATTTTAGTTGTTAAAGACAGTCAGTTGTGGCTCATGGTTCAATCGTCAATGAAAGGGCAAACGCGTCAGGTTATTTAGAAATGGTGAGACAGCTAATTATGTTCACCAATTATTAATAATCACCTATCCAAAGCATTTAAGAGCGAGTGACGTTCAGGAAAAATTTAATAACTGTCCCTGATAAAATTAGCGTTTGCAAACTCCATGGGCACTCGTGGTGATAGACTATGTGATTACTGGGGAAATGAACAGTGATTTCTACAAACTTGCCACTATTTGCACTAATCTATTTGAAGTTAAGAGTGGATCTTGTCACAAGTGGATTCCCTTTGAAAGTACATAAACAGTGTTTAATAATTGATTTCCCATTTTCCTGTATGTTCGTGAGTGGTCGTCGAACCCGAGATCTAGAGTCTACAAGAATCGCGCCTAGGTGCCTGCGATCATTTTCTACAGGGAGCGTCCAGAGACTCAACTGAGAAGACCACAGTTCGAGACATCGATCGTGGTAGTATGAAGAGGAACCGAGGGCTGCCAGAGAGAAGAACATACATCATGGTCGTGTAAAAATCTAAGATGTACCCGAGATGACGGCAAACCATACCCATCATTTGATAAGTACAAATGATTTAAATATATGTTACCACGAGATTTGCATGCCAGTAGCAATTTTTATTTTGTAACTATCATAATGTTATAATTAATAATTAAAAATGTAGGGAACATTATGCGCGTATGACTGGGAAAAGATTTATTATTTAGTTAGGATTATCAAATGATTTCAAGATTATCATTGATATTTAATTGGATCAGTTGCATAAATTATTATATAGATCCCAGAAATTCTTAACTTATATGAAGCACATATTTGGGAAGATTGGCGATTTAGCTAAACTTATTTCTTCGTAATGTTTTATCTGGTAAAGATTTTCACAGTAGTTTGAATACAAAATATACGTTTGCTTTAAGGTGATTCAGGAATTTGTAGATCCCGGATGATATTAAATGAACGGAAGATGTTTAAAACCGAGGTATTAATATGAATTATATAAATATGTGAGAAGAATTAAATAACCTGGAAGAATGGAGTCTTCTCTGTAAATTAAATGAACGGATTGAGATGCGGTGGTATGATATGGAAGGGCGAAGCTGTAACATGTTATGTTGTTGAAATGATAAAGAGTAATAAATAATTATGGCTGTTGTGATATGTTGAATTAGGCTGAGTATATAGCCAGATAATGAATAATAAGTAACGGCTCTCAAATGAATGCGTACTTGAGAATAAGCCGCGATGATATATGAAAGAGAGAGAAAGAAAGAAGGACGATTTCAAAGTGTCCGTAGCCACAAGGCTGGTCACACAGCTGTTGTCATGATTGACAGGTATATTACTAGCCGACTGAGGGTCGAGAGAGAGATTTTGTAGTTTCCAGCAAAGCTCAATGTTTCTGGCGAGTTCCCTTTCATTCGCCAAAGCAGTCTCAATTCCATTCTAATGATACGTTATGTGTAATGCGGATAATTTTCTGATTTTGCGAAGGATAGATCCCTTCTTATGCTTAGGCATTAAATTAGCCTTTGGTTGGAGTTTAAAAAATTTTCTTTGGAAGCTGAAGTCCGTGTGTTCGAATGATGTTGGAGCGAAGAATTTAACCAGATACTATGGCTTGGTTAAGCCATATCTTCAAGATGTATTGTGTAAAATATGTTGATATTTTTCTATGTAATGTATTTTCGTGTTTTATTATTTCCCAAAGTGTTCTACGGTGATGGGTTCGATTCCAGCTTTGGCTGATTTTTCTTTGAATATTTTTGTTAGGTAAACCCAGGATATGCGTATGTGTTCAGTGTAAATATATAATTGTCGTAATCAAATAGACCACGTGTTTGATATACGGCGATGCAATCTCGTGTGTAGAGTAGATGTACTTGATTTTCTTTCCAAATCATAATAATTAATTAAGGATGTGATTAATTAATGAGGATTAATGATTAATTAATCACCAGAATGGATACCATTTAATATCCATTTTTGATCAGCTTATTAAAACATTAGATGCCATTTAATATCATTGTTATTATTAAATAAAATCACGTACTAGTGTGTGTTATTCAAATGACTTCAGATACGCCAAAGATCAACTATGCCGAGGACAAACTACAAGGACATGAAGGCATAACATGTATATAATTTTTGAATTAGTCTTAATTGTTCTTTTTGCTTATGTGTTGAAATACGGCATCATCTCGTGTGGTTTCTATCAGTATAATAAAATGTTTAGAAAAATAATATTTAAACGAAGATTCTTCTCATTTAATAATAATAGTGTATTCCTCTCATATTATAGAATCCTACTTTCATTATATTTTAGGTAGTGCCTATTTTTCTTTTTCGAATATTCCATTGCCCGTATGCTACATGAATTCAGCCGGTGACGCAATGAAAGTAGGGAGGACGAGACTTCAAGCCTGGTAAGTGACTTCTGGCGGTTCTCATCCAACTATTCCATCTATACATCTGTTTATGAAACCAAATAAAGTAATATTGCCCTAAAATGACCCAGTAAGGGTACAGTATATCTACACCTGAAAAGCAGAGATAATTACCTATTACAACAAGTTGTGCAATGTTGGGCATTTTTATCTCATACTAAAAAGAACTCCAGCCCATTGATCATGATTTAAATTTCTGACTGAGCCGGGAATTGAACCCAGGGTTGCGTATAGCTTTTAGTGCCGGGAGTGTCCGAAGAGAAGTTCGTTCACTTGGTCGTGATTTCTTTCGTGGCGATTTGACGTCACTATCTTAATTATATATTATCACTTACAATAAACAACTTTCACTGCTCCAGAACACGTAATAACGAGGCATCTGCTCAACTGCCAGCAAACAAAGATGACTGCTTGGTGTCGGTTCCCGCCATAATATCCAAGACCTTTGTATTCCGCCACGTGACAATTTCCGTGCAATGCTAGACTCTTCTGCTTGGATACTCGGATCTGCAGTAGTCTTGTATGGCCGGGTGACTTCCGTAACAACGCAAGTCCTGAACGTGTGTAGTTTTGTAACTAACATCATATCATAGACTTAATATAATATAAAACGAAAGTTAAAAAATATCCACCTATTCAATACTATTTATTGTAACCTTAAAGAAACATATTTTTGATGAAACTAGTTTTGGCTTGCTAGAAGAATCTTCTTGAATTCAGTGATTTGATGAAACAAGTTTCGGTCTTGTTAGAGACATCATCGGTCAAAATGATTAAAGTTAAGGCAAGATATGAATTATAGATAAAAATTTATGAAGCAAGTGTGTGTTGATGCTTCAAGTGGTCACTTTTGAAGTGTATTCTTCAAATTGGAAGAAAACTTTGAGAATTTACTCAAGACGTGCGATCGTGATGAGTGTTTAATATTCAATTCCTTACTTGATTCCACCGAACTGACAGATACAAATGACTACCATTACTTTCTTTTGTATTAATATTGCATAAGACGATACCCTTACCTCTACGGGTCAAGTATGAAATGAGACGAATTTTCGTAGCGAGTTTTCACGACCGCACGCCCTTCTTGCTAATAAGTGCCCGACTAGTATCGAAGTTACACGACGGAAAGAATAAAAGTAAATAACAGGAAATGAATATCTCCAGGTGTGGTGGTAATGCATTTTATTATTATAACGTTTAATTTCGGACGTTCATTGCCTCGATATTTTTTATTTTCGCATAATATGTTCTGTTTGGCGTCTCCGAAAATCGTAAAAGTATTTAGTGAGGACGCAAAATCATCATCATCATCATCATTATTATTATTATTATTATTATTATTATTATTATTATTATTATTATTATTATTATTATTATTATTATTATTATTATTATTATTATTATTATTATTATTATTATTATTATTTAGGTACGTTGGCGAGTAAAACAATCGTTATGATTGGATCGTTTTTATCGCGTTTTAAACCTACATCTCTCGAATATTATGTAGGCTGTATTGGCCCGAGATACGAGATATTAAATGATCACTTGTTAATGATCTCCACTGCTATACTTATAGTAAAAACCGTGAATATTTCTTAGCTAAATAAACTTGTTTCCTCATCCCGATGTGGTGCAACCCCTGCATATACCATTTTACCACATATCGACTTTCCTGTCATTCTTAAAACTCTGGCAATACGGTGCTGGCAGTCGAAATCAGGCTCTCGTGAACGGTAGCTAACTGTGTTAACCATTACGATGGCGGGCATTCTTAACTACAAAAAACAGAAATAGCATGACTGATGCATGCTTTAATTTCGTGGGTCGGACACGATACTATTCACCTATTTGTACGACGTCATCTGAGCTGCAGTAGGCCTACGCTACGGAAGCAACATTTCTTAACTACGAAACACAGATGCACCGCATGACTCTGACGCGTTTTCAATGCGCGGGTCATATGGACAAAACTGTTCGCAAATTTGTGTGATATCATCGGCGCTGCAGCAAGGCTTGTACCCGCTTCGCAGCGGAATCCTTGTTCTTCTCTGACGAAATACGTATGCGAGATTCATTTTCTTTGTCCCAAAAATCCAAGGGGCTCTAATACACTAGTAAATACGGTGTATGTAACTTTTTTTAGGTTACAAAAAATAATATTGAATAGGTGGAGAACTTTTAACTTTTGTACTATATTTTATTGTTTTTCAATACGGAACAATATGAAATGAATTACCTGTGATAGGCTAAATGTTCGAAACTTGTGATGATTTGTTCATCTTTAGTTAGAACTCAGCGAGACGAATTCAGTGATATATATAACTCATATAGCAGTTATGATATTTAGGGCTTGAATTTCTTCTTGTGATTTGCTTTCCTTGTTTACTGTTTGGTTATTCACATATGATGGCAATATTTTTGGAGTTAAAATAATTAAGATACTAGTAGACCCGTGCTGCTTCGCAGCATTCATTATAAATAGGTCAGATAACTCATCTTGATATAACTGTCATAGTCATATTATTTCGCTTGCCTTTTTCAGAGGTTTTATGAACATTTAATACCGCTACATGTTAACTGATTCATTCCTAATTTAGTTTATAACACTTCTCTCTATACAGTATTCAGTGTACTTCAAACATTCTGGCGTATATGGGTTTAATATTTTTAAAACGATCTTGCCCGAGATAGTGCAACATACAATTGACCGTGGTTGAATACGGGTTCGGGTAATTAGTAACCAACTTTTTCAAGAGGTTGTCCCTGGGTTTTATTATTGGTATTTGTCATGCAGGAGACTAGAGTAATTGATACCTTCCGTCTCTGTGTACTTTGATTGTTTTCTATTAGCAGCATGTAAGTTATTAGGCAAGATCTGCCATCTGTTGAGTATATCTAGAAGACGGAGAAGGCCCAGCACAGAATAGTATTCTTCCGTGATCAGGGGACGTGTACCGCTGTGCCTTGACAGGTTGTAACAAATACAGTAGAGACAATACGTGACAGTCTGCGTGTATCGAGTGACAGCGATTAGAGCTCTGCTAGCGGAGTAACCTGGGGTAACTGAATTTATCATAAGAGCATATGTATGTGTTTGTGAAGTTTTTGCGTTCTTTATGCGTTTGCAGTAAGTCGACGTAGGTAAATAGTAGCGTACGTCATTCTTTTATATCTCCTCTCAATATGAGTGGAAAGATGTGTGCTGCGTTTGGCTGTAATAACTATGAAGTCCAGAAGATTAGTGGTCTTCCTCATGTTTCCCTCGTGACAAGAAAACGAAAGTAATTATTGTGTTTGCATACCTATTCTTTCCGATATAAAGTGATTTTTATAGCACTTCCTAGACTTCTGACCTGCGCGACCCCTATTTTAAATGGCTTAAAATATAGAGAGCTGTTGTATTGTATAGTGCAGCATTTAACCTTCAATTCAGGAAAATGCATATGGAGATATGTGTGGCTTATTGTGTTCCAAGTTACCCCATTTGGAATGCCGTAATGCGTTGTCAAGCACTGAAGAAAATGCGGGTGACTTACGAATTGTACATATTTTGTTGAATAAGTTATGATGCAAATTTCCTTTACCCTAATGTAATGGCAAGTATGCTTATAGCGAAATTTTGAATTTTTTGAGTCTAAATTTATAAATTTTCTTTCTGTTAGTAGGCTTCAAGTTAAGAGGAAAATTATCGAGTTCTTAAATTTTTATTCATTGAATTTTGTGTGTAAGGAATGTGCCGATATTTTTATTGACAAGTGTCTTAATGTAATGATACAATGTTTTAAATGAGAAAAAAGACAAATCTAGGCGTGAACGTTCAGGTAGGAGTACTAAAGCTAAAAAAGTAATGCATACATGAAAGATGTAGTCTCCTCTCACTGCAGTCCATTTCACATCTTGATTAAATGTATAATTTCTCTTTAAAAATTAACCTGTTAAATACTGTTTCATTTATCCAGAATTGCTTTAACAACTTTACAGTTAATACCTTAATAACACTTTATTTCTATTTGTAATGTATTTATCTATTTCCGTATATGCATTTCCATTGATATTTGAATTTACTGCGAATTTCCATGTCACGCCACTAGGAGCGCCACTTGCGAATTGTCTTCCATTTTAACAAGGCTAAATCCAAAAGTGTCGAGTATTGTCTCTACTGTATTTGGTAGTAATCGAACATGCAACGACGTTACTAAGGATGGAAATCACATATATCAGAATATTAATGAAAGTGCTTGTAGCTTAACAACCTGCTAAGTAGAGAATACACTGAATTTATGATTACTGCAAGGTGGATGAACATAGAGACCTATCTATGTCTCGTGATTCACCGGCAGGTGATTTCTGAGATAATAAAATAAAAATGAAGCAAATCTGTCCCGTAGAAAGGACAGACGGATTTGCCAAATCTGTTTTAGTAAACTATTTCAATACGTAGATTGTACTGTAATTAAATGCATCTGTAAATCAAATGACGAATCTGATGTAGGTAATAGTTGGTTTGGTTAGAGTGATGGACGTAGTGAACGGCTCCAGAGTAGATCAACTCTACTGTAGACTACAATGCCTGCATGCTAGCAATGCTCTCATAGTACTTTTTAGTGGATATTTAGTAAAGTATTAGCACCACCCACATAACGTTTGCAGGCATATAATCAAAATTAATTTCTCTATAAAATGTATATTTTCAAAAGTTTCAGAAAAAGAGATTGTTCATGTTTTTTACATGTAAATACAATTTAATTTTGAAAATAAGTGTATACTGTGCATTTAAAGGCGATGAATTTTAAAATGGTTAAATTAAAAGTAAACGCAAACCACTTTTCGAATATTCCGTTTATTTATTATAAATACTTTGGTGTACTATATGTGCATATTCTGTGAATAATGCATATGTCAGGTACAGCAAATGTGTGACATACGCCCACCTATTAGAGATATATCAAATACTAGCTCGAGAAATAAAACCTAGGTATATACAGTGATCCCCATAAGGTACTTCCACCCCATCAACGCAGTACAATTAAAACTGTGAGGACATTTCCTCGGGGTGAAACGTACAACCTGACTTTTCATCCCATTACTATCATATTCCCAAATATTTTGTAAAACATTCTGTCAATTTTTAGCTGAATTACTTGCATATTATCTAAAAGATGGGTTATTTTGCTTTAAAATATGAGTGTTGTAATTATATCTGAATATATTAGCTTTTTTGGTGTAGGGGTCCTTTGACATGGAATGACCGCAAAAGCGATAAACACGTAAAAAGGATAGTATGTTCCTAAGTAAATCTACCCCGTAAACTTAAAAATCCGTGATGAGACCACTGTCACTTATAACGCAAATAATGACATCACCAGTACAAGACCGAGTGCTTCTGTCAAGCTTTTATCGAAGGGGAGAGGGATCCAAACGGTCGGCAAGAAAAAATGCCACATTGAAATCAGCACTGTAGGAACATGTTGGTGGCTAGAATGCTATGCGAAAGGGATTTTGGTGACAAATTCACACATCATAATGTTCAAAGGTTATAGATGTATTACATCAATATTTGGCGTGGGAAACAAGAATATATAGACTGCAACGGGTTATATGAGTCTCTACAGATATGAAGTGGCTTCACTTGTTGTGTTTGTGTAAATTGTATAATTTTAAGATGGCAAAAATCTCTATGGTATATATGCTACATACATTTCAGAACAGTCTGCCCCCGTATTGTAATCGTTAGCACTAATAGCTGCCGTCCTCAGGCCCTGGTTCGATTCCCAGTACCACCAGTGATTTAAGAATGACTGGAGGGCTGGCAAGTGGTTGAAATGGTACATGCAGCCCTCCTTCATTGGGGGTATACATGAAAATTAACCTTTGTTTGAACTTGCAGGTTCGTCCATAGATACCAATCCTTCATCCAGATACCGGTGAGGGAGGCCTTGGAAATAGTTCTGGTGGACAGAGACATCCGAGTTCATTTTCAGTCTAAGGTGTAGATAACTTTATGGTACCAGGAAAAGCTCGTACCTTATAGCTTGAAGGGCATGAGGTGAACGCAAGGCGTGTAAGGTACGTTAATTTGGAGCGGGTGCAGAGGTTGAGAGGGTTTTACTTCGAATGACGTTCATGATATTTTTAAAATGCTGATTTATTAAACAAAGTGAAGATCATATCACCTCAGTACAGTTGGAGGTCAGTTAGACACGATGTGTTTTCGTCCTGCTGCTGGCGAGTCCCGCGTCGAACCGCTGCTCTTCCCGTGCTCACCATAGAATATCTCTCGGCACCACAGAAGCTCGTACCAATCCCTCAAAAGTTATTCTGGAGGGTCTTGAAGTTCTATTTGTTCTGGACGGTCTTGGAGTTCAAAGTGCACTGTTCGCTCACGTGGAATAATGGATCCAGCACAGGTATAAGGCCCCGGGACTTGTAGGATGGACGAGTAAGGTGTATTTATAATAGATTTTTCACTGTTCTCTTGAAGGGATTAAAGAAATGCTAGTATTTCGTGTTGAATGTCAATGGAATCAGACATAAGACAATTCTTTAAAGCGAACTGCACAGGTCTCTATGTTGAGACGAAAAATTAAAGATCTCAAACAGGATTTTGCATCCGAATGTTAATGGAATCAAATCTGCACACTTCTTAATATCACTTGCACTTGTGAAATAAAGGACATAAAAACAAAGGTAATTAGTGCCCTAAATGATTGTAGAATTCTGGACGCAAACACCAATCGGTTCCTCTGGGATTTCGAGATCACTTTGATTTTATTTACAGTTATTTGGAGAGTTAATTCATTGAACTGAACATTGCTAGATGTCATAGGAATATTATTCACACTGAGGTACTCGTAAATAACAATCACTTCAGCTGGGTGTTAGGAAGAAAACGCCTAATGTATGAGATTAGTCCCGTTCACACACATCTTTACATTTATACGACACTGCTAGAATGCAAACAATTAAGCAAAATTAGTCCCGTTCACTCGCAAGATTGTGTTTAAAGACGTGGAATGATATTGTTAATTCAATTTCTGAGTAGTGAAAATCGGTTTTGTTCACACAATGTCCTGAGTTCACAAATAATGTGTAACTTTCACACGAAGACAAGCACTGTCAAGTTAGGCAAGTTACTAGTATTTCAAATATATGTTTGTGAAAACTCGAAGTATCGATGCTCAGTTTAAGAACGTAATAATTGCAGGTTCTGATACACAAGATTTTAGTCATTTGAAAATGTTCAAAGTATTGCACTCGCTAACTACACGGCTAACTAAGCAGACAGAGAAATATTACAACATTTTTGCAGAGTATCGACGACGTATACTCTATAACTTCGACGTATCGTAGCAATGACAGCCACCAGCAATCAACCGTACAGGTTCGAATGTGGGACTAGGCTTATTTGTGTCCCATTCTCGCGTCTCTTTTATACCGAGGTCTGGAAGACTGCAGTTGCTTCATTCGTCTCAATAACTTTCTTAATCCGTGAGAGAATTAATGAAACTTTGCAGTATTGGAGGTATTAAAATGGGGTATACAGTGATGTTACTCTCATATTCGTATCATAATTAATATGAGAGTTATTAAGTTGCAAGCTATAAATCGCATTCCGTATTGACAGTTAGAGCGAGTTATTAAGGGTAGAAGGTATGGAAAATTCGATGAATGTCGTAACATAGCCTTGGCGAGTTGACATGCTCGCTGTGGTTGGCTGCTCGCTTGGAGCGCGGCGCGTATTTTAAAGTTTGAAATACTTCGAAATAAACTGCAGACCAGCGTTTCTGGTACAGTATCCAGCCAGTGAAATATAAATGGAGGAATCTTGCTAGAGATCCAGACAAGACAACTGCCCATAGCCATATTCAACATGTCAGATAAACTAACTGAGTGATGTGGCAGAGGATTAACTTTTATACCATTGATGATGTTGGGTATAAAAGTGAGATTGATACCTTGAATGTTGCAGCATTGTCTGAATTTTTGCGATGTACAGGTAGGCCGGAATAAGGTTGCACTCGACAGTTGTAATTCATGTTGGCTCCACTACAAATAAATAATTGAAGAACGCCACCCATCAATCAGAACGACCAATCCATTACTTTTATGTAAGATACAGTTATGAACTTTACGCATATTAGTTTCGTACAGTGCGTATAAATTTTTATTTACTTACAAAAACATGAGCATATTTTTAAAATGTAATATTTAAGCGAGCTGCAAAATAAAGATGAACTATTTTCATTTGGTTGTTGGCAATATGCCTAGTATAGTAGTACCATCGATAACTATATTTACTTCCGTATTGAAGTGTTGCCGTTTGGTCTGTCGTCGCTAGCACGTGGTCACGTGTGATTTGCGCGTTTATGGAAGTGGTGTTTCCTTTGTTAGATAACTGTGAATTTATTTTGCAACTGGTGCAGTGCCATGTCACGGAAAATACAACATAGTGATGAATCACAAAGTGGTAATCCTTTGCGCCGAGGAGTGCCGCTTAATAGTTAGGCATGTGAATTGGTGCGGAGGAACTTGTGAGTTTTACAAGAGGGAGAGCAATCCCTCTGTTCCTGCAGCTCAAGTTGTGGAACATACAAGTCAAACATTAGGGCCCACTTTATTCATCATTAGCATTAGCATTATTAGCATTTAACTGCCTGTTGAAATAATTTAACAGTGAACTTAACCAAATTAGTATTTAATCAAAATTGGTTAAGACTAACAATCCGTTAAAATCTCAATTAACTTAACTGCCCAGGTTTAAGCAGTAAAAATCTCTGTTATCCCAAAATATGGCAAGTGCATTACATGCAAAACTTCTGTATCTTGATATTTGGAATATGATGTGCCTTTTTCCAGAAAGAAACGGAAAAGATGACTTTCCCTACAGTTGTTTCAATTGCTTGATCTTACGTTGGCTAAAATCAGTATGTACATTGAATTCACTACAAATGTTCTGCCTAGGATCACTTTTAGTATAATCACGGATCCATTAGTTTGCTTATTTTCTATAAGAGATTTCAGTGTTCTCCCAAGAAATTTTCGCCAGGCGGGTGGCAGGCATGAGCAGCCGGGCGGGCAATACTACGTAAAATGGTTATATGATCGGATTTCAGTTTATTCCCCTCTGAGCATTAACAATAATATCAAACAGGTAAATATTAACTGTAAAATTTTATATTTTAGTGTTATTATCACGAAGACATAATTGTATTTCGAACTTCTCATGTTCTGCTGTTCGTTCACCATAATGGAACACCAGGATTTACTGTTCGGTTGCTGTGGAGTGCCATACGGAATTCAGTGCTTGCATCGTATTCCGGACACAGCTCGCCCACGACACTACGTGATAATCAAGCTGAACCTTTGAACTTGCGCAATTGATGCAATTGTGCTGGCGATACTGATGATTTATCATTTAACTAACCAGGTTTGCAGTATTTACATTTTAATTTGGAACACCATTTAACTCAAATATGTATTCATGTTATGAAACTAACACATATCTAGGTTATGTTACCCGGGCGGTCTGTAAAAGCGGCAGGGCCTATTAGAAAGTTCTCAGGGAGAACACTTGGTATATACTTGGAATTAATTTTCAAAAATGAGATGTATTTGAATCACGCATTCTCTTCTCGGCTTTGTTTATTTCATATTGGTCTATAAACCAACGGAAAATTTACGGCCTAGACAAAATACTGAAATAACTGTTGACTTCGCGCGCCTTAGTTTACGGCTGTATTTGAAAAGCGCCTCGAAGCTCGCTCACAAACTGCATGGATTTGCCACTGCCTTCTAGATTCTCACTTATCGTGACTCTTGTGAGCGTTAAGACAGTTTTAGCTAACAGTTCCCAGAAAGTGTTTGTATAAACTCAAGAATCCGAACATGCAGCTAAATTTTAACACTATGTCAACAAACAGTGTGTTAAGGATTATTTTAACTGAGATTGAATAAACAGAACCCATGGCTTTCAAAGCGGGCTCTTATTCAGAAAGGTGTTCGCCTCCAGAAACTGAAGGGAAAAGGGATTGCGGAACCTAGCAGTAGCGGGAATGGGTTAATAGTAGGGACTTATTTCTCAGTACTCCGGGAAAGAAACGAATTAAGCTATCTCCTGTAACAGTAATTGATTCTTTCAAGGCTGATGCAATACACATGTAAGATTATTACGTTACAGCAGGAAGGAATACCCTACCGTGGCAAAATTACTAGGCTCCCTTAGGCAGGGAAAGCTTCTCTCTGGGAGTAAAACTTCCTTAAAATTGGTACTGCAAGTCATAGGCTTCAGATATAAAAAACTGAACGGAAAATAAAGCCGTTTGAAAAGTTGCACGCCGTGATGGCTGGGAGTATTTTTCTAAATGAACTTGTCGGTAAGGTTTTCCAAGAGGTAATATGGTTGGATGAGACGTAGGTGAATGCCGGGGAGTGTATGGTTAAATCTTGGACTGATGACAGGCCTAAAAGCTGCGATAATCAACCGACTGGGAGGGGCGACAGATTAATAATAGCGCATGTAGGTTCATCCAGTGGTTTCGGGGAAAGAGTTATTCTTATGTTCCGATCGAAGAAACCGGTGGTTATCATAAAGATATGGACATTGTTTATTTTATATTGGTTTAAGAATCTCCTGCAACAGCTGGATGTCCCTTCTGTCATTGTTATTGTCAGTGCACCTTACCACTCCGTAATAATGGACAAGACCCCCAGTTCGAGCGCCCGTAAAGATCTGTCAATGGAATGGCTGCAGGCAAGAAATATCCCAACGCATATGGGCATGGCCGAATTAGCCTTATATGCAATGGTGAAACAAACCAACCCGTTTCACCGGCGTATGTAGTCGACGAGGTAGGTACTGAAGGAACAAGGACATGAGTTTGTTAGGTTGACGCCGTACCGCCGTCACTTCAACCCCATAGAGTTGGTATGGGGTGAAGTGAAACAGTAAGTACGCACTAATAACATGTCCTTCAAAATTGCTTAAGTAGAGGGACAGTTCCGAGAGTGTATAGCTTGAGTGGATGTGACTTCGTGCAGCAAGAAAATTAGCCATGTCACAACATTAATTAAGTCGGCAATGTCAAACCTTTCGTACGTGAGCAGACCTAACCTCACGGAGGTAAGGTGATGACGTCAAAATGATGTTTTAACCTAACAAACAATCGCAGACGCTAACCTAACCTCACTGGGTTAGGTTAGGCACCGAGGTTTTATTTTCTTGGGAGGGTGGAGAGGGTCCTCTCCTCCCTCTCTGGGTGCTACCTCCCAGCCCTCTAGCAAAAATAAGGGAAGGGTGAGTGAGAGATTGCTCCTTCTGTCTCCCAGGGAGACAATTGCCGAATTGTTAGCCAGGTATGGCTTCCCTCTCAGGAAGACTGGAAGGAAGCTCGCCTCCGCCAGCGGCTTTACACCGTTTTCGCGTGTGTGGGAAGCAGGAGACTACAGCGCAGTCACGCGGAGACTTGGAAAATAACTATCTGTTACTGCGTGCACCCTTGTAGCATCTTTGTGAGTTACCACATTTCAAATATCGCCGTAATGTGGACATGACTAAAATTATTATTAATGTTCAAGCGGAATCATAATTTAATAAGAATTATCATATACTACCTGCCACAATGTCTTACGCGTTAGTGTGTTAAGACCACATCGCTAACTAGTCGGCAAAGGAGAAGAACATTAATACTACTTTTTCTATACCTGAGAGTCTTGGGTGGAATCGACACTGTTTTACAGACGGTTGCCCTTCCTGACTGCTATCCTACATAGAACGAACTTTACCAATTTACCACATCTAAGAGGAGACGGTAAATGAAGTTATATTTAAAATGAACAGAGAGTGGATAGGTTATCATTTATAGAGAAAGATATCACACGTGTTACCTACACCTATAAATTACCTCACGTGTTCATCCCTTTTAATGGGTGAGAATAAAAATCGTAAAGAATGATAGGTTCGCGTTTCTAATAACAAAGTTTGTTTTTACCAACTTTCTATCTTTATCTTCGTCTCATCAATCTGATTATGTTTTTCTAAGAGCAGATAGAAAATACCTTATATGTGACGGAAAGGTAAACAAACACATGTTAACGTTACTGCCAAGTTTTACTTACGTCCAAGTTTTAGCAGCAGAACGAGGTGATGTCTACGAGAAATAATCATTAAACTCATGGATAAAAAGCAGATACCATTTTGGTTATATGTGTAATCATTTCCAAGTATGTTCTGTTTACGTTATTGATACGACAGGAACATAAGCACCAAGTGTACATATGAAATAATACTTTGCACGTAGGAGAAGAGAAAGATTATGTGAAAAAGGTTTTAATACGCTACAAGGTTTATTAGGTGGAGAAGGAGGTATTTTTCTCCCCTTCTTTTTGATCTAAGTCTATAAGGGAAAGAGGAGAAAAAAGTTAACATACGCTACTAGGTGTATTAGATGGATGAGAAGAACAATGTGAGGAACTTAATCTTCCGTATCCATGTATACATGTTTAGATGCATTTTTATCATACAATATTATTAAAATATAATTAGAAGGTTAAAGGAAGAGGAATAGGAGTGTGATGTTTTATAGTAAGAAACTGAACTATTATAGTAAAATAAAACTAATATAGATTTTTCTTTGTTGTATTCATCATCATCATCATCATCGTCAACATCAACAGAGATTTTTTGTATAATGCAATCTAATATAGAAATGTTATAATTTTTTATTATGTTTTACATACATATTCAACATTTCAAAATAAAGCAGAACATAATGTTAGATATTCAATATGTGAATGGAAAATAGAAAATAAAAATAATTAACGTGATATCATCAACACCATCAGAGATTTTGTATAATTCCTTCATATAATTTCAATATAGAAATGATAAATTTCTTTTGTATTTACATATTTTTTAAATAAAGCAGATAAATCCGATCAAAATGTAGAGAATATCATATTTCACATAATACTACATCTTCATTATACAGTAGACGGGAAAATATTTTAAATGATTGATGATGGAATAATATTTTGTGATTTTGTTATATTCAACAATTTACAATATTTTATCGAAATGTAGAAAACTTTGTATTTCAGATAATCTTTTCCCATTTTTACACTTAATCATCATATTTACACCAATGCGAGTTTCTTCATTATTAAGATATGATAACATTGTAAACTATATTAACTTATTGTATTCTGTTTATTTTTACATTTATAAAAAAATCAAATATAACATGACAAATAGCTATATGTTTTTTTTTTATCCCCAAGGCACACTTGTAAGATTATCAGTTTTCCACTGCCGTTTATTATCAAATGCAATTGACGAACATTTAATCTGTCCAAATGTAAAAACTTGGTGACTGCGTGAAAGTATTCTCATCTGCCTACAAAAAGCAACATTTCTAGAAGCCAGGACATTACGAGTGTTGTACTTGTAAATGTCTACCTACAATGAACGCGCACAGGGGCCGATGACCTAGATGTTAGGCCCCTTAAAACAACAAGCATCATCATCATCATCATCAAGAACGAAACACCTTTTCATTTTCATACAGACTGTGAATTTTCTGCCTCGTATACATACATTTTGTGTGGTAAATCAATAAACTCAGTTATAATATTGTATCATTGCGCTATTCCGAACGTAAAATTTCACTCAGATCGGAATAAACGCAAGTACCCGCAACGAAATTAAATAGAATGGACAACTCCATAGAGCGACATGCATCAGAAAACTCCAGTTAACTCTTCTCCGAGGGTAAAATTGTAGGTTGTAATTTTTACGTGAGTTTCAGGAGATGCAGTGACACAATCGAAATATTCTTCTAACTTCTCATATTCGCATATGAATGCCTACGGATAACAAATCGCTTCAAAATTCGATGTAAAAGATTAAGCTATTCATTAATTCTAAATACTATCTTCGCTTGCAGCTGTAAGTAATACATCTACGTGTGTTAAATACTACCTTTTATTGACAAAATTATAAATTAATAAAATAAAAACATTTTATATAAATGAACTAATATATTACATCTCTTTAATAAAGTAAAATGTGAATTACTTGCAGATAATTGTGGGAAATTCAGTAAAATTCAAACAATTCCGCTTTAAGTTACACGTTCTTAAGTATTTGATCTATATCCTTTCATAATTTCTTGAGATCGCGAGTTGTTCGAGGCTGTTAGCTTTTCCTCATATGCATCTTCGTCGTTTCATAAAATTGTGTTGAACAGAAGCAAGTTAGGTTTCATATATCTTTGTATCAAACATTGGCTACTATTCATTTAAATTACTAAATTAACTACTGTTACATTCAACATTGACTTAATCTGCAAATCAAGACAAATATGTGTCAAAAATAACCACAGAAATTCAAAACTGCAATGGAAATTCAATTTATAATCTTGTACTATTTAACTAGACATTAGGAAATCGTTGTCAAAGATTACAATTGACTATTATCCAACATAAATAACCGGAAAGACTTTCGAATATTAATCGTAGCAATCACAATCTATCATAACACCTATTTTAAAATACAATAGTCTTTCGTAGGATTATCAGGTTAAAATATGGAATTCAGTGACTAATTTACTTTTAACAGGATTCATTTAGATGGTTCATTCTTGCGATATCAAAAAATAAGTGTCACGTCAAGCTATCTTAAATATCTGATATGGAATCTCCAACAATAACATGCAACTATTGCTCCCGAAATACATCTGATTCGATTTTAGGCCAATACACTTCGTAACCTCCTCAAAATATTTCATATGCTTTCAAGTAATCATCGTAGCAACATATTCATTCCATTTCTTCATCAGTATTCTCTTATATGAATGGATGAAAACCATATTGGTAAAAGTGACATTTTTTAAAAAATGAGTTATGTGCAGGATGTAACTCCGGGAGGATGTATCCTTTCACCAGCAAAGAGATACAAGTGATAGCGGTAATATTCTGCGCTCTAATGATGGGTGGTATAACTACAAATAGCATGCTTTATATGAGCGTTGAAGATGTTTAAATGCCTTTTTCTCTGAATGACAAAATGCTACTTATACCGTTATGGTTTTCATCCATTCATATCGTCTTTTCATAACTCTCTCTTTTCATATCATATCTCTTCGAAGTATATCACATATTCGTCTCAATCAACATGTAAGTTACTCCTTTCTCATTTAAATGCATCTTCGGATCATTAATTTCACTTACAACACTAACACGTCTTCATATTGTTTTGATATTCATATCTAACTTCCTATCAATTATTTGTGACAACATAACCTTCACATATTACAAACATATCCCACAATTCTTTTAAAATATTGCCATATCCTATTCTTAATCATTACCTTCATATCATGGCAAATTCTGATATGATCATATAACATCATTGAAATAACACTGATAACATTATTGAAATAACACTGATAACATTATTGAAATAACACTGATATCTATTTAAGTCACTTTCCCTATCGTTTGGATTGTATAGTTTCTCCTGAAGAGTACTTAACTCCATCATGACATTGGTATATTATCAAGTCACTCGCGATAACTTAACCTACATTGGTTTATTTTGAAGATTCAATCGACCTGTTTCCTATTCAACACAATGCAACTCTACTACATTACGTGTTACCTAACTGTTATGTTTAATGTGATATGAAATTTAACTTCTTTCCTTTAAGCGGTCGGGAACATGTTGGTTTTGGTCCTCTGTCGCCTGTGGTCTGGCTCCATTCTTCACCGGGCTCCATAGAGTCGTTAACGGGAACATCGCTCTCTCCTTCGGTCATCTCCATTGCCCTGAACCCGAATAGTTTTTTTCTGCTTCTTAGAAAATCATCTTGAGCTTGTCTTGCGCATTAACGTTTGATGGGGCAGCCAGCAACTTTTCAATGGTAAAATTTCTGGGCCTGGATGTTTACGGAGCCAACGAGAAAACTTCACCCAGTAACAAAAGAGCCAGTGTTTATTTTTCTAGATGTGTGCCACATGTTGAAATTGGCGAGGAATTCTTTAGCTTCCTTGGGCACAATTTTTAACAGTGGAAGTAATATATAAAAAGGATATACGTAGAAAAACTCGTGGAAATACAACTAGAAGAGGGATGTTACACACTAGTAGCCTTAACTAACTCGGTTATACTTTTGTGTTCTTTCGTACATTTGTGTATTAACGGGCTGCAGCTGTTTTGGTGAGTTGTAGCCTACATATCTTCATGTCCTCCATAATATTGTACAATTTTAGGATAGTCTTGTAAATGTTACATCTCATTAGGTTTAAGTAACTCAGTTATCGTTTGATATAGCCTGAGCATTTAGAACAGTTGAACAACTTTTGGTGTGTGTGTGCATATTCATGTGTGATAGTGGCTGATAACCAAGAGGTTAGGTTCTTCTATGTGAGTTCATGCCTGATAGTGGCTGATAACCTAGATGTTTGGCCCTGTAAAACAATATCATCATGCATAACTGTACATCTATAAACTAAATGTAAAGTCTGCGAATAAGTGTGATGATGGTGAGAGCTGTTTTTTAACGACAGAACCTTGACGTTGTTGGCTGCATTAAGTATTGGTTATTTCAAAGTTGCTTTGATGATAATATAGGTGCAATGGGGACGATTGCGTTATTTCCGGTCACATTTATTGATTTGCTTTAACAAGCATAAAATAGGCATTATTAGATGTGGAGGTTATTGATATGTTTTGTTGAGTTTATTATTTGCAGATGGTTCATGTTTGTGGGTTACTGTAGTCACGTCCTAGTTCGTGAACCATGGACAACGGCTGAGTGGCCTAGTAAGTGATCCTGAGAATCGGGATACCAGTTGCTAAGGAATGGGAGTGGGCATCTCGGACATATTCTGAGTCGTGGCCCTCCTTGTGCTCAGGCGGCTAGGACTATACAATTCACCGGTGGTCCATAACCCGTTAGAGGAGAGATCCTCAATTGGACTATGTGCAAGTAGGGCAGCATCCTGCTTCATGAATTTACCGAGCTCAGAACACTTTAAGCAAGCCTCGGACCTATGGGAGTAATGGAGTCCCACTCCCATTTGACACGCGAGGAACTCCTTGGAAACAACTTGGCGAACGAAATGGAATTCGATGGGGAGCTATCAATATTAATGGGGCTTATGGAAGAAAGAAGGTAGAACTGGCTGAGTCAGCAAAGAGGATGCATCTGGATGTGCTAGGAGTAAGTGATATTCGGGTAAGGGGAGATAATGAGGAAGAGATAGGAGATTATAAGGTGTATTTGACGGGTGTTAGAAAGGGAAGGGCAGAGTCTGGGGTAGCGCCCTTTATCAGGAATACCATTGCACGCAACATACTGCCTGTTAGGCACGTAAATGAGCGAATGATGTGGGTAGATTTGTCAGTGGGAGGAATTAAGACAAGAATTGTGTCCGTGTATTCACCATGTGAGGATGAAGTTGACAAGTTTTATGAAGCATTGAGTGACATCGTGGTCAGGGTCAACAGCAAGGATAGAATAGTGCTAATGGGCGATTTCAATGCGAGAGTTGGGAATAGAACTGAAGGATACGAAAGGGTGATTGGTAAATGTGGGGAAGATATGGAAGCTAATGGGAATGGGAAGCGTTTGCTGGACTTCTGTGCTAGTATGGCTTTAGCTGTTACGAATACATTCTTGAAGCATAAGACTATTCACCGCTACACATGGGAGGCTAGGGGTACCAGATCCATAATAGACTATATCTTAACAGACTTTAAATTCAGGAAATCTGTTAGGAATGTAAGAGTTTTTCGCGGATTTTTCGATGATACAGACCACTATCTGATCTGTAGTGAACTAAGTATCTCTAGGCCTAGGGTAGAGAAAGTGAAATCTGTCTGCAAACGAATAAGGGTAGAAAATCTCCAGGACGAGGAAATTAGAGAGAAGTACATGGATATGATTAGTGAGAAGTTTCGAACAATAGACAGTAAGCAGGTTCAGGGTATAGAAAGTGAATATGTGGCATACAGGGATGCTGTAGTAGAAACAGCAAGGGAATGCCTAGGAACAACAGTGTGTAAAGATGGGAAAAGGCGAACATCTTGGTGGAATGATGAAGTGAGAGCAGCTTGTAAACGTAAAAAGAAGGCTTATCAGAAATGGCTCCACACAAAGGCCGAGGCAGACAGGGATTGGTACGTAGATGAAAGAAACAGAGCGAAACATATAGTTGTTGAATCCAAAAAGAAGTCATGGGAAGATTTTGGTAATAACCTGGAAAGGCTAGGTCAAGCAGCAGGGTAACCTTTCTGGACAGTAATAAAGAATCTTAGGAAGGGAGGGAAAAAGGAAATGAACAGTGTTTTGAGTACTTCAGGTGAACTCATAATAGACCCCAGGGAATCACTGGAGAGGTGGAGGGAATATTTTGAACATCTTCTCAATGTAAAAGGAAATCATCATGGTGGTGTTGCAAACAACCAAGCTCATGGGGGAGAGGAAAATGATGTTGATGAAATTATGCTTGAGGAAGTGGAAAGGATAGTAAATAAACTCCATTTTCATAAGGCAGCAGGTATAGATGAAATTAGACCTGAAATGGTGAAGTATAGTGTGAAGGCAGGGATGAAATGGCTTCATAGAGTAGTAAAATTAGCGTGGAGTGTTGGTAAGGTACCTTCAGATTGGACAAAAGCAGTAATTGAACCTATCTACAAGCAAGGAAACAGGAAGGTTTGCAACAACTATCGAGATATCTCATTGATTAGTATACCAGGCGAAGTATTCACTGGCATCTTGGAAGGGAGGGTGCGATCAGTCGTTGAGAGGAAGTTGGATGAAAACCAGTGTGGTTTCAGACCACAGAGAGGCGGTCAGGATCAGATTTTCAGTATGCGCCAGGTAATTGAAAAATGCTACGAGAGGAATAGGCAGTTGTGTTTATGTTTCGTAGATCTAGAGAAAGCATATGACAGGGTACCGAGGGAAAAGAAGTTCGCCATACTGGGGGACTATGGAATTAAAGGTAGATTATTAAAATCAATCAAAGGCATTTATGTTGACAATTGTGCTTCAGTGAGATTTGATGGTAGAATGAGTTCTTGGTTCAGGGTACTTACAGGAGTTAGACAAGGCTGTAATCTTTCACCTTTGCTGTTCATAGTTTACATGGATCATCTGCTGAAAGGTATAAAATGGCAGGGAGGGATTCAGTTAGGTGGAAATGTGGTAAGCAGTCTGGCCTATGCTGACGACGTGGTCTTAATGGCAGACTGTGCCGAAAGCCTGCAGTCTAATATCTTGGAACTTGAAAATAGGTGCAATGAGTATGGTATGAAAATTAGCTTCTCGAAGACTAAATTGATGTCAGTAGGTAAGAAATTCAACAGAATTGAATGTCAGATTGGTGATACAAAGCTAGAACAGGTCGATAATTTCAAGTATTTAGGCTGTGTGTTCTCCCAGGATGGTAATATAGTAAGTGAGATTGAATCAAGGTGTAGTAAAGCTAATTCAGTGAGCTCGCAGTTGCGATCAGCAGTATTCTGTAAGAAGGAAGTCAGCTCCCAGACGAAACTATCTTTACATCGGTCTGTTTTCAGACCAACTTTGCTTTACGGGAGCGAAAGCTGGGTGCAGTCGGGATATCTTATTCATAAGTTAGAAGTAACAGACATGAAAGTAGCAAGAATGATTGCTGGTACAAACAGGTGGGAACAATGTCAGGAGGGTACTCGAAATGAGGAGATGAAGGCTAATTTAGGAATGAACTCGATGGATGGAGCTGTACGCATAAACCGGCTTCGGTGGTGGGGTCGTGTGAGACGAATGGAGGGGGATAGGTTACCTAAGAGAATAATGGACTCTGTTATGGAGGGTAAGAGAAGTAGAGGGAGACCAAGACGACGATGGTTAGACTCGGTTTCTAACGATTTAAAGATAAGAGGTATAGAACTAAATGAGGCCACAACACTAGTTGCAAATCGAGGATTGTGGCGACGTTTAGTAAATTCTCAGAGGCTTGCAGACTGAACGCTGAAAGGCATAACTGTCTATAATGATAATGTATGTATGTATGTATGTATGTATGTATGTATGTATGTATGTATGTATGTATGTATGTATGTATGTATGTATGTATGTATGTATGTATTATTTGCAGCACTGTGAAAATATTTTAAAAATCACTACTCCAGACGAATATTACGGAGAAAAATTAAACTTGTGAAATTAGAACACAAGTAACTAAAATAAGTTAACAACGTGAGGCCTATTTACGTCACCGTATCGCTTAATTTGTACATAAAATCATCCGAATATCACACACATACATTATGATACTTATTTTTTTCATACAGAAAGGAATGGAAATACTACTAGGTAACTGCATTTATCACCATCTTCAATAGTTTAAATGTCCGACTCGTTGGCTGAATGGTCAGCGTGCTGGCCTTCGGTTAAGAGTGTCGCGGGTTATATTCCCTGTGGGGTCGGGGATTTTAGCCCTCATTAGTTAATTCCACTGGCCCCAGGGCTGGGTGTTTTTGCTTTCCCCAACATCCCCGCAACTCACACACCACACATAACACTATCCTTCACCACAATAACATGCAGTTCCCTACACATGGCAGATACCACCCACCCTCATCGGAGGGTCTGCCTTACAAGGGCTGCACTCGGCTAGAAATAGCCACACGAAATTATTATAGTTTAAATCAATTAATCATGAGGAGCACGCTTAAATCGGGATTTATCACACTTCGCAATGCTCTTCGTATTGATGACCGCCTTGTTTTGCCCTACATCAGCTGATCGCTCAGATCTCGATGTTGGTGCCCTGCTTGGCCGGTAGAAACATAGGGAAGGGCCCTCTCTATCTATTTTTATGCTCGAAGGCTTTATGAATCAAGTTTGAGTTAAGCAGGAGTACATTGGTTTAATAAATTGCCAGACTTCATTAAGCATTAAGCATATACATCCATGTTCAAAATTTAAGAAAGAATATTTCAATTTCGTTTCAAACCATTGTTTTTATTCTATTGAAGAGTACTACGCTCTTGAAAATTTACATAAATAAATGTTTTCTTATCGAAACTGACATTCAACCTATTAGGTCGTCTTACGTACATTTAGTACGTGTTGAAGAGAAGTTAAGTACAGAATAAAAGTGGCCAAACTGACACCAGTGGGATCGAGCCCACAACCTCCCGATTTCGCATGAAGAAAATTCTTATGAACAATCGTCTGTACAGAATTTTGTTATGGATTCTATTCTCAGTTACACTTATGTACGTGATGGCCTTCACAAAGTTCGCCGTACCTTTTGCACTTGCAGTCACTTTAATACACAGACGTCGGTGAAACCCATGCACGGAGGGTCTAGTCACAGCGTGTCTCAACTCACAGCCTCCCTGAGTTCAGCTGTGCTTAATCATCGCATCACATTGTTAAAAGTCCCACCATATGCTGTCCCTTTTTTGAAGCTCTTGTAGGAGTTCCTTATACGCTGGGGTGGCCGAGGGCAGTAGTTCCAAACGCAACTCTTCCACAAAGAATTATTACCTCGACAGTTTTTATACGAACGTGATGGAGTGTATTTTGATACGCAAAGCACTTTCTTTAAATAGAATGCTTTCACCTTCTGTATACTATACAATTGCCTCTTTCCAACATATATCCATATATTTTCCAATCCATAGGTGGCTACATGACTAACCTTAATATGAAATAACTCGATGGCACATGAAAGTTACAGATGACTCAAAGATCTGATGTACCTAATGGATTTTAGGGCAGCATTTAGTTGGTTTTTACATGTAAAGAGAACACGTTCACCGGTGTTTGAAAAGTGACTCCTAGGTCCTTTAAATTTGTGACTTACTTAAGAATGTTCCCCGTTTTCCTCCTTTTCTGAAGGTCAAAGAGACAGTCTTATTTTCAGCTGGTTCTCTTCTGCCCATACCGTAACGTTATCAAAAGTAGTCTGCAAATCCAACTGAGAAGTTGACGTCAGAACCATGTTAACCGCATACGTGAGAATATTGACATTTTCTGAATCTACTCTTTGGACAATGTCATCTGTGTCGGCAATAAAATGCAATGGACTTAGGGGTCACCATGAAGGACGCCGATGGTTTGAAGTATAGGATATGACTTGGTTATACCATCACTAATCTCTACCCAGTTGTCTGTAAGGAGATTCTTAGTGATTGGAAGTAGATAACAACTAGGCCCGATGATCCTTCGCAACGTCTTTAATAGGATATCTCTATTGATCGTATCAAAAGCCTTAGAATAATCAATAAAGATGGCATGAATTTTTCCTTTGGATTAGCCAGCGCTTCGTTAATATACTATTGTAGACAATCGACTGCTCGAATAGCTGAACTTCTTCTGAAGCCAAACTGGGAGTCTGCCAACTTGTCGTCTATTAATATTGTGAGGCGTTTACATACTAGCTGTGTGAGTGTCTTTAAGAGTGTGCATTCCAGAGCAATTCCTCTGTATGGATTAGGGTCTGCTGTATCACCTTTGCCCTTATACATAATTTTTATTGTGCATTTAGCCCAACAGTCTGGTATCCTACCCTGTTCTAAATATTCATTCAATAACTGCCAAAAGGATTCTTTTAACTCTGGGAATATCCCTTTCACACGTTCATTATAAATGTTGTCTGGACCACAAGCTTTCTCATTTTTTTGGCTTTTGACATTTTTTTTCTATTTTCTTATATTAACACCCAGATACTTACAATGATCCCCAAAAGGAACTTTCACCCCCATCAACGCAGTAATAAAAACTGAGAGGACTTTTCTTATTTGTGAAACTCACAACCTGACTTTTAACCTCGTTTATCATCATAACATTGACTGCTGTCCATCTCACAACATTGTAACTTACTTATTACTCTATACACAATAGCAAGCGTAAATCTCTCCGATTCATCTGGGATAACTGTTGGGTCGACATAAACTTTTATTGGCCGCGTGTCTCTCCCCGAAAGAATTGCGCGAAGGTGCACTTCCCAAACATCCATTGGTATGCTGCGAGAAAACTTTGGCTGTTTAGGACGCAAAGCTTTGTAAGGGTCCTGAGTAGCCTCTTCAATTAAACATTTTTCTTCCTTTTCCAAAAACGTCTGACGGGCTTTATTAGCCACCATATGGTTTTATACTATCTTCCTAAATTAGCGTAGTACTCCAGCCATTCCTTCGTACGCTGCAATTTTCCTGCATGCAAGGCAAACAAATCGTTTTTCTTGCTTTGTAGCAGGCATCTGTAAACCATGGTTTTACTTTTCTGTTGTTAATTACTGTAGGAGATATTGCCTTCTTAAGAGTTCAATCAATCAATCAATCAATCAATCAATCAATCAATCAATCAATCAATCAATCAATCAATCAATCAATCAATCAATCAATCAATCAATCAATCAATCAATCAATCAATCAATCAATCAATCAATCAATCAATCCTGCTCGGCATTTAGGGAAGTCGCCCATGTGGCAGATTACTTACCTGTTGTTTTCTCAGCCTTTTCGTAAATGATTTCAATGAGACTGGAAATTTATTGAACACCTCCCATGGTAAGTTATACCTATCCCTAACTCCCCTTCCTATAAATGAATATTTGTCCCAATTTGTCCTTTTGAATTCCAACTTTACCTTCATACTGTGATCTTTCCTACTTTTAAAGACACCACTCAAACTTATTCGTCTACTAATGTCATTCCACGCCATCTCTCCGCTAACAGATCCGAACATACCACTTAGTCGATCAGCTCGTATTCTTCCTCCCAGTTCTTCCCAGCACAAACTTTGCAACATTTTTGTAACGCTACTCTTTTGACGGAAATCACCCAGAACAAATCGAGCTGCTTTTCTTTGTATTTTTTCCAGTTCTTGATTCAAGTAATTCTGGTGAGCGTCCCATACACTGGCACCATACTCTAGTTGGGGTCGTACCAGAGACTTATATGCCCTCTCCTTTACATCCTTACTGCTCATGATGTGAAATGCGCCGCTGTGCTGCGCACGTAGCGAACGATAAATGGGACACGGCGTTGGCGAATGGCCCACTTCGTACCGTGATTTCTCAGCCGACAGTCATTGTAGAACGTGTTGTCGTGTGCCACAGGACACGTGTATAGCTAAGAATGCCAGGCCGCCGTCAACGGAGGCATTTCCAGCAGACAGACGACTTTACGACGGGTATGGTGATCGGGCTGAGAAGGACAGGTTGGTCGCTTCGTCAAATCGCAGCCGATACCCATAGGGATGTGTCCACGGTGCAGCGCCTGTGGCGAAGATGATTGGCGCAGGGACATGTGGCACGTGCGAGGGGTCCAGGCGCAGCCCGAGTGACGTCAGCACGCGAGGATCGGCGCATCCGCCGCCAAGCGGTGGCAGCCCCACACGCCACGTCAACCGCCATTCTTCAGCATGTGCAAGACACCCTGGCTGTTCCAATATCGACCAGAACAATTTCCCGTCGATTGGTTGAAGGAGGCCTGCACTCCCGGCGTCCGCTCAGAAGACTACCATTGACTCCACAGCATAGACGTGCAAGCCTGGCATGGTGCCGGGCTAGAGCGACTTGGATGAGGGAATGGCGGAACGTCGTGTTCTCCGATGAGTCACGCTTCTGTTCTGTCAGTGATAGTCACCGCAGACGAGTGTGGCGTCGGCGTGGAGAAAGGTCAAATCCGGCAGTAACTGTGGAGCGCCCTACCGCTAGACAACGCGGCATCATGGTTTGGGGCGCTATTGCTTATGATTCCACGTCACCTCTAGTGCGTTTTCAAGGCACGTTAAATGCCCACCGCTACGTGCAGCATGTGCTGCGGCCGGTGGCACTCCCGTACATTCAGGGGCTGCCCAATGCTCTGTTTCAGCAGGATAATGCCCGCCCACACACTGCTCGCATCTCCCAACAGGCTCTACGACGTGTACAGATGCTTCCGTGGCCAGCGTACTCTCCGGATCTCTCACCAATCGAACACGTGTGGGATCACATTGGACGCCGTTTGCAAACTCTGCCCCAGCCTCGTACGGACGACCAACTGTGGCAAATGGTTGACAGAGAATGGAGAACCATCCCTCAGGACACCATCCGCACTCTTATTGACTCTGTAGCTCGACATGTTTCTCCGTGCATCGCCGCTCGCCGTGGTCCTACATCCTACTGAGTCGATACCGTGCGCATTGTGTAACCTGCATATCGGTTTGAAATAAACATCAATTATTCATCCGTGCCGTCTCCGTTTTTCCCCCAACTTTCATCCCTTTCGAACCACTCCTCCTTGGTGTTGCATTGTCACTGTCAGTCAGTGTATTAACACCCAGATACTTACAATGATCCCCAAAAGGAACTTTCACCCCATCAACGAAGTATTAAATACTGAGAGGACTTTTCCTATTTGTGAAACTCACAACCTGAATTTTTAACCCCTTTTATCATCATGCCATTGACTGCTGTCCATCTCACAACATTATCGAGGTCATGTTGCAATTGCTCACAATCTTGTAACTTACTTATTTCTCTATACACAATAGCATCATCCGCAAAAAGGCTTTTCTCTGATTCCACTCCTTTACTCATATATATATATATATATATATGAAAATATAAAGGTCCAATGATACCGCCTTGAGGAATTCCCCTCTTAAATATTACAGGGTCAGATAGAGCTTCGCCTACTCTAATTCTCTGAGATCTATTTTTTAGAAATATAGCAAACCATTCAGTCACTCTTTTGTCTAGCGCAGTTGCACTCATTTTGCCAGTAGTCTCCCATTCTCCATTCTATCAAATGCTTTAGACAGATCAATCGTAATACAGACCATTTGACCTCCTAAATTTAATATATGTGCTATATGTTTCTGGTATTCTACAACTTGAGCTTCAGTGGAATAGCCTTTCCTAAAACCGAACTGCCTTCTATCGAACCAGTTATTAATTTCCCAAACATGTCTAATATAATCAGAAAGAATACCTTCCCAAAGCTTACATGCACCGCATGTCAAACTTAGTGGGCTGTAATTTTCAGTTTTATATCTATCACTCTTTCCTTTATACACAGGGGCTGCTATAGCAACTCTTCATTTGGTATAGCTCCTTCAACCAAACAATAATTAAATAAGTACTTCAGATATGGTACTATATCTCATTTTATGTATCGTCTTTATGATTTTTATGTGTGCTTCTTTACTACATTTTATATTTCTCTTTATTTCTCATGGCACGTTTCTTCTGTTGCTATTTTGCTTTACGTCTCACCGACATACATACGTTTTATGGCGACGATGGGATGGGAAGGAAGTGGCCGTGGCCTAAATTAAGGTGCAGCCCCAGCATTTGCCTGGTGTGAAAATTGGAAACCACCGAAAACAATCTCCTGGCCTGCCGACAGTGGGGTTCGAACCCACTATCTCCTGGATGCAAGCTCACAGCTGCGCGCTCCTAACCGCACGGCCAACTCGCCCGGAGGTATGTATATTACTATTTTATACATTGTTACTGTAAATATGATTACTGACGTGTCCCGTATGACTGTATGATCAGTTGGATGAAATAAAATACAATACGATACAATATCTCCCGGCCTAAAAGACGGCGTTACCGTACAAGCGGCCCGCTTCCCCGTTCAGGAGAGGAATGAAAACGTTATAGTGGTGTTGGTCAACCTGGTCGTACCAAGAAGATTGATTGAATAGCTTTTAGTGTTTATCAGGGAGTAGTCTCGTTCGCTACATCGTCCTGTACTGTTGGAAGTGTTTGAGGTTTCATGTTCCGTGTCTTGACGTTTCTAGAACTTACGCCTAGTTTCTAGTGATAGATTGTGTGAGAATTGTGAAGTGGTGTCATGAGTACCGACAGTGGAGTCTCATCCCGCATGAAATAAGAATGTTGAACGATAAGAAGTGGTGAATATGGATTCAAGTGTGACTGATAGTTCTCATAATACTTCTTCTCTGCAGAATTCAACCCAACGTAATAATAACTTTACACCACATGCTCAACCTGCATTTAAGAATTTTGCCCTTAATGTATCTGTTCCTATACAATCACACAGAAAATGTAATTAATCATGTTCAGCCTCACATAGTATACACTGAGGGCTCTTCCAGCTCCTATTCCACCCTTTATTTCTATGCATACCCATCAGCTACCGTAGTAACCCACCCTTTACTCTTCCGTTCCCAAATCTTATACTTAATTTTTAGAATAGGCTACATTCTTCCAAACATTTCTGGACCTATATGTCCTTAATTCTCATTGTTAGGGCCCGCTGCATTCTGCTATTGTTCCCCTTCTATTCCTCTCGCCAAATAGATCCCATACCCAGTTCCTCTACATGACTCTTTATTTTTGCTGATCAACCCTTATCATACATTCCTTGCAGTTCATATCTATATATTTCCTGCAGTAGATGCTGCCGCTTCCTCGTCTTAGTCTAGTCCAATAGTTTAAAACCCTTTTGACACAGTCCAACTCTATAAACTCTCCATATAAGATTGGCGCCCCCACATTGGCTGTACATTGCGGTAGCCTCATAACAGCCTTACTGAACTTATATATTATTTGATTCAGGCTATCCCTTTTCTTTTCTAATCCCCACAGTTCAACCCCATATAGAGCTCTACTTAGGACCAGAGATTTTAGTATTAACCTAAGTATTTTATAGCTTGTTCCTGGGTATTTGGCGGCTAGAATTTTTGTTGCTGCAAGGGCTGCAATCCCCCTCATCTTGCATCGTTTTATGTCGTCATCCCAACCTCCTTTTCTATTCAGTACCATTCCTAAATATTCTAATCGATCTTCTTCCTCTATTCTTGCCCCTTGTATCCACCATTCCCTTACTTTTTCACCCTCCTTCTTCTACTTACAATCATTACCTTTGTTTTATTATAGTTAATTTTAACGGCCACTTATTTGCATAATCTACTAATTTATCCAGACTTTTCTTGAGTCCACCCCTGGTCAGCGCCGTTAACAGAATATCATCAGCGAAGATCAGTCCTGGGATCTCTATATTACCCACTGCGGTACAGCCCAACTAGCCTCTCCATGCTCATCCAATATATCATTTATAAATAATATAATTAATATTGGCGGTAATTTACACACTTGTTTGAGGCCCTGCTTGCACTCTATCGGTTTGCTTATTAAATTGTTCTCTAGTTTGACGCTACTATATACTCTTTGATACAGCGCCTCTACCGCACGTATCATTTTCCTAGAGACTCCCTCCCTGCCTCCTTAGTTTTTTAATAACGCCTTTCTGCTCACCGTGTCGAAAGCTGCTAGAAATAAGCTTCCTTTTTCCCGCACAATGCATTTCTCCGCTAGCATTTTCACAATCATGATATTATCTATCGTTTGCTTCCCCCTCCTGAAACCGCCCTGGTATTTAGAGATTATGCCGTTGTTATCAGCCCAGTCTCTTAGTCTATTGTAAACTTTGCTCAGTGAGACTAACAGGGTTATACCTCGGTAGTTATTGGGTAAATTTGTATTTCCTTTCTTTTTGTATATCAGACATATCCCATATTCCCATTCCTTCTGTACCTTTGCTCCGTTGAAAATCCTGTTGAATAGATTTACAATTCCTTCTACAATCTGATAGTATTTACTTATTTGTTTCCAGCATACATTACTAATACCACCCCCCCCCCGCGCTGATTTTATCATCAGATTCCCAATCACCTCCTTAACTACTTCTATCGTGATATCTCCATCTAGTTCGTGGATGCTTACTTCCACGTTAGACCACACGGCATGCTTACTTTCCTTGTACTCCCAATCGTCCCTTCCTCCTAATAGCTCGCTAAAATATGTCACCCATTTTACATAGTCAATATTTATTTTCTTTGGACCCTTCCCTCCTTTATTTATCATATTTATTCTCTCCCAATTTTTTTCAGTCCGATTCATACTGCATTCCATATTTATTAGCTCTGATTGGTCCTTCAACCACTTCTTCTTCTTCTCCTCCGCAATTTTCCTTTTATACTCTTTCCTCAATCTACAAAAAGCTTCACGATCTTTGTTCCTTCCTCTTGCTCTGTATTCTTTTAATGCTCCTAGCGCTTCTCTTCTGCAAACCTCACATTCTCTATCATAGCCGCCATCCCCTTCAGCATTTTTTCTTCTGCTGTGCTCGACTGCCCTTGTCACGCTCCTTATAGGGTATTCTAACAGCTCGAGCGCTCAGTCCATGTTTTTTCCATCAGCGCCCTTTCCCAGCCAATTCTAATTAACTGTATCTCCTTATCCATCAATGCATCTAGCTCTCCTTTTGAATTCTCTGTCCATATATATTTAATGTAACCACTCTCTCCCTCTATCGTACTATTCCTCTCTACCTCTTTGGTTTCCTCTCTCCTTACCAAACTCACCCATACCGGGGCGTGGTTCGATTCGTTCCAATCCTCCACCATTATGCTTTGGATGTTATCTATCAGGTCCTCTGAACTCATTACTAAATCTATAACGCTCCCCCCTGTTCAGTAATATATGTCATTTTTCCTTCTCAGTCCCCCTCCCAATGTTTTTGTTTGAGTCATCAGACCATAGACTGGTTTTATGCATCTTTCCATGCCACCCTATCCTGTGCTAGCCTTTTCATCTCTACGTAACTATTGCACCCTACATCTGCTCTAATCTGCTTGTCATATGCATACCTTGGTCTACCCCTACAGTTCTTACCACGTACACTTCCTTCAAAAACCAACTGAACAAGTCCTGGGTGTCTTAAGACGTGTCCTATCATTCTATCTCTTCTTCTCGTCAAATTTAGCCAAATCGATCTCCTCTCACCAATTCGAATCAGTATCTCTTCATTCGTGATTCGATCTATCCATCTCACCTTCAGCATTCTCCTGTAACACCACATTTCAAAACCTTCTATTCTCTTTGTTTCTGAGCTAGTTATTGTCCATGTTTCACTTCCATACAATGCCACACTCCACACGAAAGTCTTCAAAAACATCTTTCTGATTCCGATATCAATGTTTGAAGTGAGCAAATTTCTTTTCTTAAGGAAGCTCTTCCTTGCTTGTGCTTGTCTTAATTTTATGTCCTCCTTACTTCTGCCATCGTTAGTTATTTTACTACCCAAGTAACAATATTCATCTACTTCCTTTAAGATATCATTTCCTAATCTAATATTTCCTACATCACCTGCCTTCGTTCGACTGCAGTCCATTACTTTTGTTTTGGACTTATTTATTTTCATCTTGTACTCCTTACCCAAGACTTCATCCATACCATTCAGCAACTTATTGAGATCTTCTGCAGTCTCAGATAAAATAACAATATCATCGGCAAATCTCAAGGTTTTGATTTCCTCTCCTTGGACTATGATTCCATTTCCAAATTTCTCTTTGATTTCCTCTACTGCCTCTTCTATGTAAACATTGAAAAGGAGAGGGGACAAACTGCAGCCTTGCCTCACTCCTTTCTGGATTGCTGCTTCTTTTTCAAAGCCCTCGATTCTTATCACTGCAGACTGATTTTTATACAGATTGTAGATAATTCTTCGATCTCGGTATCTGATCCCTATCATCTTCAGAATCATAAATAGCTTGGTCCAATCAACATTATCGAATGCCTTTTCTAGATCTATGAATGCCATGTATGTGGGCTTTTCCTTCTTGATTCGATCCTCTAAGATCAGGCGTAAAGTCAGGATTGCTTCACGTGTTCCTACATTTCTTCTGAAGCCAAATTGATCTTCTCCCAACTCAGCTTCAACTTGTTTTTCCATTCTTCTGTAAATAATACGTGTTAAAATTTTGCAGGCATGAGATACTAAACAAATCCTGCGGTAGTTTTCACACCTGTCAGCACCGGCTTTCTTGGGAATAGGTATGACAACATTCTGCCGAAAATCGGAAGGGACTTCTCCTGTCTCATACATCTTACACACTAAATGAAATAACCTTGCCAAACTGGTTTGTCCTAAGGCAGTCAGTAATTCAGAGGGAATGTCATAAATTCCAGGTGCCTTGTTCCAATTTAGGTCACTCACAGCTCTGTCAAACTCTGACCTCAAAATTGGGTCTCCCATTTCATGAGCATCAACAGCCTCTTCATGTTCCAGAACCAAATTATCTAGATCTTTACCTTGATACAACTGCTGAATATGCTCCTGCCATCTTTCTGCTCCCAATAACTGTACAAAATGCAGAAATTCCCGACTTCGCACCATTCTAAAAGTTTTCTACCGTAGATTTTAACTACCTTATCGTTACTACTTCTTCCTGATCCTACTATCGATTCTTCTTCCTTACTATACCTCGGGCTTCGCTCGCCTGTTTTGGCATTCCAGTCTCCAGATAACAATATTCCGTCCTCCTCATACCTCCGTCTAATGATGTTAATTTCTAATAACAATTCCTCGAAGAAGTTATCATTTGCATATGGAGATTATTTGGGGTGACAGTAGGCAAAACCAAACATACATGTTTCTCTCTCCCTGCCTCTCTCCCCATGCTAAATCTTATCCATATCATACCTTCAATGCCACTCTCAATATACTCTACACGTTCGTTCAATTCTTCTTTAACTAGCACCCGGCCCATTTTGCTCAATCTCTTCCTTGACTTGTGCCTCTCCGTAAATCCTCCCCAAGTTATCTCCCTGCCTATTTCTAGCCATGTTTCCAAAAGCGCTATATTATCAAAGCTTTCTATTAAAATTTTCACTTTTATATCTACATATTTATAATTTACTCAATACACCTTCAATATTAACAAAGCCTATCTTCCAGCCTAGTTACGGCTTTTTTCCTTACCCTACGAACAACTGTCTTTATACTTACTCCTCGTCACTCTCTCGTTCTCAGCTTCTACCTTCCATCATTCTTGGACACTTTATCGTCGTCCTTCCTCTCTTTATCTTCTAAACATTTATTCCTTCCCCCCACAGATCTTGCAAGCTCCTGCTCCTCCCCTTAGTCATAAAGTCTCTCTCTTTCTTGTCACCCCCCAGGTCAGCAATCAATGAAACCTCTTTTCCTTCCGGAACACAATTTGATAACACTGCCTGAACCTGCACATTTGACCTTCCACTCACACTACCTTGCACTGCACTGTTCTCGTCTCTTGTCGCTTCAGCCATCGTTACCACGATCCTCCCTCCTATTGGGCATCTTCCTGTCTGTCTTTTGGCTGCTTCGTTCGTTCCTCTACCCGTTTCATCTCTTCTTCCATACCTTTTAGCTTTCCTACGGACCAAACACGACACCAGATACTGTTCGTTACCACCAGCCTTTGGTCTTCAATGAATGCTTTAAGGCCTTGATGTCTAGCTCGCTCTAAATGCTTTCGTAAGATTTTCCTATTCTCAAACCCTTCTCTTCCCAAGTCTCTGTTTATCCATATATTTTCACCTTGTAAATGCCCAGCGTTTTTTCCACTATATCTGCCATTAATGTTGATATCAGCTTCCCTTTCACTGGTCTCCTGCCTTTCACTTTTCCTACTCTACTACACTGAAGTTAGTTTTCAGCTTATTTTTGACGAAGTCCACCACTTTATATATAAGCTTCACTTTATATTCATTTCGCTCTTCCTGTAATCCATAGATATATATACACTTCTTCGTCATTTCTTGATAAACAAGTCCGAGCTCATTATTCGGTGACGCCACTTCCTTCTCCAGGTTTTTCACCTGCTCTTTTAGCACTCCCTTTGCTCTCTCGTTCTCCTCTATTCTTTCTTCCGTAACTCCCCACTGCTCCTTGATCCATATCTTCATATCTTCAAAACCCTTGGCTTGTTCCTTTCTCAATTCCTTCACCAGTGCAGCTCCAGTATGTGTTTTTATGGCATCTACTATCAGCCCTCTGATTCTATCCCAGTCTTCTCAGCTCATGTCAGGGCCTGGATTCATCTCCAGTCCCCCTATAATTAATAGAATATTTACCACCATTGCTGCCAGTATAACTTCCCCAATCTTCCTCAGTTCTCCCTTGTCCGCCTCATTTCCCTTCGTCTTCTTCTGACTGCTCTGCCAGCCGCCGATCTCCGCACGATATTGCTCAGTACCAATCATGTTATACTGCACTCGCCTTATCAATCAATCAATCAATCAATCAATCAATCAATCAATCAATCAATCAATCAATCAATCAATCAATCAATCAATCAATCAATCAATCAATCAATCAATCAATCAATCAATCAATACTGATCTGCATTTAGGGCAGTCGCCCAGGTGACAGATTCCCTATCTATTGATTTCCTAGCCTTTTCCTAAATGATTTCAAAGAAATTGGAAATTTATTGAACGTCTCCCTTGGTAAGTTATTCCAATCCCTAACTCCCCTTCCTATAAAATAATATTTGCCCCAGTTTGTCCTCTCGAATTCCAACTTTATCTTCATATTGTGATCTTTCCTACTTTTTAAACGTCATACCGCATGTCCACACTGTCCGGTTGCTCAAGTAGTAATGTGCCTACATGCCTTTATACCTCACTCCAATATCTTCCGAGTAGGAATCATACGAGGTGTGGAAAAAGATTTATCTGAACCAGAAATTCTTACTTTACTTAAGAGCGACATCAAAGTTCACTCTGTTCACCGCTTAAATCGCAAACCCCTCCAATCCATCCATCCATCCATCCATTTAGGGCAGTCGCCCAGGTGGCAGATTCCCTATCTGTTGTTTTCCTAGCATTTTCCTAAATGATTTCAAAGAAACTGGAAATTTATTGAATGTCTCCCTTGGTTATTCCAATTCCTAACTCCCATTCCTATAAATTAATATTTTCCCCAATTTGTCCTCTTCAGTTCCAACTTTATCTTCATATTGTGATCATTCCTACTTTTATAAACGCCACTCAAACTTATTCGTCTACTAATGTCATTCCACGCCATCTCTCCGCTGACAGCTCAGAACATACCACTTAGACGAGCAGCTCTTCTATTTCCCTCAATTCCTCCCAACCCAAACTTTGCAACATTTTTGTAACGCTACTCTTTTGTCGGAAATCACCCAGAACAGATCGAGCTGCATTTCTTTGGATTTTTTCCAGTTTTTGAATCAAGTAATCCTGGTGAGGGTCCCATACACTGGAACCATACTCTAGTTGGGGTCTTACCAGAGACTTATATGCCCTCTCCCTTACATCCATACTACAACCCCTAAACACCCTCATAACCATGTGCAGAGATCTGTACCCTTTATTTACAATTCCATTTATGTCATTGCCCCAATGAAGATCTTTCCTTATATTAACACCTCGATACTTAAAATGATCTCCAAAAGGAACTTTCACCCCATCAACGCAGTGATTAAAACTCAGAGGACTTTTCGTATTTGTGAAACTCACAACCTGTTTATCAACATACCATTGCCTGCAGTCCATCACACAACATTTTCGTGGTCACGCTGCATTTGCTCACAATCTTGTAACTTATTTATTACTGTATAGAGAATAAAATCATCCGCAAAAAGCCTTACCTCCGATTCCACTCCTTTACTCATATCATTTATATATATATAAGAAAATATACAGGTCCGATAATACTGCCCTGAGGAATTCCCCTCTTAATTATTACAGGGTCAGATAAAGCTTCACCTACTCTAATTATCTGAGATCTATTTTCTAGAAATATAGCAACCCATTCAGTCACTCTTTTGTCTAGCCCAATTGCACTGATTTTTGCCAGTAGTCTCCCATGATCCACCCTATGAAATGCTTTAGACTGGTCAATCGCGATACAGTCAATTTGACCTCTAGAATCCAAGATATCTGCTATATCTTGCTGGAATCCTACAAGTTGAGCTTCAGTGGAATAACCTTTCCTAAAACAGAACTGCCTTCTATCGAACCAGTTATTAATTTCACAAACATGTCTAATATAATCAGAATGAATGTCTTCCCATAGCTTACGTACAAGGCACGTCAAACTTACTGGCCTGTAATTTTCGGCTTTATGTCTATCACCCTTTCCTTTATACACAGGGCTTACTATAGCAACTCTCCATTCATCTGGTATAGCTCCTCTGACCAAACAATAATCAAATAAGTACTTCAGATATGGTACTTTATCCCAACCCATTGTCTTTAGTACTGTACCGATTTCATCGTCCTGATAACGGAATAAAGATTGTCATACGACATTAAAAGTTTGAAATGCACGGTGATGAGATCGCGAAGATTACGTAATTGGGCCATACATCTAAAAAGAACGCATATATTAAGAGAAATAGGCCGTGATTTCAGAATATATATATAATACGAACGTATAAAATCAAGCAGGTCATGCACGTGACGGCAAAGATGTTCTTTTGGCGAATTAAGTATGCCTAGGTCACAGAGTGAAACGGAAAGTTATAAAGTATCCATGCGGCCGTGTTAAAAAAATAATAGAAGGTTTTTAAAATTGTTAAAAAAGAAGAAGTAGGTGAACAATAAAAAATATCTTGTACGCAAAACTACGTAAATTTATCCACGAGAGAAAAATAATCCTCGCAGAAAGAAGAAGCGAGATATTTCAGTTATTAAGAGCTGAAAAACCTGCTCAGTGAAGAAATATTTGAATTACACCTATATTTGAACAAATATCGTGACGGAAAATCAGCGCAAGTTGAATAGTATCCGGACAGTAGTCGGAGTATAGACTGAAGGCCGTTACGAGATATCAAGTCAAATTTAACGCATTATAGGTTGATTAGCTGGATAAAAAAAATTTAAAAACTAATTTAATGATTTTTACCTGTTAAAATCTGTCACAAGGAATTAACATTGAATTACTGTCTTAATAACCTGAATCAGAGATATAATCTAGATTCTTATTCTCAAGAGTATGGGCGTGATATTAATTGCCATTTTGGAAATGTTTCTTTCACATATGACTAACGGCTACAACATGAGAGGCTAAATCGGTGATGGAGCCGACTCTCCGACGTAGACCGCCCAGCTGTTTCTACTATCCCGGGTCCCAGAACTACAACCTGATGGTGACGTAACGGATGTTGGAGACGATCTACGCAGTCCTAAGATGACAACATCGAAGCCTGACCCAGTCATCTAACGTCAGCGACCGCAAGTTAAGTTCCAAAGAATTACTTTATTATCTTGAAATCAATGTGTCGTAGATGTAGTATTCGTATATTTGTAGTGAACATTGGTATGTTGTTTTTACGTAGTTCTTCGTGATGAAATCTCAGTCGATGCCATCTTTGCAATGAGATTATCCTAGTTGATTTATCATTATGGGAGTAGGTATTTCTTCCAGAGTTTACAATCAATGTCATAATATAGGAATGTTTATAATTGAACAAGGAGAGATTTAGAGTGTGATTTTCAACCATTATGGGATTGAAACAACGTATACAAAGAGACGTAACCCAAATTTACTATTTTTTTTAAGAAGATAGTTGATTTCTGAGTAACAAATATCTGGTTGATGTTACGACGCGATGACATGTGAGTAAATATTAACTTGTTTAGTTTATATATGTGTTTCATTTTCAGGATAACGTGTTTATGTGTATTAAATATGAAATCTAACCCAAAAGTGTACCGTTGCAGTACATTAATGATATGTTAAGATGATTTGCCGCCTTGTTGGAAATGATAAATGTTTACGTAGGGAAGTTATGATTTGAGTGGCATATCGATGTGGATTTACGAATAATTATTCGCTGAGATATATTTGTGGGAATGAATAATGATATATTATGGTAATTAATATTGGTAAATGGAGAGATAGATATGCTTATGGATAGTTTTGGCGGTAAATACGACGTATTACTGGCCAATGGTGATGTTTGACATATGCGGCAAGATATTAATATGGTAATGCGAGATATATTGGGTTAGTGGTACACGAATACAATGAAATACATCGTAGATTTCGTATGTGGGTTACCGTAAACTGTCTTCATATTAAATATCCAAATAAGAAATAAAAGAACGGAAACTTGTTGTCTTCATAGAGAATATATCAACGTTGTACTGAATATTATTTGAAGTTTGGTGTCGAGAATGTATTTAATTCATAGAACAACTTCATAATTTAAATCTCTACCACAATTAGATAAAATAGGTTACCAAATGCATTCTTACGGAATTTTTGATATCTGATTGGATATTGGTAAAACCATAAATCATGTTAGGTATAAATTTATTTGGACTACGATAATAATTGAACTTTAGACGATACCTACATTTAATTTTAAGATGTTATTTGAATATTTTAACCAAATGACATGGTCAAGGTGACCAATATTTTTCATTTAATGGACTATATATATTTGAAATAGCCATTTTGAGCTGATATATATTTGGAACTTACTTGCGATTGCTAACGTTATAACATCGGAAGAAACGCGTGTGTTAATGACAGAATATCAATTTGATAATGATGAAAATAAGCATTTTTTAAGAAAGAAACAATAACTGATGGACTCAGATTAAGCATATTTAGTATGAAATTTACTAAGGCTTAGGGACTTAGTTTTTTAACCCAAAAATGTTATACTACGTTTTCAACAGATAGAATATGTACTTTCGATTTATGTAATTAAGAGAATTTATACTTTATTTTTGTGTGATGCGCATAATTAATGCAAGAGGAATAGTTGAATCAGGTCGAGGATAGATTAAAATTTAAAAATTTTTTTATAGAGAGGAGGAAGATAATTGATGTCAATACATGTTATCAGATTTTCTTTTATGATTCTAGAAGCATGAAATAAATTATAGATTATCCAATTTAGATGTTATTATTTTAGGAGATAGGCTAATATCATTATGATATAAATGATTTGAATTAATTCATTTAAAAAAATATTTTATTTATTTTCTTTTCTTTTCTTCGAATGATTGGACTTGGAAAACTTGATATTGATTCTGGAGGACGAATGGTATCGATGGTAATTTATTAAAAAGGAAATGTGGTGTCCCAGTTGATCCCACGTAAAAATAGTACGGTTCGCATAAGTAATTTAATTATCCCTGAGAGGTGTCGCGTGGCAATTTAAGGATTATCATATCAATAAATGTGATAAGAAAAATGAAGATTACGATATCGCTTAAATTTTATGATGCGGTAACTGTTTATACAATGAATATTAGAAGCGAGTATAGCTACCGACACTTAGCATCATTTTTATTAAATGCATTGATCCATTTAATGATCTGTAGAAGTGAAGGATTGTTGAGGGGAAAATAGCCGGAGCAATTGATAGGTCGCCCAATATGGTGCAAGAAAGAGACCCCCTCAGGGTGGTGCAGTATGTCCCCAGAAATCTGATCAATTCCAGCTGCTTTTCTAGTTTTCAAATTTTGTATCTTACTGTAAATGTCATTGTTATCATATGTAAATTTTACTACTTCATTGGCCTTAGTCTCCTCCTCTAACTCGACATTATCCTTGTAACTAACAATCTTTTCATACTGCTGACTGAATACTTCTGCCTTTTGAAGGTTCTCACATTCACACTCTCCTTGTTCATTAATTATTCCTGGAATGTCCTTCTTGGAACGTGTTTCTGCCTTAAAATACCTATACATACCCTTCCATTTTTCACTAAAATTTGTATGACTGCCAATTATGCTTGCCATCATGTTATCCTTAGCTGCCGTCTTTGCTAGATTCAATGTTCTAGTAAGTTCCTTCAATTTCTACTTACTTCCAAAGACATTTCTAACTCTATTTCTTTCCAGTCTGCACCTCCTTCTTAGTCTATTTCTTTCTCTATTATAATAAGGTGGGTCTTTACCATTCCTTACCAACCTTAAACGTACAAACCTGTTTTTGCATTCCTCAATAATTTCTTTAAACCCATCCCAGGGTCTGTTTACATTTTTATATACCATTTCCACAGATCATAGTTACTTTTTAGAAACTGACTCATGCCTGCTTTATCAGCCACATGGTACTGCCTAATAGTCCTACTTTTAAGACCTTCCTTTCTATCACATTTATTTTAACTACCACAGAAACAGCTTCATGATCACTAATACCGACTTCATGATCACTAATACCGTCTATTACTTCAGTTTCCCTATAGAGCTCATCTGGTTTTATCAGCACCACATCCAGGATATTTTTCCCTCTGGTTCGTTCCATCACTTTCTGAATCAGCTGTCCTTCCCATATTAACTTATTTGCCATTTGTTGGTCATGATTCCTGTCGTTCGCACCTCCTTCCCAATTGACATCTAGCAAATTTAGGTCTCCTGCTACAACCACATTTCTTCCCATGTCGTTTCCCACATAGCCGACTATCCTATCAAATAATTCCGAATCCGCATCAGTGCTACCCTTTCCCGGTCTGTACACTCCAAATATATCAAGCTGCCTATTATCATTAGAAATGAGCCTCACACCTCGAATTTCATGTGTCTCATCTTTAACTTTTTCGTAGATTACAAATTCTTCTTTCACCAGAATGAATACTCCCCCTCCCACCATTCCTATCCTATCTCTACGATACACACTCCAGTGCCGGGAGAAAATTTCTGCATCCATTATATCATTTCTCAGCCATGATTCTACTCCTATTACAATATCTGGTAAATATCTATTGAATTACTTAGTTCTATTCCTTTCTTTACAGTACTTCTACAGTTCAACACTAACAATTTTATTTCATCCCTACTTGATTTCATGTTCCCTCTTCCCTTATCACCGCTCCCTAGGCGACCTAGTATCCCTGAATGTACCTCCCTATTACCCTTCCAAACAAATTTCCTAACTTATACGTACCACTGCGGTTTAAGTGAAGGCCATCTGAGCGCAGATCCCTATCTCCTACCCACCCATTAGGATCTAGAAATTTCACTCCTGGTTTCACACATACCCACTCCATAGTCTCATTTAAATCCCCAATCACCCTCCAGTCAGTATCCCTCCTACACAGTATTCCACTAATAACAATCTACGCTTTCTTAAACTTCACTTCTGCTGCATTTACCAGATCCCACACATCTCCAACTATGTTGGTACTTGTATAAGCTTGCCTTACGTTGTTGGTACCAACGTGAAACACTATCACCTTCTCCTTCCCCTCCTCCCTCTCTTCTACTTTCCTCACCATCTGCCTCAACCTAATTACTGGATAACATTCTACCCTGGTTCCCTTTCCTCCACACACTTTCCCCACGTGTCTAACGATGGAATCCCCCATCACCAGAGCCTCAAGCCTACCCACCTCATTTGATCTCCTCCCCTCCTGGTCAGCCCTATCTTTCCTGATAGCTGCAGAAGTTACTTCCTCCTCCCTTTACTCCTTCTCATGACCCTGTTCCACCTGTCTTTTTCTATCCTATCCTCTACTCTCCATTTCCCTTTCCTACCGTTTCCCTTCCTCCTACTTCCACGCATCTCAGCAACAGTTCCCTGTCCCTCATCTTCCCTCTGTTGTTCTACCTGGAGTGAGTCGTACCGATTTCGCACAGACACCTGTCCTGAATTCTGATCCTGAATAGAGCCCTTAGCCTGCAATCTCCTTCCCCTTAGAACGTTAGACCACCTGTCTTCTACAACTCCCTCCTTTCCTTCCCCTCCCTCTTGTACGCCTACTGTAACCTGTACATTGTTTGAGAGAGTCCTGTCTTCATTCCTGTCTTCTGTGAGAATCCTAATTATCTCCCTCAAACTCTCCAACTCCTCCCTCATACCCCTCAATGCCTCGCCACACCGACAGTTCGTACACTCGCGTTCCTTAGCCATTCTTTACGGAAAAATGAAAATAAAAATACAATAACTTATTTGCAAAAAATAAATGAACGGAGGGATATATTTTTTGGGATAGTACTTAAAGATCACACTACAATAAGGTAATTAATATACGACTACACTACAATACTACTTAGTCGTACTCTATTTTTTATCCTACAACCCCAAACAGGATAAAAACTGCTGTTAATTACTGAATATCAAAGTAATACACAAGAACTACACAATTCCAATTTGCAATTTAGCCTGTCCTAATTACAACAACAGAATTTTAGTAAGATTTTGTACGGATACCTCTACTACACCAGTACTACACAAATATTTTACACTAATAACGTAAGCACACTAAATTCTAATAGGATATTACTGTACAGTAGTACACGGTGGCCAGGTTGATTATCTACCTACTGGTTCAGTAAAGATTGTTTTTGCTCAAAAACATAGCTAAAATTCGTTTCAATGTATCAGGTATTATTGGAAGTCAATCCCTTTATATTCTACTCCATTATTTGCTCAAAATGCCAGCGTTATGGTCACACCTTACGCAGTTGCCCGTCTATAACTTTCGTTGTCGGAAATGTGGCTTAAACCATGCTACCTCAGACTGCCTTGCCAATGTCAAATTATGTTTACATTGTAATCGGGAGCATGAAACGGGCTCATCTGATGGTGCTGTGTATCAGAGACAAGTAGAGATGAAGAAACTCATGTGCATTGATAATATCTCCTTTTCGGAAGCTTCCGCTTGACTATTTCCACCTGTTTATTCTGGTTATAGTAACATTCAACAATTTCCTCCCCTACCTACTCAACATTCTCCTCCCATGCCAGAAATGCCGCGCAAACGTAAATTCACGAAAATGATCGTCAAGGATTTGCCTGCTAAGCTTCCTCCTGGCTATGATAGAGCTGGATATCTCCAGATCGTACAACCCACTCAATCCTCTCGCCTCTTACAATCTCTGTATCATCAATACCCCCATACAATCCACTCAGCCAGCTCCAACAACATCGAAACAATTAATCAATATGCAACCCGCACAATATCAACAACAAACAGGTAACACACTACCACAGCGGGAACATGTTCAACAGTGTGTTCTCAATCTTCTGATCCAAATTAAACAACTAATTGGAGATCACCCCCAATATTTTACCTGTTATAAGTTAGCGTCGAGAAAGTTTACACCTTGTCTTTACTGGGCAGGAATCCACTGCACTACAAACTACCCTAATCACCGACTCCTACCTACCATCTTAAATATTTTTAGTAGACTGGTCGCTGCGTCAGCCCTGGTATGGAATACATGCCCACCAACCCGTTGACAGCAGCCACCAGCCTCGCCACGTGAGAACTGATCTTATATCTCACCTACATTTGCTGACACTGTATTCCTTCCCTATCATGGGTGACAAGCCAGCTTGGCGGAAATCAGACCCAACACGTGGCCTGCTACACACTTCCGCTATGTACGTCACACCTACTCTGTTCCATTGTCAGCTCACTACCTTCCCTCTCCTTTTACTTCCCGTGCAGACATGCTTAGGCCTAACTTCTTTGGAATAGGTCAAGTACCCATCCCTCCCTCTTCCCTTGATACGTCATCCTCTCCTCTCTCGCATTACTCCCACTCACTACATCTCACCTTATTAAACTTAAGAGTTAAACATCGACTAACAATCATTTAACATCCCTCAACAGCGCACCTAAAACAATTTAACCCATTTTTTCCACACCTCAATTGCACACAGACAATCAGTTTCCATTCCAAGTCCGATAGTTCACTCAGTCTTCTCAATCTACAGTACTACACTTACACACATCAAACCTTTAGGCTTATCCCAGCTCTCCCATCTTATTGAACTTAGGACATAAACATCAAGAATCCATCATTTCACAACCCTCATCAAGGCATCTACAACAATTTAACCTTTTTAATATGACCTACTTTCATAATTTCCATACTGCCAACATTTTCTCCTTAAAATTAGTCCCTCTTAATCTACCTAAATTACTATTACATACACCTTCTTTATCCTTCCACCTCACACAAATACATTTGAACAATCATTTTTTTCACACATCATTTACACACAAACAGACATTTCTCCATTCCAAGTTCACTAGTTCACTCAGTCTTCTCACTACTTTTTAAATATACCAGTTTCTTAAATTTACACTACCCTCAGAGCCTACTCAACCTTCCCTTTTCTCAACTCCAACCTAATTTTTTTAGATTTTTCCTTATTACCAACTCTTCTCATCAGCACATCTACTCTCGTATTCCTCAAGTCATGAATCTACCACATCCTCCCATCCTACTACACCTCGATCTACTTCCCAACAACTTGCCCCGGACGGATCACCTTATCCACAAGGCGAGGTGCTCTCCCCCCTTCCCCTAACACTACAGTCCCCTCTTCTGATATCATGGTCAACCTGATGCCCTTCCCGCATCTGCTTAGGGCGGATATCCATTCCTCTGAGCAAAATGCTTTCCCCCTTCCTCCTTCGGCATGAACCACATTATCTGCACAACCCCTGTTATTCCTTCAGTTCCTTTATAAATCTAGCTCTGGCCACATTTAAGAATTTCGCTATATTCGTTCATTTCTCCCACTCTCTACATAACCAAGATGTCATCTTAGAGATTTTCCGTAGCATATCCAGCTCCTTGTTACTTAGTAGCTTTATCTTTATCTCCTCCAAAGCTCGGCACTGATTGAAAATATGTAGGTCCTCCCACCTCTCTCCACATAGCACACATCTCTCACTATTCTCACTACCTACCCATCCCCTGTTCCTCGGAACTCCCAACACCCACCAATAAAAACCTCTCTATCCCTTTTACCCTCAAACTCCGTTTTCGGGTTTATTACTTCCACCAATTTATTTAATACTGATAAAGATACTCTCTCTATACTGTCCCCTATTAAGCTCTGTCTTTCAATAACTAGTAGTCTTCCCTTTATCCTTTCCCATACCCATTTATTCCTACCTCCCACCAATCCAATCTGTTGTAACAATTTTTTGCACTTATTCACCCAGTAACCTTCATTCGCCATACCTTTCTGAAAACTAAACGTTTCTCGTACTAATGCTACCACCCTTCCCTTCCTCCAATCTATTCCAATACTTGAACACCCTCTTAGCTATTTCAATCTCCATCGATTCTTTACAGAATAATCAGGTACCGGCATTGGCTTATTCAATTTGGGAGGCCTATCATGATTTTACTAAATTCCGCCACCACCTGATTTAGTTCACCCCTTTTCTCCTTCATTCCCCATACTTCAACGCCAAATAGCATTTTGCCCATAACAATTTAAATACCGTTTTCTGAATTTTATATTTAACATCTGGAAATTTCTTTTCTAATACCCCCAACTGCCGCAAGCGCTCCTCTTCCTTTAAATTTTGCCCTCTTACACTGATTTTTCCAAGAACCATTCTTACTAATTATTATCCCTATATACTCAATATTTTCCCCTGGTTTAATTTCTTCCTGGTCTAGCCTCCAGACTTCCTTATTCTTTCTCCCACCCCTTTTACTACACACCATTATCTGAGTCTTTCTTACCTTTACTCTGAGAGACCACTTCCTAGTATACTCAACTGTCTTGTCCATCCTTTTTTGCAACCCTCTTGCCGTCAAAGCCAAAATCAATAACTCATCCGCGAATAGCAACCCCGGAACCTCCATTTTCCCTGCCCAAGGGCATTGCCATGCCTCTCCTCCACGGCCCTCTAAAATATTATTTATAAAATATTATTTATAAATAATATTAATAATATCGGGGATAGGTTACACCCTGCCTCACCCCGCTCTTAGATTCAAACACTTACTCATCCTTCCAACCTGCAATTTAATCATCACAAACTTCCTCATAAATTGTTTCTATTGCTACCCTCATTTCCTTCGACATTCCAACCTCCCTTAATCTCAAAAATAGCGCATCTCTACTGTCCGTATCTAAGGCTTTTTCTAAGTCGATCGCTGCTACATATAATTTACGCCCCGCTATCCTCACATACTTTGTAACTAGAGTGTCCAGAATCTAAACATTATCGACTGTGTTCCTTCCTTTCCTAAATCCATTTTGGAACTCAGATATCCTACCGTACTGTTCCGCCCAATTTGTTATTCTATTCGCCAAAACCCCTGTGTACACCTTCGTCAACGCGTCTAGGAGTGTGATTCCCCTATAGTTGTTAGGATCGCTACAAGCTCCTTTATTTTTATAAGTAGGGCATAATACCCCCTTCCTCCATTTCCTCGGAAATTTCCCCGTTTCCAGCAACCTATTAGAATTTCACAATCCCCCTCAACATCGGTTCATTTTCCCCCACCTCCTTCCATACACTATTGGAAATACCGTTCACACCTCAATCAATCAATCAATACTGATCTGCATTTAGGCCAGTCGCCCAGGTGGCAGATTCCCTATCTCTTGCTTTCCTAGCCTTTTCCGAAATGATTTCAAAGAAATTGGAAATTTATTGAACATCTCCCTTGGTAAGTTATTCCAATCCCTAACTCACCTTCCTATAAATGAATATTTGCCCCAGTTTGTCCTCTTGAATTCCAACTTTATCTTCATATTGTGATCTTTCCTACTTTTATAGACGCCATTCAAACCTATTCGACCACTAATGTCATTCCACGCCATCTCTCCACTGACAGCTCGGAACATACCACTTAGTCGAGCAGCTCTTCTTCTTTCTCTCAATTCTTCCCAACCCAAACATTGCAACATTTTTGTAACGCTACTCTTTTGTCGGAAATCACCCAGAACAAATCGAGTTCTTTTCTTTGGATTTTTTCCAGTTCTTGAATCAGGTAATCGTGGTGAGGGTCCCATACACTGGAACCATACTCTAGTTGGGGTCTTACCAGAGACTTATATGCACTTTCCTTTACATCCTTACTACAACCCCTAAACACCCTCATAACCATGTGCAGAGATCTGTACTCTTTATTTACAATCCCATTTTTGTGATTACCCCAGTGAAGATCTTTCCTTATATTAACACCTAGATACTTACAATGATCCCCAAAAGGAACTTTCACCCCATCAACGCAGTAATTAAACCTGAGAGGACTTTTACTATTTGTGAAACTCACAACCTGACTTTTAGCCCCTTTTATCAACATACCATTGCCTGCTGTCCATCTCACAATATTTTCGAGGTCACGTTGGAGTTGCTCACAATCTTGTAACTTATTTATCACTCTATCGAGAATAACATCATCCGCAAAAAAAGCCTTACCTCCGATTCCACTCCTTTACTCATATCATTTATATATATATAAGAAAACATAAAGGTCCGATAACACTGCCCTGAGGAACTCCCCTCTCAACTATTAAAGGGTCAGACAAAGCTTCACCTACTCTAACTCTCTGAGATCTATTTTCTAGAAATATAGCAACCCATTCAGTCACTCTTTTGTCTAGTCCAATTGCACTCATTTTTGCCAGTAGTCTCCCATGATCCACCCTCTCAAATGCTTTAGACATGTCAATCGCGATACAGTCCATTTGACCTCCAGAATCCAAGATATCTGCTATATCTTGCTGGAATCCTACAAGTTGAGCTTCAGTGGAATAACCTTTCCTAAAACCGAATTGCCTTCTATCGAACCAGTTATTAATTTCACAAACATGTCTAATATAATCAGAAAGAATGCCTTCCCAAAGCCTACATACAATGCATGTCAAACTTACTGGCCTGTAATTTTCAGCTTTATGTCTATCACCCCTTCCTTTATACACAGGGGCTACTATAGCAACTCTCCATTCATTTGGTATAGCTCCTTCGGTCAAACAATAATCAAATAAATACTTCAGATATGGTACTATATCCCAACCCATTGTCTTTAGTATATCCCCAGAAATCTGATCAATTCCAGCCGCTTTTCTAGTTTTCAACTTTTGTATCTTATTGTAAATGTCATTGTTATCATATGTAAATTTTACTACTTCATTGGCCTTAGTCTCCTCCTCTAACTCGACATTATCCTTGTAACTAACAATCTTTTCATACTGCTGACTGAATACTTCTGCCTTTTGAAGATCCTCACATACACACTCTCCTTGTTCATTAATTATTCCTGGAATGTCCTTCTTGGAACGTGTTTCTGCCTTAAAATACCTATACATACCCTTCCATTTTTCACTAAAATTTGTATGACTACCAATTATGCTTGCCATCATGTTATCCTTAGCTGCCTTCTTTGCTAGATTCAATGTTCTAGTAAGTTCATTCAATTTCTCCTTACTTCCACAGCCATTTCTAACTCTATTTCTTTCCAGTCTGCACCTCCTTCTTAGTCTCTTTATTTCTCTATTGTAATAAGGTGGGTCTTTACCATTCCTTACCACCTTTAAAGGTACAAACCTGTTTTCGCATTCCTCAACAATTTCTTTAAACCCATGCCAGAGTCTGTTTACATTTTTATTTACCGTTTTCCACCGATCATAGTTACTTTTTAGAAACTGCCACATACCTGCTTTATCAGCCATATGGTACTGCCTAACAGTCCTACTTTTAAGACCTTCCTTTCTATCACATTTATTTTTAACTACGACAAAAACAGCTTCATGATCACTAATACCATCTATTACTTCAGTTTCCCTATAGAGCTCATCTGGTTTTATCAGCACCACATCCAAAATATTTTTCCCTCCGGTTGGTTCCATCACTTTCTGAATCAGCTGTCCTTCCCATATTAACTTATTTGCCATTTGTTGGTCATGCTTCCTGTCGTTTGCATTTCCTTCCCAATTGACATCTGGCAAATTCAGATCTCCCGCTACAATCACATTTCTTTCCATGTCGTTTCCCACATAGCTGACTATCCTATCAAATAATTCCGAATCCGCATCAGTGCTACCTTTCCCAATCTGTACACTCCAAATATATCAAGTTGCCTATTATCTTTAGAAATGAGCCTTACACCTAGAATTTCACGTGTCTCATCTTTAATTTTTTCGTAGCTTACAAATTCTTCTTTCACCAGAATGAAAACTCCCCCTCCCACCTTTCCTATCCTATCTCTACGATACACACTCCAGTGCTTTGAGAAAATTTCTGCATCCATTATATCATTTCTCAGCCATGATTCAACTCCTATTACAATATCTGGTAAATATATATCTATTAAATTACTTAATTCTATTCCTTTCTCTACAATACTTCTACAGTTCAACACTAACAATTTTATGTCATCCCTGCTTGATTTCCAGTTCCCTGTTCCCTTATCACCGCTCCCTAGGCCATCCCGTTTCCCTGAGTGTACCTCCCTATTACCCTTCCAAACAAATTTCCTAACTTATACGTACCACTGCGGTTTAAATGAAGGCCATCCGAGCGCAGATCCCTATCTCCTACCCACCCATTAGGATCTAGAAATTTCACTCCCAGTTTCCCACATACCCACTCCATAGTCTCATTTAAATCCCCTCCTGCAGCCTTAAGTCTAGCATTTTTAATACTCTAATTACCTCCTGGCTTTTTATCTCCCCATCCAATATTGGAATTGCTACTTCCAATTCCCTTCCTATATATGACTTGTCTATTTCTCTACCCAATTTCTCCTCCCCTTCTGAAAGCCTTTTAAAATGCCTAAGCCACTCGTTTTCTCCTATTTTATCCCCCTTCCCCACCGGTTTCGTTCTTCAAATCTTTTTATTGACTCCCGTATCCTCTCAAATTTCTTCTCTCTACAATATCTATTTATTTTTGCAGCTTCCGCCTCCTTCCATCCTCTTTTCTTCTCATTCAATACCTCCTTATATTCCCTTCTCAATTTACAATATTCCTTCCTTTTTCTTGCTTCTCCTCCTTCCTAAACTCCGCTAGGGCTCTCATTACAACCTCACGTTTTCTCCTGCAGTCTTCATCAAACCATTCATTTTGTCATTTTTCCCTCCACCCTTCTCCTCACTTTCTTCCCCACCCTCCATACGGGGTGTTCTATTAATTTTAGCACGCTATCCATATCATTCCCTTCTGCCGCCCTTTCAATTCCTACCCTTAATATATCTCCCTCCTCTTTCAAATGCCGTCTTGATTTCTCTTTAGTATTAACATCCCATACATACTTCCATCCTCCATTCCTATATCTCTCCCTACTTTCCTCCATCTTTGCCTTCTCATCAGCAGCCAAAGATCTCAATATTATTTTGATAGGCATATGTTCCGTTAACCCACATTATAACACCTCAAAGCTTATTATTCTCCTTAACGCTATCTCTGAGTTTATTCCTATATCCACTACACTCCCTCCATTTGTTGTAATATACGTCAAATCTCTCACACTATCCCCCTTCATCCACCTATTTAAAATAAATAAATGTTATATAGCACATAATTCTAATAACCTTTCTCCATGGCTCTTTAAACCATTATCCTTATTCTTTCTTTGCAGTTCCCCGTCTACTTTCACTTCTTTCCCGTACACCGGTACCCTATTGCTCACTCCCGCATTCCAATTCCCCAATAAAACCATCCCATCTTTTACATACATCCCTTTACTTGTGTTTATTTCATCAATCAGTTCGTTAAAAATGTTTGCTTGCATAAACTGAATCGCTCGGATGGTTATAAAGCAGGGCCAGACAAATTGCTTCCGCTTCTCCCTTCCCCACATTACCCCTTCTACTCTGGTCTGTAACGTCTCCACCCATTCAGCTACCTCATTTCTTACTAAAACTACTATGCCCCCTGGGTTTCTGCCCCTCTTCCCTATTTCTTTCCTTAACACGTTAACTACTCTAACCGTTCCATGTAAATTCAACCCCTTTCCCTAACCACGTCTCCGCTAGAGCATTTATCTCAAAATCTTTCACTAAATCCACAATTTTCCTATTCCCTAACTTCCCCATCAACCTCTCAATATTCAGCGCCCATATCACCATCTCTATTTATTCCCTCCCCTCCCTCTCTATTATTCTGCGTTTCACCACTTCCCCCCTTACTTCTCGTAATTCTTCCTTTTGGCTCCTACCCATCCCTCTCTCCTTCCCTCTCTTTCTTCTTCCCCCATCCTTCCTCTTTTGCGTGCCAGAGCCTTTTTTCCCTCCCCATAGATCTTTTAAACTTAACGATCTCCCCTTATTCAACGCCTGATTTCTGTCCAGGTTTCTTTCTGCATCTCTCCTATTCGGGAAGGTTGAGTCACTACCATGACTCCTTTCGCCTCCCATCACCTCTTCACTACCTATACTCACTTCATTTCAGTCTAGTGTCCTACTTGTTGATTCACTCCTTACTGGGTTGTTCTGACTCACCAAGGTCTCTGCTGTCTCCGCCACCTGACCGCTGTCACCGCAGTCCCGTCTTCTCTCTTCCTTCTCCGCGCTGATATCTCCCTGCTCTCGATTTCTGCAACTCATTTCCTCCTCACATTTTTCTATCCTCAGCAGTTCCTCCTGTGCCCACGATCGGACCACTTTCTGCCTGAAGTCACCAGAGACCTCCCCACTATCTTTGCTCGCAATCCCTGCGCTCTAGCACGCCACATATGCCACTTATAGACATCCATCCGCATCCTGTCTTCTTTCTCTGTCTCAGCCTTCAATTAAATGTTCGATCCTTTCAAATTTCCAGCATTCCTCAGAATTATATCGGCCATCACGGTTGAAATTAATCTTAACTTCACCGGCCTATGTCCCTTGTTCCTTCGTACTCTATATATATAATCTATATCCACTTCAGAGAATTTATCTTCATTTTATTCGAAACTATGTCCACCACTTTCAATACTAACTCCACTTTTGATTCTGTTCCTTCCTCAGGTACACCATACACAAACATATTTTTTCTTGCTGATTCGTTCCTCGCTAACCTCACTTCTCTCTTCATTGTTGTCAATTCCTCTTCCAGTACTAACACCTTCTTTTTCAAGCTCTCTACCTCGTCTTCTATCTCAGCTAACTTGTCATTTACCCCTACAATTTCTTCTTTTATAAAAAATGTTTAAGTCCTTCATCTCCTTCATTTGGATTGCCCGGTATTCCTGCATCATTTCCTTTATTTCTTCTCCTTTGCTCGTTTTTTTCACCACTCTCTTGATCACTTCGAGCTCCTCCCAACTGAACGGTCCCTGGTTTGGACCCGGGTTTTTTCTATACCTCCTACCACCAGCAGCGTCGCAATAACCGGCGCACACAACATAACCTCCAACAGTACTCTATGACCACTCATTTGTATCCCTCTCTCAGCTCCATCTTTCTTCCGACACCACCTTGCACCATGCCATCTTCTAATTCTTAGCCTGTATTGCTGTAGCGTTATTCCCATATTGCACACCTCAGCTCACTCACACGTCCGCACTTCCCGATGTCTCGCTCGTGACTGATTGTTCACACCCATATCTCTCTTCATGAAATACGCCTTTACCTTCTTAATTTCCGTTAAGTCATTAAATGACAGCTTTTCCCATGTTATTTCAATACCATAGGTGACTATTGGCTCTATTGCACTGTGAAAGAGTTTCATCACAATATCAGTTGACAGCTGAGTTATATTTCTTATTTTATAAGTGACTCTGATGGCCGTAGCGGATTTTTCCTCAATATGTATCCTGAAGGTACTTTCTGCCGGTTGCATGGTGATTCCTAAGTACTTGTATTTCTTAACAACTTGAAGCGGTACACCTTCTAACATTATATTGTCTTTTGATGCTTGTTTCCCTCCTTTTCTGAATACCATTTGGACAGTGTTCTCCTTATGTTAAGATGATTCACCTCAGACCATTCCTCTAGTTCAGCTATTGCTGTTTGCACTTCTTCTTTGTTTGATGATCCAGTCATCATGTCATCTGCATTCGGTGTTCGGCTGTTGTGCAGTGCACACGTCTCGCTCCGGTCACTGGTGCAGCGGGTTTTTCCTGTCTGTAGTTAAGTAGAGTGTTTTATGTTTGTGTTTGTATCCTAGTAATTTTTCTTTTGTGTTTGTTTCGGAGCTAGTATAGTGTAATCCCCTTTTGGACTACTATGTCTGTAGATAGTGGCGGGGGCCCGTTAGGACGACCTCCTGATATTGGTAAAGATGCCGTGCGTAAGGATTTACACATGGACACTAGTAATACTGATACCCAACGAGACAGTTCTCAAAATACCATACGTGACATGGATCAGCGTTCGCACGTTCCTGTACCTACCTATTCTAACACTCATCTTGGCCCTTACATAGTTTTTGTCGAATCGCTTGCATCTCAAAATAAAATAGGACCTATTCACCCTATGACTCTGGGTCGGATTTTCTACGAGAGGCAAATTGGTGACGTCAAGGCCATCCATAGGGAGGGAAGAAATAGAATTCAAGTTACTTTCATGTCTAGTAAGGCTGCAAACGCCTTTCTTTCTCATCCCATTCTTACAGAAAAGAAATTGACAGCTTTTATTCCGTCTTCGAATATTCAGCGAGTAGGGGTAATACGGGGAGTAGACACTACTATTTCCGAATCCGACATTCTCACCTATTTAGACTCACCCTATCCTGTAGTGAAAGTACAACGTCTAAATAGACGTTCATCCAAAGAAGGAAAAACTGAATATATCCCTACAGGTACTGTGAAGATTGTATTCGAAAGTCAACAACTTCCGAAAAGTGTGTCCATTTTTAAAGTCATTTTAGAGTTTCAGGCCTTTATATTCTCTCCTTTATTATGCAAACGATGTCAGCGGTATGGACATACCGCTACTAATTGTCGTTCCCGGGAGCCGAGATGTGGAAAGTGTTCCCTTAATCATTCTACTGAAGATTGCACTCACCAAGTCGTTAAATGCGCTAACTGTGGCGGAAATCATCCTGCGGGAGCAGAACATTGTGCCATCCACAAACAACAAAAATAAATTAAACGCATTATGAGTGTTGAAAACAAATCATATTTCGAAGTGAAAAACTATTTTGCCCCATTACAGTCCGTATCTAACCCCCTTCTGATGCCCCAACATTTTCCTCCTTTACCCAATCGACCATCTCAATCGGACGAAACTCTCCCTCGAAAGCGTAAATTTACTATGGTGGTTAGTAACCCTTCCCGCCCACCCGTTAAACCAGGTTATGACAGGGCATCATATCTTAATTTGATCAGTAATCCGAAGACGGTTCCAGAACATTCTGGCACTCCAGTCGTGCGTTTGATACCTGCCACTTCTAACGAGCCTGCATCTACATCACGGAAGCCAAGTCCTCAAGGGCAACCGTCAGCTCCCCACGAGCCAATATCGGCATCTCCCTCTGTCATGGCTTTACATTGTAAATCAAACGTTAATTCTGATGAACAGTGTCGAAACGCCCTTAAAGACCTTGCAGGTGTACTCGCAGAAATGGGCCCAAACGACCCATGGAAGCATAAGTTAAAATCAGTATATGATGAGTTTTTTCTATCCATGGGATTTCCCCTACTGCCAAGTAAAACATGCGGTTACTGCAATGGAATTGTCGGAGCATATTAAATAAGAAACATCGTAACATATTCTGGAATATTAACAACTCTCATTTGTACTAACTCCTTAAGCACCTTAATGGCTTTAGACAATCCCGAACATATCAATAATTGGTACATTCAAAATTTACGCCAATTAATTATGACTTGTCCCTCTGTCATGTTAACGTATTATTCGCATAGATTCCGGACCATTCTGGAATACACGGTAACGTCACAGCGGATATCCTATCTAAAGAGGCCGCCCAGGGTACTGGATTGGACTACTATATCGCAGTTTCACACACAGACTTATGGGAACACTGTCGTCACTTCATCCACGATCAGTGGTGTGCAGAATGGCGCTGAACTTCCCAGTTGAAAGGTAAGCACTTATTCACGCTTATGCCTGATATTCCTAATAAACCGTGGTTCGCCTTTGGTAACTACACTCGGCGTCATATTACTTTAATCATACGGCTCCGCTTCAATCATGTGTGTACACCTGCTCATCTCTATCGCCTTAATCTTCTCGAAAGTAACTTCTGTCCATGCGGTCGGGCAGTAGGTGCTGTCAATCATATCTTTTTTCAGTGTCAGACATATGAACATCACCGTCGCGAATTCATAGTTAAGTTTCTTCATGCGGGTTACCAACTGCCTTTAAATGTTTCGTGTTTAGTGTTTCAACCAACTTTTCGCGTTGTAGACTTCATACTTACTTTTTTAGTTATCTGTAACATCCACTTGTAAACTTTCCTTCCCTATGGGTACGAACTTTCGCATCCCACCCCTATTTGTCGTCCGGTCTAGTTTGTTTGTAGTAAGACGTCGTGGCAGACCACACAGACGTGAAGCATTAAAACCCTGTGTCCCAGTGTTTTTGTGTTATGCCTTGATAGTTTAGCCTCCATATTATTGGTCTTTTCCTCCGTTTCATTATTGCCGGCTGTAATTAGCTTCATTACATAGCTAACCCTACTATCTCGTAGTGTACTACTTTCTTCTAATGTTGGTACCTCTCCCAGACATTACTTATCCCGCAAACCAGTGACTGGACGTAGCGTCTTACGACGATGTCCAAAAACTAACCAAGAAGAAGAAGATCATGTCATCTGCATACATGATCAAAGTAGCCTTCGAATTATCGTTTGTAATTGATTTGACATCTGCCGTTAGTATATTAAACAGGGTAGGACTGATAGGATCACCCTGCATGACACCGTTGGTTTGCCTTATTTTCCTTGACCTTATATCGTTGTTACTCATTTCAATGTAATTGTAACTCATGCTGTTTTGTATTATCAAGGTGTGTGGGTGGCTTCGCCCTATAACATCTCTCAACTTTTCCATTAGCTTTCTTCTGTTAACTAGGTCAAAGTCTTTTCTGTAATCTACGAATACTGCGTAGTACTTTCCCTTGGGATGTCGCAATGCTGCTTCTATATTCTGCATTAGAAGTTTCACGGCCTGTATTGTGCTCCTCTGTTTTCTAAAACCAAACTAGGAGTCTGGTAGAAAAGTATCAATTAGTATATTAAGCCTTTCGTTGATGATACATGTGAATACCTTAGAAAAGGACATACTCCAGCACAGTTCCTCTGTAGGAATCTGGGTTGTCGAACGATTCTTTTCCTTTGTAAAGAATTTTCATGGTCGCCGTCCTCCATTTTTCTGGTATTACCCCTGTTTGAAAACATTTGTTTAATACGGACACCCATTGGCCTATCAGGATATCTGCAGATTCTTTCAAGTATTCCGGAAAAATTCCATCCTGTCCTGCCGCTTTTTTAATCTTGGTTTGTTGTATTACCCTCATTATTTCCTCTTTAGTAATGACTATGTCAATTAACTCATCTCTTTTGGGCTCAGTATTGTATGCCTCGCCTGAGTTCATTTGATTTAAAATTCTAATGAAATGTGTCTCCCATGCTTTGATAGAAATTTCGCAAGACGTATTTGCACTTTTCTTATTTAATGCCAGGTAAGATTTGTTAAGGCTTCTTGTACTTGCTTTTTCGCCCTTTTTGTAGATACTCCTTTCTCTTCGTTTCCAGTAGAATTTTATATCGTCTTTTCCTCTCCGCATATTGTGCCAGACTTTACTTTTTATTAGACGTTTTGGCTATGTGTAGAGCCTCCAAAACTACTTTTCTTTCTCTGTAGCATTCGTTATCGATTCATAACTGTGCATATCTCTCCTTGCGTTCCACGCAGGCTGATTGTAGCAGGCTAGTAACAATATTTGCGGCTTCATTAAATTTTCCCTCTTCAGTGTGCTGTTTTGCCTCTTCAACCTTTTTGTAACTTTCTTTTAATTTCTGTACATCCAGTCTACAATCCTGTGTGGGATTTCTGTCTTCCTGTTCCTTGCCGGCTCCTTCCATATGATTGTTGTCAACAGTACATGCTTCCTTATTGTAGCAGCTGCCGACGTCCATAGTCCTACCTGTTCAATTATGTTTATTTCATATCATCTGTAGAAAACCAAGTCTATTGTGCTAGATCCGTTCGATGCTATATAAGTTACGGGCTCTGGTTTGCTTATAAGAGTTAAAAGTCAGGTTGTGAGTTTCACAAATAGGAAAAGTCCTCTCAGTTTTAATTACTGCGTTGATGGTGTGAAAGTTCCTTTTGGGGATCATTGTAGGTATCTAGGTAATAATATAAGAAAAGATCTTCATTGGGGTAATCACATAAATGGGATTGTAAAGAAAGGGTACAGATCTCTGCCATGGTTATGAGGGTGTTTAGGGGTTGTAGTAAGGATGTAAAGGAGAGGGCCAATAAGTCTCTGGTAAGACCCCAACTAGAGTATGGTTCCAGTGTATGGGACCCGCACCAGGATTACCTGATTCAAGAACTGGAAAAATCCAGAGAAAAGCAGCCCGATTTGCTCTGGGTGATTTCCGACAAAAGAGTAGCGTTACAAAAATGTTGCAAAGTTTAGGTTGGGAAGAATTGAGAGAAAGAAGACGAGTTGCTCGACTAAGTGGTATGTTCCGAGCTGTCAGTGGAGAGATGGCGTGGAATGACATTAGTAGACGAATAAGTTTGAGTGGCGTTTATAAAAGTAGGAAAGTTCACAATATGAAGATAAAGTTGGAATTCAGGAGGACAAACTGGGGCAAATATTAATTTATAGGAAGGAGAGTTAGGGATTGGATAAATTACCAAGGGAGGCGTTCAATAAATTTCCAATTTCTTTGAAATCATTTCGGAAAAGGCTAGGAAGACAACGGATAGGGAATCTACCACCTGGGCGACTGACTTAAATGCAGATCAGTATTGATTGTTTGATCCTTCCTCATTCATAATATCCTGTATGATTTCTGTTTTCTGATCTGGTTTATCTATCCTCGCGTTGAAATCTCCTGCAAACATTACGTTTCTTTCGGTTTCTACCTGGATTATTGCCTTCATAATTGATTCCACCGCATCCCCTATAGACGTGTCTGGTTTTAAGTACATTCCAATAATAGCCAGGCTTTCCGGTTTTACCATTACTATATTGTACTTATTTCTCTGATCTTCCCTACTGTTGGTTTGCGGAGTACTGTGAAACCTCCTGACGGCCTACCAAATACAGTAGAGACAATACACGACACTTACGGATTTCGCCTTGCTAAAATGGGAGACAATTCGACGGTGGCGCTCCTAGTGACTTGACCTGAACAAATCGCGCTAAATTCAAATATCAATGGAAATGTATATACGGAAATGGATAAATAAATTACGTCTAGAAAGAAAGTGGTATTGAGATATTAACTTCGAAGTTGCTAAAGCAATTCTGGATAAATGAATGAAGAATTATTTAAAAGGTTATTATTCAAAGACTGAAATTAGACATATAAACAATGTGTGAAATGGACTGCTGTGAAATGGCTTGATCTTCCATTTATGCATTACTTTTTTAGCTTTAGCATACCTGCCTGAAATCTTACGGTTGGATTTGTCTTTTTTCCTCATTTAAAAACATTGTATCATCACATTAAGACATTTGTCAATAAAAATGTCGGCACATTCCTTACACATATGATGCAATGAATTAACATTTAATAGCTGGACAATTTTCCTCTTAACATGAAGCCTACTAACAGAAAGAAAATCTATAAAATCTCGGCTTTAATCTGAGAAGAGGGATAAAAGAAAGAAAAGTTTGAAAATGTTGTCGATAGTGATGCTTTGAGGAATATTTACGTACAATTAGAGTAAAAATTACCCTTGGCTGTATAGTCGAGGATTTTTAAAGTCGCTGGCCTGGAAAATGATCTGAACAGATCTTATAATTCTTATACAAGCGTAACGTCCCTTCTTTCTTGTACACTTTATCCAAATCGCTTCTGTGACATTTCATAACCCACAAATCACACCTACAACAACACATCGGTACTGAAGGTTAACTGCTGCACTATACAATAAAATATGCGTATTATATTTTAAGCCCGTTAAAGCATGGGTCGAGCAGGTCAGAAGATTATGAAGTACTATAAAAATCTCTGTCACTGGAAGATATATATGCAAACACAATATTACTTACATGTTCTTGTCACGAGGGAACCTGAAGAACGACCGCGCATTTTTCTCTACTTCGTAATTACTGCAGCCAAACACAGCACATACCTTTCGCCTCATGTTGAGAGGAGATATCAAGGAATGATACACGCTACTATTTAATTATGCCAACTCACTGAAAACGCATAAATAACACCAAAAACTTCACACAAAAATACACGTGCTCTTATGACAGAATCAGTACCTTTCAGGTCTATCCGCTAGAGTGAGCTCCAATAGCTGTCCCTCGATATCTCGCTCAGTGTCGTGTATAGTACGCGCACCTTTTCTTGAGCCCTGGTTCCCATTCGTTACTATGGAGATTCGGGCTCAAGAAAAGGTGCGCGTACTATATTGTCTCTACTATATTTGGGCCTACCTAATGTCTTTGGTGACATGACGAGCCCATATCCATTTATAGAACACAACGAGCTCCTCTTTCTAGCTCGTTGATAGAACATAAACATGTTTATCAGGGAGTAATAACAAATACAGTGGAGACAATATTCTTTACTCCCTGGTGTTTATGTAGTTTGTTTCTGTGTAGATAGCTTATATATGCTGCTATCTTTTGAGCAAATATTGAACTAGTTCTGCAATAATTTTTATGTTGTGATTTGCATTCAAAGGATAGTAATTGATGTTTGTTATGGGAGTTAGTGTGCTTTGTTTTGTGTTTAATGTATGAAAGAGACCGCAGGAAAGTGGTTAGGAAGGCAAATCTTCCATATTGACAATTCTGACTCCTGTTTTGGTCGTGATTTTGTCCTCCATGTTCTTGCAAGTTTTTCTTTAGAAGGCTAAAGGAAACCAATGAAGTTTGATTTGTTTTTGGACGAAAGTTTGACGTATGCTAGCAGCACTTGGGACATTAAATTTTATTCATCACCGTGCCACATTTTTCTCAGCAGGGAGACGTAATCATCCATAATGAGCTTCCTGTTGTAAGTGTATTATCTCATCATACGTCAGTTATAAATCCAAATTACTGGTGAAGATTTGATAGTCCTTTTCTTCCCAGTGTACTGTTTATTACTACGTTTTAAATTTTTTGGGTTTTAAAACTTTTTTTTTTTTGTGCATTTAGTGTGTGATGTTTCTTAACGTGTAACTTGGTAACGTATATCTTTTAGGTTAGTAATTCCGCTGTTTGTGCAAGTACTGACTTCACCGTGATGAATGTCTTATAATGTTTTTGTTTATATATTTGAATATTAAAGAATAATATGTTAATGACTTGCTGTTTGTTTGGTCTTATTTTCGTACCGTACCGTACCGTATCTCGTGCAGAGCTCTGTATGGGGCTACATTGTAGAATTCGTTTATCGCTATGGTTTATGCCTATATGTATCGAACTTTTATTTTTAACCGTGTTACATAGCATTTTTTGCTAAGGGTTAGTTCTCTTTCATTCTGTATTCGTCCATTTCTCCGTAGAGTTTGCCATTATTGAAATCTTAGACTAGTTGCTAATCCGTGAAGAGATGATTAATTCATATATTCCTGGTAATTTTCAAGGACTTGACGTGAAATGATACGATCAATAATTGGTCTTGCTTGAAGATACTGACACTGACAACAACAGTCCTTACACCTCCAGATATTAGAATATAAAAGGGCATAATATGAAAGTAAAAAATTTAAACTGTGGTTGCTAGCGTAAGTCCGCTAATCTTATCGTGAATGGAAGAGAATGACCAAAGGAGTTCTGCATGATATAAGCCTAGCACAAGTGTTCGGTAGCAGTGTGTTAATGTAATGCTATGCTCAATTAGAATTTTTTGTTGTTATTCCTATGTCATGCCTTTACTAGCGGGACCTAGTGTTTACAGTGCGCTATGTCTTCTGGTATGGGCTAGAGCAATCTTGTTACTTTCATTGATCTGTCTCAGCTTTATCCTTGGCTTTGACAAAATGAAAGTGACTGAGGTATGAGTGATGCTAGTAATGCCATTCCTTCTGCAGCCAGTCCCTGCTATGAATGGTGTGAAAATATTGCTCATAGGGTCGGTTGGTGCATGCATTTCAGTGGGCTTGGCAGACTGATTATGTAATAGCAAATTCTGGCTCGGTGAGGAAAGCAATGGGAAAACTATTATCCGCACACTTTATGTTGGTGCATTTACACCCTAGCGCTGAATCGGTCGACCTCGGTGATCTTCGAGATTCGTACTGGCAACCTTTGAAACACAAACTATGAATCGCTTAAGCATCGTTGTGCGACATCTGGCGTGCAGTTTACGTACTAGTACTGTTGTTGTTTACACAACAAAGCCAAAGTATAGAATTCATGCTAGGAACAAGATTCGCATCAAGAAATGTTTTATAATGTTACATAATGTGTATGTGACATAGTTGTTGGCTTAAGATGATAACGGTTTAGAAACTTTGTATCGATCGATCATATTCTTGATTCAATTCAGATTTCATTTTCCTTTGGTTGGCAGCACTATCGATACCGGGACACCTCCCTCCTTACTCCTCACCACCATACACAAATGCACCAACATAAAGTGTGCGGACTATACCTCACTCCTCATTTCCCTAGTACGCCTCTTCAGTGATGCCTAGGCCATCTATGACAGCTGATGGTAGAGCTGTTGAGGATCCAACCAGCCTTCAGGCTGAGGACTAAATATACATATATATTCCTATGTCTGTATTGTATGTTACAACTCGTATGGGTATGAATTTATCCTATGCCTTAAGGAATGAATAATGTTATGGTTTTGTATCCCAATATGTACTTTTACATTTTACGGAGTCGTGGAGGTGCCAGAATTTTGTCGTGCAGAAATTGTTTTATGTACGTATAAATCTGTGGATTCAAGTGTAATGGATTTGAACATTTTCAAATACCTCCTGTCCGAGCCAGAATCAAATTCCTTTAGCAATGAAGTAGGGACAGTACTTAACTGCCTCTAAGATTGGGATAAGTAAAAAGTGGCTGCCATTGTTCCATCTCTTTGATGATAACAGTGTTTAGAAAACTGTCAAAATTAGTAGTCCAAAGGCATGTCTCAAAACCTGGATCCCTCGTGCTGAGATGATATATATTCGTAGCGGAAACAACCAAGACAATATCCAGCAGGATGGGTATCTATTTGTTAAACTAATAATAATAATTATTATTTATTTTCCATTAATTGTAGGTACAATTTATGGATGTTGAATGGAGAAAGGGCATAGCCCCACATACACGAAAGTACCTCCATCACCATTGTCACCAACTTCATAGCTAAATGGTTAGCGTGCTGGCCTTAGGTCCATTGGGTCCCGGTTTAGATTCCCATCCGGATCCTTCCTCTGCTGATACTTCGGGCAAATCATCTCTTTGTTGTTTTTGAACCCTTCACAGCAGTACCGTAGGCTCAACTTTGTCTGGGAAATGATATCGATCAGTCTGTAAGGTAGGTCTTCATGGGCGGGGGCGGTAGAATAACACCCACGGTATCCCCTGCCTGACATAAGAGGTGACTAAAAGGGGCCTCAGGGGCTCTGAACTTTGGAGCGTGGGTTGGCGACCACGGGGCTCTCAGCTAAGTCCTGGCATTGCTTCCACTTACTTGTCCCAGGCTCCTCACTTTCATCTATCCTATCCAACCTCACTTGGTCAACTCTTGTTCTTTTCAGACCCCGACGGTGTTACGTATGGAGACCTAGGGAGTCTTTCATTTTCATGCCCTTCATGGCCCTTGTCTTCCTTTGGCCGATACCTTCATTTTTCGAAGTGTCGGACCCCTTCCATTTTTCTCTCTGATTAGTGTTATATAGAGGATGGTTGCCCAGTTGTACTTCCTCTTAAAACAATAATCACCACTACCACCATCACGGGTGACGGAACGCATCTTGCAATGAAGATGAAATCATTTCTTCTGCCAGTCTCTGCTTGAAAATATCGAATGTTCTGTCCCATTTTCCATTCACACTTTGATGCAGAATATTGAAGTTCAAAAGTATGTCCAAGAGATTTTTTTTTTTTTTTTTAATATGGGCTTTGCGAGTTCTATGCTTGACGTGAAATTGACTGAGAAGCTGATCTCCTAAATCTACACCTCCCATGTGAGCATTATAGGCTATAATTGCTGTGGGTTTAATTCATATGACTCCAATCTTCCTGTCAGTCTTTCCAGTATCAGCAAAATCTAGTCCATGCATTGTACAGAGTACAGTATGCATTGTAGAAGAGTACAGTAGCATCCTTCTTGTCTTTCCATTTGATTGCGCAGATGTTACTGAATAAAAATATAGTTGCCTCACCTTTCTGGAGTTGTATTTTACTCAGTTCTTTGGGCATGGTTTTCCTGTTAAGTCTGACTGTCCCACGCACAATTGTCCGTGTAGTATGTATAAAGTGGTACAGGTCTGGAGAATACAGATTGTCAATAAATAAACAATAACCCTGATCCAGTAGATTGCTGTGAGACATCATATCAGTAACTATTTTGCTGCTAGCTGGCATATCATCCATTTTATCATGACCCATATGAATTAGAATGAAGCCTATGTTTTTAACCATTCTTTGAATGGCGTGCTGTAATGCTATGCTCCTTTGATTTGTAATACTGAATGGAATGCAAATGGCCTCTGCATTTCATCAGCGATTCATGTGAACAAATATCCCTGCCAGGCATTATAGTGTCCTAAATTTAGATTCAATCATTCCCATTACAGGACATAACTTTCAGAATGGATCAGATTTATCAGCAGTTTCATTGTTTACTAAATGTAAATATTTACCCAGTTTGAGGAATCTAGACACCAATAACTGTGAATTGTTGGCTTCTGTACTAATCCCATTAGAATGCAAAGAACAATATACACATGTATTTCATGCAAGTTTGTCGGTAAAAAGTCTAGATCAGTACTGGCATACCTATCGTTGCATCTGCAATGTATTGTACTAGGTATACTGTCATCTAAGTACTGTCTGAAAATGAATTCCCTGCTTACATTTTCATAAATTCCACTGGTAGGGTACACTCCACTTGTTCCTCAAAAGGTATGTATAACTGGAATATTCCATTCTTATGTCCATTTTCAATCAACATGTTCATCCTCTTTGCTAACATCGCTTTCTTCTTTCTTTTGATACAGCCAACTTTGGGCTATGAATACACCAGCTACCTGTTCCGCGGTTTAGCAGGTCGTTACTCTGGATTATCCCTCAGTTCCGCAACTTTCTGTCAGAAGATATTTCTTTTTTGAATTTCTGTGGGTGTGATACCTCCTTTGTTGAGATCTTTATGCACTTCATTCAACCAGCTGGGATGAGTTTTCCATTTTTCTTTCATTATAAATTATGTCATAATATATGCAGAGGGTCACAAGGAACTTCCCCCTTACTATCACTGCTCAAATTAGAGCCTATAGTCCTATTAAAACAATGTGCTTGTTATGACAGCACGTGGCACTGAGCAAAGGTGTGTAAGCACTGTGTTGCCACATGTTCTGGCTGGTGTTGCTACCATCACAATCAATCCCTCTCGCACTGTGCTTGGCGCAGGAATCATGAGAGCGTTAGGATAACATTAAATATTGTTAATATTATTCCCAAGTGACTCAACAGTAATTTTATTGGCTCAAATATCCCCCTTATTCTCAGGTTGTTATCAGGCTAACTCCTGATGATAGATTTCCATTTTTAGGATTTCAACAGGAGCGTAGTCATCATCATCATCATCATCACCATCATCCTAAACCATCTCCAGTTCCCCGGGTGTGGTATATGAGCCTCCTCCATCTCATCCTGTCCTTGTACCATTCTTCCTCCACCAACTTGTCTCAATCATGACCTCTCAGCAGTACATCGCTCTTAACTAAATCTTTGTAATAGACAAGAAAAATGTTCCACCGATCAATACTATTTATTGTGAATGAATTATTGCACTAGTACTGGTTTCAGCCTTTCTTGGCCATCATCAGCTAGCATACAAATTTACGGTCGTTAGACAAAATTACAAAGATGTTACGTTAGAGCATCCGGATGTCTAATGAAAAATGGAAGTAAAATATATTGCAGTATGTTGCGTTAAAATATCTCTGATTAAAAGTGGTGATGGTTATAATAAACTAAAACCTATTGATTGAGCATGGACATGAGTACATAAACACATTAAAATATATAGGCCACATCATAAGACACTAAAAAATATAGCACATTAAACACATTAAAACATGGTATATTTTAAAAACGTCTATTAAAATTTGAGTTCATGTTGCGTTGCATTCATTCTTCAATCCTCTTGTAGTTCTTGTGTGTATTAGGTGATCATCGAGAATGTTCTATGGCTGATATACTTTGTATTGGTATGTTATAAGAACTCTTGTCATTAAAATTTGAAAATTGAGTACTGTGCAATTCAACTGTTAATGTAGTCCAGTAATATTTATATATACAGCGAGATAGGGTTTGATTTTAGAGCAGTTGGTGGTGACACCTCTCTCGTCTATGCACGTTATATTGTTGTTAATGTTGTTGCTGTGGAGGTTGTGTACCGATATGTTTGGAGATTTGTTGTGTTCTGCCTATGCCCCCTGGTTTTCTGGATCATAGTGCATAGGAATTTCATTCCAGCTGCCTGAAGTTTGGAATTATCTCTATTGGTCAATGTTGTGGTTTCGAGACTGTATGTAAGAATTGGTGTATAATAGGACTTGTACAATGTCATTTTTGTTTTCATGGGTATTTGCTCATCCCACAGCAGGTGTCTTACCTGGTGGTAAAATTGTGTTGCCTTATTGATTCGATTGTTCACCTCATGTTTTGCTAGGTTGTCATTTGATATAATGCTACCCAAGTATTTGAAAACTCGAAAGCTGTCCAGTTGAGCTTCATTTAACATGACTATTGGTTCTGCTCCTTCCCCATACACTTTCATCACCACCGTCTTGGTCTTGCTGATGTTTAAACCATATTTCTTAAACTCCTCATTCCAGCTTTGTATTCTCTCTCCCAATTCCTCTTCTGAGTCACTCCAGATCGCAACATCATCTGCAAATGTGAAGGCTTTTGATATCTCCATGTTCATTCCTTTTAATAGATTTCATTACTACATCCATTACAATAATAAATAGAAGTGGTGACAATGAGCTGCCCTGCTGCACTCCTCTCTTTGTTTCAAACCAGTCCGACAAATCACATCCTACTTGAATACAGCTTCTGTTCCCACTGTACAACATTTTCACTTTGTCTATGAGGCTGTCTCGCACTTAAAGTTCTTTCATGCATTGCCAAATTCTTTCCCTTGGTACACTATCGTATGCTTTCTCAATGTCCAAAAATATTAGAAATAAAGGCTTGTTCTTCTCCCAGTATTTTTCCATTAGCATCCTAATTGCAAATATAACGTCTGTAGTTGACCTTCCTGGTCTGAAACCATACTGCTCTTCTTCCAAAATTGGATCAACAATATCTCTGATTCTGGTCTCTATTATTTTTTCCAATATTTTCAGTACATGAGACAGTAGTGTGATACCACGGTAATTAGTACATTTTCGTCGGCTTCCTTTCTTGAAAAGAGGTACAATGATGCCCGTCTTCCAGTCCTCAGGAATAGTATTTTCCTCCCATATCTTGTTGAGCAGTCCGTAGAGCCATTGGATTCCTGGAATTACCGCTGCTTTCAGCATATCTGCACTTAGTTCATCTATGCCCACTGCCTTTCCTTTCTTCATGCTCTTGAGCGCATTTTCAACCTCAAGCCATGTAATTGGTGGTTCAGTTGTGGTTCCTCGACTTGGCTCTCCTCTATCCGTTATGTTTTCTGTATCTCCATTCAGCAGCTTTTTGAAATAGATCTTGAGTTCTTGTTTAATTTCTCCCTCTTCTTGTGCCAGAGTTCCATCATCACGTTCTTTTGTTTTTGTGGTCTCTTGATCCCTTTGCTTGTTTTTCACTACCCTGTATAGCAATTCCATATTTCCTCTACTGTCCTGTTCCAGTTTGTCTGCAAACTCATTCCATTTCTTCTCTTTTTCTTCCCTTGCAATGTTCTTTACAGCAAGTTTCTTGTTCCTGTATACTCCTTGAAGTCTTTGTATTTCTTGTTCATTTCGTTCTTGCCCCTGTTTTTGTTTTTCCTTGTCCAGTGCCTTCTTTATTTGGTTTCTTTCTTTCACCGCTGTTTTCACTCTATCATTCCACCATGGTGTCTCCTTTTTTCTTTTGATAGAACTTGTAACTCCACATAGGTTTTTGGCTTCTCGCACAAAGGTGTCTTTGAAGGCCTTCCATTCTTCATTAACGCTGGTTACTTCACACTTTGGCAAACTCTGTTGAATCCTTAGTTTGTATTCTTCCTTTATTTGGACTTCTTGCAACTTCCAAGTTTAACCGTTGTTTTTTTCATAATAAGTTTCTGCATTTCATTTGTCTTATGTTTGAAGTCTACTACCAACAATCTGTGGTCACTGTCCATGCTTTCACTAGGGATGACCTTTGATGTACCTGCCACCATCTTTATTTGTGATTACGTAGGCAATCAATGTTCTATACTGGCCATCCTAGCTGTACCTTGTTATTCTGTGACTCTCTCTTTTTTTGAAGAATATATTTTTGATTATAAGATCATTTCTTCTGCACAGATCTAATAGTTCTCCTTCTGGGTTCCTTTGTCCAAATCCATGTGGACCAATGATGTTCTCGTACCCAAGTCTGTCTACCCCAACTTGCGCATTTAGATCTCCAATAATAATAATAACATTTTCCTCATTAACTGTATCTTCCAGGTCTTGCCGAAATTTCTCTTTGTCTTCCTCACTGCAGCCTGTCTGTGGGGCATACACTTGTATGATGGTGTACTTAGTGTTCTCCAGTTTCATGAACATTTTAATGATTCTATCACTTTTTCAGATAACTTCATCTGTAGCATCAGTCCCTTCGTTAATTAAGAATCCAACACCATTTTTCACTACCTTCTCCTGTCCACTCCACTATAATTTATAACCTCCACGAAGTGTCTTACTTCCAATCCCTTTCCATTTGGTCTCACTTAATCCCAATATTGATATTTTTCTATCCATCATGTCTAGGAGTTCTTCTATCTTTCCGGTTAATGATAGAATGTTCATAGTTCCAATTTGGTATTTGGGTCTCTTTTTTATTTGGGGTTTCCTTTCAGAACATTGTATATCATCAGCCTTACGGTCATCATACTTTACAATTGTCTGAGAGGACGTGTCAGTCCGGTCTATAATATTCTTTCCGAGGCTCTTTTTCTTATTGAAAGCGACTGTACTCAATACTCTACTGCTGTCTTGCTAGGCCTAATGTATAAGAGGATTTTCTTTCAGGGTTTACTCCCTTAGCCTTCGAGGATGCCTTCCTCGTCCTACAAGGCAGTAGGTTCCATCTGTACACCCCAGAAGGATGGGTTGCCTCTTCCGCCATCTCCACCGTATCGAAGTCCATCTTCTCCGCCGTAGAAGCCGCTGAGGTCTTCACCCTTAACCCAGGGCAAGGGCCCTCCATATTTATGACCCCTGGAGAGAGGGTGTCCCAGTATTTTAAAACCCCCAGGAATTGGGCTATCTGTTGGTCCGCGGGTTGTATTGGTTATTTCAACCAGCCCTACATACTGTAGGGACCCCCTATCCGCCACCTGGGGATGCGCTCTGTAGGGGTCAGGTTCCCCTGGTTACTTATAGGAAGTTAACCCCGCCTACAGTGAGTAAGGTTATTTGCAGAGGGGAGCGTAGTACATATAAAAATATGACATGACTTTATGTAAAATTATTGTGGAAATGTCTGTTGACATAATATTAGATTGACCCGCTCAGTATTCCTGGTTCAAATCCGGGTGAGGATGGGAGAAGTATCTAAGAGCATGTTGGGTTTTTTTTTTGGATAAAAAAGTGAATTCAGTTGGAACCTGCCGTTGGTTAATAGACGCTGGTTAATAGAGCAAACGCCTGAAAAGCCTTACATCTGATATGTTTTTGACATTTTTGACATGCTCTATTGGTGAAAAATATCTAATTCCCTCCATGGGAATTTAAAATTTTCCATTCGGAATTGCTAGGCGGGCAATAATTCCATTGTGGAGATTTATCTCCCGTATGCAGTTATCAGACTGTGCCTCTTATAAGGGCTTCTGATAAGTTCACCTGCATACACCCCAGTGTCAGTGGGTAGGGTCTGACACATCCCACTCTGATGAGTCTAGTGTCAGACCTAAGACGAAACGCTGGTTAATCGAGCAAACGCCTGAAAAGCCTTACATCTGATATGTTTTTGACATTTTTGACATACCTGCTGTAGGTGTTGGCACAATTTAAGACGAGAGTTGTGATTGGTAAAAGTCCGTCCTTCAGCTTTGCCATTTTGCAGGTCGATCTTGCGATCACAAATTATGGGGTCTCTTTTTACTGAAATCCGAAGCATAGTGCCGAGTTTTCCCTGGTGTTGATAATCCGTCATGTGATGGTCCAAGTACATTCTCTCCCGCCCTTCTTCTTCTTCTTCTGACTCCTTTTCATTCTTTTTTTTTTTTTTCCCCTCCCTATTCTAATTACTGTAGCTGGACTCTCTTAAAAGCTGCTCCCCTATTTGTTCTACAGTTTTACTAATCCGTCAGTAGGCCTCTACTTTCCCTTGCAGACTCAAAATAGTCCTATAAGCCACCATATAGCGAACTTGACCACGAATAACGAAGCCATGCCTCCCTTTTACGCTTGCCTTGTATCAAGTTAATTTTTTGTCGCCCTCTTCATTTTGCGGCACTTTGAACTGTTTGCAGCATATTGTAGTTCAATAAATAACAAGGATTAAGTTAGCCTAAATCTTTAGACATACTACACGATACTAAAATATTTACATTACACTAAAATGATATACAGAGTCTTGATAAAGATACACTTATTGACACAAAAATTACTTATTTCAAAAACACACAAAACAGATAATGATGTTATCATTCAAAAGCAGCCAGTTAGCCAAGGCCCGTGAATTGGCAACGTGGAAGTCGGACCGGTTGCCTTAGGGAGATTTAAGAGAGAGAGGGTAGGGAAAGGGAAAGGGAAAGGGCATCATTACCTGGTATTGGTTTAAACAGGAGGTGTGTACTGGTTGTCATAGTAACTGCCAACTGGAACTAACACACTGCAAGGTGTCAGAACACTGTAAAACTTCTAGTAAACTTTGAATTTCTTTATTAATGAGCTTTTCCTCTTCACACACGTTTCTTCTAAGCCATCTTCACAACAAAACATTGCAAGTATAAAGAATGGACCTTCCACCTAGTGAATACTATTATTTATTATAAGGTACTTGAAACCTTTTACATTACAGTACTGGTTTCGACTCTATGTATGGGTCATCATCAGCTGATGAAGAACCTTGCATCTTTTTAAAAAATAACATATAATGTTAAAACACTACTTATTCTCATTTTAGATGACTAATTCTAAATTACATTGATACATTGTAGTGTTAAAATGTGCTTGGATGAGAAATGTAAAAGTCTAAAATTGTTCACCAGTTCATTGTGAAGTCAATCAATCAATCAATCAATCAATCAATACTGATCTGCATTTAGGGCAGTCGCCCAGGTGGCAGATTCCCTATCTGTTGCTTTTCTAGCCTTTTCCTAAATGATTTCAAAGAAATTGGAAATTTATTGAACATCTCCCTTGGTAAGTTATTCCAATCCCTAACTCCCCTTCCTATAAATGATATTTGCCCCAGTTTGTCCTCTTGAATTCCAACTTTATCTTCATATTGTGATCTTTCCTACTTTTATAAACGCCATTCAAACTTATTCGTCTACTAATGTCATTCCACGCCATCTCTCCGCTGACAGCTCGGAACATACCACTTAAACTGTATATAGGATAATATCTTTTGTTTATTTCCACCTATTTCCACCTATTCAATACATTGAATAGGTGGAAATAAACAAAAGATATTATCCTATATACAGTTTATGAAACTTTCAATACGGACGAAAAATGATTTTCATCACTTGTAACATACCACTTAGTCGAGCAGCTCTTCTTCTTTCTCTCAATTCTTCCCAACCCAAACATTGCAACATTTTTGTAATGCTACTCTTTTGTCAGAAATCACCCAGAACAAATCGAGCTGCTTTTCTTTGGATTTTTTCCAGTTCTTGAATCAGGTAATCCTGGTGCGGGTCCCATACACTGGAACCAGACTCTAGTTGGGGTCTTACCAGAGACTTATATGCACTCTCCTTTACATCCTTACTACAACCCCTAAACACCCTCATAACCATGTGCAGAGATCTGTACCCTTTATTTACAATCTCATTTATGTGATTACCCCAATGAAGATCTTTCCTTATATTAACACCTAGATACTTGCAATGATCCCCAAAAGGAACTTTCACCCCATCAACGCAGTAATTAAAACTGATCTTGATGTTCAGTCACGCACACATTCTTTTGATTCCCGTATCACAATGTTGAATACTTGTTTTAAGTTTTAAAAAGCATCTTATTTCTAATTTTAATGGTACTACATTTTTTTAAAACTTGTGTCAGTAGGAAGTCTGTGTTTTCTAAAAGTTTAATAATAAGGCATCTCTTGTCTTGATGTTTTTAACATGCTTTGACTTCTATAATAAAACAGGTGTGAGTTATGTGTTTTGAAAGGGCAAATAACTTTAAAGCCTTTGTATAATTTGCTCGAGGTCAAGTTGTCTAAGTTTAATGCCTCATTATTTGAAGTGGGATGGTGAGAATGTTCCCTTCTTCATAATTGCGATCTGTTGGAGGATTGTGCTGTGTCTGATTATTTTCTTGCTGTCTCTAGCCTGTTACCTGTGTCCTTGTCGGGTGCACAGCGCGTTATTAAACTTTTAGAAAATAGACTTTCTACTGACACAAGTTTTATAAAAAAATGTAGTACCATTTAAATTAGAAATAAGACATTTAAAAAAACTTAAAACAATAGTATTTGACATTGTAATACATGAATCAAAAGAATGTGTGTGATTGCTAGATTCAATTTCCTAGTAACCTTGCCATGCTGGTTTCTCATAAGGCAGTAATTTTGAGGGTATGTCATCATTCCAGGTGTCATGTTCCTATTTAGCTCTCTCAAAGCTCTGTCGAATTCTGACCTCAAAATTGGGGATCTCATTTCATCAGCATCAACAGCCTCTGCTTGTTCCAGAACCAGATCATCTATGTCTCTAACTTGATACAACTGTTAATATGTTCCTGCCATCTTCCTGCTTTGTCTTCTTTCCCTAGAAGTGGTCTTCCATGTGAGCTCTTAATATTCATACACCTAGGTTTCCTTTCTTCAAAGGTTTCCTTGATTTTCCTTTATGCATCATCTAACTTTCCTAGGACCATACAACCTTCAATACCCTTGCACTTCTCTTCAGCCATTCTTCCTCAGCTGTTCTTTATTCTTCATTCTTTAATTGCTTGTGTTGTTTTCTGCCCTCCTCATTTTTTGCATTCTTTTATTTTCGTCGTTCCTCGATCAATCTAGTATCTCCTAGGTTATCTGTTTATTCTTAGTTGATCTTTCCTTTCTTCCTAACATTTCTTCAGCAACCCTACTGACCTCAGTCTTGACGACTGTCCATTCTTCTTCTATTTTGTTTACTTCAGCGTTTTCAATTTTTTCAACTTCAGATGGCATTTCAATACCAACAAGTTGTGGTCAGAGTCCATGTCTGCTCCTGGGAAAGTTTTGCAATCCAACACCTGGTTTCTGAATCTCTGCCTAATCATAATGAAGTCTATTTGATACCTTCCAGTGTCCCCAGGTATCGTCCACATATACAGCTGTCGTTTATGGTGTTTGAACTAAGTTTTAGCAAAGTCTAAATGATGGTCAGTGCAGAATTCATTCAGCCGACTTCCTCTTTCATTCCTTTGTCCCAATCCTAATTCTCCTTGGCCCACCACTGCATTCCAGTCTCTTATCACAATTATATTCTCGTCACCTTTTACGTGTTGTTTTAAGTCTTCTATCTCTTCATATATTCTTTTAATTTTCTCATCATTTGCTGAACCAGTAGGCATATAGACCTGCACTATTGTGGTGGGCATTGGTTTATTGTCATTTTGAGAACAATAATCCTTTCACTATGCTGGTCGTAGTAACTTACCTGCTGCCGTATTTTCTCATTCATTATTAAACCATCTGCTGCATTACCCCTGTTTGATTTTGTGTTGATAATTCTGTAGTTGCCTGACCAAAAATCCTGCTGTTTCTGAAAACATACTTCACTTATACCAACTAGTACATCTACGTTTAGTCTATCCATCTTCCTTTTCATATTCTCTAACCTACCACAATGATTCAAACTTCTAACATTCTACTCTCCAACTCGCAGAATGTCAATATCCAACTTCCTGATACTTCCTACACTCTTGTGTAGTTCTCACCCGGAGATCCGAATCATGGACTATTTTATTTTACCTGGGAGGAAGCCATCATCAGTACATCATTCATACAGAGAGAGCTGCATGTCCTCGGGAGTTAGCTACAGCTGTAGTTTCCCATTGTTTTCAGCTGTGTAGTAGTATCAACACAAATAAGCCATGTTTAGTATTATTACAAGGCTGTATCATTCGATCCACCTTTGCAACTTCCGGAAGGCTGCTGTCCCCCTTTTGATGAACCATTCATTAGTCTGGTGTCTCAACAGATACCCATCCGATATGTTTGCACTTGCGGCTCGGCTTTCTGCTTCATTGGGACCAGCAAGCCTCCTCACCGCGGCAAGGTCACATGGTTCGCAGGGAAGGTAGAAAAAAATACGGGTGATTAAAGAATGAAGTAGACAGAAAGTGCAGGGCAGCTAAGGAAGAATGGCTGAAAGAGAAGTGCAGGGATGTTGAAGGTTGTCTGGTTGTAGGGAAGGTGGATGCTGCATACAGGAAAATGAAGGAAGCCTTTGGAAAAAGGAAGGTATATGATATTAAGAGCTCACATGGAAAACCACTTCTGGAGAAAGAAGACAAGGCGGAAAATTGGCAGCAGCATATCCTACAGTTGTATCAAGGTAAAGAAATAGATGATATCGTTATCAACAAGATTGATGCTGATGAAATGGGAGCCCCAATTTTGAGTTTAGAATTCGACAGAGCTTTGAGAGACCTAAATAGGAACAAGACACTTGGAATTGATGACATACTCTCAAAATTACTTACTGCCTTAAGAAACCAGCATGGAAAGGTTATTCCATTTACTGTGCAAGGTGTATGATACAGGGGGAGTGCCATCCACTTTAAAGCAGAATGTTGTTATACCTATTCCCAAGAAATGGAAGATAGGAAATTTAAAAGGGTCCACCTTTTCAATACAATAAATGTTATAGTTTATTTACAACATTACTTTTATTTAAACTTGGAACTAGTTTCGACGCTGTTTTGCGTCATCTTCAGCCAAAATGTGGGAAATAGGCCAGCATGTAGACATTTATATTACACAAGGCGTTACATTAAACAATACATATCTTACGAGGAGATAAAAACAGGGACGAATATAGAAACAAATGAGTCGTTGAGAAAGCAAAAGTTGTACATATTAAAAATAACCTTAACCACATATCTTGCAGTGCGAAAATATTTGCCTTGAATGATTCCTGAATACAGAACACACGTGCACACACTTCTGAAGAGCCAGCAGGCAGGAAAAGTAAGGTGAAACCTTAAGAGTTCTTCTGAGAAGAGTTCATCATTTTTTCTATGTTCCGACTAACTAATGAAGTCTCCATTGAGTTCCTGATAAACATACTCAACAGGAAATTTTCTTTACTCTCAACAATAGCTATAAAGACCAACGGTAAATTGTATTTTAAATACTGTGCAGCATTTAACCCAATTTTTTACGCAAGGTGTTGCCTTAAACAATACACATCTTGCGAGGAGATAAAAACAGGGACGAATATAGAAACAAATGAGTCGTTGAGAAAGCAAAAGTTGTACATATTAAAAATAACCTTAACCACACATCTTGCAGTGCGAAAATATTTGCCTTGAATGATTCCTGAATACAGAACACACGTGCACACACTTCTGAAGAGCCAGCAGGCAGGAAAAGTAAGGTGAAACCTTAAGAGTTCTTCTGAGAAGAGTTCATCATTTTTTCTATGTTCCGACTAACTAATGAAGTCTCCCTTGAGTTCCTGATAAACATACACAACAGGAAATTTTCTTTACTCTCAACAATAGCTATAAAGACCAACGGAAAATTGTATTTTAAATACTGTGCAGAGACGTGAAAGCATGATCTTGAACATGATATAAATTTCTTCGTTTAACCGCCTTTGAAAGTCTCTCTCTATATTACATAGCTTCATTAACACTACCATTCTGTAGATGCACAAAATAATCTTGTAATCTTCACAGGTCCGGTATTCAGCTCGACAAGAATATAAAATTGGTATTAAGGAATACGTTTTCTGAGAGTTGACTGTGCCAGTATTTGTGGTGTATTGTTGCAGCGTTACGTGTATGGTGGGGGCAGGTTTCTATGATGTTTATTGCGGGACATAAGGTGGTAAAGCTATGGCGCGAGATAGAAGCTATGTAATATAGAGAGAGACTTTCAAAGGCGGTTAAACGAAGAAATTTATATCATGTTCAAGATCATGCTTTCACGTCTCTGCACAGTATTTAAAATACAATTTTCCGTTGGTCTTTATAGCTATTGTTGAGAGTAAAGAAAATTTCCTGTTGTGTATGTTTATCAGGAACTCAAGGGAGACTTCATTAGTTAGTCGGAACATAGAAAAAATGATGAACTCTTCTCAGAAGAACTCTTAAGGTTTCACCTTACTTTTCCTGCCTGCTGGCTCTTCAGAAGTGTGTGCACGTGTGTTCTGTATTCAGGAATCATTCAAGGCAAATATTTTCGCACTGCAAGATGTGTGGTTAAGGTTATTTTTAATATGTACAACTTTTGCTTTCTCAACGACTCATTTGTTTCTATATTCGTCCCTGTTTTTATCTCCTCGCAAGATGTGTATTGTTTAATGCAACACCTTGTGTAAAAAATTGGGTTAAATGCTGCACAGTATTTAAAATACAATTTACCGTTGGTCTTTATAGCTATTGTTGAGAGTAAAGAAAATTTCCTGTTGAGTATGTTTATCAGGAACTCAATGGAGACTTCATTAGTTAGTCGGAACATAGAAAAAATGATGAACTCTTCTCAGAAGAACTCTTAAAGTTTCACCTTACTTTTCCTGCCTGCTGGCTCTTCAGAAGTGTGTGCACGTGTGTTCTGTATTCAGGAATCATTCAAGGCAAATATTTTCGCACTGCAAGATATGTGGTTAAGGTTATTTTTAATATGTACAACTTTTGCTTTCTCAACGACTCATTTGTTTCTATATTCATCCCTGTTTTTATCTCCTCGTAAGATGTGTATTGTTTAATGCAACACCTTGTGTAAAAAATTGGGTTAAATGAAGAAGTTAGATCATGTTCATGATCATGCTTTCACGTCTCTGCACAATATTTAAAATGCTTTTTACCGTTGGTCTTTATAGCTATTGTTGAGAGTGAAGAAGAATTTCCTGTTGTGTATGTTTATCAGGAACTCAAGGGAGACTTCATTAGTTAGTCGGAACATAGAAAAAATGATGAACTCTTCTCAGAAGAACTCTTAAGGTTTCACCTTACTTTTTCTTGCCTGCTGGCTCTTCAGAAATGTGTGCGCGTGTGTTCTGTATTCAGGAATCATTCAATGTGAATATTTTCACACTGCAAGATGTGTGGTTAGGGTTATTTTTAATATGTATAACTTTTGCTTTCTCAGCGATTCATTTGTTTCTATATTCTTCCCTGTTTTTATCTCCTCGTAAGATATGTATTGTTTAATGTAACGCCTTGTGTAATATAAATGTCTACATGCTGGCCTATTTCCCACATTTTGGCTGAAGATGACGCAAAACAGCGTCGAAACTAGTTCCAAGTTTAAATAAAAGTAATGTTGTAAATAAACTATAACATTTATTGTATTGAAAAGGTGGACCCTTTTAAATTTCCTATCTTCCATTCTCTGTTCAATACGGACCAAAATGAAATTCCTAGATTTAAATATTCCGAAGAAAGCCTGTGCTTACAACTGTGAGAACTACTGCACCATTAGTTTAGTATAATCTCATGTCTGCAGAATTTTTAACACCTGTTATTTGCGGAAGAGTATAAAGAAACTGAATTGGGACAAGATCAGTTTGGCTTCAGAAGAAATTTAGGATCACGTGAAGCAATCCTGACTACATCTGATCTTAGAAGACTGAATTAAGAAGGGTAAGCCCCATATACATGTTGTTCATAGATCTAGGAAAGGCATTCGATAATATTTACTGGACCAAACTGTTTTGAGATTCTGAAGGTGATCGGGACCAGATACTGAGAAAAGAATTTTTTACAATCTGTAGAAAATCTGTTGAAAAAAGAAACAGCAATCTAGAAAGGAGTGAGACAAAGCTGCAGTTTAATGTTTATGTATAATAGGCGTTAAAGGAAAGCAAAGAGGAATTTTGAAAGGGAATCACAATCCAAGGAGAGGAAATCAAAACCGTGAGATTTGCCGATATTTTATCTGTGTCTACAGAAGATTTGGAGAAATTGCTGAATGGTATGGTCAGTGTCTTGTGGGAACGAGTACAAGATGAAAATAAAGAAGTCAAAAACAAAAGTAATGGAGTGCAGTCGAACAAAGTCAGTTGATGCAGGAAATATTAGATTAGGAAATGAAGTCTTAAAGTAGATGCATATTGTTACTTGGGTAGTAAAATAACTAACGATGGCAGAAGTAAGGACATAAAATGCAGACTAGCCCAAGCAAAGAAGGCCTTTCTTAAGAAAAGAAATTTGCTCACTTCGAGCATTGATGAAGGAATTCGAAAGATGTTTTTGAAGACTTTTGTTTGGAATGTGGCATTGTATAGAAGTGAAATATGGAATGATAACTAGCTCAGAAAAAAGGAGAGTAGAAGCTTTTGAAATGTGATGTTACAAAAGAATGCTGAAGATGAGATGTGTATATCAAAATAAGTAAAACCAGATTAACTTATTTTATCCGAACAGCTGTTATGCTGTTATGCTATTTATTGCAAACAGATGGCTCATTATATATGTGCGACAGATGTAAACTATTGTAAGTGACACTTCTCTAACTTTACAGGAGAGCAGAAAGAAGCTGCTGAGGCGCATATGTTATTACCTTTAACGCAAGTTGAATCGACAGTTCTGAGCATGATGAACTTTCGCAAGAGCTAATACGATAAGGAATGCGGAGGATAGCATAAGGCTGAACTGTTGCATGATCACTCACCATTGTTTATTGCTAGTTTCTCTTTGCACATCCAATAGCATCACACACCTTGTCTTCATTCCTGCAAAACATACACAAATGTACCCTAATGAGACATGACGAAAACAAGTCACATACAGTATAAACCTTAAAATCATTGTTTTTGCATTTATGATAGTTTACCTCTGACGTCCAGATATAGCCTGAGTATATTATGTTTCAATACATTAGGAAATGTGATGTTACAAGAGAAGTTAGAGAAATGTGAATGGAGTTACGGAGAAAGGAATGCAGAAGGGGACAGGATTGTGGAATAAGTAGTAGCTTTCGACCTAACGATTGCTAATACCAACTTCAGTCAGAGAAGAGAACAACTTGTACTTATAAGAGTGGAGACCATAAAAGTCAGTTAGATTACTTGTTGTACAGAAGGAAACACTTCAAGGAACCAAGGTCATATACAGTGAAAGTGTGGCAGCGCAATACAAACTTGTAGTGGCCGATTATGAGACGATGGGAAAAAGACGTAAATATGTCAAGCAAGGAGAACAGAGAATAAAGTGGTGGAAACTGAAAGAAGAGGGGCTACATGAAGATTCAAGAAAAAAGTGTTAAGGGAACTGAGATCATCAGAGGATGTTCAGGAGTGGTGGAGTATCAATAGCAGTGTAATAAAGAAAGCTGTAGAAGACATGCTAGGTGTAACATCAGGAAAGGGACCGCCAGAAGATAAGGAGGCATAGTGGAATGAGGAGGTTCAGAAAGTGATAAGATTGAAGAAGGATGCTAAGAAACAATGGGATTTAACGGGAAGTCAGGAAGACTGGGAAGCCTGTAAGACTGCAAAGAAGAAGACCAAAAGAGCTGTGGCAAAAGCGAAGACTGAGGCAGTGGAGGAGGCGTATGTAGAACTGGAAAGAAGTCAAGATGGTAGGCAACTAATAAGGATTGCTAAGGCAACAGATAAAGCGTCCAAGGACATAACATCAGTGAAGCAGATGAAGGATGAGTTAGCTGTAGTAATACACGATCAGGAGAAAATACTGAAAAGATGGCTGGAGTACTTTGAAAGACTATTGAATGAGGAAAATGTGAGAGAGAAGTACGGGGATGGAGAGGTAAATAAGGAGTGACCCAAGCTATAAGTAGGAAAGAAGTGGAAAACGCAGTAAAGAAAATGGAAAGGCAGTTGGCGCGAATCAAATTCCAATAGAAGTATGGAAAAGCCTGGGAGAACAGGGCATTTATATTCTCTGGGATTTAATGGAGAAGATATGGAAAGGAAAAAAATGCCACATGAATGGAGAATAGTATAGTTCCCATTTGTAAGGGGAAAGGTGATATTCAGAACTGTGGCAGTTATAGAGGGATAAAGCTGATGCACACAATGAGGACTTGGCAAAGGATTATTGAGGCGAGGTTACATTTAGAAACCGAAGTTTGTGAAGAACAGTTTGGATTTATGCTAGGAAGAGGAACAACTGATGCAATATTTGCACTAAGGCAACTGATGGAGAGACACAGAGAGGTACAGGCTGATCTACATATGGCTTTCATTGATCTGGAGAAGGTGTATGACAGAGTGCCCAGGCAAGAGCTATGGAGAAGTATGAGAAGTGAAGGCCTGCCAGAAAAGTACTTGAGAGTGGTAGAAGAGATGTGTGAAGGTGTGACGACACAAGTTAGGAGCAGTGTAGGTACAACGAAGGAATTTCTGGTGAGAGTAGGACTACATCAGGGATCTGCTCTCAGCCCATATCTCTGACCTGGCAATGGATGTGCTGGTTAAAAATGTAAAGAAGGAGGCGCCATGGAGCATGATATTTATTGACGATGTTGTACTCAAGTAACTATTCTCATTTTGGTTCCGTATTGAAGTTGACGTATATCTCTGTGAACCGACCCAAGGAAAGCTACGGGAGCAGCTTGAAGAGTGGAGGAATGCTCTGGAAGAAAGAGGAATGAGGATCAGCAGGGTGAAAACAGAATATATGTGTACGAAAGAAGCACAAGATCTATGTATTAACCTGCAAGAAGAAGAATACCATTGGTCAGGAAGTTTAAATATCTGGGTTCATACGTACAAAGTGATCGAGGTCTGGAGGGTGAAATACAACACAGGGTAAATAATAGATGGATGAATTGGAAGAAATTGAGTGAAGTACTGTGTGATAAGAAGGTCAGTTGCAGGATGAAAGGAAAGTTCTATAAATCTGTGGTGAGACCTGCAATGCTTTATAGTGCAGAAACTTGGCCGATCACAAGAGCTTGAGAGAGAAAGATGGAAGTGGCAGAAATGAGAATGTTAGGATGGATGAATGGAGTTACAAGAAAGGATAGAGTTAGGAATCATTACATCAGAGGATCAGTGAAAGTGGGACCCATAGGAAACAAAGTTCAAAAAAGCAGGCTAAGATGGTATGGACATATGCAGAGAAGAGGGGAGGACTACATGGGGAAAAGAATTGGAAACCTGGAAATTGGAGGGTCAAGGAAGAGAGGAAGACCAAAAATGAGATGGAAAGACAGGATAGGGGATCTAAGAGAAAAAGGTTGGAAGAAGAAAGAAGCATTGGTGGACATTTATGGAAGAGAAGAATCCACTAAATCAATGCTGACCCTACGTGATGCGGGAAAAGGCTGAGATAAAGAATAAGACATTAGGAAATTTACAGCATTTTCTATACTGAGTAACTTCTACTCTATTTGTCCTAAGTCTACTGCAATTATGCCTTTATGTTGAATGTAAGATTATCTATTCAATTAAATATACATTATTGATCAGAATTCACATTCAGAAGTTGGTATGTTAAAGATATAATGTGGAACAAAGAATTGCCTGAAATGCAAACAGTATTATGTATACTACCAATCCTGACATACGCTTCAGGAACATGGCTATGTACAGAATGACAGAAGAGCAAAATCTGGGTTGCGGGAATGAGGCTTCTCAGAAGCATGATGGATTTAATTTTGTGTGGCTATTTCTAGCCGAGTGCAGCCCTTGTGAGGCAGACCTTCCGATGAGGGTGGGTGGCATCTGCTATGTGTAGCTAACTGGGTGTTATTGTGGTGGAGAATACTGTAGTGTTACATGTGGTGTGTGATTTGCAGTGATGTTGGGGACAGCACAAACACCTAGCCCCCAAGCCATTGGAATTAACCAGTGAAAGTTAAAATCTCCAACCCTGATGGGAATCGAACCCAGGACCCTCTGAACCGAAGGCCAGGACGCTGACCATTCAGCCAATAAGTCGGAATGAAGAACTTTGGAATGCTATAGGAGTACAAAGAATTCAAAATAAGATGGAAACAAACTGAGATGGTTTGGCCACGTGATGAGAATGCCAGAAGGAGGACTACTTGAAAGAATCTTCAGTGAGAAGACAGAAGGAAAGAGACCTAGAGACGGGCCAAAAAAGTGGTGGAGTAACTTAGCTATAGAGAATCTTGCAGAGATACAGACAGTCTTCAGAGAAGAAAGGTGGAAAGATAAGCAGAGATAGAGAGTGCTGATACATCATCCAACGGAGGGGAATCCTGGGACTGGGTTGTGAAGAAGAAGTCTATAGAAGGTAAAATAAATTTTTATATTTTCGACCTCCCATAACTTTATTTCTGAAGGTCTTAGGCAACTGATGTGGTACCATCACCTCGGGATTTGAGAGAACATTTTTATAGTACCTCACATACAGGGTCGGAATAGATGGATGGGAAAATCTGTGATTTTTCACAACTTTGATGTAAACTTTCAATGTTCACAGACACTTATTTGCAAACTATTCTTGTATTTACTACAGTGTTGCTTATTTTTGTTAGTCTATCTATCTGCAAACAGAGGGAGACCAGAATCTTTAAAATCGGTCGACACTTTCAGTCACTACAGCGCTCTAAAGTATACTGAGTGCACGTAATTGAGCGTGCAAAGCACGAGGCATCCACTGGAAGAGGTTGCATCATCATGTTATATTTAGCTGGGACGTTGAGTTGCCTATTGATATCAGAATGTTGAATGTATCACTTTGCAGTTTACCAGAAACAGTTTGCGATTTTCATAACACCAACTTTCTGCGCTTGCTGTGAAGGGAGTCATTTTCACGTCAAATGTCATATGACACTGCTTTTATACTGATGAACAGTTGATATCCAGCATTAATTGTAGTAGTTCTTCTGTACTAAATTTTGTAACCATGAGATGTTAACAGTTTAACATTTTAAATTTATTTCTAAAGTCGTATACCATATGCAGAAACTTAATTTGACAAAATTTCTATGACTTTTTTTTTCAAAGTACCGGGCGAGTTAGCCGTGTGGTTAGGAGCGTGCAGCTGTGAGCTTGCATCAGAAGATAGTGGGTTCGAACCCCACTGTCGGCAGCCCTGAAGATGGTTTTCTGTGGTTTCCCATTTTCACACCAGGCAAATGCTGGGGCTGTACCTTAATTAAGGCCATGGCCGCTTCCTTCCCATTCCTAGGCCTTTCCGGTCCCATCGTCGCCATAAGACCTATCTGTGTCGGTGCGACGTAAAGCTAAAAAAAGAAAAGTTGTGGAATCATAATAACTAAAGAGCACTAGTATTGTACACTTCCTTCATCCGTTCAGTCTAATACGACTCGGTTATCCCATGTATCATGTATCGCCATTCAGCTCTCCTTGTAGCTTCCCTCAGTTCGGCAATGGACATACCATCCGTCTCTGTAGCTAAATGGTAGCGTGATGGCCTTTGGTCCAAAGGGTCCTGGGTTCGAATCCCAGCCAGGTCAGGGATTTTAACCTTCATTGGTTAATTCCAGTGGCTTGGGGGCTGGGTGTGTGTGCCATCTTCAGCATTAGAATTCATCATAAATCGGGCCCCTTCCTCACCGACGTACAGGTCCGCCTATACGGCGTCAACTCGAAAGATCTTGACCAGGCCTCTTTGGAGGCCACACGCCATTATTAATAGACATACTGGTGTCACATTTGATATCATCTAACCACTGCAATCTTGGCCTTCCAGTTCTTATTTTATCGTCCATAATTCATAGCATGACATCCTTTTCAAGGAAGTGCTTCTCATGAAGTGGCCTTCATGAGACCTTGGCTTTAGGTGGTTTAAGATGCTCTTATTACAGATTCTGGCTGTCCATGGTATTCTCAGCATATGTTGACAACACCAAAGTTCAAAAGCATTAATCCTTTTCCCATCAGCGTACTTTAGCATCCATGTTTCGCATCCGTAGGTGGCAATGGGGAAGACAACAGTACTGACCAGACTGCATTGAGTTGTTTTACTGATGCCTCTGCTTTTCCAGATGTTGTTCTCAGGATTAGAGAGAACTTTTTAATTGTACCCCACATACAGGGTTGGAATAGATAGATGGGAAAGCGGCCGATTTTTCAAAACAGTTGCTTCTTGATTGGTGTAAAGTGATCTGATTAATCTGATCAGGTGTGCTGGTGTTCCCATTTCTTTCAAACAACATTGCGTTCCTTCCAAGTGTCAGCCACCATTCGAACTCTGGAGCAATCATCTTCTCAAATCACTTAGAGCCAAGGAAGATAAAATCATTGTCGCCAATATCCTCGTTAATTTTAATGTTAATATCCAGGTTTTCTGCTGTCACAAAATCTTCGTCTTATTGATGTTTAAAAACAACCCAGCCTTCTCGCTTTCATCCCTCACCTTTTGTACTCCTTACTTCCTGCCAAAAGGGTGATATCAGCATATCTGAGGTGGTTAATATTTTTGCTGCCAATTTTCACACCCATCCCAGACACATCCAGACCAGCCTTCCTCATGACAGATTCTGCATACACATTAAAAATTGAAAGTGATTTGATTTAATTTAATTTAATTTAATTTAATTGCCAGTTTACAACAGCATAGTAAATCCCAATTACAGTAAACCTAAAAATCTTGAAAGTAGTTATTAAATTACATAACAAGTCTTAGATCTCAATAACTAAGAATACCATTCTTAATAACTAATTTTTTAAATTACATTGACACAAGTCTTAATTACTAAAAAATAAACTTCTTAATAACTACTGCAAATTATTCAGTATCTACAGTAACTTTTTGACAGCTTACAGTGTATTATTAATTCTTAGTGTCATGGCAGTGTAGCTGCAAAAAGTTTTATGAATGTCAAAGTCAAAGTTATTGTGTATGATAACAGCTTCATTATAGATGTTTCATACCCTATAGAGTGGTGAATGGTTGTGGGCGGTCGTCAGACCTCTTTCAGTCCTAAATGTGCTGCGTTCTTTTGAGTGCAAGCGAGGTTACGCAAAAATTCAATAGGGACAGTAGATTCATATTATCTATTTTATTATTTAATCATTTATGCAGGTAAATGAAATGAAATGGCGTATGGCTTTTAGTGCCGGGAGTGTTCAAGGACAAGTTCGGTATGCCAGGTGCAGGTCTTTTGATTTGACACCGGTAGGCGACCTGCGTGTCATGATGAGGATGAAATGATGATCAAGACGACACATACATCCTGCCGGGAATCGAACCCTGGACCCCTGTGACCAAAGGCCAGCACGCTAACCATTTAACTATGGTGCCGGACATTTATGCAGGTACTTGGCAATGTTTACTTTTCTCTGATTTTCAAGGATAATCATTCTGACACTGGTTAGTAAATTTTTGTATGGCACCATAAATGGATACGAGCCATGTGTTTGGTGATGAAGGAATCTTACAAAATATTTTGCACTCTTTCGATTAACTTGATACGTTTATCAAACCTTGGGTTCCATTCAACGCTAGCATATTCCAGCTCTGTTCGTACAAAGGCATTATAGAGTGCTATGATGGAATTCGTCTCCCTGAACAGTTTAGTGTTCCGTATGATAAATCCCAATGTCCGTTAGGCCTCTCCTGTCACCTTGTTTACACGAGCAGTGAAAGTAAGACCCTTGTCAAGCCGGACGCCTAGGTCACTGACTTGGTCATCTTCCTGCAGGGCGTTTGGATCCGGCTTATATGGAAATGTAGTTTTATTCTTTTTTTCGGCTTAATGACGTTGCACATTTCAAGGCGTTAAATTTTAATTTGTTCGTATGGCTCCACATTAGAATATCATCAAGGTCTTTTTGTAATACGAGGCAGTCTTGTGTTGAGCTAATCGGTCTGAATATTTTGAAGTCATCTGCATAAAAGAAACAGTTGGATTTTTTACATATGTTTAGGTAAATCATATATGAAAATCACAAACATAATTGGGCCCAGATTCGAACCCTGAACAATTCCCGAATTTACATTGTATTCCATAGAGGAATTTCCAAGGTATTGAACATATTGTTTCCTATTAGGTAAGTACTAAAAAATTTGAGCATATCTTGCGAGAATCCAAATTTCCAAGGTATTGAACATATTGTTTCCTATTAGGTAAGTACTAAAAAATTTGAGCATATCTTGCGAGAATCCAAATCTGCTCGATTTACTTAACAGTATATCATGATCCACGCTGTCAAATGCCTTTTAAAAATCTGTGAAAACAACGTCCACATGCCCCGCATTATCTAATTGTTCCAATATATCCTGACAGAAATTGACCAATTTGTAACTGTAGATCTCCTAGATACAAACCCATGTTGCTGGTCAGATACTAGTGGTCCAATGTGTAAGATAATCTTATCATGAAGAATAAACTTTTTTTTTTTTTTTTGTTTGCAAAAGCTGATGATTTTAGTATGGGGTACACCTGAGACTTTTTCCAAACGTCAGGAAAAGTTTGTGTTTTAAGAGCAAGATTATAAAGAAAATATAATGGCTTCCTAAGAATTTCCGCACATCCCTTTACGATATATGGAGGTATCTGATCCGGACCTGCAGATGACTTCGGCCTTAAATTTCTCAATGATCTGTCAATGTCATCCATCGTTATTTCATCGATGTGTAAAGTTTCTGAGTCACTACTATTATCTGTGGGAATATCCTACAGAGCAGTGTGCTGAGAATAGACCGATATGAAATACCTAGCAAACCTGCCCACAAGTGATTCACCATTCTTTAACTCCTCATTATTGTACCACATATTTTTACAAAGTTCCTAAGTTACATTTCTGCTTTTTACATAAGATTAAATTTTTTTACAATCATGTGCAATGGTGTCTTCGACAGTCATTACATATTAAAAGAAAAAAATTTCATAATCCAATGCCTACTTACACAAACTTTAAAGAATATTTTGTACCTTTTAACAGATCAAGAAAAAAACAAAATTGAGTAGTATGAACCCAAGCCTTCCCACTGCTAAAGCCCTTCCTAAGATACGCAAGACTGGTGGGCCGATGACCGATGTTAGGCTCCTTTAATCAACAAGCATCAACAAGACCGGCGTCCCCATTCGCCCGATCATTAATTATAGACCAAGCCTTCTATATAAAACGTCTCAATTCATTCAAAAGTTTTTAAGAAGGAATTATCAATTTTTATCCAAAAAAATCCGTTAAAAACACTAAAGAATTAATAGAGAAACTAAATAAATTTGATAACCAACCTAATCATAGCCTTCACTCCTTCGACATCGTAAATATGTATCGTAGTATTCAAACATCTAAATTATACCATCATTCATTCATTCATTATCATTATAGACTGTTATGCCTTTCAGCGTTCAGTCTGCAAACCTCTGTAAATTTACTATGCGTCACCACAATCCTTGATTTGCAACTAGTGTTGTGGCCTCATTTAGTTCTATACCTCTTATCTTTAAATCGTTAGAAACCGAGTCTAACCATCGTTGTCTTGGTCTACCTCTACTTCTCTTACCCTCCATAACAGAGTCCATTATTATCCTAGGTAACCTATCCTCCTCCATTCGCCTCACATGACCTCACCACCGAAGCCGGTTTATGTGTACAGCTTCATCCATCGGGTTCATTCCTAAATTAGCCTTTATCGCCTCATTCAGAGTACCCTCCTGCCATTGTTCCCACCTGTTTGTACCAGCAATCATTCTTGCTACTTTCATGTCTATTACTTCTAACTTATGAATAACTTTCGCTCCCGCAAAGCAAAGTTGGTTTGAAAACAGACCGATGTAAAGATAGTTTCGTCTGGGAGCGGACTTCCTTCTTTCAGAATACTGTTCATCGCAACTGCAAGCTCACTGCATTAGCTTTACGACACCTTGATTCAATCTCACTTACCATATTACCATCCTGGGAGAACACGCAACCTAAATACTTGAAATTATCGACCTGCTCTAGCTTTGTATCACCAATCTGACATTCAATTCTGTTGAATTTCTTACCTACTGACATCAATTTAGACTTCGAGAGGCTAATTTTCATATCGTACTCATTGCACCTATTTTCAAGTTCCAAGATATTAGACTGCAGGCTTTCGGCACACTCTGCCATTAAGACCAAGTCGTCAGCATAGGCCAGACTGCTTACTACATTTCTACCTAACTGAATCCCGCCCTGCCGTTTTCTACCCTTCAGCAGATGATCCATGTAAACTACGAACAACAAAGGTGAAAGATTACAGCCTTGTCTAACCCCTGTAAGTACCCTGAACCAAGAACTCATTCTACCATCAATTCTCACTGAAGCCCAATTGTCAACATAAATGCCTTTGATTGATTTTAATAATCTACCTTTAATTCCATAGTCCCCCAGTATAGCGAACATATTTTCCCTCGGAACCCTGTCAAATGCTTTCTCTAGATCTACGAAACATAAACACAACTGCCTATTCCTCTCGTAGCATTTTTCAATTATCTGGCGCATACTGAAACTCTATGGTTCATGGTGGGGGTTACTGTAGTCACGTCCTAGTTTGTGAACCATGGGCAACAGCTGAGTGGCCTAGTAAGTGGTCCTAAGAGTCGGGATACCAGTTGCTATGGAATGGAAGTGGGCATCTCGGACATATTCTGAGTCATGGCCCCTCCTTGTGCTCAGGCGGCTAGGACTATACAATCCACCAGGGGTTCATAACCCGTTAGAGGAGAGATCCTCACTTGGACTATGTGCAAGTAGGGTAGCATCCTGCTTCATGAATCTACCGAGCTCAAAACATTTTAAGCAAGCCTCGGACCTATTGGAGTAACGGAGTCCCACTCCCATTTGACACGCGAGGGACTCCTTGGAAACAACTTGGCGAACGAAATGGAATTTGATGGGGAGCTATCAATATTAATGGGTCTTATGGAAGAAAGAAAGTAGAACTGTCTGGGTCAGCAAAGAGGATGCTTCTGGATGTGCTAGGAGTAAGTGATATTCGGGTAAGGGGAGATAACGAGGAAGAGATAGGAGATTATAAAGTGTACTTGACGGGTGTTAGAAAGGGAAGGGCAGAGTCTGGGGTAGGGCTCTTTATCAGGAATACCATTGCACGCAACATAGTTTCTGTTAGGCATGTAAATGAGCGAATGATGTGGGTAGATTTGGCAGTTGGAGGAATTAGGACTAGAATTGTCTCCATGTATTCACCATGTCAAGGTGCAGATGAGGATTAAGTTGACAAGTTTTATGAAGCATTGAGTGACATCGTGGTCAGGGTCAACAGCAAGGATAGAATAGTGCTAATGGGCGATTTCAATGCGAGAGTTGGGAATAGAACTGTAGGATACGAAAGGGTGATTGATAAGTGTGGGGAAGATATGGAAGGTAATGGGAATGGGAAGCATTTGCTGGATTTCTGTGCTAGTATGGGTTTAGCTGTTATGAATACATTCTTCAAGCATAAGACTATTCACTGTGACACATGGGAGGCTAGAGGTACCAGATCCATAATAGACTATATCTTAACCGACTTCGAATTCAGGAAATCTTTTAGGAATGTACGAGTTTTCCGGGGATTTTTCAATGATACAGACCACTCTCTGATCTCTAATGAACTAAGTATCTCTAGGCCTAGGGTAGAGAAAGGGAAATCTGTCTGCAAACGAATAAGGGTAGAAAATCTCCAGGACGAGGAAATTAGACAGAAGTACATGGATATGATTAGTGAGAAATTTCGAACAGTAGACAGTACGCAGGTTCAGAATATAGAAAGTGAATGGGTGGCATACAGGGATGCTGTAGTAGAAACAGCAAGGGAATGCCTAGGAACAACTGTGTGTAAAGATGGGAAAAGGCGAACATCTTAGTGGAATGATAAAGTGAGAGCAGCTTGTAAACATAAAAAGAAGCCTCCAAACAAGGGCCGAGGGAGACAGGGATTTGTACGTAGATGAAAGAAACAGAGCGAAACATTGAGTGATTATAAAAACAGTAGCAAAGAAAGCATACGTTAAAACGGCCCCCAGAAAAATATGACTGCAGTGTCCATGAACCGAAGAAAATTTAAAAAATGCGTTCAGCTTTCCACCGAGAGCATAAAAGAATTCCGAAAATGAAAACTGGTGGTGCTTCTCTATTGAGAGGAAACCTGTGGTTCGCGTATAATCTACTTACTCAGAAAATCGTAAAAGTAGTAATGGGACGTAAAGCCAATAACATTATTGTACAACAATAAAAATATATTCTACATATCAGTATCGTATGGCATTTCCATGCCTATGGATTTCTCGTAAATACGTCATTTAATAGAATAACAACAAATGGTTTTCTTTTCTACACTGTCAACACACAGCAATTAATCTACTTTTTATTTGGATATCCTTGGCCACTACTCTGATTACGCAAAGTCTTCCAACACTGTTTCATCACAGTCGTTTCCTTCCTCACTATGTCTACTTATTGCCAGTCCCGTGGTGTAGGGGTAGCATTCCTGTCTCTTACCCGGAGGGCCCGGGTTCGATTCCCGGCCAGGTCTGGGAATTTTACCTGGATATGAGGGCTAGTTCGAGGTCCACTCAGCCTACGTGATTAGAATTGATGAGCTATCTGTTGGTGAGATAGGGGGTCCGGTGTAGAAAGCCAAGAATAACGACCGAGAGGATTCGTCGTGCTGACCACACGACACCTCGTAATTTCCAGGCCTTCGGGCTGAGCAGCGGTCGTTTGATAGGCCAAGGCCCTTCAAGGGCTGTAGTGCCACATGTTTTGTCTACTTATTGTCATAGATGCCACGAGTTATCTTTCATTCTCCTAGTATAACTGTATTAGAAATGTGTACTACAGGGGGGTAAAATAATCAGAATAGGGTTAGGATATTCTGATTAAAACTAATACATTTTAATTTTTAAAAATATCATTAAATTCCAGTGAACAAGAAGTTTCCAAATCTTCCCGTACCTCTAGGCATACCGATTCTGCCATGGTACACGACCTTCATCTGATAAAGTACTCCATAAACTCATCACTAGTGGCTTTCGCCTCTTTAGAATTCCGACGTGGGACGTGGTTTCTTTGCCAAGGGCTCCATGCCTTATCAGCTTGGATCACTCCTCGCCATGCACATTTCTGGGATGATTCGTGAGATGCTAAGTTGAGAAACTCGAAAGAAGTACCGGTACATCAACGAAGTATAGCTGTCACCAACCGGTCAAAGGCGAGTGAGGAACTGTTGTCTTGGTTGCCTTGATGGAATAACGTTTGTAGTTGGCGACAAGTCTCCACAAGTGACGCATGCTACACCCGGCAACACATGTAGCATACCACATCTTTTCTCCACAAGTGACGCATGCTACACCCAGCAACACATGTAGCATACCACATATTTTCTGCCCCAGTGACAACAAGCCGCATGCTACATAGAGCAACATTTGTTGCCAGCCGCATGCTCCATGTCGCCCAAATGTTGCCTCATTGGAATCCCGCCTTTATGCTGACTGGGATAGGAGAGGGCTTGGAGTGTGAAGGAACCGACCATGGCCTTAATTAAGGTACAGCCCTAGCATTTTCCTGGTGTGAAAAATAGGAAACCACGGAAAACCAGAAAACTACCTTCAGAGCTGCCGAATAGAGTTTGAACCCGCTATCTCCCAAATGCAGGCTGATAGCTGCAAGGCCCAAACTGCGCAGCCACTTGATTTTTATGAAATATTTTGTAGCTTCAGAGTTATTGTTGTGTGTTTAATTTGAGAGTGTTTATTTTAGATTATTTTGTTTCTCATGGAACTTTGTCCTTATGGAAGCCTAGATTAGCTGCAAAGTAGTGGATCCTTTCAAATAAGTGATAACTGTATGTATTTACACGTCGTGCTGTACAGTAGATATGATGTACACGATTTCAACTGTCATTGGAACTGTCGCCAATCAGCTTAGCGAACCCGAAAACTGTGAATTCAATACTAATCTCGGTCATTTTGGACATTTCCTTTCTCATCCCTCCTGACCCGCATGCCGATGGAGGCTGAACTTGGACTTAAATGGCATCCGCAGTGTGACGGTTCATCTCAGTGACCTGGAACAATATGGATTTGACACTAATATTGGTCATTTTTGATGATTTTTACATTTCACTCTCTTTCAACCCCCCAGTTGTAGGGATGCTAGATGTGTCATACTCCCACAGTATTTTGCTCCAGATTGTAAGTCATATGTGTACCAAGTTTGGTTGAGAGCTATGCTGGAACATAACCATATACTGTACATACATAATTTCAGTTATTTTGGACATTTACTTTTTCACCCCATCTCACCCCTCCATGCCGATGTTGGCTGAACTTGGACTTAAATGTCATCCGGAGTGTAACTATTTATCTCGGTGACCCATGAGAACGATGGATTCAGTACTAATATAGGTCATTTTTAATTATATTTACATGTTTCTCCTTGCCCTCCCACTCCTCCCTGCCCTCCCACTGCCAATAAGGATGACCATAATTGCATATGTCTCGGCAGCAAACCAAGTCGTGAAATATCAATTACTAATCAGATACCGCCTTGTCCAGTTAGCAGACTTTTAACTAATGAAACATCAAGAGGATATTACAAGTGCATAACAATGCACACTGAAGATTTTAACATGATCTTATAAGGGCATGAACTTTTTCTTAATAAGAACATTTTAACATTAATAACACCATTCTTGCTTCAATTTTAAATGTTTTTAACTACAATATAATATGCATGTCAGTATTTTAGCAATCTACTGAAGATGATCCAATTAGGATTGAAACATGTATAGATGTGACAAATGAGAAATTTAAGCTTTTTAAATTCACATTATGCCATAATGTATTGAATAAGGAGGATACTGTTTAATAATAAATCATTGCTGTAGTGACTTAAATATGATTAGTTTAACTGTCAGTACGGAAACGTGAAATTTGTATTTTGTGGAATGCTTGATGATTCACCGGCAGGTAATTCTGGAGAGAATAAAACAAAAATGAAGCAAATTGGTCCAGTAGAATGGGTGGACGGACAGACTGGGCAAAGCTGTTTTTAGGAAACTCTTTTAATATAATCAATAAACTTGTATCTTTCTAAGAATATACTTCACAAATTCATCTCTACTTTTAGGATGTTTAAAGTGATCATTATCTAGGGATGTTAAGTTATGCTTGAAGTAATATTGTTAATTACTAAATCTCAAGTTTTCTAAATGTCAGGTTAATTTGTGTCTATGCCTCTTTTGTGTTATATAGTTTATCCAAACTCTTTATAACCTTAGGTCCTCCATGTTCTGTATTTAAGGAGTTTTACTTAAACTTATTTATTTGAAGAATAATTTGTCATATCTGCTTTCTTATCTTCATGTCATATTGCTTATCTCGATGAATGTTCAAATGAAATTTTGCCCTCATGGACACAGGAAGTTAAAGGACTCAACTATGATGATTAAACAGGAAGTGATTTGATAGTTCATTTCCTTCCATATTTAGTGCTAAAGAATACCATCATTTTACTTTTGTCTTTGCTTTATATGGATATTGGTTCTTTCAGTGGAGGCCGTTCTTCAAAGACTTTCAAGCCAAAGAAGAATATTCCAGAAGGCACTCACCAGTATGACCTTATGAAACATGCAGCTGCCACTTTGGGCTCTGGGAATCTCAGACTTGCTGTTATGTTACCTGAAGGAGAAGATTTGAATGAATGGGTGGCTGTTAATAGTAAGACAATTCTTTTTAATTCTGATCTTTCTGGTTTTTTACCTGATTATCCCTCAATCACATTGTCAGTTCTGGACTGTTCTCTCTGTCAATGTGTGGTGGTGGTCTTTCTTTCTTTTTCTTTTTTCATTAATCAAGCTATTTCAGTTTAATGCTTATTTTTGTTTTGTTTTTTCCGCAAGCAAATACAGTAGAATCTCCGTTAACTGAAAGACGATTATATGATTTTGGATAACTAACATTTCAGATGGTGGTGATGATGTCCAACACTTGTTCCGTTTCTCTTTGGGTTGGTATGAATGAGATGAATCTTTGTAGCAGGGTTTTACAACCAGATGCCCTTCCTGATGTTAACCTCATCAGAGGAGTTAATGACATGAAATTAATGACATGATATATGATTACATGTTATAATTCTCATGTTTTGGTCCGTATTGAAATGTACAATGAAGTCAAATAAATATTAAAATTTATTTATTCCACCTATTCAATACATAAATAGAGATTTTAATTAAGAAATTAAATCTTGAATAAAATTATAAGGACATGTTTCGCCCTTTAAGGGCATCTTCAGCCTTAATCTCAATCTGAAAGGTAATTAATCAGGTACTTGATTGTATTAAAATTACATCTGAAAGGGAGGATGATGATGGAAATGTGCTACAAATGGTGAGCAAATGGTTAACAATAGTTATGATATTCTTAAAATGTAGTCTTAAAAAACAAATAGTCGTAAATTTATACACTTTCTTGAATGTCCTTATTTAAAAATTGGTAACAAATTGTATACTGGTAATTTTATAAGAACATAAATTGTTATGTTAAACCTTCTAAAGTGGTGCCCTGTGGAGGTTGAGGGCATTAGAATAATGATAAAAGAAAAAATGTAGTTGATATTTCCAAAGTATTAAAACATATTAAAGCTAGTAAAGAGACGTTACCGTTGCTCACTTCAAGTGAAGTTTATAATAAAATTGTTACGTTGGAACAAGTAAAGCCGGGCTTTGTGAATAAATCCTTTAACTCGTTATCGATCTCAAATACAACATCTTCATACGTCTTCATATGTGAATGCAGCATAACAGGATTGTACTAGATCTGCTTATGAACTTCAACTAGATTTGTTTTGGCACGAAATAGTGGTGTTCTTTTTACTCGTTTGACTGTGATCATTGTGTTATGAACATCAACTCGAATTGCTTCGACATGAAATATTGTTAATTTTTTGTCTGTGTTCATTGTTTTTGGATCTTTATGTCTTAATTTTTGCACTGCTTTGCTAATTGGCTGATGATGACACTTCAAATGTGTTGAAACCGGTCCCAAATGAATAGGTTGTAACTTCTATTTGGTTCAACTTAACAACGGAGTATTGAAAGGTGGATCCTTCCTACTATATATTATTGTATATGGTTGAGGGTGTTAGATAAAATTATTGGGTTTTGAACAGTTCAAGCGTCAGGATAATGATGAAGAAAGTAGTTAATAACTCCGAGTGGAGTTTAAACACAATTTGTAAATATACACATTATTTTCTCTCCAACTCATCATTACGTTAACCAATTTCAACATTAATAAAGAGACTTCAAACCTAATTTCCCTTTCGACTATATACAAGAGATTACAATCGCTCCTTCCAGCTAATATTTAACACAGCTGCTTACCATCAAGCACTCTTCGCACAAGAGTTACAACAGTCTAACTATTTTTATATTATTATATAAACCCTACTTGTTCTAAGCAGCAGAAACGTCTCTTTACTAATTTTTAAAAATTGTGTTTAAACTCCACTCGGAGTTATTAACTACTTTCTTCATCATTATCCTGACGCTTGAACTGTTCAAAACCCGATAATTTTATCTAACACCCTCAACCATCACAAGGCCCTGCTCTACTTGTTCCAACGTAACAATTTTATTATAAACTTCACTTGAAACGAGCAATGGTAACGTCTCTTTACTAGCTTTAATAAGTTTTAATACTTTGGAATTATCAACTACATTTTTTCTTTTATCATTATTCTAAGGCCCTCAACCTCCACAGGGCGCCACTTTACAAGGTTTAACGTAACAATTTACGTTCATATAAAATTACCAGTATACAATTTGTTACCAATTTTTAAATAAGGACATTCAAGAAAGTGTATCAATTTATGACTATTTGTTTTTTAAGACTTTATTAAGGCTTCATTTTAAGAATATCATAACTATTGTTAACCATTTGCTCACCATTTGAAGCACATTTCCATCATCATCCTCACTTTCATGTGTAATTTTAATACAATCAAGTACCTGATTAATTACCTTTCAGATTGAGATTAAGGCTGAAGATGCCCTTAATTAAAAGGTGAAACATGTCCCTATAATTTTATTCAAGATTTAATTTCTTAATTAAAATCTCTATTTATGTATTGAATAGGTGGAATAAATAAATTTTAATATTTATTTGACTTCATGATATATGATAGTAGGAATGGAGAGAGTGAAACCCGGTGCCAGCACATTGCCTACTCCCGGCAAATAGCACCAAAGGGTCTGCTCAAGCCTTAATGTCCCAATAACTAAAATTTCAGATGAGTAATGGAAAGGAACAAACAAGTGCAAATCAATTCGTATATAGAAAGATAGGAATATTGAAGGGAACACATAGGAGGTAAAGCACAATGACAGGTCAGTGTGGAAGAGAGAAATAGAAAGAAAACAAAAAAGAACAAGGACATTCTCCACATCTTCACAGGCTGTAATCTTCAGGTAGATTGGCTCCCTCCTCATCAATCCCAGTTCTTCTACATCCATTTCTACTTAGCCCCAGACAAACTCATTTCTGATTTGTTGGACACTTGTTGAAGTGTTGAATCCTGCCTTCCTGATGAAGCTGGGAAGCAGAAATGAGTTTGTCAGGGAGGGGGGCAAGAAGGAATTGATGTTGAAGAATTGGGATTGATGAGGAGAGAACCAGTCTATCTTAAGATAAAGATTGTCCTTGATTCTTTGTGCTTTTTCTATTTCTCCCTCTTCCCACACTGATGTGTTGTCATTGTGTATTTCCTGTTATGTTTTTATCTTTTTATACATGGTTATTCAGTTAAATTTGTTTGCTATTTGTTTTAAGTCGCACCAGCACAGATAGGTCTTATGGCGACGATGGGATAGGAAAGGCCTAGGAATGGGAAGCAAGCGGTCGTGGCCTTAATTAAGGTACAGCCCCAGCATTTGTCTGGTGTAAAAATGGGAAACCACAGAAAACCATCTTCAGGGCTGCCGACAGTGGGGTTCGAAGCCACTATCTCCCAGGTGCAAGCTCACAGCTGCGCACTCTTAACCGCACGGCCAACTCACCCGGTTCCGGTTAAATTGCCACCTCATATGTTCTGATCTGTTAAATGATATAGACAATCTGTTTTCAAATTCTTAAATTATATTAAGGGGCTCATAAAACACTGTCCAGTTCTTCTCCATTACTTACGTAATTACCGAGAAACCGGTAGCACATAAAAAAAAAATAGGACTACTAATTGCATCCAATAGAACAACTAAGAATCGAGCATCAAGTTCAGTGATATACATATTTTGCAAATCCGACGAGTACTTTTGGAGGCATTAGTCAGAAAGTGATGCATCACTCGCTGTTTTCACAATTAACAATTTTAATTAACAATGTTAATTTTAAGGACACTTCCTCTAAAGCATTACTTTGTCAATTTTATATATTTTTCATCTAAACAGTGTTATGTGGCTGAAGATGTTGATAATATACGAAACATGTACCACTTTTGACCTTTAAAATTGCCTTAAGCAATCATTGTATCGACTAGGTGGAAAATAAATAAATACTTAATTGTGAATCTATTGAAGTGTGATACGGACCATGAAACTGATTTTATGTAACTCGCTGTTTTGTCGAAGACATGCTGCGTGATTCACACGTTGATTAACATACATACCTTGCCCTTATCTCGAGTGAACCGGAGAAACAATAGTATGGTATACAGCATTTGAGAGTTACAAAACTGCAGTTTCATTGATATTGAATCAGAAAGACATGAGATAATAGTGAAATTGTAATACCTCAATTGTTTTATTCTCCTCATGAGTACACAGAACATGAAATGAAATAAACAACTTAATCCAGTGAATGACATGGTCATTGAAAAGAATGAATGTAAAAATGACAACAGTTTTGCTTTTTCACATCAACACGTATAGAACTGTAGATGTTGATTCCCATAGGGAATGTGAAATATTTGTCCCAAATGAGTAAATTCATAATACCAATATAAATGGTCTGTTATTCGACATAAATTTTCCAGATAACTTATTCCTGGTTGCCAGCTTTTCGCCCCAGTGTGCTAAGTCTGGCTCATCAGTTGGTAAATAGCACACCCACCAAGACGCATGGCTAGTGTACACCGTGGAGGCCACTGCATAGCCTGTTTGGAGCCACCGGCAGTGCCAATGCACTATAAGAGACTTTGTCTCATTACCAAAAATTGATGCCTGCCTGGCCATCAGATGATGTAGATGTTGATTCCCATAGGGAACCTGAAATATTTGTCCCGAATGAGTAAATTTATAATACCAATATAAATGGTCCGTTATTGGACATTATAAATTTTCCAGCTAACTCATTCCTGGTTGCCAGTGTTTCACCCCAGTGTGCTAAGTTGGGCTCATCAGTTGGTAAATAGCACACCCACCAAGACGCATGGCTAGTGCACAACATGGAGGCCACTGCATAGGCTGTTTGGAGCCACCGGCAGTGCCAATGCACTGAGAGACCTTTTCTCATTACCAAAAATTGATGCCTGCCTGGTCACTTGAGATAAGGGCAAGGTATGTATTTTAATGAACAACGTGTGAATCACGCAGCATGTCTTCGACAACACAGATGATGTAGGTTCTGTATGGAAATCAACATCTGCATCATCTAATGGCCATCAGACTCATTTGTAACACGGGGCGAATAGGTAGAAATTCCTAGATCTGGCGCTGTCCCTCATATATATCCCCCAGTTTGCCAGAGTATCACACGAAACAATTAAAGAAACAAAACTCACCTCATAAAAGAGAACCTCTGAAGACAGAGAAAAGTTCAAGGAACAAATCACACAGACCTAACCACAAATTAAATTTCAATGCTTTTTTTCTGAGAGTGCTGAAAGAAATGAAGTAGGTTCAGACACTTACATTTTTGTATTTTTTAATTTATTCTGACACCAATACTTACTTGCCAAAGGACACAGAAAAAAATTTAATATTGGTTTCGAAAAGAAATATAGATGTACTGATGAATATGAACATTTTTTTAATGCTGTCATGAGGAAATTAAATACTATGGGCTGATTGCTGAAACGGTATTTAGACAGTCTACGGTTAAACAATGCCTAAGTATGGCTGCCGCATTGCAGACAACATTATTTATCATTTAGACACTGTCTAAAACCGATGAACAACCGGTCATGTTTAAACACTGCCGAGAGCACTGTTTAACTTCAGATGGGAGGAGTGAATCACAATCAGAGGTTATGTACCATGAAACATGTACTTTGTATTATCATGTTGAGATGATTCCGGGAAGAAAGGTTAGTCCGCGGCTGAATCACAGAAATTTGTTTGGCATGTACGGGGAGAGAGATCTTAAAAAATAAGGTTTCACTTTTCGAGAGACTTGTTTCTTGAGACTGACAAAGGGACAGTCCGGTAACTGTCAACTTTAATACATACCTTGGCAATTGATATATTTTATTATATACATGGGGTAATTTCCACGGAATTATAGGTCAGTTTAACTACATAAACATCGGAGTTATGTGTCCCGATCGTCAGAGGGCTGTCACGTACATCAACCGGAAGGGATTCACTTATATTTACTGCCAAGTAAACACACATAATAGTGAAAACTAAAAGGTAGGTAGTATGGGTTTTTTATATATATAATCGTATGAGTTTTAGGCAACTGTCAGATAGGAAAAGGCAAGTGGTGGTGATTATTGTTTAGAGGACTGGGGAAGAAGGGCCTAAGTCCAGCCCTAGTATTTGCCTGGTGTAAAAATAGGGAAACTACGTTAAACAAGCTTCAGGGCTGCCGATGATGCGTTTCGAACCTACGATCTCCAAATGCAAGCTACGTCTATATGGCCTATACAACACACTCAGTTACACATTACTATTGCTTCATCTTCTCTTCGTCGAAGCTACCGTATTTATGAGTAGATTACACTCACTGTGACAACAATATAATCAAAGCTACACTTCCCCGTACAGTGGCGTGTCGCTTAGAGTCAATAATATTAAGAGATTTACCGAAAGTGATATTCTTATCTGTGGGCAAGTCATGCTCATGCTTAGCCATATTTGAGTAATCTGTAGGAAGACAAACAGCTGACTGGCGTTCGGCACACGCACGATGAATTTCATTGGTTGCGACAAGCAAAGAGTTGCATGAAAGATACTTAATTTTGGAACCAGTATTGAAACTTTAAGCGATGTCTAGTTAAACATCGACTGAACATAGTTTATGCAATGGAAGATCGTGCTCGTTTTAGACGTCGTTTAGGTAGACGTCTGAGGCTTAAAACTAGTCATCGTTTCTGCAATCGGCACTATGTTTTTCAGACAAATGGTTCCACATTATTGCCACTGAGAATTTTATAATTGTTGTAACAATTTTGTCTTGAAGATTACTGTCCAGTCCCTACGATTGCTGTCATTTGACAAAATTTCTGGGGATGGTCCCTCTAGCACCCAGAAGCAGTCCTCTTACTCCTATGTTCCTGACGCTGTAAGCTTTCTGGAAGTAGGATATTGTTGGCGCTTACAGTATATATTCTTTTTTTCTTTATCTACATCATCTGGCTGGTAACAGAGTCTTCAAACCTTATCATAGGGTCAATGATTTCTGCTTTGTTTTGTCTCCGATTGATGGCAGTTACATCAATACGGCAGTTACTTCCACCTTCTGCCACACAGTGGACTCCTTCATCAACCTCAAGGGTTTTTTCTTTGAGACTGCTCGCTAATAAAGATCTTGCGGTGTCATGACGCTTAATGCGAAGTAATAAATTCTCCCCGAGGGCAGCTCCCGAACACATGGGGTAGGGTTTCATACAAACTGCAGTGCCTGCAGTGGCCTGTGCTCGTAGAACATCGCACTGGGGCGACCATTGCCGTCATTTTTAGGATGTCTCTCCTTTCCAAGAAAGATAGCAAATTGCATTTCATCACCCATGAGTTGACAGATGGTACTTCAGCGAATAATAGTAATCCTCTCCCTTTGTGCAGGTAGTTACTCCTAGCATGAAATTCCTTTTGTCGTAGAGTTTCTCGGATCTTCTTAACCCGTCCGCTTACCTTATAAACATCAGTTCTGGACCTTTAAATTACCATTTAAATGCTGGTGTTTATAAGGTCGATGCAAGACTGTGCTTAAATGATAATATGACTGCAACTACTGGCTCAAATGTTGTCAAACTTTCTTAAAAATACTAAAAAATAATCATTTCAATGAAATGTGCTACATTACAACGAAAAATATGAGCTATGCACTATAAACTCACCTAGTTATTCTTGTTAGTGTGGAATACCTTGAAGCATTCAGGCATGTGGAGAGCCACTTCGCATACCTTGCACTCCCATGTTTATAATACCAATATAAATGGTCCATTTTTGGACATTATAAATTTTCCAGCTAACTCATTCCTGGTTGCCAGCATTTCGCCCCTGTGTGCTAAGCTGGGCTCATCGGTTGGTACCTAGCACACCTACCAAGACGCTGGCTAGTGCATACTGTGGAGGCCACTGCGTAGGCTAATTGTAGCCACCGGCAGTGCCAATGCACTATGAGAGACTTTGTCTCATTACCAAAAATTGATGCCTGCTTGGCCATCAGATGATATAGATGTTGATTCCCACAAGGAATCTGAAATATTTGTTCCGAATGAGTAAATTTATAATACCAACATAAATGGTCCGTTTTTGGACATTATAAATTTTCCAGCGAACTCATTCCTGGTTGCCAGCGTTTCGCCCCCGTATGCTAGGCTGGGCTCATCGGTTGGTACCTAGCACACCTACCAAGATGCTGGCTAGTGCATACCGTGGAGGCCACTGCGTAGGCTAATTGTAACCACCGGCAGTACCAGTGCACTATGAGAGACTTTGTCTCATTACCAAAAATTGATGCCTGCTTGGCCATCAGATGATATAGATGTTGATTCCCATAGGGAATCTGAAATACGAGGGCAGATCAGAAAATAAGTTGCACTTCCCAGTTATGGCCATTTATTACACCACGTATACAACAGCAAAACAGTTAAAATTGAAATAATAAATAAAGAGATTCAACCTATTCAATATAAAAGAATAAGAAATGCAGTGATTACATTCTTATTTAATAATAAGTAGAAGTGGTACCGGTTTCGACCCTAGTCCAGGTCATCATCGGCCGATTAAAACATGAAAAACAATGCATAGGAAAAAGAAAATTAAAGATAAAGTTCACTCCGGATCAGTAGAAGAGGCAATATAAAAATGATGGGGTTAGACACTGTAAAATTCAGAAGAAGTAAAATGTAAGTCACTTAAAAGAAATAGTTAAGAACTTCATTTTCCTGTATTGAACTGAGATTCACAATTCGAATTAAAAAAGGTTCAACCTATTCAATACAAATTTTGTTGTACAAGGTGTTCACAACATATTATTTATTATTACTAGTACCGGTTTCGACGCTTAATGGCATCATCATCAGCTAGAAATCACAGAATGGGAAGAGTACATGTCATAAAAGTTGTATAGATAATACATACATAGCAAAATACAAATGATAGGCTGTTTTCTCATTAAAAGCTAGAAGAATGATGTATAAAATATGGTGATATAATATAACACATAGAGGCGTTATAGTCTAATGAGGCAGGTGAGTATAGTACAATAAAATTGGTCTGATGAATGAGAATAAAAGTCTTCATATGATAATAAAACGATGCAGTAAAATTGTCCACTCTTCTATTGTTGTTCAATGGAGACATATATAAGTCCAGGTCCAGTGTTGTATGTGGTTGGCAAGACCATCAAATATTTGTCTAAGCCTTAGAATTTTTTTAAAATATACAACAGCAACACGACTATAACGGCATACACTGTAATGTCACTTTTCCACATAGTTTCCAAGAGACTCCAAACATTTCTGTGAATGCACAACCAACTTGTCGATTCCGGATGCATAGAAATTTCCTCCAGCGTTCTGCAACCACTCAGAGACAGCGGCCTTCACCTCCTCATTGGTCTGGAAACGTCGACCACCGAGCTCCGTTTTGAGCTTACCGAACAGATGAAAGTCACATGGCGCTAGGTCGGGACTGTAGGGTGGATGTTGCCAGACCTCCCACTTGAAACGCTGCAGCAGTTCTCTCGTTTGGCGGGCCCTGTGAGGTGTTGCGTTATCGTGCAACAAAATCACACCGGCGCTTCTCTTTAGTCGCTTTACGCAACCGGTGCAATGTTTGACAATACGACGCCGCGTTGATCGCCGTTCCTTTCGCCATGAATTCCACATGCAGCAAACCCTCCATGTCAAAGAACACTGTCGCCATAACCTTACCAGCTGAAGGTTGAACCTTGGCCTTCTTTCGGTGTGGTGATGAGGGGTGCACCCATTCCATTGATGTTCTCTTCGTTTTGGGGGTGAAGTGTGGACCCACGTTTCGTCGCCTGTGACGATTCGCCATAGAAATCCGTTGCCGTCTGCGGCATAGCGTTGCAAGAATTCCAGGGAGGATTGGAAACGTTGTCCCTTGTGCTCATCGGTGAGAAGACGTGGGACCCATCTTTGACACAGCTTACGATATCCAAGGTCCTCGTGAAGAATGGCAAACACACTGCCATACGACATGTTCAGCTGCAATATAGGGAAAATTGAGAAGTCTCCACCTTATCAATACATTAATTTATTTACTCTAAAGTGGTAAAATCATTCAATACCGGTTTCGATCCCTATGGGATCATCTTCAGTTGACACACGATGAAATACTTATAAAAACATCACATATAAAAGATTGCATCTGGTAAGACTAGTTCAATTAAATTAAATATAAAAGTTGTTAGGTTGTTAGTAAGAAAGTATTTGTATGTGTGTGGCACGTGACCACACTATGTCTAAGCTAATATACATTGTAGTGATCTTACATTTGTTCTCAATCAGTGTTTAGGATGTTACATTCAGTATAGTTGTTTCATATTGATTAAAACATTAAAAATTGCTTATAAAAGAATGTGTCTATCTTTGGTTTGAATAGCACTAATTGGTGTGAGCCTTAACGTTACATGACACCTATATTACAGAACATAGATATATTTTTTTTTTTTATTATTATTATTTTTTTTTTTTGAGTACACACTATTAATTGTGAGTCTATTATGAAGTCCTAGAATATTTTATTGCTTGAGGTATCTCACTTCATTGTATCTGTTTTTGTAAAATGTCAGTAGGGTTGTTTACACTTTTTTGATGTTTTTGGTATTTCACTTTTATATAAGAAGTCCAATTGGAAACAAACATGAAAAAGCTTGTTAAAATGATACCTTTTTGACTAGAAACACTTATTATATGGTACCTTATGTGTCCATTTTTGTGCGTTAGGTTTACATTTGTTGGCAGCAGTACTGTAAAATTACTATTATCTATGATATATGTATAAAATATGGTCTGACATGACAGGCTGTTAAAAGTATATAAAATATTGATCTAATGGGATGGGACCAAATTCTTATTGGTATTGTTGTATTTTATCACTTGCTCTAGTAAAGTACATGATATATAATGTTGAGGTTAGAGCTTATGTTGTTTTTCATTTGTTATCATTTATAAATGCTACTCGTAATGAAGTTGTCTTGTTCGTAGATAAAAGCTGCGTATGTTGTTACTGGGATAAATGGTGACAGTTATAAGTTTGATTTCCATTTGAATGCTGTGCAACTAGATGGAGATTTGAGTTGCACTTTGTTGTGATGATAGCGTGGAGGCTTCTATATATTGTAGGATGTATGTATCTGCAAGCAGAAATAATATGTGTAAGAGATAGTGTATTGTGGAGATGCGAAAAGTGAGTTGTGTGTTGTATTACTTACGTTAAATGTTGACGCTGTGTGCTCTGCGTGCCTGCCTGTCGAGATCTGTTGCGTGTTATCCTAGGACTGTAGTTCGCAGCGGCGGAGGGGAGGTCGAGAGGGATGGGTGGAGCGCTTGTAAGGGGAGCGGGGTTGGATGAGGGGAGATCTTTGAGCGGTTGATTCGTATGTGTATGTTGTTGTTTGTTGATTCTTTTTAAGTAATAATTTGTTAGGAGGGGAATAATTGTTTCCAATTGGACTTCTTATATAAAAGTGAAATACCAAAAACATCAAAAAAGTGTAAACAACCCTACTGACATTTTACAAAAACAGATACAATGAAGTGAGATACCTCAAGCAATAAAATATTCTAGGACTTCATAATAGACTCACAATTAATAGTGTGTACTCAAAAAAAAAATATATCTATGTTCTGTAATATAGGTGTCATGTAACGTTAAGGCTCATACCAATTAGTGCTATTCAAACCAAAGATAGACACATTCTTTTATAAGCAATTTTTAATGTTTTAATCAATATGAAACAACTATACTGAATGTAACATCCTAAACACTGATTGAGAACAAATGTAAGATCACTACAATGTATATTAGCTTAGACATAGTGTGGTCATGTGCCACACACATACAAATACTTTCTTACTAACAACCTAACAACTTTTATATTTAATTTAATTGAACTAGTCTTACCAGATGCAATCTTTTATATGTGATGTTTTTATAAGTATTTCATCATGTGTCAACTGAGGATGATCCCATAGGGATCGAAACCGGTATTGAATGATTTTACCACTTTAGAGTAAATAAATTAATGTATTGATGAGGTGGAGACTTCTCAATTTTCCCTATATTGTAGTACCAATCAATACGGAAATGAAGACAATAGATTATGATGTTCAGCTGCGTCACGATTTCTCTCAGTTTAATGCGCCGGTTCTGTCTAATGATCGCATTCACACTGTTGACCTTTGCACGGGTCCTGGACGTTGCGGGCCTGCCTTCGCGATGGTTGTCCGTGATATCCGTGCGTCCGGCTTTGAATTGCTGACACCACTTTACAATACCTTGTCGGGAAATGGCCCGCTCCTCATACACAGCACTAATTTCACGATGAATGTCCGTGCAATTCTTCCTTTTCGCCCATAGGAATCGGATTGTCGCACGCACCTCATATTTGGAGTGAACGTCTAGTTGACGCGCCATTGCATTTGGCCGCTATTCACACAATACTAGACGAGACATCACAGCGACCTGCCTAACAGACGTGTGGGCAGTGTCTGTCCCTTTCTCCGCTGTGCCCACGTTTGTGACACACAGTGCGCTGCTGCGGCGCGTTAGTGCAACTAACCTTTTGATCCACCTACGTATTTGTTCCGAATGAGTAAATTTATAATACCATGTTTAGGCATAATTTCGATATTTTGAAAAACAGGTTTTACCCCAGGAATGCCAGTGAATGGTATTTTGGTAGGAATACCTTGCAATGGACAAGCAGATTCACATTTCCACTCTTCAACTTTCTTTTCTTACGGTGCGTCGGAACATTTACGTTCGTAACATCTACATTTGCTTCTTCACTCGTATTACTATCACTAAATTCACTAAGCACAGATAACGTATCCACATCACTAGATCAACAGGAAGAACTTTCAGATATATTATAATCTTCTTTACAATCACTATTCAGTAAAATATCCAGGACTTCTCTCTCGGTAATAGCCTCGCGCGTGCTCATCTTTACTTACTGAATACCCGTGACATGAACTCAATGCTATCTTCAATTTAAGCAGTTAATCCCCTAAACATGACTCAAATACAGCTAAAGAGACTTCCTTCAGATATAAAGAATGATTGTAATGCCACCTGTTGAGGTTTTCATGTACTACCTTCCCTTTACCATCTATAAAGCAGGATGCTGCATTACCCCGTCGATTCGACTCTTGCATCTGTCGTCAGTACTTATCTGCAACTTTGAGAAGCAATGATTACTGATGGCGTTATATCTCTGACATCACTTACATGAGGATCATTCGCTACTTCAAGCTTGCGGTTGATGTTTAATTGTTGGAGATATGCTTTCCACGTTGCACAAAGTATAGACAAGCCTTTTATATTTATTGCTTGTGTACAACATACTGTTAGGTGTATCACTTGGTAACTGAAGAATTTCCTTCACTACACTCTTGATTAGATTGTCTGCTTTTATTAAAAATGTCTTTGAAATATTCTCTATAAGTGCTGATGAATTGGGGCCTGTGAACTGATTTATAACAGTTAATTTTTGTTGTGGTTGCAACAAATGGGAGGCAGCAAGCTTGTTCAAATTACTTCTTAGATATTCTAAAGTTTGGTTTTCATTGAATATCAGTCTTATTGAAGGACACACCCAGATATTTAACTTCATCATCATTGCCAATACTTGTGATATTGCCACAGATTGTTGGAATTGTATTATAGATTAATTTTCCATTTTGGATGATAATAGCTCTAGATTTCTTAGTATTGATTTCTAGGCCTCTCTCTTGCAGTATATTGATGGGGCTTGTGACCAAGATCGAGGATGTTTCTTTATCATTTCTGACAAGTGCTATATCATCAGCAAAACATAATACAGTTATTGGATCTGTATCAGGGGTTAGTTTCATACTCGCTGCAGTGCCGTGGCCTGTGCGCATAGAACGTCACACTGGGGTGACCATTGCAGTCATTTTTAGGATGTCTCTCCTTTCTTCAGTGATGTCATAAAGTACGTGGTTAATACCCCAGTTAAATAAAAAGGTGATATTGGATCTCCTTGCATCACTCCGTATTAGATATGTATTTCCTCAATATGGCCTTCATGTGTTTGATCTATGTTTTATTCCCCGTAAGTAGTTTCATTAGTAGAAGTTTAAGGGACTGAGGCAACTGGGAATGCTCAATGGTCGCAGTTAGGTGGTCATGCCTAATGCTGTCATAGGCTGTACTGACATCTAAAAACACTATGTATGCGGAGGACTTGTGTCCTGCAGCTGTACGGAGAATACGATCGTTGATATTTATGTTAATAAAAGTTCCAGGTGTCATAACAAATCCCCTTTGACAATGGTTTAAGAAAACGTATTCCCGTATGACACAGTCCAATGTTTAGAATTAGCGGTTCCAAATTTATTTTTAAAGTGTTCTTCGACAAGATTTTTCTGGTGACCTTCCTTTGTTGATAAAAGTACTGAAATTGTGTGAGTTCATAATCAAATTTTTCCCTCCATCTTTGACAGTCATTTTTTGGAAGCTCTTCGCGGATTACTGCTAGTTTTATATTGGTGATTGTTATTTTTGAAAAGCTCTTGTTTTCGAGCTTCAATATATTTACTTACTGAATTCTTTAGACCAGGTAAAAGATCTGTAGCCATAGCTAAGAACTTCACATATTATGAGACGTTTTTGTTGAACTCCTAGTCAGTCAACTCTTGCTGAAATATGTGTAGCTATTTCCTCATTTCCCTCTCATATGTATTATTTACATCTCTGCGTTCATCGGGTTCTTGTAAATGGAGCAATGATAGAGATGAGTCAGCATCTTCCAAGCCTATATTTGGGTCAGGTGTAGGAGTCAAAGAGGACGTATTTACAAGGGATTCACAATATTTTTCTGGATGAGCTTTGCTAATATGCATTTTAGGTCCTTTGTTCTGTTTACTACAATACTGACATGAATTTTCTGGTCTTTGTAACTGTCACAAGTGATATCAATCAAATTGACTGTCATACGTAAAGGATAACTCAGGATGAAATTAAATATCTCGGACCTAATGTTGTGTCAACAAGTGTTCGTGAGTAATGAGAGGTTATGTGTTGCTTTATGGTTAGTTGTCATTTATATATCAAATATTTCGTTGCTAAGCTCATTGTAGTTAATACGAAATTAAGGAATACCTACAAAATGTACATATACGAGGCGTTTTTTATGTAAGGTCCGTTTGAAAATAAGTACACAACGAAAGGTTATTTCAAAAAAGTAAATTTATTTTCATAAAGTACACACATCACTCTATTTTTCGACATAGTTGCCAAGTTTGTTCAAACCCTTACCATACCCTGTAACCAATTTTAAAATACCCTCTTCATAGAAACTTGCCGCCTGCTCCTCTAACCAAGAGTTCACTACTGTTTTCACGTTGTCGTCATCACTGTAATGGTTGCCACTGAGGTGATGTTTGAGGTGGAGGAACAGATGGTAATCGCTTGGCGCAAGATCAGGACTGTTGGGTGGGTGGTCTAAAACTTCCCAGCCAAAACTGTCCAGTAAATCGCGGGTCTGACCTGCAGTGTGAGGTCTTGCATTGTCATGGAGAAGGACAATTCCCTTTGTCAGCATGCTGCGTCTTTTGTTTTGAATCGCTCTGCGTAGCTTTCTCAGGGTTTGGCAGTATGCTTCTGCATTGATAGTGGTTCCTCGTTGCATGAAGTCGACCAACAAAACACCATGCTATCCCAAAACACCGACTCCATGATTTTGCTCTGAGACAGAGTCTGTTTGGCCTTCACCTTTACAGGTGAGTTGTGTGTGTCCCCAATCCATGCTCTGTTGCTTTGATTCAGGTGTGATATGTGAAACCCATGTTTCGTCTCCAGTTACGATCTGACTCAAGAAACCGTCACCTTCTTCGTCATAACGAGTCAAGAACCTCATCGAACACTCATATCTTTGGTTTTTGTGGTCCTCTGTTAGGAGTTTCGGGACCCAACCGGAGCACAGTTTCCTAAACTTTAGGTGTTCAGAGACAATGTTGTAAAGCACTGATCTTGACACGTCAGGAAATTCGTTTGAGAGACCTGTTATTGTGAAGCGCCTGTTCTCACGAATCTTCGCTTCAACTGAAGCCACCAAATTGTCCGTAATCAGAGAAGAGCGACCGGAGCGGTCCTCATCATGGACGTTGTCACGGCCATCTTTGAATTGTCGTACCCAGTTATGCACTTTGCTTTCACTCATAACAGTATCACCGTACACTTCGCAAATCTGTCAATGAATTTCTGGAGCAGACAGGTTCCTTGCTGACAGAAACCGTATCACTGACCGAACCTCGCACGCGGCGGGCGAGTTGATAGTCTTAAACATTTTGAAAGCTCAGAACAGAACCGTACAGGTTAGCTACAGAGCTGAAATTGAGCACAGTCGTTTCCGAGGCATGCTGGTACACGACGCACGAGCTTGTTGAGATATGCACGCGAACTACTAGTGTCTACAACAAAACGGACCTTACTTAAAAAACGCGCTTCATAATGCCAGTGCTGCAGAACCCACTGGCAGTATTCCAGATGAATTTGAAAGTCATTGCCGTAAAGCCTTCGATGTAGTGACAAGTGGCATGGGTGGTATTTATGCCTGTGAAGAATGTGCAGCACGTCTGTTTGGGGGATTCCAATCTGTCTTTCCATTTCACGAGAACTGGCATGAGGATTTATTGCAACGGCTGCCAGAACAACCTTTTCTGCTGCTTCATGTGTTACTCTCCTGCTTCGGACCCATGTTCGTGGAGACAAGTTCCTGTCGCGCAAAGTTTTGCAACAATATTAGTGCAGGTAGGATGGGTTAGTTGATGTCTTAGGGTAACGCTGTGCATACAGCTGTACTGCTCATGTGCTATTTTGTTGACATTCTTCGTAAAGTACGTCACCCATTTCTTCATTTGTGAAAACCTACAAAGCCTACAAAGAATGGACAGGTAAATTAATGCCACGTTTAAAACATTAATACCAATTAGTGTGTACACCAGTGTCATTTACCCGAACGTACCTCCAACAAGTCAACCTTCTTCATAGAGAACCGTTTTCACACACACACACACACACACACACACACACACACACACACACACACAGAGAGAGAGCAGCAATGTCATATCATTCCGTCTGGCTCCATGGCTAAATGGTTAGCATGCTGGCCTTTGGTCAGAGGGGCCTAGGTTCGATTCCCAGCAGGATCGGGAATTTTAACCATCATTGGTTAATTTCTCTGGGACAGGGACTGGGTATATGTGTTGTCTTCATCATCATTTCGTCCTCATCATGACGCGCAGGTCGCCTACGGGAGTCAAATCGAAAGACCTGCACCTGGCGAGCCGAACATGTCCTCGGACACTCCCGGCTCTAAAACCCATACACCATTTCATTTCATATTGTTCCGTTCCAGTACAGACCTTCAGAGGCGAGGGTTGTATTGGGTAGTGTAATGGGTCGGCTTACACTGACCAATGACATTACATTTCGTTACAGTAACTTTGCTGCACGAATTATGTACATTCTGAAGTAGTACAATACACAGTACTGTACTGTGGCAGGAAATCCTATTCTTGATAGCAGTGCAAATAACATTTAGTACAGTGCATGTTGCATTGTAGTACGTCAATCACATCGCAATTGAGAGGAACGTGAGGTTCACACTTGAATCTCAGTATGTGCAACTGCTGCGCGCTTTGTTTATCTCAAGCGTCAACTTCACGTTGCAATACCTTGGGATGTAATTGAATTATTGCGATGAAACAAATGCCTACCTTAATGCAGGGGAGGGTAGAGATCTCCGGCAGCTCGGAAGAAATGGTATACTCTCTCTCCTAAGGGGAAAGCACTTTTAAATAGAAATTCGGCAAGGTAGGCTACAAAGTGTCCCTTTTTTCTTCCGAATGCCGGAATGGAGTAGCTGCCGTGTTTAAGGTGACGCCACCTGTTCTCAATGTTTTGGGTGTGGACGGAAACCCCACCACCCGGCATTTGATGCCTGTTAGCCCTATTAACTCTTCCGCTCCTCCAAGAGTCAATAAACTGCAGGGAAGGGTTTACTCTGAGATGAACAAATCCCTCGTCATCTAAGCAATCGTATGCTTTCCAACAGTCTGAAATGATAATAGATCCAGGTAAAATCCACTCCTGAATGACCGCTAACAGAGTCTGTTTATCCCTTCTTTCCACAGGAGCAACAAAAAAATTCTTGAAATTGTCCCTCTCTACTCCCCCAAAGAGCCACTGTCCTGTAATATTCCTTCCCCTGTGATATTTAGATTTACCAAATTTACTTTCGTCAATTTTGACGATCACTCCCACCCCTCCAATTCTCTTTTTGTTCCTGTCCACCCAGGCTACACACACCTCACGGCAAAAGCTTGTCCAGTCAACAATAGTCTGCTTCGCAACACCAAGCTCCAACTGAAGAAGAGGGGTTTGCAGCTTACTTAACAGACACCACTTCACAGAAAGTAGCCCTATTTGATGTAAGGAAAGGCGTGATTTTTCGAAGAAAGTGTTCTTCCTCGCACTCACGTTCCACGTACACTTTACCCCTCCTATGCGCCGATTGCACCAGAAAATAACTTTATTCCTCACTACACTTAATTTTGTGAGCCCCCACACTTTTCACAGTTCCTCTCTCTCGTTATCCACCTGTGCCGTTGATAAACGTCCAAAAGCTCGTCTAAATTCTGCTCCAAACGATTAAATGAAGTAATTTTCAGCTCGCAACCTCTGTACAAAGCCATAGCAATACTACAACAAATTTCGCAGGCTTGGTGGATTTTTCCTTAACAGTTGGCAACAGTTGGCAGATCGCTCGCAGATCGTAAAGGACACTCTCATCGGCAATCCCATGAACCAAAAATAAAAGAGCATCATCGGCCGCCAAGCTTTCGTGTACAGCATTGTATAGCAAGCGGAGTGAGTGGAGTGCCTAGACTAGGGCTATGCCCTCATAGCATTTAATTAGCCCCTTCACTGCCTTCATACCTGTGAAAGTCATTTTTCAATATCTCTTGTTCCAGATATATTTGCTGTGAAAGTTTTAAGTGGGCTACCCTGTATATAAGAAAACATAAAGGTCCAATATTACTGCCTTGAGCAACTCCCCTCTTAATTATTACAGGGTCAGATAAAGCTTCGCCTACTCTAATTCTCAGAGTTCTATTTTTTAGAAATTTAGCCACCCATTCAGTCACTCTTTTGTCTAGTGCAATTGCACTCATTTTTGCCAGTAGTCTCCTCTGACCTACCCTATCAAATGCCTTAGGAAGGTCTTTCTGCAATGAGAAGAGTGAAAACAATCGCACAGGAATTCTCATATTTGATGAAGTAAAACTAAGAGAAGAGGTTCAGATTAATACCAGCTCATTAAAAGTTGATGGATTCGTAAATTTAGGAGAACACATCCAAGAACACAGGAAAAATAAAATCTCAAATCATGCGTTAGTGTTCATGTTTATTGCATAATTGGGTTCATGGAATTTTACAAATTTTTTTGTTTTTTTTTGTTTTTGGTCCACCTTTCAATATTTTGTAGACAACACTCAAACAATTTGAGAAATAAGTTTTTTTGCTAGTTGCATTACGTCGCACCGACACAGATAGATCTTATGGTGACAATGGGACAGGAAAGGCCTAGGAATGGGAAGGAAGCGGCCGTGGCCTTACGTAAGGTACAGCTTCATCATTTTCCTGGTGTGAAAATGGGAAACCACGGAAAACCATCTTCAGGGCTGCCGACAGTGGGGTTCGAACCCACTATATCCCGGATGCGAGCTCACAGCTGCGCGCTCCAAACCGCACGACCAACTCACCCGGTAGAAATAAGTTTAGTCATGTTATTTTTTAGGTACATATTTCGACCATTTGTGGTCCTCATCAGCCATATATAATTAATAAAATATTGGAAAACATCTTAAAATCTATGAATGAATGGAAAAATAAATGATGAGAAAAATGAGTGAGTGAAGGATTATTTCAAACACTCAGTGAAGAGTCTGTCATAAAACTTTCTTCTCCTGTCTTCATTAAAATTCTCGAAGAATTTGTGAAGCTATTCTTGTTGATATAAAACATTGATGTGTTGTTCTTAGAACTTCCCGTAATCCTTGAAATTGAAATTGAACTCATGTGAACAGCTTCTGATTATTAAATGTCAATGCAGAAACATTGGTGTGTGAAATAGTGTTAGCAAGTTCATTTGGTTAGGTAGAGAAGTCTGGAAAGAGAGAATATGAATGATTAAACTATCAGAAAAGAAAAGAAAAAGACAAAAGAAAAAACAAATTGGGTGAAGGAAATCTAAAATTACTTACTCGCCTTTCTCTTTATCCCATCCTGTTTGCTGTCCGAATCACGTTCCACTGATGTTGGAACTAACACTGGCAGGCAGTGGCCGGGAGCCGCCAAGGGGTAGTGGTAAAGCAGGGAGGGGGTGGCGTAGTGGTGAAGCGGGAAAGGGAAGGGGAGTAGTAGATGATTGGTCCCATATTGTGATTGCTTTATTGGCTTTAGATGTCGATTTGTTGTTTATTAAAACATCAAAAAGAATGGGGGTTATTTTTCTTCAGAAATTTCATTCAGATGAAAATTGGGATTGTTGCATTGATCGATGTAAAAAAATATAAATATAAATAAGTATAAATATTCTCCAGTATATTTAGTAAAACATCCTTGTTAGCGAAGTAAATTATGTTTATATCCCATTCTATGGAAGAAAATGAGTGTTTAGATTGACAATTAAATAAGCTTATAGTAGGTTCCACCTTTTCAATACATTTACAATGTTGTTTTCTGACGTTTACAACATTATTTATTACACATTACAGGACATGTTTCGGTGTACAATTTTTAACACCATCATCAGCTGCATGAAAAGTGTATAGAAACTTGGTGGTCAAAACAATGAACAGCATATTATCATACTTAACTCCTTATATACAGGCAATAGAATGATGTTATAATTAAACTTAACTTCTTATTATGCTAGATTAAAACTAATTTGTGTAACAAGGAGATTCTTGCATGTCAAAAATAAAATATAAAATTCTTCATTTGGTATATGAATGGTCTTCGGTTCCTTAATGTCTATAATATTATACACTCGTAATATTGGTTTCACATGCGATCCTTAAATTAGAGGATTGAAGTTGAATGCAGTCCGTTTGACATTAAGATATTAATTTTTTGTATATGTTATTTTGTTGAATTAAAAGTTCGTTGCATATAAAAGAATTATTAAAGCTGAGCCGTCTTCTTATTTTTGTTGAGTAAAAACGTAGTATTTTTGATGCTGTATATGTAGTGGTTGAACTGTGATATTAATTTGCCCTATAGTTGTTAAGCGGGTTACGATTCTCAGTTCAATAGGCACCTGTAATGATGAAACCTTAAGTTAAAAGCAAAGCGAGAAAATTGATAGAGAAACTGATTGAATTATTGAAACGCCTGACTCACCTCTAAAGCTGTGTACCTCGCTTGACGGCTGCAGCAAACGAGTGTGTCTGCTTGTGTCTTGTACTGTGTGATGAAGCGTTTGGGAAGGAGAAGTAGGGGCGGTGAAGGAGGTGTTTCCAGAACATTGTCTGTTTAGGAGGAGGTCTTGGGGGTGTTGTGGACGTAGACTGTAATACGCAAAGTTGTTACGTAGAGTACGGAAGCCGTTTGATTTTTCTGGAATTCCTTACGCTTAATGATTAGATTTAGTCATATGATCACCCATAGCTGAAAATTTTTGTTTATTGGCATTAATGTGTTCCTTGTATCGAATCTCAACCTTTCTCACTGTTTGCCTTATGTAACTCACGTCACATTCACATTGGTGGCATTTACATTTCTAAATGCTGGAGTTTAAGTATTTGTCACTGTGATTCAATGTGCATGTATTATGAACAAGCTTTGAATTATTGTTACTTGCCCTGAATGCAGTATTAAAGTTGTGTTTCTTAAATATATTGGAGGTCTGATATGCATTGGTGTTGTTGAATGTAAGAGTGAAAAAATACTTCTTTTCCTTAGCATCCTCTTTCAGGGTGGTATTTGGTTTGCTTTTTATTTTGTTGTTGATTTTGTCGATATACCGGCTGTTGTAACTGTTATTCAGTGCTATAGTGTATATGTTGTTTATTTCTTTTGTGTAATTTTTATTAGATAATGGTATGTTAATGGCTCTGTGGACCTTACTGTAAAAAGCAGCCCTTTTTTGGGCACCATGATGGAGGAAGTCATATTTGATGACGTTGAGTGTTTGAGTTGGTTTCCTGAAAATATCAAAGGTCAGATCCTTATTATTCCACGTAACTTTAATGTCCAGAACATTCATGGATTTGATGATTTTTAATTCTACAGTGAATTTATGTGGAGGTTCAGAGAATTAAGATGGTCCTATATGGTTAGTGTTTCTTTGATTGATAATGGCAAATACGTCATCAACATATCTTACCAAAAAGAAATCTTCCTTGTTTTCAATTATTATTTTTGGTTTTTCCAAATGATCTCTGTAGATTTCAGCTAGAATACCTGAGGCTGGTGAGCCCATTGGGAGCCCTTTCTGTTGATAAATGACATTGTTAAAAGTGAAACAATCAATCAATCACTACTGATCTGCATTTAGGGCAGTCGCCCAAGTGGCAGATTCCCTGTCTGTTCCCTAGCCTTTTCTTAAATGATTGCAAAGAAATTGGAAATTTATTGAACATCTCCCTTGGTAAGTTATTCCAATCCCTAACTCCCCTTCCTATAAACGAATATTTGCCCCAATTTGTCCTCTTGAATTCCAACTTTATCTTCATATTGTGATCTTTCCTACTTTTAAAGACAACATCCAAACTTATTCGTCTACTGATGTCCTTAGGCATAGATATCAAGGATAATTTAATAAAAAACCACCTATTGAATATTGACTAGTATTGAATAGGTGGTTTTTTATTAAATTATCCTTGATATCTATGCCTAACGTCATCTTCAATACGGAACAATAATGAGAGTTGTTACTTGTACTGATGTCCTCCCACGCCATCTCTCCACTGACAGCTCGGAACATACCACTTAGTCGAGCAGCTCGTCTCCTTTCTACCAAGTCTTCCCAGCCCAAACTTTGCAACATTTTTGTGACACTATTTTGTCGGAAATCGCCCAGAACAAATTGAGCTGCTTTTCTTTGGATTTTTTCCAGTTCCTGAATCAAGTAATCCTGGTAAGGGTCCCATACACTGGAACCATACTCAAGTTGAGGTCTTACCAGAGACAAATATGCTCTCTCCTTTACATCCTTTCTACAACCCCTAAATACTCTCATAACCATGTGCAGAGATCTGTACCCTTTATTTACAGTCATATTTATGTGATTACCCCCATGAAGATCTTTCCTTATATTTATACCTAGGTATTTACAATGATGCCCATAGGGAACTTTCACCCCATCAATGCAGTAATTAAAACTGAGAGGACTTTTCCAATTTCTGAAACTCACAACCTGACTTTTATCCCCATTTATCATCATACCATTGCCTACTGTCCATCTCACAACATTATCGAGGTCATTTTGCAGTTGCTCACAATCTTGTAACTTATTTATTACTCTGTACAGAATAATATCATGTGTGAAAAGCCTTGTCTCTGATTCCACTTCTTTACACATATCATTGATATATATAAGAAAACATAAAGGTCCAATAATACTGCCTTGAGGAAATTCCCTCTTAATTTTTACAGGGACAGATAAAGCTTCACCTACTCTAATTCTCTGAGTTCTGTTTTCTAGAAACAGAGCCACCCATTCAGTCACTCTTTTGTCAAGTCCAATTGCACTCATTTTTGCCAGTAGTTTCCCATGATCTACCCTACCAAATGCCTTAGATAAGTCAATCGCAATACAGTCCAACTGACCTCCTGAATCCAGGATATCTGCTATATCTTGCTGGAATCCTACAAGTTGGGCTTCAGTGGAATAACCTTTCCTAAACCCAAACTGCCTTCTGTCAAACCAATTATTAATTTTGCAAACATGTCTTATATAATCACAAAGAATGCTTTCCCAAAGCTTACATACAATGCATGTCAAACTGACTGGCCTGTAATTTTCAGCTTTATGCGTATCACCCTTTCCTTTATATACAGGGGCTACTACAGCAACTCTCCATTCATTTGGTAAAGTTCCTTCATGCAAACAAAAATCGAACAAGTACTTCCCAACCCATTGTCTTTAGTATATCCCCCGAAACCTTATCAATTCCAGCTGCTTTTCTAGTTTTCAACTTTTGTATCTTACTGTAAATGTCATTGTTGTCATAGGAAAATTTTAATACTTCTTTAGTATTAGTCACCTCCTCTATCTGGACATTATCCTTGTAACCATCAATCTTTACATACTGCTGACTGAATACTTCTGCCTTTTGAAGATCCTCGCATACACACTCCCCATGTTCATTAATTATTCCTGGAATGTCTTTCTTGGAACCTGTTTCTGCCTTAAAGTACCTATACATACTCTTCCATTTTTCACTAAAATTAGTGTGGCCACCAATTATGCTTGCCATCATGTTATCCTTAGCTGACTTCTTTGCTAGATTCAATTTCCTAGTAAGTTCCTTCAATTTCTCCTTACTTCCACATCCATTTCTATTTCTTTCCAACCTGCACCTCCTTCTTAGTCTCTTTACTTCCCTGTTGTAATATAGTGGATCTTTACCATTCCTTACCACCTTTAAAGGTACAAACCTATTTTCGCATTCCTTAACAATTGCTTTAAACCCAGCCCAGAGTCTGTTTACATTTTTATTTACCGTTTTCCACCGATCATAGTTGCTTATTAAAAACTCCCTCATGCCTGTTTTATCAGCCATATGGTACTGCCTAACAGTCCTAATTTTAATCTCTTCCTTTCTTTCACTTTTATTTTTAATTACCACAAAAACAGCTTTGTGATCACTAATACCATGTTACTTCGGTTTCTCTATAGAGCTCATCTGGTTTTACCAGCACCACATCCAGAATATTCTTCCCTCTAGTTGGTTCCATCACTTTCTGAATCAGGTGCCCTTCCCATATTAACTTATTTGCCATTTGTTGGTCATGCTTCCTATTGTTCGCATTACCTTCCCAATTGACATTTGGTAAATTGAGATCACCCACTACGATCACGTTCCTTTCCTTATCGTTTCCCACGTAGCTGATTATCATATCAAATAACTCTGAATCAGCATCTGCGCTACCCTTTCCTGGTCTGTACACTCCAAAGACATCTGGTTGCCTATTATCTAGAATTTCGTGCTTGTCATCTTTAACTTTTTGGTAGCTTACAAATTCTTCTTTCACGAGAATGAATAGTCCCCCTCCTACCTTTCCTATCCTATCTCTACGATACACCCTCCAGTTCCGTGAGAAAATTTCTGCATCCATTATATCATTTCCCAGCCATGATTCAACTCCTATTACAATATCTGGTAAGTATATCTCTATTAAATTACTTAATTCTATTCCTTTGTTTACAATACTTCTACAGTTGAGCACTAACAGTTTTATGTCATCCCTACTTGATTTCCAGTTCCCTGTTCCCTTAACACTGCTGCCTAGCGCACCCTGTTTCCCTGAATGTACCTCCCTATAACCCTTCTAAACAAATTTCCTAACTTATATGTACCACTGCGGTTTAAGTGAAGGCCATCTGAGCGCAGATCCCTATCTCCTGCCCACCCATTAGGATCTAGAAATTTCACTCCCAGTTTTCCACATACCCACTCCATAGTCTCATTTAAATCCCCAATCACCTTCCAGTCAGTAGCCCTCCTGCATAGTATTCCACTGATAACAATCTCCGCTTCCTTAAACTTCATCCGTGCTGCATTTACCAGATCCCACACATCCCCAACTATGTTGGTACTTATACCTGCTTGTCTTACGTTGTTAGTACCAACGTGAAACACTACCACTTTCTCCTTTCCCTCCTCCTTCTCTTCTACTTTTTTCAACATCTGTCTTAACCTAATTCCTGGATAACACTCTACCCTGGTACCCTTTCCTCCACACACTTTCCCGACATGTTTAACGATAGAATCCCCCATGACCAGAGCCTCAACCCTACCCACCTCATTTGATCCCCTCCCCTCCTGGTCAGTCCTATCTTTCCTGACAGCTGCAGAAGCTACTTCCTCCTCCCTTTTCTCCATCCCATGACCCTGTTCCACCTGTCTTTTCCTATCCACTACTCCACATTTCCCTTTCCTAACTCTTCCCTTTCTCCTACTTCCAAACTTCTCGACAACAGTTCCCTGTTCCTCATCTTCCCTCGGTTGTTCTACCTGCAGTGACTCGTACAGATTTCTCATGGACACCTGTCCTGAATTTTGATCCTGAATGGAGCCCTTAGCCTGCAATCTCCTTCCCCTTAAAACATTAGACCACCTGTCTTCCACAATTCCCCCATTTCCTTCCAATCCCTCTATTTCACCTACTGTATCCTGTACATTGTTTGGAGGCCTACTTTCCTTCCTGTCCTCTGAGAGTATCCTAATTATCTCCCTCAAGCTCTCCAACTCCTCCCTTATACTCCTTTATGCCTGGCCACACCCACAGTTCCTACACTCGCACTGCTTAGGCATTTTTTTACTAAATAATGAAAAGGAAAAATAAGATAACTTATTCTGTGCAAAATAAAAATGAAAGGAAAGAAATATTGTCTAGGTTAGTTCACAAAGAACACACGACAGTAAGTTATTTAATATGGGCTACTACTACACTACAATACTACTTAATTGTACTATTTTTATTCCTACAACACACTAACACGATGAAAATTGCTGTTAATTACTGGAAACAGAGAATAATACACAAGAATTTCACAATTCTTAACTGCAGTTGTGACCTTGCCGCGGTGGGGAGGCTTGCGTGTCCCAATGATGCAGATAGCCGAGCCGCAGGTGCAACCATATCGGATGGGTATCTGTTGAGAGACCAGACTAACGAATGGTTCATCGAAAGGGGGGTAGCAGCCTTTCGGTAGTTGCAAGGGCGGCAGTCTAGATGATTGACTGATACGGCCTTGTAATAATACTCAACATGGCTTAGCTGTGTTGATACTGCTACACGGCTGAAAGCAACGGGGAAACTACAGCCGTAACCACCTCCCGAGGACATGCAGCTCTCTCTGTATGAGGGTGGCATGGAGAGCTGCATCAAACCAGTCTATGGACTGATGACTCCAACAACAACAAGTCTACCCTAATTACAACAGAATTTTAGTAAGAGAGTTACTACAGATACAACAGAAACGGTTCTATACTATACAAATATTTCGCAGTAATAGAATAAACACACTACTTTCTAATAAGATGCTATAATACACTACGATAATTTTAAACTACGTTCAGACTAAGTACAGATACTAGTGCCCGTACACTGGAAGTCGACACTTCTTTATTACATTGGTAATAAGGGCCTCAGTGCCAGCTACCTTCCTGTTTACTTCATTCCTGGTTTTGTCCTTTTGAGTAGTTTGATTTCTATTTCAAATGAATCTCATTTTTGTTGCCTGAATTCTACTGTAGTAATTGTTTAGTAGAGTACATGTCTCTAAACCATTTGTGAGAATCGATAAGAAGTAGGTGTGATACAGGGTTGTTTTTTATTTTTGTGGTATTTTGCAATCTCAGAGTAGATTTCTGACTTTATTGTAAAAGCAGTGGCAAAACTACTTGGAGTCATTTGAGGCAGTGCCTACCCTAAGACATTGGATTAAATTATATAAATATCGTAACATATTTATCTGTTGTTGTTATTGTGCTAAAACTACAATAATCTCTATGTGCTACATGGTGACAGCAGACTATGTGCTTTGCTGATCACCCGCTAGATGGTAACAGCGGACTACTTGTTCTGACAGGGAGGCAGGACGTAAGTTGACTCGCCCAGGACTTTTTTGCGTTCCGCTAGCTTTGTGACTGGGAGCGGGGTGGTGGATGTAAGTTAGGTTACTACCCGCACTCCTCTCCCCGCAAGGTGCCCCGTTGAGGCATGCCTCTTCTGCTATTTGAGCGTGTAGAAACTCCCAGCGCGAAGACGACAATGATGTATCATATTGTTGATTATGTAAGTGTGCACGTTATTCTGTTGTTTTAGCCAGTGCATTATTGGCATTATTCATGATAATTCAGACATGGAAACAACCAGTTAAAATTCTGAGTTTATGTCAGCTGTGTAAAACAAGACAGACATCATCTGGTTGAAACTCGCGTTCAAACAATGGGTGAAGTAGGCCCTTTCGGGAACTTTACAAGTTGTTTGAACTATTTGAAATATAAACCGTTCTCTTCTTGGACTTATGAAGAGAAGTGTGAAGCCAAAAACAAAACCATGGATGCCTAATATTAAGTATTTTGACGGTAAAGTAGCTAGAAAATTTCAATTTTCTTGGTATACGCAGCATTCGTGGTTGACAACCTGTTCTGAAGGCAAGAATTTTTTCATTCGTGTGTTTTATTTGGTGGTGAAAAGGAATAGACTTCAAATGGGGTAACTTCTACAAAAAAGTTTCTTAGAGAGTCAAAGAAGCACTAAAATTCAAAGAAACATAATAAAGAGAGATTCCGTTTACTGGGCTGGGGTGAACATTCTTTATCTCAAAGTGCAAGAATTCAAGTCATTAAACATAACAAAGTAATGAAATAAAATAGACTTCTTTTTGATATTTTATGATTTCTTGGGAAGCATGAGATTGGATTTTGAGGTCATTTAGAAGGGGAAGATTCGATCAACAGGGGCAGTTACCTAGAGTTGTTAGATCTTCTTTCAAAACAGGAATAGTACATTCAAGATCATCTACAGTCCACGTCGGGCTTTAAGAGCACATCAGGTGAAATACAGATTGAATTAATTGAGTCTGTAGCTACCATAATTCAGGAGACGATCAAAGCAGAGTTAGATTCTTGTGATTTTGTTGGTATTCAGGGGGATGAGACATTAAATGTATCAGATAGATCTCAAGTCAGTGTAATATTCAGATTCTGCTTAAAACAGGGTCCCACAGAAAGATTTATAGGCTTTTATGATGTTTCAATTGATAAGATTGCACCAGGCTTGAAAATCCACAGTCTGTTTACCAGAATTAATTGCTGATTTTCTGCGAAAGTGGGGAGTACTTGATAAAGTTGTATGCCAAACATATGATGGGTGCTCCACAATGGCAGGAAAACATGGGGATGTTCAGAATTACATTAAACAAGTTTGCCCACAGGAAATATTTCAACACCGGTATGCCCACAAGTTAAAACCTTGTTCTTCTCCATTGCTCCAAAACAATCAAGTTAGTCTGGCTCTTCATTCATAATCTGACAGTGTTTCATTAATTTGGTGGTGGTGGTTTTAAGAGGAAGTAGGCCTACAACTAGGCAACCATCTTCTGTATAACATTAATCAGAGAGAAAAAATGAAAGGGATCCAACACTTCAAAAATGAAGGTATCAGCCAAAAAAAGGCAAAGGGCATGAAAATGAAAGACTCCCTAGGCCTCGAGTGCTCTAATACCGTTGGGGTTGGAAAAGAACAAGAGTTGACCATGGGAGATCGGATAGGATAGATGAAAGGAGCCTGGCACAAATAAGTAGAAGAAATGCCAGGACTCAGCTCAGGGCCCTGTCGTCGCCAGCCCATGCTCCCAAGTTGAGAGCCCCTGGGGCTCCTTTTAGTCGCCTCTTACGACATACAAGGGATACCGTGGGTGTTATTCTACCACCCCACCCACAGGGGGGCATTCATTTTCTAGTAGATCCAAAAGCATGCACCACACGGACAATATTTTCACATTATGATGATCTAAGGCAGGTTTTTGAAGACATTGCAAGAGAATCATGAGGGTTGGGACAGCGAGTCGTACAATTCTGCTGTTGGGTTGCTTAACATACTCAATAAGGCCCATTTCATTTATTTGCTCTGTCTCAATAGGGAATTTTTTAATTTATACAGACCATCTCCTTGCTCTACTGCAACATAAAACCACATCTGATAGAATTCTGTGCAATAATGAAATTAGGAAAAGCACTGGTATCCCCCAGGACATGGGATCAAAAAATACGGTATCATTTTGCGTTGAAAAATGTGAAATAAATAGTGAGATAAATGTAGATGACTGGACATTCCAAACGCTCAATGTTTTAACATACCATATGAAGTTCTTGACACCTTCATTATGCAAATGGAAATACGGTTTGACGATTTTAAAAGCATCCAGTATGTTGAGTTGTTGCATCCAACTCACTTCATAGTGTATAAAGAACAGCTTCCCTGCCATTAAACTGAACAATCTTATGAACATATACCCATTCAAAAATAGAGAAAGATAGGAAAATGAATTGATAAACATTTATTCTGATATAGAAAAAAATTACCCCCTCAAAAACGTTTACATTATATTGTCCTCAATGACCTCGAAGCAGTATATGTGGCAGTGTCAAAACTGATTTGTTTAATATTAACATTTCCTGTGACCATGGCTTCCTCTGAAAGGAGTATGAGTACTCTGAAGAGGATAAAAAAATACTTGTGTAATACAATAAACAATGAAAGACTCAGTAGTCTTAGTACCATTTCTGTCGAGGAAAATCTTGTGAAGGAATTGATGTGTGATCAACTATTGAAAGATCATGTGATTGACCATTTTGCAAGCAAGAAAACTCGACGATTGGAACTACTCTACAAGAAACTTTAAGGTAAGGTTTCTTGCCTACCCATTCATCAACTAATAGCTTCGCCACTGTGTAAAAGTTTGATACTTTCTGTGTCCTGCTGATTATTTCCTGCTTGACAGTGTTGTCTTTGGAGATTGTACTTCTGAGGTACTGCAAGTGAGAAACTGATTCTAGTTCTGCTCCTTCCAAAAAGAGGTTTGAGTTTGTTTCTTTCCTGTTGATGGTCAATTCTAAAGTCTTTGCTTTGCTTATCTTCATCTCAAATTTATTGAACATATTGTTCCATTCAGTCAGTTTTTTCTGTACTTCAGCTTCTGTTTCTCTGCATAATTGCACATCATCAGCAAATACCAAGGCATTTGGTCTGCTGTCTAGTTTCTTGATAGACTTTATGATCTTGTCCATTACTATTATGAACAAGAGTGGTGGGCATTTCCTTGTTGGATACCTGTCCTTGTCTCAAACCATTTCGGTCTTCCATTGCCTATCTGAACACAGCTATAGCAATTCTGGTATAGCATCTTCACTTTGTCAGTCAGGTACTTTGGCACCTTCAAATCTTCCAGGCATTCCCAGATCTTGTTCCAAAGACACTGTCCAAAAATGTAATCACAAGATTCTTTCCATGTTCCCAGTACTTTTCTGTAAGCATTCTTATGGCAAAAATGAGATCCATAGTACTTTGATCTTCCTTGAGTAAAGATTCCACTATCTTCCTAATTCTCATTTCAATGGTCTGTTCTGACAGCTTCTGTGTGTGTGACAACAACGTTTTGCCTCTATAGTTTCCACATTTCTATCCGTTGCCCTTTTTAAACATTGGTATGATGATTCCTCTTCTCCAATCTTCTGGAATTTGATTTTCTTCCCAGATCACTGAGAATACTCTATGTAGCCAAATTAAGCTTGGTATTCCAGCTGCATTTATCATATCTGAGGCGAGATCTTCAAAGCCCGAGGAGTTCCCATTTCACATGTTCTTTAGCTGCTTTGACTTCAAGCCATGTTAATGGTAAGGTAAGGGTTATTCTGTCCGAAGGCAGGTCCGAACCTCCGCAGAGGTGTTCCTGAGCCAGAGTTTACGTGCGGTAGGGTGGCCAGTTCCTTTCCGCTCCTACATTCCCTTACCCCCCACCAACAGCGCGTGGCAACCCATCCAACTCCTGACCTCGCCCAATGTTGCTTAACTTCGGAGATCTCACGGGATCCGGTGTTTCAACATGGCTACGGCCGTTGGCCCGTGTTAATGGGGTTGGTTTTACCGGATTTCAGCTATTCTACAGGTGGTGGTGGCGGTGTTGTCTCCATCTCCATGGTGAAGTACTTCATTTCATCTCTGATCCCTTCCTCTGTTCTTATCAAACTACCATAATTTGTTTCCAGTGCAAAGATGTTTCCATATTCACTACTTTTACTTTTTACTACTTTATGTAGTAGCTTCCTACTTCCTTGGCAGTCTTCCTCTATCCTGGTAGTAAAGTCATCCCAGCATTTTCGTTTTTCTTCTTGGATCAGTCATTTTTCAGCCAACTTCTTGGTTTGATATTCCTGTGCTCGCTCTTCAGTTTCTACCTCGTTTCTTCTATTGCCCATTTTTTGGTTTTACTTGATTTAATTTTTTTTTTTTTTTTTTTCTGTCTTCACCTGGTCATTCCACCTAAGCGTTTCCTTCTCTATCGGTTTTACACTTTTTTTCCCACAGATTTCCTCAGCTTCCTTTACGAGAGTTTCTTTGAACATGGTCCATTCTTCTTCTACCGCTCTGATCTCAGTTTTGGGTAATTTTGTTGTTATTCTTGCTTGGCATTTCTCTTTCTTCTCTGAGTCCTTTAACAAGCAGGTCTTGGTCTATGGCATTTTCTTGCACTTAGCTTTGGGGACATCCTTAAGATCAGCTATTAATAGTTGACGGTCACTATCTAGACACTCACTAGGTATGACTTTGACAACACTAACATGCAACCAGCTTTGCCATCAGTGATGTGTAGTCTATCACAGTCTTGAGCTTTCCATCCCAACTATATTTTGTTATTTTATGACTCTCCCTCTCTGGTGCCATGTGCTTTGTATGCTTAAGTTGTTTTGCACTCAGAAATCAAATTGTCTCCTTCGGAGTTCCTGTTCTGAATGCCATGAGGTCCGATGACGTTTTCACAGCCATCTCTCCCTCTACCAACTTGGGCATTCAGATACCTATAATTATGGTGTTCTCCTCCATTAATTGTTCATGTTTGGAATTCTTCTTTCTCATTTGCAGTACATCCTGTTTCAGGTGCATATACGTACTTGAAATAAAGTGTGATGCACATTTCCATCTTGTAATCTCATCTGGATGATCCTGTCATTCACATAGGTGACATGTGACTGTACATCCAAATCTTTGTGAACGAGGAGACCAACTCCATTTTTGGATTCACTCAAGCTCCCACTCCTATATAACATATATCCATTTCTCAGAGATTTCTTTCCACAGCCTTTCCACTTTGTATCACTCAACCCCAATATCTGAAGCTTGGTCCTGTCCATAAGTTCTACAAGTTCTTCACATTGGATGTTGAGGGTTCCAATTCTGAGCTGTTTCTTGGGTAATGTCTGTCTCTTCGTGCACCTCCGATAAGCTTCAGGTTGTTGGCCGTCTTAATTTCACGAACTGCATGTAGAGTTGTCATGTCCGCTAATTTTAACACTTTTACAGCCGAGACTTGTTTTAGCTTTGAAAGCAACATTAATTTACCTCGGTGCAGTTGGCTTGCTAAGCCTCACACTGCAGAGGGTTTTCTGCCTTTGGCAGTCCCCTGCCACATCAACAACGCAGCAGCACTTTGATGAATTTATGTGTCAGTTCCTACACAAAGGCTTCATCAGACCTTCTAAGGAAGAACTCCTCTGCCCTTAGCCATTGGCTCTCCCATAGTTTGACCCTTGGCCAGACAGTCACAGGTAGTACCATCTACTGTCGCATACGGTAGCAGGATTGCTCCTGACCTGACGCTGATTCTTTGCAATAATTGTGTTTAACGGCTTGCTGTGTAACACAATTAAATTGAAATAACAAATAACGTGGTTCAACCTATTCAATACAAGTAAATAAGAAATGTAGTGTTACATTCTTATTTAATTATAAGCGGAAGCGGTACCGGTTTCGACCACAAATCTGGGTCATCATTAGAACAGTTGAAGAAGCAACATAAGATAATGGGGATTAGCACTGCGCGATTTTAAATCGTAAAATCTAGAAGAAGTAGGAGGTCAGTCACTTATATGAAGTAAGGCGCAATCTTCTGAAGAGTAGCACAGCACGCGCAATGTTTGGCAATGTGCCTCAAAATGTTTACGAGAAGAGGTGAACAGTTAAGTGAGTCAGCCTGCATATACTATCAGGCGCGAAGTCACAACACAATTTAATTTAATTTAATTCCCAAAATTGTGTAGAAGTCGAAGACAAATCGCTTGATTGAAGCAAGATGCTAGCTCCTGAAGATCAGCGCAACATACTCTATGTCCGGCACTGTGCTTTCAAATGCCGACGAAACTTGGTGAATAGCTTCATGATCAAACCTGTAATTGTTTCGGTTGCAAAATATATATATATAATACAATTTAATATAATTTAATATAATTGAAGTATGTAAATAGGATCTTGTAGATTCTTTACAACAGTTGATGTAAAATTTAATTGTGATACAGTTCAATACGGAACATCGTGAAATTTTTATCTGGTGAATATTTTGTCACAAATTCTAATCCAAGTGGTTTTACAACTGGAGTAAATTGGTGCTAGAATTATTGGTTTCACCTCAGATGGAAAATGTGTGGAAATATTTACAAATACTGTAAATGGAAAAGAAGGGAAGGTATTTTGCTCTATTTCTAACCCTTCTTATTCTAGAAGGAGGCTTTGGACCTTTTCAGATGCTGTACATAGAATAAAGTGCATCAGAAGTAATTTCCACGACAAAAGGCAAAGTCACAACACAATTTAATTTGTTTGAAACTTTTTACAAAAGGCAAGTCTACAATAATGAAGTTATGGACTTTAAATTCTATTGACAGGTTTTTTAAATGGATAACTGCCATAAATTTGCTGCTTGAAAGTTTGCCACAAACTAACGTCTGCACATATAGACCCTACTTCATTTCAATCCATGAACGTGGGACTTGCTTTTCAGTTATTTAATAATTCTATGCAAATAGCATAAAGGTTTTTAGACAGATAAACTCGGAGGGATTTAAAGATACTGGACCAACAGAAACATTCACTAAGGAATTAAATATCCTAATAGATGTATTAAATACTTCTACACCACCAGCGGCTCTTAATAAAGATTCAGTAGTGCATCAAACCTTAATAAAATGGAGAGTTAACCTCAGTGGGAAGAATAATTCTTGGGTTGCTTCGGAAAGAACTCTTGAATCCCTAAGAGTAACAATTGAGTGCACGATTCAGGTATCCAAGTATTTATGGAATAATGGTTTCCGATATGTAATCACTAGGGCCCGGATTTATATGCACTAAAAAACCTGAAAATATGCATGCAAATATGCACTAAAAGTTACAATATATGCACGGAAAATAAGGAAATATGCTCTTAAAAACATGCAATTTTATTCACTTACCTATTTACAGGTATCATTTAATGCAAAAAGAAGCATCACAATAGGTAACTAGTAGTCTTTCAATGTTTTCTGGAGACAAACTATGTCTGTTGTCCGTCAAAATGAGTTTATAGGCTGAAAATGATCGTTCTACATCAACTGACATAATTGGACAGTACTTATACATGGGCACCAACGTTTCGGAGCATACATCTGGCAAGGATACCCTAGTTCCACTCAAGTATTGACTAATTAACTTAATCTTCTTCAGTCCTGGGTTCGAATTCAACACATTTTCTAACTTGCATTTAATCTTCTCTCCAATTTCGCCTGGAGCGTAATTCAACGAAGATGCAGCTTTTTCAACGAGATCAAGTGATTCATGAAGGGGAGTACCAGAAGATTCTAAGCTCTCAATGGCTTTTGGAAGTTTAGAAAAATGTGCATGAATGAAATTCACATCTTGATAAACAGTAGCGGTTTCAAACACACCTTTTGCATCACAGACACACGCAATATATTCATCTTCAAGTTTTGTAACCACTTCTTTCACTCCATTAAAATGTTCCTGATAAAATGATACTGCAGATAACCATGTCCCCCACCTAGTCAGGACAGGTTCAGGTGGCAAAGGAACTTCAGGTAGACAATCTTTGTAGAGCTGGACACGAGCTGGTGCTTTCAGAAACAGTTTCTTCCGACATCCAGTTAAATTGTTAACAGCTGGAAACTGCGCATATTTCTTCTGCAATGCGGTGTAATCCGTGCGCTAAACAGGTTACGTGTATGAGTTTTGGATAAAATACTTGGAGGGCCTTTGCTGCTTTCAACATATACAAAGCTGCATCTGTGAGCAGTACAAGCACTTTACAACAATTAGTCTCAATTTCAGATGGCCACAATAGTCGCAGAGAATCATTTACAAATCTTGCTATTGTGCTATGGTTGGTTTTCTCTAGTACTTTACAAGCAAGAAGATGTGGCGTACCGGGTTCGTCTGGATGTAATTTACCAACCACGAAATTTGCTATGTAACGACCACACGAATCCATTGTCTCATCCACCGATATCCAGACACAGTTCCTTCTGATATCAGAACGCATCAATTCCAGGGTAGATTCATATAGCGGAGGTAGGTAATTTTTCCTAAGAGTTGATTCATCTGATATTTTTTGATTTACGCAATATTTCTCAAGAAATGATCGCAGAACTGGATTGTTTAATTTATTCCATGGAATGTTGCTGCATACGAAAGCCCTACAAAGATCATTTGAAAATGTATTAAGACTACAGGACTTGGGCTTTACCTGTGTAAGAAGTAGTTGTTGTGGTGTGCTGTTCTTCTCCTCCTTTGCTTTAATATGTACAGTGTTTTTGAATGCTGTTCAAGCTGAAATTTCTTTTCACATTGAGCAAACTTGACAGTACACGATGACACCATCTGTTGAATAGTCCCTATTACCCGACACCCACTGATTTAGTAAATCTCTTCTGCTGCTCTTTTCCGTAGGCATTTTTTAAAAACTAACACTTTTAGAAATGAGATGCAGGGCATTAAAATGGAACGTACCTAGTGAACTGAAGATACTTCTGTCCTGACCAAGTGCCCAGCCCCCTGAGATTATTATCTGCTGTGGTAGAGAAAGGAATTCAGGGAAGTCCAACCTGCCTACCCACACCTAAGCTATCTGTTGCCATTGTCAGTTGTGAAAGTAAAGTGCCATTACACAGACAGTCGAAAATACCAACTAGCGAGGGATGCACATAAAATAGGCAACTAGCTAGGGATGTACAAAACAGATTTATTTTAGTAGTTCTTGTAATTGTCCTTAAATTCAGACATTATATACCGGAATATGCTGTTACGTCTAGAATATGCACTAACCCTCAAAATATGTCAAAATATGCAATTGCATATGCGCATATGCATTTTTTAAAAATCCGGGCCCTAGTAATCACAGCCAAATTTAATTAAAAACCACTAGAACAGCAGTTTGGTATATTATGCACATTAATTTGTGACGACCACCCTTCAACAATAGATTTTCTGAATTTACACATGTTGCAGTCTATTTATATTCCAAACAAAACTTGTCTTAAAAACATTTAAGCTCTTTAGACTTTTCCAATCATGAAATTACCAGCGTTTCACCCCACTGTAGCAGTGGCGGGCTCATCATTTGGATTGCTACACCTTTTCAAGACGCTGGCAGCAAGTGCGCCGTTAAGACACCACAGTGCAAGCCTCTTATGTAGGACAATGTAGTGACGGTACACTAGGGGAAGCATGTGCCTCCACTTGTATAAATGCCTGCCTTTGGCATTTATATAAAAAACAAGGTTCCCAGAAGGAAACCATAATTTAATTCCATCGATTGCAAATGTTAAAATCATTTAAGCTATTTAGGATGTCTCAATCGTGAAATTACCAGCGTTTCGCCCCAGTGTAGCAGTGGGCTCATCAGTTGGATTGCTACACCTTTCCAAGACGCTGACGGCTAGTGCGCCGTTGAGATACCACTGCAAGCCTCTTATGTACGATAATGTAGTGACAGTTCACTAGGGAAAGCATGTGCCTCCACTTGTATAAATGCCTGCCTCTGGCGTGAATATAAAAAAATAAGGTTCCCAGAAGGAAACCATAATTTAATTCCATATATTGCAAATGTTAAAATCATTTAAGCTATTTAGGATTTCTCAATCGTGAAATTACCAGCGTTTCGCCCCAGTGTAGCAGTGGGCTCATCAGTTGGATTGCTACACCTTTCCAAGATGCTGGCGGCTAGTGTCCTGTCATTGGATAGTAATTGTAAGCCCAAATTTGAACTGACGTGACATCATTCGTCAGTCAAATGAGAACATGGTTACAATGATAGAAGAGACAAATAAGGCAGTAGTAGAAAAAGCACAAAATAAAATAAGGCAAGCACTAGACTTTTCTGAGAAGATGGATGACCTTTTACTAGACAGGGAGAACAATTTAGGCCTACTTAATATTGATAGCCACAGCCATGCTAAGGAGTGTTTGATTTTATTATCTAGGAGGATATATATTACACAACACTTCAAAGGTCACAAAATGTCATAAATGTTTCAGCCTGCTTCATGGAAATCCTACAGAAGAAACACTTGCCACCATTCATTAGGGACTATAGCAATAAATACAGCATTGACAGCACTTTCCCCACCCATTCTTCAAGAGCAGTTTATAATGTGTTCGTGCAAGTTGAAAGTGTAGTGGAACAAAAACTCTCCTGTGAACATAGTCTTTGGGACATATATATTTTACGAGTGTTTGGACAGTTTACACAGTATCACTATTAATTCAAAAGAATTAGGATGCTATGATGACCATGCTGTGGACATTATCCTAAACTTGTGTTACATTATACGAAGTGTCGATTTTATTTTGTTACAAGACAGATGAGAAAAGAATTGAGATCTTCCAAGACCACAAAGTCTACCTGGAAGTTATTTAAACTATCTGACAACTGACTTCTGGAAAGGTCAACAAAAGCATAATATTTTGCCTGCAATAATTGACTTTCATTCAGTATGCTAACTTGTAAGCTCAAGCTCACTTAATGGCGGAAGATCTGTTTAGTGGAGGAACTGATCAACTTGGGGGAGAGATCACACGTTTCCTTTTACTCATTATGGTTACACTACATAGTCAAATCCTTCTTTCTGACCCCAACTTGGCAGATTCGATCCTGACTCAGTCCAGTGGTATTTGAAGGTGCTCAAATTCATCAGCCTCGTGTCAGTAGATTTACTGGCATGCAAAAGAACTTCTGCGGGACCAAATTCTGGCATCTCGGTGTCTCCGTAAACCGCGAAAGTAGTTAGTAGGATGCACCTCCAGTAACATTATTATTAAGTCCTTCTTTCTTTACCTTGAAAAGTTTTCTACACTTTGGGCCACAAAATGATCGAAACGTGGATTTAGCTGTTTTTAAATTCTTCTCTCTGAGCCTGCCAGTAGCAAATCAATTTTGGTTCTACACCAAACTCTTTTCCTGTGCACTTGATTCCATTATTTTCTGAAAAATAAACAACTGTAAGTTTAAACTGCGGTATAACTAATGTTCTTTCGTCCCATTTTGCATGTCACTTATAACTCACTTGTCTTGCTGCTGTAAGTGACTGAATGCAGCTGTTTGTTTCCATATCCCTAGATACACCTGGAGGCAGGGCAGGCTAGCAGATAATTGGAAGAGATGGTCAATGGCCTTGGACTTTCCATTCACAGAGGTATTTATAGATGCTTGGAATCCAAGAAACAGGCTTGTTAGGTGCAAGGGGTGTCCAATTTCTTACCATGGATGCTAGTGGAAATTACACGCCATGCAGAAAATGCGAGAATAATAAGATTACCACATTGGAGACGCCGCTCGTAGAAACTACGGGCGCGCTAATTCATTGTTGCTGACAGAGCTCTGAGAATCTATGGGCACGATTTCACTGTAGCTAAAAAATTGTAGCTGCTGTTTCAGCGAGCTGTGACTTCACTAGGATACTGTTGAATGCTTCTATAAGCATAAAATATACTAGTTATAAGCATAAGTCAAGAGCTCTTCCTTCAAGGCATTGATAGCACAGCCACGTTCCTACATAACCTAAGTCTGCGTCATCGTTGACTCTCAGCTGTGAAATGGGCAGGAAAGTACGTACTGTACATGTGGACAGGAAGAGTGTGTGTTCGAGAGGCAGGCTTGTTTGTGTAATTCTTGTGAATATATAGCATGTCTAATTCAAGTATACGAAATTTTGACAACGAATCCATAATGGATGTTCTTATGGAGGACAACTTCTGAAAATGAGGATGAGGACAACAATTACACAGTAAGTAAACATGATTCTGATGCTTCAGGCTAGTAAATGTAGAAAATGAGCTAATTGCAAATTGGTGAGAAGTGTAACGTAGTTTTATATCACTTCCTTGAAGTGGGTTATGTAATACTGTTTTATACCACTTCCTAAAAATGTGGGTGTTTCCCGTGTACCTGCACCAACTCGATGCAACCCCGTCGTCAAACAAGGAACAGTGGGAATGTAAATTCCTGGTTGTAAACAAGGATACCGGTGCCAATTTACCAATTCAATTAGAATCTGTATTAGTGTGTTTTAGTAGATGTGCCCACAAAGTCAAATTTCGAAATATTAACCGAACTGGCATCCATAGCTGCGTCAGATTCGTTTGTAAAACTTAGTATATTCATAAATTTATATTTAAAATTGTTGCACTTTTATGATAATTAACTCATTTTTGTGTACAAGAAAGTGTGATCTTTTTATACATTCCAAAAGTTGTTATAATCATCGATTACCCTATCATTGAAAAATTTTCAAAAACCATTTAAAATCCTGCGAGTTTTGGAGGGTAGCACATTCAAATATGGCCATCTCCAATGTATTAAGAAAATAAATCCTAAATATCCTGAGGGGGAAGTTTCGCATGTGGTAAATATAAAAATCAGACAGTAATCAAGAAGCAGTCATTAGCATTTCACTTGGAAAGTGAATACATTAATTATTTGAGACTTGATATGGATATCGACTGGTTAGGGGATGTACCATTGAAGATGAAGGAAATGATGTTGAAGGCACAGTACATCTTTGTAATAATACACTAGTGTCCAAAAGTTAAGCATAATCGCTAAACGAAGCCATATCGCCTGATAGGAATGTCAGACAGATTGCTGAACAAACGGAAGCTGACTCACACACCATATGTATCACAACTTGTCCAGAAAAACAGTGTCAGAAAGTTTCTGATTACTAAGGTACACCTTTGATAACAACTAACAAAACTTAGCAATGTCTTCCAGAACTAAATATGCTGTTAATAGGGTGTATGGTTACCCATAATGGCCACACGTTTCGCAGCGACGTGGCATGCTCTCTATCAGAAGGTCCAAGAGCTCTTGTGGCAGTCGATCCCACTCCTCCAAAAGGGCAATGCGAAGGTCTTGGAGGGTCCTTGGAGGAGGCTGACGGAATGCAATTTGCCTCCCCAATGCATCCCAGGCATGTTCGATAGGATTCAGATCCACAGACCTTGCAGGCCAGTCCATGCGATTAATGTCTTTCCCAGCCAGAAATTCATCCACCAGTCTGGACCAACCGCACCACTGAAGAGTCAAACACCGGGCGAGTTGGCCGTGCGGTTAGGAGTGCGCAGCTGTGAGCTTGCATCCGGGAGATAGTGGGTTCGAACCCCACTGTTGGCAGCCCTGAAGATGGTTTTCCGTGGTTTCCCATTTTCACACCAGGCAAATGTTGGGGCTGTACATTAATTAAGGCCACGGCCGTTTCCTTCCCATTCCTAGGCCTTTCCTGTCCCATCGTCGCCATAAGACCTATCTGTGTCGGTGCAACGTAAACCAATTAGCAAAAAATAAGAAGAGGGGTCGAACATGTGGTCTCAGTACCTCATCCCTGTATCTCCGAGCATTAACAGTGTTCCTCGGACCACCCATGAAGATGTGCAGGTCCATACGGCCATTCAACATGATGCCGCCCCACACCATGACACCGCCACCACTATACTAGTCCCATTCCACGATGTTCCTGTGGTTGTATCGGATACCCTGTTCTCTCCAGATTAATGTGCGATGGAAATCGTTCTGTAAACTGAAGGGGGATTCATCTGTGAAGAGTACATGCCTCCATTCATTCATGGTCCAGTTTCGGTGTTGACGGTTCCACAGTAAACGGGCCCGTCTCTGTGCTGGAGTGAGCGGGACGCACACTGTTGGAGGTCCTTTATTTTGAATGTCTTGTTCCTCTCTGCCACTTCTCTCTTCACTTGAGCCCAAATCAATTCAATTGGGTTGAGTGATGACAGTGACTAAGAAATCTTAGACTGCCTTGTAGCTAGAAATCAATTCTTAATTCATTGTAAATTAATGTAAACCTGTCCAGCTCCATGGCTAAATGGTTAGCGTGCTGGCCTTTGTTCACAGGGGTCCCGGGTTCGATTCCTGGCAGGGTCGGGAATTTTAACCATAATTTGTTAATTTTTGTGGCACGGGGACTGGGTGTATGTGTTGTCTTCAATCATAATTTCGTCGTCATCACGACGCATGGGTCGCCTACAGGCGTCAAATGAAAAGACCTGCATCTGGCGAGCTGAACTTGTCCTCGGACATTCCCAGCACTAAAAGCCATACGCCTTTTCATTTAAAAAAAATGTAAACCTATTCTTTAAAGCAGTTCTTTTTCTATATTACTCAGTACAATATAGAGTAATCAAATGTTTAAAGTTATAATGTAATAAAACTGATACTGATCAGTATGTAATCGAAAAGTATTTACGGCGTTCTGCAGCTTGTGCTGGCGCGTGTGGCCCGAGCTGCCTCAGCTAGCGGTATTTACATGATTGCTTTCCGGACCATTTTCCAGGAAAGCGACAAGACTCACAGAAATATGTTTCAGATAAAAAATATAAGTCAGGCGATTTTTTTACATTTTTCCTGCAGACAAAATTTTATTGGCTAAAGAAATAAAAACTTGATGGCCGCTTATTGAAATTTTCAATACATGATTTTACGGATTTTAATTTACTCGTTCAAGATTTTATTTTTAATAATTATTCAAAGTGGTTTATATGGAAAATAGTTATACCACTGAAATCAGCAGTCTTTTTGGAAGCTTGTAGTATAATTTGTTTTGAAACATTGTATGAAGTAACATCAGGAGCTTGAAAGAGAGCAACTTGCCTCATGCTCCGAAATGATGTGTTGAGTTAGGCATTTCTTCGCCAGTTGCTACATAACTTTGGCAACAGCGTAATTTCTCTGGCCCGTCTAATTTGGTGGCCGCGGCAATATATGTTCGCTAAAATGCTCGAAGATAGTGCTCCCATAGGTAATCCTGTCTGTTGGTAGATTTTATTCTCAAAAATGAAATAATTATTACTTCAAGAGAATTTTAATAGGCATATGAATTCATTTATTTCGCCAATGCTTAATTTACTGAATTTAGTTAAATTATTCCATATCAAATTTATAGTGGTTTTAACGGGGATATTGGCATACATATTGCTGTATCCACAAAGAAGCACACAAAATACTGTCCATTGGTACACTTATTTATTTACAAATTTTCACATTAATCACATTAAACATGCATATAGCCTAACTAACTGCTGTCACAAGCAAAACATATCGGAAACATCAACAAACAACCATTTTTAACTAATGCCTATCACTAAGCACATACCACATGGAGATTGCAACCTTAAAACAATTGACTGCTGACTGCTCACAAGAATGTCTGCCCAAACACAACACGAGGTCACAAATATACTGCTGTTAAACCATAACTCCAACTAAGCAATAACTCGTCTCCACCATCAAGACCACCTCCTTATATATGTACCTGGCCAGGTTTCTAGAAGGATATGCCACCAAATACCTTCTCGTAAATTCTAGAGTGCTTAATATATACATATAATGTACAGAATATTCTACCGTCATCTAGTGTCAAAGATACGTCATTCTGGATGTTACAGTGTGTTTCACAATACTGTAATGGATTACACATCATATATACATATAATTTAATTGGAAAAGTTTTAATCCACCTACTCAGTATTAGACAATAATTGTAATGCCTGTGTATACATTACAGTGTATTAGGGGACTAGTTTCAACCCAGTGTGGGTCATCATCAGCCTAAATAAGATACACTTTTTATATGTTGAAATTCAGGAACAATAATTTGTTATAAATTGATCAAATTAACCTCCTCAGACCCACAGAAAATTGGAAATATAATTAAATGTAATGATTCGATATTTATTTCCATTTAGTGTATGAAACAACAACAAAACATGTATTATGGATGTCTGAAATATTTTTGACAGAAAAATGGCATGTCCCCTATAGGGGACATTGGGCTTTAAGCTATGAATTCAAGTGTTAATCAATAATCACAATTCTCTTCCTAAAGATTGTTACATTGTTACATTCTATCTAACAATCACACTGGCCTTCCATTACATTTCATGATACTGCTTGAAACAGTTTCGTCCTGTAACCAAACACAAATGAACCTTGCAAGTAGTACGCATTATCCTTGCTTTCTTGCTCTGGCAAGTTTGCAGGCGGCATCTGTGTTCTTTAGTGTCCACGATTTCGGGCATGTGCAACACACTTTGCCTTCGTAGTTGAGGGGATGGGTGTGGAACAACTTTTCTTCTTTTGCTGTTCATTTCTTGGTTTCTCTCTTCCTCACTGGTGTCATCCGAAACAATTTGTGACTCATTTTCACAATGCAGAAGGCTATCTGCAACGCACTTCTTGAAGTCCAAAAATACATATTTGTTCTTCTTAGGAGTTTCCCTGGCTGTTTCATCACGTCTCATTTCAATCCACCCTGCTGCAATTGCGAAGTCCAACATATGCATAATAAGTCTAACAGTCCACTTGCTTGTCCTATAGAATGCAATCATTCTGTCGAAGAGGTCAGCACCACCCATTTGGCAATTATAATTCTTCACTATCAATGGTCGGTTGACTTTGATATACCTTTTATCTTTTTTACACCAACGGAGACACTTATCAGATGGTTCCGAAGCTTCTTTTGAGGACGCCAAGGTTACAGATTTATTGTCAAACCACTTCACAATTGCCACTTGTCCATCGCTCCGTACTACTTGATCTGTTGTTCCTCTACCTTCCTGTTTCATCTGCTTATCTGTCTTCAGACGAGCTCCTTCAGGAATTTGGTTATTCTGAATTGTTCCCGTTGCTTGCAGTTTTCTTTCTGAATGGAGAAGGTCTAGAAGGGGAATTGATGTAAAATAGCGATCCATGTAGACTGTAGATCCTTCACTGAGAGTTGTTGTGAGACGCATCACAGCTTTTTCGCCTATTCCAAGTGTTTCTGTTTCTAAAGTATCATCATTAAAAACTGAATCACCTTTACCCTCATACAAGAAAAAGTCTAATGGCAGTCCATCTGGAGAACAAGCAAGGAAAACTTTTAATCCATAAGGATTTGGTTTGCCACGAACATATTGCCTTATGCTAACATGTCCATGAAATGGTACGATCTGTTCATCCACAGAAACAATTGCACTTCTGGAATTTTTCAGGCAGCTTTCTCTCACAAAATTCAGCATGGGCCTCACCTTCCAAAATTTATCCTTACTTCTGTCATCCTCAGAAACAAAATCGTCGTCAACAATTTTGAGGTTGTTCCTTAGAAGCAAGAACCTGTTTCGGGGCATTTTATCTGCAATTGCGGAAACCTTAGTGCGACTGGACCAATACATTCGCATTTGTGGGTATCGCAGGTACGACATGGTTATAACAATTCCAAATAATTTTTTTATTTCCTGTGGAGTTGAATTCAGTAGTTTTCCCATCTTCACATGATAGCGATGATTAGTCTTCTCGCTCACAAGTTCATAAAATTCTAGTGGAAGATATTTCAAGACATAATCAAAGGGTAATTGCTTTCGATATAGATGAACATCTGGCTGATACTCTGGAGCAGGAGGAAGAGGTTCAAAATCCCCAGTATGCTTCCAATGAAGCCACTGTGTTTCGTTAGCGTAAGAGATGTCGTGGGCTTGAGTTTCACCATCCTCATCTTCTTCATGCTCTTCTTCACTGGAAATTGAGTCTGACTCTTGAAGTGGTTGCAGTGTAAGATCTGTTTCCCCATAATCTTCACCATCCGAAATATCAATGTCTGATATATCACCATTGAGAGTTTCAGTGATGTCCTTTTCCGACAAGCCTAATGAACAACGAAACGTGATAAAATATTATAATAAATGGGGTTATCACACACACATCCCACATACATACGCACTGCTCATAGCCCATAATTCTGTCGAACTAGACTCAGAACAAAGAAACAATGATCACTACATTAACTACGCCCAAGACCCAATGTCCCCTATAGGGGACATCAAAACTTAACATGTACTAGATCCAAAGTAATATTTAGTATCAATTATATTACTGCCAATGTATATTACACCAAAACTAATAGAGTGATTTGTGTTGCCATAAGTAAATATTCAATAGTGTGAAATACAGAAAATGTGATATTTACCTCTGCTTGCAGCACATGTTCGGCTATCAGACATTTCTTCTGAATTGAGTATGTTACCATCCAACAATGGTTAATATTTGGTGCTAAAATACTGTTGTCTTACAGAGCTGCATTCTTCAGAAAGGCAACAATGCAAGAACACAACAGTGGAAGTAGAAACTATCACAAGGATATTACAAAATTAAATGTCCCCTATAGGGGACAGTGGGTCTGAGGAGGTTAATCAAATGAGCAAAATGTGTAATGTGATAACATATACATAAAATGGTAAAATGTATGAAATGTTATGTAAGATAAAAGTATATCGTGGTACTAATTAATAGATAGTGAAATGCTTAAGTTTACATATTGCAGTGAGACTATAAATATAGTACCACATTGATTATTTACAATAAAGGTTGAAGTATTGCACTTTATATATAGATTAAAATTGCCTAGTGATAAGGTACAAAATGCCGGTCTGAATATAAAGTCCAGATGCTTCTAGGGAATTCTATCGTTCCATTACGTCTTCTGTCAAATATTGAATATATGTCGTACAACATTGCCGCAGAGGGTATCTATCTTGCTTAAAGTACAGTATGTATTATTCAGAAAATGTATCCAGGCTGAATATAAACGACTTCTTATCATACCAGGGTACCGGTCAGATCGATCACTTTTCCACGTAAGGTTCCATTGGTTCCATCTTGGATTGGGAATTTCACCTCTCATAATATGCAGAACTCTTTGTATGATAAGAAGTCACTTATATTCAGCGTGCAAACATTTTCTGAATCATACATATTGGACTTTACGCAAGATAGTTACCCTCTGGGCCAATGTTGTGCATAACATATATTCAGTATTTGACAGAGGACATAAAGGAACAATAGAATTCACTACAAGCATCTGGACTTCATATTCAGACCGGCATTTTATACCTTATCACTAGGCAATTTTAATGTACAGTATATATAAAGTGTAATATTTCAACCTTTATTGTAAATAATCGATGTGGTACTATATTTATAGTCTCACTGAAATATGTAAACTTGAACATTTCACTATCTATTGATCAGTACCACAACATAATTTTTCCTTACATAACATTTCACGCATTTCACCATTTTATATACATTTTGCTCATTTGATTAATTTTATCAATTTATGACAAAATATTGTTCCTGGATTTCAACATATAAAAAGTGTATCTTATTTAGGCTGATGATGACCCACACCAGGTCAAAACTAGTCCCCTAATACACTCTAATGTATACATATCCATTACAATTATTGTATAGTATTGAGTAGGTGGATTAAAACTTTGTCAATTAAATTATATGTACTCTTAATTCAATACGGAACCAATAGTGAAATTCATAACCTTGGATCATGTATACAGGTAATAATAAATTATATACTGTTATTTAGAGGTTCTTACATTAACTAAACTCATGTATATGTACAGCACATGTTTCATGACATAACCTCACAAACAATGTGATTATTTGATTACGTAAATAATAATAGTAATACTAATACAAAATGGTTGGAAACACTTCATAGCCATACATTACAAGTCATAATAATAATCATAATTGTAAAATAGTAATAATAATAATAATAATAATAATAATAATTCGAGCTCGATACTTGCATTATTTACCCATGGGTGAGAGACTATTGTTTTCAAGTTATATCAGTTTATCACACTTGCATCAATATTGACGACATCAAATGAAAGGATATTATGGTGTTCTGGTACCTTTATATATTTTATTATCTCGCAAAGTTATATGGAGTTCTTTATCGTAGTGTTCATAACCTTGCATCATGTATACAGGTAATAATAAATTATATACTGTTATTTACAGGTTCTTACATTAACTAAACTCATGTATATGTACAGCACATGTTTCATGTCATAACCTCACAAACAAAGCGATCATTTGACTACATAAATAATAATAGTAATACTAAATGGTTGGAAACACTTCATAGCCATACATTACAAGTCATAATAATAATCATAATTGTAAAATAGTAATAATATTAATAATAATAATTCGAGCTCGATACTTGCATTATTTACCCATGGGTGAGAGAATATTGTTTTCAAGTTATCAGTTTATCACACTTGCATCAATATTTGACGACATCAGATGAAAGGATATTATGGTGTTCTGGTACCTTTATATGTTTTATTCTCTCGCAAAGTTATATGGAGTTCTTTATCGTAGTGTTCGCTTGGTAGAGATAATGTGTACTAAGGAAATCTTGAATAAATTTAGATAGTTTGTATGTCTGGCTACCCTTAAAATTGATAATAGATCGTTTAGGGTATTAGCCTTATGAATTTTTGGTAACAATTATGCTACGGGTAACCTAGGGTTCATGGCAATGAATTTTTTCTTTTCAAATTCATTAAAAAGGAAAGTACTATTATTGATTATGGATTTTAATTCTTTTTGCCGGTTATTTAAGTGATTCTTCTTGATTATGTCAATGTTTTCCACAAAAAAATGAATTTTTATTAATATAATCGTTCCTCTCCATGATGGCCCAAACATAATTGGCCCACCACCTCCAAACATGATAGTTTAATTACCACTTTAGTAGAAACAGAAATGGCAGTCAACAAATTACCCCTAGATAAACAGGAAGAAATAAAATATGTTATGAAAAACAAACTTTTATCTTGTCATAAACAAGTATTTAATCATAAACACAGAACGATACATTAATAAGAAAGTTAAAAACCTCAAAGAAAAGTTAAAGGTTAATGACATAATAGCAACTAAATCTGATAAAGGGAATACAATAGTAATCATAATAGTTTCTGTGCCATGAGGAACCATCACAATGACTATAATCACAATTATGCTACGATAGATCAAAGATCTAAAAATTCTACAATGTGAACAAAAAGGTCCACTACTCAACATTTTAGAGAATTTTACATTAGTATGGATCAATATGAGAACCCAGCCCTCAACTGAAATGAGACAAATAAAAAAAAGAACGTAATATGGGAAACTTTAATTCCAATCGTATGCAGTAAAAAAAAAAAAAAATGGAGCATAATAACTCACAATTATTACACTCGGTTTAAGTCACCATCACCCTTATTCCGCACACTCCCATTCTCCCGCAAGCCCCGCCCCATTTCCCTACTCCACTTCCTTGCAGCAACACGTCATATGTCTCGACTGCAGGAGCAAGTCAGTTGAGAGCTGGACTCCATAATCAGAGCACACAGGTGACACAAGCGGGCCACGTAACGTAAATTAATTTTCGTTCTTAATAACTTAATATAAATGTTGTTCCTATTAGTCACAACTTTTCAACCTTAATTCGATTTTATTATCTATTTTACAGACTAAAATCAAATGGTTCAATTCGATAATACTTACGTATATATCAGCCCATGTTGGAACACAAAACTAAGCCAACAGTATACAGATACCAGTTATTATTTTTATTTATTTACCACAAATCATACAGATTATATGGATGGTCTAGCGAAAAAGGGCAAGCCCCATGTACATTATTTGCTTCACAGACCTACTAAGCTAATATATACAATAATTACTTTATTCACATATTTACACTCGTACAGTAATTCATTCTCTCGATGACATTATCTCTTCCTTTCACTCTCGTCCATGTACACACAGAGATTTACATCTTTTTACATGGTTTGTAATCTGCGTTAAAGGCAAGGCTGTTATTTTAGGCGGTAGCTTATTCCAGAGACGTGCGGAGCGGCCGTAGTAACTGGATTGGTAGGAGGAGGTGTGGGCAAATGGAGGGATAAAATTAACACCTTTGCAGATAGGGAAAGGCGGCAAAACGGGTCAAGGTTAATGGAGCCGGCGAGGGATTTTCGGAGGAAGATCAAGTTGGTTCTTTTGACAGTGGTTTCTATTGTGGGGAAGTTAGCGGAATGAAGATGGGAGCGGTAAGTTATTAGCCTTTCCGCCCAATTCTGTATTTTCTGAAGTGACTGTGGTGGGACTCCAGGCAGGAAAACCATAGGTTAGTATGGGTCTACCATACTGAGGTAGACTGTTCGTAGGGCCCCTGATTTGAAGCCTTTTAGGTTCCTGCTAAGAAATCCCATGACTTTTATCGCTTTTTGCCGTGTCTCCTCTGTCTGCAGGTTCCATTTCAAATCCTTAGAATTAATTAATCCTAAAAGGACAACAAAAAGCATTAAAACAGAAAGACTTCCAGCTCAAGACTGTTTTAACAACTAACATTTCATTTTGTGTGTTTCCTATGTTTTTAATGCATCATACATATCTTACTGAGGTTAACCCAATACCGGGTCAAAACATGTCTATGTATGTGTGAACTTTCATCGTAATGTAATATATATATATAGTATTGACTAGGAAGATTGGAGGGGGGGGGGGAAGGCCAAGTCACCCCCCCCCCCCACCAAGAGGTTAGCAAAAGTCATGCCCACGCTGGTGGAGGCAGCATCATTGACCAGGCCTGGGAAAAATTTTCCCAGCCCATCTAAACAAGAAGGGGAAATCATGCCCTCCATCTGAAGGGTATGAATCGGCGCCAGCAGGTACGCGTGCTCCCCTCGTAGGACGAAACCCTGTCCCCAAAATAAGTCAAAGTTGTGGGCATTGGTTCCCTCGTCCATTGACGATTGGATGGATGTCGAGCTTTCCTCTACATTTGTTGATGTAGATGTTGATGTTAGTGCTTAGGTTTTAAGTATAATCTAACTCTCTTCCTCTCTTAGTCCACACTATGTCTCTGTTACAGTGGAATTGTAACGATTATGATAGGCATCTTGCTGAGCTGCTAAAAATTAATTAGTGAGTATTCGACGAGTATAGTCTGCATTCAGGAAACTAATCTCAGACCAGATCATCATACTCGACAGAACAACATTACAATCAAAAAGAATGGGTACCGTCCACCTAATCAATACTTTATTATATCTTATTACTAAGCAGTACCGGTTTCGACCTTCACAGAGGTCATCCTCAGCTGGTCATGAGATCTAAAGTTAACTTAATATATAATTTTAAAACATTACTAAATCTAATGAAGAATGTCACATGATGTAAGTGATATTAAAATATACAATATATAAAATATACACCCGTGTGGGGATTTACCGGTTACCTCCATCGGGCGCGTCCCATTGGAATTGGGGAAGCTCGCTGGCTCTGCAGCCAGCAGAGTCAGAGGGTAGTAGGGAAATAAAATACCACCGTGAAAAAAAAACTGCTCCCTTGCCAGGGTTACAGTGAAGACTGGTAAATGACCAGAAGCCAGAAAACATCTTGAGGCAACCTCTAGGGCTAACAACCCTAGTTGTAAAAGGATGGGTACCCGTCCAAAGCAAAGTCAAGTCAAAAAGCATGATGGCACAACATTTCAAGAAACATACCCCAGGGGGTAAATCTTCAGATAAATCCCTCGTCGTGAACGCCACGGCGCACGAGTCTCGTTTGGATTCTGGGGGAGACTCGACATCATGCAAGAGACGAGTCGGAGCGTCTCGGTGTACCCCGAAGAGTCAAAAACTCAGGCCAAAATATAAAACCTTTCTAGCAACTTTCAACATAAATTCACTTACACAAACTGGCAAGCTGAAAACCCTCACCAAAGCTCTTCACGAAAATCAGATATCCATAATGGCCCTACAGGAAACAAGGTACCCAGATGAAGAGATTTTTGAATCCGAAGGCTACCGATTTTTCAAGAGCAAAGCGCAAAGAGCAATCCTCAATGGAGCTGTGATGCCTGGAACCGCGTTTGCTGTTAGAACCAAGATCCTTAAATCGGTTGCAAATTTCAAACCTGTGAATGACAGATTGTCTATACTCACAATTAAATGCGCGAACAAAACCTACGCCCTAGTTAACGCACATGCTCCTACAAACGATAAGAACACGTCTGATCCAGACGAAGTTGATAATTTCTGGGACCTACTGGATGAAAAATTAAACAAAATCCCCAAACACCACGTCAAGCTTCTTTTGGGTGACTTCAGTGCCCAACTAGGTCGTGAACAGAAGTACAAGAAAGTTATAGGAAATTACCCTGCTCATAAAAGAACCAATCCCAACGGCAAAAGACTGGTGTCCATTTGCGAAAGTCACAACCTGCAGGTCATATCGACCCACTTTCGCCATCTACCCAGAAAGCAAATGACTTGACTTTCTCCCGTCCAAGCTCTCGGAGATTTCGAAATTGATCATGTTGCAATCTCCAGGAGAAACAGCCCTGAGATTATGAATGTCAAGGTAAAAAAAGGCATCAATGTGGCCTCAGATCATTATATGTCTCTTATCAAATTCAAACCAATTCCCGCAAACACAAGGAAGACAACCAAACAGATCACACGCTTCGGCAATGATAAACTTTGGCAAAGATAAACTTTGGCAAAGGGTCGAGGAGTTCCAGGAGAAGGCTAGACCAAATGACTGTGACTTTAACAACGCCAAAAGTCTCCTTGTTGAGGCCGCCAAAGACGTTGCAGAAATCAAGAGAAGCAAAAAGCATGCCTGGTGGAATGGTACCTGCGAATCAGTCCTCCAAGAAAGACTCAATGCGTGGAAACAGTACTACTCTACGAAATCAGAAAATGGTTGGGAAACCTACAAAACCCAACGTGCCCAAGCAGCTAGGGTGTTCAGAACTGAGAAACGTAAATACGAAAAATCTCTCATTGAAAAGATAGAACAAAACTTTAGGAAGAATGAAAACAGAGAGTACTACAGAGCCTTCAAACGCAAACTCACTGGCTATAAACCACCATCTCTATGCTTTGAGCGAAAGGACGGCACACTGGCGACGTCAAATGAAGAAAATTGCAGCATTCTGGCAGATTACTTCAAGAATTTACTTAATTGCTCTAAACCACAAAGCGCCATTGAGACCAAGGAACCCTTACTCAGGTACCCAGATTCCAGACCACCCGACAGAGATGAAATAAAGCGCCACATTGCCCGTCTCAAAAATAACAAAGCGCTGGGGGAAGACTCAGTAGTAGCAGAACTATGGAAATATGCCCCAGAGGAATCACTTGATATCTTGCAAAAGCAAATAGAAGAAATTTGGAACAAGGAGACCCTACCCGAAGATTGGAAAATAGTTTTGATCCATCCATTACATAAAAAAGGCAGCATGAAGAACATCAACAACTACAGAGGAATATCTTTGCTACCCGTGACTTACAAAATTCTATCACTTGCCATCCTGGAGCGTTTGGAAGCACAAGTCGAACATGAAATAGGTGAATACCAAGGAGGGTTCAGAAAAGGTCGCTCAACAGCTGAACAGATCCAAAATCTCAAAACGATCATCAGATATTGTACACTAAGGTCCAAGCAGTATGTGTCCGTCTTTGTGGACTTTAAGAAAGCGTACGACTCCGTTGACCGGGAAGTCCTGCTAAACATCTTAAATGAATTGGAGTTGATTTGAAACTGCTGGCATTAATTAGAGCCACCCTGACCGATACAAAATCCAAGGTGAAGTTCCACGGATGTATCTCGCATTCCTTTGACATCAAAACAGGAGTCCGACAAGGTGATGGGCTATCCCCGATACTCTTCAACTGTGTTCTTGAAAAGATCATCAGAACCTGGCGGGTGAGATTACAGGAAACCACCTACAGTCCATTGAGAATAGGAACCAAATCCAAGGGGATCGCAACAGACTGCTTAGCATTTGCCGATGATATTGCTGTTCTCTCAAATGACATAGAAACCGCTAGAGCTCAAGTTGAAATTTTAAAGAAAATTGCCGAACAAACTGGTTTGCAGATATCGTTTGGGAAAACAGAAGTAATGACTAACATCAAAGAGGCTCCACCAAAACTCGATACAAAATACGGGGACATCACCCGAGTAGACAAATTCAAATACCTGGGTGAGATCATCATGAAAAATGGACTGGACAAAGAAGCACTTCAGGAGCGAGTACGCAAACTGGAAATAGCCTACCAAACATCCCGCACAATCTACAACAAAAAATGCCTTTCCCAAAACACCAAGATACATCACTATGAAACAGTTCTGAAGCCAGTAGTTATATATGCAGCCGAAACCTTGTCTCTAAATGCCAACAAAGGACTCCTTGAAGAACTGGAGAAAAGAGAACGCAAAATTGTGAGAGGAATCTTAGGATCAAAGTACAGAAATGGAATCCATCAAAAGAGATCCAACAAGGAAGTCTGCAGCAAAATAGAGAAAATTACCGACACAATCAGAAAAAGACTGGCACTATTTTACGGTCATCTGAAAAGAATGGAAGGAAGAAAGTTAACTAAAGAAATCTTTCACTTTTTTGATTCAAACCCCAAAACCACAATTCCCTGGTTTAGAAATACCAAAGAAGACCTGCAAATGCTACATATCTCAGCTGAAGACGCCCTTAACAGAGATCTCTTCCGCAAGAAAATATTGACGAACGGGCTAAACTGAGACGAGCAACCGAAGAGAAGACACGGTGCCCCGTGGACAGAGGAGCATAAGCAGACCCACTCACAAAGAATGAGGGAAATTTGAGCTCTAGAGAAGGTCAAGTTCATTGTCAAATGCAACAAGACTTAACGTAGTCCTTGATGGCCCCTGCGAATTATATATAAATATAAAATATACAATGATATGATGTGTCTTCCGGTTTAAAAAACAAGCGTCAGTATTCTATGACATGTATGTGTTACATAGATAGATTAGAACAACATTATGCTAACCGGTCTTCCAGTGGCGTTGGCATTTTTGTCTGCTCTGATACCTATAGCAAAGAGGTTCTACTAAGAACCCCGCTGGAGGCTGTAGCAGTTTGCATTCCATTGCCTGTTATAGCAACAGTGTGTAATGTTTATTTTCCACCAGGCCAGCCTCTTAATATAAATGATGTACTCGATCTTATAGATCAGCTTCCACCTCCATTCCTCCTATTGGTCGATTTTAACGCACATCACCCTATATGGGCCTCTGAAATGCCTTGCCCCAGGGGAAGGGAGTTGGAAACATTAGTAAGAGAGCTGGATTTATGTATTTTGAATACAGGTGAACCAACTCATTTCAGTGTATGTTACGGCACATACTCTCACATAGACGTCAGTCTATGCTGCCGAATGCTGGTTCCCCTGTTTTGGTGGAATACTCACCATTTTCCCATTGTTCTTACTTTGTTGAAACAGAAATCCGTCAAGGCTCCTCCTCGATGGATTCTTAAACATGTTGATTGGCCAAAGTTCACATCACTAGCTGTCTTTAACGACGTGACCAGGCGGAGCGTAGATGGCGATATCAATTACATAACACAAGTTATTCTTGCTGCTGCTGAGGAGTCCATTCCATTGTTTTCAGGGACTCCTCGCCGAAAACTCATGTCTTGATGGAATGAAGAAATTGGAGCAGCGATCAAAGAATGCCGTCGCACTCATAAACGCTATCGTAGGCAGCCTACTGTGGCTAATTTGGTAATATTTAAGAAACTCTGTGCTCAGGCGCGAGTCTTATTCGACAGAGTAAGAAAGCTTCGCGGGAGAGGATGACGTCACATACTCCGTCATCTCAAGTGTGGCCTAAACTTCAATGTATTTCGGGTATCCAAGGATCATCTTCTGTACCGGAAATTTCCAGGCAGTATCGTCACTGAACCGCTCTCGATTGCTAACAATCTAGCCAGTCATTTCGCGGATGCATCTGGTTCCGGTAATTACCATCGTGATTTCCTCGCTCTGAAGCAAGAGGCAAAATGTCATCACCTTAGTTTTGCCACTCAAGCTTCAGAGGCCTATAACGTGCCCTTTACGGAGTGGGAACTCCAAAGCGCCTTGGCACTTTGCATGGACATGTCTCCTGGAACAGACAATGTCCATAACCAGATGTTGAAACACCTCAGTGAGGATAGTCTATTGCATCTCCTTCGTGTGTTCAACCAAATCTGGATAGAGGGCGAGTTTCCGTCTCATTGGCGAGAGGGCACAGTTATTACTGTCCTCACGCTTGACTAAAATCCTAAGTATGCAGGAAGTTACAGAACTATTTGTCTTACTAATTGTTTGTGTAAGCTATTTGAGAGGATGGTGAATCGCCGACTTGTGTGGTGTCTCGAGAAACAAGGACTTTTGTACAAGTACCAATGTGGTTTTCGAGCCGCTTGCTCGACCACTAACCACTTGGTATGCCTGGAGAGTTCAATCCAGGATGCATTTCTCCGCAAACAACATTTGGTGGCTGTTCTCTTTGATTTAGAAAAGGCCTATGACACCACATGGCGATATGGTATCCTTTCAGTCCTGCATCAGTAGAGATTCCGAGGTAACTTGCCGGTATTTACTGCAAATTTTTTGTCCCTCCGTCTCTTCTGTGTCCAAGTAGAGGAGGCATATTCGCAATACCACATTCAAGAAAATGGAGTCTCACAGGGATTGGTTCTTAGTGTCACTCTGTTCGCGATTGCTATAAACGGTATAGTTGCTGCTGCTGCTGGTTCAGCAGTAATAACGCCGCTATATGTGGACAATTTTGCTCTGCATTATAGTTCACACAATATGGCAGTCGCAGAGCAACAATTACAGCAAGCTATTAGAAGAGTGGAACAGTGGACTTTAGAACCTGGCTTTCGGTTTTCAACCGCGAAGACCTCTGTTGTACATTTTTGCCAGAAGTGCACTCTTCACTCACATCCTGAGCTTTATGTAGGAAATGTTGCTCTTCCTGTAGTTGACACTTGCTGATTTCTTGGGCTCCTCTTCGATAGCAAATATTCGTGGGAGCCACATGTGCGTCAGTTAAAAATGCAATGCACTAAGAAGTTGAATATTTTGAAGTTTCTTAGCCCTACCAATTGGGGGGCTGACCGCACGCTGCTCCTACGATTTTATAGGGCACATATTTTATTCAGGTTAGACTATGGCAGTGTAGCACATGGATCATCAAGGCAAAGCGTCCTTGCGAAACTGAATAGCACCCACCACAGTGGGGTTAGGTTGGCAATGGGAGCTTTTTGTACAAGCCCCATTGCCAGCCTGCTCGCTGAATCTGGTGTGTCGCCTTTACACCTGAAGGGCTAGCAAATGCTTCTGTCCTATGCTGCAAATTTGCGACAGATGCCACTTCACTCAAGCTATCCTTGCGTATTCCACAGTGGAAACCGTCAACTGTACGCTGCTTATCCTCGAGCAACATGGCCGGTTGGAATACGCTTGGATAGCAGTCGCAGATTGTTGGATGTACTTTTGGTTCCCTGCCTTGTCAGACAACCAACTCGGATACCTCCGCGGATAATACGACGACCTGAAATAATCGTAGATTGCACACTGGCCCCAAGGAAAACATGGGCCCTTTGATTTATTGAGGGCTCTTCCTGTCCGTTGGCTGGTATCTAGGTTCAGTCGTTGTTTACACGGGTAGTTCAAGGGCAGAAACAAAAGTCTGCTGTGCATTCGTTTGATATAAATGTTGATTCCCATAGGGAACCTGAAATATTTGTCCTGAATGAGTAAATTTACCGTATGCACTAGCCATGCACCTTGGTAGGTGTGCTATTCACCAACTGATGAGCCCTACTTAGCACACTGGGGCGAAACGCTGGCGACCAGGAATGAGTTAGCTGGAAAATTTATAATGTCCAATAACGGACCATTTATATTGGTATTGTGCATTCGTTGTCAACAATAATAGGTTTCTTTTTGCTCTCCCGGAAACCTGTAGTGTGTACACAGCAGAGCTCTTATACTATCTGTGAAGCTCTGTGGTACACACTGTCTAATGAGTGCCGACACGTTCTGCTGTATACTGACTCCTTGAGCTCACTACAGACTATTGATACCTGGTTTCCTCGGCACCCTCTGGTGCAAGTGACTAATCTCATGTTAGCTGATAAGGCTGCCAAGGAGGCAGTTACATTGCCCCCGTTGCCTTACAAGCTTCCAGCAAGTGATATTCGCTCTCAGCTGAGACATTTGTTTATGTCCCATTAGGAGATGAGGCCACTCCACTTCCAAATAAACTGAGAGCAATAAAAGGTACAACGAAGGTATGGAGGACTTCCCTTTGGGCTTCTCGGAGGGAAGCAATGGTATTATGTCGTCTTTGGATCGGCCATGGTATGGTAACGCACTCCTATTTACTGAAAGGAGACCCCCCCCCCTCCGGTGTGTACTAGTGGTGATCATCTTACTGTGTTACACATTCTTAAGGAGAGCGTGGACCTAGTTGATCTGCGCTATAGTCTAAAACTCCCGAGTACCATCTCCTTCATCCTGTGAGATGACGAGCAGTCAGCAGACCTCGTCATCTGTTTTATGAGGGATAGTGGTTTGTTTTATCGCATATAAACATTGTGTTTCGTTTTAGTCTTTGTATTATTGTTCACTACTTTTTTAATTTGACTGTGTTTTAGTTTGTGTTTGTATATTTTAATGTGTTCCTTAAAAGTAATTTGCATGATTTATATTTGAATTTTAAGGCAATGTCTTATTCTACCATAACCTATCATCTTTCATTTTACCACAAATAAGGCATTGCAAATTAGGTCCACTGATTATTTTAAATTCACCATCATTATTCATCTTCATTTGTTTTAAATTCTAGTCAGTGGATACATTTTAAAATTTTAATTATCATATCATCTCGTCCATCTTGTACATTTAGGGGCCGATTACCTTAGATGTTAGTCCCCTTTAAACAACAAGCATCATCATCACGAAACTCTTTAAACAAGGATGTTATACAGAGTGATCAGATATGCTTAATTTTGGTGTGCGGTGTTTTTGCTATGGACGGGCACGCACTCATTTACCACATGCAGGTAAGTCAGTATCAGGATGGTAAACCACACGACAGCAACACAAAAACAAAATTAAGAAGGTTCCAGCAAGTGATATTCGCTCTCAGCTGAGACATTTGGTTATGTCCCATTGGGAGATGGAGTGGCAGGTGGAGAATCCTACCCTTTATCTTTGAATGTAAATCTTTTTTCGATACGGACCAATTATGAAGTTTTTGACGTTAAATAAACTGAGAGCGGTAAAAGGTACAACGAAGGTACGGAGGACTTCACTTCAGGATTCTCAGAGGGAAGCAAATTATGAAACTGTTAAAACTGCTTACCTTTATTCTCCACACATTATTGGCACCTCGTTAGGAAATTATTTATCACTCACTGTAGTTCACGTTCAGGACTTCCGGCAATTTCCTAATAAATATTATGTTTCAGTTCTTGTGTGGTATTTGAGTTCGTCTTGTACGAGGCAAGAGGTAATAATTATAGGCAGATAAGTCGGAAATATTAAATGTGAGTCTACTTGTCCATTGCATGTATTTCCCAGGCTCCACTCACAGAGTGTGCACCTTGTACAGGGTCATCTTGTTGGAGAGCATGTTTCACAGTAATTTTATATGGCTCTTAGTGTAATAATTTAGTAGCGTTTTGCACAGACCCATATGAAATTCCCACTTGTTGTACAAGACAGCAAAGTGATTTTTTTTTCCAAACGATAGCCAACATCACCTAATTTTTCTTTGGTGAGAACCCTATGCTGCTTTTTTCATTTCTTAGGCTGGTTACTTCCAGGTTCCTGAAATTAATTATACTGTTTGTTTTACAACTGGAAACATCTACACCCAGAAATCTTCCTTAGAACCGTCTTTGATCTTCATTAGCTGGCTGAGTTAACATACAAGAATTACACATAAAGATACTGTTTGCCATTAAAAACGCACTAATTACAGAATTAAGAAAAGAACAAAATGCACTTGTGTGCATGCATTCTCTCTCTCTCTCTGTCTCTCTCTGTCTCTCTCTTTAACCCTCCAAGTGATACGTAAAAACCTCTTAACTGATAAGCGACTGTAACCTCTTAATACACGTTTCTTTTAAAAATTCATAAAAAATACAAAATGACAGTAAAATATATCATATTACATATCTTTTTGTTCAGTATAAACTAGAGCATGTGATTATGTAATAATATTGGGTACATGCCGTGATTCCTTTTTTTTGGGGGGGTGGTGAATTACAATTTTTCATTTTTGAAAAAAACAATTTGCACTGTACGTAGCTTTAAAACTATAAAAGACCAAAACAAAAGGTAAATGTATAAAATGTTCACCATTTAGTTAGCAACAAAAGACTTAGGGTACATATTTACCGTAAAACTAAAGAAGAGAAAGTTATGTACAAAAAACCAAAACTATGTACATCTCCTCTTCAGGCATAATTCTTTACTTCGAGTCACTTGCAAGAGTTTTTCTTTTCCTCCCCTTTACTATGGGCCTGTAGAAGTGTTTCAACTTATGGTAGCAAGTAGGATGACTGCCACAATTACACTTAGGGCACCAGAATTTGCTTCACTTTCTTTTTATCATCCTAGTTTTCTGACGAGTCACCACTCAAAGAAACTGCTTTTGGTATTTCTTCACCTGGCAAATCACTATCATCACTGAAAACATAATTTTCATAATCTTTCTCTAACATATCCCGAATATTGTCAGAACAACATGGATCGCACATTTTAGTTTATTGAAACACCAATATAAATGGTCCGTTATTGGACATTGGACATTTTGATTCTGTGACTAGCATTCCTTTGATCAATCCTTCTGATTACCCTACTTCATTACATCTCTCTAACTCGCATGTCTATGTTACTGAGTCTCAGCAGGAAACACTAACCAATCAAGTAGAACAACATTAGAACACTGCCATGCGGTGTGGCGCTTCAAGCGACCGATGCTAAGATTTGTTTTAGACAGTACATAAAACAAAAAACAAACCTATTCGATAATTCAGCTAGATGAATCAAAATAGCCAATGAACTTAACTATTGATTAGTGCAAAGTTCGACGATATTCATTAAATGGTTGCCCAGCAACACGGCTCTAAAGAAATGAGTCGTTAATAACGACTTTATCATTTCACAAAGGCATAAATGAGTCATTATTAACGACTCATATCACTTGGAGAGTTAACAGCTGAAATACGACTGCAACACTGGACACGTGTTTATTAACTTAACCAATGTGGTTGGATTTTATATATTGACTACAATATCTACTCCAATAAATACGTAATACATTTGATATTTAAACTCGACCTTGTAGAGTTGTTTAAATTAATTATTAATTTCAAGGACCTCATTGTCCTGTTCCTTAGTGGTATAATATAGTATGGATAATAATAATAACATTAATAATAATAATAATAATAATAATAATAAATGATTAAACCATGGAAACGCCCAGTAAGAAGGAGCTAGGCCAATAGGAAGATCAAAAATTAACAATATGAATAGAATATATTTAACAATCAAACATAGTAACAAGATAAATAAATCGAAGACAAATTTTGACAAGTGGTGAAGATAAATATGTAAAACTTGAGAAAATCAGAAAAGTGTGCCACATTTACAAATAGAATTTCCGAAATGCATGTAAGAAAAGCCTATTGAACATCAGAAAATTGGTTAAGGAGCGAGGTTAAAACTTCCTGCTGAGACTCAGTAACATAGACATGCGAGATAGAGAGATGTAATGAAGTAGGGTAATCAGAAGGATTGATCAAAGGAATGCTAGTCACAGAATCAAAATGAAAATAAATGGAAGAGGTGTTAGTGTGGAGAATTAAGCCAGTATGTGAAAAAAAGATCATATCCGAGTATAAGGGAAAGGACCATGAAAATTTAGAAATCTTTACTGTAAGAATAAGTTGACCAAGAATGTTTAAAGGGTGACGTGAGACAGAAGTACATAATAAATCCGAAAAACATAATTGAAAATGTGGATGCAATTGAAGTAATTGCTGGAAAAAAGAGGAACTGAGAAGTGAAATAGAAGCCCCTGAGTCTAATAATGCAAGAGAGGGAATATTCTGAAGTACAGCAAGAATATAAGCAGATCGAGACGGACACGGAGCGGCAAGTGGCAGATTTTGCCCTATAGACCGAATGCTGCCTACATACGGCGGGAGGGAGCGTTTCCCGATCGTGGAGTTGGACAATAGCGAGCGATATGGCCTCGACCTTGACTGCGAAAACAAGAAAGAGTGGAAGTGGTTGGATGAAGAGAAGAAGTAGAAGAAGAGGGAGGTTGGGTGGGGTGGGAAAGATGTGAGGAGGAGGAGGAGGGGGAACAGAAGCATAATATGAAGCATTACTATAAGAATTGAAAGTGTCCATTTGAGCAATATGATAAAGGTGAGAAATAGATGTGGGAGGAGAAAAAGGGTTAATTAATTGCCGAAACAGAGGAGCAGCATAAAAACGAACCAGAAAGATGATTTCCTGAGGGTGTTCAGATATGGCTTTTCTGATCCTTATCCCACTTCCCTTTCCCCTTCCTTTCGTACTTCTTTTCTTTCAGGGTTTACTCCCACTTTTCTTACTCAGTTTCTGTATGTATTCATTGTACGCTTGTATTTGTTCAATAGGCTTTTCTTACATGCATTTCGGAAATTCTATTTGTAAATGCGGCACACTTTTCTGATTTTCTCAAGTTTTACATATTTATTTTTCACCACTTGTCAAAATTTGTCTTTGATTTTTTTTTTTTTTTTTTTGTTAAATATATTCTATTCATATTGTTAATTTTTGGTCTTCCTATTGGCCTAGCTCCTTCTTACTGTGCGTTTCCAGGGTTTAATCATTTATTATTATTATTATTATTATTATTATTATTATTATTATTATTATTATTATTATTATTATTATTATTATTATCCATACTATATTATATCACTTCGGTTGATACTATTTGTTTATCGCACGCTACCTTCTTCCTTTTACAAGGTTGGAGTGAAGAGTTACTGCTCTAGGGCATGTTCAAGGAAGATGGAAATACCTGCAACATTTAACTGACGTGATCTATGAATTGGAAGATTTTAGTAAAATTTTAAGAGACGCTAATTTTAATAAACTGATTATATTTGTAGATAATAGACAAGGATGACATTTTAAGAAGGTTGTAAATAGAATAGTATAGTTTAGTGTTCTCTTATGACATTTATGATTTAATTTATTTATAACATTAGATTTCAGTTAAGAGAATATTTAGAACTTTAGTGTTTGGTGCTTAATGATAAGTAAAGAGGTCCAAGAGATATTTGGTAGTGTGAAAAAAAGTTGCGGAAGAGGACAATAAGGTCCTCAAAACAAGTATGGTGTATTAGGTGATAACAAATAATTACTTAAATAACTCCAAGTATTGACAAGGCTGAGTTTAAATGTCAAATGTGCATTTATTGGAGTAGATATTGGACATGTGTAAGAGGTCAGCTAGGCGCGCACGCTCATACACACACACAGCAATGACCAGGGTCAGGAAACAAAACATGTACGGCATACCGTGTCATCCTCTTCTTGCACACTGCAAACAAGTGGGGAGCTTGCTCATGGGAGAAACACTGCACGCCAGAGTAAAGCATATCGGATCACTCTACTACAGAGAGCAGCAGTGTTGACTGAAATCTATGTACAATAGTATCTGCTGTGAGTTGTTTCACTTTGTTGCTGAAGTCCATATTGACTACATTTTTACATTTAAAACACATGTTTTCACCATTTAACTTCGTAGAATGGTGGTTGACCTTTATTGTTGAAAGATATATTTTTTTTTTTTTTTGTGATGGAAACTGGTCTACTTGAGAAAGAAGGATTTAGTTATGTTCTAAAATGTGAGTGTGATAGATTCATTTGATAAGGAAGTAGTCTCTTTTCTAACAGTTTGGATTTACTGCAGAATGTCTATAAAACTTTGTGTATTTATAATTCTCAGTTCATCAGTTTCTCTGATTGTCTTTTAGATTAAATTTACTGGTATAAAACTGTCCTTTTACTAAAATTAACATATTTGTTTCTTTCTAGCTGTTGACTTCTTCAATCAAATCAACATGCTGTATGGCACTATCACAGAATTCTGCACTGAAGAGAGTTGTCCCATTATGTCAGCAGGACCAAAGTACGAGTATCATTGGGCTGATGGTCATACTGTAAAAAAGCCCATCAAGTGCTCTGCTCCGAAATATATTGATTACCTCATGACATGGGTACAGGACCAATTGGATGATGAAACTCTCTTCCCTTCAAAAATAGGTGCTTATATTTTTAATTGGAGTGAATGCCTGCGAGTTTCTCTCTCTAGGTTTGATTCAATGTGAACCAAGAACAGTTTCTTAATTTAGTCAGTTTTTTTAAGTTTTTAAGGATTTAAACAGAATTTAAACATAAATGTGTATACATCCCTTTCAGATGGTTGGGTACTTTCTCATCTCATAGCACTTTGTTGACTTGGCATTATTTCAGCCATGTAGTATTAGCTCGTACTCAGGCTCTGGTGTCTTGAAACTTCTCTCTGTCTGAAGTGATAAGCGAACCAAGGTATTTAAATTGTGTGGTTTTACCAAGATGATCACCGTCAATGCTGATGGTACCATTGGTTTGTATACCATGTTGTAAATATTGTTTTGTTGCTGTTGAGATTTAGGCCATTCTTGTGTAGGCATCTTTCCAGCTTAGAGTCCAATCTTCTAGAGTCTGACAGGTTTGATCTGCAAGAGACACATCAAGATGCTCAAGATGAACAGGAGGGGTGGGAATGCTGCTCCATGGTAACCTCCAACATTGATTGGAAAAGAAAGTGAATTTCCAAGTGGACAGTGTACCATCCTTGTGACATTGCATTTAAGGTTCTAAACATATCATACGTAGGCTTCTGGAGCATCTTGTTCACAAAGTGTTTTCCAGATGAACTCATGCGGTACCCTGTCGGATGCCTTCTTGAGATCAAGAAGTGTCAGGTGTAGAGGCCGATTTCCTTCTCGTGTTCATAGAATAACAGAGATAACATAAACAGTGAGGTGGTGGCTTATGCAAACATCCAGAGAATTGAAATCGAAACCGACTTTCAACCTATTAGGTCATGTTACGTACATTTAGTACATGTTGAAGAGATGTTAAGTAGGACAAGGTGATTTCCCATTTTCACACCAGGCAAATGCTGGGGCTGTACCTTAATTAAGGCCATGGCCGCTTCCTTCCAAGTCCTAGGCCTTTCCTATCCTATCATTGCCATAAGACTTATCTGTGTCGGTGCGGCATAAAACCAGTAGCAAAAAAAAAAAAAAAAGCTAACAACTGTCGTCTGTGCGCCATGCTATTCATCTATTCACCTTGGATAGAGACAGACATGACGAGGAATAACTTTTCATGATCGATTATAATGTAAACTGTTTGAGATAATTTAACGCAATTACCATTGCGAGAAAGAGCCACTCTTCCTCTTTCCGACAGTATATAATATGTTAGTGCCATCTCTTGATGAATGTCTGAAATATGCACTCAAAGCTACTTGTGCCCTGCTCCACAGCTGCGAGTCGTCAAGCTACATTACGTCCTACGGACAGTCTCACACCTGGGAGTTGTCAGCATATGCCATTGAGCTAGAAGAAGTATTTGAGCGAGTTGATTACACGATTTAGGTTACTTAGCTGTGAAACTTGCTTTTGGAAGGTAGTGGGTTTGAGCCCCACTGTTGGCAGCCCTGAAGATGGTTTGCTAGGGTTTCCCTTTTTCTCACCAGTCAAATGCTCTGGGGGTTGTACCTTAATTAAAGCCAAGGCCACTTCCATCCCAGTCCTAGCCTTGACCTATCCCATTGTTGCATTGTTGTGACCAGTGTGTGTCAGTGTGATGTAAAACAGATAGCAAAAGAAATGTATGAAATAACAGAAAATGTAATGGAATTGAAGACCTTGAAAACTATTGTTTATTATAGTGAAAACCATTTCTTTTCAGTTTTGATCTAGTTAAATATAACTGATAGGTTCTTCAGTCTGCTGAAACTAAACTTTATCTCAAATGACTGGGGAAACAAAGTAAACCCAAAAAATGTGGGAAATGAAATAGTACTGCCTAATTATCATTAAAGCATTACAAATACTTTACATGTGTAAAGTAATGTTATTTCCACGTAAACGTTATATGTATGTCATTTGAATCTGTTTAGCTCCACTTTTCACTTCAGAAAGCTGTTGAGTTTCAATTCTTAATCGATACTCGTGCATTCAAGTACCTTTTGAAAGGGACGAGGTTTCAACAGTGAAACGTATAGTCCCTGTTCATTTTGTTAACATCCAACCCACATGTAGGAAAAGCTTTCTGTTTACTGCTGTGTGATAGTGTTCGTGGCATGCTAGTGAATTTGAGTATTATTATTAATATTTTTATTATTACGAGTTTCTTTATTGTTAATATTTAGTAATATAACATTATTAATGAATTTGGTAGTCGGTCTTCATTTTGGTGTTTGGGATTTGGTTACCTGTTTTAAGTGCAACACTTCATAGGCTTTGACTTCAAAACTTTAACTTTAATTCATGGTTCACTTGATCTCATTATCATACAAAATACTTCCGTGCGAGTTAGGATGACTTGTAAATAATTGGGCCTACAACTGTCGTCCTTTATAACTTGTGCTGTAATCACTGCCTGTACTAAAAAACCTCAGTTTTTCGTTCCCTGTTCGTCCTATCTTATTACCAAACAAAATATTTTTATCCAAATTGGCATGCTAATTAGGCATGTGAAACTAGTGTCGTTTCTGATGTAACCACTGCTTAATTTTCATCCAAATTCATTCATTCTTGTCACACAAAATATAAGAATACTGTATTGAATATTAAATAATCCTTTAGGGAAGGGGAAACATTTTATAATTACTCATATCTGCAAATACTGTATAAAGGTTTCATGGAAGGAGAGTTCTACATTTTGAATCTTAACTCCACAAAAGACATATCATGAGGAAATGAATCGGGATGTATTCAAAGAACGCTTTGGTAATATTTATTCTCTCTCTTCTTGAACCCAATATGCCATACCATTTGGAGAAAGAGGAATATGAATAAGCATTTGGACGGGAAGGGAATCCTTTACAAATCGAACAGCATCAAGTTGGAACTTCTTCAGGGCCATCCTACGGGCTGTTAGGGACTTGTGCGGTGTATCAAGTAGGTAATATCACATTACAATTGGGAAGGCAAGTTTTAAGATTACCCCTGTACCATTGTTCATTGAAAGTCTGTGGATCCAAGTAAAGGGCTATGTAACACGTAACATCAAAACTTTCAACCTTGCAGAAGAAAGAAGACTTTTGCTGGAAAAGATAAAATTAGTGACTCTTCAACGTTGGGAAATGTGTGTAAAACATGTCATCGAGAGGGAAGAAAAATTAATGTGGGGGCACGGACCAGCTAATAGAGGATGCCATTGAACGGATTGTAATAAACGTGAGCGACTCCGACAGTGATTACAACTACTTACGGAATTTGGGTAAGATGTTCCACCTAATCAACACTACTATATACAGGTACAAATTTTTATTACATATTGTTAGACCCATTTCGTTACTCTCGGTACCATCTTCAGTGACAGATGTGAGAAATTTTAAAAGTAAATTAGCATGAATAGAGAAATCTTTAAAATAGCCTACATATTTAAAAAAAAGTTAAAAGTCCCATGTAACCGAGAATTGGGTGAATACTTAGTCTAACAAAACACAATTTAAAATCGATACAAAAACATAGGAGGTACAACATTTATATGTTGTGTAGTGAAAACATAGAGTTCTAAAGCACTTGTTTAACAGAGTTTAATGAATCCAACATATGGAAGAAACTTTGTTTTAAAGTAGCACCTAAAATAACTTTATGACACACTAAAAGCACCACAAATTTTGTTGTAAATACTTGACTTAAAGTTTGGAGTGATATTCATCAAATTGAAAAGGATTAAACATAAGTAGCACACACTGAGATTAAAATTGAATGGAAACAAGATATTGCAGAGAATTGCAGATAAACTGTACTGAATACCGTAAAGTGGGGTAACTTCGGCCATACAGGATAACTTCAGCCACTGACGAATAGCAACACTTATTTTCTCCTGCCTCCTATATCGGAAAAGATGAACTATTTGCAACAACTAAAATGCACATACAATAGAATGCTCTTTCAACACTCAGTAGTCCAAATAACATTGGCGGGCTCATTGTTGAGTCAATCGATTTTTTTTGCAGCCCCGACTATTGTCTTCTCTGGTAACAGCAGAAAACAAACTGTTCTCTAGCCCCAGCATTCGATTCTCCGTTCCAGTGGTTTATGGGGTCAAAATGTAAGTTTATCTGGTAAATGATCAACACAATTTGATGCCTTTTATTCAAATACGTTTTTCAGGGAATAGTTTTGTGATAAAAGTTGTCCTCTTCCGGGGTAACTTCGGCCATGCCAAGAACGCTTTAGAAGAGATTAATAAGGGCACAATAACAATAAACAGGGAAGTTTATCCCAACAGGGAGGGGAAAGACAGTTTCCATTTTCAATGATAAATAGACGGATATCAGTTGACATGGACGATACACATTTAAGAACTTGATGACGGCCCATATATTTTCTAATTTAGAAGACAGTGTATTATGAGGACAGTCTACAAGATTGCTTCTTTTCCGACCGCTTTTTCTCTCCATACAATTGGGCTTTATGATTTCTGTACCTTTTATTTATTATCTTTTGTACCATTACAAATATTTATGCAATGCAACATGTAATTTGTAATATCATACAATGCTTGTACACTTAGGCTAAATAAAATAGCTTCTTCTTTGGGGGAAAGAAGTGAATTTGATCACTATACATCTGTTTCACCATAAATCGTTTTAATTTGTTTGCAATTGTTGATACTGGGCGTTTTGCAGGTTTTTTAAAAACATTCACGTTGGCCGAAGTAACACTACATTGAAGAAACCTTTGTTTCTTGAGTTATTTTTATGGTGGCTAATGCCTAAGGTGTCCACAGGAATGAATGTGTTACGGAGCATTGGTGAATTAATAGATTAGATAATTTAATGGTACTGAGCGAGTTGGTTATGCGGTTGGGGTCAGCCCTTCTGTGGGCTTGCATTCGGGAGATGGTGAGCTCGAATTCCACTGTTGGCAGCCCTGAAGATGGTTTTCCATGGTTTCCCATTTTCACACCAGACAAATTCTGGAGCTGTACCTTAATTAAGGTCATGGCTGCTACCTTACCATCCTTCCGTTGCTGAAAACCTTCGATGCGTTAGTGCGACATTAAACAAGTAGCAGAAAGGAAAAAAAATATGGAGTTTAAATTGTTGTACTTTACTGATTTGTGATTTAATTCAGTAGACTGAAGAGTGGGGATCTTCTAGGTGTGTGTGTGATCGTTGAGGTTATTCTGGTTGGCTTTCTTTGTGATGTAAATGTCTATTGCCTTCTCTATGTTTAAAGATTTTCTATAATTTTCGATGTGTAATATTTTAAGATCTGTGAAGTGGTGGGCACTGTCATACGTCTTAGCAGAAGGCTGTTGTCTAATGGCATTGTTGTGTTCTTTGTACCTGGTGTGTAAATTATGTTATATATGATATTACGATGTATATGGCATTACGATTTGGTTCTTGGCATTTTGAGTTCATATGCATTTCTTATTTGGAAAAAATTGTCTTTTTTTATTTAGATTGCACTTATTAATTCATTTTTGTAATGTGTCGTTTGTTCTGAATGCTATTTTAAACCCTTGCTTTTTTAATACATTATTTTGTATGTGTTTTTGTTCACAGAATTGAGAGGTAATTTATTTATTGTTTTTGGTTGAGGGTTTGTTTAGATGTTTTCATCGTTGTTTTGATAGCCGTTCTGTGTTGGGTGGATAGTTGTTTTCTACCATGATTTGTTTTATTATTTGTATTTTGTTATTGAAATCAGTTTTGTTCATTGCTCTGGTTATAGCTCTGTTTATCATTGCGTTCAGTCCTGCTGCTGGTTGGGTGGTTGGAATCTTCGTCCATTGTGTGTGATGTTTAAGTGGGTTTCCCTGTGTATCTTGTATGACATTTTATCTTCATTTCTACTGATTGTTATGTCCAAAAAATTGGTCTTCCAATTTATGGTTCCATTGTTAGCTTAATTAAATTTTGCAAAGTGTTTAGTGTGTCATTTAAGTGTTGTGTACTTGAAAATCCTAAAATTTTTAATTTGCATAATAGAGTGTGTAGGAAATTCTGCTCATTACCTGGGGATGAAATGCTGTGAGACTAGATGCCAATGAAAACAAATTAATTGTAGATGCGAAAGTATGGAAGAACTAAATCACAAATCATTTCAGGGATGGCCACTCAGATTTTGATGTGGTCAAAAGAGGAACTGCACATTTGGTGATCACCCATCAAAATTAATTAAAACTCAGCAATAGACGCCCAAGAGAGATTCAGTTTACTCTGCCATCTAGTAGGCCTACAGTAAAATGGAACATCATAAACTGGGCTTAATTGGTACAAGTGCCAACCCCAAGTTATTGGGATAAGGCCGGGAGGAAGAAGAATGAGAATAAGAAGAATTGGCTACGCGTTTGTCTGCTGCATTCGGGAGATCATGCGTTCGAATCCCACTGTTGGCAGCACTGAAGATGATATGCTTTTGTGTAGTTTCCCATTTTTACACCAGGCACTTAAGGCCATAGTCACTTCCTTCACATCCCATCATAGCCAGAAGACCTGTCTGTGCCAGTGCAACATAAAACAAGTAGTTAAAACGAAAGCTTACATTTTGTGTTCGTTTACATAAATACATTACATGGTTGTATACAGGCATTTGTCATTGGGTTGTTTTTTTTTACAATTTTTTCTATATCGGGAACAAGCGTCCATAAAACTGCCAAACATGCACAGTGGTGGAGTTCCTCATCCTTGAGAGATGCTTACAAATTTGATTTGATGAGTGTCATACCCAAACAAAGACTTTTACAGATGTAAATAGAATTGAACATGAAGAGCACTTATGCCACCTTCTTATGAAGTCTCAGATACATTTGCTGTAAACCTCTTGCAAGGGAGAGTTGTTGAACCAATCTTTCAGCTTGGTATTATAACTACAAGCTATGTGGAATTCCCTAATCTGATACAAAAAAAGTTCAACAAATAAATCAAGAATGGGCTTAAGCTCTACAAAGTCAGTGAACCGTGTGGAAAATGTCTGTTTTAAACGTTGAATGATTTCCTTGTGTTTTTGTTAATAATGACGTTCTGGGAAATATTTCTTTAAATTTCAAATGATGAGAGGCTGTATAAAATACATGCGTGGATGTAGAAATAGGACTCCTCTTACTCCTGCTTGAAGAGTGATGATTCTCTGCTTCTCCATTTCTTTTCAAGACTCGCCCATAGTTGAAATGCTACCATCAAGCATACACATTTCACCCTATGCAAGCGCTAAGTGAATGCCAGATAAGCAAGGGACATACAGTGAGAGTTAGGCCAACTGGTGCACTGCTAGAAGTGCTGTTTGGACAGCTTTATCCTATACCTTAAATTCAGCAAAGGCCATTTATATTTACTAGCTTTGAAAAGAGTCTTAACTCACACTTATAATTTCCAGGAGAGGAGAAAAACTATCTGCAAACTTCATTGTACTCTTATTACCGGTGCATAGTTTTTTTTGTTTTTTGTTTTTCAGATATTTATTCCATTAATTTGTTAGGAAGGAAGCCATACTTTCCAGTGTCAACTTAGTTAAATGTAACTTAAAAGCTTTTCAGTCTTTGAAATGAGAACACCCTCCGGTGTATACTTGTGGCGACCATCTTACCGTGATACACATCCTTATGGAGTGTGTGGACCTGGTCGATCTGTGCCGTAGGCTTAACCTCAACGAGTACAATCTCCCTCATCCTGCAAGATGACGAGCAGTCAGCAGACCTCGTCATCCGTTTTATGAGGGATAGTGGTCTTTTCTATCGTGTGTAATGATGTCCTTTGTCATAGTGTATTTGTGTTAACTGCACTTTTATCCCATTGACTTTATTTTAGTTTGTGTTGTGTATTTTAATGTATTGTTTTAATGTCTAACGTGAACTATATATATATCTGTACTTCCAGGCAATGTCTTGTTCCTTTGTTACCTGTATTTTCTATTGTTTTATTGGAAAATAAGGCATTGCGAATTAGATCCACTGATTGTTTAAATCTCATAATCATATTTCTTCATCGCCATTTTTTAACTCTAGTCAGTGGATACATTTTCAAATTTTAATTATCATATATCATGTCGCCCATCTTGTGCCATTAGGGGCCGATGACCTTTGATGTTAGGCCCCTTTAAACAACAAGCATCATCATCATTATCATCATCATCATCATCATCTTTTCAGTCTGTCGAACACACAAGTTAAAGATACATATTACACTACAACATACTTGTAAAAAAAACACATTATTAAACAAGGAATAAAAATACAATGTGTTTATTTTACAGATATATTATAGTATAATATTTTAACAAGTTTTGGACCGGGCGAGTTGGCCGTGCGGTTAGGGGCATGCGGCTGTGAGCTTGCATTCGGGAGATAGTGGGTTCGAATCCTGCTGTCGGCAGCCCTGAAGATGGTTTTCCGTGGTTTCCCATTTTCACACCAGGTAAATGCTGGGGCTGTACCTTAATTAAGGCCATGGCCGCTTCCTTCCAACTCCTAGGCTTTTCCTATCCCATTGTCACCATAGATAGATAGATAGAAGGCAGGGCTCCACACGTAGGTCTAAGAAGACCCTTTGTGTCCCTTAAACGGGTTTGCCTAGTCCAGCCCTAGTGCTCCTATAAAGGATAACCAGTATCTGGATGTTGGCATTCCTGATGTCTTCCAGGTTCACAAAATGTGAGCCAAGATATCGATGTCTAGTGCTTGCAAGAGCCTCGCTCTGACACAACACACGCGCAGAGGTCTCTTCCTCCCAACCGCATCTTCTACACATCGGATCGTGACTGACTTTCATGATGTGTAGGTGTCTCTGTAAGGTATTGTGGCCTGTCAACAGTCTAACTACCATTCGTATTCTGGTCCTATTAAAATTTATTAGGACCTTTTTATATCATTGGTTGGGCCCTTCGATAAGTTCACATGCCTGCCTTGCTGCGGTTAACCTCTTCCAAATGTCTAAGTGAAACTGGTTTGTCCACTGGGATGTTCCCAGTTTCACACTTGTTAGTGATACTCCCAGGAAGGGCTCTGGTCCTATGAAAGGATCTTTTGAGCCTTGTTTTGCTAGTTTGTCAGCTTCTTCATTTCCACTGATTCCTGTGTGCCTAGGAACCCATAACAGGGTAAAGTTCACACAGCTTATCTAACATCCTTTGGCACTCCCATACCATTTTGGATGTTGTTCTAACTGCGCATAGTGCTTTTAACGCTGCCTGGCTGTCGCTGCAAATTGCGACGCATCTTCTATGTCCAGGCATGTTCCATACGTGTACAGCACAGGCCAGTATTGCATATACTTTGGCCTGGAAAACAGTAGCATATTTACCCATGGGAAGGGCGAGCCTTGTCTTAGGCCCGCAGACCCCAGCGCCTGTGCCCGTCTCTGTCCACGAGACATCTGTGTACCATGTACAGCCCACAGACCTAAGACGGGTCCCAGCATCCTTGACCCACTCTTCCCTTGTGGGTATCAGCACTGTGAACTTATAGTTCAGATTAAAACTAGGCTTCATCAGGTCCCCGATCATCATTGTCGTAGGCCAAGTCTGGTGAAGTCTTGTAAGAATAGAAGCATGACCTCTGTTCAGATTCTTGAAAGACCATCCTCCGAGTGACCAGAGGTGGTAAGCACTCATTCCCGCTATCTCCTTAACATATAAATGTAAGGAGGGAAGGCATAGGATGGCCTCCATTGCACACAATGGTGTAGTATCCAGTGCCTCTGTTATTCCTAGACACTCAAGTCTCTGGACACTGTTTAACTTGGTGGTCACAGTTTTACTCTCAGAACCTGGTCACCAGACTAAAGATGCGCAGGTGATCATGGGCCGTACAATAGAAATATAAAGCCATTTGACCACCCTATGTCCTAGGCCCCAAGTATTTCCGACGGCCCTGCGACAGGCCTACATAATCTTGCGAGCCTTATCCACCTTATGGTCTATATGTTTTTTCCAACTCGGTCTTGCCTCGAGGATTACCCCTAGGTACTTAACTGAGGTTGTGTCAACTAATTTTTTCCCAAATAGGAATGTATCTGACAGTCCGTTTAGCCTCCCTCCTCCTAGTAAACACCACGAGCTCCGTCTTGTCGGGATTGACCGACAAGTCCGTATTGTGGCATCATCTTTCCACCCTCTGTAGGGAGCTCTGTACGAGCTCTGAAACCGTACTGGGGAAATTTCCTACCACCATCAGGCTAATGTCGTCTGCATAGCCTTGGGCATAAATTCCTCCATCATTTAACCTGGTAAGTAGTTCATCCACTACCAGGCACCATAATGTTGGTGATAATACTCCTCCCTGTGGACACCCCCAGTCTATATTAGCTCTCAACATTCCTGTGTTGAGGGTAAACAGAACTTTACAGCCCTGCAGTGAGACCATAATCCATCTTATGAGCATCCTACTCACGCCTCTTCTCTCTAGACTAAGTTCTATGAAGCCCAAAGATGTGTAGTTAAAGGTCCCTTCTATGTCTAGGAATACCACCATAGCAAGTTGTTCTGATCCAAGGCGCTCTCCAGTCTCGAAACAAGTTGGTGTAGTGCCGTCTCAACCAACTTCCCTGGTTGGTATGCATGCTGATGAGAATGCAGGGGACAATCTCGTAATACTTTCTCCCTGATATGTCTATCCATCAGTCTTTCCAAAGTCTTAAGCAGAAAAGACGTTAGACTAATGGGTCTATAATTCCTTAGGTCTAGTATACGATGACCTTCCGGGTTTAGGTATATACACTACCTTCGCCTGATGCCACAAGGAGTTCACATACCCCATGGTGAGACAGGCTCTAAAAATTCTGACCAGGTATGGTATAAGGACCACTCCCACTTCCTGAAGAAGCGCTGGGAAGATCCCATCCATTCCTGGACTTTCATAAAGGGCAAAAGATTCTAATGCCCACTTCACCCTTCTTGGGGTAACAACTTCTATCGGGTCGGAAGGATCCGCTTGATTCTACTTCACTATTCGTGACTACTGAACCTGGAAAGTGGGCATCAAGCAATAAGCTCAGGGTCTCCCCTTCTGTGGATGTATATCCACCCAAGGGAGACTCCAATAAGCCCAACCTTGCCCTTCCATCCAAGGTTAGAATTTTATGAAGCCTTGCTGCTTCATGTTGACTCTCGATGGAGTTGCAAAACTGCCTCCAGGATTTCTTAGAAGCCTTTTTGACTTCTGACTTGTATTTTCTTTGTGATTCTTTGTAAGAATCTAGACTTTCTTGGTCTTGAAGGTCCCTGTATTTGTTCCAGAGCCTTCGTGTGTTTCTCCTCAGGTGTTCCAGATAACTGTTCCACTTGAAGCTTCCTGTTGTTCTTTTTGCCTTAATAACTGGGCAGTTTAATTCATAAGAGGTAACTAGTGTCTGTGTGAGAAAACTCACACTGAGCTCCAGCTCCTCCTTATTCTTGATTATATTTGAGGGTCCTCCTTCCAGTCCCCTCCTCACATCCTCCCTAAAAGACGCCCAATCAGTTCGTCTAGGATTCCTGTAAGATGGGATCTCGAAGGAGCCCTCTGTATGAAACACAATGTGTCTGTGGTCTGACAAGGAAGGCTCCAAAGAAACTTTCCAATCTTTAAATTCCTGTATGATTCCCATGGAACCCAGGGTAAGGTCTATGATCCCCTCACTCCTATTATTGATGAAGGTTGGGGTATCACCTATGTTCTTGATCTCAAGATCAGTTGTACATAGAATTTCTATGAAATTTTCTCCCCTTCGATTTGTATATTTGCTTCCCCAAATGCTGTGGTGAGCATTGGCGTCACATCCTACTGTGAGGTTAAGTCCTTGTTTCTTACAGTATGTCACCAGTCTCTTGAACTCCTCCAGCGGGGGTGGAGATTCAGAGTCTCCTGGGAAATATACAGAGCAGACAACCAAATCTCTTGGCTGTCTGCCCTCTTCATATCTCACTAGGACTGCTACTAGGTCTCTAGTAATGAAGCCCGGTATAGCCCAGGCGTTATGATCCTTAACTAGTACACATGTTCTAGGCTTCTCCTCCACTACTCCACTGAAGAGAGTGAAGCCTGCACATTTTAGACCCATGATATGTCCTTGTCTAAGCCAGGGCTCTTGTATCAAGGCGACCGAAAACCCACCTTTCTGGATACTTCTTATAAGTACCCTAGAGGCCGTTATACAATGTTGTATGTTTGATTGTATTAAAGTAATCATTCCTTACCTTCATGCAATGCTTTACCTTATGCAGTCTCCGGAACATGCAGCTCCGGCTCCCGCGATGAATCTTGAGGCTTGGCTGGCCCAGGCTCCTGCTCCTGCTCCTTGCCTCTGTTGGTCTTGGTATTGTCTGTGGTGGGGTTGGTCCTCTGCTTGTCGCGTTTGCCCTCCACCAGGGTGAAGGTGGCAACATGCACCCTACAGAAGATCATCTTTCCCACTACTTTTCCACATCCCTGGAGTCCATGCTGACCACAAGGCAGACACCCTTCTTCTCCTCCTTGCGGTCGTAGATTCTCCAGCTACTGGGGTTTAGACCATGGTTCTGGCATGCCATTTTTCTCAAAAAGACGTCATTGTCCTTTGGTTGTCCTGGTATCCAGACCATGACTCTCTTGTAGGAAAGGAGTTTATCCATGCCCACAATTGTGAGCCTGGCTCCTTCCCACGGCTGCATATCTGTAACAAGACTAGAGAGCCATGCTACAGTCTCATTGTTCTCTGCAATAATGATGGCTGCACCTCTCAACAGATAGCAGTCCGGGAACTGAGGCTTAATGGGCCCCTGCTCCGGAAGCTCATCTATCAGACTGGTGATATCCTCCTCTACAGACTCCACCTGTTTTTCAGTTAGCTGCTGGTCAGGATATCCTTCAGGCACTATGGCCCTCCTGATTCCAGCTTTAGCTATTCTGGCATACTCCACCTTAGGTCTTTTGTGGCCTTGCCGATCTTCTTCTGGGGTTGCCCCCGACAGGAGTTGTTTTCCCACTGGCATCTTGGTGGCAGGAGTCCTCTGTGCCCTGGAAGCAGAACCCGTTTCAGGGTCCCGCCTCTTGTGCCCATTGGATCCCCCCACAGTCGTTGCCATGGCATTAGAAGGCCTCTCAGCTCCAGGAGTTAGGCCCTCTTTGGCCTGCTCCCAGACCTTTAAAGCCTTCTTGTACTTTCTCTTCTCAGTGCCGGGGTGCTTTTTCTTCTTCTTCCTCTGAACTAGAAGATTGCCCACCTCTAGAGTGAGCTCTCTTACGGTCGAGATCGTGCTGTCCGAGGTTATCTCCGAAGAGTTCCCATTGGTTGTCGTCGAGCTAGTGTTTCTCTCAGAGGCCCCAGAGGAGCTCTCAGGTTTTTGGGCTGTTACAGTACTCATGTAGGTCCCACGAGTAGCTAGGGAAATATGATGTCCGCCCAGGCGGAGCCCCGCATACCCGGGTAAGGCTACTTACTTCGAGAGGGCGCCAGGTATCTCGAAAGCTCTGTTCAAGACATATCTCCCATGTGCCATACACCCCATCGGCATGGGACACATTACACCTTAGGGGGGGGGGGGGTGCTTTAGCTTGGCTCCTTGTATACCGAATGGTTACCCAAGTTTGGGAGGCTATGATAGAAGGAAAGAGAGTAAGATGGATGGACTCCGTCAAGAACAGTATAAGAAAAAGAAGAAGACAAGACTGGACTGGAATACAATTACCGAAGAGGAGTGGTGGAAGGAGAAGCAATGGTGGATAAGTGTTGTCAACACCCTGACCTGGCAGGAGCTGGATGGGGAAAATGAAAATGATGATGATTTATATTTAACTTGTGTGTTCGATAGACTGAAAAGCTTTTAATTTACAAATATTTGTTTCTTCATTATTTTACTTCGTCCATTTTTAAAATACTATTTGTATAATTGTCCATCTCCGTAATGTAATGGTTTGCACTAGTAGCTCCTGTCCTCAGAGACCTGATTCAATTCCCAGTACTGCCAGAAATTTAAGATTGCCAGGAGGGCTGGTATATGGTTTAGAAAGGTGCACACAGCTGACCTCCATAGGGAATATGCCTGAAAAAGATACACCCCCTTGGGATGAGGACACATATTTACATTTGTATAATTATAATCGCTCATTTTAAAATCGACATACAACTGTTTACCTCCCAAAGGCTTGCTTTTTACAACATAAAATGGAGGTGAGTTGCTTTTGTATACCTTCAACTAGATTTCTTTCTTAAAATTTCTTACGATACCAGAACCTCAGAATATGCTAAAACTGGAGTTACAATTCTTGACCTCTGTGATACAGGCATGTCCTAGTGTTGTTGACTGTGTTTCACTTAGGTACACGGGGCCAAGTCTATCTTACTCTCTGTCTGATACCTGTAGATATGCCTGATATATGGCAGGGTTCTCCTCTACAGTGTGTAAATGATGTCATGTTTATATCCCCTTTGGCATAGTAATATTGTGATAATGTTCCTCCTTCTGTTTTTCAGGTGTTCCTTTTCCAAAAAATTTTCTTTCAATAGCCAAAACAATCTTAAAACGACTGTTCAGAGTCTACGCTCATATCTATCACCAACACTTCTCGGAAGTGGTACAATTGGGAGAAGAGGCACACTTGAATACATCTTTTAAACATTTCATCTTTTTCGTCCAGGTAATGAGAAATTCTGTTTATTTCAAATCTATAGTATAAATTACTGCAATTTTCTCCCATTTTTATTTTAATTTGTGTTAGTGTTTTGTGGTGTTTAATAACAATAATAATAATAATAATAATCCATTTTTCTCGTCCAACTCCCATTGGGTTGGGAATTTTTATGGCACCTTTCTAACTTCCACCATCCAACCACCATTGTTCCTCCTTAACTATGTCCAATCCAGGTTCTTCCAATTATACTATGCTTGATCGTTTTCAACCATCTTAGTCTGGGTCTGGGTCACCCCTTTACCCTCCCTCTGGGTCTCTGTAATCCGCTTCGGCATCCTTCCCTCTCCTATTCTCTTAACATATTCATAAAATTTTCATTTTACTGGCCTTGATTTTATTCTCCCGTCGTTTTGTCATTGTCCAGATCTCTGCTGCATACGTCAGTATTGGGCAACAGTACATCTTAATACATCACTATCAAAGGGTAGAGAAGGGTCCACCTATTCAATACCATAAGCTTATATATTGTCTTATAAAATTGGGACTTGTTTCGACCCCATATATATTGGGTCATCTTCAACCACGCTACAATTGAAAGACATATTCACATATATAACCAATAGTTATAGACATAGTTCAGCATCAATCACGGCAGATTTGATGTGTCATTTATTTTCAAGTTTGGATGTGTTGTTCAGACTTCATCAACATTTTAAAAGTAAGATTGTAAATTGTGGGATACCAAAGTGTTTAATTTATTATTGGTTATATGTGTGCATATGTCTTCCAATTGTAGAATGGCTGAAGATGACCCAATATGTATGGGGTTGAAACTAGTTCCAGTTTTGTAAGACAATTTACAAGCTTATGGTATTGAATAAGTGGACCCTTCTCTACCTTTTGATAATGATCAGTTGTCAATACGGACCATAATGAAACTCATACATAAATAAATACATACATACATACATACATACATACATACATTCATACATACATACACACATACATACATTATCGTTAAAGAATGTTATGCCTTTCAGCCTTCAGACTGCAAGCCTCTGTGAATTTACAAACCGTCGCCACAATCCTCTATTTGCAACTAGTGCTGTAGCCTCACTTGTTCCATACCTCCTATCTTTAAATCATTAGAAACTGAGTCTAACCATCGTCGTCTTGGTCTCCCTCTACTTCTCTAACCCTCTGTAACAAGAGTCCATTATTCTCCTAGGTAACCTATCCTCCTCCATTCGCCTCACATGACCCACCACCGAACCTGGTTTATGCCTACAGCTTCATCCACAGAGTTCATTCCTAACTTAGCCTTTATCTCCTCATTCCGAGTACCCTCCTGCCATTGTTCCCACCTGTTCGTACCAGCAATCATCCTCGCTACTTTCATATCATTTACTTCTAACTTATGAATAAGATATCCCGACTGCACCCAGCTTTCGCTCCCGTAAAGCAAAGTTGGTCTGAAAACAGACTGATGTAAAGATAATTTTGTCTGGGTGCTGACTTCCTTCTTGCAGAATACTGTTGATCGCAACTGCGAGCTCACTGCATTAGCTTTACTACACTTTGATTCAATCTCACTTACTGTATTACCATCCTGGAAGAACACACAACCTAAATACTGAAATAATCGACTTGTTCTAGCTTTGTATCACCAATTTGACATTCAGTTCTGTTGAATTTCTTACCTACTGACATCAATTTAGTCTTCGAAAGGCTAATTTTCATACCACTCATTGCACCTATTTTCAAGTTCCAAGATATTAGACTGCAGGCTTTTGGCACAATCTGCCATTAAGACCAAGTCATCAGCATAGGCCAGACTGCTTACTACATTTCCATCTAACTGAATCCCTCCTTGCCATTTTATACCTTTCAGCAGATGATCCATGTAAACTACGAACAGCAAAGGTGAAAGATTACAGCCTTGTCTAACCCTTGTAAGTACCCTGAACAAAGAACTCATTTTACCATCAATTCTCACTGAAGCCCAATTTTCAACATAAATGCCTTTGATTGATTTTAATAATCTACCTTTAATTCCATAGTCCCCCAGTATGGCGAACATCTTTTCCCTCGGTACCCTGTCATATGCTTTCTCTAGATCTACGAAACATAACTGCCTATTCCTCTCGTAGCATTTTAATTACCTGGCACATACTGAAAGTCTGATCCTGACAGTCCCTCTATGGTCTGAAACCACACTGGTTTTCATCCAACTTCTCAACCACTGATCGCACCCTTCCTTCCAAGATGCCAGTGAGTACTTTGTCTGGCATACTAAACAGTGAGATACCTCGATAGTTGTTGCAATTCTTCCTCTTCCCTTGCTTATAGATAGGTACAATTACTGCTTTTGTCCAATCTGAAGGCACCTTACCAACACTCCATGCTAATCTTACTACTCTATGAAGCCATTTCATCCCTGCCTTTACACTATACTTCACCATTTCAGGTCTAATTTCATCTATTCCTGCTGTTTTATGACAGTGGAGTTTATTTACCATCCTTTCCACTTCTTCAAGGGTAATATCACCAACATCATTTTCCTCCTCCCCATGAGCTTGGCTGTTCGCAACACCACCAGGACGATTTCCTTTTACGTTGAGAAAATGTTCAAAATATTCCCTCCACCTCTCCAGTGATTCCCTAGGTTCTGTTAAGAGTTCACCTGAATTACTCAAAACACTGTTCATTTCCTTTTTTCCTCCCTTCCTAAGATTCTTTATTACTGTCCAGAAAGGTTTCCCAGCTGCGTGACCTAGCCTTTCCAGGTTATTACCAAAATCTTCCCACGACTGCTTTTTGGATTGAACAAGTATTAGTTTCGCTCTGTTTCTTTCGTCTATGTACAAATCCCTGTCTGCCTCGGTCTTGTTTGAAGTCATTTCTGATAAGGCTATTTTTACGTTTATAAGCTGCTCTTACTTCATCATTCCACCAAGATGTTTGCCTTTTCCCATCTCTACAGAGAGTTGTTCCTAGGCATTCCCTTGCTGTTTCAACTACAGCATCCCTGTATACAACCCATTCTCCTTCTATAACCTGAACCTGCTTACTGTCTACTGTTCGAAACTTTTCACTAATCATGTCCATGTACTTCTGTCTAATTTCCTCGTCCTGGAGATTTTCTACCTTTATTCGTTTGCAGACAGATTTCACTTTCTCTACCTAGACCTAGAGATACTTAGTTCACTACAGATCAGATAGTGGTCTGTATCATTGAAAAATGCCCAGAAAACTCGTACATTCCTAAAAGATTTCCTGAATTCGAAGTCAGTTAAGAAAAAATTGTATCTGGTGCCCCTAGCCTCCCATGTGCAGTGGTGAATAGCCTTATGCTTGAAGAATGTATTCGTAACAGCTAAACCCATACTAGCACAGAAGTCCAGCAAATGCTTCCCATTCCCATTAACTTCCATATCTTCCCCACATTTACCAATCACCCTTTCGTATCCTTCAGTTCTATATCTTACTCTCACATTGAAATTGCCGATTAGCACTATTCTATCCGTGCTGTTGACCCTGACCACGATTTCACTCATTGCTTCATAAAACTTGTCAACTTCATCCTCAACTGCACCCTCACCTGGTGAATACACTGAGACAATTCTCGTCCTTATTCCTCCAACTGCCAAATCTACCCACATCATTCGCTCATTTACGTGCCTAACAGAAAGTATGTTGCATGCAATGGTATTCCTGGTAAACAGCCCTACCCCATACTCTGCCCTTCCCTTTCTAACGCCCGTAAAGTATGTTGCATGCAATGGTATTCCTGGTAAACAGCCCTACCCCATACTCTGCCCTTCCCTTTCTAACGCCCGTCAAGTACACTTTATAATCTCCTATCTCTTCCTCCTTATTTCCCCTTACCCGTATATCACTTACTCCTAGCACATCCAGATGCACCCTCTTTGCTGACTCAGCCAGTTCTACTTTCTTTCTTCCATAAGCCCCATTAATATTGATAGCTCCCCATCGAATTCCATTTTGTTCGCCAAGTTGTTTCCAAGCAGTCCCTCGCCTGTCAAATGGGAGTGGGACTCCATTACTCCATAGGTCCGAGGCTTGCTTAAAATGTTCTGAGCTCGGTAAATTCATGAAGCAGGATGCTACCCTACTTATACATAGTCCAAGTGAGGATCTCTCCTCTAACGGGTTATGGACCACCGGTGGATTGTATAGTCCTAGCCGCCTGAGCACAAGGAGGGCTATGACTCAGAATGTGTCCGAGATGCTCACTCCTATTCCATAGCAACTGATATCTCAACTCTCAGGACCACTTACTAGGCCACTCAGCCGTTGTCCATGGTTCACGAACTAGGACGTGAGTACAGTAACCCACACCATGAAACTCATAACTTATGAATTCTTTACACTTCATTGGTACTTCCTTCCTCCACACCAGGTTCCTCACACTCTGGTAGAATGCATTTCCCTGTTGAATCATTTTACTGATCTCCATGTCCAGCCCTGCATCCTCAGTTTGCTTCCCAAGTACTTGAAGCTCTCCACATTTTCAAGTCTTTGTCCCTTTATTTTATAATTTCTTTCCCTTCCCTTTCTCTTCAAGTCAATACCACTGGCTTATTCTTGTCCACACTGATTTTAATTCCATAATTTTCCATATCACTCAACATGGCTAGTTGCCCTTGTATTTCCTCTCTGTTTGCTGTCTACACCACAATATCATCTTCAAACAGCATTACCTTCAGCTCGCTGTCCCCATATTTAACCTTTGTCTCCTTCACAATTCCTTCCATTACCATTGTGAATAACAGTGGTGACAGCACACTTCCTGATCATTGTCCAGTTTTGTTCCAAAACCACTCTGTCCTCCCACATGTGTCTGGACACTGCTGCAACAATTTTTGTACTTTGCTTGCACGCACTGTATCGTTTGTTTTCCAAATCATCTTAATACCACATGTAGCATTATTCACATCTTTCTGTGAATCACATTTTTTATCTTTTGTTCCTTCTTTTTCAGTACCCTGCTTCACCACGTTACTCCCTTTTTTTTTTATACTTCAGGTTAGCCAGGCTGAGTAGCTCATGCAGTAGAGTGCTGGCCTTCCGAGCTCAGGTTGGTAGGTTCTATCCTAGCTTAGTCCGGTAGTATTTGAAGGTGCTGAAATATGCCAGCCTTGTGTTGGTAGAATTACCAACATGTTAAAGAACTCCTGGGGAGCAGAATTCTCACACCTCGGCAGTTTTGAAAACCCTAAAAGTTGTTAGTGGGGCATAAAACCTGTAACATTTTTATTATTATAACTTGTAGGTCCAGCACCTCGTCCATGTCATGGGAGATGGTCAGCTGGATGAAGTAGAGGATTACCTGTAGGGGTGAAATAGAATGGGGATTATATACCCATGATCACTACGCTAACTGTGAAGGTCCTACAGGACCCTGAATAGCTCTGTGAAGAAGCCATGTTAGGCATAGCTGGCCAGTGGTGGATTAAGCGTGATTTCAAGACAAATACGAGCGTCGGATCAAAGAACTCAGGATGACAACAACAGCTAGGTGCATATGACAACTTACAGCCCGAACCAGATGCACTATACGAGGACGGTTTGAAAAGTTCTCGGAATCACCGCTGGATGTCAGTGCTAGAGCAACGAGGTTCCCGCGCAGTAATCATACATCCTTTGTGAGGGAACACGTGGCGCGTCAGTGCTCTAGCTGCAGGAGTGTGGTAGTGACGACTCTTTGCTATTGTTCCCGCGTAGTGATTTGTGACAAGGGAAAAAAACTGAGATTCGAACAGTGATTAAATACTTTGTCAAAAAGTGTTACAACCCCAGAATTTATCGCAAAAGTGCATAAAATGGTCATGGAGGATCGTCGACTGAAAGTGCGGGAGATTGCTGAAGCTGTAGAGATGTCTTCTGAACGGATATATTATATTTTAACCGAAGAATTGGGTATCAAAAAATTATCCGCAAGATGGGTGCTGTGGCTCTTGACATTGGACAATAAACGCACCAGATTGGAAATGTCCGAACAAAGTCTGGCCGGTTTGTGACTACAGATGAAACTTGGGTCCACTACTATACCCCAGAGACAAAACAGCAGTCAAAGCAGTGGAAACATGTTGATTCACCACCACCAAAGAAAGCAAAGGCAGTGCGTTCGGCTGGAAAGGTCATGACCTCAGTTTTCTGGGATGCAAAAGGCATTCTGCTGATAGATTATCTTCCTACTGGCCAAACAATTACGGGGAATTACCATGCAAACCTCCTAGACCAACTACAGGGAAAGATACGCGAAACAAGGCCTGGTTTGGCAAGGGAAAAGGTCATCTTTCATCAGGACAACGCTCCGCCGCACACAAGTGTTATTGCCATGGCAAAACTTCATGAACTGGGGTACGAATTGTTGCCACATCCACCTTATTCACCTGATTTGGCATCATCAGACTTTCATCTATTCCCCAAGCTGAAAATTTTCCTCGGTCGACGGAGATTTTTTACAAGGGAAGAACTGACAGCCGAATTGGAGAGGTATTTTGCAGGCCTGGAGGAATCTTTTTCGAGATGGGATCAAGGCATTGGAACATCACTGGACCAAATGCATTAGTCTACAGGGAGACTATGTTGAAAAATAAAAGCAGTTCCACAGAGGTAAGATACTTAATTCTAGTACATTCCGAGAACTTTTCAAACCACCTACGTAGACAATACTGGACACTCCCATATTTTACTGTAGAAAACTGAGAGATGTGTTGATACTGGCGCACATGGCAGCCAGGCTTCGTAAACCAGGCTGAACATTTGGAACTACAAAAGTTGCATGTTAATATTGGTAGAAATAATGAAATTCTATAATGATTTTTATTTTATGTATTGTTGTTTTCTTATTTTCTTTGTCAAATAACAATATATTAACACTATGCTTTGTCACTAAAGACATCTCTAACAAGCTATCTGTATATATAAAATAGCATGTCCTGACCGAGTCGAATATTCCAGTACAATTGTGTGCATATGCATGATCTTCTATGCTTTAACACTAGAACGGCCGAACATTCCTCATACCTATAAAGGCCGCAGGCGGTCATTTTGACCGCTGCCACTTACTGACGTATACCTAGGATCCAGGATCTGAGAAACATGCGAATGTTCAATTATTTATTTTAAAACAACATAGTTAACCATTAGGATGTATTGTATACAGGTCAATCCATTGTTAAATATTAATAATTGTTCATATTATCTCACTTCTGATAGGTAACAATGAAATATTTCGGCGGGCTTGCTATTGAATGCCTTTGTGAAAAATTATGATAAAAATAACGGTCTCTATTTGTTTACAATCCTATTTAGGCACTTGACAAGCAATTCATGCAAGTTATTACCTTACACGAACATTTTTCACAGACTACTTTGTTGCACGAAGAACATGTGTCAGAGGTTTTGTTCTGTTTACAATTGGAGTTCACTTGACATTGTCGTCGCTTTCGACTGGCATATTGAACCTGAATCTGAGGCTCAGGCTGAAGTGTAGGGAGTTCAATCAACCGGGATCTTGTCTTCACAAAATCAGATCTTAGTTCTTGTATTACTTCAAGAATATAATCATGTCGAGAGATTCTCTGTCCCGTAACTTCCTTGTAGACTATCCATGAATTTATTGCTGCTAGATCAAGTACGTTGTAAAATACATGTACAGGCCACCTTCGGCATCCAGCTCTAGTGGAGTATTTACGCGCCATTTGATCAACTACATCCACACCATACTTAGTTTCGTTATAAAATTCAGTAGTACTAGGGAGCTTCTTGTTATCTTCACTGACTTGAACACTTGGATGTAGAGTGCTTAGCAGAAGCACATTCTTGTTCACTTTTCCTTGATATACTGTGAGAGTGGTGTGATCTTCCTTCTGAAGTACGACAGTCTCGTACAGATTCATACGTAGTGCTTTGATTGACACCGGGATTTCCTTCCTCACTCGATTGATAGTTCCAACAATACTAGTTTTCTTCTCTTTCAGTCTCTCAGCCAACTTTACCGATGTAAAGAAGTTATCAGTGGTCACGTTACGTCCTTTCATGAGGTATGGGTCCATAAGTTTCATGACAACATTTTCAGGCAGTGACTCATTGGCGGGTCGCATTTCGTCTTTCCCAAGATAAGGAAACCCATTGCACACATACTTAGAATCAACGTCTACCAGTAGCCAGAATTTTATGCCAAATTTATCTGGCTTGTTGGCCATATACTGCGTGAACCTGCACCGAGCTTTGCTGGGGAAGAGTTGTTCATCAGCTGTGACATTCGCTCCTGGTTTATATCACGCATAACAATTCTCAATAAATCTATTCCAAATAGCCGAAGCCAAAGCAAATTTATCTGTCTGCAAACGAGTGGATCTAGTTTTACGGAGATCAAAGCGCAAATACCTTAGAATTTCTTTGAACCTGTTTCTTGCCATAGTGTTAGTGAAAACAGGGGGACCCCATAAAGAAGACCACATATGATCTACAGCTAGACTAGTAAGTTTATAAGCTCCACGGGCGTATAACAAAGCAATAAAAGCATCTAATTCTTCCAAAGAAATAGACCAATTATTATCCGTTGTCTGTCTACGAGCTTCGGTCTCTGTACACATCTTTATATGCTTCAACATGGATGCGTCAATGAATAAACGCCAGGCACTAACCTTGCTGTTAGTCTCTACGTTACGCTTAGCGTGAGAAGTAGGCCCTGCTGCCTCTTTCAGTACATTCTGAGCAGCCATCCTTCAAGGGGGGTTCCCACTACTGTCGACAACAGTCCAAATAGTTGTTCCATCATTACCACATAACTGATCCCCTGGTGCAAATGAAGAAGACTTTACCAGTTCATGACCTCTCCCACCTCGTTCCCTTCCTCTTCGAACAGGTTGCCTGCTGCTAAGAGATCGTCCTCTGCTGCAAGATTGATCACGGCTGGTTGAAGGAGTAACTGCGTCTATCGTAGGTGCGAAGTCCACTGTGTGCATATTTTCATCAGGCGAATCACCATCACTGTCCGACATATTATCACACTGTTGAGTTATAAAATCCTCATCGTCACTCATTGCGTCTATATCTGATAATGTATCTTCGTCACCTGATTCGTCTTCTCCTAGCTTTTCAAGTTCTGCTAATAATTGAACAGGAGTAAGTTTTTGCCGCCGAGCCATTATTACGCACTATAGACACAAGGGACAGGCACTAACTCGTCCACTCGCAACCACTGCTAGAGGCATACTATTTAGTTACATCATACGCCCCTATAGCGCCACTTGTAAATATATCACAGGAAGCAATCAGTGAGCAGAATAGAGCTTTCCGTATCAAGGAAGTGAAGCGGTCAAAATGACCGCTTATGGCCTTCCTAGGTATAAGGGACAATATCGGCGTTCCCTTATTATCTACGGATGTAATTTTTGGCGTGAATGTACATAACCCTAAAATATTAAAAGTCACAAAAGAACAACCTCGTGCGTAAAAAATTACGAGCGTGGAAATACCATGAAATTCGCTAACGGTCAAAATGACCGCTCTGGCCGTTCTAGTGTTAACACTATGAGCCCGGATGAGTCAAAGTAGCATCTCTACCCTGTGCTGGCGTGATTTAAACTGTCAGAAAAAAAAATCACAGTGTTGTCAGTTTTTGCAGTATAAATAAACAAATTTATATACATATGCTAGAAAAAGTGCACTATCACATGAAATCAATTAAAAAATGCATACCTTCAGCATTGGAAATAAAATCAGGCTCCAATATTGGTGTTATCCTTGTTCATGCACTTGAATTTCTAATTCACTCAAAGTTTGATTTTTTTCAGTCACTGAACAACAGAATTACACATTTTCATTCCAAATACCTAGCTTTGCTATGGTAACACTAAAAACATTCTCTTATGCAAAGACCTGTCATATTTGCGGCAGTATATGGTCGTCATTTTCTTCACAGCACGGTCGGTGCTGTAGCAAACCTTGCATGTACGCTGCGAGTGTCCTTTCTTCTTCACGCTCACTGCAGTTATTCTGTGTGGAAAATAATCTCTACCTACTAGCCTTCCCGCTCGTGATTCTTCAGTAATTTCAGCAGCATTACTACTCACCAAATCATCTGCCAAAGCTTCACAAAATTTCTGTAGGGGAAGAACAAACAGGCCTGTTCACAGGAGCAATATCTTGTTTCCATTGTGTTCCCGTGCTTCTTACCTCCTTTCGTCGTTTTGCGACTGATTCATCTTCCTGAGGGCTTGTAGATTTTCATCTTCTTCTTCACAATCACTTTCATACAGATCAGAATCCAAATCGTTTACAAGTTCCATAATAATCTGTTCACTTATCTTTGGGCTGTATGCACCAGTAGGATTTCCTTTACTTGTACTAGGTCTGGGATCCATATCTCAATATACAGTATAAATAGACTACTTGAGAGATGATTGCAGACTGCTGAATCACTAGACTTTCATTCTAAATCTATGAAGTCATATAATCCATCATTAGAACACGTGCGCATGAATTTGAGCTTATTGAACCAGAACATGCCAGGAGTACATATGTCAGCAGTTAGGTAAGATCTAGCTGTATCGTAATTTATAAGCTTCATATCCGTATTGATAATTCACACAAATGCAAACAAGAGAAGAGCTCCACCTAATCAATACTTGTTTATTATTATTATTATAATTAAAAATACAGGACCGGTTTCAACCCTAACGGGTCATTTTCAGCTATGCATACATATACATATAACACATTGTACAATTGCGAACATTACCATATTTTGAAAGGAATATCATGTGATGGTAACATGTCAGGTTGTACTCATGAGTAGGGCATTCGTCAAATTGCGCATCTGAGAATTACAAGAATTACAACTAATTCATGAAATAGGCAAACACAGTGGGTATAAGAAAGAAATGATTAACAGAATTATTAATAAAATAATATTTCATTCCAAATCAAAATTAACAAAAACAGAAAAATCCAAGAAAGATTACCTATTATTTACCTTCAATAATACGCATATATATCCCATAACCAACATTTTCAAAAAAATACAACTTAAAAACAGCATACAAAACTACACACAACAGTGCCAATATCATACACAACGCTAAAACAATCAACAGCAATAATAAATACAACGATTCAGGGGTATATCGAATAAAATGCAACAACTGTGACACCAGCTACATCGGACGTACTGGCAGGAACTTTCAAATCCGTTATAATGAACACCTAAATGCCATAAAACACAATCATTTTTCCTCCATAGGCGAACACATTGAAGATTACAAACATATAAACACCAAGGGCCCCTTGCTCGACATAACAGAAGAATTTTATATTAATCTAGATCAATACGCCAACCCTTATTTTAATATAAACGAAATCACAGAAAATACAAATATCATCTTTAATATAGTCATTCCATCCCTAAAAAAATGCTTATCTTAACAGAATCAGTAAACAAAACTTGACACCCGCCAGAAAACCACCAGAAGATACACCCAACTCCACCCCTACCCGCTCAACAGCCATTCCTCCCGGCCCCCGTCCCTTCCCTCCACAGCAAACGGCATTAGCCCGAGGCGGACACGAAGTAGTACACAATGTGCTCCCAAACCATATACAACTTCAAGACCACAATAGCAGTAAGTACACGTTGAACCCTTTAGGTCCATATTGAGGGATACCTACCTTTCTTACCTATCACCAAAGTTCATGAGATCTGTCTCTTGGGTCGTTTCGGGTTCTTCGTCACTTGCTGAGGTAAAGGTAGGGTTCATTAATTCTAATCTATCTACCGGAATGAAAGGTCTGTTTAAAAGATTCCTATTTATTCAGGAAATTTCTGAAGCATGTCAATAGTATCATAGAAGTCAATTGTGTCCACTGGACACCACAATCATTTTTACATAAACGTCAGAACACTGGTGTGAGACTTTAACGTAACTGCCTGATGGGCATTCTTACTAGAAACCATTATCTCAATTACTAATCATTTAAGAAAGGAAAGTCTGGAAATCCTTAAATTCGGCTTCCATGTGAGACCACATGTACCATCATAGTGATTCGTTATGGTCCAGCCCTCGTAACACGAACTCTGGACTCTGGGAATAATTAAGGCCGTCCAATCGGTGTGTGCCACACAGTGGTTCTACGGCATGGACCCTTAATTGAATCGATGTGACCTGCGTCTATGTCATGGACCGACATCTACTCTTCTAAGTTACTTTAAAGTCATTGTGGATGATGACCGCAAGGAAATGATGCTACAATGGCATATGGCCCTAATCTGAGTCACTGAGGTTGATGACCCCTTACCATCCAAGTTTCTAGGCTGAAGGCTAAACACAATTAAGTTACATCGGTTTATGACCAAAGTTCCACTTTACTATCCCCAGCACATTCACTGCTCAATCAATCAAAGTTCAATAATTACAACAATAGCAATGCTCACAAACTTTGTGGCAGTAAAATCCATTTACTTCGGATATGTCCCCTTAATCGTTACTTTACATGTTAACATTTCCCAGAAAACAAACTAAAATTTCCAGAATGCATCTCCAAGTTATTCGCTTGATTAAAGTTATTTCAAATGCGGTTTCACTGAATTTAATAATTAAATAAATTTAAATGATTTAACGAAATATTAACGAACCACAAATTTTATCTCCGCGGACTCTGGTTTCTTCACAAATTTCTACGCAGCTGTGATGTGAGTTCAATATTGCGATGTTTATCCGGCTGGAAAAGAATTTTACATAATTCATGTCCAGCTATATATATCCTATCTCGTGATATCATGCTTAAAAATCTAATCTAGTCCTAACCGTTATTAACACTTGGATATCCTAATAATCTACGCACAAACCAAACAACTCGCCATATAATTACGATGTCATATCTCGTCATTACCATTATGAATTTTGCACACCCCTCACAGACAAACCGATCATCACGACCATCGCTCTATATTTTGGACAACCCTGAAATTGGGTTGCTCTGTTCCTTATACTCAAAGTTCGTGATTTCAAAAGTTCATTACATCCCCAATTACAGTATATCACAATACTCAGATCATTACCGGCTATGAATTTCAACTAAATCCAGCATTTTAACGTTTCCCCTGGCCGAGAATTACAGTACAATCTCAACTCCACTTCTTTCCCGCTATCATAGCTGAGGTCTCTCACCCCATGCTCGCTTGGCAGTTACATAAACCACCCGGTTCGTTCTACCTGACTGACTTCTCAAAATGCTCCCTTTAAACTCTGCCGACATAATTAAACAAATACGATATTCTAACCAACAAAATGCACAGATTATGCTTCAAGATGCCCACACTAATTACACGCGTTGCCAATTGATATCGCTATGGATTTCTATGAATTTCTTTCCATTCCCAACATTATAAAATATTCCTCGGGCTATCATGTCCCGGCTTCAATGACAGGACTCTAACCTGATTCACACATCTCATCTCAACTCATATAAAACATTCCTCGGGCTTCCGTGTCCCGGCTTCAATGACAGGTCCAACCTGATTCACAAAACTAACCTCTGTTTCCCAGCTCCACAATTATCATCGACAAAGAACTGGAATAAAATCCTCACTAGAAATCCCGACGTCTAATATCGCACAATGCATTAATCATGAATAACTTCGCATAAATGATATCGTATTTAATAACTTGATTTTTTACGAGAAATGACTGAAACATTCTACAGATCTTCTATTGTCAGTCAGACACAGTTTAAAATTGGCATTAAATAAAAACGTTTCTCTCCGTGACCAAATTCATCACCCTAGGTTCTCACCCGACAGCGTGCTTCCACTTGATTGAAAATGAGTGACCATGGATTATTATTATTAACGTCAAATTGCAGACAGAAGAATTTTACGTCGAATGAACATCTTAATTTGACATCACAAAATATAGGCAGTACACTCACACGGATGACGATCTACATTGGACGTGATATCACTTCGGAACCCTATTCAATAACTTTTTACAACACTATACAGCACTCGCAAGACTTCAAAAATTTATCCAAGTGGAAAATAAAACAAATGACTCTTTTAGTCGTACTCTCACATTTACAAAACTTAGTAGGGTGACCACTGCGTCGTATATCCCCATTCAAATACACTTTAAGAAATCACGAGACAGGATATAAGAGGTAGTAAGATGGAAAGTCACCTACCTCATGTCTTCATGCCAGTATTCGTCTTAGGGCTCACCTGTGACCCTGGCATTTTATTTAGCCATTTTTACATTCATGGCTTCACAATTTATTATTATTTCTTCAAGTTTCCTGGAATAAAGCATTAAAAAAAAAGAAAATACCCTTCACTTGTTTGCTTGAACGCACACGATGGACTATAATTATTTCCGCACACGAATTACTTAATCACATCAGAATTTATTCAGTACTTTGACCGTCCCATCTGGTACAATTATTTCACTCAAGAAAACTATCTCCTCATGGAGTCAAGACTTAGCCGCAATGGCTAAAATCTGCAGTTGAACTCAGTCTACTTTCGTTGGTTTGATTTCGCAGAGCAGCTCAACAATTTTTCGTCCGCTTTGTATCACAAATGCCGGAGAAGGAAGGTTCGTCATGGCGTCCCTTCATATTTATAGCAGTTACCCCCTCTCTTCGGATCTCTCCCTTTGCCGCCAAGAAAATTTCTATAAATTTTCTGACTTACCTAAACTGTAATTTCAAGAGTTTTGAAAGTGACTACATGCTTGCTACATTTCTGGCGGTAGTGTTCATGGACATTTAAAAATTTTACGGGTTCGATTTGTGAGATGATTGACCTCCTTTGATAGGCACTATATTTTTTTGACTTGGCGTGGTCACGCCATGTACACGCGCTTTGAAATAGTTCATAAAAATGACTTGAGATTCTTCCGCCGTCGACACGTGTGGTTGACGTCACATACCCCAGAGCGTGGGACCGAAGGTAATCACCCCCTCGTCACGTGTCAAATCCATGCTATCAAGAATCCAACTTTTAATTTAAAAGAACATTATGCATAATGTTCTTAGGGCACAAAGGTCATGGGTTCAACGTATAGATTCTCTCACTTGACCTAAGACATTCCTTCAACATATTAGTATCACTCACATCTTACTCTTATCTTTCACAGACAATTCTTACAATATCACGCAACTACAAAAAAGAAGGAGCCTCCACTCTGATTCAATGTAACATATCATCATCGTAATATGGCAAAGGACATTATGACTCATCTTTTAATGTAAACAACTGGATTTCATATACGACAAGCTGCAATTTCTACACTTCCATCCAAACCTCAACTGAATCTACACTACGTCTATATTTTGCCTTTTAGAGATGCAAAGTGTTTCTTATCCTTTGTGACATATGTGACAAAATATTTTTTAAATGACATATTGGTATTTTAAATGTAACTCATATTACAATTCAAGCCATTGAGTCTTTAATATAATGCACAGTTGTGGACAACCAGACTTAATGATAGCACTCAAACTGAAGAATTAAGAAATAGTGCAAGGAACTCGAAAATTCACAAGCATGAAAGTGTTTTACGCACATGTTTTTATTTTATGAATACTCATAAGTTAGTTTTAAGTTTAGTCAAACTGAAGAACTAAGAAACAGTGCAAGTCATAAACTTGAACATTCACAAGCATGAAAGTGTTTTACGCATATGTTGTTTTTATTTAAATTAGTTTTAAGTTTAGGAATATTCACTTTTCTCAGATGCGCAATTTGATGAATGCCCTACTCATGAGTACAACCTGACATGTTACCGTCACATGATATTCCTTTCAAAATATGGTAATGTTTGCAATTGTACAATGTGTTATATGTATATGTATGCATAGCTGAGGATGACCCGTTAGGGTTGAAACCAGTCCTGTATTTTTAATTATTATAATAATAATAATAATAATAATAAACAAGTATTGATTAGGTGGAGCTCTTCTCTTGTTTGCATTTGTAAGATCTAGCTGCGCGTACATGGCTACGAAACATTGTCCCAAGGTTGCACCACCAATCGCTATCGATCGATTACACCACCTATCAATAGTAAAGGAAATCGACAACACATTAAAACAAAACTAATTTGATAACATGAATAGCTTTCGAGTGACTGAATTTCAATTTTCATGGTAGTAATATTACTAACAGCGGCACTTAGCCGCACGCTGTGTGGTAGTAATATTACTACCACCGGACGCATAGTGGTAATGTTTCTTCTTTGACTCCTGGTCTTTTTCTTTCTTTCCTTTTTTTTTTTTTTCATTTTCTTTATATAACATACATACATACATTATCATTATAGACTGTTATGCCTTTCAGCGTTCAGTCTGCAAGCCTCTGAGAATTTACTAAACGTCGCCACAATCCTCGATTTTCAACTAGTGTTGTGGCCTCATTTAGTTCTATACCCCTTATCTTTAAATCGTTAGAAACCGAGTCTAACCGTCCTCGTCTAGGTCTCCCTCTACTTCTCTTACCCTCCATAACAGAGCCCATTATTCTCTTAGGTAACCTATCCTCCTCCATTCGCCTCACATGACTCCACCACCGAAGCCGGTTTATGTGTACAGCTTCATCCATCGAGTTCATTCCTAAATTAGCCTTTATCTCCTCATTCCGAGTACCCTCCTGCCATTGTTCCCACCTGTTTGTACCAACAATCATTCTCGCTACTTTCATGTCTGTTACTTCTAACTTATGAATAAGATATCCTGAGTCCACCCAGCTTTCACTCCCGTAAAGCAAAGTTGGTCTGAAAACAGACCGATGTAAAGATAGTTTCGTCTGGGAGCTGACTTCCTTCTTACAGAATACTGCTGATCGCAACTGCGAGCTCACTGCATTAGCTTTACTACACCTTGATTCAATCTCACTTTATTACCATCCTGGGAGAACACACAACCTAAATACTTGAAATTATCGACCTGTTCTAGCTTTGTATCACCAATCTGACATTCAATTCTGTTGAATTTCTTACCTACTGCAATTTAGTCTTCGAGAGGCTAATTTTCATACCATACTCATTGCACCTATTTTCAAGTTCCAAGATATTAGACTGCAGGCTTTCGGCACAATCTGCCATTAAGACAAAGTCGTCAGCATAGGCCAAACTGCTTACTACATTTCCACCTGCCATTTTATACCTTTCAGCAGATGATCCATGTAAACTACGAACAGCAAAGGTGAAAGATTACAGCCTTGTCTAACTCCTGTAAGTACCCTGAACCAAGAACTCATTCTACCATCAATTGTCACTGAAGCCCAATTGTCAACATAAATGCCTTTGATTGATTTTAATAATCTACCTTTAAGTCCATAGTCCCCCAGTATGGCGAACATCTTTTCCCTCGGTACCCTGTCATATGCTTTCTCTAGATCTACAAAACATAAACACAACTTCCTATTCCTCTCGTAGCATTTTTCAATTACCTGGCGCATACTGAAAATCTGATCCTGACAGCCTCTCTGTGGTCTGAAACCACACTGGTTTTCATCCAACTTCCTCTCAACGACTGATCGCACCGTCCCTTCCAAGATGCCAGTGAATACTTTGCCTGGTATACTAATCAATGAGATACCTCGATAGTTGTTGCAATCCTTCCTGTTCCCTTGCTTATAGATAGGTGCAATTACTGCTTTTGTCCAATCTGAAGGTACCTTACCAACACTCCACGCTAATTTTACTACTCTATGAAGCCATTTCATCCCTGCCTTCCCACTATACTTCACCATTTCAGGTCTAATTTCATCTATTCCTGCTGCCTTATGACAATGGAGTTTATTGACCATCCTTTCCACTTCCTCAAGTATAATTTCACCAACATCATTTTCCTCCTCCCCATGAGCTTGGCCGTTTGCAACACCACCATGATGATTTCCTTTTACATTGAGAAGATGTTCAAAATATTCCCTCCACCTCTCCAGTGATTCCCTGGGATCTATTATGAGTTCACCTGAATTACTCAAAACACGGTTCATTTCCTTTTTCCCTCCCTTCCTAAGATTCTTTATTACTGTCCAGAAAGGTTTCCCTGCTGCTTGACCTAGCCTTTCCAGGTTATTACCAAAATCTTCCCATGACTTCTTTTTGGATTCAACAACTATTTGCTTCGCTCTGTTTCTTTCATCTACGTACAAATCCCTGTCTGCCTCGGCCCTTGTTTGGAGCCATTTCTGATAAGCCTTCTTTTTATGTTTACAGGCTGCTCTCACTTCATTCCACCAAGATGTTCGCCTTTTCCCATCTTTACATACAGTTGTTCCTAGGCATTCCCTTGCTGTTTCTACTACAGCATCCCTGTATGCCACCCATTCACTTTCTATATCCTGAACCTGCTTACTGTCTACTGTTCGAAACTTCTCACTAATCATATCCATGTACTTCTGTCTAATTTCCTCGTCCTGGAGATTTTCTACCCTTTTTCGTTTGCAGACAGATTTCACTTTCTCTACCCTAGGGCTATAGATACTTAGTTCACTACAGATCAGATAGTGGTCTGTATCATCGAAAAATCCGCAAAAAACTCGTACATTCCTATAACATTTTATTAAAACATTGAATTCTTTATCAGTATACACATCTCTACAATTTTCACATACGTAATACACCACAATTTACAGAATCTGTTGGTCTTAAATTCACACTGAGTCCACTACTTTCAGAAATATAGTAAATAAACAAATTATGAATTCTGTTATACATTATACGTGCAGATTCATTGTGAAAAAAGGGAATGCATTATTTTCATACTGCTTCAGGGCAACAGGCACAGCATTCAATTTATCACTCTTTCTGGCTTCTTGGCTGAATGGTGAGTGGAGATGCCTTGGGTTCAGATGGCCCCGGGTTCGAATCCCAGCTGCGTTGAAGATTTTAACCTTAAATAGTTATTTACCCTGGTTCTAGGACTGGATGTTCGTACTGTCCCCCATATTCCTCCAACTCACACACAATACAATCCACCACTACAAAATCGCGCAGTTCCCATACACAGCACTTGCGACCCACACACACTGGAGGGTCTGCCTTACAAGAGGTTCACCAGGCAAGCCGAACCTGTCCTCAGACATCTTACAATTGGAGGCTATCTGACTGAATCTCCAGGGAAACAAGAATATGAAATTATTACATTAACCATGGATAACAGTCTTCTTCCTGGCATTCTTTCAATCTTATGTGGGGGCTTCTTTCTTACAATTTACCCTCCATTTTGCCCAGTCTGTGACATCAGCAGGATGAATTTCTGCAGCTTGCATGTCCTATTGTAGACATTCCATCCACTACATTTTAGGGACAGCCTCAAGGCCACTGTCCATCTATGCTAAGGGTAAGTACCTGCTTCGCAGTAAATTCTGTGTTGGCTCTGTCCGTACTAACTTATTCTCACTTCTCTCAGTTTGTCCCATCAAAATTTATGGGTTACATGTCAAATGGCCCAGAGAGCTGCCGGCTGAAACAGTGAGACACCTTCTGCAGTAGCTTTGTGCCAAAGAACACGGTTTTGTGCAGTTGTTGCCTAGGTGTTAGCATTTATGTTGGTGCTATTCATAGTCTTCTTAAGCTGGTCTTTATAACATTTCAAAGGAGCATCTTGAGACCTTTTTCCATGACCAATCTCACCAGAGAGAAGTTTTTTAGGCAGTCTGCTATCATTCATATGCTGGATATGACCAACCCATCTAATGATATAGATGTTGATTCCCATAGGGACCCTGAAATATTTGTCCCAAATGAGTAAATTTGAGTAATGAGTAATACCAGTATAAATGGTCCGTTATTGGACATTATAAATTTTCCAACTAACTCATTCCTGGTTGCCAGTGTTTTGCTCCAATGTGCTAAGTTGGGCTCATCAGTTGGTAAATGGCACACCCACCAAGACGCATGGCTAGTGCATACCGTGGAGGCCACTGAATAGGCTTCGAAGGCAACCAGGAATGAGTTAGCTGGAAAATTTATCATGTCCAATAACGGACCATTTATATTCGTACAACCCATCTAAGCTGATGAGTGATGATGAAGGCTTCATATGCTGTTCATCTGCGCCTTGTCAAGAACTGCCACATTGCTTATGTTATCATCCCCTGTGATGTTCATAATGGATCTAAGTTTCTGCTGATGGAAGCGTTCCAGTTTCTTTATGTCACGACGGTAAAATGTTCAGGTTTCACATCCATATAGTAATGTTGTTATGACTACAGCTTGGTACACCATTAGTTTGGTATATATTTTGAGATCCTTATTCAAGAAAACTCTGTGGGACAGGTGGCCATAAGGTACATGGGCAGAGCATATTCTATTTTCCATATCCTCTTCTGAGTTGCAGCATGTAGTTAGAATACCACCAAGGTAGGTGAATTGGTCTACCTGTTCAAGAGGTGTTCTTGCTATGGTGACATTTAGTTCAGGGATGGTACCACCTGGTACCGGCTGTGCAAGTACTTTAGTCGTATGGTTGTTGATGGTCAGGAGCTGCCTGGCCGAGGCGGTAAAAACGTACTCGGTTCACCCGGAAGGACGTGAGTTTGAATCCCCATCAGGAAGTCGTGAAATTTAAGAAACAGTCCACTTCCAGAGGTCCACATGGCCCTGAGGTTCACTCAGCCTACACCAAAAGTGAGTATCAGGTTAATTTCCTGGGAGCAAAGGCAGCTAGGCATAGAGCTGACCACTCTACCCCATCAAGTGCCGAGGTTACAGTTAGTGGAAGCCTTTACCTTCCACCCCTCCAAGGGCCTTCATGGCCTGTACGGAGATGACTTGCTTTTGCTTTGTTGATGGTCAGACCAAATCGTTCATACACTTCCTTACAACAGTCAATGGATTGAAACTCCATTACCCGAGTATTATGAGTCAGTCACTGAGAATGGAGCCTGGTTTGGTTGAATAGTCCATCATACCGAACCGTAATTTCCACACCTACATGGTCATTAGTAGAAGTCTCGTGAAGCATGGCTGCTTAATACAGGGTAAAAAGGGTGGGGGCAAGCACACAGCCTTGCTTAAGCCCATTTGTGGTAGGGAATTCTTCTGATAGCTCATTCAGGTAAAGAACTCGTTCAATTATTCCATCATGATGAGCCTGAATTAAGCCTACAAAACGGTCAGGACAGCCAAAGCGCCATAATACCATCCATGTAGCTTCTCTAGGAACAGAATCAAAAGCCTTTTCCAGATCGTAAAATACTAAAAGAAGCGGGATTTGTTGTTCTCTGCATTTCTCTTGGATTTGTTTAGCTAAAAGATCATGTCAGTGGTACCTCTTGAGGCACGAAACCCACATTGTGGTGGTGGTGGTGATTATTGTTTTAAGAGGAAGTACAACTCGGCAACCATCCTCTATATAACACTAATCAGAGAGAAAAAAGGAAGGGATCCAACACTTCAAAAAATGAAGAGAGGAAGAGAAGGGCCACGAAGGGCGTGAAAATGAAGACTCCCTAGCCCTCGCAAACCTAATAGCGTCGGGGTCGGAAAAGAACAAGAGTTGACCAAGGGAGGTCGGATAGGATAGATGTAAGTGAGGAGTCTGGCATAACTAAGTGGAAGGAATGCCAGGACTCAGCTGAGGGCCCCATGGTTGCCAACCTACGCTCCAAAGTTCAGAGCCCTTGGGGCACCCACATTGAGACTCAGGCAGTACCATTTCGGTGACAGTCTGCAGGCATTTCAACAAAATCCTTGCCAGAACTTTTCCTGCTATGGATAGTACGGAAATGCCACGATAATTGCCACAGATACTTCGATCACCTTTCTTGAAATGGTTACTATGGTGGCATTTTTCATGTCGGCAGGCACTTTCTGTCTTTCCCAAATTACAAGAATTAGGGAGAAAATCCTGGTCTTCAAAGTTAGTCCTCCACTTTGAATAAGTTCTAGAGGGATGTTATCTGCAGTGATATCCATCTGAAAACACAGGTCTCCGGACAGCCGGATATCTGAACAGAAAATGTATGTGCTATGGTGTACATGCCTGTATGGCATTGTTTTAACTATGGACCCCAAGCAATACCTTCTTTGCCATGCGAGTATTGCCTTGTGATTCACAATTAAGTATTTATTTATCTTCCACCTATTCAATACAGTGATTGCTTAAGGCAACTTTATGGTTAAAAGTGGTACATGTTTCGTATATTATCAACATCTTCAGCCACATAACACTGTTCAGATGAAAAATACATAAATTGACACAGTACAAATGCTTTAGATGGTGGTGATTATTGTTTTAAGAGGAAGTACAACTAGGCAACCATCCTCTGTATAACACTAATCAGAGGGAAAAATGGAAGGGATCCGACACTTCGAAAAATGAAGATATCGGTCACAGAAAGAAAAGGGCCACGAAGGGCGTGAAAATGAAAGACTCCCTAGCCCTCGCAAACCTAATAGCGTCGGGGTCGGAAAAGAACAAGAGTTGACCAAGAGAGGTCAGATAGGATAGATGAAAGTGAGGAGCCTTGCACAAGTAAGTGGAAGCAATGCCAGGACTCAGCTAAGGGCCCCGTGGTCGCCAACCCACGCTCCAAAGTTCAGAGCCCCTTTTAGTCGCCTCTTACGACAGGCAGGGGATACCGTGGGTGTTATTCTACCGCCCCCACCCACAGGGCAATCCCCTGGGAACAAGCACAGTGCGAAAGTTTAAAATCGAGCTTGTCTAGGCTCCTGGTAATGGGAATGACTTCAAGCTGGTCAAGGCTATTTTGTTCATTAGACATATAGAAGGTGTCTACAGCAAACTTGAAGACCTGTAGATGATGTGCAATGGTAGCTTTTTGTTAAGATACACACCGCAGCTCAGGCTGATCAATTGTTTAAGTGCGACCACTTCGGCGAAATCTCCATCAAAGTAGAAGAGCACAAATCTCTAAATCTGGTTTGCGGAGTCTTCTCCCACCACGACCTGATCTTGAACAACAGTAAAGATGTTGCCACTGGTGCTTTCATTGTCTTCTTCAATTTGTTAGTGTTACCACAGAAATTCAAAGTGACACCCTATCGTTGTGATGTGATGCCTAACATACCTCCTCCCATGCGGTGCTAAAACTGCCAAAAGTTTGGACTCATGGTATCTCAATCAGTCTACGTGTGGTACATGTGGAAAAGAAGCCCATGGCATGGAAAGTGCACAGCTCTGAACAGGTACACTAACCGCCCTGTTCTTCTTTCTCCTCAAGATAGAAACTGTCCTGTTTATCTCAGTAAGATCTGTCAAGTTTGCTGTTTCTTCCAGCTATGCCTGTGAAGATCGCTGTACCCAAGGTGCAGCAGTTGCTCTTGTGAGTGACACCACAAAGAGTAAAAGCCCAAAGATGGGGACCACCCAACCATTGGCCACAAGCAAGCCTGTAAGCCGGCACAGCCGGAGAGGAAGGCCAAGTCTCCCTCCACCAAAAGTCGGCAAAGGCCGCTTCAAAGCCAGTATAGGTGGCATGTTCGACCAGGGCCGGGAATCCCTCTCCCAGCCCATCTGAACTCAGACAAAAGGCGGGGAAGTAGGAAGCCCATCTGGAGGGTATGTATCGGCACCTGTGTGCTTCCCTCTTAGGAGGATCCCCATCTGCAGGAAAGCATCAAAGAAAAATTCCAGGACCCTCTACCCCTCCAAAACCTTGTCCGGTGACAAGGTGATGGACATTGAGGGTTCATCTCCATCCTCAGATGGAAACAGAAGTGTTTGAGTTAGAAAGTGGCTTGCTGCATATAACCTAAAACAAATAAGAAAGAGTCCACACTCTGGCACTGTTTCAGTGGAATTGTAACTGTTATGACAGATATCTTACCGAGCTGCACCATCTAATCAATCAGTTTGTGGTGAGTATGGTCTGTATTCAAGAAACTAATCTCAGACCAGATCATACAGTCTTGAGAAATTTTAGGTTATACTCAAAAAATCGGGATTATGCCAACCGGGCTTCCGATGACCTCGGTATCGTCACACATTGTGATACCTACATCAATGCTGTTCCGCTAAAGACCGAACTAGAGGCAGTAATGGTATGGTGTTTCATTGCCTGTCATGACTTCAGTTTGTAATGTATTTTTTCACCCCACCGGGCAAGTTGGCCGTGCGGTTAGGGGCGCGCAGCTGTGAGCTTGCATCCGGGAGATAGTGGGTTCGAACCCCACTGTCGGCAGCCCTGAAGATGATTTTCCGTGGTTTCCCCATTTTCACACCAGGCAAATGCTGGGGCTGTACCTTAATTAAGGCCACGGCCGCAACCTTCCCATTCCTAGGCCTTTCCTATCCCGTCGTCGCTATAAGACCTATCTGCGTCGGAGCAACGTAAAACAAATAGCATTTTCACCCCAGGTAAATGTTGTGACTGTACCTTAATTAAGGCCATGACCACTTCCTTTCTGTTCCTATGCCTTTCCTATCCCATTGATGCCATGAGACCTATCTGTGTTGGTGTGGCATAAAGCAAATTGTAAGGAAAAAATGTATATTTCCCACCAGGTCAGCTTCTGAATATCAAGTATATAATTGCCCCTTATAGATCAACTCCCTCCTCCTTTCCTCCCATTAGGTGATTTTAATGCTCATCACTCATTATAGGGCTTTGAAGTGCCTTGCCCCAGAGGAAGAGAGTTGGAGAAGTTAATAGGAGAGCTGGATCTATGCAGTTTGAATACAGGTGAACAAACACATTTACGCATAGAACATGGAACCTTCTTCCCCCGTTGGCGTTAGTCAGTACAGCCGTGTGTTCACCCCACTGCGTTGGTGAAATGTACATGACGACCTCTGTGACAGGACCCCCATTTCCCCATCGTTCTTAGTTGAAACAAATCCATTGAGGTTCCTCCAGGATGGATTCTAAAGTGTGCTGATTGGCCAAAGTTCACATCACTGGCTGTCTTTAATGACTCTAATGGATCATAGATGATGACGTGACTTGTATCACGCAAGTTATTCTTGCTGCTGCTCAGGAGTCCATTCCATTTTTTTCTAGGACTCTAACTAAAACTCATTCCTTGATGGAACGAAGAAATTGCAGCAACTTAAAAGAGCGATGCCGCAGTCATAAAACTATCGAAGGCAGACTACTGTGGCTAATTTAGCAGCGCACATGGCACATTCTTCCACCTGGATGTCACCTTGCACAACTGTGTGCTAGTTCCCTTGTTACGGTGGTAAGTACACAGTTACCTCTGTGATAGTGACCATTTTCCAATATTTCTCATGGTCTTGAATCGGAGACAGCCTGAAGTCCCAAACCGCTGGTTACTTGGACGGGGAAATTGGCCAGATTTTCCAAAATGCGCTGTGATGGCCAATGAGGTGCTGAGGTTTGTTGACGACTACATTTCTTCCATTACCATGGAATTCTGGCTCTTGCAGGGGAAGCAATACCTCCAGTATTCCTCTCCAGAAACAGGTCTCACGGTGGACCGACAAAATTGCAGCAGCCATATGTAATAGTCAGCGGGATTTGAAGCATTATCGTTAGAATCCTACGATGGCTAATCATATTGTGTTTCAGCTCCTTCGTACTAAAGCCCATTTCTTGATTCGGGAAAGCTTCAGTTGCTATGTTGTAGTGTTACTTCTGGTAAGTGCAGCCATCAAATGGATTCCGTGTGCTATTTTCATTGCCCACTTAACAGTCTAGTCTAGGATCTGCTGGTTTAGAAGTCTTGTGCTTGATTGTCGAGTTCTGACTCTTTTTTTTTTCCTAAACATGTTTTCTACGAGCCTTGAATATAATAGGGAAATTGCCGATAGAGTAATGGAAAATGTTTGCATCAATAAAAAGGTTTTACGTACACAGAGACCCCCTGGGGATCTATGGTATATGAAGCCCAGTGCATCAGGTACATTGGGGTCATATCAACATTGAAATGTCTCGGCTCAGGTACATCCTACTACTGTATGCGACAGTGGCTATGGGCAGAGGAGTTCATCCTTTAGCGGGCTTGTTGAAGCCTTGGTGTAGTAAATGACACATAAATTCAACAGGAAGCTGCTACCTTGTAGATGTGGCAGGAGACTGCTAAAGGCTAACAGAAATAATCGTGACAGAAAATCTTCTCTAACGTTAGGCATAGTAAGTCAGTTGGAGTGTAATTGCAATCGCTTTCAACACAAATACGAGCCTCGGATCAAAGAGCTCAAGACAACGACAACAGCCAGATGCGTATGATGGCTTACAGCCTGGAGCTTCACCAGCTGCGAAACCCAAATCAAGACCCAGTTGCCGGATTGGAACATTGAATATTCTAACACCGACAAATAAAACTGAAGAAATAGTTGATATGATGGAAAGGAGGAAAATTCTTATCATGGGGATTAGTGAAACCAAATGGAAGGCAACAGGAATAGGACACCCCGTATAGACTATAAACTATACAGGTCTGGAAATAACTTGGAGTCAAGAAAGGGAGTGGGCTTTATACTTCATAAAGATATTGATGTTTGTAGCCAGATTGAATTTGTCAGTGATAGAATAATTAAACTGTCAGTAAATTGGAATGGAGACAAATATTATATAATCCAGGTCTCCGCTCCACAATCAGGATGTTCAGATGAAGAAAAAGAAGCTTTCCTGTCCAACTTGGAAGAACATATGGATTGTGAAAATTTGGTAGTAATGGGAGATTTTAGTGCTCACGTTGGATCAGACAGGCTGGGCTATGAATCCTTCCTGGGTCCTCATGGAATGGGGAATAGTATGAGAGAGGGCAAACATCTTCTAGATCTTTTTATGAGGAACACCATGGTTGTAAGTAACACTTGGTTCAAGAAAAGGGACACGTATAAGATCACAAGATATAGTTGGGAAGTGTGATTGATTATATACTTGCCGACCAAAAAGTTTGGAAGATTGCAAATTATGTCAAAGTAATTCCTAGTGAAAATTTGGATGGAGACCACAGGCTGTTGGTTGCAGATATCACAAAGAGAAGACCTCTTCAAGTCTACAACTAAAGAACACCAAAAATAAAAACTTGGAGACTTTCTGAACCAAAGGTGAAGGAAATGTTTCGAGAAAATGTTCGGAAGATGTTACCAAAAGAAGATCTTAGATCTGCAAATGAAGAATGGGATAACCTGAGGAGAGTATTGGTGAAGACAGCTGTGGAAGGCTGATGCAAGTGGGATAAACTGATATAACTTGAAAACAATATTTTCTCACCCATGGGTAAATAATGAAACTATCTAGCTCGAAGTATTATTATTATTATTATTATTATTATTATTATTATTATTATTATTATTATTATTATTATTATTATTATTTTACAATTATTATTATTTTTATGACTTGTATGGTTATGAAGTGTTTACATCCAGTTATTATTATTATTATTATTATTATTATTATTATTATTGTTGTTGTTGTTGTTGTTGTTGTTATATCATATGTACAAACGATATGATCGTGTTGTTTGTGAGGTTATGTCATGAACGTGTGCTGTACATAAATATTTATATGAGTTCAGTTAATGTAAATACCTGTAAATTAATATTATATCATTTTTATTATTACCTGTATATGATGTGTAATCCACTACAGAATTGTGAAACACACTGTAACATCCAGAATGACGTATCTCTGACACTAGATGATGGTAAAATATTCTGTATATTATAATCATGTTGTTAGGCACTCTAGAATTTACAAGAAAATGTATCTTTCTAGAAGCCTGGCCAGGCACATATAAGGAGGTGGTCTTGATGGTAACGACGAGTTGTTGTTTAGTAGAGTTATGGTGTAGCAGGAGTATACTTGTGACCACGTGTTGTAGGTGACATGCTTGTAAGCAGTCAACTGTTTCGATTGTTTTAAGGTTGCGACTTTCATGTTGCCTGTTCTTGGTGATAGGCAGTTGTTAAAATGGCGGCTTTGTTGATGTGTGTATATTGCTAGTAACAGCAGTGATTAAGGTTATGTGTATGTTTAATATGTAAATAGATGTGAATAAATAACTGTACCAACTGACAGCATTTCGTGTGCGTCTTTGTGGATACAGTAAGGCAGAGCCAAATAAGAAAATCCAAAGAAACAGCATGGTGGAATGAAGTTGTGAAAGTGGCCGTCAAATCTAGAAATGGTGCAAGAAGAGCTTTGTACCGTGCTAGAGTGCGAGGAAATCCAAATGAAATCGAGGATTATCATTTTACAGAGAAAAACGATTACAGGTCATAAGAATAGTTGACAATGAGAGAAGGAACTGCAAAGATCATCTTGCCAATAGAATAGGGCAAGACATACACAAGAAGTTACTGTACAGCATTGTTAAAAACAAAAGAAATAATAGTACTATCAACACAATAGAGCTCCCAAATGGAGAAATGAAAATTAAATATTATAGGAGTTTAGTAGATATTTCAATCACTTACTGAACTGTAATACGACTGACGACACACAAGATGACCCTCTAAACCATATAAATTATAATATAGAAAGTTTGATCTGTGTGGAATGTAAAATGAAAACAAGTCTGCAGGATTGGATGAGTTCAGTGTTAACATGATCAAAGCACTTGGAGAACCTGGAATACAATGGTTGTACAGAGTACTAAAAAAAATTTGTAAAGAAAATGAAATCCCCAGTGACTGGAGAGAAGGAGTGATTATTCCACTGTTTAAGAAAGGTGACCGAAAAAAGTGTAACAACTGTAGAGGCATAACCCTTCTATCTCATGGGTTAAAAATATGAGATCATCCTGGAGAGAAAAATCAGAAAATTTGTTGAACCTAAACTTGAGGAAGACGCACATGGATATTAGAGCGAACTGCTCAACGCTAGACCTCATTTTTTCAACAAGAATGCTCTTTGAAAAATTCTGGGATAAAAATTGAACGGTTATAGTTGTATTCTTGGATATTGGGAAGGCATACGATCATGTACCACATAAGCACATACGGGAATGTCTGAGGCGAAAAGAAGTGCCAGATGAGATCATAGCCCGAGTAAAACAACTATATTGAGGGACAAAGAGCTGTGTGCATATTCAAGGAGGCAAGTCAAACTATTTTGAAACCAAGAGCGGAGTCGAACAAGGAAGTTGTCTATCACCACTTCTCTTCACTGCTATAATGGATGAGGTTATAAAAGCAGTGAAAATGAAGGATCAGACAACAAATGCACTTGTATAACATGTGGGGTGACCAACTTTAGAAGAAAAATATACATTGACAAAATGACCTTTGAATAATAACATATGTGACCAACTTTAGAAGAAAAATATACATTGACAAAATGACCTTTGAATAATAACATTGGCTTGTAAACATGCTAGCACTATCTAGGAACGTAATACTAAAGTAGAACATCACGATCAAAAGAAATCAATGGTCATACAGTCATATTTCCGATTTGAGTACACGGTGATGGTTGTACCAGTCACTGTAGCAGGATGGGTTGAAATATATGATCACATTGACAAATTTGTGAAAGAGTTCACTGAAAAAAAGACCTCAATACCTTAGGGAAGCTGTGAAGTATCCACTACTTAAGGCAAAATTAAGTGCTTTTAGAAGTATTTTGTCGGATGTTGAACCTTTCATCAGAAGATTTCAAAGTCAGAAACCTATGGTGCTTCACCTTTTTATGTTGCTTGAAGAACTTATGAAAAACATAATGATGAGATTTGTTACGTTTGAAAAGATAGCTGAAGCAAGTACTTCCCAAAAGTTAATAACTTTAGACTTACAAGATAGTGCCAATCTGCTTTCAGTAGAAAAAGTGGATATTGGTTATGCTGCCAAGAGCTTACTCAAACAAGTTAAATGTTATGAAAAGGAAAAATTTACTTTTATGAATGAGTTCAAAAATCTCTTGATCACCATGTTAGAAAAACTCAGAGAGAAAAGTCCTCTAAAATCACATATAGCAAGGAGGTTTTTTTTTAAAGTTGCTTTATGTCGCTCCGACTCAGACAGGTCTTACAGCAACGATGCAACAGGAAAGGGCTAGGAGTGGAAAGGAAGTGGCCGTGGCGTTAATGAAAGTACAGCCCTGGCATTTGCCTGGTGTGAAAATGGGAAACCATGGAAAACCATTTTCAGGGCTGCCGACAGTGGGATTCGAACCCACTATCTCCCGAATACTGGATACTGGCCGCACTTAAGTGACTGCAGCTATCGAGCTCGGTTATAGAGCAAGGAGTCTCACTGCCCTAGACCTTAAAATGACATTGCTCAAATCCAGCTTGGCTATGAAAATGATTGATGTCATTCTTGAAAACTTGCACAGCCATCCAAGAATATGTGATAAAAGTGCTGAAAATGCCAAATGACAGTTCTGTCTGCTAACCGAGGAAGCTCAGAATAATGCAGGAATCAACAATCAAATTAATGACTTCATTTCTAAAAGAATGGGTGACTTGGGATTGAATGAATTTTACTACAATCTTTTAGGAGAAGGTGAGAAATGTGAAGATCTCTGGTCTGTAATGAAACTTTGTTACATTTTATCCCATGGTAATGCATTTGTTGAGACAAGCTTTTCTGTCAATAAACATTTATTAGTCAAAAATCTTCTAGAAGAATCACTTGTGTCCCAGAGAACAATTTTTGATACCGTGAAACACGTTGGTGGTTCGAGAAATGTCGCTATTAATATAAGTATGCTGACCTCGATCCGAGCTTCAAGAAGAAGGTATCAGTCATACCTGGAAAAGAAAGAAGAAAAGCAATCAGAAGAGGAAAAGAAGAAAATGTAGAAAAGGTAAATTGAATTACAATTGAAAGATTTGGAGGAAAAATAAAATAAGTTGAAAATTGAAAGAAAAAAGCAGGATGCTGAAATAGAAAGGCAGAAAAAAAGTTCTAGAAAACACAAAACAAAACAAAAACAGTAATCTTTTTGATAAGTGCAAACTTTTCTTATTCATTCCTATTCTTTCTGACTGATTTGTCTTCAAATTTGAAAACTGTTTTGAATATTGAAATTCATTATATTCACCTACATTACAAACACAAATTACTTGCTTTTGATCTCAAGAGTGCTTTAAATCCTCATGAGTTACTATTAGGGTACTGAAGTTTAATTCTTATGTTATACATGCGATAGTATACCTTTTACTGAATAACTCTATTAAAAAATAAGGCAGTTCTTACCTTGTTCCCCAAAATCATTTCTTTTAATACCTTAAATGTAATTCCAATGTTTACTAAAATTGTGTTTTATATAATTTGCTTCTTGACATATGGATATGCTTATGGTACTTGAAAATATTTTCATTCACATTACCTACATACGCTACAAATACACGTTAATTTCTTGTTGTTGTAAACAACATTTGATCTCAAGAGTGCTTTAAATCCATATAAAGTATTATTAGATTACTGTGGTAAAATATTTTTATTTTCATATTTGAATGACTCTATTAATAAGTTAGTTGTACTTTGTTCCTTGGAAATCGTAAGGTAAAGGTATATGTTCTCATTAAAATATTTGTTTAGTGTATATGTACAGTGCCATCAATGTAATTGTTTTTCTATAAATAATTGAAATAAAAAGGAAGTGTAGAGAGAATTAGGCCAACTATGGGGATGGTGGAGTCGCGAATTAACTTGGCACTTAGTTTTCGTGAGTAAGGGAAATTTTTCTTAGTACTGGTAAGTCAGGGAAACTTGAGAGAACATTTCTATGGGCACTATGTTTTATATAAACTTTATTAACAGTTTCACATAATCTTTATATATTCTAAACAAAATTAGTGTAAAAAGGTACCAGTGTAAGCTTGGAGAAATTGTGTGAGAAGGATTTTTCTCCAGACTATTCTGTGAACTGAAAGATATCAAATTAATAGTGTTGCCATACATTGTGTGTGGTTACCTCTTGAAGCTGAAAAGCAGAAATGAGCATGTTAAGGACGTAGAGGAGAGAATCTGATAGAAATGGGCTTGATGAAGGGAGAGCTCATCTATGAAGTGGCAGTTTGTGACCTGTGGAGTTTGTCCTAGTCCCTTTACGTTTATCTCTGCCTTTTCATTCTTTTTCTCCCTTTTCCAATACGTGTCTGTCATTGCTTTATCCTTACCAAGCGAGTTGGCGTGCAGTTAGGATCATGCAGCTATAAGTTTGCTTCGGAAAATAGTGGGTTCGAACCCCACTGTCAGCAGCCCTGTAGATGGTTTTCCATGGTTTCCCATTTTCACACCAGGTATATTCTATACCTTAGGCCACGGCTGCTTCCTTCCCACTCCTAGCCCTTTCCTATCCCATCGTTGCCGTCAGACCTATCTGTGGCTGTGCGACATAAAGTCAAAGTGTTGTTTTATCCTTTTATGTGTTCATAGCATCCTTCCTAGCTTCTTTAATTATTTATATTTGCTAGTTTCGTTTTCATTATGTTCTTAATTTAGTTAATAATGAGCTTTCCCTATTTTAAAATTAGTTATCATTTTAGATTTTATTTCAGTGTATCTTTAAGTTGCCCAATAAAATTGTACTTTTGATTAAAATCTTCAAAATCTTTTTCAGGAATTCAATCTGATTGATCGCAAAGAATTAGCACCTCTTCAAGAATTGATTGAAAAATTAACTGCTAAAGAGTGCCGATGAAACAGTTCTCAGATTTATATCTTTATTATTTAATAATTGTGGTGCAGAGTCTGTAATGTGTTACACATATTGTTGCACAACGTTCCTGTTGAATTATCTGTTAATTAAGCGAAACAAAAACGTGATAATGTTATTAGTGGCTCTGAAACTGTTATGATGCCTTTACAAGTGTAAGAGTCAAGCTGTAAATAATCTCTGTATTATGTTAGAAATATGTTCTCATGCAGAAGATAAAAGATAGCCACCACCAATTAGGTTTAATTTAATTTAAGATCTGTTTCATTTTTATCGTTGATGACTTTCGCCTTGTGTTGATGAATTTCATTCTCAGATTGCTTGAACCTTATTGGAGTTGCATTCATTTTATGTTTATCAATGGTCCACGCAATCTCTATATTGTTGAGGGAGTTCCTTTTATTGGAAAATTGCTCTGAAAAAGCAGTGTGTTTTTCCAAAACTTCTCAGAATCTATATAGTACAGTTTTAGCAGACTATAAGAGATGTTGAAAAATGACTATATATGTATTTCATGATGAGACTTGTTTGGATTGGAGATGATGCAGAAACATATTATAAGCTATATATGTGATTTTATGAGGTGTAGAAGATTTCTAGTTACTTCAAATGGAATTGACTGACCCTGTGGCACTTCAGTTACCTTATCAGAAATGGATGAAATATTTTCTCCCTTCTGTTGATAGATATCTAATAAGATGTAAACATTTGGTGCCCTTACATCTGTCTTGGTTTAATTACTTGGAATACAAACCTTAGGATAGAGCCTCCATGGCTCAGGCGGCAATACGCCGGCCTCTCACCCCGGGGTTCCGTGTTTCAAATCCCGGTCACACCATGTATAATTTGTGCTGGACAAAGCAGAGGCTGGACAGGTTTTTCTCTGGGTACTCCGGTTGTCCCTGTCATATTGAATTCCAGCAACACTCTCCAATATCATTTCATTTCATCTGTCAGTCATTAATCATTGCCCCAGAGGAGTGCGACAGGCCTCGGCAGCCGGCACAATTCCTATCTTGCCGCTAGATGGGGCCTTCATTCATTCCATTCCTGACCCAGTTGAATGATGGAAACAGGCTGTGGATTTTCATTTTCACAAACCTTAGATGGTCCCTAAGAAAAGGTCAGTATGGAGAAGAATCAACTGGAACCATTAGCTTGTTTTAGGGAACTAAATTTTTGAACTTCAACTAATATTCACCAACTTTTTTTTTTTTTTTTTTCATACAGAATTCACTTTTCCTCAATATGATGCAACCAGAGGTAACATTTCAGATCGCAGTATGCTATAACAATGCTAGTGAGGAATTCTGATAAGTCACAGTTCTGTTGACTGCTACCATAGTTCACTGTAATTGTTTTGTGAAGGTGGAAATTTGTTAAGACAACAAGTACCATTTTTCTAAAAGACCGTACATGAAAATCAGTGTACATGATTTAGCATCAGTAGTAGTTCTCTGTTCTGTATTTGTCCTGTGAAAGTGAAAATTATTAAATTATTCTTTGAAAAGGCAAAACATAAAAATCTAAGTTATCACTCATCAGTATAGATTGTCGCCAATAATTCTGTATACGTTAATTGTATTGTGAGATGAAAACTTGTTAAATAATACAGTTACATTTTGAGATCATAAATTATTTCATATTTTATAAAAATTACTTGTTGCCTAAAGACAAATAACGTGTGCAAAATAATATCTTGTTACAGTTATTACACCATCATAATCATCAGTATTGTTTTCATGCTGTACTATGTTTTCAGTAGGCTTGGCAATATTGTGTACAATTTAAATGTGACAACAAGATGTCATGACGCATTATGGATGTTGTTCAAATAGTATGCAAAGTACATGAAAGCCTCATCAGTCGTTCCAATTATTTTAGCTAATGAAATTGGCATGAGACCATTGTATAGCATCATTGCAGGGTAGCTTAAGTATACTGTTTGCTTAGATATGTTGATTGGGGTTAACACAGCAATAATTAAAAGTTTGAAAATTGTGTCAATTTATCATCGTAAGTATGCTTTGGATAATAGTATTAACCAGTACACCATTGTATTAGGCATCTGATGAGTGATTACCATTGGCATAGAGCAGACTACTTGCTGTAAATGGAATGACGTAGTCTGTTACCGCAGTGCAAACAGTACAGTGAATTGTTGTAACAGTAATTTGTCATTGTGAATTGCTGTTGGAAATCAGTTATTTTTTGTATTACTTCTGTATCAGTTAACTGAACTGTAGCTCTTTATAGAATGGTTATGCCTCCAAAGAAATAACACAGAGTGATCCATTCTCTCTATCAGAGTAGAAAGATTAACAATGTTCTAAAATTCTGTAAGGAAGTAGAGAAGAAAGGCGTCAGCGTTCCATTTCAGAAAGCTGTGAAAAGGAATGCTAAAGCTGTAAGTAGAAGCAAGAATACAGTGTGTAAAACTGCTAAGCAGTGTGAAAAGTTGGATTTGGAGATAAATTAGGTCTTAACTCAGGAAAATGTTGACTACATGTGAAGAAGACAGAACTCGAAGATTTTGATAAAAGTGTTGGGACTAATGAAGTACAGAAAGAAATTCCTATTTCAATACGAACTCCTCACTGTTGTTAAAGAAATTATACCACTTTAAGGGTAAAGAGAGCCATTTTGGTGACTAATAAAGAAATTTACCAAGTGTAAAGATGTTAGATATATTGAGTGCAGTGATATTGTTGCACGATGTACTGCAAATCTCTGTGCATTGAGGTAAAACTGAAATGAGCCAAAGAAGCCTGTTTTATATACTGACAAGACAAGTACTGACAACACGGAGTTACTATAGTGAACCCAGGTGCGAGACATAGAGCTGTTTTGGTACATAGTGCGGGAGGGGGAATTATATTAATTCAAGAGACAGTCCTGATATATATCAAGACTCAATCTCTAGATTATCATGGAATGAATAGCATGAACTATAATAAGTAGTTACAGGAGTGACTTATTCCCAATCTTCCACCTCATTGAATTGTTATCCTTGCTAATGCATCTTACCATACAGTACAACACAATAGAGTTTCAGTCTTCACTTCTTGCTAAGACGATATAGTGTCCTGGTTGAAAGACAGTAATATCACAATGTCACATGACATGACCAAGAGAGAATTCGTAGAACTTGTAAAAGAAAATCGATCTCATCCTGTATATAAGCTGGATAGGATTTTAAAAGAAAATAGGTTTTCTGTTGTACAATTGATTTTTTATCACTGCAGTCTGGATCCTGTCAAACTGATATGTACGAAGCAAAAAATTGCTGCAAGTAATGTCAGCCATCTGTCAATCTCAGCATTGGAAGAACTGACCCTTTGGTATTAAAGTGAAGTGGCCAGACAAGACTGGATGAATTGTGCATCCACTTTGAAAATATAGAGGAGAGACTACTAGCGCATTGATGCATTAAGGGAGCAAGAATTCAGAAGGATGAGGCAGATGTTGGTTTGGAAATTAATAATGGAAGTGATAAGAAAACTAACATTGTGGGTGCGGCAGTGACTTTGATAGTAGTTCGACAGACACGACCAATGAAGATTTTTATGCTGGACGTTTAGATGCTTCACATGAATGGAGTATTATAGTGTAAGTCTGCATGAAGTTGTATATTTAAATAGATTATAATAACTGCCTCACTTTTGCAAGCCACTGCCACACCTGCACTACACTCGTCAACAAACATCAACACGCTCATATCTTATCAGACAAGTAATACCAGTTTATTAAATTTTCTGAGAGTACTTTAAACTATGAGCGTTTGTATTTCTGAAGCTAGACATACTTCATTACTTCCTGGATGTTTAAAAAAAAAAAAACTTTTGATATTGAATACACATTGTTACAGTCTATTATCAGCATATTTGCCATTTATCATTTTGTGTTTTACAGATGGGATAAAACTGAGTTAATGTAGGATTCAATAACCTAAAGTAACAATTAGGCCTAATGTTGTAAACAATTATTAAATGTATAATCGTCGAGGGAAGATAATCTTACTCTAATTTGGTGTCCTGCATGTACACGGTTTTCAAAACACTTTTGCTATATGGTATATATGTATAGCGAGAATATTAATAAATACATCATTTACATGAATAAAAATTGGTATTCACACTAGACATTATACTTTATAACAATCAGTTTATTTATTTTTGATTCGAGTGGTGCCCATTTTAATCCACATTGAATTGATTATTAACAATGTCAAAGAGACCAAATAGTATGTTCATTTCCATTAGAACTAAACTGTAAAAGGATGGAGTAAGGAGCAGATGTCAAAAAGTACAATTAGAATATTTTGATGTGTGTAAATCAAGTACCTCTAGGTGAAACATGATTGGTCTTTTGACATTTTTGGGATTATTTTGATATTTCCACTGCCTCTGTTGTTATTTTTCTAGACTGATTCCGCTTATTGCGTGGGAGGACTTAAACATGTCACCGTAGCCTAATGCAGGTTGATCTGAGTGATTGAAATGGCTGTTCCTGTCAAAAATTAGTCTTTTACCTCTCATAAGGCTTTGGCAGATTAAAAATATAATGATAATAAATACAGTTATAATAAATTTCAATTGTTTATATATTGACTGACCTTTTCCTCATCAGATCCAATGTTACAAAGTTTAACAAAGAAACTTGCTCATGATCAGTGTTTTCTGTATTCAATTCTGCTCTTGAACATCTTGAAGTGAAAACATGGCCATTCAATCATGTTTCTAGATTGTTAATCATTCAGACTGTCATGCTGGTAACTATTAAAAATTTAGCTGCTCACTTTCATAAATCGTCGGTCTGACCTCTCCTTCTATATCATATATGATTGCACCTATGACTGCACTATCTACTTATCTGAAATTCATAAGCCCCCATTCTGTTACAAAATTCCATGAATCATATTGGAATCACACTCATTTATATGGTCTTTTACTCACAAGACCATAACATTTGAATGACATAGTATTGGACTGTTGATTTTGCTGTTTGTAGACTAATGTCATGTTGAAGATCTCTGGTGGCACACCCAAGCATCATCCAACAAAATTAAGTCAACCATAGTAATTGTCCAACAGAATTCCACTTTCCTTGCTAGACAGCAGAACAATTGGAATGTCAATATTGGTAGGCAGGTCTGGAATGCAGTAGCTGAGGCTGTACTATTTATTATTGCTGTTATTATTTTCTTTGTCCAAAATTTCAATCATTTATGCTACCATCCAGGAAATAGTGCAGAAACTCCTATATAAACATTGAAGATCATATATTGATTACCAGCAGCTTTCCATCTTCACAGCGCAACGGTTAGTGCTATTCTCAGTTTTGATTCCCAGTACTGTTGGAAATTTAAGATTGGCAGGAGGGCTGGTTTGTGGTTAAACAGCTGCATGCTGCTCACCTCCATTGGGGTTGTGCCTGAATAGATCTGCACTACCTCAGATCTAGGATACAAATTTACTTTTAATTTACCAGCAGCTTATTCTCTTTTCTTGGCAAGCACTAAAATATGTTTCCTTGGGAGTAAAAGCTAATCAGTAGTAGTTGTGGCTGAAAATGTGTGTGTTTTGGGTTTGTTTCCCATAAGGGTAAAGTAGAGGTTTGTATTCTTGAGTTTTGAATTCAGTTTTATCTTATTTATAGTGTCTTGTGTTGTAAGGCCTATTTCCTTCAGATCCTCTTTTACTTCTCTGATCCATTTACTTCCTGTTGTGGTATTTTTTGAGACGAGATTGTGTTGTACTGGTTGTTTCAGAAGTCTCAAATCCTGCATCCTCATGATCTGTCCAAAGAATCCCAGTCTCCTCTTACGCATAATATCTGTAATGGTTCTAGCTCTTTGTACCTAACTTTGTTAGGTATTATCTGCCACTGTCCATCTCTCTGGTACTTTTTGCTGATGCAGGTTCTTCCAATCCTCCTTTCAGTTTTTTGAAGTCTGTCAGTCTTTGATTGTTTATTCAGGTGAAAAAGTGTTCCTCTATAAAACTTAGTTTTTTTTTTAAATGTATGTATGTATGTATGTATGTATGTATGTTGGGTATTCAGCCCAAAGGCTGGTTTGATCCTCCACAGTTCTGCCAACAGCTGTCATAGATAGCCTAGGTGTCAATGAAGAGGCAAAATAGGGAAATGAGGGTGAAGTAGTTTCCCTTTGCTTTCCTCACCGAGCCAGAAGTTGCTATTACATATCAAGTGTGCCAAGCCCACTGAAGTGCATGCATCAACCGACACTATGAGCGATATTTTCACACTGTTCATAGCAGGGACTGGCTGTATAAGGAATGGTATTACTAGCATCACTCATACCTCGGTACTACCAGATTGTCAAAGCCAAGGATGAAAATGAGACGGGTCAATGAAAGTAAAAATATATGTATTATGCATAATGTAATCTTGGTATCTTTACTTGTATTCCATCTTGACTGGACATGAATATACATTAAGGGTCACTTTTAGGAATTAGCTTTCCTATAAAAGAAAACATTTATTCTCTGTGTACTTGATGACTGAGAAATGTTTCTCACCTCGTTAGAACTCTGTGGACACCTTAAAGTGTACTGTACAGCAGACCTATACAAGATCTGGGCTCTCCAAAACTATGACCTCAGTACATTTTGTTTTATCAATCTGTCAGAATGTGGTTTTATGTCATTGTCAGCTGAAAGATAAAGGACTGATGAAATGGCATATGGTTTTTAGTGCCGGGAGTGTCCGAGAACATGTTCAGCTCGCCAGGTGCAGGTCTTTCGATTTGACTCCTGTAGGCGACCTGCGCGTCGTGATGATGAAATTATGCTGAAGACAACAGATACACCCAGCCGCCGTGCCAGCAAAATTAACCAATGATGGCTAAAATTCTCAACCCTGCCGGGAATCGAACCCGGAACCCCTGTGACCAAAGGCCAGCATGCTAACCATTTAGCCATGGAGCTGGACAAAGGACTGATCATAACAAAGTATTAGACAGAGAGGCTCGATACTTGCTCTTATTTACATTCATTATCGAGAATAGCTGCTCGCTCATGAACGTTGATCCAAATACAGTGATTATCTTTGCAGTCAACCTATTCAGTCATGAAAACTGTTACTGAGATATTGTCTTGTAATGCTCAACCTGACTAGTGGCATTGCTGAAACAGTCCTTAATACTTCTGTCACATTGAAGGTCAGTTAGTTCAAGTTGAAGAGTATGTGGTACAGTTTCAACTGCTATTGAGAAAGGAATACAAGGTCAGACTCATTTTCAAGTACCGGGCGAGTTGGCCGTGCGCGTAGAGGCGTGCGGCTGTAAGCTTGCATCCGGGAGATAGTAGGTTCGAATCCCACTATCGGCAGCCCTGAAGATGGTTTTCCGTGGTTTCCCATTTTCACACCAGGCAAATGCTGGGGCTGTACCTTAATTAAGGCCACGGCCGCTTCCTTCCAACTCCTAGGCCTTTCCTATCCCATCGTCGCCATAAGACCTATCTGTGTCGGTGCGACGTAAAGCCCCTAGTCCCCCCCCCCCTCGTTTTCAAGTACCTCGATCCCTTGAAAACTATAATCAGTCTGGATGTCACTGAGCACCTGAACAAAATCACATTATGCTCTAGCATGAACAGCGTCTAACGTTGGAAAATGTGCTAAGTATTCTCATAACTAGGGCTCGGATGTTTAGGAAAAGTCATATTTTTTCTTTGTCTCATTTTTCTTGCCCGATTGGATTTCGGTGCAAATCAGGTGTTTATCGTCACAATTAAGTGATTTTTATTTGTCATATAAATGCATATTTTGGCTATTTTTTGTCATAAGGTCATATTTTGAGCTATTTTCGTAGAAACGTCATATTTCGACGGTTTGGCGGCAGCTGTAGCTGTGCAAAATCGTCAACTTTCCTAATGAGAACTAGTATTCACAAAACCGCTTTTCCATGTCACATCTGAATACTGGAATACTCTGCCTCTTCTATCAAGATTGCGCAGGAATTGTTTTCCAACAGTTTGTCAGAAAGTCTGGCATATATTAAGTCGATCTTTGGAATTATACCGAGTGCAATTACTCGTTTAGAAGTTGCTAGCTTCGAAATTCATGCAAGTATTGAAATTATGAGAAGTAACTTTAAGCACAACAATCACATGGAATAGTTAGCGTCAGTGTAAAAAGGAAACTTCGAAACGTGCTCAATCGAAATGACGGTTTTCGCCGTGTGTGCAAGAGAAATTACGTTCTTAGAGGAGAAGGTACCAGTGCATTTCAAGATGAGTGCATACTCGATAGCAGTGATTTAATATTATTTAAATATGCACCAATAACGTCTTGTGACGTGGAAAGGAGTTTTGCTTCTTACAAGAATGTGTTAAGTGATAACCGCGCCTGAAGCTTTGAAGATGAATCTTGTTATACACTTCAATACCACCCGCGGAGAAGAATGAAAAAGTTATGTGAGTTGGCACTATTTGCCCTGCCGCCCTACCATAGTCTATCGAAAGACATTTACTTAATTCATTTCGTGGTGCTCAGTTTAAACTTTAAGACATTTAAATAATATTAACGTAATCTGAGCTTAAATGTTTCAAAATATTTTTTAAAAAATAGATTAATTTCTAGTTTTCTTGTATTTCAAACCACCAATGAAGGATGCAGCAAACATATTTTGACTTTTAAAATGTTGTGTGACGTGATAATCGTAGCGAAATTTGCAGGGCCTACTTTATAGGTATGTTTTCACAAATGTTTGATAAGTGAATCGAGGGCAATAGACTGTGAATAACTGCTAAACATGTATATTCAGAAAATTAATATGAAAGTAAGAATAAAGAATTTAATTAACAAATATGTATCAAAGGATTTACCGTTTCGATTTATAACTTATTTTAAAATGACCATATTTAGATTAATTATTTTGGGTCATATTTTGTAATTTTTACGTCATATTTCGTCAATTTTGAGGTCATATTTCGTCACTTTTGAGGTCATATTTGCTTGCTTATTTGGGCTATTTTTAGGTCTTAAACATCCGAGTCCTACTATAACTGATGAGTGAGTTATGTGCGAGTTTGTGAATGAATGCCCACAATTTACTTTTATTAGTTACTAGTTTATATCTGCCCTATAGAATAGTATTTAAGGTGTTCAGATGACCAGTTCTGATGAAGGCTTTCCTTTCATTTCAAGATAAAGATGCATAGTTTCATAAAGATTGGAAAACCTTTCTAACATCCTACCTTGGGTCAGCCAGCAGAACACACAATGATGGAGAATATCTCTATATTCCAAATTAATATCTCTGAAGAACTTTTGAAATTGTCTAAGAGTACATGTGTTCATTGGTAATTAACAAGTTTCGCCATTTTTTCTACCCCATCACTGACATTTGCAATTTTTGAACATAGAACTTGTTGATGAATGAAGTAGTGGACAGCACTGAGATCACAGCCTCCTGAATTGTGAACTTTTCCTTGTACGAATGAAACATATTCAAATCATTGGCCACACATCACTGGATTCCCATGAGTTGTCATGGGTACCATAAGATCCCAGGGCAGCCCAACGGCATTCACATTCCTCCACTGCCTGAAAAATATCCTCCCTCATAGTATTGCCTTTAATTTTACAAGATCCAAAAATTCCTCAGCAACATTCAGGTTTTTGTCACCTCCACAAATAAATATGGCAAGCTGGGCTGTTCAAAAGAATTCTATAATAAAGAAGACTTTTCACCTTTTTGATACTATATATAAGCTATCTAGTAGTACATGTTTCATTCCTTAGCAACATCATCAGCTACTTATTTCATTGCTTAGGTGATTTGTTTTACAAAAAATTATAATCTTTGTTGAAATCCATCTTAAAGTTGTACCGTAATTATACTTAAAACAAAACGAATAAGGAAAGGGGAGGAGAAGGGTGGGGGAGAGGTAAATCGGGGCATTGGGGTGGGGAAAGTGAGATCAGTTATACTTACCTTTGAATTTAGTTTGAAACTTTCCTAATTACTTCATTAGGTGTTAAAGTTGTTACAATTTAACTCTTTGTTTCTCTTAAAACTATTTGTTTCTTTGTCACTTAATTGCCCTCTCTTTAAAAAAAAATGTAAAACTTTTTGTGTTGACGTTGTGTCTTGGCTTTAGAAATGTTCCTCAGCTGGTCTTCTATGTTGGAACAAGATTTGTTGTAAACTGATAATTTGACCTATTGGGTATTTGTTGTTTAATGACCTCTCTGAAGCTAAGTACTTTCAATTTAAAGGTTGTAAAATATAGTTTCAAAATGTGTTACGAAATAAAAAGAGGGATCTGTTAGAATGTCTGTTAGAACTTGCTCAAGGGAACCTTGTATTTTAAGAAATTGTCTCTCATCGTGTTATGAATGTGGTCACTCTACTGTTGTCCTTGGAGAGGTCTTGTTGCAGCGAGTGTGGCTTTCCATCTGGTGATGTAACGGAGTGTGCATTCTGGAGCTTGTTTCTTGGATAGGTGAGGTAAGAGTGGAGGATGGGGAGAAGGCGTATCACTTGCAGCCACAGTTTCAAGGGCTGTAGAATAAGGGATCAGTGAAATTGATGCTTGGGAAGAAAGAGGCTTGAGTAGCTTCTTCCTTTTAATAATTTAATAGAGCACACAGTTTGTGTATATAAAGCAATTACATGTCATTTAAACATAAGTCGACTATAGGCCTATTTCTCTTACATGGAAACATCGGCAATGGGTTAGTCGCCGATCGCAATGAAACTTGGCAAACACATTGAGGTACACGTAAAAATGATGCCGGCATCAATTTTGGGTGCCAACATTCATTAGAGCGTTAACTACGGGGCCTAAAAGTTGCGACATTTCAAATTCCGCGTGAACAGCGATGAATACCTGCTGGCCAATGCTAAGCTCGCGCACTGCGTACTTGGCGACACACCTCTGCCCCTCCTCCCCTCACACTCCAATTAGTTCAGCACTGCAGCCGGCAAGCGCGGGGAGAAGGGAAACGTGCAGTGGCGAACCAATTGGAGCGTGAAGGGGAGGAGGTGCAGAGGCGTGTCTTCAGGTACGCAGTGTGCCAGCTTAGCATTGGCCAGCAGGTATTCATCGCTGATCGCGCGGAATTTGAAATGTCACAACTTTTAGGCCCCGTAGTTAACGCCGTAATAAATGTTAGCACCCAAAATTGATGCTGACATCATTTTTACGTGTACCTCCATGTGTTTTCCAAGTTCCATCGTAATCGACGACTTACCCATTACTAATGTTCCCTTGTTAGAGCATTCCACAACATGGTAACGAGTACAAGTCAGATTACACAGTGCACACACACAACTATCGTCCAGTTCATGAAAGATCCTAGTTTTGCAGAGTTTATAGTGGTATCCATGAATTGCCATAGAATTGATAAAATGTCGTAGATCCTGGTTTGTATTGGTCCATGTTCTATTCGTCATTGCTTCAGTCGAATAGAATTCAGGACAAATATCATTCCTTTTGGCCATTCTTTCATCCAAGAGTTTCTTCCATTGGACTGTATAAGGTAGAGCAAGCTTGAATCTCAAATCTTCAATTAGAAAAGGCTCCTTTGCGAGTTCATAAACCAGTCTTGATCTAGTAAATCTGGACACACAGAGAGTTGTCTTTAAGAATCGGGCTTTGACTTTTTCTAGAGTGTGTAGGTCATTCTTTGTTAGCTTACCCCAAATGATTTCCAGTCCATATGTTAAAATAGGGATTATTTTAGCGTCAAACAAAGTCATGGCCGTCTTAAGAGATAATCTATTTAACTTCTTGATGTCAAATATTGCTTTCATAGCTGCCGCAGCACGTAGTCTAATATGAAGTCTAAAGGAGTTTACTGTTGTCTGCATCATCAAGTCCAGATATTTAAAACTGTTCACGTCGTTTAGTGTTTCTGCTTTATACGTCACTTTGTCACTTGAGGATGTTCGTCCACCCTTCCTGAAAATCATGTAGACAGTCTTTTCAATGTTTACTTGCAATTCATTTGTGTCTGTCCACTTCTCCAGTGCATCCAGTGCTTTTTGTAGCTCTTTAATATTGTGTGATCCTAGAACCATATCATCAGTATATAAATACATGGTTACTTCGTTTGACACCTCTTTTATCGCTTGAACCACATCATAGATAGCTACGTTAAACAATAAAGGACTGAGAGGGTCGCCCTGTAGAACGCCATTTGTCTGCGCGATTTCCCTCGAAGTTATATTGTCTGAAATTATGACCATATTATTTATCAACATGTTATGGATCAGAATAATGAGAGCCTTGTCCTCAACAAGAGAATCAACCTTCGACGATATAATGTTTCTTTTAAGATTATCGAAGGCCTTGGAAAAATCTATGAACACTGTGTGAAATTTACCCCTTGGTAGTCGTAAGATGTTATGTATATCGTCCAGTAGATTTCTTATTGCGTGCAGAGTGCTTCTTCCTCTTCTAAATCCAAATTGCTCTTCAGGAAGTTTGGTTTCAATTTCTTCCGTCAGTCGAATGGTTATTAACTTGGTGAGTATCTTTAACAAATTATTCTCCAGAGCAATCCCTCTATAGGAATTTGGATCAAGCAAGTTACCCTTTCGTTTGTATAAAACCTTCAATGTGGAAGTTTTCCATGCTTTGGGGATGTCTCCTAGTAACAAGCAGAGGTTCATAAGATTCGTTATGGATGGAAGTAATACATTTGCTGAAGCTTTAATGTGTTCACTGAAAATGTCGTCAGGGCCCGGTGCTTTTCTATCTTTTAGTTTGAGTATAGTGTCAGACACTTCTTTTTGTGAGAATAGGGTAATGCCTCCCCTGTCTGCTTCAATGTACTTTCTTGAATAGGCTGTTAAGGATCTTTGTTGATTTAGGATGAGTGAGAAGTGCTTCTCCCAGGTCTTCATATCTATTTTACCTGTTGTTGGAACTTTACGTGGTTTTAATGCTAAGAATGGGTCCTTCTTGGCTTCGTCAGCCATCTTCAATGCCTCAAGTTCAATATACTTGTTTCTAGAAGTCTTCAGTAGTTCTTTATATTTACTTCTGAGCTGACTGTATTTAATTAGGTCTTCTATATTCAGTGTTGTTTTTGCCACATGAAGAGCCTTCAGGACTTGCTTTCTTTCCAGATAGCAGGTCTGATTGAACCACTTTTTGGATTTTCGTGGAGTTATTGTGATGAAGGCAGATTTGAAGGTGTCTTCTAAAACAGAAGCTGCAGCATCCAATTCATTTTTCATTATTTTGTGGTTTAAGTCAATGATTTTATCAGTGCTTTTCAGGACACTCTCATTAAGTTTTCGAGCAATAGGCTTCGTAACGATTGGGAAGTCCAGCACCTTTGAAGAATAAAACATCAATTGTACTGCTTCCATTGTGGGCAAAGTACGTCTTGTCAGATTTGCTGTTGACAAGAGTGTATCCTTCTTCCTCCAACGTTTGAAGCAATTCTTGACCTCGATATTCATTGTTGTCTATCCTGCAGTTTAAGTCTCCAGCAATGATTGTATTATTTTCTTGATTCACCTTCGATAGAGCAGTCATAAGAATATATAATACATCTTCCATTGCTGAGGAAGGATCGACATATGATCCTATTACCGATAATGTGTTAGATTCCATTATGATAATATTCTTATCTCTATAAGTGCATGACAACTTTCCAACAACGGGTTTAAAGAAGCAGGCAATACCACTCATGGGTCTGCCTCGTTGCCCTTGTATGGCGAGTACTTGCTCTGAGTAGAATCCGGATATGTTGATTTCGGTGGTCGCGAATGTTTCAGTCATGATAATAATGTCTTGATTGTCGATGAGATTTCCCGTAGCTAAAGTCAAAGTGTTTTTAAGCCCTTCCACATTCCAAAGGAGGAAATTGAGTGTTATATTTTTCTTCTCTTTCCTGTTGTCGAAAAAGACGATATCTCCTCACAACGGCATATTCTGGCCAGAGTTCCGGATCGATGACCTTTCCAAGATCGTTGAGAGGGATAACCACTTTGTATGATTTAAATGTTCCTTTTGTTTGGAGTTGTTCACATTCTATTACCTCCTCTACTTTCAAGTTCTTCAAGCGATTCTTCATCATCTCTACTGAAGTGTTTTGATCCAATCGGCCTATGTAGAGCCATGCTCTTCAGGGAGCCGCACGAAATTCCATGTTCTTTTTATCTTTCTCCAAATCGTTCCGCTTTGTTCCAATGAAGGTTGGAGTTTTTATTGATGTTGTATAAGATCTCCGTCTATTTTTGACGACTTCGACCCATTCTGCGTTATCAGAAGACTGTTGTTCAGATCTTATTAATGGTGTAATATCTGTACTGCAATGAGGAAGTTCTTCTCTACCACCTACATTTCCCTGAATCCTTTGGGTAGAAACATTTGTTAATTCCAAGACCCTCTTTGGCTTAAGGTTACGATCGGCCGTGCGCATTGCTTTATGTCGCTTCATTTCTTCAGGTCTTTACATGACGTCATCTCTCTTGAGTTTGTGTCAGGTAGCATATCAATATCTACCGAGTCAACCTTTTTGGGCACATTCAGGGCTGATTCTTTATAATTTGTAACTGAATATCTACTAAATGTTTCAAATTCTTTTCCGATCGCATTGTGAATTTCCTTCCCTATTTCATTTGTGATGTTAATCTTTAATCATTTAGCAACTTTTGCAGATGTTCTGATATCTTATTCAACACACTCCTTTTGATGTCAAAAATGTTGATCTTTGATTTGCATTCTATGCATAGCCATGTTAGTTTGCAATTCTTCCGTTTTGCGATGTCATATTCTCCTTTAGTTAGTTCTGAACAATGAAAGTGCTGCCACTGATGGCAAATCTCACATTCAATTGCTTTGTCCTTACTAGTTACTGTTTTGGAGCAAATGTTACATTTGTCCTCTATGGTAGTAATCTCTGTGGTGAGCGGCATCTTGAGATCTCCTTGCACAATCAAGTGCACAGTCTGTTTCTTACTACCGCTGTTCTACTTAACCTCTCTTTAGCCTGTGAGTAATTTCAAATACACAGCACTTCTTACCTATTCTGTTGTTATGCAATTTTGTATCACTACGCACTATATTGATGTTGTATAAGATCTCCGTCTATTTTTGACGATTTTAGTTAATCTCTGTGATCAGAGTTAGGCTCACTTGTAACTTTTAATACATAGTTTCATGGTCCCGTCATTCACCTAGTTCCATCATTTTGTGTCTATGTAAATATCCGGAGTAACCCGCGACAAAATAAGTGTAATGTCAGTCATTATCCCTCAGTCCAAGGATCATCAATTTTGGGGTGCAGTTTTGTGAAAAGTATTATTAATATAGACAGCTAAGAGTGAAATCTCAAGTGTCAAGTATTGAGCAGTGTGTGAGTCTAATTAAAGCTTCTTCCTTTTACAATCTTTATTATTTTTTATGCCTAATGCTTCTAAATGCCCAAGTATTCCATCATATAAGAGGTTCTTATTTTCTATTTTGTCAATGAGGTTATTGTCCTGATTATTGACTTATTCTAAATATATATATATTCCTAGCTTGTTTAGAAGGCATCCCTGTTTGTTTTGCATAAAAAAGGTGAGATCTTGTTCAGTTGTATTGATGACCGGTTGCACTCGTGTTGACCCATAGATGAAAACTTTTTGTTCCTTTAAGCATTAATGTGCTCAAGATATCTTACTGTAAAGTTTCATCCAGTCTGTCCTACATAAAACATTTTGCATTGGTGATAAATTGTAAGCTGGGCTGTATCGAACAAATCTGTTGATTCATTGAGTGCCAAAGAATAAACCACAAAATGTGTTTCATGTTCGATGAGTTGCTGTCGAACATCCTGTGCTAATGCAGTAGGCAACTATAGTGTGTGAGGGAAGTATGGCATCAAACAATTATTCATTCCTTTATGAAAGCCCTTTCTTTGAATAAGTTTCCAGAAGTTGGAATCTTATCCACAAGTTTGTAGGTCACACAGAGCCTCACTCCATTCAACACTCTGGATTGGGCACATTCCTGTTATTAATGAAAAAAGAAACAAGTAACATTCTTTCATTGAATTTCAAATGGCTTTATATTTGTTACAAATATGCCTACAAAAGCAAGATAAAAAACACTAGTTTTATTTTATTCAGAGTCCAAAATGATTTCAACACATCTACCTTCTGACCACAATCTTTGCGAGTTATATCATTATATACACATCCTTATGTGTGGAATTGTAGTGGTGCATTAATATTCGGTGACTGTTTAAACATTCAACATTGTCACCAGCAGCTACAAATAAAAATATTTCTTCTTCCACAACATATCAAGAGAGTGGTGGTCATTCTTCCTTCTCTTACACTCCTCTACTATAGATAACCACACATGAAACATCAATTGAGAGCTGACTGTCACACTGGTCTATGTTACCCCTTCAATGACATATGGTGAAACATGCCTTAATGCTGGGGCTGTACCTTAATTAAGGCCACGGCCGCTTCCTTCCAACTCCTAGGCCTTTCCTATCCCATCGTCGCCATAAGACCTATCTGTGTCGGTGCGACATAAAGCCCCTAGCAAAAAAAAAAAAAAAAAAAAGAAAGAAACATGCCTTCTCTTACTTCTCTTTCGCAGTCAGGCTCATCCACTTCTGCAGAAAGCTGTGACTCAACGAACACGGATTGTACAGATCTGCTGTAGAGTATCCCCAGCATAAATATTTCTTTGTGTTGCAACTATAAGTTCTGGTAGAAAATATTAGCTGTAGTTTGTAGTATTTCCTTACAGATATTGTCAGGCTGCAATGTGTGGCTCTAGTGTTATTACTGTGTTATTCCTAGGATTCCTTATTTGTTCTGGTCATGCTTGAAGTAATTATTGGCTATGAGGTCAATATGTAGTTCTTAATACTTAACCATTTTTCCACTCACTGTTGGCCACTCGTTATGTAGTTATAGAGATCAAAATGTAAGAAATGTATGATGTATATTTCATCCTAATGCATAATAATTATGTTGATGTTAGGACAGGAAAGAAATACTGTATATAGCAAGAAAGAGCAATTTGGTATGACAAGAGTATAATTATGTAAAGTCTCACTATACGCACCTTTTGTTTTCTTGACTGTAATGTGTCTTTCTTTCTTGCTTCAGTAATTTGCTCTTTTTTCTCCCCTCCCAGCTTAGTAGTATTTACCAAATTCTGCTAATGTATATGTTTGATACAGTTATAAAATTTTTGTGAGCTTGCGTTTGGGAGATGGTGGGTTTGAATCCCACTGTCAGCAGCCCTGGAGGTGCTTTTCCTTGGATTCCCATTTTTACACTAGGCAGATGGTGGGGCTGTACTTTAATTAAGGCCACATCCTCTACCTACCCAATCCTACCCTTTCCCCATCCGTGTATCGCCGAAAACCTTTGGTGCGTTAGTGCGACGTTAAACTACTAGCAAAATATATATATATATATATATTAATATCATTTCTGAGGGCTCCTGAGAACATTAGTCAAGTGTAAGTGGTACGCAACTACCTGTGTGTGTAATTTTAACAGAAGATAATAGATCTCTAATGGTGTTCTTGTGAAGTATTGATTTTCAGTTGGAAAAAATAATACATTTCTTGCCTTAGTATGTTTTGCCAGAAGGAGAAACATTTTAATTTATTTCAAATGCTTCTGTCATTGGGCTGCATATTTTTAGCAAGTGCAGGGTATTATTAAGGAGATATTTTATTTATATGGTGTGTGTAAGTGTGGAGAGGATAATAATGTTTACTTTGAATGTCTGATGTGTTCTACTTGTAGTAGCTTTATAGTGTTAAGGCCTTTGCTATTTGCAGCAGCATCTTATAGTATGGCTTTAGTTTAGCCGATGTAGCATAATTGTTCAGCATGTATGACGAAGCTTTGTATATTATTTTAGTATTTGAATGGAAATTGAAAGCAGAGGAAGAACAATGTTTTCCAGTACCTTTCATTATTTTATTTATTAAGAAATACTCTTTATTTTGTGTATATATTTTTACGGAAAGAATTCTTCTGAAATATTTTAACTTCCAAATGTTAGCCAGTTTTCTTTTTTTAATATGTGAGGTGCTTTTTATAACTCACCAAACATTACAATTCTTTTTTTTTTCTCCATATCTATATATGAGACTTTTTTTTAATCACTCTGTGACAATTTTATACTGTACGAATGCCTGCTTTCTTAAAGGTTAATTCTTCCTGTGCATTGTTCTAGACTTAGTTTTCAAATCCTGATGTATGTTTACTAATTTAGCCAAGCATCTCTAGCCAGTTTGATAAACTTACCTTATCGTACAGAAAATAGACTGAAAAATAAATTGAAAGAAAATCTCATTATTGGATCATATTTATAGTTAGATTCATTTGTCTATTTTCTTCACTTTTGACAATTATTTTTGTTTATAAAGAGAGAGAGAGTGATGTGTATTTGTGTGTGTGTATGTGTGTGTGACCAATATGTTTTTAAATATGATATTTTGTGAAGAGTTTGCTTAATATGTTGATGAATTATTGGTTCCTTTAAGTAACTGTTGAGTTTAACTTTATTGGTGCTTTAAGAAGAGCATGACCTGTGGAGACAGATGTCTGTAACTGTATTTATTTATACTTCTTGTTTTGCCTCACTTCCTTTTAGTCTGAATGAAATGTATGATATAAAGAGGAAAGTGTCATTAAAGGTTTCTTTTGCAATAGTTTCCTAATATGTTGTCTCATTGAATTCTAGTCCCAGTCAAACGAATTAATTCTAGTGAAATTCACATTTTAATTGTTGTTGTTGTTGCTTTATTGTAGGTACTATGGACACCTCATTTATCAAATCTGCTTACCTTTCTGCCTATTGATGCTACTGTAATAAATTGGGTGAAAAATTGATAGATAACCTGGAAGTTGAAATATAGTACCATCACAGCATATTCCTGCAATTTATGTAGGATAACAACCTCATGGATAGCCACCAAAAGTTATAATGATCCAAAAATAAACCACTAGGTGTCCTTCCTCAATTCATTTTTATGCATCTTAGCACTCATGGTTTTTGCAAACAGTAAGCTCAGATAAGAAACAATAAAAACAACTAACCTATAAGAAAATATTCACAGCAGTTTTTCACTGATTTTCTTTAGAAAGGCAGCCAAGTAATTGTTCATGAGCCTTAGCTAATGGTAGAGAGTGGTTATTGTTCTAATTTGTTTCATTTAAACTGCCCTGAAGCATAATTTTTCTGTACAAGTGAGATGATCTGCATGTTTTGATGTATTAAGTTAGATTGAAGTTAGATTGAAGGACGTTGGTACATTTTCAAGTATAAATTACTTGTTAATGTTTGACATATTTTAAATATCATTGTGGATGTGATTGTAAGGAATTTCTGTATCTTATGTTGTGGGATGAAATTCTTAGAAAACTATTTTTTTTTCCTCATGATTATTATGATTATGATGATGAAGTGAGAGCAGCTTGTAAACGTAAAAAGAAGGCTTATCAGAAATGACTCCAAACAAGGGCCGAGGTAGACAGGGATTTGTATGTAGATGAAAGAAACAGAACGAAACAAATAGTTGTTGAATCCAAAAAGAAGTCGTGGGAAGATTTTGGTAATAACCTGGAAAGGCTAAGTCAAGCAGCAGGGAAACCTTTCTGGACAGTGATAAACAATCTTAGGAAGAGAGGGAAACAGGAAATGAACAGTGTTTTGAGTAATTCAGGTGAACTCATAATAGATCCCACAGAATCACTGGAGAGGTGGAGGGAATATTTTGAACATCTTCTCAATGTAAAAGGAAATCATCCTAGTGGTGTTGCAAACAGCCAAGCTCATGGGGAGGAGGAAAATGATGTTGGTGAAATTACGCTTGTCATAAAGCAGCAGGAATTGATGAAATTAGACCTGAAATCGTGAAGTATAGTGGGAAGGCAGAGATGAAATGGCTTCATAGAGTAGTAAAATTAGCATGGAGTGTTGGTAAGGTACCTTCAGATTGGACAAAAGCAGTAATTGTACCTATCTATAAACAAGGGAACAGGAAGGACTGCAACAACTATTGAGGTATCTCATTGATTATATATACCAGGCAAAGTATTCACTGGCATCTTGTAACGGAGGGTGCGATCGGTCGTTGAGAGGAAGTTTGATGAAAACCAGTGTGGTTTCAGACCACAGAGAGGCTGTCAGGATCAGATTTTCAGTATGCGCCAGGTAATGGAAAAATACAACGAGAGGAATAGGAAGTTTTGTTTATGTTTCGTAGATCTAGAGAAAGCTTATGACAGGGTACCGAGGGAAAAGATGTTCGCATACTGGGGGACTATGGAATTAGAGGTAGATTATTAAAATCAATCAAAGGCATTTATGTTGACAATTGGGCTTCAGTGAGAATTGATGGTAGAATGAGTTCTTGGTCAGGGTACTTACAGGGGTTAGACAAGACTGTAATCTTTCACCTTTGCTGTTCGTAGTTTACATGGATCATCTGCTGAAAGGTATAAAATAGCAGGGAGGGATTCAGTTAGGTGGAAATGTAGTAAGCAGTCTTGGCCTATGCTGACGACTTGGTCTTAATGGCAGATTGTGCCGAAAGCCTGCAGTCTAATATCTTGGAACTTGAAAATTGGTGCAATGAGTATGGTATGAAAATTAGCCTTACGAAGACTAAATTGATGTCAGTAGGTAAGAAATTCAACAGAATTGAATGTCAGATTGGTGATACAAAGCTAGAACATGTCGATAATTTCAAGTATTTAGGTTGTGTGTTCTCCCAGGATGGTAATATAGTGAGATTGAATCAAGGTGTAGTAAAGCTAATGCAGTGAGCTCGCAGTTGCGATCAACAGTGTTCTGTAAGCAGGAAGTCAGCTCCCAGACGAAACTATCTTTACATCGGTCTGTTTTCAGACCAGCTTTGCTTTACGGGAGCGAAAGCTGGGTGGAATAAGGATATCTTATTCATAAGTTAGAAGTAACAGACATGAAAGTAGCAAGAATGATTGCTGGTACAAACAGGTGGGAACAATGGCAGGAAGGTACTCTGAATGAGGAGATAAAGGCTAATTTAGGAAAGAACTCAATGGATGAAGCTGTATGCATAAACTGGCTTCGGTGGTGGGGTCATGTGAGGCGAATGGAGAAGGATAGGTTACGTAGAAGAATAATGGACCCTGTTATAGAGGGTAGGAGAAGTAGAGGTAGACCAAGACGACGATGGTTAGACTCTGTTTCTAATGATTTAAAGATAAGAGGTATAGAACTAAATGAGACCAAAACACTAGTTGCAAATCGAGGATTGTGGCGACGTTTAGTAAATTCACAGGGGCTTCAATCAATCAATCAATTACTACTGATCTGCATTTAGGGCAGTCAGCCATGAGGCAGATTCCCTATCTGTTGTTTTCCTAGCCTTTTCTTAAATGATCACAAAGAAATTGGAAAATTATTGAACACTTCCCTTGGTAAGTTATTCCAAACCCTAACTACCCTTCCTGTAAAAGAATATTTGCCCCAATTTGTCCTCTTGAATTCCAACTTTATCTTCATATTGTGATCTTTCCTACTTTTAAAAGCACCACTCAAATTTATTCGTCTACTGATGTCCTCCCACGCCATCTCTCCGCTGACAGCTCGGAACATACCACTTAATCGAGCAGCTCGTCTCCTTTCTCCCAAGTCTTCCCAGCCCAAACTGTGCAACATTTTTGTAACGCTACTCTTTTGTTGGAAATCACCCAGAACAAATCGAGCTGCTTTTCTTTGGATTTTTTCCAGTCCTTGAATCAAATAATCCTGGTGAGGGTCCCATACAATGGAACCATACTCTAGTTGGGGTCTTACCAGAGACTTATATGCCCTCTCCTTTACATCCTTACTACAACCCCTAAATACCCTCATAACCATGTGCAGAGATCTATACCCTTTATTTACAATCCCATTTATGTGATTACCCCAATGAAGGTCTTTTCTTATATTAATACCTAGGTACTTCTAATGATCCCCAAAAGGAACTTTCACCTCATCAACGCAGTAATTAAAACTGAGAGGACTCTTTCCATTTGTGAAACTCACAACCTGACTTTCAACCCCGTTTATCATCATACCATTGCCCACCGTCCATCTCACAACACTATCGAGGTCACCCTGCAGCTGCTCACAATCTTGTAACTTATTTATTACTTTGTACAGAATAACATCATCTGCAAACAGCCTTATCTCTGATTCCACTTCTTTACACATATTGTTGATACATATATAAGAAAACATAAAGGTCCAATAATACTGCCTTGAGGAATTCCCTTCATAATTATTACAGGTTTAGATAAAGCTCCACCTACTCTAATTCTCTGAGTTCTATTTTCTAGAAATATAGCCACCCATTCAGTCACTCTTTTTTCTAGTCCAATAGCACTCATTTTTGCCAGTAGTCTTCCATGATCTACCCTATCAAATTCCTTAGATAGGTCAATTGCAATACAATCCATTTGGCCTCCTGAATCCAGGATATCTGCTATGTCTTTCCGAAATCCTACAAGCTGAGCTTCAGTGGAATAACCTTTCCTAAACCTAAACTGCCTTCTGTCAAACCAGTTATTAATTTTGCAAACATGTCTAATATAATCAGAAAGAATGCTTTCCCAAAGCTTACATGCAATGCATGTCAAACTGACTGGCCTGTAATTTTCAGCTTTATGTCTATCACCCTTTCCTTTATACACAGGGGCTATTATAGCAACTCTCCATTCATTTGGTATAGCTCCTTCAACCAAACAATAATCAAATAAGTATTTCAGATATGGTACTATATCCCAACCCATTGCCTTTAGTATATTCCCAGAAATCTTATCAAATACAGCTGCTTTTCTAGTTTTCAACTTTTGTATCTTACTGTAAATGTCATTTTCATCATAGGTAAATTTTAATACTTCTATTACTCATCTCCCCTATCTGGAGATTATCCATGTAACCAACAATTTTTACATACTGCTGACTGAATACTTCTGCCTTTTGAAGATCCTCGCATACACACTCCCCTTGTTCATTAATGATTCCTGGAATGTCCTTCTTTGAACCTGTTTCTGCCTTAAAATACATATAGGCCTACATACCCTTCCATTTTTCACTAAAATTTGTATGACTCCAATTATGCTTGCCATCATGTTATCCTTAGCTGACTTCTTTGCTAGATTCAATTTCGTAGTAAGTTCCTTCAATTTCTCCTTACTTCCACAACCATTTCTAACTCTATTTCATTCCAACCTGTACCTCCTTCTTAATCTCTTTACTTCTCTGTTATAATATAGTGGATCTTTACCATTCCTTACCACCTTTAAAGGTACAAACCTATCCTCACATTCCTCAACAGAAATAAATAAGTTACAGATTATGAGCAACTGCAAAAAGACCTCGATAATGTTGTGAGATGGACAGTACGCAATGGTATGATGATACAGTAAACGGGGTCAAAATCAGGTTGTGTGTTTTACAAATAGGAAAAGTCCTCTCGGTTTTAATTACTGACTTATTATTATTATTATTATTATTATTATTATTATTATTATTATTATTATTATTATTATTATTGAAAGGTGTGGTTGGACTCATGTGTTATCGTCCAGTAACGAAACCAGATTAATTACTTTAACACTGACACATGTATCACTCGTAGTGAACGTTAAAAGTGTAGATGATAGAAAAACACACTATACGATTCACACAAAACATGATGACCTCATATAAGACGGAGGTTAAGGTGATTTATATCCTACCAAAATTATGACAAACATTTTGCAATGGAAGAGTGAGCACAAAGAGGCTGTCAAAGGATTAGAGTACAATATGTGCATCATCAAGAAACTGATTTATGCTGTTAACAAGAGTAGGAGTTAGAGATGATAATAAACACAAAATACTTGTGGGGAAGGGGGTGTCCATGTTAAGCAAAGGGGATAGGAAGCGTTGGTGGGGAACATTAAAAGCAAGACATTGAAACAGGAGGTGATTACTGTTGGTATCAGACAAGCCACAAACACAGGAAGTTGAGGGAGAAAGATATTTTTATAATGGGGATTAAGAGCATGATTAAAAGGTAGCCGTATAATAAATGTGATATGTCGCCGAGAGTATGTACCATAATAAAACCATGGTTTAGGGGAATAACAGGTTGTAATTGATGATAAAACGTCCCTTTTCTCGTGATGGGGTGAAAGTTTCTTATGGTGTTATAAATACTTCTTTGTTTGTACTCTTTGAATTTGTTATCTCCATGATTGATTGATTGATTGATTGATTGATTGATTGATTGATTGATTGATCTCCATGATTGACTTGATTCAGAGCTCTTAGGAGTAACTATCATGGGGTAATATGCTAATAATGTTGTTGTTGTTGTATTTTATAAAATTGCAGAAGGTGGATTTCAATATAGTTTGCACGAGAGAAAAATAAAGCATGTTTTAATATAAATATGGAGTCAGGTGTAGATTTTGTAACATCTGGTGACCCCCGACGTGATCGGAGACGTATGTAAATTACTGTGAACTTTGCTGTCCAAGGTGAGAGAGAAATGTAATCACAGTCTAATATATACAGTCGCGAAGCTCTGATGATATTTTTTATCTGAGGCGAGTTCAGCGCTCCAAGCAGCAAGGTAGAGGCAACTTGCTAGCAGACAACAGGAAACGAATAACCACTACAGTCTAAAATGGTCATAACTTCTGAACCATTCATGCAAATAATGTCCTGACAAGGTCATTGTAATCCTTATGAAATAGTGGAGGAGGTCAAACAATTTATACTGAGCTCGATAGCTGAAGTCGCTTAAGTGCGGCCAGTATCCAGTATTCGGGAGATAGTAGGTTCAAACTCCACTGTCGGCAGCCCTGAAAATGGTTTTCCGTGGTTTCCCATTTTCACACCAGGCAAATGCTGGGGCTGTACCTTAATTAAGGCCATGGCCGCTTCCTTCCAACTCCTAGGCCTTTCCTATCCCATCGTCGCCATAATACCTGTCTGTGTCGGTGCGACGTAAAGCAACTTGCAAACAATTTATTTCGATGAGAAGTTTGAGGATAATATTGAAATATTTATTTAATCTTAAGGAATTATTTTTCTTTACCGCAGACTATTATATAAAATCGCTTCTAGAGGGCAACCGGTTCAAAATAGGTATATACCATCCCGGACTTTTTTGTAGAGGTTTCTATGCTCTACAAATCTTACGCTTACACTTGGGGTCTATCGTTGACGGTTCAGGCAGCGTAAGCCAAGAAAGCAAGCGACCGACCAACAAACATCGAACCTGCCAAGTTGGGCTAAGAAGGCCAACGCTCTACCATGGTCGGTCACTTGCTTTCTTGGCTTACGCTGCCTGAACCGTCAACGATAGACCCCAAGTGTAAGCATACGAAATGTAGAGCATAAAAACCTCTACAAAAAAGTCCGGGATGGTATATACCTATTTCGAACCGGTTGCCCTCTAGAAGCGATTTTATGTTATAGTACGCGGTAAAAAAACATAACTCCTTAAGATTAAATAAATATTTCAATATTATCCTCGAACTTCTCATCGAAATAAATTGTTTGACCTCCTCCACTATTTCATAAGGATTACAATAACCTTGCCAGGACATCATTTGCATGAATGGTTCAGAAGTTATGACCATTTTAGACAGTAGTGGTAATTCGTTCCCTGTTGTCTGCTAGCAGGGTGCTTCTACCTCGCCGCTAGAGGTGCTAGTGTCGCACCAGCTGTCAAGTGGATGAACCTTCCTCTTATTAGAGCTTCGCGACTGTATATATTAGACTGTGATATAATTATGTTGAGTAATCGTGCATAATTATTCCTACCCAAGAAAAGAATGAAGCAACATGGAACAGCTAAAGACAGGTAGGACGCCTATTAGGCAATGTGTAACAAAGAAGTTTCAATGTATTAAAGAGTTTGTTATAACAGAAATTACCTCGCAGTATCGTGACTTGTTGCAATCAAATTTTAACCGGTTGGAAAGTTTAATGGAGGAACTTCATTAAATTGACGTGAAAATAATGGATCATTTATTAGACAGACATGCGAAGGATAATTTTAGCTGAAAGAGAAAGTACTGAGGAATATAGTGACGAATTTGAAGTTATTAAGGTATGTGTAAACAATACATTTTTCCTCGCAGGAAAGATTAGTTCACCACCTTGCGAGATGTTCAGAAATGAGGGAGGCAATCATAACAGTAAATGAAGGTCCTTTAAGTTACCCAAAATTGAGCTAAAACATTTAATGGATATCTTAAGGAATGGTTAGGCTTTTGGTTTCAGTTCCGAAAAATACACGAAGATGATACTTTGCACAACAGTGCCAAGTTTCAGTATTTATTACAGGCAATGAAACCTGGCACAGAACCAGTGGCAATTGTTACTAGTTACCTTCAAACAGCGGAAAATTATCCTAAAGTCATTGAAGCGTTAAAAGAACGATTCGGTAAGGATGACCTTATGATGCAAGTCTATGTAAGAGAACTGTTGGAACTAGTAATTCCAAATGCTACTCAAAATGATAAACTTCCCCTTTCAACTTTATCAATTCAATTAGAATCGCATTTACGGTCACTCAGTACCTTAAATTGACCGGCACAGATCCAGGTACATGGTTATTTCCCTTAATTGTGTCGAGTCTGCCAGACGAAACGTTACGGGGATGGCCGAGGAGTCAATTTTCTAAACAGAGTGTAAATGAAATGGAACTTAGGATGTCTCGACTTGTTTTTTTAATGGAGTTTGTGAAGACTGAAGTCCGAAATGAGCAGCAAATACTGTTAGCACAGTCAGGTTTCAGTACTACAGAAACTAAAGGAAGGGATATCTTTCAAAAATAGATAGGAAGAACCTCCCCCATGGTCTGGTACCTTGACGTGGTGTGGAGGTTTGCATGCCTCAGTGATCCCAAGAGCGATGCCGGCGGGAGCTTCGGCTGCTAGCAGGGTCACTCTTGCCGGTAAGGTAGAGGGTGAGGGGCCAGACTAAATGACAGACCTTCAGCTGTAGGTCCTGAAGGAAAAAAATCTTTGTCTCAGCGAGTAGGGAATGAGAACACCATCAGTCCTGAAGTTGCAGCATGGCAGGGGCAGAGGCCAAAAGCGTGCATCCCCCTCACTGCCCTACAGGCTCTGTGGGCCCATATCTCACATGCCCGAAATAACTTCCATGAAAAGTCCAAATGAGAGAGACACCAGACTGCTGAACGCGATGGCAACATGGCGAGGAAAAAGGATTGTGAAATTTGGAACATGGAACGTACAAGGATTAGCTGGAAAGGAGAATGAACTAGTGGCTGAATTCGAGAGAGCAAGACTTGTAGTGGTGACACTGACAGAGACAAAAAGGAAAGTTCAAGGGGTGGATACAATGGTGAACAATCATATACTCATTTATAATGGAGTTAGCATCAGACTAAGCGCCAAATCAGGAGTAGCACTACTCATCCACAAGATCTTCAGAAACAAGATTCAAGAATTGAAATTCCACACGGATAGGATTCTAACGGTCAGCATACGATTAGATCCTGAGATAGAGCTGATGACGTTTATTGAGGTTTACGGAGTGAACGACGATGTAAGAAAGGAGGAGAAGGATAGGTTCCACGAAGAGTCCAGAATGTGGTGGATGACACTCGAGGAGAAATCATTGTATTAGGAGATCTCAACGGCAGAGTCGGAAACCAGCCAGAGGGAAGTGGCGCAGCTGTTGGCCGGCATGATGAACACGTGGTTAACAACAATGGTGAGAGGATTGTTGATTTCTGCATTGCCAATAATCTCGTTGCAGTGAACACCATGTTCCCACATTAGATGATACATATGTACACGAGGAAGGAACCCAGCCGAGATGAGCACTCCATCATAGACTATGTGTTAGTTAAGAGAGATCACCTCCAGAAGGTGACAGATTGTCGAGTATACCGTGGCTACGAAAGAGGAAGTGACCATTTTCTCTTGATAACAACAATGGAAACAATCTAAGAACAACAAGCAAGAAAATATTAAGTTGTACAAGTTAAGAGAGAACAAGGAGGTACAGGAGCAGTTCACACAGGAAGTGGAGGAGGAGTGTCAGACGATAGAGGAGAGGATCAAGGAAATGGACCTGGAGGGAAACTGGAACATGTTCAAGAAGATACTATTAGAAGTGGCAAGTAAAGTATGTGGAACAACAACGGTGGGGGAGTACAAGAAAAGAACAAGCTGGTGGAATGATGACAAGAAGGAAAAAGTAAGAAAGAAAATGGAAATATGGAAGAAATACTTAAGAAGCCAGGATGTTGAGGACCATGAGATGTATAATGAACAAAGAAGAAAGGTTAAGACCTAGTGAAAATAGCGAAAATACAGTCTTGGGAAAAATTCGGCCAAAGAATGGAAAAAGATTATAAAGAGAACCAGGAGCTGTGTTATAGAGCACTGAAAAACATGAGAAAGGAGAAACAATGGCCTCTAAAGTTTATAAAAGATAAGGAAGGGAAAATCTTAACAGAAGAGAAGGAAATAATGGAGAGGTGGAAAGAATATTTTAATGATTTACTGAATGGAAATGAAAATGAAGACAGCCCATGGTAAAGTGAGGAAAGAGAGGAGACGGGGGAGCAAAGGAGAACAAGAAGAAGGAGAGGTCTTAAGAATAAATGAAATGCAGTTGGCTATTAAACAACTCAAGAATGGGAAGGCCCAAGGGCATAATGGAATCGCCCCAGAAATTATTAAGAACTTGGGAAAGAAAGCAGAAGACTTTCTATTCAAGATTATGGTGGAGGCCTGGAGAACAAGAAAGGTACCTAGGGATTGGGAAGTAGCAGTCATCATCCCCATCTTTAAGAAAGGAGACAATCAAGAGCGCAGTAATCATCGTGGCATATCCTTGTTATCAGTGCCTGGGAAGGTCTTCTCAAAGATCCTGGAGACTGGGTTAAGAAAGGAGGTAGAGGCTAAACTTGAAAAAGTCCAATGTCGCTTCCGCCCAAATAGAAGCACGCAAGATCTCATATTTACTGTTAGGATGGCCAGTTCAAAGCTACTGGAGAAGAACAAGACTCTTCATGCTGCCTTTATTGACCTGAAACAGGCATTTGACTGAGTCCCGAGGTCCAAATTCTGGAAAGTCCTAAAGGAGTATGGAGTTAGCAAGTTACTTTGCAGTTCAATTACAAGTCTGTATAAGAACTGTCAGAATTACGTGTGGACAGGAAATGTGAGGTCAGCAGAGTTCACTACGAGACAAGGAGTCCGTCAAGGTTGCAGTCTTAGCCCTCTTCTTTTCATCGTGTACCTCGACCAAATATGAAGCTGTGTCATGAGAGAATCAAGAAATTGACGGTCGGAAATTATCTCATGCGGCAGGTACAATTTTCTGACCTGGTATTTGCTGATGACCTGACTGTTGTTGCCTCCTGCGAACAAAACCTGCGACACAACATCAATGTAGTGGTGGGGGGTGGGGGAGAGCTTATGAAAAAAGGTATGGAGGTGAATGTGGACAAGACAAAGTCTATGGTTATCAGCAGGAATGAGGAGAGACACTGTATCATGGTCAATAGTAAACCATTAGAGCAAGTCACCAAGTTCAAGTATCTTGGCTCAATCATCAGCTCAGACAGGAAGATGGGGGAGGAAATAACAGAAAGAATAGGAACAGCAGGGCGCTTGTTTAATGCCATCCGAACAAACTTCCTCAACAAGGAGGAGATCTCAAAGGGCACAACATTAGCCGTTTACAAATTCACCTTTGTACCCACATTGACTCATGGCTGTGAATCCTGGGCGCTAACAGTAAGAACCAAGACCAGAATCCAGGTGGCAGAGATGAGGTACCTCCGGAAAGTAGAGGACAAAACCAAGAGAGATAGGATCAGGAATACAGCCATCCGGAAAGTATTGAATATGCAGCCATTGGAGAAAATCATCCAAGAATATCAATTGAAATGGTTTGGCCATGTCCACCAAATGTCGACAGATCGCTTGCCGAGGTTAATGATGGAGGTGAGAGTGGAAGGAAGGAAGGCTCGAGGAAGACCACGGAAGCCATGGGAGGAGGAAATTAGAGAAGCACTGCAGGTGAGGGGACTCTTTTGTACGAGAGGCCATTGCCATAACGGGAGATAGGAGTAGATTCAGATCTCTCATATCCTCTACACCTCATGGTACAAGAGGACCGGATTAAGTAAGTATGGTAAGATAGGAAGCACATTAAAGATAAGACTAGTTCACCTACAGTGGCTGCACTGAGCAATACTTCAGAAGACTTGTGTATCTTCTCTGAAAAGGCCCATGACAGCGAGAAGTGTTTCAAAACAACAAACATTGCAGTTGAGAAAGAAGATCGGAGGTTAGAGAGAGAGAAAAAAAGCGTTGTTTCATGTGCTTGCGACCTAATCATTTGTCAAAGGACCGTAAATCACCGAGCTCGATAGCTGCAGTCGCTTAAGTGCGGCCAGTATCCAGTGTTCGGGACATAGTAGGTTCGAACCCCACTGTCGGCAGCCCTGAAAATGGTTTTCCGTGGTTTCCCATTTTCGCACCAAGCAAATGCTGGGGCTGTACCTTAATTAAGGCCACGGCCGCTTCCTTCCCACTCCTAGCCCTTCCCTGTCCCATCGTCGCCATAAGACCTATCTGTGTCGGTGCGACGTAAAGCAACTAGCAAAAAAAAAAAAAAAAGGGACCGTAAATCAAACATTAGGTGCTTGGTTTGTTGTAATAAACATGCCACGGTTATGTCCTGATCTTTTTCAGAAAGATAAGGATAATTGAAGAAAGAAGAGGAAGCCAGTCAGCTTCACACAACTTCAAATATGGCTTGTCATACATCTGTTCGTCAAGTAATACTACAAACAGTGATGGTTACTGTCCACGGAAATGGCAGAAGAAAAACAGTGAGAGCTACAACGATCCTACAACTTGAAGAAAACAGCAGAATAACTCGGATTAAAATCACACGCTGAAGAATTGGTTTCCCATGTTCTGTTCGGTGTGAGCAATACCTCGGAAATAAATCATAAGAAGTACACAATCAAGCTCCAAAAACCAGGCGGCAACGTTGATTATGAGATCGAAGTTAGGGACCAGCCACATATTTGCCAGTCAGTCCAACGAGTTTCAGCGTGCTCTAGGTACGTTGTTTCAGGAACTTAGAATGAAGAAAATATGGATCAGTGATGTGGGTGATAACTGTCCAGAAATTCAGCTCCTTATTGGAATGGATGTCTATGCTTAAATTCTAACTGGAAATATTGTTCGACTTAAGAATGCCCTTATTTGTATTTGTATTTGTATTTATTAATGAACATAACAGGCGTTCAGCCCCGAGTACATGTTCATAATAATAATAAATAAATAAATACTAAATACTGCCACTGTACACCTTGGCCGTGCCATGAAGACTGTCAGATACTCCGGAACCGTGACCTCAAAAGTTAGGTCACCACGGTAGTCATCCTCCGTCTCTTCATGCCACGTCCAGCTACTCCCCTGTCTAATTCTAAATTCACACTTAAAACATCAATAACTAATAAAATTAATAAACGTAGTCCAACCTAAGCCATCCCTCTCCACCATATACAAAATAAAATGAACAATAAAACAATAAGACCTAACGCTACAGTTATAGACCAGACCTCCTCAGCCGGGTCTATATTTACATTCCACTGCTGGTGTTGCAACTTTCTGCTTGTTATCACTCACACGTACCCACTCGTCATGCAACCTTCATGCTTCAGCATTTTCATCACCTTTATTGTTCCCTGACCTACTCCAAAATAAGCTACCACAGCAACATTCAAACCAGCCATCTTATTCCGTCATTGCATTCCAGTCAACCATACCGCAACTTTTACCAATCCGCGTTAACATTGCTTCATTTCATATCATTCCGTCATAACACTCCATAATAAAATTACCTCTCATCTCCAAAAATTTCGGCAATGAATAACAAATACCAATCACGCACATACCAACACCTCTCCACCAACACATTTCTTCGTCTTCTCCATAATAAAATTACCTCTCCATCTCCAAAAAATTTCGGCCAGCATTACAACACTTTCCAACACCACATTTCAGCAATGCAACATCAACTCCACCTCATATACCACCTCTACTTCTTAAATACCAAGCCCTCAAAATTTTCCACCACCACATTTCAGCAATACCGCACCAACCCTACCTCATTTACCACCTCTACTTCTTATAATTACCTACCGAAAACTCCATCTTCCACCAAACCAAAATTTACAAATAGCCAAAATTACATTACTACATCTTCATACTTTTCCAACACCACATTTCCACCTCTACAAATACCACTCACTCATATACCATCACATTAAATACAACTTACTCATGAGTACACCACCACTTCTTCATACCTTTCCAACACCACATTTCAACATATACCACCTCTACTTCCAACACCACATTTCAGCCCTAGCACACACTCGTCCACCAAACCAAAATTTACACATAGCCAAATTACATTACTACATCTTCATACTTTTCCAACACCACATTTCAACATCTACAAATACCACCCACTCATATACCATCACATTAAATACAACTTACTCATGCGTACACCACCACTTCTCCATACCTTTCCAACACCACATTTCAACATATACCACCTCTACTTCCAACTCCACATTTCAGCCCTAGCACACACTCGTCTACCATCAAATAAATCTCCATCTGCAAATACCACACACTCATACATCATCCACATCATAACTTATATACCACTTCTCCATCACAACATTTCAACTCAACTAACACCACCTCCATCTCTTACCTCTTCTACAATCATGCCCTTAATTACCTACTTACTCGCTATATTATTGTTTTTTGCTTCTTGTTACAATACCCTCATTACTTTTCTCAACTCTCCACATGTCCGTTAAGTTTCTATTTCTCCCTCCGCTACGACTCTGATTCTGCTCGAATATCTCACGGGTTAACACTGACCTTACTTTTTTACCCTGATCTTGCCTTACTACACCACTACACTCGGCTCTCTCAACTTCTTGCTGCTCACTCTCCTTGCCCCCATCACCCTTTGTTCTTCAGCCTCTCCACTGCACTGTCCGTCCACTGCTCTTTCCTTGCCATTATTCCTACTTCCACTTAGCACTTCTCTCTGCCTCTCTTGACCCTTTTCAGTAATACTTCCGATATGCTTTGACTTCATCCCTAAGTCTATCCTCAGCACACTGTTATTTGTATTTCGCCTCACTTGCCTACAGTTTATTTCACTACTCTCCTTTTCCTCATCTTGTTTTAACTTGGATTCTAAATCCATCAATCTATCCACAGACCAGATCCTCTTCCAGCTTCTGTCTGACACCACTAGATTTTGACCTCTAATAGTTGCCCTCAGCCCCTGTTTTACAGCCAGTATCTTGTGTTTTCTGAGTAGCCTCTCTTTTCTGATCGCGTCACTTCCTACGTCTCTCTTTATCCATATTTTCTCCCTCTGGACGTTTCCCGCATTTGTTAACACAACATCCGCCATCAACGTTGAAAACAATTGTACCTTTATAGGCCTGTTGCCTCTAGTTCTCCCCACTCTCTGCACATCGTCAATATCTACTTCACTAAAATTTATTTTCATTTTTCCCTGTATTAGGTCCACTACTTTATAAGTTGTAAGAACTTTGCCTTCTCTCGGCTCCTCAGGCACTCCATAAATAAACAAGCACTTCTTCCTTCTATATAAAGTATTTGCTTCCACTTCTGCTTTCAGCTTGCAATTCTCCTCTTCAAGTCGTCCTACTTTTTCCCTTAATGCTACCACTTCCTCGGTGTTATTTCTCGCCTGTGCAGCTATGTCGTCCATTTTTTCTCTTATCCATACTTCCATTTTTTCAATCTTACTGGTTTGTTCTTCAATCATCTCTTTTATTTGCCCGAAAGGGCAAACTTCTGTCAACACCTCTCTTACAGCTCTTTTGATTGCGTCCATATTTTCCCCTTCCTCATTTCCACTATATGACGGGCCTGGGTTCAACTCGACCCCCCCAATACATAGTAAAATTATAATCACTGCTGCCGATAACAATAGTTCTCCTTTCCTCTCCATATCCATTTTACACCCACCTGGCTTCTTTTCTTCTTTCTTCATTCTCCTCTGCCATCTTCCTATCGTCACTCTGTACTGCTCTATACCAATCATTGTCGGCCCACTTCTCGGCGACCTTCCAGCACTCCACACTCTCGAACTCCACTCCCCCTCCCGGGACCCACAGCTCAATGCGACCTCCTTCGTCCGTGGCTTAGGCAAGACTGAATGCCCTTATAGCTATTGAAACAAAGATAGGCTGGACTTTGGGTGGAGAACTGACAACTTTCCTGAAGTGAATATGGCAAATACAGCAATCACGATGGCTTACAGTGATGGTTCTATCACGGACTTGAGGAATCTTGAAATGATTGGTATTCAGTATTCAGTAGAAATAAAATCAGCTGAAGAACAAGATCGAGAAGCGAAGCAATATCTACTTAATACTGCGCCGTCCCTGCGTCCAGGAGAGGACACATAAAATCCAAGCTAGCTTAACTGGCGATCGTAACGGTTAACATAATCATCTACCCGGGCTATGAGTTCCGAATGTTGAGAAAAACACGTCATATTGAACCCAAGGAATCCCTAAACCACGTCGAAGGACGTCTCCTACACGTTACTGGCTAGAATTCCTTATAACTATCAAGTTGTTACGACATACCCACTTAAAAACTAGGTCGCTATACTATGATACACATTGAAAGAAGAATTCATGTTTCACATACCATATTTATTATGCATTCCTTTCATTCCAAGTATCGGACATTGAATTATTCTCCCTTAGACTCTAATTAAGGACTTTGCAGGCTTCATCTATATATTATATTCATACTCGACGGGATTAGCCTTGGATTCCTAAAATATAATATATCTCCTATCGGAATGTTTGGTATAATTGTCCGACTCGTTGGCTGAACGGTCAGCGTACTGGCCTTCGGTTCAGAGGGTCCCGGGTTCGATTCCCGGTCGGGTCAGGGATTTTAACCTTAATTGGTTAATTCCAATGGCACGGGGGCTGGGTGTATGTGTTGTCTTCATCATCATTTCATCCTCATCACGACGCGCAGTTCACCTACGGGTGTCAAATAGAAAGACCTGCACCTGGCGAGCCGAACCCGTCCTGGGATATCCCGGCACTAAAAGCCATACGACATTTCATTTCATTTGGTATAATTCCTAAATATTCCATTAAAATCCTCCATTACCACTATTTGGCTTAGAATACCTTTGTTTTCTTTTTCTGGTATGAAAGGAGTAATAATTTAAAAAATGTCAGTATCGGACTAAGAAGTTGGCGAAGTTCACCATAAGCACGCTAGTGCTCAATATGTCCGACCTCAGTCGTGCCTAGTAATAGAATTATCATTTGAGTTAAAATACTCCTCAACAAGAATATTGTATCTGTAATATATCAAGTGCTAGAGCCTTGATTGGTCGAAAAATTGACTAAAGTCAGGAATGAAATTCAACGAAAGATCATTAAGGTACGTAAGGTAAATTATCAAATTAAATATTACTAAGCCTTTAGCTCAGAAATGCTAAATTAGGAGTATAAGGTTAGAAATGTTGGGTTCAAAATATTAGATTAAAAAGGAAATACTAGATTAAAAATATTAAATTGAAAATATTAGATTGGAAATATTAAGTTAAAATAAAGTCAGATGCATCTAACGAGAAATAAGATTTACATTATAATACACTGTATATAAAGCTGAAGACTGAGGGTGGTTTTTAAATATGCAGGACGCACTTTCATGTTTAGAACCAAATCTTAAAAATTGGAATCATAATCCTCCTATATTACATGTTGAAGCCTTCGGATTAGTTGTTCTTTCTTAGTTCGAGACTATATTGGCCTACTTAAATATGGTAATTCTTTTCTCTCTCAGTTCATAGTGATACAGATACACACTCAGATTGATTCGGGAGAATCCTTTCCTAGTATTATAACAAGTACTGGATCTTAACAGGTATGAATGTTCATGTTTCTTTATTTTGCTGCGTGAATACTGATAAGTCCTTTTTTTAAATTAATGCATACGTTCAATAAATGATTCAACATAGTACCTGTAAGCTTAAATACCGCTCTTAACCTGAGTATACTGGTTACTCTAAATGAGTAGGGGCCTACTAGTGCAATTTCATCATATTCTCTAGTGGATACTATCTTAGTTCCATCTGAAACGCATTGGCTAGTGTGGTCTACTTTGTGTGAAAATTCTGTCACATAGTGATAACTCATGCACCTACAGTCAACCATCAGTGATATGGGATTTTCCCTAAGAAGTATACTACATTCCTTTTACTTGAGAATAAATTCAGAATTAAAAAATATCTGTAGTGGTATGAACATGCTCGACTTCATCCTCCTAACCGTGAAATTATTGGTACTTTCAGGTATACTGGTTAACCAACAGGTGTCACTCCGATTATATATTACCCTATTTATGCTTGCTCACTAACGAAATGACCAAAGGAACCACAACGAACTCATTACCATTCCACAAAACTCAACTTGGAAACAATTAAGTCCACCACTACATAACCATGATCGTATTCACGACGAAACAATAACTATCACCATTCTTAATCACCAATCTCATATCAACATCTCTTTAAATAACTATTATACTACTCGTTAAACATATAACACATTTTATTTACCTAATATATTTTATTCCTCACTCTCACGAAGTATCTATTATTTCTACCATTGCTTGTGGACTTATTCACAACATTATGACCTCGATTCTGTCATAACACTAAATTATTGTATACACACATATTCATCTGGCAAGCATTTCCAACGGATTGTCTAATTTGACATTATTTGATTACAACCATCGCACACACATACCTAAGTTTACTCTTGACATGGTACACCATTTACCAACACGTTAGCGAAACCAACTTTTCTCAGATTAAATGGATCATATTTCGAGCGTAGGCTTTTATCACTGACTGACCACCTATCTAGGGATTTGACATTTAGAATGTGAAGATTACCTGACCACCTCTAACCTAGTTCATAATCCACTATTTACGTCGTCTCATTATTTATACACGGAATAACTCGGTAAACTTTTTGTATTGTATTGTATTTTATTTCGTCCAACTGATCATACAGTGATATGGGACACGTCAATAATCATATTTACAGTAACAAAGGATAAAACAGTAATATACATGCCATGATAAATAAAGAGAAATATACAATGTGGTAAAGAGGCACAGATTAAAAAAATTTAAAAAAGTGATACATAAGTTAATTTTCAAGAGCTAAGTATTCTTCAATAGAATAAAAACAATGGTTAGAAACAAATTTGAATAATTCTTTCTTAAATTTTGAACATGGTTTTATCTGCTTAATGCCGTCTGGTAATTTATTAAATAAATGTACTCCTGCATAACTCAAACTTGATTCATATAGCTTAGTTTTGTGTGGTTCTATGTGCAGACTGTGTTTATTTCTAGTATTATACCTATGTACATCAGAGTTTATGGTGTAGCTGTTTACATTCTCCTTCATATATACAAGTGTATGGAAGATATAAAGGCTAGGCAATGGTAAAATAATATAAAGTTTAAAGTATTTCTTGCAGCTTGTCCTCCTGCCGACACCGGCCATTCCTCTAATTATTTTCTTTTGTAACTTAAAGATGACTTTGCTATATCGTGAATTCCCCCAGTAAATGATTCCATAGGTTAGTATGGGATGGACATATGCAAAATACATAATTTGGCAAGCCTTTAAATTAAAACTATTTTTCAAAGATATTATCATGAAATAAATTCTACTAAGCTTTTTCCCTATAAACTCTGTATGTTTATCCCAGGTTAATGATTCATCCATCCACAAGCCAAGAAACTTTGTTGATGATGAGTACTCAATTATGGTCTCTCCAAATGATATTGGACTAACTTCCATATTTAAATTAATCTTATGGTGAAATCTAATCACAGAAGTTTTCTGTTTACTTAAAATTAATTTATTATCTTCAAGCCAGCTCAGGATATTACTCACTATATTGCCTGCCTTCAATTCTAACCCTTCAGAACTTTCATCAGCTACAAAGACAGTAATATCATCTGCAAACAAAGTTAATTGCACTCCTTGAATATCATCAACAATTTGGACGATATCATTAATAAATACTAAAAATAATAATGGTCCTAAAACTGACCCCTGTGGAACACCATGATCTGTGTTTCTGGCACAGGAATACACATTCTTAATTACATTTTTGCTCAAATCAGTACCGGTATATGATATTTCAACAATCTGCCTTCTATCCCCTAAAAATGATTTGAACCAGTCATAATGAACTTGTAATGAACAAAGAAAAGAACATAAATCATTAATACATTAGTTTAAAAGAAAGACTTATCTGAATTTCCGCAATTCCTGTAGCCGGTTATGTCCAGGTGACAGGACATATGGACACGCCTCCTTTCATTTCCCTATGTAAACTGGGAAGGCTCGAATACGTCTTCTCTGGGCTTGGTCATCTTGCGGCAGGCAATATCATCTGACGGCGCTCACTTGGGCAGTCTAGCCCTTCATCTTCTTAGAACATCTTACTCATTTCTGGACTAGTTGAAACAGAATAACATATAATTTTAATTAACTTTATCATCATAGGAAAAGCTGTGTTATTATCTGCTTATAGCGAAAGATTGTCTCCTTGAAAGAGTTGATTTCATCGACAACTAGAACTCTGGGGTAATGATTGAATATGACGTTCGAAACAAACAGATTATATTCAGATATTCTTTCTAGAGTTTACTATTGAAATCCCACTTCTTTAATTCTTTAGGTTTGACGATATCAAGTAATACGTCAGCAAAGGTTGTGGTGACGTAAGCCTGTCGTAGCCTTGTACTTGGATTTCCACGTATTTAAATTTTGTGGAGCGAAATAAAAATCTTCTATTAATGATCTGCAGCGCAGCTATCAGTAAAATCCACTCCTTGTTTCCGCTGGATGAATCTCTTGTTGATACCCTCTTTATTTAGTAAACGATCTTGCTTTCCGTATATGATTCAGTTGAAAACTAGCTCTCTTCCAATTTGTTCCTTTTTTCTCAATAATTGTCCGTAACAATCTTCTCCTTTCGTTCTTTTTGCACTGCCTCCTGTATCTTAATCATTTCACAAGCGCCTGATGTAAATGTTGTCACCTTAGCTTGCAGTATCGCCAGACGTTTCGATATTTAGTATTCGGAAATTTAGACTCCATCTTTGTTCTTACTACGGCCGGAACTTTACGTGACAGTGAAATGGCACAATACTTTAACCCAAAAGGAAGATGGACGTTATGTAGTTGGCCTTCCTTGGAGGGAGGGTCATCTGAAAATCCAGTCTAATATGTAAATAGCAGAGGAAAGACTTCAGTCGACTACGCAGAAGTTGCAAAAGACAGGTCTCCTCTCACAATATGGCAAAATATTTGTAGACTGGACAGAGAGATGTTTTATTGAAGAACTGTCACAGGGAGAGGTTGAGAAATATTGCCATTATCATCCACGTCGACATGTAATCAAACCTGAAAGTCTGGCTGCTCCAGTTCAACCGGTTTTTGATGTTTCATGTAAAACAAACGAAGGGCTTTCACTAAACGATTTCTTAATAAAAGGTCCTAATTACGTTCAAATTATCCGTGAAATTCTTTTAAGGTTTCGAGAGAAATAGCTGGGTGTTACTGCAGACATAAAAACGTTTTCCAAATGATTGAGGTACGAGCTGAAGATCGTGACTATCTCCGATTTTTATGCTGGGAGGATTTCAGAAGTATGAAACTGAAGACCTATATGCATTCAAGAGTTATTTTTGTCGGCAACCGAGTCAAGGAAATAAGACAACTTACTGATCCGCAACAATGGAAGCATGTACCTGGAGTTTATAATCCTGCAGACCTACTATCAAGAGGGTGCTATCCATCAGAATTGGCGAATTCTAACTGGTGTGAGGGAGAGGTCCTGAAGAGAAGTGACCTGTTTTTCACGTCAACGAAGGCAAATATGATGAGGATATCATTATTTCAGAGAGAAAGAAAAACGCAGACGAGCCTGTAACAATGATGGGTATTGATCTAAAAAGTGATTTCACCTATTCTCAAAGTGTAAGAATAATGGGATGGTATTAAGGTTCTACAAAAACGATCGATGTAGTAGAGAGAGGCAAAATGGCCCCCTGACATTTTCAGAATTAAGTGAAGCAGAATTAGTTACTATAAAGTGTAAAGTGTGTACAACGGGAGTTATTTCCTTAAAAGTGTGACACAGTCAGCGGATTGAAAGTAATTCGAGACAGCAAAGGGCTGGTCCGGGTGAAGACAAAGATCACAATGAGAAATGACCTCTTCAATTTCAGATTTCCCTCATGATGTAGTTGATGCCTCGATCAAAGAACAACATAAAGTTCACTGTCACGCTGGCATGCAATTTCTTCTTGTACATCTGAGGAAAAGGTTTTGGATCATGCAAAGTAGAAGAGCCATTAGAATTGTGATTTCCAAGTGCATACAGTGCAAGCGACACAGAGCTAAGCACGCAGAATCAGAGAGCACTCAGCTACCACAAGATCGTATCAAGGATGCTACAATATTTGAAGTTATTGGAATTGATCGAGCTGGACCATTGATGTTAAAGAAGGATTCGAAGGTGTGGATTGCATTGTATAAGTGCGCAATTTATAGGGCTTGTGGACTTTCTTGACTCACTTACTTTAAAAATGTGAAATTGAATTTAAATGAAAACCTATTAAAATATTCCTGAAATAAAATAAGATACTCATTCGTCGGACAATGTACTCACATTTTAAAGTTACCTGATTACTTACACATAAAATATTTGATGGGCGCAGGTACAACTCAGTGCAGCAATAAAATAATAAGCTTACTTTTGACAACATACCATATAGGTTCTGGGAAAAGGAGATTGTCACTTTGTTTCCCCATTAAATTTGAGGCTATCCAATTCTACCCTTGAAATAAAACGATAAATAAATTTGTAAGAACAAAATATGTTCTTTCAATTATTTCGCAAAATTGTAAGAACTGCTGCGATAAAATAGATGAGAATATATAAGTATGACATAACAACCGAAGGAAACTAGGCATTAATTTGAATTCCTCTTGACCGGACATTTTAAAAAAATGATACAAGAAATTTTTCCCTCACTGGTTCATATGACTGTAACTTCAACGCTGTGAGTGTAATTACGACATATTCCTTTGAGTTGGTGTGTGATGTAGGTGTATCAAGCCCAATTTGGTGATCCTTTCTGTTTCACTGGCGACCAAGTATCCATGTGACTGCTGCTTCTCAATCCAGATGACTGACTACTATCATCTCAGTACAACAATCCTTGGCAAGTGTCTCCATCCATATGACTTCGTGGCAAGTCTTTTTTTTTCTATTTGCTTTACGTTGCACCGACACAGATAGGTCTTATGGCGATGATGGGATAGGAAAGGCCTAGGAATTGGAAGGAAGCGGCCGTGGCCTTAATTAAGGTACAGCCCCGGCATTTGCCTGGTGTGAAAATGGGAAACCACGGAAAACCATCTTCAGGGCTGCCGACAGTGGGGCTCGAACCCACTATCTCCCGATTACTGGATACTGGCCGCACTTAAGCGACTGCAGCTATCGAGCTCGGTCGTGGCAAGTCTCTCCGTTCATATGACTTCATGGTAAGCCTCTACCTCCAACTGAACTGACCGACTGAGGTCTCTCCATCCAATTGACTATCTCAATGTTCACCATCCATTTGACTGCCTCAGTGTTCACCATCCATTTGACTGAAGCTATAAGACGCTAGTCCTAGTATTTATAGCCTTAGCTGACACACCTACGCAGTCTCCAGAAATAACTATAATATTACTCCCACCCGGCTCCAAATGCTACACACTATGGTGAAATTGTCTGGGGCGACAGTAGGTTTCTCCAAAAAAATTAGCTCATCGCTAAATGCACTCAATGACAAAGCGATGACTCGGCAGTTACGCTAGCAGTATTGCACAATGTTGTAATGTCACAGGTTATTACACACATCCACAACTTGATATCATACAACAACTCTCACTGTACATGTCTTTAATGTTAAACTACACACACATATATACGTACCAAATTCACTACATTCACGCAAGCGATAATCATTACAGAATTGAATTGAACAAATAATAATAATAATAATAATAATAATAATAATAATAATAATAATAATAATAATACAGATATCACTCTGTGACGGGATTTGAACCGTTACAGGCTGTACACTTAGAACGCGTATCTTCACTCAGCACTGAAGCATTACTTCTGTCAATAAGGAGATTCATTGCAAGAAGAGGATTTCCATCCATTGTACAGTATATTGTGACAACGGAACTAATTTTATTGGAGCTGCAAATATGCTAAAAGAAATGTGTCCGGAAAATCCTAAATGAATCTCAGCTACAAGAAATTGAGTGGAAGTTCAATCATCCCACAGCTTGTAGGTGAGGAGGTTCGTTGGAGCGCCTGGTGCGTTCTGTCATGGAGCTGCTGAAGAGGATTCTCGGGAAGTCTGTTCTGACTTATGAAGAACTGTCAAATTCACTGTGTGATGTGGAGTCGGTGATTAATGGCCGAACACTAACATGCGTATCAGAGGATCCAGAAGACTTAACACCATTAACTCCAACTATGTTTGTACATGAGATCAATGCTACCAATGTGTCAGATCTAGATAAATTAGAGGAAGAAAAGTTCCGTTCTCGCTTACGTTTCAGACAGTACTTAATTCAACAACTGAAACAGCGTTTCAGGAAAGAATATCTCTCACAGGTGGTCCAATGACCCAAAGGAAAGAAGGCAGCATCTCTGAAGGAAGGTGGCATGTCTACCACCCCATACCCTGCTGCCACAACACCTCAACACAATACACGACATATACGCGCAGATACTTACCTCACTTACCTCTCTTCATAAATTGTCGTGGATGGACTGGAACGAACTAAAACAGTTCGGAGCTGGACCCGTGCGTATACAAAAGGGGAGCGAAAGGACAGAAAGGCAAGAACCCGTAACCACCTTGAATAAAAGAATGTATCAAAAGAAAATGGGGTTTAATACAAACACACGCAATATTAAAATGAATGCAAAAATGGGAAGCAGCATTAAAAGTTACTTACATAAATGCAGTAAAATAGAACATCAAGTAGTATCCCGTTCAGTGAGATAGCAAGTTTTGTGTTACACGGCGAAAGTACACATGATCGCACTATTCACTTCCGTATGACCACATAAAAATACAAACTCGTTTCAGAAAAATAATGTGACGTGGAACATCTTATCGAAGGAATCAGAAAATGGAATCACGAAAGGGATAATGCGGTCGTACTAATGCGGAACGCGTACATATCAACAGTTAGCATCTGTACTCCAAGCGAGCGTCCACTCGATGCTAGCGCGTCACAACAACAATGCCAAAGCACCGCCTCCCAAAGGAGCAGAAGCAAAAGAACAAGATGATGTTGCCACAGATAAAAACAAAAAACTAATCGCCAAAAATGGAGCAGATAACGGCCTAGAAATTTAAAATAGCCACCGCGCATGGCCCGAACCGGCCATCTAAAACGAAAAATAAAAAAGAAAGATAAATTAAAATTACGAGATACGGAGAGTACTATAAACCGTACACAGGCAGACAGCACAGGCACGCACACAAAGGTATGAACAAGAAGAGAGACCCAGTATAAAGTCGACCCAGACCAGACCGGTGTGTCAAGGCGCGACGTATACTTTCGCACAGGATAGCGACGGATATCATGCACTTACGAGCATGGTTCGAACAGCGCAGATACAATGCTGGTCCGCCGCAAAAATAGGCAAGTCTGGTCCAAATATAAGGGGTAGCAATCACAACATTTGTCGACCCGCTACCCGCGATATCCAATTTGCCTCACGTGGACAAACATGGAGGTAAAACTTCAGTCTTACTTACGCAAGTTTGTATTATAGTAATCCGTTGCCTACGCTATAATACAAGGCCTTGAAATGCACTCGTGGAAACGGGTTGCTACCTAGTTCACCATTCAGCCGCTAGGATCGCGTTCTTGCCCCCTTGTAGTCGCATGGCCGTATATCTCAATAAGTAAATTATATCCTGAATAAAAAGAACTGAATGTTTTTGCGAGTATTGACAGTACTTTATTTATAGAGCGGTGTTGCATTGGCTTGGATATGTCATTGAAGTTTCAAAATTTTCCTTCTGAGGGGCTTCTTATCAAGTTTCAAAACTTTCTCTCTTCTACTTGAGTGGCTCAAAGCAATGTTGTCTAACAGAGGTCTCAGAAATTTTCATAGTAGAAAATGAGGTGGTTTGTCGCCTTTACAATTTCCACACTTAATTTCACTGTTGAACATGTCTTTCGAAAAATTATACGTACACCTTTTAGTAACTCTCTTCGGGACAAGTACTGCGTAGCGGAAGTGACAAATTCCGTCGTTCACAGCAGAAGTGCCACAGACGATGATTTTCGGCGTCTGAGGGATTCTCAATCTTGAAAACGAATAAGACACAGTGTTGGATTTTGAGTAGCTGGAGAACAGATATGTTCTAAACAGCCTTTACAGTCTGTTTTTTCTTTTGCCACACGAACCATAATGTCATTGTATTCCGCTTGGCGTCTTAGGTAGCTGAAGAAGAGCTCGATGTCATAGCTCGTTAGGTTCCTCGTCAATGCATAATGCAAATGTATAGTTATGTGGTATTTTACGCAGGCCACAGTGGACTGGGTAGTCAAGATCTATGCCTGATACATTTCTCTCATGATTCCTTTTTACTTTCTCCGAATGCATTTTAAGTTTCTTAATAGATGACAGGAAATCATTAATTAACCAACTGAGGAGTTCATCTTCAGTACTAAAAGATGCTTTTGTTTTGCTAGTGAATTTACATCGCACCGACACAGATAGGTATTATGACGACGATGGGATAGGAAAGGCCTAGAAGTTGGAAGGAATAGGTCGTGGCCTTAATGAAGGTACAGCCCCAGCATTTGCCTGGTGTCAAAATGGGAAACCACGGAAAACCATCTTCAGGGCTGCCGACAGTGGGATTCGAACCCTCTATCTCCCGGATGCATGCTCACAGCCGCGCGCCCCTAACCGTACGACCAACTCGCCCGGTTAAAAGATGCTCGTTTGTTCTTGTTCCTGAATATGTCCCATGTGAGGTGTTGCAGAAATTATGCGCATTGAACAATTTAATAAAATGCTCCATAAAACAAATGGCTTGTTTTAAACTGTATTTTATGCTTTCGGGACAAAACCACCTCCATACTTTTCAAACCAGAGATTGTTTCAGGGGAAAATACAATATTTTTAGCTCTTACTACATTCATTTTCGTGAAATTTGTTGGGCAAATTATTTTCCTCGTTGGTTTCCTAACTTAAGATTTCTGAGTTTGAAGATGCATATCAAATGATTGCCGGTCACAGTAGCATAGTTTAAAAAAAGTCAAGTGACAAATTTTGGGATCGCCCGATTCTTATGACGTAACTCGGATCAAAACTTGGGAACAGAGGTCTATTATCCGCACACTTTTTCTTGGTGCTTTTACACCCTAGTGCTGAATCGGTCGACCTCGGCGATCTTCGAGATTCGTACTGGCAACCTTTGAAACACAAACTATGAATCGTTTAAGCATCGTTGTTCGACATCTGGCGTGCACTTTACGTACTAGTACTGTTGTTGTTTACACAACAAAGCCAAAGTATAGAATTCATTCTAGGAACAAGATTCGCATCGAGAAATGTTTTATAATGTTATATAATGTGTATGTGACATAGTTGTTGGCTTAAGATGATAACGGTTTAGAAATTTCATATCGATCGATCATATTCTCGATTCAATTCAGATTTCATTTTCATTCAGTTGGCAGCACCAGGCAGCACTATCGATACTTGGACAGCTCCTTCCTGACTCCTCACCCCGTACACAAATGCACCAAGATAAAGTGTGCGGATAATACTTCAATCAGCTTGAAGCCGTATCTCATGCGTAATACCTCCTCTGTATAATGTTTCGAACATTGAACATTCACTGGAAACTTGTGAAACGAAATTCCACTACCTTTCATTTCTCGTGAATAAACCGTGACTGGAACTGCGAATGCTTAACATCAGACAAATACATAATACATTCACAGCCAACTCTGTTAATGAACACGTTTAAAGGCGCGAGCCTGGTAGACGGGGGGCAAGAAAGCGATCCTAGCGGCCCGGCATTGAACTTCAGTGTAACCACTTCCATAGCGTTTTTTGAGCTCTATTTCCAGGCCTTGAATTATAACGTAGGCAACGTAGTAATCATGGCTGACGGTGGGCGAATGGACACTGCCATTGGTTGAAGGCTAGTCCAATAAAATGTCATTCCCATAATAATTCAATACAGACAGAAGTTATGATCAACCGACGTAGGCAACGGATCAACTTACACGATGATAAGACCTAAAAAGAGTGAGGGAAAGTCAAAGAATAACCATATGAAACAAATGAGAGTAACAATATCTGGCTATGTTGAAATATGGTAGTGACATTTCATAGGGCAAATCTTCAGGCGATGGCAGAGTCCATTCGTGCCAACGCCAGCCACGATTACATAAGAACGTGATGAAATATTTCAGACGTTTCGATGCAGTAATTACGATTCTAAACACTAGAAACCATATATTGTGCTAGTTATGCTTAAATATGAATATGAAATAGAGGCTTAAATCCGTGCGACTTATGATTGAATATTAATAAGAGAGAGGCCTAATTATTAGTAGTACGTAGCGTTGCCGACCGCCGAAGTAAAAAAATACACAAGGAAATATAACGTGAATATTAAACAATGTGTAAAGGCCGGTCTCCACTGATTAACATTTAGCAACAACATGTTAAATGTTAAAAGTGTTAAATGTTAACTGGTGACACCATCAGCATGTTAAATGTTAAATGTCAAATACTGTTTCATTTAACATTGTGTCCACACTCAATAAACATGTTAAACTTAACATCCTTTGTTTATATACAGGTAGTTCATCATATCAATTTTAATACATTTAGATGGTGTCCAGTATTTTTAAATAAGGACAATGGACTCAGATGAAGAGGAATTGGCCTTTGTTATTGCCACTGTTGCAATTTAGAAAAGCAGTTTTATTAGGAACATTTCCTCCCCTCATTCTGCTCATTGCTTCAAAAGCAAACCACTTTGAAGTATAAACTTCGTCCGCTCCCGACTACCGAATTTTCTGAACTTTCTGCAATTCTCGACTGTACTGGGAGCGGAGGGACGCTAGGTTTTTTTTTTTTCATTTACTCGCGGGAACAATTATAGGTATTTTCGAGTTCCTGAAAACTGTCTGCTTTCTTCGCTTTATATCTGTATTCCTCTGATGAGACATCCCACAAATAAGGCTTTTCTATTATATCATTAATTAAGTCCAGATTAATCTTCTTGCTCTACTCCATTCCTGACTATACATTTTAGTATAGTGCAGAGAGAACGACACACGTGCGTGTACTGTATTTGTAGCTTATAACAAAGAGAAGGAGTGTTGCGGAGTGTTGTAATTATAATCCTACTTCATGAGGAGCACGTCGTTTGCGTCGTTTAGGTTATGTGTTGGCATGGAAACATCATGGAAGTTGCCGAAGCTGTGCCGACAACGCACGAACAACGAATTGACTTAACATGTTTTCCACTTGGAGCGGAAAACACACCAACATGTTAAAAGTGTTAACTCAACATTCTGAGTAAACATGCAAAGTCAATTGGAAGACACAATCACAATATACATGTCAACTGTAACATGTTAAATTCAACATGTTGGTGTTAAATGTTAAACAGTGGAGACCGGCCTTAATAGACAAGAAGAATGTTTGTAAATGGAACTAACCTTAATGTAGTGGAGGGTACAGTACACTGGCAGCCTTGAAGAATTCATGCACCCTCATATCCAAGGGAAAAGATGTTTTGAACAGGAATTCGGTGAGGTATCCAACGAAATGATGCCTTCTCCTGCCGAACCCTGGTACCGAGTAGCTGTTTTGTAACATTTATAACGCATCCATCGCTCGATGCCATGTCAGTAGAATTAGATATGTTTTCTGTATCAACAATGGACAGATGCACTGCTGCCTAGATGTGGTGGCGCTGTCTACGAAGAAAGACGTAGTATGCTTTGCTGCTATCAATCGTATCACTTCCTGACCAGTAACCGACATAGAATGCTGTGGTATATTAATGTGAAGAGACACGTGATTGTGGTCCAGAGCTAAGTACCGTAACATGTGAAAAGAAACGTAATTGTGGGCCAGGGCTAAGTATCCTAATATCTGCAAATGAAGGTAATTGTGGTCCAGGGCTAATTACCGTAGTATGTGAAAAGTAAGGTAATTGTGGTCCAGGGCTAACTGCCCTAACATGTGAAAACAAATGTAATTGTGGTCCAGGGCTCAGTGCCATAACCAATCCAGACCAATGGTCTTATTCATGCTCTCCAGACCCCCTTTGCATGCTGTTCGCGACTTCAGACTGGGGGCTTACGCCCTTTGCTAACAAATGGACTAGTTCCTAAGTACAGTGGTTGGCAGCATCGGCGAGTCGTGCGAGTCGTCTGCGAGAAATAAACACAGGACAGTCATACCGCGCGTAGATATTGCCGATGCAAGCGGTAACCATGGTACTACCATGGTACTAATGTTGCGTGAGATGGACTGAAGTTTTAATCAGAAGTGCATGGTCTCAAAACCCACAAACACACAGACCCAAATAAATAGAGAGGTAAATACCACTCTCCGTTCTCGCGCGTGTGCACACAAAGAAAGAAAGGAAAATTTAAAACACACACAAAATTAATTAACTAAGAGCCTGTAAAGACAGATGATAAAAGACTGCCGAAAGAAAATCACATAGAACCGTTCTTGTAACTATGGCACGCAAAATGAAATAAAATGAATGAATACCTGGAAGCAGCAATTAGAAATCTCGAATTACATACGTCAATCAAAATAATGACTCCCAGCAGACAGCCGAACCTTGAAACATGTAAATCCACGATAATGGCAATTCGTAGATCAAGAAGCACATTTAAAATCCCAGTTTGTTTATCATGCTCGATCCCTCCATTGTTTGCATCACGAGCAGACCAACTTAACACTCGGAGAGCGAGAGACAGACTGTGTATCATTCGTTGCCTACGTTATAATACAACGCCTGGAAATAGAGCCCGTAAAACGCTATCGAAGTGGTCACAGTGAAGTTCAGTGCCGGGCCGCTAGGGTCGCTTTCTTGCCCCCTGTCTACCAGGTTCGCGCCTTTAAACATGTTTATTAACTGAGTTGGTTGTGAGTGTATTATGCATTCGTCTGATGTTAAGCATTCGCAGTTCCAGTCATGGTTTATTCACGAGAAATTAAAGGTAATGGAATTTCGTTTCACAAGTTTCCGGTGAATGTTCAAAGTTCGAAATATTATACAGAGGAAGTATTACGCAATAGATACGGCTTCCACCTGATGAAATTAGGTTCCTAAGTTTTAATCCGAGTTACGTCATAAGAATCGGGCGATCCCAAAATATGTCACTGGACTTTTTTGTAAACATTGCTACCGTGACCGGCGATCATTTGAGAGTCCTCTTCAAACTCAGAAATCTTAAATTAGGAAACCAACCAGAAAAATAATTCACCCAAGAAATTTGGAGAAAATGAATGTAGCAAGGGCTAAAAATACCGTATTTTATTCCGCCCCCCCGGAACAATCTCTGGTTTGAAAAGTATGGAGGTGGTTTTTCCCGAGAGCATTAAATACAGTTTAAAATAAATCATTTGTTTTATGGAGCATTTTATGAAATTGTTCGATACGCATGACGTCTGCAACACCTCACATGGGACATATTCCAGGAATGAGAACAAACGAGCATCTTTTAGTACTGAAGATGAACGCCTCAGTTGGTTAATTAATGATTTCCTGTCATATATTAAGGAGCCGGCCCCGTGGTGTAGGGTTACCGTGCCTGCCTCTTACCCGGAGGACCCGGGTTTGATTCCCGGCCAGGTCAGGGATTTTTACTTGGACCTGAGGGCTGGTTCGAGGTCCACTCATCCTTCGTGATATGAATTGAGGAGCTATCTGACGGTGAGATGGCGGCCCCCGTCTAGAAAGCCCAGGATAACGGCAGAGAGGATTCGTCGTGTTGACCACGCGACACCTCGTAACCTGCTGGCCTTCGGGCTGAGCAGCGGTCGCTTGATAGGCCAAGGCCCTTCAAGGGCTGTAGTGCAATGGGGTTTGGTTCTTGGTTTGTCATTATATTAAGAAAATTCAAATGCATTCAGAGAAAGTAAAAAGGATTCATGAGGGAAATGTATCAGGCATAGATCTTGACTACCCAATCCACTGTGGGCTGCGTACAATACCTCATAAGTATACATTTGCATTATGCATTGACGAGGAACCTTACAAGCGATGACATCGAGCTTTTCTTCAGCTACCTAAGACGCCAAGCGGAGTATAATGACATCATGGTTCGTGTGGCGAAAGAAAAAACAGACTGTAAAGGCTGTTTAGAACATATCTCTTCTCCAGCTATTCAAAGTCCATCATTGGGTCTTATTCGTTTCCAAGATCGAGGAGCCCTCAGATACCGAAAATCATCGTCTGTGGCACTTCTTTAGTGAACGACGGAATCTGCCACCTCCGCTACGCAGTACTTGCCCCGAAGAGAGTTACTAAAAATGTACGGGTTTTTTTTTCGAAATACATTTTCAACAGTGAAATTAAGTGTAGAAAGTGTAAACACGATAAACCAGCTGTATTTCTACAATGAAAATTTCTGAGACCTCTATTAGACAACATTGCTTCGAGCCACTCAAGTAGAAGAGGGAAAGTTTTGAAACTTGATAAGAAGCCCCTCAAAAGGAAAGTTTTGAAACTTCAATGGCATATTCAAGCCACTGCAGCACCGCTCTATAAATTAAGTACTGTCAATACTCGCAAAAACATTCAGCTCTTTTTATTTAGGATATAATTTACTTATTGACATATGCGGCCATGCGAATACAAGGGGGCAAGAACGCGATCCTAGCGACTGAATGGTGAACTAGGATGCTACCCGTTTCCATGACTTCATTTCAAGGCCTTGTATTATAGCGTAGGCAACGGTATCAACACAGATGGCTAGAGCGCCATCTTCAATGAGAAACTATAAGTTTCACATCACATTCGGGTAATGTTATAGCTCAAGGTAGGTAGTGTATAATAGCAAGACCGACTCCAATCCTCAGACCTTAATGCCACTCTCGAACGTTCAAAGATGGCGAATCGAGTAGCCGGATTGTTGGAAATGTGGGTTTGTTTTGGTTTGTTGTTATCGTATGTAGTCGGTGTAATTTTATGAAAGTTCACGATACATGTTAGTTTATTTGTAGAATATAAGTGTGCGAGTGTATATATGTGTCAGTGGACACATAGGATCTGTAATTATACACAGTAATGTGAGAATGTGCTTGTTTTGATCGTGTTTCTACCCATTAAAGAACACGAGTGCACTAGTTAAATTAATAAACTTCTTTGTTTGTCCGTATTGAACCAAGATTACAACATTTATTATAATTTGATTCCAGCACTAGGTGGACCTGGTTTTAATCTAACTATGGCAATGCCTCTCATACAACTATTCTTAAGTTTCCTACGGAATAGAACATTAAGAGAGAAATGGATTAGGAATATGCATCGTGATTATTTTGAAGTCCACGAGAAAATTGTAGAATGCATACATCATTTTGAGAATAAGTCTGAGGTTAGGGAGGCCATTTCTCTACTTCCAAACTATTCGTGTTCCTCAAAAAATATTTAGATAGATTATAACAGATATTTTGTTATTCCGCCAGTGTCTATGTGCTTCAAAATGTCGACTGGTTTAGATGCAAGTGTATTTTACAATAATCTGTGCTTTGCCTGCGGAAATGTTTAGATGGATCTTGGAGTATAACAAAACTTATAAGTGTGACAGATGAAGCAATCTGTATACTGTTACACAGAAGAAATAGTGACTTGGGGGTTTAGCTGGGTTTGTACCGGTAACGTAGGGTTTTACATTACCAACACCTTCAGATTCACGGTATGGTTATATTATCAAGCAGACAGCGCCGAACTGAAGCTCGTCCATGTGGCTAAATATCAATGTTTAGTCAATAGAGTTTTTGCTCTCATGTTCTTTAATGGGTAAAAACCTATTATATCTTTAGTGTCTGAACGTTTCATTACTAAGTTTACTATCATTGTGTAAAGTGCTGTTATGCCAACATTATGTTAATATTACCAGGGCCGTTCATTGGGTTAACATAATCATTTCGAATGTACTTTGGCTGAGTGACTCAGACGGTTAAGGCGCTAGCCTTCTGACCCCAAGTTCGCATATTCTATCCTGGCTCAGTTCGGTGGTATTTGAGGGTACTCAAATACGTCAGCCTTGTGTCGGTAGATTTACTGGCACGTAAAAGAACTACTGAAGGACTAAATCTCGGCACTTCGACGTCTCCGAAAACCGTAAAAAATGTAGTTAGTGGGACGTAAAGCCAACACCGTAACATGATTATTTCGGGTGTACTTCCCATGCATTGGGTGCTGAATTTAAGAAATTGTCCACCACTTCAAAACTAAGGTAACAAATTATGTTTCACAGTTCTCACGAGAGCGAATAAATCGATGAATTTCGAACCTTAATTTATTTTGAAACATTCAAAATGATGTTAGAAATATCATTTTAACAGTTTTATCATGTATTTTCATCTATCCAGCGAAGTGAAATCTAAGAGAAAACGTTATTTGACGAATTGTAATTTCTAGTAGAATATCTATGATTCTAGTTGATTATATGTGGTGCGTACGTTTTGGCGAAGCGTTTTCAAACGTGTAAACGTGATTTTCCCTATGCTATTACATTTATCATGTTAAATTACCGCCGTTTACATAATATGTGCGTGATATTTTCGTGTTAGCCAATACCAGCAATCCGGCTACTTCGGCCGCCATTTTTTTAATATTACGGTCTGAGGATTGGAGTCGGTCTTGATAATAGGTATTCCATTCCCGCTCACAGCGCTCTCGTTGGTTGATCGCGCGTGACGTACCCGGGAGGGCTCGAAGCGTGCGCCTGCATTGCCTCCATGCAGCATAAACCTCGATCATTAGGAAAAATAACTTCAATTAATTATAATGAAGTTGTACTTTACATACCATCTGCAATCAGCGATATAATACTGTTGATAGAAGATAGAAGAAAATCTGAGTAATTACATCTTAAAAGCCGGGCTGTTAGAACAATACAAACATAGAAACACTGGAATAGTTATTGGTTTAATTGTATGTAAAACTCACGTTTTGATGACTTAGGAAGTTGTTGAAGAAGGTGAAACTGCCCACAGTCGACTCTTCTTCGCTGAATACTTCTTCATGGCATCTATATGATGTTTTTTGTTGAGGTGACGTACCGGTATTCTAATGAAAGTTCTGACGTACAACGATATAATATTCTCGTCAAGTTCTGGAAATTTTGATTTTATTATAGAAGTCAAAGTCTGCATTACTCTTTCACATTTAGAAGTGTAAAGCCCTTGAAAACTACCAGAAAGTACCTCAAACTGCATAATTTTTGATATCATTCTTCGGTTGGACGAGTAAGGCCTCCTTTTGAAATGACTGATAACCAGTTGTGAGGCACTTCCTGTGGCGAGGCAAACATTTCACCTTTACCGCCCAAGCTGTCATCAACAGAGCGACATTTGAATGCCAAGTAGCCTGCTAGGTATTTAATTGCATTCTGGTTTAAGTCTTCAGTTTAGAAGTTCTGACTCAAGTCTTCCATCCTTAACAACTCCAACGTTTCTTTCTGTTCATTTACGGGTACAGGTGTTAACGGCCCCTCAAGAAGACCTATACATAGTTCATTGCTTACGAACCTCAAGAAATCTCCTTCATTATCAGTATCAGGATGAAAACTCCCCGTATCACTCGGCGATGAATTATTTTCAGTAAAGTTTTCCGTTGACCAAATCTCACTTGTGTAATCAGATAATCACCTCCAGTAAGCGCTCCTTATGTTTAAGACGTATCCACTCCTAAGGGGAGTCTTTTGATCTTTAGGCACCTGGAGTTCAACACGTCGAAGGTGTCATTGACTAGCTGCCGACAGGAGACCTCCACGTGACGTCAGGATGGGGCGATGTTACGCTGGAAGCAAAGCGCGGGAGTCGGGAATGAGCCCCCCTTGTTATAGCTGATGTCGTCTGCGTACGCGTAGATTTCCACCTTTTCTGTGTCTATTTCTCTAGGTACTTCTGCGGTGGCTATTATGAAAAGTAGAGGACTCAAGGGATCGCCTTGTAGAACTCCATTTATTTGATTCATAGGGTCTGTTGTGGATACTCTATTGTCTATTACTATTTGATTGCTTGACAGGATATTTTGTATCAATCTTGTTACTTGGTTCTTTCCAACTATTCTTTCTAATTTCTCCATTATAAGTTTTCTATTTAATAAGTCAAAGGCTTTAGATAGATAGATAACTCTTTATTGCCACCCTAGTTTGCACCATCGGTTACAGACAATAAAGAGCATAAAATACACATGAACCCAAAAAAACCAAACAAAACAATATAAACCAAACAAAACAAAACAATATAAACTAACATACTATTTTATATAATATAAAGCTCTAACTATCTACACTAAAACTGTTAACTAAGAACCCAAAAAAACCCGCACAAAATAATATAAACCAAACAATACAATTACTATCTACTCTACATATTTAGTGGTGTCAATGTCGGCGGAATCCAGCCTAACACTGCACCAACTTGTCTAAAACTATTGAGATGCCTCTGGTATGCGAGGAACTCCTCCGCATGTAAGGGCATCCCCTATCTACTCTCTACAGCTAACTAAACATAAAAAAATTAATAAATTAAAAAACCTCGGCTGCATGCGGCATTCCCTGTGAGGAGAGAGCCATCCCTCCCTGTCCGCTTCAGCCACTCCTCCCGGGTTAGATATTACCCCCACCTATAACTCGTACTTCTCTCCTCATCTTACGTGGCGAATCGTAGAGGCGGTTTCCGGTCCATCATACGATCCGTCACGCATTTATCTACTGCTCCGCCTATAATCGTGTCGTCTTACTGCCACCATCTTGATTCACTTGTTATTCTGTGAGCGGACATGTTTCCTCTTTCACCTAGGGATGGGACTGTACCATCCCACCCGTCTGTCTCTTATACCCCTCCCCCCTTCCATCCCCAATCTTCCCCTCTTACTCTTCCTAGCCTCTGTCCATCTCTCTTATAATACTTATTCTCTAACTACTAACTACTTTCCACTATACCGTATAGTTAATATTTATACACTATATACAAACGCACTTTTTGACAATTTCCAGTTCCTTGCTCATCGCTTTTCTTTCTTATTCTTGCGTCTCTTAGACTAAGGCTACTTCCTAATTGCATTTTTTAAAAAATAGTTTAACTTACATAATAAACCACGGAATTGCCACAAAACAAATCTGTCTTTTCCTTGTTTCCTCACATCATTTATCAATCCTTTCCATCTCTAAACAGTCCAACAGTTCCTCTTCCTCACGACCACTCATTACTTATTAAAATGTTTAAGCCAGAGTTTAGAATTATCTACTATTATGTTATCCAAAAACCTTTTCTTGTCCACTAACCCTATCATTCATATTCTAACACTGTTTACAAATGTATTTGTTGACAATTCTATAGCACCTACGAGTCTTAGACTAAAACTAAAAAACTACTCTCTAATTTTTATTTTTTATTTTTTTTAAACTTAAACCTTAAACCATCGAATTGCCAACAATCAAACCTGGCTTTCCCTTATTCCTTCTCTTTCTTCCGCTTATTTCCGTTTCTAAACAGTCCAACAGTTCCTCTTACTCACATCCCTCGTTGCTTTATTATTCTTTTTTTTTCTAACATTAACTACCACCTCCGTTCTCTCACACATGCAATCCTCTCCAAATATATACAAATCTTCTTTTCATCATAAAATCAGATTGTACTTCAAACTCCTCTTATTGTCTTCAATTTTTATATAACCTAGCAGTTTCGTCTACCTCCTTCCTCTCCTTCCTCTGTAACACTCTTTTACCCCTTATTCTCTTAATTTCTTTATAAATCTCATTCTAACCATATTTAAATATTTCGAAATATTTGTTCCTCTTCCCCATTCTCTGGCCAGCCAAACCGTCATCTTTTCAATTTTTTCTACTTTTTCTATCTCTTCTTTACTCAACACTTTCTTTTTCAACTCTTCTAACTCCCTACATTCGATGAATATATGTAGGTCCGACCATTTTTCTCCACACAGAATACTTCTACCTGCATTTTCTGTACCTATCCAGCCTCTGTTTGTAGGAGTACCAAAAATCCACCAGTATAGACCTCTCTTGCCCTTCCGGTCCTCCACTTCGATTTTCGGGTTCATGATTTCTAACAATTTATTAAATACTGATAGTGAGGCTCTTTCTCTACATTCCATTATTAAACTCTGTCTCTCTATATCGGCAACTCTCCTTATAACCCTTCTCCATACCCATTCTTTCTTTTCTCTCCACCTCTCATATCCTATATCTCCTAACCCCAGTTTTCGTAATTTATTTTTGCACTTATTTACCCAATACCTCTCGTTCTCCATATTTTTCTGGAACCTATCTGTGTCTTGTACTAGATCCCCTCCCTTCCCTTCTTCCAATCTCATCCAATACTTCATCACCCTCTTGGCTATAGTAGTGTCTATCGATTCTTTACATACTAATCTAGCCCCCACATTTGCAGTACAGTTTGGGACTCCCATAATAATCTTACTAAATTTCGCCACCACCTGGTTTAGTTCTTTTCTATTTTCCTCTAATCCCCATATTTCTACCCCATATAACATTTTTCCTTTGACCATTGATTGGAACACCAATCTCTGTATTTTGTACTTTATATCCGGAAATTTATTTTCTAATATCCCCACTACTGCCAGTGCTCCCCTCCCTTTATATCTGGCTCTTCTAATCTGATTTTCCCACGTGCCGTTACTACTAATTATAAGTCCTAAATACTCCATTCTTTTTTCTGGTCTGATTTCTTGCTGCTCGACTGTCCAGAATTTCTTTTCTTTTTTGGCTTTCCTCTTCCTACATATCATTATCTGCGTCTTCCGTACATTTATCTTGAGTGCCCATCTTCTTGTATATTCCACTACCTCATTTAGTCCTTCCTGCAACCCCTTTGCTGTTAATGCCAAGATCAATAAATCGTCTGCAAATAGCAGCCCCGGTATCTCCCTCTTCCCAATCCAAGGGCATTGCCATCTCTCGCCTCCATGTCTATCCAATATATTATTTATAAACAGTAGAAATAATATGGGTGATAGCTTACAACCCTGCCTCACACCCCTTTTCGATTCCATACACTTACTCAACCCACCCCCTTTTAGTTTAATCATCACCAATACTTTCTCATATATTCCTTCTATTGCCATCCTCATTTTTACCGATAACCCAACCTCACTTAATCTAGTAAATAACGCCTCTCTATTCACTGCATCGAAGGCTTTCTCTAAATCTACTGCTGCTACATATAATCTCTTCCCTGCTATTTTCACATACTTCGTAATTAAAGTATCCAAAATCCATATATTATCCACAGTATTTTTCTCTTTACGAAATCCATTTTGATAGTCCGAAATCCTTCCATATTTCTCTGCCTAATTTATAATCCTATTAGCTAAAATTCCTGTATATACCTTCGACAGCGAGTCCAGGAGTGTTATTCCTCTATAGTTGTTTGGATCACTTCGACTTCCTTTGTTCTTATATATAGGACAAAGTACTCCTTTTCTCCACTCGCTAGGGAATTTATTCGTTTCCCATATCTTGTTAAAAAATTTCACCATCACTTTCAACATTACTTCATTTGCTCCTACTTCCTTCCATATCCTGTTAGTAATACCATTTGCCCCACCCGCTGTTTTGGTTTTTACTTTACTTAACACCCTAACTATTTCCTGACTTGTTATCTCCTCATCTAGTAACTGTACTCCTGTTTGTACTTCCTTTACAATATACGTCTTTTCCATACCCCCCTGACCTTCTCCCCTCCCACCCAAAAGCTCTGCAAAATATCCTATCCACTCATTTTCTGTTATCATTGTTCCTCCCCCTGTCGATCTAGTTCTCTTTATCTTATTTATAGTTTCCCAAACCCTATCAAATCTTTTCTCTTTGCAATACCTGTTTACTCTCTCAGCTTCCGCCTCTTTCCAGCACTTTTTTTTCTCATTTAGTAACTTCTTGTAATCCCTTCTTAATTTACAATAATCCTCTCTTTTCCCTTGTTCCCCTCCTTTCTTGAAGTCCGTTAGAGCTGTCATTACAACCATTCGTTTCCTCTTACACTCTTCATCAAACCACCCCGCGCCTATGTTTCTGTCTATCTCTTCCCTTATTCTCACTTTCTTACCCACCTTCCATACTGGGCGTTCTATTAGTTTTAAAACTTCATCCACATCCCCTCCTTCCAACATCCTTTCACTTTCAACCCTTATACTTTCTTCACTCTCTTTTAACTCTGTTCTCAATCTCTCGATCGTGGTATCATTCCAAATGTACTTCCATCCCTCCTTATACCTATCTCTTTTTCCTACCCTTCTCTTCACTCCATCATACTCCCCCCTTAATTTTATTTTGATGGGCATATGTTCTGTTATCACACATTCTGTCACCTCAAAACTTATTATCTTCTTTAGAGCTATTTCCGTGCTAACCCCTATATCTACTACACTCCCTCCCTTCGATGAGATGAATGTCAGTTCACCATTACTATCTCCCTTCATCCATCCATTTAAAATATATAATTTTTCTATAGCACATAACTCTAATAATCTTACCCCATAGCTATTTATATCTTTGTCTTTACTATCTCTTCTGTACTCACTCACTTCCTTATCCTCTCTCCCATAATCGGGTACCCTATTACTCACTCTTGCATTCCAATCCCCTAACAATATCATTCCATCTTCCACATATAATCCTTTCATTTTGTTTATTTCTTCAATCAGTTCTTCAAAAAATGTTTTATTAGCATAAGTTGAGTCTTTAGGATGGTTGTATAATAGAGCCAGGCAAATTGCCTCCTTCGCATCATTTCCCATTTTAATTCTCAGCCATACCACCCCTTCTACCTCATTCTGTATTCTCTCTACTCTCTCTACTAACTCATTTTTTATTAAAACTGTTATCCCACCCGGATTTCTTCCCATTCTCCCCCTTTTTTTCTTTTATCACGTTGACTACTCTATACCCATCCCATTCAATTTCTATCCCTTTTCCTAACCACGTCTCTACTAGGGCAATAATCTCATACTCCTTTACTGTTTTCTCCAATTCTTTATTTCCTATTTTCCCCATCAACCCCTCAATATTCCACAACCCTATCGCCATCTCTAGTTATTTATTCCCTCCCACTCTTTGCACCTGTGCTTCTCCATTTCCACCTCTACTCCTTGTCACTCTTCCCTGTGAGTCCTCTCCAGATCTCTCATCGTTCTCTTTTCTCCCGTCATCCTCCCTTTCTCCATACCTACGCCTTTTTTCTTTCCCCACAGATCTTTCAAACTTAATGATCTTTCCTTATTTAGCGCCTGTCTTTTTTCCATTTTATTTTCAGTGTTCCTTTTACTCGGAGAGGATGCATTCTTACCCTGCCTACTGTTACCTTCATTCACAATTTTCACTGTACTCCTCACCAGTTGTGGCACATTACTTGCTTCCTCTATCTCTGTGTTGTGATGACTCTTCAAGGACTCTCCATTTCCGCCCACCTGGTTGCTGGCACTGCTGTTCAGCACATCCCTACTTCCCGCACCTGATGTGATGTGGACTTCGCTCACTTCCGTAATATCACTCCTTTCTCCGTCACTGACCTTCCTTGCTACTTCCACTGTTGCCAAGGACACGTTCTGCTGCTGTTGGTGTTCTTCATCAAGTTTTTTCAGCCTTCCCGCCCCCCACACTCGATTCCACCTTCCGTTTCCAACCACCAGCTGCTGCTCTCTAATATATGCCTTAAGACCTTGTTTTCTTGCCTCTCTTAAATGTTTATTCAGAATTCTGTTCTTCTCTATGGCTTCCCTATCCATCTCCCGTTTTATCCAAACTTTCTCTCCTTTCAGATTACTCGAATTTCTTATTACAATGTCCGCCATCAGTGTCGATAGTAATTTCACTCTAATTGGTCTCTTACCTTTCACTCTCCCCACACGCTGTACATCGTCAATATCAACTTCACTGAAGTTGATCTTCATCCTGTCTTGGATAACTTCTACCACTTTGTACACTAGTTCAACTTTAGACTCTCTTTCTTCTTCTTGGACACCGTATATGAAGATATTTTTTCTTACGTTGTCTTGTAAACTCTTCTCGACTGCTCTCTTCGTTTCTCTCAGGTCCCACTCCAGGCTTCTTACCTTCTGCTTCAATAGGTCTAATTCATCTTTATTAAACCCTTCGTCTTCCAAAAACTTCTTTACATCTTCTTTGACACTCAATTTTAGGTCCATAAATTCCCTGGATAACTCTCGGAACATTTCTTTTATTTGCTCCGTCTGACAAGCCTCTCTTATCATCTCTCTAATCGCCTCGTACTCTTCCCATCCAATGGAACCTACTGGACCTGGGCCGGGATTAATCTCTACTCCTCCTATTATCAGCAATACCATCACCACCGCCGCCACCAGTAACGTAGCCACCATGTTCCTTTTTTCACCCTTTAACTCCATTCTTGTTTCCATTCTGCTTCCCTTTTTACAGTTCCATCTGCCGATCGCTATCCTATATTGTGTCAACGTGATACCCATTGCTCCGCGCTCCACTCAGCACATCCGCTCAGCTCACTGTCTCACAGACGACTGGTAAGTCAAAGGCTTTTGTGAAGTCTATAAATATTGCATGAAGTTTCCCTCTTGGTAGTTCCAACGCTGTTTCTATGTCTTTCTGCAAGCAACTTACTCCTTGAATTGTGGATTTCTGTTTGGTGAAACCGAATTGTTGTTTAAGGATTGTGTGAGATGTAATTTTACTCTTTTGGCCAGGAGGCCTGTCAGAATTTTCAGTGGGGCATTCCAGAGCTATCCCTCTGTAGGAGTTCGGGTCCCTGGAATCCCCTTTTCCTTTGTATAATACCTTCAATGTAGATATCCTCCATTTATCGGGGATTTTTCCTTGTCGCAGACATTCACTGAAGAGCTCTGTCCATATTTTCGTGAGTTCAGGTGCTGTTTCTTTTAGATACTCGTAAAAATGCCATCTGGTCCGCATGCTTTACCATTCTTTGAGTCGGTGATTTGTTTCCGTACTTCGTCTATTGAAAATGGAACCACTGACTCTACTTCTTCTTCTTGGTCTTCTTTTGTTGGACGTGTTTCTTTGTCCTGAAAGACTTTCCTGAAGTGTTATTCCCAAGTTTCAAGTGGGAGGTCCTTAGGGAAATAGGTTTACTTCGGCATTAAGGCCTTGTACCATTTTTGTTCGGCTTGTTGGATGAGTTTCTTTTCTTCTTCTGTCTGGTAGTTGTTTTTATGCTTGTTTAGTGTTTGTTTGTAGCATCTTCTGGCCTTTTTATATTCTTCTAAGTCCTCTTGTGTTTGTACGGTTCTTGCTTTATGAAGTGCTTTTAACGCGTCTTTCCTTGCCTTGTAGCACTCTTGGTTGAACCAAGGTTTTGCCCTCCTTTGTTTTGTACCTTTCTTTACTACTGCATGCGTTAACTGTTCTTCGATTATGTTTAATGCTTCGTTTAGTTTTCCTTCCTTGATTTCTCTCGATACCAGGATCATCATTTCCATGTTTAGTTTGTCTTTATCGATTTCTCGCAATATAATGTTTATTTTCTTGCACTTTTTCCCTTGGAGCGTGTTTCCCACATTTATGATGGTAAGTACTGGTAGGTGTTGTCTTGCTGGGATGTCTCTTCGGATATCCTGATTCGTCTTGTCACTATTTGTGAATATTAAGTCAATAGTGCTTGTTGCATTTGGACTGAGGTTTTTTCTTTTCTGTCGTTCAGCAACGTTAGGCCTTTCTTTTCTAAGTGGCTAATCACGATCTTCGTCTTTTGTGTTGGTGTATTTATCCTGCAGTTTAAGTCTCCCATTATAATCATGGTATCTGTTTCTTTTGTCAAGCTAAGGGCGTAAGTGATCTCTGCTAGTATTTCATCTGCTTTGTATTCTGGTTGGAAATATACATTCATAACTGTACATAATTTGGTTTTTACTAACAGAATAATTTTTGAGTTGAGTAATATCTCAAAAGGGGACAGTTTTAGTTTTATCAGCATAGTTATGCCTCCTGTAGGTCTTCCTGTTTCTACTTGACTGGCATATGAGTGAACGGAGTAGAAATTTTCTATACTCCATTGAGTTGTCAGGAACGTTTCTGTGAGTTTCTTTATGTATGCTTCAAATGTGTTTTCTGGTATCATGTTTACTGCGTTCTTCAAACTTCTATATTCCACAATAGTGTCTTTATTGTGCCTCTTTCTCCTATATGTTTATAATTGAATGCCCGTTCTTTGTCTTGAGAAACGAAATGGCCTAACGACGACTCCTTTCGGCCAGAATGTCGGATCTCCTGTTATTTTGTGATGTTTAAAGTCTATTTATTGATTGATTGATTGAATGATTGTTCAGATATTATCCGCATGCTTTGTGACGTTAATGCGAAGTGATTTGTTTCGAGTCGGTTTACTTTTATTTCCAGATATGATGGAATTTCATTAATTTTCGCTTTTCTTATATATACTGTATTTCATTATCCTATTCCGTTTTACGATGCCGTCTTCTCCGCCTGAGAAGAGAATTCTCCAACAGAAATAGGTTCTTCGTGTTGACAGTGGAAGGCAAATGCTAATGAATACTAACGATCAATTCGGACAAGTTCGTATTGATGATTTCGGTCGTACGAAACCGTAGGGATCATATACGTATCTAATGTGCTCTCATTCTATTGCAACATGTACCGGTACCCCAGAAATGCAATCGTTGATGAAGATGCCATCGCCGCCGATTTTGTGTTCGAATATTTGAGGCACGACGAATATAATTATATTCATTGCTATTCGTCCTGATTTTAGATTTTTAATATTATCGATTATATATATATGTATTATCGACTGTATTTCGATAATTCTTATCTTGGATGTTGGCAACGCTGTTTCTCTCCGTCTAGTGTCAAAGAGGTAACAAAAGAAGTAAGGTCCAAGGAAGTTTTCTTTTAGAGTAGCAATGGCTGACACGTAAGTTCTGCTTAGTGGAATCTTTCTTTATCAATTGTCATCTGGTATTTTCTTTCACTTCCAACGCAGTAGTATTGCATTATGTGTTATGTGAATAATTTTTCTTTAATGTCGGGGGCTACGATCTTGAACATGCTCTTATATGACTGGAAAGTTTGTGCGATGTTTTCGACCATTGTCACATGGGATTTTTGATGAGAATACCTGGTGGATATTATAATGTTTATAACCCATTGCCTTTTGGTAGGTCGATTTTTTAGATTCCCATTTAGTTTACGGACACGTTTTATTAAGAGTTCTAGATATCGTGTTTGGATTCTTATAGTTTTTCTGGATTTTTTTTTCTTTTTCGATTTGAGCTACCGTTTTGTTGGAATCAGTATGTCATTGCATCTTGAGTGGAATTGTAGGTCAGTTTTACACTTGGTTTCGTTTATATTTTACCGTACGTATTTAGAAATTTCATTTATTTGTGCTTCTCTCCACTTGGAGGGTTCCAGAAAGACCATTAGTGGGAACTGTTGTGTCCGTTGGGCAGAATTGAGTTGGCTTGTTAACCCTGGAACTGCGGTGATTTATCTTTAATGGCAGGGATAGTACATGGGCATTGTAGTCTTTAAGTATATGTTCTGCATAAAATCAGTAACATGTCTTTCATCCACTTATACAGTCAAAATATTAGTAGGATTAAGGAGGTATTGTTGAAACAGTTATCCAACTTCTAAAGAATATTGAATTGTTTTAGATTTTCTGTATTTCAAAACTTATTGTATGTAACTTGTTTGTGTATTCAGGTAAAGAAGAAGGAGGCATAGGCATACAGGAGGAGCATTATTATTTATAATGGAGTTCCATTTTGAATGGAAAAAATTGGTATAAATTGACACTCCGCCGCCCAACGTTCGTAATATTATAAGGAAGTGAAAATAATGCAAACCTTGCTTGGAATTCATTTTAGAGAAGCTTAGAGAAGTGATGTGTTTATTGTGATGTCTAGGAACCCACCATCCTGCCCCCAGAAGTAGTTTACTTTTTACCTAATAGAGCAGCACACACCATCGTCCATGGCTAAAGTATCTACTTCCATGCCTATTGGTCAACGTGAACAGAATGTGATGTTATTGCCATCAATGCTGATAAGTAGATTGCGTTACCAACCCCAGCTGAGTAAAAGCACAAACAAAAAAACACCATGTAAAGGAAACTAAGGGAAATACACAACAGCAATATGGTTTTGTCACTAACCGGAGGTAATCAATCCAAACCAATGGCTGATACAAGCCAGTCCTAACCAATCCAGACCATTCGCTCTCTCACTGTCCCGAAATAGAAATGAGTTGCCCTTTTCCGCACTGACCATAGAATGCGCTGCTATCGCCCTACAGTACGCTAGGGGTCTAAAAGTCTTTTTTTGGCCCTAACCTAAGGACATTATGCTGCCAGACACCCTTTGCTTCGTCACAGTCATGGTTCTGTCACTAACTGGACCTGACCAATTGCTTTCTCACTGACCTGAAATATATATTAATTCATATTTACCACACTGGCGAACACATAATGCGCTGCTCTCGCCTTACAAAATGCTAGAGACCTAAAAGCCGCTTTTAAGTGGCCGTGCGGTTCGTGTCGCGGAGCTGTGAGGTTGTATCTGGGAGATAGTGGTTTCGAACCCCAGTGTCGGCAGCCCTGAAGGTTTTCTGTGGTTTCCCATTTTCACACCAGGTAAATGCTGGGGTTGTACCTTAAGGCTACGGCCGATTCCTTCCCACTCCCAGGCCTTTCTGTCCCATTGTCGCCATAATACCTATCTGTGTCGGTGTGACACAAAAAGAAAAAAGCCGCTTAGCTGCCCTAACCTGGGGGCTTATTCCTCCACAGACCCCCTTTGCTTGGTCACAGCACAGTGGTTCTGTCACTAACCGGACCTGACCAATCGCTTAAATCGCTTTCTCACGGATGCGAAATGTAAATGAATTCAGCTTTTCCACTTTTCAATATAGAATGCGCTGCTATGATTCCAATGTCACTAGTCATGGTTCCCAAATGAACAGTTTAGCAGCACTGTTAGACTGCCCAGGCACATACTTTCATCCTCGGTGAGAAATAAATAGTACTATTTATGAACTTCATGATATAGATCCGTATTGATACAGTTAAAATTAAGAAACAATGTTTATGGTCCACCCAATCAATACACATCACTTTAAAAGTAAAAACTATTTACTATAAAAACATATTTTGGACATGTTTCATCTCAGACTTCTTCAATCATAAAATCACATGGTAGATTACAAAACTCATTGTTCAGAAATTGAAAAAAATGGAACCCAATGCCTTTTTAAGAACTATTTGAGATATGCTAAAGGTATAATATACACTTATTTACACAAAATTGTCCTCACTTCTCGCAATTCAACTCCTATAAATTTTTGGCCTAATAGCACTGACTTTTGAATTGCTGCAGCTTTTGAACAGAGGCAGTTAGCGCGATGACGTTTTCACGGATTGATTCCTTGTGTTGCAGTGGTTGGGGGAGCTAACTGCACGCGCATGCACCAGCTCACGCGTGTTCATACCTATGTGAAGTTTGAAACCTGTCAGCTATTTCTGATTTGAAATTTTATTAAAATGATGGCAAAATGAGTAAGAACTCCTTTAACATCTTCTGACAGGGGTGTTTTTAACCCTGGAACGCCACACTCACAAAACACATGCGTAAATACCACAGTGGGGTCTGCTTGACCCAATCAAATTGTAGTCATTTATATCATATCCTTTGAATTTTATCATTTGTTCGTATTCTACCTGTTTACTGTATAGTTCGAGGACACCGGTAAATACTATTACGATCTCTAGTGCTTACATATTTTAATTAATTAAATTATAATTACAATGAAAGCAGTTACAGCCTGAAAATTGCAGAGATACATAAATACATATTTTTTGCTGGCACAATGGATAATTTTCATCAATTTTTGGAGTATTTTTGCAGTAAAGGTACTAAACAGTTATAAAACAGTCACTCCAGATTAGTAACACTGATAGTTCACCTTAGTTAGAGGTTAGATGTTTCACAGGAGATGTTCGCAATCAACACTTACCATGGCACGGTGACTCTGGCAGAATTGTTTCGCACACTGCAAGCAGACTGCGTTGGTTTTTCCGTCATTCTGCCTTGGACAGATGGCCTTTCCAAACATCATGCTGGAAAGGCACTTGGTTAATCACTTCAATGTTCAGACTTTGAGCAATTGTTTTCTTTATGTAGCTCTCTACTGTAGGTATACTGAGCCGATTGCGAAGGTGAGGCTCAATAGTGACATGCCTAAGTCTTTCAAAAACTGTCTACGATTCTTCTTTCCTTGTTGCAATCCCAAATTGGCAAGATTAAAAAGAATAAAAGAATTGACTCCCAGCGTCTTAAGATTCCGAACATGATTCGAAGTGGCCACCGCTTTGTTATTGTACAGGAAGAGTATGTCTTATACAGTTGATCAAAGGTGTCAGTGCCACCTTTAGTTTCATTGTATGTGTGAATCATAACTGCTGTATTTGGGGTTTCATTCACGGAGTTATCATGATGCATAGGCCTAGTTGATAATATAATTACCAACTTGTTTTGCTTTTTCACAATCGAACACAAATCTAGATATTCCTGTAGGTTTTCCGGTGAGAAAACTTGGTGGTATTTCGTTCTTATTTTTCCTTAGTGTTCCCACCATTGTGAGACTACTGATTCAGGAGCATGTTTGCAAGTGGAACTGATGCGAACCAGTTGACAACCGTTTCATTCCTGTTAGAGAAATGATTAGGTTCAGTCAGTTTACGAACATAGTAAGCAGCACCGCTTCATTTTTCTCTTAATGAACTTTTCCTATATATGGCATTGCATTCATCATGTAGGATGGTCGTGCATCATTCAGCACGAGTACTTTTATTGCATACTTGCCAGGTTTTGAACCTGTGTAAATTCGGAAGCTACATTGCCACAGAATCCCATGAGCTGTTCATCCACGGTACAATGTTCATACGGGGTGTAATGAGTTGCACAATTTTCAACAAAGCAGTTCCATACTTCTCTTATTGCGGCCAATTTGTAATTTTCCTTTCATGCCTGTCCTTTTTGCTATCAAAACGTAAACAATAAAGAAGGAAATCGTTCTGACATTGTCACATGAAATATGCTGTTCCGAATTCTTTATCACCACCAATATCTTGCTCACTATCACTATCTTCTAATATTTCCCCAATGTTACGATCTGATAGTCCTTCTTTGGAATTATACTCCGTATGGCTCTACTTCTAAATTGACGTTTTTGCAGATTTCGGCTCTATCTGGTGGTTGTGTGCTGAAGCATAGACATCCAACCAATCGCAAGCTGTCATTCATATCGATTTATATCGGCAGAGCACGATCTCGAAACCTAGTAATATTTACATTCACCACGTGGTTAACCTACAGTATCTCGCTCAATGTGTATGCTATTCGGTACGGTTCGCGATCTTTTGCATTTTCCTTCAGTAATTAGTGTGTTTTTCATATCGTTGGAGGGTTCCAGTGATTCCGAGATCAGTAGTGTTCCCTTTGCAGGCCACAACCTCCTTCCTGTGCCATCCATTAACGGTGAGTGATGTGTTATTTCCTCATTCTTCTTTATTAATAATGTATTCTCTTTTAGTGTCAGATGTTTTTGAATGTAGTTTTTTGTGAATTTGTTTTCAATCCATATTCATTAGTTTTTCTGAGTACGGTATTACATTTTACAAGGGCGTTTTACCGCGGTCGTATTGCATCAGCTGTTCTCGCGGGTGTAGCGTGATGGCAACAGAGGAAAGGCGATGCTCTTTTTTTTTTGTGTGTGCAAAACTTCAATTTAGAAATAAGGCCATGCGGAGACAATACTGTCTCTAGCACTAAGGAAAGACGTGTCAAGTTTATCACGTAGCAAGAACTGCAGCAGCACCGCACACACCAGGAAAAGACAACCGTAAATACCACACTGGGGTTCCCGTGACCCTGCACTATATTTGTTTATCTCCCACGGATGTCTGCTTTCGCTGACAGATGTGAATGACGCTGTCAGGGTGTGACAAGGTACTTAATCAATTTACAAATATGACTCAGTAGGCTACAGTTTCATATGAAAGATTTATTCAATATGTTTCCCATTAGGTCGTTGATACCCCAGTGTGGTGTTCCAGGGTTAAAGGTGTTATCGTCTGGTAACCACGTAACAATCAGTATGCATTGTTGTATAGCTTTTTAATTGTATTATTTGTTTCTTCAGTATCAAGGTCAATTTTGGGTGGCCATAAAAGACAAAAAAATACATAACTCGTGAACTATTTAAGTTAGTCTTCAAATTTTCAACCAAACATGATATTAGAGTACTTTATATCAGTTGCACTTAAAATAAATCATAAGTTTAAAAATATAGGTACACTCTGTTCAAGTCTGAATTGTATGGGCTAAACTTTTTGGCAACACTACCTTAAGGCTACGTCTGCTTCCTTCCCACTCCTAGCTTTTTTCCCATCCCATCATCACCATAAGACCTAAATTAAAAAAAAACAACGCTTTTTCCAGTTCCTTGAAAATATCTCCATCCGTAATAACACTTCTTAGCCATGATTCAGCTTCTATTACAGTATCTGGTAAATATGTATCTTTTAAATTGGTTAATTCTATTCCATTACTTTCAGTGCTTGTTCACTTTAACACTAACAGCTTTATTATCCTTACTTGATTTTGAGCTCCATTTACTCAAAGTCACTGCTCCCTAGTTCACCCAGTTTCCCTGATTTTATCTTCCTGATCCCTTGTAAGCAAACCACCTAACTTACCTGTACCCTTGCAGTTTAAGTGGATGCCATTTTGCCTGGTGCAAATGAACTAGTAATATTATCTTTGTGTTTCTAGCAAGCAGAAGAAAGAGAAGCTTTCTAAGAAGCTCCCAGCAGTCCCAGAGTCTGTGCTCAAGCGGCGTAAAGGGCGAGAAGCAGTTAAAGCAGCACGTTTAAAGGCTTCTATCAAGGTATGGTGTGAAAAGATATTGTAGACTGTATTGTGGCTCAGGTATAATTAGGCAGAAGTCCAATTGGTTATGCTCCAGTTCAGTTTCAAATTGCAGTTCCCACAAATTTACTGCACAGTAGAAGTTCGCTATAGTGAGTGTGGCATATAGACTCCTTACATTAATGGGAGAAATGCACCGCTGTGCTGTGAGTGGCGGACATTGTAAGTTAATGTGTGTCACTGCGCAAATATCTGCAGTGTCTCACCGCTTGTTGCATGGCCGACTAAATAATAAGTTGGATATCAGTGTTTTATATGACAGCAATTTGCCAAATTCTGGTCATGTATTAAATTTACAAGGAAAACAGTTTGCTGTAAATGGCAACAGAGTACTAACTGCTAATGTAATAAGAGAAACTTCAGTTCACTAAATATTCCCATTTCATGATAGGGACAACGTAATGATTTATGTATTAGTAGTGGTAAAAATGATAATGTTCACGTACGCACTGAACAATGGTGTCCTAAAAAAAATTTTAGGCCTATTTTTAGTTACGAATTAATGTTAATATAGGTTAATGCTGATAGGCAGGCGATTTTTTTTTTTTTTTTTCAGTGAATGCTCTCCGTCAGAGAAATGTAAACATATTTCTGATATTATTTATGCAGTTTATTACTCAGAACATTTGCCTCACAAAATGATCAACCCTGTGAATGGTCTTGACCTCGCAACTCAAACTCTGGGAAAGATAAATGTAACAAAGGGAAGAAATTAGAACTTTCTCCGATAAAAAGGCAGAGGCTTGATGTTGGACTAGTTGAAATTCCTGATTCTGAAACTGCACACACACTATCAAGAATTTTGCATGAGGGGATCCAGAATCAGTTGCCTGTGAATTGTTATTTACATTATGTTTATTTTATATTAAGACCAAGTCTACCTCCTTAGTGTAACAGAACTATTAACTGCAGTCCTCAGGGGGCCTGGGTTTCATTCGCGATATTGCCAGAAATTTAAGATTGGCAAGAGGGCTTTATGTGGTTAAAACTGTAAATACAGCTCATTTCCATCAGGTGCGTGCCTGAAAATAGTTGCATCACCTTGGGACTAGGAATTTGTGTGACTATGCGTTTGGAAAATACAATATTTCTGTAAGCTATTATTATTATTATTATTATTATTATTATTATTATTATTATTATTATTATTATTATTTATTTTCCACTAATTGTAGTTACAATTTAGGGATGGTGAATGGAGAAAGGGCATAACCCCACATACACAAAACTGCCTCCATCACCACTTAAAATTATAATATACAAATATACAATTACATTCTACATGGTGTTCTTATATACAGTTACCGTATTTACATGGTTTTGCTCCGTATTGAATTGTGAGCATTAGTACCAACCAGTGCGGCTTCGTCAAGGGTGCTGGAACATCGTATGCAATCTTCGCTGCCCAAAGGCTCGTTGAAAAGCACGGAGAGAAACAACAGCCGCTGCTGCCTATTGCCGTCCTTGATATTAAAAAGGCTTTTGACCAAGAGCTTCTCAGTGAAAGTCTATGTACACCAAGGCTCCGTACTGTCCCCATTGTTCTTTGTCCTCCTCATGGACACAATCACATGGGACCTGCAAAGGAGTGTCCCCTGGGCTCTTATTGCTGAAGATGTCACACTCGCTGTTACCACCAGAAGAGGTTTGCAGCATCAAGTTGAAGATTGGAACAGCTGTGTCTCACAGTACAGTTTTAGACTGAACAGAAAAGAAGGCCGAATACCTGGAAACCATCCCAAGCAACGGTTCCATCAGAGTTGGAGAGACCTTAACGAAGATTGTGAGCTTTAGGTGTCTTCAGACTGTTGGTGGTATAGGTGATGAAGTGCGAAGTAGGATAAAGACAGCATGGATGAGATGGAGGGAATTCACAGGCATGCTGTGTGACATATGGAAGCCACTACTATGTCTAAAATGTACCGTATGATACTAACGTCCTGTTGCTTTATACAGTGTTAAATGTCGACCCGCCGACAAAGTTATGGAGCACCAATTACCATGGAAATGCATTTGCTCTGTTGGTCGATGGGCATCATGTTCCTGCATCATCAGAAACAAGACTGTTAGCCAGCAAATGGGCATTACACCAATTACTGAGAAGACATGGGAAAAAGTCTCAAATGGTATGGTCACGTCCTGTGTGCTGCTCTTGGAACAGTTGCCAATTTCACCTTCTTTAAAATTAAAGGGCTGCGTCCACGTGGACATCCAAAGTATCGCTGACATAGCAACACAGTAAATGCTGATATGAAGACTCTGAACTTAAGTCCGCATTATGCCCATGATCGTGCAGAATGGCAAACCAAGATGAAAATAGCAGACCTTGTGCCAGGAAAATGCTTGGAGCAAGAAGATTGATATTGTGTAATGTGGGCCTATTTCTGTGATTATATTTGTCTCCGTAGTGTAACGGTTAGCACTAATAGCTGCCATCCTTGGGGGCCCGGGTTCGATTCCCGGTACTGCCAGAAATTTAAGAATGAGTAACTTTTTTAGTTATTTATATAATTAAATTGGTCCGTTGTTGGGCATTATAAATTTTTCAGCTAACTCATTTCCTTTTGCCAATATGATGATTGTTCAGTTCAATAATGTTCCGGTGAATATAAAATGTTGCTTTGCATCTGCAAGTCTGTGTTGACATGGATGGTGCCCAGATTAACCACCATCTTAATACGTTCACTACCAGCTACTGTATGGGCAATTTAAATGCCCAGCCCAGCATTTATATGCTGAACTGTTTCAAACTGACGCTGTACATCATTGAGTATTTTTTATGACTGTTTGTAACGTACTTAATTTAAACACCTGAAGTTTGTCACATACCTTAATGAGATTCTCTAGTAACTTAGTGTTCAAGTGTATATTTGGTGTCACACTTACTGGGATGCTGAGGATATGGAGAAAATGGAGAGTATTTTCAAACCGGTTCGTAGATATACTCTCAGTGGCATACAGGATTTCAAAGATTGGGTCTTCAGTCCAATACATTTTCACATCTTTTTTTATTTATTATTCCTGCCCCAAACATTAAACCTGAGAATACTTTTACTTGGGAACCTCTACTAGTTTCCATACCTGTATGCGAGAGTATTTAATGAAGTGGGGAGTTGTTGCGCTAATCACCTCAGTGCCATACAGGTTAGTTTGTTTGCAAATACAGGTAGACCTCGTTATACGCTATAGTTACGTTCCGCGGAATTGCCGCGCATACTGAATTTGCGTAAATCGATATTCATTTTATACCTAAAATATAGGGTTAGGTTTCCGTTTACTCTCGTATTAAGAGATTCTTAGCATTTTTACCAAAAATAGCCACTATCATGTTTCTGAAATGCATACACTTAAAAATTTAACACTGAATCACACAATAATAAACTAAACTCTGCATACAAGCTCTTGGCTTCAGCTTGAATAGTAGCTCCAGAGAGAGGCATGTGATGCTCAACCCAATCCATTCTTTCCATCGCTTCCGAGCGAGATCTGGTCACTGGATTCACTAAGTCCCAAATCACGCTGAATGTCAACAATACGCTCACCTTGGTACACGCTTCTTTCCTTCGACAGACACACTGTCCTTCCTTTTACCCAGTGTTTTAAATACGAAACCTGTCAAGTGCAACTTCACAGCTCTACTCAAGGATCATGTAAGAGATCTTCTGACCGGAACTGACGATCATGTCTCGACAAACACGACAAAAGATGCGCTTGCCCCATATAACCTTGGCATGCGACGTAGTGTGCGTTACAAAGTTCGGCACACGTCTCTACCCGCCTTAGGCATTACAGCTTCCACGTGCTGTTAACATATGGCAGCACTAGACTTAAAACCAAAATTGCGGATAACGAATCCGTGTATAACGGTTTCCTGTATATTGAAAAGAATCCTCAAGAAACAAATTCACAAAGGATATACAGTCGATTTCATTATCCAGCATTATTTATCCCTTTATTAGCAGTAAATGGTGGTGAAGTTTGCCTAGATAGCAGGTTAGTATGAAGTACTAAAACTGCTCCCGCGTTACATTCTGTACGTAGTTCTTCAAACTCGCTTTCGCTGTTGCTTTCTCCTTTTAGTGGTATAAATTAATCACCTAAGTCTTTATTGAGCAACATGTCCCAGATTTCTTTAGTTTCCAATCATCCTTTGTAAGCCATACCTTCTTGGTTTTCAAAACACACATGTCAACACTCACAATATGCACTTAGAAACATAATGAGGCACCCCGACTGCTCAATCTCGATCTTCGATCAAATAAATAGCAGACACATGACCTTCGACCTTCACGTCTGCCATCTATAGGTTAGAAGTATTAGCAGTAAATGGTGGTGAAGTTTGCCTAGATAGCAGGTTAGTATGAAGTACTAAAACTGCTCCCGCGTTACATTCTGTACGTAGTTCTTCAAACTCGCTTTCGCTGTTGCTTTCTCCTTTTAGTGGTATATATTAATCACCTGAGTAGCTGCCTCTGTGGATCAGCGGTAGAGTGTCGGCCTCCGGATCCCAAGATAGCGGGTTCAAACCCGGCAGAGGTAGTCGGATTTTTGAAGGGCGGAAAAAAGTCCATCCGACACTCCATGTCGTACGATGTCGGCATGTAAAAGATCTCTGGTGACACATTTGGTGTTTACCCGACCAAATTCATTAAATCTCAGCCATAGACGCCCAAGAGAGTTTCGGTTTACTCGGTCTGCCATCTAGTGGAGGCCTAGAGTAAAACGGAACGTGGAAATTGACGAGCAGACAGCCAGATGGCGTCAAATTGAAATGTCTGAACACGGTAGCTGAGGCCGTACGATTATTATTATTATTATTATTATTATTATTATTATTATTATTATTATTATTATCACCTGAGTCTTTATTGAGCAACATGTCCCAGATTTCTTTAGTTTCCAAACATCCTTTGTAAGCCATACCTTCTGGTTTTTCAAAACACACTTGTCAACACTCACAATATGCACTTAGAAACATAATGAGGCACCCCGACTGCTCAACCTCGACCTTCGATCAAATAAAAAATAGCAGACACATGACCTTCGACCTTCACGTCTGCCATCTATAGGTTAGAAGTATTAGCAGTAAATGGTGGTGAAGTTTGCCTAGATAGCAGGTTAGTATGAAGTACTAAAACTGCTCCCGCGTTACATTCTGTACGTAGTTCTTCAAACTCGCTTTCGCTGTTGTTTTCTCCTTTTAGTGGTATAAATTAATCACCTGAGTCTTTATTGAGCAACATGTCCCAGATTTCTTTAGTTTCCAAACATCCTTTGTAAGCCATACCTTCTTGTTTTTCAAAACACACTTGTCAACACTCACAATATGCACTTAGAACCTCGACCTTCGATCAAATAAAAAATAGCAGACACATGACCTTCACGTCGGCCATCTATAGGTTAGAAGTATAACTACGACGAAAGACGCAATTGGAGCTCGATTTAAATTCCGTTGGTCCCCGCGAATGCTTATCCGACTGTCTTCGGATACAGACGGGAGTGTACGTGTTAACAAATCGTTGACATGTGCTTCCGATTCCATTTTTGTTAGCCATTGCAATTGTGAACACTTACCTGAACAAAAATTGCCTACTTTAGTCTGGCCCATGCTGTACGTACATCATAATCTAATAAACTAACTTTTCAAGAATTTTTGACAAATGAAAGGTAATGTAAGGTCATAAATCTTCAGGTAAAGTAGGATTATTGTATTTTGGGATTGGACGAATAATAGCTTGCTTCCGCTGCATAGGAAAAATGCCATTCATAAGGGATGTAATAATTATATTATCTAAGGTGCGAAGTATAACATCTAAACTATTCCAGCAAAAGAGTAAAGTAGACAAGCAAGCATTTTGTATCAATCCGTGTGTCCATGTGTCTCGCTGCCTGCTCTTCGTGTCAGTATGAACATAAATGAAAATTGATGAATGTAGCCATATAAACCTGTTGGAGATATGTTAAGAAGAAAAATAAATCATCATTGCTATAAAATATATTTGCCTTGAAAATTAAAAAGTATGCCTACTTACGTGACATTTCATTAATCCAAACTTGCAAGAGGCTTAATTCCCTGTAGATCGGAGGATTCGCTGTCGCATCACTGGAATGCTCTCCTAAATTTATAACCATTTTTTTCAACTACAGTATCTATGGCATTTTCCAGGTCCCACATCTTTTTCTTTTCGAGCACCACACGCTGGACATAGGAATGCCATTGATCAGCTGTCACCTCACGAAATGCTTTGTCAAGATGTTTACATACATTACAAAGTTTGAAAGTGGTAAGGCTGGCAATGTAACGTTTGATCTCTATTGGATTTAATTTACAGTGATATGGGGGCAGTCTGAGTACAGCGTGGTTCCGCTTGTTCGGCTAAGTCATCAATTACATATTTCTCTAACTGGGGCCTGCGAGTCTTCACCAATTCCAGCAATTCGGTTTTTATAAGACCTCTATCGCATGTTATGGCTTTACTTCTCAGCCAGTAAATTACTCTAGCTTTCTTCCAGGACTTGTTTGGGATCCGTTCTAACTTCACACTGTGATAAGAAGCATTGTCTAGCACAATAACACTACCTGGCATTAGCTTTTGTAAAATTCTTTCAAACAAGATTTCAATATGTTGCCAGTCATTTCTTCATGATAGTCCCTGTTTTTCTGAGAATCGGAACACAAGATCATCACCCTCCACAAAACCGTAATCACTTCAAATGTGTAACACTATCAGTAGCTTACCCCTCCCTGTTGGACTTTTTTAGACCTGTGCTTAAACCCGAAAGAAATGCCTGTTTGACTTTATGGTAGTCTCGCCAAGCCTTTGATGTGTGCGCTTCACGTCTCGTTCAAATAGTAAAATTTCCGTCCCTGTTGTTTAAATTCTCTTATATTACGGAGATAACCCCTTTGCCACAATATATCATCTGTCCACTATGACACTTTTCAATTTCTACTGATGAACTCGAAACCTGTTTCTTTCAATAGTATGTTAAGGGAGGGTTTTTAAAAATCTGGAGTTCAGGATTAGAATTTACAGCTGATAAAAGCCTCCGTGGCTCAGACGGCAGCGCGTCGGTCTCTCACCGCTGGATACCGAGGTTCAAATCCCGGTGACTCCATGTGAGATTTGTGCTGGACAAAGCGGAGGCGGGACAGGTTTTTCTCCGGGTACTCCGGTTTTCCCTGTCATCTTTCATTCCAGCAACACTCTCCATTATCATTTCATAGCATTTATCACTCATTAATATATCACCTTGGGAGTGGCGGCCCCATTGTAATAACAGCCTATATATGTTTCATTCATTACATCCCTGACCCGGTCAATGACTGGAAAACAGGTTGTAGGTTTTCATTTTCATTTTCAACACTTTGTTAATCGTAGGGGGGGGTTCATTGTTTTTTAAAAATGTGTGCACATTCCTGAGTATAACAGAACAAACAAATTCATTGCACTCCATGTCCTAAACACTTCTAATGCATGGTCTCTTTCTACCCGTGTGGTAATACGACCGGTAGTAGAAAATACTTTCCGCACACTGTAAACGCTCGAAACAGACACATGGTGAACTCTGATGTTCATTTCACGATATTGCCAATTGAACCGTCGGGATATGTTTCCATAAACTTGTTAAATACGTTTAAGACAATAGTCTTCTCTCCACTTTTCAGAGGTTTCTCTCGCTTATGCTTTACACCATCAGCCATTAAAGCGAACTGACTCAAGGTAGTGCTACTGCACGCGTGTTTTTTCTCGTGGCTGACGGCTACCGATACCAGATAAATACAGATTTCTGCAAGCAGATATTGGATATTCAAGTTATTGACCAGAAGCTTAGAACAATAATATCTTTCAGAAACAATTCATATTTTTAAATTTAGAAATGGACTATTTACAGGGTGGATGAAGACTGAAGGAAGTGTGAAGCCATTGAAGTCGCGTGGTTTTGTTTACGCATTCTCTAGTTGGAAAGAATTTATAATGTTCAACATTTTAAAATTAATACCATCACAGCCATTAGCAAGTGAGTTGCTTGAGTGGGCAAGCCAAGTGAAATACAGTTTATTTCTGATCGCATTGAATTTCAGTATTATTTTTTACTTTGTTCTTCTGTTGGACTTGTGTCTTGCTGTGAAGTGGGTGCTAAACTCCTCAGTATCTATGTCTGTTCATTAGTGTGCTGCTTTCAGGTACCTTACATAAACCTAGATCATTAACTGACTTTGACAGCTTAGGTATGTCGGTGTCATAATCATTCAGATTCTGAACAGTGTGCAATGGCATAGACAGCATCCTCAGTGAAGGCATCCATCTTAATGTTTTTAAACTCCCTAAAAGTGAACATTCTAATTAGAAAAATAGCTTAGCGAGTAACCCATAGTATGGAAATTTTCTCCAAAAACATAAGTTTTGAACAAACTAGTTGCTATTTCATATCAATTTTAATGTGTGTGCTGTATTACGTTTTATCTTTATTAATTTTTAGAGAAAATCAGTCATAACTTTAATCATTATAGAGAGTAAGTTTTTTTCCCTGCTATAAATCCTCTCTATAACGGACGTCTACTGCATTTCGAAATTCACTTGGTTTTTAGATTGAATAAGCTGTATATTATATGACTAGGCCTACTGTGGTGGGGTCATGAGGTGAATAGAGGGTAGGTTACTCAGGAGAATAATGGAATTGTCCATGTATGGTAAAGGAAATACAGGAAGGTGGAGGTACCCCACACACATTAAAATCGGTATGAAGCGGCAATCACTTCATTGAAAACGTGCGTTTTCGCATATTTACGTACTACGGTTTACTCATTAGTTCTTGTTCTAATTCCAAGACAACATGAATGTGTATGTTAAATTTCATTCTGAGAAATTAGAGCAGTATCACTCCAGTGGCTTCTACAGCAAATGTTTTTTTTCTTATTCAGTGTCATTTAACCTAACTTAACCTTATATGCATCGTAAAAATATATTTTAAGCGCCAGTGGAGTAATGATAACCTTTTCACTATAAATTTACATGGGAATAGCCTTTCCAAAATTTAACCAGATGGCGATCAGTACGTTAAAAGGTAGAGTGAAATGCAGATGGAAGACTAATAGAGGCAAAATAATATGCAAATTTAGGAAGAATAAGACTACAAGAGTAATTTTCAAATGGAAAGGTACTGTGACATTAACTTAACCTAAAAAAAGGGAATAGTGAACAATGTAAGTTTTAACAATAATGACTAGAGATTTTAACATGTGCGTGCATACGCGAACAACCTTAATTAAAGCCACTGCTGCTACCTTCCTGATCCTAACCCTTTCCCCTACTTGCGCTGCCGAAAACCTGTTATGTTTTAGTGCAGCGTTAAACCACTAGAAAAAAATAGTTACTGGAAAGATTGCAGTTTCAGTGGTAATTTATTGCAGTATTCAAAACTCATACATTTCTACTCTCATATTCCACTACCGTATTTACGCGTGTATTAGAGGGCCCCCTCTGGCTCTCCGAGACAAAGAAAATGAAAAAGATAAATCTCGCATACAAGAGCCCCCAACGTAATTTGTCAAAGAACAACGATTCTGCTTCGGAGCTGGTACAAGCGTAACTGCAGCTCTGACATCACACAAATTAGTGAATAGTTTTGTCCGTACGACCCACGCAATGAAAACGTGTCTTAAGTCGTGCGGTATATTTGTTTCATAGTTAAGAAATGTCCGCCTCTATAGCGTAGGCTTACTGCAGCTCTGATGACGTCTCTCAAATGGGTGAATAGTTTCGTGTCCGACCCGCGCATTGGAAGCATGCATAAGTCATGCTATATGTCTCTGTTCTGTAGTCCGGCTCCATGGCTAAATGGTTAGCGTGCTGGCCTTTGGTCACAGGGGTCCCGGGTTTGATTCCTGGCAGGGTTGGGGATTTTAACCATAATTGGTTAATTCCCCTGGCACGGGGACTGGGTGTATGTGACCTCTTCATCATTTCATCCTCATCACGACGCGCAGGTCGCCTAAGGGCGTCAAATGAGAAAAGACCTGCACCTGGCAAGCCGAAGTCCTCGGACACATCCCGGCACTATAAGCCATACGCCATTCAATTTCTGTGTTTTGAAGTTAACCCGTAGAGTGGGGCTCGCTTCAGGTGACGCAGCTGGAGCGAGCCCGATGGTGGGCGCGCGTCATGTGAAGCGCGGAAAGTTTTTATTTTTTATCTCCGTTACGAAACAAGCGGTAGGTTTGAAACTTTCTCCGTATGTTCCGAGAGGTGCTGCCATCTGACAGAATTTTTTTCACCTTCGTGTATCTAAGCAGTTCTCGTCTAGGAATCCCCTTATTATCTGCTACATAGCTGCGTAGCGCAAGAACAACCTATGTGGCGCTTGGCGAGAAGCTCAGTCAGTGTGCCGCGAGCAGCGTAGTATTTCGTGTCTCGGTGTGAATGTTTTCAGCTCTCATAAGTTGTTTTGTTGGTATATACATTTATCTTGTGATTTATTGTTTTAATTCTACATGTAGCGTTTCATATTTGTAGTCAATATGTCCAAAAGAATAGTAGATCTTCCGAGTGATATACGGGATATTCTCGAGCTCAGTGAGGAAGATAGTTGCAGTGATTCTAGTTTAGATAGTAATGGTGAAACTATCCCGCTATTAGATGCTCCAAGCACGACTGCTTCCGTCGGAGTAGGCCTGTTGCCTAGATGCCGTGGACAGGTGTAGAGTTCGAGCTCCGATGAGAGTAACGAGTCAGAAAGTGAGAGCGATTTGCCTCCTATTCCGCCTAATGACTGGGATGTAAGGGGATGTAGGAGAGCCCGATTTCCAGCTACATACCAAAGAGGAATTCAGGGCGAACTTTTAAATAAAAAAGAACCGGACGAAATATTTGAGCATTTCATTGACGATGAACTGTGCGAACTTATTGCAGAGCAAACTAATCTGTACGCTCAGCAGTCAATACAAGCTAGTATAGGAACAGCTAAGATGAAAAGGAGAAGCAGGGAGAGGGATTGGGTTCCTACTAACAAGGAAGAAATAAAACTTTCATTTGGGATCTTTCTTCTTCAGGGTATAATTCAAAAGCCGAAGCTATCTCATTATTTTTCACGTAATAGATTGTTTGCTACGCCCGTGTTTTACGAGACCATGTCCGAAAAATGTTTTTTCCTTCTACTGAAATTTTTACATTTCTCAGATAATGAGGCTTACGATCGGCAAGTATCCCCAAAACTCTACAAAGTGAAGCCAGTTCTAGACATTCTTGTATCAAAATTTAAAATGTCCTATTTACCAGATGATCGTCTATCAATTGACGAAAGTTTACTCCTTTGGAAAGGTCGCTGGGGGTGGAAAATGTACATTCCGAAGAAGAGGAAGAAGAAGAAAGCTAGTTTCGGGATGGAATCTTTTAAATTATGTGAGGCTAAAACAGGATATGTGTGGAATATCCTGTGGTACACAGGCAAGGAAACTGAGCTAGTAAATGAGGTTTGTGGGGTAAATATTTCTCAGTATACCAAGCCCTCGAAAGTAGTGTTTGCTCTAGCCGAACCTCTTCTAAATAAGGGATATCTCATAGCTCTAGACAATTATTACAGTAGCCCGGAACTCTTCGATCAGGTCAATGAGTTTCAGACGGACGCTGTCGGTACTGTAAAATCTAACAGAAAAAATCTTCCGAAGGACGTCATGGGGAAAAAGCTGAAAAAAGGGGAGGTGGCTTTTGCCTATAAAAACAAACTGGCCTTGAAGTGGAAAGACAAGAGAGAATCTGCATGCTGAGTAGTATTCATGACGCGGAAATGCGCACTATTCTAAACAAGAAAGGAGAAACAAAGCCGGTTGCATGTATTGAGTACAATGACTCAATGGGAGGGGTGGACTTATCGGACCAATGTATCGTGCCATACAGTATGGCGAGAAAAAGAATGAAGAAATATTACCACAAGATTTTTAGACACCTACTGGATATAACAGTGTTCAATGCTTTTGTGATATACAAGAAACACGGCGGTAAATTCACTCAGCTGGAGTTCCGTATTCAAATTGTGCAGAAACTATTTCAGAAGTATGCGAACGCTACACCTAACACAGCCTTGCCAATTCGATCAGTGAGACCTGCACCCGTTGACTTGTCAACTCGATTCTCAGGAAGGCATTTTCCAGATTTCAATCCAGCCTCGAAATCAAGACTGCACGCAAATAAGAGATGCGTTGTTTGTGTGGCGAAAGGCCAGCGGCGGGACACTCAGTATTGTTGTGCAGTATGCAATGTCGCTTTGTGCCCCTCTCCTTGCTTCAGGCTATACCATACAGTTGAAGTATGAGCATTGCAAATATGCCAGCGAGTCTCAGGTTCCATACTCGGGGAATCTGAGAAGATCGTAGTCTACACTTGGTGTCCGCTGTACATTCTGCGTGCCGGCAACTATCAGTGACCATCCTGAAATAGTTCTTTTCAATTTCCTCTCCAGTCATTTGTTACAGCTATTGAGTGTAAATAGTGTTGAACAGTGTAGTGTAATTTTGTGTAATGTGGTGACAAAATTGTGATGAATGAACTCGTGGATTACTCGCTGCCCTCTTCAATGGCAAGTTATAGGCCTACGTGGTGAGTACATTTTTCTATTTTATTTCAGGAAAATGTGATATTTGAGTGAATGTGTCTGTATTATTTGGAGTATATGATACTTTTTTTATTTGTGTGTTACATATTTCAACGTTGAATTAATGTAAGCAACACAAATAATACTCCGAATCGAAGTAAATATGAAATGGCACATATGCAATTTTTGCACTGACACTGGATGAATTAAAAAATCGTTTTAATTGTAAATAATAGCGCAATTTACACCGCAACGTATAATTTTATGCTAATTTTAACATATCATATTTAAGCGGGTGTAGGTTGGCAAAAACTATTTCTTTTTTAAAGAAAAAATTTACTGAAAATGATTCCCCACTATGCAGGAATTCCTCGTTTATGACCTCCCCACTTAACGGGTTAAGAATGTCCGCCAGTGTAATGGTTAACGCAATTAACTGCCGTTCTTGGTAGCCTGAGTTCGATTCCCGGTACCGTACTGCTAGAGATTTACAAATGGCAGGAAGGTTGATATGTGGTAAAAATTGTACATGCAACTCCCCTCCACTGGGGGTGTATCCAAAAAGAGCTGCACCACCTTGATGAGGAAGTGAGTTTACTTCAGTTAAGAAATGATCACGGTAGTTGCTATTAACATAGCAGGTGAGATCATTAAGGAAGTGATCGTTTAATATCTTGTAACTCGGGCTTATATAGGTATTTGTTTGGAGAGAAGTAGGTTTAGAATGTGAAAAAACAATCCAGTCGTAACGATTGTTTTACTCGCCAACGTATCTACCAAAATAATAATAATAATATTGATTTTACGTCCCCAATTTTAATGATTTTCGGAGACGCCAAACAAAGCATACTATGTGTTAATAAAAAATGTAGACAACGATCGTACAGAATTAAATATGATAATCAGGACCCAGATTTTGATGACATATTTTAACCCATTCACTGCCAAACCCATTTATATACGTTATTGAATGCCGTGCCAACCTGCCAAACCCGTATATATACGTTTCGGTGCAGTGTGTACTTCACCAATCTCGCAAATGAACGCGATATAGTGTCATACTTTAAGATTCCATGGAAATGCTCAAAGAAGTTCTGTACTGCAGATATACCACTCCATTTCGTGTGTTTTGAAAGCTATCTGGTGTTATTTCAGCTTCTTGGAGTGGAACATCTTTCCTGCTAACGTTTAGCCATCATGGCGTTCTTGAAGTATACATTCATCTCTTGTTGACGAAGAAATTGAATTGTTCCTCATAAATAGTAATGCTGGAGAGCTATATTTTTATAATGAAGATGGAGAATATATAAGTGGCGATATTGAACTACAAGAAAGTGCTAGAAAAAGTAGTAATGATGAGTCTCGTGCGGAATTGTCACCCCTTCCTCAGATAAATTATTTTTCCCCAAATGTAAATGATTTTGATATTACCAGTTCTTGGATCAGGAATTTTATATTATATTTCAATAATAGTATCACCGAGCGGAGTAGCTGCGCGTATTGACATACTGCAACTATGGAGCCAAGCTCTGCACTCGGCAGGTGAGTGGATTTGAACCACACCGTCAGCTGTCCTGAGAATTTTTCTTTGTGGTTTCCCTTTTGTACTCCCAAGCAAATGCCGGCACAGTTCCTATTCATAAGCCACAGCCGATTCCTTTCACTTCTTAACCCAGTTTCATTCACCATCATTCATTTCATATTCATTATCTTCTCAACTGACGTTTGCATCAGTAGGGGAATCTAGTCGTAAAAATATGGTGTAAAACATAATCTCACTTAATCCCCGATATCGTATTGGGCTGCAGGGCTAAGGGGACGATATGCATTCCATTAATAGTATCAGTAAATACAGTAAAACCTCATTAATTCGAAGTTGTTGGGACTCAGAAATCGGACTTCGAATTACGTGATTTCGAATTGACCGCCAATTCGCAATTCAGAAGTACCAACCCTTGCAGCGTTACACAATATTCTAAGGCCCGTTACTGCATGCAGTTAACCTTGGTTCACAGTTTATACCTTTCAAATGCCATGAAAAAAGAACTATTTCCAAAATATATCCAAGAAGGTGCATTTACAGTAGGTATTCAAGTAATGCACTTGGATATCTCACTGGCAAACGTAACCTCACGCAACGAAAGAAAGAAAAAAAAAGCATGATTCAAAGACGAGGAGAAATCTATGCTGGCTCCCATGTGAAAGTGCTTTATTAATTGGATTACTATACTGTATGCATTTTAGATGCCTTGTATTTACACAGAAAGTACCCGATGCCCTTAAAATCGAACTTTCCTATGACTCCTTGTACGATTTCCCGCCATGGTACTTCTCTCGTACTTCAGAAATGTAAACACTTGCCACGTCAGTAAGTATTCTAAGACCCATTAATACATGCAAACACCTTAATTTACAGTTTAAATCTTTCAAATGCCATGGAACAAAAACTATTTCCGACATGTATCCAACAAGGTGCATTTACAATGTTCAAAAAAATGCACTTGGATTAATCACTGACAAACATAACCTCATGCAACGAAAGAAAAATTTTACACAATTCAAAGACGAGGATAAATTATGCAGCTCCCCCTGTGCAAATTCATCATTTGTTGGATTTCTGTACTGTTTGCATTTTTAGAGGCTTTGTACTGGCATGGAAAGTGCCCGACGCCCTTAAAACGTGTTTATCGAACGTTCCTATGACGAGCTGATAAAGTTTCTCACTTCCATCCCATGTGCATTGCAACGCACTACCATGACCCATTTAAAACCATAGGACCGTTTGGGCTTGCATTAAAGTAAAGCAATGCAGTTTCACCGGCAACGACAATATTGTAATACCAATATAAATGGTCCGTTATTGGACATTATAAATTTTCCAGCTAGCTCATTCCTGGTTGCCAGCGTTTCGCCCTCGTGTGCTAGGGTGGGCTCATCAGTTGGTACCTAGCACACCTACCAATACGCTGGCTAGTGCATACCGTGGAGGCCACTGCGTAGGCTAACTGGAGCCACCGGCAGTGCCAATGCACTAAGAGACTTTGTCTCATCACTAAAAATTGATGCCTGCTTGGCCATCAGATGATATAGATGTTGATTCCCATAGGGAATCTGAAATATTTGTCCTGAATGAGCAAATTTATAATACCAATATAAATGGTCCGTTATTGGACATTATAAATTTTCCAGCTAGCTCATTCCTGGTTGCCAGCGTTTCGCCCTCGTGTGCTAGGGTGGGCTCATCAGTTGGTACCTAGCACACCTACCAATACGCTGGCTAGTGCATACCGTGGAGGCCACTGCGTAGGCTAACTGGAGCCACCGGCAGTGCCAATGCACTAAGAGACTTTGTCTCATCACTAAAAATTGATGCCTGCTTGGCCATCAGATGATATAGATGTTGATTCCCATAGGGAATCTGAAATATTTGTCCTGAATGAGCAAATTTATAATACCAATATAAATGGTCCGTTATAGGACATTATAAATTTTCCAGCTAGCTCATTCCTGGTTGCCAGCGTTTCGCCCTCGTGTGCTAGGGTGGGCTCATCAGTTGGTACCTAGCACACCTACCAATACGCTGGCTAGTGCATACCGTGGAGGCCACTGCGTAGGCTAACTGGAGCCACCGGCAGTGCCAATGCACTAAGAGACTTTGTCTCATCACTAAAAATTGATGCCTGCTTGGCCATCAGATGATATAGATGTTGATTCCCATAGGGAATCTGAAATATTTGTCCTGAATGAGCAAATTTATAATACCATTGCTCATTCAGGACAAATATTTCAGATTCCCTATGGGAATCAACATCTATATCATCTGATGGCCAAGCAGGCATCAATTTTTAGTGATGAGACAAAGTCTCTTAGTGCATTGGCACTGCCGGTGGCTCCAGTTAGCCTACGCAGTGGCCTCCACGGTATGCACTAGCCAGCGTATTGGTAGGTGTGCTAGGTACCAACTGATGAGCCCACCCTAGCACACGAGGGCGAAACGCTGGCAACCAGGAATGAGCTAGCTGGAAAATTTATAATGTCCAATAACGGACCATTTATATTGGTATTATAAATTTGCTCATTCAGGACAAATATTTCAGATTCCCTATGGGAATCAACATCTATATCAACGACAATATTGTTCGGTGCCTACGGATTTATTATATGAGCTATGTTTTTTTCGTAAACTGTCGGCATCGCCAGTGTTCGCGGATTCTGTTTTTCTGTGTGATATTACGGCGTTCCTTAAAAGGTTGAATACAAAAGAATTCTGATTTCATTCAACTTAGCAATCATGAAGCGCACTGTAGACCCACTGAAGTGAGTGCAATTGCGGAAAGCTACTCTTCCACGTTCCGGAACGCGCGTTCTATTATGACGCGGAGCGGATAAATTTCGAGTTGAAATTACTCTGTAACATACTATTGTTTTAAAATGTAAAGGCAGTTTCGAATTAAGCCTGAATTTCAGTAATGGAGCCGACATTGTACTTCGAATTACAAATTATCCATATTTTATCAGAAATAAATTCGAGCACAACTCACAATAATTGATTAGGAAAATTTATTAAAACTTTGTCTCAACTCAACTCTACACTCAACAACACATTGCGCCATTACTCAGCGGCTCAGCCCAAGGAAAAACAAAAGAATCACAGTTTTAGTCACAGAGTAAATATAAATTTAGCGTGGTTTCGGTGTGAGAAGGTTGGCGACACAATCTCTGGATAAAACAATTGAATAATCAAAACAAACTACCATAGATATGAAAAATACCTCGCACACTATTGTTTGAAAATGTAAAGGCAGTTTCGAATTAAAAGTCTGAATTTCGGTAATGGGGCCGACATTGTACTTCGAATTACAAATTATCCGTATTTCGAATTAAACAATTTAAATAACATGCAAAACTGTATCTCATGTTTCCGGGAGCGAGAGCTTCTTCGAATTAGGCGGGATTTTGAATTATCCGATTTCGAATTATCAAGGTTCTACTGTATGTATCTGTCCAAGTGCTTCATCCTTAAAAATTCCCGGCCCACAGGGCTCGGCTGGTCATCAAAACTCGGCAGTGAAAAGGTTAAATGGTTCACCACAGACATTGCTAACTTATATACAAATCCTGTTCATGGCCCCCATATTACAGAAATGCATATTTATGATGTTATTTTTAGGTAATTTTCTCGCTTTTTGCATCATTATGTCATTTTGTGGAATTTATTAGAATATTTTTTTCATTTTGGGTCAATTTTCTCACATTCTTAATGGTTTATGATGCATTTTTTGCATGTAGTTCTGGATATTAACGGAACTGAAAGTGAGGACGAATACGAAGACATGATAATCTTCATAACTTTGTTTAACCGTTATTTCTTGGAATATCCACATTCCAGGACACACACCTGCGCTTGCATCTAATCTGAAAGTGATGTTGAAATTGAGTGGGTAGGAAGACAAACAGTAGGCCCAGTAATGCCAGTCTGGTTAAGTACCTCGGTGCAGCCATATGCGTGCTAAGTGGATTAATGTTATTGGCTGCGATTGTTTTTTGAGTGTGTTTAAAATGCCGAGGGTAAAGCTATCTAGACCTGTTCATTTCAAACTAATAATTTCAGAATTTGGCGAGGATATTTTTACCACTGGTGGTGAAATTCCTTTCTGCAAAATATGTGAAGTGAAAGTGGCAGGAGATTTATCGTTCGGCAACATATCGGTCGAGATAAGCACGTATTTGGAGTCCAAAATAGTAGCAAACGAAAATTTTCTATACTGTTATTCTTGTCATCCTCCGTTAGCGGTACTTCCTCTGTTTTATGAAGACTTTTGTGAAGCTTTGGTTTCTTCAATTATTCCACTCTGGTAATTGAACAATATTAAACTGAGAGATTTCTTAGAAAGGTATATGGGCCGTTTAATTCCGTATGAATCTACTCTGAAAAAGAACTATGTATCCCAGTGCTATGAGGACACAATATCAGGGAAGAAGTCTGTGGAAACAAAATATTCGTTTCAATCGATGAAACCAGTGATGTAGAAGGCCGTTACCTTGCCAATGTTATCATGGGTACGTTAGAAGTAGATAGGCCAGGAAAAATATTTTTGTTCCCGACCAAAGTTTTGCAATCTTGTGAACCATTCTACAATATGTCCCCTCTTTGATAAATTGATGGTACTACTATGACCTGAGGGTGTAAGGTATTATGATCTGATCTTTGTGACAAATGCAACGCCTTACATAGTTAAAGCTGCCAATGCAATCAAAGCATTTTACTCAAAATGGTACATGTAACCTGCCCAGCTCACACTTTTCACAGAGTGGCCGAAGAAGTCAGATCAAATTTCCCTGAAGTTGACAAGCTTTTGTCCGTAACTGAGAAGGTATTTATTAAGGCTCCATTATGCAGGGAAATTTTCAGATCCCAAGCACCCGACATTCCATTACCACCATAGCCTTGCATCACACAGTGGGGTATGTGAATCAACGCCTGTATTTACTGTTGTGACCACTTTCAGACAGTGAGGCATATAATAGATTCTTTCGACGTACAATTGTTTTTGGATACCGTACGCAAACGGAGGGAAAACTAGCGTACATTAAAGCAAATTTCAGTTCTTTGTCAATTATCACAAGTCTTCAGGAGAGAGGCTGGCTCTAGAAAAAAATATCAATTTAGCCAGAACCGCTACACATGAATTAAAATGCATTTGTGGCGATTCTGGTGTTGCAGTGTCATACAAACTGAAACTCGTTCTTGACAAGAACTCGGGTTTGTTTTAATGTTTTGTTCTCCATCCTTTGGATTTTATCGGATGAAGATTTCAGCATTATTGGCATTGGAGAAGAACTTGCATCCAATGATTTAGTGTACAGCATCCATAGACGTTGAAAGGAGCTTTTCAAAGTACAAAAAACATGCTGGTTGACAATCATAGTTCTTTTTCCTGTATGTACAAATGGTCAGTCATCTGCTGTGACGCGAAGCGAGGTAAACCTGTATAGCCGTCATGTGTTTTAACCCTGTTGCACTCTTGCAGGGGTTTGCTCAAAGCAGCTCAAACTAATTTTTGTGATTTTGCAACCAAATTATAAAAAATCAAAACTTAACACATACTGGACACCTACAACCTGTTTTCCAGTCATTGACCAGGTCAGGAATGTAATGAATGAAGCATATATAGGCTGTTAGTACGATGGGGTCGCCACTCCCAAAGTGATATATTAATGACTGATAGATGCTATGAAATGAGAATGGAGAGTGTTGCTGGAATGAAGGATGACAGGGAAAACCGGAGTACCCGGAGAAAAACCTGTCCCGCCTCCGCTTTGTCCAGCACAAATCTCACATTGAGTCATCGGGATTTGAACCACGGTATCCAGCGGTGAGAGGCCGACGCGCTGCCGTCTGAGCCACGGAGGCTTTTAACACATACTATTCTTGAAAAATAATGTAGAATGTTTACATCTATAATTTATAGCCTAGAAGTCATGTTCACCGCACAAAATTTGTGGTTATCGCATATTCTGCTGTAAAAGTGGGGGAAAAAAAAGGGGGTCTAAATGTGAGTAAATACTGTAACTGTCAAGCAAGTATCACATTTCTTTCAATGTATAAGATTTGTTACTAGAGTATAATTTCTTTGAGTAGTCTGTGTATTAAGTCTTCAGCCTGGAGCTGGACAGACCTTCAAATAGCACCACGAAACGAAGAACTAATGGGAGTTGCCAGAGTGAGGTATACAAGGCATGATGAGTGAGGTAGTTTGCTATAAGCTTTTCATACTGGGGGGCTCCGCTAGCAGAAAAGATGCTTTTTATATACCGTATTTCTCTGAATCCAAGAAGACATCTTTTTCTGAGAATTTCATGTGAAAAATCAAGGGTCTTCTTGTATTTGTGACCTAACAGTAATGAACACCACTGGCAGCTACCTTGGTAACCACGCTGCTTCCCTTCACCCCCAGTGCACACATACAAAACTAGTTAGCCCCCTACGTCCGCGTCTCTATAGGCCTGCACATCGCTAGCCATTTTAGCCGGTTGTACAGTGCCTCCGTGTAATATCGTTGGTTCTCAGAAAATGAAAAGAGAACGACATCTACTAGCCTCTGCAAAGCGATTATCAAATCTGCAAAATGGCATCAAAACATACTCTCTTGAGCTAACTGCAAGGTCGACCATTATGTACTTCCAAGCCCTAGCTGTCATTCAAATTCGAATTTATAGAAAGGCCGCGACTACTCGGTGTTAGAGTTATAACGTGTCAACTGTACCTGATGCCTATTAAAAGTAACAGTTTTACAGGTAGTAGGAATATATTCATGATAGATCATCATATTATTGAGAAATGTGGAACAGGTGCTGCTAGCAAATTTTCAACGGTTTCCCATTGATATGACAATTTTAAGTTAATGGTTATTAAATACACAGAAATGAAGAATAGTTGTGTAGCCGCAAGAAAATACAGCGTAACTATAGCCTATGTTGGGCGTTGGTGTGAAGACGAAGATAGTCTAAAAATGCGTACTGTACAAGCAAGGCATTCAGTGATCTGTAGCAAGGGCACTTTAAAGAAGTCAAACGCGAAATTTTGAGGTACGTGCTGAAAAAGCGCAAGGTCGAAATGGCCATAACACTAGATGCAATACGAATGCAGGTTCACAAAGAGAAATTCCCTGAACTTCCATGGGCACTATCAGATACCTAATTAAAGTAATTAAGGAAGTAGGTAGGATTTACACGATACACGTATGTGTTATTTTTGTCTCAATTAAATTTGAGATTTGTTATAAATAAAAATTATGATTTCACAGAGCGCTTTTTAAGCCTGATTTAATCTTTTTGAATGAAAAAATGGGGATCATCTTGGATTCAGAGAAATATGGTATAAGTATTGAAAACTCACTCTACTGGACGATTCTTGATACTTTCTTGGCTTCAGAACTTGTACTATTAAAATATATGCTAACGATTATTGATCAGCATTGACTCATTTTATAGTGGAGTATGCATTTAACTGTTGAATATACTTTATTTTGTGTAGTTCATATGTATTTTTTTTTATTTTTATAGAAACGTGCTGAATACTACAAGAAGAGGAAGGAAATCTTCAAGAGGGCAGAAAAATATGTTCGGGAGTACCATAGCCGTCAGAGGAATGAAATTCGTTTGGCGCGCCAGGCGAAGAACCGGGGGAATTACTATGTTCCTGGAGAGGCCAAATTGGCATTTGTTATTCGGATCAGGGGGTAATGTACAGAATTCATTGTAGTTTCATTTATTTATTAAAACTTTACCCCACACTGCACAATGTTAGTGGCATTAGTCACCACTTGTTTCGTAAACATCTACTGTTATTTATAAGTTTCATTTCCGTATTGATGGATATTACTTTACAGAAAAACAATATATATACAAATCTCCACCTTATCAATACAAATTTATTTCACATTAAGCAGGTAAATATAGTCAAATAGTCAAGACTAGTTTCGACCCCTAGGGGGTCATCCTCAGTTGACATGCATTAAAAATTGTATTGTTCATAAAAACATCACATATAGTGGTAAAAGTTTAGACTAATTTAGACTGATCATTAATGTTGGTATGTTTAATGCATGACTAGTGTGCATCGTTCATGAAGACACATATCACCTTACTGCTACTACCATCCAATTTTTAGGTTATATAATATGGAACACACATATGTTTGTGTAACTCAACAGTGGCAAGTTCAACTATATACACAATTGGCTATTGATTAGTCACATGAGAGTACAGAACACTGGCTTGAACATTTCTGATTGAGGTATCAATGCAACACCTTACTTGCATACATCCTAGAAGCTAAATTCAGTTTGTAAGGCCCATTACTTCTGATTGAAACTTAGTATGAAGTTAAAATTTGAATAAAAATATTTGCTAATGTAGACATTAAAATGTTGTTAAAATGGGCATATAGTCAAAAACAGTGGTATGTATGCCACACATGTCTAGTTAGAAATATATTACATTGATGTTGTTTATGTGCGGTACAACATGTACACTGATTTGGAATAAATGAGGTTTGTATATATAGTGTTCCAACAAAATGGATCCGTAAAAAATATTATATGTAAAGACAATTGGTATTATAATGATCCGCTGCAGATCAGGGAATGCTATTTATTTATCTGGAGATATTATTGGCAGCTACAGATGTTGGAGTTATTAGAAATGTTAATGGAGCATGTTTTCTTCCGTAGTCGCGATGTTTATAGTTGGTGGCATTAGTCAAATATGTTGAAAGTTATGCGTCTTGGTGCACGTTGATTTGTCCTGGAAGCTTATATGTTGTAAAAAACAAGGTGGAGTGTCTGGAAATAGAAATAATAGTGTGATAATGTTGTGGATAGAAAGTGTAATAGTGAATCATATGTCGTTTTACTTACGTAAAGTGTTGGAACCGTGCGTTCTTTGTAGCTGCCTGTTGGGATCTGATACGTGTAGCTCTGAGATTGTAGTTAGCGGCGGTAGAGGGGAGGTTTGGGGGGATGGGTGGAGTGTTAGTGATGGGAGTGGGGTTGGAGGGGAGAGGGTTTTGGGGCGGTTGATTTGAACATATCGATTTTTGTTTGCTTATTCTTTTGATATAGAAATCTTTTAATAAGGGAATTACTGCATGAAAAAGGATATTGTTTCTGTCTATACTTTCATTTAGGTTGGAGTTTGGATTCACGTATTTGTCTAAATTTATGTAAAATTCTTCTATTATACTGAGCAAGGGACTTTTTGGATTCATATTAAGGATTTGCATGTCGTTCTTAATGTCCGTGAAATTATGTTTTTGATCGTCAATATGCTGACCCATAGCTGAGAAATGTCTGTGTTTGACGGCGTTTACATGTTCATTATATCGTATTAAAAAACTTCTACCGGTAAGTCCTATATAGCTGGCTCGGCAGTCGTTGCATTTTAGGCGATAGACTCCTGAGTGATTGTATTTATTTATGTTATTAACTGATTTGGAATTGTATAGTATGTTGGTGTTATTGCGTGCCGTTTTATATGCTATTTTTAGGCCTTGTTTTTTGAAGATATTTGTTATGGGATGTATATGGTTATTGTTGTAAGTAAACAGTGCATATTCTTTTTTATTTTTAGTGATTCTGGTTAGCTTGGTTTTAGGTTGGTTTTTGACTTTATTGATGATCCGGTTTATCATTTCTCTTTTATATCCGTTTTGTTTTGCTATTTCATGGATTGTGTTTAGTTCTTTATTTAGATTTTCCTTTGAAAGTGGAATGTTGTATGCTCTATGAATCATACTATAGTATGCAGCTCTTTTATGGGCATGTGGGTGGGTGGAGTCTATCTTTATTGTATTTGATGTGTGGGTAGGTTTTCTATATATATTGTATGTTAGGTGGTTGTTATGTCTGGTTATGGATATGTCTAAGTAATTTATGGTATTGTTGTGTTCAGTGTCCATGGTAAATTTAATGTGGGGATCTATTCTATTTAGTTGTTCTAGGATTATGTTTTCATTAGTATGTCTATTGTCCATGATTATAAATGCATCATCGACAAACCTGCACCAATAGATGATATTTTCTATTTTTTTAATTTCTTGGTGTTCTAAGTAATCCATATATATATCAGCTATTATGCCTGATATTGGTGATCCCATGGGTAATCCTTTTTGTTGATAGATAGTGTCATGGAACTTGAAATAATTGTTATTGATAGCGAATTGTAAAAGTTTAATAAATTCATCTATTTCCAATTTGCTTAGCTTACTGTGGTTATAAAGGTTGGATTCTATGATAGTGATAGTTTTTTGTGTGGGTATATTGGGATACATGTTTGTTATATCATATGTTGCTAGCTTGTAGAAGTGTTCTATTCTTATATTCTTAGTAATGTTGCAGAAATCTATTGAGTTTTTTATGGTTTTGTTTGCTTGAAAAACGTAATGTTTTTTAAGGAATTTTTGTATGTATTTGGATAATTTATAAATAGGGCTTAGTCTATAATTTATTATGGGTCTCATAGGAATGTTGTTTTTATGGATCTTAGGATAAGCTTTAGCTGTAGGTATCCCTGGATTCATGGTGGTTAATTTTGCAGTTTCCTGTTCGTTCAAAAGAAAATTGGTGTTTTTTAGGAGAATTTTTAAGTTTTTCTGGATACTGTTAGTAGGATCTTTAGTCTTGATTTGAAAAGTTTCATCTTGAAAGCAGGTTTTTGTTTTTGTTATATATTCCTCTTTATCCATAATAACTGTAGTGTTTCCTTTATCTGCCTTTGTTACTATTAGGTTATTTTGCTGGATTTTATTTTTGAGTACCTTAATTTGTGTTTGGTTTGTGATATCTTGATTCTGAGGTTTTTGAGTGATCTTATCAACATATTGTGGTAGTGTTTTTTTTAATTTCATATCTAATTTCATTTTGTTTTTCTTGGGGTATTTTGTTTAGAGCATCTTCTGTTTCAGTAATAATAGTGGCTATGTTTTCAAATACTGAATTGTTTTTCCAGTTATGTTTTGGTCCTTTGCTCAGTATAGTTGTTTCTTTTTCATTGAATGTTGTGTTAGTTAGGTTTTGGAGTGGGGGATGGAAAATATGTTGGTTGTTATCAGTAGAAACAGTAATATGTTGTCTATACTGTGTATGGTTGGTTTGGTTTAGTGATGCCTTGAGTGCGTTAAGTTTCTTGTTTAAGGTATTCTGCTTCTGTATGGCTATGTTTTCTATCTTTTCGTTAGTTATTTGTTGGAAGTTGCTCCAGTATGTGTGTGGTAGCTCATGTGAGGCTTTAAGGTGTGCTTCATACATTTGTATGTTGAGGTGTTGTTTTTTCCTATACATGAATTTAATTTCTTCTTTAAGCCATATTCGATTGGTTTTGTTTTGGGTATTTTGGGTTTGATATGTGCTTCTATGTTTATTATTATATTTCCTAAGAAATTTAGGAGTTAGATTATTAAGTAGGCATTGTTTCAAGAAAGTGATGTTTTTGACAATATTTGTGATCTTAATCTTCAGATTTTGGTATCTGTGTGCCATTTTTCTTGCCTGGTTGGCTTTTCTACTGTTATTTATAAGTTTCATTTCCGTATTGATGGATATTACTTTACAGAAAAACAATATATATACAAATCTCCACCTTATCAATACAAATTTATTTCACATTAAGCAGGTAAATATAGTCAAATAGTCAAGACTAGTTTCGACCCCTAGGGGGTCATCCTCAGTTGACATGCATTAAAAATTGTATTGTTCATAAAAACATCACATATAGTGGTAAAAGTTTAGACTAATTTAGACTGATCATTAATGTTGGTATGTTTAATGCATGACTAGTGTGCATCGTTCATGAAGACACATATCACCTTACTGCTACTACCATCCAATTTTTAGGTTATATAATATGGAACACACATATGTTTGTGTAACTCAACAGTGGCAAGTTCAACTATATACACAATTGGCTATTGATTAGTCACATGAGAGTACAGAACACTGGCTTGAACATTTCTGATTGAGGTATCAATGCAACACCTTACTTGCATACATCCTAGAAGCTAAATTCAGTTTGTAAGGCCCATTACTTCTGATTGAAACTTAGTATGAAGTTAAAATTTGAATAAAAATATTTGCTAATGTAGACATTAAAATGTTGTTAAAATGGGCATATAGTCAAAAACAGTGGTATGTATGCCACACATGTCTAGTTAGAAATATATTACATTGATGTTGTTTATGTGCGGTACAACATGTACACTGATTTGGAATAAATGAGGTTTGTATATATAGTGTTCCAACAAAATGGATCCGTAAAAAATATTATATGTAAAGACAATTGGTATTATAATGATCCGCTGCAGATCAGGTAATGCTATTTATTTATCTGGAGATATTATTGGCAGCTACAGATGTTGGAGTTATTAGAAATGTTAATGGAGCATGTTTTCTTCCGTAGTCGCGATGTTTATAGTCGGTGGCATTAGTCAAATATGTTGAAAGTTATGCGTCTTGGTGCACGTTGATTTGTCCTGGAAGCTTATATGTTGTAAAAAACAAGGTGGAGTGTCTGGAAATAGAAATAATAGTGTGATAATGTTGTGGATAGAAAGTGTAATAGTGAATCATATGTCGTTTTACTTACGTAAAGTGTTGGAACCGTGCGTTCTTTGTAGCTGCCTGTTGGGATCTGATACGTGTAGCTCTGAGATTGTAGTTAGCGGCGGTAGAGGGGAAGTTTGGGGGGATGGGTGGAGTGTTAGTGATGGGAGTGGGGTTGGAGGGGAGAGGGTTTTGGGGCGGTTGATTTGAACATATCGATTTTTGTTTGCTTATTCTTTTGATATAGAAATCTTTTAATAAGGGAATTACTGCATGAAAAAGGATATTGTTTCTGTCTATACTTTCATTTAGGTTGGAGTTTGGATTCACGTATTTGTCTAAATTTATGTAAAATTCTTCTATTATACTGAGCAAGGGACTTTTTGGATTCATATTAAGGATTTGCATGTCGTTCTTAATGTCCGTGAAATTATGTTTTTGATCGTCAATATGCTGACCCATAGCTGAGAAATGTCTGTGTTTGACGGCGTTTACATGTTCATTATATCGTATTAAAAAACTTCTACCGGTAAGTCCTATATAGCTGGCTCGGCAGTCGTTGCATTTTAGGCGATAGACTCCTGAGTGATTGTATTTATTTATGTTATTAACTGATTTGGAATTGTATAGTATGTTGGTGTTATTGCGTGCCGTTTTATATGCTATTTTTAGGCCTTGTTTTTTGAAGATATTTGTTATGGGATGTATATGGTTATTGTTGTAAGTAAACAGTGCATATTCTTTTTTATTTTTAGTGATTCTGGTTAGCTTGGTTTTAGGTTGGTTTTTGACTTTATTGATGATCCGGTTTATCATTTCTCTTTTATATCCGTTTTGTTTTGCTATTTCATGGATTGTGTTTAGTTCTTTATTTAGATTTTCCTTTGAAAGTGGAATGTTGTATGCTCTATGAATCATACTATAGTATGCAGCTCTTTTATGGGCATGTGGGTGGGTGGAGTCTATCTTTATTGTATTTGATGTGTGGGTAGGTTTTCTATATATATTGTATGTTAGGTGGTTGTTATGTCTGGTTATGGATATGTCTAAGTAATTTATGGTATTGTTGTGTTCAGTGTCCATGGTAAATTTAATGTGGGGATCTATTCTATTTAGTTGTTCTAGGATTATGTTTTCATTAGTATGTCTATTGTCCATGATTATAAATGCATCATCGACAAACCTGCACCAATAGATGATATTTTCTATTTTTTTAATTTCTTGGTGTTCTAAGTAATCCATATATATATCAGCTATTATGCCTGATATTGGTGATCCCATGGGTAATCCTTTTTGTTGATAGATAGTGTCATGGAACTTGAAATAATTGTTATTGATAGCGAATTGTAAAAGTTTAATAAATTCATCTATTTCCAATTTGCTTAGCTTACTGTGGTTATAAAGGTTGGATTCTATGATAGTGATAGTTTTTTGTGTGGGTATATTGGGATACATGTTTGTTATATCATATGTTGCTAGCTTGTAGAAGTGTTCTATTCTTATATTCTTAGTAATGTTGCAGAAATCTATTGAGTTTTTTATGGTTTTGTTTGCTTGAAAAACGTAATGTTTTTTAAGGAATTTTTGTATGTATTTGGATAATTTATAAATAGGGCTTGGTCTATAATTTATTATGGGTCTCATAGGAATGTTGTTTTTATGGATCTTAGGATAAGCTTTAGCTGTAGGTATCCCTGGATTCATGGTGGTTAATTTTGCAGTTTCCTGTTCGTTCAAAAGAAAATTGGTGTTTTTTAGGAGAATTTTTAAGTTTTTCTGGATACTGTTAGTAGGATCTTTAGTCTTGATTTGAAAAGTTTCATCTTGAAAGCAGGTTTTTGTTTTTGTTATATATTCCTCTTTATCCATAATAACTGTAGTGTTTCCTTTATCTGCCTTTGTTACTATTAGGTTATTTTGCTGGATTTTATTTTTGAGTACCTTAATTTGTGTTTGGTTTGTGATATCTTGATTCTGAGGTTTTTGAGTGATCTTATCAACATATTGTGGTAGTGTTTTTTTAATTTCATATCTAATTTCATTTTGTTTTTCTTGGGGTATTTTGTTTAGAGCATCTTCTGTTTCAGTAATAATAGTGGCTATGTTTTCAAATACTGAATTGTTTTTCCAGTTATGTTTTGGTCCTTTGCTCAGTATAGTTGTTTCTTTTTCATTGAATGTTGTGTTAGTTAGGTTTTGGAGTGGGGGATGGAAAATATGTTGGTTGTTATCAGTAGAAACAGTAATATGTTGTCTATACTGTGTATGGTTGGTTTGGTTTAGTGATGCCTTGAGTGCGTTAAGTTTCTTGTTTAAGGTATTCTGCTTCTGTATGGCTATGTTTTCTATCTTTTCGTTAGTTATTTGTTGGAAGTTGCTCCAGTATGTGTGTGGTAGCTCATGTGAGGCTTTAAGGTGTGCTTCATACATTTGTATGTTGAGGTGTTGTTTTTTCCTATACATGAATTTAATTTCTTCTTTAAGCCATATTCGATTGGTTTTGTTTTGGGTATTTTGGGTTTGATATGTGCTTCTATGTTTATTATTATATTTCCTAAGAAATTTAGGAGTTAGATTATTAAGTAGGCATTGTTTCAAGAAAGTGATGTTTTTGACAATATTTGTGATCTTAATCTTCAGATTTTGGTATCTGTGTGCCATTTTTCTTGCCTGGTTGGCTTTTCTACTGTTATTTATAAGTTTCATTTCCGTATTGATGGATATTACTTTACAGAAAAACAATATATATACAAATCTCCACCTTATCAATACAAATTTATTTCACATTAAGCAGGTAAATATAGTCAAATAGTCAAGACTAGTTTCGACCCCTAGGGGGTCATCCTCAGTTGACATGCATTAAAAATTGTATTGTTCATAAAAACATCACATATAGTGGTAAAAGTTTAGACTAATTTAGACTGATCATTAATGTTGGTATGTTTAATGCATGACTAGTGTGCATCGTTCATGAAGACACATATCACCTTACTGCTACTACCATCCAATTTTTAGGTTATATAATATGGAACACACATATGTTTGTGTAACTCAACAGTGGCAAGTTCAACTATATACACAATTGGCTATTGATTAGTCACATGAGAGTACAGAACACTGGCTTGAACATTTCTGATTGAGGTATCAATGCAACACCTTACTTGCATACATCCTAGAAGCCTTACAAACTGAATTTAGCTTCTAGGATGTATGCAAGTAAGGTGTTGCATTGATACCTCAATCAGAAATGTTCAAGCCAGTGTTCTGTACTCTCATGTGACTAATCAATAGCCAATTGTGTATATAGTTGAACTTGCCACTGTTGAGTTACACAAACATATGTGTGTTCCATATTATATAACCTAAAAATTGGATGGTAGTAGCAGTAAGGTGATATGTGTCTTCATGAACGATGCACACTAGTCATGCATTAAACATACCAACATTAATGATCAGTCTAAATTAGTCTAAACTTTTACCACTATATGTGATGTTTTTATGAACAATACAATTTTTAATGCATGTCAACTGAGGATGACCCCCTAGGGGTCGAAACTAGTCTTGACTATTTGACTATATTTACCTGCTTAATGTGAAATAAATTTGTATTGATAAGGTGGAGATTTGTATATATATTGTTTTTCTGTAAAGTAATATCCATCAATACGGAAATGAAACTTATAAATAACAGTAGAAAAGCCAACCAGGCAAGAAAAATGGCACACAGATACCAAAATCTGAAGATTAAGATCACAAATATTGTCAAAAACATCACTTTCTTGAAACAATGCCTACTTAATAATCTAACTCCTAAATTTCTTAGGAAATATAATAATAAACATAGAAGCACATATCAAACCCAAAATACCCAAAACAAAACCAATCGAATATGGCTTAAAGAAGAAATTAAATTCATGTATAGGAAAAAACAACACCTCAACATACAAATGTATGAAGCACACCTTAAAGCCTCACATGAGCTACCACACACATACTGGAGCAACTTCCAACAAATAACTAACGAAAAGATAGAAAACATAGCCATACAGAAGCAGAATACCTTAAACAAGAAACTTAACGCACTCAAGGCATCACTAAACCAAACCAACCATACACAGTATAGACAACATATTACTGTTTCTACTGATAACAACCAACATATTTTCCATCCCCCACTCCAAAACCTAACTAACACAACATTCAATGAAAAAGAAACAACTATACTGAGCAAAGGACCAAAACATAACTGGAAAAACAATTCAGTATTTGAAAACATAGCCACTATTATTACTGAAACAGAAGATGCTCTAAACAAAATACCCCAAGAAAAACAAAATGAAATTAGATATGAAATTAAAAAAACACTACCACAATATGTTGATAAGATCACTCAAAAACCTCAGAATCAAGATATCACAAACCAAACACAAATTAAGGTACTCAAAAATAAAATCCAGCAAAATAACCTAATAGTAACAAAGGCAGATAAAGGAAACACTACAGTTATTATGGATAAAGAGGAATATATAACAAAAACAAAAACCTGCTTTCAAGATGAAACTTTTCAAATCAAGACTAAAGATCCTACTAACAGTATCCAGAAAAACTTAAAAATTCTCCTAAAAAACACCAATTTTCTTTTGAACGAACAGGAAACTGCAAAATTAACCACCATGAATCCAGGGATACCTACAGCTAAAGCTTATCCTAAGATCCATAAAAACAACATTCCTATGAGACCCATAATAAATTATAGACCAAGCCCTATTTATAAATTATCCAAATACATACAAAAATTCCTTTAAAAACATTACGTTTTTCAAGCAAACAAAACCATAAAAAACTCAATAGATTTCTGCAACATTACTAAGAATATAAGAATAGAACACTTCTACAAGCTAGCAACATATGATATAACAAACATGTATCCCAATATACCCACACAAAAAACTATCACTATCATAGAATCCAACCTTTATAACCACAGTAAGCTAAGCAAATTGGAAATAGATGAATTTATTAAACTTTTACAATTCGCTATCAATAACAATTATTTCAAGTTCCATGACACTATCTATCAACAAAAAGGATTACCCATGGGATCACCAATATCAGGCATAATAGCTGATATATATATGGATTACTTAGAACACCAAGAAATTAAAAAAATAGAAAATATCATCTATTGGTGCAGGTTTGTCGATGATGCATTTATAATCATGGACAATAGACATACTAATGAAAACATAATCCTAGAACAACTAAATAGAATAGATCCCCACATTAAATTTACCATGGACACTGAACACAACAATACCATAAATTACTTAGACATATCCATAACCAGACATAACAACCACCTAACATACAATATATATAGAAAACCTACCCACACATCAAATACAATAAAGATAGACTCCACCCACCCACATGCCCATAAAAGAGCTGCATACTATAGTATGATTCATAGAGCATACAACATTCCACTTTCAAAGGAAAATCTAAATAAAGAACTAAACACAATCCATGAAATAGCAAAACAAAACGGATATAAAAGAGAAATGATAAACCGGATCATCAATAAAGTCAAAAACCAACCTAAAACCAAGCTAACCAGAATCACTAAAAATAAAAAAGAATATGCACTGTTTACTTACAACAATAACCATATACATCCCATAACAAATATCTTCAAAAAACAAGGCCTAAAAATAGCATATAAAACGGCACGCAATAACACCAACATACTATACAATTCCAAATCAGTTAATAACATAAATAAATACAATCACTCAGGAGTCTATCGCCTAAAATGCAACGACTGCCGAGCCAGCTATATAGGACTTACCGGTAGAAGTTTTTTAATACGATATAATGAACATGTAAACGCCGTCAAACACAGACATTTCTCAGCTATGGGTCAGCATATTGACGATCAAAAACATAATTTCACGGACATTAAGAACGACATGCAAATCCTTAATATGAATCCAAAAAGTCCCTTGCTCAGTATAATAGAAGAATTTTACATAAATTTAGACAAATACGTGAATCCAAACTCCAACCTAAATGAAAGTATAGACAGAAACAATATCCTTTTTCATGCAGTAATTCCCTTATTAAAAGATTTCTATATCAAAAGAATAAGCAAACAAAAATCGATACGTTCAAATCAACCGCCCCAAAACCCTCTCCCCTCCAACCCCACTCCCATCACTAACACTCCACCCATCCCCCCAAACCTCCCCTCTACCGCCGCTAACTACAATCTCAGAGCTACACGTATCAGATCCCAACAGGCAGCTACAAAGAACGCACGGTTCCAACACTTTACGTAAGTAAAACGACATATGATTCACTATTACACTTTCTATCCACAACATTATCACACTATTATTTCTATTTCCAGACACTCCACCTTGTTTTTTACAACATATAAGCTTCCAGGACAAATCAACGTGCACCAAGACGCATAACTTTCAACATATTTGACTAATGCCACCAACTATAAACATCGCGACTACGGAAGAAAACATGCTCCATTAACATTTCTAATAACTCCAACATCTGTAGCTGCCAATAATATCTCCAGATAAATAAATAGCATTACCTGATCTGCAGCGGATCATTATAATACCAATTGTCTTTACATATAATATTTTTTACGGATCCATTTTGTTGGAACACTATATATACAAACCTCATTTATTCCAAATCAGTGTACATGTTGTACCGCACATAAACAACATCAATGTAATATATTTCTAACTAGACATGTGTGGCATACATACCACTGTTTTTGACTATATGCCCATTTTAACAACATTTTAATGTCTACATTAGCAAATATTTTTATTCAAATTTTAACTTCATACTAAGTTTCAATCAGAAGTAATGGGCCTTACAAACTGAATTTAGCTTCTAGGATGTATGCAAGTAAGGTGTTGCATTGATACCTCAATCAGAAATGTTCAAGCCAGTGTTCTGTACTCTCATGTGACTAATCAATAGCCAATTGTGTATATAGTTGAACTTGCCACTGTTGAGTTACACAAACATATGTGTGTTCCATATTATATAACCTAAAAATTGGATGGTAGTAGCAGTAAGGTGATATGTGTCTTCATGAACGATGCACACTAGTCATGCATTAAACATACCAACATTAATGATCAGTCTAAATTAGTCTAAACTTTTACCACTATATGTGATGTTTTTATGAACAATACAATTTTTAATGCATGTCAACTGAGGATGACCCCCTAGGGGTCGAAACTAGTCTTGACTATTTGACTATATTTACCTGCTTAATGTGAAATAAATTTGTATTGATAAGGTGGAGATTTGTATATATATTGTTTTTCTGTATCGTAAACATCTAGGCGCTGAATGACTTGTTTTCTTCCTTTCTCGCGGATGATGTGATTGGGCTGTGCATATGACTGCCAACCTGTCTACTTAGGAACTAAGACGAGTGCCGTGTGGACTATGTATGCCACGCTCGTAGAAAAAATTCTCCTGAAGGGAGTGTGACCCCTTATATCAGTGTTGGAGATGACCAATCTTTGATTCTACATGTTCTCGTGGAAGTGTTGCCTGTTGTTTCCATTTGTTTCCCTGAATCATGCCAAAATTTTGGAATAAAAAAATAGTGAAAAGTACTGTGTAGGCTCAGTCGTCATGTCAAAATGTGAATGTAAAATTGGTCTTTGATATTGTATATTGGAATGATACTTAAAGGTCCTAAGTTATGTCAGTCCTTTCGTCAGCTGTTTCACTCTCTGGGGCACTCAAGTTGCTCTGAGAAGATTTGCTACTTGAATTTCCGTCTTAGGACTCTCTCTGTAGAAACCAAAATTGGAGCTATCTGTTGCTCACTGACTCTTCTTACTAACCATGTCACAAAATAGCTAGCATCCGGGAGATAGTAGGTTCGAATCCCACTATCGGCAGCCCTGAAGATGGTTTTCCGTGGTTTCCCATTTTCACACCAAGCAAATGCTGGGGCTGTACCTTAATTAAGGCCACGGCCGCTTCCTTCCAACTCCTAGGCCTTTCCTATCCCATCGTCGCCATAAGACCTATATATGTTGGTGCGACGTTAAGCCCCTAGAAAAAGAACCAAACAAACAAAATAGCTATATACAGTAGAAGTCCGCTTTAGTGAGTACGGCATATAGTGAGAACTCCGCTACTGAATAAAATGTACATTTGTTTTCAGGAATCATAATTTTCACATGCTGTTGCAATGCATCCAGGACTCGACCTACTAAAGCGAAAACAATAGTGATATACAATTTTTATCAATTTAATGTTCATGTGTACAATAAAATATTGAAGTCAGTACAATAATTGCATGCTCCCAAACTTCTATCCAGCATCACTAGCGAAAGAAACATATTTGTAGTCGCCGTCTTCCCACAGAGTGCTATCTCCAGTTCCGTCAAGTTGTCTGGCCTTGGCCGATGTGGCCCATAACACAGTGTATTCATTACGTGGACACAGGCGAAATCAGCCAATTACAAATGTCAGGGGAAAGTAAGCAAACGGCATGAAAATATATTGATATAGTGGGTTGCCTACCCAATCTAGTATAAAGGGGAACACTGTTTGAGATGAAGTACTACTGGTACCAACTTATATCAAATCATGTGTGCATCCATTTTTTTTCCACTAAATTCCTGAAAAAGAATTTTCAGATTATTCAGGTGTATACGGTAATTAAAGGGACACTGGCTTACCTTAATTCGATATCTTGCAACTGAACGTCCTCTTGCTGCCACTAATCACTTTCCTCACACCAGTATAGTAGGTTTGAATCCCACTATCGGCAGCCCTGAAGATGGTTTTCCGTGGTTTCCCATTTTCACACCAGGCAAATGCTGGGGCTGTACCTTAATTAAGGCCACGGCCGCTTCCTTCCAACTCCTAGGCCTTTCCTATCCACACCTGGAGATGACAGACTCCATGCCCTGTGGTATGTTACGTATAAGGTCTCAGTTTGTTTCCTGAGGGATGCTCATATATTCTCTATCTCATCTATCATTTCATTAGAGTTGTCAAAATGTTTTCGTCTGACACTTTGCCTAAGTATATCCCATAGATGCTCAATGGGAGTGAGGTCTGGTCAATGTGGTGGCCAATTCACCGTTTGTACCCTGATGCCACAAAGAAATTCTGACACACAATGAGCGAAATTGTAGTAGGTTTTGCTTTTAAGCATTAGTTAGACTTTTTGCCAACAAATGAAGCACGTGAGATTACATACTTCACAAACACTTCAATTAATAGGTGTGTATGGAGAGCACCTGCAACGACAAGCTCTGATTGCACCCCAAAGCTGATACCACCACACAACCATCACAAAGCCACCTACAAACCGTTTGCTCCGAGATATTGCAGGGTGAATATTGCTCCCCAGTCCTTCACTCTCTCTCCACCATCCGGTGACCAGAGAAAAAATCGTGACACATCTGCGGAGATATGTAACCAGTCTAGTTCTGGTAATGACGCACACATTCTAATTATGCTGCTCAGTGCTGGGAAGTCAGCTGCACACCAGTAGCGGGTCTTCTTGATCTCAAATTGGCGTCCAGAAGATTTAGTCTTGCAGTCCTATCACTTACATTGAAGTTTCTTACGGTCCTGAGAAGATTTATGGCCTGGATCGTGGTTTTGTGCCAATTTCATAAGACCTGAAGGACCAGGAATCTGTCATCTCTGGTATTTGTAAATAAGATGGTTTGACCCATGTCACCTCCGATAGGTACCAAGTTCACGGAACTGTCTCTGAGCATGCAAGACACTTCCAAATGAAGTTAGCTCATATTGCACCCGCTCACCCTCTTGAGTCCAGGCTACCATTAATCTCAGGCGTGACCGATTCTTTAATAATGTCCATATCAAACACAGGGATTAACGGGGCATGCATGTTAAGGGAAGGCTCAGTCATAAACACAAATTAAAGGACTTCACACCAGGACTGGGAAGTGACACTTTAAAATTATCATGGGCATCCATAGCTAACTACAATAAAACGAGTATGAAAAGGGTTTCCTTAGAAAAAAATGCCATAAGGAGCAGTTTATTGCAACATTTGGCGCAGTTAAGTCGTACACAGTTTACCAATACATTAATTTGACCGGAGAATAAAATACAAGATTCTTGCTCCACCGCAAGTGGTGTGGATCAGTTATACAATACCAATCCTGTAAAAAAAAAGATGTGGGGTTTGTTCCACCTTTCTTAGTGTGAACTGCTGGAACTGCCTCCATTATCTGATCCCTTGGGATCGAACCAGTGTGCATATGAGTGGGTGGTTCCCACGGACAACCCTTTCGGATACGGGAGCCCGAGAGTAACATAAATTTTACTGTCGGCTTCTCGGTCCATTTGATCAGATACATCCGGCAAATATGTACATTGCCAATGCCTGCACCTTGGTTTGGGTAATATTACTATGATTAGGCGGGAATTAATATGTGGACGGACCCTGTGATTCATCCAGTTCATGTTATGCCATACCAAGCTCGTCATTACACAGATTACCTCCATATTTGTTATGGTCAGGCTCGACCACCTGTTTCGTAAAGGTAGAGTACATCACTTACATAACAAGGGACTTGACTGGAAATATCTTACTTATCTCGGGCAAATACAAACAAAACTGGTCTCGCAGTAAATCTGGAACACGACCATTCGTCTCGTTACGAGTCTTTAAATCTCTCTTCCATTAAACATATAATTATCATTTGCTACCGGTCTCGAACCTATGATTATCATTATTAATTTTAATCATTATTATTTTTTCGGGATATTATCAGTTAACCTTAAATGAGAGCACCTAAGTGAATAGCGTCCGCAAAAATTAATTTGCTCCGGTCGGATATTATTTATTACGATCGTCGAAACTTCAGTACTAATAGTACTATTACTTGTGTATCATATTATATAATCATAATTATTATGATTATGGTTCCCATTTAAATTTGTTTCATCTATCATGATTAATAATCCCACCAGACGATCATTCATGTGGATTATCCACCTCTCAGATTTCTGGGGTCGTCGAAAACAGATGCATGTAGCCTATCCTTCTCGTACGTACTATAATAGTGTATGATTCGTGCACTTTCCGTAACTCGGTCTTACTCTGCCTACATCCCACGGGTTGATAATTCCATTTTCCAGTACCTGGACACTAACATTCTCTGTATTTCTCATAGATTTCTTTATATATATTACATTGCAGTTTCACATATATCGTAGCTTCATTATAAATCTCCCTGATGTGGAAATACATCTTTCCTCATACATCAGAGTAACATTCCTCAATTATCATTCACAGGGGGTTCATGACTGATTATATTCCATCATTGACATAGTACGATCTATTTATCCATTACCTGCATGTTATTCCTAATTTCCCCCTTTAGACTTGAGTTGATTTCTGAGGCTACTCCACAAATGATCGTATGGGTGTAACTATTCTCCCATAACTTTTAACAATTGTGAATATGTAATTATTACATGGTTTCAAACCACTATTTACTCAATAAAAATGTAGCCGTTATTTATAATTCATTAAAACTGCTATTTAAACAATAGATTTAGACCATTATTTAACATTTATTATAACCGGCGGCAGCAATCTGACTCCTTAATTAACACAGTTACTTAACACATAATTTGGAACCCACTCAGAAATTTTAAGGTGTCGCATGCGATTCCTAGTCACCCTAGCATTTTATCCATTCAGAATTCAAAGTTAAACACTGTTTACGTTTGAATATCTTTTTTACATCCCGACAATTCAATCCCTTTATAATCACCGGCGAATCTCGGCATCATGAATTCTTAATATATCATGACCTTCCCAACAAATACATAATAATAAATAAAATGAAAAAAAAGCCCACTGGCATTTCATGTGACTGGATTTCCCATAAAACACGATCAAATTTCATCCCACTTGTCATCAAGTGATTGATAGAAAAATAAGCAAACTATGGGTCAGTTCAAACAAGTACACAATTGCTTCAATATCGAGAAAAGCTCGAATGAACTAACACCATAAAGCATGCATTAAATAAAATACTAAACCCCAAATCTAATGTAGACTATTTACAACAAACAAATATACTACTGAAATCTAACCCATTATTTACGTTAGAAATTTTAACTCCGTCCGTCTATCCTAAATTATGTGACATAGATGTTGATTCCCATAGGGAATCTGAAATATTTGTTCCGAATGAGTAAATTTATAATACCAATATAAATGGTCCGTTATTGGACATTATAAATTTTCCAGTTAACTCATTCCTGTTTGCCAGCGTTTCGCCCCTGTGTGCTAGGCTGGGCTCATCAGTTGGTACCTAGCACACCTACCAAGACGCTTTCTAGTGCATACTGTGGAGGCCACTGCGTAGGCTAATTGTAGCCACTGGCAGTGCCAATGCCCCCATCGTATGCACTAGCCAGCGTCTTGGTAGGTGTGCTAGGTACCAACTGATGAGCTCAGCCTAGCACACGGGGGCGAAACGCTGGCAAACAGGAATGAGTTAGCTGGAAAATTTATAATGTCGAATAATGAACCATTTATATTGGTATTATCCTAAATTAATCATGGACTCGGGAAGCGATCCGTTCACGAATGAGAGGCCCATTCCGGCCCTCATCCATCTACTCCTGCATGATGGCTGGTTTCAGGTCATTAATATACATTACACTGAGGCGTTCAGCCATTATAAACACTGATCTAATATTTAACACTCATACATGGAAAAGTCTCTTTAACACATCGTTACACTGGGGTACCTAAACCCAAATTTTAATTCCACTAGTTATTCTTTCTCTTTTCCTGCAAAAGAGACTTTGACACGTATGATGTCGTGTTACCATATCGCCCGGCACGTTTCACGACTCAATACGGCGCGTTTGAAATGTTATCAAGCTGCCTAGTCCATTCGGCTCATGATGGGTTCATTGATCCGGCGCTTATTGTGGCTCAAATCACAGTCCTACAATACAGGTTCAAATCACTGAATAATAACGTTCATTACAGCTTGTTCTGACTTCATCGCACTGCTTGCTGCTCAAAGTTAGTTAAAGAAATACTATTTAGCACTCTATGATAGATACCCGTTTCCTGACTTTGCTTCACTTGATTTCTCGTAACTCCGGCTCTTGCCCTTGAATTCGCAGTTTAAATAACAGTCAGTTCAGATCATAACAAGATCTGGCTGGATTTAAAGTTCGCTCGAACGCGGTGTGGCTCAGGGACACGACTACTTTCTTCCGACTATGAATGAGACGTTACTTCGCCCGAGATCGGAGTACAATTGAGAGTGGTTTGCTCCTATCATTCGTATTTATAGATGAAAGGCCTCACTGATGGGTCAACTGATGTCACGCCTTGGAGAGAGGGGGGGGGGTAGTTTTCCTAAGTTGGCACTTTGAGAGCCGAGTAGAAGGTTGTAATTGATACCAATTAATCCACTCCTATGAAACATACACGTGGTTTAATATGATCTAATATCGATCGTAGATCTCGGAGATATTAGCGGGTATTGCTCCTCCACATTTCGCGGGCTAAACCACATCCTCATAGTGTGGTCTCTTCCCGGCCAATAGGGTTCGAGATGACCCAGTTCTGAGAATTTTATTCTTCAGTTTATTAAACTTATAACCGATTCTTTTATGCACGACATCTAAAAAATTCCTTGATTTAATTTAGGTAATTGCAACATCTAATTAATAATTAATTTCGGAAATAATTGTTTCAATTCATTTCTGTCAAGCTGGTATCCCTAGGTGGTCATATGATTTTTGTGATTGGGCAATAGCGGGCGGATACTTCGAATCTTCCTACGTGGCAACATAACGACACTTTTGCCCTGAGGTGCAGGGATCTCCGGCATACTGCTTCCGAGAATTTCTTATGTGGTGGAAAATTTTGCCTTACTGGGAAGATTTCGCTGCACTCCTCATGTTGTAACTAGGCCTTGGTCTTTTCTGCTGTCCTTTCTCTTCTCTTGCGAGGCCCGCTGGGTTATCTAAATCTTCCTGTCGGTATGCTAATGGCCCCCACTGCTGGTAGTCGACTAGCCTTGCCATTGTGACAGAATAATCCTTCTGGCTCCATTGGGTCAAGCAGCAGATTTGTACACATCTATGCTTCCTTCGACCTGAATTTTGTTCACTGATGTTTCCCATTTCAATATGTGTAACTATTCTCCTGATATCAAATCATGATTAATTTATGGGCAGTGCCACCCGTGTACAATATATCCTCCCTAAATGGAAACCTTTGTATGCTGGTGTTTGTTTCCAATTCTGTTTTAACTTCTTCTTTTCCTTGCCACTCAGTGTACAAACATTACACTAGCCTGCAAAATAAAACCTTTTATGTGCGATAAAAACAAAACTAGGTGATTTTTATGAATTTCTTAACGCAGAATTCGAGAAAAAAAATTAATTTTGGCGAATCATGTCTGGTTTGGTGGCAATTTTACAAAATATTACTTTGTTCTTACGTAAAATTGTTGATACTTAGTATTGATTAAATTTGATGTATTAATGTAAATTTCAGCTTGCAAACCGCAATCATATTTTTCATGCATTGAATACATATAAATGCTGCTTTGTAAGCAAGTAGGTAGTATGTATTATATTTTTAATGTATATTGAAATTCGTGAAACTGAAGCATAAAGCGCCTATTTAGTTTCGACTGTACAGTTGCTTTTAAATTAATATAACCGTACCTTGAATAAAAATTACATGGTTAAACATACATAGTTTTGTTACTTGCATTATGTGCCGGTTAGATTCACACCTCCGTTGTTTCCCGTGGAATTTCCAGGTTTTTGAAGTTCTTGAATGATCTCTAGAAGAGTCGTATCGTGCAATCGACCAACAGTAATCGGCCATCATATTCACATCCCAACGTCCCTGATAGCGTCGTTCTGCATCTTTGAGATCCTGGTGAAACCTTTCACCTTGTTCTTCACTGACAGCTCCGAAATTTAGAGGGAAATAATCCAGATGCGAAGCTAAGAAATGAAGCTTAAGGCTCATATTACAACCAAGTTCCTTAAACTTTACCAACATTTTCCTTACAATTTCTTTGTATTGAGGGTCATTAATGTTGCCAAGAAATTTAGTAACTACATCTTTGAATGCGTTCCATGCCTCTTTCTCAATTTTGGTCATCGTGTCTGTGAAAATTTTATCCTCCATCTGTTTACAAATCTGTGGTCCATCAAATACGCCTTCTTTGATTTTTGCATCTAATAATGAGGGAAATTTAGTGGATAATTATTGGAAGCATTGGCTACTTTTATCTAATGCCTCGACATACAGTTTCATCAATCCAAATTTGATCTGCAAGGGTGGAAGTAAACTTTTTTCATGGTCAATAAGACTTACATTCAAGACGTTTTTGGATTCTGGTTGTAGTTGTTTCCTTTCTGTCCAATTCACTGTATCCCAATGTTTATCCTGTGCCCTGCTATCCCATTCGCATAGGAAACAGGGAAATTTTGTATAGCCTTTTTGTTGTCCCAGCAACAATCCAATGATCTTCAAATCACCGCAAATTTGCCACCCATGCTCATGATATTTAATTTTTCAAGTCCAACCTTAAGGTCCCGTATGTTTCAGACATTTTTGTGGAGTGTGCAAGTGGACGGTTGCCAGAACATTTGTATTATGAAGCAAAACAGCCTTTAAACTTATTTTGGAAGAGTCAGTATAAACACATCACTTATTACTAGGATCATACTCTTTCTCTCCCAATCGACGTAGAAGATTTGAAACATCCGTACAAAATACAAGTTCATCTTCTTGAGTATAATACTTTCGGACTGTTATCTTTGAAAGGAAACTGCTTTATCAGTCCATCATAAACATTGCATAAGGGCTGGGGCTTTTAACACGCTTGATTATTCAAGTGGTCTAAGATGAAAGACAAACTCTCAACTGTCTTATCTTCAATCCTACATACCTCGCGGTCTATTGCGTATCTGGGGGAGTTTGTTATGAATTTACCAGGAAATCCCCAACTACAAAATGAAAATTTAGACAGCAATAAACCTATAATAAAATGCAAACAATAACAAATCAAATCACATAATTGTATTCTAAAAAATGTTGCGCGAGAACATCCCTCGACATTACATCTTACAAATTCATGCAGATACGAAAACACCGAATTGCGTCAACTAGTCGTGATAGGAAAAAAATAGCATCATTTTCGGAATCAGGGCAGCGATTTCCATAAGAATTACATATTTTCTATTTTACCGCAAAATCATGTTGGCTAGTGTTATCAAAGTGCATGAACATTATTTGATTGTTCCGCATTCATTATTTATGAATTTTTTACAAACATCCGACTGTTACCATTCCGAGGATTTACATTTTAGGTTAGCAATAAGGCTTGATTTAACGCAGGAAGGAGAGTTTTTGTTTTTCTCTTAACTGATTCATTTTATCACATTTTAATACTGTATATTCATTGAACGGAAACCATGAAAAGGTGTTTTCATGTAAATTGGTTCTATGGGCTGTCAATCATAGTCTGGATCCATACTGTACATCAGTCTCATATGAAAGCAAATTTTGCTAAGTTTGGTTCATGTTTGTGGGTTTCTGTAGTCACGTCCTAGTTCGTGAACCATGGGCAACGGCTGAGTGGCCTAGTAAGTGGTCCTGAGCAAATTTTGCTAAGTTTGGTTCATGTTTGTGGGTTACTGTAGTCACGTCCTAGTTCGTGAACCATGGGCAACGGCTGAGTGGCCTAGTAAGTGGTCCTGAGAGTCTGGATACCAGTTGCTATGGAATGGGAGTGGGCATCTCGGACATATTCTGAGTCGTGGCCCTCCTTGTGCTCAGGCGGCTAGGATTGTACAATTCACCGGTGGTCCATAACCCGTTAGAGGAGAGATCCTCACTTGGACTATGTGCAAGTAGGGCAGCATCCTTCTTCATGAATTAACCGAGCTCAGAACACTTTAAGCAAGTCTCGGACCTATGGGAGTAATGGAGTCCCACTCCCATTTGACAGGCGAGGGACTCCTTGGAAACAACTTGGCGAACGAAATGGAATTCGATGGGGAGCTATCAATATTAATGGGGCTTATGGAAGAAAGAACGTAGAACTGGCTGAGTCAGCAAAGAGGATGCATCTGGATGTGCTAGGAGTAAGTGATATTCGAGTAAGGGGAGATAATGAGGAAGAGATAGGAGATTATAAAGTGTACTTGACGGGTGTTAGAAAGGGAAGGGCAGAGTCTGGGGTGGGGCTCTTTATCAGGAATACCATTGCACGCAACATAGTTTCTGTTAGGCACGTAAATGAGCGAATGATGTGGGTAGATTTGTCAGTTGGAGGAATTAGGACAAGAATTGTGTCGGTGTATCCACCATGTGAGGTTGCAGATGAGGATGAAGTTGACAGGTTTTATGAAGCATTGAGTGACATCGTGGTCAGGGTGAACAGCAAGGATAGAATAGTGCTAATGGGCGATTTCAATGCAAGAGTTGGGAATAGAACTGAAGGATACGAAAGGGTGATTGGTAAATGTGGGGAAGATATGGAAGCTAATGGGAGTGGGAAGCGTTTGCTGGACTTCTGTGCTAGTATGGGTTTAGCTGTTACGAATACATTCTTCAAGCATACGGCTATTCACCGCTACACATGGGAGGCTAGGGGCACCAGATCCATAATAGACTATATCTTAACGGACTTTGAATTCAGGAAATCTGTTAGGAATGTATGAGTTTTCGCGGATTTTCGATGATACAGACCACTATCTGATCTGTAGTGAACTAAGTATCTCTAGGCCTAGGATAGAGAAAGTGAAATCTGTCTGCAAACGAATAAGAGTAGAAAATCTCCAGGGCGAGGAAATTAGACAGAAGTACATGGATATGATTAGTGAGAAGTTTTGAACAGTAGACAGTAAGCAGGTTCAGGATATAGAAAGTGAATGGGTGGCATACAGTGATGCTGTAGTAGAAACAGCAAGGGAATGCCTAGGAACAACTGTGTGTAAAGATGGGAAAAGGCGAATATCTTGGTGGAATGATGAAGTTAGAGCAGCCTGTAAACGTAAAAAGAAGGCTTATCAGAAATGGCTCCAAACAACTCCGAGGCAGACAGGGATTTGTACGTAGATGGAAGAAACAGAGCGAAACAAATAGTTGTTGAATCCAAAAAGAAGTCATGGAAGATTTTGGTAATAACCTGGAAAGGCTAGGTCAAGCAGCAGGGAAACCTTTCTGGACAGTAATAAAGAATCTTAGGAAGGGAGGGAAAAAGGAAATGAACAGTGTTTTGAGTAATTCAGGTGAACTCTTAACCCTTTATAGGGCAAAAGACTGGGGGTATAAAAAAAAAAAATTTTATGGTTAATTTGTACATGAAATATATGTAAGACTATGGATGTACAACTAGTTTATGGATTTGCACCTTATTTCATAAAATATGGGGTGGGAAATTATTATCCCACTGACCGTTCCAGATAGGTAATTCTTGTGTGTGGGCAGTGGGATAATAATTTCCCACCTAAAAATATTTATGATAATGCGCTCATTACTTATTAATTACTTTATGGACATCAATATAATACAATAACATTGCATACTACATGGCCTATGGATTAAAAAATGATAATGAAATCTCTCAAACCTAATTTACTTTGGTTGTAAAAAAATTTGAAAATACTGTCTATGATTTGTGAAATGGTTCAAAGCATGATTTACATAATGCAACATTACATTTCATGTTACTCCTTTTACTCGATACTACACTGTGCAAAGCGACGATATGTTTTTATTAGCTCAGGTAGATGGCTACCGATATCTGATAATCTCACCATATTTTCGATCGTTGCTTGTCCATCAGACCTGTTTCTCTTCCTTCCACGCCCGTTCACTGGGGAATAGCCAGGGCGTTTCTTGCTCGAAAATGACTGTATAAGTTCATTTACTAGTTGTGACCTTAACTTCAGGTGTGACGTATCTTTTTTCTTCTCTTTCATTTCCGCTTTGTACACTATGTATGAATTGACAATCATAATGTCCAGGAAGTAATAAAAATCTTTAGCCACCATCTTCTTGACTTCTTGACCTGCCAATAAAAGATAACATGAACCTATAAGACACTATGTATAGGAATTCCAATCATAATAGGTTGCGTGGGTTGAACAATGTTTTCTCTTACCAGAGTACTGGACACTATCTTCAGCATCAGTTTTTCCACCTTCCTCCGAGTCCATAGCTTGTTCTTCCAATATTTCATCCAGCCAGACTTCAATCTTTGCTTCCATATTCAGAGCAGTAGTAATCAGCCTACAAATAGTTCTAATATAATACTGTATTAAAACTATTATTATTATTATTATTATTATTATTATTATTATTATTATTATTATTATTATTATTATTATTACCAAGCTACTATTAGAGGAAACATGCTTTACCTATGTTTATGATTTGAAACCACTTATTAGAAGAACTAAATAACACAAATACAGTCCAAGCAAAATTAGGCGTAGATCTTGCATAAAATTCAAGTACTGACTAAGTGCAAATGACAATAACATCTTTGTCTGTCATAATAAGGGGAAACTTAAAACAGTTTTAGAATAAGGAATTGTAGTAAGTTTGAAAAATATGTAAATAATTTTGAAATAGCATCTAACTAAGTTGCAGAGAAATTATGAAATTATCATTGATTCTGTCAGTAGTATTCCGAATGACACAACGGATGGATCATTATGATATTCGTGGCACAAATAGATTTGCTCCTTGAATAAAACATGATAAACTGTATCTCTGAAGTATATACTAACCTTTAGAAATCTTCTGCCTTGAGTATTCCACACCTTCTTCCTACAAACACCGTTTCACTGCAGCTGAACACAAAGTGACTGCCACTGTACACGCGCTAGGAACCACTGGGATATATACTTCCCACCTAGTGATTTAGGTCGCAGTAGCGATCAGGTTATTAAGTTTGAAATGAAACTGTGCAGCCCTCTTACATTAGCAAGTGGAACTGCAATCTCTGAAACAACTGGGAAGATAATCTCCCTAAACCCGTTATGCATATACGAGGTGGGAAGATAATATCCCAAAGACCTATAAAGAGTTAATAGATCCCAGGGAATCACTGGAGAGGTGGAGGGAATATTTTGAATATCTTCTCAATGTAAAAGGAAATCATCATGGTGGTGTTGCAAACAGCCAAGCTCATGGGGAGGAGGAAAATGATGTTGGTGAAATTATGCTTGAGGAAGTGGAAAGGATGGTAAATAAACTCCATTGTCATAAGGCAGCAAGAATAGATGAAATTAGACCTGAAATGGTGAAGTATAGTGGGAAGGCAGGGATGAAATGGCTTCATAGAGTAGTAAAATTAGCGTGGAGTGTTGGTAAGGTACCTTCAGATTGGACAAAAGCAGTAATTGCACCTATCTATAAGCAAGGGAACAGGAAGGATTGCAACAACTATCGGGGTATCTCATTGATTAGTATACCAGGCAAAGTATTCACTGGCATTTTGGAAGCGAGGGTACGATCAGTCCGTGAGAGGAAGTTGGATGAAAACCAGTGTGGTTTCAGACCACAGGGAGGCTGTCAGGATCAGATTTTCAGTATGCGCCAGGTAATTGAAAAATGCTACGAGAGGAATAGGAAGTTGTGTTTATGTTTCGTAGATCTAGAGAGAGCATATGACAGGGTACCGACGGAAAAGATGTTCGCCATACTGGGGGACTATGGGCTTTAAGGTAGATTATTAAAATCAATCAAAGGCATTTATGTTGACAATTGGGCTTCAGTGAGAATTGATGGTAGAATGAGTTCTTGGTTCAGGGTACTTACAGGGGTTAGACAAGGCTGTAATCTTTCACCTTTGCTGTTCGTAGTTTACATGGATCATCTGCTGAAAGGTATAAAATGGCAGGGAGGGATTCAGTTAGGTGGAAATGTAGTAAGCAGTTTGGCCTATGCTGACAACTTGGTCTTAATGGCAGATTGTGCCGAAAGCCTGCAATCTAATATCTTGGAACTTGAAAATAGGTGCAATGAGTAAGGTATGAAAATTAGCCTCTCGAAGACTAAATTGATGTCAGTAGGTAAGAAATTCAACAGAATTGAATGTCAGATTGGTGATACAAAGCTAGAACAGGTCGATAATTTCAAGTATTTAGGTTGTGCGTTCTCCCAGGATGGTAATATAGTAAGCGAGATTGAATGAAGGTGTAGTAAAGCTAATGCAGTGAGCTCGCAGTTGCGATCAGCAGTATTCTGTAAGAAGGAAGTCAGCTCCCAGACGAAACTATCTTTACATCGGTCTGTTTTCAGACCAACTTTGCTTTACGGGAGTGAAAGCTGCGTGGACTCAGGATATCTTATTCATAAGTTAGAAGTAACAGACATGAAAGTAGCAAGAATGATTGTTGGTACAAACAGGTGGGAACAATGGCAGGAGGGTACTCGGAATGAGGAGATAAAGGCTAATTTAGGAATGAACTCGATGGATGAAGCTGTACGCATAAACCGGCTTCGGTGGTGGGGTCATGTGAGGCGAATGGAGGAGGATAGGTTACCTAGAAGAATAATGGACTGTTATGGATGGTAAGAGAAGTAGAGGGAGACCAAGACGACGATGGTTAGACTCTGTTTCTAACGATTTAAAGATAAGAGATATAGAACTAAATGAAGCCACAACACTAGTTGCAAATCGAGGATTGTGGCGACGTTTAGTAAATTCTCAGAGGCTTGCAGACTGAACGCTGAAAGGCATAACAGTCTATAATGATAATTTATGTATGTATGTATGGTTATACACTAAATGTTACATAATTATTGAATGTGACCGTGTGTGTTTTTTTATCTGGATGAAAAATAACCTGAAATGTATTTACAGGAAAATAAAGGCACAACATTTTTAAGGAAATATTTATATGTGTAAAGAAATAGCAAAAGAAGAGCAAATGAATTATTCATTCATAAAGGACATGCTTGTCACCATTCATTCCAGGAATAGCTAGAATATTTGTTCTTTCTACATGAATTGATCATGGCAAACTCTTCTAAATGGCATTAGTCTTGACTGTTGGCATGTAACTTGGCTTTATGGAAGCAAGTGCTACTTCTAATCTTTGTAATTGACAAGTCATTTATTTTGTTTCATAATGTTCACAATACTTCTTCTGAAGGTGAGGTCCATTAAGTTAAAAATACTTCTGAGATATTGAATGTTATTAAATGTAAGTAGCACTCTGCTCCTTTCAATGCATGTACCGTATTTCCTCGTCCATTAGATCCCATTTTTTCTCGCTTTTGTAGCCGCAAGAAGTAAAGGGGGGGGGGGGGGTTCCAATACAGGCTAGTCTTCCATTTCATGCAGTGACTTCTGGATATAAGAACTATAAATTGTACTTGTATGTATTCTACACTATTCTACAAATTTAGGATTGTGTTCTCAGTCTTTCTGGCTACCTTTGTTGGAAGGCAGTATTTCTAAATTTTAAAAGATAAAGAAGGGTGAACACTTGTGACTCAGGCTTACATGAATTGGTTTTATTTAGTCATTTCATATCTAACTCTTCTGATCAAGTTGACGTCAGGAAGGGCATCTGGTCGTATTAGCTCACTATGAAGATTCATCTCGCTCCATACTCGACCCCATAGACAAAATGGATAAGGTTGGGATTTAGTTTTATTTACTATATTTTGCAGCCTACACAGAGGAACCTCCCATTACATGGGCAGAAACAGAAGCAGCCCTTAACCCTTTCACTCCGGTATAGCGAGTATGGTGGCGTGACCCTCTGGATGTGAGCAGCAGGTGGGTTACTGAGCCTGTTATATGGGATGCTTGTCCTGCTCCGCTCTCCAGTCTGCAGTCGGCTCGTGACGTACAGAGAGGACAGGCAGAGTTTAAAAGTATTTTATTTGTAATGCACATTCGGTGAAATACTTATGATTATATTTTTAGCTCTTTTCACATTCGCACTGAAGAGTTATGATACGCGTGTTAAAAACAGCTGGAAAAAACTTAACATGCTGGCATTATAAACTAAACTTTTCAGTCTGGAATTAGCTGTGTTGAACTTGTTTCTTCTGATCCAGGTTCTCATTTTTTCAATTTAGTTTGCTGCTCAATGGTTCAGGTACATGATCTTCATCCTCACTATCTTCATCTTCAGTTGAATCGTCGAAGTAGGCAGACTTCTTAGATGACGAAGCGGTAATTGGAGTAGAAAACTTACCTGAAGTAGAAGGTGTGATTGAAGTCGTTCCGTCACTAGAAACAGATGACATATAACTATAGTCATATTCTTTAAAGTCACTACCCAGTATGAGGTCAGGAGCTTCCTCTGCAGTGTATCTTTCCTCCATCATCAGGCCTTTCAGAATTTCAAAGCGATTTAAGTAGCAGCACAACCACGTCAGCACAGGGGAGCAACTAGGCGCGAAGTGAGTAGCATGCTGGACACATTGCTTTCGTCTTCGAACTGGTTACTCCTGTTACCTGGTTATCATAGCCGTAACTGTAGAGTCCCAAGACAGTCACAAGAGACCTCCAAGGCAGTACTTCCCCAGCAGTCTGTCGTAGTGAAACGGAAAATAGTCAAAATACACGCGACTTCTACAGCAGTCGACTGGAGTGAAAGGGTTAAAAAGATGTCACGAGGGAAATCCTCTCGAATCAAGGTCCACATGGACTTAATTAAAGCAGTTGGAGTCCAGAGTTTACACTGGCTACACGGGGTGTTCAATACAGTTTGGAAAGATTGCACAATACCTAGTGATTGGAGCAAGGGTGTCATTATCCCCCTGTTTAAGAAAGGAAATTGCCAAAAATGCTCCTTTCTCATGGACTTTAGATTCTTGAGAAAATCTTAGAGAGCAGATTACAAGTCATCTTAGAGCCACTGTTCGGAGAGGAACAGTATGGCTTCCGGCCTAACAGACCTAATTTTCAGTGGTCTTAGGTTAATGGAGAAATATTAGGAAAAAGGCTAAGATCTGTTTATGGTGTTTTCCTTGATATTGAGAAGGCGTATGACAGCATTGCAACAGAGAAGATATGGGAATGTGCCGGTGTGACTGACGAGGAAAATTCAGATGCTGTATGAGCAGTGTTCCAGCTGTGTGTGATTGGGTGAAGGATATTCATCTTATTTCCAGACCAAAAGTGGAGTCCAGCATGGTAGTGCGCTATCCCCATTATTATCACTATCATGAACTAAATGCAATTGCTTTTTCTGATGACATTATGATCTGGGGAGAAACTGAGGAACACAAGTACAGTGAGAATCAATGAATTGGTTAAATTCCAGGAATTCAATCTGAAGATAAGCAAACCCAAAACAGTAGTGATGACAATAAACATAGAGCGACAACCAGTGATCATGCTAGGAAACCATCTACTAGAAAGTGTGGAAAGCTTGGCAGTGTAGTATTTTGAGATACACTAGTCACAAAGGTGGTGGCAAATAGTGCAGAAGAACTCTTTAACTTTTACCAGCAAGTACAAACACTCCTCTGTGATCCCATGTACCAACAAAATCATAGCTGATGATATTCAATCAGTACTTCATACCAATCATCAAGATTGCAGGCATCAGAGGTGAAGCTCTTTAGGTCCAAAATTCATAAAACAAAACTGGACAAGTGAAGGAGTGACTTGGTTAGAAAGGAAGCTGGGATTGAGGCATTGTTAGATCGGATCAGCATGTCCAGATTGAGGTGGTTTGGGCATGTAATACAGCTTATGTTAACTTGGAGAGACATGTGGCAGGTAAACGGATGGTGGGAAGACCAAGAACCCACTGGATGGACATTGCAGATTGGGGAAGGCAACAGGAGGAAGTAATTAACGGAACGTATCTCAATAAGGCAGAATAAAAGAGGCTCGCCAACAGTACCTGGAAAGCTGGAACTGTAGAATGATCGTTATGCAGTATTAATACAAAAGCAAGAAAAAGAACTTAATGGCCAGTCATTTGTGTCGGTCAGTTGGGCGGTAGGCCTATCGCACAGTAAACCTAACCACTGCTTTAATTTGAATTATCGTCTTGTGCCGCCAACTTCCCGCTACTGGCGTTGTTGTCCCACAAATGACCTCGACTTCACTGCATTCGAGAGCATTCAAGATCCTGGTCTTTTAGAAACTTTTGAAAATAGTTCTGTTTCGTAATACAACATCGAAACGAGAATCTATTCGCAAATGGTTTCTAGAGATGGTCTCGTTATTTTTTCCAGTTGGTGTGTGTTTACCAGGAACGACCCGTTACGAATAACGCCATACTATGTGTGTCTTTTCATGAGAGTTTAATCCTGATGTAAACACGGTATGGCCACGTCTCCGCCAAAGAAAGAGTTATGATTTGCTGAGCGTATAGTATCTATCTCCACCCCGTCAACGTCTCGTGTTCAAACATACTGTACTGTGCGTCACGTAGGGCAACAGTGCAAAGATCTGAACTTCAGAATAAATGACTAAACCTGGATTCTGTTCACTTAGTTTATTGAATACATTCACAATGCACTGCCTGTGGTCACTTCTGAACGGTTTTCCTCATTTGTGCTTCCCTACACGCGATGGCCCTACCTCTTGCTACATTTCTCTCGCTCTGAATACAGACTCACTGACTGCTGGAAGATGCAACACCATATCTCCACGCTGTACAGCTTGGGACTTTCCCCCACTACGGGAAGATTTCCTGTATTTCACCACGCCTTGTGCCTTTATTTCACGTTATTTAATCACTATTTTCTAAAGCATATATATACACACACACCAGTATATATGACAACCATATTTTAATTTAACACGTTCAGTACCTGCTTCTGAGCGGGACACTTGAATGCCTGGACCGGCCATTTTCATGCCCGGCCCTCTTGACGTGCATCACCTATCACAATTTACAATTACTCCTAAACTATAAATGTTAGAAAAATGATACTTTGTGCTTACCTCTAGTAAATATTTAAGGTGTGATATCTGGTGTGACAGGTTTCAAAATACGTCTAATTTTATACAGCCTAGCTGATTTTCGGCATAACGATTACTGTCATCGAAGTGAAGAAATGAAAGAATATGAAGGAAGCGTTTTCGGAACATTGTTTTAGAAAATATCGTAGTATGAATAACAGGGTCTTCGGTCCAGTACATTTTTATATCAGGATTTTGGACTAATCGGTTTCCACGATTGCATGATCGAATTCTTTGTGAAAGGCCGGGGCACCGCATTTCTCACTTGACTCGCGTATAGATTGGTCTGCTCACACACATACTGATAAAATTCGTCATTCATGAAAATACTCGCGTAACTCAAAATATCCTGCTTATTTTCTATTTGAACATTTATACCTGAATTCTCTGTAAATGGTGGAATGGGTGGACAATAACTAGTATGATAATGTATCAGGCACTTCATTTTTCTCTATAGGCCTATCGGATTCGGGAATCGCAATTTCCTCGTCACTCTCACTTTCACTATCTGAGTCTATTTCAGGAATAAGTTCATCACCAGAATAATCATTGTGAACAATATCTATTTAATCTTCTGTAAGAAATATTGTATTATAAGCCATTATACTACACTTGGTAAGGACGACACGCACTGCATTGGAATCTCAAGTACCGACTTGACGCGCGAGGAAGTTATGAGATTTTTCAGCTAAAACTGCTGAGATAAACATGAGCCCACTCAACGCGAGGGTTATCTCAACAAGGTCAACCAACTTCCTGCTACAACCAGTAACGCTGACTAAGGTGTAAGATGCATAGATGACGAATATAAACAGCATTGCTTTGCACGGAACATTAAACGTCTTACGCCGTCCACGGCCCGCAGCATAGGAGCAGGCTTGAACGTCTTACGCCGTCCACGGTCCGCAATGAGTTAATTACGTACTCTTCCAAACTCTCTAAATGTAATAAACTAAAATAAAATTAATGCGAAGTACTACTTTTCTTCGAGCTCGCAGTCGAGTGAGTGCGATGGTTGCCTCTCCAATCAACTAAGTCTTTGTCCACGTGCAAAGGCAACGTGCTCTGCCTATTTGTTTACGTCAGGATTAAACTCTTGTGAAAAGCAGTATAGAAAGTGCGCCTACCCACCCAGCTGATCGCTAGCAAATGTTCCCTGTGTAATGCATAGTGAGTGGAAGCATTCTTTGGATAACTGCAGCCGTCCACCCTTAAAACTTCTTGCCTTACCGAACTTTCCCATGAAATCTCTCGCTTTCGTGTGCATTGCAACACAGTATGGTGACCCCCCACCCTTGGGCTCAGCAAAAAAAATGCACTTTCATCGCATTGATAATATTGTTCGGTGCGTACAAATTGATTATATGAGCCACGCTTTTTCACTAACTGTGGGCGTGGCCAGTGTTCGTGGGTTCTGCTTCTCCTTACACTGCCTGCTACGTGATATTGTGGCATTCTTTAAAGCGCTGAATACAAAAGAATTATGATTTCACTCGATCTTTGCAAATGTGAAGCACGCTGTAGACACACCGAAGTGAGTGAAAGTGCGGAAAGCTACCCGTGCACATTCCGGAAGACGCGTTCTATCATGACATGGATACATTTTGAACTTAAATTTCTGTAAAATACTATTTTTTAATGTAAAGGCAGTTTTGAATTAAAAGTCTGAATTTTGGTAATGGGAGCGACACTGTTCTTCGAATTAAGAGTTATCCGTATTTCGAATTTAAAAATTCAAATAACGACCAAAACCACACCTAATGTTTCCATGAACGAGAGCTTCTTTGAATTAGGCAGGATTTTGAATTAACCGATTTCGATTATCGAGGTTCTACTGTACATCCATCTGCTCTAATCTGTTTGTCATATTCGTATCTTGATCTACCCCTACCGTTCTTACCACCTACACCTCCCTCAAAAACAAAATGTACAAGTCCTGGGTGTCTTAAGATGTGCTGTATCATTCTATCTCTTCTTCCTGTCAAATTTAGCCGAATCAATCTCCTCTCAGCAATTAGATTCAGTATCTCTAAGTTATGAGATATTAAACAATCACTTTGTTAATGATCTCGACTGCTGTTATTAACAGCAACTGTGAATGTTTAACTAAAGTAAACTAGTTTCCTCATTGCAAAGAGGTGCAGTTCTTTTTACACACACCCTCAATGGAGGTGAGCTGCGTGTACGATTTTTACTGTGTACCAACCTTCCTGCCCTTCCTAACTCTGTGGCAGTACAGGAAATCTGATCATCCCTTCCTTCTCCCCCCCCCCCCCCCCCCCCCCGTGAAGGCCAGAGTTAATTGTGCTAACCGTTTGGAGGACATTCTTAACTTAAAAAAGGCGTGTTTGCAAAGCGCAGGTCGGGCATACGAAATCGTTCACGTATTTGTGCAGTCATCGGAGCTGCAGTACAGTTCGGAGGCGGACATTTCTTAACTAAGAAATGCAGACATACCGAATGACAGACGTGCGTTTTCATTGTGCAGTTTGCAGGGACAAAACTATTTGCTAATTTATGTGATGTCATCACAGATGCAATGCGTCCTGTACCCGCTCTGAAGCAGAATCGTTGTTCTCCTCTAATGAATTACATTGGGGCGATCATATATGCAAGCTTTATTTTTATTAATTTTCTTTATCTCGAAAAGCCAGTGAGGGTCTAATTCACGAAGAAATACGGTAGTTGTATTTTTCTTGGGAAATAACTGTAGAAGGTTATTCATTGTAGTCATTACTTTTGGAAATATAATCAGTCTTGGGATTTGAACCCAATAATTCAATAGAAGACAGCCAAATTTGATTTTCACATTCGACCATCTTGCTGGCAGTGTATGCTACTGCATTGTCTAGTAGATTTGTAGTAAATTAATCCTTGATGCTTATTTGGATGCGTGATATTGTGTAATAATAAGCTTAATTTCTTCAGTGTTAACCAGGTCGCCCCGAAGGTCCGTAAAGTGTTGCAGTTATTCCGCCTGAAGCAGATCAACAATGGTGTATTCATCAAATTAAATAAGGTATAGTAGTATCATAATATAAGTTATTTTGTCCTGATTACTGTATTTGCTGTTATGTGGGTGGCATGGAATTTATTATGCAATTTTAACTCTTCAGTGTATTCCTCATTCTTGTCACAAAACTCAAAATTGTTTTTCATTTTAATCTTGCTTGAAGTAACAACCCTTGTTTCTAAAATAATACCAAAATGCCAGGATAAATATGCATTCTCATAAGGGCATTGAAATTTGATAGTAATATACCCTGGATTTGAATAATAAAAATAATTGTTCTACAAAATCTGGTACATTTTTAACCAATTTTGTATTTTCTGAGTAACTGAAGTGTTGTTCGTGAAGAACTATTGAAAACAATCAGACTACACAAGAACCTTGTTCTTCCAGTCTAGTTGGGACCGGGGGTGACCGGGATGAATGAAAACCAGGATAAACTGGAGATAAAATAATGAATATAGTTAGACGTTGATACTTAATTTTTTGACCACTGAAAAAAAGTACAATATGCGAAAACTGAAAATCTTGGAACAAATTAAAACCATCAGCATTTTGGCTAAACATCACAATAATGAAATATGTATAATTAAAATCTTACAAAAACTCCTCCAATAATTACAAGAGTTACAAATCTTGGTATGTTAAATTCAGTTTTATAGCGGAAACTATGTTAATTTCACGTGAAGATATCTTGCAGGTGAGTAACTTTGATAAGCTGAATTTGTCCAAAATATGCTACTCAGCAACACCAAACCAAACCGTTCTCTAATGTAATAAAATATAACAATTTTGAAGATGGAGGCACTGTACAGCTCAGAATGCCAGGTATTTATTAATAACATGCAAATTGAATAACTAGCGAAGCAAGACAAATTCTGGGAATCCATTAAGGGAAAATATTGTACCTAGCGAAAGAGGAAAACTGAAGATCTCTTAGGTATGCAGGGAAGAGTAGACACAATGCACAAGGGAACATTGAATTTTTATGGACACCTTATGAGAATGAGTGAGAGTAGTCTGACATTTTCAACTACATTATCAAAGAAAAGATGACCACAAAATAGGTTTAGAAGAAAAGAAAGGTAAATGTTGGGATCCATACAATTGGTGTCTGTAACAGAGTTATATTTCAAACTATGGTTGTTTCAAGGAATTCCAAGAATATTATACAAAAGGCAAAGACCACATGGTCTGGAGGAAAGAGGATGATCGTTGGTGAACGAATGAAGAAATTCTGAGAGGAGGAGAGATGAACCAGTAAACTGTAGTTCCCCACAGTCCAAGATAAGTGAAAACCAGAAAAAGGAAATAAAGGATGTCCAATACTAAAGTGCCCATCATGTTGGCAAAATCCCTTTTTTTTCTTCTAATCTTCCCTTATTTGGTCACCAGTATATGTAATAAGTCTTGTACCACATAAGTTACCATTAACCTACTTGACTTATAAAGGTAATGTTGTACTTGAGAATTCAGGAAAAATGCAGTGAGCAACAGAATCCTCTCTTAATCCTTTAAGACCTGGGAAAGGCAATTGATTCTGTTCCAAGACCTGCTGTGTGGGCGGTACTGAAACACTTTGGCTGTCCTCAGCGTGTTGTTGATCTGTTTCAGGCCCTTCATGATGGCATGACTGGAGAGGTTTGCCATCAAAATAGGATCTGGGATGAATTTCCTATTACTCATGGACTGAAACGGGTGTGTACTTGCTCCAACACTATTTGCATAATATTTGGCCGCCATGCTTCATGAATCTTCTACGAACAACCCAGGTGTGGAGGTTAGGTATCGTTTTGATGGAGGGCTTTTCAGTCTAGTAAGACTTCTCTCCCGGAGGCTCACCCAGGTAACAAAGGTAACCAAAATGCTGTATGCAGATGATGCTGCATCACTTACACTCACACCAGAGGAATTGCAACAATCAGTTAACTGCTACAAGAATGCATGTGATCGTTTTGGTCTCCCCATTAACGTTCAAAGGACCAAAGTCCTAGCACAACCTTCACCAGGCACAACTCTTCCACATTTCAACATCTCCATCTCAGATACTCCACTGGTGCAGGTAGGCCACTGTTCATACTTGGGTAGTATCCTATCGGTGCGCTGTTACTGTGAGCAAGATGTGGAAAATTGGACCTGCCCATGCAGCATTTGGATGACTATCACACCAGGTGTTCATGAATAAAGACCTGACCATGAAGACGAAACTTATGGTGTACCACGCTGTTATCACGACATTGCTGTATGGTTGTGAAACTTGGATCCTTTACAGACATGACTTGAAAAAGCTTGAAGGTTTCCACCAACGAAAAATTGTATCCATCATTAGGATCAACTTTGCTGTTATTGAGAAAGCATAGAATCGTCCATCATTGGTCATCAGCTTTGATGGATTGGCCATGTCCGTCGGATGAGTGATACCAGATTTCTACGCTGAATCCTGTATGGTGAACTTTATTCCTGCAGCTGACCTCGTGGAGCCCCCATGAGGCACTAAAAGGACCAGCTTAAATACACTATGGAGATGGCATGCCTCAATCTACAAAGCTGGGACACACTCAGAGGTGCCGACTATTACGGATTTCACCTCACGATTACAGTCAAAGGGGAAATTATTGCGGAAAAGCTGACTTTATCACGAAAAATAATTTTGTATTGAAAAAAGAAAACAAGGAAAAATGTTCAATCCTTTCGAGCCTTTCTCCAAAATCGTCCTCGTTTCAATGCTTGCGACTTGGCAGCGATACTTATTCGATCGTGACTTCCTTTTGCTACCCATAAGTATTGTAAAATTCATTGTGAATGAAGGAGCTCAGGCGCTGCCCTTCTCCACTATTTCAGTAATTTTGTATTTGCTCTGTTCAGTGTACCTGACAGTTGACAGAGAGATTGAGAAAGAATTGAAGCCTACATTAAGCACATCTGCACTGGAACAGCGTATGGCTCAGAGGACGAAAATGCTATCACAGTGGGAACGATTCTTCAAGAAAATCTACACTGAAAAGCAGCTGCTGTGTGAGGAAAGGCTACAAGGAATGTTTTATCACAGAACTAACAGATTGTGTGCAAATGTTATTGTGCAATATGATATACTTTCGACTGTATTGCTAGAGGGAAGGGCAAAAGGGCTGTCATTATTGAGAAGGAAGGAGCATGCTTTGGACTTGACTCAAAATTTTTCTTGGGGGGGGGGGCAAAGACGAAAATGCTGATAATCCACTTCAAAGGTTGGCGCCTCTGTACGCTTGTTCAAAAGCCTACAATTTGGTGCCGGACCATCCCTGCTGCTGTCAATCTGTTTGAAGGGGATCAATGCATATGTGAAGGGGCCAGAAGAGAAGCAAGAAAACTCCATGCAGCACAACCACGTCCTACTCCAACAATTCTGTGCAATCTATGTGGATGCTTATTCCATACTAGAATTGTCCTGTTCAACCATTGAAAGTACATCTACTGATAGAAGTGAATTTATAGGAAGAAATTAATTACTCGGAAACGAGTTAGCCGACGACTTGAGAATATGGTTTTGAATGAAAGTATCTATTGTCAAAAGTTCTCGAATGCATTACATATTGAAATCACAGGACATTGCCGTTGACTAACTAACTTCAACATACGTTTCAATAATGGAGGTTTCCTTATCCAAGTAAATGATCAATCAAGATCTGAATAATTAAGTTGGTTTTCAAGCTCAGTGAAGAATTTAGGAAATAGACACTCTCTCACCCTCACTCAGTTTAATGTTACATATTTCTGCCTTTATTTTAATATACACATTACTATAACTGTATTCGCCTGTGTTTGCCTGGTGTAAATTGGCGACCTTCTGGAATTTGCTATTACTTGTCGAACTGAAGTGAAACCACGCTGTAATAATACACACAAGCAAATATATTACATGTACTTAAGCTGTAACTGTCTTACTAATAAGTCCTTATACAGTTGTTTAACTCTTGTTTAGTTATACAGCGAATAAACCCAGTATAAGCGTTCTACATTTTTCTTACTAATAAACGAGGTATACGCATTGTATTACTATACAGAACGTATACACTCGTTCCACGGCGTAGGAATCTCTTCCTGCAGTTCACCGACGTATTTCGCACATTCACCGCCTTTATGATCGCTTCTGCTGGTTATCTACGAGCAAAACTTTCCGGAAAGTCGCACAGTAGCACGGCATATCGAAAAGGCAGTGGCAACACTAAGCGAGACAGCTGGAAATTAGCTTATACTGATATCAACATTTCTTCAGCTTGCTTGTGTAATGAACGCCAAAAAAAAAGAAATGGAATGGCTTAAGAAAAGATCAATAGCTCCTAACTGGGATATTACGGAGAACGTAAGCAATTGTAATTGAATCGGCGAGTTGAAAAGGGTACACATTCCAAAATCCTTACTTTTCAGGAGAAAGGAAAACCTGTTTTGTGGCTAAACGAAAGGTTTGATCAAAAAATTTTGTATTAGGCATTTATACATCTCATTCCGGCGTATTCAGCTACAAAGTGTGCAAATCATGTTACGTACGGTTTTCAAGTTATACCGTTTTTTATGTCAAGGAATATGTCCCTTTTTATACTCAAATTTGAGAAAGATCTAAAATCTTTGTAGAGGCAGTTAATGTATAATAAACTCTCAATTTCAAAAGTCTATTAAGCCAGTAAATTATTAGACAAACATATGCCCAACCATCATTTCTTTTATAACTTATTCATTGTCATTCCGTGAGACAGCTGGAAATTGACTTATATTGATATCAACATTTCTTCAGCTTGCTTATGTAATGAACACCAAAAAAAGAAATAGAAAACCTAAGAAAAGATCAAAAGCTCCTAACTGGGGTAGTACGGAAAAGGTAAGCAATTGTAACTGAATCGGCGAGTTGAAAAGGGTACACATTCCAAAATCCTTACTTTTCAGGAGAAAGGAAAAATGGTTTTGTAGGTTAAAAGAAAGGTTTGATCAAAAAAAGTTTCTATTAGTCATTTATACATCATATTTCTGCATATTCAACTACAAAGTATGGAAATCATATACGTATGGTTTTCAAGTTATGCCATTTTTTATCTCGAGGAATATGTCCCCTTTTACAGGTACTCTAATGCGAGAAAGATCTTTGTAGGGGCAGATAATGTATAATAAACTCGCAATATCAAAAGTCTATTAAGCAGTAACACATTTTTACACAAAAATACACCCAACCATCATTTCTTCTATACTTATTCATTGTCATTCCATCTCTTTAAAGTGTTTTACTTTACGAAGATGTCTAGCCTCCATAACCTCTGAATGGTGTATGTCTTCTATGTTTAAAATATCGTGAAGATCATCAAAGTTATCGTCCATTCTTTCAATGTGTGTTCAATGTTAAATGGATAAGTCGAATATTTCACCACGATTATATTACTGTAGACAATAAATACCACGAAAATAAACTGCTCACTCGTTTCTTTTTCCACTACTCGCTGCTATACAACGCTTATACAAGGGTCCTGGTCTGTATAAGCAATTCAATGAATAACTATTAACAGATGTATACACAGGAGGCTTATACACGGTTTATTAGTAACGAATTTCACATAAACGGTGTATAAACCTTGTATAAAAGTTATACACCATTTATTAGTAAGACAGTAAGTCAATAAGAATACACAAAGGCAAACTCTTGCAAACCATAGCAAATTCTGACAAGACAACGTTATCATAGGATATAAACTTAATGGTTTTAATCCGTATTCAATTGTGGTCACAATCATTATTAAATTAATGTCCTATGGTCCACCTTTTTCAATACTATATTATGCAATGTTGTTGAATTACATTACTAAACTAGGGACGAGTTTCGGCCTTGGCTGGCCATCTTCAGCCTTGATGTAATACATCTAATGAATAAAGAAATGTAAAAACACACAATTGGATGGTGTTATGCATGACTTGACCAAGCGCCAAATTGTCATTTCGAGATATTGACGTGAACACGTTTGTTAGCATATAAATTTGAGTCTTGAATGAATTGGCAGATTTCTTTCACCATAAGGACAAAGGCCAGTTATATTTACATACCAATCACCAACTGCGTAGCAAGTCATTAAGTGCCTCATTATCCCTAAAATGTCGCTTGGTCAATTTTAGCGTTATGAAGTAATCCATTCTTTCTATTTCGCATCTACTGATGGTATGTGATGCATATTAATGTTATGCTTTTACTTATGTTTTACATTGGGGATTGTTACAACGAAATGGTAATAATCTAGGTAAACAGACATATAAACAGTTTTATGAGTAATTTTGAACAAAACTTCTGTTTATTATTCTACAATACCAGTACCATACATACAAAGAAACATATTATCCATACTATTACGTACTGACATTTTACAAATGGGTTTCACTTATACCGGTGTATCTACTTGATATCACTAATAACAGAAACTGAAATAAACTTCAGAATGTTCAATCTGACACAGGAATGGGAAGTATCATCAGCTTCATCTAAGTTGCATGTTCAAATCAGTGGTATCTTTTGGAATAAGTGACATAAAAGAGCGTATGTGGCTGAGCTTCGTTTCTGAAATGGGTTTTCCATTCAGCCACAGAGGTGTTAACACATTGCTAAGATAGTGGGTCACGCCATTTTGTGAAGGACGACCAACAGCTTTCTTCTACTTTGTTTATTTCAACTGGCTGTCCTTTATATTCCTGCTTGAAGAAGATGCTAAATGGTTTGTCTTTATGTAGCTCTATCTCTTTTACTTTCAGCCAGTTTTACCTTCTCTCAAATTATTTGTCTTCCGATTCACAATTTGTTTCTCAAGTAAATTTGTACTTTTAAAAACCTCAGACTTCATTCTGTGAACAATTAAGGGATTCCTCTTCCTACACAATTTCATCACATTGATAGTTCTATGCTGTATACAGTGGAACCTCGATTATCCGTTCCCGGAAAATACGTTTTCCCGGAATATGCGTTCAAATTACGTGGTCCCGCGAGCATCGCAATTAAATCACGTTGTAAAAGTCCCGCATTATCCGTTCCTCGAAGAAACGATTTCCCCGATCAACCGTCCAGAAATTCCAGTCCCATCAACGCTAAATCCTCGATCAAACGTTTTTTAATAAACTGTATCTGACAAAAGGACGGCTATGGCATAATTATGGATCTTGGCGTTAACGCCCCGTCACTGCGATAATTAAAGCAAGTACTGTACCGGTACTGGAAAAGCGATCGGCGGTGAACTTGCATAAGGGACCATCTTAGCATCGCATTCGGGTGGTATTGTTTAGAGAATCTCGGAAAATCATAAAGCAGAGAGCGGTGACAACAATTGCAAGGAGACACGGCGCATTTCGACAGCTCTGCTTGAAGACGGAACGAGTTTCGTCAAATGTTCGCACTTATAAAACGTCCATATTACGTCCAGGGTTAAATGTTTATATTTTTACTTTTTTCGATCGTACTGCCGAAAAGGTTTTTGGCACTTTGCTCAGGGCACTGCAGAGTAACTGGGCTTTCAGGCAGGAATCGAAACTGCTTCTTAACACAAATTCAGTATTTTTGATATTATCGTACATGATTATGTTAGCGAGACCAAAACACATGTTGCACCTAAATGTAATTTTAAAAAAGAAAGCCATGGGAGGTCTTGGAATTGCCTATTACTGTTTAGGTCCTAATGCAAGACTAGAATTTTAAGTTTTCGTGTTAAAATACCAAAAACCGCAGTCGTTTTATTTGCGCGCGTTACATTTTAAATGGTTGGTATAATTTCAAACTCGTACTGACATATGCAACGAGCGCGCTTTCCAGATGACCTCAAGGTCACGAATAACCGTAATTTCTGAAGTTTTGATATTTCTTTTATCTTACCAATTTGATTGGATTTGTGACGCGCAGAACTGAGTATAATGCATTCGAGAACTTTTAAGAATCGATACTTATATTCGAAACCATGTTTTCGAGTTCAACATAAGCTTTAAAAGTCGACGTAGGCCTAATTTGCGCGGTACGAGATTTCCGGAAACTGACTACGAACAGTATACCGGAGACCAAATTACAATGAAAGATTAAGAAATGAACGGATTTCGCATTCATTTTGGGTGCTTTCGTATCTAATGTGCTTGATTTTATTAGATGAGAGAATTAAAAACTACTTGTGGTCGATTGTCGTTTGGCTTGGCGTTACCGGTATTAGATTTTTCGAAGAGTTTGGCTAGCCTAATCAAAGTCGCTGAACTGAAAGAAGTTTTCACGGGAAACTGACGAAGATTCCCCTGTAAAACTGAATATAAAGTATCGAGATTTTGAACTCGCGTACCGGTAATTAATGCGGTTTCGTGGTCTAACATGCCCGCCTCTCATCCAGAGGCCCGGGTTCGATTGCGACCAGGTCACGCAATTTTACCTGGATATAAGTCTGGTTCCAGGTCCACTCAACCTACGTGATTACCTTTAATCGTGGAGCTATCTAATGGTGAGATGGCGATCCCGATCTACAGAGCTAGGAATATCGGCCGAGAGGATTCGTCGCACTGACCATGCGCACCTCGTAATCTGGAGTCCTTCGGGCTGAGCAGCGGTCATTTGGCAGGCAAAGTCCCACTGGGGCTGTAGTTTGGTTTGGTTTAGGAGTTTTGTAAGATTATAATTATACATATTTCATTTTTGTGATGTTTAGCCAAACTGTTGATGGTTTTCATCCATTCCCGGATTTTCCGTTTTCCCGTATCGTACGTTTTATTTTCATGGTCCCTCGAAAAACGGAGAATCGAGGTTTCACTGTACAACCTTTGCTGAAGTTTCAATGCACTCTCTATGTCCCCGAAATCACTGTCATTGGGGAGAAAGCTGTGTCCTGGAACAAGGAAACGAGTGATTTTTTTTTCACTGTGAGATGCTATTCTAAGGTAGCTTTTAACATTAAAACCATTTTTATGTTTTGGTTCTGTCCTCCACAGGAATTTGACCACAATATTATTTCTTCAACAGCTGGTAGCTGTACCATGAAATATTTCATGAGGCATGAGGATACCTCATGTGATCCTCGGCCTGCCTCACCCTCTAACCAGACATAGCAGTGTCCTCTTTCATCCTTAATGCTGTGCATTCCTAAGTTCTGAAGCCATAACTGCCTTTTATAAAAGACTGTATTTGTAGGAATTCTAAGCAATGGCAAGGTTTTCTCTATGTCAAAGCAAAGAATTTCCAGGGTGCCATCTTGTTTTGCCTTCGATGTGTCCGATGATCTCATATCCTGCGCAATTTTGGCTTGTTCAAGATGGTTTTCTTTTTTTGTTTTTAAATTTTTGGCTTTGCATACAGTCGTGTTTTGGATCTGAACTTCCAAGGTGACACAAACATTACATGTGTTCTTTTTCAGTGGTTTCCTTTTGATGCTGAACTTCATGGGGAATAGCTTCTTTCAACTTGCTTTTGATACGGGATTTGAAACCTCGTCCTTATGCACATCATACATGACATTGACCGTTATTTCAGGGGCAAGAAATTCTGCTTGTGTCTCGCTTCTCCTATAGTGAGATTTGTAACGTAGAAATTTCTTTGCGTGGTGTATGACTTCTTTCAGTTTATTTTCAGGGAGTTTATTCCTTCCACCAGCCAATCCACAACGTTCCTTGGTGATTGTATCTTTTTAATTCCCAGATGAACCTTTCCACTGGAGATCCTAAATGTTTGCAAGAAGAAACTTTTGCATACTTGGACACCGCGGATGGTGTAAGTTCTTGTGGCCGTTCTTTTGTTGGAGTCCTTCACTCTCTTCCGTTTGACATTTTTTGTTGTTACCATGGCACAAATATGAGCTGTTTGTGCATCGTGTGATGTAGTACTATAGAAGTTTTAAAACTCTTTTTTTCAATGCATTGATTCCTATCTTGTTCGATTACATGAACAAATGTATTCTCCAAATTCTTTGGGTTCTTTAACATTTCCCTGCTGTGTGATATAGGTTTCATTTTGAACACATTTCGTCTTCCTAATTCTTAGACTCTGAAATCGATATTTTTTTTTCCGGCCTTTTCTTGGTCTCCCTTCTCCCAGAGAATCATTGTTTTGAGCTTCAAATATGTGAGATACTTCATTCATCGGCTCAGGAGTTGAACAATGGGTCTGGTTAGCCGCATAATTAGAGATGCTGGAGCCTAAAACATGTTCATTAGTAACATTACTATCATCGGAACTAACGTCCGTATGGGAATGAGAGAAGTGGTGTTCGTCCAGTAATACAGGAACGGACTGCTGCTGATCTTCAGACTGTGTATTTTCCTGTAAAACAGAAATACTATATTGTGGATTAAGAATGTATTTCTTCCTAGAAAAACCCTACCTGACTGTGATATACAGTATCTGTCAGGCATTGCTATAAGATATGGTGTTTCTTTTCCATTAACTAAATCGTACTTACCTTCAACAATGTTGTTGCGTCTAATATACCCTCAACAAAGTTTGAATTACTATAGCATCTCGGTTCTAAATCGGAATAATCATTCTGAAGATTGCCAGTCGTGGCTGTATTACATCTCAGAACAGTAATTTGGGTAGAATGATAGCATTTCATTGGACTCAGATCTGTCAGACTGCTGGGAAAAATGAGATCTTTTGGGGATTCGTGAACGGGTGTCGCAATAGCTGGTGTCTGCGGTTGTAAATCCGGCTCATCTTCCTGGGTAATTGAAGAGAATACAGTAGAATGGTGAAACTATTTGAAAACCAATCCATAAGTAAATCATCAGCAGAAACATGCATTTGTCATGTATGCTACTGGTACTGTGATATAGGCTAAACAACTAACCTGTAATAATGTTTGCAAGTAGATTTGCTTCCTTGCTAACTTGACGATTCGTTGGGCTCTTGAGGAAGACCTAAAGTGATCCATGTCAAAACAGAAGTAAATAGTGTTAATAAGCACTCGCTAAATAATTTTGTTGATATGAAGACGGGAGACAATCGCAGAGAAACTTCACTGTTGTCACAGGAATATATAAGGGCAGGAAAGAGCAATACATATAACATGACCAAGCAACCGCCAAATGACGTTTAGTCAGGTGATGCAAAATACAACTCCACAAGAGTTTCTTTGGTCAGTTGATGCAGAAATATCTTCAGACGATATTTAGATTGGAGCATGGTCCTAATCGATTTATTTTTGATATAAAGGATGTTTGAGAGTACTGATATATTTTTCCATGTAGTTTGAAGCCTCGGCTACCAGGTGGTGTAGATATCTGGAAAATTGAGAATTGGCGCTTGGTCAAGTGATGCATAAAGTTAAAATCTAAAAAATAAATTAGGCTCTAAATTCTTAGCATCTGGAGTATGCTCATCATCCAGACTCTTTCTTGTTTTGATATTCATAGAATTGTTAGTTCCATCACTGCTAATCATTACAATTTCAATTGCAAAACGGGAACTGGTAAATGTTGATTCTGTAGTCAGATCATCAATCACCAAATCTACTTGAGTGGTGTTAGCAGTATGCCAGCCACTGGATGCCACTGTAAATAACCACCAGCTGACGCAGATCTGCTAGATAGTGTTTATACATCGAAATAAAAAGAAATGTTCCCATAGTGCTTGTTAAAATCATGCTGAAATGCTGTTGGACATAGTCAGGACGGCACATGAAGATACAGTTAAAACTGACACATTCTTAATTTGTGGCCACAAATGTGTCCTGCCAGTGGTTAGACACCTGCAGATTCCTGGGACTCCATTTTGATAAGAGGCTAACATGGTGACTCCACTACCGTCAGTTGAAGGTTGCTTGCAAGAAGAGACTTAACATGCTTAAGTTTCTCAGCGGCACTTCGTGGGGGGCTGACCGTGCGGTGCTGCTACCTTTTTACACGGCAACGGTCCTCTCCTGAATTGACTATGGAAGTGCGGCTTATGGCTCAGCGTCAAAATTTAAGCTGGGCCTTTTAGGCAGTATTCACCATAGTGGAGCTAGGCTGGCAACAGGAGCTTTCCGTACTAGCCCCATTCTCAGCGTACTCGCTGAAGCGGGGGTTCCATCTTTACGGATAAGGAGGCAGCCGTTACTCCTCATGTACACGGCCAAAATTAGTTAAATGCCGCTACATGCAAGCTATCAATGCATATTTAGTACCCAGTACCACCAGAGGTACCAAGACCGGCTGAATGCCACACGGCCAGTCGAGTTTCGAGTTGATAACTTGTGTTGTGATTTAAATAGACACATCGGTAGTTGTCTTGAACTAACCCTTAGCGAGCTACCTCTGTGGTTAGTTCCGCGGCTGGATATGCGTCTACATCTACTCCGTACCCAAGGTGAATACCGATTCCTCCGTTTATTAGAGGTATTTCCAGGACTTCGTTCACCAATATCCGGCCGTGAGACATATCTTCACGGATGATTCTAAAATCGGAGAAAATGTTGGTTGCTCTTTCGTCGCTGATGGAGCGTGTATATTGCAGTGCTTTAAGCCATCTTAGAAGCTCAACAGTATGCACTGGGTGGCGAAAGACGCCACTTCCTTATGTGTGTGTGCCAACTCGTTAAGTTCTCTGCAGTCTATTGAAAGCTGTTTCTCGCAACATCCACTGGTGCAGCAGATTCATGACCTTCTAGCCAGGTTAAGTGATGCTGGCACCAGAGGTACTTTCGCGTGGCTTCCAAGCACATGGGGATTGCGGGAAACAAACTTGCGGATGGAAATGCAAATGAAGCTGTACTTTTACCTCCAAGATCTATCAGTGTACCTCCTAAAGGTATGTGTTCTCACCTACGACCTGGGAATCGGAGTGGCTAGCTATCCGAACTCTCAACAGATTGAGAGCAATTAAGAAGACAACTACCGTGTGGCGGTCTTCTTTCCGGCCTTTACAGAGAGAGGCCATAGTATTTTGTAGGCTGAGGATAGGTCATTTACGATCTACACACACTTATCTCATAAATAGGGAAGACCCCCAAGTGTGTTCTTATGGTGCCGACTTTGTCGTGGCCCACGTCCTCGCAGAGTGCGCTGATCTATCTGGCCCATGATGGAGCCTCGGCCTGCAGGAAACACTCTTTGTTTTATTTTGTATTTCATTTCCAAATTCCTTTGTTGAATAAATTATTTTATTTTCTATTTCTTTTCCAGTCATTTGTTCAGAGACGATGATTGCCTAGTTGTACTTCTTCTTAAAACAAAAATCACCACCACCACCACCTGAATTATTTTTTTCCGCCAGTGGGACTCAAACTGGCTAACCACATTGTCAGACCATAAAGACTTGTGGTTCCATCAGTTGTAGTTCATTTGGCAAGTTTCCCAGCTCCATGGCTAAATGGTTAGTCCAAAGGTCCCGGGTTCAATTTCTGGTCGGTTCGGATATTTTAACCTTCTTTGGTTAATTCGTAAGGAACAGTTAGAAATAGGAAAGGACTTCCACCTTATCAATACTTATTTATTGCACTTATTATGCTACAGTACCAGTTTACAGCCCGTATATTGGGTCATCTTCAGCTGAACAATACATTCACATATAGATCATGAATCTATGATGGAAATTACACTGTCTGGGGAATGCCATATCATCATATACAGTAGAAGTCCGTTATAGCGAGAATTCATAACGGCGAGAAATTTACTCGCTGTAGCGGATTGTCGTCATATCCTGATTTCTTGTAGAAATCCCCAATCACATTTAAATCAATACGAAATGTCAATCAGTTTGTTAAAAACTTGCGTTTTTGCAGATAATGTCCACAATACGGCTTACTTGTTTGTTGTTTTTCGAAATCTGGTACTACATGTAAGCATGTGTTTTATTTCATTCGGAAAAAATATATTACCGTATTTCTCCGAATCCAATACGACCCCTACTTTTTCCTTCAAAATTTTTTAATGAGACTTAAAAAGTGCTTTGTAAAATCATATGAATGTCTTTCTTTTAGTGTATGCATTTTTAGACTATTTGTAGACGTTGGCTTTAGTTATGCCGTATTTTTTGCGGCTGTACAATTATGCTTTATTTCAGCGGGTTTTATAACCATTAAATTAAAATTGGTGTCATAAGATCGAAGGGATCTCGCTGAAAATTTTCCGGCAAATACACATTCCACGCGTTTCTCACTACGACGATCCATCAGGAAAATATTCTTGCTTACTATAAAACTGTTACTTTCACTCAGCGTCAGATATAACTGGCTGTCTCTACACGCACGTCTTGCTTGCCGGATTCGGCCAACTTCAGCGGCTAGCGATGTATAGGTCTTAATCGTGGACTTTGAAAGTCAACGAACGAGTTTATTGCCCCGCGGTATGGTAATTCCGCCCTTGCATTTTTGTGCACATACCTCACAATTTCATCTTCGGCTTCTTTAAAGCGTCCTTGTTGCGGGCCACTGAATGCATTTTTTGTGCAGTACACATTTTTAAGCTATCTTTGTCTTCACGGTAACGCCAAAGATTGGCTTTAGTTAGGCATATGCCGTATTTTCTTGTGGCTGCACAATTATACATTTCCGAGTGTTTAATAGCCATTAACTTAAAATTGGCATCATAACATCGACGAGAACCCGTTGAAAATTTGCCAGCAATACCTGTTTCACGTATCTTTACAATACGACGATCCATCACGAAAATATTCCTGCTGTCTATAAAACTTAATTTTACTAAGCGCCAGGTACAGCAGACGCGATATAACTCTGGTACTGAGTAGCCGTGGCCTTTCTAAGAATTCGAAGGCTCGCATGTTTTGATGCCATTCTGCAAATTTAAGAAACGTTTTTGTAGAGGATAATATGTCATTCTCTCTTCATTATTTCCCGAGATCCAGTGACGTTACACACAGGCACTGTACAACCGGTCGTCGCGGCTAGCGATGTATGATAAAGAGGCGGTCGTTTATTGTCATCGAGTTTCGTTTGCGCGCGCGGCGCGGTGAAAAGAAACAGTGTGGTTACTGCGGTAATTGCCAGTGGTGTTCATTACTATCAGGCCGCGAATGTAAAACGACCCTTGATTTTTCACATAAGATTCTGAGGAAAAAAAGTAGTCTTGGATTCGGAGAAATACGGTATCACTCCAGAGGCTTCTGTGGCAAACATTTCAGTTTTCTTCTTCAAATGGCTTCACCTTACCTAACCGTATATGTACCCATCATGAAAACCTATTTGAAACACATGTAGAGAAATGATAACTTCCTCATTAAAAATTGACGTACCGGGCGAGTTGGCCGTGTGGTTAGGAGCGCGCAGCTGTGAGCTTGCATCGGGGAGATAGTGGGTTTGAATCCCACTGTCGGCAGCCCTGAAGATGGTTTTCCGTGGTTTCCCATTTTCACACCAGGCAAAGGCCACGGCCGCTTCCTTCCCACTCCTAAGCCTTTCCTATTCCATCGTTGCCATAAGACATGTCTGTGACAGTGCGACATAAAGCCAGTAGCAAAAATAAAATTCACCTTTTCAATACAATATATCATGTAAATGGTATTGTGTAAGTTTTGGGACTAGTTTCAGCCACTTAGTGGCCACCTTCAGCCCAAATAAAAATTAAACAGATTATGTGAAAACTAAAACATATGTATACCAGACAAAGACAATATTGTAGGAATATAAAAATATATACAAAAATTAAGGTTATGTTCTTGTTGTCACAATATGATGTGTTTTAAGTTAGGACCTCAGGTAAAGAATTAAATCTGGAATTGACAGCCAGTATTAGGAATGAATAAATGTACAGAAAAGAAATTAATAAGGAGAAAAATGATTTATGAGACACCTCTAATGTCTGATCTAGAACAAGCACTGACTTGCTGGAGGAAGCAGGCAGGCAAAGAGTGGATAGAGAACAAGCACTGGCTTGCTGTAGGAAATCAGGCAATGTAAACAAAGGAGTGGATAGTGTGGGGAGTGGTGGGGGGTAAGATGGAATGGGGGAGGGGCGAAGGAGAGAAAGGGTGTCTTAAGGTGGGGCTGAAGGATGAGGAAAGAAAGATTGCTGCTGAGAGGGGAATTTAAAGAGATTATAAAAGAAAGAATTATTTGTGTGTGAGGCATGATTACTGAAGATAAGTAATGTGTAGGAAGACAAACAGCTGACTGGCGTTCGGTGCGCGCACCGACGAATTTCATTGGTTGCGACATGCAAAGAGTGGCATGAAAGATACTTCTATCTTCATTTTCGAACCAATATTGAAACTTTCCATTCTCTTTCATTTTGCATTTTGTTTATGGTACAGCAGTCGTCGGATATTACTAATTGACTGCGACATCGCCTTCGAAGGCTGAGAGAACTCACTAGGCATCCGGGAGATAGTAGGTTCGAATCCCACTATCGGCAGCCCTGAAGATGGTTTTCCGTGGTTTCCCATTTTCACACCAGGCAAATGCTGGGGCTGTACCTTAATTAAGGCCACGGCTGTTTCCTTCCAACTCCTAGGCCTTTCCTATCCCATCGTCGCCATAAGACCTATCTGTGTCGGTGCGACATAAAGCCCCTAGCAGAAGGAGAACTCACTAGTGGACATAGTGAGGAACCGATACCGAAGGTAATTGATCGCATGCAACATAAACAACGGAAATAGTCGCGTGTGCTTAATCACTCGTAATAACAGATGGATCAACGATAGGGCTCTCGCTGTAAGCAACGGATAATACACAGTTTAACATAGGAATTTTGAAGGGACAGCAAAATATTGTCGTTATAACGGGATTCTCGTTATATGCGGTACTTCCTATAGCAGACTTCTACTGTATTGCACATGGTGGAAGAAATGATTTAAGTGATGAGTTAGTTATGGGCATTCAGACTTCGAACATAGTGAATGATCTCCAGGATACAGATAAATCCCTTTTCCTTTCATCAGTGAGAAACTACTTTTGTACTGCTTGTGACAACATCATAAAGTTTCCACTCATAGATGATGCATTAAAGCAGGCTCAAGTTGCTAGGTTAGACAAAATTGAAGATGCACAGTTTTCTTCCATTCCTTTCTTCTTGGAAAAGTTTGCCATCATGTTACGCGAGGAAGAGAATGAAACTACAGGTGAGGTGATGAATGAGCTTCAGAGGCAGTTCACAGCTCTTCAGGTAGATGACACTTCGGCTGCAAATCAAGATGCTGCAAGTGATTCCAGTTCGGCACAAATATCAAGAATTTGTGGAGCCAAATGGACTTGACCAAATTTCTAGAGCAATGCTCTCTATTCTCGCCATACCCCCTAGCAATGCAGAATGTGAACTTGTTTTTAGCCTTGTGAAGAAAAATAGAACAGAGTTCAGATCATGAATGTCCAATGAATCTCTGTAGTCTATTTCTAATTTGAAGTCCAGGAGTTCTGGTCCCTGTTATGACAAAACATTTTCCCAAGACTTTTTGCAGGAAGCTAAAAAGGTCACAACTATGACTAAAGTTGCACTAGCCTGTGATTTGCAGTGTGTGTGATATGTCTTGCCTGTGTTATGTTAAAGAAAGTTTTACTTTGTAAGGCCTTTTCAATTATTGCATATCTGCTTAATTTATCAAGGAAGTCTTGTCATGAATGCTCCTAACTAATATTCACCATGCCTGCTGCTGTTTAACATGGATTTCTTCTTGTTATGTTCATCTACAAATCATTGGCCTATGATATAAGTAGATATGATTTCATTTAAGTATCCTGTTTAAAGCATGAATTATTGTATTTTGTAGCCCAGAAGTTTTATTATTTCGGCAAGTCGGGGTATGGCATAAAATCTAAAGGATAATTTAATAAAACCACCTATTCAGTAGGTGAATAAGTCATTTTATTAACTTATCCTTGAGATAATAGGTGAATAAGTCGTTTTATTAACTTTTCCTTGTGATAATAGGTGAATAGGTGGTTTTATTAAATTATCCTTGAGATTTTATGCCTGACCTCATCTTCAATAGGGAACAATAATGAGGGTTGTTACTTGTGTGCCGGGGTATGTCGAAAATTGTTAGATTTTTTGTCGCGCATGAGTTTTACTGATAGCCCTTTTCAAAAGTTGTATGACTTTGGGCATTTTCTGTATTTAACATCTGTTTCTTCAACACTTGCTATATGTACAGAACACGACCTAATAGGTTGAAGATTAATTTTGATTATAATGCAGTTGTGAAAATACAAAATACAGTATTCATTAATCTAATAGTTACTTTGGTTTAGTGGAAAGCCAGTAGGAAAATATCACACATTTGCATACAAAATGATTGGATTTATATCATTAGACAAGCAAAGAAAAGTCCTCTAGATTTCAGGTCTTTGAAATGAGATTGTCAGATTTCTTATCTGCTGTTAGCTGGGGGAATTCAGTAATGAACTGAAAGAAAACAGTTGATAGTTACGACTTCAACTTGCTGAGTATATAATGGTTACATTATGAAAGAGAATGTCCTCTTACCCTAATGTTTAAGCAGTGTCTGTCTGAACTCTGATGTGCAATTTGACAAAGTTGACTTGAGGAATAAGTCGCCCGGCCATTCCACGATACACTTTTGTAACATTCAACAGGGCCCTCTTTATACCAAACATTGACCAGTAATGAAAGCAAAGAAAAAGGACATAGAGGATTTACTGCCATACTTTCCACCTGTTGCATCCGGGAGATAGTAGGTTCGAATCCCACTATCGGCAGCCCTGAAAATGGTTTTCCGTTGTTTCCCATTTTCATACCAGGCAAATGCTGGGGCTGTACCTTAAATAAGGCCACGGCCGCTTCCTTCCAACTCCTAGGCCTATCCTATCCCATCGTCACCATAAGACCTATCTGTGTCGGCGCGACGTATAGCCCCTAGCATTCTACCTGAACATCACCATTTCTTCCTTCGCTTCTCAAGAGCAAGGGAACAAAAGGGAACACTTTTTTTAAAAATATCTGAATTGTACGAAATAAGTTTGTTTGGAAATATTTGTTAGAAGCAGAGATATGGAATAAAATTATATTTTCATGAAAGCTGTTTTCTTTATGGTTTCCTTAAGAAAACGAAAAATAGAAAAAACACTAGTATGATACATTCAGAGCACAAAAGAATAAAGTCCATTATTTTTCCACTCAAAGTACTTATTCTTTGTGGTTATTTTCAGTAGTGTGCATCATGTTTAGTACGATGTCACAGAAATACATACAACTGACTTCAAAGAAAGAAGTTGAAGTCATCAGCATCTACGATAAAGAGAAACTTGGTGTTCGGGATATGGCTATGTGGTTTGCTACCGGAAAAGCACAAATTAGTGACATATTAAGAAACAATAGTGACATCCTTAAATCGCGGCCTGGGAATGAAAATATTTCTGATAAACGCTTGTTTTTCAATACACTGGGCTTGGAAGTTGACATTTGAAAGGTTTTATCATGTCTGTGAGTGGACCTCTTATCCATGTTAAGCACTTGAAATTACTTAACGATTTATAGTATCGTGAGTTTGTCCTGGTTGCTGAATCTAGTGTACTAGTATGATTGTATACATTTGGTTGATTTTTTTAATTGATCTCCATCTGTCAATGCTGTTATATGTGTTAAATAGATCACTTTTCACCACAGCAGGAAGTACTCCCCTGTCATACTAAGTATGAGTCCAGTTTGTCAGTCTTTGGTGATACAGTTCTTAATGTTACTAGCCCCTGAATGAACTACACACATTTCTTTTTGAATTTGCCATGTTTTAGCATTTGTAATACTAAACAGTTCTCTAAAATCCATCTTGTTCTGTTGGTAATGAAAGACTCTTGTGGTGAGTGTACTCAGTTCACTGCTTGCTCCACTCTTCTCTACACACTGCAATAAACTGCCTTTCCCAAATGCAGTTGTGTTGAATAATACAGCATTTTTGGAATTTGTGTTGTAATTGTTTTGGTGATTTTTTAAGGTTATAAAGTGGATTATAAAGTTCTAGTTTGGTAGATTTGATTTCATATTTACATACTGTCACTGAATTATTATTTATTTCAGGCAACAATCAACATGCTAAGGATATGTGAGCCTTACATCACTTGGGGCTATCCTAATCTCAAGAGTGTGAGGGAACTAATCTACAAGAGGGGATTTGCAAAAATCAATATGCAGCGTGTTCCCATTACTTCTAATGAAATAATTGAGTCTAAACTTGGTGAGTTTTATCTTGATTATTACCTTGTTGGGATTGGCATGTATAGTAAAACCTCATTAGTTCGAAGTCGTTGGGACTAAAAAAATCGGACTTCGAATTACGTGATTTCGAATTATGCACAGATTCGTAATTCAGGAGTGTCAACCCTTGCCGCGTTACAGAATATTCTAAGGCCCGTTACTGCATGCAGTTAACCTTGATTCACAGTTCAAATCTTTCAAATGCCATGGAGAAAAAAAAATTTCCAAAATGCATCCGGAAGGTGTATTTCAATTATTCAAATAATGCACTTGGATAACTGACAAACATAACCTCTCACAACGAAAGAAGGGGGAAAAGCATGATTCAAAGACAAGAAGAAATCTATGCTGGCTCCCATGTGCAAGTGCTTTATTAATTGGATTACTGTACTGTGTGCATTTTAGATGCCCTGTACTTGCACAGAAAGTACCCTATGCTCTTAAAACATCGTGGTTAATGAAACTTTCCTATGACGAGGGGAAAAGTGTCTCACTTCCTTCTGCATGACAACACAATAAAGTCGTTCTATCCTTGTACGATTTCCCGCCACGGCACTTCTCTCGTGCTTCACAAATGTAAATACTTGCTGCCCATTAATGCATGCAATCACCTTGAGTCACAGTTTAAACCTTTCAAATGCCATGAAAAAATTATTTCCGAAATGTATCCAACAAGGTGCATTTACAATGGATAAATCACTGACAAACATAACCTCACGCAACGAAAGAAAGAATCACACGATTCAAAGACGAGGGGAAGTTATGCTGGTTCCCCAGTGCAAATGCATTATTTTTTGGATTACTCTACCGTTTAAATTTTTAGATGCCTTGTACATGCAAGGAAAGTGCCCGATGCCCCTAAAACCATGTGACTTATCAAACATTCCTATGACGAGGGGAGGAATTCTCTCGCTTCCGTGTGCATTGCAACAGAGTACAATGGCCCCCACCTCTGTATGATTTCCCGGCTCGCAATTTCTCCTTTAAAACCACAAGACCGTTTGGCTCGGCATTAAAAGAAAACAATGCAGTTTCATCGGCAATGACAATATTGTTCGGTGCCTATGTATTGATTATATGAGCCACTTTTTTGTCAACTATCGGCATCACCAGTGTTCATGGATTCTGTTTCTCCACACACTGCCTGCTGCATGATATTACGGCGTTCCTTAAAACGTTGAATACAAAATAATTCCGATTTCACTCGAACTTAGCAATTGTGAAGCGCACTGTAGACCCACCGAAGGGTGTGAAAGTGCAGAAACTACCCCTGCACACAACGCTGCACGTTCCAGAAGAACCGTTCCTTCATGAATTTTGAATTTAAATCGCTCCGTAATTTTCGTGATGGATCGTCGTATTGTAAAGATACGTGGAACAGGTATTGCTGGCAACCCGTTGAAAGGCTAAATAAAAGTGAAAGTATCGATCAGGTGGATTCTGGTTCCTTCAATTAATTGGATCATATAGTCGATACGGATATGAAGTGGATAGTATGTAACATCTCGCTGAGTGTCGCGTATTGTCTCTACTGTATTTGATTCAACTTAGCACACTGTAGGCACACCGAAGTGAGTGTAAGTGCGGAAAGCTACGCCTCCACGTTCCGGAACACGAGTTTGATCATGACATGGATAAATTTTGAATTTAAATTACTCTGTAACATACTATTGTTTTAAAATGTAAAGGCAGTTTGGAATTAAGTCTGAATTTCGGTAATGTGGCCAACATTGTACTTCGAATTACGAAATGTCCGTATTTTGAATTAAACAATTTAAATAAGATGCAAAACCGTATCTCATGTTTCCGGGAACAAGAGCTTCTTCGAATTAGGTGGGATTTTGAATTAACACTAGAACAGCCGCCGCGGTCAATTTGACCGATGGGGAACTTTAATACTTTGCCGTGTCCATGATTTTTATTCCTGTGACCGGGGGTTTACGAAATGCTCATGTGGTGAGCTGTTCTTCTCGTTAACGTTTAATTTAGACTGAAAACTTCAAGCAGTGGTGTAAAAATCATCAACCTACCTAGAACGGCTGGAGCGGTCAAACTGACTGCGAATATTTTATAGATTGATGGATTCGTGTTTGAGCTACGATATTGTTATAGAATATTACAGATTTATACACAGTAATGGAGCACTGCACTTTGTTAGAACTGTACAAATAAACAAGTCGGTTACGACAGTGGTCTTGATCCTGCTCAAGATAAACACCGAGATGTCAACTATTACGATTCAGTAGTAATAATTACGAATTACCCATCATAATTATGCCTTTACGAATCACACACCTCACATTACGATTCTCTGTTGATTTTAAAATCTAAGTGTCTGAAGTGTTCAAAAGGATGCGCAAGGAATGCCATTACAGCTTGAATTCCCAGAATATTTTCGGATTTCTCAGTAAATATTTGTACCCCTTTCCCTTGTTTGAGAACATTTATAGTTTTCACACGCCGAACGCAGTGTGTGCTTTCAGTACCGGAAATATAGGCACCTGTGAAGTGGTATATCTTGCAGAACTGTTATCTTTGTTCATCACATGATCAGACTTCCATGCAAGTATGAGAGGTTTTTGCCTTTGTTTTGGCGGCAAAGTGGTGACAAACTCTATTTAATTGTGAGTACTGTGTGCGTGACTGTTGAAGAAGTATTTATTGCGATTTTGGTTGCCAAATTTACATATGTTGCTTTTCTAGGATATATGCTAATCGTGTGTTACGAAATGCGAAAGGTTTGAAATAATGAAGCGATTTCTATTGCAGGAAAATACGTGTGATTACGTTACCATGACTAGTGACATTAGTAATAAATGAAAAATTTAGGGAGGAATACTCGAAAGAATGGCCCTGTTTACTGCGTTCCTCAAAATCTCATTCACACGTGTTTTTTTTTAGTGTGTGTAGCCATGATTTTTTAGATGCACATGATGAGGAAAAACAAGACAATTCGGTGCTAATATGAACTCCGAACTGTTAAAAGCATGTCACCAGTGTACGTTTACCAAACAGGAACAACAAGCTGCTAAGGGAGCAACTACAGCACTCAACAAAAGAAATGATCCTTCAACCTCCTCTTAGCTATCTACTGCAGATCACCTCTTACTTTAGCAGGTTAGAATCGTACACTCTTTATATGCCTGTCATTGAATATGTTACATCTGGTTGAATTGTATGTTAATTGATTTTCAAATAAATGTTAGTTAGATCTCAGGGAGGGGGGGGTCTACGACAGCCCCCCCCCCCCCCCCTGGTGGCCTAACAGTTGCATTACGAATTGCCTTCCTCAAAAGTTCGCATCTCTGTAAACACATCCAACCCATTTTTTTCGCGAACTGGTGGTTGTGTACTGGGAGTAGTATGTCTCGCCGTTCACGTGGGCTCAGTGAGCAGGCGATACTCCGTAGACTGCAAAATATTACAGAAAATGAGTCGGGTTCTGAAGAATCCGATGATTCAGCAGACAGTGATGAACTGGAATACATTCCACGTACAGTTCAGTCATTCCGAGAGTGAAACTGCAGATAGTGATGATGTCGTGGAGTGTGATACTGAAATTTATGCACCCCAAAATACAGGAAAATCAGGTTAGAAAAATCATTATGTAATATAACGTGATTTATTGTTAGTGCACTTATGTGATTATTTTGTTCTAGTTGTAGGGTTTCACATACGGCTTTCGTTGTTCTGTTAGTTATAGAACCTTATTTTCATATGAGGGAATTGTCAAGTTGTTAAATAGTTATTTCCCTTTTTCCAGTTGAAAGTGCACTTCAGCAGTTGTCAGCTCTTCCTGAAGCTAATAGTACACTCCCTGCAAACTTACCGGGCGAGTTGGCCGTGCGCGTAGAGGCGCGCGGCTGTGAGCTTGCATCCGGGAGATAGTAGGTTCGAATCCCACTATCGGCAGCCTTGAAAATGGTTTTCCGTGGTTTCCCATTTTCACACCAGGCAAATGCTGGGTCTGTACCTTAAGGCCATGGCCGCTTCCTTCCAATTCCTAGGCCTTTCCAATCGTCGCCATAAGACGTATCTGTGTCGGTGCGACGTAAAACCCCTAGCAAAAAAAAAAAAACTCCCTGCAAACAATTTCAACAGTCAGTTTGCTCGTGATGGTTTACCATGTGATGTTATTAAAGTTGGTGCTTCTTCAACATCAAAACGTACTGAGCAGAACATCTTACGTGAAGCTAGTGGTCCTACTGCATTTGCTAAACGCAGTGTGTGTGATAATGTAGCGAGTGCTTTTCGGCTATTGATTGATGAATCAATTCTTCGTCATATAAAAAAATGTACTGAAGCAGAGGCTAGGAGGAGACTTCAAGAGATATCTGGACCATTTCACTGAAAGAGTTGGATGCATTTATTGCATTACTTCACGCTTGTGAATGGTCTGAAGGGAAAATCTGTCGGCTTTCTTTGGTCGAAAGACTGGGGCCCAGCTTTCTTTAGTGAGACAGTGTCACGGCAGAAGTTCAAAAGTATTATGCGTTACCTGCGGTTCGACATGAAATCTACAAGGTCAGAGCGTCTGCAGAACGATAAGCTTGCGCTTATGTCAGAGGTCTGGAATAAGTTCATAGATAGTCAACTATTCTACAAGCCAGATGCAAACATGTGCATTGATGAACAACTATTTCCTACTAAAAGCAGATGTAGATTCACCCAATTCGTGGCAAACAAACCTGACAAGTTTGGCATTAAATTCTGGGTCAACGTGGATGTAAATTCAAAATATATCTTGAATGCGTTTCCTTACCTCGGAAAGGACGAATTACGACCAGTTGGCCAGACATTATCTGAGAATGTAGTTCTACATCTTGTTGCTCCATTCATGGACAAGGGAAGAAATGTAACAACTGACAGTTTTTTTTACATCGGTGAGTCTTGCGGAAAAACTGAGATAGAACAAGTATTGTGGGTAGAGTGAATAAATCACGGTGAGAAGTTCCTGAGGCAGTGCGAAATTTGAATGCAGATTTATATATCACCTTAGTGTTGAAGCGTGGTGACACTACACTCACTGTGTATCAAGGAAAGAAACTAAAGAATGTTATCATTTTGAGTACGGTGCATCCAAATGTAAGTGTAGACAGCAGTCACAAAAAGAAGTTGCCTGAAACAAATAAGAATTACAAGGCGACAAAATACGGAGTGGACTAGTAGATCAAATGGCGCGCTTTTTCACAACGAAAGCACCATCCCGATATTGGCCGGTTCAGGTTTTCTGCAATTCTATTAAGATATGCCGTATAATCTTCCCTAACACTAAATTTCAACAGCGGTCATATTGACCGCCACGGCCGTTTTAGGACTGCCAGAGTGTCGGCCGTTCTAGTGTTAACCGATTTCAAATTATCAAGGTTCTACTGTAGCGTAGTGCATATTTTTCTGAGCAAAATATTTTTTAAAAATTTTAATGATGAGATATGCCGAACATAGCTGAACAGACAAATGATGCCCAGTAAGAAATCACAAAACCCATTTTAGTAAGATGAAACGAAGGAGTCCAAAAACTGGGTCAGAACAATGGACGAAATAAAACTTCTTATGGCCATACTGTTGCTGCAGGGGATTGTACAGAAACCTAAATTAGGACACTATATTTCTCGCAATAAATTGTTCACGACGCCTATTTTCTAGGAGCTGATAACACACAAGAGATTTTTTTCTCACTGGGCTGAGTGGCCCAGGCGGTTGAGGCACTGGTCTGCCTTCTGACCCCTACTTGGCAGGTTCGATTCCGGCTCACACCGGTCATATTTGAAGGGGCTGAAATACATCAGCCTCTTGTCAGTAGATTTACTGGCATGCAAAAGAACTCCTGCGGGACTAAATTTTGGCACCCCAGCGTTTCTTAAAGTTAGTGGGATATAAAGCCAGTAACATTATTATTATTATTATTATTATTATTAATATTATTATTATTATTATTATTATTATTATTGTGATTATTATTAGATTTTCCTCCACAGCATTTTACATATCTCTGAATGTGAGGTGAATGTTGGAAAAATTCTAATGGACAAATTCCTCCCAAAATGTACAAGATAAATCCAGTTTTGTTCATCTGTTGGCAAAATGTTTGGAAGCGGATACCCCTGATGGCAAAGTTTCAATTGATGTGAACGATTCATACATACCAAGAAAACTATCGCGTTTAGGAATGGAGTCATACAAATTATGCGAAGCCGAGACAGTTTATATAACATGATCTGTTTCCGTGTGTATCTTAATGAACAGCTGTGAAGGGCATAAACACGGTGCAGACTGTAAATATTGAAAATACAACCTGTGACAATAAAGTTCGGTGAATAGTCCTGTAATATCAACACATATGAACAATACATGACATGGCATGACAGTGACCTTACTGTCCTTCGAAATAGTCCCCTCCCATAACTATGCACTGCCGAGATCGGCGATACATGTCCTGGAAACTTTGCAAGGAGACTTCCTTTGGGATGGTGTTCAAAAGCCTCGTCACATTTTGTTGTATGTCAGGAATATCATCAAATCTCTTTCCTTTAAAAGCAAGTTTGAGTCGTGGGAATAGGAAGAATTCTGGCGGATTCAGGTCTGGCATGTATGGGGGATGTTCAAGTTGCACCACCCCCTTTTTTGCCATGAACTCTTTGACCTGAGACATCAGGTTTCATCCTCGGTTCAAGAAATTTGGTTGTGCATCCACCGTTTCGACAAAATCCTGTGAAGCCTATAAACGTGCCTGCTTCTGATCGTCAGTCAAGTGATGTGGCACAAGACGAGAACACGTTTTCTTCTTCCCTTACTTCTGGGTAACGATTTGCCGCATGGATTCATGGTTTATCTGCAGTTCATCCGCTATCGTGCACACAGTTAATTGCCGATCATTGGTGACTAATGTCCTCACTTTCCCCATGTTTTCGTCACTGACGGCAGTCGCCGATCTTCTGCTAACGGGGTTGTCAGAAACACTTTCCCGGCCTCCTAGAAAACAGGCGAACCACTCGTACACACACTTCAGGGACAGTGCTTGATCTTCATAAACATGTACCAGCATCGCATAAGTTTCTTTCGGTGTCTTGCCATGCTTAAAACAAAACTGTACATTGATCTCTTGGTCGTTCATGTTCCTGTTCGCAGTTGAGAACCAACGCACTAAACACGCACTGTGTCAAACAGGTCTTACACGGCACACACGATGCTTAACTGAACAACGTTGGGAGCAGGTGATCAAAACCTGCTACGCAGGTGCAGCGTTCTGTGTAGCCATGGTTGCTGGATCGACCGTTCTGACTTCATTCAGGTTGTATTACCTGTAGAGTAATATAGTCCACGTGTGTCACATATGAATTGTAGGTATACAGTAAAACCTCGTTAATTGGAAGTCGTTGGGGCGCAAAAATCGGACTTCGAATTACATGATTTCGAATTAACGTACTTTGGAAATGCCAATCCTTGGGACGTCACAATATATTCTAAGACCAGTTACTGCATGCATTTACAGTATTCAAATAATGCACTTGGATAACTCACTAGCAAACATAACCTCGCGTAATGAAATCGAAAGAAAACATTATTCAAAGATGAGGAGAAATCTATGCTGGCTCCCCTATGCAAGTTCTTTATTCATTGGATAACTGTACTGTATGCATTTTAGATACCTTGTGCTTGCACGGAATGTACCTGATGTCCTTAAAACATTTCGGCTTATTGAACTTTCCTATGACGAGGGGAGAAAGTCTCTCGCTTCCATCCACATTACAGCAGTACAGTGACTGTACTTGTACAGTTTCCCGCCATGGCACTTCTAAGACCCATTAATGCATGCAATCATCTTGCTTCTCAGTTTAAACTTTTCAAATGCCATGGAAAGTACTATTTCAGAAATTTATCCAACAAGGTGCCTTTACATTATTCAAATAATGCACTCGTATAAAACAATGACAAACATAACCTCGCACAGCGAAAGGAAGAAAAACACAATTCAAAGACGAGGAAAAATTATTCTGGCTCCCCTGTGCAAATGCTTTATCGTTTAGATTACTGTACTGACTGCATTTCTACTGGCATGGAAGGTGCCCGACGCCCTTAAAACATTATGGCTTTTCGAACTTTTCTATGACGGGAAGGAAGTCTCTCGCTTCCGTGTGCAGTGTGCACTGCATAGCAATACAGTACATTTCCCGGGTGGCCATTCTCTCCTTGAAAACTATAAGTCCGTTTGGCCTCAGCATTTAAAAATGGAACAATCAAACAATGCAGTTTCATCGGCATTGACAATATTGTTTGGTGCGTACAAATTGATTGTAGGCTATAAGCCACGCTTTATCGCCAACTGTCGGCATCGCCAGTATTCGCAGATCCCACCTCTCCGCACACTGCCTGCTACGTGATACTGTGAATTGTGATTACAAAATAATTACGATTCCGCTCGTACATAGCAGATATGAAGCACACGGTAGACATGCCAAAGTAGGTGAAAGTGTGCAAAGTTACTCCTTCTCGTTCCGGAAAACGCGTTCTTTAATGACGCGGAGAAATTTTGAATTTTAATTACTCTGTAAAATACTTTTTTTTTTTTTTTCTTCAAAATGTTGAGGCAGTTTCGAATTAAAAGTCTGAATTTCAGTAACGGGACCAACATTGTTCTTCGAATTAAACCATTTAAATAACATGCAAAACCGTACCTCATGTTTCCTGGAACAAGAGCTGCTTCGAATTATCAAGGTTCTTCTATATAAACTTGATTCCTCAAAAGGGCTAACCAACATAACCGAAAATTTTGTGAGTATTATAATTTATTCCATTGTATATCTTTTATGTACATGTATACTTTGTAAAGCTACAATTTACATATACAGAAACGTTTATTTCCAGGCAGAGGTTTAGCAAACTGCGTAAAATATTCAGGTAAAAGTTACTGTATAGACGAAAACCAGAGCTTTGCTATTAGGAAAAAGCAACCTCGATATCATAGTATGAAAGCACTTAGGACGTTCTTGCACAAAGTATTGAAAAATTAAAATAATAGGTTTTTTCAACAATTATATTCAAGCAAATATTTCTCTAATAATAATAATAATAATAATAATCGTATGGCCTCAGCTACCGTTTGCAGACATTTCGATTTGACGCCATCTGGCTGTCTGCTCGTCAATTTCGACGTTCCGGCTTACTCTGTCTGCCATCTAGCGGACCTAGAGTAAACCGGATCTCTCTTGGGCGTCTATGGCTGAGATTTAATTAATTTTGTCGGGTAAATACCAAATGTATCACCAGAGATCTTTTACATGCCGACATCGTACGACATGGAGTGTCGAATGGACTTTTTTCCGCCCTTCAAAAATCCGACTACCTCTGCCGGGTTTGAACCCGCTATCTTGGGATCCGGAGGCCGACACTCTACCACGGATCCACAGAGGCAGCTAATATTTCTCTTAGGGCCCTTCAGTCGTTCATTTTAGTCCAAGATTGTTTTTAATCAAGTAATTAAATATTTTCTTTGATCAGGGAAAGCGCTCTCCACCTGGGAGTGAGCTGGTGTGTACCGAGCTCCCCGCTTAAGGGGTTAAAATAGAATTTGTAAAATTTTCTACACTAGTAGGTATTTCACCTCAAAGAAATAGACTTGCCATGTCATTCATCATTGCTTTCTTCCGAAATTATCTGCAGTGAATCACTCCCATTCTCTTCCTTCTCCCAGTTGCAGTTATCTTCAGTTCCGTAGTTTGTTGGAAATGCCAGTTTTCTTGAAACTCTTCACAATGTCTTTTGAAATCCGTCCCCATGCACGAACAATCCACTTGCATATTAATTCTAGTGAAGGCCCCTTGATCTTCCCCTGTAGGCGTTAGAGTATGGGAACCTTCGCCATCCATTCAGAATATACCTGCCGCACATTGTCTTTGAATGGCTTGTTGGCACTTTCATCGAGGCTGCAAGGCTGATGTCAAGCCACCAGGAATTATTGAAGCATCATAAGTCTGTGGTTCACAACAGATGGAAACCGTAGATAAATCAAGGTGCGAGGAAAAATTTGTTTTGAGAGATATACCCATTCTGGTTCTGATTCCGTTCAAAATGCAGTTGATATGCTTTCACTATTGAAGGGAGAATTCCAAAATCTTGAAATCTAATTATTCTTTCTGTATAGCTTGTATATTTTTTATGTTCCAGGTAAACTTGGCATAATTTGCACGGAAGACTTGATACATGAAATCTTCACTGTTGGGAACAAATTCAAGTATGCTTCCAACTTTTTGTGGCCCTTCAAGGTAAAGTAAATTGCATAGATTTTAATGACAAATATTTACCTATATACATTTATTAAAATAGACCTTTCATAATAGATATAGAGTGAAACTTCGTGACATTTTTTAGACACCTTAGCAAAATGACATATGGAAAATTTGTGAAAGTCTACACCTTACTAAAAGAATTTTAATCAGCACAGGAAAATAATTTATTCTATAAAGTGCCTTCCATCAACTTAGCCTGTTTTTCTTAGTTGCTGCCATACCATAAGCAGAGTCTTGATCTCCTTAGGAATATTATAACACATGAGAAAGTGTTTTGTAACTGTCTTTTGGGCATTGGTGGTATCATTAAAATCTACGGAAATGTGTGCAAGCTCTTCATCACTATCATTCTTAGCCAAATTTGGCAGAATGTTTTGAACTGCCTCTGAGACATAGTTTCGGCAATTACATTCTCATAAATGTACATTTTCAATGTATGCTATATATATGTTCCTCCATTCCTTGTCATCAATGGAGTCACTGAAAGCAACTTTAAAAAAGCGTTTAAGTTTATGCAAGTTTCAAAAAATATCACGAGACTGTGATTCAATGCATTGTCTCACATGATAGCAAACTTTGATTGAAACACTCAGATGTTGTTATTATGTATAAAAACTCAGGTGATAAATTTGACATTCAAAACACAAGGTGAAAAAGTCTTTAAATGCTTGTTAAACACACATCTTAGTTTAGTGTTGGTTTTTTTCTTTTTTTTTCCTTGGAGGAGCGATGGCTAATGCAGCCTTCCATCTTGTGAAGTAATTGGGGACACAGTAGATTTTATCAACAAGAAGATTACGGGGAAGCTCTTTTATTAATAGTAAAACAGCAATCAGCTTCAGGGATCCTGAACTAACTGAATTCAAGAGGCATTTTTGTAAATTTAAAACAGCATTCACCTTGGATGGAGCAAAGAGAACAGCTAGTAATATTCAGAACAGTGACAAAGGAAAGTTATTTTTTCAAAAAAACTTTATTAGAAGACAAGCGAAATATTTTAGTGATAAAAGTGCTGGAAACATTTTTTACATCATCATTCCAAATGAATAGATAACATTTTTTTAAAAATAGGCTATCATAAGCAGATCCATTTCCTTCTCATTTCACCACCCCATTCAACCATCCACATTGATTTTAATTATTTCAAATTTTAAATTTACGTACATTTTAAGAAAAACAAGAAACCTGTTTGAGATGTTCTTGTCTAAGCAATGTAATACAGCTGAAGATGTTCCAAAGTGGAATGAAACATGTACTGTCTGTGATTGATTTGCTCAATGCAAATATAAGTATCAAATAGGTGGAAATTTTTACTGTTATTGTTTCTTTGTTTCTGTGTATCCGTTACAGTGTAGTACTATTAGGTTGGAGTATTAGGATATAAAAGTAAGTTGCAGGTCAACGGTTGAGAGGAATATACACTGTACCTGCTGTCTCTTGTAGCCCCTAACCATTATCATCATCGTCCCACTCCAGTCGCCCAGGTGTGGTTATCAAGCCTCCTCCACTCCTTTCTGTCCTTCCACTTTTCCTGCTCCGTTACTTCCGCCACATCCAATCCAGCTTCTCTAATGTCCTTCCAAATCTGATCCATCGCCCTTCTCGGTCTTCCAACTGGTCTCTTTCCCTTAACTTATCTTTCAAATTCCCTTCTTGCTACCTGTCCCTTACCCACTCTTTTTACATGTCCGAACCATCTCTTGCTTTCTGTATTAACGGTTCTATATTTAGCTCTTCTATCATTTTAATATTTTAAATTCTATCTCTTGTCTTTTTAACAGATGTTCTTAAAAATTTTATTTCTGCTGCTTGGATCTTACTATCTTGTTTTTTATTAGTTACCAGCGTTTCTAGTTTGTATGTTACAATTGGTATGAAATATTGTTTTTATACAGGGTGTCCGAGAAGTCCCCGTACCCCTATTTTCATATGTGTGCTGCCATCACTCCATTGAAATCCATTCGCAAAAGAGCAGCTGAACTTCCAAGTACCACAGACAACAATGCATGACCACATTAAAAGAGATTTGAAAATGAGAGGATTTAGGCTGTTGCATGTGAATGAATTATCTGACAATGACATGGAGCAACGAGTTGCAGCCTGCCGTGCTCTGTTGGCACAATTCCCAACTACTGTGTCTCGCTCAAGAGTGTTATTTTTTTTATGAATGTGCGATATATCGCAGTTCACATAGGAGGACTGTGGTTTTCTGGTCTAAGGAAAATCCTCATTGTGTGCAAGTGTTGGGAAGGAACCCCCTCATGTTATGGTATGGGCCGGGATATCATCACGTCACTTGTGGGGACCGTATATTTTTGATGGGTGTGTGAATGGAAAATCTTATTTGCATATGTTACAATCTTGGTTAATGCGTAGCTTCAAGACAAGGGAATCATGGGTCATGTGTGGTTACAGCAGGATGGGGCTCCAGCACATTTTACTATTCAGGTGCGAGAGTTCCTTGATGAACAATTTCAAGTCCGCTGGATTGGCCTTGGCTCGCCAACATCTCCAGCCCCGTTGAAATGGCCACCACGGAGCCCGGACCTTACCACGCCAGACATTCATTATGGGGAATAATCATGTCCCATGTGGCTCAACATCGGTACACTACTAATGAAGAATTGCGCCAAAGTGTGGAGGAAGCCTTTCGTTCCATAACTCCTGAGATGCTCCGCAAGATGTCAATGAGGACTTGGAGACGGATAGACTAAGGCACGATGGTGCACATACAGATTCCCTGGGTTAAAGTTTTTATATGTAAGTACTCCACTATAATATGAAACATATGAAACTAGGGGTACGGGGACTTCTTGGACACCATGTAATGTTAATTTAGTTCTCTTGGGTACTTTGTCATCCCAGAAAAGCACTTTGACTTGATGATAAAATGTTGTACCTTTATTTAGTCTGTTATTAATTTCAGGGTTGATTTCATTACTTCCATTAAAAATGCTACCCAGATATGTAAACTGTTCTACAATCTCTAACCATTCTCCGTCTATGTTCACTTGGCTTCTCTTTTTCTCTTTTCCACAGTGCGTGACTACAGTTTTCTTTTTACTAATTGCCATTCCTAATGTCCAGTCTCCATTGTACAGTGGAAGTCCGCTATAGCGAGTACGGTATAAAACGAGAACCCCGTTATAGCGGTAGTTTTTGTGCGTCCCTTCAAAATTCCTTTATTAAACTGTGTAATATCCTTCGGTAGCAGTGAGAGCCCTATCATTGGCACATCCGTTATTACGAGCGATTAAGCGTGCACGAATTAGTCTGTTACCGATATTTATGCACCCAGTCATTATACTGCATGTGATCGATCATCTTCGCTATCGTTTTCTCGCTATGTCCACTAGCGAACTCTCTCGACGACATTCAAAGGCAATGTCGGAGTCGACTGCTGTTCCGTAAAAAAAATGAAAGAGAGAGGTTTTTGTAATAAATGCGTAAATGTGTCCGATAACAGTTGTTAACTCGTTAAACATAAGGCTGGATAAACGATCGCTTAATTTTAATGCTAAATACTGCAATTAAATAAGAATGGTATACACCAAGATATGGCAGAGTGCGTCATTGATTTATTACAGAGGTTAGTTTATATTTTCTCGCGTCCGTTGAATTATGGAAAGGCTATTATGTAAATTTATAGCGGGAAGCTTCCAATTTCTCTACTGGCGCTTGAAGTATGTTTTCATCATACGTGTAGTACAGTTAAGTTGGGCTTGGTGACGCTGTTTGAATAAGAAAACTCAAACTTTTGCCACAAAATGCGATCAATGATCTTCGGTGCGGTATAGTTTTCTCGCTTTGTGCATTTGCAAGCTGTCTCGTCAACATTCGAAGGCGATGTTGGAGTTGATTAGCAATATCCGTCGAGTGCTGTTTTCTAAAGAAATTTCTAAATGAAAGAGGATAACACGTTTTCGTAATAAATGCACAAATAACGTGCCGTATAACAGTTAACTCGTTAAAAATAAAGGCTGAAGTAAACGATCTCTTAATTTTAATAGTATAAACTGAAATTAAGTGAGAATGTCATACACCTGAAGATATGGCAGAGTACATCACTGATTCCAGAGGATAGTTTATATTTTCTCATGTCTAGTTAAATTTCGGAAAGACTATTCTCATATAAATTTTTGGCGAGGGGGTTATCATTTCTCTACGTGCATTTGAAATATGTTTTCATGACACATATACGGTTAAGTTATTTGATACCGTTCGAAGAAGAAAACAAATGTTTCCCGCAGAAGCCTGTGGAGTGATACCGTATTTCTCCGAATCCAAGATGTTTTTTTCTCAGAATCTCATGTTAAAAATCAAGGGTCGTTTTGCCTTCACGGCCTGACAGTAATGAACAACACTGGCAAATACCACAGTAACCACGCTGTTTCTTTTCACGCGTGCGCACACCCAAAACTCGGCAATAAACGACCGCCTCTTTATCATATATCGCTTGTCGCGGCGACCGGTTGTACAGTGTCTGTGTAACATCACTGGATCTCGGGAAATAGTGTAACCGGCCAGGCTTCTCCAGCCATACTTTTACGTGATCACTCTATATCAAGATTATTTGACATATTTATTTTAACTTCAATCATTTGTAAATAAGGCTTTTGGAATCATATTGTATATATTAGAACATCATTCATTATTTAACTTAATATATTACGTAGGATAGGAATTCATTATGTATTCTAAATATGGTTAATGTTGAGACAAAGTTGTTGTCATTTCATCTCATACTTGTGTACACGGAAAAGTTATCCTTGAAGCGGGGAAGTTGGATGAGTCACTGGGTTAAACTCATGAGCAAGGCACTACACAGCTACCCTTGTAAGCTTGGATTCTACATCATCGCCACGCCTACTGGACTTGTCAAGAATGAAGAGAGGGAGATAATGCGATCTACGAATCAAATGCTTCGTTGTATTGTGATTTGGTATCGAGCTGTTATCAAGAGTGGGGAGAGCCCGGTGATCTAACGCGGAGCAATCCTCAACTCACTCACACATCACTACCAGAACGTCAACTACTTTATTGATTTTTGAGACAGCGAGTGGTCGCTCCGAGACATAGTTCTTTTCGTACAGTGTGTTTGTCGGTTCGACACGGTACTTAGCTGCTGTGATGCTGTTGGATCTGCGTGAGACGAAACAAGCTTACGGCTTGTGAGATATTCAGTCATTATTCTGGACGAAGGACTACGCTTAGTTCAAGTCCATGGCATTTGGTACAAGTCTGTATAGTATCAGTAGATTAGCTAAGTTGGATTGAGATTTCTGCTAACATGGAAAAGTTCATATCTCTGAATTTTCTGCTACGATCAACGCTGATCAATTTTCACAGTATAGGGCCAATGTCTAATTTAAAGACTAGGCAGTTAGGGAGTGGTAGTCCAGATAGCCCAAATCACATCACAGAAGGAAAGGATATCCGCCAATTCTACAACAAGAAGATGGGAACGTGTAACCACGGAAAATAACGACCTCAACGGAAGCTGCAATTTGTGAGCTTCAAGTAGATAAAGCAAGCAACAGTTAATTTCAGTAACGTAAATTCTTAAAACCCTCCACGCTTAAAGGAACTTTTCCGATTCATCTCATTTTTTTGTATAATAAATTCATTTGTATTTTATATTGCGTTAATTTTCTTTCTTAAGCGATACTTAATGGTTGATTATTTAAAATCCTACCCCTGTGATTTAAGTACAAGTCTCTATGCTGGTAAACATAAATTTTGCTTTAAAATTTTTTGTTTAAAACTGTAACGCTGGCGCCCAAACATTACGTAGAGAAATGGGAAACCCTGGAATGATAATTAATTCTATTTGCGTGCAAGTCACATATAGTTTATATTATATTCATGTGTCCCCAGGTATTCTTTCGTCTCCTCTAATGAGAAGCATAGGAGAGCGAACAGTTACAATAGTGAAGAGAGAATGACATACAAAAACATTTCTCAGATCTGCAGAATGGAATTAAAACATGCCAGCCTTCGAATTCTTAGAAAGGCCACGGCTACTCAGTAGCAGAGTTATAACGCGTCATGCTCTATTGGTGGAAAAATGTCTAATTCCCTCCTCGGGAACATAGAATTTCCATTTGGAATTGCTAGGCGGGCAATAATTCTATTGTGGAGTTTTATCTCCCATATGCAGTTATCAGACTGCGCCTCTTATACAGGGCTTTTGATAAGTTCACCTGCATACACCCCAGTGTCAGTGGATAGGGTCTGACACATACCACTCTGATGAGTCTAGTGTCAGACCTAAGACGAAACGCTGGTTAATAGAGCAAACGCCTGAAAAGCCTTACATCTGATCTGTCAACTGTACCAGACGCCTAGTAAAAGTAAGTTTTATAGACAGCAGGAATATTTTCGTGATGGATCGCCATATTGTAAAGATACGTGGAACAGGTATTGCCGGGAAATTTTCAACAGGTTCTCGTTGATGTTATGATACCGATTTTAAGTTAATGGCTATTAATCACTCGGAAATGTATAATAATTGTGCAGCCACAAGAAAATTCGGCATAGGCCTAAGTGAAGACAAAGCTTAAAATTGCGTACTGTACAGAAAATGCATTCAGTGGCACGCAACAAGGATGCCTTAAAGAAGTCAAAGATGAAATTGTGAGGTATGTGCACAAAAAATGCAAGGGCGGAATTGCCTTACCGCGGTGCAATAAACTCATTCGTAGACCTTCAAAGTCCGCGATTAGGCCTATACATTGCTAGCCGCTTAAGGTGGCCGAACGCGGCAAGCGAGACGTGCGTGTAGCAGCAGCCGGTTATATGTGACGCTGAGTGAAAGTGACAGTGGTATAGTAAGCAAGAATATTTTCCCGATGGATTGTCGTAGAGACGCGTGGAATAGGTATTGCCGGCAAATTGTCAAGGGATTCTCTTCGATAATATGATGCCAATTTTAAGTTAATGGTTATTAAACCCAGTGAAATAAAGAATAATTGCACAGCCGCAAAAAAAATACGGCATAACTAAAGCAATGTTCGGCATCTACAGACAGTCTAAAAATGCGTACTGTATAAGAAAGACATATGATTTTACAAAGCACTTTCTAAGCCTGATAAAAAGTTTTTTATGGTAGGGGCTTTACGTCGCACCGACACAGATAGGTCTTATGGCGACGATGGGATAGGAAAGGCCTAGGAGTTGGAAGGAAGCGGCCGTGGCCTTAATTAAGGTACAGCCCCAGCATTTGCCTGGTGTGAAAATGGGAAACCACGGAAAACCATTTTCAGGGCTGCCGATAGTGGGATTCGAACCTACTATCTCCCGGATGCAAGCTCACAGCCGCGCGCCTCTACGCGCACGGCCAACTCGCCCGGTAGTTTTTTATGGAAAAAAAAAGTGGAAGTCGTCTTGGATTCAGAGAAATACGGTAATATATTTTTTTCAGAATGAAATTAAACATACTCTTTCACGTAGTATCGAATTTCGAAAAATAAACATTTCGTTGTGTGGATATTATCCACAAAGATGCAAGTTTTGAACAAACTGATTGCCATTTCATACTGATTTTAATGTGTGTGGAGGTTTTCTCGAATTTTACAAAAAATCTGATATAATGACAATCCGCGAGTAAAATTTTCGCTATTGTGAATTCTTGCTATAACGGACTTCTCTACTGTATTTCCTTTTTTCCCCTTCACCAAATCACCACATCATCTGCAAATAGCAAAGCATTCGCTTCATCACTGCTGATCCTCTGTTTTACACGTTTCATGATTTCATCCATCAATATAATAAAAAATAATGGCGACAGTGCAATTCCTTGTTGAAACCTTTTTTGTATAAAATGTTTGAGTCACCACTCCTCACTTGTACACTGTTTTTACTGTCATCATAAAACATTTTTACCTTGTTATTTAATTATTTTGGTACATTTCTTTTCAGTAGGCATCCCCATACGTTTTCTCTTAACTGTATCATAACGTTTCTCCAAATACGAAGATGAGTTCCTTGTTCTTTTCTAGCTGTTTTTCCATTAACGTTCACACTGTTATTGTGAAGTCTATTGTTCATCTATTCAGTCTAAAGCCATATTGTTCTTCCCCTGTGTTTCTATTATATCCCTCAGTCTTTTGTGTATGACTTTCTCCTTTATTTTTAGCCCATGTGATAATAGGGTTATACCTCTATAATTTTCACATTTCTTCCTATTTCCATTTTTGAATAATGGTACAATGCTTCCTTGTTGCCAATCTACAGGTATCCTTTCATCCTTCCATATGGCATTGAGGGCCTGGTATAGCCACCGTAGTCCAAAGCTTCCTGCTTCCTTCATCATATTAGCATTTAAATAGTCTTTTCCACTTGCTTTACCTTTGGTCATTGCTTTCACCCTTTCAAGTTCCAACCATGTTATTGGGTTCTCTTCTTTTTCTCCATCTATTATTTCCATTTTCTTATCACCTTCCTCCTCTGAGCAGTCATCCTCATAAACTTTTTCAAAATTCTTTGCCATCACCTTCTGAAGACCCTTTTCGTCATGTACTATGGATCCATCTTCTCTCTCTAATGCCTTGATTTTTCCTTGATTTATTCTTTTCGATGTTATTACTCTGTGCAATAGTTTCTGATTTCCTTCAACTATCTTGCTCGATTTTGTTGGTATACTCTCCCCAACATTTCTCCTTTTCTTCCGTGATACTCCTCTTGAATTTGTTTCAATCTTTTGTATTCCACATGTAACCTATCTATCTTATTCTCATCCCTCTGATACCTTTTTTGCTTTTCCTTATCCATTTGTCTTCACCTTGTTCCTTTTATTTTGTCAACCACCATGTTTCCTTTCCCTTAACCTTTGCTTTTGTTTTCCCCGCATACATCAGTTGTTGATTCCACAAATGTCTGTCTTAAATTTTCCCACTCTTCTTCTCCACTTCGTATTTCTGTGTTAGGCAACTTCTTTTTATCCAAGGAAACTTTTTATCCAAACGTGGAATGCCATTCTTTTATCCTCGTCCAATTCCCAAATCCTGATCTTTGTTTTCTTCTTCAGTACAGTTTTAGGGATTTTTACTTCTTTTAATTCCACAATTAATAATTTATGATCACCAGGGCTCGGAACTTTAGGAAAAGTTGTATTTTTTTCATTGTGTCCATTTTCTTGTGTGATTGTATTTTGGTGCAAATCGGGTGATTATAGTCACAATTGAGTGATTTTCATTTATCATATAAATGCATAATTTGGCTATTTTTTGCCTTACGGTCATATTTTGAGCTATTTTAGTAGAAAGGTCATGTTTCGGTCATATTTCGGCGGTTTGACAACAACTGTAGGTGTGCAAAATCATCTTCCAACTTACCGAATGTGAACTAGTGTTCACAAAACTGCTTCTCAGTAGCATGCTGTTTATATAAGTGGAATACCCTTTGTATACAATGAAGGTCATAGACCTCACCCTAACCAGTCCACTGTACTGGGCAACCCGGTCTCCTAGGCAGACACAGAAATAATCCGGAAAATCCCATCCCAGCAGTGAGCTAATTACCGTATAATCTCGAATACCATCCGCCACCGAATAAGACCTGCACCCTTATTTTGAAAGAACAAAATACAATAAAAGTGAAGTCAAAATTATTTACAATCTTTACTAATACACATCAAATGATTAGAAAATACAAATAAAAGTAAACAAACATTTCCAGAACGATATATAACGAGTTCATTCATCATCATCATCAGCACCAACTTTGTAACTTTCATCACCATCACCTTCCCACAAAATGTCATCGCTGCCATCCATAGCATTATAAATGCTACATTTCCTGAAGCTCTTCTGTATGAGATCTCCAGGGATACGATTCCATGCCGTCAAAATCCACGAACACAACAGCTGAACTTCCGGGCGCTGATTGTGGCCAGTTGGCGTCAGTGTGCGATTATCAGCCGCCATCCTTTCTGTATAGAGCTGTTTCAAGGCTGCTTCAAATGGGCGGTTCACGCAGACATCCAGCGACTGTAGCATAGGCGTCATCCCACCCTGAATGACTGCTAGGTCTGTTTTCCCATCCTTGATATGTTTCTTCACAGTGTCTGTTGTGTGGCCGCGGTAACTGTCGAGAACAAGCATGCACTTTTTTGTCCCAATAATGCACCAGGGCGACATTGCCAGACACACTTTACCCATTCTTCCATAAGTGAACTGTCCATCCAGCAGTGAGATCTGACGATAACACCAGCGGTTAGATTTTTAGGAAGCGTCTTTCGGTTGAGAACAATGTACGGCATCAATTTGGTTCCATTGGCGAAAATACACATTACCATACACCGTTGTTTTTCATTACCACCTGTTCTAATGGTAACACTTTCCACACCCTTAACATTCACAGTCCTGTCCACTAGCATTTCAAAGTAGGCTGGTGTCTGATCTGCATTGCCAATTTTGGAAAGCAAATATGCATTTTCCTTCCGCAACCAAATTATGTGGCGCTGAAGCGACAATAACTTCTTATCGTAGGCACCAGGAAGACGCTGTGAAATCGAGGTGTGCCTTCGTACGCTCAACCCCTTTCTTTTATAAAAATTAAAAACCCATTCTCGGCGTGCATTAAACCCTTCCGATGAAAGCTCCTTTGCGCTCTGTAATGCCTTTAGCTGACACATTTCAGTTGACACACCATATCCCAATTCCCGCCTTTCTGTCACATATTTACAAAGTTTTTTCAATATCTGGAAACTGTACACTCAGTCCACGAAAAGCTGTTAACACATTTTTCTTCTTTCACCAATCACGAATACACGACTCGTCAATATCGTATTTCCCACCGGCAGCATGATTTCCAATAGTTTTGGCTTCCCGAACTATAAAGGGTGATTAATTTAAAAGTTCAGAGTGGAGTGCCGAGGATTAGGCGCGCTGGGAAGCGGAGACAGCGAGCGCAGTGCCCGCCATCCCAAGCAGGCATAGTCGGCTCAAAGAAGCCTCATGATTATGCGTATAGAAACCAAACTAAACTAAGCTCACCGGCCTCATAGATGCTCTGGACAAATAAGTAAATGAATAAATTAATTAACTGGAAAACTGAACTCGCCAGTATTTACAGACGATACTGAAAGTGATCTTCAGCTGCAATGCAAGCTTAACATCTTGTAATGAGATTTCGAAACACACTTTGTAGTTCATGGACACCGATAGAGCGCACAATGTTCCTAATTTCAATTTTTAATTCTTCTGCAGTTCGAGGATTATTCCTGTAAAATTTTCCTTTAACCCTTTGGCACTCAGCCTATATGCAGGTGTTTGTTCGAAGACACTCAGACTAATTTTTGTGATTTTCCAAAGCAAATTACAAAAATTCAACACGTTAAGATTTTAACACACATTAAAATAAAATTAATCACACTAATACAGGAAACTAAGAGCATTTCAGAAATGAATATACTTTCGACGTATTGTTATTGGTTAAGCCCAAAAAAATTATTAAATTTCGAAAATAAATTTTAAAAAATAAATTATTGTTTTCAATGACAGAAAAATTAGACATTGTTGCGTCTTCCTTCTTTACTCTTAGACTTGAATGAAAGAACATTTAATTCTGAATAATTTGATATTATGATGTGTGTGCTGCAATTCACTCATGAAGCATTGCACAAAGTTATTCAGTGTACATGTAACGGTCATCAATGTCAGGTCCTCGCGGTCCGATGCACAGTGAGCAGTTACGACCGTGTCACTTCCCACATAACGGGAATCACTTTCGGCAAAAGAAGGTCATTACTACTGTCTAAATCATCTGAAAATTCAAGGATATTGGCCTCATTCGGCCTTGAATATGGCCTAGCCATTACGATAAAAAGATGACGCAAGCACGTGCAACAACGGAGTTATGAAAAGGAGTAAAATTGTAGTTTACGAAGTACATCGAACACACGATATACCAAAGAAACGAAATAAACTATAAACAAAACTCATAGCAAGATCTTGTTGTATTCATAAGCCAATCGAAACAGATCCACGCAATAACAACTTCAAATAACCACAACATAAACATTCACGGTCAACAGATTTCATTTGTCGAAAATAAAAATATTTTGTAGGGCTGGTGGATATATCTGTTGAGTTAAACGCAAATTCAACGCTTTATGGTACCGTCACGATCAACTGTTACGATTTAACAGCTACGCAAATGACCAAAATCCGTAAATAAGTCAGAGCCGATGTATCGGCGCCGTGAGCGTTTTCGCCATAACTTCTCGCGCCGATAGATCGGCGCGCTGAGTGCGAAAGGGTTAAGATTTCCCCATAGATTAAAATCACATTTGGTTAAATCAGGCGAACGAGGGGGGCCTTTACTGATGATCTCATCTTAAAACACTTTCCATAACCGTCGCATAAAGCTATGCGCTGTATGGGCCGGTGCACTATCCTTCTGGGAATAGCCATGCCTTTTCTATTCTTCAGTCAATTCAGCAAAAAATGGTTTCAGAATGTTGTGAATATAACGGTCAGAAGTAATCGTGTCCTGAAAAAAATATCGGACCAATAATTCGTCGGGCACTGATAGCACACCACACACCCACCTTCACATCGTGCAGAGGTCTCGGCTGTAAAATGTGCGGGTTGTCTGTATCCATGATTCTGTTGTTCTGTGAATTGACATATCACTCAAATGAAACCAGGCTTCGTCGATCATAAAAAGAAAGTCTGGATCCACAATACCGTCGTGGACACTATTCAGTATTCATTAGCCAATTGCAAAATCTTATTCTTGCAATGAAATCTGTAGGCAGTATGTTATGGACTGAAGGAGTCCGATAAAATCGGAAATGTAACAATTTTGTTGTATTACATGCTGAAGAAGGTGAAATGCCACTTTCCTGGGGTACTCTCCAGAGCGACTTTTGTGGACTGACCCAAGGCCAACTAGATAGACAGGCCATAAGGCTCCCCCTCCACTTCGGGCGCTACGTCATACTAGTCGCCGGCCGATTCACTCCTCGCCAGTGACTTGTAGGCTGATCTGAACCACGCAGCAGTGAGGCTATCGATGGTATTTAATGATATGACGTGTGGGAACATTGTGAATTATGCCCACGTCGTGTTGTATACCTGGTTGTAAAATCAACTGTAGTTCAAAACAGCCCAATATTTCAGTATCTAAATTTCCTACTGCCTTATTTCGCAAACAAAAGTGGATCATAGCCTTCCATCGAGCTGAATTCGTCACTTCAGCAAGCTCAGTTGTGTGCATAACACACTTCGATGAACGTTTGGTAATTAGGGAGGATTCTGTTAAAAGACCTGATGAGTCTATTTTAACTGTAAAACCTAACCATTTAAAACTCTCAAAAGACGCTATTCCTAAGTTTGAAAATGTGCCTGCCTATCTGTCTAAACATCTTCCAACACCGAGCAGAACTCCTATACTGCTAATAATAAGAGTTGGCGCGTGACATTTCTTAGAGTGAGGTTTCTTTTACTGCCTGCCGAGGCGGGATAAAGGAAGTGGCTGTGTGGTTGCCATGGAAAAGAGGGTGGGGCGACCGGTTGCCATGGAGATAAAACTTCAGGGCAGCTCGTCTTGCTGGGAGTTGCCAAACCTGTCACTGATAAGAACATGTTTGTATAAGAGTGATCGCAAATGGGACGACACCGCCTGGCCAGGTAGTCTACAAAAGATCACGGCGGTCAGAATGAAGGAGGGAACAAGTGAGCCGGAAGCGAGGGGTAAGAGCATGTAGAAAGAAATGCTGGAATGTGGCAACATCGTGAAATGCCACGTGCAGTGCTCCTCTCTCCAACCTTACCTGTCAGATGCCAACTTTAGTTAAGTCTAGTATAATCAAAGACGAGAAGAAATTGAAAAACGGGAAGAAGAAAGAAAAAAAGAAAGCTGAGGAAGAAGATGACAGGATCAAGGACTTCGATGATGTTTAGGGTAATTTCAGTATTAAACGCCAGTTAGATTTTGACAAAGTTCTGGCAATTTTAACAGCCAAAGTCTCTGTATTTTAAAAATTTATATGACAGGAAAATATTCCGAAAATTGGTACTTCTTTAACATTAAACGAGGATCTTGATTTTAAAGCCATTAAACATATTTTCATGAATGATAACCCTGATATACGTTCATTAAGTGACGGGGGCAAGATATTAAAATGGTCAAATTTGAAAAGTATTTTTAACTTCCTGTTTAGTCTTGCTTATAACTCAAAAGTGACTGTCCACGACAAAATAGAAACTGTGCACAAAATAATCGAATGTTAAATTGGTGAGTGTATCATTACTGATAAATTAGACTTTTGTAAGGGACAGTTAAATTTGGCCTTTGCAAAGAAGGTATCTTACTCCTGTACACTAATAACATGATTCGCTTCAAAAATGTTCGTATTTCCTGGGGCGTAAAAGAAGGTAAGACAGTGAACGTTTCTTACAATGCTTCACCCGGTGTATTTACAGTCTTTACTGCAAAACTAGGCACGGGAAATTCGGGTATTGATGATTCACATTGGAATTACTTGAAAAAGAAACTAAAATTGTTAAATGAGCATGAGAGATTTTGTAACTTGTTGGATGGAGTCTACGTAAATCCTAAGCTGAACTATAAAGGAGGAAAGGCTTTTTTTTTGCTAGTGGGTTATAAGTCGTACCGACACATAGGCCTTATGGCAACTACGGTATAGGAAAGGCCTAAGAGGTGGAAGGAAGTGGCCGTTGCTTTAATTAAGGCACAGCCCCAGCATTTGCCTGGTGTGAAAATGGGAAACCGCGGAAAACCATCTTCACGGCTGCCAAAAGTGGGATTCGAACCCACTATCTCCCGATGCAAGTTCACAGCTGCACGCCCCTAACTGCATGGCCAAATCGCCCGGTAGGAAGAAAGGTAGAGGGAGTTGCTTTTAGTAGTAAAAGTAGAGAAAATAACACATTAGCTACAACTGCACAGACTTTTATGTTGTCATCCAGTCTTAAAAAAAATAGAGATGTTGATTGGTTTCCATGTAAGAACATAACGTACATTTCTTAGAAGAACTAACTTTGCAAGTCCTTAAAGTATTAACAGATAGGCCTATACGTTATACGATAGAATGCATAATTTCTGATAACAGTGTTAATAGGAAAATATTTGAAAAGCTGTGCAAAAGCAATGCCTAAAGCAAAATTTCCGCGAGTGATCCACGTTCGTATTCAAGAAAAAGAGTGAATCGACTCGTCACTCGTAGAAGATGGGATACGAACGGTTTGGAGTAATGTAGCAGGGTCCCTCCTTCGAAGCCTGGCCCTTCTCGTGTTGGACAGGTGTTTTTTTTTTTTTTTTTTTTTGCCAGCATGTCATTGTTATGACATTACATGAATTGCACTTTTATTAGTTCATGTTTATTTCGTCAGCTCGTAGTGGGAAGAATATTTTCCAGTGTCGGTACTTCAACTTACCTGATGTACCCTATTTGACTTTTCAGAAAAATCTCAAGTCAGAATTTTACGCCAAATGTCGATAACCGCAAACGAATTGAACAAATTTTGTTTATACTACATTTGATGTATCTTTTAAATGTAAATGAATTGTAAATACGTGAATTCCTCGAATATTTTACGCATCCAAAGTTTTCGCCTATATTTTTCGTCAAAAAGGTGCGTCAGTTACTCGAAAATACGGTATTATGCATTTTGTTGCAGGTGTCAGTGTGACATAAATATTATTATTATTATTATTATTATTATTATTATTATTATTATTATTCGCTTAAGTGTTATAAATGAGAATGATTAGGTACATTTTCTTGTAACCATTTTTATGTTTTCTTAGTTTAAGATTTTAAATTTAATGGCCAATTACCATAGTAACTCTAGATATGTATGCTTTTTTTCCCTGGCCTTTTTTCACCTAGACTGTAGTGGAATATATGTGATAAAATCCAAGAATTAAAAAATCTTATTTTTTGTTTCTAAACGTTGGCAGGTATGCAATAGTTCGAACATGCATATTCAGTTTCGTTCTTAAAAATTGCAATAGGCTTGTGGCGAACTTTTCTGTTTTCTTCAAACAGCGTCATCTAAGCTAGGTTTACCGTGCATGTATTCTGAAAACATATTTCAAGTTCCCTGTGATGGTAACCTTTTCACTATAAATTTACATAGGATCAGCGTTTTTGAGGTTTAACCAGACATGGAAGTACATAACCTCTGAAATTGGTTAGTACACAGTTGTATCTTGTTAAGGAGAAGTATCACATTCTTATTTTATTTCAGGACCTAGTATTTAAATTATGTAGCCTTCAGCCTTTAAATGGAAATTCTAAGTTCCCATGGAGGGAATTAGATTCTTTTCCACCAATAGAGCATATCAAAAATCAGATCAAAAATTAGATGGATGGCTTTTCCGGCGTTTGCTCTATTAACCAGCGTTTCGTCTTAGGTCTGATACTAGACTCTTCAGAGTGGGATGTGTCAGACCCTACCCACTGACGCTGGGGTGTATGCAGATGAACTTATCAGAAGCTTATTTATGAAGCACAGGTTAATAGAGCAAACGCCGGAAAAGCCATCCATCTCATTTTTGATCTGATTTTTGATATGCTCTATTGGTGGAAAAGAATCTAATTCCCTCCATGGGAACTTAGAATTCCATTTGGAATTGCTAGGCGGGCATTAATTCCATTGTGGAGTTTTATCTCCCGTATGCAGTTATCAGACTGTGCTTCATAAATAAGCTTCTGATAAGTTCATCTGCATACACCCCAGCGTCAGTGGGTAGGGTCTGACACATCCCACTCTGAAGAGTCTAGTGTCAGACCTAAGACGAAACGCTGGTTAATAGAGCAAACGCCGGAAAAGCCATCCATCTAATTTTTGATCTGACTTCAGCCTTTATTTCTAAGAGTTAACTGCTCTGGGTGCAGTTATTGGGAAAACATGTTGTTTACACCGGTCTGAGTTGTGGGGGATTATTAATCCATGTCAACAGCACCTTTGAATGTCAAGGACTCGAGGGACAGCTCACATGTGCATGTAGTGAGGAATGTATGAGGAAGATGATCGATTGCATTCAATATAAGCGCTGGAGTAGAGTGTATGATATTGATAACGGAAAAACTTACACAGCCGAATTTGTCTATAATAATGGATGAATCCGTAAAAGGGTTCTCACTGTAACAGAAGGATATTGCAGAGATTAATATGGGAATTTTTGAACGTTGTAATGCCATTGTTACGGTGTTCTCTTCTACTGTGCTACAGCAGCTGGGGTTGGATGTGTATCTGAGTCTATCTCACTTTAGCCCGAAATGCCCGGTCTCTAAATTCCTCTTCTGCCGTGAATCATCCTTAGCAAGCTTATGACGTCTTTTTAATTTGTTCCTAATGTCCCATAATCAATAGAAATAAATTCTTGAGAATTTTAACATTTCCTTATGCTAAATGCTGGTTTTGCCCTAATGGGAATTACATTAAATTGGATATAAAATTGCATTGCTCTTATGGACTAATTTTCGGGAATTGAAATTTCTTCCGTTAAATGCGGATTTATGCTAAATCGAGGTCATGCAAAATCGGAGGTTACACTGTGTTATGAGGTGTTTCCTCCGCCTTAGGAACTAATGTTCTTATCTCTAGGCTAGTCATGCTCATGTTAAGCCATAATTTATAATATCTGTAAGACGACAGCTGGCTATTTGAATCGCACAGACAGGAGACGAGAGACAGGCACAAAGAGTAGCGTGGAAGATGCTTGCATTTCCCTTTTCAAACTAATATTTCATCTTTTTGATGTTTATCTAAACACAACTGATCATCGTTAATTTGATGGAACATCGTGCCTTAGACGTTATTGAAATAATCATCTAAGGGTTAAAACTAGTCATCGTTACTTCAGTCACCTCTTAAGTCTTTGTGACCACTCATCATTTGCATTGCATATCACTTTGACACTGAATTCTGCTGCTGCCTTCTCTAGAGAGAGCATCAGACTGGAAAAATATCATGATGGAGGCCATGGTCTGAAACACAGACCATAGTTTGTAGTCAAGAGGATCGACATCCAGACTACCAGAAGACCAATCAGAGGTGGAAGTGAAAGCCAGCACAGCGGTTGCAAGCCATTGTGGGTTGTCCAAAAATCTTGTTTGTCTGAAACCTGTCGAGAGCTCTAGTTCTACCGTGGAAGAGGGTGTTGTCGAGGTTCTTGACCATTCTCTCCAGCCCTCCCTCCTGGTGCACTTGGGCAAAGTTGCAATCATTAGTCATGGGACCTCTTTTTTATTGAAATCTGAAGCAAAGAGCCCAATATAATCTAACCACAGGTCGTGATTCTTAATTTCTAAAATCTCGCATGCTTTGTCCACCTTTGAGAAGGAAGCACAGAAGAAGGAAAATGTATAATTATTATTTTACGAAACAAAAAATATCAAAATTTCGAAGGGTGCTGAGAACACAGTCATGTGATGGTCCAGATACATTCACTCCCTCTCTTTCCCCTTCACTTTGTTTGCAAGGGTCCTTTTCTTCTCTTTTTTTAATTTCCCTATTCTAATTACTGTAGCTTGAGATATCTTTAAACGTTGCTGCTGTTCTTTCTACAACTTTGTTAACGTCTATCAGTGGGCCTCCATTTTCCTTTCAGCCTCAAAATATTCTCGTAAGGCACACAGCATATCTCGAGCTTGAACAACAATAACTAAGCCACGCCTTGTCATTACGCTTGCCTTTTTTTTTCCGAGGGAATGAACTCTTGGTTGCCCTTGTCGTTTAGCGGCACTTTGAACGGGTTGCAACATTTTATAGTTCAGCAAATGACAAGGTGTTAAAATGACACTATACAATACTAAAATTTACACTACACTAAAATGCCAGCCTTGATAATGATACACTTATTTACACGAACAGAATAGTACTATAAATATTTGGCTGGTTTCAAAAACACACTGTACAGATAATCATATCACTCTAAGCAGACACTGTTATACAGTATAGCCCAGCCACATATGCTACGGTATACTATATTGGCAACGTGGAACTCGGACTGACCATTTCACGGAGCTTTAAGACAGAGGGGGTAGAAAAAGGGAGAGCTCATGTCGAGCTGGGATTGGCTTAAATGGGAAGCGTGTACTGGTTGCCATAGTAACTGCCTCCACTTACTACCACGCTGGGAGCTGTCAGAACACGCACATTGTTTTAATAGCACTATACTTCTGTCATCTTCATTTTGCTGATTTTGAGACCTAAGGTTGTGAAAGCTTCATGCCAGAGATCTAGTCTAGTTTGTACTTCCGTTTGTCTCACCCCATACCATTACATCATCAGCAAAAACCGAGGCATTAGTTGTTGGATCCTGTATTTTAACCGCTTTTAAAACTTCATCCATTATGATCATGAAGAGAAGTGGTGAGAGACAACTTCCTTGCTGGACTCCACTCTTTGTTTTGAACCAACCTGACCTTCCATCCTGGACCTGGACACAACACTTGGTTTCATCTTATAATCGTACTCGTGCTATGTCATCGGGCACTTTCGTATGTCTCAAACATTCCCCTATATGCCCGCTTGGTACAGGGTCATATGCTTTCTCGATATCCAGAAAAAGTTATAAGTGTTTTACCTTTCTCCCATTACTTCTTATAGAGTATTCTGGTGGCAAAAATGAGATCTATAGTTATCTATGAGGTCTAAATCCATGTTGTTCCTCCTCAAGTGTAGGTTAAACATATTTTCTAATCCTGCCCTCAAGGATGGATTCATAGATTTTGTGGCCATGTGACACCAGGGTTATAGCTCTGTAGTTAGTACATTTCTATCACTTTTTTTTTTTTTTTTTTTCGACAATGGGATGATAACTCCTTGCTTCCAGTTATTGTGTATTACATTCTCTTTCCAGATTCTGTTTATTACACTGTACATCCACTGTTGTCCAACCTCCTAGTGCTTTGATCAGCACAACACTTAATTCATCTGATCCAGTTGATGTGTTGTTTTTCAGCTTAGATATTGCTGTCTCTACTTCCAACCATGTCAGCACTTAGTGGTATTTGTGCTGCCAAATTCATAAGTTTCGTCGTCTAATGGAGTGACATTTTCATAAGAGTTCAGCAAAGTTTTGAAGTGCCTTTGGAACTCCTGTAATATTTTGATCTTATCCCTAGTCACCTAGGGTCTCCTACAAAGTCTTCACTTGGAATGACCTTGACATCATTGACATTTTTCCATACATTTTGATCCATCAGAATATAATCTATTAATGTACCTATTTTATCATCCCAGCTATATCTTGTGATTTTATGGGAGTCCCTTTTCTTGAACTAAGTGTTACTCACTTGTTATTTCTTACAGCTGAACACTCCTACTGGAGGATGGCGCAAGAAGACGAACCATTACGTGGAAGGTGGTGACTTTGGTAACCGCGAAGACAAAATCAATGAGTTGCTGAGAAGAATGGTTTAGTTGTGTGGTGTAACTTCCGTATTCTTGAGTGTGTATTATTGAAATTAAACTCTTGAACAAAAATGTGTGTGTATATTTTTTGAGATATGTAACCTGTTACATAAAAGCTTCCATAAAATACAGAAATTCATTTTATGTTGCCAACAAGACATGTACCATTGTTCCCCAAACATTATCAGAATACTGCTGTATCAATCCCAGTTCTCTGGATGGGTTCCATGAAGAACTATCCTGGTGCAAATTTGTATAAGAAACATTCTTCTCTCTCTCTCCTAATACTCCTGAATAATGTTAAGTATTATTAGGAATTTGCCATGATGACTTCTCTGGATGTGTTCTTTTGTCTTCAGTTCTTTAGCACAGATGTCAGCATTTACTAACTGTATTACAAATTCCTCTAATTACTTTTACAAATGTCAAATTATTTTGTAAATAATAGTTTGAACTTATATGGGTGGAGCACATGGGCTGGTTAATGTCAGTCCCTGAATAAATGACGAGTGGAAATGAAAAACGACGTAATTGCCGCAAATGTCATTTTGAGGTTTTTGTTATGACATGAGTCTGTTGTGGTGATCCCTAGTGATCGGCAACGTTCTCGCTCGAGACATCGCAGATCTCAAGACCGATCCTCCTGTAGTGCAAGCTGTGCGACGTACCAGTAACTACGACTGTAAACTTGATAGTATATCATTGGCAGTTATTGCGTGAAATAACGTTCTCTTATGAAAACGTGTGAGCCAATACATTTTGGCCGAGAGGTATCGTCCGACGATATCTTTTTCGGAGATACTAGGATTCAAGGACCTGATCCTCGCGAGGAAACTATGACCGAGAATATCAGAACAATGACATGGAATATAGAAGGTGCAGTGAATGCTCTAAGCATGTCCCCAATTGATGAACTCAAAGACGCTGACATTGTAATCCTAACGGAGACCTTTCTTACGAAGGACTGGAATTTTGAAGGTTTCTACGACATCCATGTTCTAGCTCTGCAGGGACTAAAAGGTAGGCCATCCGGTGGAATCACCTGCCTGCTGAAGCCGAGATTTCACCCGTTCACTGTGGAATACAAGACAGCTGAGATGGTAGTGGTTAAAACAAGTTTGTGTTGGATCATATGTGTGTATTTCCAGCCGTGGTATAGAGATGAAGATATAGATATCATTAGCATTGGACTCAACAAGGTGGGACAACAGGAACTTGTTATACTCGCTGGAGACCTTAATTGCAGAGTCGATATTGACAATACTAAGTCAGAGGCAGTCCTCGGATTCCTTCTAGGAGAAGGTCTGAGCCTGATCAACTCTTACACAGAGAAGACATACATTAGTCGCAACGGGAGTAGCACGATTAATTTAGTATTCTCAAATATGAAGAAAGTGACAAACGTAGTGCAAAGAATACAGAAGAATGTCGTCAGGAAGCATCTACCTGTATTGACAAACTTTACTGTACAGCAAAGCATTCCTACCACATCTCATACCATAAAACGGACCAGAGCACTAGATGTACAAACGATCGAGGAATCCACCCCTTTGATCACAAGCAATACAGCATGGACACATAGACACCGCTCTACAGGAACTAGAAGACATCATACTCAGCGCAACGACAGTAGCACCGGCATTCAAGAGGAAAACCAAGCCCTGGTTCAACGCAGCCTGTTACCAGTCCAGGAAAACAACGATTCAATCGCTGCACGCGGCGTTAATGTCACCCTGTGAAACCTCCCATCGCGAATACTCCAGGAAAAGACAGCTACAAAGCGCTGATCAGAGAAACAAAGAGGAAATATTCTGATGAAACAGTGGAGAAGCTAAGAAGAACCCCTTCAAGGTCTTAAAGCCGAGGAATCCAACCTTCCCGAGAGACATTCCAATGGAGATATGGCACGACCACTTCAGTAAAGTGTTAGTCTAAAGACACTGGACCTTGCAATGCTACTGTTAGCCAAGGAAATGTGAGAAGCACTGAGTCATTCACTCAAGAAGAGATAGAAGTAATTGCAACACTGGAACCCAATAAAGCCCGTGGACATGATTTGATTTTTAGTGAGTACCTGCAGAGTTCAGCTCAAATATTAGCAAACGCATGGACTGTGCTGTTCAATGAATGTCTCCAGCAGGGCAGAATTCCGGACAAGTGGAGGATTTCGAGGGTTAAAACACTGTGCAACGGTAGAGGAGATCCGAGTAATCCTGATTCCTACAGAGGTATAGCGCTAGAATGTACATTATATAAAGCTCTGACGAAACTTCTGACCTTGAAACTGACAGCCATAGTAGACAAGTGTATCCCAGAGGAACAGTTCGGTTTTAGGAAATGTCGATCGACAATTCAAGCAGTAGAATGTCTACAAAACGACCTAAATGGGGCCCTTCGACATCCAAAAGGGAAACTGAATGTTATCTTCGTTGATTATACCAAGGCATTCAGCATTATCAACAGAACGAAGCTAATGAAACTCGTGCAGCTCGTAGGACAAGAGAACTATACGATTCTGGTGAAAAGTATACTTTCGAGGAGCTATATCGAAGTGGACGATGCACTTATTACCTCTAACCCGATTGACCAGACGACGGGAGTCTTAGAAGGGGACCCACTTAGCCCCCTCCTATTCAACGTTGCTACATACGACGTGGTGCAGGCAACAAAGACAGAAGACGTAAAGGTATACCTGTACACGGATGATATTGCCCTGGTTTCAACATCGATCACTTCGCTACAAAAAGCTTTCGATCACCTAGTTGTCTGGGCGAATGACAACGATGTACAACTCAACAGGCTGAAGACGGTGAAAATGACCTTCAAGAAAGGAGGACGCAATATACTTGGGCCAGCAACCATTAATCAATGTGAACAGATTCAAATATCTGGGAATAACTCTTCAGGCACAGGGGAGAACATTTTCTGCACATGTGAAAGATAGAGTGGCCGCATCTCTGATTGCAATAAATAATATCAGACATATTAAGATTTCACTCCGAACAGCGATGGAACTATTTAAGATCATATCCGTAGCTACGTATAGGTTACAGTTAATCTGGGAATGCCTTACAAAAACGAACTTTAAGGACATCGAAAATGTTAAGGCCACGTATATGAAGCGAGTCCTCGGCGTCTCCAAATTCTCCCCATCCAGATTGATCTACGAGTTGTGCAGAGAAACGATGCTTTTGGAAGATCTCCGCCTACAGCTTCGACTGCCATCCACGCCAGCTTACGAAGAAATAGTCTCCGAAGACCAGAGGAAAAAGAAAGACATTTTGATTGACTTCTACAGCACAGAAGCGATGACGACAAATGACTGGAAGGAAGCGAACTACGAGCTGAGGCAGCTCGTGACAAGGTTTGCGATACACGGCTTTCACTTCAAAGTCTGTTGCACGGATCGATTCCATGAGCCATGTGAAGACTGTAGTTCATTGCGCGGCAAGCTATGCGATCGATACAACGTGCAATTTTGTGAGGACCGGCGTATGTCGCTGTGTAGACAGAATTATTTGATGAAATTGTAATTTTATGATAATCTACTTTGTACAGTGTAAGTTTATGGCCATCGGCTGCAATAAACGTATTATTTAAAAGCCTGGAAAAGTACTGCACGTTCAACTATGAACCTTTTAATACCATTAACTAAAGTGGAAACAGAATGTCAACTGTTCACGACTTGTTTGGGGTGGACATTTTAGGTTAATAGTAGTGATGGGCAACGCTCTCGCTCGAGACTCGAGGATGACGTCACAAATCTCGAGACTGATCCTCCCGTAGTGCAAGCTGTGCGAAGTACCAGTAACTACGGCTGTAAACTTGATAGTATATCATTGGCAGTTATTGCGTGGAAATAACGTTCTCATATGAAAACGTGTGAGCCAATTCATTTTGTCAAAAGCTTGGGAAAGTACTGCATGTTCAACTTTGGACCTCTTAATACCATTAACGAAAGTGAAAAACGAATGTCAGTATCTTAAAATGTTCACGACATATTTGGAGTGGCCATCTTAGCTGAATAACCCTACATAATTTGTGAATAACTGTAGATAGGATACTAGTGGCGTGCAATGTTCGAACTTGAGACGGGGAAGATGTGCTTTGCTACATATGCAACCCCCATTACATATGAGTGGAACGTGTAATCTAAAATGCCCGATTTTGCTCCAATTCTTTCAGCAGGGGTGATGGGCTACGCTCTCGATACCGATTCTCGGGTGCTGCGAGCTGTGCTACGTCCCAGTAACTACGAGTGTAAGCTAGATAGTTATCATTAGCAGTTCTCATATGGAAACGTGTGTTACGATAAATTTTGTCTAAAGCCTAGAAAAGCACTACATGTTGAACTATGAGCTCCTTAATACCATTAACGAAAGTGAAGACAGAATGCCAGTATCTTAAACTGTTCACGAGTTATTTCAAGTGAACTTCTTATCTGAATAACTGGTATAATGTGTTAATAACTGTTTTTAGGATGTAAACCTACCTGGATGCCTCACAATCGTCGGCAGGGTACCTTCTTGTGATTCAGGCCGGGCCAGAGGTGTTCTGTGACTATTCCTCCTCATGTATTTTTAAGTGTCGCGGCATCCCGGAAGTTTTTCTGCAGACGTATTTTACTTCTTTTGAATAAAAAAATACAGCGGGCTGTGCTATGTGGCATCTCTTCAAAATAACCGACATCCACGACTTACGTTGCATTTGGGACGTTGTCTTCAAGTTGTCGCGTACAACTAGACACAATTACACATTGCACTGTCATATACCGAAGTACCTAATTACCGGTATTATTATTAACAAATACATTACAAATGAGACATATCCCAGTGGCAATTGTCACTAACAGTAGAGTAATAATAACCAGCATACTGATGTGGGCAAGTTTTCCTTCGTAAACAGCACCATAAGGGATTGGAATAAACTACCTGCAGCAGTCTTTGATAGATTCTCTGTCGATATCAAATTCTTTAAGATGATTAATGCTAGTGTAAAGTGAAAAAATTAAAAGCTGTAACTGACGGACACTGAATTTGTAAATTTCTTCTGGATTTAGAATGTTAAACGAGTAGTATTCATGAAATTGCTTGTTGTACTCTTGTTGTTGTAGTTGTTGTGTAGTTTTGTTTTAACTTTAATATCACTTGTAGTGTTAAGCTTGTAGTACGTTCAACCTATAGTATTGTAAGCCATAGTGTTAAGTAATGGAAATGCTTAAGCTGTGTGTGAATTTGTGTATAATGATGCTGGATTTAGAAAGTTAAACTCGTAGTATTTCTTGTCATATTTTCTTTCGTTGTTGTCGTTATAGTTGCAGGGTAATGATGGTTTAACTTCACTTTATTATCACTTGTAATGTTAAGCTAGTAGAAAGCTCAACATGTAGTATTGTAAGCGGTAATGTTATGCACTGGAAATACAGAATTTTTGTATGATGATGCTGGATTTAGAATGTTAAATTAGTAGTACTTCTTGTAATATTTCCTTTCCCTGGAATTGCTGGTTGTACTCTTGTTGTTGTTGTTGTTGTTGTTGTTGTTGTTGTTGTTGGATAATTATGCTAACTTTACATATGACGCGAATACTCTATAACAATGTAAGGAATTACTTCTTTCGTCTACAAAATATCGGTAAACACTAGCAGTGGTCATAATTGATATTAAATGTGGGGTCTGATAACAATGTACACCTACCCGTCAAAAGAATTGGAGCATACTCAAGCATTTTAGATTACACTTGTGCGTAATGGTGGTTGCATATGCATGCAAGGTGCATCTTGCCTCGTTTCGAGTTCGAATATTGCACGCCTCTAGTATCCAGGTACGTGTACCTACAGTAGCAGTCGTGTACCTACCAGTGCACACAATGCTAGAATGCGTTTTCTTTATCATTATGTTATACTGCGTCAAAATGGACCTCGGTAGAAATGAACGCCCTACTCGCTTGTTGACATGTATTTACGAAATTGACAAGGCCCGCGGTTGGCTATTCGCGTACTCGGCACAAACAACATTCAGCTTCGACTACCTGTAGGCCTGCCCGCCGCACAATGCAGGGACAACGCTTTCGAGATCTCTCGAAATTTCTCGCGAGAAATAGTGCCTGCGCTAGTCTCGAGAAATCTCGAGACCTCGTCTCAGACTGCCCATCACTAGTTATTAGCAATGCATAATTTGTGAATAACTGTAGATAGGATGTACACCTACTTGGATACTAGAGGCGTGCATTATTCGAACCGGAGACGGGGAAGATGTGCTTTGCTACATACGCAACCCCCATTACACATGAGTGGAGCGTGTAACAGGGGTGATGGGCAACGCTCTCGAGACCAATTCTTGTGTGAGACGTCCCAGTAACTACGAGTGTTAAGCTTGATAGCTATCATCAGCAGTTCTCACATGGAAACGTGTGCGACGGTAAATTTTGTCAAAATCCTATGAAAGCACTGCATGTTGAACTATGAGCTCCTTACCATTAACGAAAGTGAATACAGAATGCCAGTATCTTAAACTGTTCACGAGTTATTCTGGTGGACTTCTTAGTTGAATAACCCGTATAATTTGTTAATAATTGTTATTAGGATGTAATCCTACCTGGATGCCTCACAATCGTTGTCGGCAGGGTAGTTTCTTGTGATTCAGACCGGGCCGGAGGTGTTACGTGACGATTCCTCTTCACTGATATGCGTTTGTAAGTGCCGGATCATCCCAGAAATATTTATGCCGATGTATTTTACTTCTTTTGATTTTGCAACACAGTGGGCTGTGCTATGCGACATCTCTTAAAAATAACAGACATCCACGATACGTTGCGTTTCGGACATCGTCTTCAAGTTGTCGCGTACAATTCGACACAGTTCACATTGCACCGTCATATAAGGAAGTACGGTACCTACCTAATTATGACATGAATACTCTATAGCGATTTAGATTCCACTCATGCGTAATGAGGGTTGCATATGCCGCAAGGCGCATCTTGCCTCGTCTCGAGTTCGAATAATGCACGCCTTTAGCATCCAGGTACGTGTACCTACAGTAGCCGTCAGGTTGTGTACTTAAACCACTCATTCGTGTACCTACCAGTGCATACAATGCCCGAATGCGTATCCTTTATAATTATGTTATACTGCGTCAAAATAGACCTCGGTATAAATGAACGCCCTAGTCGCTTGTTGATACGTATTTACGAAAATGAGAAGGCGCGTGGTTGGCTATTCGCATACTCGGAACAAACAACGTTCAGCTCCGACTACCTGCAGGCCTACGACACGCTGCTCCCCGCACATTGTGGGGACAACGCTCTCGAGATTTCTCGCGAGAAATAAAGCCTGCGCTAGTCTCGAGAAATCTCGAGACCTCGTCTCAGACTGCCCATCACTATCTTAAAACGTTCACGCCTTGTTTGGAGTGGCCATCAATATTCACAGTCGTGTTCGAACTCTCATTGAGTGAGGTTGTTCCCAGCGAAAACGAATGTTATTCATCTTAGCGTGTGCAAGTTGCTGCCTTGGTAGCAGAGTGACTTATTATTTAATATCGTGTGCTATATTCTGAGTGCTATTGTGTTTTTTCATGTAATTTATTCACTATGGCATTTGACAGTGGGGGGGGGGGAGGAACTAACCGTAGTCCGAACCTTCTAAAGGGTGACAATTTATTGGTAGATGTTCCAGTTGATATGACTGACTCAATTATTCTCAATTCAGATAATGGGGAAGATGACTCCATTGATTCTCTTGAGGATAGAACACCTAACCCAACACAAACAACCAGTACCGCCATTCAACAGTCTGACAACCCTCCAATTGGGGATGAACAGAATACTAATTCACATCCGATTCCCAGAAGTAAAATTCCACCAGCGACACGATACCCTGGCAATCATATGGGCCCCTATCTTGTGTTTGTTGAAGCAAATGGTAACAAAAATGTGGGCAACTTACACCCAATGGCATTGGGTAGGCTCTTTTATGAACGAAAAATTCCGGGTATCAAAGCTATTCATAGAAAAGGAAAAAATCGGATCCATTTAACTTGTTTCACAGCTGACGCTGCTAATCATTTTATGCAACACCCCATTCTGAATGAGAAAAACCTAAAAGCTTATATACCTTCCTCCAATGTCTACCGGGTCGGTTTAGTAAGGGGAGTAGATTTGACGTTAACTGAAGATGAAATTAAGAAATTTATTGATTCACCTCTGCCGGTTATAGGTGTCCAACGCCTTAAAAGAAGGAAATCTGACGCTGATTCATTCGAGTATGTTCCGACAGGAACTGTTAAGGTCACTTTTGAAACTCAAGTTCTCCCTCAGCAGATTTCTTTTCTTAGCGTCATTTTGGACGTTCAGGTTTTCATCTTTAATCCTATTATTTGCAAACATTGTCAACGTTACGGACATACAGCTCTCAATTGTCAGGCGAAAACTCCTCGTTGTGGCCGATGCAGCAATAACCATGTCACGAAGGACTGTCAACAAACGCTTGTCAAATGCCTCCACTGTGATCAGAATCACCAAGTAGGATCCTCGCGATGTGCTATACACCAACAACAGACGGCCATTAAGAAGCACATGTGTACTGAAAACGTTTCCTTTGAAGAAGCCGAAAATAGGCTGCAAACCGTTACCTATAATCCTACCATACTACCCCATCATTTTCCGTCCTTAGCTGAAACTCTGGGAACCAGACCTGATAATTTTAACCCGCGTAAACGTAAAATCACTACCTATGTACACCGGGAACCTCGTCCACCCCCACGCCCGGGTTATGATAGGGAGACCTATCTCAATATAATACGAACCCCCTCAACGGAAAAATCACCAGCTAACGAAACTCTGACCACCCATACTATTACACCGGCGGTCCCTACTAATCTTGCTAGCGAAAACGAGCAGGGAATAACCCCTTCGACATCAAAAGTACCCCCTGTTAAAGATATACGAAAAGAGATCCAGGACGACTTCGTTAATCTGATGGAACTAATGGGACCAAATGTCCAATGGCGACACTTATTAAAGTTGATACTTGATAAAATCCTCCCCATTTTAGATACTAAATATGCAGATACTGCAATGGAACTGTAGGAGTGTGGTAAACAAGCGACATGAGTTAATCCTACTCATTAACGAATTCCAACCAGATATTATCTTCTTACAAGAAACATGGTTTTCAAATTATATTAACTTTCGCATTAAGGGATATACTATCGAACGATTAGATGGTGCAGGATATGGTGGAATTGCAATTTTAATTAAGAATTGCATATCCTATCATCTTCTACCATCGGAACAGGCTATAGCAGGCACTTACTTTCAGCGCATACAGATAAAAGATTTTCTTTTCTAACTTTTACTGACCTCCCGATATACATGGTTCCTACCTTAATTGGTCCTATTTTTTAACCAATTTACCGGTGCGAAGCAAAATATTATATGTGGAGACTTCAATGCTCATCACATAACTTGGGGAAGCAAGAGCAATAGCTCCAAAGGAACTCATATCTAAACCTCTTCTCTTCAAGTCAACCTCACCATAATTAATGATGGATCACCCACCCGGCTAACAGCCCCTACAAATGCTCCGAGCGCGTTGGATCTTACTACATGTACCACGGATATAGCGCATAAATTATCTTGGCAAACTATTAAGGATCTTCATGGTAGTGATCACTTCCCCATTCTCGTTACATTCTCGTTACCTTTTTCAACTCACACTCTTCCTCGGATACCTATACGCAATCTGAATAATATGGATTACGATCTCTTTTCGCAATTTATTCAGGATTATTTCAGTCATACCTTTAAAATGACATCCGCGGAATATGATTCGCTTTTACACTGTATAAAATCGTACCTCGACATCTATCATCCAATCATTTACAAAACCTCAACCAATCATAATCCAACGCTCAAAATCCTTTGGTGGGATCAAGAATGTGAGGTCTGGATTAGACGACGGAGAAACCTGCTGAAAAATTTACGAAAACATTTTACTTTTACTAATTACATGCAATATAAACGAATCTGTGAAAAAAATAGATGTTTATTTAACAATAAACGTCGAATCGCATGGAAAACCTTCGTAGAGAGTATTAACAGTACTACATCCAGCAAGATCATCTGGGCCAAACTTCGCTCTCTTAGTAACTCTCGGCACACACCCCAACCTATAGCTTTATCTCCGCCCCAATTATATCAATTCTACTGCAATCTAACACCCGATTTTGTTCATCCTGATTATCTCTTAAGTTGTTCCTACACATCTAATAAATATCAAACTTTGATGAATCCTATTACATATCAGGAATTAGAAGTCGCCCTACATAAAAAAACTACATCCCCAGGGCCAGATTTTATAACTTACAAGATGCTCAGCTCTCTACCAACTAAGGCTAAATCCATTATTCTTAACCGGTATAATAAAATTTTAACAGATACTTTAGTACCATCAGACTGGAATAATTTTGACATCATTCCAATACATAAACCAGGCACTGATCCCTTACAACCTCGAAATTATAGAGGTATAATAGTAGGGTCCTGTCTCCGCGAAACCTTTCAACGCATCCTTCTCCGCAGATTAATATGGCAACTAGAGTATCATAATGATTTACCGAAATGTCAATTTGCTTTCATAAAAGGACGAAGTACTACAGATGCCATAAATAGTTTTCTAACGGACCTCTTAGCACGGTGCCGAAAACAAGCTACTATAGCGGTTTTTCTCGTTGTCAAAGTAGCTTACGATAATGTTGATCTTCACATTTTGTTTCAAAAATTACACAAGTTAAACTTCCCACTACCCCTTATTCATATATTTAAAAACCTTTTACTAAATCGAACATTAAATTTGAAAAATTATAGACTTAACGCTTGTGCACGACAGGCCAATGTCGGGATTCCGCAAGGGGATATATTAAGTGGCATACATTTTACTTTATATACACGTGATTTGGAACGAGTAGTAACTCCTCATGCACGTATATTGCAATTTGCAGACGACATACTGATCTATACCACACAAAATAACGTCGACCAATGTCGTCACTCCATCTCCCAAGCCCTCTCCCATATACATGAGCGGATGGAACACCACGGTTTAGAAATCACACACTCCAAAAGTGCCGCTGTTATATCTACCCAAAAACGAACATATGACAAATCTGCACTACCATATGCCAACCACCATATTGCTATTCAACCCTATACCAAATATTTAGGAATTTTCATAGACAATAAGTTAAATTGGAAGACACATTTTGCCCGAGTGAAGTCCAACATTGAAAATACAATCAAACTTCTTAAGTCCTTAACTCGTAGAAACTGGGGATCGGATCCGGCCACGTTACTACTTATATATAAAAATTCAATCCGGGCAAGGAAAGATTATGTCTGCCATTTCTTCGATACGGCGTCAACGACCAACCTAAAAACTAGACACGTTACAATTCAACTCTTTACGAATCATATTAGGTGCATTACGGACAACACCCACCAATGCCTTACTGGTTGAAGCAGCAGAACTACCCTTTGCTATACGACGAGAATATCTAGCGTCTAAATATTTACTTAAAATGATAGCTCTGAATCGTTATCCCATTTTACCTCAATTGCAGCTTTTAAATGAGTACCACATATGTCAAAAATTGAAAGCCAACAACATACCGGCACGTCTACTGGCATACGAAGTAATTTTTCCCTTAAGAAATAATGATGTACAGACAAGATCATTACCGGCATACTCTCACGAATACAACTTATCTACATACCACCCTTCCATCATAACTACTACTTTCGAACACCTTCCGGGTAATCTGAAGAATAATCCCACTCTAGTTAATAAAACTTTACAAGCATTTCTCAATCCGCATAAACTATACACCAATTGCTTTACAGACGGATCTAAGACATCAGAGGGAACTGGAGCTGCCTATTACATCCCCCAGCTTAACTTTCAGCAACAATTTAAATTACCACCCAACGCTTCCATATACACTGCTGAAACCTTTGCTATTCGACAAACTCTTTTATGTTTACGGCAATATAATATTCCCAATGCCATCATCTGTACCGATTCATTAAGTGTTCTTCAAAGTATCAAAACCCCGCAGGAATCTTCTAGTTGGTATATATGGAACATCCGTAAATTGTTATACAACCTTTCCGTAAATCAGCATGATATAATATTAATTTGGATACCAAGTCATTGCAGCATACCCAGTAATGTTCAGGTTGATCGTTTAGCTAAAGCAGCAGCTGCAGGACAAGGTCTTCCCTATCACCTCGCCATTTCACACACGGATTATTCCCCTACTATCAAACAGAACGTACTTCAAAAACGGTCTTCTCTCTGGAAAAATTCCGAAAAAACGAAGGGTAAAGCTTATTATCAACTACAACCGGAACTGCAAAGAACCCCCTGGAACACTATGGGCACTTACTCTCGGAGACATATAACTACACTAATTCGCTTACGATTCAATCATGAGCTTACACCTGAATATAAGTATAGATTTCATATCAGTGACACAGATACTTGCGCCTGTCAGCAAGCAAGTGGTACGATTCATCACATAGTATTCCAATGTTGTAACTATTCTAACCAACGAAAAACGTTTTTTCAAGCACTAATAAATCATAACGTTCCTCTACCAACTATTGTCGCTTGTCTTATTCCTACTCCTACGGAACCATTAGTTAATATGCTCACTAATTTCCTTGATGAATGTAAAATCGCCTTATAAGTCACTTTCATTTGCCTACACATGTCACTAACATTCTCACACTTACATTACATAACCTGACTATTCCTTTAATCTGCACATGTTAACAACAGTACAAATCAGCTCACCGATAATAGAAGAACTTCCATATCTATCATAGATATCACATATCGGCGAAGCTCAACTTTTTATTACAACCTAATATAGGGTTAAATTAATACTTTAATCATTCTTTACCAGCACAAGCCTACTCCTCTGATTCTTCCTTAACCACGAAAAGCAACTTCTAAAACTTGAATTACCCAAGATTAACAACCTAGAACCTACGGATATTATTTCAATACAAACAAGTGCATTACCAAACGGTGTGTTTATTGGGTACGGAGTTAAAACTAAGCCCAACAACATACAAGAAGAAGAAGAAGGAGTGGCCATCTTGGCTAAATAACTATGCATAATTTGTGATTAACTGTAGATAGTATGTAGACCTACTTGGATACTAGAGGCGTGCATTATTTAATCCTGAGATGGGGAAGATGTGCTTTGCTACATATGGAACCCCCATTACACTTGAGCGGAACGTGTAATCTAAAATAACCGAATTTGCTCCAATTCTTTCAGCAGAGGTGATGGGCAACGCTCTCCAGACCGTTTCTCGTGTGCTGCGAACTGTGCGACGTCCCAGTAACTGCGAGTGTAAGCTTGATAGTTATCATCAGCAATTCTCATATGGAAACGTGTGCGACGATAAATTTTGTCTAAAGCCTAGGAAAGCACCGCATGTTGAACTATGAGATCCTTAATACCATTAACGAAAGCGAAGACAGAATGTCAGTATCTTAAACTGTTCACGAGTTATGTCAGGTGAACTTCTTAGCTGAATAACCTGTATAATTTGTTAATAACTGTTATTAGGATGTAAACCTACCTGGATGCCTCACAATCGTTGTCGGCTGCGTAGCTTCTTGTGATTCAGACCGGGCCGGAGGTGTTCTGTGACGATTCCTCTTCATTGATATACGTTTGTAAGTGTCGGAATCCCACCAGTATTTCTGCCGACGTATTTTACTTCTTTTGTATAAGAAATACAGCGGGCTGTGCTCTGTGACATCTCTTCAAAATAACTGACATCCACGACTTACCGGTACGTTGCGTTTCGGACATAGTTTTCAAGTTGTCGCGTACAACTAGATAATTTCACATTGCACCGTCATATATAGAAGTACCTAATTATGGCGCGGATACTCTATAACATTGTAAGTTATTATTTCCTTCGTCACCAAAATATCGGTAAACAGAAGCAGTGGTCATGTTATTGAATGTGGGGTCTGATAACGATGTACACCTACCTGCTGAAAAAATTGAAGCAAACTGAAGCCTTTTAGATTACACATTCCACTCATGCGTAATGGTAGTTGCATAAGCAGCAAGGCGCATCCTGCCTCGTCTCGAGTTCGAAAAATACACGCCTCTAGTATCCAGGTACGTGTACCTACCAGAGCATACAATGCCAGAATGCGTATCCTTTTTAATTATGTTATACTGCGTCAAAATATACCTCGGTAGAAATGAAGCCCTAGTCGCTGGTTGACACGTATTTACGAAATTGAGAATACCCGTGGTTGGCTATTCGCATACTCGGCACAAACAACATTCAGCTCGGACTACCTGTAGGCCTACGACACGCTGCTAACCATACAATGTACGGACAACGTTCTCGGGATATCTTGAAATTTCTCGCGAGAAATCTCGAGACCTCTCTGACTGCCCATCACTAGTGATCCCTCTGGAAAGGATTCATGTACCAGAAACATTTATATTCGTTCCAATCCCGGTACACAGATAGCGTTAGCATTTCGAGCAGACTCTAGTGCTAGTGACCGTGGCCTGGAGAGTGGCTCATGTGCCTAGGGAGGTCCTATCGTCAGTATGTGTAGTGCCGCAGCTTGCACCGCATTACATCGTACTAGCCAGTGTTGTTATCGTGGTTGTATAACACGTTATTTCATTGTGTGTGTAATACAGATGAACTGACATGGAACGTCATACGTCTCGGAAGATTTACAAATCTACGATAAACAAAGAGCGTAAGAAGAAACGTACCGCTGGTAAACCGTACACATCTACAGGTCGTGAGATTCCTGGCAAGAAAGCGCGATCACAACTTACATCTAAGTGTAAATATCCTTGAAAGACGTTACTGCGGGAGTACGGGGAGAGTCTGTTCACCCAGTTCTACACTTTGGGCGAAAATGAGCAAGGTACATTCCTTTTAAATAGACTGGAACTTATGAACGTAAACAGAAGACGACACGGAGCATACAACCATCTGTCAGAAAGGAAGAGTAACAGTGTCCCTAACGGAAGACATTAAAGGACATATTCGCTGTGACAAATCGGCGGCTTCGGACACTTCAAGAAAAGAAAAAGAAAGGTGTTATGGTTTGTGAAGACAGAAGGGGGAAAAGTGAAGGCTCAAACAGGCATAAGGTTAAGTTCACCACAAATGACAGGGATCTAGTGAAAAACCATATACATTCTTTTCCTCGAAAATGCAGTCATTACGCTAGGAAGAAATCGCAGAAAGAATATCTTAGTCCTGATTTAAGTTACCACCGGATGTTTGCTGCGTCCAAAGAAAAGTATACAGATAATAAGGTGACATACAAATACTATTGCGGCGTCTTAAAGACTGATTTTAAGACACGCCATTGCTAAACCCAGAACAATACACTTGTGACAAGCTGCAGGCCGCTGTGAAAGCCACGTCTTCAGAGTCGGAACGCCATAAGGCCAACAGTGAAGCAGAGCGAGTGGAAGAGACAAACACTTCTGAAAAGTGATATCGGTGATTCCCAGTTACCCACCAGTAGTACCTGCACAGTGAGTATGTATATGCAACAGGTTCTGTTTGTTCTGACCCTCAGGCATTCCAGTATGTTTTACTCATGACAACTAGCTTGTTATAATCGAAGTATACATGATTATGGCACCAATGAGTTTCTTGTGCTTGTGGGATGAAGGGAGCGAGGGTAGAGGGGTAATAAAATATCATCTTGTTTATTCAAAGTGATGACGTAAATTTTTGAAGAGTTCAGCTACAGTCCATGAGCCACTGTATAATTTTAGGAATTAGCACTTCTTGTCGAGATCCAAAAATTATGAAGAAAGTCTCCGATTAAATGTATAAATGTATTACGCAGCAAGTTCTTGAAGAGTAGATCGGCACTGTGCTTCCAAAAGTTACGTAAGTTAGATCAACGCATAGTACTCCCTAAAGACTTTAATGCTTCACTATCAGCAACATACAGAATTCTTTATACTTAGCAATTTATTTATCTGGTCATTGTTTTACATTTATTTGTGATTGGCTGATGATGACAAAAAAACTGGTCGAAACCGGTACCAATTTTAATTATACTTTCCTTTGTCTTATTAGTGTCCGGATATACAAACGAAACGTTATATGGTGTGACAACTGCGCATCACAAAACAACAGGATGATAATGACACTTATTTATTTAGTTGCTAAAGACCATTTTGATACTATTGATTTCAAATTCTTAGTGTCCGGACATTGTTTTATGACATGTGACTTATGTCTCACTGAGAAAAGAAACGAGTAATGAAAGCCATGATCCCGGATGAACTAGAGGCCGTTAAGTCTGCAACACCAAAAAATCCATTCAAGATAGTTAATATGGGTAAAGATGATTGGTTTGACTTTGGAGCTCTCGCCAACGAGTACATCAATACTACCAAGCTGCAGCTCAGTAAAGTAATACCTGTCAGAGCGCCATTCGATAGTGATTGGGTGTCCTATAAGATACTTGAAAACAGAAAATGTGAGGGCTTCTCCGTGTGCTGAAGCATCATCATATCAGTGAAGAAAAGAAGGATCCGCTGGCACTCTGACTACTTAGATGTAGTAAAGTATAGAGATTACTATCGTCAGCTATGTCAAGAAGAAACCGTGTGTTTACAACCATGTGCAGTGTAACATTCATATGTGGATATTATCCCCTTCATAACACGTTCTGCACGTATTGTATGTTTCGTTTCATAATGACGATTACAGGGTTCTTTAACGTGTTTATGCTATATAGGAAAGATACTTGGTGTGTGGTTCAATTACGAAACGTGCACAATCGTAAAACTTAAGAAATGTGTCATTTGCTTACTCTTTTCACGTTAGATAATATGTAGGCTTACATCACAATGTATGAGAGATATAATGTAGTGATGGGCAACGCTCGAGACTGCAGTGCAAGCTGTGCGACGTACCAGTGACTACGTCTGTAAACTTATAGTATATCATTGGCAGTTATTCCGTGAAATGACGTTCTCGTATGAAAACGTGTGAGCCAATACATTTGGTCAAAAGCCTGGAAAAGTACTGCATGTTCAACTATGAACCCCTTAATACCATTAACGAAAGTGAAAACAGAACGTCAGTATCTTCAACCGTTCACGGCTTATTTGTGGTGGACATCTTAGCTGAATAACCATGCATGATTTTGTGAATAACTGGAGATAGGATGTACACCTACTTGGATACTAGAGCCGTGAATTATTCGAACCTGATACGGGGAAGAGGTGCTTTGCTACATTTGCAACCCCCATTACACATTAGTGGAACGTGTAATCTAAAATACCCGACTGTGCTCCAATTCTTCTTACCTGGGTAGAAATGAACGCTCTCGAGACCGATTCTCGTGTGATGCGAGCTGTGCGACGTCCCAATAACTTCGTGTGTAACCTTGATAGTTATCATCATCAGTTTTCATTTGGAAACGTGTGTGACGATAAATTTTGTCAAAAGCCTAGGAAAGCACTGCATGTTGAACTATGAGCTCCTGAATACCATTATAAGTGAAGTTATGCCACGTGGACTTCTTAGCTGAATAACCCGTATAATTTGTTAATAACTGTTATCAGGATGTAAACCTACCTGGATACCTCACAATCGTTGGCAGGGTAGCTTCTTGTGATTCAGACCGGGCCGGAGGTGTTCTGTGACTATTATTCTTCATTTACATTATGTGTTTTTAAATGTCGGATCATCCCGGAAGTATTTCTGCCGACGTATTTTACTTCTTTTGAATAAGCAGCACAGCGGGCTGTGCTTTGTGACATCTCTTCAAAATAATCGACATTCACGAATTACGTTGCGTTTCAGACATCGTCTTCAAGTTGTCACGTACAACTAGACACAATTTCACTATGCACCGTCATGTATCGAAGTATCTAATTATGACGCGAATACTCTATAACATTGTAAGGAATTATTTCTTTCGTTACCAAAATATCGGTAAGCACAAGCAGTGGCCATATGTTATTGAATGTGGGGTCTGATAACGATGTACACCTACCTGTCGAAAGAATTGGAGCAAACAGAAGCATTTTAGATTACACATTCCATTCATGAGTAATGGTGGTGGCATATGCAGCAGGGCTCATCCAAGGTTAATAGAGAACAGTAAGATTAGTCATTCCGCGTTACGGGCTGCCATTGGTTGTCGCTGTGACATCACCATGGAACATCGCTGGTAGCCGCTGACGGCAGATTGTATTAGTGCGCGGGTAATGTTTCACATTTTAACAATATACCGACGTGGTATTTTAGAATTTTTGAACGTCATCCAATGTATTCTATAGAAACAGATATTCTGTAGTGCTACAAAATAAGAGGTAATTAGAAGTGCGCGATATGTTAGGTTTAAATCAACAGATTCGGGACAAATAAGACTATTTATATTAACTGATATTCACTCTTACCTCAGTGAAGATAATGATGAAGAAATGCATGGAATCTGCACCTCACTGTGACTGACAAATGGCGATGGTTTTATATCACAAATACTGTTAATTTGTTCAACACGTCACGGTGAAACTTACAGGACACATTGCGATATGTAATAACTTCTAGTCTTGGAACACTAACATCAAATAAATGGTTGGTCTTTCTTTCCGTTCACATAAGAAGAGTATCACAGTCTAGTATATTCACTACCTACTCAATTTTCATGAAAAGGGCTACAGTTCGAATCGTAGTCGATGAAATTAAGACAGGGTATGAAATAAATTATTTTCTGAGTTCTGTGCAAAAGGCAAATTTCCCGCGGCTTTGCACATGCAGTTTAAAATAACAAAAACAACGGCCACGAACATTTCTTGACCTTGAAAAACTTTATTTTGTTGATAAATGCCACATTCTCGATTTTCGCTTACGGGCAGCCTCTATTTTTTTTGGATTTCTGTTTTGCAGCCAACCAACGGAAACGGAGTAAGGTTCGGTTCTTAGCATATGATTTCAAGACTTGTGGATGGACGCCAGGAAAACGTGTTTTCAGCTTCACAAACATATTGTTCACAATTTCTGGTTCCCTGTTCAAATTTGTTCGTCCGTGAACTTAAGCAAATATCAGTTCGAATTTAGTGATCATTTCCATGAAATCATCGGAAGGGACGAGCAAACCTCCCCGAGACAGCACGTGTATCCACCCCAGACTTGGGTCATCAGGCAGTGTCAACAACTCTCCTGTAGGCGTGCCCAGGGACCTGTCAAATTTTCGGCTGCGATATGTGATGAACCCCGCAACGTATTTGAATCCCTCCACATTACAGTAAGTATCTTCCTGTAAGGATAGATCATCACTATCAAGAGCTGGCAATTCAATGCCATTAATATCTTTGTCACCCTCAGTCATCGCTAGAGCTTCAGTCATATCCGGGAGGATGTTGCCAAACATAGCCGACGTAACAAATTCTCCTCCTTCGGCAGGAGCTACAGGTGACACATTGGAAAGAGGAATGTCGCTGGAATTGGCTCCTAACATCAACAGTCTGATCCTATTTTTGACATCAGGTGGAGATGGATGATTGTAAAAATGTCCAAGACCTCTTAGGCGCGAAAATCATTTTTCCAGGCAATCTTGATGCAAACGTGCTGTGAGAACGTATTTAACGCCGAAAGATACCATGTCTTTGAAAAGGCCAAGCAGGGAACGGATACTTTTCAAAAATCCTTTTTTGAAAGGGAAGCATATGTTTCGCAGAGCCAACACGCATATTCTCACAACATTCATAAAATTCGGTGAGGCATTTCTCCTGTTCATAGCGATGAATGCCAAACCCACATGCAAGTGGCTTGTCACTCTCAGGTATTCTAGAATTCAAAATGCCTAGTGTCTCATCGGCAAGCTGTATGAACGCACTAACATGTTCTTCCTCTGGCATCAAGTGCCAGATAGCCTGTGCTGTTGAGTTAGAAAACAACTCAGCTGCTAATCGTACACGCTGTCGCTCCCTGCCCACCACATTAATATGATGCTGAGAAAGCTTAGGACACATTTTAAATTCACCACTAACCAGAACCAATAATTTTTCAATCACATTTTTCGTTGCTGGTTTTTTTGTAAGGTCCAAGAAGTGATTTCTCATTAACTTAAATAAATGAGGTACGTCAGCAAACACCCACACATTTCTGCTCGCATTTTGAGGATTAGGAAAATGAGTGTTTAGGTATGTTACCTCAAGTTCTTTCCACACAGATGCATTCTTGGCTCCCGTGTCTGCTATAGTAGCTACAACACCGTACGAGACGCACTTTAAGACCAATATTATTCTTTTCAGATGCGTAGCTGTCATTTGTACGTCAAAATCAAAGTAGACAGGTTTTTTTCCAAGATGAAAACAACCATCGTACAATAACAACGAGAACATTGCTATGTGGGCCTACAATTCTGTCTTCTTCTTGGTCATAACAAATTCTGCTATCGATGTTCATTTCATCGAATGATACAACGCGAATTCGTTCTTTGTCGCTCAGTCTTTCAGCTTGCATTTTCATCAGAAGTAGAATGTCTTGCAGTATGCCTGGCCGACAGTGAAAGGAGCGGTTTATCCATGTTCTTAGCGTTGAAACTGCAGGCAGTGGGTATTCCATTTTTTCTCGCAAGTAAATGTAGCATTTCTGCGAAACAGCACGTAGAGTAATCGCTTTACAAATGTCCTCCTTATTCCATTGAACTCGTTTAGATCCATTTAACAGACGTCTTATTTGGTTGGGTGAAAATATTTTCCTCAATATTCGTTTGACTTCGTCAGACACTAAAGTACTCATGTTCTTCTTTAGTTTGTGAACATTTCTTTGTGAAAATGACACCTTATTTGCAAGACCTTTGTTTCGTAATTTTAATTTCAAATTCACATCAGACAACCGAGCGTTTCTTGCTTCAAGAGCTGCAATAGTTTTTAGTAAGTTGTCCTTTTCTGAAGTGGCAGTAGGATTATCTTGTGTGTCAGTACATTTGTGAGCTGTTCTATTAATGGGTGGTAGTTGTTTCAAAGTCTCAAGAGCTGGTTTCTGCACTAGTCTTTTATCGTACCGCTCCCTCCTTTCGTCTGCAATAGGCGAGGACATGCAGGCACTAACGGTAGGCATGTTATAATTCCTATTCACTAAAATAGCATTCGTGTTAATGCATGGCAACATAAGTGAGGGAACAGCCCCGGGTCTGAGCACCCACTTCCCAGGCAAATTTAACTATTCAGACCTCAAGTCTCTTATGCAGTCTGACTGCTGAAAATAAAGAGAGCATATTCGAGCATTTTTAATATTTACCGAGTCTTTTCTGCAACACTTCGATACCCAGAACTTTTGTAGTTTAATATCACACGGGAAAGCATGCAAAACTATTTCACTTCCTTTGGTGTTTCGGTTGTGGGATTTACAGTTTACTTCAGCGCAGCCCGGCATTGTTTGTCACTATTCTAGAGCACTGTGAAGAATAGAACCGTCGTCACCGTATCACGACCGCCTGTTAAGCGATGTCTCTGTGAATACACTTTACGGCTTCAATTCACAATTATCTCATACCTTGTATCGCGTAAGTTACAGTCGAACAGCACAAACGAAAAAAGAAGCTAGGTCCCCTGACACTCTTTTAAACACCCACGCACTGTACACGTAAACAAATACATCCGATACATATGATAACTGAAGGATTTGCCGCGATCTAGCCTGGTCCCGAGTGGCTAAACGAGGAAAATGCAACACCTTTGCACGGCTGAGTGCACCCCCCCCCCCCCCGGGCGCATCTTGCCACGTCTCGAGTTCGATTATTGCACGCCTCTTGTATCCAGGTAGGTGTACCTACAGTAGCCGTCAGTTTCTGTACTTACCGTATTCATTCGTGTACTTACCACTGCATACAAAGCCAGAATGCGTATCCTTTATAAATGTTATACTGCGTCAAAATAGACCTGGAGAGAAATGAACGCTCTAGTCGGTTGTTGACACGTATTCACGTAATGGAGAAGGGGCGTGGTTTGCTATTCGTATACTCGGCGAAAACAACATTCAGCTCCGGCTACCTGTAGGGCTACAACACACTGCTCGCCACACAATGCAGGGACAATGCTCTCGAGATCTCTCGAAATATCCCGGGAGAAGTAGTGTTTGCGTTAGTCTCGGAAAATCTCGAGATCTCGTCTTCGACTGCCCATCACTAGTCGACAGGGTAGCTACTTGTGATGCAGACCGTGCCGGAGGTGTTCTGTGACGATTCATCTTCATTGATATTATGCGTTTGTAAGTGCCGGATCATCCCAGATGTATTTCTGCCGACGTATTTTACTTCTATTGAATAAGCAACACATCGTGCTCTGCTATGTGACATCTCTTCGAAATAACAGACAACTACAACTTACGTTGCGTTTCGGACATCGTCTTCAAGTTTTCGCGTACACTTAGACACAATTTCACATTGCACCATCATATATCGAAGTATCTGATTATGACGAGAATACTCTATAACAATGTAAGGAATTATTTCTTTCGTCACCAAAATATCGGTAAACACAAGCAGTGGTCATATGTTATTGAATGTGGGGTCTGATAATGATGTACATCTACCTGTCGAAAGAACTGGAGCAAACTGAAGCATTTTAGATCACACATTCTACTCATGCGTAATGGCGGTTGCATATGCAGCACGGCGCATCTTGCCTCGTCTCGAGTTCGAATAATGCACGCCTCTAGTATCCAGGTACGTGTACCTTCAGTAGCCGTCAGGTTCTGTACTTAAATCACTCATCCGTGTACCTACCAGTGCATACAGTACCAGAATTCGTATCTTTTATAATTATGTTATACTGCGTCAAAATAGACCTGGGTAGAAATAAACGCCCTAATCGCTTGTTGACACGTATGTACGAAATTGAGAAGGCCCGGGTTGGCTATTTGCATATTCAGCACAAACAATATTCAGCTCCAACTACCTGTAGGGCTACGACACGCTGCTCACCGCACAATGCTGGGACAACGCTCTCGAGATCTCTCGAAATTTCTCAAGAGAAATAGTGCCTGCGCTAGTCTCGAGAAATCCCGAGAAATCTCGAGACCTCGTCTCAGACTGCCCATCACTAATAATGTGATGAATACCTACATATACCACTCAAAATGTTCCTAAATGCACTGAGTACGTTCCAAAACAGAATGATAGGTCATTCATTATTGTGTTGCATAATGACCTGGACTATGTCGCGTGCCAACGGAGGGAAATAGAGAACAATGTAAGTGCCATATTCTTGACAGCAGTCGTTTTGTCCATATTTCTCCACTAGGTGCCTTCTGGCACTTAGGTTTTTCCATTTCCACTCCTCAAATAATTAAGAACTTCTTGCTCAAAGTTGCATTTTTTAATCCTTGTTCCTCATGTGCTCAGAGGGAAACTGAAGTATTTTGTAGTGAAAAGTGTAATTAATGTTTAGCTATCTAGAATTCCCAACAAAGTTCAGAAAACTCGCCAATGCAAAAGAAGCACATAATGTCATTTCTTTTATTTGTAAATACCGTATTTTGTCGCATGGTTGACGTCCTTGCATAATTTATGCATCCCAATGTTTTGGGGTCCAAAGTCGAGAAAAAGAAATGTTCACGTATTTGATGCACCCACTTCGAAAATCTATCACGCAGCTCCAGATGTGTTCCGAAATATAGATGTCAACTACAATACAGTAGAAGTCCGCTATAGCGAGTACGGCATATCAGGAGAACCACGATATATCGACAATATTTTGCAGTCCCTTCAAATTTCCTATATTAAACTGTGTATTATCCTTCGAATATAGCGAGAGCCCTATCACTGACTCATCCGTTATTACGAGCGATTAAGTGCGCGCTATTTTTTCCGTTATCGATATTTATGCACCCCAGCGATTACTTTGCATACAATCGATTATCTTCGGCATTGTTTCCTTGCTATGTTCACTAGCGAGTTCTGTTGTCGACATTCGACTCCTATTCCATAAAGAAAATTCGAAATGAAGGATAACATATTTTCGTAATAAATGCGTAAATAACGTGTCCGATAACAGTTATTAACTCGTTAAAAATAGAGGTTGACTAAACGATCGCTTAATTTTAATGCTAAATACTGCAATAAATTAAAAATGGGATACACCTCGAGATATGGCAGAGTGCATAATTGATTTCACAGGTTAGTTTATATTTTCTCGCGTCTGGTTAAATTACGGAAATGTTATTATGTAAATTTATAGCGAGAAGTTTATCATTTCACCTACTGGCGCTTAAAGTATGTTTTCATCATATGTATAGTACGGTTAAGTTAGGATAGGTGACGCTGTTTGAATAAGGAAATTGAAACGTTTGCCACAAAATGGGATCGATCATCAATGGTACGGTATAGTTTTCTCACTATGTGCATTTGCGAGCTCTCCCGTCCACATTCGAAGGCGATGTTGGAGTCGATTAATAATACCCAACGACTGCTATTCTCGAAAGAAATTTCGAAATGAAAGAGGAAAAGTTTTCGAAACAAATGCGTAAATAACGTGGCCGATAGCAGTTGTTAACTCGTTCAAAATAATGGCTGAAGTAAACGATCTCTTAATTTTAATGTTATATACTGAAATTAAGAATGTGACACACCTCAAGATATGGCAGAATACATCACTGATTTCAGAGGATAGTTCATATTTTCTCGCGTCTAGTTAAATTTCGGAAAGGCTATTCACATGTAAATTTTAGCGAGGTTAACTCATTTCTCTACATCCGTTTCAATTTTTTCGTGACACATATATGGTTAGGTTAGGTGACGCCATTTGAAGAAGACAACTCTGGAGTGATACCGTATTTCTCCGAATCCAAGACGACGATTTTTCCTCAGAATCTCATGCGAGAAATCAAGGGTCGTCGTGCATTCGCGGCCTAACAGTAAGTTAATGGCAACTACCACGGTAACCATGCTACTTCCTTTCACCCCCGCACGCGCACGCGCAAACAAAATTGGTTGACAAACGACCGATTATTTATTATACATCGCTAGCCATGACAACCGCTTGTACAGTGCCTGTGTGTAACGTCACTGGATCTCGGGAAATAGTGAAGAGAGAATGACATTATATTAGCCTCTACAAAAACGTTTCTCAAATCTGCAGAAAAAATGAAAACCTACAAACAGTTTTCCAGTCTTTGAGCGGGTCAGGGATGTAATGAATGAAGCAGATATAGGCTATTAGTACGATGGGGTCGCCACTCCCAAAGTGATTTATTAATGAATGGTAGTTGCTATGAAATGAGAATGGAGACTGTTGCTGGAATGAAAGATGACATGGAAAACTAGAGTACCCGGAGAAAAACCTGTCCCGCCTCCGCTTTGTCCAGCACAAATCTCACATGGAGTGACCGGGATTTGAACCACCGTATCCAGCGGTGAGAGGCCGACGCGCTGCCGTCTGAGCCACGGAGGCTCTCGAATCTGCAGAATGACATCAAAATATGCGATCCTTCGAATTCCTAGAAAGACCACGGCTACTCAATGTCAGAGTTATAACGTGTCTACTGTACCTGACTCTTAGTAAAATTAAATTTTATAGACAGCAAGAATATTTTCGTGATGGAAGAGGTATTGTCGGCAAATTTTCAACGGGTTCTCGTCGATATTATGATGCCAATTTTAACTTAATGGTTATTAAACACTCGGAAATGTAGAATAATTGTGCAGCCGCAAGAAAATATGGCATAGGCCGAACTAAAGCCAATATTTGGTCTTAGCGTGTAGACAAACATACAAAAAAATGCATTCAGTTGTCCGCAAAAGACGCTTTAAAGAAGTCGAAAATGGAATTGTGAGGTACCGGTAAGTGCACGGAAAACGCACGGGCGGAAAGGCCATACTGTGGCGCAATGAACTCATTCGTTGATACTTAACGTCCGCGATTAGGCCTATACATCGCTAGCCACTATAGTTGGCCGAACCCGGCACGTGAGACGTGCGTATAGCGGTAGCCGGTTACATCTGACGCTGAGTAAAAGTACCATAACAGCTGTAGAGAGAATATTTTCCTGACGGATCGCAGTATTGTAGAGACACATGGAATAGGTATTGCCAGCAAATTTTCAACGGGTTCTCTTCGGTATTACGATGCCAATTTTAAGTTAATGGTCATTAAACCCGCGGAAATAAAGAGTAATTCTGCAGCGGCAAAAATGCGGCATAACGAAAGCCAATGTTCGGCGTCTAAAATGGTATTAAAATGCGTACTGTACAACAAAGGCATTCATATGATTTTACAAAGCACCTTTTGAGCCTGTTTTAAATTTTTGAAGGAAAAAGTGGGGATCGTCTTGGATTCGGAGAAATACGGAACTATGTTTTTTCAGAATGAAATTAAACATACATATTCATTTAGTATCGCATTTCGAGAAATAACGAACAAGTAAGTAGTAGTGTGGATATCATCCGTAGAAACGTAAGTTTTGAACAAACTGATTGCCGTTTCATACCGATTTAAAAGGGTATGGGTAGTTTTCCGAATTTTATACAAAAATCGGATATAACGACAATCCGCTATAGCGAGTAAACTTTCCGCTGTTTTGAATCCTCACTATAACGGACTTCTACTGTACTTAGATAGCAGCCTTCCTATTGCAAAATCGGACTTTCCAAATACTGGGCAACGTGCTGTTTTCAGCCCGTAGGAAATACCACCACTTGTTCAGTGAGTGAATCAGCGTGGAAGTGATTAGTGATGCTCTATTCCAGTCTGTTACAAACATGTTCTAAGAGTGTTTCGGGTACGGGACATGCGTGTGAGCAAGTACTGAATCTTATAAACTCGTGGGCATCAGTTACGCGAAAATATACGGGAATAGGCCTGCGGGTGACAAGTATTCAGTGTCCAAATGCAACGTGGGCTGCCGTGGTGACAGAGGAGTGCACTTCAAGCGACTAACAATTCTCACCAATGCATTTGGCGGACAAAAAAGCGGCAAGTTTCCAAAAATAGAGGAGGATCTGCTTAAATATCATTTCGTTATGCAACGTTGGAATACCGTTTTTTACAAAATGCTGTATTTTAAAGGACAAGAAATAGCTGCTGCACAAGGAATCAGTCTCTTGGATTTGAAGGTCAGCTGAAGCTCGATAAATAACTTTATGAAGGGAAATGTACTTGCTCTTCGAAAAAGAACAATATTATGCCAAAAACCGCCAAATTATTCCAACCAAAAGGTAATTTATTTTCATCGCTTTGTGAATGAGAAGCGTAAAGTGAAGGAATATTCGCTCTCCCAAATAGGAACCGCAGGTCAGACGCCAATCAATTTCCATACGCCTCAAAGTCGAAAAATCTATAAGAAAGGGACATCGAGTGATATCGTACACATTATTGGAAGTGCAATGCTTGCTGTAAGCCGTCGGCTAAGGATAACATAATGGCAAGCATAATTGGCGGTTGTACAAATTTTAGTGAAAAATGGAAGCGTATGTATGGGTAATTTAAGGCAGAAACAGGTTCCAAGAAGGACATTCCACGAATCATTGATGAACAAGGGGAGTGTTGTATGCGAGGATCTTCAAAAGGCAGAAGTATTCAGTCAGCAGTATGTATTGTTGGTTAAAAGATAATGTCTAGATATGTGAGGTGACTATCACTAAGGAAGTATTAAAATTTACATATGATAATTATATTTTGCAATAAGGTACAAAATTTGAGAACTAGAAAAGCAGCTGGAATTGATAAGATTTCTGGGGATATACTAAAGACAATGGGTTGGGATAGAGTACCATATCTGAAGAACTCATTAGATTATTGTTTGCACGAAAAAGCTATACCAAATGAATGGAGAGTTGCTCTAGTAACCCCTGTGTATAAAGGAAAGGGTGATGGACATAAAGCTGAAAACTAAAGGCCAGTCAGTTTGACATGCATTGCATGTAAGCTTTGGGAAAACATTCTTTCTGATTATATTAGACATGTATGCAAAATTAATAATTGGTTCGACAGAAGACAGTTCAGGCAGATATCTTAGATTCAGGAGGTCAAATGGACTGTATTGCGACTGACCTATCTAAGTCATTTGATAGGATAGATGAGAGACTACTGGCAAAAATGAGTGCAATTGGACTAGACAAAAGATTGAATGTGTGGCTATATTTCTAGAAAATAGATCTCAGAGAATTGGAGTAGGCGAAGCTTTATCTGACCCTGTAAATAATTATGAGGGGAATTCCCCAAGGCAGTATTATTGGACCTTTATGTTTTCCTGTATATATAAACGATATGAGTAATTATTGGAATCAGACGTAGGGCTTTTTGCAGATGATTTTCTGTATAGAGTAATAAATAAGTTACAGGATTGTGAGAAACTGCAAAGTGACCTCGATAATGTTATAAGATGGACAGTAGGCAATGGTATGTTATACGAGGTTAAAAGCCAGGTTGTAAGTTTCACAAATAGGAAGAGCCCTCTCAGTTATAATTACTGCATTGATGGGGTGAATGTTCCTTTCAGGGATATTTGTAAATACCTAGGTGTTGATATAGGGAAAGATCTCCATTGGGGTAATCACATAAATGGGATTGTAAATTAAGGGTACAGATCTGTGCACATGGTCATGCGAGTATTTAGGAGTTGTAGTAAAGATGTAAAGGAGAGGGCTTATAAGTCTCTGGTAAGACCCCAAATAGAGTATGGTTCCAGTGCATGGGACCGTCACCAGGATTACTTGATTTAAGACATGGAAAAAATCCAAAGAAAAGTAGCCTAGCTCGATTTGTTCTGGGTTATTTCCGACAAAAGAGTAGCATTACAAAAATGTTGCAAAGTTTGGGGTGAGAAGACTTGGGGGAAAGGAGACGAGCTGCTCGACTAAGTGGTGTGTATAAGATAAATTTGAAACAATTAAGTTTATTGAAGTGGTCAACCTATTCAATACAGTACACTTGTGAGGATGTTTATAACTTAAGCATGACACTTAAATTGGGACATGTTTCGCCCTTGTTGTGGGCATCGTCAGCCTGTCTCTCAGCGTCAAAAATCAATTGGCCTCAAAATTAATTGTCATCGGGATCCCGATACATGCATATTAGACCATCTTATAACTAAAATAATAGTTGAGTTAAAAATACAATGTGATGGTCTTTTACTGACAGGTAAACAAGATTTAGTGGAGTTCTTGAAAGATTCTTTGAAATAATCCGTAAGATATCTGGTGTTGGCACCTATTAAAATAATGATCATGTAGTTAGGCACTCTCAGTCTTATGAAACAATGTTTAACGTAAGTATACATTAACATTTGATACAAAATAAAACACGCGTTAAAACACTATGTGCAGTATATTAACCTTTGATATAAAATAAACATCATGTTAAGACACTATAGCTTCCTTGGCTCAAGCGGCAACGGGCCGGCCTCTCACCGCTGGATACCGTGGTTCAAATCCCAGTCATTCCATGTGAGATTTGTGTTAGACAAAGTGGAGGCAAGACAGGATTTTCTCCGGGTACTCTGGTTTACCCTGTCATCTTTCATTCCAGCAACACACTCCAATAATTTTTCATTTCATTAATCATTCATTAATCATTGCTCCAGAGGAGTGCGAGAGGCTTCGACAGCCGGCACATTTCCTATCCTCGCCGCTAGATGGGGCTTCATTCACTCCATTCCTGGCCCGGTCGAATGACTGGAAACAGGCTGTGGATTTTCATTAAGACACCATGTACAGTCACAAGATGAAGATTTAAGTGGAAGTTGTCTGGATTCTAATTACAATGTTTGATGTCTGATAACATCTATTAATTGTACTCGAAAGATGTTATAAAATAATAATATAATCGTGGACGTATTTTTCCAAGTTTAAGTCTTCTTTACAAAAGTCATATCGACAGATTGTGGAATTGAAACGGCTGTGAGTTATATTGTAGCCGACCCCTTGGTTCATGCTATTTTAAAAAGCAGTACGGTATATTGTTGACTGGCAACCTAATTTGCACGCTGTAATAGTGTAGTGGAGTTGGGAGTTACATATCGTAACATGATACTGTATCCTCATCCATAACAGTAAGCTGTTCCAGAAATATTATGTTCCTCCAGAGACCCTAATACTAAAGTAACTCTCTCAGCGAAACCAAGGGAAGGGTAGGGAGTTTCCGATTGGCTAACGGCTATTAGGGAGCATAGCAGCTCGCTTTAAGCGTGCACTCCTGCGCAGGCACGAGCTGTACTTTTGTAACAGTGGCAATACTGATATTCCTATCCTGTTACTTGCTGGTCGGTTACAGATATTCTTTAGTTATTCGAAGTGCTTTGTATTAGGCTTATTGGTGCTAATACATACAGTAGATTAAGTTGCTTGGAACAGTTAAGCGTGGCGAGTTTCACTCCGTGTTCTGGACAATGAGTGCAAAAAAAAAAAAAAAAAGTCACCTCCGTATAGACCATGGAGGCCCTTGGACGAATGGAAGGTAAAGGATTACACCACTGTTAAACTCGTGATAGGGTAGAGTGGTTAGCTCTACACCCGGCCGCCTTTGCCCTCAGGAATTAACCTGGTACTCATTTTGGTGTAGGCTGAGTGAACCTCAGTGCCATATGCACCTCCGGAAGTGGAAATCTCATGTCTTAAATGTTACGACTTCCTGACGGGGATTCGAACCCACGTCCTTCCGGGCGAACCGAGCACGCTTTTGCCGCCTCGGCCAGGCAGCCCCTTGGACAATGAGTGAGTGGATGTAATATTAAATCCGATAGGATTTATGTGGACGAAAACTCAATTACAGGAAAACAGTTTCTTAGAAATGCGTTGAAATAAGGTACCTAATAATAATAATAATAATAATAATAATAATAATAATAATAATAATAATAATAATAATAATAATAATAATAATAATAATATTTTTAAAAAAATAAATATTCTACCGGTTCATATAGTTCTGATAATGTACACGGTAATCAAATATTAGGTCCTGGAAAGCTATCGCAAGTCCCATCACGTGAATCTGTGCGTCCTGAAATTTCGTCATCGACTGCAACCTGTGAGGCAGTGCAACAAAAGCTGCTATCATAACTTTTACCAGAACAAAAGAGGAGTGATACATATATACAGGGAACGCCGTTTATTGTAATCACGGATAATGTTGTCAACCGTATTATATAATCACGTTTATGAAGTTCCGTTGGGACAAATATTGAAACATTGAAAATCTTCCGTTTAGTATGATCATGAATTTGGTTTATGTTATCACATTTGCTTTCAAGGATTTCGTTCTCAAGTATGTTAGTAGAGTGCATAGAAGAGAGTTACCAGTAGGAGAGGAGAATGTCGAACTTTGTCCGATAGGCTTGACGGAAGATGAATTTCAGGAGTGGATGAACATTGAAGAGTACATCATTACTGATGAGAAACAGACAGAAGACGACATATGTGAGCCAGTTAACTCCGCAGAATTAGATATGAGAGGTAAAGAGCATGAGCAGAAGATAGCGATGCTGATGATGACGAAGTTGCCGAAACTTCCCGAACACCAACGAGTGCTGAAATGCGACAGGCGTTCGATATCTTGTGACGAGGTGTTCAGCGTTAAGTCAGAGGACTTCCAAAAACATTATGAATATGATTCATTAATGGACTTTTGAGTGACAACCAGAAACAAACAACAATTATACACTATTTTACATAGCTGAAAATGTATTGCAGTGATGTGTACCGGTATCTATTCCATTGTAGTGCATGTCGGTTATGAGTAAATACAGTAGGTTACCTATCAATTTTTATTTTTCGGCTACTCTTATCAATCGGTTAATGTTATCAAATCGTCTTCGACCCAGAGTAATTTTAATAAGCGGCGTCCACTGTGTGTGTGTGTATATATATATAGAGAGAGAGAGAGGGAGAGAGAAAGAGAGATAGAGAAAACGATGCTGGGCAAGACACTTACACTGTTGTTTACAAATATCCACAACCTTCTGTATATGGCGAAATACTACTTTGGAGCCTTTTATACTGGATTTACAGAGCGAGTTGGATACACGGTATGTGTTAAGTACCTGTTAGCTTGTATTCGGGAGAAGGCGGATTCGAACCCCACTGCCGGCAGTCCTTAGGATGATTTTCGGTGGTTTCTCATTTCCACATCATGCAAATGCTTTAACTGTTCCTCAGTTAAGGCCACGGTTGCTTCGGTCCTATCCTATCCTATCCTATCCTATCCTATCCTATCCTATCCTATCCTATCCTATCCTATCCTATCGTCTCCGTAAGATCAGTCTGTGTCGGTGCAACGTAAAACAAAAAGTAACAAAAGAGTACTGAATTAAAATCTGCTTACGTCTTGCCTGGTAGGGTTATTTACTCATGACCCATTCCGGCGGCATCTGAAGTGTATATGGCACTCGTTCATCAACATATTTTATAAAGTCTGGTCGTAATGTCTGTTTAACTACAGATCCTTGGAGGTCTACGAATGCACCTAGCAGCCACGGCGCTTTTTATACATGAAGGTTTCGAGGTATTGGTTCTTGGTATGTAAATGGGTCATTGCAATCATTTTTCTATGAATAGTTAAGAATGTGAGGGACAGTGAGAGAGAATGAAGCGAGATGAAGATATAGTATTGCTTTTTATAAGTACTTACTAAGGTGCGATTAGGGGATTCAAGAGACAACAGGTATAAAGAATTTTCCTTCCAAAAGTTGACTTGCAACTTGTATTATGTTACTTTTATATCCTAATACGCCAACCTAATACTACCGTGTAACAGATACACAGGAACATGATACTGGAAAGTAACCATTTGTCTCATCCCTATGGTTTAGGGAATAAGTGAATAATAAGGATAGGTAGATCAACGATAGTTCCAAAGTGTTCGAGGTGTGGTGTCGGTCACTGTCATGATGTTGGTTGGATGGGACTCACGAAATACAAACTTTTTAGTCGGAGGAATGATATCCACTGAGACATTGAGTTGTTAGAAATGTATGTAACAAAATTGAAAATAATGGTCCTTAGAAAGATGGTGTTATTAATTGCTTAAAGAGCTAAGTTATGTAGCTATTTTTGCTTACCTCTTTGTGTTGTTTGTTGCAAGATCGTGTCATTCTTGTCTCCAGCTCGACTGACAGCTCTCGTACTTCGTGTGTTGTAGCGGTGTGACGTCGTAGGTGGAGGGAGGGTAAGGATAGGAGAGTTTGGTGGAGTGTCACGTGTCTGGTTGGTCAGTGGGGGCGTTTTAGTGTGGGGAAACCACGGGGAAGTTAGGTTATTGGAAACTATAGGAGTATTTGAAGGGGGAAGTTTAAAGATATTCTTGACCGTGCAACCCTTTATACTTAATAATTGCAGTAATTTAGGTCAAGATTCGTAAGTGGATTCTTGGTATCTGAAACGTCATTTAAATTACGACCTTTATTAAAGTACCGTACTGATCTTGAAAATGTAAATATTCCCCTATTCATTCATTAACCTTCCTCTGTTCAATTTCCTGAGGATTGTAAGATCATGATTTATGGTTGTAAACTGATGACCTGTATCTCTCATATGGATGCTCATTGCAGAAAATTTATTATGTTTACTTGCATTATAATGCTCCTGGTATCTAGCGTAGAAGCTACGGCCCGTTTGACCAATATACGGACAAAACATTGTGCGCATGTTAGTCTGTAAATTCCTGAGCTTGTGAAATGATCGTTGTTGCGGTTTACAGTGTTGTGATTTAAAAATTTACTGCAATTATTGTTCTGAGTTCTGTGTGTTATTTTAATAGTTTGTTTTTAAGGATGTTTGCAACGTGATAGGCTGACGATGCCTACAACAAGGGCGAAACATGTCCCAAATTAAGTGTCATGCTTAAGTTATAAACATTCTCACGAATATGCTGTATTGCATAGGTTGACCACTTTAATGAACTTAATTGTTTCAAATTTATTTACAATTTTCAATACGGACCAACCATTATTACATGTAAGCGGTTTTTTCCCGAGCTGTCAGTGAAGAGATGGCGTAGAATGACATCAGTAGAAAAATAAGTTTGAGTGGATTCTTTAAAAGTAGGAAAGATACGGATATAAAGTTGGAATTCAAGAGGACAAATTGGGGCATATATTCACTTGTAGGAAGGGGAGTTAAGGAATGGAATAACTTGCCAAGGGAGATGTTCAATAAATTTCCAATTTGCAATTATTTAAGTCTAGGAAAACAACAGACAGGGAATCTGCTACCTGGGCGACTGTCCTAAATTCAGATCAGTATTGATTGATTGATTGATTGATTGAATGATTGATTGATTGATTGTTTGATTCATTCATTCATTCATTCATTCATTCATTCATTCATTCATTCATTCATTCATTCATTCATTGTCAAGCTCCAGTGCCAGACCATACAGTAAAATAGAGCGAAGCATAAATCAGAAATCAAAACCTCAACATATCAGCAGAATTAACGCAGGGTTTGCTGGGCTATTTTCCAGAATGTATGACGTAGTAAGTACATAATAAGCGGGGAAATAAGGGAAATAGGGATACCTAAAGTAGCTCAGATAAAAAAGTTCAAATTACAAAATGCATTGATAACACCAGCGTAAGAAAGTATTTTACAATCAGGGATTTTTGCAAATACAAAAACTAAATTATTATGATAGCTTTACTTTCAACCATAAAATAGAATTCGAAAAGTTTTATGGAGCTCGTCGTGACTAGAGTTTTACAATATTGCTTTGGCAATACAAAGAAGAATTTAAGAAATAAACGATCATTAGAACATTAACTAGACCTAGGTACAATTACGTAGATACAAATAATATCTCCAAATAAGGAAATGCTCGTGAGATCATGACTAGACTTCTTTGAAGGCAGAATATTTTTATCGATTTTTAAAAAGGGATCAAAATAGCAATTTTTACACCTTAGATGAATAAGTACAATAGTTACACACGAACATTCATAGCTAATAAAACGCGAAGGCCACTTTTACAAATTTGGAATCACCAAATTATGGAAAAGAAAAAGATTAGAGGGACAGGAAAGAAAAAAAACGGGGAATGATAAAAGCAATGTTAACCGTGACAAGAAAAGAGAGAAACATAGGAATGGTGAGGGTGAGAGATGATAACAATCAGGCTGCTATAATTCAAAGTTATTCTAACACACGCACACAGGTCGTATATAAAGGTTCCGTATCTGTCAGACTTTCACTTGATTCAACCTTGAAACGTTAGCCCAACCTATGAGACCATTGTGCAAGATTTATAACTAAGTCTTGACGATTTGAAGTAGATCAAATAAACAGTAAGAAGTGTCCTGAATGGGCCAGAGCTCGAAATATATATTAAGGCCTGAGGGGAAAAGTTAGAGAAGAATAGTCCAAGGTGTCTAGAATAACATAATAAAACTTTGCTCGCCCAGCATAGCGAAGATAAATAAGATGTCACGTTGAAGAAAGAAAAAATATTTAAAATCGCTACGGATCAGCCGTGCGAAACAGTTTTTGCTCCCACCGCTCAAGTTAACACATAATGCCTGACTGTAGGTTGCTTTTTTTTTATACGGGGGGGACCCGTAGCCCGCTCCCCCGCCGTGACCATCGACTCAATCTACATGCCTCCGATATGCTATTAATTTCTAAGAAGAAAAGAGATAGCTGGGTGGAGTGGGAAGTGATACAAGGAGTATCTGCCGGTTTCCGAGTCAGACTCGCTACCACGGCAAGAGTTTGTGTTAGGTATATGGTGTTGAAGTATGGTATTGAAGGGTCAGGGAAAAACCACATAGGCAGAAAGAAGAAAGAGCCTACATGTAAAACCTGACATCTTTTGACAGCACATGCAAGGATGTGGGCTGGATAAAGACCAGAGGTTGTGTTAGTTAGGAATAGGTGTCATGTAATCATAACCATTTCCTTGCAATTTTCTGTTATTATGGGGATCAGTCCTTCTTGTCACTGCCGGGTCGGCTCGGGTCTGCTAGCGTCTGGACTTTGGGCCACAGGTTCGTCCCATTGTCTAGCAGCCAGCAGTCCCTGGTGCCAAGTCTCCTTTTGGAGAGGGGGAATTAGAGCCAAGCCTTGCATGCAAGGGGCTATCTTCTTCCGCCTGTCGATGTCCCTCTATGCGGTGTTGTTGTAACACCCTTGTCACTGCAGATCTAAAACTAAGGTTATTAATAACATATGTATATACAGGTTCTCATTGGAGTGCCGGCTGTTTGCCTGCTCTCATGTCCAGCGTTCAACCTAGATAGGAGTGAAATAACTCATTAAGCAGATAGATATTAGTGGTGTTTGTAGGGCGCGGGCTGGTGTTCCGCTCCCATGTCTCTGTCGGGTGGCGGGGGTGGATTGATACGTCCTTGGCCGTCTGGCTACGTTGCCGTCGTCTTCTTAGGTCGTACTTCTTATCAATCTTCCTCGCCTGGTCCCTGGGTCTAGGACAGCTGAAACATATTTACATATTTACATATTTACATAGGTGTCTGCAGTGTGTGGGTGTATGTGGTATATAGGTGTCAGCTTGGCGGGAGGGGGTTGGCTATCGGCCCCTCGCGCACCCAGCCCTGTGGCTGAACAGAATGTGCTTCGGTGTAGGATACTTTGTGTAAAGAGCGACGTCGTAGCGTTCGATCCCGCTTATTAACGGGTTGATCTTATTACTCCATGACTTTCTGTACATATTTAGTGTCTGTTTACGTATTTGGTGCCTTATTGAGCTAACTTTCGCAATACTGCGTAGTTGGCGTATTGGCGTGTCGTAAGGGAGTCTGCTCGCTGCTCGTATGCCTTTATTTTGTATTAATTCCAGCTTATCCAGGTTCGTCATTGCAGTGAACCCCCACGCTGGGGCTGCGTACATGATTATTGGTCTGATTAGGGCATTATACATGTTTATGGCTACTTCCGTGTTAATACTGGACTTTATGTTCAGTATAGGATATAGCTGGCTAAGTCGTATGTGTGCTTTTCTTTGGATATCATTGATGTGGTGTAGCATGGTGAGCTTTCTGTCTAGGACTACTCCTAGGTATTTGACTATGTCATGCCACACTATGTCTTCGTTGAAAAGCTTTAGCGGTTTTATGTTGACTGGTCTGCGTGTGCGTCTGTTCTTCCTAGTGAACAGCACGGCTTGGCACTTGTCAACATTGACCTTGATGCGCCATTTCGTTAGCCATGGCTCGAGAGTTCTTAGTGCTACATGTAGCCTCTTTCGAGTGCACGCTAGCTGTGGATGTTGAACTGTGATAGCGGTGTCATCAGCGTAGAGGTGTGTGGTAGTGAGTTCTGTAGTAGGCATGTCGTTTGCATACAGGACGAAGAGGATTGGGCCGATAAGGGACCCTTGGGCTACACCCCCTCTAATGCTGCGTGTACTTGACAGTGTATTGTGTACCGGTACGTCTACTTTGAACTCTTGGCCATCCAGATAAGATTTTATAAGTCTTATATAGTCTGGGTGGAATTCGTGGTCTATTAGTTTCGCTAGTAGGCCTTCGTGCCAGACTTTGTCAAATGCTTCCTGGATATCAAGGAAAACCGTTCCTGTGTCTCTTCGTTTGTTGAGACCTATGGTGGCTAGTTCTATGAATCGAGTTAGCAGTTGTGGGGCAGAATGTCCGTTCCTAAAGCCAAACTGCTCGTTGCGAATTATACCTTTTTCTTTGATATGCCCTATTAACTTTTTCAGTAGTAGGTACAGTCCATTTGACCTCCATGATCCAAGATATCTGTTATATCTTGCTGGTATCCTACAAGTTGAGCTTCGGTGGAATAACCTTTCCTTAAATCGAACTGCCTTCTATCGAACCAGTTATTAATTTCAAAAACATGTCTAATATAATCAGAAAGAATGCCAAAGCTTACATACAATGCATGTCAAACTCACTGGCCTGTAATTTTCAGCTTTATGTCTATCAACCTTGCCGCTTTTCTAGTTTTCAACTTTTGTATATTATTGTAAATGTCATTGTTATCATATGTAAATTTTATTACTTCTTTGGCCTTAGTCTCCTCCTCTATCTCGACATTATCCTTGTAACCAACAATCTTTACATACTGCTGACTGAATACTTCTGCCTTTTGAAGATCCTCACATACACACTCCCCCTGTTCATTAATTATTCCTGGAATGTCCTTCTTGGAACCTGTTTCTGCCTTAAAATACCTATACATACCCTTCCATTTTTCACTAAAATTCGTATGACTGCCAATTATGCTTGCCATCATGTTATCCTTAGCTGCCTTCTTTGCTAGATTCAATTTTCTAGTAAGTTCCTTCAATTTCTCCTACCTTGTACAGCCATTTCTAACTCTATTTCTTTCCAGTCTGCACCTCCCTCTTCGTCTCTTGATCTTTAATCTCTAACTCATCTGCCAACCTTATTTTAACCAACTTAACAACCTCTTAGTCAACTATTACAAGTACTGAAAATAAAGGGTACAGAACTCTGCACATGGTTATGAGAGTATTTACGGGTTGTCGTAAGGATATAAAGGAGAGAGCACATTTGTCTCTGGTGAGACCCCAACTAGAGTATGGTTCCAGTGTATGGGACCCTTACCAGGATTACTTGATTCAGGAACTGGAAAAATCCAAAGAAATGCAGCTTGTTCCGTTCTGGGCGATTTCCGACAAAAGAGTAGCGTTACAAAAATGTTGCAAAGTTTGGGCTGGGGAGACTTGGGAGAAAGGAGACGAGCTGCTCGACTAAGTGGTATGTTCCGAGCTGTCAGTGGAGAGATGGCGTGGGAGGACATCAGTAGACGAATAAGTTTGGATGGTGTCTTTAAAAGTAGGAAAGATCACAATATGAAGATACAGTTGTAATTCAAGAGAACAAATTGGGGCAAATATTCGTTTATAGAAAGGGGAGTTAGGGATTGGAATAACTTACCAAGGAAGATGTTCAATAAATTTCCAATTTCTTTGCAATCATTTAAGAAAAGGCTAGGAAAACAACAGATAGGGAATCACGATTGACCTGTCTAAAGCATTTGATAGGGTGGATCATGGGAGACTACTGGCAAAAATGAGTGCAATTGGACTAAACAAAAGAGTGACTGAATGGTTTGCTATATTTTTAGAAAATAGAACTCAGAGAATTAGAGTAGGTGAAGCTTTATCTGACCCTGTAATAATTAAGAGGGGAATTCCTCAAGGCAGTATTATCGAACCTTTATGTTTTCTTATATATATAAATGATATGAGTAAAGGAGTGGAATCAGAGGTAAGGCTTTTTGCGGATGATGTTATTCTCTATAGAGTAATAAATAAGTTACAAGATTGTAAGCAACTGCAACGTGACCTCGAAAATGTTGTGAGATGGACAGCAGGCAATGGTATGTTGATAAACGGGGTTAAAAGTCAGGTTGTGAGTTTCACAAATAGGAAAAGACCTCTCAATTTTAATTACTGCGTTGATGGGGTGAAAGTTCCTCTTGGGGATCATTGTAAGCATCTAGGTGCTAACATAGGGAAGGATCTTCATTGGGGTAATCACATAAATGGGATTGTAAATAAAGGATACAGATCTCTGCGCATGGTCATGAGGGTGATTAGGGGTTGTAGTAAGGATGTAAAGGAGAGGGCATATAAGTCTCTGGTAAGACCCTAACTAGAGTATGGTTCCAGTGTATGGGACCCTCACCAGGATTACCTGATTCAAGAACTGGAAAAAATCCAAAGAAAAGCAGCTCGATTTGGTCTGGGTGATTTCCGACAAAAGAGTAGCGTTACAAAAATGTTGCAAATTTTGGGCTGGGAAGAACTGAGAGAAAGAAGGAGAGCTGCTGGACTAAGTGGTATGTTCCGAGCTGTCAGCGGAGAGATGGCGTGGAATGACATTAGTAGACGAATAAGTTTGAGTGGCGTTTATAAAAGTAGGAATGATCACAATATGAAGATAAAGTTGGAATTCAAGAGGACAAACTGGGGCAAATATTCATTTATAGGAAGGAGAGTTAGGGATTGGAATAACTTACCAAGGGAGATGTTCAATAAATTTCCAATTTTTTGAAATCCTTTAGGAAAAGGCTAGGAAAACAACACATAGGGAATCTGCCACCTGGGCGACTGCCCTAAATGCAGATCAGTATTGATTGATTGATCGATTGATTGATCTGCCACCTGGGCGACTGCCCTTAATGCAGATCAGTAGTCATTGATTGTTTGAACTGAAATTCTTTTGGGTACTGCGACAATATTTAGATACATCTCCCTGTTTACCGCAATTGTAGCAACTATACTGTTTTCCTCGTCCCACGTCTTCTTTCTTGATATCTCGCTTCTGTTGAACAACCATGACTTGAGCTTCATCCTCCTCACGTTTTCCAGTGTCGTAAGCCTTTCTTCCATTTTGCTGAAGTTTCCTTCTGCTTTCCTCCATGAGTAATCTAGCCTTCACCTTCGAGATGGTCATTTTCGCCAAATCAGCTTCCAAGGAAGGTATGCAAGCTGCATATTCCCCTGTAAGTTTTCCGATGATCATTCCTGCAACTTGTTGATCTGTGAACTCGTATCCGGCTTTACTCGTTCTCCTCCACAGTTGATTTATTTTTGCGAAGTATTCTTGAACACTCATGTCCTTGGGCTTCACAAAATGTGTTAACTGTTTCAGAGTCATAGCACCGTTCACTAGCCCTCCGTCATTACATAACTCGTCCAGTTTTTCCCATGCCTTTTTCGCTGATTCATGATCTGCAATGTCACTTTCAATATCTTCTTCCACATATTTGAAAATAACCGCTAACGCGATCACATTTGTTCGCGCTCGTCGTCTTATTTCTGTCTGAGGCAGTTGACAACCTGGCATATCCTCATACCCTATTACTGATTCCCATACATCTTTCAACAACAGATCTTGTTTCACCTATAATGCCCACGAAAAATAGTTCTCCACGGTAAGCTTGGCTACATTCCTATTCAGGGCTTCTTCAGCGGTCCACGAAGTCGCCATTTTTCCCGTCAATTACGCCACAACTTGCTTCGTCTGTTAATTCTCGTTACTCCAATTCAACTTATATTGTCCGAAATTTACTGGGGCGTTTTGGCGCTCTGGAGCTCTGGGCCTATAACCTGTTGATGTATCTTCATTTCTGCTCGCTTACACCGGGTTAGCTAAGCAAATTATACCATTGAACCACCACCTTCTTCACACACATCCATTTATTACGAGCTGTTGACTACAACTAAGCTTCACACACATCAAGCAGTTCAAACGTTCAAAGAACAAAAGCAAACAAGGATAAACCAATCCACTCAATTATCTGAACTAACGACACATAACCTCTTGTTGTTTTCCTTAAGATATATACAAGATATTTACATGACATTTTATTTTTATGAGAAAAGCACAACATTCCAACAGTTACAACTTTGAAACAATTGAAGGCAGATGACTGCGTATTTCAATATGGAGACTGCAAGTATTGCATGTCATCCCAGGGTATATACTTGCTACACCATAACTCTACTAAACAACAACTAACTGTCAATAACTCAGAAGTAACTAACGTCACCGTCAAGATCGTCTCTTTATATAGGTGCCTGGCCAGGCTTCTAGAAACTTACATTACAAAATACATCTTCGTGAAAATTCTAGAGTGCGTAATACACAGTTTATCATGTATAGAATATTCTCTATCGTTCTTGTGCCTATTCCATTCAGGAACTTACAGCTTGTTTCACAATTATGGATTTCAAATTATATACAGGTAAGAATAAATTATAATATTAATTTACAGGTATTTACATTAACGGAACTGATATAAATGTCTATGTACATGACATAACCTCTCGCAGAACACGATCATTCAACTACGTACATTATAATAATACTAAATGGATGTACATCACTTCATAGCCATATACAAGTAGCAATAATAATAATGATCGTAAATTAATAATAATAATAATAATAATAATAATAATAATAATAATAATAATAATAATAATAATAATAATAATAATAATAATAATAATAATAATAATAATAATAATAATAACAATAATAATAATAATAATCACGATCTAAAATGTTAATAGTAATTCGAGCCCGATATCTGCATTAGTTACCCGTGGGTGAGATAATATTGTTTCAAAGTTATACCTTTTGTCGCACTTGCGTCAACTTCATCGACAAAACGATAGTGTTCGGAGGAGAGCATAACTAATTCAAATTAGGAGCAAAAATGTGCTTACTAAAATATTTATTCAATGTAAATCACGACCGTTTATTCATTAAATAGGAAAGAAAAGACCCTTAAAATTTTCACAACATGTTTTAACGCATTCACAATGCATAACGTGAGTGGTAAAATTGTATTGAAATTGTTTATTATTATCTTTCAAAAAATGAAACCGTAATGTAAAATTCGTGGACAGCAAATGCAGAAAACGAGAATAAAATCTGAAAATCGGGCACCATTCATCCAAACGATAACTGAGAGTGATCAACACGATCCGTGGAAAATCTGACCTTCAACAATTAGAATTCCAGATTTACATTTAATTAAGGTTATCCACCAGTCGACTATCCTACCGGATATTTGAACAACCCCCGAATGGATCCTTAATCGAACCAAGTCGACTTTCAATTAGCTTTGGATAGGTTGCGAAATATTATTTGAAAGCATGGTGTTCATTACAGGTTACCGGGTAACAGCAATTGTCACAATCAAAAAATAAAATAAAATTCCAACATGTATTGCCATCCCGTGATACCCTTATGTTACAGAAGAATCCCGATGCTGAATATGCATCACCCCAAACAGATGTTCGGAAGGAACCAACAACACTCGATCCGATAGGATCGTAAGTTAACATCGGTCTGAAGGAACAAAACTGCGAAATGCTGGAAAACATTAATTCTGAATGCATTTAGAAGAAATGACAAATACTGAAGTTAACGAAACGTGATAAACCACTTGAAAATGTTCTCACTAAAGCAACTTTCAAGTTATGAAACAATTACGTCGTTAAATTCGTTAAATACAAGTCCACAATATAAGACAAACGACAGGAAATCTTTGCAATTTTCTATAACTACGACTACAATTACAAATGTGTCTACCTACACATGTCCCATTAAACCAAACTACAACTGATCGGTTGATCAACGTCTCACATAAATAACGTGAATATCGAAAAATGAAAATAAAATGAATTAACAGCTGACGAATCAAAACCGCAATCGTAGCGTAAATCCTACAAAAATCAACTGTCAACACACAGCACTATCATAATATACGGGGCTGATGACCTTCGATGTTAGGCCCCTTAAAACAACAAGCATCATCATAATATACCGGACACCCGAACAATAAATATTAAAGTAAAGATAAAGTGTATCGAAAACGAAAATTCATCGAAATTGAACACGCGCAGCTAAATATTAAGGGTCAGTCTCCATTAGCCAGGTTTCCACGTGGGACAACCCTTACATTCACGCCACTACTGATGCAACGCTATTATGGAAGCACCTTCTGGCTAGTAATAATTACGCCGAAACATCGCTTAATAGTACCTGATAATACCTTTTAGATTCGTATCCACTACAGCAAACGCTAACATCGTTCAAGTGGATTCGCAAAAATACCTAACTTATGACTTGAATTGTACAGACGACGCCCTAAATCCTGTCGTTGAGCCCGCGTAACAGTGTCTACTCATCCTTAAGATATAATACACGCAGCAACCTAAATCTATCGTTGAGTCAACGTTATGGTACCTACACATCACTGTTGTTAATTCTATTTTGCTGATAGAAAGACAAGAATATATTGAAAAGACTAAGAATTTTCATAGGAGTAATAATTTTGAATTGATAAAAAAGATCCCACGTTATCTATGCAGAAAAAACTTAAATAAATTCTCAGTAACATAACTTTTTTTTTAGACTCCAAATATACTAACTGTCTAGTTAACATGAGCCGAGAAGTACCTAATTTAAGGGCACTACCGAAAAATTCATAAACATGAAGTTCCTATTAGACTAATAGTTAATTTTAGAAATAGTCCGGTGTATAAGACGGCCAATTTATACAAAGGTTTTTGAAAGAGCGCACCTAATTAATACTATTGACTTTTGTAACAGAATCAAAAACATTGAGTTAACAGACTACTGCACGATACATAGTTTGGATATCAAAGATATGTACTCCAAAAAATAATAAGAAAGTAATTGATGCAACACAGCAGATAAAGTAGGAAGTTGATTTTTTTAACATTACTAGAATTTACTTTGGAAAATAACTATTTCCTTTTTGACAACAACATTTACAAACATACTAAAGACCTAGCAGTGGGTTCGTCAGTTTCAGGTATTTTCATGGATTACGTCGGCCCCGTGATATGCGGGTAGCGTGCCTGCCTCTTATCCGGAGGCCCCGGGTTCGATTCCCGGCCAGGTCAGGGATTTTTACCTGGACCTGAGGGCTGGTTCCAGGTCCACTCAGCCTACGTGATTAGAATTGAGGATCTATCTGACGGTGAGATAGCGGCCCCGATCTAGAAAGCCAAGCATAACGGCCGAGAGGATTCGTCGTGCTGACCACACGAAACCTCGTAATCTGTAGGCCTTCGAGCTGAGCAGCGGTCGCTTGGTAGGCCAAGGCCCTTCAAGGGCTGTAGTGCTATGGGAGGTATTCATGATTACATGGAATATAATAAAATAGTGGATAAAATAGATGGATTGATTACATGATTGCATCGACATGGTCGATGATATATTTGTTATTATCGATGAACAAAAGGTTAAACCTGATGGTATATTAGATTATTTAAATACTTTCTATAAACAAGCACATTCTACGATGGAATCTGAAAATGATAGAACTTTAAATTATTTAGATTTAACAATGTCTAGAAATTCTGGTCATTTCGATATTAAAATTTTCAGAAAAGCTACTCAAACAGACACTATTATCAGAAACGACTCCAGTCAACCAGGTCAACATAAAAAGGTAACATTTTACAGTTTAATTAATAGAGCTATGAACGTACCTATGTCTAGGAATCATTATAATAGAGATAAAGATAATCCACTAAATTGCTCGTAGCAACGGATAATCCAAAAATTGATTACTAGAATTATAAATAAAATGAAAGATAAACCAAAAAGAACTTTAATTAAATTGTTAAAGGAAGAAAAGAAATTTGCAGTTCTAACTTTTCGAAATAAGCACACTTATCAAGTGGCTGAAATTTTCAGGAAAAGAAACATCAATGTCGCATGCAAAACTGATAATAATACTGAACAATGAAAATCCACAGCCTGTTTCCAGTCTATCGACCGGGTCAGGAATGAAATGAATGAAGACCCCATCTAGCGGCGAGGATAGGAAATGTGCCGGCTGCCGAAGCCTGTCACACTCCTCTGGGGCAATGAAGTGACTGATAGATGAGATGAACTGTTAATGAAGAGTGTTTCTGGAATGAAAGATAACAGGGAAAATTTGAGAACCCAGAGAACCTCGCCTCCCCTTTGTCCAGCACAAATCTCAAATGGATCGACCGGGATTTGAACCAAGGTATCCAGCGGTGAGAGCCCGGCGCGCTGCCGCCTGAGCCACGGAGGTTTGATAATAGTACTAGTAAGATAATTTTCAATTCAGATAAAATATAGAATAAATAATAAATCAGGAATTTACAAATTGACATGCTAAACATGTAGAAAACGATGCATGGAACAGTCTGAAGTTTGGCTATAAGGTACAAAGAACATGTTAATGCAGTCAAACGTAAAAGATTTTCGGCAATGGGAGAGCATCTTCAGCATACAAATAGATAAGAGAGGGCGCTCTCTATGTTTCTACCGGCCAAACGTGACACCAACATCAAGCTCTGAGCGATCAGCTGAAGTAGGGCAAAACAAGGCGGTTTTCCATAAGAAGACAATTGCGGAATGTTTTTAAATCCCGATTTAAGCGTGCTCCTTACGATTCATTGAATTCAACCATTGAAGATGATGATAAATGCAATTCTCTAGGAATATTTCCATTCCTTTTTGTATGAAAAGAGTCAAGTATCATTATATAGGTCTATGTGTGATATTCTGATGTGTTTATGTATCAGTTAAGCGATACAGTGACGAGAGTAGGCCTCACGTTGTTAACCTATTTTAGTTGCTTGTCTTCTAACGTCACAAGTTTAATTTTTCTCCGTAATATTCGTCTGAAATAGTTATTTTAAAAATATTTTCACAGTGCTGCAAATAATAAACTCAACAAAACATACCAGTAATCTGCATTTCTAATAATGCCGATTTTGTACTAGTTAAGCCTTATAAATCATGAAACGTGACCGATAATTACGCAGTCGTTGCCATTGCACCTATAATAATTATCATCAAAGTAACTTTGAAATTACCAATACTTGATGCAGCTTATAACCTCAAGGTTCTGTCGTTAAAAAACATCTATCACCATCATCACACTTATTCACAGACCTTCACATTTAGTTAGTTATGCATGATGATAATTATTGTTTTACAGGGTCTAAAATCTAGGATATTAGCCACCAACAGATATGAATAAGCACATACACACCCAAAGTTGTTCACTGTTTCAAATGCTCAGGCTATATCAAACTATAACTGAGTTAGTTAAGCCTAAAGAGCTGTAACATTCACAAAACTATCCTTACAAATGTACAATATGATGAAAGACAGGAAGCCATGTAGGCTACAAGTCACCAAGGTGTTTCGGAAATTCAAAAACAGTCGGAACTGATCCTTTCAGAAGAAATGAATGGCCAAACTTCTCTTTGTCGAAACAGCTAGGTTTAAAATGCCTTGAACAACGTTTAATAAATTTTGATGGCTGAAAACCCTCTTCCTTCATATTCATGACCCATTTCTTCAGCAATTCGGTGTCTGAAGGGAAATTGAAATAAGTGAATAACAATCAGTTATGCTTAGAGGGTGATATCCATCAATGTATACCACAATAACCCATTGTTATTTCCCCTCGCCCAACATTCATATCTTACACTAGCAAGACCCGTGCTTCGCTACGGCTTTAAAATGAAAGTTATTAGTCAAAGTTTTACATTTTGGAGAGTCCACTGTCAGCTTAGCCTGTACAATACGTCCTCAGTTCGTACGTCAAACGGTTTTGGGGGAATGATTATTTATTTTATAATCTACCAGTCTCTTGAACCCCGTACGGAAGCATTTGAATGTTTAAAACCATATCTGATTTAGCATCTAGGATATAAAAGCAACCAGCCTGTGAAATTTGGTTTTTGTACGTCGAACAGTAATGGAGGAATGAATACTTGTTTAGGGGTGAATGTTTCGAAATATTTATTAACATCTAGGATATAGAAGACAACCCGTCATAAAAAAAGTTATGTTCGTGCTAAAACGGATTCGGAAGAATGGATATTGTGTTTTTGAGAGTCAACTGCAATCTAAATGTCATAGGGGAGAAATGTTTTGAATTAAACGGTAATTTACACCTAGGACATTAAAGACTCTTCTCGTAAAAATTACAACGTTGTACGCCAGACGAGTATGGAAGGATGAATAATTTAGTTTACGGGACTAAGTTCTTTGACACTTTAGCGGTGGAACGTTAAACGTATTTTCTGTTTCACACCTAGGATTTAATATATATACCGCTATTTGGAATTTTCAGTCTAACCTAGTCAGCGTTCGGTGGCAGACGTATTGTGTGGAGGTGTCAGGAGAGCCGGCGTGGAATGTGAACGGTGGCCAGTAAAGTAATTCGAGAGGGAAGAGGAAGATGATTGGCGTGGATCAATAAGTATAATGGAAACAAGAATGATGGACGAGATGATAATGGCGGCAGTGGTGATTATGATACTACTAGTTTTAGGAGGATTAGAGGTAAACCCAGGCCCGACTTCTGGTGGCAACATGAACTGGGAAGACGTGGAGGTCATTAGAAAAGTGGTGAAAGAAGTGGTGGAAGAAGTATGCCCGTTTGAGCAGATTAAGAATATGATAAAAGAGCAAATGAAAGAACTTGAGCATATAAGGCGGTGGATACAGGGAAAAACAGACGAGATAATGAGTAGTGTAGAAACCAACGAGAGAGAGATCATATCACTCAAGTCAAAAATAAGGGAGATGGAAGGAGAGGTGGTGAAGTTGCGAGCGAAAATTGAAGATTGTAACCGAGAACGGAGGAAGAAATGCCTATTCATATATGGAGTACCAGAAGACAAAGCAGAAGATAAAGTACTGACAACATACAAAGTTGTGGAAGTCATCCAGAAAATGATGAGAATTAATTTTATCGAAGTCGATCTTGATGATGTAGAAAGGATAGGTAAAAACGGGGTGATAGACCAATAAAACTGAAGCCATTCTCCACCTTGATGGCGGAAGTAGTGATAAGAAGTGCAGATAACATACGGAACACAAACATTTGGATTAAAGAAGACATTGGTAGAGAAGGGGTAAAGAACATAAACACTCTGAAGAAACATTTGGCCAGGGCTAAATTACAGGGGTTAAGAGCTCATATTAAGGGTCAAAAATTAGTAGCGACCAACGGTACTTTGACTAGAATGTGGACTGCGAAGAAATTACGAGAAATGGAAGATGACAGGAATGACGAAGTGGTAGTGGGAAAGGGAGTGGAGGAAAGACAAGCCAGAGACTGTAAAGTGGGGGATGAAGGACATGGAGGCAAAGAAAGAAACAAGGATAATAAGGTAAAGGAACCAAGCTCGCAGCATAAAGGAAGTAACTGATAGATTTGTTAGCCATAGCGAACAGGGAGGTAATGGCAGAGATGAGGAGTGTGATAAGGAAGGAAACCGGGGAGACCTGGGCATTAACGAAGGAGTCCAGGACGGAGGCCAGTGGGAGAGAAGATAGAAGGATACAGGGTGAGATTGTGGGAGTATAAACACAGGACGTAACAAGAGCAAACAAACGAAGTGAAAACACGACTGGGAGGCAAGAAGAAGAAGAAGAAGCAAGAGGTGCCCAAGTGAGAGGGAGAAGTCTGAGCCTAAGAGAGTTATGGGGCAAAAAGGACAGAGTAGACGAAGGCATAGTGACAAGAAGTAGAAAGTTAATGTATAGTGAGAAGTAAATGGCTGTACACACGATAATAGTGGAGTGTGTGCGTGTTAGTCATAACTATGTTAAGAGCGAGTAAACGACAGGTGTGATAGAAGAGGCAAGTTTCCAAGTGGTCAAGTGTGTAGTGAATGAGGAAGAGGGTGAGAAAAATTGGTCAGATGATAAGGAGAAAGATAATATCTGGTGACGGTTGGTTTATGAGCTGGGATCCTAGTTATCCTAGTTATAAGTGAGTGAACATGGCTTCATTTAAGGTAGTGAGTTGCATGGGTTCTAAAGTTAACAAATATAGTGAATTAATAGAGGTTGAAGAGTGATCAACAAGAAAGAAATGTAAAGTGTAATAAACTGCACATCGGCACTACAGTGGAGATAACACGTAGTCAGGTTAGCAATATAAGTAGAATATAAGAAAGGTCAGTGTCTAAGAGAGAATGTGCTGAGTGCGAACCCGGACGGAAGTGGAACAGTCTGTGGTCTAGTGCAGACTCAGCCCGACACAGCACTGTACTCTGCTCAGTTATATGTTGCCAGTTTTAGTTTCACATTGCCATTAATGCCATACAGTCTATAGATGGAATTACCCTGTTGCAATAGTTCTTTTAGTCTTCGTTTCATCCCTTTCCTTAATAGCAATATTGAGTTTTTACATTTTATTATTATTATTTTCAGTACTACTAGCTTTGGTTTATCCCTGGTCTTAATAGCAATATTGAGATTTTTTGAGGTTTTGTTTATATCTGAAAAGATAACATTGACTCATGGACATTTGATTATTATTATTTCCAGCAACTTTGTTTTTCAACATTTGGTGTTAGCTATGTTTACTATACGAGTATTATTTTATGTGAATAGCATCTTAAGCTGTCTACGTTGGGCATTATTATTTTTCTCCCTTAATGGATCAATAAAGCTTCATCGCTGTAGATCTGGAAGAAAAATAAAGGCTTTACTTACTTACTATTTGGAATTTTGTCTTCATGCGTTAAACCAAATCGGAGGAAGGAACTAATATATTTGTTTTCGGATCTTAATCCCCATTTAATTCTCTGAGGGGTAAAATTTATTTCAAACCTCCTGTTAACACCTAGGATATCACTTGATATTTTGTATTGTATTGTATTGTATTGTATTTTATTTCGTCCAACTGACCATACAGAGATATGGGACACGTCAATAATCATATTTACAGTAACAAAGGATAAAATAGTAATATACATGCCAAGATAAATAAAGAGAAATATACAATGTAGTAAAGAGGCAAAAAAGTGATACATAAGTTAATTTTCAAGAGCTAAGTATTCTTCAATAGAATAAAAACAATGGTTAGAAACAAATTTGAATAATTCTTTCTTAAATTTTGAACATAGTTTTATCTGCTTAATGTAGTCTGGTAATTTATTAAATAAATGTATTCCTGCATAACTCAAACTTGATGCATATAGCTTAGCTTTGTGTGGTTCTATGTGCAGACTGTGTCTATTTCTAGCATTATACCTATGTACATCAGAGTTTATGGTGTAGCTGTTTACATTCTCCTTCATATATACAAGTGTATGGAAGATATAAAGGCTAGGCAATGGTAAAATAAAATAAAGTTTAAAGTATTTCTTGCAGCTTGTCCTCCTGCCGACACCGGCCATTCCTCTAATTATTTTCTTTTGTAACTTAAAGACGACTTCGTTATATCGTGAATTCCCCCAGTAAATGATTCCATAGGTTAGTATGGGATGGACATATGCAAAATACATAATTTGGCAAGCCTTTAAATTAAAACTATTTTTCAAAGATATTATCATGAAATAAATTCTACTAAGCTTTTTCCCTATAAACTCTGCATGTTTTTCCCAGGTTAACGATTCATCCATCCACAAGCCAAGAAACTTTGTTGATGATGAGTACTCAATTATGGTCTCTCCAAATGATATTGGACTAATTTCCATATTTAAATTAATCTTATGGTGAAATCTAATCACAGAAATTTTCTGTTTACTTAAAATTAATTTTTATCTTCAAGCCAGTTCAGGATATTACTCACTATATTGCCTACCTTCAATTCTAACCCTTCAGAACTTTCATCAGCTACAAAACAGTAATATAATCTGCAAACAAAGTTAATTGCACTCCTTGAATATCATCGACAATTTGGACGATATCATTAATAAATACTAAAAATAATAATGGTCCTAAAACTGACCCCTGTGGAACACCATGATCTATGTTTCTGGCACAGGAATACACATTCTTAATTACATTTTTGCTCAAATCAGTACCGGTATATGATATTTCAACAATCTGCCTTCTATCCCCTAAAAATGATTTGAACCAGTCATAGGCCATTCCCCGAAATCCATACATGTATAAATTTTCTAAAACCAAGCTGTGGTCAATTATATCAAAAGCTTTTGTTAAGTCCAAGAAAATACCTAAACATGCACCCTTCCCATCTAGTGCGTCATATATCCGTTCAATAAAGTTTATGAATGCTGTGGTAGTTGATCTATTTTTACGAAAGCTATTCTGGCAACCAGCTAATATGTTATGCTTCTCTAAGAATGATAACAGTCTATCGTACATAATTCTTTCCAGTGTTTTGGAGAATACAGAGGGGAGGCAGACAGGCCTATAGTTACCAGCATCTTCTTCACTACCCTTTTTATGTATCGGAACAACTTTGGTTACGTTGAATTTTTCTGGAAATTTACCAGTGGTTAGTGACAAATTTATCAAATAACAGAGAGGGTTGATTATGTTTTGGTAACAGCATTTAATAAGGTAGTTTGAATAATCATCTAAACCAGAAGACTTCTTTTTACCCATCTGTTTTATTATCTTATCTATCTCTTGCTCAGTCACAGGAGTAAAAAACATGCATGATACATTCCTGTGAACTGTATTCAAGTTTCTTCTTGTCACTGATGTTTGAAAATTTTCCGTTAACCTCAAAACTGCTTCTAGAAAATAGTTACTAAATATTTCTGCAACTTCTTCTGGATCACTGACTTCTTTCCCTGCATTTGTAAGAGTAATATTATTTTCTAATGGAACTGGAGTACCTTTCTCCCTTTTTATAATGTTCCACATACATTTAGACCTGTTTTTCAAATTTTTTAGCTCATTCTCATTATGCAATCTTTTGGCAGCCTTCAAAACTTCTTGATATATGTTCTTATATTTCTTATAATAATCCTTCAATTCAGATGAGGTGTTACTCCCTTTCACACATTTGCTTAAAAACCTTAATCTTTACTTGAATTTCTAATTCCTGTCGTAATCCACCCATTCCTATAATTCTTTACAATTACCCTTTTGACTGGTATTGCCACTTGATAATAATAATCAAACAAACCAAAAACTCACTGAAGGCCTCATTAGTTGGGCTATTTCTATATACACTCTCCCAAGTTTCCTTGGTCAATAACTGGTTAAAATATGAAATATTTTCCTTGTTACACATTCTAGTTTTCCTGTAAATTACATTGTTATTTTTTAAATTATGGTTTCCTATTACCCTAAAATTTAGATGCACAATTTGAGCAAAATGATCTGGAAAACCTGTATCATAAACGTCTATTTCATAGTTCCACATTTCCTCATTTAATACAACTTGATCTACTGCTGACTTTGTATCCCCAGATATTCTAGTTGGTTGATTTACAAATGCCTTTAGATCGTACAAGGAAAACAACATTTCTAGCCTTTGCTTATCTCGCCCACCATTATTCCCTAAAACATCTACATTGAAGTCGCCCATGATTGTTACATTTTTGTTCTTATTCTGTAGGTCATCTAAAATATTTTCAATATTATTATAAAAAGTTTCAACATTACTAGAAGGACTTCCATAAATGCATATAAGTATTAACTTATAATCCACTAGTTCAACAAAGCTAACCTCGAAATGCTCCTCTACATTCAGATATTCAAATTTATCCAACTGCTTACATTTGATATTATTATTCCCATATATACATGAACCTCCACACTTCATTTTCGTTCTACAAAACTTACTTGCAAGAGCATAACATTCTAATACAAAGTTTGAAATCTCATCCTCTATCAACCAATGTTCAGTTAAGCATAAAACATCATACCCTTGTAGGTTATCTGCCAACAGAACCTCCATACTTAGAATATTATTTCTTAAAGATTGAAAATTCTGGTGGAACAAATTTAGCTCTCCTTTTAGATTATAACTATTGCTACCTTTTACCTTAAAAAATCCTGCTCTACTAATACTGGTCATTTCCTTATCCTACTCGACGTTCTTATTTCTGGTTGTTTAGCTTGCCCTCCTTCAGTTCGTCCTGATGGTGCTCCAACATCCAACTTCTCCAGTAACTCCTCTCCTCGTTCATCCAACTGACTGCTACTGACGATCTCAATGGTTTCCTCACAAGTTTTCCCTGAGTACTCGGTGCTTTCTGGTATTGCTGTCTCTGATGATTGTGGTAGAATCACATTAATCCCTTTCAGCTGATTTTCTTCTCCTAGGCATCCTTCTTTAGTGGTAGCACTCACCTCAACTACTTCCTCAACTCTTCTTACTTTCATTACCTGCAAATTTTCTGCTACTTCCTCATCTTTATCGAACAGCAGTGGTATGGCATTATTCAGTATAGTTGTTCTTGGAGTCTGTTGTATTTTCTTTCTTATCATATTACATAGCTGCTTTTTCCTTCTTCTGCTAAGATGCATGCGCTGATTTGTGAAATACCTTTACCTTCGTAATTCACACGGCTTAATATAAACGTATATTTTTGTCATCATTCCTCATCCACCAGTAAAAACCCCATAGGGATGTATTGTTTCAAGTCTTATTTGTATCATTATAAAAATAATTCAACTCTTTTAAACCCCCTCCAGTTGTTTCCCTACCCCAAAAAATGCGTGTTTCATTGTTTTTAAAGGAGATTCCAAATACCAATTTTCACGTCCATAAAATCCTTCGTTTTTTATATAAGTATCCTCATACAAAGAATTAAACTCATTTTCAATTAATTTACCCACCCTTAATTGGATTTTCTGAAAACAAAATAATGCGTATTTCTTTACTTTTAAAGAAGATTCCATGTAAAAACTTTCATGTCTGTAACATCTTCAGCTTTTGAGATATAAGTAACCTCATAAAAAGAATTATACCACTTTCCAGTCATTTTAGATCCCCTTTAGTGGATATTTCAAAAGCAAGAAAATACGCGTTTCTTTATTTTTAAAGGAGATTCCAAAAACCAATTTTCACGTCTGCAACACCTCCAGATTTTGAGATATCAGTATCCTAATAGAAATAAAATAACCCCTCTTTCAGTCCTTTTTACCAACCCCCAATTTATATTTTCCGAAAACAATAAAGTGTGTGTTACTTTATATTTACAAGAGACTAAAAATACCAATTTTCACGTCTGTAACATGTTGTGTTTTTGAGATATACTCATTTTAAAAATTCACCTTCTTTGTCAGCCTGTTCTCCCTCTCTCCTCAAGCAGGTTCTACAAAAACAAATAATACGTCCTTTTTAAAGGAGATTCCAAATAATACTCTTCATGATTGTAACATCTTCAGTTGTTGAGGTATAAGTATCCTCAAAAATGTATTCAACCCAATTCTCAACTCTTTTCACGCCCGAGCTCGATAGCTGCAGTCGCTCAAGTGCGTCCAGTATCCAGTAATCGGGAGATAGTGGGTTCGAGCCTCACTGTCGGCAGCCCTGAAGATGGTTTTCCGTGGTTTCCCATTTTCACACCAGGCAAATGCCGGGGCTGTACCTTAAGTAAGGCCACGGCCGCTTCCTTCCAATTCCCAGGCCTTTCCTATCCCATCGTCGCCATAAGACCTATCTGTGTCAGTGCGACGTAAAGCAAATAGTAAAAGAATTTTCACCCCTAGAGGATTTTTCCGAAAACAAAAAATACGTGTTTCCTTATTTTTAAAGGAGATTCCAAATAGCAATTTTCACGTCTGTAACATCTTAAGTAGTTTATATATAAGTATCTCCAATAAGAGAATTCAAATAAGTTCACTTCTCTTTACCTACCCCAACCCCTTAAGTGGATTTTCCGAAAACAAAAATTACGTGTTTATTTTTAAAGGAGACTCCAAATACCAATTTTTATGTCTGTAACATCTTCAGTTTTTGAGGTATAAGTATCCACATAAAAATAATTTAACCACTTTTTCAGTCCCATTTTCACCCCACGACTGAAGTGGTTTTTTCGAAAACAAAGAAATACGTACCGTATTACTTTTATTTTTAGAAGAGGTTAAAAATACCAATTTTCACGTTAAATTTTGGTATATGCTGTATATATGCTCATTTAAAAAATTTACCCCCTTTAACACTTCCCCTTAAGTGGATTTTCAGAAAACAAATTATGCGTGTTCCTTTTATTGTACAGGAGATTCCAAATGCCAATTTTCTCGTCAGTAACATGTTACGCTTTTTTAGATATACTCATTTTAAGAATTCACCCCCTTAGTCACTCCTATTCACCACCCATTAAGTATACCAAAAACAGAAATGTACGTGTTTCTTTATTTTAAAGGAGATTCCAAATACCGTACCAGTTTTCTTGTCTGTAACATCTTCAGTTTTTGAGATATAAGTATCCACATAAAAAAATTCAACCCCTTTAAGAGTTCTTTTTAAACGCCCTCCCCACTGAGGTGTGTTACTTTTATTTTTAAAAGAGATTCAAATTATCTGTTTTCACGTCTGTAACGTGTTTTAAAAATTTACCTCCTTTAACACTTCTCCTTAAGTGGGTTTTCAGAACAAATTATTCATGTTCCTTTACTTTTACAGGAGATTCTAAATACCAGTTTTCACGTCTGTAACATGTTACGTTTCTGAGATATACATACTCAGTTTAAGAATTCACCCCTTTTGTCACTCCTGTTCACCACCCCTTAAGTAGATTTTCCAAACAAAACAATGTTACATTTTTTAAAGGAGATTCCAAATACCAATTTTCATGATTGTAACATCTTCAGATTTTGAGATATAAGTATCCACATGAAAGGTATTCAACCCCTTTTTCACCTTGTTTCACCGCCGCCTGGGCGAGTACCTACATTGTAATATGAATGTATCCCCAAAATTTCATTTCTTTATGTCCAGTGGTTTTGTCTCGGCGATGATGAATCAGTCAGTCAGTCAGTCAGGACAATTTATTTTATATATAGACATATATATTAAATGGTGTCGTTAATTCTTTTGAGTGGCTTGGGACATATTTGCCATCATCCCCATATACTTAGGTGTTTGTTGACTTTTTCTGATAACCTAGTGTAACTAGTTTTTAAGGTCTAGGATTCGGGTATGGGGGGGGCTTCAAACAAAGTACCACGCCGGTATTTTCCTGGAAGGAGAATGGGAAAACCACTTCTCTAAGGATGGCCACTGTCAGCACCGAGATTCGAACTTTCTATCTCTGGACATCCGGCTCAGCCGCAGTCATGGTGCGCGACTTACGGCTGTGCTGTGAGGTCCAGAAATAAATTTAGGCTACCAGGAAAAACGAGTATGTCAAAAAATGCCCAAAGTAAGATAAGTCCACGATGTAGTATATGTCAGAACTACACTATATGTAGGCCTAATATTTTATTTGGTCCTAACGGTACAAGTAAAAATCTATCTATGGGAGAAGAGTATACGTCATTTTCTGACTTACACACGTTTCCCGTGGCAGCCTAGATATTGTATGAAATCAAGCCAGTATCTTTTCAGTTACAGGTTTTAATCCTTTCCTGTGAGAATATAGTTAACTCCCCTTTTCAAATCTCTGACTGCAGTTGTAAGCAGAGCAAGATGTGACCATTTTTGCTATATTCCTTCAGACTGGTGTACTTCACTTGTCACATAAATGAAAATACGTATTTTTTAATGTTTTATATTAAAATTGTATAGAAAAAGCCTGGTCTGTCGACAATGAATCCTTGAAATCTCTCCGCTTACGCCGATGTCTCACGCAAATTACGATAGGTGCCCAACATCAGCTGATTTGTACCTTGGCGCCATGTTCTGCTGGCAGCGCCCTCTCTATCTATTCGTATGTTCGAAGGAGAGCTATGGTTGAAAAGAATCAGATTTTTACAGACATTTCTAATTACACGGAGTTAATATATTCGGCCAAAAAGGGAAAATTCATGAATGTTTTGGAAAGTTAGAAATTTATCTTGCACAAGGAATGACCTTGAATCAAATTTAAATTAAAGAAGTACAGAAGAGAACCCATTGTACAAACTGGCGTTTGATCACTTAAAGAGGGAAAAGAAGGAAAAAAGAAGAAAAAATGAAGATCTTAAACATTTATTTATGTATTCTCATTCAATTCAACAAAATATCAAATTGTATGTAATGATCATTTTCATAATATTTTATCTCTTTCTTTATTTACTGATATGGTGAAATTAGGGTACAGGGATGTACTGAAACACTACCGATAGATGTCTCACGTGTTGTACCCGGTATGCTCTTGTCGATCATCATTTGATTGTGTGTGTTTTTAATGGAAGTTACCTAGTTAAATGATGAAGTTGAAGATTTAATATATCGTTACGACAAGAAATGCAACAAGAAAATTGTGATGCCTGACTATTGCTGTGTCCCAATGTCCAAAAATCAAGGTCGACCGTACTCATACCATCAATTTCCTAAGCAAGATCCTTTCCGTAAAAAGTGGCTGCATGTGATTCGTAGGCAGGACTAACGAATTAAAAATATGACTCCTAATATCAAAGTCTGCTTGAAACCTTTTACAGTTGAAGATTATGTCATTACTGAAACGGGTAAGTAAGCTAATTAATACTAATTAAGAAATAATTTTATAATAAGGTAGTGACATTCTGAAAAGTTAGCATGATCTATTTCAATAATTTTAAGCGAAAGACGAAGACTTAAGGAGAACGCTGTACCTTCGATATTTTCATGGTGTGACACCGGTACCTAGGAAATAACTCAGAGAGCAAGAAGATACAGATGTAGGAAAACGGCCATAACACCGTGTGCGGTACGGTGCCCTGAATCACACAATGACCTATAATTTGACACTGGAGCACCATCAATTTCAGAATTCCTGAACAGGAAATCTTTATATTTGTCTTATGGTCCGAAAAAGGATCCTGACACTTGTGCACTGCACGGAAATAAAGTTCAGTCGTACCGGTACTGGATGTAGCCCCAGGCACCGCTGTTACACCAATGTCGTGCCTTATGAACGCCTCTAACCTGCAAAGAAAAGAAAAATACCGTATTATGAATGTTTTCAAAATGCTATTTGTACTTCAAAAATTCAATCTTAACAAAAACGCTATAAGAAAGAGTTGCTACATTTAGTCCTTACCTTTCAATCAACTCTTGCTTTTTTTCCGGATATCTTTCCGCTCCATTTCTTCAATTCTGCTTCCAAATCCGCAATCGTCATTGCACCTACACCATTGCCCGTCTTGTTAAAAACATTAGTAGAATATGGTAACTCCATTTTAATGCATTTAAAGCGAAAGTTTCGTTTCGATGATCACAAATGTAGGAATACTCCATATAAGTCTCACGTAAAATTATCGAGCAGTCTAGCGGACAAGTTTTGCGTGATACATCCCTATACTTCTTTAAATTGTAAGAAAAAACAAAATTAGTGTTAGGCTATATGTTTTATTCCTTGAACTGTCATCACTGATGAAGGAAATGGAATATTTTCCCGAAACATGTATGTTAAATAAATAATTTTCTATCAGTATAAGGTGTATTGACAAGGTGGATTCAGAATAAATCTATAATAGTTTCTTTAATAGATCTATACATCATTCATACTGCCAGGCGAAATCGAAACTTTTAACACAATGCCCGGATATTTAAATCTGATCCTCGTTGAAACTCTTATGATTTTCTTCATAGGATTTCGATATAAAGTGCAAATCTCGCTTGGGATTACTGCTGAACACATAATTTATCATGTCAATTTTATCCTGATGTGATTATTATTATTATTATTATTATTATTATTATTATTATTATTATTATTATTATTATTATTATTATTATTATTATTATTGGATAATTTGATATTCGTTACAAAAATGAAATCGAATCCGAAAATGTTACTGTGTATATTTCCTACAATAAAGCGAGAAATTGAAATTAAACAACATGTCCGAATAGTTTAATCTATTCCTCAACCTCAATACAATCTCAACCCATTCAGTGAAGTTCGCTAAATAAAAATAAACCCAATTCTCGTTTGATATTACGTAATACCACTGAAAAACGTAATCATTACCATCACGATATTCACGGCATAACTCAATTGTGAGGCTCCAACTGACCTGGAATATCACCACTCCAAACATGTGCGGTATAATCGTGAACTGTCCAGTGAAGTAACTTTTCATCAATCTACTCAACCTAAACTCTCATTCTAATAAAATTCATTTTTCACATCCGCAATGTTTCCAGTCAGCGATATTTTCATCTTGTAAAGATACAGAATAGAATTCAGTTGACAATAATCAAGTACCGTACCGGTATTATCTCGACCGTGTGCCAGAATGTATTTTGTTCGTGAGGTCGGCTATCACAAAATGCACTTCGCTGGTATCATATAGAACCGTACTTAAGACTTAATTGCCGTTACCTACGATCTTACATGCAATAGTAATCATGGGAGGACATCAACTTGTACCGTACTTAAAATAGCCGTTACAACGCGCTCACTTGGATTTGACAACATTTATATGCATCAATCTGGATTGTTACAGGACATTGCTCCTCTTATACAGTCTGTCTCAAAAATATTACATCTCAACCCATACGCTATGTCACAAAAATTATTCTCCGTCGAAATATAGGGCCTCTTATCTTCGGCATCCTGCTTATTCTACATCAATCATAAAATATAGGCTTACTCTTACATCTCTCTAACTATTCTCATAATATTTCATTTTCATTACAATATTTCCTTCTTGATTGAATTTTTTTTTAAATACAAGCGATCCCATGATCAAGCAAACTTTATAATGATCTCATAATTAACTTCTCGACATTTTTCCTGACCTCAGGAGCAAAATACCATACCGTGATTTTCTGTATTCACAAATACACGTTGTCGCAAAATTTTTCTTCACTGTATTTCGATATAAAGTGCAAATCTCGCTTGACATTACTGCTGAACACATAATTTAACATGTCAATTTTATCCTGATGTGATGATGATTATTATTATTATTATTATTATTATTATTATTATTGGATAATTTGATATTTGACTTATCACACTCATAACGGTTATTTTATCATTATCATTATTGTAACTTTTACTGGCCCGAACATTATTTCATTGATTTTCATTACAATATTTAACTTCACTTTAATTTTTTTAAAGAAATATAAACACATTTTAGTCTCGTGCTGACATAACTAATAGACAATTCACCTCCACTCTAGAATAATGACAAGACACATCATCATTGTCACAACACTTAAAGTTACATACGCCACATATACAATGCGATGTTATGATTAATTATAAACTACATACTGCGCCATTCCCGCGTCCAGGTAAGTACGCACAAGATCCAGACTAGCTCTAATTGTATACGGTACTCGCTGTTCAAAGTTATGGGCTATGAGTTCCGCTAGAGAAAGCGCGCCGGTTAATTCGTGGTAAATCCTAACTTACGTCGAAGGACGTCTCCTACACGCTATTAGTTAGATTCCACATATATCATCAGAAAAATCGCAAGTAAAAAAATAAATACAGTCTTACAACTAATAACTATCCCAAAAAGACATTAAAAGAATTATGAGGTTTCATAATACATCATTTATTGACCACTCAGTTCAAAGAATGAAGAAATGTTTCCCTAATCCTTCATTAAATCATGTAGCATTGAGTAATGTACCTCGTCATATTCATAGAATTCCTTTCATCTAGACAAAATCGCTTGAAAATGAAGTTATCTCGATCTCTATCGATCTTTTATTTGAAGTACAGTAGTCTAGTACTGTCAAATTGAAATGAAAGAAAAGTTAAGTTCGCGAAGTTCATAACAAGTATTAAAGCTCTAGGCCATGATTATATTAGTCCATTAAATTATTGGCCACATGAAATCATTTGATAATTACGTAAAATATTAAATAGCATTTGGAAAATCAGCTAAAAATTGGAGTATTAAATGATTATATAAAAATACTAAATGATAACGAAAAAATTAGATGCATCTAACAAAGTAAAAATGAAAAGAAAATTACATCAATTACTATGTACATCATTTCAGATCGAGGTCGTCTCTGAGAATGTAGAACGCAGTTTAAAATATTTGGTAAATATTTCTTTAAGAGTTGGAATTACTTCCTCTAGAACGAAATTGCTCCATAAATGAACTCAAAAGTTCAGTCAGCTATTATTTAACTCATACTTGATTAACGAAAAACGATATCCTGGGCTGCACTTAACGTTTTGTGTCCATACACAACTGAAAATAACATGGAAAATCGTTCTCATCTTTCTTACAACATCAGATAGTTAACATAAGGTTTCATGGTATTCAAGCTTCTTGTTTCTTGTTGTTTTATCTCAGTACCGGTATAAGCAAAGCTATCTCCGCTTTAATTCGAAATTTATCTTAAAATAGCATAATCATATGACATATGTGGCAAATTCTAAGAAATTTTTATCTTATTTCAAGGTTATCATTTAATTCAAGTGCGTATTTTAGCTAAAGTTGCATTAATGAACATATCTTGCTATATTTCTACCAAAACACACCACAAGTAGAAAATCTATCTTGTCAGAAGACTCTATCTTCAACTATTATTCCTCATATGTGTAACTAAGTCACCAGTGATATGTCAGAGTGTCTAAATAAAATCTGAAATTAGCTTATAATGTGAGAAAGTTCTCTATAATCATTAGAAATATTTCAGTGAAGGCTAAATTATTGTCATCGCTCACATCATAGCTCGTTTGATGACCCTTAATATTTATAATAACACTGCTCTAATAGTGCTGAGATCGTATCCTAAGCTACCCCGATTACACTTTGGGTTAAAGTCATCGATTGAATGTAGCACGATTTCAATATCTACCTCAGAATGCATAAATTGGAAACAGCATCATCACAAATAAGACTACTATGACCAACTTCTCGAAGAATAGTAAATATCACCATCACTAAACATCGCCATCCTATATCATTACTCTTATTCATCAACCATCATTCCATACTTTACGTAAAAACATTTCATTACACAATAAACACATTATTTCATTAATCTCGACGTATATGTATCACTATCTCCTCATATCACAAAATTATTCTTACTGTCATAGTATCAAAAATGTATCATAATTCTGAGATGTACTATTTCATATCTTTACCGTAAACATTTCCTATATACGATCTCTTATCATATTAGCCTGGTAAAATTACCACACATGTGTAATTAACTTCTATCTCACACTCTGTGCACTTCACTGACAACGAGCGAAATACGAATTACCTTCTCTCACATCGCATTGACAACATTACGAACGGTTATCACTGGCTGACTACGCCTACACAAGGACTTGACATTAAAGGTAGAAGAATACCTACATCCTGTAACCTCACTTTGCTAACCACTTACGCACATATTCACACTGTCGTAAATGATGACAATACATAGCCACAAAAAGAAAAATTCTTACTTACAATTACGACTTATAGGAGTCCTGCTTAAGGAGTCCTGCTGCCGTCTCGCATCTGGTCGTTGGATATGCGGACATCGCTCCATGGTTCTCTCTTAAGCATCTGGGTACATATGTGTTCCTCTCAGCTGATTTCTGGTCATCCTGGACTGTCAACATCGCATCGCGCTGCCATCATCCGAGTAGTATCGCCTTTTCCTTTTACAGCATCACGGTGGAGGCATTTGGAACAGAATAATAAAATATTTTATTCAATGTCGTCATCTTCTGGTTGATATCTGTTTCAATATGCCTACAGTATCTACGTATTGCTCTGGGACAATTTATTTCAGTAAGGTTGTCTCAAATAAGCTGGGATAGGTAGTATCTATTTCTCTTGACTAGAATGCAAAAATGATTTCTCTATGTTTTCCTTGTTTTAAATGTTCTTGTCAGCTGGATAACCTCTCAGCTGTTTGAAATAGGCAGTATCGGCCAAATATACGTCGTCTAAGGACTGTTGTGACGTATCACTGCAGTAATCTTGATATCTACTTTCACAGGTAGTTTAATTTCGCGCAGCGATTTAACTTATGCAGCTAGCGTTGTTGCGTGTTGCCGCGAATTAAAATTCCTGTCAACTTTCGCTGTTTATTCCCGATAAGATGAATTCTCTTCCCGTAGTCGTCGACTGCGACTTGCTTCCTGTAGGTTAGTTGAAAGAATGGAAGTCAGAAGAAAATCTTCATTTTAATAATAGCTTCAAATAATCTGCATTCGTCATTCTTTTTCCACCGCCTTCTATGAATGGTTCCTTCGGTAAATGCCTGATGAAAAGATTATCATTCCAGCTGGTATTGACGCTTGATGTTTTAACATTGATGTTTTAGCCCTTTCAGACCCAAGACTAAACGGAGATAATTTTCTTGCAATTTTCGTTGTTTAACGCCTCAATTGATCACAAAAACACAAGAAAGCTGTTGCAGCAAAACATCTTATTCCATTGTTGTTTTTATGACCCACACATTTGTGTGGGCTGGGTCTATACTCAGTCGTTTTAGTGGAGAACTAGTGAAGTTTGTAAAGTTCACTTTATATTTATTAATATTAATATAGCAATGAAATATTTTTTCTAGAAGGAGATTGAAGGTAGATATAATATACATGTTCTATCACATCAAATTTGTTTATTTATTTATCTAATATACACAATACAAGCAGTGAGAAATTGTCCCAAATTTTGAAGAAAATAATAAATAATTGTGAAAAATGCTTACGCTTACTACATCATTTCTTGTGGAATTCCCTGAAATATTTATTCTTACTAGTTAGGCATAGGTAAATGTTAAACTTAGTACATCCCACTCTGGTTCGGCTGGATCAGCTGGTCATGCGACTCCTGCGCGCCGTCAGCAGTTCATCAGCAGCTGGCCAATGCTTAAAACCTTCGAGCCTTTTGTCCACACATGGGAGTGGTGCATACATCTTCTTGTTGGTGGATCTCTTTCTTGTTCTTCCTCCTCTTGAAATGGCACTAAGTCGGTTGATGCAATAAGTATTTCAGCTAAGGCTAATCGAAATTTCATTAGCTCAAGAATGTCTTTCTTCGCAACTCCATTGCATACAGCATCTCTCCCGTAGTCCATCCACGCATTAACGGTCGCCAGATCAATAAGGTGAATAGCAGTTTTCAGTGCCCACTTCTTTGTTTTAAAGAAGGTTCAGGTACTCTTCCAACAGCTGATCGCAGGCATCGACACCGCCCATCTTTTCATTATTTTTTGGGTGCGTTTGTAATTGGTACTTTAATGTACTTCTTTTCCTTTTTGTCTCATCTCTCCACTTCATGAACAGGAGTTGCGGCATGCATATTTGAAGCCATGGTTAACCACTTTCGAGTCCTTCCATCGAATTAAACACATTCCATTACCTGATCGGCATATCTCCTCAACTTCACCTTTTACCATCCTTTGGTCGGGTTTAAATTTTTTTCACTCTTTTCATCATAATAGTGCCACTTCCATAGATTTCTTTCTCACATAGGTCATCAAGAAGTTGTATAGTTGTGAAATGACTGTCAAAATAAATTTTTGACCTGTACACTGGGTTCTTGATAGATGAAGAACAATATATTTCTGAAATTTAAAGGTTATGTTAAAGCAAAACTATGGTGTATGTTAAATAATTGCTGTAAACATAGCAGTTACTTAATTACACTGTAATCTGTATTCATACATTAAGGAAATAGTACCATATATTCCTTTTCGTGGGACATTTGTTAGTTGAGGAATAAGAATAAGGTTAGCACACTTCAGTCCCAGCCCACACAAACGTGTGGGTAACATTTTTGTGAAGCTCTACAGTAAAATAAACAACTTATAATTGCCGTATCTATGCATCAAAAATACTAATATGGTATTAGTTTTCATATTATGCAATTTGATATCAATATCTAACCAAATAAGGTAGTTATAAACAGACTTACCTGACAATGCACCGGTTGCCATGATGACCGCCAAAACCAGCAGAATCAACGTACTTCATAGGTCTTCCACAGGAGCACAGCACCAATTAATGCATATCAAAGAGTTTGCACAAACCTATGCTTTAAAACAAATGGCCCAGAATGCTCTCGGTCACTGCAATGACTAGTACCAACTGTTGAAACGTACCCACACAAGCGTGTGGGTAGGGTCTGAAAGGGTTAGTAACTTGAACTCCATTTTTGTTCCGATCAGTCCATATAAAGAACTGTGAAATGGCACAATACCGAAAGTCATGTAAGAAAGCCACTGATGTTTCCAACATATAAACTGGGTAAAACTTTACTTCCCGCAGCCCAACGTTTATAACATTATAGGGAAGTGAAAATAATGTAAATCTTACTTGGAATTCCTTTTAGAGGAGAGATGTGTTCATTGCCATGTCTAGGAACCCACCAGCCCGCCCCGAGAAATATATTTACTTTTATAACCTAATAAAGAGCAGTAGCCGCCATCGTCCATGGCTCAAGTAGTTTCTTGCATTCTCATTGGTCATGGTAAACGGAATGTGACGTCATTGCCATCAATGCTGATAAATACATTGCGTTACAAACCCCGGCTGAATAAAAGCACAAACAAAAAAACACCATGTAAAATTACAATGCGGCTTTAACCGTCCGGACCAATGGTCTTGTCCAGGTCTTATCCTAACCGTCCGCACGGCAAGAACCAGTCCAGACCAATCGTGTTTCCACATGAAACTAGAGGCGTAGGGCCGCTTCGCGGCTTCTAACCGTCCAGACCAATGGCCTTGTCCACGGCAAGAATCCTAACCGTCCAGACCAATCGTCTTGTCCACGGCAAGAATCCTAACCGTCCAGGCCAATCGTGTTTCCACATGAAACTAGGGGCCTAAGGCCGCTTCGCGGCTTCTAACCGTCCAGACCAATGGTCTTGTCCACGGCAAGAATCCTAACCGTCCAGACCAATCGTGTTTTCACATGAAACTAGGGGCCTAAGGCCGCTTCGCGGCTTCTAACCGTCCAGACCAATGGTCTTGTCCACGGCAAGAATCCTAACCGTCCAGACCAATCGTCTTGTCCACGGTAAGAATCCTAACCGTCCAGACTAATCGTCTTGCCACCAGCTATCGAATCACCTCACTCATTAGTTCCTCCGTACAGAGGTTGGCAGCTCTGAGCATAGCTTCACAACATCCTTCCCCAGAAGGCCGCGAGCGTGTAAACAAACGACAGTCGTTCCGCGCGCAGCTGAATGTAGCGAGTGCTGGGCTGCGAGAAGTAAAGCATTGATTGTTTCAGCAAAGCATGGTACTTAACATACGGCAGCTATTTGTCCAGTCAGTGACCCTATACATGCATAAAACTTTAAAGCTCATCTGCAAAGAGCACAAGTCAAAAATTCGCACTAGGCTGCAAGACGGAACTGGAATAAGTATACCATGCTGCAACACTTTACTTGGGGACACTATTCCTCTCTACTAAGAAACCAACCTTCTCCTTAACCCATGTCCCTCATTTCCAGCTTCCTGTTTATTACACCAAATGCAGAAAAACAGTTCATAAAATTACTGTAGTTCAATATTACCAAAATGTTAATGGAGAAAATGATATTCACTAGATGCCATGATGTACGGTACCAGTGCATCATCTAGCTATTGTATTTTTGAAGCCCATACACAAGTTTACCGTATGTGGGATTCATACCGTACTGTATCTTTTACTACCTCTGTATGTATATGTAAGGAATTGATCGTGAATAAGAATGTTTAAAATATAAAAATCTAAAAAATAAAAAAATAAATTTAAAAGGACAAGCATTCACATTTCTAACCATGAAACATGATATTTAACCTTTTAAGTGCTGAATTAGCAGTTGACTGTTTGGTCATTGAGGGTGCTAGGTTTTTCATATGTATGTAAAAAAATTTGGGGTTATTAGCTTAAAATGTTTATAAAAGTTGGTTCTTGATAAACATAAATGCAAATGGAAAATCCTACACTAATGATCAATATTAATTTGAGTTCTCGTGTACTGTCTATAGACGTGCGTAGCATTGCAGGACCGGCCACGTCAGCCCGTATATAGGCAGGTGTAGCACTCATTGGGTTAAATTAGACATACCTGTAATCTCGTCATTTGCATGGCGTTATCTTGGTTTCATTTTATGCCAGCCACCTTGGACTTAGCCTCTCATAATTGCAGGACACATTCTTCGTTTAAACATTACCTTATAAATACACAGATTCTGCACTTGGCTTGAAGCAACAAATATAAAAATTTGTTAATATCTAACACTTGACAAAATTTTTTATTATGTACACTTATATAACAGTTAAACCGCCCCGCTTCATGTCAAGAACTCAACTAATACAGTTTGTGAATCTTCCAACTCCTTCCAATCCAAATGTTTCACAGGTGTGACTGAAAGCGAGACACAAGCTTATCTCTGCCAGACTACAGTCCTCCCTTATCGATTACCAAAAATAACATGGTCCGCAGTAATTCACAAGAGATATCTATGAATCTGCTGTCTCCCTATGAGAAATTCAGGAATCCTACAATTATTTAACTTATGATTTTATTCCCCCGACCGGGATGGATATCGTGGATCAGCACTATCTAATCCTGATCTGTATATAACCTATTGTTGTTTTTGTCATTTTTCTTCTAAATTTGTTAATTATAATTTTTCAAAAACTGTTGTTCATTTTTCGTTCCTGTTTTGCAATATATATTATTGTAGTTAATTTTGTAATGTCTGTTGTAATTGGAATGCAACTTGGTTACAGACATGTGCAATAAATAAATAAATAAATATATAAATAAATAAATAAATACATAAATAAATAAATAAATAAATAAATAAATAAATAAATAAATAAATGAATGAATGAATGAATGAATGAATAAATAAATAAATAAATATTCTACAAATCTATTTCGCCCACTTTAAGCCTTCTTTTTAATGTCGCTTGATGTAGATTCACACTCTTGGACCATTGAATGATGACTGATACTCTTGCCTAAGGAGGGAGTATTTATGCATTTTTTGGGACACTCAGCTTTGCGTTATCTACTGTTGTGCAGTCATTCCATTTGATTACCACTGGACTGATTTCTTCGAGATCCATTCCAGAGATTCCCCCTATTTTTCCAGTCATAATGGTATTGTTTGCTGATTTTCCTGTTTCTTTAATGGGTGTGGCTCAATTTTGGAAAAACACCATCTAGATGTACAGTAAATTTGGTCAATTTCCTTTGTCTGTTAATTTTTGTAAATGGTTTAATTATTATTTTATTTTTAACTGTATGATTAAGTATGTTTCTGACACGAGTAAATAAATAAAATTAATTAATTTCGTGCGCAAGTGTTTCCGCACATTTTGACTGCATGGCCCTGACACATGTGTTCCTCTCGGCCAAGATAAATGCCAATTTCTCTCCTAGCCTAATTAAATACATTTCCATCATGTGGACTTTAGCTTCATCAAATATTTCCCAAATTTCTTAATTACTTATTTCTTTGTTAATGACAGTGCCGGAATCTCTCACAATGAGTGTTATTATCCAGAATTTCATTATTAATTACCCGAGGTCTTCCGAAATGTTCCAACCTCATTTGATATTTGGTGGGCCGCTTCCCGCTGTGTGCTGTCATGCCACGGAACTCAAGATAAGCTTGCATTAAAATATGGATGCACTTCATCTTGTAGTTGAAATTTCAGCAAAGTATAATTATGGGCTCAATACATCAGCAGAAATACTTCTGGGATGATCCAGCTTTTAAGAACACATCACTGAAGGGGAGTCCGGCTCCATGGCTAAATGGTTAGCGTGCTGGCCTTTGGTCATAGGGGTCCCGGGTTCGATTCCCGGCAGGGTCGGAAATTTTAACCATAATTGGTTAATTTCGCTGACACGGGGGTTGGGTGTATGTGTCGTCTTCATCATCATTTCATCCTCATCACGACGCGCAGGTCGCCTACGGGAGTCAAATCAAAAGACCTGCATCTGGCGAGCCGAACTTGTCCTCGGACACTCCCGGCACTAAAAGCCATACGCCATTTCATTTCATTTCACTGATGGGGAATAGTCAGAGAGAACACCTCTGGCCTGGCCTGCATCACAAGAAGCTATTCTGCTGACAACTATTGAAGAGCCCAGCACAAGAACCAGACAGCTCCAAAATATAAAATTTTTCAGGAGACGCAATGAACTTCATAAAATAATTCTATGTTGAAAACGTAAGGGTTATCTATGTACACTAGCTAGAATAAGTAGTAACATACATACTGAAGTGGAAATGATGCAGGTTGTGTTACTAGATTCCTCTCAGTTTATTCACACAACCGCTGGAGAAGTCTTGTTTCATACCCTGGTAAACTATGTTTACTATGGAGAATAGAATAACCAGTACTATTTACCTGAGTTCTCAATGTAAGATAACAGTACTTCATTATACTGCAGGCTTACAGTGAGAGTAATTATATCGTTATAATGCAACAAGATTTATATACACCAAGGAAATGAGGTTCATAGGAAGTTTTGAAGAAGGTTTTGAAGTGAGTTGTGTAGTCCAAAACCATAGTTCGTGTTACGTCATGAACTTGCTACTCTTATTCTGTACCAGGGCATGGTAATCTTGTGGCAAAAATATTCTCTCTCGCTTTCATTTTTACTTCTCAATTACACCAGAGATCCGGTCACAGGGGAGGAAGTTGTGTCCAGGCTCTGAATGCCGGTGTATTATTTTCTCAAATCTCCCAAGTCCTTTGACAAGCATATACAGAAAATGAAAAATACAGAGTTTCTTATTCTGTGCCAAAACCATATATGAGACTGTGATGTCATCATTTATCTTGCTTTGTAAGGAATGATTAAGCATGCTAATCTTCTCATTTTGACCCTTTCTACAAATAGTTTCATCATACATATAACGGACGATTTTCCTGTCTCTCCAGAGTGTATACAGAAGTTATACAATCACAACTCCCTTTCATAAAATATGTCTCCACTCAAACATTGGACTATAGTCGCTGCAAGAAACAGACAGCTCCAAGAGCTGTCTGGGTTCAAGTGCCGGCAGAAACAGTTGAAATAACCCCGACATCTCCTTTTACACTCCTACTAAGCACCAAATCAGTGGAGCAGTACAGTTCTTGCATTGGCAGGTAGAGCGTTTTCTTATGATAGCTTACAGAAAAAAAAGGAAATTGACCAAAAAGTGGAGCTGTCTAGTTCTTGCGCCAGGCTCTTCAATTGTGAGGTATCTAAAGGTGAGCCTATCTACAGTTATTCACAAATTATACAGGGTTATTCAGCTGAGATGTCCACCTCAACTTGTGAACAGTTAAAGATACTGACACTGTGTTTTCACTTTCGTTAATGGTATTAAGCCAGATATCCCTACTGTCCTTTTATTATTTGTCAGTCATCGTTGCTGGCTATAATGAGTTTCGTTTAACTATGTTGCAGTATTTCAGGGAAAGGTATGAACTTTAATACTACCCATTTTAGTTTAGGTGAGTGTGTGTGTGTTTGTTGTATGCATCTCTAAACAAAACCCATATTACAGTCATGGTAGATAACATGCAGTAACGAATTCAAAGGTAATAATATTATTGTTACAAGTACCTCACTGATTCTTTTTTCATACCTTATATTCTATTGGCATGTAAGTAGTATATTTCAATATCACCTCATCATCATTAGTCGTTGTGCTCATTACTGAGTGTCGTGACCTCATAACTCCATCATTTCCGTGTTGCAACCTTGACAAGATGTCTCCATCCCGAGTGGTTTTCACTTTTCGTTAATATGACCTGAAGTGGTAGCCCAGTGATCTTCGTCGCCTGATCTATCCATCTGCTTGCTGTTCTTCCTCGTGGTCTACTGCCTTCAATTTTGCCTTGTAAAATTACCTTTTGAAGTTCTCTCCATCTCGTCTTAAAATATGGCCAAGGAACTGGAGGTAACGCTCACTCACACGGGAAGATAGGCGTTTCTTGATGCAGAGTTCGTCCAGAATGGAAACATTAGTTCTTCTTTCTGTCCAGGGTACACATAGCATTCTCCGCCAACACCACATCTCAAAGTCATCAATGCGCTTTTTGTCTTTAGCATTCACGGTCCAGGTCTCACAGCCGTACAAAAAGACAGAGAACACTAGTGATTCTACCAAGCGCATCTTCGTGGCTTTTGATATTGCCCGGTTCTGCCAGATCTTAGTAAGTTTAACCATTGTAGCACGACCTAAGACAATACATCTTTTTACCTCTTTATCACAGCTTCCCGTATCATTGATGACAGACCCCAAGTACACAAATTCCTTAACTATATCCGGTCCTTTAGGTATCCCGTAAGTTGGATTTGACCTTGCCGATCAACTACCATTAGTTTGGTCTTTTTGATGTTTATCTCTAGACCATACTGAAGACTAGTGTTCTTCACCCTTGTAAGCAGGTCATGAAGTTCCTCTTCACTACCAGCGATGAGGGAAGTGTCATTTGCAAAGCGCAGGTTATTAATTTTTCTGCCACCAATCTAAATTCCACCATTCCAGCCATTAAGAGCTCTTTTGATGACACACTCTGCATAGATGTTATAGAGTTGAGGTGATAATATACAACCTTGCCTTACTCCATTTGTCACATTGAAAATGCCTGAGAGATCACCATCCACCTTTATGGTTGCTGCGTGGTTTTTATACAGGTTTTTCATTAACGATATTAAATGCAGTGGAACCCCAAATTCCTTTAGCACCTGCCACAACTTGTTCCACATAACACAATCAAAGGCCTTTTTGTAGTCCAGGAAGCAAATAAAGGCAGGAAAATATATAGTCTATTTTGGTTGAAAGCACCCTGCACGAAAAATGGTTGCGCATGCAGTGGTGGGAGCTATCGTCCCCCGCCCCCCTCCACTCCTGCAGCAGGTCCAGTTGCCAGGCTAGCGCTGAAGTGAAAACATCTCTCAAGCGGTGCATGTTATATGTGGGGCTAAGTTGAAATTACTGAAGTGATGAGCATGGCTTCTAGGTCCTCTTCTAATTCTGGGAGACCACTGCGAGGTCAGGCACATGAAATTGTTTATAAAGTGAGTGAACATATGAAGCAAGAACACAACTTGAAATTGAATGGTGTGCAGACAGTTTCAGAAGTGACAGGAGTGGGAACAACACTGGTGAAGAAGATAATGAATGAGGGAATGTCGAGTCTGGCTAGGGGCGAATTTAAGTTTAGCTTTCTGACAGGAAAACAAGGTGAAAGAAAGAAGAGAGTTCCAGTTGATGATTTCATAAAAGCAGCTATTACAAGAAAGATTCATGAATTTTACGCTGTGAGAAAACAAGTGCCCACTTTAAAAAAAACCTTTCTGAAGCTTTGGAAGAGGATGAAAGTGCAGTGCAGTCACTCACATCTGCATAAAATAATGCGTGATTTGGGATTTTGTTGGAGGAAATGCCAATCAAAGGGTAAGATTTTTAGTTGAGCGACCAGAAATTGTGAAATTGCGAGTGAATTACCTGTGACAGTTATGGATTTTCCGAAATGAAGGCAGAAATATTATATTTATAGCTGAAACCTATCTTTCTCAGTGCTGGCAAGGATCTGAAGAAGGTGTACTTTGTTCCATAGGAAAGGGTAAAAGATTAATTATAGTGCACGGTGGAGGAGAGAATGGTTTTGTTCTCAATGCCTTTTCATTTATAAGTCTCACATAAAGACTGGGGCTATCATGACGACATAAATTATAATATTTCTAAGTGGATAAATGAGCGACTTGCTCCAAATTTAACCCCACAGAGTGTAGTAATAATGGACAATACAGCCTATCATTGTGTTCAAGAAGACAGAAAGCCTAATTCTACCTATCTGAAGAAGGGTGTACAGGAATGGTTGCAGAAGAAAGGAATTGAGTTTGATCCAGATATGACAAAGGCTGAATTGTTGGGACTCATGAGAAAAGCTAGCGTGGAGAAGGTATGCAAAATAGATAATCTTTTGAAAATCTATGGACATGAAGTTCTCCATCTTCCTCGAAATCATCCAGATCTCAATCCCATTGAGTTGGTTCGGGCAGACATCAAAGGAGAGGTACGTAATAAGAATATATTTCAATTAATAGCAATAATGCATCATTCACTTCTTGGCTCAAAAAAGTGTGCCATAGCATCTCTAATGCCTTCACTGTTCATAAATGAGGTGCTCCTATTCCTAAAATAAATAAAAATGATTATTATGTAAGTAAAATATTGCTCTGTCTTATAGATCACTTGTGACTTGACAGCAGACACGCTCGACAAAAAGGAAGCTCTTTGCTGGAAATTGTTTGCACAGTATTCGCAAGACAAATGGACAAAATATTGTGACCATGTAAAAGGCATTGAGCAGGAATACTGGGAGCGTGACCACATCATGGATGAGGAATAGAATTAGGCCAGTTCACCATCAACCTCGGTGAAAGTTCAGATGACACTGATTTATACGAGAGTGAAGATTATTCCGAATAATTTGTAAGTAAGATCCCTGAACTCCGAATATTTAACAAATTTGATCATAGTACACGTAAACAGTCAGATGATATTTTTGCTTTGATTTTTTGCGACAGATTTGTATTGTCTATTGATCCGGAGTATTTGGTTTCTGTTTTATTTGTTGTTATTGTTGTTGTTGTAGGAAACCTGTCTCTCAATCATAACAATAGCAGGTTATGCAAATATGAAGAATGAGATTTCCACCTAATCAATACTTTATTACAAATGTTTGAAGTTATCTACATTGAAACAGTACCGGTTTCGACCTGTAAAAAGGTCATCATCAGCTGTTGGTGAACCTGCTTAATAGCGATAGTACGTAAAACTTACTAAAACTAATTTAACAAGAATGCCTTATTCTAATATAATATTACTTAAGATATATACATATCGTACAATATGGGGCTTAGACTCATTGGAGTTCCATTCAAAAACCTGTGCTGTTGCCAACATTATGTCAAACAATATACATATATACATATGGTGCAATAAAGGGCTTTGGCTTGCTGGAGTCCCTTGAATGCCACACACTCCAAAAATTGTATAACAGATGTTGAAAATACAGTTCCTATAGAATAGAGGATCACTGAGGTTTCGGTGTTAAGTTGAAACGTCTTTGCAGCATGTCGGCACAGAGACCAACCGTTGTGAATACACAATCAAGGTGCTTTGTTGGGCCGCAATTTTGCGGGGAGCGTAATCGACTGAGGTTCTGTAGCTTGTTCATTCTTATTGTATGATGTTGCTGATAAATACTAATTTCCAGGTTCCTTGTTCAGGCATGTCGTGCTATGGATGAAGTTTTGAAATTAAAGAAAGGTTGATAGAGTCCCCTCTTCACACTTGCATTTGTGCTCAGGTAAATTCAAAATCTGAGAAAGAAAACGGAAGTGGAATTAGAATAACTGATAGAGAGTGCCTGCTAAATGGTTTGTGTGCTAAGGAGTGTGTGTTACTTACGTGTGGGCTGGATATGTCTTCAAGTGTAGCCGGGAGTGTGCTGCACCTTGTTGCGTGTGCGTCGTGTTGCTGTCGTAGTGTTCAGATTGAGAGGTGGTGGGGAGGGGGAGGCAGCTTCTGGAGGGGGTGGGGTGGAGTGGGTTGTGTCTTTTGGGTTTTGTGTGGGTTTGTGTCTGCTGATTATTTTTAAATATATGTCTTTTAGAATGGGAATGGCTGTGTTGAAGAGGATGTTAGTTTTATCTGTGATTTCATTTAAGTTGAGGTTGGGATTAGCGTATTGGTCCATATTGATATAAAAATCTTCCATTTTGAGAAATGGGCCTGTGGGGTTCATATTCAGAATTTCTATATCGTTCTCGATATTAGTGAACTTATGCTTGTGTTCTTCGACATGTTGCCCTATGGATGAAAAGCGGTTATATTTAGTGGCATTGACATGTTCGCTGTAGCGAATGGAAAAGCATCTGCCGGTACGTCCGATGTAGCTGGCTTCACAATCGTTGCATTTCATGCGGTACACTCCTGAGTGGCTGTATTTGTTGTTTTCATTGACAGATTTAGCGTTATATAAAATGGAAGCATTATTACGTGTGGTTCTGTAAGCTATTTTTAGATTGTGTCTTTTGAAAATATTAGTTATGGGGTGGATATGGGTGTTGTTAAAGGTAAAAAGTGCGTAGTCTTTCTTAGGTTTGTTGTTTCTACTTAATTTGGATTTCGGTTGGTGTTTTATTTTGTGAATGATATTGTTTATCATGTTTCTGCTGTATCCGTTATGCTCCGCTATTTCGTGAATTAGGTTTAGTTCCTTGTTTAATTCTTCTGGGGATAGGGGAATGTTGAAAGCTCTGTATATCATACTGTAGTATGCTGCCTTCTTGTGTGCATTGGGGTGAGTAGAATCTATTTTTATGGTATTGGAGGTTTGTGTAGGTTTTCTATAGATTTTGTATGTCAAGTGGTCTTCTGTTCTGGTGAAGAATAAATCAAGATAATTCTAAATAAAGTTCCTCACGACTCGCGCGACGAGATCAGAATTGAGGTTAAGAAGAAATTGCCGCTATACATTAACAAGATTAACAACAACATCAACTGTAAAAGCAAAACTGATAATATCCATCTCAGGAAACTCAAAGACAAAATCAAGCATAACAATCTATTAATAACAAAGGCAGACAAAGGTAATACCACAGTCATCATCGACAGAAACGAATACATTAATAAAACTAAACAGTGTTTCTCAGACGACACCTTTCAAATTAAACGAAAAGATCAAACTGCCAGTATCCAAAAAGATCTCAAAACATTACTGAAAAACACCCATTCCTTAACGAACAAGAAACCACGAAGCTGACCATAATGAACCCCAAACTGCCGTCAGCGAAAGCCTACCCTAAAATCCACAAAGACAAAGTACCCATGAGACCGGTCATAAATTACAGATCAAGCCCGACGTACAAATTATCATGCTTCATACAAACATTTCTCAAGAAACACTACAAATTCTTAGCCAAGAAATCAGTACGAAACTCAATAGAATTCTGCAACATCACCAAAGAACTGAAAATCGAACAACACCACGCTCTAGCATCATATGATATCACTAACATGTACCCCAACATACCCATACAGAAAACGACAAAACTAATAGAATCAAATTTAAGAAATCACAGTAATCTGAGTGTCCTTGAAATAGACGAATTCATTAATTTACTTGAATTTGCCCTCAACAATAATTACTTTAGATTCCACGACACTATCTACAAACAACAAGGCCTTCCCATGGGTTCACCAGCTTCAGGAATACTAGCCGAGATCTACATAGACCACTTAGAGCACTCAGAAATTAGCAAAATTGACAATATATCATTCTGGTGCAGATTTATAGATGATATCTTCGTTGTTATAGACTGCAGGTTTACAAACGAAAACAACATACTCGAACAGCTAAACAGAATAGATCCACACATAAAATTTACGATGGAAACCGAGAAAAATCACACTCTGAATTATCTTGATTTAGCCATCACCAGAACAGAAGACCACTTGACATACAAAATCTATAGAAAACCTACACAAACCTCCAATACCATAAAAATAGATTCTACTCACCCCAATGCACACAAGAAGGCAGCATACTACAGTATGATATACAGAGCTTTCAACATTCCCCTATCCCCAGAAGAATTAAACAAGGAACTAAACCTAATTCACGAAATAGCGGAGCATAACGGATACAGCAGAAACATGATAAACAATATCATTCACAAAATAAAACACCAACCGAAATCCAAATTAAGTAGAAACAACAAACCTAAGAAAGACTACGCACTTTTTACCTTTAACAACACCCACATCCACCCCATAACTAATATTTTCAAAAGACACAATCTAAAAATAGCTTACAGAACCACACGTAATAATGCTTCCATTTTATATAACACTAAATCTGTCAATGAAAACAACAAATACAGCCACTCAGGAGTGTACCGCATGAAATGCAACGATTGTGAAGCCAGCTACGTCGGACGTACCGGCAGATGCTTTTCCATTCGCTACAGCGAACATGTCAATGTCACTAAATATAACCGCTTTTCATCCATAGGGCAACATGTCGAAGAACACAAGCATAAGTTCACTAATATCGAGAACGATATGGAAATTCTGAATATGAACCCCACAGGCCCATTGCTCAACATAATGGAAGATTTTAATATCAATATGGACCAATACGCTAATCCCAACCTCAACTTAAATGAAATCACAGATAAAACTAACATCCTCTTCAACACAGCCATTCCCATTCTAAAAGACATATATTTAAAAAGAATCAGCAGACACAAACCCACACAAAACCCAAAAGACACAACCCACTCCACCCCACCCCCTCCAGAAGCTGCCTCCCCCTCCCCACCACCTCTCAATCTGAACACTACGACAGCAACACGACGCACACGCAACAAGGTGCAGCACACTCCCGGCTACACTTGAAGACATATCCAGCCCACACGTAAGTAACACACACTCCTTAGCACACAAACCATTTAGCAGGCACTCTCTATCAGTTATCCAATTCCTACTTCCATTTAGCAGGCACTCTCTATCAGTTATTCTAATTCCACTTCCGTTTTCTTTCTCAGATTTTGAATTTACCTGAGCACAAATGCAAGTGTGAAGAGGGGACTCTATCAACCTTTCTTTAATTTCAAAACTTCATCCATAGCACGACATGCCTGAACAAGGAACCTGGAAATTAGTATTTATCAGCAACATCATACAATAAGAATGAACAAGCTACAGAACCTCAGTCGATTACGCTCCCCGCAAAATTGCGGCCCAACAAAGCACCTTGATTGTGTATTCACAACGGTTGGTCTCAGTGCCGACATGCTGCAAAGACGTTTCAACTTAACACCGAAACCTCAGTGATCCTCTATTCTATAGGAACTGTATTTTCAACATCTGTTATACAATTTTTGGAGTGTGTGGCATTCAAGGGACTCCAGCAAGCCAAAGCCTTTTATTGCACCATATGTATATATGTATATTGTTTGACATAATGTTGGCAACAGCACAGGTTTTTGAATGGAACTCAATGAGTCTAAGCCCCATATTGTACGTAAGGCAAGCTGATATAAGTACCAACATAGTTGGAGATGTGTGGGATCTGGTAAATGCAGCACGGGTGAAGCGGAGATTGTTATTAGTGGAATACTGTGTAGAAGGGATACTGACTGGAGGGTGATTGGGGATTAAAATGAGACTATGGAGTGGGTATGTGGGAAACTGGGAGTGAAATTTCTAGATCCAAATGGGTGGGTAGGAGATAGGGATCTGCGGTCAGATGCCCTTCATTTAAACCGCAGTGGTACGTATAAGTTAGGAAATTTGTTTGGAAGGGTAATAGGGAGGTACATTCAGGGAAACGGGATGGCCTAGGGAGCGGTGATAAGGGAACAGGGAACTGGAAATCAAGTAGGGATGACATAAAATTGTTAGTGTTGAACTGTAGAAGTATTGTAAGGAAAGGAATAGAATTAAGTAATTTAATAGATATATATTCACCAGATATTGTAATAGGAGTTGAATCATGGCTGAGAAATGATATAATGGATGCAGAAATTTTCTCACGGCACTGGAGTGTGTATCGTAGAGATAGGATAGGAAGGGTGGGAGGCGGAGTGTTCATTCTGGTGAAAGAAGAATTTGTAAGCTACGAAAAAGTTAAAGATGAGACACATGAAATTCTAGGTGTAAGGCTCATTTCTAAAGATAATAGGCAACTTGATATATTTGGAGTGTACAGATCGGGAAAGGGTAGCACTGACGCGGATTCAGAATTATTTGATAGGATAGTCAGCTATGTGGGAAACGACATGGAAAGAAATGTGATTGTAGCGGGAGATATGAATTTGCCAGATGTAAATTGGGAAGGAAATGCGAACGACAGAAAGCATGACCAACAAATGGCAAATAAGTTAATATGGGAAGGACAGCTGATTCAGAAAGTGATGGAACCAACCAGAGGGAAAAATATTCTGGATGTCGTGCTGATAAAACCAGATGAGCTCTATAGGGAAACTGAAGTAATAGATGGTATTAGTGATCATGAAGCTGTTTTTGTGGTAGTTAAAATTAATGTGATAGAAAGGAAGGTCTTAAAAGTAGGACTGTTAGGCATTACCACATGGCTGATAAAGCAGGCATGAGGCAGTTTCTAAAAAGTAGCTATGATCGGTGGAAAACGGTAAATATAAATGTAAACAGACTCTGGGATGGGTTTAAAGAAATTGTTGAGGAATGCGAAAACAGGTTTGTACCATTAAGGGTGGTAAGGAATGGTAAAGACCCACCTTATTATAATAGAGAAATAAAGAGACTAAGAAGGAGGTGCAGACTGGAAAGAAATAGAGTTAGAAATGGCTGTGGAAGTAAGGAGAAATTGAAGGAACTTACTAGAAAATTGAATCTAGCAAAGAAGGCAGCTAAGGATAATATGATGGCAAGCATAATTGGCAGTCATACAAATTTTAGTGAAAAATGGAAGGGTATGTATAGGTATTTTAAGGCAGAAACAGGTTCCAAGAAGGACATTCCAGGAATAATTAATGAACAAGGGGAGTGTGTATGTGAGGATCTTCAAAAGGCAGAAGTATTCAGTCAGCAGTATGTAAAGATTGTTGGTTACAAGGATAATGTCGAGATAGAGGAGGAGACTAAGGCCAAAGAAGTAATAAAATTTACATATGATAACAATGACATTTACAATAAGATACAAAAGTTAAAAACTAGAAAAAGCGACTGGAATTGATCAGATTTCTGGGGATATACTAAAGACAATGGGTTGGGATATAGTACCATATCTGAAGTACTTATTTGATTATTGTTTGGTCAGAGGAGCTATACCAGATGAATGGAGAGTTGCTATAGTTGCCCCTGTGTGTAAAGGAAAGGGTGATAGACATAAAGCTGAAAATTACAGGCCAGTAAGTTTGACATGCATTGTATGTAAGCTTTGGGAAGGCATTCTTTCTGATTATATTAGACATGTTTGTGAAATTAATAACTGGTTCGATAGAAGGCAATTCGGTTTTAGGAAAGGTTATTCCACTGAAGCTCAACTTGTAGGATTCCAGCAAGATATAGCAGATATCTTGGATTCAGGAGGTCAAATGGACTGTATCGCGATTGACCTGTCTAAAGCATTTGATAGGGTGGATCATGGGAGACTACTGGCAAAAATGAGTGCAATTGGACTAGACAAAAGAGTGACTGAATGGGTTGCTATATTTCTAGAAAATAGATCTCAGAGAATTAGAGTAGGTGAAGCTTTATCTGACCCTGTAATAATTAAGAGGGGAATTCCTCAAGGCAGTATTATCGGACCTTTATGTTTTCTTATATATATAAATGATATGAGTAAAGGAGTGGAATCGGAGGTAAGGCTTTTTGCGGATGATGTTATTCTCTATAGAGTGATAAATAAGTTACAAGATTGTGAGCAACTGCAACGTGACCTCGAAAATGTTGTGAGATGGACAGCAGGCAATGGTATGTTGATAAACGGGGTTAAAAGTCAGGTTGTGAGTTTTACAAGTAGGAAAAGCCCTCTCAGTTTTAATTACTGCGTTGATGGGGTGAAAGTTCCTTTTGGGGATCATTGTAAGTATCTAGGTGTTAATATAAGGAAAGATCTTCATTGGGGTAATCACATAAATGGGATTGTAAATAAAGGGTACAGATCTCTGCACATGGTTATGAGGGTATTTAGGGGTTGTAGTAAGGATGTAAAGGAGAGGGCATATAAGTCTCTGGTAAGACCCCAACTAGAGTATGGTTCCAGTGTATGGGACCCTCACCAGGATTACCTGATTCAAGAACTGGAAAAAATCCAAAGAAAAGCAGCTCGATTTGTTCTGGGCGATTTCCGACAAAAGAGTAGCGTTACAAAAATGTTGCAATGTTTGGGTTGGGAAGAATTGGGAGAAAGAAGAAGAGCTGCTCGACTATGTTCCGGGCTGTCAGCGGAGAGATGGCGTGGAATGACATTAGTAGACGAATAAGTTTGAATGGCGTTTATAAAAGTAGGAAAGATCACAATATGAAGATAAAGTTGGAATTCAAGAGGACAAACTGGGGCAAATATTCATTTATAGGAAGGGGAGTTAGGGATTGGAATAACTTACCAAGAGAGATGTTCAATAAATTTCCAATTTCTTTGAAATCATTTAGGAAAAGGCTAGGAAAACAACAAATAGGGAATCTGCCACCTGGGCGACTGCCCTAAATGCAGATCAGTATTGATTGATTTAATATATTAGAATAAGGCATTCTTGTTAAATTAGTTTTAGTAATGTTTTACGTACTATCGCTATTAAGCAGGTTCACCAACAGCTGATGATGACCTTTTTACAGGTCGAAACCGGTACTGTTTCAATGTAGATAACTTCAAACATTTGTAATAAAGTATTGATTAGGTGAAAATCTCATTCTTCATACTTGCATTCTTAATTCATCAATACGGACAATGAAGCTGATAGATTATAATAGCAGGTTATTCAAGAGTATTATTATATTTCTTCTGGTGGACAAGAAGGGTAGACATTGTTAATGTTGTTATTAGGAAAGTAGCTGAAGTTTTTCTACTAAGGCTTTTTCTCTGCATTTTCCTGACAGATTCACATGAATTAATCTCTTTTATACATATTTCACTGGAAATCAGGTTAAGTAGATTATGTCTTTGGGCTGTCAGTGGAAACAACTTCCTCCTTTTAGTTAGGCAATTGATGAGCTGATAACGCGTACCGATACGCCTTTCCTGGGCATTCAGTACAGTTTCAAATGAACTTCCTTTATTTTACAAATTGTTTGGAATTATTTACATTAAAACAGTACCGGTTTCGACCCGTAAATAGGTCATCATCAGCTGTTGGTGAACCTGCTTAATAGCGATTTTACATAATAAAACATTACTGAAAACTAATTAAACAAGAATGCCTTATTCTAATATAATACTAATGTTAAGATACATACATATGGTATTATTATAGGGCTTTGACTTATTGGAGTCCCATGATGACCTATTTATGGGTAGAAACCAGTACTGTTTTAATGTAAATAATTCCAAACGTTTTGTAAAATAAAGTATTGCTTAGGCGGAAAACTCATCCTTCATACTTGTGAACTTCCTTTATTCGCAGAATTACCAGTTGCAAGCTACTTCTTCTACTAAATGGTTCAAACCTTTCATTTTTATATAACTGGTGACATATTTGTAACAATGTGTAATAATAAATGGCACAAGAATAAATTAAAGGCTACAGAGTGCCAAAAGATTGACCTTCTCTTTTGTTATACACTGAGATATATTTGACATTGTATCGAAAGAATCATCCGGTATGTATTCTTTTAGGTATTACCCTCTGATTTCTTGATGTCACCAACATTTACTATGAAATATACAAAGTATTTCCATGCTCAAAGGCCTGTGTAGTTAAATGACTAGGTTTAACGCACACAATCGAAATGTAACACTCGATTTGTAAAACATACAGTATTACTTTGTTTTCACTAATTTATTATATTAAGTAATTCTTACACATTTGAGTTAGTGTGATGTATGTACACCGATGAGCCACTGCATTATGACCACCTCGACCTGAGAACATTTCGCGCCTGGAGCGGGGAGAATAACACATGATAAGCTTTCCACAGTATTTCAATCAGCTCCCTGGGCTACATCCGCTGCCTGAACTCGACTGTGTCAGCTGGAGGAAAAGATCAAGTTCTTCCCCCACTATCAGCGTGAACGCTCCCATAGTTCCTGGCACTCGAGGCCAGGCCACACCTCTGGTCGTCCAAGAAGACACTTACTATGAAGATGGACTGTAGGTGTCCTACATAAAGAACAGTCGGCAAATATGAGCCTACGACAACCTTCGTTTTTGTTTTCAGGTTTATGACTCTTGATGAAATAGTGAGTGCACTGGAGTAAGAAAATGATGATGTTAGTAAAACTGAGATGTCTACGCGCCATGTTACCACCTGACAATGCTTGTGAATATATCATTGAAGAAGATTCTGGATGTAATGAAAACTTTCCAGTCTGTCAGACACACAACAATTTCAAATGCAAATTAAAACACTATTAGCATACCTGTAAAAATCACATATCACATACAACAAATTATTTTACTGGACTAATGTTCAATGAGCAGATATGGCTCCCTTTTAGTCTTGAGAATGTAAATTCCAGGTACGATCAACAAACCATATCATCATACCCCAGGCAAGCTGATGCAGTGCAGAATTTGTCATAATATGGCATCCATGAAATGTGAGAAGTGCGATATTACATTGTATTTCAAATGTTTTGTGCAATACCATACAGAAAAAGACTTAAGACGTGTGGTGTTGCTGTTCATAATTGAAGTGTGAGAAGTGTTTGGTACACTAGAAACGAAATGTTTTGTGCAGTACCACAATGAACGATAACTTTCAAGTGAATAATTTTGAAAATCACTTCAAATATACATAGGTGTTCTTGCCTTTGTTTTCTTTTGACATATTTGTACGTATGTGTGTGTGAAGACAAGATAGTCTTAATGAATATTTCTTTCACTATTGTATACAATACTGTACAATAAAAATCTGGCAACTGCATGCCTTATTCGCCATATGTACTGTATGCATGACTTTTTGTTTTTTTTTGTTTGCTAGTTGCTTTACGTCACACCGACACAGATAGGTCTTATGGCGACGATGGGACAGGAAAGGGCTAGGAGTGGGAAGGAAGCGGCCTGGTGTGAAAATGGGAAACCACAGAAAACCATCTTCAGGGCTGTCAACAGTGGGGTTCGAACCTACTATCTCCCAAATACTGGATACTGGCCGCACTTAAGCGACTGCAGCTATCGAGCTCGGTGTATGTATGACTAATATGCCCCTTATATGCCTACTGTCCTTTTGAAAGGACACCTCTTTTTGTCTAAATGAATATACTTTTTCTTCCAAGTTGAGGTTTACCTGTACTAACTTATGCATTACGTTAATTATACAACATAAAATCATAAACCCATTCTAAGAAATATTTTAGGCATATTTGGGGTAAGGGGTTCATAGTTGAACATGCAGTACTATTCTATAGTGTCTATGGTCTGAGACAAGGTCTCAAGATTTCTCGAGACTACAGTAGGCACTATTTCTCGCAAGAAATTTAGAGACATCTCGAGAGCGGAGTCCCCGCATTGTGTCGCGAGTAGCGTGTCGTAGGCCTACAGGTAGACGGAGCTGAATGTTGTTTGGCTGAGTTTGCGAATAGCCAACTACATGTCTTCTCCATTCTGTCAATACATGTCAACAAGTGACTAGGGCATTCACTTCTTTCATTTCTACCGAGATCTATTTTGACGTGGTATAACATAATTATAAAGGATATGCATTCTGGCATTGTATGCAGCGGTTAGTACACGAATGAGTAGGCTAAGTACAGAAACTTACAGCTACACCTCTAACCGACACCATTTTCTAGGTTACCAAACCAGCCCTTTGAACGATGGGCAGAAAAACCTTACACCCCTAGAAGGAACTTTCCCAGGTAAGAAGGTTGGAAGTGCATTCGCCCCTGAAGGGAGATAAAGCGAATACAAGAAAGAGCGAGAGAAAACACAGTCAAAACAAACATAATACATTTAAAAATAACCCAAAAGGAGAAAATTACACACTTACCGGAAGCAGAGAAGGCTTAAGGCCGTGGTTACAATTAACAAAAGAGACAGTGGGAGTGCTCCATTGAAAACGGTGAATAAAAAACAACACCTTGGTGACATAAAATAATTTTAATTGGTACTGAATGAGATGTAACAACTTCAAGAAAAAAAAAAGGAACCCAAATTGAAGTCAAATTTGAGTGAAACCTAGGATTAATTCAGCAAAGGAAAAATGGTTGCCAGAAAATAAATTCAATATCATGTTGGAATTAAATTAAGTATAAACAGAAAATAATTTACAACTAAATTAATCTGAAAATATTTTGATATTGATTAACTGATAATTAATAACAGATTTGCAACCAATAAATGAGGAAAACGTTGATATTCATTAACTCATTAAAGTAAAGGGAAATAGATTGATATTCATATAACTGATAATAAATAAATAATTTGCAAGCGATAAATTAGGGAAAAAAAAAAGAAAATGTTGACCTCCATACCTTTCTACCAGAAGTTACTAATAGCTAATATAAAATGTGATCGATCACCAGAATAAAATAAACCAAGCAAACTTTTAGTTTCACTAAACAAGATTACAGTTCAGTTAGATGCTAAGGAGATCACTTCGTCTTCATCACCTTGAGTAATTAACACCATTACCACTAAGGGGCTGTTCCCAAGATAAGTAATAATTTAACAGAGAAGTTTACGCACACGCCGCAACCAAACAAAAAATAATTCATACTTTAAAAGGGTGGCGAAAATGAATTAACAAAAATCAAAATATAGTCAACAAGATACACCAAACCAAATATATTAACAGAGAACAACGCAAAGCACGCATATTGGTTCACTCAATCCAATTCCCAACAAGAATCCAATCAACATTCCGTTGCTACGGTAACCGAAAACAATGCAAAGCCTCCTTCCCGAGCGGGGAGGAAGATAAACAGCAGCTAGGAAAAATAATCCGAAAACCCCAGCAGAAAAGAAAACAACCCAAACAGAGCAGAAAAGTACCTAGAATTACGAACAGGAAACCCCAGAAAGAAAATTTGATAAGCTCAATACCTTGGAAAAGCCACCTTGGTTTACACGAAAATATTACAATACTGGCCAGAAATGAACATTATTAAATTTAAAATTAAATTTTCGAAACCAGTCCACCGTGCATATTCCATGCTCCGAAAAATAATTGGTTAGAAGAACCCATCTTTTGAAACACACTAGCTCACACGACGCCGAGTCTGAATTCGATATCATTATTATTATTATTATTATTATTATTATTATTATTATTATTATTATTATTATTATTATTATTATTATTATGCTCATCCAGATGAAAGTACTTCAAACTTTTCTTCATGGGATATGAGAAAATAATAGCACAGTTACATACCTTTTTCAGACACTACACTTTAGAAAATCCAAACCTGGTCATTGTTGATAGTGTTCATCACGAGGCAACTGAACTTAATCTCACCACGAAGAATCCGGAAGAAGCTTTCACCAAAAATAAGAGATTTGCTGAAAATGGTAGAAGGTCAACCACAAGCTCGACGGGGAAACATCCCTGTTAAAGGGAAATTCACCCAGGTTTTAGTGTAAAATACCACGCCATTGCGTAGCAAACGTTCCCACTTCTACACATCATGGCTCCTCGTTCAGAACTGACGCGTTGGCACGTGGGCTCAGAGCAGTCACACCAGGCAGCTCCCCGCGCATGCGCAGCTAAGCAGAGACATTGCACTAACTCAGTACAGGAGCGAACGCCGCATTACGTAAAATAGTTAAAGTACATTGGCATACAGCCATTTGACACTAATTTCTATAATTATAACATCAATCCAAAAGGTTGTTGGGGAGGCTCAATACTGTTAATACTGTCACACACCTACCTGGATGCTAGAGGCATGCATTATTCAAACTCGAGATGGGGCAAGACGTGTAATCTAAAATTCCTGAATTTGCTCCACTTGTTTCGACAGGTAGGTGTACTGTGAACCTTTAACATTTTCATTTTACTGTAGGTAGGTGTACGTCGTTATCAGACCCCACCTTCAATATCATATGACCAGTGCTTGTGTTTACCAATATTTTGATGATGGAAGAAATAATTACTTACAATGTTGTAGAGTATTTGCATCGTAATTAGCAGTGGCGTATGCTGGGATCAAGACGTGGGTTTCTACTAGACTTAGGTTACTGCTTTTCGATAGATGGTTTAGTGAATTTCAAGCCCTAAGCATTCTGAGCTCCAGCCAATAGCCAACGGAGTAGCCCGCTGTGTTGTCAGTGCTGTTCCACAACCTACTGCCCTGGCCTCTGCTACTGTCAGTAGTCAACACCTGATCAGTGGAGATGGTAGCCTAAGGTTTAGCAAATTAAAATCCGGCTTTGTGGTGAAATGGATAGAATGCTTGTCTTTGGTCTGATGGGCCTGGTTCAATTCTCAGAATCAACCCCCTCATACTTTTAATTCCCCTGGCTTGGGGACTGGGACTTTATCATGTCTTCACCATTCATTTTATGCTCATTAGGTCACCACCAAGCCTATACAGATGCCATGCAGCATTATTATTATGATTAGTATTATTAAATTAAAATTTTGAATTTTACAGCATTACCAGCAGTCGTCCATCGTTCACTGACTTATTAGCTTTATTGGGAGATCAGTGGTGGTGTCCAACCTTTGATCACAGGTTTGATTCCAACCAATCGAAGAGAACATTTCATTTTAGCAAATCTACCTATGAAAAGAAAATTATATTACTCCTATAACAGTAGCCCTAAAGTGTCTTTCTACAAGGATGTAGAAGCAAAAGGGAGTTGAGGTGAGGAAGTATATACGATGAGGAGCACGTGTCAATTCGGAAACTTCCAGAGAACTTTGAGTCTTTGAGCTATCTCTCCTTCGTTAGCAGTGGAGATCTGACGGAGTGAAGCCTAGCACACCTATCCCCCCCCGGTCCCCGCACCTATTGGAAATTCAGCAGCAAGCTGTGCAAGGTGAGGCGAGGGGAGAGGGACGCAGTGCCTGGGCTGCAATACCTTTCTCCGATGCCTTGGACTCAGAAATGCGAGCGACGTTTTATCTCATTGCGTGTAAGTTTTGTAAATGGAACAATGTGCCAGATGCTTACAATATAAGGTGCTTTAGAATTCCATTGTTCTTATTTGAGGTTAGGGCTTCACCAATAGCCTCGGTAACCCTCATTATATGCCACTGGGAATTAGGTACTTTGGTATATGACGATGTAATGTGTGATTGTGTCTAATTGTACATGACAACTTTAAGACGATGTCTGAAACGCAACATAAGTCATGGATGTAAGTTATTTTAAAGAGATGTCACATAGCACAGCCTGTTGTGTTTTTTGTTCAAAAGAACTAAAATACATTGGCAAAAATACTTCTGGGATGATCTCGCACTTAAAAACACATAATATCAATGAAGGGGAATCATCACAGAACACCTCCGGCCCGGTCTGAATCACAAGAAGCTACCCTGTCAACAACAATTGTGAGGTATCCAGGTAGGTATACATCCTAGCAACAGTTATTAACAAATTATAAGGGTTATTCAGCTAAGATGTCTACCTGAAATATCTCATGAACCATTTAAGATACTGACATTGTGTTTTCACTTTCGTTAATGGTATTAAGGAGCTCATAGTTCAACGTGCAGTGCTTTCCTAGGCTTTTGTCAAAATGTATCGGCACACATGTTTCCATGTGAGAACTGCTGATGATATACTATCAAGCTTACACTCGTAGTTACTGGGACATTGCACAGCTTGCAACACAGGAGAATCGCTCTTGAGAGCATTGTCCATCACCCCTGTTGAAAGAATTGGAGCAAACTTGGGCATTCTAGATTAGACGTTACACTCATGCGTAATGGTGGTTGCATATGCAGCAAGGTGCATATTGTCCCATCTCACATTTGAATAATGCATGCCTCTAGTATCCAGGTAGGTGTACGTCATCCTATCTACAGTTATGCACAAATTATATAGGGTTGTTCAGCTAAGAAGTCTTGAACAGTTTAAGATACTGACAGTCTGTTTTCACTTTCGTTAATAGTATTCATGGGTTCATAGTTGATCATTATACTACGTACCTTTTTTGGATTGTTACAAACCATTATTCTCATCATTATTCTGTATTGAAAAATAGCTAATCACAAAGTTTATACAAGGAGTAATTTTAATACCACCTATTCAATACAGATTTATTCCACTATAGTGAGGTTAAATACACATGGAAATTATCAGAAATTTGAAGGGTACATGTTTCGCCGACTATTGGATTGGTCGAAACTGGCTAAGAACTGCCAGGAGCTGAATCTGGGCCTCTTAGTCTAATGAACAAAGTGTAAAAGGTACGTCCCCAAAGCAGAGAGACAATAGCGTAGAGCAGAGGTCAATTTAAATGAATTAAGTTTATTAACATAAAAGCAGAGGGAAACGGTCTGAAGATTAGCATTATAAACAAACTAATGGGGATACAGGGAGTCAAATACTCACATACATAACATGGAATGATGCTCCATCCACAGTAAAAATCACTTGACTTAACAATCTGTTTTCTTTGTAACTTGCACCGTCACAACAGAGATATCGTGTTTTGCGATACAATTTTTACCAGACAGAGACAACAGAATTAAAACATGATCCAAAGTATTTCTTCCCCAAAAGGACCATTAACTATCTCGAGGTGAAAGAAACAACTTACACACAATAAAATCTAACAGCTCCCCAGATAACATCAAGGTTTCATAAAATATGGCTTCTGACAATCTCCATAGAGACTACATCCCCATAAATCAAAGACACCAGAGAACCAAGACCGGCAGAAGAGTAAACAAATATGGAATTCAAGAAGGTAAGAAAGGGGTTGCCATAGTTACAGAAATAAATAAACATGAGTCAGAAAGCAAGTAAAATGAGAGCAAAATCCCGAAATAAACACATTAATTGGCTGAGGAAGCCAGAAAGAATGGCAAGATAAAATAAGAATAATGACAAAAACAAATATCAACAAGACACTGAAAAGTAACACAGGACCAATAACCACTCCACACTCACATACACTCAAAGACTAAACACACGAAGCAGAGGGTATAAAAGTATAATAGCAACAGCAGCATGACATGATTCAGTCAACGGCTCACCCAGTCTAAACACATAACGTAAATAACTTACATGCCGCATAACACATATTCATATCGTACATCCAGGCGAACATGAATTGTACAGTATCAGCATTAAATCACAATACAGAACATAAGCTTTAGCCAAAACCTCGAGGATACAGAGAAATAAAAGGTTTCCAACTAAAACAACAGGCAAACCCATCACACACACGTATAATTGGATCGGTGCCACCTTTCACTCTTTGCAGGAACGAGTACACATAAGTAGACATGAAAAGAAAGGAAGGACAGTGAAATAAGCCTGCAGCAAAAATAAAAGAATAATACACTAAACAAGAGACCTCTCTGTAAACAAACTAGCATATCTATGGCAAGCCGAGAATGACTGGAACAAATATCACCCACAGAAAGGAGAAGTAGAATAAATACCTCAGGATTGAATGAGTCATATTCACGACTCTAACTTTGAGAGCCATTTACGATAATGTTTAAATCATTTAGAGTACCATCTGTACGAGAAGAAAGCCACCCCACATCAGTGTCTCCATCTTTTCTCAAAACTTATTACAGTCCGACGACCAGAGATAACTCAAATCAAAGGTAAGCTAGAAATAAATGCTTTGGCAATCCTCTGTTATATGAGGTGCCATCTGTCTAATCAGTATGAACTACATGTCAAGTCTGGCATAGAGAATACTAAGCAGCCATAACAAACTGACCTATGATATTGCAAAGAATGTGATATCTGTAAAATACAAAAACAAGATGTAGAGGTAATGAAGTGCAGCTCAACATGTGGTACTTTTCCAGCCTTTTGACAAAATTGATAAGAACACACAATTCCATATGATAACATTATTTCACGCAATAACTGCTGATACACTATTAAGCTTACTCTCGTAGTTAATGGAACGTTGCATAGATCGCAGCACAGGAGAATCAGTCTCGAGATCTGCGACATCAGTCTCAAGCGAGAGCATTCTCCATCACTACCTAATAGCAATAGCATTAACTGGTTAGGCCAGTGACCTTGATGGAATGCACTTTACATTGTTTTGTGCTTGAACCATGTCAGTAGAACCATCCCAATTCATTATTTCCACTGCATCTTTAATTGCTGTAAACCATCTGTTGCTTTCTTCACGCGTGGATGTTAAGTCTTGTATTGGGCCCAAATATGATTCCCGCACAGTTTTCCTCATCTAAAATTCTCAATGCCAATTGTTACTGAAGTTATTTCCAAGCATTTTCTCCTAATGTATTTCTTCCCCAAAGTTTTTAGACCCAAGCATTTTTCCCCAATCAGCAGTTCCCACTGGCGTAATGCAATGTAACTTGGATAATTCAAAGATGAAGTGACTGCAATACAAATTTGCTTTATACAAAATTCAAATTAGAAAAAAAAAAAAAAAAAGAAAACTGGGTCTAAAATGGGTACAGCAATTCAAAGACAATTTACTGAACTCAAATTGTAACAATGAGATACTGTATACAGTATAAAATTACAGGGTTTTACAGGGACATAACAATAATTTTACAGTACTGTACAATAAAATACGAAAACAAAGAGTACATAGGCCTACCATTCACATCTACCGATTTCATAGCTGTTTAAAAAGGGAGAGATTTTTTTATTGTTTTTTTATTTAATACACCAAACGTCCGACTCGTTGGCTGAATGGTCAGCGTACTGGCCTTCGGTTCAGAGGGTCCCGGGTTCGATTCCCGGCCGGGTCGGGGATTTTAATCGCTTCTGATTAATTCTTCTGGCTCGGGGACTGGGTGTTTGTGTCCGTCCGAACACTCTCCTCTTCATATTCAGACAACACACTACACTACCAACCACCACAGAAACACGCAATAGTGATTACATCCCTCCATATAGGGTTGGCGTCAGGAAGGGCATCCGGCCGTAAAACAGGGCCAGATCCACATGTGCGACGCAGTTCGCACCCGCGATCCCACAGGTGTGGGAAAAGCGGTAGGAAAAGAAGAAGAAGAAGAAGAAGACACCAAACAGTAGTGAAGTCTTCCAAGTGAATTAAGGGTCGTAAAAATGTCTTCACTGACATTTTGCTGCCCCTCAACAAACTGCCTTAATTTCTGAATGTAGTTTGAATCTTGAGTAGCTGTTATGACCGGCATTTCAGAACTTCTGATTCCTCCACTTCATCATCTTCAGTTGCATCTTTATTCTTGGTTACATCAACAATGATGTTATCAACTCGCCACACACCACCAAATCTTCATCCACAGTCAGAAAGTCCTCATAACAAACATTTGTAGCATCAGTTTCTTCCCAATTCTCAACTGTAGGTGTAATTTCTTCAGTGTTTTCATTTTCATTCTCAATATGACAGAAACCAGCCTTTTAAAAAAAATTGCTATTTGTTCGGGGCGTCGACCCATGTGGATCTTTTGCCCCTACTAGTACCATATTGTATGAACCTGCATGTAATTGGAATGGCAGTAGTGTGGAATGTTGTGTGTGAGGAAAGGAAGATTAAGGACGTCACAAACACCCACTCCCCAGGCCAGGGATATTAATCCTTACAATTAAAAACCCCTGACCCAGCCGGGAATCGAACCCAGGGCCACCAGGTGATGGACGGATTCGTTGCCCCCTACACTGCGGGGTCAGACAGAAACCAGCTTTCTGAAAACAGTTTGAAATTGTTGACTGAGACACAGTTGCACGATTGAGCAGCTTGAAGAAGGTTGTGTTTGATCTTGTCGTGTTTGTCTAAGTAAGTGCCAGAAAGGATATTCTGCACTAACGACCTTCTGTAAAAGTATTTGAATGATGCCCTGATCCTTGTCATGATGTGCAGGTAGTCCACGGGTGTCAAATCAAAAGACCTGCATCTGGTGAGCCGAACTTGTCCTGGGACATTCCTGGCACTAAAAGCCATACACCATTTCATTTCATCAAAGTTTGGATTTTCTGGTCCACACACTCTTTTACCAATACTAATTCCTGCACTGTTTAAAATTGTATCCTTATTTTTCAGAAACGTAGAGTATTCGCCGGTATCCCAAATTCTTTAGCGATCTCTGATTTCCTTTTTCCTCCTTTTTCCACTTCTTCAATTATTGTAATTTTTTCGGCTAGAGTCAACGATTTGTACTGACCACGTGAGGGCTTGGAAAGAGCCATGGTACCATACAATACTCAATAGAACTCAAAACTTCACACAAAACACTATATGAGTACACTGAAAATACTTTTTTTTTTTTTTTCTATTTTGCTTTACGTCGCACCGACACAGATATGTCTTATGGCGACGATGGGGGAGGAAAGGTTTAGGAAGTGGAAGGAAGCGGCCGTGGCCTTAATTAAGGTACAGCCCCGGCATTTGCCTGGTGTGAAAATGGGAAACCACGGAAAACCATCTTCAGGGCTGCCGATAGTGGGGCTCGAACCCACTATCTCCCGATTACTGGATACTGGCCGCACTTAAGCGACTGCAGCTATCGAGCTCGGTGCTGAAAATACTTAGGAAGATGCTGGACCTTTCATGTCTGCAAGAAGACTGACTGTTGTGAGTGCAGTGTGGTTAACAGTTGAAGCAACCTTGAGAGCATTGAACATAGACTATTAAAGCAATGAAAACTACTCAGGAATAGAAACTTTTTTTTAGAATTTTTGAGTTTTTGACTTTGAACTAGAGACAATATTTTAACATTATGTTAATGAGAAATTCAAGGGACTACAGGAAGAGTTTGAATTATAGACAAATTTGAATTAAGAATGTTCAAATTATCCAGGTTATACTGTATTATACTCCCAAAGTATTAAACTTAATGTATGTTCATAACGTACTTCTCTCCCAGTCACGGATGAGACCACTAACTGGGGAGAGCGTATTCGTTTGTTGTAATCTAAAACATTACATGAAATTAGATTGAACATACCACAAACAAACAAAAAACAAAACATCCAAAGTTATTCCATTTCCTTATATGTTAATTAATGATAGTATATGTTGCATACCCCATACATATTATACATCCTTATTATACTACATATGAATGGACGAAGACAATGAACAGAATCTCCCCCCCCCCCAGTCGCAGATGACTGCCAACCGTAAGAGAGAGCACCTGTCCACTGCAATCATCACAACCACATGCCACTAATGTTGTTAGTTTTAGGAAATGAAACGTCCAACTATATATGAATGCACAAAGACAATGAACAGGACCTCCCCCCTCCCCCACATCCAATCATGGATGACCACCAATTGGGGGAGAAAACATCCATCCATTGCAATCATCACAATCATGTGCAATAGTATTGTTATTTTTTGCACATACCAAACTTATTTTTACCACATATGAGTGAACAGAAACCACGAACAGACCCCCCTCTCCATCCCAGTCACAGATAACCACCAACCACGGGGGGGGGGGGGGGGGGGGGGCATCTGCAGCGACCATTGCACTCGCATGCAACCAGAATGATTACTTATGAGAAATATCCAACATATCATCGCTATCACATGCCACTGGTTTTGTTCATTTTCAAAATGCAACACACTTATTCCAACTAACAAACTGTCATGATGCATGATTCAATTATAATTTACTACTACAGACATATTCCTTCACACGTTCAATGCGGATCACGTGCTGGGCGTGTGACGCTACTTTATAAGCACGTGCGGAGCATGCGCCTAATGCGTCATGGGACGGTTTCTAGGAAATGTGAATCACAGGTCCAGTCTACTACTAGATTCATCCATAGCCATATTTGCGCATGCATATTCCGCGTATTTCTTCTCCAGAGTTATCGTCATATGTCATCATTCATTTATGGGATCTTTGAGCAGCAAGACTACTTCATTGCGAGGTAAGACGTTGCATTGTCTGTTTATTATTACTTCAAGAGAATTACGAATGATTCCGCTTTTGAAATAAATAAATTCCACTACCGCAATATGTTCAGAAAAGAACTGAACTTGTAATTGTCATTTATTCCTGCATCATATTTATAAGTAACTTGAAAGAACTTGCAGTAATCATTTTTGATTGCGTCGTGATGCTTGTGTTATAATTTCATTTATATTTTCTTCAGATGGCCGATAATGCAGTTCCTTCAACATCACGAGACCCACCCAATAAGAGGCGCACTTCAACAGAAGGACCGCCTCGGCAGTTCTGTAATGATAGAGATATTGTGACGTTGCTTGACGATATCAAAGATGAGTCGGATGATGAGATGGAGTTTTGCGACTCAGAAATCGAGTCTGAAAGTTCGGATGAGAATGAAACCAGTGGGAATCTTGAAGGTAGTGCTGATGTTCCTTCACATGAAGACAATCAACTCACTGCTCCAGGCGGAAAATCACCACAATTGCTACAGGTATCGGCAGCTGCTAGTGCAAGTAAGTGGCTTCCTACTCGATCCTCTGCAATACCAAAAATTCAGTTTTTGGGCAACAGAGGACTTGAAGTGATCCCACTGCAGTCAACTTCCGTTAGCTATTTTGAACTTTTTTTCACTCCCAACTTCTTGAATTTCTTGCTGAAGAATGTAACGACTATTCAAAGTACATTTTGTTTGAAAGCACAGGAAAAAGGTCGGCAATCAGTGATTGGAAGGATACCACTGCTGATGAAATGAAAACTTTCATATGGGATTGATTCGCCTGAACCGTATAAATGACTGTTGAAAGAAACATTACTTATTTAACTTGTCGTTTTCGAAATTCATGTCAAGAGATAGGTTTTTACTGCATTGAGATGTTTACATTTCCAAAGAGAGCGAACTTCGGGTGATCCAATTTACAAAATTTGCCCAATGATGGATTATTTCAATAATAAAATGAAAGAATTATGTCACCCACCCTGCGAGCTCTCCATAGATGAGAGTATGGTGTTGTGGAGAGGTCAGTTGCGATGGAAACAATATATTCAAGGCAAACGCCATAAATATGTTATGAAGGTGTATGTTTTAGTTCAGTTAAATGGCCTTATCCACGCAGTTCATATATACGGTGGCAGTAAAGATCCTGAGGTTAGTGGTCAGGAGCATGCTGCGAAAATGGTGAACAAGTTGCTATCAGGGCTGGAAGGGAAAGGCCATTCCCTTTTCATGGATAACTTTTACAACTCTGTTAGCCTTACAGAAGAGCTTCTCCAAAATCAGACCTACTGTACTGGAACTCTGCAAGCAAAGAGGAAAGGAAACCCACCAGAAGTTGTACCAAATGGTTGAAGAGGGGTGAAGTGATCAACCGTTACACACAGGAAGGGGTATGTGTTAGTAAGTGGAAAGATAAAAGAGATGTTCTTGTGATCTCCAGCGAATATGAAGGTGATTTGGTTGAGACCACAAATAAGCGTGGACAGAAGAAACTTAAACCCAAAATGGTTGTGGAGTATAACAAACATGAAAGGTGTTGATAAGCAGGATCAGATGTTGGCCTGTTATCCACAGACCCATAAATCAATTCGTTGGTACAAGAAACTGGGGATACATATATTTCATATGATGTTGAATAATGTGTATTTCCTGTACAACATATACAGCAGAGAAAAGAAATTTGATCTCCATGACTTTCACTTGGAGATAGTTTTGAACTTGCTACCAGAACCAGTAGAAAGTGAACAACGTCATGCAATTCACTTGCCAGAGTACTTGCCTAAAGCACTGAACAACAAGACGCAGAGAAAACGATGTAGACTTTGCAGCGAAAAGTACAAAATCAGGAAGGACTCCATTTTTGGCTGTTCAGCTTGCTCGGGCTTTCTGGGTTTCTGCCTAACGCCTTGCTTTAGGGAATATCATGGGACAAGTTCGACTTCTAGATGGGCGTTCTCTTCATTTATAGTTTTACATTATTGCCATTTTTGTAGTTCCCACTGTTAACTAAAGAAAGACTGATTGTTGTTACATTGATTTATCGCTTGTATTAGCTATAGGATTTCATTGTTGTTATACTGATCACTTCTATTAGTCAAAGGGTTTCATTTTTGTTTGTCAAATTCTGTGATAGAGAAGTGCAAATATGAATATATTCATGTTTGTAACATACTTTATGCATTTGTTTACTATCCACGGTAAATAATGCATAGTAATCTACCAACGCGCTTGGTGCGTGATCCGTCTGGTGACCAGTATTACTTCACTATTTCAACCAGTGTGTGGGTCACGCGCCAGGCGCGTGAGTGGAATAAGTCCACGAGTTTGATAGAACTCGTCCTACCAACATATAAAACTTCAATAATTACAATTTTTAAAGAGTCCCAACAAATATTTTGCTCAGGCTGGTGGGTATGTCACACTCTGCTAATACGCAGTGAACGTGTCAATAGTTATTTACTTATATCTTTGAAAGTATATAACCTTACCTATCCTTAAGAGGTATTTACTGGATTTTAATAAGTTATACAGTCCAGGTTACCTCTTCCTTAACTACATGTAATTTCCTCTGATTTTTTTCACTTCTTTTCCCAAATTCTTCCATTCTCTGTTTAATAGCTTAGTAAGTGTGTGAAGTTCCTGTTCATTTAGAATTTCATCCAACTCTTTCCCATCTATAGGGGCTGCCTGGCTGAGGCGGTAAAGGTGTGCTCGGTTCGCCCAGAAGGACGTGGGTTCGAATCCCCATCAGGAAGTCGTAAAATTTAAGAAACGAGATTTCCACTTCCGGAGGTGCACATTGCCCTGAGGTTCACTCAGCCTATACCAAAAATGAGTACCAGGTTAATTCCTGGGGGCAAAGGTGGCTGGGCGTAGAGCTAACCACTCTACCCCATCCAGTGCCTTCATGGCTTGTACGGAGTTGACTTTGCTTTTATGCTTTCCCACCTATATATTTATCTCTAATATTTATTGTTTCTTTACAGTCCTTATTCAGATGTGCCACTTCCATATGTTATTTATTTTAAGATTTAGCCAACATAGGGCTACTTTAGTCAGGTTTATGGAGGCTTTTCTTCTTTTTTTCAGCCCAATACTGTTCACCCTCTCTGAACGTAATTTTCTTCCTGCTTCTGGAATCATTCTTCCTATTCCGTACTTGTTGATTTTCATCTGTAGTCTAGTGTGTTTATCTTTCAAGATCTTTAGTGTATTTGTTTTGTATTTTAAATCTTCTATTGTAATATGTAACTCTCTCATGTCTTGTTTAAGTTCTGTGATCCATCTAATATTATTCTTACTCTTACATAATTTTTCTACTGATTCTATTTTCTGGTGACCATATTAGATGCCCTAAGAATGATATCTGTTTCTTTTTTCATTGTGCTAGTCACAGGTTCTATTTCTTTAAAAACTGTGGAAGCTAGTCTCCAGACACTGTTTACTTGATAATTTTTATTTAAACAGGTTCTCACTATTCTCCTTTTTAACTTGAGTACTCTATCTATTCCTACTGTGTTTGTTGTTTTGAATAATGCTACACATGCATATGTAATTTGTGGCTGGGTGACTGTTTTTAGTATTTCAGTTTGGTTGCTATTGAGAGACACTTTTTATTATATGTATTCTTGGTAACATGCTGTTTTGTAACCAGTTTATCTATTCTATTTTGCCATGCTGGTTTCTCGTTCAGGTTATATGTGATTATTTCACCTAAATATTTAAATTTTTCTGTCATTTTTATTTCTTGGTCTTCCAGCTTAATTTTGCAAGCAGAAGTTAGCATAATTTCTGTTTTTTCAAATGAAATTTTCAAATCAATATTTTGAGCTATTTCCTGTAAAAATTTTATTTTTTGTTTTGTTTCCTGAATATCATTGGCCAGATGAGCTAGATCATCAGCAAATCCTAGACAGTTCAAATGTATGTTATCCTTCTAGGTTCCAATTTTTATATTTTTTGAGTTATTCTTGTACCATTCCCTCATAACATACCCTAGTGCACAGTTAAAAAGAAGAGGTGACAATCCGTCACCCTATCTTAAACCAGTTGTTACCAAGAATGGTTCAGAAAGTTCTCCTCTGAACGTAATTTTAAAAAATTCTATTAGTTAGAGTAAGTTTAAGCTTTGTGTGAAGTCCGAAACGTCTTCAAATTTTTAATAATGATGGCCTGTGGATGGAGTCGTAAGCTTTCTTGAAATCTATAAATGTTATTGAAAGGGTCTTTGAAGTTATTATTTGTTCAGAGCACCTTCTCCAAGGTCTGAAGCCTCCCTGGTATTCACCTGGTTGTTCTTTAATCTGTTTATATAGTATCTTAGAGAAAATCTTATACGTGCAGTCAAGGATGGAAATACATCTATAGTTGTCTGGATTACTTCTTTCACCTTTCTTATGAACTGGATTAATTATAGCTGTTGTCCATTGTTCTGGGAATTTTTCTGATATCCAAATCTTTTGTAATATCATATGGAGGGATGTCTGAGTCGCACTGTTGGCGTATTTCCACATTTCTGCAAAAACCTGGTCATCTCCACACGCTTTATAGTTCTTCCTTTCCTTAAGCACTGTTTCAACTTCTTTTGCTGTAGGTGGGTTTATATTTTCTGGTTTAGTTTTCATCGGGGTATGTGTATCAATTAATAAGAGTTGTTCAGGTTCATGTCTGTTCAAGAGCTTGTTAAATGCTTCCGCCATAATTTCTGCATTTTCCTCATTGTTATGCACTATTTTTCCATTTGTATTTTTCAACAGTAATGTGAGGAAGGGTGGGGGGTGTATTTTTGCAATTGCTTACCAAAGGCTTTGTAATAATCTCTGAGCGATGGTTGGCAAAACAAAACGAGATAAAATTCGTAGTGAGAACATCAGGGACATGGCTCAGGTTGGCAGAATGCAGGATAACATAACTCTGCGTAGACTCAAATGGTATGGTCACATGTGAAGGATGGATCCTAATCGCATACTCAGAAAAATGTCTGATCTGGAGTTAAAATATTCAAGACCAAGAGGGCGGCCAAGAATGCGATATACAAACATAGTGAAAAACAACATTTAGTAATGACAAGGGGACAGCATTGAAGAAGGAGAAAACTTTTTTTTTGCTAGTTGTTTTACGTCGTACCGACACAGATAGGTCTTCTAAATTCCCATGGAGGGAATTAGATATTTTTCACCAATAGAGCATGTCGTGACGAAACGCTGGTTAATAGAGCAAACGCCTGAAAAGCCTTACTTCTGATATGTTTACAGATAGGTCTTACGGTGACAATGGGACAGGAAAGGGCTAGGAGTGGAAAGGAAGCGGCCGTGGCCTTATTAAGGTACAGCCCCAGCATTTGCCTGGTGTGAAAATGGGAAACCACGGAAAACCATTTTCAGGGCTGCCGACAGTGGGGTTCGAACCTACTATCTCCCGAATACTGGATACTGGCCGCACTTAAGCGACTGCAGCTATCGAGCTCGGTAAGGAGAAAACTACAAAGACAGAAGTTGGTGAAGGGGCTTCATTCGCTGACCCATCATATAGATGGAACAACATGGGATATGTATGTATGTATGTATGTATGTATGTATGTATGTATGTATGAGTATGTATGTATTGTGCCAATTCACTGTCATAAATTGACACTTTGGAACTAAAATGGACATAGCTGCCATGAGACGAATAGATACGGCACATAAATTCAATTATCAATATCGAGAAAGTAATATATATAGTGTAACCAAAAAAAGAAATATCAAGGCGGCAGTAGAAAAAAAAAGAGTAAAGCCTAAGATTGTTATATCATTACTACTACTTCTCGTAAAAGACCAAAAACTAGAAGAAGCAAGGTACTGATCGTAGCAAAATAAGCGTATAATACGAGCAGATGATTGAGATTTGAAGAGAATTATTACAACTTTTGCGAGAAGAAGACCAGAAATACAGAGTGCTATGCTGAAACGTGCAACTAAACACCAATAAATCAAAGTGACATATTCAGAAGAAGATTGCAGGAAGGAATACGTCACGAATCCTGAACAGCAGCAGATAGCATTCATAGCTGACCAGAAAGAAATATTTAAGTCACAGCAATTAGTATCAATATATCAAATAGAAATCGTAACAGATAATTGAGTATTAGGCAGACATATTTGTAATCTGGGAGAAAAATCAGAGTTGAAACTTAAAGAAACACTATATTTGACACCAATATTAATGTTTTAATGTTTGAAGGCAGTGAAGTTCCTGAGATGATGAAACTGACTGTTTGTATGCATTTTTGTTACATTTGCACAAGAGATGACCATCAACATGATCTAAGGAGATCATGGTCCGATGTCCAGGGAAGGCTTGCCTGAGATGACGGAGATGGAAGCATGACCTGTCCCACAGCATCCCAGAGACCAGGAGGATGCAGCAGCCAAATCTAAATCACAGATCTAATTCCAACATCATTGGAGCAGAGGGAAAAAGATAAGTCACATACGTCAATGCAGTAAGTAAAGTAAAATTCTTTTGAATAAAAAGTAAAGTAAACTCGTGTCCTCATCCCGAGGTGGTGCAGCTCTTTTCAGGCACACCCCCATTGGAGGTGAGCTGCATGTACCATTTCAATCACATACCATTCTTAAATTTCTGGCAGTACCGGGAATCGAACCCGGGCCCCCGAGGACGGCAGCTAATCACACTAACCGTTACGTTACAGAGGCGGACATTCTTTTGAATGAAATGTTAATATCTTATGTGGTAAATAGATAGTGAAGTGGTTAGATCTTCGAATTAGCTCATAAATAATGGATTTTCGTGAGATAACATATGCATGTGACAATGCAAAGGGATAATAGGTAGTCATCTAAATGAAATAACAAACCTTTGGCTATGATGCGAATGTGATATATATGACCTGTAAATGCGTTCGTAATATTTCCTAACATAGAGAAGAGGTTAGCATATGTGAATTATAAGATTTATGTCGACGTATTGGTTAATGGGATGAATAAGTTAGGGTTAGTATTTTATAAAATGGAAGTAATTCAGTACCATATGTAGATTATAGTTGGATTATGAGAACATATATGAATAACATGATATGAAACAGAAGTGAATTAAAAAGAAATGGAATACAATATTCAAGCAAATAGATGATGATTATGGAATTATCTGCATCAAATCAACGTGTACATGAAGATAGTTGATATGAAAGAAGAAATATGATAATGAGATATGAAGCAGAGGATTTATATGAAGAATGAGTGAGTAAGAAGAAGAAGAAGAATAAGAAGAAGAAGAAGAAGAAGAATGATGGTGATAGTTATTATTTTGTCGATAAAGAAGAGAATGATTTATGGTAGTGGTTATAATAATAAGATTGACACAATTTAAGGTTAATAATATATATTTAATTCCATGATTAGTGATAACTCTTAGATATTCCATATCCAACATTGAATATGAGTTGCATAGCTCACATATAAAGGTAGGCATGTATAAGTCGTCCAGTTAAATCCAAATAAGGAGAGTTGAGTAGAATATCAACCAATATTAACCCAGATTTCAACCAGAGTCATGTTTGCTTGATAGATAGAAATATGATATAGATGTTGATTCCCATAGGGAATCTGAAATATTTGTCCTGAATGAGCAAATTTATAATACCAATATAAATGGTCCGTTATTGGACATTATAAATTTTCCAGCTAGCTCATTAGCGTTTTGCCCTCGTGTGCTAGGGTGGGCTCATCAGTTGGTACCTAGCACACCTACCAATACGCTGGCTAGTGCATACCATGGAGGCCACTGCGTAGGCTAACTGGAGCCACCGGCAGTGCCAATGCACTAAGAGACTTTGTCTCATCACTAAAAATTGATGCCTGCTTGGCCATCAGATGATATAGATGTTGATTCCCATAGGGAATCTGAAATATTTGTCCTGAATGAGCAAATTTATAATACCAATATAAATGGTCCGTTATTGGACATGAGCTAGCTGGAAAATTTATAATGTCCAATAACGGACCATTTATATTGGTATTATAAATTTGCTCATTCAGGACAAATATTTCAGATTCCCTATGGGAATCAACATCTATATCATCTGATGGCCAAGCAGGCATCAATTTTTAGTGATGAGACAAAGTCTCTTAGTGCATTGGCATTGCCGGTGGCTCCAGTTAGCCTACGCAGTGGCCTCCACGGTATGCACTAGCCAGCGTATTGGTAGGTGTGCTAGGTACCAACTGATGAGCCCACCCTAGCACACGAGGGCGAAACGCTGGCAACCAAGAATGAGCTAGCTGGAAAATTTATAATGTCCAATAACGGACCATTTATATTGGTAAGATAGAAATATATCGTACTTATTTTATCACATTTATGGTGTTGGAAACATTACTCGCACATAATTGCTAAAGATAATGATTGTTAGAGTCTTCTTAAATGATTTTCATAAATAGCAATGAGTGTGGTGTTGGAATTTATTAATGACCTGTTGGCATGTTTCATGTGACACATTTATACAGTTGACCTAAATTATAGAATTTATGAGAGGGATGATATCCACATAAGTTATTGGTATTGACGATAGATGATAATTTTGAGGAGTGCACATATAGTAAATGACTTATCGCTTATCTTTTTCCTGACATATCCATATATAAAAACTGACATGATTGATATCCTCGATATTATCGATATCATTGATATTAATGATAGGATGAAAATGTGAAGACATAATATTTAAGATTAGGATATTTAATTCAAGGCAGCGGATTGCTCAATAAATTTTTCCAGATAGATCTGTAAATTTTGCAATAAGAAATAATGTACGGATGGTAATCTCCTTCAGTCACAGAAAGAAATTGAATCAGAGATGTGATTTTAATTTATTGGTACAGAATTCATGAAATAATTTCATACTTATTTTCTACTTTTCAACATACATAATTGTAAATATTATATTTTAATCAAAGATCTTTGATGAATCAATTCAACAATTAACTATTTTTTTATGAAGATAGACATTTCTTTCCTTTTCTAGATTTTTCTATTAGAATAAATGAGAATAATCAAAAGTGAATGGGATTTTTATGTTGTACTAAGATAAGCAGACAGTAATAGTCAACTTTAGGTTAATGATTACGAATTATACTACATAAAAATGATTGATTGGTGATGGAGACGTCTATCGACTTCATTGAAAGGTCAGCCAGCAGATACAGCTATCTAATGATCTCTGCGAATCCACGACCTCAGGACGAAATGGAAATTGGAATTTAATCGGAAATGAGCTAGTCTGGATTTCTTTGCAACCCACCCTGGATGCAGGAACGGTGCAGTATGTATGTATGTATGTATGTATGTATGTATGTATGTATGTATGTATGTATGTATGTATGTATGTATGTATGTATGTATGTATGTATGTATGTATGTAATAATTTTCCTCAATAGAGTTTATTAAATATTTTTCATTATTTCTCTTAATTCTTCTAATAGTTCGGGTGAATTCTTTTCTGACATTCTTGAGGTTAGTGGCATTTTCTTCTGTTTTGTGGGCTTGAAATTTCAATCAAGCTTGATGACTTTCTTTATGCATTCTTTAACAATCAGAGGTCTGCCAGGTATTATTTTTCCTTGGGTTTGATGGACCTAGATCTTCTGCATTCTGTTTAAGAATTGGTATTAGGTCATCTAAATTGTCTATTAGTCTTGTAGTTCCTGTTCTTTGCTGATACTGGGCATTCTGGATTAACTGACGAGGGTCGTGTGTCCTTTTCCCTCCAACTCTATTTTGTCGTTTTCTTAATGGAGTAAATTTAATCTCAATTTTAAGTAAGTAATGATCTGACCCAGTGTCCATTCCTCCTAGAACTTTGACATTGTGGATTTCCTTGTGAAGGAATTTGTCCATCTCAGCTGCATATCCATTTCCCGTAGCTTCCCAAGTAAGTGACCACTTTCCATCAGCGACTATAAGATGTTTATGAATGCTTTTAGTCCATACTTCCTAGCTTTTACTAAATGAAATCGCAAAAATCTCTGTTCCGTGACGATCTCGTTACACATGTCTCTTCTCACCCAAATCCTTTCTCCTTTTAAGTTCCTCACATTGAGGATGACTTTGTTTGCCTTCAGAGACAGGATCAACTTAACTTTAATCAGTCTTTTCCCTTTAACTCTCCCCAGTATATGAATTACATCAGTGTCCTCTTCTTTTACAATTCACCTTTATATGATTATTTATAGGAGCCTCTGTGGCTCAGACGGCAGCACATCGGCCTCTCACCGCTGGATACCGTGATTCAAATCCCGGTCACTCCACGTGAGATTTGTGCTGGACAAGGCAGGACAGATTTTTCTCTGGGTACTCCAGTTTTCCCTGTCATTTTTCATTCCAGCAACACTCTCCATTATCATTTCATAGCATTCATCAGTCATTAATAAATCACTTTGGGAGTGGCAATCCCATTGTACTAACAGCCTATATATATGGTTCATTCATTACATCCCTGACCCGATCAAAGACTGGAAAACAGGTTCTAGGTTTTCATCATGATTATTTATATACTATTTAACACTTTACTTATTAAATCATTCAAAGGGCCGATGACCTTAGATGTTAGGCCCCTTTAAACAACAAGCATCATCATCATCATCATCATCATCATCATCATCAAATCATTAAAATCCTCCTTTTCATTCTCCGCTATACCGTATATGAAAATATTTTTTCTCTTTGCTTCCTGAATAATAATTTTCTCTTGCCACTTGATTTGCTCAAATTCCTCTTCCATGTCCTTCAATTTAGCCTTCAGTATTTCTATTTCCCCAGAGTTCACCACCACCTTTTCTGTCATAATTTTTATCTCTTCCTTTACACAATCTTTAATTTCTCCCATTTCTTTTCTCAGCTCACAAATTAGCTCTCTCTTTTGTTCAGTCTGACATGCCTCTCCGACTATTTCCCTAATCATTTCCATGTCTTCCCAACTCACTGCTCCCGCTGGTCCAGGATTCACTTCTACACCTCCTATTACCAGAAGAATTGCCACTGCTGCTGCCACCATCATAGTTACCTTGAGCCCAGATTGTCATAAGTGCACCTTCCCACTTGCCGCGCACGCACCCCCCCCCCCCTCTCTCTCTCTCACGCCATTAATAAATCACTTTGGGAGTGGCAATCCCATTGTACTAACAGCCTATATATATGGTTCATTCATTACATCCCTGACCCGATCAAAGACTGGAAAACAGGTTCTAGGTTTTCATCATGATTATTTATATACTATTTAACACTTTACTTATTAAATCATTCAAAGGGCCGATGACCTTAGATGTTAGGCCCCTTTAAACAACAAGCATCATCATCATCATCATCATCATCATCATCATCATCATCATCAAATCATTAAAATCCTCCTTTTCATTCTCCGCTATACCGTATATGAAAATATTTTTTCTCTTTGCTTCCTGAATAATAATTTTCTCTTGCCACTTGATTTGCTCAAATTCCTCTTCCATGTCCTTCAATTTAGCCTTCAGTATTTCTATTTCCCCAGAGTTCACCACCACCTTTTCTGTCATAATTTTTATCTCTTCCTTTACACAGTCTTTAATTTCTCCCATTTCTTTTCTCAGCTCACAAATTAGCTCTCTCTTTTGTTCAGTCTGACATGCCTCTCCGACTATTTCCCTAATCATTTCCATGTCTTCCCAACTCACTGCTCCCGCTGGTCCAGGATTCACTTCTACACCTCCTATTACCAGAAGAATTGCCACTGCTGCTGCCACCATCATAGTTACCTTGAGCCCAGATTGTCATAAGTGCACCTTCCCACTTGCCGCGCACGCACCCCCCCCCCCCCCCTCTCTCTCTCTCACGCCATTAATAAATCACTTTGGGAGTGGCAATCCCATTGTACTAACAGCCTATATATATGGTTCATTCATTACATCCCTGACCCGATCAAAGACTGGAAAACAGGTTCTAGGTTTTCATCATGATTATTTATATACTATTTAACACTTTACTTATTAAATCATTCAAAGGGCCGATGACCTTAGATGTTAGGCCCCTTTAAACAACAAGCATCATCATCATCATCATCATCATCATCATCAAATCATTAAAATCCTCCTTTTCATTCTCCGCTATACCGTATATGAAAATATTTTTTCTCTTTGCTTCCTGAATAATAATTTTCTCTTGCCACTTGATTTGCTCAAATTCCTCTTCCATGTCCTTCAATTTAGCCTTCAGTATTTCTATTTCCCCAGAGTTCACCACCACCTTTTCTGTCATAATTTTTATCTCTTCCTTTACACAGTCTTTAATTTCTCCCATTTCTTTTCTCAGCTCACAAATTAGCTCTCTCTTTTGTTCAGTCTGACATGCCTCTCCGACTATTTCCCTAATCATTTCCATGTCTTCCCAACTCACTGCTCCCGCTGGTCCAGGATTCACTTCTACACCTCCTATTACCAGAAGAATTGCCACTGCTGCTGCCACCATCATAGTTACCTTGAGCCCAGATTGTCATAAGTGCACCTTCCCACTTGCCGTGCACGCACCCCCCCCCCTCTCTCTCTCACGCCTTCGACTTATGGCCACGTAATACTGCTCGACAGGAATATCCATTCTTCTCATTCAGCACTCACTATCAGTGTTGCCAACTTATATTTTCAAGATCCGCTAAATACTACTAAAAATCTGCTAAAATTCTGCCAAGAAATCCAATCTCAGATAATGAGCAATAAAAATGAGCAATAATAATAATAATAAAAGTAAATTCTGCACTCACCTGATCTGTGAGTTTCACTGGGATTAATCCCCTGCCTGCGAGCCGGCGAGATAAAACTTGTAGGCGTTTTACTGCCGGGTGCAAACTAGGTGAATCCCCTACCTCAAGGGCCACACACAGAACAGGCCAGTTCATTAAACGGTCTTCCTTCATAGCATAAATATAGATGCTACTCTCTCACAGTTTCATTCTCTGTCGTCATTCGTCAACTAAGTGAAGTACCCTTTCCCCACGCATTACAAATTTATGATACCATGATCTCATAACATCAAATCCAAATAACATGTTTTCCCCACGTGACTGCTAGCTCCTGACAAGAAATACGGAATAGCTCAGAGACAGACTGGAGTACAAATTTAAAAAAAGTAAGATGGATAATAAATCTAGAATTCTGCCAAAAAATCCGCTGTCCACTAAACGACATATTTCTCCGCCGACAGTCTTCTAATTCTGCCAAATTTAGCGGAAAATCCGCTAAGTTGGCAACACTGCTCACTATACAGTCTCTCCCTTTGCTAGCTCAATTACAACTGGTACGTTTATGAAATATTTTTACAGAATGAAATTGTGGCCAAGTGTTCTGTTCAAACCTCATTTTAAGTATTTTCATATTCTGATGTAATTGACTGGATTTGATTTTGCAACTGAAGCCAATTTTAGTGGGTGGGGGTGTTTCCTTACACCGATCGGCCTAATGACAATTGTGTTAGGACTGTTTCCATATTAGCATGTTCTTTTTGAAATTTACTTCATGTAGCATACTCCATAAAGCATGATGTTTCACAAGTAATAGATAGAATCAATTGTGCCATCCTTCACTTACTGTATGTTATTTGTGCGATGGTAACCAGTCGGTGTCATGTAGTCTGTACAACAATTCTAGAGAATACAGAGGAAAAATGGCTGATCATCTGCCTCATTGAGGTCTACCATGGACACAATATTCTTCATTATGGGTAGCATAGTATTTGGAGTTACTTCTATAAGAATATTTAATGCATCTTGAATGTCTCGAGGAGGAACAAAACCTAGGGCCATAAGCAAAAGGACGCTCTCTTTAACCCTTGAATTGGTAAACTACTGATATCAGTTTTTTTTTTTTTTTCATTCACACAGGGGCAGTTCCTTGTATCAAGCGTTTTGACATGCTCTTTATTTTATCAGTCAAACAGAAGGTGCTAATGACACGTCAGTCAGAAGAGAAATGTTTATTCAGTATCAAGAAATAGTTTTGACCATCCCATGTTGTACTAATGGTATGTAAAACACAGTTAGCTTTCGTAATCCTGCTGTCTTGCACTAGCCGCAACGTACTCACTGGCCAGCCACCTGTATGTCTCAGCTGAGCCAGCTACAATTAGTATTTATTTTTCTTTCTGCTGTGGATCCAAAGTGTTGATATGCACTTATATCAGCCATACTGAAACATTCCTGGTCCTTCTGATAGACTGAATTTGTTGGCTGACGATATAAATTTTGTGTCCATGGCTAGCAAGATATCTTTTTAACATCTCGGGTAACGTTCCACTTGTCTATGTCTCTAAATATTGCAATGGATTTGGGCAGAGTTTTGAGTTTGTGAGTGTTTTCATTTATTATGACTGACAATTTTTTGGGAATCCCTTGGGTAACAAACTATTTGAAAGAGATACCTCATTGTACAGTAAATGAAACTTCAAGGGGGTTGCCTCAAAAGAGAGGGTCACGATTTGTTATTACAAGTGATAAATTTCATACTTGGTTTCTTAACGACTTAACACTTCATAATAAAATTCTTTAGAAGAATTTATTTGTATAGATCTACCTGTTAAATACAATTTCAGAGTTAATGTTGCAAAACAAATTGTGGAGGGTATTGTTCTGCCTGATTTTGCTATTAGAGACTGGTCCAATGCAGGAAGTACATCACTATGATTACAGGGAAAACATTGGGGTCATTTCCCTGTCAAGGTAACACCCACAGCAAGCAAGGCATTTCTATCCCGAAGGAAATAATTGTTATAATCGTCATGGAAAACATCTCAAGAGGAAGATTTTTTTGCTAGCAGCTTCTTAACATCGCATTAACACATCTAGGTTTTTGGCAACTCGAGGATAGGAAAGGGCTAGGACTGGGAAGTGACCATGCCTTTAAATAAGGTACAGCCCCAACGTTTGCCTGGTGTGAAAATGGGAAACCATGGAAAACAATCTTCAAGGCTACCAACAGTGGGGTTCGAACCCACTATCTCCTGAATGCAAGCTGACAGCAATGAGACACAAACTAATGATGGGCAATGTTCTCACTTGAGACTCTCGCAAGAATGTCGAGACCGATTCTCCTGTGCTGCAATTTGTGCGACGTCCCAGTAACTACAAGCATAAGCTTGATAGTATATCACCAGTTATTGCATGAAATAATGTTCTCGTATGGAAACGTGTATGGTGATTAATGTTGTCAAAAGCCTGGAAAAGTGCTGCATGTTGAACTATGAGCCCCTTAATACCATTAATGAAAGTGAAAACATAATGTCAGTATCTTAAACGGTTTACGAGTTATCTGAGGTGGACATTTTGGCTGAATAACCCTGTATAATTTATTAATAATTGTAGATTGGATGTACACCTACCTGGATACCTCGCAATTATTGTCGACAGGGTAGCTTCTTGTGATGCAGATCGAGCTGGAGGTGTTCCTTGTGATGATTTCCCTTCAGTGATATTATGTGTTTTTAAGTGCTGGATCATTCCAGAAGTGTTTCTGCTGATGTAGTTTACTTTTTTTGAATAATAACACAACAAGCTGTGCAATGTGGCATCTCTTAAAAAATAATCCATGACTTGCATTGCGTTTCGGACATCGTCTTAAAGTTGCCGCGGACAATTAGATCCGTTTAACATTAAAAACATATCTGGTCTGTATTGAATGGAGTTAACATACAATAGAGGGAAATTTGATTGATCCACCTTTTTTTCATAATATGTTAATAAGATAGAGTTTGAGGGATGTTGCAACATTCAACACATTGTAAAATATATTAAAGTTGGAGTCATAATCAGTTCTTGTTGAATATCAAATTAAGGGGAATCTGATAAACAATCATCATTAGGGTTGCCTACATACAGCTCGACTGGTTGACATAGGACATCATAATAAAAAATTATATACATAATGGCTCCAACTAGTCTACGCAGTGGTCTCCACAGTATGCACTGGCCATGCGTCTTGGTGGGTGTGCTATTTACCAACTGATGAGCCCAACTTAGCACACTGGGCTGAAACGCTGGCAACCAGAAATGAGTTAGCTGGAAAAATTATAATGTCCAATAATGGACCATTTATATTGGTATTAACAATGTAATCCACAAATCCACAGGAGAAATACCTACTATCCTTCATTTCAACCAAAAACCTATTCGACCTTGGGATGGAATTATTCAAGAGGTAGATGATCCACCATGCTGACATGAAGAAAGGATCGTTAGTGCAAAGAAGAACATGGAGAAACATGTAAATTATCGATCCAAAAGATTCTCACATCAGAAATTCTATGACCTTTTACAAGTGAATGACCTAGTTCTTATCAGAAAGAAAGCAATATCAAAACCTGAAATTAAATTCTTTTCTAAATTTGCTCAGTTGCATATTGGTCCACAATGAATTATAGAAGTATTGGGAAATAATGCCTATAAAATTCAAAGTTTAGATGGAACCCAGATATCAACTCTTAATGCTGTAATCTAAAGCTACATCATACAAAGACGGACTCTAATAACCAAACCAATGTTGTGGAACATGAGGATATAAACAGTGACAATGAATGGAATTCTGATGCTGAGGAATGTGCTGATTGTTGGCAACAATATAAGCAAATTAAGGAAGAGATGCTATCAATCAGAAGTCTACTACTGGAGGAGAACAAGAAGTTGTGACATATATCTTCAGCTGTTAGCCAAGAACCGGACTGCATTGTTATGAGCTAACTTGGAATGAATGAATGAATGAATGAAGAAAAATGTCCCATTATCATTACTCTATAGAGGTGTAAATATTTAAAAAAGTCTCGTACCTCATCATTTTTTTCCCCTCCAAGCAGGAGGAATTAATGTGACATTTTCCTCATGGATTTCGAATGAGTAATCTTTGAGTCAGGGAGAACACAATTTATTGTAATAATAGTCTTTGAATGCGACGTAACGACAACATGTCAACATGACAATTTTCATAAAATGAGGTAAGTGATAATAGAGCTTGAGAAGATGGAATGACATCTCATAATTTATATTATAATTTATTACGTCACCACAGCGATACTTCAGAAAATGCTCATGGAAACTCAGAATTCAAGATACGACATGACTGGAGTAGTACAAAGGCGGCAAGAAGACACTGCCTATTGTTGCTAATTCTCACTCTTGCTTTGGACATGAAGGAGATCAGACGCGAATGCTGACCCTTAATATTTACATTCTTAACCGCCGTGTTCTGAGCACATATCGTCGCGTATACGACAGAACGGGTCATGACTGTCGTACGGTCGGATTGCTGAATTTTAATATTAAGAAACTTATTTAACTGTGATTCTTCAAATATTACATCTGAATTGTTTTTCGACCGCATGTGTCTTATATTAATCAATAATTAATTTGCACATGTTTGGCTCACATAATAATGTATAATGTTATTTTGCAGTGCGCAGTGAATATGAATGTTTTCTTAATCTGTGTGTACAACATCATGATGGAGTGAACATGTGAGGTGCCAGGACAACGCCAGGATGGATTATAACACATCACCAGACCCCGGTGGTGGCCGGTTCATCAAAAGATAAGTCCTTACTTCATTACTTTATAATTAGTGCTCTTTTTCAGGTCATGATTTATGAATATGTACATATATTTTTGTGATAATGAGCACAGCATATAGTTTTGGAAATATGAAAGTGATATTGTGTCATCGAGTAAAACAGAATCTCCAGGGATGTAAATCTTCATTTAATAACTTAAAGAAAAGTAATTTCATTAATTTAATTGTACCTCAATTCGTAGTATTGAATTTCTGGAAGTCATTCGTCAAGATATTTGAATTTTAATGGTGTTACAGTGGCCAATATTATTAGGATCTTTCAGATAATAGTTATTTACGGGATAATTACTTGATTGTAACTGTATTGCTGTAGAACAGGAATTTTATTTCAGTGTAGTGTAGCTGGATTATGATAGAATTGTTCAGTAATTTTATTACAGGAGCAGCAAAGACAGTGTTATCTACATGTTTTGTGAAACTACGTTATTGTGAAGCCATGTGTTTATTACGAGTCTACTTATTTATTGAGATTGTGAGGAATTTGTTGAATGTAGGATCTTCGCACATGAGAATGAATAGGTCGTTCAGTGTAATGAATTAGTATGAAGGCGACGGATATAGTGATCTTCGATATGAATCAAGTAAGTATTAGGAGCCGCATGTTAAGTTCTGCTCTCGTTATTTATTCTAGGTACATCTCTACAGGAATCTGACCAGATCCTGTGACCAGCAGCATCATTGTAGATTCTACATGTGCATATTAATTTTCTTACAGCTATTCCTGTGGGAATGATCCAGAAACATCGATTCTGTGTGGCTACGCAACTGAGATATATTTGGGAATGTATATTATCCATTCTAGGATGAGCTGATGCCACGTTATTGTACTTTTATTCGCATGTTGGTGCTCAATTCTGTTCTTATTTTGAGATGATGTTACTTACATCATATCTTCAAAATGAATGTTTTCAATTTCACGATATCTACATTTCATTGAATTGTGTGATTTCAAATAAGGGAAAAATCTCTTTCATATTTTAATGAATGTCTGTATGTTACTGTCATTAATATAATGGTAATTTACCTTTATTTTAATGAACAACCTGAAGGCAAGTACTATCTGATGTGAGAATTTTTCTTTAGAACCATGGGCGAAGGCATAACAACTCACTCAATCATATAAATCATACAACTCGTATATTATGTTTCAAGTCGTATATTTATAAATATTTACACCACGATTTCTGATGGGATTTCAAGTCTTTCTTATAAGATTTTAAATATTCATTTTAAGATTGTCATAATTCACTAATTTAATAAGGTGAAGATTTATTTAAGTTTTTACATGGACTAATGTTAGGATAATTTTGTAAATTCAACTGGATGTATATATAACGAAACCCTCTGTACAAAACATAATTTATCTACTGTGAGAATGTTCAGTATGAGTGGGAGGATGGATGAAAGTTATGGGGTCCCGAGTGATTGAGACGGTAAATGGGTATGAGTGAGCCGGCCTAGCTAAAATATATGTGGGGTTTCTAGAGAGAGAGAGAGAGACTCTGTGTGTGTGTGTGTTTTTGTGTGTGTGTGTGTGTGTGGGGGGGGTGTCGAATGACTTGAATGTTGAACAGGTCTTGTGAGTATTATGTAAATATGCCTATGTAAATATGGTAACTGTATATAGGAACACCATATAGACTGTAATTGTATATTTGTATATTATAATTTTAAGTGGTGATGGAGGCACTTTTGTGTATGTGGGGCTATGCCCTTTCTCCATTCACCATCCCTAAATAGTAACTACAATTAGTGGAAAATAAATAAATAATAATAACAACTATTTCACAGTCATGTTGTTATCATATTTAAAGTACGCCATTGTTAAAGATTAACGCCGCCATTATAGCCAACCCTTTCTCAACAATGTAATGTTGTGCCTCCACAACAATGAAAACTATGTAAATAAACCAGCCATCCCTTATTTAATTGATTTAATTGTAACATTTGTAGATAGGAAATCCTTTCAAATCCCTTCATTTAGATTAAATCTCTACCATTGCATGAGACGTCTGTCTGGTGATGTCTGTCGTGAGAACCTACCCTTATGAGATATGAATCTTATGTTTTACCAGAGCTCATGGGCGTTCATACCCAGGGGCAAGGTGGGGACACGCCCCCCCACTAGCTCTCAGGGAAAGGAAAAAATCTAATATAGTCAGCTGTTTTTCTTTCAAGGAAATGGTTTAAAAATCGGTATTATGTAGAAGTGGTTGGGATACCGTGTGTGGTATACTACCGTGGAATAAGTTGACATTCATCATCCAAAATGTTAAAAATACTACATACCCCCAGGTCTGGCTCCTTCCCCCTACAAACCATCCTATGGGCGCCCATGCCGGAGCTAAGCTGTGATACGATATTTAAATGGTTATATGCCAACCCTATCTGTATAATTAAAGCTGATTGATGACATCCTATTATAATAATAATTAATATTCGATAATACGAAGATGTATGTATTTATTGTGTTGATGATAGGTTTGCTAGGATGCCGTCCGTGGAATACAAGTCGACATTCATCATCCAAAATATTAAAAATACTACATACCCCCAGGTCTAGCCCCCCTCCACTACAAACCATCCTATGGGCACCCATGCCAGAGCTAAGCTGTGATACGATATTTAAATGGTTATATGCCAACCCTATCTGTATAATTAAAGCTGATTGATGACATCCTTAATAATAATTAATATTCGATAATACTAACATGTATGTATTTATTGTGTTGATGATAGGTTTGCTAGTATGCCGTCGTATGAGTAATCTATTGTGCATTATGTTATATGTTTCGATGCCCAATTACAATCACCACGTTTGTCTCATTTTAGTCGCCCAACTTTGGGGCAGTTTATGACCATCTATGGGCTGTGTTGTTACATTTTTGATGCCCAATTGTGGACACCTCCGACCCCCTGTATGGCACATTTTGGCTCCCAATCTATGGACTATGTTGTTACACTATATTGGATTTGAGCAAAACGAAATGGAGGAAGACAGGTAGCAAGGTTCTTAGAGGTGGCTACAAATTATATTGGTGTGGACTGGAAAAGGAGACCAAAAATGGTGTGGGATTTTTACTGACAAAAGATATGGATGCCGTGTCAGAAGTTGCTTACAAGAACGACAGGATCATAAAATTATCTCTACAATTAGAGTCAACAAATTACATGATTGTACAAGTGTACACCCCAGAGACTGGATGCAGTGCTTATGATAAAGAAAAATTTCTTCAAGACTTGATGATGTAATCAATGAAGAAAACGTTATCATTATTGGAGACCTAAATGCACAAGTCAGAGCAAACAGACAAGGCTGTGAGGATATTGTTGGACCATATGGCTTTGGAAACAGAAATTCAGAAGGTGAACAACTGATTGACCTTTGTAGAAGAAATGGCAGGATCATCAGAACGCCTTCTTCAAAAAACGGGAACCACAAAATAACAAGGTATAGCTGTGATGGCAAACATAAATCTTTGTTCGATTATGTCATCACAAACAAAGGTGGAAAGGGGGGGGGGGGGGGGGAAGGTTGCCTGATGTCAAGGTCATTCCCAGCAAAAGTATGGACAGCGACCATAGTTTGCTGATGATGGACTTGGACCATATGACAAATGAAATTCAAAAGAAAACAAAGAAGAAATGAAAAATAAAGACATGGAAATTAGAAAAAACTCAGTTCCAGGAAGAATATCAGAATAGAATACACCAAAACCTACCATGGGGACAAACAACAACAGTAGAGGAAGAGTGGAACATTTTTTAAGATACATTTGTGGGAGAAGCTAAAGAACTCTGTGGGTTAACAGGATCGACCAAGAAGGAAAAAGAGACACCTTGGTGAAACGACAAGGTCAAAACAGCCATTAAAGCAAGAAATCAAGCAAAAAAAGATGCTAGATAAAGAAAAACTATCCAAGACCAAGTAAGCCAATAGACTACAGGAACTTTATAAAAAAAAGAAACTCATAGTTAAGAGGGTAGTAAGAGAAAAGGAAAAAGCATGGAATAAGTTTGTGGATAAATTGGAATTAGATAGCAGAGGAAATAGGAAATTATTGTTCAGAGTAGTCAAGAACAGAAGGTGTGAAAAAGAGGACATAAAGACAATAGAAGCGGACAACAGAACCTTAGTGCAAGAAGAAGATGAAATCAAGAATGAATTTAAGATTGTTTTTGATAATCACTTAAATGGAGTAGCGAGCACTACATCAGACAGTGAAGAACCCTTTAGTAGTAATGAGGAAAGTAGAAGCATAGAACCCTCAATTACATAGCTGGAGATAGAAAAGTCCATGAAATGCATGAGGAAAGGAAAAGCAGTTGGAGTGGATGAGTTAAGTACAGATATATTGTAAGCAGCAGGAACTCCAGCAGTCCAGTGGTTGTATAGACTCCTTAACACAGTATGGCAGGAAAACACTATCCCAGAAGACTCGAAGAAGGGTAGAATCATACCTCTTTTCAAGCAGGGGAGTAGATGGAAATGTATCAACTACCGTGGAATTAATCTGCTCTCTCATGGTCTAAAACTTCAGAAAAAATCATAGAGAGTAGATTATGAGAAATTGTAGAATCTTTGTTGGAAGAGGAACAATATGGCTTTAGTCCTGGAAGAACAACTGCTGACCTTATCTTTGCTGTGAGGATGTTAATGGAAAAGCACTGGGAAAAAGGGAAACCACTTCTTTTACTATTCCTAGAAATTGAAAAGGCTTATGAATACAAGATATTAGAATCATTCTGTATTGATGGTTTTCACTTTACAATTCAATGCACTTAATTTTACCTTTGTAAAGGTTTATGATAGCCTACCGAGGGAGCATATCTGGAAATGCCTAAAAGAGCTGTGAGTTCGTGACAGTCTTATTGCAAAAGTGAAGATGCTGTATGAAAAAACCAGAAGTTGTGTGCAAGTGGGTTACGGGCTGTCCAAATGGTTTGAAACGAAGAAAAAAATAGGAGTACAGCAAGGCAGTGCTATGTCACCCCTATTATTTATCACTGTGATGGATGCTATAATAAAGACTCTAAAAAGGAAGTAGCAGCAGGACTTCCAAGCGTTCATCTTTGCAGACGACGTGGTGATCTGGGGTGAAACCGAAAATGATGTGGAGAAAAAGCTGCAGAAATGGAGTTAAGAGTTTAAGAGGTATGATTTAAATATCAACAAGGCTAAGACGGTGGTGATGAAGTTAGGTTGAGCTATTTGCTTTACGTCGCACCGACACAGATAGGTCTTATGGCGACGATGGGACAGGAAAGGCCCAGGAGTTGGAAGGAAGCGGCTGTGGCCTTAATTAATGTACAGCCCCAGCATTTGCCTAGTGTGAAAGTGGGGAACCACAGAAAACCATCTTCAGGGCTGCCAACAGTGGGGTTCAAACCCCTAACCGCACGGCCAACTCGCCTGGTTTGATGAAGTTACAGACAGGAGATGACAAACCACAAATCAGAATAAAAGACACCAAACTGGACAGTGTTCCAATGTTTAAGTATTTGGGTGATATAGTATCAAAAGACAACCTTGCAAAGTATGAGGTGGACAGTCGAACTAGCAAGGCAACTCAATTTTACCACCAAGTAAGTCAACTGCTGTGAGATAAACAAGTACGATAAAAAGCAAAGATGACATTATATAAATCATATTATACACCCATCCTCACGTATAGCTTGAAAACTACCATGTTAACGAGACAAGACAACTCTAAACTCCAAGCTGCAGAAATGAAGTTCCTATGCACCATGATACAGAAGACCAGGAAGGACAAGTTCAGGAATGAAAAAGTCTGAGAGGAGGTGGGAATAGGAAACTCCCTACTACAGAGGATTCGGAAAGCAAGACTGAGGTGGTTTGGCCATGTAAGAAGGATGAGTGCAAGCAGGACTTCTCTTTCAAGAGAAGTAAAAGGAAAAAGACCAGTGGGCAGACCCAGAGGAAAATGGACAGATCTGGTGAAGAAAGATGTCTAGGAGAGAGGACAAGATTGGGAGAAGATTATGAGAGAACAGTGGTTCATGGACAGACAAAGATGGAGAGGGCTAGTACACTACACCCAGGCAACTGGAGATGGTCAACGATGATGATGGTGATGATGAACATTTATTTGATGTCATTGTCGTGTCATTATGAGTAGTAGTAGTAGTAGTAGTTTATTTGTTGTTGTTATTCCCTAACTTCCGTGTAAAACACAAATCTGTAATAATAATGCAAATAATACTGTATGATTGCTTGTAAAGCAATCTTAAATGCATTTGATGAAGCTTATACAAGTATTGGCCTAAGCCTTAACATCCAAAAGACTCAGATCCTTTACCAGCCTGCACCCAACTCCATCTCGTATAACCTACAATCACAGTCCAAGGCAAAGTTCTGAAGAACATAGAACATTTCTCATACCTTGGCAGCCATCTCTCAGCAAATGCAAATCTTGATGATGAGATTCAACACCATCTCAAATGTGCTAGTATGTTTTTTTTTGTTTATTTTGCTATGGGCTTTACGTCGCACCGACACAGATAGGTCTTATGGCGATGATTTGGTTGTCTTTGGGTAATGGTCTTTGATAATCATAATATCAGCTCTCAGACCAAGCTTTATGTGTACAAAGCTACCGTTATACCATCTCTTACATATGGATGTGAAATGTGGACTACCTACAGGAGGCACATACGATGCCTGGAAAAATACCATCAACGTTGCCTGAGAAGGATCCTGAGGGTGAAATGGCAAGATTGACGCACTAACATAAGTGTTCTGGAAGAAGCTAACTCCACTAGCAATGAGGCCATGATTATCAAGCACCAACTTCGCTGGACAGGCCACATCGTTCGCATGCCTGAATTCCGTTCCCCAAAACAAATTATGTACGCCCAACTAAAGGATGGTCATAGAAAACTTGGAAGACCACAAAAGTGTTACAAAGATGCACTAAAAACCAACATGGAAAAGTGTCAAATGAAAACTAACAACTGGGAAGCAACGGGACATAACCGCACAGTCTGGCGTTGCAATGTCTGGGAAGGAACTCAATGCTTCGAGCAAGAAAGGCGGAGAACAGAAATTGACAAGCGCAATGCAAGAAGACATCGTCAGCTCATGCAGAAAAACCAAACTACACAGCCAGCACCTAACAGAACAAATATGTGTCAAAAATATGGAAAAATCTGCGGTTCTAGGATTGGCCTCTACAGTCACTTAAGATCTCACAAAAACTAAGTTCTTCAGGAAGACAATCATACTTGTTTACAAGGGATAGCCCATCACTGTATGAAAACTAGAACATTCAGAGTAAAAACCAAAATCTGTAACAGTTATTAAAATTCATATTGCATGAAAACTAGAGCATGCACAGGAAAACTGACTTCATATTAGGAATTGACGATGCCAAAATACATAGAAACAGTTTAAAAATATCATGCAACAGACAAGAAGGTTTTTTTTTTTTTTGTTCCCCTGTTATCTGTGGTACTATTAACTGGTTAATTTAACTTATAAATACATTCCTTAATTCTCAGATATAAGTATCCGTGTCCCCCTCCAGTTTCTCCTGATGACCTTAGGGACAATAATTCATGGCATTAACTATTAGGCAGTACCATATGGCTGATAAAGCAGGCATGAGGCCATGAGGCAGTTTCTAAAAAGTTGATGGGGTGAAACTTCCTTTTGGGGAACATTGTCAGTATCTAGGTGTTAATATAAGGAAAAATCATCATTGGGGTAATTGCATAAATGGGATTGTAAATAAAGGGTACAGATCTCTGCACATGATTATGAGGGTGTTTAGGGGTTGTAGTAAGGATGTAAAGGAGATGGGATATAAGTCTCTGATAAGACCCCAACTAGAGTATGGTTCCAGTGTATGGGACCCTCACCAGGATTACCTGATTTAAGAACTGGAAAAAATCCAAAGAAAAGCAGCTCGATTTGTTCTGGACGATTTCCGACAAAAGAGTAGCATTACAAAAATATTGCAAAGTTTGGGCTGGGAAGAATTGAGAGAAAGAAGGAGAGCTACTCGACTAAGTGGTATGTTGAAGTCAAATAAATAAAAAGTTTAATTGTTCCGAGCTGTCAGTGGAGAGATGGCGTAGAATGACATTAGTAGACGAATAAGTTTTTTTTTTTTTGCTAGCGGCTTTACGTCGCACCGACACAGATAGGTCTTATGGCGACGATGGGATAGGAAAGGCCTAGGAGTTGGAAGGAAGCGGCCGTGGCCTTAATTAAGGTACAGCCCCAGCATTTGCCTGGTGTGAAAATGGGAAACCACGGAAAACCATCTTCAGGGCTGCCGATAGTGGGATTCGAACCTACTATCTCCCGGATGCAAGCTCACAGTCGCACGCCTCTACGCGCACGGCCAACTCGCCCGGTACGAATAAGTTTGAGTGGTGTTTATAAAAGTAGGAAAGATCACAATATGAAGATAAAGTTGGAATTCAAGAGGACAAACTGGGGCAAATATTCATTTATAGGAAGGGGAGTTAGGGATTGGAATAACTTACCAAGGGAGACGTTAAATAAATTTCCAATTTCCTTGAAATCATTTAGGAAAAGGCTAGGAAAACAACAGATAGGGAATCTGCCACCTGCGCAACTGCCCTAAATGCAGATCAGTATTGATTGATTGATTGATTGAACTATGACCGGTGGAAAACGGTAAATAAAAATGTAAACAGACTCTGGGATGGGTTTAAAGCAATTGTTGAGGAATGTGAAAAGAGGTTTGTACCTTTAAAGGTGGTAAGGAATGGTAAAGACCCACCTTATTATAATAGAGAAATAAAGAAACTAAGAAGGAGGTGCTGATTGGAAAGAAGTAGAGTTAGAAATGGTTGTGGAAGTAAGGATAACATGATGGCAAGCATAATTGGCAGTCATACAAATTTTAGTGATAAATGGAAAAGTACATATAGGTATTTTAAGGCAGAAACAGGTTTCAAGAAGGACATTCCACGAATAATTAATGTGAGGATCTTCAAAAGGCAGAAGTATTCAGTCAGCAGTATGTAAAGATTGTTGGTTACAAGGGTAATGTCCAGATAGAGGAGGAGATTAATGCTAAAGAAGTATTAACATTTACATATGATAACAATGACTTTTACAATAAGATAAAAAGTTGAAAACTAGAAAAGCAGCTGGAATTGATAAGATTTCTGGGGATATACTAAAGACAATGGGTTGGGATATAGTACATATCTGAAGTACTTATTTGATTATAGTTTGGTTGAAGGAGCTATACCAAATGAATGGAGAGTTGCTATAGTAGCCCCTGTGTATAAAGGAAAGGGTGATAGACATAAAGCTGAAAATTACAGGCCAGTCAGTTTGACATGCATTGCAAGTAAGCTTCGGGAAGGCATTCTTTCTGATTATATTAGACATGTTTGCAAATTAATAACTGGTTTGATAGAAGGCAGCTCAACTTGTAGGATTCCAGCAAGATATAGCAGATATCTTGGATTCAGGAGGTCAAATGGACTGTATCGCGATTGACCTGTCTGAAGCATTTCATAGGGTGGAACATGGGAGACTACTGGCAAAAATGAGTGCAATTGGACTAGACAAAAGAGTGACTGAATGGGTTGCTATATTTCTAGAAAATAGATCTCAGAGAATTAGAGTAGGCGAAGCTTTATCTGACCCTGTAATAATTAAGAGGGGAATTCCTCAAGGCAGTATTATTGGACCTTTATATTTTCTTATATATATAAATGACATGAGTAAACAAGTGGAATCAGGGGTAAGGCTTTTTAAGAAAAAGCTAGGAAAACAACAGATAGGGAATCTGCCACCTGGGCGACTGCCCTAAATGCAGATCAGTAGTGATTGATTGATTTATTGATTGATGTTTTCTAATCAATCAATACTGATCTGCATTTGGGGCAGTAGCCCAGGAGGCAGATTCCCTATCTGTTGTTTTCCTAGCCTTTTCTTAAATGATTTCAAAGAAATTGGAAATTTATTGAATATCTGCCTTTGTAAGTTATTCCAATCCCTAAGTCCCCTTCCTATAAAGGAATATTTGCCCCAATTTGTCCTCCTGATTTCCAATTTTATCTTCATATTGTGATATTTCCTACTTTAAAAGACACTACTCAAACTTATTCACCTACTAATGTCATTCCACGCCATCTCTCCACTGACAGCTCGGAACATACCACTTAATAGAGCAACTCGTCTTTTTTTCTCCAAAGTCTTCTCAGCCCAAACTTTGCAACATTTTTGTAACACTACTCTTTTGTCGGAAATCACCCAGAACAAATTGAGTTGCTTTTCTTTGGATTTTTTCCAGTTCTTGAATCAAGTAATCCAGGTGATATCCCCATACACTGGAACCATACTGTAGTTGGGGTCTTACCAGAGACTTATATGGCCTCTCCTTTACATCCTTATTACAACCCCTAAACACCCTCATAACAATGTGCAGAGATCTGTACACTTTATTTACAATCCCATTTATGTACCACCTAGGTACTTCCAATGATCCCCATAAAGAACTTTTACCCCATCAATACGCAATTAAATCTGAAAGGACTGTTGCTATTGTGAAACTCACAACCTGACTTTCAACCCTGTTTATCATCATACCATTGCCTGCTGTCCATCTCACAACATTATCGAGGTCATTTTGCAGTCACTCACAATCTTATGACTTATTACTCTATACAGAATAACATCATCCACAAAAAGCCTTATCTCTGATTCCACTTCTTTAGTCATATCATTTATATATATAAGAAAACATAAAGGTCCAATAATATTGCCTTGAGGAATTCCCCTCTTAATTATTACAGGGTCAGATAAAGCTTTGCCTGCTCTAATTCTTTGAGATCTACTTTCTAGCAACAAATTTTGAGAGCTAATTTTTTGATTGGATAAGAAGTCTGGATACTTACCATGACAGTCCTAGTAAATGTGATACTGTACATATGCATGTGATACTATGATTTATTGTATTACCATGAATAAGTATGTGTTCATCCATTCTCCTATGCTCTAAAATTATCTTGCCATGCATATACTTATACATTAGACCAAGAAAAGGACAAATACAAATACTGCTCTCTTAATGAATAGGTGAGCAACACTGTTGTGTTCCTTCCCAGGAAAGGATTCCATTCCAGCCTCATGCCAGCTTTTTAACATCTATAATTTTCCATGCAGTCACCAATATTTGTCCATATCTATATTTTCAATCTTGCAGCCAGAAAGCATACTGATAGCTCTTCTTCTGCCAGTACCAGCGATAGAATTTACCTAAAATGAAGTACAGAATGGTGGCATGCTATATGTTTTTAATATTTCTACGCCATATATAAATCTACATGATAAAATTAAACAAAGTAACAATTTTGTACCGGTACCGTAAAAATAAAGTGGCATCTTACAACTTTTAGCAAGTTTTATAAAGGTACATATTCAGAGCCACAGCTTTGATCAAATTTCAATATGTTTGAATGGAAATTCCTTCCGTCCCTATCAGTAGAAACTGATAAATGTTTTACTTTAGGTATCAAAACTACAGTTGTATTTTTAAACCCTGTATTTCAATTTTTGCATTATTTTAATAGCCAGCACACCCCATTTCAGTACAATGAATAGGCAGATCCTTAATTAGGAACTTTTGGTTTGTCATTATCACCAAAGTTGATACATAGAGTGAAATAATACAATTGAATAATGCAACAAAATATATTTATAACAATATACACATTATTGTTACTTTCAAATATTTCTATTACAATACACAAAACTTCTGATGTTAAACTGGGCAAATAGTTGAAGTTGGTTTATATGTGCTTAATTTGGATGCATTGGCGAGAGGATGGTTTTGGATCACAAGAAATAAGCACAGCACATTCACACACATGACCTGTTTGTGAGGAAACAAACCATTGTTGGAGGAATTAAGAAAGACCATAAATCCTTTAAGAAAAGGTACTGAATCTCACACACATATATTTATATATATATGTATGAATGAATGGAAGGATACACAATATTTAAAAAAAAGAAAAAAGAAAAAAGAGAAAAGAGTATGAGGCAAAATACTGCTTGACATTGTCTCTGTATACTTCCCTGTTTAGACTGGCTGAATACACTGTAAGATACACTTAAGATGTACAAATGTCAGTCAGTGACTTTAGCTCCACTTTGATTTCTCTGCCTTCATGGTACATACGTGTATATATTATATATCATAGCTGGTTAACATAGCAGTACACATACACAAATTAGGCATTGATTAAAATTAACCAACAATCACTTATATGTAGTTAATTAGACAATGACTTGACAAGTTTTTCTTTGGTGAACACAACATTGAAAATAACATTTCTCAGCACAGTTAAAAAAAGACTGCAAAACATCTGGATTATAACTCTTTCCACAATATATCTTCTTTTATAATAAAAATATATAAATATAATGATTAACACATAATTATGTGTAAATACATTCACACATTTTTCATCACTGGACACTTCAGATTTTTTAAATGTGGTACATCTATATTTTTAAACATTTTCCAATAGGATGTACCAAACATAGAAACATTGTGATGCTTCATTATTTCTTTTAATATTTGATGGATTTTACAACATATATTTTGCTGTTATTCATGTAAATGCCATCCTTTTTGGCTTGGCAGGCAATAGTTTATATATAAATATATTTACAAGAGTTTTTTTGTGGAATCACTTGCCAGTTTTCTAGTACCATCCAACATGTGCACGAGAAAATTGGCATACAGCCCACTAAGAGCAAAACTAATTTCAATAATCTTTTGGCAACTTTGGAATAAATAATACACCCTGGTATAAAATAGTACCATCTTTTATCCCATGATTGTTGAGCAATGTCCATGCTCATCATCTGACTGAGTACAATAGTAGTTCTACCTGTCCACATTTCTCTTTTTGTTTTTGAAATGCAAAGAGGTAGGTGATATATACAATCCTCTTGGCATCACAAAATACTTTGAAGCTTCAGTTTGTTCTGGTATCACGTGCAGTTGGCACACAATTTATAATGATCCTTAAAAAATTATACACACTTACACACACTCACACACACACACGCACGCACCATGTACATTAAATGGTATCAAACATTTCATATCCATTGTTCATTTATGGTCATTAAATTTTCATCACATTTAAATTAGTATATCAAAGCCCTTTCATATGTTGTCATCATCTCAGATTAATTCCTGTCATATAATTAAACCTCTGGTAAATTATAATTTTCTTTAGCATCATCAGTCTTCTTCTCTGTGGTTTTCTTCATCTTTATAAAGATGAGTGGACACACACTAGTTTTCCATCAACAAATTAGGTACTCATAACCTTTTCTTTTTAAAGCTGGTTGATTCTTCATGTTAAAATTCAAAATGTCTCCTTAAAATGAAAGAGAAAGGTGAGGAACCGACTCACAAATTCTACATTCACATTTATGATACTCATTCTGATTTTAAAAATGCTTTTCCATTACCCTCCCTTGTAATTCAACCTACATGCTACTCCATTGTGCGGCAGTAATTCTTTATTATGAAGTATAAAAATTAAATTTGGGTATATCACTTAGCTCGAGTGTTAATATAATTCTGGTTTTATATAAAAATGCAAATGAGCATTTTGGATTCTGGCAATCTTACGGAATTTGCGCATTCAAACCTATGAATGATGATCTATAAGATATTTTTCCTGACTTTTATCGTCACATACCTTATAATCATGTTTAAAGTTCTGAAAAAAATATATTCATGTCTGGTTCCCTGTTTCCTTAGCAGGATGGATTTTGGTGTGTCCATGGTAACCACCAGTGTTTTTTATTTACACAAGTTCTTTTTGAGTATAATTTTGAAGGTCCATTTATTGACTGCATTATTTCCTCTGTTGAATTTGATGAATCTTGTGAGTTCAAGAGTTCTTCAGCAGAATATATAATCTCATTTCTTCTCAAGCGAGAATTTCTGTTTAGATCTCTCTTTTTTCTTCGACGTCTGCTAGAATCATTAGTAGATGTAGTGGATTTCTTAACAAATCGTATATTGAAAGGATCTTCAGCTAATTCTGGATAACGCTGAACATCATGTACATATTCACCATCATAGCTTGAAGCATATCCAACTTTAAGAATTTCTTCCATCTCAGTAGCTGACCAATCAACTGCACCAGCAAAGCTATTCCGCAAGGCTTCTCGTTCTCGGTGCCAAGCTTTTCTCACTGCCTGTCCTTTAGCATGATGTAATAACCTTTGCTTTTCTTTATCTGGTGTAGTACCGTACCGAAGATTAACTACTGCACTTGCTCCATGTATCTTGAGATCTACAACTTTACCAGTCCCTCCACTTGTTTCTGAAGATCCAGCTTCCTTTTCATGAAATGTGGTATTCACTTGTCCTCCAAGCCTTTTTAATTGTCCTCTGTCTTCTCCAGCACGCCATGTATCTTCCTTTACAAAAAAGAATGCATCTTGTTGTGCATTGTGCATTAAAAATGTAAATGGTAACATATATGACTGGTTGAATACTGATGTAAATACATCACGGTATATGGCATTTGCTGCAGGTACACTACTGACAACCGCACGCCCATCATGAGTACGAGAAACCACTATTCCGCGACCAAATGGTGGATCTGATGCAGCCCCCAGACGACGGAATGGAAACACAGATGCTGGATTTGTTGCTGGGAAGTCATTTGGAGGCCAAACATCTCTCTTAACAGCGGAACGAGGAGGCGAGGAGAGTGCTGATGCATCACCCAGTCGTCTTTCAGCCAAGTGGGCTAAAAATCCTGAGGCTACTCCAAAAGCAGGTAAGTTGGAACTTTGTCGTAATTGTATAGATGATCTGGAAAGCATTAGCTGAGGCATTGAGATTGACAGCAACGTCTTTCCAGGATCTCCAGTCACTGGTCCCAAAGAACCACCAAATCCAACTGATGAGAGCAATCCTCCCCCAGGAAGACTTTCTGGGTAGAGTTGAGGCGCTAGACTTCTTAAATCATATCCCAGCAGAGACAGCCAACTTTCATGATCTGTAAACAATACAGGTATTTCAAATTAATGGTTACAAAGTTACAGCATTATATACGCTTATTTCTATTTCTATAATGGTTCATATTTAACAACATTTTCCAGTCAAATTATACATAGCTCCAGTTGCAAGTACAGTAGAAGTCCGTTATAGCGAGAATACGTAACAGCAAAAAAATTTACTCGCTATAACGGATTGCCGTTATATCCGATTTTTGAATAAAAGTTGGGAAACCCCCCATATACATTAAAATCAGTATGAAACGACAATAAGTTTGTTCAAAACTTGTGTTTCTGCAGATGATATCCACACCGGCTTACTTGTTTGTTATTTTTCAAAATCCGTTACTAGGTGAAAGTGTATGTTTAATTTCATTCTGAAAAAATATAGTACCGTATTTCTCCGAATCCAAGATGAACCCCACTTTTTCATTTAAAAAATTTAAATCAGGCTCAAAAAGTATTTTGTAAAATTATATGAATGCCTTTGTTGTACAGTAGGCCTACGCATTTTTAGACGCTGAACATTAACTTTCGTCATGCCGTTTTTTTCGGCTGCGCAATTATTTATTTCCACGGGTTTAAGGACCATTAACTTAAAATTGGCATCATAATACTGAAGAGAACTCATTGAAAATTTGCCGGCAATACCTATTCCATGTGTCTCTACAATACGACGATCCATCAGGAAATTATTCTTGTTGTCTATAAAACTGTTACTTTTACTCAGCGTCAGATATAACCGGCTACCGCTACACGCACGTCTCGCTTGCCGGGTTCGGCCAAATTCAGCGGCTAGCGGTGTATAGGCCTAATCACGGACGTTGAAAGTCAATGAACAAGTTTATTGCGCCACAGTATGGCCATTCCGCCCTTGCGTTTTTCGTGCACATACCTCACAATTTCACCTTCGACTTCTTTAAAGCGTCCTTGTTGCGGACCACTGAATGCATTTTTTTGTACAGTACGCATTTTTTTTAGCTCTTTGTCTTCACGCTAATGCCAAATATTGGCTTTAGTTAGGCCTATGTCATTTTTTCTTGCGGCTCCACAATTATTTTACATTTACGAGTGTTTAATAACTAACTTACAGTAAATTTGGCATCATAAATTCGACTAGAACCCGTTGAAAATTTGCCGGCAATATCTTTTCCATGTATCTTTATAGTACGACTATCCATCACAAAAATATTCCTGCTGTCTATAAAACTTAATTTTACTGAGCGTCAAGTACAATAGACGCGTTATAACTCTGCCACTGAGTAGCCATGGTCTTTCTAAGAATTCGAAGGCTCGCATGTTTTGATGCCATTCTGCAGATTTGAGAAACGTTTTTGTAGAAGCTAATAGAACGCCATACTCTCTTCACTATTTCCCGAGATCCAGTGACGTTACACACAGGCACTGTACAACCAGTTGTCGCGGCTAGCGATGTAGGCTATAGTAAAGAGCCGGTCGTTTGTCAACGAGTTTTGAGTGCGTGTGAAAAGAAGCAGCGTGGTTACTGTGGTAGTTGCCAGTGGTATCCATTAACTTACTGTTAGGCCATGAATGCAAGACAACCCTTGAGTTTTTGCATGAGATTCTGAGAAAAAAAATGGCTTGGATTCGGAGAAACACAGTATCACTCCAGAGGTTTCTGTGGCAAACACTTCAGTTTTCTTCTTCAAACGGCGTCACCTAACATAACCGTATATGTATCATGAAAACATATTTGAAATGCATGTAGAGAAATGATAACCTACTCCCGAAAAATTTACATTTAATAGCCTTTCCGAAATTTAACTAGACGCAAGAAGATATGAAATATCCTCTGAAATCAGTGATGTACTCTGCCATATCGTGAGGTGTATCACATTCTTACTTACTTTCCGTATATAACATTCAAATCAAGATATTGTTTACTTCAGTCATTATTTTTAGCGAGTTAACAACTACTATTGGCCACGTTATTTACGTATTTATTATGAAAACGTGTTATCATCTTTCATTTCGAATTTTCTTTAGAGAACAGCAATCGACGGGTATTACTAAACAATTCCAACATTGCCTTTGAATGTCGACGAGAGAGCTCGCAAATGCACAAAGTGAGAAAACTATACCATACCGAAGATGATCGATCGCATTTTGTTGCAAACATTTCAGTTTTCTTATTCAAACGGCGTCACCTATCCAAACTTAACCTTACTGTACGTATGATGAAAACACACTTCAAGCGCCAGTGGAGAAATTATAACCTTCTCGCTATAAATTTTCATAATAGCCTTTCCGTAATTTAACCAGACGCGAGAAAATATAAACTAACATCTGAAATCAGTTAAGCACTCTACCATATCTTGAGGTGTATCCCATTCTTACTTAATTGCAGTATTTAGCCGCAAAATTAAGCAGTCGTTTAGTCGGCCTTAATTTTGTAACGAGTTAACAACCGTTATCGGACACGTTATTTACGCATTTATTACGAAAATATGTTCTCTTTCATTTCAAATTTTCTTTACAGAACAACAGTCGCCGGGTATTACTAATCGACTCCGACATTGCTTTCGAATGTCGACGAGAGAACTCACTAGTGCACATAGCGAGGAAACGATGCCGAAGGTAATCGATCTCATGCAATATCATCGCTGGGGTGCATAAATATCAGTAACGGAAAAAATCGTGCACGCTTAATTGCTCATAATAACGGATGCGTCAGTGATAGGGCTCTCACTGTAACCGAAGGATATAAGAATTTTGAAGGGACAGAAAACAATCGTCGCTATAGCGGAGTTCTCGTTATATGTCGTATTCGCTGTAGCGGACTTCTACTGAAAGTATCAGTCTGTGAATGTGTTACAACAGTGAGTCTAGTGAATATTAAAAGAGTGCTGTTTATGACAAAGCCTTATATCCTGGAAAGACTTTGTTGCCAATCTCAATATGTGGTAGAGTAAATGCTTCAAGGATAATTATGGAAACTGCAGAGTCATGAACAGAACCACCATATCATTTGCTGCAGAATCATCAAAAAGTAAAGTAGTTCTTGGGTCACATTGCTACATAGAAATGAATTGTAGAAACACACTGGGAACCTGAAGTACAGTGGATGCGTTCTCACTTGCCACTTCTACACAACGCCCATTTCTGATTAAACATACTTAAAAGCAGGAAGCTAGGAAGGAGGATAAGAACATTCATAAAGAATAAACACAGTGGGCAAGCACAGCTTGTTCAGGAGAAAGAAAAGGAGGGGGGGAAAGGGGTGTTAGAGTGATAGTAAAAGACAATGAACATGGGACAATGACTAGTTATTGTAGGCAGAGTTAGCAACAGAAAAGAATTTAAGAACAAACTCGAAAACTTAAAAGACAATGGACAAACTTTATATCTTCAGACTGTCATTTTTATAGACATGCTTTTCCTTCATCAATTGCAGTTCTTCAAAATCCCTTTCTTATGATCCCCTCCCTCTCTAAAGAACCAGAGAAACAAGGAAATGCTATTTGGTCCTTGTTTCAATCCTGACATTCACCTCCCCGCAGTAGAGAGGGGGCAACGACTGCATATAAAAAGTATATTTTATATGCAGGCGGCTAACAAATGAAGGGACCAATTATCTCCCATTATAAGGAATCCCCTATACCAAGTTCCAACAGTCTCTTTGAGAGTGGATGAGCGGGTATGGGTAAGAGCACTCTATTGTCCTGGGGACAAGAAATTTTTCCAAAGGCGGAGGATCCAGTTTGGTCAACGGCATTAGGATGCAGAAGGCAACGGGAAACCACTGCATTAAAGATCCTGAGAGATATTCCAGTAAATTCACATGGCATAGCTGCAACGTCAGGATCATAGCTGGCCGTGTGGATCGTCTACCTCTGTTTGGAGACGACGTCTTAGGAAGAAGATGATCCCCTAATGAGATTGGATTTGCTTCCCAGCATCATCCAGGGGACAGAATGAGAGAGCTGTTCACAAGAGATCTTCAATCTTGATTTGAGAATTTTAAGAAATCAGAAGAGAAACTGGAGAAATACTATGAATGGAGAAACAAAAACAAAAAAAGAGCAACTTTATATTGGTGATATTGGTGGTAGAAGACAAGGAGCACGAAATAAACACAGGAGGAGAAAAACCCTATGCATTTAATATACAAATGATTGACTGCATTAAGACTGAAGATCTCATCTGGAAATGTGGATGCCTTGTTTTGTTAGGAAGCAATGACTGTGTAGTTTTCCATCTGCAAATAGGCATGATACCAATAATTAAAATGTTATTTTCAGAGAAAGAAAATGTATTGCTTTTGAATTCTATTATAACTATTCTAAGAAAGATAACCAGATTAAAATAATATATCACACAATATTTTAACTACCTGCCAGTACCCTTCTCCTGGTCAGTGGATGAGCAGATTTAAAGGCAGTGTAATATCAACTGTTAATTTACTCTGAACCTTTATTTGGAGTAAATAATAGGATTCAGATTAAAATACTCTATAAATTAATATGAATTAGTGTAACATGTTCCTCCTTTTTTAAAGCCCTTTTACACATATATAAGTTGTTTCCCATGATTTACACTTTTCCCCCCCATTTAAACCGACCGACTGACCGACCGACCTGATCTGCATTTAGGACAGTCGCCCAGGTGGCAGATTCCCTATCTGTTATTTTCCTAGCCTATTATTTTTTGGGTCGCTTGAAAAGAGTAAAAGAGGGGAAATACTGTAGTCGCATGTTGTTCGTTGTCGCTGGGAATACATGTTAGGGCATGCCTTTAAGAGAATATGGAAACAGGACCAGCAGTCTAGGTCTTAATGAAATGTGCATGTGGGTTTGTTAAACAGCAGAGTGTGCCACGGAGTGTATGATTTGATGTGTATTGCCTCACTGAATTGTGTGGAATAATGGATTTAAATGCAAAAAGCTACATGGATAGTAGCACTATGAAGTAAGAGGAATTCAACTATGTGATATAAGGAATATTTGTTCCACTTGTGATAATGATGTTTGCTGTTTAAAGGGGCCTAACATCTAGGTCATTGGCCCCTAATGGTACAAAATGAAATGACAAATGGATTGGATTGGATGGATGTGAATTTAAAACGATTAGTGGAACCGACCCACAGTGCCTCACATGCATAGAAGCTGGCGTAGAACAATAGTATTACTGACCAAGGGACTGCTTCTATAGCACAATACTGAATCGATGATACTTGTAGTCGAAGGGGTGCAAAATCCAAGTCAGCGGCCCCTCACAATAGTACTTATCGCTAGGAAAGTAGAACCATGGTATTTGTCATGTTGCGGTACTATGTATAGCATAACAGGTCAGGTGGTATGTAGCTCCTTTCCTATCATTAGTGGAGTTTTACAGGGTCCTGTCCTCAGTAGCAGGAAGCTGCCTATTCAAACCTCAGTAGCTACACTGAGTATGGCTACTCACACAGTGTGTTTTGTGGCCACCTACATTCGCCATGTGAATATTTTGTTGTGTTGTACATGTGACCATTGCATTCATTAATGATGCAGGTTCTGTCTTATGGTCATTCTTATGTATCCTGGGTTCATGTCCTGACCTAGGGTGTTGTGATGATTTTATGTTGGCTTGACTAATGATATTGTACTGTGTTCCAGAGGGGAATAGATGTTTTAATGCAGGCCACACTCAGATTTGCATAATGCTCTGTGTTAATATAAAACCCAATATAAAAAGGGGTATTTAAGTAGCTTGTTCCACGTGTACATGATTAAGGCAACAACGTTTATTACGGTAGTTCTCTGTCTAGTCTTCAAACTTAGATAATTCACAAGACCCTCAACAAATTCTCTCTTTTACATATTGCATGACCTCTTCTATCTCTTCATTCACCTCCTTGATTTCTTCATCATCTGCATTGCAGGCAAACATGTACTATTGCAGTAGGCAGCAGTATGGTGTCTATTCTGAAGATTCTAATTCGCTCACTGTGCTGCTGCCGATGATGATACTAATAATAATCCACGAACCTACTATGCTATCGTAGTAGGGGGAGAGGTGATACTCCCATGTGGTGCGACCCAGGTGGCGGATAGGTGGGTCCTAACCAGCTTGCCGGTGAACTTGAGCGAAATAAAATAGCTCTCGTGTACCAAACACATATTAGAGGTGGCTGACAAGCAGAAGATGTAGAATAGCCAGAAATCATCTTGAGGCAACCTCTAAGGCTCATTACCTTAGTTGTAACATCAAGATCGACAATTGGCGGTCTCCCCATTACTTTCAGCCTTTTAGCATGATGGAAATGTCAGCTGACAAAGAAACTACCGCAGACCCTACCGATTGCACTAGGTTTTCTCGGTCATTGGATTCTGGGAGACCAAGAACATCAGACGGGAATGTATCGGTGCTTCCCAAATCTCTTCGTCCCAAATGCGAGCATTTTCTTGGCACCATCAACATCAATACACGTCTCAAAACTGGTAAATTGAAGCAATTAACAGACATGTTGGACAGACAAAATATCCAAATTTTAGCTCATCAAGAAACCAGGTATACGGATTAAAATCACTTTGAATAAGGCAACTACAGAATATACAAAGGTAAACCAGCAATTCCAGTCCTTAACACACCACTGCAATTTGGCACCAGGTTTGCGGTAAGAAAGAATATCATAAATTCTGTTATGAGTTTCACATCTTCCTCTGAAAAAATTTCAGCGCTAGCAATCAAATCAGGGAACAAAGCTTATTCACTAATCAGTGCTCATGTACCTACAAATAATTACAACCAAAAAGATCCAGAAAAGGTGGAAGAATTCTGGGAACTTCTAGAAGAAACAGTAGCTCAAAATCCTAAACATCATATCAAAATCTTGATGGGAGATTTCAATGCACAAATAGCCAAGGAAAAGAGGTACAAAGCCACCGTAGGACTCAACCCGGCCCATAAAAGAATCAATAAAAATATAGAAAGATTAATCAACTTCGGTGAGACCTTTGATCTGAAACTAATGTCAACCCATTTTCTAGCACGCCCACAGAAGAAAAAAACCTGGAGGTCCCGAACATAGATTTAGGAGAATATCAGATAGACTATGTGGCTATTACAAAGAAAAACCAGAAGGAGATTATAAATGTAAAAGTCAAGAATGGTATCATTGACTTTGATCACCACCATCTCTAATCAAAGTGAAGTTTCAAGCTAACAGACCCAAATGTTGATCACAGCGAAATTCATGCATCAACCCAGAGATTCTGAAGCAAAACTCAAGCTCTTTCCTGCCCAATATCTCTGAGCAAAATGCTACTAGTTAGTCAGAACTTAAAGACGAACTTGTAAAAGCATCCAAGTGCACTAACATGCCACCGAAGAAACGTAAACATCAGTGGTGGAATGATGCGTTAGAACTTCGCTTAAAAGCATGGCAAGACTGGAATTCACAGAAAACCATAGAGAAGTGGCATGCCTTCATTAAAATACAGACAGAGACATCAAAGATTATAAGATTCCAAAACATCACTATGGTTAGATCAGACTGGAAGAAATCGAACAAGAATTCAAGACAAACAACACTAGGAACTTTTACAGAACCTTTAAAGAAGAACTGATGAGTTATAGAACACCCACTCTATGTTTTAAACGACTGGATGGGACTTCAGAAACAAATAATGAAGAAAACTGTAAACTTTTGGCAGCTCATTTCAAAGACCTTCTAAACTACGAACCTCCTACTGACCAACTCACTTTTGAAACATCAGAACCAAATCCAGATTCAGAGCCTCCTACAGTAGAAGAAATTGAACAAATAATACATGAGTTAAAAAAAGCTCCAGTGAAAGATGGAATAATTGCTGAAATGTGGAAACTAGGTGGCAGAAATCTCGCTCAGAAAATCCATAAAATTCTTACAGATATCTGGGCCAGTGAAACAATTTATGAAGACTGAAAGTGTGCAATAATTCACCCATCACATAAGAAAGGGGATAAAACTGACATGAATGACTACAGAGGTATTTTCCTTCTAGCAGTCACCTACAAAATTCTTTCAAAACTCCTACTCAAGAGACTTGAAATGCAAACAGATCATTTGATTGGAGAATATCAGGCAGGGTTCAGGAAAGCAGGTCGTGCACAAAACAGATTCATAAACTCAAGACCATCTTACAAATTTGTAAAAGTACACAAATGGTGATTACTTCTGTGGACTTCAAAAAGGCATACGGTATGATTCTACAGTTAGACCGACACTTTACTGTGCACTGGAAGAATTCAAAGCAGACAGGAAAACAAGAGAATTAATCATGCAAACACTAACAGGCATCACTTCCAAGGTTAAATTCTTAGGGAAATTGTCAAATCATTTGATGTTAAAACAGGAGTCCAACAAGGAGATGGGTTGTCCCCTTTATTGTTTAATCTTGTTTTGGAAAAAGTGATTAGGACTTGGGAAAAATAAGTTAAAGGAATAACCCTAGGCAGATTACATGAAAACAAAATTAATTTGCAGTGTTTGGCCTTTGCCAGTGTCTTAGCATTGTTATCCAATAACAGACAGGAAGCGATTGCATCCATTGAAAAACTCCATGAAATTGTATCCAGAACAGGATTCCAGCACAGTCTAGCAAGAGGGAGGTGGAGAGTGACAAGGAAGATGATTGGTGTATAACAATATCGGGTAATTACTGGAAGATGGCAGGGGAAAAGGGAGAAGGAAACAGCCAAAAGAGAGGGAGGTAAAGTGGGAATGGGAATGAAGGGTGAGATGACGTTGGTGGTAGCGGTGATTATGGTTCTGCTAGTTATAGGGGGCATGGAAGCAAACTCCGGCCTGATTTCTAGTGACAACATAAGCTGGGAAGATGTGGATGTCATGAGGAGGGTGGTAAAGGAGGTTGTGGAAGAAGTTTGCCCATTTGAACAGATTTGATATAGGAACAAGTGAAAGAGTTCAAAAATATGAGGCAATGGATCCAGAAAAAAAACAGATGAAACAATGACCAAAGTGGGAAATAACGAGAGAGAAATTGTGTTACTCAGAGAGAAAATAAGAAATATGGAAGAGAAGGTGTTGAAGCTGAAGGTAGAAATAGAAGACAGTAGTCAGGAATGCAGGAAGAAATGCTTATTTATATATGGAGTGCCAGAAGAAAATGGAGAGGACAAAGTGGGGACAATTTATAAAGTTGTGGATGTCATCCAGAACAAAATGAAGATCAACTTCATCGAAATTAATATAGATGATGCAGAAAGGATAGGGAAAGCGCATGGTAACAGGCCTATAAAAGTGAAGTTGTTATCAACACTGATGGCTAATACAGTGATAAGAATTGCTTTTTTGCTAGTTACTTTACGTTGCATTGACACAGATAGGTCAAATGGCGACGATGGGATAGGAAAGGGCTAGGAGTGGGAAGGAATCGACCCTGGCCTTAATTAAGATTTGCCTGGTTTGAAAATGGGAAACCACGGAAAACCATCTTCAGGGCTGCCGACAGAGGGGTTCGAACCCACTATTTCCTGGATGCAAGCTCACAACAGTGCGCCCCTAACCGCATGGCCAACTCCCCCGGTAGTGATAAGAAACACAGGTAATCTACAGAGTGAAAAAATCTGGATAAAGAGAGACATGGAAAGAGAAGGGAATAAGAATCTAAAAATCCTACAGAAACATTTAGTGAGGGCTAGAATGCAAGGATTAAGAGTGCACATTAGGGGACAGGAATTAGTGGTAACCAATGGTAGTTGGTTCAGATTTTGGACAGTGACAAAATTAAGGGCAAATGAAGAGAGTCTGAAGCAGGAAGAAGTGATGGGGTCGAGAGTGGAAGAAAGACAGGTAATAGAAGGCAGCGCTGTAGAAGACGGGCATAGTGACAAGGAAAGAACAAATGGAAGTAGCGAGTTGAGTGAGCTTATTATAGCGTCGAGATCGGAGGAAAGGAAGGAAAGTGAACAAAAGGAAGCAGTGGGGTGAGCGAGCTTAGTATAGCGTCGAGATCAGTGGAAAGGCAGGTAAGAGAACACAATGCCAGAGTGGACATGAATAGTGAAAAGGAAAAGACAGTGGGCAACAGCAAGAGAATAGAATTTGGAAGAATGTATAAAACACATGTGGAGTGATTTCGAAGGCCTGAAGGAGGTAGTTCATAAAAATGTAGTTTGGAACAAAAGCAGAAGCAGGAGTCTAAAGGATATGTGGCGAAAGAAAGATAAAAGTGATGATTGCATAGTAACGAGAAGTAAAAAGTTAATGTTATTAAATAAGGTAATGGACTGATTGTAAAAGCTGTGAGGTGGTAAGGTTGGTGAAGAGTGATTTAGTGATAGAAATTGTTGCAATTAGATTGGAGGTTTGGTATAGTGCTGTAAATAGTTGTATAGAAGAGTGAATAATGATTAGCAAGTAGGATAGGAAATGATATCTGGTGGATAAGAATGATTAAGTTAAAGAGTTTGGTGATATAATGAAGGGTGATTGAAAGGTGGATGGAGTTTGGTCTTAAGTTTAATGAGATTGTATTGGTGGTGGTTAAGAGTAAATAAGTTAATGGTGAAATTGTAATGTGATTTGTAAATGATTATATAATGAGATAGTTGAGATATCAGATGGGAGGTGTATTGTATTTGAAATGAATAGTGATTATAAGTGAAGGTAAGAGTGATTGTAGTATAGTATAGAAGTGTCAATAGAGTGATATAAAATGAGATTGTAAATAATGAAAGATGCTTTGGTTTATTGAGGCAGTGGAAGAGAAAGATGAGATAAGGGGAAGTGTGACTGTAAATAAGGAAAGATTGTGATTGCAAGTTAATAAGAGTCAGGGTTTAGAGTGATTGAAAAAACTGAGAGGTGGTAAGGTTGGTGAAGAGAGATTAAGTGGTAGAAATTCTTGCGATTGGATTGGGGGTTTGGTATAGAGTGATATAAAATGAGATTATAAATAATGAAATATGTTTTGAATGAAGTAATATTAGCAAGCAAGTTAGGTAATGATGTTGAAGTATAGTAGAAGTCTGCTATAGTGAGCACGGCATATAACGAGAACACCGTTATACCGACAATGTTCTGCTGTCCCTTCAAAATTCCTATATTAAACTGTGTATTATCCTTTGGTTACAGCAAGAGACCTATCACTGACGCATCCGTTATTACGAGCGATTAAGTGCACGTGATTTTTTCCATTACCAATATGTATGCACCTCAGCGATTATGTTGCATGCAACTGATTATCTTCGGTATCATTTCCTCGCTATGTTCACTAGCGAGTTCTCTCGTCGACATTCAAAGGCGATGTTGGAGTTTGTTAGTAATACTCATCGACTGCTATTCCATAAATAAAATTAAAAAAAAGAACATATTTTCGTAATAAATGCGTAAATAACATGTCTGATAACAGTTCTTAACTCATTAAAAATAAAGGCTGACTAAACGATCGCTTAATTGTAATTACTGCAATTAAGTAAAAATGGGATACACCTCGAGATATGGTAGAGTGCATAATTGATTTCAGAGGTTAGTTTAAATTTTTTTTGCATCTGTTTAAGTTACAGAAAGGTGATTATCATGTAAATTTATAGCGAGAAGGTTATCATTTCTCTAGTGGCGCTTGAAGTATGTTTTCATCATATGTACAGTACGGTTAAGTTAGGATAGGTGACGCTGTTGAATAAGGAAACTGAAACGTTTGCCACAAAATGCGATTGATCATATTTGATACGGTATAGTTTTCTCACTATGTGCATTTGTGAGCTTTCTTATCAACATTCAAAGGCGATGTTAGAGTCGATTAGTAATATCCAACGACTGCTGTTCTCTAAAGAAAATTGGATGAAAGAGGATAACAAGTTTTCGTAATAAATGTGTAAATAACGTGGCCGATAGCAGTTGTTAATTATAAGTTAAAAACTTCATTTTCCCGTATTGAACTGAGATTCACAATTAGAATTAAGGAAGGTTCAACATTTTTAATACAAAACGTGCTGTATAAGATGTTCACAACATATTATTTATTATATTATCAGAACCGGTTTCGACGCTTATTGCGTCATCATCAGCTACAAAAATCACAAATGGGCAAAGTACATATCATAAAAATTGCATAAATGACTCTTGCATGGCTGAATACAAATAATGGACTGCTTTTCTCCTTAAAGGCTAGAAGAAAATGAGTAAAATATGATGTGATGTGACACATAAAAGCGTAGTAGTTTGATGTGTGAGTATTGTGCATAAAATTGGTCTGATGCTTTGAACATAAAAGTCTGAATGTGATAATAAAACGATGTACTAAAAACAATGTAGTAAAATTGTCCACTCTTCTGTTGTTGTTCAGTTAAGACACATACGTCCAGGTCCGATGTTATATGAGGTTGGCGAGACCAACAAAAAGATTTTGTCAAGGCCGGGACACCTGATGTTAAGCGATTGAATAAAGTTGATCTTCAAATTAGTCTCAGCTTAACAAGAGTGGTGATTCTTAAAAAAAGGAAAGAAAAACTAAGTTAGTGAAATGGAAATTTAAATGGAGTCGTGGCCAAGGATGATAGGATATGAGACTCACTTTGTTCAGCGTGCTGTGTGTGTAGTGTGAGAAGAGTTGTGGACAAGTGAGGTGGGTGCGACTCAGTAACGAAGGTAGAGATAGAGGGGTGGAAAGGGGAGGGGGAGGGGGAAGGGGAGAGGAGAGGGGAGGGGTAGGGAGGCGGGTCAGGATGGCGGAGTGGTAGTGGTGTGGGACGTACAAGAGTGCTGTGGAGAGCGTGAACGATCAGTTTTCCTCCCGTGGTTTTTATACCTCTAAAGACTTCGATTAGGAAGTCGAAAAGGATATTGGATTTTTCTGAAATTTCATTAAGATTTAAGTTAGGGTTAAAAAATTGGTCTAGGTGAATGAAACAGTTCTCCGTAACGTCGAGTAAAGGGCCTTTATTTATGTTTTTGAGAATTTCTAGGTCTTGTTCTATGGTAGTAAAAATTATGCTTTAAGTCATGTATATGTTGGCCTATTGCAGAAAATCTATTATATCTGATGGCATTGACGTATTCTAAGTATCTGACTTTGAAGCTGCGCCCGGTCTGTCCGATGTATGAGGAAAAACAGTTATTGCATTGAAAATGGTAAACATCTGACTTTGCGTAAATGTCGGATCTGTTAATTGATTTAGAATTGTGAACTATATCTATGTTTCTATTGCTGGTTCTGTACAAAATCTTAATATTATGTTTCTTGAAAAGGTTCGTTACACTGTGTATGTTTTCGTTAAAGGTGAAGGTAGTGAATAGGGCAGGGTTAGGTTTTTCTTTGGTTAATGTTGTCTTTAGTCTATGTTTACATTTGTTAATGAGGCGTGCTGGCCTTTGGCCGCAGGGGTCCCGGGTTCGATTCCCGGTAGGGTCAGCAATTTTAACCTTCATTGGTTAATTTCGCTGGCACAAGGGCTGGGTGTATGTGTCGTCTTCATCATCATTTCATCTTCATCACGACGCGCAGGTCACCCACGGGAGTCAAATCAAAAGACCTGCACCTGGCGAGCCGAACATGTCCTCGGACACTCCCGGCACTAAAAAGCCATACGCCATTTCATTTCATAACCGTTGAATTTAGCAATGGCACGAATGGTGTTCAATTCCTTCTTTAGGTTTTCCTTGGATAACGGTATTTTTAGTGCACGGTCTACCATACTATAGTAAGTGGCGCATTTATGTGCGTGTGGATGTGTGGAGTCTTTTCTGATAGTAGTCGCTGTTTGGGTTGGTTTTCTGTAGATATTGTATTCTAAAGAAGAAGGAAGTCTCTTAATTGTAAGATCTAAAAAGTTGATTGAGTTATTGGACTCTGATTCTAATGTGAATTTTATATTAGAATCTATCTTGTTTAAGTTATTAAGGGTGGTAGCTGCATTAACCGTTCTGTCATCTAGAATAACCAGAGTATCATCGACATATCTAGACCAGAAGTGTATATTTGAAAAAATGTTATTGGTATTAATTGCAGTGTCTTCTAGGAAATCTATGTAAATTTCAGCCAAAATTCCTGAGGCCAGCGACCCCATAGCCAGTCCATCCTGTTGGTAAATGCATTTGTCAAATGCGAAATAGTTGTTAAGTATTACGAGTTTTAGGACCTGCACGAGGTCTTGGATCTCTAGTTTACTTAGCCCACTATATGTTTTTAGGTTTTTTGTATTATGGGAAGGAGTTTTTTGGTGTTGATACTGGAATACATGTTATTAATATCGAATGAGTGAAGGGTGTGAAATGGTTGTATTTCAAATTTATTCAGTTTTTCGGTTAGTTCGATAGTGTTTTTTTACGGATTTTTTCGACTGAAATTTATAGTTTTTACTAAGAAATTTTTGTATGAATTGGGCAAATTTGTATAATGGGCTAGGTCTATAGTTGATGATGGGGCGTATGGGGACGCCGGTCTTATGGATTTTGGGGAGAGCTTTAGCGGTAGGCAGGTCGGGGTTCATATTAATTAATCTCGTTTTTTCTTGTTCTGTAAAAAGAAATGATGTGTTTTTTAAAGTTTGTTTTAGGAGACGTTGGATTTGCTGTGTCGGATCTTTTTTGACTATGGAGAAAGAACCATTATTGAAAAAACTTTTTGTTTTTTCGATATAATCGTTTTTATCCATGATGACCGTTGTATTGCCCTTATCAGCTTTTGTGATGATAAGGTTGTGAACTTTAATTTTCTTCGCGAGTTTTGTAATGTGTTCTCGTTCTGCGAAGGTTTTTTTATGTGAACTAATATTAGTGGGAATTGTTTTGTTTTTTAGGTTATTGATTTTGTTTAAAGTTCATTTGACATCCAATCTAACCTCATCTTGTGCGTATAAAGGCATTTTATTTATGGCTGTTTCGGATTCTATGACTAGTGTGGTAGCCATATTAACTTTATTTGGATTAGGCCAATTGTGTTTTGGTCCTTTTTCGAGGATCTCGTTTTCCGTGTCTGAAAGTGTTATTTTTGTTAAGTTAGCTACTGGGGGATGGAAATGTTCTATTAAAGACTCTAGGTTACGGGTACTCGATTTGTTAGGAATTATTGTAGTTGGACTATTTAACCTTGCGTTATTTTTAAGAATATTAAGTTTCTTCTCATGTGTTGCTTGTTTTTGTTCAAGTATATTGAACAGTTTATCCGCAATTTTAGTTTGGAATATATCCCATTGAATTTAGGAAAGTAAATGTGCTGTCTCAAGGTGCGTCTCATATAGTTTGTTATTTAAGAAAGATTTTTTCTTGTATAAGAATCTTCTTTCATTTTTAAGCCAGATTTTATTTACCTTGGCTTGGGTTTTCGAGTGTTGAGGAGATTTTCGTAGTATTTTTTTTCGAGTTAGTTTTAAGAAAGTTCGGAGTTAAATTGTATAATAAACATTGTTTTAAGAAGCGAATGTCCTTGCCCAGTTTTGCAATCTTTATTCTTAGGCCCATGTATTGATGGGCTTTAAATTTTGCTTGGTTAGCTTTGTCACTATAAGTTAAAAACGTCATTTTCCCGTTTTGAACTGAGATTCACAATTAGAATTAAGGAAGGTTCAACATTTCCAATACAAAACGTGCTGCATAAGATGTTCACAACAATTATTTATTATATTATCAGAACCGGTTTCGACGCTTATTGCGTCATCATCAGCTACAAAAATCACAAATGGGCAAACTACATATCATAAAAATTGCATAAATGACTCTTGCATGGCTGAATACAAATGATGAACTGCTTTTCTCCTTAAAGGCTAGAAGAAAATGAGTAAAATATGATGATGTGATGTGACACATAAAAGCGTGGTAGTTTGATGGGTGAGTATTGTGCATAAAATTGTACTGATGCTTTGAACATAAAAGTCTGAAAGTGATAATAAAACGATGTAGTAAAAACAATGTAGTAAAATTGTCCACTCTTCTGTTGTTGTTCAATTAAGACAGATAAGTCCAGGTCCGATGTCATATGAGGTTGGCGAGACCAACAAAAATATTTTGTCAAGGCCGGGACACCTGATGTTAAGCGATTGAATAAGGTTGATCTTCAAATTAGTCTCAGCTCAACAAGAGTGGTGAATCTTAAAAGAAAGGAAAGAGAAACTAATTTAGTGAAATGGAAATCTAAATGGAGTCGCGGCCAAGGATGATAAGATATGAGACTCACCTTGTTCAGCGTGCTGTGTGTGTAGTGTGAGAAGAGTTGTGGACAAGTGAGATGGGTGTGACTAAGTAAGAAAGGTAGAGATAGAGGGGTGGAAAGGGGAGGGGGGAGGGGGAAGGGGGAAGGGGAGAGGAGAGGGGTAGGGAGGCGGGTCAGGAGGGCGGAGTGGTAGTGGTGTGGGACGTAAAAGAGTGCTGTGGAGAGCGTGAAAGATCGATTTTCCTCCCGTGGTTTTTATATCTCTAAAGATACCGTTTAGGAAGTCGAAAAGGATATTGGATTTTTCTGAAATTTCGTTAAGATTTATGTTAGGGTTAAAAAATTGGTCTAGGTGAATGAAACAGTTCTCCATAACGTCGAGTAAAGGGCCTTTATTTATGTTTTTGAGAATTTCTAGGTCTTGTTCTATGGTAGTAAAAATTATGCTGTAAGTCATGTATATGTTGGCCTATTGCAGAAAATCTATTATATCTGATGGCATTGACGTGTTCTAAGTATCTGACTTTGAAGGTGCGCCTGGTCTGTCTGATGTATGAGGAAAAACAGTTATTGCATTGAAAACGGTAAACACCTGACTTTGCGTAAATGTAGGATCTGTTAATTGATTTAGAATTGTGAACTATATCTATGTTTCTATTGCTGGTTCTGTACGAAATCTTAATATTATGTTTCTTGAAAAGGTTCGTTACACTGTGTATGTTTTCGTTAAAGGTGAAGGTAGCGAATAGGGCAGGGTTAGGTCTTTCTTTGGTTAATGTTGTCTTTAGTCTATGCATCATTAACAAATGTAAACATAGACTAAAGACAACATTAACCAAACATTAACATTTTTTACTACATCGTTTTATTATCACATTGAGACTTTTATGTTCAAAGCATTAGACCAATTTTATGCACAAGACTCACCCATCAAACTACTACGCTTTTATGTGTCACATCACATCATCATATTTTACTCATTTTCTTCTAGCCTTTAAGGAGAAAAGCAGTCCATCATTTGTATAAGAATAAAGATTCGCTTCTTAAAACAATGTTTATTATACAATTTAACTCTGAACTTTCTTAAAACTAACTCGAAAAAAATTACTACGAAAATCTCCTCAACACTCGAAAACCCAAGCCAAGGTAAATAAAATCTGGCTTAAAAATGAAAGAAGATTCTTATACAAGAAAAAATCTTTCTTAAATAACAAACTATATGAGACGCACCTTGAGACAGCACATTTACTTTCCTAAACTCAATGGGATATATTCCAAACTAAAATTGCGGATAAACTGTTCAATATACTTGAACAAAAACAAGCAACACATGAGAAGAAACTTAATATTCTTAAAAATAATGCAAGGTTAAATAGTCCAACTACAATAATTCCTAACGAATCGAGTACCCGTAACCTAGAGTCTTTAATAGAACATTTCCATCCCCCAGTAGCTAACTTAACAAAAATAACACTTTCAGACAAGGAAAACGAGATCCTCGAAAAAGGACCAAAACACAATTGGCCTAATCCAAATAAAGTTAATATGGCTACCACACTAGTCATAGAATCCGAAACAGCCATAAATAAAATGCCTTTATACACACAAGATGAGGTTAGATTGGATGTCAAACGAACTTTAAACAAAATCAATAACCTAAAAAACAAAACAACTCCCACTAATATTAGTTCACATAACAAAACCTTCGCAGAATGAGAACACATTACAAAACTCGCGAAGAAAATTAAAGTTCACAACCTTATCATCACAAAAGCCGATAAGGGCAATACAACGGTCATCATGGATAAAAACGATTATATCAAAAAAACAAAAAGTTTTTTCAATAATGGTTCTTTCTCCATAGTCAAAAAAGATCCGACACAGCAAATCCTACGTCTCCTAAAACAAACTTTAAAAAACACATCATTTCTTTTTACAGAACAAGAAAAAACGAGATTAATTAATATGAACCCCGACCTGCTTACCGCTAAAGCTCTCCCCAAAATCCATAAGACCGGCGTCCCCATATGCCCCGTCATCAACTATAGACCTAGCCCATTATACAAATTTGCCCAATTCATACAAAAATTTCTTAGTAAAAACTACAAATTTCAGTCGAAAAAATCCGTAAAAAACACCATCGAACTAATCGAAAAACTGAATAAATTTGAAATACAACCATTTCACACCCTTCACTCATTCGATATTTATAACATGTATCCCAGTATCAAAACCAAAAAACTCCTTCCCATAATACAAAAAACCTAAAAACATATAGTGGGCTAAGTAAACTAGAGATCCAAGATTTCATGCAGGTCCTAAAACTCGTAATAGATAACAACTATTTCGCATCTGACAAATGCATTTACCAACAAGATGGACTGGCTATGGGGTCGCCGGCCTCAGGAATTTTGGCTGAAATTTACATAGATTTCCTAGAAGACACTGCAATTAATACCAATAAAATTTTTTCAAATATACACTTCTGGTCTAGATATGTCGATGATACTCTGGTTATTCTAGATGACAGAACGGTTAATGCAGCTACCACGCTTAACAACTTAATCAAGATAGATTCTAATATAAAATTCACATTAGAATCCGAGTCCAATAACTCAATCAACTTTTTAGATCTTACAATTAAGAGACTTCCTTCTTCTTTAGAAAACAATATCTACAGAAAACCAACCCAAACAGCGACTACTATCAGAAAAGACTCCACACATCCACACGCACATAAATGCGCCACTTATTATAGTATGACCGGGCGAGTTGGCCGTGCGCGTAGAGGCGCGCGGCTGTGAGCTTGCATCTGGGAGTTAGTAGGTTCGAATCCCACTATCGGCAGCCCTGAAAATGGTTTTTCGTTGTTTCCCATTTTCACACCAGGCAAATGCTGGGGCTGTACCTTAATTAAGGCCAGGGCCGCTTCCTTCCAACTCCTAAGCCTTTCCTATCCCATCGTCGCCATAAGACCTATCTGTGTCGGTGCGACGTAAAGCCCCTAGCAAAAAAAATACTATAGTATGGTAGACCGTGCACTAAAAATACCGCTATCCAAGGAAAACCTAAAGAAGGAATTGAACTCTATTCGTGCCATTGCTAAATTCAACGGTTATAACACCTCATTCATAGAACGCATCATTAACAAATGTAAACATAGACTAAAGACAACATTAACCAAAGAAAGACCTAACCCTGCCCTATTCACTACCTTCACCTTTAACGAAAACATACACAGTGTAACGAACCTTTTCAAGAATTTTGTACAGAACCAGCAATAGAAACATAGATATAGTTCACAATTCTAAATCAATTAACAGATCCTACATTTACGCAAAGTCAGGTGTTTACCGTTTTCAATGCAATAACTGTTTTTCCTCATACATCGGACAGACCGGGCGTAGCTTCAAAGTCAGATACTTAGAACACGTCAATGCCATCATATATAATAGATTTTCTGCAATATGCCAACATATACATGACTTAAAGCATAATTTTACTACCATAGAACAAGACCTAGAAATTCTCAAAAATATAAATAAAGGCCCTTTACTCGACGTTACGGAGAACTGTTTCATTCACCTAGACCAATTTTTTAACCCTAACTTAACGAAATTTCAAAAAAATCCAATATCCTTTTCGACTTCCTAATCGAAGTCTTTAGAGGTATAAAAACAACGGGAGGAAAACTGATCGTTCACGCTCTCCACAGCACTCTTTTACGTCCCACACCACTACCACTCCGCCATCCTGACCCGCCTCCCTACCCCTCTCCTCTCCTTTCCCCTTCCCCCTCCCCCTCCCCTTTCCACCCCTCTATCTCTACCTTCGTTACTGAGTCGCACCCACCTCACTTGTCCACAACTCTTCTCACACTACACACACAGCACGCTGAACAAGGTGAGTCTCATATCCTATCATCCTTGGCCGCGACTCCATTTAAATTTCCATTTCACTAACTTAGTTTTTCTTTCCTTTTTTTAAGAATCACCACTCTTTTTGAGCTGAGACTAATTTGAAGATCAACCTTATTCAATCGCTTAACATCAGGTGTCCCGGCCTTGACAAAATCTTTTTGTTGGTCTCGCCAACCTCATATAACATTGGACCTGGACGTATGTGTCTTAACTGAACAACAACAGAAGAGTGGACAATTTTACTACATTGTTTTTAGTACATCGTTTTATTATCACATTCAGACTTTTATGTTCAAAGCATCAGACCAATTTTATGCACAATACTCACACATCAAACTACTACGCTTTTATGTGTCACATCACATCATATTTTACTCATTTTCTTCTAGCCTTTAAGGAGAATAGCAGTCCATTATTTGTATTCAGCCATGCAAGAGTCATTTATGCAATTTTTATGATATGTAGTTTGCCCATTTGTGATTTTTGTAGCTGATGATGACGCAATAAGCGTCGAAACCGGTTCTGATAATATAATAAATAATATGTTGTGAACATCTTATACAGCACGTTTTGTATTGAAAATGTTGAACCTTCCTTAATTCTAATTGTGAAGCAGTTGTTAACTCGTTAAAAATAACGGCTGAAGTAAACAATCTCTTAAATTTAATGTTATATATACCGAAATTAAGTAAGAATGTGATACACCTCAAGATATGGCAGAGTAGGGCCTACATCATTGATTTCAGAGGATAGTTCATATTTTCTCGTGTCTAGTTAAATTTCGTAAAGGCTATTCACACGTAAATTTTTAGTGAAGATAACTTATTTCTCTACATGCGTTTCAAATATGTTTTCATGATACATATAAGCCTACGGTTAGGTTAGGTGATGCCATTTGAAGAAGAATACTCTGGAGTGATACCGTATTTCTCCGAATCCAAGACGACGTTTTTTTCCTCAGAATCTTGTGCGAAAAATCAAGGATTGTCTTGCATTCGCGACCTAACAGTAATGAATACCACCGGCAACTACCACGGTAACAACACTGCTTCTTTTCACCCCCGCATGTACACACAAAATTTGTTTACAATAAAGGACCGTCTCTTTATTGTACATCGCTAGCCGTGACAAGCGGTTGTACAGTGCTGGTGTGGAGCGTCACTGTATCTTGGGAAATAGTGAAGAGAGAATGACATTCTATTAGCCTCTACAAAACCGTTTCTCAAATCTGCAGAATAGCATCAAAACATGCGAGCCTATCGAATTCTTAGAAACGCTACGACTACTCAGTGGCAGATTTGTAACGCGTCTACTGTACCCGACTCTTAATAAAATTAAATTTTATAGATGCAGGAACATTTTCATGATGGATAATCATAAAGATACGTGGAACAGGTATTGTCGGTAAATTTTCAATGGGATCTCGTTGATATTATGATGCCAATTTTAAGTTATTTGTTATTAAACACTCGGAAATGTAGAATAATTGTGTAGGCACAAAAAAATATGGCATAGGCCTAACTAAAGCCAATATTTGGCATCAGCGCAAAGACACAGATAGCTAAAAAAATGTGTACTGTACAAAAAATGCATTCACCGGTCTGCAACAAGGATGCTTTAAACAAGTCGAAAATGAAATTGTGAGGTGTGTGCACGAAAAACGCAAGGGCGGAATGGCCATACCGTGGTGCAATAAACTCGTTCGTTGACCTTTAATGTCCGCGATTAGGCCTATACATTGCTAGCCGCTGAAGTTGGCCGAACCCGCCAATGAGACGTGCATATAGCAGTAGCCGGTTATATCTGATGCTGAGTAAAAGTACCGTAACAGTTTTATAGACAGTAAGAATATTTTCCTGACAGATCACCGTATTGTAGAGACACATGGAATAGGTATTGCCGGCAAATTTTCAACAGGTTCTCTTTGGCATTATGATGCCAATTTTAAGTTAATGGTCAATAAACCCGCGTAAATAAAGAATAATTGTGCAGCTGCAAAAAATGCAGCATAACGAAAGCCAATGTTCAGCATCTAAAAATGGTCAAAAAATGTGTACTGTACAACAAAGGCATTCATATGATTTTACAAAGCACTTTTTGAGCCTAATTTAAATTTTTCACAGGAAAAAGTGGGGTTTGTCTTGGATTATGAGAAATACGGTACTGTAATTTTTTCAGAATGAAATTAAACATACATTTTCACGTAGTGCCAGATTTCAAAAAAATAACAAACAAGTAAGCCATAGTGTGGATATCATCCATGGAAACGCAAGTTTTGAACAAACTGATTGCTGTTTCATACCGATTTTAATGCGTATGGGGGTTTTTCCGCCTTTTATACAAAATTCGGATATAACGACAATCCGCTATAGCGAGTAAATTTTCCGCTGTTGTGAATTCTCACTATAATGGACTTCTACTGTATATATGAATGATAAGATAATTATTGCTGCTTGTAAATGTTCATAGTTGATTGTATGTAAATTATGGAAAGTGGTTGTCTTTTTAGGTCAAATGAGTTTTGAGTGGTGGTTGATATGAGAGATTATGATTAAGAGATGGATTTGGTGGATTTAATTGTATGTATGAATGGTGAGAAGATTATTGCTGGTTGGAAGTGATTATAGTTGATTGTATGTATATTATGAAAAGTGGTTAGGATTGATGTAGCGGATAAAAATGGTGGTATAAGGAAAGGTGGTTGGGGTTGCTAAGAGTGATAAATTATTTAAATGGTACGAAGTTGGATGATGATGTCATAGTGAGTATTGGTGGATATAATTGTGAGAGTGATTAAGTTATATGCGTTAATATGAGATTGAATTGAAGGGATGTAAGTAATAGGCGATTAATGGCTGGTATATGTATGAATGGTAAGATGATTATTGCGGCTTGGAAGTGTTTCCGCTTTGCTAAGAGTGATAAATTTATTTAAATGGTAAGAAGTTGGATAATGATATCATAATGAATAACGAGAGGTAACTTGAAAGTAGAACAGTGCACAAGGAGGAATCAGAAAAAAAAAAGTAGAGGACACAGACTCAGCAGATGACACAACATTATGGCTGGTCAGCAAGTTGTAGCAGATTGTGAGTGAATATGTAGGAATGGAATGTGGAATGACTTGCTGTGTCAGCCAGGAGAGAAAAGTAGGGCATTGCCCTTCATAGGGGTGGCCAAGCGCCATGTTGCCGTAGTGCCATTTAATTCATTTAAAATTTTCTTGGTTTTTATGTCTTTTTTTTTCTGTTTATACAGTTGCCATATTACCATGGCCATCGGAGCTCCAATAAGGAGTTGGCCGTGGGCCATATGACAGTGTTTGTGGATTATTTTATGTTAATTTATTTTGTTTTGTTTGATTATTTGTTTATTTTGCCCAGTAAGGGCTATTGAAGTAAGTTAAAGACCTTGTCTAGGTTGGGCATATTGTTATTTTCCCCATCAACAGATCAATTAGGTAATATACCGTAGATCTGGAGGGAAATAAAGAATAAAGAATAAACAGGACTCCAGATCTCATATGAGAAAACTCACTACATGGAAGGATCCCTTCAGTACCTAGATGGACAACCAATGAAAACCCAATATGGCAAAATATCTCAAGTGTCTAAATTCAAATTTCTGGGAGAAGTCATCCAACCTTCAGAACTCAATCATGAAGCAAACAGAGAAAGTGTCTCTCTAAACTATAAAGAGCATACAGACTCGCTTGGAGCAGATATAATAAAAAATCTATATCCCGAAATGCAAAATTAAGACATTATAACACTGTAATCAAGCCTATATGCATCTGAAACACTTTGTTGTGCTGTATATTTGACCATTGCGTTCATTATAGTCAGCTACCGTGTAGCTACCTCTGTGGATCAGTGGTAGAGTGTCGGCCTCCAGATCCCAAGATAGTGGATTCAAACCCGGCAGAGGTAGTCTGATTTTTGAAGGGCGGAAAAAAGTCCATTTGACACCCCATGTCGTACGATGTCGCCATAGAAAAGATCTCTGGTGACGCATTTGGTGTGCTCCCGACAAAATTAATTAAATCTCAGCCATAGATGCCCAAGAGAGTTTTGGTTTACGCGGTCTGCCATCTAGTAGGCCTAGAGTGAAACGGAACGTCAAAATTGACCAGCAGACAGCCAGATGGAGTCAAACTGAAATGTCTGCACATGGTAGCTGAGACTATATGATTATTATTATTAGCTACCGTGTGTTAGTATTTTAATTTGATGCCATCTGGCAGCTTGCTCATCAGTTTTGATATTCCATTTTACTGTAGGCCCTTAGATGGCAGAGTAAACCGAGTCTCTCCCTCATCCTTGGAACCTAATAGCGTCAGGGTTGGAAAAGAATGAGAGTTGACCATGGGGGGTCAAATAGGATAGATAAAAGTGAAGAGCCTGGCACAAGTAAGTGGAAGCATTGCCAGGACTCAGCTAAGAGCCCCGTGGTCACCAACACATGCTCCCAAATTAAGAACCCATGGGGCACCTTTTAGTTGCCTCTTACAACAGGCAGGAGATACCATGGGTGTTATTTTACTGCCCCCAACCACACAGGTTTATTATTGGTGAGGAATGAAGCTTTGTAATCAGCAATTGTTCTCAATGACGTGATCTAGGGACGTTCTCCACTCATGAGTCAAACGTTACCCAATTGCAACAGTCACGTTTTAGGGAGGAAGGAGGTCTGAGACTGCTCTTGGTAAACTGTCAGAGTGTAGTAAATAAACAATTAAAATTCGGTACATTGATGGAATCTTATGAGACTGATGTGGTGATAGGAGTAGAATCATGGTTGAGAGAAGGGGTGGGGAATAGAAAAGTATTTCCAGAAGGGTACACAGTCTATCGTAGAGACCGAGGAGATAAAAAGGGAGGGAGGTTGTTTATTCTGGTGAAGGAAACTTATTGTTCACATGAATGGTTTACCGATGAAAGGGATGAAATATTAGGGATAAAATTAGTTTGTCATAATATGAAGGAGGTGGGAATTATAGGAACATACAGGCCTGGAAGAGAGGAAAGAGACATGGAAATATTTGAGAAAATAATAGATTATACTCATAAAAACAATAATAATGATATGGTAATAATTGGGGGAGATCTAAACTTGCCTGAAGTTGAATGGAATGGAGCTGCAAGTGAAGCCCATGAACAGAAACTGGCAAATAAGTTAATTTGGGAGGGAGGATTTACACAAGTAGTGCAAGAACCGACTCGTCTCAACAACTTGCTAGATGTATTCTTGGTTAAACCACGGGAAATTGTTGATAAAACTGAGGTAATTGAAGGAATAGGTGACTATAAGGCTGTAATAATGGATGTAGGACTGGTACCAAAAAGGCTTAATAAGAGGGTCACACAAGACAAGAAATTATACAGAAAAACTAAAGTTGATGAATTTGGGACTTACCTTAAATCACAATTCAGTTGTTGGATAAGTGAAGGGAGTAATGTGGATACACTTTGGGCTAAATTTAAAGGAATCATTTGGGAAGGAGAGAAGAGATTTGTACCTGTTAAGAAGGGTAAAATGACCTCAGACCCTGTTTATTACACAAGGGAAATAAGAAAATTAAAAAGAAAATGTAGAATAGTAAACATGAAAATCAAAGAGGGTAGGGAGAATAGAGAAACTAGAAAACAGCTAATGAGGGAACTGAATAGAGTGAAAAAGGAAGCAAAAGAGAATTATATGAATGGCATTCTTCAAGAGGATAATGACCACAAAGGGAAATGGAAAAAGCTGTATTCATATATCAGGAATCAAAAAGGAAAAGGAATCCAAATTCCTACAATGGTGGGAGAAGGGGGTGAACACTATTTAACAGATACTGAGAAAGCAAACCTCTTCAGTAGGGAATTCAGAGATTCAGTAGAAGATTGTCAGGACTTGGAAACCATAACAGAAGATAGAGAGGGAGAGACACATAGGGAAACAAGAAGCTTCTCATTCACAAATGAAGATATTTTCAGAGAAATCCAACTGCTTCAGCAAGGAAAAGCAGCAGGAAGTGATCAAATTACTGGGGAGGTATTAAAGACAATGGGGTGGTATATAGTGCCTTATTTAAAATTTCTCTTTGACTATGTCATAAATAATAGTGTAATACCAAAGGAATGGAAGGAATCTATAATAATACCAATTTATAAAGGAAAGGGGGATAAAAGGAAACCAGAGAACTACAGACCAATCAGCCTGACCAGTATAGTTTGTAAAATACTGGAGAGCTTAATAGCAAAGTACATCAGACGGATATGTGATGATAAAAATTGGTTCATGAGGAGCCAGTATGGATTTAGAAAGAAATTTTCTTGTGAGGCACAATTGGTGGGATTTCAGCAGGACATATCAGATCAGTTGGATTCAGGAGGCCAGTTAGATTGCGTAGCCATAGATCTTTCCAAAGCCTTTGATAGAGTGGAACATGGAATATTATTAAAGAAATTGGAGGGAATAGGATTGGACGTAAGGGTTATACGTTGGATAAGAACATTTCTAAATTCAAGGGTTCAGAAAGTCAAAGTAGGAAATAATATATCACAGGAAGAGAAAGTTTGGAAGGGAATTGCACAGGGTAGTACAATCGGTCCGTTACTTTTCTTAATATACGCAAATGATTTAGGGAACAATATAACATCGAAAATAAGATTGTATGCAGATGACATAATTGTTTATAGGGAAATAAATAACATTGAGGATTGCTCAGAATTACAAAGGGACCTTGAGAGTATCCAAGAATGGGTTGAAGAAAATAATATGAAGATTAATGGAGGCAAATCAACTGTTACAACTTTTACAAACAGGAGCTTTAAAACTGAATTTGAATATACTTTGGATGAGGTAGTTATCCCTAAAGATGGCAAGTGCAAATACTTAGGTGTGAGATTTGAAAGTAATTTGCACAGGAAGGGTCATGTTGATGACGTTGGGAAAGCATACAGATCGTTACATGTCATAATGAGGCTACTTTAAGGATGCAACAAAGAATTAAAAGAAAAAAGTTACTTAAGTATGGTTCGTCCATTATTGGAATATGCAAACAGTGTTTGGGATCCTCACCAAGAATACCTAATAAAAGAACTAGATGGTGTGCAGAGGAAAGCAGCAAGGTTTGTAACAGGGGATTTCAGGAGAAAGAGTAGTGTATCAGAAATGTTAAAGGAACTTGGTTGGGAAACTTTAAGTAAGAGAAGGGAGAAAACTAGACTTACAGGATTATATAGAGCCTATACAGGAGAAGAAGCATGGTGAGATATCCGTGAGAGGCTTCAGTTGGAAAATAATTATATTGGTAGAACTGACCACAAGTACAAAATTAGAAGGAATTTTAGCAGAAGCGATTGGGGTAAATTTTCATTCATTGGGAAGGGCGTGAAGGAGTGGAACAGTTTACCAGGGGTAGTGTTTGAACCTTTTCCAAAATCTGTACAGATATTCAAGAAGAGAATAAACAACAACAGAGAAAATAAATGAAATGTTAGAGGGCATTCGACCAGTGCAGGATATTGTAAATAAAAAATGTGTGTGATTAAATTAATTCCATCCCCTTGTCTATGGAGTTTGGACAGCCCAAGTAGGGGACTGCCTGTAGGGGTGAAGTACAGTGGGGACTTCGAGGGCCCTGGGACCGCTACGGTAGCTGTGAAGGCCCTTCAGGAACTCTGAAAAGTGGTGGCAAAAGGGGCTCTGGTTAAGACGCAGCAGGTCGTTATGCTACTTAGGTTCCAAAATGGGTAAAATATAAATATGTAAATAAATTCAATGTTAATTTTAATCTTATACCAGTTGTATATTATTATTAGAAGTAATTTCACATACTGTATATGAGTTGTCTATGTTTGTAAGATATTATATAAGTAGAATTTTGTAAACAATATAAATTTATTAAGGATGATTATTAGCGTAAATTGTATAATATTGTATTCTAGGAAAATTTTCTTCGTCTCTTGTTAATTTAAAATTTAGTGCTTGACAATAATGTATTTTAGTGTACCATTTGCCACCGAGGTAGACACCTCATTTGCAAATAAAGAGATTTTGATTTGATTTTGATCTATCTTCCTACTGTTGTCAATTAAAGCCCTTTGTTTAGTCATGATATTGTAATCTCCTGTCTACCCTTGCGGTATAGTTTAACATTTCTCTTGGAATTTATTATGTAAACTAGCATATGTACCAGTTCTTCGCATGGGAATTGGTGATCAGTTTCACGATAACTTCATGAATTTATGCGAAGTTACATGCCTGTATTCAAACGTTTAATATGGCATGTTATACTGATATTCTTTTACAAAAGCATGTGGCAGTAACGTGAAGTATGATAAAGCTGAACAAAGCGGAGACAGAATGAGGACGATGGCAGAGTTTATTGAACAATACAGTTCCTGGTCCGAAGTTGTGCAAAATTCTCCCTACTTCTCGGTTACATATTGAAGTTCTTCTGAAACTGGGAATGGCTATGCGGCTAAAGACTCATGAAACCAATCTGTCATAGGACAGATATCCTAATGATGATAAAACCTTCAACAATCATATTTCTTATAATAGAAAATTATTATCCCTGGATGTATAAGAGTAGGTACCAGTGGAAAGGATTTGTTTTTAAAGACTTGTAACATAGCAACGGACACACAGACTCCCAATATGGTGCCAGGAAACATCATTTGGTCTCTGGTGTGAAACATGTAAATATTCTTTGTAGATTGTTTTGTAAGAAGAGCAATTGTTTTTTCAAGAGGAATAAAAAAGTTAGCACAGTAGTGTTTTGTAGTGACAATAAAGTTGTTTAAAAGTAAGTAAACGTATTCTCATGTGATATTTTTATTTCGTAAATAAAAAATCGCATGTAGAGAACGATAAATTGGCGACCACAACACGATTTTCGAAACTCAGCAATGAAGATCGATCAAATGACCATGGTGATTTTTTGGAAAGCGCTGGCAACCCGAGGTTTACCAATGGCTGGAAGCAAATTTCTATAAAATACTTTCCCGCCTTGTCAATACTTTACATATTTTATTATACCTAATTCCCGTACATGTTTCAAGAGCCAATTACTCTCTTCCTCAGTGGTGCCAAAACATCAATAATCTTTGGACTTGGTACATTATAACAGTTATACTTATCAACACAACAGTTATGTATAAAAATCTTGAATACATTTATTTGATTCAGACTAGTGTAATAATATTTCGTTCGTGAATAAATTTGGTAACCATTTGAAATTGAAGGCTAGCAAGGTCATTACGTAACCGGCAGCATAGTAGCAGCTCGCCCTGTAAGGTCATTGACAGCGAGTACATATTGTTTGGTTCAGACCAGTGTTATGCCATTTGAATTTGTGGAAAATTTAGTTGAAACTGAAGAATTGGACGGTTAAGATGGCTGACATGGTTGGACATGATTAAGAGGAGGAATTTCCAAATTATATGAGAGGTCTCAGAAATATAGCAGACTTAAGGAAAAGAAAAAAGTTTCAAGAAGAGAGCTGAAATATTTTAAGTCCAACATAGTGACTGACTTAATAGGTGTTATTTATTTATTAAAAAAATCTATTCCAAGTGTTTTCATTAAATGACAAAGTAAATGTAAATGTAGACACAAAGAAACATTTTAGTTCTTGTTAGATGTAATAAGGACATAAGTTCAAAGGGCAGAGCAGATTAAAATTTAGCATATAGTTGACTAATTTAATAGATATCCATTTTATGATTTGAAAATTTCTATTTAAAGTCTGTAATAAATTGACATAAGTATATAAGTTGAAACACAAACAATTTCAAGATTTTTATATATAACTGTTGTGTTAAGTATATCTGTTACAATGTACCAAGTCCAAAGATTATTGATATTTTGGAACTGCTGAGTAAAAGAGTAATTGGCTCTCAAAACATGTACGGGAATTAGGTATAATAAAATATGTAAAGTATTGACAAAGCGGAAAAGTATTTTATAGAAATTTGAATAAAAGTCAATACGGACAGGAATAACCAACATGGTGAAAATAATCAAGGCTGGAAGCAAGGCGGAGTTACAAGAGAGGCTGCGCCAGGATTTGATAGAAAACGAGGAGGATCCAGGCAGTTTCGACTTCGAAGTCATCCCGGAGAAGAAAAACAACGACCGGGTAGGCATTATGCTTGCACAACTAACTACTTTGTTCGAGACACAATCCAAAAAACTCGAAGGAAAAATCGAGATCCAGTCTCAAGGAATAAAAGGCCAAATTAATTCCTGGGTTAAAGATCTGAAAGAAGATATTTCATAAATTAATGATAAAATAAACAGCGTAGAATTAGATGTAGATAAAGTAGTAAGTGTTATGCATACCTTGGAAAACAAAGTTGAAGAGAAGATTGGAGAAATCGAGTGGGAATCCAACCGTTTAAAAACCGAAGGAGGTCAGAAATTTACAAAGCTGAATCCGAGGTTAACAGAAAAATTTTAACCCTGGAGGAAAACATTTCTGTAGGCAGTGGTCAACCTAGCAGAGGTACAGACCTCCCGCTCTGGGATACTGGTTGATCCCAGGGTCATCAAAGACAGCCTACCAGAATTTAATGGGAGACTCGAGGAGTGTCCTAAAACATTTCTAAAGACATATCTCCACTAGATAGGACAAAAATACCTATAGAGATATGCTTACAAATTGTCAGTCAACAACTAAAAGAATCAGCAGGGACTTGGTGGCAGAACATTAAAGGGCTCAGCCTCGAGTGGGAGGAATTTAAGAAGGAATTCGTCCAGAGATTTGACTCGGAGTCTGTCCAAACTTCAGTACAAAAGAGATTCCTAACTGAAATGCAACCCAGTGGAATAAGAGCAGGAGCTTTTGTAATTAAGCAACTGCAGCTGTTTAAGCGAGTCCACGAAAGTGAAAATATTGATACGAGCGTCCCTTATATAATTGAACTGCTACATGATAAGGTTCGATTACTTGTTAAGGTGGCAGGACCAAAAACCTTTGAAGAGCTCCGTCACATCGTAGCAAAATTGGATGAAGAAACAAGTTACCATACCTCAAAGACAAAAACCTCAACAGTGGAGGAACCCTGGAAATGTTACCGATGCGGGCAGACCGGGCATTTTAAATGCCAATGCCTGGAAAACTAGCTTGGGACCGTTCGAGTTGGGGTAAGGAGGGTTCCGGAAGAATGAAGAAGCCCCAGATACATGACACCGTGGAAGGTAAACATGCCGGTCAAATCTGTAGTGATGATGAGCCTAGTTCACCCCAACCGGCTATTAACTTGACGACTGGGGATAAGCCTTTAATCGCTATCCTTGACACTCAAGCTTCACACTCGTTTCTGAGCATGAAAGTAGCAAAATTATTAAAACCTATTTGTCCTGCTAAGGTGGTAACGGTCAGGAGGGCCACTCGTCACATACATTACCAGATTGACAGTTGTACCTTTCTTCAAGCCAAATGGTCCACTGAAGTCATAGACATACCGGTGAGGCTTGTTAAGGATTTGATACTTGACATAATATTAGGACACGATTTCTTAGCTAAATATGAGGTAGTGATAGATTATACAGCTAATGAAATATTCTTTGGTACCTAATAAGAACAGAAGTAGGTTGGCATGGATTGAAAATAAAGCCTTTGAGTCAGAAACTTTAGAACCCAATGTATTGGCCGAACTGAAAACAGGACTGTTGAGGGTGGAGGAGAAGGAAGGCCTTGAGAAGTTGCTGAATAAGTTCCCTGAGGTCATTACTGGTAGAATCGGATTTACCACAACGGTAAAACATAAAATAATTTCTAAGGATAATACCCCAGTTAAACAAAGGCCCTATCCACTTAATCCAGATAAACGAAAATTTGAAATAAAAAAGTGTCAAGGAAGTGGAGAACCAGGGATTGATTGAACCTTCAGTATCAGGATGGGCTTCCCCAATAGTACTACCTAAGAAAAAAATTGGGAAATTACCGACTTTGTGTAGACCGTAGAATATCATTTTCATTTTCGTGTTGATGTATGACTAATATGATAGAGTTTGAGGGATGTTCCACCATTCAACAGATTGCACAATATATAAAATTTATTGGATGAAGACCGGTTTCCACTCCCTTGGAGTCATCATCAGTTCTTGTTGAATATCAAATCAAGGAGAATCTGATAACAATCATCATTAGGGTTGCCTACATACACCTCGATTGGTTGACATAAGACATCATAATAAATAAAAAAATTATATACATAATGGCGATTGTCTGAAAACACATCAATGGGTTGCAAAACATATACCCTGAATTGTAACGTACATATGGTAAGCAATACTTGGAATTTAAAAAGTTCTTAGTTCTGGCTTAAACTGTTGTGTGTTCATGGAACACGGAACACTGGAAACATATGCACCGGTTGAAAATATACAGTATAATAAATTGACATGAAACACATGGCGCTTTAAGAATGTTCTTGGTCTTGATAGTCTTGTTTCTATGTAATTAAACTGGATGAAATATATATACATTGAAATGAAAAGTACAAAGACAAAGTACTTGGCACTTAAAAAGTTCTTGGTTCTGGTTTAAAAAACTGTCGTGTGTTCGTGGAACACGGATTAGACTTGTTGGTCTTGTTTCAATCTATTGGAAACAAATGCACTACCGTAGTAAAAATATACACATTGATATGAAAATGTATACATGAATGAAACACTAGGTACTTTAATGTTCTTGGATTTGGGTAAAAAATACTGTCGCATGTTTGTATAACTCAGCATAGACTTATCAGTCGGTCTTGTCACAATCATTTGAAAACATGTGAACCTTTTGAAACAAAACTTAATGACTAATTATACCACACAATCACATGAAACGTTTGGTAATTTTTGAGAGTTCTTGGATCTGAGCTAAAACACTGCACGTGTGTTTGAAGAACGTGGAATAGACTTGTTGGACCTTTCATCTACATGGATACATGAATCAGCTGAAATTATATATTGGCTTGAAATGCTTGGTATTTTAAGAAAGTTCTTGGATCTGATTTAAAATTATTGCTATGTGTTTGTGGAACACTGAACATAATTGTCGGTCCTGTTTCAATCAACTTGAATATAAGACATAGTTGAATTGAAAATACGTTTGACAATGAAACAATTAATAAATGTAGAAATTGCTGGTTTTAGTTTACGTAATCTTGCAGTGCTTTAGGATAGTATGGAATAAACTTGTTGGTAGATTTAAATTGGTTGAAGAGCTGGGGGAACATCCTTTATTATGGAACACTTGCTTATGCAGTTGTGACAGTCATCAACTATTGTTGTTGATGTAGAATGGGTGATGGTATGGTCTTGGCTTATGGAAATGTGCATTGAAGGTGGGTGTCTGAGGAAAAAGAAAAAGAAGAGAAAGAAATGAGAAACTGTCGTGTGTGTTTGAGTTAAATTGTAAAATGATATTGTATTAATTACTAACTCTGTTCCCGCTCACGCTGACCTGCCGTTAGAAGAGTAAGTTGAAATCTGTTCAACTGTGTGTGTGTGGTGCTTATTGTTGGCTAGGAGAGGGGGCGGGGAGATGAGGGGGAAGGGGTGTGGCTTGCTTTGGGTTGGTTGAGGTGTGGAGGGGAAGTGCTTTGTTGTCGAGCCGTTCTGTCTAGATATATCTCGCACACCCCCTCCACACCTCAACCAACTCAAAGCAAGCCACACCCCTTCCCCCCTCCTCTCCCTGCCCCCTCTCCTAGCCAATAATAAGCCAAAAAGCACACACACACAAGCACAGTTGAACAGATCACAACCCACTCTTCTAACGGCAGGTCAGCGCGAACGGGAACAGAGTGAGTAAGTAATACAATATCATTTTACAATTTAACTCAAACACACACGACAGTTTCTCATTTCTTTCTCTTCTTTTTCCTCAGACACCCACCTTCAATGCACGTTTCCATAAGCCAATGCCATACCATCACCATTCCACATCAACAACAATAGTTGACGACAGTCACAACTGCAGAAGCAAGTGTTCCATAATGAAGGATATTCCCCCAGCTCTTCAACAAATTTAAATCTACCAACAAGTTTATTCCATACTATCCTAAAGCACTGCAAGATTACATAAACTAAAACCAGCAATTTCTACATTTATTAAATGTTTCATTGTCAAACGTATTTTCAATTCAACTATGTCATATATTCAAGTTGATTGAAACAGGACCGACAATTATGTTCAGTGTTCCACAAACACACAGCAATAATTTTAAATCTGATCCAAGAACTTTCTTAAAATACCAAGCATTTCAAGCCAATGTATAATTTTAGCTGATACATGTATCCATGTAGATGAAAGGTCCAACAAGTCTATTCCGCGTTCTTCAAACACACGTGCAGTGTTTTATCCCATATCCAAGAACTCTCATAAATTATCAAATGTTTCATGTGATTGTGTGGTATAATTAGTCATTAAGTTTTGTTTCAAAAGGTTCATGTTTTCTGAGGATTGTGGCAAGACCGATTGATAAGTCTATGCCGAGTTATACAAACATGCAACAGTATTTTTTACTCAAATCCAGGAACATTAAAGTGCCTAGTGTATCATTCAGTGTATAAATTTTCATATCAATGTGTATATTTTCAACTACGGCAGTGCATTTGTTTCCAATAGATTGAAACAAGACCAACAAGTCTAATCCGTGTTCCACGAACACACAACAGTTTTTTAAACCAGAACCAAGAACTTTTTAAGTGCCATGTAGTTTATGTCTTTGTACTTTTCATTTCAATGTGTATATATTTCATCCAGTTTAATTAGATAGAAACAAGACTATCAAGACCAAGAACATTCTTAAAGCGCCACGATTTTCATACAATTATACGTGTTTCATGTCGATCTGTTATATATTTTCAACCAGTGCATATGTTTCCAGTGTTCTGTGTTCCATGAACTAAGAACATTTTAAGTTCCAAGTATTGCTTACCATGTGTACGTTACAATTCAGGGTATATGTTTTGCAACCTATTGATATGTTTCCAGGCAATTGCCATTATGTATATAATTTATTTATTTATTTATTTATTATAATGTCTTATGTCAACCAATCGAGCTGAATGTAGGCAACCCTAATGATGATTGTTATCAGATTCCCCTTGATTTGATATTCAACAAGAACTGATGATGACTCCAAGGGAGTGGAAACCAGTCTTCGTCCAATATATATATTTTGCAATGTGTTGAATGGTGGAACATCCCTCAAACTCTATCATATTTGTGTAGACCTACATGAGGTAAATAACAAGACTATATCAGATGCCTACCCCATGCCGCATCTTGCCATCTGATAAAGCAAGTGAGTGGGGCAAAAGTCTTCAGTACCCTGGATTTGAACTTGGCTACTGACAAGTCAAAGAAGAGTCTCAACCGATGGCAGCTTTTTCTACCCCAAGAGGACTCTATCAATTCAGAGGCATGGCATTTGGTCTTAAGAATGCTCCAGCCACCTTTATGCGTCTGATGGACGAAGTCTTGTTAGGATACACAGGAGAATTCTGCCAGATCTAATTAGACGACATCCTCGTGTACAGCAAGACATTTTCAGACCATTTGGAACACCTAGCTAGAATATTAGAGAGGTTGAGGATTCACGGACTTACCTGCCAAGTCAAGAATTGTCAGTTCACATCAAACTCGGTTGAGTACCTAGGTCATGTATTGACGGACAAAGGATAGGAGAGACAAACTGAGAAGAATAGGGCTGTTCAGGAACAGGAAAGGCCTCGAACGAAACGCCAAGTACGTCAAATTTTAGGCCTCTGCGGGTGGTACAGTAGTTTTGTACAGCACTTTGAAACGAAAGCTGCTCCACTAACCAACCTCCTCAATAAAAACACACCACTGAAATGGACCCAAAGGGAAGAAACAGCCTTCCAGGAGATGAAAAGATCTATTTGTGATCCTCCAAGTCTAGCCTATCTGGTTACAAGCCGGGAGGTCTGCTTGCAGACGAATGCGAGTGACCTCGGTCTTGGGGCTGTACTGTTCCACGAGAGAGAAGGAGGAGGAAAGGATATAATTGAGTATGCCATTAGGAAACTTTCTGCTCCCAAGAGAAACTATTGTACAGCCGAGAAGGAGGCATTAGCAGTTGTATGGGCTGTCGGAGAGTTCAGAGGTTATCTACAAGGAAGGAAGGAAGGAAGGAAGGAAGGAAGTTCAGGCTCTTTACAGACAGCTCTTCACTTCAGTGGTTGAACCAAGTGTCTGGATCTAAGTCCAAACTGATGCGAAGGGCCTTGATCCTTGCCGATTTTGACTTCGAAATTTGTCGTGTTCCTGGCATAGCCAATCAAGCTGCGGACAGTCTATCAAGAAGTCCTGAGAATGGGCAAAAATCAGCCATGAATTTATTAAAGAGAGAGATTCCTGGACCAATTATGAGGTCTCGAACCGACCCTGTGCTCCTTGCTATCCATCTACAATTTGGCTCAACATCACAAAAATGAAATATGTATAATTATAATCTTACAAGCACTCTTAAATCAAACTACAGCCCCAGTGGGCCTTTGCCTGCCAAGCGACCGCTGCTCAGCCCGAAGGCCTGCAGATTACGATGTGACGCATGGTCAGTGTAACCAATCCTCTCGGCCGTTATTCCTGGCTCTCTAGACCGGGGTTGCCATCTCACCATTAGATAGCTCCTCAATTAAAGGTAATCACGTAAGCTGAGTGGTTAGGCTGTGTGCATTTTGCAGAGTTTCGCCCAGACGTGCCATTTGGGCTCATCAGCTGGATTGGCACACCCCTCAAGGACTCTGCTTAGCAGTGGCAGACCAAGCGCATGGTCCCGCCGTATTAGCAAATAGAGATTGCTAACCTGCTAAAGGAGAAGTGAATTCTCCGTTCTGCTAAGCAGAGTCCTGGAGGGGCGTGCCAATCCAGCTGATGAGCCCAAATGACACGTCTGGGCGAAACTCTGCAAAATGCACACGGCCTAACCACCCAAAAGCTGGTTCTATTCATGTGATTGTAAGATCTGCGGCCGTGAAAGCCATTTTTGATATTCTAACTCCGTGGTGAGTAATATTTTTTGGAAACGGAGAATTCACTTCTCCTTTAGCAGGTTAGCAATCTCTACTTGCTAACACGGCAGGACCATGCACTTGGTCTGCCACTGCTAAGCAGAGTCCTGGAGGGGCATGCCAATCCAGCTGATGAGCCCAAATGGCACGTCTGGGTGAAACTCTGCAAAATGCACACGGCCTAACCACCCAAAAGCTGGTTCTATTCATGTGATTGTAAGATCTGCGGCCGTGAAAGCCATTTTTGATATTCTAACTCCATGGGGAGTAAGATTTTTTGGTAACAGAGATTTCAGTTCTCCTTTAGCAGGTTAGCAATCTCTATTTGCTAACACAGCGGGACCATGCGCTTGGTCTGCCACTGCTAAGCAGAGTCCTGGAGGGGCGTGCCAATCCAGCTGATGAGCCCAAATGGCACATCTGGGCAAAACTCTGCAAAATGCACACTGCCTAATCACCCAAAAGCTGGTTCTATTCATGTGATTGTACGATCTGTGGCCGTGAAAGCCATTTTTGATGTATAAAGAGAGTTGCAAAGAAACAAATGAGACTGTGAGTAGATACAACTTCAATACGATTCTCTCCGACTTAAACATAGGATTGTTCAGACCAAGAAAAGATTAATGTGACCTGTGTGTTGACTACAGACCTGTAAATGACTGAGTTTTTCAAACATATTGCCATGAATGACAAAGTTCGAAATAAGAAAATAAAGGATAAAAACAATGCAGAAGCTGGAGCATGTGCAGTGTTCACCATGGACCTTCCCAGGCAGTAAAGGTAGCTCTGTTTCTGAGGGCTAGCACATTATGTTACAAAACAAAGCTTGCAGTACATAACTTTACTGTACACCCAAATTTGGCCATATAAAATAAGTCATCAAATATGATCATGATACAGAATTAATAGTTTGCATTCCATCTTACAAATGTGGAATGTTGTCATAATAGGAGTGACAGTCTTTAGGAATTACACTTTTGAGTTGCTGGAGGTGATCCCATTTTGTATTCTAGATGTTAAAGCACTCTTGGTAAAATTTTGGAAGCTCTTGTTCATGAAATTGATCAGCTACAAAGGTTTGGGTGTTTATCTCTCTTCATCTGATTACAAGTTTTTTGTGAGACTATGAGTATGAGGATATTGCACTCGCGCCGCAGATGTGCCCATGCCCTCTTTCTTTATAAGTGTCTGACAAATAGAGTGGAATGCTCAATATTATTGGAATTGATTCCATTACATGTTCCTCGCTGCAATACTAGGCAAATGTATATTTTCCATCTGCCTAAAGTGAGAATTGTGGCTTGTTTGTTAAAAATGAAGCCATGTTTTCCAGTGTTGACTTGGTTAAATGTAGCAAAGGCTTTTCAGTCTGTCAAACACATAGCAAATACAATGTAAATTAAAACACTAAAAGCATATCTGTAAAACACACACTAACATACAAAGAATGACATGTTTCGTTCTACAAGAACATCCTCAGATTCTATCAAATCACTTAAAATAAGCTTATATATGTACAGTATTGTTTACGTAGCGTAAACTTGTCAATGATAGAGAGATGAGTGATAACATGAAACAGTAATGACAAAAAATAAATTATATACAATTATAATATAGTGAAAAACTTACGTATTTATCTAGACTGCCGATGTTAAGTCTGTTGTCACCAAACACTATTTCAGGACTGTGGTCATGGAAAGTTTGTGGAGAGCCACGCTGTGCGTGGGGAGGGGAGGGCAGGACAGGGAGGGGCCTAGTAGATCGATGTGGATTTCTCCTATTGGATGATAAAATCGGGTAGACTATAGAGCGGAGAGGGGGGGGGGGGGGGAAGATGCAGGGCGGAGCGGCTGGAGCGCTGTGGAACTTTCCATCAACATTGGAGGGGGGGGGGAGAGATGTTATTGACCTATTTCATGTTAATTGTACCTGTATGTAATATGGATGAATGTAATTATTATAATTTTTATTATTTATAATAGGTGAATGAAGTACGGAACGGTATTATTATTATTATTATTATTATTATTATGAAAAAAGCAATTCACCTTCCGTCAACATTGGAGAGGGGAGAGAGGTTATTGACCTTTTCCATGCGAATGTACCTTTATGTAATATGGATGAATGCAAATTAAAAATTTTAGTTGAATAAAGTAAGGGACGTTATTATTATTATTATTATTATTATTATTATTATTATTATTATTATTATTATTACTATTATTATTTACGATAGAAGCAATTTAAGGAGTAGGTGTTGTCAGATATTATGCGAGTAGAGCAAATAGGGGGGAAATTATTTAAATGTGTATTATTATTATTATTATTATTATTATTATTATTATTATTATTATTATTATTATTTACGATAGAAGCAAATTAAGGAGTAGGTGTTGTTAGATATTATGTGAGTAGAGCGAATAGGGGGGAATTATTTAAATGTGTATGCTCATTCAGGTTATTGGCATTAGTATTTTTTGCGACGTAAATTTCTATTGCTTCTTTTATATTCAAAGATGTGTTTGACAGACTGAAAAGCCTTTGCTACATTTAACCAAGTCAACACTGGAAAACATGGCTTCATTTTTAACAAATTATTCGGCCAGTCAGGCAAATTACGAAGCCAAAAAGCTCAAATCACTTAAAATTAAAATCATGAACATTGACAAGTCAATCACATTTAATAAGAAATGTCTAGAATTAGAACTCGTTCCTAAGTACATACCCATAAAAGCTAAACCCACAACAACTTCAGCTAAAATATCAACATCTCAATCACAGTTACTATGGATCAGAAACGAAATCAAATTCGCGTACATAAAGAAACAGCAAATCAATAAACAAATTCTACGCATCCATTTAAACCTAAGCAACTTCTGGCACCGCACACAATGGACATCCTATTCCAACTTTTTACACGATTACATTAAAAAGGAAGCAATCCGGAAACAGAAGGTTATTGACAATAAAATACGTAACCTAATGATTAAACAGAAAAGTCCAGATAACGCTAAGCACAACAAACTCGCGAATTTTCACCCTAGATTAATTAACAGATCAGACACTACCTTTTCAAAGAATGAAATAGATCTGCTAGAGAAAGGTCTCAAATTCAACTGCCAGGAACGTCATAACGAAAACAACATAAAACAGCTCATCACTGACGTAGAAATTGCCTGCGACAAAATACCCTCTCCACAAAGAGAAATAATAAAAAACGTAGCCACCAACGAAGCCCTAAAAATAATCGCACATGAAAATTCCACTAAGCAACCGAATTACGCCACTCAATACTCGGCAATGAAAACAGTTAAGAACAAAATTAAAAACGACAACCTTATCATCACGAAAGCGGATAAAGGTAACACAACAGTCATAATGAAGAAAGACGAATACATAGAAAAAACAATAGAATTTATCAACAACAACGGTATTCAAGAATTACAACGCGACCCTACAAATAAATTTCAAAACCAAATAAAGCAAGCTATCAAGGAAACAGACTTAATTTTCACGAAACAAGAAAAAGAAAGCCTCATAATCAAGAATCCTAAACTCCCCACACTAAGAGCCCTGCCCAAAATACACAAAGAGCTTTGTCCCATTAGACCAATAGTAAATTTTAAAGGTGCGCCAAGTTACAATGTAAGCAAACAACTGAACATCATTCTAAAAGAGAAAATTTCACTTAAAGGAGACAGATCAATTAAAAACAGCCTAGAACTAATTAAAGAATTAAATAAACTTAAAATAACAGA